>NC_138185.1:28790030-31612530 GCF_964194105.1 Spermophilus citellus
ACTCCTTATTCCCCTCTGCCTGACCCTCTGGCAACCACTAATCTGCTTTCTGTCTCTATAGATTTGCTTATTCTGGGCATTTCTTATTAATGGAATCATATATTACATGGTCTTTTTTGACTGGCTTCTATTACTTGGTATATGGTATTTTCAAATCTCATATGTACTCTAGTACATATCACCATTTCATTCTATTTTGTTGCCAACTACCATTCCATTGTAAAAATGTACCAGTTTTTATCTATTCATTCATCAGTTGATAGATATCTGAGTTAATTCTAATTTTTTAGCTATGGCGAATAATGTTGCTGTGAACCTTTACATACAAAGTTTTGTGTGTACAAATGTTTATAACTCCACTGGAATTGCTAAGTGATATTGTAACTGTTTCATATTTTGAGGCAATGTGCAACAGATTTCCAAAACAGTTGCGCTAATTTATACCCCACCAGTAATGTGTGAGAGTTCTAATTTCCCACATCCTCACCAACACTTGTTATTGTCTAATTTTTTATTGTAGCTATCCTACAGAGTGTAAAGTGCTATCCTTATGGGTTTTTTTTAATTCCTACATTTTCCCCCTTTTTCACATTTTTTATTGGTGCATTGTAGTTGTACTAATTGTAGTTTTTATTTGCAGTTTCCCCAGACTAATGATATTGAGCATCTTTTCATATGCATATGAGCCATTTGCATGTCTTTGGAGAATGCCCAGATTTTTTAATTTGGTAGTCTTTTTATTAATGAGTTCTAAGAGTTCTTGATACATCGTGGATATGAGAACCTTACTTTAATGTAGAATTTGCAAACATTTTCTCTCATTCTGTAGACTGTTTTTTCACTTTCTTTGTTTTCTTTCTTTATTTTTATGTGGTGCTGAGAGATCAAACCCAGTGCCTCACATGTGCTAGGCAAGCTGTCTACTACTGGGCCACAACCCCAGCCCAATTTTTTGTTTTGTTTGTTTGGTTGGTTGGTTTTGTGGTGCTGGGGATTGAACTTGGGGCCTTGTGCATGCAAGGCAAGCACTTTACCAACTGAGCTATATCCCCAGGCCCTCACTTTCTTGATAGTGTCATTTGAAGCATAGATGTTTTAAATTTTGATAAAATCCAATTGATCAAAATTTTCTTTGGTCACTTGTATTTTTGGTGTCACATCTAAGAAAGCATTGACTCTTAGCAATATTCACTCCTAGGTTTTCTTCTAAAATTCTTATATTTTTAGTACTTATATTTATGTCTATGTTCCATTTGGGGTTAATTTTTGTAGTGTAAGGTAGGGGTCCAACTTTTAGTTCTTTGAAGACTTCTGAGGCATCAATATTTTTCTTTAAATACTGATAGAATTCACCATTGAAACCATCTAGGCCAGGCATAGGGGTGCACACCTGTAATCCCAGCAGCTGGGGAGGCTGAGGCAGGAGGATCAAGAGTTCAAAGCCACCCTCAGCAAAAGCAAGGCTCTAATCAACTCAATAAGATCATATCACTAAATAAAATACAAAATAGCACTAGGGATATGGCTCAGTGGTCGAATGCCCCTGAGTTCAATTCCTGATACCACCCCCACTCCACCCAAAAAAAAAAAAAAGACAAAAAAAATCTGGGTTTGGTATTTTCTTTGTGGAAAGCTTTTAAATAACTAATTCAATCTCTTGTCATGATTCTGTATGATTTTCATGTCTCTTCTGAGGTTGATTGTTCTTTCTTTCTTTTTTTGCAATGCTAGGGATTGAACCCAGGGCCTCACAAAGGCTAGGCAAGTGCTCTTCCACTGAGCTACAACCCTGACCTTTTAAAATATTTTATTTCAAGACAAGATCTCACCGAGTTGCCAGACTCACCCTGAATTTGCAATCTTCCCGCTTCCTGAACAGTTATAATTACAGACCTGTACCACAATGCCCTGTGAGTCATTTTCAATAGTTTCTGTCTTTCTAGGAACTTGTCCATTTCATCTATTTTTTTAAGTGGATTAGCAAACAGTTGTTCATAGTGTTTCCTTATAATTCTTTTCATTTATGTAAGGTCTGTTCTGATTTCCCCTCTTTTACTCCTGATTTTGGTAAGTTGAGTCTTTTCTTTGTTAGAATCTAGCTAAGTATTTGTCAATTTTGTTGATCTTTAAAAAGAAAAAAGTCTTTTCACTGATTTTCTCTTTCCTATTCTCTATTTCATTTATTTCTATTATAATCTTTATTATTTCTTTTCTACTGTTTTGTTTCTGCTTCTTTTTCTAGTTTTATGTGATAGATTTGAGATCTTTCTTCTTTTATATCATAGGTGTTTACAGCCATCAGTTTCCACCTGGGTGTTCTTTAGCAACATCTCATGAGATTTAGTATGTTGTGTTTTTATTTTTGTTATCTCAAAGATTTTTTTTTATTTCTTCTTTGACTCAATGGTTATTTTAAAGCGTATTATTTCATTTCTCATTTCCACATATTTGTTGTGGATTTTTTTCCAAATGTCCTTTTGTTATTGATTTCTAAATTTAATTCCATTGTGGCCACAGAACATACTTTGTATGGCTCTAATCCCTTAAAATTTATTAAGGCTTTTTAAATGACCTAATATTTAGTCTTTGTTAGAGAATTCCTATGCATACTTGAAAAGGATGTCTAATTTGCTGTTGTTGGGTGGAGTAATCTATGATTGTCTCTTAGTTCTAGTGATCTATAGTGTTGTTCAAGTCTTCTGTCTCTTGGTTCATCTGCTGCCTGCTCGTTCTATCCACTGTTGAAAGTCGAGTAATGTGGTCATCAACTATTGTTATTGAATTGACTGTTTCTTTCTTCTACAATGCTCCAATATAGCTCCATTCTCCCCTCTATGGATCATCATGATGATCAATAGTATTACATCTTTAAACATTGTAAGCCTATCAATCCAGAGCATAATTACTGCTTTATGCAGTTACCTTTTTAAAAATAGAACATATCTTTACAGTAGATTTATACAAAAAAATGAGTGGAACATATAGGGTTCCCACACATGTGCGGTTGTCTTTCAAATTAGAGAGGAAAAGAAAATATTGAAATGTGCAATCCTTTATATTTATCTGTGTAGTTACTTTTACTGGTTCTCATTATTTCTTCATATGAATTTGAATTATTTCCTTGTGTTCTTTTATTTTTAGTATTTCTTACAGAACAGATCTGTTAGTGATGAACTCTGTTTTTGTTTACCCAAAAATGTCTCAATTTTTCCTTCAAAGTTGAAGTGGATAGTTTTGCTGGATACAGAATTTTTAATTGACAGTAGTTTCTTTTCAGCACAATATGTCATCTCACTGCCTCCTGATCACCATGGTTTCTGATGATAAGATAAAAGTTAATATTATTAAAGATCTGTTATACATGATAAGTTACTTCCTTTCTTGTTGCTTCTCAGATTCTTTTGGTACCAGGGATTGAACTCAGGGGCACTCAACCACTGAGCCACATCCCCAGCCTTATTTTGTATTTTATTTAGAGACAGGTCTCACTGAGTTGCTTAGCACCTCACCATTGCTGAGGCTGGCTTTGAACTCGAGACCCTCTTGCCTCAGCTTCCCCAGCTTCTGGGATTACGGGCATGCGCCTTGTGACTGGCGCTTCTCAGATTCTTTTTTTTTCCCTGTAGTTTGAGCATGATATATATTTGTATGGATCTTTCCAAGTTCATACTACTTGAGTTCATTGAGCTTCTTGGATATACCAGATAATTTTTTTTCATCAGATTTGTAAAGTTTGGGCCATTATTTCTTTTAAAAATTTTTTAAATTATTTTTTAGTTGTAGATGGATACAATACCTTTATTTTATTCATTTATTTTTATGTAGTGCTGAGGATCGAACCCAGTGCCACACATGTGCGAGGCAAGTGCTCTACCACTAAGCCCAGCCCCTGGGCCATTATTTCTTCAAATACTTTTTCTCCCCTTTCCCTTTCCTGCTTTATATCCCATAGGTTTCTTAGGCTCTGTTCATTTTTTTTTTTTCGTTATTTTTCTTTCTCATCCTAAGTTAGATCATCTAAAGTCTGTTCTAGTTCACTGAATTCTGTCAACTGTATTCTGTAAAATGAGATACGCTTTTGAATTCCTCTAAGGAATTTTTTTCATTTCAGTTATTGTCCTTTTCAATTCCAGAATTCCAGTGGGGCTTTTTAAAAAAAATCAATTTGTATATCTTTTTTTTTTTTTTTTTTTTTTTTTTTTTTTTTTTTTTTTACTATTTGTTTTTAGTTGTCAGTGGACCTTTATTTTACTTATATGTGATGCTGAGAATTGAACCCAGGGCCTCACACATGCTAGACAAGTGCTCTACCACTGAACCACAACCCCAATCCTATATATCTTTTTGATATTTTCTTTCTGGTAAGACATCCTTCCTTACTTTTCATGAATTCTTTAGATATGGTTTCTTTTAGTTTTATGAACTATTATAATAACTGATTTAAATTCTCTGTCTAGAAAGAGTAGTATCTAGGCTTCCTCAGAGACAATTCTCATTGACTACTTTATTTCCCATGTATGGACCTGAATTTCCTATAATTTTGCAAGTATCAAAATTATTTGCTGAAAACTGGACATTTTAATAACATAATGTAGCACCTTTGAAAATCAGATCTCCCCCGTGTTTTTGTTACTGTCTCTGTTTAGTGACATTCCTGAACTAATTCTATAAAGTCTGTATTTCTCAACATGTGTGGTCACTGAAGCATCTACTGTTAGCCTAGTGGTCAGCTCATGATTGGACAGGCATCTCCTGAAATGCCTTGAACCAATAAGCCTTTAACTCTTTTCAGAGAGGCTGTTGGGGGTGGGGAAAATGTGTTTATTGTTCCAGCAATTCACAACCCTGCCTTGGACTCTACTTCCCACTTGGGCAGAAAGTTAGGGGTGGGGTAACAGCCTTCCCAGCCCTTTCCTGGACATGTGCCCTTCCCTACACACATTCATGCTTTCTAGATTTCCAGGAATGTTAGGGAAATGGCTCTGAACATCTTATTCCTCTGCCTTTTTCCCTTAAAAATTTTTGGCCAGATTAATTTGCCCCAACTAGTATTGCTGCCTCAAGAAGCTGCAATGTTAAACAACTTTTGTTATTTTGTTTATTATTTCTAACAAACACCCTGAAGATAGAGTTTTTCCCACTGAGCAAGCTCTGAGTCAGGTCAAATAACAAGTTCTAACCAGGGCTAGCGTGGGGCCACCAAATGGGTAAAATAGTGACACATATCTAAGAATACGGCTTGTTGAGAAGCTCCAAACCCACTTGGCTCCTTTGGGTAGTTGCAAAGATACTTTTTTTAAAACAGCTATTATGCTTGCAAGGCTACTAATTCTCAACAAGGCTGGGAGAGAGGGATGGAAATAAAGAAAGTTAATATCACTAAACTTCTTTTTTTATAAGCGTAATATTTCTTGATTATATGTTCCTTAGGTTGCAAACATTTGTCAGTTTTCAACTAAAAAGTTGATTTTGACCATTTTTGTCAGTGTTCTTGTTGCTTTATGAAAGAATAGATCCTCAGATTTACTCTGCATTTCTCAAAGTCCTGTCCCTGCACCTGACATTTTAAACTTGAGAACAGGATTTGACATTGTTTCCTGTTAAAAATAATTGGGGACTTTGGTCCATCATGCATTATCATAGTCATTTTTGATCCTTTAATTTAATCATGAATCAGCACACTTGCTGTGGAGCAGGCACTATGATAAATGTTCAGGAAAAGAGAGAGGTTTAAACGATGATTCCTGCCCTCTGAGAGCTTACAGAGCAGTCCAGAGGTCAAAATATAATTATGTAAGAAACATTTCATAATTATGGAAAAAAATCAGTGATCTTGAACATAGGTCAGTTGAGGTTGTGCATATTACATAACAATAAGAGGAAATAGAGAGCAATGTAAGACAACATCTGATAAAACCTTCTCCACCAATGGAAACTTTCCTCACTGACCAATATGGTAGCTAATAGCCACACACAGCTATTGGGCACTTGAGGTATAGCTGCCATGACTGAGGAACTGAATTTTTAATTGCATTTAATTATAATTAAGTCAGATTTAAATAATCATATGTGATTACCTTATCAGATATCACAGCTCTAAGACTTCAAATATTTGCTTGATTGGCCAGGATGATCCTGGAGGAGAGAGGAAGTGGAAGATTCCATCCCATGGGAGAACCAGGGCTCTCCTCCTTGGCTCCCAGGAGGAACAAGCAGGAACTTTGAGCTGTGGACACTCCCTGGCATGTGGTTGTGCTTCCTATCCAGTGGGTGTTGTTCAGTGACACTCTTGAAACAGATCAGGTCTAAACCACCTGGCAGAGGTCAGCTCTAGTGTTCCTTGTTAGGGGCAAATTTAGATCCCAATTTAGAGCCCCAAAGAACCAGTTGCCTTCTTAATGGAGTGGTCACCAAACAAGCCCACATAGTGTCCTCTCCTTCTGTCCCTCCTAGCAGAGACTCTGTGCTTCCACAATTCACCTGTAAGCACAGGGTTCTCTCCAGGACCCATTTGGCAATTCCCCTTGAGTTCCAGAACCTCCCTGCTGGGTCAGTGCTGAGGTGGGACTTTCCCTCTTGCCATCCAAATGACCTGCACTTCCTTTCCCTGCCCCCACCCTTTTCAGAGCTCAGAGCATTTGAGGGAGAGAGAAGTGGAGGTGTTTGGGGAGATATTCCTCCATTTTCCCTGGGAGTCCTATAGGCCAAGATGCCAATTGTAAGGACTTAATAGGAAGATCTCTAGGCAACTGAAGTCAAGCTCAGGGCCCAAGTGGTCCTCATGCTGAGGTAGAAGTAGAGCTAGGGACAATGCCCCTAGCAGAAACTGGAGGAGGAGAGTGCAGAAGCAGAGGCAGCCTGGGAACCATAATGGGTAGAGTAGGGAGAGCTAGAGGATGATACCTACACCTTGAATGGTAAGTTCTCTCTTAAAGTGAAGGGTTATTCAGGGTTAGGGACTCAAGCCAACCTGGGGTGTGTGGCCATGTGACTTAGAACAAGGACTGTCCCCTCTCAGCCTCAGTCTCCTAATTTGCAAAGTGGAGCTGACTGATAGGTCACCTGGTAGGGAGGTTGGGGAGGGGATGGATGGGAAGATGTAAAGGAGAGGATGTGGTGAAGTAAGATGTTTATGCAGTGCACAGTGCAGTGTCTGCCATTGTGCCGTCTCTTCCTTGCCACTCTGCCCTGAGTGATCTTCTGGAGTCTAGACAGCAGCAAGAACACTCAGAGCCAAGGAAGAACTTCCTGACTCTGATCACAGTCAGAGATGAGCAGGAGAGCACAAGCCTGGGATATCTAGGGCGGGCACTAGATCTCTCTCTGAGTAGAAAAGGGCCACACTCAGCCTTCTCTCTATTCTCTCTGCCCTGGGTTGCTGAGCATATTGTGAAAATGCCAGACCTTGCCAACACCACCCTACCCATCTCTCACATGATTCTTAAAGAGGAGGTGCCGAGGTCTCTGCCCCTGGAGCCCAACACATCATCGTGCAAGGCCAGAGGAACAGAGACGTCCATCCTTCAATCTATCCCTCCCCCCACATCCCCATGTCACCCACAGCTTGCCTTCCTCCTCTGTGGCTTCTTCTGCCTGTCCATCACCTGCCGCCATCCCTCCTACTTTTCCTCTACCCTCATCTTCTTCTGTTCTTCCTGTGGAGTTCAGTATCTTGCATTCACAGAAGACTCCCCAAGCTGGGGAAACAGGCAAGGGATGTGTATGTAAGTGTGTCCATACAGGCACAAACAGGCTTAATGCTCAGGCCACCCACTGTCACCAGCTCCACATGGAGTGCCCTGAGTCCTCCCATCCGCAGCTTCTCCACCTTTCCTCCCCTCCCTCAGGCCCTATTTGGAGAAAGTGGAGTCACCACCATTCTTCATGGGCAGCTGGGGGCCCCTGAGCAGTCTCTCCACCCCTTTTCCCTTCTCTTCAGGCCCCATGCCCAGCCCTGAGGTTTGGAGAGCCTGGTAAGTGCCCTATCAACATGTTAATCAAATTACTTAGGAGCTAAAATTGACGCTGTTCATTAATTATACAAGATTATGCTAATTGTGCATGCAAATGCATGCAGGGGAACAGAAGGTGTTCAGGCGCATGGTGGGCCATTAGCATAGAGGATGGGGTGCGGGTGCATTGGCATGCTAATGTATGCGCCCTGGCTATTTATAGTCCCCCAGCCCATCTGCACTGCAGCCACCTCTACCCTGGTTGGGGATCCTGGTGAGGCGACCTGGACCTGGTCTGGCAGGTGGTTATGGCCCTAGGGACTCTTTGACTTAATTATTACTGGAGACCAAGGCCAGGAAGTAGCCCAAGCCACCTCCATATGAGTCTGAACAATTTCAGCAACCTCCTTGTTCACCTTCCCTTCTCTCACTTAAGCCCTTTGGTCCTGGCTTCTCTCTGGAAGGAAAATGACTCTTCCAAGTGTCACAGTCAGTAAGACACTCTGTGCAGACTTCCCATCTCCCCACAGGGCCCACATTCCATATGATTTGGTGCCAACCCCCAGGCTATCCCACGCTGTTGGTATACTTCTCCGCGAGTGGTGTTCTCCAGAGCTGTTGTTCCCTGTGCCTTCTACTTCTCTGTGAGGTCCTCTAAGACCCAGTGCCCAAGATCAAATGTGAGCTGCAGGAATCCTTGCATCTCTCACAGGGAACACAAGTGGCTGCCCCCAATGACACTTGGCAAATTATCCTGCCACACCCACCACGTGTTTTACTGGTTGTTCCTTGAGTGTCTGTCTTTCCTACTGGCTTATAAGTTCCTTAAGATCTTGTTCACTTCTAGATCCACAACACCTGACATGCAGAAATTATTTAATCAAAAACTATAAGTGGGTGTGGGAATGAATGAGGGAACGAGTGGGGTAGCATCTGTACACTCCCATCCCAGAGCTGAGAGTAGAATGCCAGGAAGACACTGAAGAGCCACTCTGTCCCAGGGAAGCTGTTGTGTTTCTTCTGAAGCTCATGAACTCAAAGGCCAGTCCTTTAGGATATAAATTAGTAGAGGACCCCTCCCTCATTCCCCCATTGCAGGCTGCAGTGCCAACTTTGAGTTTGGAAGTACATATGCAATTTTATCCTGCCGTGTGCTCTGATCCTGCTTTCTTTCCCAAGACCTTCACAGGATACACTGTTATTCTGTACAACGTGCCCCAACTTATGTATCCAGTCATTGACACTCCCTCTTTCTAGATCAGCACTGTCCAATATGGCAGCCAAGAGCCATATGTGACTAAGTTTACATGAATGAAAATGAAATCAGATTTAAACTGTTCCTCAGTCTCACGAGCCATATTCCAAGTGCTCAATACCCACATGTGGCTAGAAAATGTCATTCTAGGAAGAATTCTATTGGATAGCACTGAAATCTGGACATTCAGTTCCTTGTTCCTAACAGTCCTGTAGGTGAAAACCCACTTGGACTCTCAGCCCAGTTCTTTCAGTCACTAACAGCTTCCTCTTTGGAAGTAGGAATGTAATTTTAGCCTTAAGTAAGTGTCTCAGTGGGAAGGGAGGGTAAAACCAATGAAAAGCCTCAGCTTTGTGACCTGGTTTCTTAGGATGGAATTCCTAGAAGAGGCCAGGATGGGGATTCTTGCGAAAGTGGGTTATTAGAGGAAAGCCCTTGGGAGAGAAGGAGCAAGGGAGGCTGGTTAAGTCAGGAGAGGGAGTTTGGCAAGTTTATGGAGCTTGGAGGTTTAGCTTGCTGATCCAATGTGGTGTGTGAATGGTCCCAAGAACTGGTCCTTCTTGTTACTTCAATCTGTCATTGGCTGTGGGCTGCAGGCAGGGAGGATATGCTCCTGGCTTGGGGTAATGATCAGGTAGTGGGGCAGCTGTGAGCCCTTTAACAGCCAACACTCTCAGCAGCAGGGGAATGCTAGACAGAATCTGAGCAGGTATCCCACTGTACCACCCCTGGACATTGCCTTCCAGAGAGCAGACCCATCCCACTCTGCTTTCCATCCCTGTGAACCCAGAGTCTAGCAGAGGACTCACATCCATTCCTCCACATTTTCCTCATCTATTGAGTGTGTCTTTTAAGTAAAGCACTGTGCTGGGGAGATTTCCTGATGCAATGGTGTCACCCTTGAGAAGTTGTGTGTAAGTCCAGCGTGTGCACTTGAATCATAATCAACCCAGAACTTGCATCTTTGGTAGGGAATATTCCATCAACCAGAAAGGCTCATTTTAATTCCATCTTAAGCTATTTTTACTGGGAGGAATAAATAGCCTTTATAAAGGTGATTAGGAAGACTAGACCAAGTTCAGGATGTAGTAAGGAAGATGTGCAGGTGAGGCACTCTTACCTTTCATTGAAACCATGGCATCATGATGCATAATTACCACACTTTAAATGTTTTTTTTAATATATTTTAATTGGTGATAGACCTTTATTTTATTTATTTTATGCGGTGCTGAGAATCGAACCCAGTGCCTCACACATGCTAGGCAAGTGCGCTACCGCTGAACCCCAGCCCCAGCCCCACTTTAAATGTTTTATTAGCTGGATGACCACTATTCACAGCTCTTCATTTGGTCTTTTATTACATTTTTTATTATGAAGAATGTTGAACATATGGGCAGAATAGAATAATAAACCATATATAACACTGATGATTATTTTTAATAATTATCAACTCTAAGCTCATCTCATTCAATTATTTATTTTTTAAAAATTTTTTTAAAATATTTTTATGTTTTAGTTTTGGATAAACACAATATCTTCATTTTATTTTTATGTGGTGCTGAGTATTGAACCCAGTGCCTCATACATGCCAGGCAAGCGTGCTACCACTTGAGCCATATCCCAAGCCCTCAATTATTTCTTAATCCTGAAAATCTCAGACCAAGCAATAGTCTAAGCATCCAAAGGTCCAAAACTAGGTGCAAATTTGTAACCTTGAAGAAATCCCCATCAAATAGCTCTACTGGTCCCTGCACAGGATGCCTTTCAGGGATGCTTTTGAAGGACATGCTGCATGGTCTAGCAGCAGCAGCAGCAGCCTGGTGTGTGGGAAAGGTACAACTCTGGTAGCCCCACTTAGAGGGACTTTTCCAGGACTCTTTTCAGCATCAGAGGTTCATAAAGACTCAAGTTCAAATTCTGACATTGGCATTTACTGTAATGCCAGTAATAAATTATCCTGTAATTTATTCCTGCTTAACCTTGGTTTTCTCATCTGTAAAGTGGGAATGGTTGCAGACCACCTCAGGGTTTTGAGAAGATTAAACAAGATAATGCCAAGTGACAAACTCAGCAGAGTTCCCGGCTTGATTAAGATTAGACCTGGTCCACTTTGAGGTTTTTTGGATTTTTGTTCCTTCGTTTGTTTGTGAAGCTCTCTCCCTGAAGCCTTTTGTACTTGTATTTATAGTACTTTCATATGGCAGCTCCTGGGATTTGAACTTTCTCATACCACCCATTCTATGACATGGTCAACATGAGGCAACCATGCTTCTTGAGATCCTCATGACCACTAATGGGGATGGCACTGGGCACAGTCCTGTATTGCTCACCCCAGTGGGGCACGGGGTCAGCCAGAGCTGTGGGCTCGGCTTGCCTTGCTTCCCCCAGCCTGTAGCTCCTCCCAGTTAAGAAAGGGGACATCTCTAAATTCCTTCCAGCCCCATCATGCCAAGGGTCAGGATGGCTGCTCAGCAGACATCCAGACTTTGGGGATGAAGGACACTTTCTTGGTGATTCAGAGCCCCTCAACAAAACATGCATACCTACCTGCCACATGTCCCAAGAGGGTGTCCCAGACTCTAGAGCCTCACCTTCACTGGCCCAGCCCTTGCCCAGGCTCTCTTCCTTCAAGGAGAACACGGTTCCTCAGTTTCCATGTCTACGTGTGTATTCATCTCTCTCCAACTCCCCTTCCCACCAGGTTCTCTGACCCTCTCCCACATCTGGCCTCTGCTCAGACATGGCTTGGAGGAACTGCTCCCTCTATTTCTCCTTCCTCTATTATCATCCTTTCCTTACTGCTCAGTTGGAATAAAATGACACCTCACGTGTGTCAGCCTACGGAGGGAGCCCCTCCAGCCTCCATGGTGTGGGCTCCCAGAGGAGGGGAAAGAGGATGGAGCCGGCCCCAGCACCAACCCACAGCAGAAAACAGGCACTCTAGGGACTGGGCACTATAGGACAAAAGAGAGGTTTGGGTACTACTCCTGGTTCTCCTAGACCTTACCAGAAGTCCTTCAACTCCAGGCCCAGCCCTGGAAGGCAGGAGATTATGAGGGACAATCAACTTTGCCAAAGCATGATCTTCAAATGTAATAAAGCATGATCCTCATATAAATTGTTACTGAGAATGCATTACAGTTTCCTGTAACTTATTAGTGAGAGAACAAGTAGGATGACAAAGCTGGCTCAAAAAGACTAAGAGAAGGGTCTGGGGTTGTGGCTCAGTGGTACATTTCTTGCCTTGCATGCATGAAGCACTGAGTTTGAATCTCAGCACCACATAAAAATAAATAAATAAAGATATTGTGTCCACTTACAACTAAAAAAAAATTTTAAAAAAGACTAAGGGGCTGGGGTTGCGGCTCAGCAGTAGAGTGCTCGCCTCGCATATGCGAGGCCCTGGGTTCGATCCTCAGTACCACATAAAAATAAATAAAGGTATTGTGTCCAACTATAACTAAAATTTTTTTTTTAAAAAGTTTTAAAAAAAGACTAAGAGAAATCTGTACATAAATATGAAGGGAGTGGAGGGGAGGAGAAAGAAAGGGGGTGTATGAAAAATGCTAGATTACAACTGTCAAGTTAGAGTCAGAGCTAGGTAATGTCCATAGGAAAATAAAATTGTAACCTTGGGGCTATTTTTCTTTTTCTTTTTTGGTACCAGGGATTGAACTTGGGAGCACTTAACCACTGAGCCACATCCCCAACCCCCCACCTTTTTTTTTTTTTTTTTTTTGTATTTTATTTAGAGACAATCTCAGTGCCTTGCTAAGTTGCTGAGACTGGCTTTGAAATCGCAATCCGCCTGCCTCAGCCTCCTGAGCCACCATGCCCAGCTCAGGGCTAATTTCTTACTTCTTTTAACAATGTCATTTGCATCTTGTCAGTTCTCCACAAATTAGCCCCTAACTTTATAGTCTGGGCCCCAATTGATAATAAACATGAGTCACTTTCCCCTACAAAATCAGATGCTCAGAGGTGACTTTGCTAAAATAAGACACCAGAACAGCATTGTCTAATATAATGCAAGTCACACATGTAAGGTTAAATTTTTTAGTAGCCACATTTTAAAAAATAAGAAGAAACTGATCATTTTAATTCAATCTAAAATATTGTCATTTCACCTCACAATAAATATAATAATTTTTATATTCCTTTTTTTAAAAGTAAGTCTTGGAAATCTGACGTGTACATCTCAAATTGGGACTAGCCACATTTCAAGGGTTCAGTGCCATGTAGGGCTAGCAGCTGTGGGTAGTACAGCTTTACAGCAGGTTCTCAAGCTTTAGGGTGCATTGGAATTACCTGGAGGGCTTATAAGAACACATGTCTGGGCCACACCCCAACAAGAGTTTGGATCCAGCAGGTCTAGAGTGGGGCCTGGTTTTGCATTTCTAGCAAGTTCCTGGGCAATGCTGATGCTGCTGGCCTGGGTACCAGTCTTTGAAAACCATGGTTTCAGGATAAGTTTGAAAGAATACATGGTGATTTTTTTCCCCCAACTACTGTAGACTAGAAAAAAGAAGAAGAAGAAGAAGATAGTCACTGCATATTTGTTTGGTGGGTATGTGCTCTGTTGATTAGGTTTTGCTATGTGTATAATGGATATAGAATATGTGAGAGGGATCTGCTGAGGGGGTTTCTGCTATGTGGGATAGCTATATAGTATTTGCAATGATTGTATTTTGGGTAATCATGTACAACAGAAAATGGTATATTAATGTGTTCACTATATTCCATATTGTTTCTGTGCATATACTCTGTAGGCAGGGCATACATGGTACATGGTGGGTATAGAATATGTATAGCTAGTATATCATATATGTGGGATAAGTATAGCCATACATGGAATTTATATTATATATACTTGTGTGATGGCTCTATTTTACGAGTAATAATATATAAGGCAAACACAGTTTCTATAGTGGATATTGCTGTTTATGGTGAATATACATTGTAATGGTGATGGGTTTACACTGGGGGAAAGATATGCCCTATGATTGATGTACTATATGTGTGCTGGGCACATGTTATAACAGACATACATAGCATGTGACAAGTTTTCACTGGCTAAGTGTGAATACATGCTACATTTGGTGTATACATTGTGTGATGGTATACAGTGTGACGGGTATAATAGGTACATATACTTTAGTACATATAACAGATGAATACATGTTGTGTGGGTGTGATAATTATACATTTTGTGGACAAATAAGCACTACACGGTTCATACACTGAATGCTCATGGAGGGTATTCTGTGTAGTGAGGTGGTTCTTATGATGGGTCTATTTGGTGTGTATCAAGTACTTGTGCATACACAGTTCGTGATGGAAATATGGGGTATGTCCCTGCACATGAGCACACAGACCATAGTTACTTTGCTGGTAGGGGGACTGGCAGGGAGCAGTTGATCATCTGTTTCCAGAACCCCCAGAACCTTGAGCCCAACGACCTCATTGTTTCAGGTTCTTCCTCAAATTTTTTCTCAAATGCAACCAGAACTGCCTGAAGAATGCAGGGAATCCCCGAGACATGCGACGCTTCCAGGTGGGTTTGGGGAGCGCCTCCCCTGCAAACCCACCCTTTCCCAATAGGGAGGGGAGCAGGAAAGGAAGGCTGAGACCCTGCCAGGGCAGATCTCTGTTCAACCCTGTGCCTCCACGGCCTGGTGCCTGCTGGGGGTGGGGTAGCTCCATCTCAACTTGTGCTGGCTGCCAAGGGAGGCTTCATTAGAGTCCCACTTAAGAAGATGCTAATTGTGACATTTTTACATGATTAACGACCCAGGTAATTTGCATAGTGTGAAGCAGAGAGCAGCTGCCCTTAGCACATCCCCAACCTGCATACCCCTCCCAGTTCAGGGAGAAGGCAGCCCCAACTTCCTCCGCAGAACAGGGTGGGGGCTCCTGCTGATGGGTTCTCCAGCTGATGCACCCCCCCCTTATTTGTCTAAGATCTCATTTCTGCCTTGAAGCCCTGGTGTTCCTGGGTGTGCACCAGCGACCACTCTGCCTCAGGAACCAAAGTTTTTCCCAAAGCTTTGATTTTCTAGCTCCTGGGGAGTCAGCTTATCTGGGAGTGTTACCTGATCCAGGTGGCCCCATTTCCACCAGCTCAGAACCAAGTAGCTGGAGCTCCCTCCTCATCCCCAAGTTCCAGTATTCAGCCACCAGCCTCAAATTGCTACTTCCCCACCGGAGTTCCCTCCCTCCTGGGAGATCCCTGAGGGCTCCAGCCAGATTGGTGTGGCTCTCCCCACAGGTGGTGGTATCCACTACGGTGAGCGTGGACGGACACGTGCTGGCTGTGTCCGACAACATGTTTGTGCACAACAACTCCAAGCATGGCCGCAGGGCACGCCGCCTGGATCCCTCCGAAGGTCAGGACTCCTGGCCCATCCCTGGCCACCCCCAGACCCCGCCTTAGCACGGTCTCCTGACCTGGGTCCTCTCCTGCCTCCCAGCTGCCACTCCCTGCATCAAGGCCATCAGCCCCGGGGAGGGCTGGACCACGGGCGGCGCCACCGTCATTGTCATCGGCGACAACTTCTTCGACGGGTTGCAGGTCGTGTTTGGAAACGTGCTCGTGTGGAGCGAGGTGGGCCATCCCCGCCAGTCTCCTTCCGGGGCCTCGGGCTGGGCCCTCCCCTCTGGATGGGACCTGCAGGCTTCCCCTCTCCCCTAGCAGCTCATCACGCCCCACGCCATCCGGGTGCAGACGCCCCCGCGACACATTCCCGGGGTTGTGGAGGTGACCCTCTCCTACAAGTCCAAGCAGTTTTGCAAGGGAGCCCCTGGCCGCTTTGTCTACACAGGTAAGGAATCAAGAGGCAAAGGGGAGGTCTAAGATCAGAGGAGGGAGCCCTACCCGCGGTGCCCTAATACTGTTCCTGGTGTATTCCCTTTGTTAACCAATGCCTTTCTTGTACCCGGTCACCTCGGCGGCTGCCCCACCCTCACCATTCCCGATACCCGCCTGTACTCTACGACTCCTCCTCAGTCTGGTTCTTCTTTCCCTAGCCCAGTCCCAGCCCAAGCCAGCCGCCAGTTCCCCACCTTGGTGCTGTCCCCTGACCTAGGTCCTTTCCCTATCTCTTCCTCCCACCGCCACAGCATAGTGACCCAACTTACCCTCAGGGAGCTTGCGTCTAATCCGGGGAGACTGAGCAGCCACTAGAGTGGGGTGGGTGGAGTTACACCGTCCAGGACTTGAGGGACAGAAAACCTGCCCTCAAGGAAGTGTGGGCTGTACAGGGCTAGGCTGAAACTGGAGAGATGAATGGGGAGGTAGACATCCGGAAGGAAGGGCTGTCGTGGGAGAAGAAATGGCCATCGCAAAGAACCGGCAATGAGTACTTTAAGCATTGGGGCAAAGGAAAGGAAATTAACTAAATCTGAGCTGGAAATGGAAAAGGTATGGCTTTGAAACTGGTGTGTTATAGGTCCGTTCCAGAGTTTCCAGGGAGGTGAAGGAAGGGGATGGAGGGGAAGAGAAAGAGGAGGGAGGTCCAGAGAACAGGGAAAGACACAGGGAGCCAGGTTAGGAGGCTGTTACATACTCCTAAGAACCCAGGGTGTGGGACAGTCCCTTTCCTGGGGTGCATGCAAACCTCTAACCCTCAGATACTGCTGAGTCCACTACTGAGTAGTGATAAATGGAGATGATCGGGTTTTCTTTTTTATAATAAACTCTTGATATGACCAAATGCAAACGGAGAAGAGTTCTGTCCCCTGGGAATATAGAAACTAATATGCATATACACCCCCCCACCCCTGCCGAGCACATATAGGATCATATAGTGCATGTGTGTTAATGTCAAGTGCCTGGTATGGAGCCTGGCTCAGTAAATATTTATGAATGAATAAACCAAGGAATGGAGGAAACTTCCCAGAATCTCTCTGATCCCTATGCCTGGGGGCGGGGCGTCTCCCGGCACTTGACTGGATATGGCAGACGAGTTCTGGATAGGTCAATTGCATGCATTTTATGTCCTGCTTCCCCTCTCTGAGAAGGGTTTGTCCTCCAAACACCTTCTCTCCAGCCCTGAATGAGCCCACCATTGACTACGGATTCCAGAGGCTGCAGAAAGTCATCCCCAGACACCCTGGAGACCCCGAGAGGCTGCCCAAGGTACTCAAAGGAGCGGGATGGGGACGAAGGTTTCCTGAGGGCGAGCGGGTGAGGAGGGCCTTCAGAGGGTCCCTCCGCGGCCCCCAGGGGCTGCCCCCTCCGTCGTGCTGTCTCCTCCCCTACCCCCAGGAAGTGCTGCTAAAGCGGGCGGCTGACTTGGCGGAGGCCCTGTACGGCGTGCCCAGCAGTAACCAGGTATGGCGCTTCCGCCCGCCTCCTAGCGCCGCTGGGCCCAGGGCTGCCCCCCACCCGGTGCCTGTGGCTGCCCCGGCCGTGCCCTGCTCTTGTCTTCGCAGGAGCTCCTCCTGAAGCGCGCGGCGGACGTGGCCGAGGCTCTGTACAGCGCCCCCCGCGCGCCTGCACCGCTCGGACCCCTGGCGCCGAGCCACCCGCACCCTGCCGTCGTGGGCATCAATGCCTTCAGCAGCCCGCTAGCAATCGCTGTCGGGGACGCCACGCCGGGGCCCGAGCCCGGTGCGTCCCGTTGCCTTTCCCCGCAGTTCCTGGGCGCCTGGATGGCCCCCACCCTGCCAGCGCGGATCCCCTGACCACTGCTCTCTTGCAGGCTACGCTCGCAGCTGCAGCAGCGCGTCCCCCCGCGGGTTCGCGCCTAGCCCTGGCTCACAGCAGAGTAGCTATGGCAGTGGCCTTGGAGCGGGCCTCAGCGGCTATGGTGCACCAGGTGTGGCCGGTCTTGGTGTGCCCGGTTCCCCTAGCTTCCTCAATGGCTCTACCGCCACCTCGCCTTTCGCCAGTGAGTGCCCCCTGCCTGTGGGGTGAGGGAACCCGGAATCTGGGGAAGCAGAATGGGAATTGTCCTTACCCCCAGGCCATCCCTGGATGGGCTTCCATCTCCTAACTCCTGAGGTCCACCGTGGCTTCATATGACCTCTCGCTACTGGTGAACCTCACTCCTCTAGGAGTCCTGGGGTCCTGGGGCCCTGGGGCCAGATTACTTCTTTTATCTTTAACTCTCTTTGATGACCCCAGTTGTACACATCGCCTTCCGCCCTCCTGTCCCCCTGAAACCGGCTTTAATTGGCAGGACCTGGGCTGAGATCCTGGACTGCCACCTTTCCATCTATGCTAGGACTTTGGGCAGAGGCTAGCGCCCCCTGCCGGAAGTCTATGGAAACTCAGGGCTCAAAAGAAGTGAGCTTTCAGGGGGGCCCCCAACAATCTTGAAAGGATGGGTGGGCGGAATGAGGCTGTGGCCCCCCCGCAATACCATCAAACAGGGCGAGAGAATTCTGTGTGGTGAGGGATGGACTCAGAATGTGAGTGTCCATATCAGGAGCTGTTCGACATTCCCCAAGTTACATTACTTCTTTGAACTTCAGTTTCATCTCGTAAACTCAGATCAATACTACCCCCTGCCTACGGTGGTTCTCAGATCTGAATGTGCCACTGAGCATAAAAAGACAGGCAACATTCTAGAAGAATGGATGATTTCACAGATCCAACTCCTACTATCTCAGATTTTTTGGAGTGGGGTGGCTCAGAACTAGGTGGATGGGCAATGGCTGGATGTCACGGGTGAGTGACATCCAGAACTGCCTTTATGCTTGAGCTTTCTATACTGCCCTACAGTCCCTTCCAATATCAATAGCTTCTCAACAGACATTTATAACGCACCTATTGTGTACAAAGCACTGGGCTTGGGGGGTAATTCCATCCTTACTCACCCATCAGAATCCTCCCTATCACTCCTAAGAGAGGTTGTCCCTCAAGTCCTGGGAGACTGCTAAGAAATGATGAGAGCTGCCCAAGAAGTAGCTGGTGGCGACTTTGCCAAAAGTCCCCTCATCTCCCCTACCCTCTGTTTGCCATTGCTGAGACTAGAACTATCTAGCCATAGGCCTAGTTGTCTTGCCAGGGGTCTGTGTCCTGAGTACTACTGTTCTTTCTGGCTGGGGATGAGTCTGGCACTCTCCTTCAGGCTTGAGCTCAACTTCTAGAAACCAAAGCACCATAAGCCAGAATCCACACATGGCATGGACCTCTGGTGTCCCTCACAAGGCCTGTATCCCCTGGCCAGGCTAGGTTGCAATATTCCAATTCCCTTCGATTCTGGGACAGTGCCCTCACAGCCTTTCTCTGGTCACCCCTTACATTTCTGAATCTCCTCTAGCAGCCCCACCACCTCCCCTGCCATATACACATGGTGCAGTCAACAGTGGTACACGCTGCCCCGCTGTACAGAAGTCAGCCCACCTGCACTCCCCCCATTCAGCAAGTGTGCCAAGAATTACAGAGCTACTTAAGTCCTGTTTCCACCTTCATCCCAGGACACCCGGGTCTCAGCCAAGGACCAGTTCCATCTCATGATGTTGTCTTCACGAGTGCTTACCCAGGTCCCCATCCACTCCCCGTGTGTAGGATGTTTTGTGGCATGATTGCATGGGGCATCATTTCTCACTGAGTTTGCCAGGACATTCCTCGAATGACATCTGAACTGTCCCAGCCAGAGGGTCTGGGGTTATCTGCACAGGTTTATTTATTTATTTATCTATCTATTTATTTATTTTGCATCAATCTCCAGAAACCTTGGAATGATCTAAAACTCTAAGTACTACCCCAACTAAAAGATGTGTCTGTGAGCACTCTGGGCCTTGAGAGATGCAGTATATTTTATGGTCTCAGTCTTAAGCCCTCCATGGGGCTGTAGCTTCACCAGGTATCAGACGCATTGTCTTAAAGGAGATTCAACCATGGGGCTGAAGACATCTAGAAGGGGGACAGCTGTTGAAGACACCATTGTAATAAAGTCAGAGTGGGGTGCTCTGATGTCAAAGGTATCCGTCCCAGGCTACAGGTTTCTTCCAGGAAGCCCCCACCCACTGTCCATTGCCTGCTGCTTGGACGTGCTCAAACCACAGACTTTAGTAGTTTTTAGAAGAGGAGGAAGGGACTTGGGTTCAGGTGAGGATGTAGTGAGGTGGGATCCAGAGATGCCTAGGCGGGAGCCTCCAGGAGAGGAGGCTGCAAGCTCCCTCATTGTTCCCAGGAGAGCATGCCATAGCCCTGGATGGCTGAAATGGAAGAACAGGAAGCTTTGAGGACAGGGATCCCTCGCTTTTCTTTGAAATTGAAAAGAGAGATAGAGGAGACTCCAAGGTACAGACTGGAGATGACAGAGTCCTGTATTAAGCTGGAAAGAACTAAAGTGCCCAGGAAGCAGAGTCAGAGACAGACAAGGCATATTGAGAAGAACATATTCATGGAGAAAGTTAGGGTATTTGTGTGGGCAGGGAGGCCTCACAAAGACCTGTCTGTACCCCCAAACTTGAACCCCTCGTGCCCAGTTCTGCTGTGATCCCTGAACTTTTGACTCTAGCCTTGGTACCTCAAGGGCCCATAAACGTTTCTTTAGCATCTCAGAATCCCCTAACCTACTCATCTCTTACCTTTGGGGGGATCACCCAGTGTCTGGTTTTGTATTTGTTTTTGCCTCGTCTGGCCCTGTCATCTCCAGCCCCAAGAAAGGGTCTCCAGAACCCCCAAGGAGGCGAGGGTTGGCCCATGACCCCAGAGGCTCCCAGCCCACCTCCAGACCCGGCCCTGTACTGGTCCCCAGGACCCTCCCAGCCCCCAGGGAGGTTTGAGCCTAGTGCCTGGTCAGCAGCCCAAGCGAGGCCCACAGCCCACACAGGCGACCCTGCTGCTCACTTTGGTGCTGTCTCCCTGTTGTGTCTCCACTGCCTTCCCTGCTGCGCCTGCCCCTCCCTGCCCCGCCCCGGAGTCATGCCCTCTAGCCCCCCGCTGGCGGCTGCCTCCTCCATGTCCCTCCCGGCCGCTGCCCCCACTACCAGCGTCTTCTCCTTCTCGCCTGTCAACATGATCTCCGCCGTCAAGCAGAGGAGCGCCTTTGCCCCCGTGCTGCGTCCACCCAGCTCCCCACCCCAGGCCTGCCCCAGAGTCCACGGAGAGGGGCTTCCAGGTGAGTGATACACACTGACTCATGATGACCCGTGAGAAAGGTCAAAGACAGTGGCTAGGCTGGAGGGGACCACTGGACGCACATCTTGAGCAGTTTGCCGCAGTGGGTGCTCAGCAGGAAATTCTGCAGGGGTCCAAGGACATCCATCTGGACCTGAACCTCACAGCTAGGAATAGTTAGCACTCTGGACTCTAAACTGTCCCCTTGGCCAAGAGGAGGGAAATCACAGCTAGAGAAGGCCTAGAGACCACCTCCATAGGCTCATCTGACTGAGCAGAGCAAAGACCCAATTCTGAGAGCTGGAGGAACCCACATGGGCTGCATGCCTTGTTCCTGTGCCTCCTTGTGTCCACCAGAGGGTAGCACACACCACTGTGAGACAGGGTCACTCAAGGAACGAAAGGGAACTGACCTTAGATAAGATTTAACCTAGCTTTCCCTCCCCTACTTTTTAAATTAGGCATTGAAATCAAGTCACCCCTCCTGTTCCTGTTAATGAAATGGTTGTTCATTCACATTACACAAACGCTGCAGAACTTTCCTATCCAAGTGGTCGTTGAAAACTCACTAGCAGACAGAGGGAGAGACTGGCTGTGGGGAAGGAGGCAGAATCAATAGCATGTGGAGCAGAGGAGGTCCCAGATGACAGGGATCCTTGGAAGCAGAGCCAGATGAGGGTGTCTTCCCCAAGACAGGTGTTTCCCTGTCTGGCCACAGGGATGTCTCCAGGAGTTCCTGGGACTCAATTCAGAGCTTAGCACCTAACTCAGCATCTGACACACCACAGATGCTTAGTAACTAGTGGCTGAATTACTGAATGAATTGTGGTCGGAGGGACACCCTTCAAATGCAGAGGTAGAGAAGCTGCAGTACAGTTTGCGGGGCACTGAGCTGAAAGAGGCTGGGCCGAAGGCAAGGTAGAGCATGTCCAAAATATAGCCCCAGATGCAATGGTATTCATTAGAAAAGAATCAGCAATCAAATTAAGGAAATGGGTACATTACTGAAGAATTCATTCAGCCTTTAAAGTGTACTATGAAACTTCTAAGGTATAGAAGATACAAATTTATTTGAGCACAAAATATACTTCTCAAGATTAGTTCCTGGGAATGCCCGGGTGGCCATGGAAGAGACAGCCTTGTGATAGCTGCTTCTGCTGGAATCAGGCACAAGAGCAAGGCCAGCACACTGAGCCCAAGTCATTTCCAGATCTAAGGCAGGAACAGATGCAATGGTTCCCATGCCCAGGCAGGGGAGCAACTATGAATAGTGCCCCATGGGTTCTCTGTGCCCCAGGTTCCTTATAGCAGACACTGGAGGAGAGTGGAGCAAGCCTGGGGCTTGATCGCCAGAAAAAAACAGCTATACTTTGGGGTGAAGGAGGGAACAGAGCAATCCAATGCAGTCTAGAAACTTTTTAACTCTGCTTCTGCCCTATCCAGGACTGTTCTGAACAGTCCAGACTGATTCAAGTAATTACAGAATTTTGTGCTGGAACGGGGCTGCTTGGTAAACCATCTGGAGGGTGGGCCACTGTCAGAAATGGCCTGACCCAGGCAGCATTTGAAAAATGAATTCATTTTCTTTTTAAAAAATATTTTATTTTTCAATTGGAGTTGGACACGATACCTTTATTTTGCTTATTTATTTTTATGTGGTGCTGAGGATCAAACCCAGGGCCTCACACATGCTAGGCAAGCCCTCTAATGCTGAGCCACCACCCCAGCCCCATGAATTCATTTTCTAAGTGGAGGAGGAAGGATCTCAATAGGGGAGGCTTCCAGGTAGAGGTGTGTGGAAGGGGAAGCAAGGATGTTAGAGCTCACATTGAAAACATTAAAGGCTTAACTCATACCAGAACATGCCAGAGGTTTATTGAAGTCATGGGTGAGAGAGCTAGCAGGATGACAGGGTGACCTAAAGGAGAATGTGGGGACCCAAGTAAGTGAAATGAAGAATTCTGAAATAAGATTGTCCGGTGTAGGCTGGTTCTACCATGTAGTCAACTCTAATCTGCTTTGGGGGATTGTATTTTCTACCAAATGGAAGTCATCTGCTATTTGTCAGTTTCCTCCAAGTTAACATCAACTTAACAAAGCCTGGGCCCTAATCAGTAATGTATGTATAAGTTGAGAAGAAAAAAAAATCATATTCCTCAGAATAAGAGAATTTTTAAAAAACTTTATTTATTTATTTTAATGTGGTGCTGAGGATCGACCCCAGTGCTTCACATGTGACAGGCAAGTGCTCTACCACAGAGCTTCAGCCCCAGCCCCAGAATAAGAGAATTTTAAGGTAGACTTTTGAGATAAATGACCCAGAGTGACTTTAAAAGGATATGCAGTCCCTTTTAAACTTATCTCCAAATTTTGGATAATTTGTCCGAACTCCAGTGTGTCTGGGGCTTAAAATATGAGGGACAGGTAGGTCAGAAGGTCCTGAGTTTTCCTGCCAGCAAATGGAAGCACTGGAAGAGGTTATTCAGGGCAGGGAACAGGGCAGTGATGCATTTCACCCACGTGGAACTCAGCATGCAGCTAGTGAGCATAGGTGTCAATGCTTCTGGAAGGTGGCCTCTGTCCTTACTGTCCTGGTCATTGGCTATCTGCTTTCCTCACCTTGACACTGGCCCTCTGAAGAAAGTGGGCTTGGTAAGAGGAGTTTGGAATTGGAGGAAGTTAGAAGAACAAGAATGTGGGCTGCACCTCCTGGGAGGTCTGGAGCACCTCTCAGCTTTCCATCTGTAGTGCTGGCCCCAGGCCAGGGCTAAGGATGGTAATTTTGGGAAGTCCTGTATTCCCTGCCTGCTATCTCCAGCCCAGAGGGGCACAGGCAGGTGAGGTCACCAGGCTGTGCAGGGTTTTTACAGATCCTTTCTTCTTAATGATCCCAGACCAGCCTTTTGAGGATTCTGACAAGTTCCACTCTCCGGCCCGGGGGCTCCAAGGCCTGGCATACTCCTAATTACGGTAGGTCGTTGGCTGGGTATTGCCTCCTCCCCTGGCTCTGGGATGGATTCTCTTTCCAAAAGGCCTTCGCAGGGGTGAGGAGCTGGGGTCCAAGTCTGCCTGTCCTGAGCCCCTCTAGATAACTGTTGGAGGCACATAGCTCACCCCAGTGATCCAAACTAACAGGGGACGAGAAGTCACTTCCTGTTCCCTTGCAGCCAGTTCTCCTCCAGGACCTGATTCTCTCCCCACCAGGTCTGCAGGTGTTGCCCCCACTGAGCCTGGACTGGAGGTCCCTCCTGGATTCCCAATCATGTCCTGGATGGCGGTACAAACAGATGCAGGGCCAGGGCTGCGGTCAGACCTCAACCCTTGGGCTGAACAGGGAGAGACCTTCCCCCTATGCTCAAGGCCCCTTCAGCCTCACAAGCTTCTCTCATCTCCCTTTCTTGGGTCTGGCTGGAAACCTCAGCACAGTACTGATGCTCTTGGCAGGAGAGCATCTCAGGGAGGTGCTGGGATGCCAGGCCTCGCTTGTTGGGTCGGTTCCTCTGGAAGAGATGGATTCTGTGCAGACCGGGGATGTCAGTGAGGGGAGCATGGGATGGGGACCATGGGAAAGAGGACAGCTCAGGGAGAGGTGACCTGGAAAGGTCCTGTTTGCATCTGACCCATCTCAATTGGCCCAGCATCCCGACTTCTCTCCAGTGAAAAGGGTGGACCCAACAGCCTCCGGTCCACCCAGGCTCCCATGGAGCTTCCATCAGCAGCTGGACCCTGTGGCTGCCCCCACTTCCTTTGAGACCAGCATATTTATGCTTTTCACATCATGCCTCCCTGTGGGGGCTTTGGGCATGGAGGATACAGAAGAGGGGTTGCCAGGCCTCCTGGATTTTGAGTCTTCCCTCAAGTGGATGTCTCATGAACTCTGGCCCCTCATACACACTGACTCTGGTTGGCCCCATGAATGACCTGGCTGCCCCCCAGGTGGCCTAACACTCTGCTCTGCTAAGTCTGGAGAAAATAGAACAATAAACCAGATGCAGATGGCCACCTAGCCTCTCTCGTCTTCTTCCTTGGTGTGGGTCTGCTTTTCTCAGTAGTTTTGCAGCTCTCATGGGGCCCATCCAAAGCATGCCCTTGGCTGCCTTCTTGCACCTTGGCCTTATTAAACAACCCCAGAGTTCAACTGAGCAAGCATGCCCTGCCAATGTCTGCTTTCAGGTCCTGTGGGGGAAAGTTTGGAGGCTGGCTGTCAGGCCTAAGGACCCAGAAGATGGGCTCAGTCCCAAGATCTCTTTCTGGGCCTCAGGCCACTGAAGGCCCAGCTGTATAGCCAGCATCAAGGTGGGGGTTGTTATAAAGATGTTGCTGGGAACTAGTACAGAGCAAATCAAATACTACCCAGACATACAGAGGCTTGGAAGTGAGATCCAGTCTCTGACAGAGGCTATCGGCCTCACCCGGGCTTGGCAGGGCAGCTTTGGGCTCCTGGGGCTGCCCCTCTGAGCCACATCCCATCCCACCCCTTTTCACTCCTCCCAGGTCCAGGCCTCTCTGGCTGTCCTGCCTCAGAGGTTGAGAGGAAGGTAATAAACAAGATTCCTAGGTGCACTCACCCACCCCCACCCTGGAAGAATCCCAGTTGTCTCCCTGATTTCTGCCCTGGACAAAGGTCTGGCTGTTTGACCTTAGAAACCACTTTTCTGATCCACTATCTAGTGAGCTAAGTGTCCAGCTTAGTGCCTCAGGCTTTGCTCTTTCTCCTCCTTGGCACTTCTTGGCTCTGGTCTGTAGGAACTTGTCCTTCCTAGCCCACCCACCCATGCCCTGCAGCTTTCTAGATAAACATACTTGCCCAGGCAGATGGGCTGGTCCTGTCCTTCAGAGACTTCTTACTTCTTTCTCTGGTGTTCTTGGGCCACACCTGGAATTCACTTCACTTGGGACTCTTACAGAGGGTCCTGCCTCTAGTCATCCTCTCCTAGTTTCAGCATTTGCCTGGCCTCCCACTCTGTTCCTACTTGCACTGTGTTACAAAGCACCAGAGCTTGTCTGTCCAAGCTGTGTTCCATTCAGTTATCAGCTACTGCCCAGGGCTCTCTCCCTGAAGAACTGCACTCCATACTGAGCAAGAGTGGTAGCTGGACTGTGGTACAAGCTGGTTCCCAGGATAGGTCAATGCCATGATCAATATAGATAAATCATAATATCTGTCTTCAAAATGATCCCGCAACATTTCTCAAGTCACCATTTGAGTCAGTACTACCCTTTCTCATTCATACACACACACACACACACCAAGGTCTATTTCCCACCCACGCTACCAATTTCGAAATGATGAAGCAAGCAACCATTGAACATGTTTGAGGTGATTCAAGTGGACCCCAAAGTCTCTTTTTCTCTAGGATAACTTTTCCAAATAGGAAAAGGTTCACATGTCACAGTTTCTTTCTCCCCCAAAACAGACAGGCTCTTCATCGTGATTTTCTAAAGCTCTTAATTCCTCAGTCAGGAGTGGCCACCTTCCCCCACTCCATCCACACTTAAACCCTCAAGCTTTTTCCCCCCTGCAATCACCTCAATCGAAGTAATAACAACCCCTGGATGATGAAAGGGAATGGGCCAGTTCTTTGGAGGCATCAGCCTAGAAATCTGATGTTCACAAGACCCTCAACTTGAGAGACCTGATGGATGTGAAGCACTGACCACGAACGCAGACCTCACCTCCTTTTATCACTTCTTCCATGTTCCCTTCTCTTCATTCTCATTATAAAATTTTTGAGAACTGAAACTTCTTAACTGTATATAGTCTTAAGTTTTCAGTATTTTCTGTATGGCTAGTATCCTACACCCTTGGAAAAATATTTTCCTACTCTAAAGAAGATATTTTAGAAGTTTCCTTGGTTTTATTTTTATATTAAGACCCATAATCCAACTAGAATTGCCTTTTGTGAACAGTGTGAGCTAGGGATCCAGTTTAATTTTTTGCCCACCATTTATTGAAGTGAACTTATGTTTTGCCATCTTACTACAGTGGAACTTGTGACATAAATCAAATATTCATATCTATATGTAGGGGTCTATTCTGGATTCTCTGTTCTGATTCATTTGTCTTTTCATCTATTCTTCCATCAGTACTATACTATCATAATGACTTTAAATTTATAGTAAGTTTTGATATCTAGTACAGCAAGGAGTAAAACAGTTATTTATGATGATCTTAGCTATCCTAGGTCTTTTTTTCTATATTAATTTTATAATGGTCTATTTATTTTTATATTTTAAATTGTCCAGATTTTCACTGGGACTACATTATATTTATAGATCAATTAATGGAGAATTGACAACTTTAAAATATTGAGTATTTCAATCTATGAAGACCTATCTTTTTTAAAATATATTTTTGGATGTCGATGAACCTTTATTTTATTCATTTATTCATTTGCAGTGCTGAGGATCAAACTCAGTGCCTCACACATGCTAAGAAAGTGCTCTACCACTGAGCCACAACCTTATCCCCTGAAGATCTATCTTTTAAAACTTCTCTTATTAATATTTTATAAGCCTCTGTGTCAAAGTCTTACATATCTTCCATTTATTTCTAAGTATTTGATTATTTTATGCTATTATAAATGTCATTTTCTTAATTTCATTTTCCATATATTTTTGTAGTGTATAGAAACACAATTTGATTTTTGTATGATGACCTTGAATCCAGCAACTTTGCTTGGGTCACTTACAGTAATATTTTATTCATAGTTTGTCTTAAGTATATAATTTTCTCAAGTACACAATCATGTCATTTGCAAGTAAGAACAGTTTTATTTCTTTGCTTTCAGTTTTAATTTATTTATTTATATATTTGCCTAAATGCACTGGCTGGAACCTCCAATACAATGTTAAATATAAGTAGTGGGGCTGGGGATGTGGCTCAAGCAGTAGCGCGCTCGCCTGCCATGCGTGCAGCCCGGGTTCGATCCTCAGCACCACATACAAAACAAAGATGTTGTGTCCGCCGAAAACTAAAAAAAAAATAAATATTAAAATTCTCTAAAAAATTTTTTTTAAAAATATATAAGTAGTGACAGTGGACATCTTTGTTTTGTTCCTTTGTTTTTTGGACAGCAAACGTTTAGCAGTTTGCCATTATTACACTGGGTTTATGAACATCCTATTCTTAATTTTCTAAAAATTTTTTAAAACTTATGAATAGATATCAAATTTAACTAAATGTTTTCTTTACTATTTTTTTTAAAGAGAGAGTGAGAGAGGAGAGAGAGAGAGAATTTTCAATATTTATTTTTTAGTTCTCGGCGGACACAACATCTTTGTTGGTATGTGGTGCTGAGGATCGAACCCGGGCCGCACGCATGCCAGGCGAGCGTGCTACCGCTTGAGCCACATCCCCAGCCCCTCTTCACTATTTTGTTAATGTGCTAAATAACATTAATTATGTCTAATTGTAAAACAGTGCATTAACTGTCTAATGTTTAGTGGTAAACTGCCATACATCCTTACCCACAGTATATCAATCATTAACATGTAACCCTATTCTCTCTACTCCCTCCCTCCCTCTCTCTCCTCTTTCTATCTCTGTATTGCTCTTTTTTTAAAATCATTTTTTAGTTGTTAATGGACCTTTATTTTATTCGCTTATTTATATGCAGTGCTGCGAACTGAACATGCTAGGAAAAGCGCTCTACCACTGAGCCACAACCCCAGCCTTTCTCTCTGTATTACTCTTGCAGAAGGCACTGGCTCCTGCCCTTCCCTCCCTTTCAAGAAGCTAGGCTTCACTGGGTGCAGTGGCACACACCTACAATCCCAGGGCCTCAGGGGACTGAGGCAGAAGGATTACATATTCAAGGTCAGCTTCAGCAATTTAGCAAGGCCCTCAGCAACTTAGCAAAACACTATCTCAAAATAAAAAATAAAAGAACTCAATAGTAAAGTGCACCTGAGTTCAATCTCCAGTACCAAAAAAAAAAAAAAAAAAAAAAAAACCTGGCTCTTATTTCTCTCAAACAAACAGAAAAGAAGAGCTAGACTTCTGGGGGAAAAAAAAAAAAAACACTGAGACCTACAGAGGACCTCAGTACTTCCTCCTGTCATGCTAGTTTCTGCTGCCTACTGGGAACAAGGGAGGGGAAAAATACAAGAATAAATACAAATTAATCTTTCACTGAAATCATCCTATCTAAATCTATCTATCCTAACCATTATGATTCCAACCCAGCCAGGATTCCCTCCTTAGTTCTCGGGTCTCTCTGACCCTCAGTTGAAGATCAAGAAGAGCCTTTGTGAGTGGTCCAAGCAGGAGCCCTTGCCTCCGCTCACTTTGGAAAGGTGAAGATGTCTAAACCCCCACCTGGCCTCAGCCTTGGCAGGGGAGCCCCAGGGAGTTGGGGGCCTGGTCTGGATTTGGAGCTTCAGGGACTGCTCATAGGGGTGGATAGGAGAGTTCTGAGCACCTAGATTTCCACCAGAGACAGAACAGAAGAGACTTCATGACTCTCAAGATGCAAAAGAGGCTGCTGGCAGGGAGTAACAGAAACAAGACCATTTTTTACACATCCTTTTTGACTATTTTATTCCTTGAGAGAGAAAGAGCCAAGTGTTTAAAGGGGGAAGGAAAAATTCTGTCAAATAGCAGGTTTGTTGTTCCTTGGGCCCAGCATCTGGATTTTCCAAAGCCTTTCTTACCCTATCCTTTGCCAGCCTAGGAATGAAAACTGCCCCAGATACAACTCTGGCTGGGGTGGGGAGGGTGCCAGGCTGCCTGGAGCCCTGGTATTCATCCACGAGTATAGCTCCTGAAGGCTTGGCTCGGGGTCAGTGAAGGGCAGAAAAGCCCTTCTGGCCTGGGTCCATGTCCCTGGTGCCTCTCCTGGGGTTCCATGTACCTGGGAGCCTAGACACCCCTGTGCCATCCACCCAGTACTGAGTTCACCTTTCAGAGGATAGGGGAGGATCCAACCAATTTAGGTTGGCACTGCCTTAAGCCCAGCCAGCTTTGGCTTCTGTGGCAAGAGCTGGGTTTTTTTGGGCCATTCTCCAGGCCCTCCTTGGAGCTAGGCCTAGAGGTTCACCTTGCCAAGACAAATTGTGGTTGCCAGTGGAATGTGATAAAGTGGCCCCAACCTGGTAGACCTGCCAATAGTGCCTCTACTGGTTCCCCAGCATGGAATTCTGCAGGTCCATAAGGTCAGGCCAGGCCAGGAGCAGGTACCAAGAGACTGCCAGGCATCTCTCTGATCCATTGGTGATTGAGGCAAGAGTGTCCCCTCTCTTGGTCTTGGCTGAAAACCAAAAGCTCATCATCAAACCTCCAGGTTGACAGAATTCCTCCAAACCCATTTCCTCTGGGGAGCAACTCATTGCAGAAGGTGTTGAGAGAGGAGAAGTGCAGGGTGGCAAAGGTACCTGAGTGTGCCCAGGCAAGGGTTGGGTTTGTAGCAGGAGCTGCCTGAGAAGAAGAAAGAGCTCTCAGGAGGCCTCCTTTTGCCTCCACACAACCACTATGATGGGTCTACATTGCTATCAGGTCCTCAATTTATTCAGTGTGCAACACAGCCTGAGGTGGGATTCCCTGGAAGCAGATCTCAACCTGGGGATTGGGGAACAATCTGGGTGGAAAAAAAAAGGAGGAGGAAGAAGAGGGGGAGAAGGAAAGATCAGGACTGGGGGAAAAGCTAGGCAAGAATATGGTCTCCATGCGAGACTGGCATGGTCACCACTCTGGAGGCTGGAGGGTTACATAGTTGGAACTTCCTTGTAGACAGGAGATTGCTTTAGTATCCCTGTGCCAGTCAGTCATTGGCTGCAAACTGCTGGAGTGGGAGTGGAGAATGTGGAGCACCTCCCTTTTGGCCATGAGCAGTACTTGGGACAGGAGGCAGCAGTGAGCTGTTACCAACCAGCCTTCACTATACCACTGGTTGCTAAAGAGGATCTGGGTGGGATATTTGGAGCCTCCACTGTGCCCATCTACCTAGTCTCTCCAAGAGCAGGAGCAAGGCTTTCCTTTAGAGCACCCCAAGTTCTTGGGTGAAGACTCCCCTCTATTTCAAGTGAAGCTTACAGGATGTGTTCTAGGCCACTGAAAAACAAAGGGCAGGGCTCCACCCAGGAAGATGAGGTGAGGCGGGTTGGAGCTCTGCAGCAGAAGTGGACACATACAGCAAACAGACAATTGACTTGATCTTGGTCACTCACTGGGAGGGCAGTAGTGGTGTCTTTGTTGTCTCTGTTAACACAGTTTTTGCCACAGTTTTTGCTAAAATCAACCCCCTCTCTTGTGCTTGTCCTCCTCCCACTCACTCCCTGCCCATGTTGGGCTCCCTTTCCCTTCTCTCTTACCTCCCAGGAGGTGACCCTGCACCAGTCCCCAAGGTAAAGTGATGAGTGGAAGTCTTGCTGTCCCTCTAGTCTCTTTCCAAGAGATGATCTTGGCTTCACTTTCTGTTTTCCTTTCCTTTTGAAGCTCCACACAAAACAAATACTGAGCCTGCTCTGTTTATTTCATTGTAAAGCCAGGACAGCAATCCTAATTCTCCTTCAGGTAGTATAGACACTACAGATTGATTAGGAGAAAGATCACAGAAACATAAAAAGGAAGTCCACAGGGACGCAGCTCAGTGCCCAGAGAATATACAGCAGCATGCTCTTGGAGGCTGAGTGCAGAGAAAGGGACACTCAACAGGTGGTGGGAGGAGTGGGGAAACATAAAGGATGTGAAGAGAGCACTTTATGCACCAAGAAAATAAATCAAAGAGCTGTAGAAAGTTCCTAGAAGGTGGAGTAATGTAGTTTTCCTTATTCCTTCTGCTAATTTAAACTCAGTCATTATATATAAGATTATATTGAAAGACCCTCAAATCCCCCGTCCAAAAGAGAACTACGCGTCACACTGGCTGCAAAAGCAAGAGGCAAGTTTATTAATACACAGGCGCCTGCGGGTGCACAGCAAAACCTCAGCCGAAGCTTTGGTGAACTGGCACACCGGGCTTTGGGGTACAGTTCTTTTATAGGGAGAGGGGAGCTGTTTCCTGCCTAGCACACTAACAGGTATCTCATTGGTTCTTTTGAATCCAGCATTAGGGTAAACTTGCTTTTCACTATACGTTCTTGGAAAACCTACAGGGTTACATTCCATTCTCAAGCATGTCCTGAGATATGGGTGCAGTGCTCTTTCTCAACCGGTTATATGGTAAGCTCATCCGGTACTTGTGCCTTTTTATTGCATACTTTTACTTTCGCAACAAGGCCTCAGGTTATGGGGCTGGAGTCTTTCATTCCCCCCTTTTTCTATGTCATGGATAGAATCTTATATCCATTGTTCTGCCTGTTCAGATTTTTGGACTAAGTTTGTTTGTGACCCTGCCTGCTGCTGGAGTAGCTGATATTGTTGAGTGAGAACCATAGTTTGAATTACAGAAAGTCTTTCTTTCATGAACTGTACTAGTCTGTTAAGTATGCAGGGCCCGAATGTCAGGATTAACAGTAAAATAACTAAAGGCCCCGCTAAGGTGGATAGCAAAGTAGTCAGCCATGGGGATTTGTTAAACCAGTGTTCGAACCATCCTTGTTGTGCTTCAAATTCTTTCTGCCTTTTTACTAACCTTTCAGTAACTTTTTCCATAGTTTCGCGGACCACCCCTGTATGGTCTGCGTAGAAGCAACATTGCTCTTTTAAAGCCACACAAAGACCTCCTTTCCTACTTATTAACACTAGTGTCACTAAAGTTGATATATAACCCCCCACTGCTAAATTTGACTGGCTTTTAATCTTAAAAGTACTGAATCATAATTATTGGAAGGTCTCATTTTTTTTTTTTTAATTTCTGCCAGTGGAGCATATTGTTGTCTGATTACTATGAGTTGTCCTGCGTTTCCTAGAATCGATTTCAGCATGGCCTCCATTTTAGATTTCACTCGATATTAGACCCCGATTTTTCTAACTATACTGACTACCTAACTTTAAATCTGGCTTCATTTCCCCCCCTAATTTGGGAACTCCTTACTGCTGTGAGGAAGGGGGACGAAGAGAATCTTTCTGGCTTCTTCAGGCTGAAAAGGGACAGCGTGGGGCAAGCAGTTTGGAGTCCCCCTTAAAAATATCGGGTCTATCGAGTGGTCCATGATAAAAGTCCAATTGAGAAGTAATAGGCTGGAGGGCCATTCGAATGATAGGTGGTCTATAAGAGAAACAAGAACTCATTAGTACTGGAACCATATTGATGCAGTAATAAATGCCACAGCACAGGAATATGCCAATGAGTATAATGACCAAGACAAAGATTAACAATGTTTTCCATCAGGCAGTACCAGGAACTAGGAGCTAAGATATTGTTTTCACGACAAAGTTGTTGAGGACATGGCTTCCATCTGAGCATGTAAATCTTTAAGGATATTTGTCACATTGTCAGAAATGTCAGGGATGTAAACACAACAACTAACATTTAGGGTTACAGTTGTCCTTCCCTTAAGATATAGTTTAATTTAATATCATCTGATCTTGCAAAATCCTTTTACTAGTATGACCTGTGTCTAATAGAAATCTTTAATTCTGTTACCTAGGGCTGGATACTCATACTAGCAAACACCAAGCCTACCTGTGTAGGTTAGGAATATCTGTGGGCCTTAAACTAAAAACTACTCTGGCAGTTTCTTTTGATAGTTATCAGGCATTCCTGTCTGAGAATCTCTTTTGTAGCCTCCAGTTTACTTATTTATGGAAGTTTCATTTAACTATCATTATTATTAAAATGTCCAGGAATAGCTGTGTTTTGGCTTTGACTGTCTTTGCTAAGTGTTTAAGATGAAGCAAGTCAAACTGACTTTTGTTTCAATCTATTGTTAACAGTCAGCTGAATTACTCTGGGAGTCCTCGGGAACTTCACAGCAGCTTCTCAGTTCTGCTAGTGCCATTTGCGCTAGGATGGGTCCAGGCCTTGCTTGACCATGTGGCTTCCCTCGGAAGCATCAAGGATGTCTCCCTTTTCTGATGACCCTCCTCTTCACAGCAAATGCACTGACTGGCTTCCTGTCCTCCACTGGTCTCATTAATCTCCCTGATCGGGAGGTTATGTGGCCTAGAGTTGCAGAGCCCTTTGAAGAAGTCCCTATTCCCTGATTCAGACTGACTCAGAGGGCAAGAGCCAAATTTTTAATTTTAAAACTTAATCTTAAACATCCATCAAAATAAGTTAACAGCCTTATATTAAGGGTACTGGGCTTTAATGTCTATCTCTCTATCCTGTAGGTGGCAACTCTCTATAACTCATTATCTTAAATTAACCCAGGTTGTGAGTTCTTAAAGCAGTACCTCTTTAATACATTAACAGGCAATTCTTAAATCATTTATAAGAAAACTACAAGATAAAATTATCAAGAGTAAAAACATTTAGTTCATATAATAGCTACCTTGAATTTTGGTGGAGTATATCCCCTGTTTGAGATCCTGTCAATCGTGACAAAAACCAACTTTTGGACACAATTTTAAATGTACTGAAATCTGGCTTACTTCTTTCATAGTCACTTTCACATGAGATGGGACATAGAGCCTTATCTCAAGTAAGGTGGGGTTCTTCATAAATCTTAAATACTATAGTTCTGAAGCTGATCTTTGGTTTTTAGACATTATTTTACAAAGCCTACATAAATTGTTGCCCAAGTTCACATGAATATTAGCTAACACAACATAATATCACATCTAAAACATGAATTAAAGGAAGGCTGGAAGCTTCTAACCTCTTGTTGGAAAATAGCAAAGTATTTCTGTGTTTTACAATAAAACCTTCACCCAGATTAGGCTCTCAGTGACTTAAAAATACATTTAAATTGTATCTCAGTGTAGAAAGCAACATAGAACTTTACATATCTTACTGATAACAAGTCCAGTTATAGAACACAACTGATAAATAAATTTCTTTTTTTTTTTTTTAAGAGAGAGTGAGAGAGGATTTTTTTTAATATTTATTTTTTAGTTCTCAGGGGACACAACATCTTTGTTGGTATGTGGTGCTGAGGATCGAACCCGGGCCGCACGCATGCCAGGAGAGCGCGCTACCGCTTGAGCCACATCCCCAGCCCTGATAAATAAATTTCTAACATGTTTTTTTAAGCCTAAAATTACCATACAACTTTAGAACACCAGCTTGATATAATGTTCTTTTGAAGCTTCTACCTTACAGACTTGTATACCTGAAAGATATGAACACATTAATTACACCGTAATTACATTGATGTTTTTATATTAACCAAGTTTAGCTCTTAAAGGAATGACTAAGGGGGAGATAGCAGGGCTTAGATAAATGGCAGGTAGCCCGTTTATTGGCAAGTTTTTCCAGATATCATCACCAGCACCTGAAGAATATCAGAGCGAATAAGAACAGAATGAAGATAAAAATTAGAGCAAAGATCAATCTCTGGCAGAAGTTCCATGTTGGGGGGCTGACAGAAAAGAGGCCAAGGGCCATGAGGAAGCTTAATAGGACATAAAGACTCATGAATCCAGGATGGCAGATTAAGAGGTTCTCTGAACTTGTTGTTTCCCACTGTCCCATGTCCGCTGCATTCCATCGTGCCTGGTAGTGAGCTTCAGCACTGAGTGAATTGTTCTCTTGAAGATGTTGGGGGTCCATCGGTCATCAGAGGCTGGTAGTGCCTAAGCAGAAACTGGTTGGAAGTTTGATTTGAGACTTTCTGTAATCGGATTTGAAGAAACTTCATTATGCAGAGCATGAGAGCACAAGAAAAGTATTGAAAAACAACAGTTGTTGTTTAACCATAGTTGTGTAACTTATTCAAAAACTTATACACATAACTAATTTACATAAACCTCCTTTATCCCTTACTTAAACCTTCTTGATTACTTAGTCACATAGACTCTCCTATCTAGAAACACAATTTTTTTTTCTCTATTAGTTCCATACCTAGAACCTTTTAGTTTCTCTCTTTTTTATCTACTAACCTCCTTTTGTTCACATTTTGAAACAATACTTATAAACTTTTTAAATTTAAGCAGAGTTAACATTTTATTAGGGCCTTTTTTGAACACCTAGAGAAACTTATAAGTTTAATTTTAAAGACATCTTTACTTTTATCTGTTTACCCAATCTAAATTGAACCATTTGAATCACGTGAATCAAAGATATTTGGATCCATTTTTAATTTTTTTTTATGAGCATTCCTCATCTGTTAATTGTCATATCACTGCAGGATATATGGACATACACACATACAGACATACCGACATACAACACATAACAAGAGTAACACATAACACAAAAGGCCTTCCAGCTTTCTCAGGTGAAATCTCATTGCAATGTTTAAAAAAACTCCAGTTGATCAAAAATAGAACTTATCAGAAAAACATTAGCTTGTCTGTAGAATAAAAATCATGAGCTCAAAAAAACATAGAATCTAAGAAAAGGCAAAAGTCCTAGAAAAAATTGACCGGCCAGTAATTAGTAAATGCCATACAATTTACTCTTTGGTTTAATCTAGTTTGAGTTCAGGTAAGACACCTTTACTTTTTTTTTTTTTTTTCCCCTTGGGCCTCAGATCTGTCTCCTACTAAGTGCTCCAGGCTTCTTCTATTTGCATATCAACTTAAGTCCTGGCTGAGGTCTGGAAGGAACTGGGAAAACTGGAATTCTGAGCAGAAACCTCATGCCTAAGGCATTTTAACCATAAGTCATAATTTCCAGGTTTGGATGTTGAAAATTATGATACAAGTTTAAGATACAATTCACAAAATTTCATCTTTATATCTTCCTACACTAGAAAAACTTGCTCACACAAAACTGAAAATAGGATCTTAATAATATAAAAGCTACCACAGAAGAAATTCCTTCAGGATCATTAAGCTACTTTCTTTGTTCTGAAGTTTCTAAAGTAGTATTAAGTTACATTAAATCTGCCTAAAAAATTTTAGAAAGAACCACACACTACCATGCATATCTGAAATTAAGCTTTGAAAATTCCCAAGACTGTTGCTAATTAATGTCATTTCAATAAGCCAGACCAACGTTTTAATTCAACACTTTTTTCCTAAATCTTACACACAGAGAAACAGATACCAAATCATAATTTACTATCCTTGCCCAAATCAATGCACTGTATACCTAGTGAAATCTCCTTAGGCTACCCAGTTCAAAAATTGATGAGAAAAAATAAAGCTAAATGATTGGGAGTTACTTGCCAACTCGGAAGTAGAGTTCTTTAATTTTCTGTCCTAAGTATTTAAGTTTTCTAGCATGAACTATCTGAAATCTCAAACAATTACTTAAACCCAACTTTTAACTGTAAGATTATGCAATGCGTTAGAAACCCATTCAGATACCAGATTGTTACAAAAAAAAAAAAAAAAAATCACATTTAGCCAAGATCATCCCCAAGAAACAATCTATAATAACATTTAAACCAGACCGGATAAGAGAAAAATCTCCAGGTTTTTAACTTCATTTAATTATGACTCTTATCAGTGGCTCTTAGCAGCTTAAGGAACACAACACATTTTAAACACTGGGGCGGTAAAACAGACTATTGAAAGTTATCTATGCTTCTTGGAGAACCTGGGCAGAGTTTACTAATTATCTTATGTCTTTTTCAGTCCTACAACTTGAATTGCTAACATTTTTAACCTGAGAAAGAAGGGGAGCATCCAGGAGGAATGGATGCGGGGTTGGGAGTGTTGCGTAGCCCATAAGGAGGCAAATGTGATTGGGGCTTTCCCTCAGTGCCATTCATCTACCGATCACCCTAGATACCCCTGGGGGCTGTCGGGAGGGGGCTCAAGAGAAAGGACCTTAGGAATACGTCTGAAGGTAGCCCAGACCGGAATTCCGCAGTTGTTCCAAACTCTTTCCTCCACCTCCACGCATCCGAGGCAGACCGGGATTCAGGACACTGTGTACTCACGCCAATTGCTCTCTGGGCCCAGACAGAAAAGTTGGAGGCAGAACCCAACATGCCTGCTCTGTACCGAACAGGTGATTGAGAGCTGCCTAGGCCGGGAAACCTCTCACCCGAGTCTTGACGAGTGGCGGCTGCACTAATTGCATTTAAGTAGCCGTCGGGTGCCCACCTTACCCCCAGAAAGAAAGAGAGAGAAAGATGCACCTCAAACAGACATGGGGTGCGTGCACTTACCTCGGTGTAGAATCTCGGTCTGGGACAAAATTTATGACTGAAAGTTTGGCTCCCATCCCCAAAGTCAATTAATGTCAATTTAATAATGAGGACAGGGTATTGAGAAAAGTTAAAGTGAGATCTCAAAGTTCTTAGATGCCCAGCAGGCATTTCTATTTGCATTCAAGCCGATTACGGGAGGGAAAGAAAACATCGCTTTCCTAGTCTCAGTGTTTAGCCTTAGATGGAATTGTCACCCGCCTTGGGCTGGACAGGACAGATCCGCCATACCCCTGATGGTCAAGGGTGAGGCTCAAGGGAGTTGTTATTGATTGTCCCATGTTAGTTTTCGTCGGTAGGAGGAAATAGAGAGTCAAGAGGACAGACACAAAAGAAAGCGGTACCGAATGAGCGCTGCACGTTTCTGGCACAAACCGAAAGTATCTGACGGCTTAAGGGGAGCCGGCACTTCCCCTTTACTCACTTACAGAATTACAGAAACAGTGTATCTTTTGGAAACACTGGGGGTCCCAAAAAAGAGAAAATGGACCCTTCTAACCCCTGGGACGTCTCCCAGGGGGGCAGGGGAGAAGTCCGAGTTCGTCAACTCCTTCTCAAGCTGCCTCAGAATACGGAGCGATCACGCATAATCCTACAGTCGCTGCGCCACACCACAGACATAGACACGACACGACACAACACAATAGCTCGAGCTGGCCAGCTTACCTCCCAGTGATGCCGAGAGTCCCTCCGGACAGGGATTTGGATGGGGGGGCGAAGGGATCTCGGTGGGACCTCCAAAATGAAAGACCCTCAAATCCCCCGTCCAAAAGAGAACTACGCGTCACACTGGCTGCAAAAGCAAGAGGCAAGTTTATTAATACACAGGCGCCTGCGGGTGCACAGCAAAACCTCAGCCGAAGCTTTGGTGAACTGGCACACCGGGCTTTGGGGTACAGTTCTTTTATAGGGAGAGGGGAGCTGTTTCCCGCCTAGCACACTAACAGGTATCTCATTGGTTCTTTTGAATCCAGCATTAGGGTAAACTTGCTTTTCACTATACGTTCTTGGAAAACCTACAGGGTTACATTCCATTCTCAAGCATGTCCTGAGATATGGGTGCAGTGCTCTTTCTCAACCGGTTATATGGTAAGCTCATCCGGTACTTGTGCCTTTTTATTGCATACTTTTACTTTCGCAACAAGGCCTCAGGTTATAGGGTTGGAGCCTTTCAATATATAAGACAAACATAAAAGGACTCGAGGAGAAAAGGAGGCAGATTATCTAGGAACCTCAGCATTTGAGAAAAGACTGTGGCAGAGAGTTCTCTGCATTATCCTTTTGCCCCATAGGTCCTGATTTGGAACTTTCAAAGCCAGAAACCAAATACCAATGTGTGCAAAAACAACAACACAGTAACAGTACCACCAACAAAAACCTTGCTCTCTCTAGCCAAAGGATCAAATAAGGAGTGAGCGAATAAGACAGAAACTTAGAGATAATAACCACTGTACTCAGACCAAACCCCACAGGAAAAACTGTGGCCCCATCTATTTCCACACCAGCAAGCACCCAGCAGAGAGCCTGAATTCCACCCTTCAAGGGCTGTGATGTGATACCCCAACAACTGCTGCGAGAGTGGTGTCAGAGAAGAGCAAGTAGAGAACTGAGATATTCACCCATGTCAACCAGGAAGGAGGCCTCCTTCCACTTATGTGGTCTCACTGGCTCCTCAGCAAAAACCGCACAAGGAACCTGGATTTCCACCCACTGCTCAGTAGTGACAAGGGACCACTCACTCTCCCTGCTGGTGTCACAGAAAGCCCAGTGTGGGGTCACTATTTTCACCACGGCCAAGAGATAATAAAGCTATTCCCTCCTACACATGTACACCATGATGACAGTGGAGATGACCCTTGGAGCAAGAAAGACCTTCTACCCTTGGTCATCAGTAAAAAGGAACACCTACTCCAGAAGTCAACAGAAATCGTGGGGTACCTGGATTTTCTACCTCCATCTAGTAGAACAGTCCCCACCTCTTACTGAACCTTGCCCTGCCAGATTGGTATCAGTAAAAGGCCAGTTTAAAACACACATTTATAAAAGATTCAAAGTCTCATAACAGTACAAAATGTCCAGGTTGCAATTGAAATCACTCATCATGTCAAAAACCAAGAAGATCAGAATGGGAAAAAAAAAAATCCTCACTGAAAAAAAAAAAAAAGAACATTTAACACTGAGATGACAGAAAAACTAGATTTAACCTATGACAGTTTTCAAGCAGTCATGATAAAATGTTTCAACAAACAATTGCGAACATGCTTTAAATAAATAAAAAAATAGACTCAGCAAAGAAACAGAAAGTCTGTGAAAAATAAAAGTTCTAAATAAGAATCAGATGGACACATTAGAACTGAAAAATACAACCAATAAAAATCTCAGTGGGTGGATTCAACAGCCAAATGAAGAGGACAAAGGAAAAAAATCAGTGAACTCAATGACAGACTAATAGAAATGAACAAATCTGTACAAAGAGAAAATAGAGGGGCTGAGGCTGGGGCTAGAGTGGTAGAGCGCTTACCTCGCACACATGAGGCCCTGGGTTTGATCCTCAACACCACATAAAAATAAACAAATAAAAATATTGTGGTGTCCATCTACAACTGAAAAAAATATTTTAAAAAAAAGAGAAAGAAAATAGACTAGGGGAAAAAGAAGATAAAGAAAACCTTAGAGTCCTTTGGGATTATTACAAAAGAGATAACATTAGTCTCATTGGAGTTTCAGAAAGTGGGGGAAATGATGGCAGGGCCGAAAAAGTCCTTGAAGAAATACTGGCTGAAAACACTCCACGTAACTCTTATTTCATAGGTGCCCACAACCTGTCTTCACCATTTGAAGAGAGACCTCTGATGTCTTGGCATGAATTAGTAACTTAATTCCATACAGTTGTGCTGAGAAAGGCATAATTAAAAGAACATCTATGTCAGGCATGGTGGAACACGCCTGTAATCCCAGCAGCTCAGGAGGCTGAGGGAGGAGTTCAGCCTCAGCAACTTAGGGAGACCCTAAGCAACTTAGTGAGACCCTGTGGTAAATGAAATATTTTTAAAAGAGCGAGGATGTGACCCAGTGGTTAAGTGCCCCTGAGTTCAATGGCAATATCAAAAAAAAAAAAAAAAAAAACCTCCAAACCATCTGAACTTCAAAATTTCAAGAAACCTGAGGAGTTAAGTCACTATGTTGATTGTGCTCCCCTAATTCTTCTTCCTGCGTGGAGATTTTAGTAAGTGATATTTTAAGTGATAGTTTTAGTGATTGGTGGATTTAGTAAGTGACCGTTTTACATTAAATTTTTGAGCCTATGGTCATTTGTTTCCTTCACGCTGTCTTTGAAAACTTGGAGACATTTAGCTTGAGTCTTCTCTCTTATCTTTGTCTTTCTGTCCTTGGACACCAGATAGATTTCTTTCTCAAGCATAGTGCATACAATATCTTTGTATAAATCATAAAAGAGTGTCTCTTCCTCAAGTTAAAAAATTGCTACATTAATATTTATTTCTTAACAATAATTAGGACAAATATACAGAAGCACGCTGCCCCTCCCTCAAAGCTGACAGCCTCCGTGTCACCTGCTATATGGGCTGGAGTTGTCACTGGGTATCCATAGGGTACTGGGTCCAGGATCCCCCATGCATGCAAAATCTGTGGATGCTCAAGCCCTTATGTGAAATGTTGTGGTATTTGCATATAACCTACATACATCCTCCCAGATACTTTAAATCATCTCTGGATTATTTACAATACATAATATAATATAAATGCCATATAAATAATTATAATACCGCATTTGTGTAGGGAATAATGACAAGAAAAATAGTATGTACATATTCAGTGTAGATTTATTATTCATTCTGAATATTTTTGATCTGAGTTTGGTTGAATCTATGAATTCCAATTTGGAGGTCCAAATCTGTTCCTAGGTAAGGAATGTGTTATTTCCAGAATTCAGAGACTGTTAAGCACTGTGCTTCCTTCTTTCTGGTAGGGATATAAGCAATTAGTCTCTTATTTTAGAGGCAATAGCCTGGCATGCGCTTGAACAATTGACCCTATAAACTTTACCAAAAAGGCAGATTCGATAACTCTGAATCTTCATAGGGTTATTTCTCCTACTGTCTGAAGCATATTTGTCTTACCAAGATCTCCAGTGTGATAGCCATGTTGTGCTCATTCTGTAGAACTGGCATAATGTCAATAACATAAGGAATCATTGTAGTATTCTGCAACATACAGGTAGTCCAGAGATCTTCAATCTATCAAAAAAAATATTAACACAGCCCTGGGGCAAAACTCTTTAAGTTCATATTTTTTATCACTTTTTGAAAATTTTCTGGTCTTCTGTTTCATTTGGAGTGGAATTCTAATATAAAATTCACCATAATAGCAAGAAAAAAATTAAATCTCAACAGAGGCAGAAAAAATTATTTGACTAACCTGACATCTAACATAAAAATTCTCAGCAAACTAGGCATAGAAGGGTCTGTCCTCCTTTGATAAAGGGCATCTATGAAAATTTACCAATTAACATCAGACTGAATGCCCACTCTTACTCCTCTATTTGGGGGTTCCTTCTATGCTTCTTTGAATTTTTGTGAATATGTATGTCTTTCACCAAATTTAGAGGTTTTCAACCATTGTTTCTTAACTCCAATTTGATATGACTGGAAATCCTAGCAAGTGCAATAAGGCAGAAAGAAAGAAAAAAAAAGAATAGAAAAAAACAGGTTAGGGCTGGGGATGTGGCTCAAGCGGTAGTGTGCTCGCCTGGCATGCGTGCGGCCCAGGTTCGATCCTTAGCACCACATACAAACAAAGATGTTGTGTCTGCCGAGCATTAAAAAATAAATATAAAAAAAAAAACAGGTTAATCTTGGAAGGGAAAAATAAAACTATCTCCATTCCTGGAAGATATAATGATCTATTCAGAAACCCTAAGAGATTTTTTTTAAAGCTTTTATGTACATTTAGCAAGATCACAAGACTTGAGACCATACACAAAAGTCAATCATATTTTAGTATCTCAGCAATGAACAATTGGAAAATGAGGGTTTTTTTTTAATCTTAAAGTTTTTCTAAGAATACTGGGTGGCTAAAACAATAGAAATTTATTTTCTCACAGCTTTAGAAGCCGGATATCAAAGATCAAAGTGTCAACAGAGGGCTTGGTGTGCTTGGTGTGTAGCTCTGTGGTAGAGCACATGCTAAGCATGCACAAAGCTCTGGGCTCAATCTTCAGCGCGCGCACACACACACACACACACACACACACACACACACAAAGGGGCATCAGATTTGGTTTCTGCTGAGATCTCTCCCCTTGGCTTGCAGATGCCCACCTTCTCCCTGTGTCCTTAAATGGCAGAGAGAGCAAGTTCTGGCATCTCTCGCTCTTCTCATAAGGATACAGTTATATTGGAACAGGGTCCACATGACCTTATTTAACCTCAATTACCTTGGCTCTGACCCCAAACAGAGTCACATTCTGAAGGACTGCAGGTTAGGGCTTTAACAGATGAATTTGAGAAGATACAGTTCACTCTACAACAGTATTATTTAATAGTTTGATAAAAAAATGAAGTATAGAGATATAAATCTTAAAAAAATGTGCAAGATCCATATGGTGAAAATTACAAAATGTTAACAGAGATCAAAGAAGACCTAATAAATGGAGAAACATATTGTGTTCATGGACTGAAAAACACTGTGTTACCAGAGACCTAGGCCAGACCCCCAGAGTCTGGGGTCCCTAACAAATCAGGTCTGGCCACTTGCCCTGAAAAACCAAATGGAAAAGTAATGTTGACAAGCAGGAAAGAAATTTTAATATAGGTATGGTCACATTGGGAAGGCAAGGGACCAGCATTTCCAGCCCTGTCTTTGGGGATACTAAGCGTGCACAGTCAAGCAGTCTTGGTCAAAAAAGTGATCTGACTGATCATTATTTCAGGATTGATTGGATGGAACCTTGTAGGCAGCTTTAAGAGAGTTCCTGTTGCCTAGGAGGTAGTTTCAACTCATCACAAGTTGTTTATTGATCAAACCTATTGTTCCTGGAATACAGTTTAAATACAATTTAAATTTCTGAAAATACTTTTGACCATTCTGTGGATTGTCTTTTCACTCTATTGATAATGTTCTTTGGTGAACAAAAGTTTTTAGTTTTGATGAAGTCCACCTTACTTATTTTATTTTGTCAGAGAGAATGACTTAGAGCAAAGGAGACCCTGATTTTTTTCAGGATTGCTTTTTTTTTTTGGAGTTTTATATTGTAGTAAAATATGCATAAGTTCAAATTTATCATTTAGCCATTTTTAGGTGTATAATCAATGACATTAAGCACATTCACAACATTGTACAACCGTTATTATCTATTTTCAGAATTTTTTCATCATCCCAAACAGAAAATCTGTGCCCATCAAACATTAAATCCTCACTCTTTACGCCCAGCCCCTGATCATCTCTACTCCATGTTCTGTCTATGAATTTACCTATTCTAGGCAAATTAAGCAAGTTGAATCATATATTTGTCCCTTTGTATTTGTCTTATTTCACTTAGCATAATGTTTTTAAATTTTATCGTTGCTGTAGCTTATATCAAAATTCTATTCCATTTATGGCTAAGAAATATTCTGTTTGTGTTGATTATACTTTGTATATTCATTTATCTATTGATGGACACTTGGATTTTTTTCACCTTGTGGCTGTTGTACAAGTATCTGTTTGAGTTCCTGCTTATGATTTTTGGGGTTACATACTGAGAAATGTAACTGCTGGGTCACATGGTAATTCTATGTTTAATTTTTTAAGCAACCACTAAACTATTTTCCACAGTGGTTGCAACATTTTATATTCCCACCAATGCACAAGGGTTCAGCTTTCTCCATATCATCACCAACACGTTTTTCTTTTAAATTTTATTGATAAAAGTCAAATTAATTGGTATAAAGTGATATCAAGTTGTGGTTTCAATTTTAATTTCTCTAATGACTAACGGTGACCAATCTCTTAATGTGCTTATTGGTCATTTGCATATCTTATTTGAAGAAATGTCTTTTCAAATCCTATGTCAATTTTTAAATTATGTTGCTTGAGTTTTTTTGCTGTTGTTGTTGAGTTGTGGGAGCTCTTTATATATTCTGTATATTTAAATTTCTGTAAATATTTTTGACCATTCTGTGGATTGTCTTTTCACTCTATTTATAATGTTCTTTGATGAAGAAAAGTCTTTAGTTTTGATGAAGTCCAACTTACTTATTTTGTTTCTTCTTGGCTGTGCTTTGGGGTTATATCCAAGAAATCACTGACAAATCCAGTGCCCTGAAGATTTTTCCCATTTTCTTCTAGGAGTTTTATAGTTTTAGCTCTTAGAAGTTCAGGGTTTTGATCCATTTTTTTAGTTGATTTTTATATATGGTGAAAGTAATGGTCCCATTTAATTATTTTACTTGTGCACACTACCTATTTTTAAGATGTATCATGAAGCTGTGGTAGTTGAAACAGTGTGGTATTGGTGAATGGATAGATACATACTGACATGGTCACCTTCCCTGCTTCCACCCCATCCCACCCGCTGTACAGTAAAAACAGGATCCTTAGGCTTAGGGATGAACACCTTTTAGAGGAAACAAAACAGCCAAGCTAGCTCTCCGTCTTCTGGAAAGTTAGGAGTTAAAAGACACACCAGTCTTCAAGGCTATGGGAATGAGATTATATGCCAGGAGATGGGAGGCTGGAAAAGTTATCTTAGTCTTCTGAGATTTTGTGGTCCACAAAATGCCAGCTAAAGCCAGATATCAGACTTTCCCAGATGATAAGGGGCAACTCCAAGTGGTGAAGGACAGGTGTACACGTAGAATAGTCACAGAACTGACCCCCAGTTATTAGCCTAGTAAAATGCACACCCCCAGGGGAAGACTTAACATGGTAGTGAGAGCCAGGTGCAGTGGCTCACATGCCTCTAATCTGTGATTTGGGAGGCTGAGGCAGGAGGATCCCAAGTTCAAGTTCAGCCTCAGCAACCTAGTGAGGCCCTTAGCAACTTAGCAAGATCCATCTCAAAATAAAAAACAAAAAGGTCTGGGGATGTAGCTTAGTGGCCAAGCACCCCTGGGTTCAATTCCTGGTACAAAAAGAAAATGGCAGTGCATGAAGGAGCATGATGTAGGGGCTAACATCCCACCTTTGTCTGTGATGACACAGAAGGTCCCAGCTCCTGCCTACCCCACAGATTCATAAAAGCTGTTCATCTTTGTTCTTTGCTTGAACTGGCCTAACACCTTCTTTCAGTGCTGTAACTTCCTTCTGGCTTGAGCACAAGTCCCTGATAAAGCCTTGCCTGTGCTTAAATTCTTTCCAGATCCAGTGTTCATTTCCACAACTCTGGATCCAAGAAGCAATTCCAGAAATACACCCACATGAGTATGATCAACTGATTCCCCCCTCCCTATTTTTCCCTTTTGTTTTTCTTTATTTTGGCCAACTGATTTTTGGAAAAAAAAATATATATTTTTTTTCAATAAAAAACAGGTTTTTTTTTTCACTAAAACTTCCCCAAAAGAAGCTACATGGTGCCTTAATGCCAGATTCTGCCTATTAATATTTGCCCCATTCTTGTCCTCGGAAGCTCTACTCTGAATTGCAGGGATGCTGGGAGCCTACATTCTGTAGGTTACAGTTGCAATTTTGCCTATAGACTTCAAAGGCTAGAGATTATAAAATGGAAGGTAGAGATTGTTGTTTCAGGCTGTAGCAATGACAAGTGACCACAAGTGACCACAGGTGACCACAGATGACGGTGGGCTCCAGAAACAACATAAGCGAATACAGGCTTATGGACACAAGACCAAAGGTGTTATAGCTTTCTGGGTGAAATTTTCTTCTCCCTTTTTCTCACCCAGCTCTTTGAACACATTCATATCCACTTTCTAGAATTAAAATTTCCCCTGCATGAAATAACTAGAATTGGTTATTTTACCAGCAACACATAGACTCGCACATAATTCCTCCTTCATTCTGACAGAAACTAATCTGAGCCTATAATTTATCAACACTCCCAGAGAATTTCTGATGAGGCAAATTCAAATGCTCTCAGCTGATCTATCTTTGGTTCCCTTCTTCCTGGAGGAACCCCCATACCCAGCCCACTTTCCATCATGAACTCCCTAGAACCATCATCTCTGTTACTCTCTTGATTGACACAATCGGTGCAGGTCATCCCTGCTGGCCGGCATTGTTGTGTTTGCCATGTGTGTGACTCCCTGCCTACACTTCATAGTAACTGGCCTCCACTTGGCATGTCTCTCTATGTATTAAACTGTCCCCTCTTGACTGGAAGCCTCAGGAAGCTAGGTAGACAGTGTTGACCCTGGCATGCTTGGCAGGTGCTTACAGAGTATAAGGGCACCTCCAGCAGAAATTTGCAGGCACAAATGTATTGCTTTGCCAAGCCCCGTATCTGAGGCTCCAGGTAAGATCCTCTTTCCACACAGTCTTCAGAAGTCACCTGGTGAGAGTGGGTGCACAACAGGGTGAGAGGTGGGCTGAGGCCTGCCCTTGGGGGGAAGATCTGGGACACAGAGACAACAGGAAAATCAGCTAAGGTACCAGGTAGCTTTAATGAGCTGAAGCACCTCTACCCCCACTTTGTCCCTCCCTCCCCACTCTTCCCCTTCAGTTCTGGACAGGTCCAGCCTGCCCAAGACATTGGCTCTCTTCAGCTTAATCCTTCTGTCCCCTCAATCGCTCCAGTCGCCTTCGAAGGTCCGGGGGCACCTTGACCCCTGCTGCCAGCAGCTCTCTCAGTCTTTGTTTGGGAGTCTTGGTCAGCATGAAATTGCAGGGGACAGGGCCCTCTTCAAAGGTGACCCGGCAGGTCCTTGTCACTGAATGGTAGCCCTCAGCACTGGCGGTCACCATATAGTCCCCTGGGGTCAGCAGCCGCCAGTAATCCCCGCCCCAAGCTGAGGGGAGTAAAAGGCAAGGTCAGGGTCCAACAATCCTCAGCTCCTGACCCAGCCTGAAGTCTTCTAGCTCCTCCCTCAATCCCCCCCCCAGCCCTTCCTTCACCCCCCCCCCATATACCCGTTGTAACGTCATGGTTAATCCCCTCCACGGCAATGACAGCATCAGCAATCCCAAGCTGTGTGTCCTTGTCCCGCACAACTCCTGCAATGCCCATGCGCACCTGTGTGGGAAAAGGACATCAAAACCCTTTCTTTCCCCTCTGCACAGAATGTGACTCTCAGCTAGCTTTCTGGCTCTGGTCCCCTGCAAACTCTATAAAGAGAGTATGTCTACTATATGTTCCTAGGTGACAAAATTTTTGGTAAAATTTCCTCCTGGTTAATAAATTACATCTGGACTGGTAGGAAGAGAAACCTTTGGGCTTCCCCAAGTTTAGTAGCCATTGTCTTTTGTAGAACCCTTGGAAGTTGCTCTTATGGAGCCATCGCAAGGTATAGGAGTCCCTAGTGAACATGATGTTTCTGTGTCAGGGAAGTTTCTGCCACTATCTAATGTTTTTTTTTTCTGAGAAGAGCTCTTCTGAGGACAGGTCTAGGACAGCTCTAGGACCACCTCTAGACTGCTCTGGGGTCTAGTCCCACTGGCCTACAATGCCTGACACTGTCCCACTTGCAAAACATTTCCTGTCCTAGATCCTTCCAAAATTATCTGATGTCAGATATCTTAGAAGATTCCCTGACAGTCGGGCATGGTAGCACACGCCTGTAATCCCAGCAGCTAGGGAGGCTGAGGCAAGAGGATCACGAGTTCAAAGGCAGCCTCAGCAACAGTGAGGCACTAAGCAACTCAGTGAGATCATGTCTCTAAATAAAATACAAAATAGGGCTGGGGATATGGCTCAATAGTTGAGTACCCGTGAGTTCAATCCCCAGTATCCCTTGCCAAAAAAAGAAGACTCCCTGGTGGCAGCTATAGCCTAAATGGAGAGTGGAGTGGTCAGGACACAGGCATGCTGAGGGCCGTAGGGATTCACATCCAACCTGCTCCAGGTAGGTGAGGAGGGCGTCTTTGTTGTTCTCCCACTCTTGGGGAAGCTCGTTCTCATGAGGGAACTTGTCACAGGACAGCTCCACAGTGACCTCAAAGCAGTTGGTATGTAGGTAGCTGAAGTCATTCATGCCTAGAGGTATCACAGACACTGCAGCCTAAGGAGCAGGATGGGAGTCCCACCCTCCTGGGGCCCTCCCCCAGAAGACACTTCAGGGTGGGAATTGCCATGAGCACTGCACGTAAGAGCAGACTGTCTTATGGGGCAGGGATTTACAGGGATGGGGCCAACTCCACCCTCTGGCACATACTCCCGGGGACTGTGTGCCAGTCAGCCCCGTTGATGATGTTGCCATGCAAAGAGAAGTCCTGGTTGTGGCAGGGTCGGCGATCTGTGTCCTGCATGACCCGATTAGTGCCAGCATAGACTGTGCTGAGCCAGCGAAAGACAGCATCATCCGGCGTCGGGGTGAGTTCACGGGCAGCCCACGGGGTCCGAGTCATGTCGAATGGGTAAGACACCACCAGCTCACCCCCATGGAGATTGGCACTCAGCACAAAGGGGATCCGCTTCATCCACTCGATCACTGCCCGTGTTTCAGGGGCCACCTGGACAGGGGTGGGTCAGGAGGGCCGGACAGAGACAAGGCTCCCCTAGGTGATCCTCCACCACTACCCCCAGAATACTCACAGTGGCATTGGGCAGAGTGTAATAAGTAGGCAGTGGCACATGATGGTTGGGGAAAATGTGGGGCACCAGCCCATTATCCTCGGCATCCCACAGTGGTGTGTTGAGGTCAGCAAAATTGTGGTTAAGGTCAATGCCCTGGTGGTTCCAGCGACCTTCTGCCCAGCCCACAAGCTCTGAGCCCTGACAGAGAAGGGGCTTGTTTAAGCCATACAGGCTCTGGGCACCAGGGCAGAAGGGGCAGGGGGCCCTCGTGCCAGGTGGCCTACCCGGCGGTAGGCGATCTCATAGCCATCAGGGTTCATGGAGGGCAACAGGTGAATGCGCATCTCAGTGAGCAGCCGGGTCACTCGTGGGTTCCCACGCAGGAACTCATGGCACAAGAACTGCATCAGGAGCAGAAGCAGCTCCCGCCCCAGGGCCTCATTCCCATGCATGCCAGCCACATAGCGTACCTCAGGCTCTCCTGGGAACACAAGGGGCTAGCAACTGGCTCACACCCATGGTCTGCCCTGGGCCCACCTCTTCCCCATGCCACCTGCCAGTACCCAGCTCATGCTCCCCAGGCTTGTCTGACATTTCCATCACATATAGCTTCAGGCCCTGGTAGCTCTTCCCAATGCTGTAGATGCGGGTGATGTTGGGGCATTGCTCATTCACCTCCTTCATCAGCTGGGGGACAGAGGACAGCATGACATGAGGCATAGAGTGATTACATGCAGGGCTTAGATCACATGTAAACTATGGAAGGATTTACAGAGTCAGTGGTGGCCCAAGAAGAGAGCAGGGTACCAGGAAGGAAGGGGCAGAGCAAGGGAAGTGCTGTGACAGGGCAATTGGGGGAGAGCTTAGTGGTCAACAGAAGAGAAGCAGGAGATAGGGATAGGAGACGTAGTAGGGGATGTGAGCAGTCAGAGCTGTTATGCCTGGGTGAGAGAGGGACCCCAGCTAGGCAAACCAGCCTTCATAGGGTTATAGGGTCATATCTGACCTTCCTCATGGCCTTATAATTGTGATGCCGAAAGTCCAGAGGGTCAGAAGATCCCAGTGAATGGGCCTCAGGGGGTAGGTCATTAGGATCTGGTAGTGGATGAGTTCAAGGCAAAGGGTGAGTTCACAGTGGGGGATTCACCCTATACATCCAGGCCCTGCCCATCCAGCCTTTGCCCAGTTGCCCACCTGAGACAGGGCAGGCCAGGATCTCTGCCCGGAGGCAAGGTGCACCTTCCTGGAACCACGTCTGGGGCAGCAGACGAATGAAACGGGCCACCTGAGGCTCTGGCAGGAGGTTCAGCACTGGGGTTTCTGGGTCCGAATTGGCAGGAAATACCTGGGGACATCAAGTCCTTTGCTGAGGCTGCTCAAATCCCAGCCTGGCTCAGGATCCAGGGAAGAAGAGCAGGCCTCCAAGTTCACCAGGGAACCCTTCCTGGTAGTTCAGCTATAGATTTGCACTCTCCTCTGAATGTGGACCCCTTCCTTGCCCAAGCCCCTGCCCATGGGCAGCCCTAGAGAGTCATGTTTTCTGGCTTGGTCACAGCTCATTAGATCAAGATGGCTACATAACTTGGGAAAAGCCTATACTGAAGTCTGGTATAAAAGGGGTCACTGACTTAGAGAAACCCAGAGCAATGAACAGGTGAGAAGTGATTCAAGCCAGAAGGGATGTCCCCAGAGGAAGCTGAGCAGGAGGTAGCATCCACATGGTAGAGTTATCAAGGACATGGACACATACCAAAGCAGCCTGCTCCCAAGATATCTGCTGGTGTCACCCATCCTGACCAAAACACTCTTTCTCCTGGATCGGTTAAGTGGACATCTATTATCCTCAAAGGAGTCTCAGTCCAGCCAAGCACACCACGGTGGGTTGGGTGCCCAAATCCCAGCATAGAGGGTCCCAGTAACTATGGGACCACTCACCACATCCATCCCACTGCTGTGATTCCGACTTGTCCACCAGGTCCGACTGTCATTGCTGAACTGGACCTTGTATGATGTAACCCAGTCATACCTGGCAGGAGAGGTGAGATATCAGTGCCCCCAGGAGTCCCACAGCAGCCCTCCTGTGTCCACCCACAACTACCTGGCCAAGAGTTGGCCTGCCTCACCTCCAGACAGAGTTCCTGCCCTGTGTGACAATGCCTGAGAAGCGGATGGGGTTCCTAGCATCCACTTGAAACCATGGCTCAGTGTCCTGCTGCTCAGCACACCAGGCCCCATCGTATAGATCACCATCCTCCAGGCCTGACTGTGGACCCAAGACAAGGTGATCAGACCCAACGGGCAGAGTCGGGTGGACTGGGACAAAAAGGGAGCAGGGGAGAAGGTCCCAGGTATTCCCCTGCCTACCCCTTGGACCTGGACTATGAGCCAGGGTTGATTACCTGGATGTTGAGCCGACCTCGATGTGGTCCAAGACCAAAGGACTGGCTGCTGGATGCCTCAAACTGGCTATCTGAAACTCGCAGGGACTCCAGGCCCAAAGGGGGACAGCCTAGGGTAGAAACAGAGCATTAAGATGCTGGGCATGGTGGTGCACACCTGTAATCCCAGCAGCTCGGGAGGCTGAAACAGGAGGATGGCAAGTTCAAAGCCAGTCTCAGCAACAATGAGACACTCCACAACTCCGTGAGACCCTGTCTCTAAATAAAATACAAAATAAGCTGGGGATGTGGCTCAGTGGTTGAGTGCCCCTGAGTTCAATCCCCAGTACCCTCCCCCCACAAAAAAAAATAAAAAATAGAACCAGAGAGAGTTGTCAGAGCAGGTAAGCTGAGCATAACTTGCTCCTGTGCTGGGTAGACAGAGGGGTATACCCGTGCCCACGAAGCCCCGAGAGCTGCAAGCCTGGGCAGTCTTTAGAAAGGAAGTACCTGGTTCTTGTTTCTCAGGGAGATTAGGAGACCCTGTTGGGCTGGTGGTCACCATGGGCTTGTCAGTCACTGGAGGACTGGGGCGAATTAATTTCTTTCGCTTCTTCATAATGACCTTTTTCTTTTTGATGACTCGAATCCGAATCTGTTGTTCTGAAGTCGCTAAGATCCAGAGGGACAGCACCAGGGAGAAGGAAGAACAGCATGAAACCTCAGATGGAAAGATTTTCCAGCCAAGAAGACATGTGAGTCCATGGCAGGCTCAATGTATGAAAGGGCTTAGGATGGCAATGAAGGCAGGCAGTTGGGCCCCAATGGACCTTTCCAGTCATTTCCCTGGCATCCACTTCTTTCTGATAACCACATGGTTGGCCAGCCTTACTTCTGACCCTATGGAGAGATAGACCCAGCCACCAGAAACTGGTTGGTTGTTCCAAAGAGCTGAGTTTGGTTCTTTATATCCAGGCCTTGCCGTATCTGTCCATTTCCCCTGAAATATTATCCTTCCTCAGCTTCAGAGCAGATTTCATGTCCCAAGGCCCCAGGGCTGCCTGTATTGGTACATTTGCCCTCTGGACTGACTTGAACCATCCCCAAATCCACATCTGCCTGGCAGCTGGGCCTGCCTGCTCACAGCACAGGGCAGTACTGTAGTTTCTAACCATATATGTGCCACAGCTGCCTTCAGAATGTGCCTCACCTTTTGGTGTCGGGGCCCCTGCCCTTTTGCACATACTATTTTCTTCTCACCAGCCCCCTCTGGTCAGTTCATCCCGACTCACAAATCCCTTCAGGGCCTGGTTCCACTTACCTCTCTAGAAGCCCGCCATTGCCATCTCCTTGGCTTCCTCCCCTAGGCTTCCCCATCTGGGAAGTTGGGAGGTCATGCAGACCGCCTCTCCAGTCCAGAATCAGAGCTCCCTTCCTCCAAGCAGCCTCAGCCAAAAGCCTCGCCTCTCCCTCTTTTTCTTTTGTTCATTCTCTCCAGCCCTTCTCCTTAAACTCTGGCCCAAGCTTGCCCTGAACCTTTTCCTCTGGTGCCTTTGCATCTCTTTGTCCCTTTCTCCAGGCCCTGGCCTCAGTTTCTTTATCTGAGAAAAGGGAAGGCTTGGGACTAGAGCAGGCAGCATTCCACTGGTGTGTGTCCCTGTGCTGCTGGCTAAATCTGGCTGGGAATCAGGCCGGGATTGCTGAGTCAGCGACTATTGCGTTGGGCAGGGTGAGAGCGAGAGAGGGAGGGAGGGAGGGAGGGAGGGAGAGAGGGAGAGAGAGAGAGAGAGAGAGAGAGAGAGAGTGTAAAAGAGAGGGAGGGGAGGGAGGGAGAGAGGGAGGGAGAGAAGGGGCGCCAAGGAGCAGAAGAATGGGGCAGGGTTTTCGGTGTGTGTGTGTTTGTGGGTGTGGGTGTGGGGGTGTGTGTGCGCGCGCGCGTGTTTGTGTTGAGGAGCGGGCACCATAAGGGGCCTGGAAGTGGGGCAGAGTGTGTGGGTGCGAGTATGTATGTGTGCTGGGGAGGGGGCGCCACAGGGGACGGGGGAGTGGGGCCACCACTTGCCGGAGCTACGGGGTCTGGGTCCTGGAGCTCACCATTAGCCTTCCCGGACGGCTGTGCAGGACTGCTACGCGGAGCCGGGGTCGAGCCGATGGCCTCGGTGGTCGCCGACGGTGTTAGGCCCAGCACGGAGGCGCTGGGCGCCCCCAGACCCAGGCCGACAGAAGGCGCTAAGGCCACCAAGGCCAGCAAGAGACCCCACATGTCGGGCGCAGAACTCTGGTGCTCAGGACTGCGAGCGGTCGGTGGGTTCGCCTTTTCCTGCCTGCCGTTCTGGAGCCCCCCGCCCCTTCCTGCCTGCCCACGCCCCTCTGCAGCCTCTGGTCCGCCCACTGCCGCCTCTCTGGCCCTGGACCTCCGAGGATGGGGGAGAACTGGAGCACTTCGGACCACTGGGAGAGCGCGGGCTGCGACCAGGCGGCCCCGGGTCTCTGGACCTGCCCCTCCCTCTCTGGCCATCCCGGGCTAACTCGCCTCATCCGTGCGCTGTCCTTTACTATCTGCAAAGCCACATATGTCGCTAAGTCCTGTGAGGCGCTTGTCCCCACTGGGAGCACCTACTTTGCACAGTACACGATGCCAGGCACTTTATGCGTGGTCTTTCCGTCAAACCCCATTTTACAGACTGGTAAATTGAGGTTCAGAGCGGCTGACTTAACCAAGGGAGCAAAGCTGAGAAGTTTGGGGTGGGAATAACCGGAGAAGGAAAGCCATCCAGAACCACAGGTTACCTTGCCAGGGCGGGCGGGACAGAAGGGGAAGAAGAGGACGGGGAAACTGAGGCAGGGCACTGGGTGCGGATGGGAAAGGACTTTCGTCCAGGAATCCTTCTGACGGACTACTCCAGGGACTCAACCGGAGTCGACTCTTCCCATCACCACCCCCACCCCCCACACCGCCCCCAGCCCCGCCTCCCCTCTCTCCTCCCCTCCCCTCCCAGCTCCTTTGCTCCCTCGGCTGCCACGTTCTGTTCCGGGGTTACATAACTCGAGGAGAGCAGCCAGAGTGATACCCAGCCGGCTGGGGCCAGGAGGAGAGGAACAGAGACTGGACCCGCTCTCTACCCTCCCGGCTCCATCTCCTAGCCCCTTCCCATTGTTCCCTTCCGGGAGTCCGCAACCCTGATTCTCCATTCGCCGGACTACCCCAGATCCCGGAATTACAGAGCGCAGGACCATTCTTATCTTGCCTCCAAGGTTTCCTTTGAGTGCCTCCAAGCCGGGGTAGACTCTCAGGGGAAGAAAATGCGTCCACTATGCTCCTTTGGCCAGCTCTTTGCTGCCATCCCATGAAAAGAGATGCCAGAGGTAGCCAAGAATCATCTGGAATGCTCCGGGTCCTAGGCAATTTTTTTTTTTTTTTTTTTTTTTTTTGCGAGGCCACTATTTCTATAAGCAATTCGAATCACCCCAAATCAGCGAGTCAGCACCATGCTAGCGGTCCAAGTTTACACGATCCTTCGAAAGAAATACCGCGAGGCGCTCCCCAAACTGAGAACTACCACTGGCAGGGAACATCACTTAGGCACGAGCCCTGTAGCTCCTCAGGGCATTTGGTGCACTCCACGCGTCCTGGCTAGAGGGCTAGAGAGTCCCCGGAAAGGGGTAATTGGACAGGGTCCACGCGTGACCAGATCCCTTCTTGGAGCACTCCACTTAGATAGCATTGTCTGGTCCAGGGCACAGGAGAGAGGAACATTGAAAATTTAAAGGGAACCGCTCCAAAGCGGGGATTCCCTTGGCACAGGGCGGAGACAGATGGACAGTATTGCAGACTGACACTTGCCTGCTTTCCCGGAGTGGGAGGCCACGGTCTGAACAGTTACTGGGGGGGGGGGGTGCTGCCAGGGCTCCACAAATGCCCAGTCTGACCGCTTCTCTGTCTCTGGCCCCAAACGCCATTCAGGTTTCTCTGAGAGGTGTAAAAAGGTAGAGGGGGTGTGGTGGTGCACAAGAAACTGGATATCTTGCTGGCCTCAGCGCCTCCAAAGGCTGAGGCTGAAGGATTGCATGCCTGGACAATTTAGCAGACCCTATCTCAAAAGCGCCGGAGGGGGGGGGGGATTGGTGGGGATGGGGGCGGGGCACTGGGGCGGTAACTCAGTAGTTCAGTGCTTGCCAAAAATGCTTTAGGACCTGGGTTCAATCCCCAGTATGAGGGGGAAAAAAAAAAAAAAAAGGACATCTCTGCCTCCCAAACTTCCTCCAAGTCCTTCCTCATACAGCAGCCAAATCCTGTCAAATGCCTCCAGCTTAAGTCCCTAGTGTGCTCACCGGCATGGTCCTTCATAACCAAGTTCTTTCCTACCCATACAATTCCAGCTGCATCTGCCTGTGCAATTCCCCTGGCTCCTATTTCTCCAGCCAGCCACACTGCATTTCTAGCTGTTCATCCAACACACCAGCCCCACCTAGCCTCTGGACCTTTGCAATTGTTCGACAAGTTTGCATTCTCACAATTGAGAAATTTCCTTTCTCACTGAGATTTCCTTTCAATGTCACTTGCTTGCAAAGGCTATCCTGACCTCTCTAAAGTAAGCTTTATCTTCGTGGTCACATTCCCCACCACCACCACCAACACCACTACTAGGAGGTCGGTAACCCTCCAGAAGAGCCTTTGCACCCAATGTTCACAGCCACACCTCAAGGCCTAGCACAGCACCTGGTCCCTACTCACACTCAAAAGTATGTGTATGATATATTCAAGGTTATAGAGGACCAAACAGGGCCAGGTTATGCACAAGAGGAGACAGCAGGCCATGAACCAAAAGCCCACCCAGCCAAGAGGACTAGAGTGAAGCGATGGGCTTCCTCCCACCAGTCACTAATGGTTTGGATCTATGGGATCCTGGCACCACTTCTGTCCCAACTCCCACCCCCTCACCTTCTTTCTCACTGCTCTAAACTCCTTGCCTCTCTGCCATATTGCAATCCTTGGAGCTCCTCATGCCCTTCTGAGTCCCCCAGCACCTTTTCACATCCTTCCGCGCTTCCAGTTCAGCTACTGCCTCTGGCCCTAACCTTTCTGGGTATCTGGAGCTACAAAGGTACAAAGCCCCCAAAGGTGGTTGCTTCAGAGGCAGTAGCAGGTTTGTGCCCAAGTACCTGTCCAGCCAGATGTCTATATCTAGGTTAGAAGATCTTTTGTGGTCTCATGACGATAAGTATGTATTACAAAGCATAACTAAGTAGGACTGGGTGGGAGCACCCACTCAAAAGAGATTTTAGTGTAAGTTCTCAGTGTAAGAACCAGATGTGACTACACATATTTGGAATTCCAGATACTCTGGAGGCTGAGGCAGGATGATCATAAACTCAAGGTCAGCCTCAGCAATTTAGCAAGACCCTGTTTCAAAATAAAAAATAAAAAAGTGCTTGGAATGTATCTAAGTGGTAGAGCTCTCCTGAGTTCAATCCAGAGCGGGTGGGCAGGAGAGGAAGAGAGACTGAGATTTTTAATTTAAGGAAGGGGCTAGAAATCTCCTGCCAGCTCTCTGGTATGGTCAAGTTTCTGGGAATAGAGAGGAGATACACAACTTTGGTGCCAACCAGGTTTATTTTCACATCCCACTATGTTTGTTTTGTGTGAATATCCTTGGACAGTAGGTCTGCCTTTCTACTCAGACTCAGTTTCCTCATCCATAAAATGGGAACCATATCTTCCTCACAGGGTTACTGTGATGATGAAGTAAGATAATGTGTGGTCCCAGGAGCCCCTAGATTAGTCAGATGAATTAAAGATAGGAGAAAAAACACAGCCCTCTTGTTCCCACATACACAGGTGGAATAAAACAAATACCAAGGAAAAGAAAGGAAGTTATGTGTCTGGCTGTACATGTACTGAAGTGACAAAATCTGCTGCCTGCCTGTGGCTCCCAATCTCCCGTTCCTGATGCTAAGGCAGAGCTCATCCTCTGCCAGGTGCTTTTTCTGTGATATAGATGAGCATTGATGGGGATTCCCATGACACTTAGATGCATAAGGTGGCATTCCTTGGTACATGCCTATCTTCCCCTGACTATTGTCTCCCCAGGTGTCTCTTTTTTGTACCTCAATGTCTTTGACAGCCTTACCCTCAAAGTGTGGTTGAGGATGAGTAGTGTTGGCATCTCCTGGGAACTTGTTAGAAATTCGGAAACTCTGTCCCAGATGTACTGAATCAGATTCTGCATTTTAACAAGATTCTTAGAGGATTCAACCCCCAGAGATTCATTTGCACATTAAAGACTGAAAAGTACTACACAGAGGTTTAGAGCATGTCTGTCTAAAATGCATAAGATTCACAACTTTCATAGATTGACTGTGTTTGATACTGTCACTGGAAATTTTATCTTAAGCTACATATTTCCACATATCACTAAAAAATTCACCTTTCATTCATCCTAGGAGTTTTTTCCTGATCTCCCATAGCATAATCCTATATTATTTGCTTTTTAAACTAAATTATCTTTATCAAAATACTGCACAATAGAGTGTTTTGATAAAGATAATTTAGTATCAAGGTAAATCACATTTAGGTTTGTAATAGAAGATTCTTCCCTATGCCTTTCCATTTCCAAACCAATCACCTTTCATTCCTCTTGTTATTTCTCCTTTTTTATTTGCTTCTATTGCTATTTTTTGATTCTTCTGTTTACATATTATCCCTGGATTTCCTAGTATGGAATTAAAGATGTAGCTCTCCTATGAGCGCGTGTACACACACACACATACACACACACACACACACACACACACACACACAGATTTCCTTCCATCTTCCCAATAAAGCTAAATCACCATTTGAAGTCAATATTCAATACTTTTATTATGATCATGTAAATATAAATTTTTGTGCTTTGTAGAATTAGTAAATGTTTTATTTTATTATTTGGTTGGTTTTCTGGGTACCAATTGTTAATATAACCCCACAATTTCCAATAGAATTGATTATTTACTCTGAATATATTTAACACTCCAATAATCAATTGATTTTATTTTCCTCTGTACACTCTTTCTTAGAGCTCCTATCTTCTGGTCCAGGCTATGTTGGTTGCTCTCTTCACATAAAGTAGGAGTCATCCCAGATCTTTCTCATCATCCCTATTTTTGGACTAATTTCTTGAATGCCACATTGTCCTTTGGATTAGTTTGAGTCCTTGTTTTGCTGAAACACATCCTCCAGTAGCTTTCTAAGAAAGGGTGCATGCAAGTCAAACTTTTGAGAACTTGTATGGCTAAAAATATTTTGTCAATTGATAATCATTTTTTAAGAGAGGGGAGAGAGAGATAATTTTTTAAGAGAGAAGAGATTTTAAAAAATATTTTATTTTTCAGTTTTCGGTGGACACAACATCTTTATTTATTTTTATGTGGTGCTGAGGATCGAACCCAGCGCCCCGCCCATGCCAGGCAAGCCCGTTACCCCTTGAGCCACATCCCCAGCCCAATTGATAATCATTTGGCAGATATATGCTCCTATATTATACCTCATTTCCCCCTCAGTTTCTGAGGACATTTCTTTTGTCTCCCACCTACCAGTGTCAGGATTTAAAAGTCTGATATTCTGGCTCAAAGTATGTGATCTTTATCCTGCTAGGAAGTTCTTTGTAGAAAGCCTCATTGATTTGAATTTTATCATGTGCTGTGAACTGGTGGGACCATATGGCCTAAAGACTTATGTCCCTCAGTTCTGAAAAGCTTCTTGATTTTTGAAAAAAATCCTTCCTATTGTAATTTTTTAAGACTAACATTATTCAAATATTGATTATCTGATTCTATTGACTTTTTCTCTTTTTTTCATGAGCTTCAGTTATTATTCTCTTTTCTGGGAGATTTCCTAAATTGAAGATTTCCTAACTTCTCAGAAGTATGCTCTAGCATTAATAAGTTCCATTGGTAACTTTTACCTCTGGTAACTGATCACAGACCAGTTGCATTTCCATACTGTGGGTGATATCCAGGAATCAAAATGTCCATCCAGGAATCAAAGACTTGCCAACCCCATCTTCTCATCCTTCCTTTTCTCAAATCATACTTTCACCATATTTCAGTGAGTCAGGGTTGACCTAGCAAATCCCACTTCTGACACCAATGCTTTCTGAGGGCCCAAGACGACCCTTGTGTTCAGTGGTTCAGTTGAAGAACTCAAAGAACTCAGCAAAGTGGTCATACACATGGTCACAGTTTATTACAGAAAAAGGGTACAGATGAAAACCTGCAATGGAAAAAGGTACGTAGGGCAGGGTCCAGAAAACGTCAGGCACAAATTTCTGGTTGTGATATGGAAATGGAATTAATTCCATTAATTTTCCCTGTACAACGTGTGACAACATGCACAGAGTATTGCCCAAAAGGAAACTCTGGAGCCTTGATGTCCCAGAGTTTTACTGGGGGTCAATGGTGTAGATATAGTTGGCTATCCATGTGGCTGACCTTAGTTCAACCCCCTCCAGAGACCAAAGTGAGAGTGCATGGTCCAGATCCCCCAGAATGAATCACATTTGTTGGCAGAGACTATCGACTCCCATTAAATGAAAACACTTGCATTAGGCAAAATATTCCAAGGACTTGGAGGGTACCTCTGCAGAGCCCAGAAAGAGATAAATTGCTCCTTAGAATGAGGAGGACTTAGATAATCCAGACTTGCTGAGTTAATTCTTTACTGCATAATATCCACTGACATATGCTGGTGGTTCTCCACTCAGCCCCCTTTACCAACTAGTGCTCCACCCCACTGCTGTGTTTGCTGCTCTTAGGTCACAGCTGTCTGTTCTCTTCTCCAGACAAATGCCCTCAGCTGATAGGTGCTGCCTTCACCCACCTCCTAGCCACCACTTCTTTCTCCCCTTTTCTCCTTGGAGGAGCCACAGCCACTGACTGACTGGCACAGGTACATGGGACAAACTCAATAGTGCAATTCACCTTGCAGAACCAACTGCAGTCAGAGTCAGGTTAGAGTCCAGCCAAGACCACATCCTTGTTTAGATTTTATCCCGGCCCCGTTCTGCTTCCCTTTCCTCACTCCCCAAAAAGTTGTCCTCCTGAGAGCACTCCCTCTGCAAATCATGTGTACACTCTGCTTTTAGGAATTATGATCAGTATCAGGCACAGTACCTGGCACTTAATAAATGATTGTTGAATGAAAAATACACTCTGGCTCCATGCAGTGGTGCATGCCTGTTATCCCACCCGTGGTACAGGCCTGTAATTCCAGTGACTCAGGAGATTGAGGCACAAGTTTCGAAAGTCCTGCCTCTGCAAATTAGTGAGGCCCTAAGCAAGTTAAAGCCTGTCTCAAAACAAAAAAATAAAAAGGGCTGGGGATGTAGCTCAGTGGTAAAATGCCCCTGGATTCAATCCCTGTACCAAAAAGAAAGAAAAATAAACTGAGTAAATCACAAATGGAACTCTCTAAGAAACGTATGCAGAGCACCTGGCACACAGCAAATCGTTTTTTTTAATATATAAAATTTTTATTCATTAATTATATATTTTTAGTTATACATGACAATAGAATGCATTTTGACATATCTTACATACATGAAGTATAACTTCCCATTCTTGTGGTTGTACATGTGGAGTTACACTGGTTGTGTATTTATCTATGAACACAGAAAAATTGTGTCTGATTCATTCTACTGTCTTTCCTATTCCCATCAATCATCCTCTCCCTTTATTCCCCTTTGTTTAATCCAATGAACTTCTATTCTTCCCTCACCACCCACCAATTGTGTGTTAGCATCCTCGTATCAGAGAGAACATTTGACCTTTGTTTGGGGGGGGATTGGCTTATTTTGCCTAGCATAATAGTCTCCAGTTCTATCCATTTACTACCAAATGCCATAATTTCATTCTTCTTTATAGCTGAGTAATATCCCATTATGTGTATATAAATATATGTATACACACACACACACACACACACACACACACACACACTACATTATCTTTATTCATTAATCTGTTGAAGGGCATCCAGTTTGGTTCCATAGCTTAGCTATGCACACAGCAAATCATTAAGGAGGATTAGTCACCCTCCATTCACCAACCTCTTGCATTATATAGTTTCCTCATCTTGGTGGAATCATTGGGATATTACCCTCAGATCTGTATGTCCAGGAAAGAAATCTTACTCATGCATCCAGAATTGATCTGGCTTGGAATAATCTTAAGCCTCAATATTAATGGGCTCATTTACAAAGACAATTGGAACTTATTGGGGGAAAAAAGCTAGGATTCTCCCTTATACTCTATCCTCTGTTATATATACCCTATCCCCTGTTATACCTTATCCCCTTATAGACAAATATATTTCAAAAGTCCAGTTGCTAGATAAAAAGAGCCAGAGCAAGAGAAATCGGTAGATGGTCCCAAGGGCTAGCGGTCTTGACTCAATGTTCTGCCAAGCCTGTTGGATGATCCTGATCCTTTTTATCTCTTTCCTCTTCTTAGAGGCTTTATGGTCACTGTCTTCCTTGCCCCTACCCCCATCACTTTTCCTTTGAAGTAAGATATGGGGACAATGACTCATTTCTACTCTTTCCTTTTAAGTCATACCACGATGTCGTGGAACACACACTATCCATTTACAGATTATCAGTGGAGATTTGTTTCTCTTCTAGGTGAACAGGCCCATCATTACATGTTCATCTTCCTTAATTTAAATATCAGAGGGTAAACTTAACCTGCAATTTGGTGCCTGCAATCTGTAGTTCTCTTAAGTATATAGCCCCCATCCCATTTCTGGAGCCCCAGCATCCAGAACACATCCCCTAAACTGTAGTGCTTAGAGGACACCTAAAAGGCCCCCTCCTGTCCCATCCCCATTTGGCAGGTCACCTGAGATCCCAGCCCCAGAAAACCTCAGGTTGTATCCTGCATTCCAGGAATGCAGTTCTGAAAAACCCCACCCACACCTCACTCTCAGGGAAGAGAGATGGGGACAGAGAGATTGAATGGCTTGCTCACTCCTGCCTTGACAAACAGTTCTGGGAACTTACAGGAAGAAGAAAGCAGCCCCTCCTCCCTTGGACAGCTGCCCAATCAGTGTTAGAGTGCCTTCCTGACAACCCAGATCCCATGGGAGGGCCCTAGGACAAAGAGTGAGCAGAGGCAAGAGGATGAGTCTTAGTTCTCAGAACTCACCCGTTTGCTGGCTAAACTAGGCCACTAGAGCTTATGAGGCCAGACCAACTGTAGCCCCCTCCCTCTCCCAGGTTCCTACCTGTTAACAGGTCACAATGCCCCAGCTGTTCAGTCCTAGAATGGCTGATCAAGGTGGGAGGAGGTGAGAAGGGTTAGTGGGTGGGCAGGGTGGGGAGGGGAAGATACCCAGGAGCCAGTTCCCTATACTCTGAGCTCACACTTGAGGATCTGCTAGAGACCTACCCCCTCTTCCTCTCCACTCCTCCTCCCTGCTTCCAGCACTAGCTCTTCCCATCACCTCCAACTCCTCCATGACCCGGCTCTGCTTACCCAGGACCAAAGCCCTTGTAGATCTGAACCCACTCCCTTCCAAGGGCCTAGGTGCTGGGGAGGGATTGGGAAGTCCAGTCCATCCATGTGTGTCCCCCTGGCACCCTAGCCAGGCCCAGCTCCTGGACAGTGTCCTGGGGCTGGGGGCGCTAGGGCTGACAATTCGAGCAATCTTTTGCTCGGCTGGCCCAGCCCTGCTGCTGCTGCTGCTACTGGTCAGCTTCCTCACCTTTGACCTGCTCCACAGGTAAGTGGGCAGCAGCCTGGTAGATGGGCGTTGTACGCAGGTGGGCAAGTGGCTGACTTCCCTAAGTGCAGCTGCTTTCCCTTTTTCTCTACAGGCCCTCAGATCCCACCATACCGCAACACAGACTTCTCACAAGGGGCCAGAGTCAGGGGGCCGGTGAGGGTCCAGGACAGCAAGTGGCTCCTCTCCTCCCAACGGGGGCAATCCCGGGACGACTCAGCCTCCAAGACGCACTACTCCTGCTGGGCCTGGGCCTGGGGCTGCTCCTGGGAGCCCGAGGCATGCCCTTGGCCCTGCTGGGTGTGGCTTTCTGCCTCCATCCTTGGGCTTGACGGCTCTCCCAAAATACTGAGTGCCCTCCAAAAATACACTGGTCATCCTGCTTCTTGAGGCCTCCTTTCCTCCATCCTAGGCTAGGTGTGTGGGAGAACACTTCTTTATTCTTAGCCTGAATCTCAGAGGATCTGTGGCTCCACAATATGGACAGTGGATGGCTGGGTGTGGGGCTTGGGACCAGCAAGAAAAGACAGGATATGAAGCAGGGGGCTCTAGGCAGGAAATGTCAGGCTTCTCAGGGCCTGCAGGTTGGGGACAGCCATTCTGGCCTCCTCTGTGGTTCTAGAAAATGAGGGTCCAGAGAGGAAAACTTGCAAGAGAATAGGGTGGGCTGGTATCAATCATAAGAGAAAGGGCAGGGATGGGAAGGGCTTCCCTCAAGAAAGTCTGAGAAACTACTTCTGTTGGACTCCCCAGGGCCCCCTGCTAGCCAGGAGAGTCCATAGAGAGGGACTCTACAATGACTCCTCTCTTGGCCAGACCCCACCCCAGCCCGGGTCACAATGGGGCTCCTCTGGGGAGGTGGGGGAGGGTAAGAGTTGGGGCTCGGATTGGCGGCCAGCCTGTCCTGGGTGCAGCAGGAAGCAACATGACTTAGGTGGCTCTATCCAAAGGTAAGACCTGTTCAAAAACCCTACCCTGCCCACATTGATGCCCCCCTGTCCCATGCACTCCCACCTGCCCTGAGGTCCCAAGCATCTCCAGGGCTGCTCCTGCAGCTGGCCTGGCCCTATCCACAGGTGCACCAGCCGTGATGCAGCAGCCACGAGTGGAGACGGATCCCATCGGGGCCGGCGAGGGGCCGCAGCGGGCGGTCCCCTGGTCGGTCTGGGTCACCCGGCAGGGCTGGGTGCGCTGGTGGGTATGCCACGTGCCCCAGAGCTGGGCCCAGTGGTGGACCACATCAGGTTTGCGGCAACCCCTGCAGCGCGTGCTGTGGGGTCTGGAGGGGATACTCTACCTGCTGCTGGCTCTGATGCTGTGCCACGCACTCTTCACCACCGGTACCCATCTGCTCAGCTCCCTCTGGCCTGTGGTGGCTGCCATGTGGCGCCATCTGCTGCCGGCCATCCTGCTGCTGGTGCTAAGTGCCCTGCCTGCCTTGCTCTTCACGGCCTCCTTCCTGCTGCTCTTCTCCACACTGCTGAGCCTCGTGGGCCTCCTCACCTCCATGACTCACCCAGGCCGTGCTCAGGACTTGGACCAATAGAAGGGCATCCCCATTCCGCTGCCTGTGTCTGTTGAGCCCTGACCTAGGGCGTGAGCCCTGGGGAGAGGGAGGGCAGAGGGACCTCAGCAGGCCCCAGACTCCAGTCTCAACACAAGTCAAAGCTGTGTGGTGTGACTGGAGCCAACAGGTAGATTGGCCTGGCCTCTTGCACCTTCCTCAGGCTGCTGCTGCAGGTTCCTGGTGTGAGGGCCAGGCTTTGAGGAGACAGGACAGATGGCTTGGCCAAGGGCAGAGCTTGGTCAAGTCACTGAGAGCACCCATGTGGATGTGGTAACATTGCTGGGTTGCCTTGGCAACTGGAAGCATCTTTTTGTCACAGCTGCTCAGCTGTCTCAGATTCAGACTTTCTGAAATAACTGGGTACCCCTGGACTTGCCATTGCTCCCACCAGTCCCCTTTTTCCACTTTCAGGAGGATCGCAGGCTCTAGAAAGGGCTCCACTGATAGAAACCTACATAGGAGAGGGCTGAGCAGAAGCCCTGCTCACCTTCCAGAGCTTTTTGCCCAGGCATTCCTGCTCCCTATTCTTCCTACTTTTTGCCTCAGTTTATACCACCAAATCTGGAAAATGGGCCAACCAGAGTAGTGAGTTTTATTTTCTCTCCCTCCCTGCCTTCTCCCTCCCCCTCCCTCCCTCCCTCCCTCCCTTCTTTCTTTCCTTCCTCCCCCCACCCCTTTCTTGTGGTGCTGGAGATAGGATGAAAAATTTTATGTATGTTAAGCACACACTCCAATATCAAGCTACATCCCAGCCCCTACCTATGCATTCTTTTAAGAGTCTACATGACTGTTACAGAAAAACAAGCAAGTCCCATTGCAGTCACTTACACAATGTGTGGTTTTGGTAAATTCTTTTGAGTCTCAGGGTTGACTCAAGCCTGTCACAAGGTTGTTGTCAAAGGTAATACCTGCTTGCAAAATACTTTGTAAAGGCAAAAAAAAAAAATGGGAACATTCTTGAGATCTTTTGACCAGAAGACTGATAAGAAAGCAAGAAACCTCCCTAGGCTTTCAGAGAAATGCTTTGTCATATATAAAATTTTGTCTCTGAGATGGGAAATAGAGGATGGATGGTGTAGACAAGATGTAAAAAATCATGTGCCATGAAATCTCAAAATTTGCAGATGTTGAACTCTTATGATTGTGAAATGCTTGGTACTGGGGCTTGGTGCCAGAAGATGCTCACATGGCTGTGTGAATGGGAAGAAAACAGTTCAGGCATTTCCTAAACTGACTCAGCAAGCTGCTCATAGCCCAGAAAGGTTTTGCAAAGTAGTGTCACTTGATGCTCCAGATTCTGGCCATTTGCACATCTGTTGACTCTTCCAAACAAACACTGGGTAATAAGTTATTGCCAAATAAAGTATATGAAAGAAAATTACCCACAGCTGGGACCTGCCCACCCAACTCCCACTCAGTCCCTGATCCTCCCCAACTCCTGCCAAGACCTGGCTCCTACTTTACAGCTAACCCTAAAATCCTTGCTCCTGAAGCCCTAGACCCAAGAGCACCTGTCTCCTGCCACAGAAATACTCATGCCCTGGGGTCTAACCAGCCCCTAGAACCCTGGATCATTTTCCCCAAATCCACTTGCTATAGCTTTGTGCAGATGCCTTCAGCTTCAGTGTCTGAAACCCAAGAACCAGTCCTTTCCATTTCTCTGTAGTTTTCCCCTGAAACATGACCTGGTAGCAAGGGCAAGTTGGGATATGGAGGTGGCTTAGCTTTATGATTAGCATGATGTACTTTGCTGGGGCTAGGCTTAAATCTGAGCACTGTCACTGGCATTGGTGGCAATTACTAAGCCTTCCTGAACTTCATTTTTCTTAAGGATGAAACAAGGCAAGGGCACTTGTCTTAGGGCTTCTGTGGGGCTCCTGGAATGTGGGGAAAGTGCTTGGACCAACTCCTAGCATCACAACCTAGAGCTGTATCATGACTATCCCACTTAGCGAGAAGTCAGACTCAGGATGGCTGATTGCCAGTGGGAAAGTCAGGACTTTTGAGTCCCAAACCCCACAAACACTACTGAAGGGAAAGGCCATACAGGGTAGAGAGAACACACACACACAAAAAAAAAAAAAAAAAAAAAATGAACTGAAGACTCTGTGGCTTCCCTTGTTCTCAAAATTTCCTGCTAGAGATAAAACCCAACGCTCTGGAGGTTATAAATCAAATCAGTTGATGTCTGGTGGGCCTGACTCTTCTGTATCTATGTGGTGGGGATGGACCCTAGGATGCCTGGCCTGTCCATCTTTGACTTGCTATGCCTTATTATCCAGGGACAGCTCTCTGGACACTTGAGGCCATTCCAATCAAAGGAGAAAGAAGGTTTGGACCCATGCCAGATGCACAGGGGGCGGGGATGTGGGCAGGAACAAGAAAAAAAGCCTTTCCCCCACATAGATATATACCTTCCACTCTCCTACCCTGGTGCAGCCAGACTGGAGAGCAGAAGGGTAATACTTTCTAAATTAGACCAACACATACTTTATGACCCAGCAACCCCCAATAAATTCTCACAGAAGTCCACAAGGGCCTTGCTCTTCAAACTGTGGCAGGACCAGCAGTATAAACATCCCCTGGAAGCTGCTGAGAAATGCAAAGTCTCAGGCCCCACCTACCAAATCAGAAACTGCATTTTAATAAGATTCCCAGGTGATACTTGTGTGCATGAATATTTGAGAAATGCTGTATAAGGGAATATGTTTGAGGATATTACTGCACTGCTCTTGGTGGGAGCAGGAAGATGGAAAGGATAAATATGGGCCAAGGAGAGGCGGCAACATGGATTAGTATTAAAAACTTAGGACTCATGAAAAGAAACCAAATGAGAAACAATACAATTCCTTTCGCATGAACTTAAAACATATGCCAGTAAAACTATGTATATGTATGTGTGTATATATGTATGTGTATGTATACACACACACACATACACACACACACATACATACATGTATATATTTCACAAGAATACATAAAAACAAAAGATAACCAAAATGGCATGGATCACAGGGGCAGGAAAATGGGAATGGGGTGTAGAGGTAAAAGATAATAAAATGAAAGACCTTGCAGAGAAGAAAAATGATGATGTCAACACAATTCCTGAAATTCCTTTTAATGTAGACATAGTCATCCAGTTAGAGTCAAAAGGCTTAAAAATGCAATAGACACGCTGGAATGAAAAAGTTCTAAGCTTTTCCAGCATGGACCAAGAAAGAACTGTCCTACTGACCTGTGTGACCTGGGTGGCTGTGCGGGTATCTTTGCTTGTCCTTATAATCCGGTCTCTGGGCCCTCCCCGGCAGCCTGCTCTGATGGGGGCGGAGTGAGGGCGGGATCCAGCCACGTTTTGGCCTGGCATGACTGGGTATTAGGAAACCGAGTGGAGGAGGGGTCATCCGCGAGGGCACTGGCGGTCAAGTAAGTGCGGGTCTTTGGACGCACATACCCTTGGGGGTTCCAAGGAGCAGGTGGCGGGTGGGGGGGCCGGGGGGGGGTATGCCCCGTAAGGCTTCCCTCCGCCCTAAGAAGAGGCTGCAAGGAGAAGGCGCAGCTAGAATGAGGCAAGGCCCTATAGGGGTTCGTTAGGGAGTGCTTGCTAGGGTGCACGCCTTGAGATGGATCATCAGTGGCCCACCTGGGGGAAGGAAAGGGGCCCTAGGAAAGAGGAAACTGTGCAGCCCCCGGGGAACTTCCAAGGGCTGGCCGCAGGAAGCCGGGAAGGGAGCATTTTCCTTCAGACTTGTGGGTGGTTGGGGCTGAGCGAAGCTGGGAGTGGGAGGAGCGGCTCATCAGATCCAGCAGTCAGAGGCCTCAGGGAAGGAAGGAGATGGTGTTATCTGGGAGCTGGAGGCGGCCTGCACAGCCCTGCGAGGATGCCCCAGGGTCGGACGGGGCAGGCAGGCACAGCTGTGCGGGGGGAATGAAAGGATCATATCCGGTTGCGGGGGCGGGGGGGGGGCGCAGGGCAGGGTTAGGGGGTGGCACGAAGGCAACTGGAGCGCCTAGTCAAACAGTTGCTAACTTGAGGCTGGGGGAAAGTCGCGGTGGGGAATTCCTGCGCAGCCTGGGACACTTGAGCCCAGCTGCGAGGTGCGGGGCACGGAGGGTGGCACTGCTCCTTTCCAAGACTCAGGTGCATGATGGCTGGCAGGTGTCCGGGCTGGAATGTTGACTGTGGGGCATATCCGGGAATGGTGAGGGCCTGAGACTGGGAAGGAAATCCCATGACAGATCCAGGATTGGAGGGCCATAGGTAGCCAGGAAAGTGCTGGTGCTCCTGGAGCATCGGCAAAGCGCGCCCCCTAGAGGAAATCTCTGGAGTTGACAGTGCAAGATTGGGCTTGGTTGGGGTGGGAGAAAGAGCGAGGAAGAGATGCCGGTCCCAAGACTTGGACACCACTGGGAGTGAGACAGGGCCCAAGACGATGAAAGGGTATCTGGGACCCACTGTCATAACAGTGACAGCTTCGTTGCCGTCTTATCTCTTTCCCTAAGTGTCCAGCTTGGATCCCCCCGCCAGACATCCAGAGGCTTTTGAAGCTAGAGACTCAAGAGAATCTGGGGAAGGAATAGCACCAATGTAACCTGTTTGATTTGTCTCCTACTCTTATCCCAGTCATGGTCTGATATGATCCCATTGCTCCTGGGATAAAGGGATGTTTTTCTTAAGGTTCTGTCAGGGTCAGGAGACACCTAATTTTGGACAAGTCATTTTTTTTCTTTCCTGCTCAGCAAACGTTTCCATTTATATTTTGCAAATTTCCTTGCTTTCTTAATACTGATTCCTTGCCTTTTGAATATTTTCCATCTTAACAATAAAAGAATTTGAAAGCTGGGGTTGGGGCTCAGTGGTAGACAGCTTGAATAAGGTGTGATGCCCTGGGTTTAATTAAAAAAATAAATAATTTAAAATTTGATTATCTGTTGTTTCTACTATATTTTCTGGCCTATACTACCTTTAAATGTCTAACCCAAAATATAAAATGAGAAATTCATCCATTTCTTTTATGTATCAATAGTTCAGTATTTTATAGCAGAGTAGTATTCCTCTGTATGGTAAACCAACATTTATTTATCCATTCCTCTGTTGATAGACATTGATTTTTTTTTTTCAGCTTTTGGCTGTGACAAAAAAAAAACAACAAAAAACCCATGAACATTCATGTATATTAAAAAGATACATTGTTGTATCTTTTTGTAAACATGTTTTAATTTTTCTTGGGTAAAAAACCTAAGAATGAAATGGCTGGATCATATGGTAGTTGTATGTTTAACTTTTTAAGACACTGCCAGATGGTTTTCTGAAGTGTTTGCACTGTTTCACCTTCCCACATCGGCAAGGCGCGCCCCCTAGAGGAAATCTAGTTCCTCCATATCTTGGCCAACATGGTATGGTTAATTTTCTTAATATCAGGCATTACAACAGGTGGACAGTATCTCATTATGGTTTTAATTTGCATTTCTCTAGTGCTTAATGTTTAACATTTTAATGTGCATATTTGCAATCCATTTATTCTCTTTCCTTAAGTGTCTGACCTTTTATTGGACTTTGAGATTTTTTTTCCTGGATACAAATTCAGACAGGACGTAAAAATACTTTCTCCAAGAAGTTTTTAATTTTAATGATGTGCAATTTTTTCTTTTATGAATTCCACTTTTGGTGTCATATCTAGGAAAACTGCCTAACTCAAGGTCACAACAATTTTCCTTTATTATTTCTTCTAGGTTTATACTTTTAGTTTTACATCTAGATATGTTGTCTATTTTGAGTTAATATTTGTATATGGTGGGAGCTATGAATTGAGAGTAGTTTTTTCCTTATGTGAAGATATAGTGGTTGCAGCCTACTTATTGAAGACTATCCTTTCTCCATTAAGTTGCCTTTGTACCTTCATTAAAACTGACTTGTCCATATGTGTGTGGATATATTTCTGGATTTTGTGCTATTGATCTTTTAGTCTTCATGCCAATACCACAACCTCTGCCTGTAATTTTATAAGCCTTGAAATCAGGTAGTGTTAGTCCAACTTGTTCTTATCTAAATTATATCGGCTCTTCTAGATCCTTTATGTTTCTAGAAGTTTTAGAATAAGATTAGTTTCTACAAAACTGTTGGGATTTTTATTGTGCTTGTATTGTGTGTGTGTGTGTGTGTGTGTGTGTTTAAATTTGGAGAAAAATCAACATTTTAAGGTCTGACTCCTATCTGACCTCTTGGGCAAGGTACATCTCTCCACTTATTGAGATCTTCTTGAATTTATCTCAATTTATTTTTTAAGTGAATTCTTTTTTAAAAATATATTTTTAAATATTTATTCTTAAGCTTTAGGTGGATACAATATCTTTATTTTACATTTATGTGGTGCTGAGGATCGAAGCCGGTGACTTGTGCATGCTAGGTGAGCACTATACCACTGAGCCACAACCCTAGCCCTAAGTGAATTCTTTTCTCAAAATTTGTATATGTATTTTTAGTTGTTAATGGGCTTTATTTTATTCATTTATTTATTTGTGGTGCTGAGAATTGAACCCAGTGCCTCACATGTGCCGGGAAAGTGCTTTACCACTGAGCCACAATCCCAGCCACCATCTTAGCAATACTTTTAAGTCATTATCTTTAGTCATATTTACCCGAAATGCTTCTTATTTTTATCATTGTAAATTGTATTTTTTATTTATTTTTTCCTGACGCTTAGCTTTTTATTTATTTTAGTCATACATGACAGCAGAATGTATTTTGACATATAATACATACATGGAATGTACATACATCATTCATATTGTCTATTCTATTCTGCTGCCCTTCCTATCCTCCCTACTCCTCCCCTCCTCTCCCATCCTTTCTCTCTATCCAATCTAATGTGACACTTTTTTTTCCTTTTTCTCATTACAACATCATATATGTATTCTGTATAACAATGAGGTTCTCCTTCCATCTTCCATGCAACTCCCCTTCTCTCTCTTTTTCCCTCCCACCTCTCTTCCCTATTTAGTGGTAGTATTCTTCTCATGCTCTTCCTCCCTATCCCATTTTGAGTCACCCCCCCCCTTATATCAGAGGAGACATTCGGCATTTGACTTTTAGGGATTGGCTAACTTCACTTAGCATAATCTGCTCTAATGCCATCCATTTGCCTGCAAATGCCATGATCTTGTTGTTTTTTAGTGCTGAGTAATATTCCATTGTGTATAAATGCCACATTTTTTAATCCATTCATCTATTGAAAGGCATCTAGGTTGGTTCCACATTCTAGCTATTGTGAATTGTGCTGCTATAAACATTGATGTGGCTGTGTCCCTGTAGTATGCTCTTTTTAGGTCTTTTGGGTATAGTCTGAGAAGGGGAATAGCTGGGTCAAATGGTGGTTCCATTCCCAGCTTTCCAAGGAATCTCCATACTGCTTTCCAAATTGACTGCACCAATTTGCAGTCCCACCAGCAATGTGAGTGTACCTTTTTCCCCAGCATCCTCGCCAGCACTTATTGGTTGTTTGACTTCATAATGGCTGCCATTCTTATTGGAGTGAGATGGTATCTTAGTTTTAATTTGCATTTCTCTGATTGCTAGAGATGGTGAGCATTTTTTCATGTATTTGTTGATTGATTGTATATCCTCTTCTGAGAAGTTTCTGTTCAAGTCCTTGGCCCATGTAAATGGTATTTTTTAAAAATTCTGTTCCTGCTCATTTCTAGTACAGAGAAATACAACTGATTTTTGTATACTGACCCTGTATCATAACCATGACCATGAATACATGAATATAAGGTCTATATAGACAATCCTGTTATCTGCTAATAAATTTTACTTCGTGTTCCCTAGTCTGTGTGCTTTTTATTTCTTGTGTTATTGTAATAGCTGGGACACCCAGTATACATTGAATAGAAATGGTAGAAGTAGACAGACTTGTTTCTGATCTTAGGGGAAAGTATTCCTTTTTTTTTTTTTTCTGTCATTAGGTATGATGTTAGTTGTAAGATTTTTGTGGCATTGATGCCTTCTATCAAGGTGAGAATAATTCCTTCTAATCCTAGTTTGCTGAAAGTTTTTATCAGGAATGGATACTGAATTTTATAAAATGTCTTTTATATATCTATTGAAATTACCATGTTTTAAAATTTTTAATTTGATGTGAATTACATTAGCCATTTTTAAATGTTAAACCAAACTTGCATTCCTAGTTTTAAAAAGGAAGTTATACAGTTTGAAGGTGGTAGAGTAATGATGATAGTTTTCCATCTTGGAAATCACCCAAGTAAAGATGAAAATGAGAAAAAATGCAAATATTATGTCTGATGAAACCAGGAGAGAATAGAAACTATAAACAAATTAGGTGGACAGGGTGAAAAAAAAACAGTGTACATGGAGTAGAAATTGGTATATCCATTTTGGAGATTATTAGGGAGCATTTACTAAAGTTGAATAGATACATACTTTATGACCCAACAGTTCCACCTAAGAAACAAGTACATCTGTCTACCAAAAACCTTAAACAAAAGTGTTCATAGATGCTTTATTCATAGTAACCCAAACCTGAAAAGAATCCAAATGTCTATCCACAGAATAAATTGTGTCTATCCACGGATAAATTGTTGTCTATCTGATAGGATAGTACACACTAATAAAAAGTCATAAATTACTGATAACATGGATAAATCTCACAGATGTAAATTGGGGGAGAATCCAGACACAGGAGTGCATTTTATATGATTTTGTTCCTTATAATTTCAAGAACAGGCTAATTTATAAAGCAGGTATGGTAGCTCCCATCTGTAATCCCAGCTACTCAGGAGGCTAAGACAGGAGATTTCAAGTTCAAAGCCAGCATGGGCAATTTAGGGAGGTCAAAATAAAGTATGAAAAGGGCTGGGGATGTAGCTCAGTGGTAGAGTGCTTCCCAGTATATGTGAGGCGCAGGGTTTGATCCCCCATATCACACATACATGTGCACACACCTTTTGGGGGAGGTATTTAATGAGAAGGGGCATAATGGGAAATTTCCGGGATTGTGGAAAAGTTCTACATCTTGACCTGGGTTGTGGTTACATGGACTCACATTTGTAAAAAATTGAGTTATACTCTCTAGATTTGTGCAACTGGGCTAGGGTTGTGGCTTAGAGGTAAAGTGCTTGTCTAGCATGTGTGAGGCACTGAGTTTGGTCCTCCGCACCACATAAAAATAAAAAAATAAAAATAAAGGTATTGTGTCCATCTATAACCATATATATATTTTTAAATAAAATAAAAAAAAATAAGGCTGGGGATGTGGCTGAGTGGTTGAGTGCCCCTGAGTTCAATCCTTAGTAACCGCACCCCCCCACAAAAAAAGATTTGTACAATATATTGTATGTGAATTATGTCAATTAACAAGGAATTAGGGCCCCCCCACACACAAAATAAGAGTAGTTTAATATGAAAACATAAAAATGATTTAATAAAAGAAACAAAAATAGAATTCACTGTATAAACAGAACAGAGCAGAATAACCAATTAGTCCTCATAATAATAAAAAGCAGTTTTATCATCTGATATCCATTCATGATCAAAACTGTTAGTAAACTAAGAATGGACTTTTTTTCTTTCTAGTACTGGGGATCAAACCTAGGACCTCATGTATGTTAAGCAAGAACTCTACCACTGAGCATATCCCCACTACTGGAGAGGGATTTTCTTAACTGAATAAAGATTACTTGTAAAAAACCTATAACAATATCATAATTTTTAAGAGTGGAAATTTAGAAGCAATTCCTTTTAAATCAGGATCCAGTTGAAAATGGTTAAGAACAGCAATTCCACATACCTTTGTTTGGGAATCTGAGTGCAGAGTAAGATGAGGAATACACAGGAAGACAGCCCATTCTGATAACATCTGTCTTTCAGATTAACATGGTTTCCTTCAGTTTAGAATTTCATAACTTTCATGTGTTACGAATATTTTACAAGTACACAATAAAAATTTTAAAAACTTGAACAATTTTTAAATCCCATTTCATTAGGCTGAAAGATGCCAGATTATACAAGAGTATCTATTGAATGATTCCACTTATAAAAATTCTATAAAATGGAAATTGGTCTGCAATAACAGAAAGCAGATCAGTATAATGGTTGCTTGGGGACAAGAGCAAGAGAATGCAAGGAAATTGTAGGAGGGGTAAGAGGGAGATATTATAAAGAAGTAGAAGGATAAATCTGATCATTTTAGGCTGGTGTGGTGGTGCCCACCTGTAATCCCAGCAGCTTGGGGGAGGATTGAAAGTTTGACGCCAGCCTCAGCATCTTAGCAGGCCCCTAAACAATTTAGCAAGACTCTGTCTCAAAATAAAAAAGTAAAAAGAGCTGGGCTGTAGCTTCAGGGTAAAGTCCCCAGTATAATAAAAAAAAAAAAAAAAAGAGAGAGAAAGATTATCTTGATTGTGATGATAGTTTTACAGATGTATATATTATCAAACTGTACACTTTAAATATGCGCAGTTTATTGTATATAAATTACACGTTGATAAAGCTGACTTTAAAAAAAAAGAATAGGTGCATTTACTTGCAATCAGAGTTTATCTTTCACTAGAGCATGTCTTAGATGTATGTGACATATGAACTGAACACAAACTGAACACAAAACTTATGCCACAAACTGAATAATGTAACAGAAGGCAAGTTATCTACTTTTGTTGGAAAACTTCCATTTTAGATCAAATGTTTTGAAAAAAGCAATTGTACTAGTTTTAACTTTTCTTAAAAAAAAAAATATTTCCCCTCTGGAAAGTAAAGGTTGATATTAGAGTAAAGTGCTCATACATTTTTTGCTTCTTTTAGAATATCTTGGTATGGCAAAGGAATGGATCTAATTCTTTGAAAACCAAGATTCAAAAAACAAAACAAGATTCCATGAGGAGACAATGCAAGACTGTCTTACTGAATGACTTGTTAATGGTCAATCATGGTTTCTGAGACAACACAGTTTGAATTCTGTTCAGAGCCAATAATGGGCCTACATACTGGGGCAACATAAGATTTCCATTATTTTTGCATCTCAAAATAAAAGCCAGGAAATAATTTAAATGCAAATGATGGCGTGTATATATCTATTTTTAAGTTTCTTGTTACCCAGTCATGATTGAATAAAATCTGTAATAGAGGAGCCAAATTTTTACAGGTGCTTTATACTACATGCTTATATGACAACAAATTGAAAATAATGTCTTTATTCTATTTTGATAAAATTCAAATTTAAAGAGAATAGGATATTTCAACACATTTTAATTTTAAAAGTGAAAAAATTAAGGCTAAAAAGGGTCAGGACATAGATATAAAGTAATTCACATTGCAAAATGGGGTAGAAGTGAAAGAGGTAGAATGCAGGGGAGGTTGAGCACGTGGAAGAGTCTCAAGATTGCTTACACAGTGAGAATTCCAGAGTCAGGATGGAGTTCCAGAAGCAAGTGGAAAAACCCTGGAATGACTGAATAGGAGAGGTGACAGGGAATTCCTGGAGAACAATATGACAAGCAACAGAGAAGGCCCAGCAAGCCTGGACAGCTCACATTGTTTTTATCCTGCAAATCAATCCAGGTGCACACTACTCTCTAGCAACAGTCAGAACCTCCAGAATTAAAGGTGCAAAAGTGTCTGGACACAAGAAAGGGTTTTGAGAAAGAAAGGCATAAAGCAGTGGCAAGAGACTGGGAAAAGTAGATGCAGTTGAAGGGCTACTCCAAGATGGGTTTTGCTAAGGAAAAAAACTTCTTTTTCTGCAAAGAAAATTATCTATTCATATCTCTTTAAAAAATTCATTTTTGTTTCGTGCCCTTTGTTTGTTTATGTCAACGAAATTCAAAAGTATTTGTTTCAGGCACTGGGTTGGTACCCAAGACTACTCTTCTAAAGGGTTTTATCAACTTGGGTTGCCTGTACCTGTTCCTCAGCACCAATGTGTTAATCACTTCCTTTTGCTTCCATTTAGTCTAGTAGATTGCTAGCCAGAATCAACAATTTTATGATCTACTATTTATCTCCTTTTGTGTTAGACATTAACGTCCTTTTCAAAGGATTCATTAATAAGAATGGGAAGTGCAAGAATCATGTGCCATGCCCTCCCTCCATTCTACTTATTTAAGGGATATTCATTTTTTTCTGCCACTACATCACTCATTAGCCCACTGCCATGTTCCATCCTGGACGCCTCCTGCCACTTCAGCCCAACATTCCGCTGCTAATGCTCTTTGTAGGATCAGAATCCAAGGGTCAGGATCACTTGTCAAAGCTGAACTCTTGTACCTCTCTCTGCTTTTCTTAACTTCCACGTGGTTTGATACTAGCAAACCCTCTACACTAGTACTCTGGTCCCGCAACCACGTTGGATTTCTTCTTTCGATTCCCACAACCAAAAGTTGGTCTTCATTTAATTTGTTCCCACTGCACAATACATCAAGTAAACAATGAGTTTCTAACTGGTCTCCCACTTGGATTTGGGAGGTTCTGGTTTAGTTCTAAACACTTACTGAGTGCCATCATGGGCTAAAAATTATGCCAGATAAAGTTATCTACCTCCAGGAATAGATGAATATTGAATATATACATGATTACATGCAACTGGGAGATTAGGTAAGAATTAGCCAGATTCAAAATTTTAGCCCTTGGTTTTTCTCAGGCCCAAAGAGCTGCTGACAATGAGACCTCTCCAAAATCTTTGCTAAATTTAAGCGTTCTAGTAAAGATAGACATGAATGTGTTAGACAGCAGAAGAGCATATTCAATGATTTCTAAATAGTGTGGCCAAATTTCCAATATCAGAGAAAGTGAAAGGCAACCTCACCAACTCTTAAGACCGTGGTTTGGGAGGCCCACTCCCTTTATACAGAATATGTCACTCTGTCCTTCCATGCCTTTATTGGTGACAGCAATGGACAAGAACAATGCTAGGCCCAACACCTGGGGTGCCAAGCAGGCCCTGCAGGGCTACTGGCACATCCAGCCCCCAGCCCAACATCCAATCTACCCAGGCCATGTTCCCGAATGGGCATGTCCCCGTCTGTCCAGTTTGTATGTGTGGATCAGTCTGTCTGAGTGCCTGAGCCGTTGCCTACAGGGTCCCACCATCCTTGGCACATGGTAGGGGCTGTTGGGAACACAACGTGGCATTCCCCGGTGGACCACTGGGCCTCGGTGCTGACCATGGGAGACAGGGCCAGGGACTGGAGGTGGCAGGGGGCCAGGCACAAAGTTCACTCCAGGGCCACATCCTACAAAAGAACCAGCTGTCAGAGTGAGCTTCTGACCAGGGTGAGCAAAGCTCTGCCTTCAGGCAGCTCTGGTCTGCTAGGGTGATTTCTCTTGGCTTTGGTTTCCTCATTTGCAAAACGGGGATACCACTTCTCCTACCTCCAATGGGTAAATTATGATAATCAATGAACTAATTAATGAGTCTGTAGCTACTGTTCCAAACTGAGGGACTACTGTCACCAAACTCAATCCTGGGGGCAAAAGAAGTACCCAACTCCTCTCGGCTTACCTGGGTACAGCAGGCTGGGCTGGGGGAGGTACAAGGGGAGCCTGGGAGAGGTGTTAAGGGGGGTCACAGAGGCACCTACCTAGGTTGGGTGGCATCGAGAAGTCCTCCATTGGATTGTAATTGAAGAATTCATGGGGTGGAAAGGGCTGGCCTGGGAAAAAAGGGGCATCCTGGGGCAGGGGTGGGAACAAGGGAGGTGGTGAGGGCTGAGGAAGAGGATAAGGAAAAGACATGGGAGGGGGTAAAGGAGAGGGTGGGGGTGGAGGCAAGGCCAGCTGCTCCCCGAAGTCTGGGGACTGCCTATGGCTTCCCTGGAATGGATGATCCATCTCTGGCCAGTCCTCAATCCACGGGTCTAGGAATGGGATGATTGTTTTAGAAAGGCCTGAGAAGCCAGGCTGCCCTGAACTCTGGTTAGCCATACTTCCAGAGTTCTTCTCTATTCTCTCAGAGAACAGGGCTACCAGGCTGGAGTACCATGTACCTTCCACCTAGTTTTCCTCATTCCCTCACATTTTAGGCCAAGCTCAAGATATGCTCCCTTTTTCTTGCTTCACATTTCCCACTCTTCTGACTTCATCCTTCCCTCCCACACCTATTTCCTGTGCTTGCTCAATTCCTGAATCTTTAGCTTTTTCCTCTCCCCAACTCCTTCCCACAGACCAATAAATAAGCCAAATATAAAGATCCTGTTCTCCCTTCTCCCACTAGCCCCCCTTTCCTTCCAAAGTTCTACAAGGAACATTTTGTCCCATTTCCATGCCCTCATCAATTGCTCACCATCTCTTTGGACCCTACTCCATGCCTTCAATGCATTCATTTCCTACTAAAGGCAACCACTTATGGACATATTTAACCAATGGTCACATGTCATCAACAGCCTCTATCTTCCTTGAAAGTGCCTCTCTATCTTCACCTCCTTGTTTCTGCCATCAGTCCCTCTTTCCTGCCAATCTGAAGTGTGAGTACTGTTCTGCTTTATTCTTCATGGTTCATACTCATGCCCTCTACTTCTTGCCTGGTATCTAAATACAAATCCCCTGTATTTCCATAGTACCTCAGACAGATCTGCCCTAATCAAACTCATCAACTGATCCTTCCACCTCAAATCAATTCTTCCACTGAATGTCCTTAATTTCTGTAGCTTTAAATTAGATTCAGAAGACCCAAGACACCACAAACTAGCCTTAAAACCTTTTCTTTGCTGGGATCAACTCTGTCATCTATAAAACAATAAAAGTCCTAATTCACCTTCCCGATGGATGCTCCAACTCCTGGCTACTAAGTTCTGGAGATCTGCCTGTATGATATTCCCAGCCCTCTGTGCCCCCCACCCTTGTGCTGAGACAGTTTCTAACATAACTTATGCCTCCTATTCAACAAACACTGTCCTCTTGGAACTGTGTACAGAGTGACTGTGCTAGACCCTGGGATGAAAGGGGTGAATTGTGAACAAGTGAGGCAGGAAACTAGTCTTTTGAAGACAGGATGGAGGGGAAAGGCAGACACGGAAACAATCAGCCATGATGCCCCAGGTGTGAAGAGGCAGGGACTGGGAGGCTAACAAGGAAACAAATGTTTTGCAGTGTAGAATGTTATGGCTTAGATGTGATGGGAACAGTACCCCAGAACAAGCAGGAGGGGTAGAACCCTCAGAAGCCTGTGCTAGTAATGAGTGATAGGGCCAAGGACAGCAGTTCTAAGCTGCAACCAAAGACACTGGGACCCTGAGGCTGAGATGAGCCAACAGGATCTTGTCCACTGAACCCATTCCCGTGAGAATAACCTGCATCATGTCTCTGCTCAGCAGTCTTACAGCTGACTGCTCCCCCTGGTCCTCTGACCAATGGGTTTCCTTGCCTCTGCCACACTGCCTCGACTACCCTTCCTCCATTTCTATCTTTCCATGCTCCACACCTGTGCCTAGCTAAAAGTAGACCCATTTTTTTTCCTGTTCACCTGTTGAGTAGAATTTTTTGACACCTGGTCTAATGCAATAACCAATGCTTGCATAAGCTCACTCATGTAAACAGAGGAACTATACAATTGGACTGTAAAGAACTGGACTCAGACTAAAATGTTGTTCCTATGAGCTAACCCTCCCCAGAGGATGATGAAGGCACACTCAGGAGCCATGACAGTCCTTCAGAGACCCCAACTCTCTACCTCTGTTCCATTCCTTTCTTGAGTCCTATGTTCTGACAGCCCTACCTGCATCACTACCCAGCCCCTCTGTGGTAGGGCTCACCAGGGGGACGGTCACGCTTGGGCAATTCCACACCCCAGGCATCAGCCACATGGGTCAGAAGCAGATGTGAGAGGTGGCGGTGTGCATGCTGGTCCCAATGGACACCGTCTCGATGGCGGTGCCGTACTGCATGCCGGAAATGAAAGTGGAGGTCCAGGACATCGAAGCAATGATCCCCGGCCAGTGTAGCGCTGTAGAAGTTGCCCTCAACTACATCCCGTCGTAGAGTGCCCGCCAGTGGCTGAAGCTGAGGGAGAAAGTGCAGCCTCTATGAGGGTCCCCTATCAGCTAGTTTTTCATCCCCTGTCCAGAAAGGCCCCAGTTACTTGCCTCTGGCAAAAGAAAACCCCCAGTGATGCGTTTGCCTAGGGGCATTGCCATGTTCCACACCAGCAAACAGGAGTCTGGCAACACTTGGTCCATGCGCACAAACACTCGTTCCAGGTTCTCTCGGTAGCTTTCCATTGAGCAACGGCCATACCTATTACATAACACATAGGGTGGGCAAGGAGCACAGGGGAAGAGCCATACCTCCACCTCCAACCTGTATTTACCTCTCCCCTGCCCCAACCTGGAGAGATCCCAGAGGCAGGAGTTGATGATCACCAAGTCGGGGGCAGGCCCATATGTCAGCTCCTCCAGGACGTCCTCAAGGTACTCAGAGTAAACGCGGGTGAGGAAGTAGAAGCGTACAAGGTGGTGGCCAGAACCCGAGCAGAACTGGCGGACCTCGCGATACTGTGTCCCGTTGTGCAGCTCACCCAGCTGGCCCCCAGCCACCAGCTGGTCCTGTTCAAAGCTCAGCTCCCCCTGCCCACCCCCCAACCCTGCTGGTCAGACCCATGCCAGGGAGGTGCCCTGCCAGGCCAGGGTCTGCACCCACCCACCACTGGCATAGCTGCAAAGCCTCCCTCACCTTGGCTTTCAACTGGGCAGCTGTGAGCAGTGAGTCTTTCTGGAGCAGAAGCACCAGGTCCTTATACACAGCTCTCTGGACTGCAGGGAGACAGTGATTCCCAAGGCTGAGGCAGACCTTGCCCCATCCCAGCTCTTCCCAAGTCTAAGCCTCCCATCTTCCCAGGGCTGGGCTGCTCAACACCAGCTCCATGGAATATTCACTTAAGTGCAGGAAAAAAAGGGAAGATTTAAAAGCCCTGGCACTGCCTGTTCTTTCTATTTGTACCCCTCTCTGTCAAAGGAGAATATTTGACCCTAGATCACCTGGCAAAGTCAAATTGGTCAATTCCCCAAGGAGACACATGATACAGCCCATAGCTCCTTTTGGGGAGATTATGGGAGATTGTGAGGAGAGAAAAATGCTAAGCAAGGATGGGCAAAAAGTGCACAAGTTACATGTCAAGACACCTGTGGAAGATGTGTAGGGAATTAAAAAGAGGGGGCATCTATTTAACTAGAACAGACTAGGGGGCAGAGAGACCTGAGATGGAGGCAAAAGGTGCAAACATAAAAACAGGTTGCAGATGCAGGTTTGGGACGCGTCATTTTAGAGGGGGCACTCACTGGAGTCCCCCAAGATGACCACGAACTTGTTGTGTAGCAGCTGCTGGACTTCTGAGGCCTGGAAGTGGACCATGGCGCTTCGCAGCGGGCGGTGCGGCACCTCGTTTTCCAGACAGAAGACCATGCCGCCACCGACAACGATGGGCTGCAGAGAGAGGCCACTAAGCCGCTCGAGGGCGGGGACATGGAGCAGGTCGGCCCCAGGGCCCGCCCTGGGATAAACGAGGCCTGCGCCAGCCCCTCCCAGGCTGCTCGGAGCTACAGAGAGGCGGCTGCGGCGGCAGAGGGGAGCCCATGGCAGCGCCGGCCTTGGTTAAACTCCGTGCGGGAGGCGGCGGTCGCCGGGCCTGCAGGCCTCCAGGGCACTGTGGCGCTTCCCGCGCGGCGGCGCCGCCCTGCGCCCCGCCACGTGCCCGCTGCCCCGCGCATGCGCGCGCGCCCGCTCGCGCCAATTACCGAATCCCGGGACTCCGCGCAGTTCACCGGAGAGTAGTGCGAGACTGCGCACTGCGCGCCTGGCCCGCAGCGGGCTCCAGGTCTAGCCTCATGTTCCCGCGCCCCGGGAGGCCAGTCGGTTCTGCAAAGCCCCCGCCCTGCAGAGCCCTTGCGCCCTGGTTAGCTGTCGGTGCGCAGCCCGACGCCCAGCGCTCTCCATGCGTGCGTCGCGGTGGCCCCGACGGCGCCTTGGGCTTCGGCGCCCCAGGCGGCGTCGCTCACAGCTCCCACTTCCGGTCACCCATGTCACCCCTGCGCACCCTCAACGCCCGAGGGGATAGAAAAGCGGCAGGGTCAGCTGCTAAGGGGCCCAGGAGCCAGGGTCAGGCCCACCCGGGCGGGCGGGAAGCCCGGTGCGGGCGGGGGGCACGGCGACGGCCGACAGCAGCTGCCCACAGTGGTGATGGCCGCAGAGGCGGCCTCGTCATGTGACGCGGACGGGCGGAAGCGGAAGTACCGGCCTGGAGCCCGCGCTAGGTGGCTGTCCTAACGTTGCCCAGCCGCTGTCTGCACCAGCCATGGACTGCTACACGGCGAACTGGAACCCGCTCGGGGACTCTGCCTTTTACCGGTGAGCCGCCCCGCCCTCCCGCCTGCAGCCCGGCTTACCTCGCTCGCCCGCCCGCCGGCTCGGGTCTCCGGGTAGACCCGGCAGCGTTCGCCCCTGTCGCTGTGGGCGCGGGGTCCGCCCCACGCCGGCTCTCCCTGACTGTCAGTCAGGGACTTAATGCACAGCTGCCTCTGGGCAGGGAGCCGGGCCTGCTTCAGAGAAACAACCGTGATGAGCGGTTGCCACTCCCAAGTTTAGGTCTGTCAGCCTCCGGAAGGATGCTCAGATCTCGTTGAAGGAGGCCGCCCGCGGTGACAGCGAGTACCCGGTCTCCTGCCGGAAAGTGCTACTGAAGTCAGACCACAGGGGCGCTCGGAGGGGGGCGGGATCCCACGGCGGGCGGGGTGTCTGTGCTGACCAAGGCAGGGAGAAGGGGGCGAGTTGTCAGTGAATCCTGGAACAGCGCAAGTGAGGACCCCCTGGTCCGGGGTAGCCTTCCCGCGGGAGTCCTAAACCAGGGATTTTCATTAACTTGCAAACCTATTACATCGTTAGCCTGATCAGGATTTTTCAACAACTTCCCTTTGTAAACTAAAATACAGTCTATGTGTATGTCGGCCCCTATTTGTGTTTTCAACCTCATCTGTTGCTCTCTTATCCAAAGCTTGTGTTCCAGCTGCACAGAATTTCAGGGCCCCAACACACAGTGATATTTTATGGCTTTCTATGTTTCTATCAACCTACAGTTCTTTCTGTGGGCATTGCCATTTCCCTCTTTAACTCACTGAAGAATTCTTGCTCATCTTTCAGGACTTAGTTCAAGAGTTCTTCCTAGAACCTTCCTTCGCCCTCTCCTGATTGAAATCCTTTAGGCTTTACCGGGCCTGGTGCTAAGATCTGTTATGTGTGATACAGTAGGGCAATATTTGTGTGAGTTCCTTTTGCTAAACCAAGCCCTTTGAGGGCTGATATCATGTTTCTTGCATTTCTTTATCTCCAGTGCATGTTTAGAAGTGTCTTCTGTATAACAATTTTCCAATTAAATTTTTAAAGAATAATTTTAGAGTTGGGAATATAAATCAGTGGAAGAGCCCTTGCCTTTAGGGAGACTCTGGATTTGAACCCCAGCACTGGGGGTGGGGAGATATCATGTGAATTACAATTAAAGATCGCAAAGACATTGCATCATGATATTTTTTCAATAGAAGATATTCATTTCTGCTTATGAAACTACTATTCTTACTCATGTATTCAAACTTTTAAATGTAATTTTTGATTTGCAACATGATACACTTCCTAGTTAAATGCCTTGTAACAATTTTTAGAGTTCTGTTGCATTTATTCATGATAATTCTCATGAATTATCATGAAATATGCCTATACAATATGAAAAAATTGCAAAAGTTTACTTAAAATCAGTAGGAAATACTAATGATTTTATGTGTTTCAGTAGAGAAGAGATACCAGCTGACAAAGTTAGCATATTATTTAGTGTTCACTCACCACCTAGTTAACACAGCATTCACTTTTTAAAATATTAATTTCTATTACTCTTGAAAATACTTATTGCCTGCCCAGGTCCGTTGAATCAAAGATGAAAGACAATGTCCTCATTACCACTGAGCTCCTGTTTAGACCACTAAAGTTTTTTTAAAAAATTCTAAGTCTTGAGTGCATACCATTGACATGGAGCTGGTTGGCCAATCTACCCTTACCTGTTCTGTACTGTCAGAAAGGATTAAGGGTCTTAATCTTGCTGTGGAGAACATGTTCTAAGTTGCTAACATATATTTAAACTTTCTTATCTACTAGACACTATCCTGAGTACTTGTGTGTTGATTTGCTTAAGCTTAACAACTTCATAATGTAGGCATCATGATTAGCCCCATCCTATTGATGAAGAAGCTGAGGGTCACAGAGGCCAGGTTACAGTAGACCAGGTTATGTAGCTAACAAGTGGTAGAAACAGGATTTAGACCCAAATGGTCTAGTTCTAGACTCTGCGCTAAAGCATAAGAATTGTTTTTTTAAACAGGAAAATATAAGAACATGTTCTAGTTTCAGTAGTGAAAATGTTTTAAGTTCAGGTTCTTTATTTTCTTCATATTTGTACAATCTTAGGACATATTTATATTCTAGTAAGTGAATTGAATGATAAGCAGGTGGGAGTCATTGCATTTTGAGTCCTACTGGCAGGACAGGATTCTTCTGCTCTAGAGACAGTATTCTGGAAATTCTGAAATTGGGGAAGGCAAAGAGAGAAAATGGTGACCAGGTCTTATGGGACTCTAAATCTAGACTTTTTTAGTTCTGGATATTGAATTCAGGAGGCACTGAGCCATATCCCCAGTCTTTTTTTTAATGTTTTATTTTGAGACAGAGTCTCACTAAGTTGCTTAGGGCCTTACTAGATTACTGAAGCTGTCTTTGAAGTTGCAATCCTCCTGCCTCAGCCTCCTGAGTTGCTGAGATTACAGGCATGCACCACTATGCCTGGCAGAAGTCTAGCCATTTTTATCCTAAAAATACAACTTGAGCTATTGCCATTATTAAATTTGACCCAGCCTTTGCTAGTTTGAACTTGTATTGACCAATACAACAGACATGTACTCTTCCTGCTCTCATAGGGCTAACAGTCACAGGGCAAGGCCATTAATAACCATTAGGTATTTGTTTGGTCTTAGTCCCTATGAAGGATAATCACTGAGGTGTAGGAGCACATACCTTAAGAGAGCATATAAACTGGGTATGGTAGCACACATCTGTAATCCCAAATACTCGGGAGGCTGAATCAGGAGGATTGCAAGTTTGAGGCAAGTCTCAGTAACTTAGTGAGACATGTCTCAAAATAAAAAGGTCTGGGAACATAGCTCAGTGGGATGTGTTCCTGGATTTAATTCCAATATAAAAAATGAGAGAGATGTAGAGAGTGATTGCGCACACATAACAGATTGGGAGTGGGGGAAGATAAAGAAGACTTTTCAAAAAAATATTTCTTTTTTAGTTTTAGGTGGATACAATATCTTTATTTTATTTTTATGTGGTGCTGAGGATTGAACCCAGTGCCTCACATGTGCTGGGCGAGCACTCTTGAACCACAGTCCCAGCCCCCAAGAGGACTTTTTTAAAAGAAAGAATAATGTCCCATCCAAGAGATAGTAGACTTAAGTGCAGGGGGAGGGTTAAAGAAGAGCATATACAAAGGTCCTGAGGTAGGAAGGTCTGAAACACTCCCAGTGACCTAAAAAGCCAATGGGATTGGAGTGCTACAGGCAACAGGCAAGACAAAAGCTGAGGTTGATGTCCTTCTTTTAGGAGTCACACTCTACAGGAACTTATAGACCATCTTATTTGAAAAACATGAGGAATTTAAATTAAGGAAAAGATTAACATGAATGGATTTGCACTGTGTGGGGATTGTTGTGTGTTTTAAGTTCCTTCTGGAGGCAGAAGATGGAACTTTTTGGAAGAATGGAAGCAAAAGAGACTGAGTAAGGAACCTAGGGAGAAGTTGTGGGTGGTGAGCACTGGGTTAGTGATGGTAGGTGTGGAAGGGGCCTGAGCAATTTAGTTGGTGAAACAGAAGAAGGTTGTAATGACTGCACTTGGGAGGGAGGAGGAAAAACAAGGAATCAAGGATGACTTTGAGTTTTGGCTTCAAATCATGAAAAAGGAAAAGTGAGTTTGGCAGAGAAGAGAGTGAGCACATTGACTTTCAAGCTTTTCAGAAACATTCTTATGGTAAAAGAAAGGATTATGAATCCCTGATGTTCTTAGAAGAGAGGAAGACTATTTTAGTTCTATACTTGTGTTTTTGTTTTGCTTTTTTGCTAATATAAACAAATGTTTTAAAAATTGTGTTAAACACACATAACATAAATTTATCGTCCTATTTTTGAATGTATTCAGTATGGTTAAGTATATTCACAGTGTTGTACCACCAATTTTCAAAACCTTTTCATCTTGTAAAACTGAAATTCTGTACCCATCAATGGCAACTCCTCACTTTCCCCTCCCCCCAGCCAGTGGCAACCATCATTCTATTTTCTATCTCTATGAATTTGATTGCTCTAAGTACCTAATAGTAAGCAGAATCATATAACATTTGTCTTTTTGTGACTGGCTTACATAATGTCTTCAAGGTTTATTGCCATTATACCATGTCATAATTTCCTTCTTCTTCTTTTTTTTTTTTAAAGAGAGAGTGAGAGAGGAGAGAGAGAGAGAGAGAGAGAGAGAGAGAGAGAGAGAGAGAGAGAGAGAGAGAATTTTTAATATTTATTTTTTAGTTCTCGGCGGACACAACACCTTTGTTGGTATATGGTGCTGAGGATCGAACCCGGGCCGCACGCATGCCAGGCGAGCGCGCTACCGCTTGAGCCACATCCCCAGCCCCTCCTTCTTCTTTTTTAATATTTTGTATTGGGGATTGAATAAAGGGGTGCTTTACTACTGAGCTACATCCCCAGCCCTTTTTATTTTTTATTTTGAGACAGAGTCTTGCTGAGTTTCTGAGGCTGGCCTTCAATTTATGATTCTCCTGCCTCAGTCTCCCAGGTTGCTGGGGTTATAGATCTGTGCTACCACACCTGGCATTTAGCCATATTTTAAGGCTAAATAATATCCCATCATATGTATATACCATAATTTGCTTTTCAGTTCTTCAGTCAAGAGGCACTTGGATTGTTCTCACCTCTTGGCTATTGAGAATAATGCTGGCATAAACATGGTGTACCTTTTTAGTAGGGCTAGAGTTGTAACCCAGTGATACAGTGCATGCTTAGCATGCATAAGGCCCTGGGTTGGATCTTTAGTACCCAACAACAACAAAACCTTTTTGAGACAGGTTGGAGGAATGGGATTTCAGGGGTGACAGTGGGTTCTCTCTAGGGACTAGGGATTTGGGGATTATTGGGTTTTCCTAAATCAAGATCTGATGTGCTTCTCTCTCCCCAGGGCTTTGATACTCAAGCCTGTTTCACAAAGGGGCTCTTGTCACATCATGGTGCACCATGATGCTCCAGCAGTTCAACTGCATTGCCATAGGGATTTCTTTACTGTTTCTTGCAGGAGCTAGAATTGCCAGGACCGTGGGTATAATAGTTTTCTAATGTAAGAATCCAGGGTTCATTTCTGCTGCTCAGAAGATTTCCATTTCTGAGACCTGGAAATGGAGGAGAAAGATGTAGCTGGCCTTTCCGTTTGAGAGTACAGCTTGTTCTCACCCTTAGGCTTTTCTGAGAGGCTGCCCTTCACTCTCCCCTTCCACATCCACAGCATCCTTACAGCACAGCTTGAGTCTCCTCACTGAGAAGCCTCCTGTAGCTTGAAGACTTTGAGAGGTGATTTGCCTTGTTGCTCTTTGCTCCCTGACCCTTTCTTCTGTACCTCTTTCGGGGCTCCTTTATGCCTGGCTTTGCCTCTTTCATACTTGGTCTATTATTGCAAGTATTGTATTTATTATTAAATACAGTTTCTTAGACCACATCCAATTGGAGGTTTTGGCCCATGACTTCTGGAGATCCCAACTTTTGCCAACTTTCAGGGTGACTTAAATGGTCACTGTCTTCACAGTGATTTTATCCACTCAGCCACTCTCTCCCCCAGTCCCACTCAACCCTGGTGCTCATCCAGAACTGCTCTACCTCAGAAGTGTTAAATTCGGGCTGGGGATGTGGCTCAAGGGTAGCGCGCTCACCTGGCATGCGTGCTGCCCAGGTTCGATCCTAAGCACCACATACAAATAAAGATGTTATATCCGCTGAAAACTAAAAAATTAAAAAAAAAAAGGAGTGTTAAATTCACAGCCTCCTCTTGGACCATAGACTCCTGTCTGCATGGATACTCTGAAACTTCCTGGTTCACCTGCCCTTTAACCTCAGTGGGTCCCCATCCATGGAGCTTTCTTTTGTCTTTGTGTCCACATGCAGAGCTCCTTCTACAGATGTTTCCTTCCCTGTCCGGCTAGCTGGACAGCCATGGGCAGTCACTTCTTTTTCTTGCCTTTTCCCTAACAATCTTGTTCCTTTGCCCTTTGGTTGCACTTGATTGGCGCAGGACCACCTCCCTGTGCACCAGTCTCTCACCATCTCTACCTGCACCTGGCTGCAGGGTCACCCAACAGCTAGGTTGGGACTATTACAGTTCTGCTGCCACAGCTTTAGCTTGATGAAGTCATTCTACACTCACTCACCTCAGGGCTCTACTTGTAAATGATTACACTATGAAATACTTGTGAGTAATTAAAATACTTGGGGAATATTAAAAATTGAAATCTCCTTGCTACCCCCTCCCAATAGCTGACTTCATCTCAAGCTTCCCAGAGAACTGGAAGTTATGGCATGGAAGCCTAGGCTTCCCCTGACCAAACCCGCTCTTTCCTAACCAAAGGAAAGGTGCCCCTGTTCAGCCACATCCCTGGCTCCCTGCCTTCTTAGACATCATGTGCCAACCCAATGTCCTCACTTAGCCACAGTGTTTCTCCAGCTATCGTTCAGGGCCCCTTGCATCAAGATCACCTGAGATGTTAGCTACGTGCAGGTTCCTAGGAGAGATGGCCATAGTATCTGGGGTGAGTCATTGGAATTTGATCTATATTTTCAAGGCTACAGCTCTGCATTGTTTTCTACCATTTCTGTCCCAGTGTTCCCTGTTAGATTCAAGCATACTTAAATCTCCCATCCTAATATTTTGAATAAACTTTCCTAACCTATAGGTCCTTCCTCACTCCTCTTTCTCTCCCTGTGTCCCGCTGAAATCCTGAAGACCCCATCTGTACTTACTTCCCTTTTCTCTCTTCTCACTGACCAATTACTCTGGCCTGAACACCATGTTATCAGTGATATTCTTCACTGCAGTGAACATACCCCAGTCTTCATCTGAGCTTAAATCTAGAGCATCGTTCAGGGCTGACCAGTGGGAAGCAAGAAACAGCCCTTGTGGGCACAAATGGGTTACTGGTGAGCCATAGCTGGTGGCTAGTCTCGAAGTTGAAGCAGCACTGGAAGCATTAGAGCTGCGGGTAGGTAGACCCCCATCCCGGCCAACACTGTGAGGTCATCAAGGGATTGTGTATTCTGGGCACATTATTGGGGCAGAAACCACCAGGTGTCCACAAACCCACAGTGCCCACAGACCACGGAGCTGCTGGAAGCAGCAGGAGAGCCCTTTCCTCCTGCAGTGTCCTTTTGGCGCCCTCTATCGAGAAAGCTTAACATTCAGCTCACTTCAGATCAAGTACTGAAGGGTGAATTTGGAGCAGAGAGGCAATAACTTGATAACTGGCCCATTTGACTTCTTAGCTTTCTCAGGAAGCCTTCTGCACACCTATGAATTCCTTTACAATAACAAAACAATCATTTCTGGCTTAATAAGATACTATTATCCTTACAAGTAGAACTATTCTTTCACAAAACGAGAAGAGAACAATCTTAAGTTATTATCCATTATTGTACCCATTAGTTCTCACATTGAGTCTCACTGTCCCACTGAAAATATTCTATTACTTAAAAACTAAATTGTTCTGGGTAAGGCGGCATACACCTATAATCCCAGTGACTCTGGAGGCTGAGTCAGGAGGATCGCAGGTTGAGACCAGCCCTAAGCTTGCTCAAAATAAAAATAACAAAAATAAAATTGATTTCAAAAGTAGAGTTGAGGATGTTGCTCAGTGATTAAGTGCCCCTGGGTTTAATCCCTGATACAAAAAAAGAAATCCCCCCAAAACTAAATTGTAATGTTAACCTCTAGTAATTTGTATATAAAATAAAAATGGGAAGTAGAAGATAATGGCTAGTATATAAATATAAGCACATTGATGTAATAAGCATAGAGAAAATAGGGAAAAACGATTCCAGTCTTCATTTCTATAATTGCTCACGAGGTCATAGTTGATATCTGTAGCTTCCTTCTTCAGCTGCCCACCCCCTACTTCCCTTGCCCTCAGCTAGAACCTCCATTGCTCTAGTTGTTTACCTCGTGGAGTCATCCAAGCCTTCATTCCTCACCCAGTCTATTTTTGTTTTTTGTTACTGAAATTTTTCATTGAGCTTTGGAAACACTAAGAGCCCCCCCCCCCCCCAGGACTCCTTGGATTTCAGGCAGTCCTTCTTGCCTCCATTATGTAGCAACAGCTTGATTTTACTCTTTGTAATCAGAACAATCACTTTACCTAGTAAATCAACCTCATATTTTATGCCACTGTTGACTCAGTGGCATAGGACCCCAAAATGGCAAGATGATACTCTTTGTCTTCTAATTCAATAAATCCATCATTGTGTTTCACTCTCCTCTTGGAGACTCAGCTCTTTAAGCCATTAGATCTCAAAGTTCTGAGACTGGAAGCAACATTTTTATAAGATGGTTATTAGGTGTGATAATGAAAGGAGCCACTCCCACTTCTACCCCTGGATTCCAGGTCCCATGTATTCTGTCTATGGGGAAGGTAATACCTAATAGTCTCTGATTCACAGCATAAGCTGCATCCTAAAAGACAGACCCTCATCTTTTTAAAGGGTGCTGGCACCCAATTGGGTTTGCAACTGATTCAAAAAAATTTGGCCAGCCCTTTGTGAGTAATGGAATATATGGTAAGACCAGTTGGTTCCATGGCCCCAAGCCCACTGTTGCACTTTCCTTGCTGTGGAATGAAGTTCTTGATTAGATGCAGTGCTTTGCAGAATGCCATAAGGGTGAATAAAGCATTCTGTGAATCTACAGATGGTGGGTGCTGGCAAACACATTAGAGGCAAGAAAGGCAAATCCAATTTGTCCTTCCATAATGGAAGAAGCCCAATGTAATCAACTTGCAGGCTGGCCCTCCTGGGAATGGTGCCAAACTGGGGCCCTATATTAGGCACCCACTCAGGATTGTTAACCTGGTCAGCCTTAGATAGAGAAGCTTCCAAGACCTCTACCTCAAGTAGAAAATAAATAAAAAATAAAACATAAAATTTAATTGTGTGGGTTGCTGAATTATAACAGTGGAATTCAACAACAAGCCATTTCTCACGTGTAGGTTAAGGCACTGATCAAAACAATGGATCCTGAAACCTGAACAGGGACATTTGATTAGACCCAGAGGAAACCGACAATCTTGGAACCCTAGTCACTTCAAGCCTCCCTTAGCAGTAAAAGTAGCTTGCCTTCCCATCTCTATAGAGATTAGCCTTTCTTGGCTTGAAAACCCTATGATTACCTTACTCAAGAATGGCAAACTTGGAAGGGGAAGCCTTTCTCCAGACTGGCACATCATATGTGCCAGCATCATTTTCTCTTTGTAAATGTTCATGTGAACTCATAATAATCCATCCCATACCAGAGTCCTTGTAGTCATCATTAATGCCACATATTTAAATATGGAAGCCATTCCCAAAGCACGTGCTTCAGTTGGCACCTCGTCAGAGTAAACTGCAGGCTTGGTTAATTGTGATGCCGCAGCATATGATAGGTTTCTGTCATCCATTTCCCTTTGGCAAAGAGCTCAACACCAAACCAATCCCCAAATTCCCTCTTTAGGGGTTTTTCTCCTGGGGCCATTCCCTATACCAAGTCTGTATCTATCTGGATCCAGCCAGGAGATTTAAATTGGAATATAAAGAATATAATATAAAGAATTAGTAATCTATGACATATAAGTATATATAAAATATATAAGAAAATTTTATATGGTATCTTAGGGATGAGGGAGAATACCCCAAGAATGGCAAATTTGGGAGGAGAAGCCTCTCTCTAGACTGGGGTTCAGACCTTGTTGGAGAAAATATAGTTGCAGCCCACTGGATGTCAATATGCTGATTGTGCCAGACCAGAGCTGACTTATAGTATTGAGCAACCAAGAGGTAACTCTCTAAAGTGCAAGGGGTAGGGGATGCAGTGAAACCATAGCTGGAAGCCCCAGAATGTGCATGTGCAACCAGAGGTGGGTTCCTGTGTCTGGACTACATGGCATCCATAGGTAAAGATGTACAATTGTGCAAAGGGAGTCAATGGAAAATGTGATAGGGTACAAGTGAGGCACAGCTAGTGACCAGGCGTCTTGGTATGCAGAGGAATCTGCTGCTTATCATGGGAAGGAAGCCCAAGGTGTGGTGTCTTCAGAGAGCCAGGAGTTGATCTAGGCATGGTTTTCCAGATGCATAAGGGGGCCCTAACACCACCAGGTGTCCTCACACTCTGCCTGCTGGCCTCTTCATGGCTTTCCGGCATTCTTCTACTGGGAAAGCTTAACATTGTGTTCACTGTATAGTTGAAAATTTTGAAAGAGTGCTGCCCATTATGAAGGGTGAATTTGGAACTGAAAGGCAATCAATTGATAACTGGCATGATAGCTTTATGTAAATATATATTTTTATCAGACTTTTCACCCAATGATTTAAAAAAATTTTTTTTAGTTGTTGATAGACCTTTATTTTTTATTTATTTATACGCGGTGCTGAGAAGCAAACCCAGTGCCTCACACTATCGCTGAGCATAGCCCCAACCCCACACCCAATGATTTTAGTAACAGAATGTCAAAAGAAATGCATATGGGTTATAAAATTCAATATTTCAGAAATTAATAAAATATTTAGTACAAAAATAAACATTCCTTCTATATGTCACTTCGTTTACCACCTTTCCTAGAGATAACTGCTTTTTCTGGCTTTGTTTGGAAGCCTCTGAGCATTTTTCTGTATATTTGTACACAAACATGTTTATATTTAAATGTGTTTGGCAAAAATACATGCTCAGTTTTTTATTACATAAATGGGCTTATATGGTCAACATTGAGCTTATATGGCTTATATGGTTAGCTTTCTCGTTTTACTTACCACTGTATCTCAGAGATAAGTTCACATCACTAATGACAGGTCACCTTAATGATGGCTACATAGCATTCCCCAGAATGGGTGGGCCTATTATTGTTTATTTAACTAGTCCAATTTTGATGAACTTTTTAAAAAAATATTTTTTAGTGTTGATGGACCTTTATTTTATTCATTTATTTATATGCAGTGCTGAGAATTGAACCCAGTGCTTCACACATGTGAGGCAAGCACTCTACCACTGAGCCACAACCCCGGCTCCATTTTGCATGAATTTTTAAAGAGCGTTTGCAAGGTTTAGGCTAAGTCAAAGGTATTTGCATTTTAAAAGTCAAATAGATAGCACTTCATTTTCTTCTGTAAGAGCCAATCCATTTATACTTGAGTGTTCATTTCCCACATCTTCGACAGTACTAGATTTTTTATTTGTTTCTTGTTTTTTTTTTTTTTTTTTCCAATCAGATGACCAAAACATAAAAATAGTTTGGAGCACACCTGTAATCCCAGCCACTTGGAGACTGAGGCAGGAGGATGGCAGGTTTGAGCGCAGCTTGGGCAATTTAGTGAGACACTGTCTCAAAATAAAAAGAGCTGTGGATGTAGCTCATTGGTAAAGCAATCCTGGGTCCAATCCCCAGTACTGCAAAGAAAGAAAAAAAAAAAGAGTAAATAAAAAGTAAAAAGACTGGGTCTGTAGCTCAGTGGCAGAGCATTAGCCTAGCATGTGTGAGGCACTGGGTTCAATCCTTAGCGCCACATAAAAATAAACAAAGAAAATAAAGGCATGCTGTCCATCTACAACTATTAAAAAAAAAATGAAAACTTGGGCCTGGGGTCATGGCTCAGTGGTAGAGTGCTCGCCTAGCACTTGTGAGGCACTGACTTCAAGCCTCAGCACCACATAAGATAAATAAATAAAATAAAGGTTAAAAAAAATTTTAAGGGCTGGGGATGTGGCTCAAGTGGTAGTGCGCTCACCTGGCATGTGTGCGGCCCGGGTTCGATCCTCAACACCACATAAAACAAAGATGTTGTATCTGCCGAAAACTAAAAAAATAAATAAATATTGAAAAATTCTCTCTCTCTCTTAAAAAAATTTTTTTTAAAAAGTGAAAACTTAAAAAATTCTTTACCTAGTAATTAGATATGTCTTCATATCCTTTGACCATTTCTTTAGTGTGTTGTTTCTTTTTCTATTGATTTGTAAAGGAGGCCTTTTTTCTTCATACTAATCCTTTATTATAAAACTTACACATCTTTTCATAGTGGTCACTAGGCTTTTATTTTTTGTACTAAACTTTTTTTAAAAATTTCACTTATTTATTTTTTATGTGGTGCTGAGGATCGAACCCAGGGTCTGGCACGTGCAAGGCGAGTGCTCTACCTTTAAGCCACAACCCTGGCCCATGTACTAAATTCTAATATACAAATTTAAAATTTTTATGTCATAAATCTGTCATTCTTGATAGTTTCTGGGTTGTGTCTTGTTCTGAAAGACCTTTCCATAGCTAAACATTATAAAAGTATCAGCCTAGAGTTTTTCAAATTTCTTATGTTCAGTTTTTATTTTTAGTTAAATTGTTTGTGTGTTGATTTTATGGTGTTGGGGATCAAACTCAGCCTTATGCATACTAGGTAAGCACCTACCACTGAGCTACACCTCCAAACCTTTTATGTTTCGTTTTTAAATATTTTCACATAAAGCAGTATGATAGAACTCCTGACCATTTTTCTTTTAGTATAATTTTTATTTTTAAAAATTAACTGAAGCCTTTTGAGAAGATTATTCCTTTTTCCATTGTATCATACACATTTTTTTCCTCTTGACATATGTCTTTTTACTTTGTTTTAAAAAATGTATAAAGGTTTTTTCTAATGTTAATTATTTAATAAATAACTGTTAATGTGACTCTTGGTAGGGGGTTGCTGAGGGTGGAACCTGGGACCTTGAGTATGCTAGGCAGTCACTCTTGTTATTGTGGTTTTTTCAAAATAAATCAAAGTTCTATTACTATCCCTGGCCTTATTTAATAATTCTGCCCCTCACCTACAAGTAACCATTCATAAGAGATTGTTGTCTTTCCACCATTTCTTAGAAGCAAATGAATGTATATTATTTTTACTTTCTAAATTTTAATTTTAACCCATTTTTAAAAATTTTTCTTTGTGACTTGTAGATTTTATATCATTGCTTAGAAATTGCTATGGTGGCACATGCCTGCAACCCCAGCAACTCTGGAGGCTGAGGCAGGACGATGGCAAGTTTGAGGCCAGACTGGACAACTTAGTGAGACACCATCTCAAAAATAAAAAATAGAGAAGGGCTGGGGATGTAGCTCAGGGGTAAAGTAACCTGGGTTCAATCCCCAGCACTAAATAAAAAATAAATTATTGCTACTTTGAGATAGTACAAATATTGAAGATCTTTTTTTCTTATATGGCATTTTTTTTTTAACATTTAAATCTTGAAATCCATCTGGAAGATATATTATCGTAAAGATTAAGTAATGAAATAACATTTTTGAGAATCTTCCCATATGGTCTCATTTCAAATATCAATTTGTACCATTTTGAAATGCTATCTTTTTTATATGCTCAATTCCCAGGTTCTTTTCTGGATTCTGCTCTTTTACATTTGATCTATTTATTTTTTCCTATGCCAAAACAATAGTTTTTTTTTTTCTTTTTTTTCACATCAGGCGGGAAATGTGCCATGTTGCAACAAGTTTAGAGGGAGTTATATCTCATGTAGTGGCATGAACAACCATGCTTATGAACTAGAAAGGATCCTAAACAATAGTTTTAATTAACTTCAGTTTATATAGTGTGCTTGATATTTGGCGTGTATCTGTTCTCATATTTTCAAAATGTTTTAAAATATTTTCTGGTATTTTCTCCTTCAGATGATCCTCCACACCATGAACTTTAGAACCAGTTTATGCATCTTCCACACCAAAAAAAAAAAAAAAAAAAAAAAAAAAAAAAAAAAAAAAAAAAAAAAAAAAAAAATTGTGAGGAAGGATTTTATCAGAATTCCTATGCATTTATAAAACATTTTGGAAAATTTCTCCATGTCTTTTATACCTTTGAGGAAACTTCTGTGTGATTTTGCAAAAATTTTCTTTAGTTTTATTCTTGGGTATCTTGAAATTGTATTTCTATGATTTTTAAAAGTTATATTTCTCTGTCTTTCTCTTTCTCTTCTGTAGTGAGAGAGAATCCAGGCCTCACACATATGAGGCAAGCACTCCACCACTGAGCCACATTCCCACCTTCAAATGTTACATTTCAAATGAGTCTTGCTATGGTATAAAAAATGTCTTTCTCTAGAAAATGGATTGATTTTTGTTGATCACCCTGTTAAGCTATCTTATGTTCCATAGGCTGCTTTGGACTTTTAAAGTAGATTGTCATATTACATGCAAATACAGGTTGAGTATTCTTATCCAAAGTTTGGGACAAGAGGCATTTCAGATTTCAGAGTTCTTTGGATCTTAGCATATTTGCATGGATATAACAGTTGAGCCCCTCATCTGGAAATCCAGAAACCCCAAATGCTCCAAAATCTGAAACAATGCTCAGAATGTTCCAGATTTTAAAGCATTTTGGATTATGGGATTATGGGCACTCAACCTATAGTAATAATCTTGCTCTACCCATTTTTTTCCTTAATTATTTTGTTTGGAACTCAAAGATATATGTCAAATGGTAGGTAATGGTGAGCATCTTCCTTATCATTAATGGGAAGGCTGCTGAAATGATACTAGCCAAAATGCCCTCCTTAAATACTGTCTCTCTTGACATCCTGGAATAGTGCCCATTCTTTCTTTGTCCTTTGGCTCTCCCCTTTTACCTACCTCCAAATATCAATGGCATACTTCAAGTTACCTACTCCAACTTATTTGACACACACTTGGTGATCCATGCACATCTCAGATTGCAGTCATCTCATGCCTGCTCATGATTTTCTTACCTCCAATAAGCCAAGCATTCACAAATTGCCATCAATCCAGAACCCTCTCACCAGCCCAATCTCACTGAAGAGCTCCCCTTGGATTTCTTTGATGCTCCGGAACAGTTCATCATCACTCAGCATAGCTGGACCCTGATTCATTGTTAAGAACCAGAAATAGAATAAAGATTCCTTCCCCTGAGAGACTTTCTCTGAGGGTCTTATTTCCCACCTCACCCTAGTCCTGTCTCAGTTTGTGCCTTGGATATTAGCTATGAAACCTGCCTCAGGAGCTCTTACCAATCATGGATACTAGCCCCCAAAGTCACATCCTTCCTTTTCAATACCCTCTGCTCCCTCCTCTGTTGTTCCTAGGCAGGCATGTAGTGAATTTTTAGTCATTATTCATCTCTCTGCCTCTACTTTGTGAGGGGACTCTCCTTCCCCATGAAGGACAAATGGGGGCTTTAAGGGTTCCTCTAGGGCTTATTCTATCCAGATGCAGGGTCGTGAGGAAGTTAATATCTGCTCATCTCTGTGGACAGGAAATATGAACTGTACAGCATGGACTGGGACCTGAAAGAGGAACTCAGGGACTGCCTGGTGGCTGCTGCACCCTATGGGGGCCCCATTGGTAAGTTGTCCTTCCCCTATTGCGTGCTCTGGGATCCTGGAATGAACTTGATTCCTGAGGGCCTTGCTGTCAGGTGGTTCTTTGCCAACTCACTCTGTTAAAATGCTTTTAGTTTTGGTTCTCCTAAGGTCTGCCTCACGGGTAGGCCTGAGACCCTGGTCCATGAGGCCTGCATGGGGCCTGAGAGTCTAGGACAGAAATCTCTTTTCAAACCACAGCGCTGCTGAGGAACCCCTGGAGGAAGGAGAAAGCTGCCAGCGTGCGACCAGTACTTGAGATTTACTCTGCTTCTGGTATGCCTCTGGCCAGCCTACTGGTGAGCATTCCAGACTGTCCCTGGTCTGTGGGCTAGGCAGGGCTTCCTTATTCCAAGGATATCCTCAGGAGTCTCTCTTTGCAGTGGAAGAGTGGACCTGTGGTGTCCCTGGGCTGGTCAGCTGAGGAGGAGTTGCTTTGTGTGCAGGAAGACGGTGCAGTGCTGGTTTATGGGCTTCATGGTGACTTCCGAAGACACTTCAGCATGGGCAATGTAAGGGGCCACAGGGGGCTGGGAAAGAGGATGGGGTTTATGACCCTGTGGTTCCCTCAACCCATGGTCCTTCTCCCCAGGAGGTGCTCCAGAACCGGGTTCTGGATGCCCGGATCTTTCACACTGAATTTGGTTCTGGGGTGGCCATCCTCACGGGGGCCCATCGTTTTACCCTCAGTGCCAATGTGGGCGATCTCAAACTCCGCCGGATGCCAGAGGTACCAGGTAAGCCCTGAGATAGCTCTTTAGCGCCACAGATGTGCCTCCAGACTGTGGGACCAGCTGAGGGCTCTATTCATCATGAGGTTGTCCCCTTCCCTGGTTGCAGGTCTACAAAGTGCACCCTCATGCTGGACCACACTCTGCCAGGACCGAGTAGCACACATTCTCCTGGCTGTGGGGCCTGATCTTTACCTCCTGGACCATGCAACCTGCTCTGCAGTGGTGAGTGCCTGAGTGAGAATGAAACGGAGGGGCGAGGGAGGCAGTGGGAAGGCTCTGAGAAGTGTCCATCTGGTATTCTACTCCGCCCTGCCCCAGACGCCTCCTGGCCTGGCCCCAGGAGTAAGCAGCTTCCTGCAAATGGCTGTCTCCTTCACCTACCGACACCTGGCGCTCTTCACAGACACAGGCTATATCTGGATGGGGACAGCATCACTCAAGGTGTGATCCTAGAATAACAGGGGATACTATACTTGTCCAATGAAAATCTGTTGCGGGGTAGGGGTGGGACTTTTCAATCAGACTGGTGACTGCTGGGATAGGGCCATGACATCCCTGCACCCTTTCAGGAGAAGCTGTGTGAATTCAACTGCAACATTCGGGCACCCCCGAAGCAGATGGTCTGGTAATAATAGGGGTGTTATTTGGGGATGGGAGTGAAACATGTTTATGGGGACACCTTGAATCATCCTGTCTACTGGCCAAACCAAGTAGAGCTTGGATCTTCTATTTGGCCAGTGAACACTTGAAGGAACCATTGTCCTGGTGGGCTTCAGCTGCCATGGGGAGCTGTTGATACAGGAGTGAGAGGGAAGCAGACAGGTCATCCTGTGGCCAAAAGAATAGAATAAGGGCACAGTCTTGTGCAGGGCTGAACCAGGGCAAAGGGATGCAGCAGTGATGTGGGAGACTTGGCTGTGGGTCTGCTGTCCTGGAAGTGTCCCAGATTTGTGTGTATGGTGCTGTCAACAGGTGCAGTCGTCCTCGCAGCAAGGAAAGGGCTGTCGTGGTGGCCTGGGAGAGGCTGCTAATGGTGGTGGGCGATGCACCTGAGAGCATTCAGTATCCTTAAAGGGCTGCCTTATGGTGTGGGAGGGGGGAGGGAGGTCACTGATCCCACCCTAACTTTAGAGACACTCTTGGAAACCTTAACCAAGCTCAGGTTTGTGCTTGATGAGGATTCCTACCTGGTACCTGAACTTGATGGGGTCCGCATCTTCTCCCGCAGCACCCATGAGTTTCTACATGAGGTTCCAGGTGAGGTCTCCACAAGGGTATCATGTAACCCGGGGCAGAGGTTCCTCAACATCCCAGTTACCCTAGGCCAGTGGCCCAAAGGAGGATCTGGGTATTGAGGCAATACTGAAGGTTTTCTTGCCCCATCTGCACTCACCAACTCCCTCCCCCAGTGGCCAGTGAGGAGATCTTCAAAATTGCCTCGATGGCCCCCGGAGCACTACTGTTGGAGGCCCAGAAGGAATATGAGGTAAATCTGTGGACTTCTTCCCAGGCCCTAAGATGGGAAGAAGTCCCTTCTTCCTGTCCCCTGACTGGTCCAGCCCTCTGCCCCTGTATGGGCATGTGTGGGCACAGCCAGGTGCCACCTATCAAGAGAGGGTTTCAGATGCCTGTATCAACAGCTCAGGAGGCTGAAACAGGAGGATTACAAGTTCAAAGCCAGCCTCAGCAACCTAGGTAGGCCTAAGCAACTTAGTTGAGACCCTGTCTCAAAATAAAATTTAAAATAATATTTTAAAGAATAGGGCTAGGGATGTGGCTCAGTGGTTAAGTGTTCCTGGGTTCAATCCTCAGTGCTGAGGACAAATAAAAAGAGGGCTTCAGGGAGAACACTGGTGGACTGCTCGGGAATTCAAGTAACATGGGTGTTTCTCCACATGGTAATGGAGAAGGATAGGGTGTCCTTGCTATCTCCAGCTAGGCATAAGTCAGCACTACTGTTAGAAGTTGTCAAGGCCTCCCAGAGGCAACTGTGAGCCAACTTGGGATGATCTCAGGTATACTGAACAGAGTGAGAGAGTTCAGGCTCCAGCCTATGCAGGCCCTCTAAATCAGCCCATTTGAACTATAGTCCAGAGGGGCTAAAGGCCAATGTGGGGTGTTCTCTGTCATTTTGCTCCATCACCGAACCTCTCCCTGCAGAAAGAAAGCCAGAAAGCAGATGAGTACCTACGAGAAATCCAGGAGCTGGGGCAGCTGACTCAGGCCGTGCAGCAATGCATTGAGGCTGCAGGACACGAACACCAACCAGACATGCAGAAGAGTCTGCTCAGGGTTGGGCTGGAGAGGGTTCTGGGAATGAGGGGATGCTGGGAAGGAGGTGAACTGGTTTTTGCAGTAGAGAAAGCTTTTTTCCATTGCCCTCTGGCTCTTCTCAGGCGGCTTCGTTTGGGAAGTGTTTCCTTGACAGATTTCCACCTGATAGTTTCGTGCACATGTGTCAGGACCTGCGTGTGCTCAATGCTGTCCGGGACTACCACATTGGGATTCCCCTCACCTATAGCCAGTATCCTCAAGCATGGAGGGAGGGTATTTATAGCTGGGGGTGACTGGGGAAGGGGCTGGAGATGTGGTCTGCAGGTACTTGGCAAACAGGACTTATCCCCATCTGGATCCTTAACCAAGGAAAATACAGATATAAGCAGCTCACCATCCAGGTGCTCCTGGACAGGTATAGAAAGCCCAGGGGTGCTATAGGAGGGCTGTAAGTGGGGGGGCATTATGGCCTTGGGTAGAGTCTTATGGTCATTGTATTTGACACATCTTAAGATTTTGGAGGCCTGAGGCACAGGCTGGGGCTTCTCTGCCCCCTTTCTCTGCCCTACCTTGTCCCTTGTGCTCTCTCACCCTCCTTCTCTGCCAGGCTTGTATTGCGGAGGCTATATCCCCTGGCCATCCAGATATGTGAGTACCTGCGTCTTCCAGAAGTACAGGGCGTCAGCAGGATCCTGGCCCACTGGGCCTGCTACAAGGCAAGGATGTGGGACCCAAGGGCATTTAGGTGATTTCAGGCCCTAGTGAAAAATGTGGAATGAGCGGGTAAGGGTCTGATCAAGGCCCTGTGGAGCTGGGAGATAAGGAGTGACATATAGATGTGTATGACACCCTCCCCCATACACCTTGCAGGTGCAGCAGAAAGATGTATCAGATGAGGATGTTGCACGGGCCATTAATCAGAAGCTGGGGGACACGCCTGGTGTCTCATACTCTGACATTGCTGCACGGGCCTATGGCTGTGGCCGCACAGAGTTGGCCATCAAGGTGTGGGTGCCCAGCCCTCTCCAGATTCTGTGATATGAATGTTCAAGGCCCCTGTGCCAGCTCTTCTCTGCCTTCCTCCCCACCCTGCAGCTGCTGGAATATGAGCCACGCTCAGGGGAGCAAGTGCCCCTTCTCCTAAAGATGAAGAGGAGCAAACTAGCACTGAGCAAGGCCATCGAGAGTGGGGACACCGACCTGGGTGAGCTGGGTTTGGGTGAGAAGCAAACTGGGTCATCTGGGCTGAGGAGGGCCAAGGGTAGAGTTCCCAGCCTATCTTATTATTCCTACAGTGTTCACAGTATTGCTGCACCTGAAGAACGAGCTGAACCGAGGAGACTTTTTCATGACCCTCCGCAACCAGCCCATGGCCCTGAGTTTATACCGACAGGTGTGTGTGGTGGGCAGGTAGCAGGATGGAGCTGCCTGAGCCCTTGAGTTGGCATTGCTGACTGATGGCCTGCCCTCTGCCCAGTTCTGTAAGCATCAGGAGCTAGAGACGCTGAAGGACCTTTACAATCAAGATGACAATCACCAGGAGCTGGGCAGCTTCCACATTCAAGCCAGCTATGCTACAGGAGAGGTCTGAGGTCCATGGAGTGGGTGGAGCCCATGAGCTGGGGCTATTAGTCTGGTGCCTTTTCCGGGAATGTAGGCTTTAGCATTCGGTTCACTCTCCATCCAACATCCTCACTGTTGAAGGGAGAGTTTGAGAAAAGGTGTGGCCAGAATGGGGGCTGGTTCCAAAGGAGCTAGTCATCCCTCTAGGACACCAGAGTGGTGCCCCTAGTGGGTAAGGCTGACCTTGGTGACCCTGGGCACAGGGACTGGGGAGCTGTCACCTGGGTGGGGAGGGCCAAGGTCCTTTGCATTGTGAACTCAGTCTCCCTTTGTCTTTGTAGCGTATTGAGGGACGAGTAGCAGCTCTGCAGACAGCAGCCGATGCCTTTTACAAGGCCAAGAATGAGTTTGCAGCCAAGGTTTGGCTTACCCTTTTCTAAGAGCTGCCTGGCTTCCCCTCTTGCTCTTGTCTCTCTCATCCCCGACCTGCCTCATCCTGGTTCCCAGGCTACAGAGGATCAAATGCGGCTCCTACGGCTACAGAGGCGCCTAGAAGATGAGTTGGGGGGCCAGTTTCTAGACCTGTCTCTACATGACACGGTCACCACCCTCATCCTCAACGGCCATAACAAACGTGCAGAACAACTGGCCCGTGATTTCCGCATCCCTGACAAGAGGTATATAGGGACCTCTTGGGCAGCACGTGGACAACCTGCCTTTTCTGTAAAACCTCTAAGCCCAGCTTTCCGCAGGCTTTGGTGGCTAAAGCTGACTGCCCTGGCAGATTTGGAAGACTGGGAGGAACTGGAAAAGTTTTCTAAGAGCAAGAAATCACCCATCGGTTACCTGGTAAGTCAGGGGTACTCCTTCCAGCCCCCCAGTAGCGAGGGTAGTCCTGGGCAGGGAGACAGATAGGATGACTTATTCAGGCATCTGTTCTGCTGCCCATGTATTAGCCCATGTGTGGGCAGATAGCATCCACAGTGTTGAGTGCACTGGAGGATGGGCTGGAGTCTGTCTGCAAAGGGAGGTGTAAAGTGAGCCGCTTTCCCCCAAAGAGCCAGCAGGAACAACATGTGCCTGGGCTTTCTTGCTTGAGTTGGGGAAATGGGGGTCTGAAAAGCTGCACCTATTGGGTAGGGGAAGATATCACGTCACAGGGTTTTGTTTCCTGTGGCAGGGGTTCAAAGGTGTGGCGGGCAAATTTGATAATGGCAACCATGAGAGAAAAGAAGACCTGAGAGGGCAAGTGACAGCAAATGCCTATTGTCAAGTGGGTAGTGGTGGATGGTGGAGGAGGAGCACAAAAATAATAGATTTCAAGATTCTAACAGGCCTTTGGTTTAGGTTTTTTTCTGCCCCAAGCATGTTGAGATCACAACTGTCTTGCCATTGTTGGGACTGATATATAAAATACATATGGACAGTGTATCCATTGGGCTTTGCTCAGAAGAGAACACAGGCTATCCTTTGTCTTACCTCTCAACCCCTTCCCTCTCCTGTGAAGCCCTTTGTGGAAATCTGCATGAAACAACACAACAAATATGAGGCCAAGAAGTACGCTTCCCGAGTGGGTCCTGAGCAAAAGGTCAAGGCTTTGCTTCTCGTTGGGTGCGTTGAATCAGGGCCCTGTGGGTGTGAGGTGGCTGAGAAGAGGCAGGGTTGGTGCCCTTGGGCAGTCCCAATACCATCTCCCCTTCTGCTCCAACCATAGGGATGTGGCTCAGGCTGCAGATGTGGCCATCGAGCACCGGAACGAGGCTGAGCTGAGCCTTGTATTGTCCCACTGCACTGGAGCCACAGATGGAGCCACAGCTGACAAGATTCAACGAGCCAGAGCACAAGCCCAGAAGAAGTGAGGAGCACTCCCTTCAGGGGGTTCTTCCCCTAGACCCTGGACTTGGCAGAAGAAGTACTTTATCCAGCTCCTTCCCCAGAGCAAAGCTAAGGAAGGGGCCGGAGAGGAGGGGACTCTCATTGTAAATAAAGATGGGACACTTTAGAATGCTTGTCTTATACAGTCCAGCCTAAGAAAAGCAAATCTGAGGCAGAACCATCTAGACATTGCAGCAGAACTCCATGCATTTGATGGTGTTAGCTCTGGAGGTAGGGTTTTACAAGAGGGCCCTGTCTATCTCCATATAGTTATCAAGGAAAGTTCTATCAGGCTCACAGACCTGAGGAAGATTATGGGGATAAATAGCACAAAACTCAGCAAGAATCACACTGAAAAACACTATGTGCTTGTCCACACACTCAGGAGAACCATGTTAAACATTGTGCCATTATTATTTCATTTGTTTCTCATGACAGTCTTGTGAGATAGATAACATCACCCCTCTAACATAAGAGGAAATTGAGGACCAGGGAGGTTGCTAATAGCAAATGCGTAGCAAAACAAGGATTTGAAACCCAGATTGACTTCAAGCTGGAATGGGAATCAGGCCCTCTGTGATCAGGGAACCCTGAGGAGAGGCCACAGGATTTAGGAGAGGCATGTTGTGGGAGTTGAAGGAGAAGCCTTAGAGAGCCCTGCCTATTGAATAGTGGTGTCAGTTCCTGAGTGGTGTCTGGGTTGAAGAGGAAAGGAAGCTAGAACATCTCAATTCTGCCTAAGAACTATGAACTAGAGACTCCTTGGCCTTACCTCACCCCCACCCAGGGGAGACCTCACCTCCAATCAGTAGGGAGTCTTCTTGGCCCTCTGCTCTTTGTCTCTAGCCTTCAGTCTGTACTCTAATGCACTGTGTCTCTTCCATCCATTACCCAGGGCATACCATTTTCTTTGTATTGCCCTCTTTTGTTTAGCAGGAGGACAAAGGGGAAAACCAAAGCCCAGCTCTCATTAGAGCTTCAAACCTTACCACCCCCCAATACTACTAAGCATAACCACACTTCAAAAAAGAGGGGGAGGGGCTGAGGCTGTGGCTCAGTGGTAGAGGGCTTGCCTAGCATGTGTGAAGCACTGGGTTCGATTCTCAGCACTGCATATATAAGTAAGTGAATAAAAATAAAGGTCTATTCATCTAAAAGATATTTTTTTAAAAAGAAGGGGAGACTTGGGACCTGGTAAGTTATGTCCTTTTCTTTTTCCCCATCTGATTTGTAAATGTAAGTTTGTGAAAATCCTCCAAGGGGGTATAGCTCAAATTCTAAAATAGTCATTTATTATATTCACTGCTTATATGTGGTCAAGAATTCAGATAGTGGCTGGGTCTGTAGCTCTGTTAGAATGCTCACCCAGCATGTGCCAGCACTGGGGAAAAAAATTGAACAGGATGGTTTGTGTCTGCTCCACAGTATCTGGACATCAACTGGAAGACTCAAAAGGCAGGCGGTAACTTGACAGTTGGGTACTGAAATCACCCGGGGGCTTGCTTTCCCACATGTCTGGTTGTTACCTAGGACCTTAGGGTTGTGAACCAGAACATTTATACAACCCAGGGTACCTCACAGCATCACAACGTTGGTCATAGGACAAGCTGGGTTCCAAAAGCAGGCATCCCAAGAAGGAGCCAAGCGGAATCTGTTCTGCCTTTCCTGACCTAGCTTTGGAAGTCCCATGGTGTCAAATGTGCCACATTCTGTTTGTCAAGGCGGTCTCATAAACTTACCTCACCAATTTCAAGGTGAAATAGTCTCCACCTCTTGACAGGGTATTGAATAGCAAGGTACTGGAAATATGGCCAGTTTTTGGAATCACAGTCTGGCACAGCCTTTCATTTTTCCCTTTGAAACTAGTGGACACCTCCAAGGAAAAGAAAGGATTCCCCAATACTGGGATTATTCTAGCCTGTTTTCCTCCCCAGTCTTGGCTCCACAATTTCTCACTGCCCTGATAAGTTTTAAAATGTTTTTCTCGCGATGCATCACCATGCATGCCTGTAATCAGCAGTTCAGGTGTCCGAGGCAGGAGGAGTATGATTTTTTTGAGCCAGCTTCAGCAACTTAATGAGGCCCTAACAAACTCAGTGAGACCCTGTTTCTAAAAAAAAAAAAAAAAAAAAAAAAAAAAAAAAAAAATGCAAAAAAGGACTGGGGATGTGGTTAAATACCCCCTGAGTTCCATCTCCAGTGCAGAAAATAGATAGATAGATAGATAGATAGATATAGATAGATAGATAAAAATGTTTTCCAACTTTTCTAGTTCTCAATGAAAAATAATTGCTACCCAATAGCCCAGTCAGAGGGGAGACTTGGCCAGTGCTTTTAGAATGTACACAATAAAAAATCTGCAACCCCAAAGCAACATACCACCTGTTTCTTCTACAAACATTAAACACTGTACAGCTGTCATGAAGTTTTAAAAACATGTGAGAAATACTTTTTAATAACAATGACAAATGTATACAGATTACAACCTCATTAAAAATGTGTGTTAATGTGGAGAAGTATTGGAATTGTCTATGGAGAGAGTTGTTTGAAAATCAAAGGCAGTTTTTAAATTTTTGTTTTTGTAAAGTTAATATCTAATTTTCTTTCCAACTTTTTATTGTAAAAACTTTCACCTTTTTAAAAAATATTTTTATTAGTTATTGATGGATCTTTTTAAATTTTATTTATTTGCTTATATGTGGTGCTGAAAATTGAACCAGTGCCTCACACATGCTAGGCAAGCGTTCTACCACTGAGCCACAACCCCAGCTCCCAACTTTCACCTTTTTAAAAAAACATACGTTTCTTTTTCAGCAGAACCCAGAAATGTTCTGCTGAGCTACAACCCAAATATCTTTTTCAAATATTTTATTTTGAGGCAGGGTCCTGCTAAGTTGCCTCCTGCTTCAGCCTCCCAAGTTGCTTGGATTACAGGTGTGCACCACCATGCCCACCTAATAAAAAGAATTTTTACAGCAAACACCTGCATAACTGCTGCTTTGATTCTCCATTGACATTTTAATATACTCAATTAATCACACATTATATTAAATTAATCCATCTTATTTTTGATGCATTTCAAAGTAAGTTGCAGAATCAGTATACCACTCCTTAATGACTTCAGAATTCATTTCATTAACTGGAATTCATTATTTGTACCTTTTGTCTTTCAGGCAAAATCTTATACAATGCAATATACAGACATTGTGTACATTTGGTAATTTTTTGACCAATGCATGCACCTGTAGTGATATTTAAAAATCAGAACTGGAGGGTGGACTTTAGCTCAGTGGTAGAGTGTTTGCCTAGCATGCATGAGACTCTGGATACTGCAAAAGAGAGAAGGGAAAAATCTGAAAAATGGAAAGTTCTCATTCTGATTTTTGTTTGTATATTTATGTATTTTGTAGATGAAACCCAGAGCCTCACACAAGGCAAATGCTCTACCACTGAGCTACATCTCAACCCCTTTTTCCAAATCTTATTGTTCAATTGATATTAGTGTAAAATGTCTTCTACTGTGAGCAAGTGAATAGCAGGCCTGTGCCTATGGTGTTGGCCTGGGCTGAGTCTTGTTCAGTGGATGGGATTGAGCAGAGAATCTGAAAGTATTTGTCATCCTAGATTAAGAATATCAGTGGTAGTGTAGAATGAAAGTTGGGACAAAGGCTCTTATAAGACACATCAGGGCAAGGAGGCTGCCTGGCTTGTCTTTTAGGTATAAAACTCTAGCAAGTGACCATTAGTACAGGAGCCTAAAAAGGCACTTGGTTCACATTTACTTTCTATCATATTGACTTGCTTCGTTTTCATTACAGCAATTAGGAAATGTTCTTGTTTGTTTGTTTATTGTCTGTTTCCAGAATGTAAGCTCCTCAGAGCAGAGGCCTCTTCTTATTCCCTGCAGCATCCAGCACATGGTCTGTACTCAAGAAGAATTTGTTGAGAGAATGACTCACTGTTCTACTTTCTAGATGGGGAAAGGAGGCCCCAAAGAGGGGAAGTGACTTGCCTAAAGGAGGAAGAATACTTTCATCCTCCAGCTGTCCTTCTAGTTCAGTCCTTTGCTCATGAACCCTGATTGTTGAGATATCTATGGGGTGACTGAAAAGTGCCTACCCCTCTGTGTACCCCATGGGCTTGGTCTAAAGCAGAACAGGAAGCAAGAGGGCTGCAGCTTCCCATTTGGGTGGGCCTGGGTCTGGAAAGCCTGTCTCTCTCCTCTCCCTCTCTGTTTTTTTCTCTTTTCCTATCCTTTCCCAAGACAACCCATAACTCTGCTGAGGGAAAGTAGGTTAGGGGGGAGGGTAGCTTCTGGACACTCCAGGAATTGTGTAGGATGTTGGGCTAGGCAAGTCTCCACAGGTAGGCATCGAGGATGGGACTCTGTTCTCTTCTGATGGAAATAGTCTGTGCAGTTCCTGTACTGAATCTTCCTTTCCAGTCTCCAAAACCCTGCCTCTCCTGGTCTGATATTCTATGTCACCTCTGCACGAATACCACAAATGCTCTGATCACATTGTGCTTGTCTCATGGGGGTGGGAAGAAGCGCTTGCATTTCCTGAGAATGGGTTGCTTGCCAAGCTGTATGTGCCTATAATTCTCAGTACAGCACTGGGAGGTTCCAGGAATAGTAGTAGAGGGAGGCTCCGGTCACCCAGAACAGGACAGACTGGAAACCAGGAGTTCTCTAACTGTCACACACAACAGTAACATTTTCCCCAGGCGTGGTCAGATGGGATAGGGGTTCTTTATATGGTCTCAAGGATGACAATAATTTTTAAAATTTTTTCTCTTTAGTGCTAGGGAGTGAATCAGGTCCTCACACATGGAGCTACATCCCCAGCCTTTTTTTATTTTGAGACAGTCTCCAGCCCCAAAAGTTTCTGAGGCTGGCCTTGAACTTGCCATCCTCCTGCCTCAGTCTCCTGAGTCACTGGGATTATAGTCATATGCCACCACACCTGGAAATAGCTATTCTAATTAGTAAATATAAGTTGTTTCCCTGCCCCTCTTGTGGGCCCATGGTGAGATGCTGTGTCTGTATATTCTATACAAAGTGCTTGTCCTTTCCCTTTGTAAACTATATTTGATGTGGATTAAACCAATATGAACAGCTTACATATATTTATAATATATATTTAAGTAGCCAACCTCTTTTATGTTAATATAAATTCAAATGAAAATAAATAAAAGAAACATTAAGAAATAAGTGTCAGATATAGATGAGATAAAACCATGCTGATGTGGTTGCTGCACTTCTAGCTACCCAGGTACTTCCTGCACTTACAGAATTTTTCAAGATTTTTTTTTTTTCATACTCTTTGAGTTCCAGTGCAAGTTCTGGCCTTGCACTTTTCCACTTGATGTGCTTTTCCATTTGGAATTTGAACTTTCCAGGAAACACGACTGTTGGATGTGTGGGCGGCGCCCTCATTGGCTGCCCCAGGGGTCTGATATTTAGGAGACAGGACAGTGGCCTCTGGGGCTGGGGCTGGGTTGTTTATCCTATCTGGCAGAGGTGCCTTCAGTATCTATCTCATTGATAACTATGTACTTTGGCCCTGCTGAAAGGGAGCAAGAGTCATAACTCAAGGAGGGATTTCCCTGCTGGGGAGGGGATGGTCTGAGAGAGGCTCACCGCAACCCAGTAATCCCAGACTGTTGCTCGGGTTAGCACATACTAATTTACTCCACAAATAAATGGGAGTGGGGAGGGGCATTGAGTCCACTGTTGGTGCTCCAACAGGTGGGCCTAGGGATGGAAAGTCATCAAGCTAGAAACAGAAACTGATGTGGGCTCCTTCTCTGGCGTCAATACGTTCTTATGGTACCCTCCCCTTCCTTGAAGAGTCGAGGCTGGCCACAGGCTTTCCCTGGGGCGCTCCAAACGTGGGACTCTACCAGTCGGTTGTGTGTGAGGGGACCTCGGGGTTGGCCGGCTTGGAGGAGAGGCCTGCCGCAACCCACCCCGGGCACCGCAGGACTCCGGTCTAGGTTGAAGGATCCCCCATAACTCTTCTTGTGCCCTGCTGTGTAATCTGCATCCAGCCACTCACACGGCGCAGACCACCGAACGTCCAGAGGAACCCGCTGGTGACCACATCCCAAAACGTTTTACTTGCCACCTAATAGATAAGATGTAAATTAACTTGAAGCCACAGATGACCTACCTGCAGCACCCACAGTGCGGCGCCTGGAAAACCGCTCCCGCCATCGCACTGACAGATGGCTTCCGGACGCCACACGAGGGACGTGATGCCCAGGGCTCCAGGAAGGGATCCACACCCAGTCCCTGGGTGATGCACATCCTGGTCCTCTCCGCACTTTGATCCTCTCCCCAGCCCCCTCCCCCATCCCCGGCAGGCCTGTGGCAAGAGGTAATCCCCGCCCCGCAGAGCACCACATGTAGTGCTTTCACCCACCTCCGTGGCGTACCAGGACCAGTATGAGCCTCTCGAAAAACGGGGAGATTTCCCTGGGGTCGGTGGAAATGGCGTGGATTGGCTTGATGTAAGACAGCACCCACGGAGCCAGGCACGATCTAGGGACTTGGCAGGTTCCTCTCTCCCCTCAGAGAGATCCTTCGTCCTTTGCCTTGAAGCCATTAGGGACGGTGGGGAGCGGGGTGGGAAGGACGACGAAAGAACCACTTTTGAAGAGGGTTGGAAAGAGGGCTTTCGTTAGATGTTAGCGTGACTTGTGCCTGGCCTCATTTTCCGCCTCTGTAAGCTGGGAAGAAGGCTCACGTCCAGGGGTCTGGGGACTGTAAGGAAGCGGAAGACGGAGGTGCACTTGGCAGCCGGCACTTCTGAAACCAGCTTTCCGAGAAACATTGCGCCGCGGTGGGGCGAGCCTCTCCCGGCCTCTGAGATTTTGATACCCGACTCCGCGCCCCAGGCGGACCAGCAAGCTCTCGGAAGCGCGCAAGGGCGGGGCCCACGAGGGCAGGAGACGCTCGTACGGTGTCGACCAACCAGCACCCGTCTCTGAACGGCCAATGAGGATGCGCCTTACAGCTAACACCGGGTCGGGAGCGAGGCTGCAGCGAGTGCGGCGCTGACAGGGACGAGCGCGCCATCCAGCTCGGACCCCGGGCCAACGCCGCCATCACCGCTGCCCACCCAGTCGCCCCCTCCGCCTGTTTTCCTCGCCATGGAGGCGAGGCCGCCGCCACCGCCGCGGGGCTCCGGGCCGCGGGCCGGGCGGCGGCCCTGAGGGCGAGTGGCGGGCCGAGACGCAGCCGCAGAACCCAGGCGGAGGCGCAGTCCTAGTCCCCAGTGGTCCCGCCCAACGCCCGACTTGGTGAGTGTTGTGTCGCCGCCGCTCGGGTGGGCTCCGGAAGCGGGGGCGGCTTCGGGTGCGGGTGGGAGGGGTCCCCGGATCCTCCTTTTCCCGGTAGAATCCCTCTGGCTTCTGCAGTGGGATCCGGCATCCCTGCGCAGTGGGGGAGGGGGAGGGGGTCCCCGGAAACGTGCAGGACTGGGCACCGACCCCTCTCGACTGCCCTGGAACTTTGCGTGCGTCCTTCTAGCGCCAGGCTAGGGCACTGCCGTAGTTCATTCTGTAAGAGGAAACTTAGAACAGCGAGAACAGCATTTGCTCTAGTTCATTTAATAGGAAGAAAGGAAAACTCCGGACAGGAGAAAATTTTGCTCTTGCAGTGACCAACTTTTCTTTTCCTTAAAGCCCCGCGCCCTTCCCGGCCGCCGCCCGTCTCCCAGGCTCCCCTCTCTGCTGCCTACTCCCAACTGTTGAGGATGCTTAGGAAGGTAAAATAGGGACTCAGAGCTGCTCAGAATTCATAGTGAGCCACTTGAGAATACACATCCCCTCCCTTTTTATTTCCGGGAAATTAAAAAAAACTTTAAAAAAATTCTAATATATTTCTTGAAAATAAAAATTGTAATGGCAGAATTGAACCTAATGTTGAGGTTTTGTGTGTGTGTAGTGTGTGTGTGTATTTTGTCAGTGATGATATTGTGAGATAGGAAAACAGGAATATTCAGATCCTTTTAGGCAGAGTAAATGTCTTCAAAAGCCTTTGCCCAGAATAGGGATTCCTGCTCTCAACCAGTCATATCTCCCCAGAGATGGTTTTACTTGCCACCTGCTAGCTGTTGAGGCAGCCAGAGAACCAGAAGATGGTGGGTGAGAGGAGGAGTGAGTAGGAAAGGCCGAGCATCTTCCTGCCTGGCCACTCCTTTCAAAAACACAGATCTGATGCTGTCACTTGTTTACTTAAAACCTCCTTCGCTTTCTTTTTCCCATGGGATGAATGAAGCCCAAAATGCCTTATCAGGTCAACCAAGGCCCTTGACACTCTTGCCTCAACTTACATTTTTACTTTAGACTAATCTCTCAGTTCACCTTTCTTTCATTCCCTCCCTGGCTATTCAGAGCTTTTTGACCACTAATAATGTTGGGAGATATTTATTTTCTTTGATCATCTTCCACCTGTCCCTGCTAAGCTCCATGTGTTTCTTTAAAACTCCCCTCTCACTCACTCTCCCTTATCCCCCTCTTCTCACTCTCTCAAACTCCAGGGAGGGCTGGGGTTGTAGCTCAGTGGTTGAGCGCTTGCCTCCCACATGTGAGGCACTGGGTTCGATCCTCAGCACCACATAAAATAAATAAAGATATTGTGTTTATCTACAACTAAAAAAAATGTATATCCTGCCCCCCCCACACACACTTTTAAATTTTGAAACAGGGTCTTGCTAAGTTGCTGAGGGTCTTGCTAAATTGTTAAGACTGGCCTCAAACTTGTGATTCTCCTGTCTCAGCCTTCTAAACCGCTAGAATTACAGGCATGCTTCATCCTGCCTAGCTAGCTCTTTTCATTTGAGAAGCTTCTTAAGGGCAGGAGCTGTGTCTTGTTCACTTTTTCTTGCTGGGAAAATGCTGTTGTCTCCTAGATTCTTTCCCAGTACCCAAGATAATTTTTCACTTGTGTTTCCTGAAGGCCTGCTTGGAGTGCATGCCCAGGACTTTTACCACATCTGATTTCTTATCTTCTCATGTCCATCCTACCCAGCCTCCATAAATATTCAGTCAAGAACCGGCACTTCCCACATCCCAGTGACTTCCAATCTGCTTGACTAAAAGGCCAAAAGCCACTCACTTTTCACCTCTGTCTGCTTAAAGTGATCTTACTCATGTGCATTGATGGGTACCATCAATGATCCCCATTGGCTATTCACTGTATACCTTGTAGCCACTTATTTAGCATGTGGATGAAATACTGAACCAGAAAAGCAAACCCTCTTACCTAACTATATTTGTGGGCCTTCTATTTGCAAGGCTTAGTGCTTGGGATACAAAATGAAAGTGATGAAGTCATGCCCTTACCTTGAAGGAGCTCACTCTAGTGCAGGGCAGGGAGGTGTTAATAAATAATGGCATTACAGATATTACTAGAATGTAACAATAATCTGTTGTTTTTTTACTTGCCTGTGACAGGGTTGACGTGAATTCTCTCATTTAATTCTTTCAGTGGTGGAAACTGAGGCCTTACAGTTGAAGGTATAGTCAGATGAAGTTATAGTCAGGATTTGAATCTTGATAGTCTATTTCCAGAACCTCTGCCAGGTTGTGCAGGGGATAGTCCCTCCCTCCTTAGGTGGGAAAACTTTCTTGGGATGGGCCTTTAGTCCTGAAGGGTGCATAGAAGTTTGTGCATGGTGGACAGTGCACATAGGAAAGAGAGCAGCACCAGCAGGCTTGGAGGGAGAAGGACTTACTGTCCTTGGGAACTGGGAAGAGGTTAAACAGGTGATTGGGTAAAGTTAAGAGGGTTGGGAGATGAGACTAGGGTCAGCTTGAAGTATATGTAGTGTGTTTAAGTTTAAGCACTGGAAGAGTCACTGAAGGAAGAATTTAAAGGCGGTCAGGGACTTTGAGTGGGCTTTGTAAAGGTCACTTGGGCACATTTGGGGCTAATGCTGATACCTGTGCAATTTAGGAGGCAGTGACCAGACCCTACCCAGGTAAAATCATATCCTTTTAGACCCAAAGGAAGGTATAAAGAGAATTCTGCTCAGTTTTGGGAAAAGATATTTAATGAGTATGAGAGAGAAATTCCAGCAGTATGAAAGGGTATTTAGAGAAACAAATTGCCCTCCTGTTCGGACCCCAAGTCTCTTGTCTCCTAACCTCTTCTCCAGGGACGGCTGAAGTTTCCGGTTTGTGACCCTTCTGTAGACACTGTTCCTTTATAATGCTTCAACAGAGAACAAATTCCACCATGATACAGACCAGTCACACCTTTAAAAAAATTAACATATTTAGGGCTGGGGATATGGCTCAATGGTAGATGCTTGAGGCCCTGGGCTTCATCCTCAGCACCGGGAAAAACAGTACCCGGAAAAAACAAAAACAAAGCATATTTAGGAAATTATTTCAAATCAGTACCTATAGAATTGTTCATTCTTTGTATTGACATTACCTTATTTTATTGTATGATTGTGTATTTGCACATGTAGCTTTGTGTATTTATAAGTAGTCTTCATGTTCAACATTTGTTTCCATATTTTTCTCTTTCAGCAGTGCAATACAAAGTACATATTTTGTTATGAGCTCATGTATAAAATTTTCTGAACACAATGCTTTTATAAGTGGAACTACTTGATCAAAAGGTGTGTCCATCTTTTAATTTTAAACATAGTCAAATTACCACTCTTTGAGGTAATTCTACCAATTTATTCTCTCCCCCAAAATGTGAGTGTGTCTCAATGGATTTTCATCAGAATATCTAGCAGGATCATCTGGGATACTTTTTCAACTTCCACATACCTACCCTTCTCTTAGCAGCCACTGGCACTCATGTCATTCTAGCCTATTTCTTTTATTTATTTATTTAAGGCAGCGTAATGCATTACAATAATATAGAGCACAATTTTTCATGGTTGTATACAAAGTATATTCATACCAATTCATGTCTTCATACATATACTTTGGATAATAATGATCATCACTTTCCACCATCATTTCTAACCCCATGCCCCCTCCCTTTACCTCCAACTCCTCTGCCCTCTCTAGAGTTCGTCTATTCCTTCCAAGCTCCCTCTCCCTATTCTAGCCTAGTTCTTTTAATTTACTGAGGGCCACATTGAGGCTCAGAAAGATCAGAGTGACTTGTACAGGAAAAGCAGTGTTGGATGGTGATGACTTATGTTTTGCAGCTCTGATATTTGTGTATGACCATTATCTTTCTGGAGGCACTTAGCAATTTGTAAACATTGTTGCATTATTTTTCTTTATGTGAAAAAAATGAGATGCAGGTGAAGTTGAGTTAATAGCTGGGAAGTTGGCCAGATATAGAATCATGTTTTTTCAGTTCCAGCATAGTAACTAGTAAATGTTTTCAAATGCTAAAGGGAAGAAATTTTGTGTGTGTGTGTGTGTGTGTGTGTGTAAATGCAACAAAAATAGCAATAATATAATACAAAGTTAATAAAGCTGAGCAGAAACTCACAAATAACCCAGTGTTAAAATTTGTTTTAACATATTTTCTACTGAAAAGATAATCCATTAAGTATAAAATTATATTTACTCTAAATTTATCTGTTTGTGTCCATGTACATTGATTTTTTTAGTTGTAGTCAGTACATACAGATAATTTTTGAATTGTTGATAGCATAAAATATTTTATATTTACTCATTTATATACCCAAAAAAAAGTATTTGAACAAGGGCACTCAGGTTTATAAAAGTACCAATTATAACAGTAAAAACGGAAAAAATAAACAGACTGTACAAACTACAGCTTGTTCAAATACTTCTTTTTTTTTTTTTTTTTTTTTTTTTTGATTATTTTCTTGGACCCTTACCCCTCCAGTATGCTCACTGTATCAGAGGAATATTTTATTGCTGAATTGTTACCTTTAAAGGTTGAACTACTTTACAACACTGTCAGCAATTTTATATGGCCCTGATTCTTGACAACACAGCTAGTGCTATCACAAATACCTAATATTTAATTATTTTATTAATTTAAAAGAAATGTTGATTGGGAAAAGTTTAATTTTCTTTTCTTTTTTTTCCCCCAGTACTGAAGATCAGACCTAGGACCTTGTACATCCTAGGCAAGTGTTCTACCACTGGGCTATATTCCCAACCCTTTATTTAAAAAAAAAAAAAAATATATATATATATATATATATATATATATATATATATGTTGATAGACCTTTATTTTATTTATTTATATGTGGTGCTGAGAATTGAACCCAGTGCCTCATCCATGCCAGATAAGCCCTTCTGCTCAGCCCCAGCCCCAGCCCCCTCAACCCTTTTTAAGTTGATTTTGAGACAGGGTCTTGCTAAGTTGCCAGATTGGCCTTGAACTTATGATCCTCCTACCTCAGCCTATAGCTGGGAGAGATTATAGATATAATTTACATTTACTGAATGAAACAGATATTAGGAAAATATAGAATGGGATCATATTGGCATAAAATGTAAGACTAGATGCTGTTCTGTTGACTATACCAGGCATTGTGCTGGAGGAGGAGATACCCCAGAGTAACATGGATATGATTTCTGTCCTCATGGCACTAAGGGTTAGTGCAGTAGACAGAAATTAATCACTTTGTGGTAATTATAGATGTGGTGGATGTAATCAGAGGAGAAGAATAAGGTGTCTAGGGAGTGCCAGAGAAGTTCAACAGTTAAGCAACATTTGCAAAAGCCCTGAGCTGGGAAGGGATTTGGTAGCTCAGGGCAGCGCTTCTCTTACTTGAATGTGCACATGAACCATCTGGGCATCTTGTTAAAATGCCAAGTCCTGATTCAGTAGATCCGGGTGGGACTTGGGATTCTGCATTGCTAACCACCTCCTGGGTGAGGCGGATGCTGCTGGTGGGTGGATCACACTTGGTGGAGCAAGGCCTAATTGAGAGGTTGGTGAGCACCTGAAACTGACTGATCATGGTGAGCAGGAAGTGGCAGGTGGCTTGCTGTGACATTGGAGCCATAATTCTCTGCCCTGACTGTGCTTTTAAATTAACCAGGGTTAATTTAAAAAAAGAAAAAATAGGCATGCAAATACCACACCCCTGATCGTTTTTTATTTAATTGGCCATAGATAGGGCCTGAGAATGTGTGTATATATTTTAATTTTGCAGGTGATTCTAATGTGTCAGGGTTGAGAGCCACTGGACTGGAGAGAGGCAGAAGTCAGAGTTGAGAGCCTCATGTGCATACATGGATTTTGGACTTTATGTTGAAGGCAAAGCTAAGCCACTGAAGGATTTTAAGCAGGAGATCGAGCCCGTCTGATCTGCAATTGTAAAAATTCACTATGGCTGCAATCTAGAGCAGTAGTTTTCAGAGAGGTGGATATGACAGCTAACTGAGGTGCTGGAAGAAATTTTGAATTTTCATTCATTTTTGTCAAAAAAAATAAAATAAAACATTTAATTTAGGGATTGTCATTGGCATATTCTTGAGTGTGTAGATTACATAATGTTAGTGTTAATGTTCAAGTACAGAATTTGGGGTGTCCTGAAGGAAGAGAGGGAGTTCTTCAGTGAGCAGAGTTATACTCATCCATTCAATGGATTGCAGTTTTTTGTTTTGTTTGGTTTGGTTTTGATAGTACTGTTGGACCCCTGGCCTTGTACATGCTAGGCACACACTCAGTCATTGAGCCATATCCCCAGCCCTTTTCATTTTATTTATTTTTGTCATACTGGGCATTGAACCTAGGGCCTCACACACTGAGCTATATCTCTAGTCCTTTATTTTGAGACAGGGTCTCATGAAGTTGCCCGTGCTGGCTTTGAAGAGATTGTACATTCCTTTGATTTATATCTGTATGCCTTCATTTATCCCAATAAATCTTAAATTTGGTCTTCTCATGTTATCTAATAATTCTTGGAAGTTCTGTTCATGATTTCTTAACATCATCTCTCTGTGGTCAACTCTATTTTCAAAATTATATATTTTGTCTGCATTGCCTGAGGTTCTCTCTTCCAATTGGTTTAGTCTGTTGGTGATGCTTTCTATTGAATTTTTAATTTGGTTTATTGTTTCCTTCATTTTAAGGATTTCTGCTTGTTTTTTCCCCCGCAGAATCTCTGCCTTTTTATTGAAGTGATCTTTCACTTCCTGTATTTTCTGTGATTTCATTCCTTATACTGTTCTTTACTTTGCAGATCAACTTAACTGTGTACATTCTAAACTCCTTCTCTGACATTGCTTCCACTTTGGTGTCAATGGATTCTGTTATTGGAGTATCTTGGTTTGTTTGGGACAATTTGTTTCCTTTTTCATGTTGTTTGTATGTCTACCCATCTAACAGTGTGGATCTGAGGCAGTAAAGTTTCTACCCTGTGGACTTACAGTGTCCCTGAATGTTTCCAGTACTTCTCTTATGGAGAAGCTGCCTATCTGCTTTTTTGGTTTCATGGCATGGCACAGAGCAGCCAGAAACTCAACCTCCTCTATTTCGCCATCTTGTAAAACCTCCCCAAGCTGGTTTTGAACTTGTGATCCTCCTCCCTCAGCTTCCCCAGTAGTTGGGGATACAAGCATATGCTATGACATCCACTTGCCACATATTGTTGTTTATTTTATTCACTTTTCATTAAATTAGCCTGCAAAGGTTTCAAAATGGATCTGCAAAGAAACCAATGATTGAAGAAAGAACTGATAATGCAAGCACAAGCAAACAAATAAGATGGCAGAGCTGATATTAGTCTTCTGTTATGAACTCTTGATTAACTATTAAATTACATTAAAGAAATGAACTCATTAATATGGAGAATAGAAGCTTTTTATGAAATATGGATTTATAAGAAGCTTTTATGAAATATGGATTTATAGCCTTCGTTATTAATAGGAATCTTTCATTAAAACAACCTTGAGATGGTAATTAATAAAATAGAGGGCTATCACCAGTACCAAGGCATTTGAAAACTAAACATCTGGAATATAAAGAGTTGCCCACCCCTTTCCCCAGTGTTGAGGATGCTAAGGATGTGCTATACCACTGAGCCACACCTCAGCCCCTACTTTTTTTGGTGCCAGGGACTAGACCCAGATGCACTTAACCACTGAGCCAGATCCCCAGCCTGTTTTTGTGTTTTATTTTGAGACAGGGTCTCATTAAGTTGTTAAGGCGGACTTTGAACTTGTGATCCTCCTACCCCAGCTTCCTGGGCCACTACTTAGCTCATAAACCAATGTGCCTGGCTACTTTTTTTTTTTTTTAAATGATGTTTAAAGTTATAAGCTATTCAATCAAGTGCTTTGCAGAATTTCTGGTTCTTATGAAAGACAAAAAGGCACATACCATTAGCAGGTTCTTCTTTTACCCTCCAGGCCCACTTAAACAAACAAGACTGATTTAATACATGGAAAATTACTTATCAAGAAGCCAAAATGCATTCCTTTTTCACTAAATAATGTTGGAGGATGCATAGGAAACATTGCTGAATTTGTGAACAAATAATATTAGAATAAATTTGATTCCCGTGGCATGTTCCTGTAATCCCAGATATGTGGAAAACTGAGGCAGGAGGATCCTGAGTTTGAGACTAGCTTGACTCTCATTCTAATAAGACCTTATCTCTAAATAAATAAGTATTTGAACAAATTTTGCTGTGTGGGAGATTTGGTATACAATGAGTCCAGGGCTGCAGGTATAGCTCAGTGGTAGAGTGCTTGTCTAGCATGTGCCAGGCCCTGGGTTTGATTACCCAGCACTGGGAGGGAAAAAAAAAAAAAAAAAAGATTAAGCAGCTTTTAGGATGTATTACTAGAGTCTTTTTGATAATTGAATTCGGAAAGAACCATTTCTTTTGTGAGCTACTGGAAGACATACTCTTTTTTCTTTTTAAATATTTATTTTTTAGTTATAGGTGGAGACAAAACTTTATTTCATTATGTGGTGCTGAGGATCGAACCCAGAGCTTCATGCATACTAGGCAAGTGCTCTACCTCTTAGCCACAACCCGAGCCCCTGGAAGACATACTCTTAATAGTGAATAATTTTCTTATTAAGAACATTGTTATTTGGAATAAGTGTTTAAGCGAAAACTACTGACAAAACAGTTACTTTGATTAAAAGAGAAATTCATTCATTGCCTTTTAATGGGCAAGCTGTCGAATCAGGTTGTCCTTCGTTAGTTGTGTTGTGTTAGAGTTGTTGATGACTTATTTTCTTTTTAAAAAATGCCAGCTGGCCAGGTATGGTGGCACATACCTATAATCCCAGCAACTTGTGAGGCCAGCACAGGAAGATTGCAAGTTTGAGGCCAGCCTTGGCATTTAATGAGACCTTGTCTTAAAATAAAATAATGTAAAAGGGCCTGGAAATGGTAGCTCAGTGATAGGGCACCCCTAGCTAGGTTCCATTCCCAGTACTCGAAAAAAGAAAAAAGAATAAAAGGAAAAAAAAACAACTCAGCTGTTGGTCTCCTTTCTATTTTCCTGACACCCTCTCCACATCTTTTAAAAATTTCTTCTCTCAATCTAACTTCCATGTATGAGAGAAAACAGCCTACTCTTGACTTCCAGAGTCTGGCTTATTTCATGATGTTCTCTAGTTTCATCCATTTACCAGCAAATGACATAATTTCATTCTTCTTTATGGCTGAATAAAACTCCATTGTGTATATATATACCACATTTTATTTATTCATTTATCTGTTGACAGTTGCTTTAACTTGCCTTTTGTGAATTGTGCTGCTCCAAACACTGGTATGCATGTATCATTGTAGTATGCTGATGTTAGTTCTTTTGAATAAATACCAAGGAGTGGAATAGCTGGGTCATGGGGTGATTTCATTTTTAGACTTTTGAAGAATCTCCATACTGCTTTCCAAAGTGGTTGTACTAATTTGCACTCCCACCAACCATGTACCTTTCCCTCACATCATTATCAGTATTTATTATTATTTGTATTCTTTTATTTTCCTTTGATACCAGAGATTGAACCCAGGGGCACTGAGCCACATCCCCACCTTTTTTTATTTTTTATTTTGAGACAGGGTCTTACTAAGTTGCTTAGAGCCTTAGCCTCCAGAGTTGCTGGCATTACTGGTGGATACCACCACACCTGGCTATTATTTGTGTTCTTTGATTTCTATTCTAACTGGTGTGAGATGAAATCTCAGTGTAGTTTTTGATATCCATTTCCCTGACTGCTAAGGATGTTGAACTTTTTTTCACATTATTTGTTGGCCATTCATATTTCTTCTTTTGAGAAATGTCTGTTTAGATCATTTAACCATTCATTGGTTGGGTTGTTTTGAGGTGTTTTTTGAGTTCTTTATAATATTCTAGATGCTAATCATCTCTTGGAAGCACAGCTGGCAAAGATTTTCTCCCAGTCTCTTCTCTTTTCACACTCTTAATTTTTTCCTTTGCGGTGCAGAAGCTTTTTGATGCCATCCCCCTTAATGATTTTTGGTTTTCTTTCCCTCCCTCCCTCTCTCCCTTTCTTCTTTCCTTCCTTCCTTTTTGAACCAGGGATTGAAGCCAGGGGCACTTAACCATTGAGCCACATCCCCAGTCCATTTTATTTTGAGACAGGGTCTTGCTAAATTGCTTAGGGCCTAGCTAAGTTGCTGAGGCTGTCTTTGAACTTGAGATCCTCCTGCTTCAGCCTTTGGAGCAACTAGGATTATAGGGAGATGCCACTATGCTGGCTCTTGGTTTTATTTCTTGAGGAGATCTAGAGGGAAGGAGAAGGGGAGACAATAGGGAGGTACTGGGAATGAAATCTACCAAATGTGCTATGTCTACATACAAATATACCATACTGAATCTCACTTATATGTAATTATAATGTAGTCATTAAAATAATAATGTTAATGACAGTGGGAGATCAGTAGAGTAGAGGAAGCAAATTAGTGGGAGAGAGGAGGGAAAGGGAAAATACTGGGGAATGAGATTGACCAAATTATGTTATATGCATGTATGTATCCCATTATTATGTATAATTATAATGCATCAGTAAAAAAAAAAAAAGCCAACTGTTGCCAGGTGCAGTGGCACACATACCTATAATCCCAGCTATTTGGGAGACTGACAGGGAATATTATGAGTTCAAGGCCAGGCTGGGCAATTTAGTGAGACACTGTCTCAAAATGAAAATAAAGCTAGGCACACTGGTATACCCCTGTAATCCCAGTGACTCAGGAGGCTGAAACAGGACGTTTGCAAGTTTGAAACTTGCCTCAGCAATTAGCAAGGCCCTGTGTCAAGTTAAAAAATAAAAAAGGGCTGGGGATGTAGCTCATTGGTAAAGTACCAATAAAGTAAAATACACACACACACATATAATAATAATAATAATAATAATAATAATAGTAACAACAACAGCATATATTAATTAACTTAAAAAATGACGACTGTTTAGGACTGGGGATGTAGTTCAGTGTACAGCACTTGCCTAGCATGGGTGAAGTCCTGGTTTTGATCCCAGCACTACCCCCTCAAAGTCAGCTTTTTAGCATAAGTGTGATACATAGCAAATACCATTTGAAAAAGTAATCTTCAAGTAAAGGTGTTATTTAATTTTTTTTTTTTTTTAGTTGTAGTTGGACACAATACCTTCATTTTATTTTTTATGTGGTGCTGAGGATCGAACCCAGTGTCTCGCACGTGCTAGATGAGTGCTATACCACTGAGCCACAACCCCAGGCTCCAAGTAAAGGTATTATTTTAATAATGAACATGAAAGTAACTTATTTCTTCTTAGGAAAAAAAGTGCTATGGGAAAGCATTTTCCCCTTGATACTTTAAAAAAAAAAAAAAGCTTTACTGAGATATAATTTACATACCATAAAATTCTGTGGTTTTTAGTGCATTTATAGAGTTGTACAATCATAACCATTATCTTATTTAAGGGCATTTTTATCACTCCAAAAAGAAACTATGTACTCATTAGCTTCACTCCCCATTCTGTCCTCTCTAGTCCCTGGCATATACTAATTTTTCTGTCCTGTGGATTTGCCTAATCTGGGTATGTCATAAAAACAGAATCATATAATCTGTGGCCTTCATTCTACTATTGAACTAAATCCCTAGCCATTTTTATTTTTATTTTGAGAGAGAGTCCTGTTAAGTTGTCTCGGCTGACTTCCAACCTGTAGCCCTCCTGTCTCAGCCTCCAGAGTCACTGGGATTACAGGTATGCACCACCACACCGGGATCTTTGTTTGTGTATTTATTTATTTATTGGTACTAGGGATTGAACTCAGGGGTGCTTTACCACTGAGCTACATCCTCAGTCTTTTTAATTTTTGTTTTGAGACAGGATCTCATTAAGTTGCTGAGTGTCTCACTAAATTGCTAAGGCTGGCCTCAAATTTGTGATCCTCCTGTCTCAGCCTCCTAGGGGCATGCACCACCATGCCTTGTTCTGTGTTTAATTTTTTGAGGAATTGTTAAATGCTTTCTAGAGCATCTACTCCATTTTACAATCCTAGTAGTAATTCTATAAGAGTATCCATTTCTCCACATCCCTCTGAACACTAGTTATTGTCTATCTTTTTAACTCTAGCCATCCCAAGTGGGTTTGAAGTGGACTTGCCTTGTGGTTTATATTTGATTTCCCAAATGATTTATGATTTCAGTATGATTTTGTTGTATCTATAAAACTTCTTGTAATTTTGCACATGAAAAATTTGGAAATGTATTTTGTAACCTGATAAAAATCTCCAAATATATTTCTAAAATAAGTTTCAGATAGTCTAATGAAATAAAGAACCTAGGCATTGATTATTAGCAGCTGTTAAAACCATTATGGGTGGCCATGTGGCTCAGTGGTCAAGTGCTCCTGAGTTCAATTCCTGGTACCCAGCACCCCCACCAAAAAAAAAAAAAAAAAAAAAAACCCAAAACACAAAACATGGAGCTTTATAATGGGCCGGGGGTCAAACTGACAGTATTCTGATGAATCATAACATCTTTGAAATTGGGACAACCACATCTTTTATTCCTCTGTGTGATATAGTGGGAAGAACATAACATTCATGAAATATTGCTCCCCTCTTCACAAAGCAAATCAAATCTGACTCAGATTAAGCTTCTAGATTTAACAGTTTATAGGATGCTATTAGCAAATTCAGAATGTGAGAAATACTATAGAACAAATGAATCATTACTGCAAATAAACATAAAAAAAGAGTAAAAAAATTATTACAGTTTAAAAAAGACTCAAGACATATTAACTAAATGTAATGTGTATACCCAAACTAGCATTCAAAGATATTTATGAGACCATTGGGAATATCAGATGATTGATATTTTTTTAGGTATGATAATAGTATTGTGATTATATTTATTTTGGTTTTTTTGTGTGTGTGTATGTGGCGGGGGGGGGGAAGATATTGTATTTAAAAAGGAAGACACTTTTAGAGACAAGTACTGAAATATTTATGAATGAAATGATATGATGTTTGCCCCAGCACCATAAGAAAAGAAGGAAGATGTACATCTTTAGCCAGATTTAAAGGAAAGTGTTTGTATTATTGGATGGTAGAAAAATAAATATCACAGTTAATAAGCATAGCCACAGTGATTGTTCCTTTTGGACCCATGTTTCTGTTTTGGCTCTGTCAGCCATTAAAACCAAATATTGACTTGAAATCAGACTTTCAAACTATTTTATGACAAAGTGTTATAAATGAAATTTTTTGTCAAACATAATGAGAAATATTTAATCATGGATCACACAAAAAATGGGTTTATATCAGTATTTTAGTGGTATCAATACTGTTATTGTGATCATGATTCTGTTTCATTTGAAAATTAATTTTTTGAGGTATTTACATATAGATTAGTACCTATGCCATAGGTAAAGATATGTTGGGGATGTTGCTCTTATTTATTAGTAGGTACGCAGTCAAAAATTTTGGTTGTCAGTACTGTGGAAAACAAACTGGGCAGATCACAGAGATTTATTTGATTTGAGCAAATTTGACAAGTGATGATGGTGTTATGGAGTGCTGATGAGAGATGTGGAGATATGTGGACATATACTTAAATATGATTTAAGAAGAAGCATTAGTAGGGTTCCAGATTTTGGGGTTTTGGGAAGACATGTTGGCAAATGGAGCTTCTGTGTGTAGGAAGAAGTTGAAATCCGGCTCCTGTGAATTGTGCAGGCAGTTTTCAAATATTGATTGACAAATAACTTAACCCACAATTAGTTTTCAAACATTGGTTGACAGATGGCTTAATGCAATATTGTAAATGCATTGATACTACTCATTAATAAAGAGAATGCTTCCATTGATGTGTCAGCAGCACTGTTACCAGAATATTGTGGAATAGTTCCAGGATTTCCGATATTCTTCTAAAAGAAACTGAGGGCCCTGGTGTTTTATGATGCTTCTGTTCTCCTAGTTGCCTATTCTGTGTCTCCAGTGATGTGAATGCTTCTCCCACTTTTCAGGGAGTGAGGCCAGTCCCTAAGTCAGTGCCTCTACCTGCACTCTGCAAAACTCCCTATTGTTCCCTACTTCCTGTCTGGGCCTTTGTTAGCCCATACCCTTTACTGAGTTCAAAGTGACCTGCTGGTTCTTTCTTTCTGGTGTGTTAGCTAGAATGGACCTCTCAAGTCCTTAAGTCTAACCCTCACAGATGAGAAGCAGAAGCAGCCCAGGGAGACTCCGCCTTACCCAGGGTCTTGCTGCTAGCTGGTGGGTCATGGAAAATCCTTTTCCTTCCTGTAGTTCATGCCCAGTTAGCAGTAGTACCACTGCAGCTGTTCTGAACCTCTAAGGCAGGGATTCTTAGTAGTTGAATAACTACTAAAAAAGAAGAAAAACATGATTTTGATATGTTTTTAGTTTTTATATTTTAAAATTATGTTTAACTTAAAATTGTGGGTTTTTTAAATAATTAATACTTAATACATGTTAAAATATGTCAGTAATACTAAAAATATATAGTAAAAGTTAATTCTGTCTCCTTCCATCTTCCCTCTTCAAAGACATCCCTTTCTACAGGTACTGTGAATAGTACTTGTAAAATCTTCCAGATATATTACATGGCTATGCGATGTAATAGTTATTTAAGTTTGATATTTCAAATAACAATAAAGGAGGATATGTTTTAGCAGAAGATGTGCTCCTCCTCTTTTCCTTCTTGTTTGTTTTTTGGGGGTTGGGGATCAAACCTAGGACCTTGTGCATGCTAGAGAGGTGCTAAACATGCCTTTGGAAGATTGTGTAAGGAGGTTTGATTCAATTTCCCAGTGTCAGTGGAAATGGTTTCTTAAATCAGTCATACTTATTAAGTTAGTTTTCAAAGGTTCTACTTGAAGAAGGGCTTTTGTAGAGCAAGTGGTAGTTAGTAGAGCAGTTTAGTTATGTGTGAGTTTTCTAATATGGGGGGGGGGGCTTTTGTATATGGAAAGGACTACTTAAAATTACTTGGTTTTCAAATTAATGTTTAATTTATTAAAATGGCAAGTTAAAATCTAATTTTCCTTTAGTTTTGTTATTGTAAGCATAGTGATTTTGTTTGGAATAAGGAACAACAGTTTTCACTTTTAAAAAAGTTAATGTTAATTTAATAGTTTAAATTCCTTCATACTCTTTACTCAGTTAATTAAATTTCCAGAGACATTTAAAATACACTTATACATTCAGTCTGTCAAACATAGTCAGTCCTTGACAGGTCAAACTTGAGATCAGTGCTTTTCATTAGCTAAATCTGAATTACCAGCACTTAAAAAATATTTATCCTAGCTCAGCGCCAGTAATCACAGTGACTCAGTAGACTGAGGCAGGAGGATTCCAAGTTTGAGGTCAGCCTCAGCAACTTAGTGAGACCCTGTGTCAAAAATAAAAAGGTCTGGGGATGCAGCTTAGTGGTAAAGCACCCCTGGGTTCAATACTAGTTCTTCCACTCTCCTGCAAAAAAAGAATCCTAAACGTAACTCAAAGTATTTGTACTATGTCTTTGACATACTTCATTTTATTGCTCACCATTTTCTTCTCACAGTTGTAGTGTCACTCAAATGTGGAGGACAGATTTACTAAGTCAGAGAGACAGGTTTTTTGGACTAAAAATACAGGACTATGGTACAGTTATTGGTCAAGAGATTTAAGACTGGGAAAATGCTCTGTGTTTTTAGGATAATCCTACTTAAGAGGTACCCTTCTTTGTAGGAGAAGCCTAAATGTGGTCTCAATGGCAGAATCCATGTCCAGAGTTTGTTTTGCTACCCTTTGTACTTTTTTTTCTTTTTTCAAATTAACCCTTTAATCATTCCCCCAAATCAATTTGGATTTTGTGTTTCTTTCATATATTTTTTGTGAGGCCTATTATTTTAATTTTGGGAGTTGGATTGATTAGGGTTGCATGTCAGGTTTTGTGAACTTAGACAAGATACTTAACCTTTCTGAGTCTCAGTTTCCTCACCTGGTAAATGTCTGTCTTTCCTTCCTTGTGGTTGAGTCAGGATCCAATGTAGCTATTTGAATTAACACAGTAACATTTTACCTTCCTCCTCTTTTTTTTTTTTTTTTTTTTTTTTTTTTTCCCTTTTTGGTAGCAGGGCTCTTTACCACTGAACCATGTCCCTAGCACTTTTTAATTTTATTTTGAAATAGGGTCTCATTAAATTGTTGAGGGTCTCACTGTGTTGTTGAGGCTGGCCTTGAACTTGTGATCCTCCTACCTCAGTCTCCAGAATTACTGGGTTTACAGGTGTACACCATCACCCTCAGCTCCAGGAAAATGTGGTCATGGGATGGGGGGATAGGAAGGGAAAAGAATTGAGTAAATGCAATAAACTATGTGGTCTCTACTTTTTGAACTATCTTCCCCTTAGTTGTATGACACACTGTCCTCATTTTTTCCTATGTCTCTGGCTTTTCCTCAGCTCCCTCATACCTTCCTTCTTTGGCCACTCTTAAGACTTAGCAAGACATTCATCCTCAGCCTTGTGTTTCATGTGTTTCATCTTCCTTGCTAATCAAGAGAAATTGGTCTACAGAACAGATATGGTTGATAGCCAGTAACCTGCTTGCCTCCTCACTGGGCTAATTCCAAGTCTCCTATGATCTACTCAGAACTGACCTCATCTTCCCTTTAAATATGTTATTTTTATAATCTCTGTCTTGATGAATGGCATAACCTAGAAACTTACACAGAAAGCTTGGATGATGATGTTAGTCTGGTTGGTAATACATTCTTTTTTTTTTTTTTTTAGAGAGAGAGAGAGAATTTTTTAATATTTATTTTTTAGTTTTTGGCGGATACAACATCTTTGTTTGTATGTGGTGCTGAGGATAGAACCATGCCAGGCGAGCGCACTACTGCTTGAGCCACATCTCCAGCCCGGTGATACATTCTTGTCCATCTTATATCTTTAGTATTTCTCAAATTAGCCTACTTTTGCCCATCTCTTCTGTCCATTAGTTTAGGCTGCTTCTCATGTAGATAACTGTTGCATATTCTCAATTTTCTAATCATTACTACTTCCTTGTTCAAATTTGTTGATCATGTGACTGTCACAAGTGATCTTTTTGACTTTCTGATCTAATCACAGCACTTACTAGTTTAAGCTTCTTTGAATAAAATCCAAACTCCTTAACAGAACAAGCTTTGGGGATTTAACCCCTTTTAACCCTTTTCCTGAGCCCGTTGACTGTTGCCTGCTGTGTTCTTTCAGGCTCTTTGCCTTTGGATGGACTGCCCATCTTCCTCTTTCTTAAAAAGTATTAAAATTTCTTAGAAAGCATCTCCTTCAATGAGCATTTCATTACTGACTGCCACAAGACTGACTTCAGTATTGATCCTGTGCTTATTTCTATCAAGTCACTTATCTGATTGTGTATAATCCATATGCTTATACTGTATGATATTTTTTTTAAATGGGCAAAGTACCCCCCCCCCCAAATATACATTTTTTTTTTTTTTTAATTGTAGGTGGACACAATACACCATGCTAAGGCTTGAACTCAGTGCCTCACCCTTGCCAGGTGAGTGCTCTACCACTGAGCCCTAGCCCCAGCCCCAGCCCTCTATGATAATCTTTACATCAACCTGTGCAGATTAAATGTTTTATACTCTTAGCCAAAATGTTAAGTAATATGTAAATTTATTGAGGCATGGGTTCACTTTACTTGCCCATTGAATTTGGTGGCAGCAGAATTAAGTTCACCTCAGTATTCAGTGAACGTAGGTAGATAGCCTCACTCAGCATTAAATTCTTTTTAATATTTCCCGTTTTAGGCATGCCACAACTCTAAAAAAATCATTAATACTTTTAGTGTGAAAAGTGATAATCAGAAGGAAAAATTAATTCTATTATCTAGTCATCAAGATTTATAGGAATCTCACATCAATTATGTTTTATTGTGTTTTGTAAAATAAATCATGATATCCCCATTTACTTGAAATTTTTTTGTGTGTGTGGTTTTTTGAATGTCAGAATTTTGTTAGTTTTTCTGCTACACTGGTTGCTCTTTGAGGACAAGGATTGTGTGACTTGTTTTATAGTCTTCTTTATCTCCAGCTCTAATGTATCTGCTTTATAGTGGGAATGAAGGATTTCTTGCAGTAGAACCATATTAAAGACCCTCTGATTTTCGATTGCAAATTGATAACCTTGTGAAACTGGTATTTCTTCTAAATGAAAAAACACAACTCGATTATTAGGCATAGTCCAGGTACCTGGTTCCAGCAACAGTGCTGTGTGTCTTGCAAGGCAGCCAGATAGCGTGACTGTGAGATGGAGTTTGTGCATGCTAACTGGGAATTTACCAACTCCAACCCCACATGCTGGGGATAGAACCCAGAACCTTCTGCTTGGTAGGCAAGTGCTCTATCACCCAGCCCTAAATGGACATTTTGAGGAACTAGGGATTGCTTACATTTTAATGACAGTTCAGGTTAGAAATATTTATATCATATTTAATTATCATTTTACCATATTTAATCTTTAACTGTTTTTTGTTCCCCAGATGATATGGGGACTTTTTTCTTTTCTTTCTTTTTTTGTCAAATGGCTACTTATTCTTGCTCACACATGGCTTATGAAAATCTGCATTTTGTTTGTGAACTCTTTTATCCTGCTTTGAAGCATAGTCCAGAACCTTTTTCTTCTTACCTCTTGACCTTCAAACCCAATGATTATTGCTTTTGATCCTATTTGTCTCTTTCTAGATGTCTTGTCACAGATGTACTTCCTACAAGAGGTTATTTAGGTAAATAGTATACTATATTTACCATAATTAATATTAACATATTGAATATTAGGAGAAAAGTTAACAAGGATTTGAAGTAGTTTCATGAAAGTAATTAAAATAACAGTGGTGGGCTGGGGCTGTAGTTCAGTGGCAGAGTGCTTGCCTAGCATGCATGTGGCACTGGGTTAGATCCTCAGCCCGCTGTAAAAATTAAAAAAATCATAAATAAAGGTATTCTGTCTTCCTATAACTACAAAAAAATATAAAAAATAATAACAGTAGTACTTCCTTTAAACAATTTTTTTAATGTGGTGGAGATAATAGCATGGCCAAAGAAAGAATTTAATTATTTTTGGTATTATGAAATCTAACCTGTAGGTTGCCATTAGAGCGTGACAATTATATAATAAAAAAGCAAAAAAAAATTTTTTTTCTCCCAATACTGGGGATTGAACTCAGGGCTTTCCGTTCTACCTCTAAGCAACACTCACAGCCCTGCTTGTTTTTTATTTTGAGATAGGGTCTAAGTTGTCCATGTTGACCTTGGTGGATCCTCCTGCCTCAGCCTGGATAACAAGTGTGCACTACCATGCCTAGAAAACCAGAATAATTTTGTGTGAGGTTTATTGAATCAGGAGTATTTGGTTCACTGTTCATCTATTTTAGAATTTGTATTTTCTAAACTAGAAAATATATTTAAACAAAAAATTTTAAGTCTCTGTAATACTTTCAGAACTCATAAAATTTTGTTTTCTTTTGCAGTGTTGGGGATTGAACCCAGGTCCTTGCAAATGCAAACCTTTCATAATGTTTTTAAGATGTTTTTTTCTTCTCTTCACTTCACTTCTTCCCCACCCCCCTACCTCCTTATTTAAGTCATGCATTGGTAACTCAAATATATCTTGGAGCCCAGGCAGGAAGTGTGAATGAGAAAATTTGATCTGTTGGGTTCTGTGTTACATTGGGGGTTCTATAGTCTACCTAAAGTAGTATTTTGTTGTTGTTGTTTTGTTTCTTTAAAATTTTTAACACATTATGTAACGGATTTGTGACTTTCATATTAACTGTGAAAGAACTATTAAAGATTGCATAAAATTTAGTTTATGTTTCTATTTGAAACTGAATTCATTAAACAAAAATTTAAGTAATTATACTATTATTCTTTTATACCCATCTGAAATAATATTTACATAATAATAGCTCCTTAATTTTCCCAGGTACATTTTTCCCCTTAAGATTGCTTTATGTATTTTAATTATTCATTTTCATGTCTAGTTTCCTGGTAGTTTATTGAGGACTAAGAGCATATTTATTTGTTCTAGTAGGAGCTCAATGCATTTATGTTAAATATTGCATAAAGTAGCAGGCATACATTAAACAGAGATTGTTTAAAACTAAAATGTGAGGGTAGTCTAGCATAACATTTCTTTCTTTTTATTTGTATGATGATTTGGAATACTGTGTCTGCACTATTTTTTTTTATTTTTTATTTTTTTTTTTGCGGGGGGGTTGGGGGCATCAGGGATTGAACTCAGGGGCACTCAACCAATGAGCCACATCCCTAGCTCAATTTTGTATTTTATTAGAAACAGTCTCACTGAGTTGCTTAGCACCTTGTCATTGCTGAGACTGGCTTTGAACTCCTGGTCCTCCTGTCTCAGCCTCCTAAACTGCTGGGATTACAGGCATGCACCACTGTGCCCAACTGTGTCTGCCCTAAATTTTACCTATGTTTCTTGGGAATCACTAAGAATGTTAATGATGATACATCCATGTTGGGTTTGGTTTTGACAAATCTCTGCACACATGATGACCAAACAAGTTCATCACAAATATAGCTAATGATACAAGAAAAGGTCTGGAGCTGGACATGGTGGCACATACCTGTAATCCTAGCAGTTCAGGAGGCTGAGGCAGGATTTTGAGTTCAAAGCCAGCCTCAGCAAAAGTGAGGCACTAAGCAACTCAGTGAGACCCTGTCTTTAAATAAAAAATACAAAATAGGGCTGGGTATGTGGCTCAGTAGTCAAGCGCCCCTCAGTTCAGTCCCTGGTGCCAAAAACAAAACAAAAAACTGTTTTTGGAAAATATAATGAAATTTTAGTATCCCTTGAATGAAGAAGGGATTTGGAATTTGCACACCTCAGTTTTGTTTCTAGCAATGATGTTTCTAGCAGTACTGATAGTCACAGATCTCTTTGGGTGATTGTTTTCCTTTTTCTTCTTTTTATACTACTGGGGATTGAACCCAAGGCCTCATGCATGTTAGGCAAGTACTCTACCACTGAGCTACATCCCAGACCTTTTTATGTTTTATTTTGAGGAAGGATCTTGCTAAGCTGAATAGGCCTGGAACTGAAATCCTCCTGCCTCAGCCTTCAAGCAGCTGGGATTACAGATGTGCACCACCACTTCTAGCTGGGTCAGTTTTTTTTTTCATCTGTAAAGTGATAAAGGACTTGATCATCTAAAATTGTTCTGTCCCTAAAATGATCTAATTCTAAAATGCTGTAAATTCTAAATGAAATGTTAAGACACAGTGAATGACCTTATCTCATTCTAAGGAGAGTTTGAGTAGTTTATTGAAATATATGTAATACTTTGTGTGCACGCCTGCACGTGCATGTGTGTTAAAGAATTCTAGAAAGATAAAGAAGAAATAGGTAGTAATTACTAGGTCTGGTAGGAGGGACCTGGATGGCTTGTGGGAAGAGATCTTTTATTTATTGTACTTTCCTTTGTGTTTTTTGAATTTTATAACATGTATTTGATTATCCATTCAATAAAGACAATTTAAATATAATCTTGTATCAACAGTGAGGCACAAGACTTACTTGTTGCATATATAGCAGAGGGTAGATGATATAGCCTATTCTTAAATTTATTTTTATTTTTTATTTTTTACTTTTTTGTTAAAAGCTAACACATACACATTATTAGCCCAGGCTCACATTGGGTTAGAATCATCAATATTAGTATCTTCTACTTCCACTGTTATCCTACTGGAAGGTCTTCAGGGGAGTAACAAACATGGAGCTGTAATCTCTTATGATAACAGTGCCTTCTTGTGGAAATCCTGAAGGACCTGTGTGAGGTGGTTTTACAGGTTTTTTTGTTTTTTGTTTTTTTGGTTCCCAAGAACAGTTAACTACTGAGCCATATCTCCAGACCTTTTATTTATGTTTGATTTTGAGTTGCTTAGGGCCTTGCTAAGTTGTTGAGGCTGGCTTCCAACTTGTGATTCTCCTGCCTCAGCCTCTCCAGTTGCTGGAATTACAGGTGTGTGACACCACACCTGGCTTATTTATTTATTTTTTTGCAAGTAGAAGGCGTACACTCTAAAATAACAATAAAAGTACAGTAAATAGTTATTATCATTATCAAATGTTACATACTCTACATAATTTTATATGCTATACTTTTGTATGACTGACAGCACAATAGGTTTGTTTATATCAGCATTACCATAAACATGTGAGTAGTATGTTGTGCTGTGACATTATGATAGCTACAACTTGCCACCAGATGATAGTTATTTTTTTTGGCTCCTTTATAATATAGGGACCACTATTTCATACGTGGTTCATTGTTGACCAAAACGTTATTGAGGCACATAACTGAATATAAATGTATACATAAAAAAAAGTTAGAGTAAAGGGAAAGTAAGGGTGTATTGGTGGGAACCAGTCCAAAACTGTTAGTATAAAAAAACAAAAAAAACAAAAAAACAAAACTGTTAGTACAGAGAATACAGTTCATTAGATCCTATGCATCTATTTATTTTGGTGGTGGGGATTGAACCTATGGCTTTGTGCATGCTAACACAGGCATTCTACCACAGAGCTACATCCTCAGTCCCCCATGCAGCTATTTAAAGAAGACTGTATATTGAAATCTCAAGTTATAGTAGCCAAGAAAGAGATGCCAAGAAATTCACTTGACTTACAAGATAAAATTGTGAAAAGCAGCTTTTTCTGGCACTAAGATTGGAGGCATTTTTATCTTTTTTTTTTTAATTGTCAATGGACCTTTTTTTTTTTTTTTTTTAAGTTGTGCTGAGAATTGAACCCAGTGCCTCACACATGCTAGGTGAACTCTTTACCACTGAGCAACCTCAGCCCCCATTTTTATCTTAAAAGAGGTGTAATGAGCTATTGTGGAAGATATTTTCAATAACTCTACAGTCAAATTGCAGTGTCCTCAAATGGAGGTCCTTTGTTATGTTTTGGAGGGAAGTTTCTCTGAGTGGACCCTTTTTAAATTCTTATAGTCTGATATACAAGCATATAAATGGCTGCCCACTTTATAACTACTGATTATTGCCATAAATTTCAGTGTTCATGTTTGCTTATCTGTTTAGGATCATTTGTTATATGATTATATATTTCTCTCACTTTCCCTTTTTTCCCCCTTTGGTGCTAGAGATTGAACCCAGTGCTTGTGAGCACATGATCTATCAACTTTGTTTGTAAGTAGTGCTGGGCATACTGTGTGAATAAAGGTTTTGCAGTTGTTTGAAATGGGAAAGTAGCAACATTAAGGCATACCAAGCAAAAACAAAAAACTGTTACGGTAGTAATTACTGTCCTTATTGTAAGAGATGATTTACTTTTAACATTAAGTCTATTATCGTTAATTTGAGTTTTATTAATTTCATATTTTTATATTAATTTATATGTATGTTTTAGTTCTACTGTAGTTGAACTGTCCCCTAAAATGGATGTGCTGGAAACTTAATGCCCTATGTAACAGTATTAAGAGATGGGACATTGACTACCCCACCTTTACCCCATCCCCATACTGGGGATTGAACTCGGATGTTTCATTTTTTGCTATAATGTGTATATTGTTTAGCTTATGTTGATATATAGAGTTAACATTATTTTACTAATATACTATATTTTACTATATACTATATTTTCTAATAAACTATATTTTACTATATACTATTATTTTACTAAAATAATAGAGATATTAATATTGAGAAAATGTTGCTGGTACTTGGGAGGCCGAGGCAGGAGGATTTCAAGTTCAAGGCCAGCTTTAGCAATTTTTCAAGGCTCTATTCAACTTAGTGAGACCCTGTCTTAAAATAAAAAATGAAAAGGACTGGGAATATAGCTCAGTGGTAAAGTGACCCTGGTTCAATCCCCAGTACCTAAATAAGTAAATAAAAAATAATTGAGAAAATGTTTAACTTTATACATGTTGAAAGTGGCTCAAAAACTTTAAAAAAGAATCAGTTGCTTTAAAAAAGGTCTCAGTTAATATATAATAACAAGAAAAGGGCTGAAATTCACCTTCATAAAAATTTCTAAAGCATATAATTAATTATCCCTTATTGGAAAAAAAAATAAAAACATTGGGCTTACAGAAGAAAACCAATTTAAATGAAAGTTGGGTGACTTTTAAAGCATTATTAGTTCTATTACTCATCTTTCAGTTGTTTCAAATTTGAACTTTGCATGTAAATGTCTGCCTGTGTCCCCACTCAGGTTTCACCATCACTGGTGTTCCTGTTAATCCGTTGAGGAAAGGTTTGGAATTGAGGGATAAACTAATTGCGAATACCAGTGAATGCTGCAGGCTACTTACCAATAACCTCCTGAGTGCGATCTGTGTCTTGTGACTGGATCAGCCACTACTGCAGGGCCCAAACTGCTAAGCATCAGGAGAAATGCAGCAGGAATAGATTTCTGATAAAAGAATGAATTCAGTCAGCACAAAAACTGACAGGTTCTATAGCTATATGACAGGATAATTTTATGTTTATATATGTTTCTTATAAAAATATTTTATTTAGGGGCCGGGGGATGTGGCTCAAGCGGTAGCGCGCTCGCCTGGCATGCGTACGGCCCGGGTTCGATCCTCAGCACCACATACAAACAAAGATGTTGTGTCCGCTGAAAACTAAAAACTAACTAAATAAATAAATATTAAAAAATATTTTATTTAGTATTGGGGGGTGTATAAGAATTTTAAAAGGGGTTTACATCTTTCTCATTTGAAAAACCCTGCTGTAGTGATTTGGTTGTAGATCTTCTAAGCAGATTTCCCCCAATCCCAAACCTTTCCTCAATGGATTAACAGGAACACCAGTGATGGTGAAACCTGAGTGGGTAATGGAGTACAAGGGCCACCTGGTATCTGTAGATGACTGTATGAACATACAACTTGCAATTACAGAAGAATACATAGTGTTGATGAAGAGGAGGAGGATGGGGAAATAAGAATAGCACCAAATGAAAGGCAGTTTTCTACGTGTACATCATTTCTCATAACTGAATTTTGTTGAGAGTTAGAAAAAGAAACTTTGAAATTATTTAAAAAAATTGCCGATTAAGGACAATTTTAATTTACTTTGGAAATTAGAGTAGTCAAAAGACAACATACCCTCAAATAGGTGGCCATTTCATCTCTACATGAAGCAACTGTAGGCAGGACTAGATGGTTATCAAAAAGGATCCTGAATACTGGGTGTGGTGACTCATGCCTGTAATCCCAGTGACTCGGGAAGCTGAGGAGGATTGCAAGTTGGAGGTCAGATTCAGCAATTTAGCAAGGCCTTAAGCAACTCAGTGAGACCCTATCTCAAAATAAAAAATAAAAAGGGCTGGGATATGGCTCAGTGGTAAAGCGCCTCTGGGTTCAATCTCTAGTACCAAAAAAAAAAAAAAAAAAAAAAAAAAAAACCAAAGCCAAAAACAAAACCAAAAAACAACCATGGGAGTGTGGGGAGTCTGACTGCTTCAACCCATAAATGACTGATAACCCAGGCCTCTATCCTTCTCTTCAACTGATAGAGCATGATGCTAGAGAGTTTAATCTGAAAAAACATCAGAGTTCAAAAACCCACTCACTTACTTTTATGGCTAATGAAAGATGCCTGTGATTTGCTGAATTTCAAATAGTGTCATTTCCTGGTAAATCCAACAGGACAATTCTTTTGAAAAAGAAAACTGTAGCAAACAAGAGTTTTAAAGTACTAAGGAAAACTGTTAGATATTAACTTCAACTTTCAACAATTATTTTTGGGTATCAAAACAAAATATATCAACTGAGAGGATAATTTCTTTTTCTTTTACATTCCCAATAATTCTGATAAGAATTTTAAAAGAAGGATGTAAGGGTTTATATTTCAAGTAATATAATCCATCTGGCAGGATTATGTTGAATCCATCCCTGTGATTCTTAGGGAAAGTTTGATTGTAGATACCACTTATCAGATTAAGGAAGTTGCCTTCCATTCCTGTCTGTGAGAATTTTTTTATTAAATGTTGAATTATATCCCATGTTTTTTTTCTGTAGCTAGTGGTAGTCATGGTTTTTCTTTAAATTGACAATACCATCAATCAATATTTTTTATGAGAAAATGGTGTTTTCTTTAAAAATTCATTACTTTTTTATTGTAGTGAAATAAACATAAAATTTATCCTTTTAATAATTTTTTAGTGTACATTTCAGTGTATGTTCACATTAGCATCATCCATTTCCAGAACTTCATCATCACCCAAACTGAAACTCTGTATCCATTAAACCTTAACTCCTTATTTCTCCCTGGCCTAACCCCTGGCAACTACCTTTCATTAATAAGTTTTTAAACTTGAACACAATTTGGTCATGGTATATGTTATTTATTAATGGAGTCAGATTATTGATGTCTTGGTTAGTTGGTTTTTTTTTCCCCCCAACAATATTTCAGACTATTTTCTAATTTTCATTGTGATTTTCTATTTTAATCCATGGATATGTATATGTCTTTTTAACTTTCAAATATGTTTTTTTTTTCTAGTTACTTTTTTGTAATGGGCAAGATTATTAGCATTGTGGTTAAAAGTATATGACCTATGCACATTCAGATCCTTAAAATTGTTAATTTTTATCTGCCACTTGGCTTACTACACCCTTTACCCAGCCAGATTCCACAGTTGTTAAGATTTTACCGATTACCTTCTCTTATTTATTCATTGATAAGACAATTCTGAATCATTCGTCAAATAAGTTGTAGACATAATGCTCCATTTATTTAAAGACAAGGGTACTCTCTTACATATCCATACCACGGCCCTCTCCTTAAGATCAGGAAATGAATATTAATAAAATGCATTTAATTCACAGGCCCCACTCATCTCACTAATCTCTCATTTATATCCTTTGTAGCAAAAACACCCACCCTCAAACCCCTGAGAAAACAAAGAGAAAACCTCTTCACTACTTTTTTTTTTTTTTTTTTTTTTTTGGTACAAAGGATTGAACCCCGGGGGCATTTAACTGCTGAGCCACATCCCTACTCCTTATTTATTTATTTGGACATAATACCTTTATTTTATTTATTTTTATGTGGTGCTGAGGATCTAACCTAGCGCCTTGCATGTACTAGGCGAGCGCTCTACCACTGAGCCACAACCCCAGCCCCCATCCCTACTCCTTTTTATTTTTAGACAAGGTCTCTCTAAGTTGCTTAGGGGCCTCATTAAGTTGCTGAGGCTGGCCTTGAACTTGTGATTCTCCTGCCTCAGCCTCCAGAGTTGCTGGGATTACAGGCATGCAGCACTACACCTGGTAGCTACTTACTTCTTTTATTTCTGATTCAGGAACTATTCAAGGGTATGCCTTGCATTTAGTTATATCTTGTCTCTTCAGTGTCCTTCAGTCTGGAGTGTTTTTTCAGTCTGTCTTTCTCTTCAATGATCTTGACATTTTTGAAGAGTAAGCCAAATACTTTGCAGAATATTCCCCAATTTGAATTAGTCTGATGTTTCCTCATGAGTAAATTTAGGTTATGCATTTTTGGCTAGAATATTGCAAACCTAATGTTGTGTTCTCCCTGTATTGTATCAGGAGGCACATCAGTTTGTCTCATTACAGGTTAAGTTCAATTTTATCTTGGTTAAGATGTCTGACAGGTATCTATAAAGTATTTTATGCTTACTAATTAATAAATAAACACTCTATATTTTGCATTTTGTGGGAATGATACTTTAAAACTATGTAAATAGCCCAGTTGTCTTCAAATTTCCACCAACAAGTTTTCGTATCCATTGATGATTTGTCTCTGAATCATTTATTACTGTGCTTGTTGCCAGATGGTGAATTTTTAAAAATTTCATCATTCCTTTTGCATTCATTGTTTGACATTTCATTACAAGGAAAAACTGTCTGCTTTCTCTTCTTGTTGTTTTAAATCTTTAAAAAATGCCAGCATGGGCTCATGAATTCTTATTTTATTCACTTTTCACTTATTTTAATGTTTCAAATTGTTCCAGATTTGGCCAATGGGAACTCTCTCAAACTGGCTCCTGTGTCCTTTTTTTCATGTCCTCATCATTATTTGACCACTTTCTTTCACCATACTTTTTGGCACAATAAGATTTTTTATGCTTACATGTTAGCTTGTTTCAGTCCTGGAATCAACCATTTTATCAAAGAGCTTTTGATCCTTCTATTAGAGAATGCATTTAGAAAATAAGATCTGATTACTAGGTATGTTCCTTGCTACTGGTGTGTCATTGCTCTTCTGCTGAGGACAGAAATAGGATATTGTTGTGTTTTTTTTTTAATATGTTTTTAGTTGTAGATGCACACAATATCTTTATTTTTTATTTATACATTTTTATGTGGTGCTGAGGATTGAACCCAGTGCCTCACACATGCTAGGTGAGTGCTTTACCACTGAGCCACAACCCAGCTCCTAGGGTATTGTTTTAAAATGTACCTTGGATTTAATGTATAGGTGTGACTGAGTGATAACACAAAGAAGTCAGTACCATTGAAAGTTTATTCCTCACAATTTCCTAGAAACAGGAGACATACCATGTGTATAGGACCACAGGGAGTTTTCAGAAGGGAGGAGCAGTTAGAGGAAGACATATGAATGAGAACCTTTTTTACTATAGTGGTGGGACGTTGTTAGGTGGTGACATGTATCCCTTATTAGGCAAAAAACAAACACAGATATTGGGGTCTATGGTTGGGGCTTTGTTATAAGATTTTAGCATACCCTCCAAAACATAGGAATGGTATGAACATCACCAACATTGGCTGTTATTTTAATCCATGCTTTCAATATGCCAAATCATCAATTACAGACTATCAAGAGTATTATTATAGGTATATATGCATGTCTGTACATTCATGTGTATATAAACATTTACAAATATCTTTATCTGCCTATAAACATTTTAAATGTTAATATTTTATTCAGAAGACTTGTTTTAAATACCTGTAAAACATTCGTCTATCCATATCCCTATAAATATTGAAAGCAATGATTTTTCCAACACTGTGGGATTTTTAAAAAAGTCTTTTTCTGTTTCTGTTACCTCCTTTTCTGACATTGAAAAATCTGGCTTTCATCCTTTTTACTCTGTCCCTCTGTAGGTAACTGTCTCCTGACTATAAGAGCCCTCCCCTTGTCCTCAGTCCCACTGAATGTATTGGTTGAACACTACTGAAGTTCCGTGAGCTGTTTTTTAAAATTCAGTCTTCACTTCACATGGTTCCAATATGCAGAAATTTCCATTATCATGCTTTAATTAAATAGCACCAGTCCCCAATGTTAGTAAAATGTAAAATATAGCTTGTGATCAGGAAGTTTCTCCAAAATTTTAAAAATTTACTCTTACCCTATGGTGGCTGATTAATACATCATTAAACACTACTTAAACACTGTTCAATTAGCTACTTTTTTTTTTTTTTTAAGGAAAATTACTGTTTTTGCACTGCTTTCAGCTGAACTTTACATAGCTCTGCATTTCCCTGTGTCAGTTCCTCTTGGAATGGTGGGTGGGTAGCAGAAGGGAGGATATGTACAATAATGTATTTTTAGTTCTTTTGAAAAGAAGGGTTGCTTCAGCTATTGCTATTGATGGCAGGAAGTATATTTATAGCTCCAGAGAAGGAAAGGAGGGGTGGAATGAGTCCTGGTTTAAGAAAACCTGAGAGGTTGTACTTCATTTCATTAAAATTAATTTGCACTTCATTGTAAGTTCTTGCCTTAGAAATGTAATTAAAGGCTGGGGATGTGGCTCAAGCGGTAGCGTGCTCGCCTGGCATGCGTGCGGCCCGGGTTCGATCCTCAGCACCACATACAAAGATGTTGTGTCCGCCGAAAACTGAAAAATAAATATTAAAAATTCTCTCTCTCTCTCTCTAAGAAAAAAAAAGAAATGTAATTAAAATGAATGGTAACTTATTGTATTTGGAAAACTCTTTCATTTTGAAATTTCAGAGTATACAACACCTGCAATAAAGGGCCCTTTAGAGCAAATAAGGATGTGCATGAAAAATCCAGGTGTTTGTTAACATGCAGTTGAACAGCAAAGATATTGAGGGATACTAAATATTTACCCCAATTAGACATTATTCATTAAAGTCTTATTAGTACAGCTTCTATTGTGATTCATTTAAAGAAACCAAAATAGTGTATATAAATCATAGGATACTCTCAGTCATAGGATAGTCAATTTGAGATTTTCCACTAAGTACAGACAATTTTGTCACAACTTTGATTGGGACAGGACTTTTGCCCATGATTGTCATAAGCAGTGGGCACATTAAATACAAGTTAAATTATTCTGAAGTTTCTTTATTTTCTACTCCCTCTCTTAGTTGAGGGAAGCAATGAATTCGTTTCCAAGGATACGCCTTCTCTCTTAGCCGGTCTCCCGGTCTCAGATTGATGAAGTCATGGAAACAAGGCAGTAAACTCATTCTTGGCATCTGCCAGCTATGGTCTGATCCTTTTTTTAAAAGCATGAGATTCTTTAATAATACATTTTGGGAAGGTTACTGCCAAATGATTCTAAATCATACTAGAGGGGGGTTGGGAATGTTGTTGAATTGATTTAAATGAGTCAGGTGTTAATAGGTTGCTAGGTAAGACTTTAATGATTTAACTAAAGTTGTTTGTCTAAATAGGAAGATCGATATTAGAACAACAAATATTTAGTCCTTTTTAATATTTAAAAACACTCGTAATTATAATTTGAGGATATTGTTTTTTTAAATGCCACATGTTATAGATGTGCTGAGCTTTTATTGAACACAATGAAGATTTTTAACTGGTTGGTTAAAGCTGATCCACTAATGAAATGGAATATAAAATTATTTTGTGGATTCTAAAGCTGGAATGCTTAGGTTCAAATCTCATCTCTGTTATTTGTTTAGAATGTAACCTTGGGCAAGTTACTTGACATCTCTGTGCCTCAGTTTCCTCATCTATAAAATAGGATATAATATGAGCATTGAATTGTGGTATGGAGTACAAGCTGTATTATGTAAAAACACACCTAATTTATAGGGAGCACTCAGCAAGTGTTGACTGCCATTCACAAATGAGAAGTGGAATTATCAATGAGGTTATAAAGGCTAAAAAATAAATTCCAAGGTTTGTACTGAATTCATTTATGAAAGACCTTTAAAAGAAGGAAGGTGTGTTTGACATGGGTACATTTTTTTAATGTTAGCTAGGGTAGTGGATTTAGGAAGCTCTTCTGTACACCAAATAATAAGCTCTCTTTTATCCTGTTTCCCTTTTAAAGATTCAGTATTAGGTTTCCATATCTTTTTTTTTTATTGATTGTTCAAAACATTACAGAGCTCATGATATATCATCTTTCATACATTAGACTCAATTGGGTTTTGAACTCCCATTTTTACCCCAAATACAGATTGCAGAATCACAACTGTTACATACTCACATTATTACATAATGGCATATTAGTGACTGTTGTATTCTGCTACCTTTCCTATCCCCTACTATCCCCCCTCCCCTCCCCTCCCATCTTCCCTCTCTACCTCCTCTGCTGTTGTTCAATTCTCTCCCCTTTTTCCCTCCCCTCCCCCTTTCCCCTCATAACCTCTTATAATTTTGTGTATCATTGAAGGTCTCCTACCATTTCCATATGCTTTCCCTTCTCTCTCCCTTTCTCTCCCCCCATGTCTTTGTTTACTATTAGTCTTTTCCTCATGCTCTTCCTTCTGTTCTGTTCTTAGTTGCTCTCTTTATATCAAAGAAGACATTTGGCATTTGTTTTTTAGGGCTTGGCTAGCTTCACTTAGCATAATCTGCTCTAATGCCATCCATTTCCCTGAAAATTCTATGATTTTGTCATTTCTTAGTGCTGCATAATACTCCATTGTGTATAGATGCCACATTTTTTTTATCCATTCATCTATTGAAGGGCATCTAGGTTGGTTCCACAGTCTAGCTATTGTGAATTGTGCCGCTATAATCATTGATGTGGCCATATCCCTATAGTGCGCTCTTTTAAGGTCCTCAGGGAATAGTCGGAGAAGGGCGATAGCTGGGTCGAATGGTGGATCCATTCCCAGCTTTCCCAGGAATCTCCATACTGCTTTCCAAATTGGCCTCACCATTTTGCAGTCCCACCAGCAGTGTACAAGTGTACCCTTTTCCCCACATCCCCGCCAACACTTATTGTTGTTTGACTTCGTAATGGCTGCCAATCTTACTGGAGTGAGATGGTATCTTAGGGTGGTTTTGATTTGCATTTCTCTGATTGCTAGAGATGGTGAGCATTTTTTCATGTACTTGTTGATTGATTGTATGTCCTCCTCTGAGAAGTGTCTGCTCAGGTCCTTGGCCCATTTGTTGATTGGGTTGTTTGTTATCTTATTGTTTAATTTTTTGAGTTCTTTGTACATTCTGGATATTAGGGCTCTATCTGAGATGTGAGGGGTAAAAATTTGTTCCCATGATGTAGGCTCTCTATTTACCTCTTTTATTGTTTCTCTTGCTGAGAAAAAACTTTTTAGTTTAAGTAAGTCCCGTTTGTTTATTCTTGTTATTAACTCTTGGGCTATGGGCGTCCTATTAAGGAATTTGGAGCCTGACCCCACTATATGTAGATCGGAGCCAACTTTTTCTTCTATCAGACGCACCGTCTCTGATTTGATATCTAGCTCCTTGATCCATTTTGAGTTAACTTTTGTGGATGGTGAGAGAAAGGGATTCAATTTCATTTTGTTGCATATGGATTTCCAATTTTCCCAGCACCATTTGTTGAAGATGCTATCCTTCCTCCATTGCATGTTTTTAGCTCCTTTATCAAATATAAGATAGTTGTAACTTTGTGGATTAGTCTCTGTGTCCTCTATTCTGTACCATTGGTCCACCTGCCTGTTTTGGTACCAGTACCATGCTGTTTTTGTTACTATTGCTTTGTAGTACAGTTTGAACTCTGGTATCGCTATACCTCCAGATTCACTCTTCCTGCTTAGAATTGCTTTTGCTATTCTGGGTCTTTTGTCTTTCCATATGAATTTCATGATTGCTTTATCTGTTTCAACAAGAAATGCCGTTGGGATTTTGATTGGCATCACATTAAACCTATAGAGAACTTTGGGTAATATCACCATTTTGATGATGTTAGTTCTGCCTATCCATGAACAGGGTACATTTTTCCATCTTCTGAGATCTTCTTCTATCTCTCTCTTTAGGGTTCTGTAGTTTTCATTGTATAGATCTTTCACCTCTTTTGTTAGGTTGATTCCCAAGTATCTTATTTTCTTTGAGGATATTGTGAATGGAGTGGTTTTCCTTATTTCCATTTCAGAGGTTTTGTTGCTGATATACAGGAATGCCTTTGATTTATGCGTGTTGATTTTATAACCTGCTACTTTGCTGAATTCATTTATTAACTCAAGCAGCTTCTTTGTAGACCCTTTTGGGTCTGTTAGGTATATTATCATGTCATCCGCAAATAGCGATAATTTAATTTCTTCTTTTCCTATTTTTATGCCTTTAATTTCTTTTGTCTGTCTAATTGCTCTGGCTAGTACTTCGAGAACTAAATTGAATAGAAGTGGTGATAGAGGGCATCCCTGTCTTGTTCCAGATTTTAGAGGGAATGCCTTCAGTTTTTCTCTGTTTAGGATGATGCTAGCCTGAGGTTTAGCATATATAGCTTTTACAATGTTGAGGTAAGTTCCTGTTATCCCTAGTTTTTCTAGTGTTTTGAACATAAAGGGATGCTGTACTTTGTCAAATGCTTTTTCTGCATCTATCGAGATGATCATATGGTTCTTGTCTTTAAGTCTGTTGATGTGGTGAATAGCATTTATTGATTTCCGTATATTGAACCAGCCTTGCATCCCAGGATGAATCCTACTTGATCATGGTGCACAAGTTTTTTGATATGTTTTTGTATTCGATTCGCCAGAATTTTATTGAGAATTTTTGCATCCAAGTTCATTAGAGATATTGGTCTGTAGTTTTCTTTCTTTGAAGTGTCTTTGGTTTTGGGATCAGAGTGATGTTGGCCTCATAGAATGAATTTGGAAGAGCTCCTTCTTTTTCTATTTCTTGAAATAGCTTGAAAAGTATTGGTATTAATTCTTCTTTGAAGGTTTTGTAGAACTCCGCTGTATACCCATCCGGTCCAGGGCTTTTCTTGGTTGGTAGTCTTTTGATGGCTTCTTCTATTTCTTCCTTTGTTATTGGTCTGTTTAAATTGTGTGTGTCTTCCTGTCTTAATCTGGGCAGATCATATGCCTTAAGAAATTTATCGATATCTTCACTATCTTCTATTTTATTGGAATATAGGGTTTCAAAATACTTTCTAATTATCTTCTGTATTTCTGTAGTGTCTGTTGTGATATTGCCTTTTTCATCCTGTATGTTGGTAATTTGAGTTCTCTCTCTTCTTCTCTTCGTTAGCATGGCTAAGGGCCTGTCTATCTTATTTATTTTTTCAAAGAACCAACTTTTAGTTTTATCAATTTTTTCAATGGTTTTTTTTGTTTCAATTCCGTTGATTTCTGCTCTAATTTTAATTATTTCTTGTCTTCTACTACATTTGCTGTTGTTTTGCTCTTCCTTTTCTAGGTTTTTGAGGTGTAGTGTGAGTTCATTTATTTGTTGGTTATTTCTTTTTTTGAGGAAAGAACTCCAAGAAATGAATTTTCCTCTTAAAACTGCTTTCATTGTGTCCCATAGATTCCGGTATGTTGTGTCTGTATTATCATTTGTCTCTAAGAATTTTTTCATCTCCTCCTTTATGTCTTCTGTAACCCATTGATCATTCAGTAACATATTGTTCATTTTCCATGTGATGTAGGATTTTCCCTTCCTTCTTTTATCATTGATTTCCAATTTCATTCCATTGTGATCAGATATGGTGCATGGTATTATCTCCACGCCTTTATATTTACTAAGCGTTGCCTTATGGCATAATATATGGTCTATATTTGAGTAGGATCCATGTGCTGCTGAGAAGAACGTGTATCCACTTGATGATGGTTGATATATTCTATATATGTCGGTTAAGTCTAGGTTATTGATTGTGCTGTTGAGTTCTATAGTTTCTTTATTCAGTTTTTGTCTAGAGGATCTGTCTAATGGCGAGAGCGGTGTGTTGAAGTCACCCATAATTATTGTGTTGTGGTCTATTTGACTCTTGAACTTGAGGAGAGTTTGTTTTATGAACGTTACAGCTTCATTGTTTGGTGCATACAAATTGATAATTGTTATGTCTTGTTGGTGGATGGTTCCTTTTAACAGGATATAGTGTCCTTCTTTATCCTTCTTGATTAACTTAGGTTTAAAGTTGATTTTATTCGATATGAGTATGGCCACTCCTGCTTGCTTCCGAGGGCCATGTGAGTGGTATGATTTTCCTAACCTTTTACCTTCAGCCTGTGTATGTCTTTTCCTATCATATGAGTCTCTTGAAGGCAGCATATTGTTGGATTTGTTTTTTTTTTGATCCAGGTTACTAGCCTATGTCTCTTGATTGGTGAGTTTAGGCCATTAACATTTAAGGTTACAATTGAGATATGATTTGTACTTCCAGTCATGTTCTTTATTTATTTATTTTAGTTTGGCTGGTTTTACTTTTTGGTTATTTTCCTCCCCCTTTATTGAGACACCTCCTGCTGTTAGTTTTGGGCACTATTTTTCAATTCCTCTTCTTGTAGTATTTTGCTCAAAATGCTTTGCAGTGCTGGTTTTATTGCTGCGAATTCTTTTAGCTTTTGTTTATCGTGAAAGATTTTAATTTCATTGTCAAATCTGAAGCTTAATTTCGCTGGATACAGTATTCTTGGTTGGAATCCATTATTTTTCAGCGTTTGAAATACATTGTTCCAGGATCTTCTCGCTTTCAAAGTCTGTGATGAGAAACCAGTCGTTAACCTAATTGGTTTACCCCTGAATGTAATCTGCCTCTTTTCTCTCGTAGCTTTTAATATTCTCTCCTTCTTCTGTACGTTGGCTATCTTCATAATTATATGTCTTGGAGTTGGTCTATTATGGTTTTGAATGTTTGGGGTCCTGTAGGCTTCCAGGATTTGGCAATCCATTTCATCTTTCATCTCTGGGAAGTTTTCTAGAATTATTTCATTTAATATGCTGTCCATTCCTTTGGTTTGAGTCTCTGTGCCTTCTATCCCGATAGGTTTCCATATCTTAGCAAGGAATTTTTCTTTTTCTTTTTTTTTTTTAGCAGCCTAAATATATATATATATATATATATTTATTTATTTTTTAAAGAGAGAGAATTTTTTAATATTTATTTTTTAGTTTTCGGCAGATACAACATCTTTGTTTGTATGTGGTGCTGAGGATCGAACCCGGGCTGCACGCATGCCAGGCAAGCGCGCTACCGCTTGAGCCACATCCCCAGCCCAGCAAGGAATTTTTCAATTCGGTAAGGATTGATTGATTAGCACATGCTAGGTATTCAAATCACAAAGGGGAATAAAACACATTCTTTTCCCTAAACAACTTCCTGTTTTGGAGGGTGTGAATAAAGGAGAGCAAAGAAGAGAGGATGACCTGTTGTTATAAAACTTAATTCATTCTGTTAAGTGCTACACTAGTAGAAAAATTAAAAAAAAAACAATAGAGACAGAAGAGAACACAAATTAATAAAAAATATGTAAGACGTATGAAGAAAATTCTAAAGTTTTAATAATAAGAGATTTTTAAAAATACAAATATTATAAAGGTATTGTATAGATGTTAATTCTCTTCAAATCATTCTGTAGATTTATTTAATGCACATTAATTTGTAAGCCTTGGGTGCGGGGGGGGGGGTGTGAACATTTTTGACAACTTGACAAATTGCCTGAACAGTTCCTTTAGAAGAATATATCCGGCTGGGCATGGTTGTACATGCCTGTAATCCCAGCGCGTTGGGTTGTGGTGGAGGAAGGAGGATCATGAGTTCACAGCCAGTTTCAGCAACTTAGTGAGCCCCTGTCTCTAAATAAACTGTAAAAAGGGGCTGGGGACCCTAAAAAAATAACAAGATCATGGCATTTGCAGGCAAATGGATGGCATTAGAGCAGATTATGCTAAGTGAAGTTAGCCAATCCCTAAAAAACAAATACCGAATGTCTTCTCTGATATAAGGGAGGTGACTCAAAATGGGATAGGGAAGAAGAGCATGAGAAGGAGACTACCACTAAATAGGGAAGAGAGGTGGGAGGGAAAAAGAGGGAGAAGGGGTGTTGCACGGAAGATGGAAGGAGAACCTCATTATTATACAGAATACATATATGATGTTGTGATGAGAAAAAGAAAAAAAAGTGTGTCACATTAGATTGGATAGAGAGAAAGGATGGGAGAGGAGGGGAGGAGTAGGGAGGATAGGAAGGGCAGCAGAATAGAATTGACAATATGATTGATGTATGTACATTCCATGTATGTATTATATGTCAAAATTCATTCTGCTGTCATGTATGACTAAAAAGAAAGAAAGAAAGAAAGAAAGAAAGAAAGAAAGAAAGAAAGAAAGAAAGAAAGAAAGAAAGAAGAATTAAAAAGGGGGCGGGGTCTGGGGAGTTTGGCTCAGTGGTTAAGTGCCCTTGGCTTCAGTCCCTTGTACAGAAAAAAAGAATACATCCAACAGTTGGAAATTTTGAAACAGAAGGATAGTTGGTAGGCAATAGAGGGGAGAAGTATATTTAACACTGGATCTTCCAGATAGCAAAATATATTTGAAAGTTAGATTTGGCATTTGTTTTAGAATAAACAAATAAATAATTGGAACAGAACAGAAAGTTCAGAAACAGACCTGGATATGTGTGTATGTGTAATTTACATTCTCAACAGGAACATGCAAGTGTTCCCAGGTGAATATAGCTTGATATTAGAACACTTGCCTAACATGCCTGGGGCTGGGACCCTGTATTCATCTCTATTAACATATACACACATGAGTTCCAGTTCTTCCACATATTTACCAAACTTGGTATTGCCAACCTTTTAGTTTTTAGCTATTATAAAGTGTGTAGTCCTATCTCATTCTGGTTTTAATTTGCATTTTTTTTCCTTTTTTTTTTTTTTTTTTTTGCCTAGTACTGGGAAGCAGACCCAGGGCTTTGCATGTGTTAGGCAAGGGTTTTACCACTGAGCCACACCCCCATCCCTGATTTGCATTTTCTTAAGAGTAATGATGTTTATTGTGCACTGCATTTGTGAGTGTCTCTTTCAATTTGCTCATTCTTGTTGAGTTTTTGTTTGTTTGTTTGTTTTGGTTTGGGTACCAGAGATTTAACCCAGGGGTGCTGAGCTCTATCCCTCCTTTGCCATTTTTATTTTTTAGTTTGAGACAGGGTCTCACTTAGTTACTTAGGGCCTCACTTAGTTGCTGGCATTGAATTTGAGATCTGTCTCCCAAATTGCTGGTGTGTGTCACTACTCCTGGCTGTTAAGTTGTTTTTGTTGCTTGAGTCTTAAGGGTTATTTATGTATTAGGGATGTATTAGGGATGTAATACATATTAGGGATGTAATTCATTAATCGTGTATATGTATTACAATTACAAATCCAGCCTGTGTATAGCCTTTTGTTGTTGTTGTTGTTGTTGTGCTGAGGATTAAATCCAGGGTTTTGTACAAGCTAGACAAGCACTGTACTACTGGGCCACTTCCCCAGCTCCTTTTCTTTGTTCCTTTCTTCTTTTTTTAATGGTATCTAAGAGCAAAAGGTTGTTGTTCTTTTTTTTTTTTTTTACCCTCCTAGGTACTAGGGATTGAATTCAGTGCCTTGTATGTGGTAGGCAAGTGCTCTACTACTGAACTCTATCTCCAGTCCTTTTTTCTTTTCTTTTCTTTTCTTTTTTTTTTTTTTTGAAACAGGATCTCACTAAATTGCCCAGGCTGGCCTTGAACCTGGGGTCCTTTTCCTCAGCCTTCTGAGTAGCTAGGATCACAGATGTGCACCTCTGCATTTGGCAGAAGTTTGTAATTTTGATGAAGTTCAAATTATTGCATGTATTAATGGTATTATGTGTTTTTGAATTCAAAGTTTTTGTCTGTCTTTGGCAGGCACAATGCTAAAGTAACCACAAGGCCAGCCCCTTGTATAATTTCTATAAATGTTGGTAGGACCTGTGAATATGACAGAATTTTACTGCAATTTTACCTGACAGAAGTTTCATTGACATAATTTACTAAACAATTGACTTTGATTTAATTGGAAGGAAGATTATGTTGAGGGGTCTGACCTAATCACATAAATCCTTTAAATATAGGTTCAAAGGTCAGAGTTAAAAGAAGTCAAAGAATTTGAAGCATAAGAAGAATTTGACAAAAGGAAGATTTTTCTTTGCTGACTTTGAAGTTTTAAGAGACCACTTGTCAAGGATTGCAGGTGGCTCTAGATGGTAAGAATGGCCCCTGGCTGAAAAGTTGCAAAGACATAGGGACTTTTGTCCTACAACTATAAGGAACTGAATTCTACCACAATCATGTGAACTTAGAAGAGTTTCCCAAATGGTGATATGAACAAAATCTGGCAGACATCTTTAATTAATCCTTATGAGACCCTAAGCAGAGAATACAGCCCTGCTGGGCTTAGAATTCTGACTTCTACACTTAAGGTGATTTGTTAGAGGCAGGCTGTCACTGAGTTGCCTAGGCTGGCCTTGAGCTTGAGGTCCTTCTACTTCAGCTTTCTGAGTAGTTGGGATTATAGACATGTGCCATCCTGCCCAGCTGTAGATTTTTTTAACATTTTTCTGAGTACAAAATCGTATTCTCTAGTAAAGATAGTTTTAATACTTCTTTTTCTAGCTTTATATGTCTCTTTTAAAAATTTTTTCTCACCTTTTTTCTGATTTAGGAGTGGGATTTAATATTTCACCACTAAATATGATGTTGCTTTAAATTTTTCATAGATGGCTTTTTTTCAGTTCAACAAACTGTCTTATAATTCATAATTTGCTAAGAGGAGTTTATTTAGATTATTTGAATTTTACAGTCAGAGAACACAAAGTGTCCTTGCATTTTGAACTCAGGTATTTATGTTTTAGCCTTAAGTTATTTTCTAGATCAGGACATTTCTTTCTCTGTGTAGCATTTTTAATAAGTTCTTTAGACATATTTTCCAGTTTATCAATTCTTTCTTCAGCTGTGTCTTCTCTAGTGGTTAACTCATCTATGGAGTTTTATATTTTAGGATATATATATATATATATATAGTTTTATTTTGAAGTTCCATTTGGTTGTTTTGCTTTTTTCTTCTTTTTAAAAATATTTTATTCCTTATGGTGTTGATGTTTTTGTCTCTTTAATCATTTTTAATATAATTTTTTTCATTGTAGATAGCCACAATATATTTTTATTTATTTATTTTTATGTGATGTGGAGGATTGAACCCAGGGCCTTACACGTGTGAGGTAAGCGCTCTACTACAAGCTACAACCACACCCCTAATCATTGTTAATCATACTTATTTTGTAGTCCTTATGAGACTTTGATTTTTTTTGGATTCTGTGCATTTTGTGTTTGAGAGATTGTCTTTCCATATTTGTTTTACAAGATGTCCAGGAGCATTACAAGCATGGACCAATTTTGCTAATTTCCCTTCTGGAGGTTTCTGAATTATATGATAGAGTAAATTTAGTCCTCAAATTCATAAAAAAAAAACATCTCTGGTTTTTAGATTCTCAAGAAAAACATTTTCCTTCTCTTACCCACAGTTCAAACTGAGGCAGACAAGCTTTCTGATGTCCTGGTTCTTACAGGCGGATTTTTTCTAATCTATTTTCATCGAGAGCACAGGCCTTTGAGGGGTCTTGGGTCAAAATCACCATGTTTCTCAGGAGCCTTTTCAACTTTTTTCCTGCTTTCTGTCTTCTTTCCTCCTCCTTCTCCTCTTCTTCCCTTGATTATTCAAATGTCCTAACTAATGCTGCTGGACAATAGAGATGAGCTTATACTTCTAGCTCTGGCTTTTGGTTAACTTTTTGTTTTGTGCTGCTGGTGGTTTTCAGAGTATATTAGCATTGATCCAGCATTTCTAGATTTTAGTAACTGAAGAGTTTTAATAGACTTTCTAGGCTGCAGTGTTACTAGATTTAAAAAACATAATGCCATGTGCTTTTTAAAGATTGAGTTTAATATACAGAAATACTGGGTGTTGGCCAAAGTATAAAATTACTTCTTACCTATTCATTTATTAAATTCTATTTTAAAATAATAACTCGTCTTTAAAAAATAGATTAAGAGCCTGATTTTCCTGTCTGCTTCCTGAGGAAGCAAAAATGCAGAAATTTGTTGAATAGCAAGACCAGTAATTGCTATAGTAAGCCTAGGGCTTCTTGTCAAACGGAGTTTTTTAACAGTAGGAAATGGAACCATACCTGTGTCTCTAATTTACCACAAAGTCATTTTGTCTGTTTTTTTCATCTCTGAGGTAGGAAGCTTTACCATGTCAACAAACTGGCTTTCCCCATTTGTTTCATTCTTTAGTCAAACTCTTACTGGAAAGCCTCATTAACTGTGTGCTTTGGAAATTGTAATAATGTGACAGTTATGATACTTTCAAAGAGGACTTTTGAAACTTTCCATTCAGGTTCCTTTTGGAGAAAGCTCTTTTCCTTATGTGGCTCTTGACACCCGTGGGTTATAGCCTTTATTCAGCCAGTGAATGAGAGCATAGATTTTGGAGTTTTTAACATGTGGATTTGATTCAGTCTTATCACCTGCTAGTTGTTTGTGGACCAGTTAACTATTGTGTATGCCACAGTTTCTTCATCTGTAAGATCTGCATAGTGAAGTATCTATTCCTTGTGCTGTTTCAAAAACAAGGTTAAATAATGTACTTTGTGTAGTTTGACAATGCCTGACACATAAGTACTTAATAAATTATAGTTATTATTTTTCTGATCTTCAGTGAGCTGCTTTTGATGTGTTCTGGTTAATTTCACACTGCATTGCATCTTTCAAGATTTGACCAAGTGTCAAGAGATCCAAGAAGTAGCAGCACCCAGAAGGCAGAAATTAAGCAGTTATTAAAGCATTGAATAGTAGTGACCATTATTACTCATGCTCAAATTTTTAAATGGCAGCTCCATCTTTGTCTCAGCTTTTATTTAATACATTTTAAAATGTATTTTTCTCTTCTCCTTTTAAACCTTTTTATCAATTTCAACAATAAACTAAAAAAAGAAACCTATAAAGAAAGATCCAAATTAGTAGTATATGGGACTCCCTTTCTTGGTGGTAGGATTCTCTATGTTTTGAACCAGGGAAACACTTAAAGACCCTTTTGCTTATAGTGTTCTTTTTTTTAATATTTATTTTTTAGTTGTAGGTGGACACACAATTTTATTTTTATGTGGTGCTGAGGATCGAACCCAGTGCCTCACACGTGCTAGGCGAGCACTCTACCACTGAGTCACAACCCCAGCCCTCTTATAGTGATCTTGATATTCTAGTAGGCTCTATGAATATTAAGGCGTAGACCTTTTCCTTAAGGCTCTTACTGTTAGGTGGGAGACACTGTAAACTATTAAAGCAGTTTGTGCCATGTATTGTTGGTCTTTTCTAAAAGTACTTTGCTGTAAGCAATGATTGACTTTGGTAGCTAAGGGAAAGAAAGTAATTGAGACAACTGGAGTTCTGGCTTAGACAGATGTAGACCAGGGTTGGCAAACTAGGACCTAGCAGCAGCTAGGTTTTTGTTGTTGTTTTTTTTGTTTTGTTTTGTTTTTTGTTGCTAGTTTTGCATAGCCCACAAACTCAAGAGTTGTTTTTACATCTTTAAATGGTTGAGGAAAACATCAAAAGAAGAGTAATATTTTGTGCTGTGGAGATTATATAAAATTCACATTTCAGTGTTCCTAAATGGTTTTACTGGAATACAGCAATGCTGAAATTTTACATATTGTCTTATGGCTGCTTTTGTGCTGAGTGATCATAACAGGCTGTGTGACCTGCAAAGCCAAAAGTTTCCTATGTTACAGAAAAGGTTTGCTGACTCCTTGAATAGATTGCAATTTATTCACTGAGATAAGCAGTTAAGGAGGAAGAGATGTAGGAGAAAAACATTTCTATGAGTGTTGATCATTTGAATCAGAGATATGCAGGTGTAGAAGGCAAGGGCATGTATCTGAGTCTGAAGAGCTTGAGATTAGAGATAGATGTGAGAAGAAGGGATGAAATTAAGCCTGGAAGGAAAAGTGATTCTCATCCCGGCTACACATTGGAATCACCTGAGGCACCTAAAAACAAAGTGGAACCGACATTGTCAGTGGACCCCTACACCAAGATCATAATGTACCTGCCCCCAGGGAAGAAGTGTGTGACTTGGGCACCAGAAATTTTTTTTTTCTTTAAGTTTCCTGCCAATTCTGTTATGCAGTCAGCTTTGAGAACTATTGGAATAGAGAAGGTTGAAGATGGAAATCTAGGAAACACTTAACATTTAAGAGCAGTTCTAGGTACTTTTGCAGAGAAGAAAAGTTGTTGATGGAGTGCTGATGGGAGTGGTCAGATCCTGAAGTTTGGGAAAATTAAGAATCTCTTTTGCAGATCATTGTTTGACTCAGCCAAGAGCAGTTTTTGTAGAAGCCAAGTGAGGATGTGTGTCAAAGGGCAGCAGTTTGAGGTAGAGGTAGAAAGGCACTTAAGTGTAAACTATTGAAAAGAGTGAAGGGAAAAGAAAGTGGGAGAAAGTGATAGCTGGACTGGGGAAGAATTAGGGGTATAGTTTGTTCAAAAGAGAAGTCTCTTAGTTTGATACAACTCAGGGAGTCAGCATTCAAGGAACAGGGAGTACTTGATGCTACCATTCAGTTTTCATAGAATGAAGGAGCTAGATTTTGATTAATTTTTGGAATAATCTTAATATTATAGCCTCTTTGGAATTATATACTTAATGTTCTTTCTGCATTTGGATAGATCACCAGTGTATCTGAAAAGAGAAATGGACCCAGGCAGTGAGAAACATAGCTAACAACTGTTCTTTGCTGACCCAGTCAGTCACTCTGGGGCATTGGTCTCATCTGTGAAAACAGGAGCATTAACTGAATGGGCTGCATGGTCTTTTCTAAAAGCCTTTAATTTAAACTAGTACAACTTCTAATTAAATAAATGAGGAAATGTCTGTGAAGCCCATAGTTGTATTAGTACCTGGGCATTTGCTTTTTTTGAAGAACATCAGCAGATTGGTTATATTCATTCTTCTGTGAATTTGTGGACATTGTATACAAAGTATACCAATTTAGCTTGCCATTAGAACATTTCTGTAGAGAAAAATCTAGTTTAAACTCTTACTTTCATTTTTTTTTTAAATGTGTAAGTAGAAGATGGTCATTATGGAAAACTTAGTACTGAATTCTAACTTGAATTGGTAATATTTTGGTTTTTTATTGGGAGTTCCTCTCTCCCCAGGGGCAGTATTTGTTTCTCCATCCATGTGCAGGTTCTTTTTTTCTTAAAAAAATATATATATATATATATATATATATATATATAAATAGTTTTAGGTGAATACAATATCTTTATTTTATTTTTATGTGGTGCTGAGGGTTGAACCTCATGCATACCAGGAGAGCACTCTACCACTGAGCCACAACCCCAGCTTCCACGTACACATTATTAATTGATGTCTAAAGCTGGGCATGGTGGCACATGCCTATAATTCCAGCAATCTGGAGGCTGAGGCAGGAGTGCAAGTTTGAAGCCAGCCTCAGCAAATTAGGAGTCCTTAAGCAATTTAATAAGACCCTGTCTCAAAATAAAAAGGGCTGGGGATGTAACTCAGTGGTAAAGTTCCACGGGGTTCAAACCCTAAATCAAAAAAAAAAATAAAATTATGCGCCAGTGGAGTTCCCTAGGAAGCACACTGAGGTGGAGGGAAGGAAGCAGGTTTGGGTGCTGAGAAACATCAAACTGTAATTCACACCTTACAAAGTCTCTGCCTGCCCAGATTGCCTGATAGAGAAAGGCCACTGGGCTGGAATGGATGGTTGCTTGTACCACCACATTGCCCAGTCATTGGGCATTCTTGAGGACAGGGTGACCTCTGCTAAAAGCTGAGGCAGAGTCTAAAGAAACTAACAGAAGGAAGCTGTCAGCTAACCACATCCATGCAGCTGGATCGCATGTCCTTTCTTGAAGAGGGATTTGCTTGTTGTATCTGTGTCTGCCATGAAATAAAATTTTGTGTCTGGCCTTTTCTCTTTAACATGTGGATTATTCTGTGGTTATTGTGCATGCATTTTAAAAGTGTATAATATCTCAACATGTATTTGGTTTATATGTATACCTTCTGTAGGTTGCAAAATTTTTCATATTAGTAAAAATAACAGTGGTGAGATCTTTATATAAGGCTTTTTACAAGGTATTTAGGATTATTTTATCAGAACAGTTTTAGAAACAAAATAGATCATTCTTAAGACCTTTCATGTTGAAAAGGGTGGTTATATCCAGTGTTAGTACAGGATATGAGCATTATGACCTATAGCATTAGGCCCTCAGTAGCCTTGAATTTTGTTTTCTTATTCTTGGCTAATTCATAGCTGAAAATGACATCTGCATTTCTGATCTGTGGTCTCATATGGTGTTTAGTGGGCTTTGAATTGAAGGATGTCTTAACTCAATCCTGCATCCAAAAAGATGGGAGAAGTTAATGAATAAATGAGGGCTCTGGAAATCAGATTGATTGGATTTAAATTTTCTGTCTTCCGTTTGCCACTTTGTGACCTTGGGCAAGTCTTGGTATATCAACTTATTCATCTGAATACTGGGGGTAATAATAATTTATTGTAGGACTGTTTTGAGGATTAAAGGAGGTAGAATATATAAAAACACTTAGTATGGGCTATGACCCATTGCATATACTCAAATATTGGGTTTTATTAGAATATTGGTTATTTTACTGTCTCACTAATTAGGAAAGAACATGTTATTCAAACTTCAAAAAAAATAAAAAATCTAAGGCTTATAATGGATAATAGATATGTCTTGGATCATTGAGCTAAATAAATTGCAGAACTCAGACCTGAAAGTGGGTCTTTATTCAGTGCAGAGTTTTTCAGCCTGTTTACATTTGGAGGCTAGAAAATTCATTGTTACAGAGGGCCGTCCTGTAATTTGTAAGATGTTTAGCAGCATAGACCTCTAGATATAAGAGCACAACCCCCTGCCTTCAGTTATGACAATCAAAACTAACTTGAGACATTGTCAGAAGTCCCCTCCTGGGTTGGGGTGGGAGGTGGGGTGGAGTAGCTAATGGTACATGGTACATAAATGATGCTGTAATGACATTGTCCTAAGTTTTGGGAAAAGGGAATGATAATGATGTTCCATCCTGTTCCCATGGAAAGTCCTATTCTCATGAGCTCTTCAGTGATATGAACTATTTAAGATGGAGCTTTGTTCTGTGGCTTCTAGAATTTTAAGCACACTTCTGTTGGACATCTTGTAAGAGTTTACACCTTTCCCTGGAATAGTCCATGGTGTCTAATAGGGCTATTTTATATCTCCTTCCCACCTGCTGCCAGTACCAAGGATTGAACCCAGAGGCACTTAACCACTGAGCAACATCCCGGGCCCTTTTTAAAATTTTTATTTGGAGACAGGGTCTAGCTAGGTTGCTTAGAGGCCATTTTATATTTCTAAATTTTTTGTTTGTTTGTTTTTCAATGTTGCAGGTAGCACAGCTTTAAAAAGGGTATTTATGGAATTCCAATGAGCGGTGATGGATGATGCAGTTCAAATAACTAAGGTAAGAAAAATAAAACCAAAACTGTGGGAAGGCCTTGTCAGACAAGTTAATGTCTTCACAAAAAAAGGCTTAAAACCAGGCTCTTTCCCACTCTGTTTTGTTTTCAAGCTGTAAAAGTAGCTTATTTTTTTCATGATTAAAAGTATAATTATAATCCTTCAAGATGATGTTGTCAATGTGGTCATGTATCAGAATCACGACCTTAAAAAAGAAGAAAAGACCAAAATAAATATCCTGCCGTCCTGCCCTTATTGAACTAAAGCTTCTATGGGTAGATGACAGCTGAACTCCAGGTTTTACTGGGCGTGTCAACCATTACTACAGCTTTGGAGAACTGTTTGGCAATATTCACTAAAGTTAATATAGTAAGATACATGAATGCAGTAACCCAGGAATTCTACTCCCAGGTATTTGCCCTTGAGAAATGAAAACATGTCCACACAAAGATATATAAATATTCAACTGCAGCTTTATTTGTAATAGCTGAAAACAATGGAAATAAATGTCCCAAAACACAAATAGATCATAAATTGTAATGTGTTTATACAATAGAATTCTACTTAGCAATTTAAAGGAGTAAAACTAACAATATATAATGTGTTTGAATCTCATAGACCTAATGTTGAGTGAAAGAAGTCAGAAACATACAAATACAAATAGATGTAGTTCATTTATCAGGTAAAACTAAACTATAGAAGTCAGGTTAATGGCTCCTCTGGCCAGAGGTTCAGAGTGGAAGGAGATATGTATGAGGGAGCCCCTGCTGCACTAAAAGCATTTTCTATGTTAATGTGTACATTTACATATTTATTTTTTATTTTCTTGTAATAGAATATACTATCATAAAATTTATCATTTTAAGTATTAAATTTTAAGTGTACTATTTACTGGAATTAAGTACATTCACATTGTTGTGAAGCCATTTACCACCATCCATTCATTTCCCCAACTGAAATTCTCTACCCATTAAACTACAAATCCTGATTCCTCATGTTCCCCAGTCTCTGGCAACGACTAGTCTATTTCCTGTCCTTATAAGTTTTGACTACTCTGGGTACCTCATATAAACGTAGTCACAGGGGCTGGAGTTGTGGCTCAGACGTAGAGCGCTCGCCTAGCATGGGCGAAGCCCTGGGTTCGAGCTTCAGCACCACATAAAAATAAATAAATTAATTAAAGATATTGTATCCAACTACAACAAAAAAATAAATATTAAAAAACAACAACAATAAACATAGTCACAGAATATCTGTCGTTTTGTCTGGCTTATACCGCTTACCATATGGCATGCATGCTCTCTCTCTCTCCACAGAAAAAAAATTGTACTCTTTCATACTGGGGATTGAACTACTGAAATACAACCAGATTCTTTTTTTAATTTAATTTAATTTTTTAAATTTTGAGACGGGCTTGCCAAGTTGCTGAGACTGACCTCAAACTTGTGATTTTCCTGCCTTAGCCACTGGGATTACAGGTGTGCACCACTGTACTTGGCAGCATAGTGTTTTTAAGGATTATCTATGTTGTAGCATGTGTAAGAATTTCATTGGAATATTTTTATATGGCATATATCACATTTTCTTTATCTGTTCATCTATTGATGGACATTTGGGTTGCTTCCACCTTTTGGCTCTTGTGACTAATGCTTTTCTGAACATGGGTGTACAAACATCTGTGCAAGTCTCCATTTCAGTCCTTCTGAATATATATTTAGAAGTGGAATTGCTGGATCATATGGCAATTCTCTGATCCAGCAGTTTTGGGAGGGACCACTGTGCTGTTTTCCACAGTGCCTTAGCATTTTATATTCTTCTCAGTATTATTACTTTTTAATGGGCTTTGTAATGCTAGATTATGTGTTTATGCTTTTTTTTTTTTTTGTGTGTGTGTGTGTGTGTGTGTGTGTGTGTGTGTAAACCTTTTTGAAAAATTAGCTTAACAGTTTTGCCTCTTCAGTATGGAAGATGGTGATTTAACTTTTGACACAGTTTTGTCTAATATGAAAGATGAGGATTTACCTCACATTATCCATCCATTTGATTTTGCATAAGTTTTTGTTCTTCTGCTGTTTATTAGTACCTTTCACGTACACTTTTCCACTTTTTGTTAACCTCTTCATCCTGTCCTCTGAACACAGACAAACCTTTCATGGTCTGTCGGTAAGTTCTCTCAAAATTGAAAGCTGTTAAGCGGTATTCACATTGTAGTTAGCCAATATTGTGAGGCCAAGCAGTGTTTTCTGGGTTTATATTTCTTTCTTTGTAGGTTTAATATTTGAACCCTTGGCTACTAAAAGGAGAAAATTAAAAAATGATTTCTCTTTTTGAAACTGTCAGTTGCTTTTAGTCATACTATATATTTCATATTTGACTATAACTTTCTCATACAATTTTTACCCCTGGAGTTTCTAATTTTCTTTTGTTTTTGTCTGTTTGCCTATTAGGATCTTACTTTCCCCCAAGTTCACGATCATACAACCTAATCTTTTAAGACTTGTCCACACCATCCACTGTAGCTCAAGTGTGGTCTAGTCATATACTGAATTCTAGGCCAATCTGGACTTTTTTTTTTAGGCTGTCTACCTGTAGTTCAGCCCATAAGAGGGACCAAATTATGAAAGGCTTCCTTTTCGGGCCAAATATTTTGAAATAAATAATTTATTTAATGTGAAACCATGAGTAGACTCCTGAGAGTGGGATTGGAGGGATGTTAGTTGAATTGGAACTCAGAAGAAGGCCGGACTAGTTCAGTGCTATAGAAAATACAGACTCTGAAGTCCCCATCTAAGAAACCTGAAACCATAATCTTCAGACTGGAGACCCAAGACTCTAATAGAAGCTTTTTTCTCTCCTACCCTGTGATTCTGATGATCAGCTTACTTTGGATAACACTGAGTGTGAGTTACATTTTCAGTTTTTAATGTGTGTGTATATGGCGGGGGAGGTACCAGGGATTGAACTCAGGAACACTTGACCGCCAAGCCACATCCCCAGCCCTGTTTTATATTTTATTTAGATACAGTGTCTCACTGAGTTGCTTAACACCTCCCTTTTGCTGAGGCTGGCTTTGAACTCAAAATCCTCCTGCTTCAGCCTCCTGAGCTCCTGGGATTACACTGTGCCCAGCCAGCATTTTCAGTTCTTTGAAGAAACTTCACACTGTTTTCCATAATGGCTATACTAATTTACAACCCTACCTATTTATGCTTTATTGGTAAAAGTTCATCATTAAACATGTTTTGCTAATATTTCCTCCCAGTCTGTGTCATGTCTTTCATTCTCTTAAAATCTTTTTTACATACCTGATTTTTAAAAGTGATAAAAGTTTAATTTGTAAATTTATGAGTTTATGTGGGTCTTGGTTTATTGTGATGTCTAAAAACTGTCTAACCCTGGGTCACAAAGATTTTTCCTTATGTTTTCTCAAAGCTTTTTTAAGTTTTATATATTGTTTACAAATGTATAATTCTGTTTTATATTTAGGTCAATTTGAGTTAATTCTTATACAATTTATAAGACTTTTGTTAAGATTCTTACTTTGTCTATGGAAGTCCACTTGTTCCAGCCCCATTTATTGAAAAGGCCACCCATAGCCCTATTTTGCATTTTATTAAGAGACAGGGTCTCACGGAGTTGCTTATCACCTTGCTTTTCTTTAGGCTGTCTTTAAACTTGTGATCCTATTCTCCTGTCTCAGCCTTTCAAGCCGCTGGGATTACAGGTGTGCACCACCACATCTCGGCCCAACTTTGCTACTTTTTAGTATCATTTTAGCTATTCTAATCCCTTTGTTTTTCCATATAAATTTTAGAATTAATTTGTGTCTGAATAAGCATCAATTGTATTTTAAATCTAAACATTATTCTGGGGAGAACTGATATCTATATAATGTTGAGATAGTTAAAATGTGAACATAATATATCCTTCTACTTACTTAGGTCTAATTTTATTTGTTACCGTGTTTTATTATATTTATACCTATGTATTTCCTATTTTGGGGAGTGATTATAAATGATATTGTGTTCTTAAGATTTGTTTTCGATTGGTCATTGCTAGAACATGAAAATACTTGTAATCTGTAGAAACTTTATTCCCTTATCTTGCCATATTGTACTGGTAAGGACTTCTGGTACTCTATCAAATAAGAGTGGTGAAAATGAACATCTGGTCATGTTCACAATTTTAAGGGTGAAATATTCAGATTTGGGGGGTTTTTGTAGATGCCTTTTGTCAGGTAGAAGATTTATTTTTTCTTCTATTTCTACTTTACTGAGGATTTTGGGATTTTATAATACTTTATTTTTGTGAATGGGTGTTTGTACCAAATGCCTTTTTTTTTTTTTTTTTTTTTTAAGGGCAGCCAGGCTTTTTATTTATTTTTATGTGGTGCTGAGGATCAAACCCAGGGCCTCACACATGCCAGGTGAGCGCAATGTACCAAATGCCTTTTTGCATAGATTGATATGATTATATGGGGCTTTTTCTTTATTTGTTTGTATTGATTTTTTTAAGAGATTTTTTTTAACCTTTATTTTGTTTATTTGTTTTTATGTGGTGCTGAGGATTGAACCCAGGGCCTCGCACGTGCTAGGTGAGCGCTCTACCGCTGAGCCACAACCTCAGCCCCTTGATTTTTTTTTAATTCAATCAGTTTTGCGTTCTTGAGATAAATCCCACTTGGCATGCTCTGTTGTCTTTTTACCTATTCTAGTATTTCCTTTGGTGATGTGCTGAGGATTTTTGTGTCTGTTTCAAGAGGGAAATTGGTCCGTAGTTTACTGTTTGGTTTTGTTATCAGAATAGTCTGTTTTTAAAAAAATAATAACTGGGAAATGTTCCCTTCTGTTTTTTTGGAAGAGATTATGTAGAGTTGGGTAGAATTTGCCAGTAAAGCCATCTGGGCCTGATGACTTATTTTACAGGAGTTGAAGCATTTCTTTTAAAAGTCATAGGAATTTTGGATTTTGGAAGTTGTGATTTTCAAAGAATTAGTCTATTTTGTTTAAGTTGTTGTATTTCTGAATGAGAGATTTCTGTTTTTGTTAGTGCTGGAGATTGGACCAGGGATGCTCTACCACTGATCTTCCTTCCTTCCTTCCTTCCTTCCTTCCTTCCTTCCTTCCTTCCTTCCTTCGTTCCTTCCTTTCTTTCATATTTATTTTTTAGTTGTAGTTGCACCCAGTACCTTTATTTATATGTGGTGCTGAGGATTGAACCCAGGGCCTTACACATGCTAGGCAAGCGCTCTACCACTGAGCCACAACCCCAGCCCCAGCTGTCTTTCTTGTTGAGACAGGATTTCTTTAAATTGTCCAGGCTGGCTATGAACTTGTTAACCTCCTTCAGCCTCCACAGGCCTATAGGTTTGTGCCACCATGCCCAGCACAAAAATTATTTATCATTTCTTCTTCTTCCTTCCTCCTCCTCCTCCTCCTCCTCCTCCTTAGAGAGAGAGAGAGACAGAGAGAGAGAGAGAGAGAGAGAGAATTTTTTTTAATATTTATTTTTTAGTTTTCGGTGGACACAACATCTTTATTTTTATGTGGTGCTGAGAATGGAGCCCAGTGCCCCGCGCATGCCAGGCAACTGTTTTACCGCTTGAGCCACATCCCCAGCCCACCTCTTCTTCTTTTAATGCCTGTGATATTAATACTGAAATACATCCTTTTCTTTCTTTCTTTCTTTTTTTGTTTTTTGTTTTGCAATACTAGGAATCGAACACAATGCCTTGTGCATGCAAGACAAATGCCTCATCACTAAGCTATAGCCCAGCCTGAAATGTCTTCTTTTCAAATTACGAAGATTTGTTTTATGAGCCAGCATGTTGTCTATGTTGGTAGATGTTCTATGAGCACTTGAAAAGAACGTATAGCCTGCTGTGGGTTAGATCTTATTGGTTGATGGTGTTCATTTCTCCTGTATCCTTACAGATTTTCTGTCTAGTGGTTCTGTCCATTACTAAAAAAGGAGTTATTAAACTCCCAACCACAATTGTTGGTTTGTTTCTTTTTTTAATTCTGTCAGGTTTTGCTTCACATGTTTTGTAACTCTGTTCTTTCATGCATACAAATTTGGAATTTTTAAGTCTTCTTAGTGAATTGACCCTTTTTTTTTAAAGAGACAGAGAGAGAGAGAATTTTTTAATATTTATTTTGTAGTTTTCTGCGGACACAACATCTTTGTTTGTATGTGGTGCTGAGGATAGAACCCGGGCCGCACGCATGCCAGGCGAGCGCGTTACCGCTTGAGCCACATCCCCAGCTCCTAACTGACCCTTTTATCATTATGTATTGTTTCTTTGTCCTTGATAATATTCCTTGCTCTGAAGAATGTCACATAATAATATAACTATGTCACCTCATCTTAGATTAGTGTTTGAATGCTATATCTTCATCCATTTTTTGAAAATTAATAGACTTTTAAAAAAGCAGTTTTAGGTGTATGGAAAAATTGAAAAGTATAGAGAATTCCCATATATAACCTCACTTCTGTTCCATACTCCTACATCCCCTCTTTGCATTTGTGTAGTAGATTTTTTGGAGAGAGTGTGGGTACAAGGGATTGAACCCAAAGGGGTTCAACCACTGAGCAACATTCCCAGCCCTTTTTTATTTTTTATTCTGAGACAGGGTCACAATAAATTGCTTCGGGCCTCACTAAGTTGCTGAGGCTGGCTTTGAACTTATGATTCTCCTGCCTCAGTCTCCTGGGCCACTGCACCTAGCTCATGTGGTAGATTTTTTTTTTTCCCATTAGTCATCCAGCGTTGATAGATGATTACTAACTAAAGGTCACAGTATATGTCAGATTTTATTATTTTTGTTCTACATTCTACCAGTTTGGACTAGTGTATAATTACATATACCCACCATTGTAGTATCTTACAGAATAATTTCACTGCAGTAAAAGTCCCCTGTTTTCCATCTAGTCATCCCTGCCATTCCTTTCTCTGAAGGAGGATTTAGTATACAGATTTTAAAAGTTCATTTCTCTAGCTCCCTCCTCACCATAATTCTCTCTTGAGTATGGTTGTGCTGGAGTTGGTTCTCTCTTTGATTTTCCAGCCTGGAGATGGAAGACAGCTCCACCCATGTTCTCCACAGATGCAACATGATTGCAACAATTCTGCCCCACAGTGCCTGATGGTGGTGTGGTGGTGGGGAGCCTCTTTTTTTCCTGTGTGTCTGAAATAGGGCAAGAATGGTCAAAATGGTTTTGCCCTTTTGTGCTGCCCCTTTCTTGGTCTTTTGTCTAGAGAAAAAGCAGACTTTTCTTGCCACTTTCTTTTCTGTGCTTATTCATGTTTTCAGGTGTGGACTTTTCTAAAGTTGAGGCTAGGACATATTAGAAGTCAAATGAAATAAAACAAGAGATAGGGAACTTCTTGTTTCAATGGTCTTTGTGTCCTGTGGCTCCTAGCCAGTCCTTTCTTTTTTCTACCTTTCATAATCCTTGAGTTGTTTCATAAATTTTATTCATGGTTTTGGTTGTAATTATGGGAGTAATAAGGTAGAATATTCTTAATCCATCTTTCCTGAATGGTAAAGATGGATTAAGAATATTCTTTGCAGTTTTAAATTATGAAGTTTATACTCAGTTTCATTAGGTTTTTTTTTTTTTTTAACCTATATGCTTTTTCCCTGAGAGCTTTCCTTCACAAACCTGTTTCTTTTCCTTTGTTCCCTTACTCATTAAATGGCACCTTCTTGGTAAACCAGAAACCCAGAAAGAGTAGCATCTCACACCTACCTCTCCTACCACATGAGCAAGTCCACTATCAAGTTCTTGCAGCTTATCGCATAAATATCTTCCTACTTGTATCCATCAGTAACCTAATCATCTAGTAGTGCTGCCAACATTGCTACTCTGCCCTCTCGACTCAGCTAAAGTTTTCATTCCAAAATACAGGGATTTACATTCTTCAAGGACTTCTTAATCCTTGGAAAAGAAGAAAAATTCTTGTGTGGTCCTGCTCTGCATACATCTCCAGCCTCGCCTGGCACCATGTTCCTGTTCACTTTGTGCTCCAGACACAATGACTTCTTTCAGTGGCTTCTGCCCTCTCTGTGGCCTCTGACTAAAAAGAAGTTCCCTGACTACCTGACTCCTGTTCATCTTTTACATCTTAGCTCAAGGGTTGGTGCCTAAGGGAGGCCTTGGCTGAGCTCCCTGACTAGGTTAAAAAAAAAAAAATTCTTAGATAGGCTCTTAGAGTCCTCTAATTCTCTTTCCTTGTCACATTTGTGAGGTAATTTGTTTAATGCTAGTAGGATGTAAGTTACATGAAGTTAGGGATTCGGTTAGATTTATTATTTCATTTCTAGTACCAAGAACAGGGCTTAGTACATAGAAAATGCTCAGTAAATGTATCCCCCCTATGAATGAATTTTAAACAAAAAAATCAAGAATTTTTATAACATTTGTTAGGGTAATCATGTAGTGGGGTTTTTTTGTTTTGTTTTGTTGTTTTTTTTTTTTTTTTTGAAGTGGTACTGTCAGTTGAACCCAGAAGTGCTTTACCACTGAGCTATATCCCCATCCCTTTCTTTTGGAAAAAGGGTCTCACTAAGTTGCCAAGGATGGCTTGAACTTGCAATCCTCTTGCCTCAGCCTGGCATATTCTGAATTGTTTTTGTGAGACTCTTTATTAATATTTTCTTATAATAGACTGTGGTTAAATTTCTGAAGTTTACCTTACTTGGTCATTTTGTAGTATGGTTATAACATGCTGCATTTTCTTTGCTGGAGATTTTAAAATTAGTTTTTTTTGGTTGTTATTGTTGTTATGCCTTGTCAGATTTTGACATCAGTCATAGTAGTGTCTTCATGGTTGATTTTATTAAACTATCTTTATTTTTTATCATTTCTGTATTTTTATGTTTTAAAATATCTCCTGTAAACAGCACATAGTTGAGGTTTTGTTAGTTTATTTAATTAATATAGTTGAATATAAATCTGTGATCTTACTCTTGGCTTTTTATTTGCCCAATTTTTTTTTCTCTGTTCTTTTTTCTTTTTTGGTTTGATAGACTTTTTTTTGCTCTTGTTATTTTCCCTCCTCTTATCTTGGAAATAGACACTGTTCTTTTCAGATTACTCTCTTCTTTTAGTATTTATCACATTAATGCATTTTTTTTCTAAAATTTAAAAAACATTTTTTTAGTTGTTGATGGACCTTTATTTTATTTATTTATATGTGGTGCTGAGAATCAAACCAAGTGCCTCACACATGCTATGCAAACTCTCTGCCACTGAGACACAACCCTAGCCCTATAATTGTTTTTTTAAATGCATTGGTTCATCTTAGACAATACAAAGATCTTGGTATACTTCTGATTCATTTTATCCCTTCCTTGTATAATCTATTTTTATTGTGTATTTTAATCATATACGTTGTAACCCTCATAAGACATTATTGTTTATATAGATCATTTAGATCTATTCACATATTAACACTTTTATTTTTCACTCCTTTTAATCTTTTAAACAGATGGAAAATAATCTCATGAAAACATCCTTTAGTAATTTCTTAGTGTAGTTTTGCTGGTAATGAATTTTGTTGAGATTTCCTGGTCCAGGGTTTTTTATTTCACTGTTATATTCTCAAGAGATATTTTTGCTGGGTATAGGTTGACATTTTTTTTCCTGACCTTTGAAAGTAATCATTCCATTGCCTCTGACTTCTGTCTGTATTTGTTAGGATTCATCAGAGAACAGAATGAAAAGAATGTGTGTGTGTGTGTGTGTGTGTGTGTGTGTGTTATACATACTATTTACAATCATATACCATATTACTAATTATGTGAAATATTAGTCATATTGTATATCACATTAAATATATACTATTCATATCTACAGATGCTCCTTGATTTAGAATAGGCATACATCCCCAAAATTGAAAATATTGTAAGTCAAAAATGCATTCACTGTACCTAACCTATCAAACATCATAGTTTAGCGTAGATGTGTACCTTAAATGTACTCAGAATATATACATTAACCTATGGTTGGGCAAAATCATGTTACGCAAAGCCTTTTTCAGTGGTGAAGGGAATTGAATCCAGGGTTGCCCTACCATTGAGCTATATTTCCAATCCCTTTTTTATGTTGAGGCAGGGTCTTACTAAGCTTCTCAGGCTGACCTTGACCTTGCAGTTGAATAGCTGGTATTACAGGTGAGTACCTTTGCACCCGGCACAAAGCCTAATTTTTAATAAAGTATTGCATATCTTACAAAATCTATTCAATCTGTAATGAAAGAGAAAAACAATGATTATATGCTTTCTCAGCATCCAGCATTGAAAAGTTGAAAAAAAAAAAAAAAACTTAAGCCAAACCATTATAACTTGGGAACCATCTGTGTATATTTATATATGTAGATTTATTTTAAGGAATTGACTTGATCTGGGAGGTCTGCAGATAGGAAGGAGTTGCAGCATGAGTCCAAGAGTACTCTGCTGGAAAATTCCCTCTTGCTTAGGGTAGGTTAGCCTTTTCTTCTATTCAGATGTTCAGTTGATTAGAGGACATTCTACTGCACTCAAAGTCCATCAATTTAAATGTAAACCTTATTCAAAAACACCCCCACAGAAACATCTAAGACAGTTTTTAACCAATTAATTCAGTCATTGTAGCCTAGCCAAATTGATATAAAATTAACCATCACAAGTCCATCTCTTGTCAACCTGGCACCAGTACCCATCTCTTTAAATTATATTTAATCGTAGGTGTGGTGATGCATGCCTGAAATCCCAGTGACTCGAGGCTAAGACAAAAGGATTGGAGACTGGAATCCGTCCTTGGCAATTTAGTGAGACTGTCTTTCAAAATAAAAAGTAAAGAAGAACTGGTGATGTAGCTCAGTAGTAGAGGGCCCTGGGTTCAATCTCCAGTACCAAAACCAAGAAGCAACATAAATTGCTTATACCTTTTTTTTGTTGTTGTTACCAGAGATTGAACCTAGGAGCACTTAACTACTGAACCACATCCCCAGTCCTTTTTTCAATTTTTTAAAATTTTGAGACAAGAGTCTCACTAGGTTGCTCATAGTCTTGCTAAATTGCTGAGGCTGCTTCGAACCTGCAATTCTCCTGCCTCAGCCTCTGGAGCCACTGGGATTTCAGGCATGAGCCATCATACTCAGCATAAATTATACTTAATTTCTAACTAAAGACAATTAAAAGGTCTTATTTCTGCCTCATGTTATAGAGCTATCTTACATAAAACTGTAAACCACTCTCTTTCCTCAGAAACAGATTCAAAGTCCTTGGATAATATTTTTCTTCTCTTTGGTATTCTGCAACTTAAACACTAATTTGTGAAGTTAGGAATGCTTAAATATTATGATTAACTGTTAATCTGATCATATTCCTTGAAGATCTCTATCCATTTTCTGCTGCATAACAAAACATCCCCAAATGTACTAGTTTAAAGTAAACCATCTAAATGCCTCACAGTTCTGTGAATCAGCACTCTGTGCTGGGTTATCTGTTTGGTTTTTCTGCTGGTCTTGATTGGAGTCATTCATGTTGCTGTAGTTAGTTATTGGTTCATCTGGGACTGAGATTGTCTTGAGCACATGTGTGGCAGTTGGAGTGGGCTGTCCATTTAAGGAGGTAAGCTGAGGCTCCCTCCTCACATTATGACAATAGCATTTCCACAGCTGCAAGATTTCATGGTGTCAACATGGAAATCACATCATCACCTCTGCATTTTATTGGTTTAAGCAAGTTATGGAGCCGGCTCTAATTATAGGAATGGAAAAATAAACTTCAACTCTCTATAGGAAAAGTGGCAGTGTCTCACTGTAAAAGGTATGTGGACAGGGATGGGAGTTTTGTATCCATCTTTGCTAATAATCTACCACTATGTAGCATGTATGTATGTATGTATGGTACCGGGGATTGAGTCCGGGGGCACTTAACCACTGAGCCACATCTCCATCCCTTTTTCATATTTTATTAGAGACAGAATCTCACTGGATTGCTTAGGACCTCACTACATTGCTGAGGCTGGCTTTGAACCCATGATCCTTCTACCTTAGCTTCCTGAGCTGCTGGGATTACAGGTGTGCGAGACCACGTCTGACCCACTATGTCTTTTTTTCCCTCTGGCTGCCTTAAGATTTTTTTTTCCTTAATAGTTCTTCTGGTTTTCAAAAGTCTTGACTGAGGTGTATCTCGACACAGGGACGCTGGTTTCCTTTTTATTTATCTGCTTGAGGGTCTTAGGACTTCTTAAATCTGTGGTTTGGTGTCTTTTGTTGGATTTGGAGAATTTTCTGCCCTGGTCTCTAAATATTTCTTCTGTTCCATTTCTTCCTTTCTATCTAAGGCTCAAATTACATGTAAGTTTAGATTATCTCACTGTATCTTCTCTACCTTTTACCCTATTTCCTTATTTCTTATCCTTTGGTGTGTCTTTCTAGATACTTCTTTCTGATTTATCTTTCATTTCATTAATTCTCTCTTAAGCTGTATTTTATTTGTTCTTAAATCCATCTAATGAAATCTTTGTTTCAGTTTTTGTATTTTTTTTTTCAATTCTTGAGTTTCTGTTTGACCCTTATTTTAGGTCTACTATTAACATTCTTTTTAATAGCACTAATTCTTGGCTGAAATTCTTTGTTAGACTGTTCTTGTCTGCTTTCTACTGATGCTCATGTTGTCTTTTGATAAATTAATACACTGTGTTTTAAAAATTGTTTGTAGAAATAATTGAGATTTAGGATACTATCTTTTTGTAGAAAGGATTTACATTTTTTCTAGTCTTTCCTAGGTGCCTTAAATCATTTTAATGCAGTTTTAGAGACTGCAGTATCACAATCACTATAGGGCTGGTCAACTTCAGTCTACTGCCTATTACACCTATTTTGTGTGAAACACTTTGCTAGATGCTGTGTAAGTCCTGTGAGCAAAACAGACCTGGTCTTTGGTCTACATGAAAGTCATGATTACGATTGACAGGTAAATATATATACAATTAATATGTTAAGTTCTGTGAAAGCAGTGAATACTTTACACAACAGGCTGCTGTGATAGTATTTGGAGTAGAAAGGGAACGAGAATGGTTGTATTATAACTAACTGGGGCAAGTTCTGTTTAAGTTGTAACCTGGCTGATGAGAAAGAACTAGGAATAGAAACTGCTAGTCAGAAACTGTTGCCATAGTGAAAACTAGATAACAACCAAAAAAGTATATGAGAGATAAAAGGGAAGAGGACAGTGGAGAAAAGAATGTGAGATTGACTTAGAACTATAATAATGAACTCTGGGACACTACCTAGCTGCCATTTTTCTCCTATGTCCCTTCAGAAAAATTGGTGAATTAAGTATTGATGAATCTGGACTCTGGATTTAGCTTTGTGATCTAGGCCTAGTTACCTAATTCTTCATTCAAAACAAAGCAAAAGGAGGGAAGAAGATGGCAAACATGAACGTGAGATAGGAAATATGGAAGGAAGCACATGAAGACTGACAAATTTGTGTTGCTCACAAGTGTTTGCAGTTTGACATTTGTAGTAGGCATTCTAGAAGTATACCTGTTAATTTAGCAGAATGAGAACAGATTAGATAATTTTTTTATCACTAAAGAAAAGATAAGAATTTTCCATAATTTCTCTATTTAAAGGAAAGAGTAAATGAATGAAAATGAAGAAAAGTTACATTGATTTTTTTTTTTGCTTTCAGAATGAAAAGAGTTGTTGACTAACTTGAAATGTTTTGGGCAACATGAGTAAGAGAGGTGAGAAAATGTCTCAAGGGCAGGAGCTATTTTATTCTTTGCCTCCACAGCAGGGCACAAGACAAGGAATGTAATTAACAAATCACTGAGTGTTTCTCTGCTTTAAGGGAACTTGGACTATCATTACCTTACAAGTCAAGTCGTTTACCATCCATTTGTTTTATATGCATTCCATAAAGAGATTAAGAAACTATTTCTTCTGATGATATTACTAGCCCAAACTTCTGATCTGGCCCATGGATTATAGAATTGAAATGTCCTCAAAACCGAGCAATCGGGGCTGGGGATGTGGCTCAAGGGGTAGCGCGCTCGCCTGGCACACTTGCGGCCCGGGTTCGATCCTCAGCACCACAAACAAACAAAGATGTTGTGTCCGCCGAAAACTAAAAAATAAGTATTAAAAAAATTTCTCTCTCTCTCTCTCTCTCAAAAAAAGAACTTGTTAATCTGAGGTAAACAAGCATACCTCTCAGAGCCTTCTGAGTCTTTTCTGCCTGTAGTTAAGGACCCTAGGACTTGAGGTGATATTTAGGAGGGAAAGATTGCAACTTGGTAGTTATACTTCTTGTATCTTAATTCTCCAATTATTATGTAGGGTTTTCTTTTTCTAGAAAGAGACTAATCTGGAATGAGAATGAATTCTCATCAGTAAAAGCAAAGCTTTAAGTAGGTCATCTGACTTTGCTTTTGTGTTTCACATTCACCCTAGTTATAAAAGAGCCTTTCATGAGTATTCTAGGCTTTCATCACTGCCAGACTCTCCACAGGCATTGTGAAAGAATTAAGCTACCCACCCTCCCCCATGCTGGTCTCATGGACTCTTTCATAGACTGTACACTAGACTATGTTTAGCTCAGCAGGATCTTTTTGCAAACACTGAATCCATGAACAGTTTTCCTTCTAAATAAGAGATTCAGTATTGATTAGTATTACAGCCACAGAAGTTAGTGTTTGCCAGTATCTAATAGGTATGGTGACTTGCAACCTTATTTTGGCCAGATTATGAGGCCAAAGTTTAAGTAGTGTTTATATTAAAGTGACTTATATCTGAAATTTATCTATAAATTTCTGTCACTTCAGTTGGATAGGAGGTTTATAAATGCTTCAAATAATCTAGTTAATGTATGCATAATTAAAAATTTTAAAGAAGCTGGTTAACGTTGAAATAATTAATTTTTCAAGTTTTGACTACAGGAGTGGAAGAAAAGGAAACTTGGGATTTTGAAGGAATACTTAGCAACTTGCTTTTAGCAAGGGATAGTTAGGGGTAATAAAGGGTTTACATTTACTGGCATTTGCATTCTGTTAAGATCCATACCTCTCAAGAAAATTACAACTATATGGGGTTAGTCATAAGTTTGATTTTTGAAGGACTGCAGCCCATCAGTTAAAATAGGTTCCAGACAATTCTGGTGAAATAAGTCTTGGGTCTGCCAGTATCCTGCTGCAGTTGTTCCCACTGTAAAATATACTCTAACGTCTTCTGGGGTGTTAGTCTCTTAAATACTTTATTTTATCAGTCATTACTGCTATCTACCTTCCTTTCTTATCAATATACTATGCTTAGTGATTCAGCAGTTCAGCCGTTCTTTTGCCAGTACTCAACCCCTTTGCTTATAGTTTTGTTACATTTATCCAGCAAAACCTTGATTCTGTGTGTTCTCCAAATTGTTAGGGTATAGAGCAGTTTTCTAGAGAAGTCGTCTAGAAAAATGGGCCTTACCTCATCTGGGCTGCCCAAAGTCAGCACCTCCTATTATTTTCTGCAGCATTATTACTGTACTATTCACTTACAAAAACTTTATCCTACTGTCTCACCTGGCTCTCTGCTTTGACCTGCTACATACATCACATAGAAATCTTAAAAGATGGGCCCTGCGTGTGGCGCACACCTGTAATCCCAGGGACTTGGGAGATAGAGGCAGGAGGATCACAAGTTTGAGGTCAGCCTCAGCAACTAAGTGAGGCCCCAAGCAACCTAATGAGACCCTGTTTCAAATTTTTTAAAAATACATAAATAAATAAAAAGGACTGGGGATGTGGTGGCCCAGTGGTAAATCCCCTCTAGGTTTAATTCTAAGTATCAAAAAAATTCACTTGTTCTGAGGTGCCTTTTAAATGCAAACCAACCAATCCGGAGCCCACTGATCAGCCTCAGTTATCAGGCTCTCAAGGGACTCTTACACTGTGGACCACTCTGTGCCTACCCTGTTTACTTCATCACCAGGTATCAGAAAACTAGGGACAGCCCCAAGCCCACAGAACCCACTGAAATTATTCAAACTAGCCAATCCTGAGCCTCCTTACCCTTCCTTGCCCATTCCTTCCCACTGAAACCACAATAAAGACTCTTGCCTGTGTTTTCACCTTGTTCCCTCAGCCTGCCAACTGATTTTAGTATTTCCTCCTTTGGTTTCCTTGTGGCATGACAGGTACCGTCCTCCTTAAAACTGGAACCATCTTTTCAGTCACAGACATTCTGCGCTGGTCTGTTGGTCTCACTGTACCTGAATAATAATTTCTAGCATCTTCCATCTGCTTGATTGTCTTCTGTGTATTTTTTTCAATGAAAATATCTGCTCAGCTGGGTGTGGTGGTATATGCACCTGTAATCTCAGCAGCTTGGGTCTCTAAGGCATGAGGATCACAAGTTTGAGGGCAGCCTCAGCAACTTAGCAAGACCCTGTTTCAATATATAATAAAAAGAACTGGTCGTGCCACTCATTGGTAGAATTCTGAGTTCAATCCCCAGTACTGAACAAAAGAAAAGAAAGTATCTGTTCAAATCTAACTTCCTATTCCTTTTTCTTCTGTAACCCATGGTAACCATCATTCTATTTTCTAACTCCTAGATTTGACTACTCTTGGAATCATGCAATATTTGTCATTTTGTTCCTGTCTTATTTTACTTAGTATAACATACTCGGGGTTCATCCATGTGGTAATGTGTCAGAATGTTTTTCCTTTTCAATAGTGAATAATGTTCCATTGTATGTATATACCATATTTTATTTATCATCTGCTAATGGATGCTTGGGTTACTTCCACCTTTTGGCTATTGTGAATAGTGCAGCTTCATGAACATTGGTGTGCAAATGATTTTTTCAAGTCCATGCTTTCAATTCTTTTGGATATATTACCAGATTAAAATTTCTGAATCATATGGTTGGTTGGTTTATATCAGAGATTGAATTTAGGGGCACTCAACCACTTTTGTTTGTTTGTTTATTCATTTATACATACATACATACATATCAGGGATTGAATTCAGGGGCCCTCAACCACTGAGCCACATCCTGAGCCGTATTTTGTATTTATTTAGAGACAGAGTCTCACTGAGTTGCTTAGCACCTCGTTTTGCTGAGGCCAGCTCACATCCTCCTGCCTCAGCCTCCCAAATTGTTGGGATTATAGGCATGCACCACCACACCTTACTTGTATGGTTTAATTTTATAAGGAATTGCTATACTGATTTCTAAAGCAGTTGTAACATTTACATTTCTATCAGCAGTGCATAGGGTTCTAATTTCCTTACATCTTCACCAACATTTGTTATTTTCTGGTTTTTTTGTTTTGTTTTGTTTTAGTAGTAACCAACCTAGTGGGTATGAAATGGTCTCTGATTATGGTTTTGATTTGTATTTCCCTAATAGTGATATTGAACATCTTTTAATGTGTTTTTTGGCCATTTGGATATCTTCTTTGGAAAAATGTCTGTTCATGTCCTTTCCCTATTTTTTAATCAGATTGTTTTTTTTTATTATTTTATTGTTGGTTGTTCAAAACATTACATAGTTCTTAATATACCATATTTCACAGATTGATTCAAGTGGGTTATGAACTCCCATTTTTACCCCGTATACAGATTGCTGTGTCACATCAGTTACATTTCAGATTGTTTTTTGTTGTTGAATTGTAGGAGCTCTTTATCTATTCTGGGTTTCAATTCCATAATAGATATGTGATTTGTATACATTTTCTTCCATCTTTGTATTGCATTTTCATTTGTTGATAGTGTTCTTTGATTCACAGAAGTTTTTTAAATTTTTTTAATTCTAATCAGTTATACATGACAGCAGAAAGCTTTTAATTCATTGTACACAAATGGAGCACAACTTTTCATTTCTCTGGTTGTACATGATGTAAAGTTGAACCACATGTGCAGTCATACATGTACTAGAGTCATGATGTTCATCTCATTTCACCATCTTTCCTACCCCCATGCCCCTTCTTTCCCTCCCCTTGGCCCAATCAAAGTTCCTCCATTCTCCCTGCAACCCCATCCCCACCTTGGCCCCATTATGAATCAACACCCACAAAAGTTTTTAATTTTGATGAATGTTATAGTATAGATGTGGTGTCCCCAAAATCTCACGTTTGAGACAATGCAAGAAAGTTTGGAGGGAAGAAATTATTGGGTTATAGCCTTAACCTAATCTGAGTTAATCCCTGATGGGATTAACTAAATGGTAACTGGAGGCAGGTGTGGTGTGGCTGGAGGAAGTGGTTCATTGAGGGCGTGGCTGTATTTTTGCCTGGAGAGTGGAGTGTCTATCTCTGCTTTCTGATCATCAAGTGAGCGGCTTCCCTCTGCCACACTCTTCAACCATGATGTCCTGCCTCTCCTTGTGCCCTGAGGAATGGAGCCAGCCACTCTGCTGAGACCTACGAAACTGTGAGCCCCTAAATAAACCTTTCCTCCTTTACTTTGGTCTGGTTGGATTTTTTATTCACAGCGGCGAAATGACTGACTAAAACAGTGAATCCAAATTTATCTCTTGTTTTATTGCCTATGCTTTTGATGTTGTAAGAAATCATTGCCAAATTCAGTGTCATGAAAGTTTTGCCCTATGTTTATTATGAGAGTTTTATAGTTTTAGTTCTTACATTTAGGTCTTTGACCCATTTTGGGTTAATTTGTGTATATAGTTAAAGGCAAGGATCCGACTTCAGTTTTTTGTATGTGAATATCTAGTTTTCCAGGCTACATGTTTTAAAAAGGCTGTCCATTGAATTGCTTTTGCACCTTTGTAAAAAAATATTTGAGCATATTTGTGTGAGTCTATTCATGGTTCAGTATTTTATCCCATTTTTCTTTATGTCTATTCTGTGTTAAGACTACACTATCTTAACTATGGTAGCTGCACAGTAAACCTTAACATTGGGTAGCAAGGTTCCTCTCTCGTTTTCCTGGTTTGTCTCATTTTTAGGTTTTATATAGATAAGCTATACTATGTGTGGTTTTATGTATCTAATGGCATGCTTTAAAAACAAATACTTTTCCATATTGTTCAGTGTTTTAATTAATTTGCAATATAAATGTGTACCAGACTCTATTTTATGTTTGTTCATTGTCCTAACAATGACTGACATTCCTACCTCCAGGGTCTTCTCTGCCAAGGCCCCAAACTGAGTTTTGCCTGAGGCGTAACCTAAAGGCAGGAGAACTTAAGAATCTTGATTCATAGCCTTCCTTAGTAGTCCAGATTTGTTTTCCTTGGAATTTCATCTGCAGAAGGGTGCTGCTCTCCAGGCCACTAGCTGCAGGGGGTCCTCTATCCTTTGATTTAGACTTTTCTATTATATCGCCTTTTTGAAGAGAAGACCTAAGAAGAGAGCGGGGTTCTGATGTCCTGGAGCTTTAGCTCTTCAGCATTTTTTCAGGCTGTTTTTTTCTTCACTGTGCTGTTCCTACCCTACTCTCCTTGTGGCAAGTATCAGTTTTCTACTCATCAACACCCACCTACTCCTGCTTGTCAGATGTCTCCTGCCTGACTTGCTCATTGCTGCCTTTGTCACTTGTACAGCTGTCCTCTTCCCTACTTTGGCTTCCTGCCTGTCTTCCATGGCAGCTGCTCTGTCATTGCATGTCTGCTATCCTGCCCCTTCTTCCACCACCTCTTGCAGTTACAACATGTATTGCAGTATTGCACATTCTTCACGTTCAGAACTACACTCATCATCTTCCACACGGTATGCCCCCAAACCAGTCATTCTCCAGCATATAGCACTGCTGTTTAGACACCTGGAATTCCTTACTGCAGCTTCTCATTAAGTCTTTAATTTGACTTCCATAAATAATCAAGTCTCCTGTAGAAATTCCTGTCTTGCTCTGAGGTCCTCCTACTTTATTGGCTAGATTATTTTGAAGGCTTTGGATAGTGACCTGCCTTACTACAAATATTACCAGTTGATCCTCCGTTCTGCAGTTAATTATTATTTTTAAAATCCGAATTGTTCCAGTCAACTTCTCAAAATCTTTAGTGGTTCCCCTTTGTGTTAAGTGGTAAGTCATTACTTTGTTTTATTTATTTATTTTTAATTTTTTTTTGAGAGAGAGGGAGGGAGGGAGGGAGAAGAGAGAATTTTAATATTTATTTTTTAGTTTTTTCGGAGAACACAACATCTTTGTTTGTATGTGGTGCTGAGGATCGAACCCCGGCCACACGCATGCCAGGCGAGCCAGGCGAGCGAGCTACCACTTGAGCCACATCCCCAGCCCCTACTTTGTTTTGTTTGGTTTGTTTTTTTTTTGTGGGGGAGTGGTTTTTATTGTGTTCAGTCTACATCATGATTGAGAGAAGGTTCCTCTTCTCGCCTCTTGGTGTTCATTTAACCTCCTGCCTGCATCCTCATGGATATCAGTTTTTCATGTCTGTCATTTTTATATTCTTTTAACAGAAATTTATTGAAGTCTTGCTTGGTGCCCTTACCCAGCTCTTTGTATTCCTGGAATGAGATGTTTTTTCAAGTTTCCAGTTCCTCTCTCTTGAAAGGCTATGACCCTTCTCTTGGCTAGCTAGTCATATTCTTCCATGTTTAGCATCTTCTCTCCTTGAGAATTCCTTCTCTGGTATACAGTTTTCCCTCCTCACCTTAGAGTTAATTGGCTAAAGTTTTTTTTTTTTAATGCAGGTAAAAATTCAGGATTTGAATAAAGTTTATTTGTGCCTACTACTAGTTAGCGAACTCCTTGGTGACAGTGTCCATAACTATCTACCTGTGTGCCCCCCAATATTTGGTCAGTCATTAAGGGAAGAATATGAACTTTGGAGTTTCAAAAGCCCTGAGTTTGAATACCAGTAGATGTTTATTAAATATGTGTCCTTGTACAAATTCCTTAATCTCTGGGCTCTTTTGTTTCATGATCTGCAAAATGGAAAAAAAAAAATAGTACTTAGCTCATGGGGTTATGAGGATTAAATGGGTTAAAGGTACATAAAAAGTATAATAACCAGTGCCTAGCACACAGCAGGCAACCACAGATTATAGTTGTGAAAATATTTTCTGTTCCTAATGGTAAACAACTTAACTACTGAACCCCTCTAGTCACCTTTTCCTTAAATTAGAGAACCTGCCCAACTCTAGGGCAGAGTTTATTGCTCCCAGCTGCTGCTTTGTTTCTCTCACACCCTGGAGGCATCTTCAAGTAAGACTGAGAGTTGAGCTAGTATCTTTCCCACAAAGAGTTTAATCTCCCCCAAAGAGGTAAGTTTATTTAAAAATCAAGACTAGTACTTGAATGTAGATATTGGATATCAGATGACATTTTAAAAAATCACTGCTCCTCTGTTGAGAGAGGTATAAAATGGAAATAATCTCAATTAGTTTTAGTTGGTGTTGGGAAGACTCACCTATTCATTAGTCTTTAAATCTTTTTTTTTAATGTTTTTGTTTTGTTGTTTTAAAGAGAGAGATAGAGAATTTTTTAATATTTATTTTTTAGCTTTCGGCAGACACAACATCTTTGTTTGTATGTGGTGCTGAGGATCGAACCCGGGCCGCACACATGCCAGGCGAGCGCGCTACCGCTTGAGCCACATCCCCAGCCCCTAGTCTTTAAATCTTTAAAAGATCAAATAGTGATAGGTGAAGAAAAGCCAGGTAGTCTTGGGTTTGAATTCTACCTCTGCAATATACAAACTGTGAAACCATCTCTCATTCATTATCTGCAAAATGGAAGTAAGAGTATGTAATTTGAAGAGTTGCTATGACATCTGAGAAAATGTCACAGATGTCATTTAATCACATTTTATCAGTAATAATGAATAAATATGGAATGCTTAATTTTGAGTAGCAAGACTCTTAATGAAAGCTGTCACAACCAAAGTCTAAACTCTGGAAAATGTGCAGATTAGTTTTCCTTTATTAGTGAGGAATTCATAATGTTTTTTATAACTTTGAGTAAGTATATGCAGGGCTCACTGGTAATTCTGATCCCACGAGCATCATAGGTCATAATCTGAGGAGTTGAATACAGCTCCTTGTGAGCAGTTGTATCAGGATTGGGGTAGGTCACATACTTTAGACAATGGAATTGATTCATTTCTTTCTCAGGTATATAAAATATGAAGGTAAGCTGAGCTGGTGTGGCAGTTTGACAGTGTCATCAAAGAACCTAGTCTTTTATCTCTTGTTCTGATGTAAAGGTCTAGAATAGCTGCCAGAGTTCTCATTATCACATCTGCATTTCTGGAAGAAAGGAAAAAGACTCAATTCCTCCCTTTTAAACCACATTGTTCATTGAGATCTCATAACACATTTTGGTTTCTCTCTCCTTGACTGAGAGTTTAATCACTTGTCCATACTTATTTGAGGAATGGGTATATTATCCTTATACTAGCATTCAGTTTTCTTTATTTTTCCTCTCCTTGCCCTCCTGTGAGAAGGCACTGCCCTCAGGGCCTTAGCATCCATTGACAGGGAGGGAATGTGTATCTGGGCAAGGAGGCAGGCACTGGGCATGCCCATGAATGGTTCCTTCATCTTGGGAACAGGACATATATTTCAAATAATTTACTCCTGAAATGAATGTCAGCGTGTTTAATCAATTGTCTGTGGACTAAACATTCAAAGTTTCTGTAATTCAAGAGAGAAGCCTCCAGGTACACAGCACAGTAAATCATAATAACACCAATATCAGTGTTACAGAGTTGATAAGGATTAAATGAAATGAGGCATACAGAATGCTCAGAGAAACTTGGCTTTTGTGATTAGAGAGCAGGTGTGAATGATTTAACAGCCAGTGGGAGATTGGGAGTGATTTAAGAGCCCACTGGGGAGTTGAGAGCTTCCACATATATCCATAGAAAATATCTCAAATCTACAATGCTGAATTTGAATTTTAAGTATATTTAGGAAATGTTCTTAGACATTCAGTATTTTTCAAATTATTGTTACTAATGGCATCATGCTTTTATTTGTTATTTGAATGTTGAACTTTGCTAATTGAGCAACCTAATGTATATACGGTAGAAATATTATTTTAAGTTAGTAAGAAATCTTTTTTGTAATGAAAGGACCATATATTGGCCTTTTGAGTGGGAGGAGCAGGAAGGAGAACACAATGTGTGTGCCATTGTGTCCAGTATATTAGGGAAATGCCTAGACTTCATGACTCATCTCCCCAAATCTCCTTGTTCAGTTGTCTGTACTCAATTAACCAAAAGCTTGTGGTTCACAAAGTGTGCTTTGAAAAATGAACAGTTATAAACTTGGGTTTCTCCCATTATTGTGTCTTTTCTGGAATATAAAATTCTGTTTTTACTCAGGGCATTGTTGCCTAATAGAAAATGATATATAAGACAGGAGAGGAAATTGTATATAAATCACTTAACAAAAGCAAATAGTTAAAATAACTGGTGTATCCATATGATTAAACACTATGCAGCCATTGACAAGAAAGATAACTATGTATTGATAATGGCATATGTTTAGGATTTATTGTATAAGACATGTATAATAGAATCCTGTTTATATTTTAAGTGTGGCTATACACTCATGTAGTACAGAAAACTTCTGAAGGCAATAGAAAGAAGTATTTAGCAATCTCTTTTGGGAAATGGGACTAGCAGGTGGTGAATGTTTTACACCCTTCTTGTTTGCACTTCTTTTAATGAACATGCCTTACCTTTTTTCCCCCCATAGTTGATAATGTGTAATGGTGGAAGAGGAAAAACCAATGACTTTCTTATTTTTAAAAGATATCCCTAAATTGCCCAGTGCAGTGGTGTGGCTTGTAATTCCAGCAGCTGGGGAGGCTAAGATAGGAGGATCTCAGGTTCAAAACCAGCCTCAGCAAAAATGAGGTGCTAAGCAACTCAGTAAGACCCCATCTCTAAATCCAATTACAAAATAGGGCTGAGGATGTGGCTCAGTGGTTGAGGGTCCCTGAGTTCAATCCCCAGCCCCCCCCCAAAAAAAAAACCCACAAATGACAATAGTTATGTAGTATAAAATACTCCAGAATAAATACAGAAAGATATGTATTGGATGAAAAAGAATATTTTAAGGACATAAAAACTTAAATAAATGAAGAAAATATTGTGTTCTAGGATTGCAAGATTTAATTCCTTAATATTGCCAAAATGGCCATACTACCAAAGCACTATATAGATTTCATGCAATTTTTATTAAAATTCCAATGACATTCTTCATAGAAATAGAAAAAGCAGTCATGAAATTCATTTTGAAAAATAAGAGGTCCAGAATAGTTAAAGCATTCTTCGGCGAAAAAAGTGAAGCAGAAGGCATCACAATAATAACAGTGCATAATATTCCATACCAGTTTATATCTTGGTTGCTTCTGTTACGGGCAGCCAAGCCAGAGAACCTGCCTAGGTCCTGGCTGACTGCATTTGGTCATCTGCCCTCATAAGAAATAAGCAAATATTGTAAAAAGAAAAATGAATTTAATTACAATTTGACCGAACTGTTTCCACTAGTATAGAAGTGGCTACAATCTATGCAGGGGGTGGGGGAGCTGTGCTAACCAGGAACTTGTTATAATTTCGGTTTGCACATGCACCTGCCTAGGCCAGAAGGCAGCTTCTCAGTTTCCATTCAGCACTAGCAAACTCCAGATGCAGAAAAGCGGATACCAGGAAGTTGGGAAGGAAAAAACACTTTGAGTCTTTTAATTTCAAAGGGGCTGTATTACACTTCCAAGATTTGACAATTATGAATAAAGTTGCTATAAACATCTCTTCAGGTTTTTGTGTGGGCAAAGGTTTTCAACTCATTTGGGTAAATATCAAGGGAACACACTTGCTCGGTCACATATGATAAGGGTATATTTAATTTTATAAGAAATTGCCAAATTGTTTTTCAGAGTGACTTTACTTTTGCATTCCCACCAGGGGTGAATGAGAGTTCCTGTTGCTCTATATTCTCACAAATATTTGATATTGTCAGTGTTGGATTTTGATCATTTCTGTATAATGATCTATCATTCTTGTTTTAATCTTTCAATTTTTAATATGTAATGTTCATCTTTTCACATGCTTATTTGCTATACATCTATCTTTTTTGGAAAAGTGTCTACTCAGGTCTTTTGTCTGTTTTTTAATGTAGTTTTCTGAGTTTTGAGAGTTCTTTGTATATTTTGGAGAATAGCATTTTATCATGCTTTTTGTAAATATTTTCTTCTAGTCTGTGGCTTGCCCGCTTAGTTCTCTTGACATCATCTTTTGCAGAGTGGAAGTTTTATTTTAAAGAAGTCCAGCTTATTTTTATTTCTTCTTATTTTTTGAATTGTGCCTTTGGTTGATGTTTTATTAAAAAGTCATTGTCAGGATACAGGAAAAATTATATAAAGTTATTTTTTCTTAGGTTATCTTCTAGGGATTTTATACTTTAGTGTTTTACATGCAGGTCTATGATCCATTTTGTGAAAAGTGTGATGTTTGATCTAGAATTTTTTGTAGGTAGATTGTAGGTGAGTTGTTCCAGCACCATTTGGTGAAAGGATTATTTTTGCTCCATTGTATTACCTTTACTCTTTTTTCAAATTTATGTTGGTTTATTTCTGTTCTGTCCTGTTCTGTTATGTTGATTTATTTGTATATTTCTTTTGACAGCATTGCACTGTCTTAATCACTGTAGTTTTGTAGTAAGTCTTGATGTCGGGTAGTTTCAGTTTTGACTGTTTCTTCTACTTCAGTTTTGAGTTGTCTTTCTTGAGTCTTTGCCTCTCCATATAAACTTTAGAGGCCATTTATAGACTACCTGGGATATTGATCAAGATTATATTAATCTATAGACCAGCTTGGGAAGAACTGATATCTTAATATTATTGAGTTTTCCTATCTGTTCAAGATTGAGTTCTTTTACATTTAGTGGCATTTATTTATTTATTTTAAAGTTAGATATGGTCCCCTTTATTTTTATTTCTTTATTTTTATATGATGCTGAGAATGGAACCCAAGACCTCATGCATGTGAGGCAAGTGCTTCTGCCACTGCGCCACAACCCAGCCCTTTTACTTATTTTTTATTCCATTGTTACCTTCACAATTTCTTGCATTGTCTTTTTGCTTAGAAACTTCTCATCCTGAGCTCACATAATATTTATTTATCTTCGTTTTAAGTGTGACTTTTAACTATTTGATTTTATTTGTTTGTTTGTAACAGGGATTGGACCCAGGGTGCTTAACCATTGAGCCACATCCCCAGCCCTTTTTATTTTGTTTTTGAGACAGGGTCTGAGTGGCTTAGAGCTTCAGCCTCTTGAGCTGCTGGGATTATATGCATGTGTAACTGTACCTGGCAAGCATTTAATTCTTTTTTTTTTTTATTGGTTGTTCACAACATTACAAAGCTCTTGACATATCATATTTCATACATTAGATTGAAGTGGGTTATGAACTCCCAATTTTACCCCAAAGCATTTAATTCTTTAACCCAGCTGGAACTTATTTTGGTATGTGGAATAAGGTGATGCCCTAACTCCTTCCCCTCAACAACATATTTATTTTTCCCAACTTCCTGTTGATTTATCAATAATAGATTTGATGGATATATAATAGTCATCCTTCCAATTTTCCTGATCATCGTGGAAAAAATTATGTGCATTGCCAATTTTAAAATATAGCAAGGTTAGGAATTGAACTGGTTTCTATTAGAGATCAATGTTTGCTGTCCAGATCTTTCAGTGTTATACAGATATCACTGATTTAATAATCATAACCCACAAAGAATGAAGAAATGGTCAAAATTTTGTGTGGCTGCACCTGGTGAAGGCCATTGTCTGAGCCCATTTCCCTGCTTGGCATTGCCATACTAACTATGGCAAACTTACAGGGTGTATATGAACCTTCTACATCTCAGTCTTTTCTCACTTCTGCCCTTCCCCCCTGAGTTTTTCAGGTACACCTTAAGAAAGCATATACTCTTTCCCTTGAAGAGTGAGTACAATATTGAATTACTTTTAGATTGGACGTCTTATGAAGTGGAGTTCATAAGCAAATTGCTTCCCTGTTGTTCCTCTAATTTCTAGCCCAGTATTAGGGCAAAGAAATCTGAATGGATAAATGAATCACTATTACTGGTGGGAATATGCTGCTGTCTTACGTGGTTTGAGGTAGGATAGTTTGATAGTAGTTGTATAATGTCTACTTCAAAGAGTAGTACATTAATGCATTCAAACTACATTCTTGATACTTCTCTGGACTATAAAGATAGTCATCAGCTTGCGAAAAGGACTGCTACCTAGCTCTGACCCACAGAGGTACATTCTGGCTTGGGGATTTTAAACAGTTTTTCAGGTGATTCTAAAGTGCAATCGAGCTGCCTTTAAAAATGTGTTCTGATTTAGACCGACTTCTGTATGTATAAAGATTCAATTAATAGTTGAACTCCTGAAGAAATGTTACTTCATAAAGATCATTGGCCCTATAAACATATTTTAACAGCTAGGAGGATGCTGCCCCAAATACTTGTATTTTGAATAATTTGGACATATTTATAATAATATAGGGCCTCATCTGACATGACTTCCCATTTTTCAGGTCAGCATGGATTCCTGGTTTCTTCTTGTTCTGTTTGGCAGTGGACTGATACACGTCAGTGCCAGCAATGCTACCACAGGTAAATTGTCATTTGAGAAAACTGATATTTGATGCAGAATTTTACTTTCACATATAATGACCCAGATTTGAAGACCTAGTTGATATAATTTTAAACTTTTCTTTAAAAATGTTAGTAAAATAAATACGTTGGAAATCTCTGAATTGTGTTGAATGCTTAGCATTGTTCTACATGTTACTATTTTAAACATATCAGAAATGTGATCTTTCCTGGAAAAAAAAAAAGTTTAACTGAGTGAAGAATTTCATTTATTTCTCCCATAGGTAGCCCTTTGGAGGAATGATTCACTTAATATAAAAATGTGTGTGTGTGGGGGGGGGGCTTTGTCTGATCTCCAGATATTTGATGAGTTTATTAAGGTTTACTGCCTTATGTTATAACTTTTGAGTCTCGCATTCTTTGTGTAATGTTTTCTTATGTTTTGCTGTTTGTAGTTTCACCTTCCTTGGAAATTACAAGATCAATTAAAGCATCAACAGCAGAATCAGTCAAAGAACAGAACAGAACTTCAAATCCAACCTCATCAGTAACTTCTCTTTCTGTGGCACCAACACTCAGCCCAAATATAACTTTGGGACCTACCTACATAACCACTGTCAATTCTTCATACTCTGACAATGGGACCACACGATCTGTAAGCACCGATTCTGTAGGCACTACCATTTCACCAAATGCAACATGGCTTCCAGATCACCAATTTACAGATGCCAGAACAGAACCCTGGGAAGGGAATTCCAGTACTGCAGCAACCACTCCAGAAACCTTCCCTCCTTCAGGTACCGGAGATGGTTTTTGCTCCTCCTTTCACTCTTTGAGTGTATTCACCCTTTTATCATCTTTGTTTTTTTCTAGCTGTAAAGTTTCTTGAAATAAGTAAAATTGCCCAAGGAAAGTAATAAAACCTAGGTGTAAAGAATTCTTTTTATTTTTATTCTTTATATTTTATTTAATTAATTATTATTATTATTATTATTTTTTGATGTAAGAACTTCTTAAGAATATCTGGTGAGCATAGAGTTAAGAGGAAGGAAGTCCTTGCTGTGGTGCAAGGACTCTGAGGCAGAAGTATTACAAGTTCAAAGCCAGCCTTAGCAACTTAGCAATTTAGTGAGCCCCTGTCTCAAAATAACATATAAAAAAGGGCTGGGAATATGGCACAGTGGTTAAGTACCTCTGGGTTCAATCCCCAGTCCCAATAGATAGATAGATAGACAGACAGACAGAAAGAAGTGGAAGGAAGATTCTAGAGGATATCTTTTTGCTAGGTGATATCCTACTTAGATTGGGGAGGCCTAAGTGTGTTTAAAGGGAAGAAAAAGGTTGTAAATACAAGCAAAAGAGGGGAACTAATTGATGATGCAAGACTGAAGATGAAAGGATACAGAGACTGAGTAATGATTAGCTTTGAAAAGGAGAGAATCATGGAGACCATGAGAAAGAAAATGAAAATGAATGTCCCATAACAATTAGCTGCAGAATGGAAGACCAGTGTCAAGGCATGGAATTAGAAAGGGGCTCAGGGAAACTGTTACATTGCAGTGACAATTATTTAGGACCTTGGCCTAGTCCCCTTTCTCCTTGAATCAGCATCAGTGGATTAAAGCAGAAGTGGTCCCTGAGATAGAATTAGAGCCCTGTGTCTGAGACCAGGTGAATAGGTCAAGTTTCTGACTTTGAACCTCGGGTTCCTAGTCTAAGATGATTAGAGGATCCCTGAAAGAGCTTCTGTGAAGAATAAATAGTTGTTTGCTGATTGCCATATTACTGTCATTCCTTTTTCTAGCAAAATCACTGTTGCCTCTTCTATGATTCCATCCTTTTAGCTTAAATTTCTTCCCTGTTATATGAATTCCCCTGGGTGGACTCATGTCTGGTGCATGGGGGAGAGCATTCAGAAAGTACTTGCAAAATCACATCTCATTTGGTTATTCCAGATGACATCTTTCATCTAGACTTCAAAGCCCAGACCTAATATCTGCTTATGTTAATCTCATTTTTTTCTGCAATAAAGGCAGTGTAGCATTTGCAGTTAAGAGCATAGAGCCATTTTACCTGTTTGTATCCCAACTCTGACAGAAGCTCCTTTTGTGACCATTGGCAAATTTACTGAATCCTGTACTTCAGTTTCTTCATCTGGGGGCTGGGGATGTGGCTCAAGTGGTAGCGCGCTCGCCTGGCATGCGTGCGGCCCGGGTTCGATCCTCAGCACCACATACAAAGATGTTGTGTCCACCGGAAACTAAAAAATAAATATTAAAAAATTCTTTCTTAAAAAAAAAATTTTCTTCATCTGTAAAATAGGTGTGAATGATAGTAATAGTTTTTACCTCACAGAGAATCTGTTCTGATTAAGCAGATTAATACGGGTAAATTACATATTATGGTGCCTGTACATGATAAGCATTCTTTTGAAGTTTTAGCTGTTATTAGTTACAATTATTGCTCTGATAGTTACTAATATAATAAATGAATGTAATGGCATTCCGCTATCCTTGATAGACAGCTGCAAACAAATAAGGTCTGTTATTTGCTTTGGGCTTTAATTATACTTTATCAGTTATTACAATGCCTAACATTTAAGAGTTTTATGGAATAATCTGATTAAGGAAGTTTTATATTTTATAGGTGAAAGAGTTTTCTAATGATTAAACTATAATTTACAGAGTATTTTTTTTAAAGAGAGAGAATTTTTTTAAATATTTATTTTTCAGTTTTCGGCGGACACAACATCTTTATTTTATTTTTTATTTTGCCAGGCGAGTGCGCTACTGCTTGAGCCACATCCCCAGCCCTATGGAGTACTTTTTAATGTGCAGTTTATGACCCATTCATGAAATCAGTTTAATGGTCCACCACTGCTGAATGGTCCTATTTTATTTCTGTTTTTTTTTTTTAATCTTATGCATATAATTTTGTGAAACTTTTGTTATACACAAGCACAGTGTAGATATGTCTACTGAATGACAGTGTAAAATTTATTTCTTGCTGTGGGTTATGGTAATTGCTTAGGGAGGAAACATACAATAACTTGTACAAGCTGAAGGAGTAAGTGGATGAGGTGAGACTGTACTCAGGCCTAACTAATTTCATGACTCATGTTCTATTTTGTATGTCCTTCATTTGACAGTTTTATGAGGAGACATGGATAATTAGCTCCTTTTGATACATGCTTAATTTAAGATTATATAGAGAGCATAAATGATTTGCTTTAGATATCAATGCTTATAAGTAGGAAATTAAGCATATTTCTCACTTTTGTGGGCTTTCCCACATCTTTCATACACTGATATAGGCCTGAATTTTATTGTAGCTAAGAATCCAGCCATTGTATATTTAACACATTTCATGTCAGAGGAGACTGAGTTACGTATCACTAGTGACTTTTATTGGAGATCAGTAAAACAAGGAAACTGTATGGGTACATGAGTATTTCATGGTCTTAAACCCCACATCCTATTCATCATCTTACCAGTATTCCCATAATACTATATTTGCTTAATTAGAATTTGACATTTTAAGTCTTTATGACTTGGAATATTGTTTATTACCAAACTATAAGTAACCATTTAATTATTTTTCTTTGTGTACTTTTTTTTTCCTGAATTTGGTAATTGCATGACTTTTTGTTTAGTTTTCTTTTTAGTTATTGCTGGCCAATTCCCACATTTTCCAGAGCCCTGGAGTACAGTTTTTACAAAGGCAGGCCTATTAGATAATCTGATATATATATATTTTTTTAACCTATAGCAATTCCCTCTGAGGTCTCCATTGTCTTATTCCAGTCTAGGCTTGTTATCTCTAGGGCTGTACACAAATATCAGCCTAGAATTTTTATTCTCTGTCAATCTGGGAATTCCCCTTTCTCTTCCTGTCTTCCATATTGTTTTCTTTCATCTATCATTTGGTAAAACACATTCTTCTTGAGAAGGGGGTCCATTGGAGGTAAACTACATGAGACCTGACATGTCTAAAGCTTCTTTAGGGCTGTGTATGGAATTTGAGAAAGTAATTTTCCCCTGGCATTTTTGAAGTGCTGCCCTGACTTCTAATTTACCAAGCTTGAAGGATTCTGTTGCTGTTCTGATTCCTAATTCTTCCTGGTGCTATCATCAGTTTCCTGAAATTTCATCAAGTTGTATTATGATGTGGGTCCTTTTTCATTCATAATTTTATTACTTTATAGGCCCTCTGAAGCCTTGGTCCTTCTATTCTGAAATTTTTTTGTGTGTTTAAAAACTTTATTCTTTCTTCAAATTTTTCCTAAAACTACTCTATTACTTATTGGATTATTCTTGGATTTATTCCTTAATCTTTTTAATTTTTCTTTCCTATTGACCTTTCCTTTGAGTCTCTTTTTTTTTCCTTTTGAAAGTTAGCAGCCGGGGACAGTAGCCCATACTTGTAATCCCAGCTACTTAGGAATTTGAGGCAAGAAGGATCACAAGTTGGCAGTCAACCTGGGTTAACTTAATGAGACCCTGTCTCAAAATAAAATATGTAGCTCATTAGTAGAGTGCTTGCTTATACAGGTAAGACCCGGAGTTCAATCCCCAATACCTCAAAAGAAAAGAAAAAGAAAAGAAAGCAGAGGCACATACATATATTCCCTTTTTCTTCCATATGTAACAAAAACAATATATCATATTCATTTCTGCATATTGATTTTTTTCAGTTAGCTTATCTACTTTGTGTGTGTGTGTGTGTGTATTTTTTAAACAGTATTGCAGGGGATCAAACCAAGGGCCTAAAACATGTTAGGCACACGCTCTACCACTAATCTATACTCCCAGCCAACTTATTCTATATTTTAGTAAAGAACTGGTAATGTGGTTATATCTTAATATATTTATTCAGTTTTCCTATGAATAAGACATTCAGGTTGTTTTCAGAGCATTCTTTTCAACAATACAGCTTGTCATTTCAAACATGTATGAGCATATTAATAGGATAAGTTTTATTTAAGTGTGCATTTTATAAATTGATGAATATTGCCAACTTTTCTTTATTAGGAAATGTCTTCCTAATAGTATTATATCAAAGTACCTGTCTTTCTACACTCTTCAATACAGTGAATTATCAAACTTCTGGATTTCTGCCAAGTTGGTAGATAAAATTATTTCTCAGTGTAACTTTAATTTGCATTCCTCTGAATAAAATTGAGGATCTTTCCCCTTTTAAAATTTTATTATTGTTATTAATATTATAGTACTGGGCATCAAACCTAGTACCTTGCACATACTAGGCAAACACTCTACCACTGAATGACACCCCCAACCCCCCTTTCCATATTGTAAAAGACCATTTGTATTTTTTTTTTTTAAGAGAGAGGGAGAGAGAGAGGGAGAGAGAGCGAGAGAGAGAATTTTAATATTTTTTAGTTATTGGCGGACACAACATCTTTGTTTGTATGTGGTGCTGAGGATCGAACCCGGGCCACACGCATGCCAGGCGAGCGCGCTACCGCTGAGCCACATCCCCAGCCCCCATTTGTATTTTTTTTTATCTGAGCATTCTTTGTTGATATTCTTCAACCATTTTTCTTATTAGGATGTCAGGTTTTTTTGAACTCAAAAGCATTCTTTAAAAATTTGGGAAATGATTTCTGTTCCTACAGTGAAGTTTTTGTTTTTTTTTTTTAATGTGAGGTCTCACTATATTTCCCAAGCTGGTCTTAGAACTCCTTTGGTTCAAGTGATCTTCCTATTTCAAGCTTCTCAAGTACCTGGGACTGCAGGCACATGTCACCCACACATACCCTAATCTTTTAGCTTTTCTGTATTGCAGAAGATAGCATTAGGAATTTTTAATTTTTTAAATATGAATATGAGTTTGTTTAACTAAATGTTCTCTAGGTAATGGGCCATATTTAAGAAGGCCTCCCTTACTCCAAAATTCTAAAATAAATTTCTTCGTGTTTTCTTTTGGACTTTTAAGGTTTCTTTCTTTGTTTTCTTTTATTTCTTTGCAGAGGTGGGGGTGTTGGGGAGGATGAGTGGATATGTGTGCCCGCAGATGAGTGCTTGAATTTATTCTGATATTAATTGTGAGCTGTAGATGTATTTTCCCCCAAATGGCTAATCAGTTATCCCAGTGCCCCTTAATGAATAATCTATTTTTGTTCCCAATTATGAAGTGATGAGTAATTTTTAAAAATCCAGAATCATCCTGAAAAAAATTTGATTTGAAATGTCACCTTTATTATATGTGAGATGGATATTCAGTTTCCCATGTGTACTTGAGTATTTGGGGACATTCATTGTGTTTTCTGTAGATTTTTTTTTTCACCACTAAAGATTGAACCAGAGGCACTATAACACAGATATCCAAGCCCTTTTTATTTTTTATTTTGGGATGATCTCCTTAGTAGCTGGATAACAGGCATGAACCACTGTTCCTGCTATTCCAGGTTTTTTTTTTTATATTTGTTTTTTAGTTGTAGTTGGACACAATACTTTTATTTTATTTATTTTTATGTAGTGTTGAGGATTGAACCCAGGGCCTTGCACGTGCCAGGCAAGCACTCTACCGCTGATCCCAGCCCGTGGCTATTCCAGTTTTAATGAAGATTTATGTATAGCCATTAAATTTTGCCAGTTGCTTGTTTGGTGTCAGCAAGATCTGTTTTCATTTTTGTTCTATTGCTATGGTAAATTATATTAATAGATTTTTAAAATTCTAAACTGTCTACATTACTGCAAAACTCACCTTGGTAATGTATCATTTTCGTAACAAACTGTTGCAATCTGTTTGATATTATTTTATATAGGATTTTTCCCTTTGATACTGGCAAGTAACTTCTAAATGAACTTAATCTGTGGTTTTTGATAAGTTTTAATTCATCAGTGTTTTGTTTCATGAAAAGAATCTGAAAATTTACATAGGAAACCAGCCATTCAACTCACAAAGTTTATTTGAATGAATTTGAGGAAAAGTTGTTTCTTAAAATTGTTTAATTTCCTGCATAGCTATGAATAGTTCTCTTTGCATATTTTTTAATATTCTTTTTTTTTTCTTGTTTGAGTTCATGGTTCTTTGCTTTTTTTCCTCCAAAGAACCTACTATTTATTCTCTCATTTTTCAGTTTTAATTTCACTGATATTTTTAAATTCCTGTTCTTTTTGCCTTCTTTAAATTTATTTTGTGCAGACTGCTATCTTGAATGCTTAATTATTATCATTCTTTGTGTTAATTAACATTTAATGTTGTGAATTTTGTACAAGCACAGTTTTAGACATACATACTCCATAGGTATTCCTGTACTTAGTCGTGTTAATCAGGATTCAATATGAGCTGCTCTAGCAAAGATAACACCAAAAACAAGTGACTGAAGTAAGACCACGGTATCTTTCTCTCCCCAGAGGTGGGCAGAGTGCTTTGCTTTATCAGGGTCCGAGTCTCTTTGCTTTTTTTTTTTTTTTCTTCATCCCAACAATGTTGCGTTTATCTGCTTGATTATCTGCTCTCATCATTGGACCTTAGTTCTAGGTTCTGAGAACAGAGGGAATGGAGATAAACAATTTCTTTTCCAAAAGATGTGACCTGGAAATTACCACATTGCTTTTGCTCACATCCCATTAGCTGGAATTTATCACATGACTCTGGCACAAAGGAGTCTTAGAAATATAGTCTCTAGCTGGACAACTTTGTGCTCAGCTAAAAAATAAGAGGTCTGTACCAAAGGCAAGAAGAGGTGTTTTCATCATTGTGTTTTACTTGGTTTTGCTGTGCTGGGGACCAAATCCAGGGCTTTGCATGTATTAGGCAAGTTCTCTAAGCTATACCTCTATTTTATTATTGTTATTTTTAGATATTTTTTATTTTGATGTGGATTTTGATTTTTAATCAAATTTACTTTGTTAATTTTTAATTCTATTGTATGGTGATAAAAGAATATTGTACTGTTTTTTATTCCTGGGAATTTGTAAGAACTTATAGATGTTCCACAGGTCTTTGAAAAGATTTTCTCTGTAATTATATAGAATTGGGTATATACCAGTTAGGTTTTATACCTCTTATCATTTTTTAGGTCTTATATCCTTCCTTCATTTTGTCCTTTTGAGTTTTAATGATCCAAAAGATATGAACTCCTGAAATATAAAGTTCTGTAATTTGTATTTCTTCTTGCATTCTTATACTTTTTATGAATATTGATGTTACATTATTTGTGTACTCAAAAAGAAGGCCAGGCTGCTGACTAAAGTTTAGTGAATCTAGACAATTTTGTCTCAGTTGTTGGAGGATACCTCCTTCTAGGCCAACATTGTACCTGGAGAAAGAGTATCTATATTCCTGGAGCTTGTTTTGTTTTTACCTTAAATTGATTAGTAATGTTTTTCTTTAACCTGAGTGAATGTTTTTATTTGTCACTTATTACACAGGTAATTCTGACTCGAAGGACAGAAGAGGTGAGCTGCTCACCTTGTTTCTGTTGTCCCTTTTACACAGTGTATTCTCCAGTGTTTCCTCTGCTCAGTCTGGTAACCTTGTACCTCTGTGTCTGTGTTTTTTGTTTACTTTCGCTTGTTTTCATATTAATCTCATAATCTACTTTGTTCATTTCTTACTTTGTTACTTTCTAATTATTTTTTCTTAATACAAAAATATTTTACTGTTTTCTACTATTAGCACCACCAAAAAAAGAAGAGAAAAATTATGTAAAATATATCTAACATAAAACTGACCTTTTAATCATTTTTAAGTGTACAGTGGCATTAGGTACATTTATATCATTGTGAACCATGCATCTCCAGAACTTTTCTTTATCATCTCAAATGAAACAATAACTTCCTTTTCCTCCTCCTTGCAGCCCCTGGAAACCATTATTGTACTTCATGAATTTGTCTATTCTACATGCCTCATTTAAATGCCATTATACATTGTCCTTTTGGAACTAGCTTCCTTTATTCAAGCATTTTTATTGGTGTCAGTTTGGATAATTTATGTAATATGTAGTAATGCATTGAAATTAGTCTGGCATTGTCTACCAAGTAACTCCTTAGCACTGAAGTCATTGGTCATAATGACTATGTTTTCCAATTGTTACTTGGCCTTCACTGGTTTTATAGCTCAATTATTAGTTATAAACTGGGATAGAGATTTGCATGTAACACGTTTACTGGGAAAGAATTTTCTTTTTATAGCACCTGAGAGGGAAGGCAGAAGTATTGGATAGATGAAGGAAATGAGACATCATGTGATCAGAGCTAAGGCCAATCACATAGGAAACTCTGGAGCTGGAATCCCCTGGGCCAGGCTCTCTTAGGCCAAGTACAGTTCCTGGGAATAGACATGGCTCAAAGCTATTAGCCACTAACCCTCCCAGCAGCTGGGGGAGTAGGTTCTTTGGTCTTAAAGGAGATTTTGCTATCCATTATAGTTCCTGTGAAGTCTGAACAAGATAGGGATGCCACTTGCAAATAAAGATTTTCCCATCTAAGAAAATGCTATTGATTTTGACATATGTATTGAAGCTGGAAAATGCACAAATAGTAGAATATATGAGGAGACTGTGTAGTGCAGTACTTAAAAGCATTGGGTTCTGAAGTCAGACCACCTGGGTTGGTGTCTTAAGCCTGCTGCTTACTAGCAGGATGAGTAGATGTGTAACTTCCTTGTGCCTCACTTTTCCATTTTCAAAATGGGATAGGAACATTGTCTCTTTCACAGGGTTGTTGTGAGAAACGAGATATTGCATATGAAGTGCTGAGATCAGTACATAACAATTGCTCAGCTAGTGTTAGCTGTCATATTATTATCATTATGTTACCACCACCTTTCTGCTACCATTGCTATTTCAACATTCTCACAAACCACTAGGAACCTGTTGTGTAACCATACAACCACAAGTGCAGTTCCCTGCCAGTTCCCTGCCCTTTACTATTGATTGCAGTACTGGGAATTGAACCCAGGGCCTCACACATGCAAGGCAAATGCTCTACCGCTAAGCTATATTCACTAATCTATAACCTCGGTCCTTTTAAATTTTTTGAGACAGCTTCTCTCTAAGTTGTCCAGTCTGACTTTGATTTTGCAGTCCTTCCACCTCAGTCTCCCAAGTAGTTGGAATTACAGGTGTACCACAGCAACCTGCTGCCTTGTAATTTTTTTGTTTAATATTTTTTTAGTTATAGTTGGGCACAATACCTTTATTTTATTTGTTTATTTTTATGTGGTGCTGAGGATTGAACGTAGCACGCCTTGCATGTGCTAGGCGAGTGCTCTACTGCTGAGCCACAACCCCAAGCCCTTGCCTTGTATCTTTTAAACAAAATTTTGCTTAAATCTGTCTTGCCCTACTTTTTAATTTTAGTAATTTGATTCTTTTGCGGAGGAGGGGGCAGTCTTATGAAGACCTTTAAAGTGGTATTTGTTAAATATCAAATAAAAGATAAAGTTGGGGCTGGGGTTGTGGCTCAGTGGTGGAGTGCTCATCTAGCACACGTGAGGTACTGGGTTCAGCATCACATAAAAATAAATAAAATAAAGGTATTGTATTCATCTACAATTAAAAAATTTTTTAAAGATAAAACTGGTTACAAATATACTCTAAAATTATTTTAGATGTAATCATTTACTTAGCTGCCTTTTAAAATAAGAAAATAATGCCGTCTTATTTTTGTAAAAGAGTCCTTGACCTACAAAGTTCCAGAACCAGTGAGGATAAGCATTCTACTGAAACCCACAGACTCCTTAAAGTTTCTCAGCTCTCATTTCATATCATCTGGATCCTCTTCCCCTGGCTTTCTCCTTCAGTATTTTGAAGAGCTGGAGTCCATAATGGCGTTAACATTCTTGTTTAAAGATGTGTTCTTGGATTATCATAGTAAGCAACATTATTCTTGTGAATTCCACGGATGATTTTCCCTAAGCACCTTTAATAATACATTTAGTATTCATTCAGTACCTGTTAGATGCAGAGAATTCTAGCAAATTCTGTCTTGGAGGAAATATGTGAACTCCTGGAATCAAAGTCCATTCAATTACATGCTATTGGATGTCCTGCACAGAGTACTCAGAGAACTCAGAAGACTCTTTGTACCTGGGAAATGGGAAGGAGGCACAGAGATGAGCTTTGGGCAGTTTAAAACAGTAATGGGGAAAATGATATACCAGGTAGGGCAAAAGCAGGAGACACGAAAAAGCAAATCATGTGTTTGAGGAACTCTGCAGAGTTGATGTACACAAGGTAAAGAGTGGTAAGAGGTGGCCTCAACAGAATTGGCCTGATGGTACATGGAGCTCAGGGGTCAAGAGTATCTCCTGTAGGTGGTAAGGAGGGAGGAAGTGACATGATCAGTTTTGTTCTAGAAAGATTTTCCAGAGGCCTTAGGGAAGACAGATGAACAATGGATATCAAGGTTTCTGAATGGTACTTGAAACAATATTACACCTTTGAGACTCAATAAATACTTCTAAAAAATGTGAACACAAGATAAATAAATGACTAGGGGTATGGGAGTGTGATTTCACTGTTTGTTTGTAGTTGACCAAAGTATATTTTAAGAACTTATATAACTTATATAATTCACTTATCTACATGTGAGCTGTTAGAGTAATATGACCCTTTGATTTTATTGAAAAAGAGGCATTTGTTGTCTCACAATGCCTTGTTTATGTTTTGAAATGCTTGCACCCCTGGCCTGAGTCTAGAGAGTGAAACTTTGTTAGAATGGGAATTGAGAACAAAGTTATTGGGCAGGATGGAATAGACCTTGGCTGTACCAGCCTGCATTGTGCAGGTCCATCTCTTTGGATTACCAAGTCCAGGACAGTCCTGAACATAAGTGATGAATCTGTTTGGTCTTGCAGGGACCATAGGAGCGTGACTTGACTCTGAGGCTATCTCCAAGCACAGGGAACTAAGTTTTCTCTGATTCCCTGAATTGAGCTGAGTCTCCTTCCCTCACAGCAGTCTGGGGACATCTGTGCTCTCTGTTTTGTCTTCTAATCATAACAGAAACATGAGAACAATTCTAATAAAATGTGACTTTTAATGAGGGTGAACTGTTCTGGCCTGTAAGCTTGAGAGAATTAAAGTGCTCTTGATCCTATAATTTATCAAGAGTCTAGAAAATAGTGTAAATTTGTTTTCTTGCTTTAGATTTGCAGCTGTATAATCCTGAGCAAGTTATTTAATTTCTCAGCTCAGTTTCCTCATCTGTAAAATAGGGTTATAAAAATGATATGTAAGAATTTTACAATATGGGATTGAGCTCTGCTGTGTGCCAGCAATATATGTGTAGTGATTTCTAAATTAGCTAGGTGCCTCCCTTATTTCCATATTGCTTGTAATTGTCAGTTCTCTTAGTAGTCATAAACAATATGCCTGGTAGGTTGCCGACAGATAACATATATAGTCATAAACAATAGATAAGGAAGAATGCCAATCTACCTTATCTGTTGGCAATATTTGATTGGCTTGATTACTCCTTCCTTGAAAAACTGCTCTTGGTTTCCCTAACACCACTTTTCACTAGAAACTATCCACTGTTCCATTCACTCACTCATTTGTGGTTTTTCCTGACCACCTCATTCCTTCTTTTAGTCTACCTTTTTTTTTTCTTCATAGCATGTATGACTACCTGTAATATACATTTCCTTATCTATTATTCTGTGTTTCGCACTAGAAAATAAGCTTCATAAGAGCAAAAAACTTTCATTAGTTCACTGCTGAATCCTCAGGGCTCATCTAAAACAGTTACTCAGTATTTACTAAATGAGTTTTTTCCCCCTAGTGCTGGGACTCAAACCCAGGACCTCACACATGCTAGGCAGGCTCTCTCCCACTGTTCTATATCTTCAGCCCTAAAGAATAAATTGTGAATATAGGGATATCTGGAGGTGGTCTTGAATCATGTCCTCAAAAAGTTTATTATTTAATGGACATATAATCCATGACCTTAATCCAATGTGATAATTGTAGCCGAATAGGTACATAGTGTTACTGAAGTACAAGAAGAGGGCAACTAATTTTGTCAAAGGTAGTACTTAGAGAAGGATTTACTCTGAAAAGGTGATATTCAAAGTAGAACTGTGTGAGAGGAGTTAACAAAGTTCTAGATCAGGGGTTGACAAACTTAACAAACTTTTTCTATCAAGTGCCAGCCAGACAATAAATAGTTTCAGTTTGCAACCATTCATTCTCCATCACATCAACTCATCTCTAATTCTGTAGTGCAAAAGCAGCCATACACGGTACATAATGAATGAACATGACTGTGTCCAATAAAACTGTGGTCATGAGAATAGGTCGTGGACTAGATTTGGGCAGTAGTTTGCTGACTGCTGTTCTAAAGACCTGCCTGAACCTGTGAAGTCAGACTGACACTGTCTGCTAGTGTGCAGGCTTCAGGATGCCAAGTCCAGTCTTTTCCCTTCATATTAGCTAGATGTTTTTGGTTACCTTCTTATAATTCTTGGTATACTGCCCTTTGTGCTTGGAATTTAACAAAGGCATATTTAGTGATAAATCATTAGTTCTTGTATTCATTCATTCAACATAACTCAGTAGTGTTAGTTCCCACTATGTGTGAGATCCTGTGGTAGGTTTTAAGGTATTGTTCAATGAGAATAAACACAGATATATAATCCTTGCCCTTGTGAAGTTTGTGGCATAAAGGAGGGACACTCAGTTGATAAGCTACAGTCAAATAGATACGTAATTACCAAGGTGGAGAGATATTACCAAGGGAAGTAAGGGTGCTGTATGAGAATAGTACAAAAATAAAAGCCAATAACACTGACCAAATTAATAATGTGTACTATTTAGTAACTGTGCCAAAAACTTCATATAGATGATCTGATTTAATCTTCAGAATGACTTTGTAGATGATAAATTTAGTATGAGGCAGTCAGAGAAGACCTCTCTGGGAAAGGAGCTCTTAAAATAAGAACTGATTGAATAGAAGTTAGGCAAAGATTGAAGGGGGGCCATGTGAAGCAGAGGAATAACATGGTCAGAGTTATAAGGCTGGATAAACTGGGCATTCTCTACATATGCAAGGGGCTAAGTTTTAGTGAAGCAAAGAGTAGCAGGAGATAGAATAGGTAGGGGTAAGTTAGGGAGGTTGTTATAGGCCAGAATAAGAAACAAGACTTTATTCTAGGCCCAGGAAGTCATTGAAAGGGAGCAACATGTTTCAATTTGCTTTCTGACTTTTTTTTTTTTTTTTTTTTTTTTTTTTTTTTTTTTGAGAATAGATTGGCAGGGGTCAGAACCTACTATGGTGAGCCAGGCAAGAGAGGATGGAGGTTGGGACCACAGTGGATGGTGGCAAGAGAGAATGGCAAAAAGGTGGACAGATTTGAGATATTGATCTAGCCGTAAAATACATTACTTGCAGTTGGATTGGATATAGACAATAAGCATGAGAAAGAAATCAAGGGGATTTCCGTATTGTTTGAACAGTAGGGAGGGTGGAAGTGCTAGCCACTGAATGGGAAGGGAAAAGTATAGATGCAGAAAGTTTGTGATGCCTATGAAATTTACAGTGGAGGTGGCAGATATGGGCAGTTGAAAGCCTGAGGCTCAGAAGAGAAGTAAGGTCAAGCAATACAGATATGGGAATTGCTAATATATCATTTGTACTTACATCCATCTGCCTGATTAGATCAGCTAGATAGAGTGTAAAGAAGAGTGCCAAGGACAGGGCCCTGAGACGTTCTCATGGTGAGAAAGCTGGTGTTAGAAGAACAACAACTAGCAAAGGAAACAGAGGGAACAATCGAGAGAAAGAATATGGGAAGTGCGCTGTCATGGAAAGCAAGAAAATACTTCAAGAAAGAGGCAGTGGTCAACCAGTATGAATGCTCATTTGAAGATGATAGCCACAGTATGTTTGAAAATTGCCATCAACAGAGAAGCATGGTCCAGGCATGGTGGCACGTGCTTATAATCCCAGGACTCAGGAGGCCGAGACAGGATAATCAAAAGTTTGAGGCCAGCTGGGAGAAGTTAGTGAGACTCTGGACTAGGAATGTAGCTCAGGGGTAAAACACTACTGGGTTTAATCCCCAGTACTAAAAAGAGAAAAGAAAGAAAGAAGAAGCAAAGTATGATATCTCCTATCTCTTAGGGGGAAAAAACTTTACCCCATATCTCCCTCTAACTGCTGCTGCTTTTCTCTGCATCCCTAAAAGTCTTCATAAAAGGAGCAGTTGTCTCCATCCTCTATCTTTGTTTCACTCCATTTAGATTTTTCCCCTGCTATAGTCAACTGAAACCACTCAAAAAGGTCTTCAGGGCTGCCTTATAAAGTATAGTTTCATGTCTCTGTCTTCATCCTACCTGATCTGTTGGCATTATTTGATTGGGTTGATTACTCCCTCCTTGAAAAACTACTCTTGGTTTCCCCCAAATCACTTTCCACTAGAAACCATCTGCCAGCTGGCTGCTATTTGAGTCAGTTTGACTGATCTTTAAATGAATATAAATCTACCGGAGTTTGATCCCCAGCACTGGAGACAGACACACACACACACAAAAACAAAACAAAACAAAATAAACACAGTTATATCTCTCCTCTGTTCAAACTTTCCAGTCACTTAATGTTTCTCATCACATTCAGAATTAAATCCACACTCATTGCCATGGCCTACAGAATGGAAGTCATCTGGCTTCTGCCCATTCTTCAGCTGCATCTTATACCACACTGGCCTTTGTGCTATGTCTTGATCCCACCAAGCTCATAAGGGCTGTTATGCTTGTTATTTCCTGTGTCTAGAAAGCATTTCACTCCGATTTGCATGGTTCACTACTTATCATTTAGAACTCTGCTCAGATATAATCTCCTCAGAGAGACCTTCCCAAACAACTCTATTACTGCTTCCCTATCACTTTTTATCCTTTTACCCTTTTGTTTTGTTCTTCATATCCCTGTCTGAAATTGTTTGCTTATTTATGAACAGTGTCCACTTTCCCCACGGAATGTAAGCTTTCTGTTTCTTGTCACCTAAGCACTTCTCTATTTCCACCATCCAAACAATGCCTGGCATACATTTGCTGGTCCATAAATATTTTTTGAATGAACGATGCTAATTGGTTGAAATCGATGAGGTCAGGAATATTTCTGTTGGATTTGATAGTATGCCATTTGTCAGTGTCCTTGCTGAACAGTTTAAATGGAGCACTAAGGGTGCGAGTCAGAACAAATTGATTAAGGAGAACCTGGAAATAAGGAATTAGAGAAAAGATATTAGACAACAGTTTTGAGAAGTTAACTGAGAAGACAAACATGGGACTGGTGGTATCTGGAGAAGGCAAGTGAGGTCAAGAAGATAAATCTTTGAGGTAGCAGTAATAAATGTAATCCAGAGCCCAAATGACAGAGTTAACCTTTATATGGGAGAAACATGTAAATGACAAAGATAGCTATAAATGTAGACTTGTGCAGTTTGTGGAGGGAGAGAGAGTGGAGCCCTAACCTGGTTGCTACAGGAGAAATGGGGCTAGGTACTAGGTGGAAAGGGAACCAGGCCCTGTGGAACATGAAGGAGGCTTGCCTGTCTTTGCCAAGCCAAAAGTTACAGTTGGGGCCCTGGGGGGTTGCAAGATTCCTCTTTTTGACATTATTTCAGGAGCCTCTAGGTATTTCCTCTCAGTGAGCAGTCCTGGCAGATGGTGGATGGGGAAGGCAGGATATGGGAAGAGGTAGAAGGTAGCACCCAGCAGTTTTTTTTTTAATCTATGTATCTCCTTGTTTTAATCAAGAATGGTATTCTCTGTGTTGGGAAATCATTTGGGTTTATGTGATAGAAAAAAATCATCTCTTTTTCCTTCTTCTCTGGCATCTTCCTCTAGATGGAGTGTTTTGAGGCTGGAAGAGAATATAGGGTTGACCCTGCATACCCCAAATGCCATCACAATTGGATGTGTTTGTGCCTCCACATATTTGAGTGCTCTCTGTGCGCTAAATACTGTTTTATGCTCAAAGGATATAGCAATGAATGAAAGAATCTCTGCCTTCTTCATAGAGCTTTTATTCTAACACCGGGAGACAGAGAGTAAACACATACTGAAATGGGGTGGGCATGTCACCCTGGGCCCTGTGTTTCCCCCCTTTTACGCGATTCCTGGTAGCCTGTGGTGGCAGAGGGAGGTGCACTATCTTGCCCTTGCTCTCTCTCTCTCTGTTCCATATCCTACCATCTACAGAAGCATTAAATGAGCCCTTCTTCCTCATCAGGGTATTTTCCTAAGCAGCTGACTTGAGCTGCTTAGGAAACAGTAATGACTTGTTCTTTTCTCTTGGTTTTAGATGAGACTCCAATTATTGCAGTGATGGTGGCCCTGTCCTCTCTGCTGGTGATTGTGTTTATTATCATAGTTTTGTACATGTTAAGGTGAGTATGTTAATGTTTCTGCAGTTTGTTTCAATACTGCAGAGTCTCAATAAGCCCACATAGTCCAGAAGATAGTAGGGTAAGGACAGTGAATAGCATGGAAAGGGAATGACTCATGACAGTGCTATAGCGCTGCTCAAGCAACTCCTAAAAGGGCCCCAGTGAAATCACATGCATAACAAAAGCTTATTTTAGGGCTGGGGATGTAGCTCAATGGTAGAATGCTTGCCTAGCATGCACAGAGCCCGGGTTCAATCCCCAGCACTACAAAACAAAAAAAGCTTGCTTTGTTTTTAATTGGGACTTTGCCCCCAAACTCCTCTGGGACCCTTTGTCCTGATATAAGCCATGGGAGTAATAGCTTCCTCTTTCTGGCCTTCTTTCAAGGGTCTGTAGACATTACCCCCTCAAACTGAGCTGAAGAAAGGAGAAGGAACCCAAAGGATAGAAGAGGGTGGTGCATTGGTTCTCTTCCTGCTGAAATTGTTGCCCTGACCACCTGTGTTTAACTCTGCCTTATCTTTGGCTTAACCTGATCTGTTTTCCCTCTGTTCCTCTGCAGAAAAAAAGTTGGAGAGGGATTTTGTAGCCACTCATGCGTCCTCTACCCTCACTTCAATTTGGCCTGTGTCTCTGTTATTCTGTAGAAGTGTGCCCAGATTTGTGTCTGTCTAATCTGGAGCTCTCGTCCCTGCAACTCCCAAGCTGTACTAGGGAAATACCAGGATTTTTGTTGCATATAAGATCTTCTGTTGTCCCCTACCCTCATTGAATTCTACTCACCCTATCTCTACCTGGTATGGCTGTGCAGTAGTGGGTTCTAGAACTAGACCTGTATAGAGGAGCCAAACAAGCCAGAATATATTGGTAGTGTTACTTGGATTGGAGTCTAGTGTGCCAAGAGTAAGCACGAATACCTTGAGGTGCTCCACAGAATGGAGCTGCCTCAGGATGTGAATTAACCTGTTTCTAAAAGAGCCTGAGTATTTGATAGAAGAGAGTTAGAAAGACTGAGTCTGAGCAGGAATACAAAGCCAGTGATTAGCCTGTCCTGCCTCTATGCTTAGTTTTTCATTAAGAACATTTTCTTCTTAGGTTTAAGAAATATAAGCAAGCTGGGAGCCACTCCAATTCTTTCCGTTTATCAAATGGCCGCACTGAGGATGTGGGTAAGGCATGGGGACCCTTTACAGAGAGAAGAAAACCAAAATATTAGGGGTTTCTCCATCCTTTAAAAATAGTAAAACTATTTTTAAAAAAAGACTGTTGAAGAAACCAGCTCTGGTTCTGGGAGGCTCCAAAAAAGGAGCCAAATCCTCAGAGCACCTGAATGACCTTCCCTTTTTCTGCTCTGCAGAGCCCCAGAGTGTGCCACTTCTGGCCAGGTCCCCAAGCACCAACAGGAAGTACCCACCCCTGCCTGTGGACAAGCTGGAAGAGGAGATTAACCGTAGAATGGCCGATGACAATAAGCTCTTCAGGGAAGAATTCAACGTGAGTTCTCTGTTGTGACTGGTGTATCGGCAGGACAGAAGGCAGACCTAAGGTCAGGCCTTTTGAGTCATGAGTGAAAAACAGGTTTCTAATGGTTGAGAAGTGAAAAAAGATTTGCTTTGCCTCCCTCATCTACCCATCCATCTATTCATCCATTCATTATTGCATCTGTTACTTCATTGTTTAATAAATACTTATCAAGCATCTTATGTGTGTTAGGCAGTATTCTGGATGCCAGAAATATGATAGGGAGCAAAACCAGATCTGGTCCCTACTTTTTAAGGAACTTACTGCCCTTTAGGGAAACCCCACAAACAAAAGTAATGAGTAATTCAAACAACAAAATAGGACATGAAGGACTGGTGCATAGTTGTAGGAACCCATATTAAGAGGTGACCTGAGGGTTGGGCTGTAGCTCAGTGATAGAGCACTTACCTCACACATGTGAGGTACTGGGTTTGAGCCTCAGCACCACATAAAATAAATAAATAAAGATATTTTAAAAAAAAAAAGATGTGATCTTTTAGAGTCTAGATCTGTGGGCCATGGGCCAAAATTTCTAGAATAGACAATAAAAGTAGATCAGCGTGGAAAATGGGAACTATGGCAAACTGCAGTAGAACAGGTTTCATCTTAAGTGTTGAAATTCTTATATTTTTTTATAACTCCATGAAGGAAATAGAATGTGTCTAAACCACCAGTTGGGGATCCTAGCCCACCAGTTCTCATCACAGGTCAAGAATTTTGATGAAGAAATAAGAAGAAGGGGAGTAGGGGACATTTCAGGCACTAGAAATAGCAGAAGAAAGTTGTCAGGAGTGAGGGAAGAATATATTCAGGAAATTAAAGAATGGCTGTGTCTGGCCAAAGGGCATAGACTCAAGGGAGTAGTAAGAAAAGTTAGACCAGACCATTGCTCTCCTAGATTGCCATGAGAGAAGTGGAAAGCCAAAGACCAACTGTATTTTGAAAATATTATTCTGGTTGATCTATGGAGAGTAAGTAGCCTATGTGAGATAAGAATAATTACAGGGAATACAGCTGGGGGTACAGCAGTTGTTAAGACCAGAAGAGCTTGTATGATGGACCTCAAGTGCTGATGATTAAGGAAGAGGAATGGACTTGACACAGAGGAGCAGTTCCATAGTCTTCCTTCACATCTTTCCACTGATCCATGTGTCAGCTTTGTCTTATAGATTGGTTCTTTTCATGATGTCAAAACAGCTGCCCCAGTTCTAGGTGTTACATGGAGATATTATCAGGTCCAGTGGGAAAATAATGACTGTTTCTTCCTTTTGTCAATGAGGTACATTTTCCCAGAAGCTTTTGGAGGCTTCCCTGTTACCTATTTCTTAAACCACAGCAAGGGAAAAATAGGGTTACTGCAGCTAAGATTAGTCCAGATTATTCCTGGGCCTAAGTGGACAGCCTCCACAGAATGGGAACACTTGTAGCAGGGAAGAAAAGAGGAATGATTATTGGGTGGATGAGTTACCACTTTGTGTTCTACCACCGAAGGGTCAAATCACTAGGGTCAAATCTTGAGCAAATTACTAGCTTCAATATAAACAACAGATGAAAGGGAGGCAAGACTTGTAATTGGAGACCATTTACCAGGCAAGAGTTAATGGAATAGCTTGAACCCTTTTCTTTGACTATTGGAAAAATGATTGAGAACGTTTACCACATTTCACAAGACACCACTGCAGCACCATAGCTGGATTTGTGATAGGCATTACACTGTGTGTTGTAATCTGTAATACCAACTGCTCCTGGATGATGGGGTATATTGCCATACATTTCTGTGAAATGAAATGAGTTTCTTTTCAGAGGTAATATTCCCTGAGAGCCTATAATAAAGCATTCCTGGAGTATGGTGGTATTCCTAGGATTTCTCTTCATACTCATTCAGAGCTATAACTTAAGTACATCATTCTACAGCAGACTACTTCCAGCATGGACCAGCATGTCACGCAGAGTCATCATATACAGGCTGGACTTTTTTCTTCCTTGGTCAGCCATTGACATCAACAGGAAGTCAGAAGTGTCTGTTGAAGTAATGGGTTATGTGGCAGGTATTCTGTATACATCACTTCCAGCTATGGTGGATTTCTGGACATGTTCAGATTTGTAGCTTATTGCTCATATAATACTACCTAGTATATATTCTCCATTCTACCTCAATTCTAAGCTGGGAGCATGGTATTGCTAACAGGATCATGGTCTTGTTCTATATCAGACTTTTTTTCATTGTGATTCTTTTTTTTCGGGGTGGGTACCAGGGATTGAACTCAAGGGCACTCAACCACAGCCACATCCCTAGCCTGTTTTGTATTTTATTTAGAGACAGGATCTCACTGAGTTGCTTAGCATCTTGTTGTTGTTGAGGCTGACTGTGAACCCGCAGTCCTCCTGCCTTAGCTTCCTGAGTCTCTGGAATTATAGATGTGTGCCACCACACTGGGCTCATTGTGATTCATTGTTCAGCCTTACTGTGAACATTTTAGAGCCCCACAGAATCTACCAGTGTCAGTTTCTCCCTGACCTAGATTAGCTGGAGGGCCTCTTCTTTTCAGATAACTCAATAAATAGTCCAGAACAATATATCACAATGTAGTATATGCTGTCTCCAAACTCAAGTAGCCCAGAAAGCATTGCTCTACTTTAATTGGGGAGATGTGGTGGAGCAAGAAATAGTGACTTTTCCTTTATTTTAGAGGAGAGAGTCCTAACAAGCTGCAGGCCTTTGACCTTCAGAAAACTCAGCTGAATAACCAAGCCAATGTTTTCTTATGTCTAACATGTATATCTGAGATGCATAATTTCCTGTTCTTCAGGGTTTTTCAGCTTGATATCATCAGTATGGTTGTCAGGGTGATGTCCTGTGAAACAGTGAGAAAGAATCCTGATGAACCAGATTGCAGCACAGAGAGGTCAGGATGATTTATCACTGAGTTAGCTCTTTTCATGAGAGGGAGACTGCTTCAAGTAGTATGTGCAACTTAGAAAGAACATCAATAGGGATTTTCCAGGTACTGTGGGCTGTATGTTAATCTGAGGAAGCAACTGTAAGTCTGTAGCTCCAACTGATTTAGTTTACCATAATCTGTTGAGTTTCTTAAAGACTATCCATCAGTCTCTTGTGTTAGTGTGTTTGATGGCTTACAGAAAACATCAGTGATGGTAATTATTGAACATTCACTCCATTTCATCACTAAACTCAGAGATAGTAGTGGATTATCTCATCATTGTCCTGCAGGTTTTTGTTTTTGTTTTAATTTGAGACAGGCTCTTACTATATTGCCTAGGCTGGCTTTAAACTCATGGGCTTAAGCAAATTCTTCCACCCCAGGCTCCTGAGTACCTAGACTATAGGTGCACACCACTGAATCTTTTAAGTCTTCTGTAGCATTTATCTCTTCTTCATCTAGAGACTTAACCTTTTGGTAAAGAGAGATCACTGTTCTAGGAGCTGGCATTTGCTCTTTCTATATGTTATTTATTCAGTGAATTAGGGGATCATTGTGGGTGTTTTGCTGTCTAATAGGTAGCTCCTAATGTGAGGCCAGTTCAAGCTAAAGTTTATCCCATCACCTGGCCTGCTAAGGCTCCATTCTAATCATCATATCATAGTGGTGTTCTGGGTTCCCAGGAATAAGTTAGCCCAAGACCAGAACCCAGTAGACTCCAAAGTATGCATTTCCCTTTACTCAATATACCATTACCATCATGGTAAATAACTAAGATTCTTAGGAGAAGGTGAATAGGGAGGTTCATAGTATATGAATGTTGATATGCTCTGGCAGAGTTATTTCTCATAGGTTTTTGACCTCTCCCTCTTATTTGAGGGGTCTGGGTCTATGAAATGGCCCTAGGCCTGGGATTTGCATAAGGGGGACCCTTTCTCTAGAATGGTGGTATGTCTGGTAGTCTTCTCAAATAAGCTAGGTCTTCTGCCTCCCATTTTTATCATTATGAAAGATACTAGTGCTTTCTTCACTAGTCTTTACACTCCAGCAAGGCATGTATTGTAGATCCCATGAGGGACGTAGTGAAGATGTCAATAGAAAGGTTGAGCCCATTGAAGTTCATATAACACTCTGATCTCCTCTGTTTAATGCCAAGCATTTTCTGGCTTAAAAAACAAGTTGCTGGGGATGGTGGTGCATGCCTATAATCCCAGCTGCTTGAGAGGCCGAGGCAGGAGGATTACAAGTTCAAAGCCATCCTGGGCAACTTAACAAGACCCTGTCTCAAAACAAAAAGCACTGGAGATATAGCATATTAGTTAAGCAGCAGAGCACTTGACTAGTACATAGTCCCTGGGTTCAGTCCCCAGTACTACAAAAAACAAACAGCTGTCTACTGGAAAGACACTGGGGAAGCTGGCAGAATCAAAAGATGAGTTAAAGTACCAAGACTTTGTCAGAGTACACCCTATCTTGGTGGCTCTGAGACCCTCCTAAGGCAACCCCCTACTTCTTCCCAGTTTTCAAAATCCTGGAAAAGAGAATCTGATTGGGTCAGATGTGACTATTTGGACCAGTCAGCCAAGGGAAAGAAGACAAAAAAACAACACACAGGGAAAATAAACTAACTTGTATATGTTATGTCACCTTGGAGACGGAACCTAGAGTCTCACACATGCTAAACAAGTGCTCTGCAACTTTTTAAATTTTTTTTTTTTCATTTTTGAGACAGGGTCTTGCTAAGTTGCCCAGACTGGCCTAGAACTTGCAGTCTTCCTGCCTCAACCTCCCAAGTAACTGGGATTACAGGCATACACCACAGCACCCAGCTGCAAACACTCCAGTTTGTGTCTACTACCATAGTAACATTTTATAATTATCCAATGGAGAAAGCAAAATACCAGATTCAAGTGTCAGCATGGAAAAGAACAAAAGTTAATATATTAAGTGTTAAGCATCTCAGCCTATTATGGTTGCATAAGCCTATAATCCCAGCTACTTGGGAGTTGAGGCAGGAGGATCTGAAGTTTGAGGCCAGCCTGGGCAACTTTGTGAGACCTTGTCTCAAAAACAATAGAATAAAGGGACTGGGACTGTAGCTCAATGGTAGAGTGCCTCGGGTTTCATTCCATAGTACTATGAAATGAATACATATTAAATTCCTCTATGATAAATGATGTCATAAAATAGTAGCCAACTGGGAGAACCTGTTTGCTAGAGGTAGACAAAGAGCTTTCTATAATATGTAAAGAGCATATGCAACCTGGGAGAAAAAGGTAAATAATTTATTGGAAAATTTGCAGTAAGAAATACAAATAGTCTATAAACATACAGAAAGAAGATCAACTATATCTAGTAATCAAGGAAGTAGAGATTAAAGCCAAACATTATTTTAGGCCTATCAGAATGGAAATTTTGAAAAGATTGATATCAAGTATGAGCAAAAGAAGAGGATTGCAGATATTCTTCTACACAGGTTGGGGGACAGTTTGAATTGGTAAGCATAAGGGAGTTTGATTTGGCACTGTCAACCAAAATTTAAATCTTATATTATCTAGCTTCTGAGACTCTAACAGAAAAACTTTCACATGCCCAACCAAATATATATTTGTAAAAGTCTGTTCATTACAGAATTGTTTACAATAGAAAATAAAATTTACCAAATAACCAAATGGCAAAATGTTTTCTCATATCCATTATGAAATTCTATACTATCATTAAATGTGTTGTCATAGAAAGACATTATGTGAGAAAACACTTTACAGATAAATATGATTGTGTAATGCCATTTTTAAAAAATATTTTTTAGTTGTGCATGGACATAATATGTTTGTTTGTTTATTTTTATGTGGTACTGAGGATCAAACCCAGTGCTTCACACATTCAAGGCAGGTGCTCTACCTGAGCTACAGCCCCAGCCCTTGTTTTTAAGAATTTCTATAAATACACCTGTGTGTGCTCAGATGTATTAATGCATTTTTTTTTTTAGTCTGGAAGAAACTGCAAACTTTTAACCAGTGGCTACCTACAAGGGGTATGGAAGATAAGAAAGACAGTGACAGGGAAGTTTTGCTCTACTAAATTATTGAGCTACCTTTTACAAGGTAGCTTTATTTATTTATTTATTTATTTCCCCCCAGTATTTGGGATGGAACCCAGATCATCACATGTGCTAGGCAAATACTAAATCACAGAGCTATATCCCCAGCCCTTTTTATTATTTTTTAAATTTGAGACAGGGTCTTGGTAATTTGCCCAGGTGGACCTTGAATTTGTCCTGTCTCAGCCTCCTAATAAGTCTTTGGGATTTTAAGCCTGTATCCACATACCCCACTTTTTTTCTTTTTTTATGTAAGAAATAAAGCTAAATGACTGTAATATGCATTGGTGGGATATATAGCATGTAGAATGAAGGAATTGCTGTCTTCATTTGAACTGTGCCAGAAGACTTGTGGTCAGGTCACTATGAAAAGTCATGTCATCAAATGGTTTTTTGTTCTGGAGAGAAACTGTAGTGCAGGGCTGAACAGCTGAAAGGAACAATCTGAATACCACATGACAACTGTTTTCAGGCTAAAAGGAGACTGTGTAGCATTTCTATGAATCCCCACCACGGTTGGAAGTTCCAGGCTATGGCTTTCATCTTAGTTGCAAGCTGGAACTGTTTTGTTCACCAGCATTTGTCTTAGGAGGAAGCATTGGATTTGATTAATAGAAACACTTTGAAAAGCCACTTACTGAGGTCAAAAAGTATGCTCAGGATTTAAGAAGAAAATAAAAAAGATAAAATATGGGTAGCTCCTGATAGGAAGGGACTAGGAGAGAGATAAGGGAGTGAAAGAGGTGGAGCCAGTATCTGTGTGTGGTGAGCCTGACTTCCTTCCTCAGGACCCATAAGACAGTTTCATTGTTGGTTACTAGGTGAAGAAGGCCTGTGCGAGTCATCTGTTAATGGGACTGAGAGGGTACATTTAAGTTGAGATGGGAACAAAAGAGCCTCTACCTTGATAAGTTGTCTCCTAATTAATGAAGCAGAGCTAAAGTCCCATGGGAACTATCAGCAACTGTGACAAGGGCTTTAGAACTCCAGGAAGCGGGGGCTTCCAATTTTGCAAGGGGCAGAGAAAGCACCAGCTGACATCTTAGTTTACACTAGTTAGTACAAGGGGAAATTCAAAAGAAATTGTGTATCTGGATGTTGTGTCCTTCGTTTTAAGAGCTGCCTTGAAAGTTAGTAAAATCCCAGAGTGTTTGGGCACTGGTGACTATTAGGAGAGAGTATGTAAAAGGGGATTCAATCCTAAAAGTAAATGAGAGTCAATATGTTCTGGAAATCCTAGGCAGCCCAGCAAAGCAAGAAAGAAATGTCAGGCGTGAAAATTGCAAAAGAGAGACAAAATAGGTATTTTTTCACTCAAGAGAATATTGTCTTCAGAAAAATCTAAAGACTCATCAGATAAATTATTAGAATTAGTTACAAGGTTGCTGGATATAGAAGCAGCTTGAAAAAAATGAAGGCATTTTTAAATATAGGCTACAAACAGAAAAAATTAGTAACTTTTTAAAATATAGCATCTGAAAAGTAAAGTACTTAGGCATAAATTTAACAAAATATAAAAGCTTTAGAGAAAATTATAAAAATGTTTGAAGACATTAAAGGAAAATGGCTTAGTGAAGAGATAGGATCAATGGATTAGAAGACTCAATTTTGTAAAGATGTCAATTCTCCCCAACTGATGCATAGATTCAATGCAATTCCAATAAAAATCCCAACAGGTTTTTTGTGGAACTTGACAAGCTGATTCTAAAATTTATATGGAGGAGAAAAGATCCAAGAATAGCCAAGACATTCCCGAAGAAGAAGAACAAGGTGAGGAGACCTGCCTTACCAGATATAAAGAGTTATTATAAAATTTTAATAAGTAAGATAGTTTTATATTGGCACTGGGATAGATCTGATTGATCAGTGGAATAAAAATAGAGAGCCCAGTAGCAGATCCATGTGTAAATGGAAACCTATTTATGATAGAAATGCTGCTGCTGTCTTGGTTGGGGAAAGGAAATAGTGCTGGGACAATTGGGCAATCCTCTGGGAGTATGTGAAATGAATGTTTGTCTCATCCTAGACACAAACACTGATCCCAGTTGGTGTAAACATTGAGATTTAAAGGACAGTACTAGAAAATATAGAGACCATAATGTAGGAAAATATGACCTCACAGTAGGAAAGAATTTCTAAAGCCTTAAAATATGCATAAAGGAGGTTGAGAGGTATAGCTCAGGTAGAGCACATGCCTAGCATCTGCAAGACTGTGCGTTTGTTCCCCACACTACCAAAAAAAAAATGTTGATATACGGAAAATTTTATGAATTTGACTATATAAGGTTTCAAAAATTCTGTTCATAAATAGATACCATAAAGAAAATGAGAGGCAAGCCACAAACTTGGTAAAAGGATGAATAAGTATCCAGAATATTTAAAGAACTCCTTCAAACTGTGAAGAAAATAATCCAGTAGAATGTTGGGAAAAACTCTAGACTAGGTACTTCGTGGAAGGAGAATCAAAAAAACTGAGGAAAGATGATGACCCTCAATAATCAGAGAAACATAAGTAAAACTGTGTTTAATAAATTTCTGACCATAGCAAATATTGACGAAGATACATATCAACAAGACCACTTTATATTGTTGGTGGGAGTATAAATACAGTAAGAAACAGTCTGGTCTTACCTGTTAAGATTAAAGATACTCATGCCCAAAAATTCTTGATTGCTTGTAGAAGAAACATAGAAATTCATGCTTAGAGCAGGACTGTTTGTTAACTGTTAACAACCCAAATATTCATCAGTAGTAGGACAGAATAATAAATTTTGGTATAGTTACAAAATGGAGCACTACAAAGTAAAGGGAATGAACTTCAGCTACATATGACCACCTGGAAAAATCTTAACATGATGTTGAGCCAAGAGGGGGAAAAAAGCAAGTCACTTACTTGATTATCGTTTTATTTTTATAAAAAATAGACTGAACAGTAGTAATATATTATTTAAGGAGGCAAAGTATATGGGGTTCACTTATATTAAAGCAGTGTAATGATAAACATATAATTCCAAGTTTACCTATGCAAGGGGAAGGAAGAGGACATAGGAATCCAAAGAGAACTTCTAATTGAATGTTAGGCACATGTTTGAAAAATAATTAAATTAGAAAAACAATTTAAAAAAAAAAAACTGGCATTGTTTTTAAAACATGAAGATTTAGCCTTGGATATAGTTAAGGCTTGAGCAAGAGATGAAATGGTGCTTGATGCCACCTACTGTTCAGAGAATATAACATCCTGCAGGCTTGTGATTCAGCTGCTCCTTCCCTACCTATGTGGGCTATGTTTTTAAAAGTAGACACTAAAAGCAGTAGGATTCCCCTTATTTTCATCCCCAGCTTAGGCTCTTCAGCCTGAATCTTGCAGCTAACACTGTGTTCTCCGAGGCAAGCCCTGTCTTTTCTCTTGCTAAACAGTGGTTCCTGTTTCTTCCTAACTTTCCTCTTAGGAGCCTTAGCCCCCTGGAGACCTAGTTTTTCTTCATCATGACTAGGGGAGTAAGGGATTCCAATAGGACTGTGAGGTGATGATTATTGTTATTCTGACCCTTCAGTACTGAAGACTATTTTCAAGAGTCTTGCTCTTACTATTTCTGAATTACATCACTTAGAGAACGGGTATACAGGAATTTTAGAGAAAGAGTATGCTCCATATTGGTATCGAGGGCTTAAAAAACTGGTGTTTCATCCTGATTTAAACCAGGATGGAAACCTATGGAAATCTAGGAGAAGGAAGAGAAGGCAAACTCTGGGTGATTTAGGAAATTCCAATCTTTAGTATGGTCTCTGTTCCATGTTCAAGAGTCCAGCCCAGGAAACTTTCTCCCTTTCATATATTGACAGAATTGGGGCAAAGGGAATTGCCCCCTTAGTATAATGACATGCATAATAACTTCCAGAATTTTAACTCTGAAAAGAAAATCCCTTGAGTAATTGAAGGCAGATGGATTATGAAACTCTGATTCCCCTTATTTTAGAGTCAGTTTAATTTTTTCTACTACTATCATGGTGGTTATATTTGTTCCTTCTTAAAGCACTTGTTTCCATCTGGCAAAATTGGTTCTCATTGGGCTGGCATTTCCTTCATTTTTTATTTTATCTTTTTTTTTTTTTTTATAAAGCCAGAAATCTAAAAGTCATTTTTCATTCCTGGCTTTCTCTACTTGGGCAACTTTCCTTCTGTCAACAAATCTAGTAATTCTAACTCTAGAGTATACCTTAAATGATTCCATCTCCCTGTTCTATCTTTCCCTGCCTCCACTTCATGCTTCAGTTCTTATCTCTACACCGTTATTTTCCACATAGCAATTGGAGTGAGTAAATTGAGTCACATTTTTAAAACCTTCAGTAGTTTCCTCACACACTTGAAATCCAAACTTTATTCATAGACCTACATGTAAATGAATAATCTGACCTTAAGTTCATCTCCTCCCATTCCTACTGTTATCACCACCAACCTCACCAAGTGTGTGACACCTTCACTGACCTTTAGTTCCTAACATAGGCAAGCCTTCTCCTGCCTTTGGGTCATCACAAGTGCTGTTCACTGTGCCTGGAATGCTGTCTTCCACACTCATCCTTCCTTATGAACACCTACCCTTAATCTAAATATGGCCCTTTCTGATACTTTATCTCTAATAGTATACTGTTCTTTCATAGCATTTATCATGATATGTAATTATATATTTGTTTTATCTGTTTAATGTCTTTCACCCACAAGTTTATATTGTGTATATGCTTGATCCACCATGGTTTGCTCTGTACCTAGCCTAACAGGTACACAATATGTATTTGTTGAAAAAATTGAAAGAAAAATAATACATGAACCATAATTTACTAAACTGTTCTCCTACTGCTGAATACTAAGGTTGTTCTCAGTTTTGGGTTATTCTGAGTAATGATTAAGTAAATGATTTGAACATAGAGATTTTTATTTCCTTAGATTAAATTCTGAGAAGTTAAATTACTAAGTCAAAAGATTATGACTCTTTTCAAGGCTAATAAAATATACTTTCAAATCACTTCTCAGAAAGATTGTCTAGGTTGGAATTTTAAACTATTTTCCCTTTTTGTTTTTCTTAGTTTAAAATAAATAGAACATAAGAAGCGAACTGTTTGAATAAAATTTAGCTTCCCACTCTTGTAAAACTCATTTATTGAATGCTTATTTTGTGCCATATGTAAGATTATCTCATTTATTCTTGTGGCAGGTGTAATTATCGCAGGGTCACATATGAAGAAACTTGGGCCTAGAAAGGTTAACAGGCTTACTCAAGCTGATACAACCTAAGCTGTCTCATGTCAAAACATTTTATGCTTGCCCACATACCTCCCTGTGCTATCTAATTTACATTTGCTCTAAAACTGCTGCAATAGTGTCACTTTACCCAACTCTACTTCCCAGCTGCTACATCCATGTGAATGCCCTCCCTCCCACCGATTAGTCCTTGCTTTCTTGCTTCATGATGCTACAGGATGGGGTGCCATGCCCCTATATGAGAGCCCTAAAGAGAGCCTAAATCAGCCCTCCTATTGGGTTCACTGAGATGCATGAGGATGAATGGCCCATTTTTTTCTGTTATGTACCCCATTACTATTACAAGGTGGTTTATTTCGACCCAGCATTGTAACAGGCCCTAATCAAATAGTATCATAAAAAAAGTATGCTATGCTTATAGTAACAGGAATGGCACTTCACCTCCTGGGGATTCTTGGTGTTAATTCTGAGGGGCTTGCAGTTGTTTAGAGGAGAGGTGCATTCTCTCTGTTAGACTGTAAGTATTCACCTGAGTCTAGGCCTCATCCCCAGAGTAAAGGTAGAACTTGCTGCCAGGTCAGGTTTGGTGAGAGTCTGTACATTTGCTGTTTATCCCTTTTAAAAGTCCTCTAATTTCTCTTACCTTTTCAGGCTCTTCCTGCTTGTCCTATCCAGGCCACCTGTGAGGCTGCCTCCAAAGAGGAAAACAAGGAAAAAAATCGTTATGTAAACATCTTGCCTTGTGAGTGTTTGTAGGGTTTGGGGGGGGGGGCGGGATTATAACCTGAAATTAATCTCTGACCAGATTTTCTGAGGATGGAAAGAATCACGGGAGGGTGATAGTAGACTAGGGTCAAGACTTCGGGCTGAAAAATCCATTACATGGTTTCTCTTGCCACCCCACAGGGTCACTTGGGCTGGTTCGTCAAGATTTTTGTTGCAGACTTAAAGTTTTAGGAGGCCAGAGAGAAGAGTTTAATAGGACCAGAAAGGAAGTGGGTTATTGGGGTGTTGTTTTATTGTAATGCTCATTGAAAGAAATTCCAATACAGAGTTTTCTTTATACCCCTTCCCAGAGTTAGTCTTTGCTCATCAGTTGATCTACAATCTAAAAATATTTTTGTAGCCCAGTAGTCTCCAGAATGGAACATGCATAATCCAGGCAGGTATAAGAGGAAAATATTTGAACTTCATTTTATATTGCTTTTTAAAAAATTTATCCTTCTAAAATTTTTATATTTTAGGGTCATAGTTATGTTAGCTTTTATGCATAATTTATCAGTAAATGAACATATGTTAGAGATGCATGCTCAAATTTTTATTGGTTACATATGGGACCCAAAAAATTAAGACCACTCTACTAGACATTTACAGCCACTTATTTGTATACTTATATATGTATATACATAAATGTATTTGCTATATATTTTAAAAATATAATTGGTATATTGTATACATTGAACTTTTTGGCGGGGGGGGGAGGGTGGAAGGAGGATGGTGCTGGGGATTGAACCCAGGGCTTCCTGTACATGAGGCAAATGTTATACCACTGAGCTAGATCCCCAAACCCCTTTCTTTTTTCTTTTCACCTTATATATTATCAGTTCATCTGTCAGACAATTTTCTTTTTATCAATTGGTTAATATTTCATACAGTGGGTATATGTGTGTATGTATTCCCTGATGATAGTTGTGTTTCTGAATTTGGGATCTTAAAAATATGTTGGAATGACATCTTTATACATCAGTATTTCAGTACACATAAAACTGCAAATGTCTCAGCTGACTTAAACAATTGCATCAGAGAGAAATAAAATTGGATTTACTGGAATAGTAATTGTTGGATTTTTCCTAGATGACCACTCTAGAGTCCACCTGACACCTGTTGAAGGGGTTCCGGATTCTGATTACATCAATGCTTCATTCATCAATGTAAGGAACTCATGCTTTTCTCATTTATCTCCCTGAAAGACCATTGTCTACAGTCTGTTGGGTTTTTTCCCAACTGTATGTTAGGAGGGATATTTGCCATTTCAAGTTTTCCTTAAGTCTGATTTTTTTTTAAAAGATCAAATATTTTAAAAATATATCTCAGTTTTTATCTTCCAGTGATAGAAAAATTTGCCCAAACTTAAATTCTTCTCAGTACAAATTTTAATAGGCTTCCTATTGCTGACTCTGCACATGTCCATCTCTGAGTTATAATGCTTTCTCCTTCTGTGTTCAGAAGCACATCTATGCTGCCCTTGTTTAAACTGGAATAGAAAATGGCTTCTCAGATTTAGGCCCCTTCTTCTCTTTGGCCTCTGACTTTTAGACTTGTGTTTCATATCATTACCTTGGTATGACCTGGCATCCCATCGAAACTTCCTCCTTCACTGCCCATTGTATTGCTGTCTGAAAGGGGAAGAGGGTGATTCACAGTCCTTAAAATGATTTTTCACTTTCCTATGACTTCTCAAGTGAGTACCATATGTAAGTTATTAGGTTGAAAGTTGTAACTGGAACAGTAAGGACTAAAAAAAGAAAGTTAATGCAGTTTTAGTTTTTCAGAGGTTCCTTATCTGTTGAGTGGCCTCTCCAGGCTCCTTTGCTTCTTGTCTCCCACTGCCTTTCTTGGGAAACCTATTCTCAAAACACTTGGAGCTGATTCATCATATCCATAGGCTATTCCCAGAATGTTTTGCATTGGGTAAAACATCCCCCCAAAAAAGTAATAATAAGCTAGGGCATGGTGATATGAGTCTATTCCCAGCTACTTGGGAGGCTGAGGTGAGAGTTTCTACTTGAGCCCAGGAGTTTCAGACCTGAGCAATATAGTGAGACCCCCCCATATCTACGAAAAGAAGTAAAACAACCCTTTGTTCTTCTCAGAGTAGGCCCAGCATCATCCCTGCAATTACCTCATATACTTCTGTCTTGGAAGGTTCTTACCCAGTAACACTAAAACATACATTACGGGCTGCTGATAAAACATCAGAAACATAGTCTAGCCTAGGAGTTGTTATTTTAATATCCTTATACCAGTATTCCCTAATAATTTTTTGAGAAAACTACTTACACTGTTTGCAGTTTGTAATCTTTGTTTTTATCCCCAAAGCTAATCTCCTGGGAATTTCTGTAATGGAAATTCTTATTAATTGCCTGGACCTTTTCACAAGGAAGGCCTTGTTATTAACTAGTTCAGAGTTAGACTAGAGAATTTCATTCCTATTAACTTTTTGTTCTCCCTTTATTCTCTTCCCGCCTCCCCAGGGCTACCAAGAAAAAAACAAATTCATTGCTGCACAAGGTAAAGTAATGACAACATTTTATTCTTGGTCTTAACCGTGATCTCCTAGTGGATTTGGGGTTTCCCCTATTCCAAAGACTGAATGGATTAGCGAGAATGCAGTAGCTTTTCTGTAGTTTTATTACTACTTTAAAGAAATGAAACCCACCTCACAAGTTACATCTAAGGGCTTTCATTCATCTTGGGAGGCTGAGGCAAGAAGATCACAAGTTCAGCATGGGCAACTTAGTGATCCTTAGCAATGTAGACCCTATTTCAAAATTTTAAAATATAACAATAATAAAAGAACTGGGAGTATAGCTCAATGGTAAAGTGCCCCTAAGTTCAATCCACAGTACCAAGGGTTTAAAAAAAAAAAAAAAGAAAGTGAGTAATTGATGTTAATGTGGTCCACTGACTTATTCAGTTATTTATTGACCATATATTATATAATAGACAGTGGCCTAAGTGATGGGGCTATGGAGGGAATGAAACAATATAAAGTCTCTGCCTTTTTGGAGCATTTAGTTGGTAAAGTTTGCAGCAAGTAAACATATTAACAGAAATGTGAATAAGTGACTATACTGTTCATTATGATGGCCACTTAGCCACATGTGGCCATTTAAGATTAAATTTTAAGTTTGATATAGCTTGCCTATTGTGTGAGGTTCTAAGTTCTATTTCCAGCACCTCAAAAAAAAAAAAAAACCCACATTACATTAAATTTTAATTAATAAAATTTAAAGTTTGTTTCTTGATTGTGTACTAAGACTTATTGATCTTTTGTTTTAAGGCTCAATAGGTACATGTTGCTAGAGGCTACTGTGTTAGTGCAGATATAAAACATTTCCATAATTGCAGAAAGTTCTATCAGATGATAAAAAAGATATAAACTAAAACAGATGTAGCAATGAAATAAGGTAGTCAGGGAAAGCCTCAGAAACTCCTTGTTACAGCAAGGGGCCTACCTATTGCCTGACAAGGCTCTGCTTTCCCTCCCACTGTATACAGCCACCTCTTAGTTCAGACTGTTTCATTTTGGGTGGGGATGTTGCTCAGTGGTAGAGCACACTCAAGGCCCTGGGTTCAATCCCTAGCACACACACAAAAAAATAAAAAATAAATTTTGTTTTTATTTTTACTAAAGGGAATACTTAGAGTAATAAAAGCCAGAGAAGGAAAAATTAAAAAGTGAAAAGAATCAAGAAAACTGGATATATATAAATATATCCATGGCTGTTGTACCATGGATTATTCAGGAAATAATGAAAAAGAATTTAAGAAAGTCAAAGGGAATGTAAAACTTGTAAACAAACAAATTTATGCTCACACTTGCAGTCTCAGAACTGGGGAGACTGAGGTGGTAGAATCACTTCATTAGTTTCAGACTAGCCTGGACAACATAGCAGGGCCCTTTCTCATAAACAAATATAAATCAACAACAATTTTCTCCCCTTTCTTCTTTAGTTTTATGGTCTAATGCTCCTGAGGCAATGTTTTTAATCTGTTGGCTCCTTGTAGGTGCTCCTCTCCCTCAGTCAGGCAGCCATACACAATGTGCCCTTCTCCCCATCTTCCCAGTAAAATTGGATCCCAGTTTTGAGTTAAGATAATATTTGTTACTTCCATTTTCATGAATATACATATATTCACAACTGAAACGTGGAATACTGTGTTGTTTTGTACATTTTGCCCCTTCTTTTCTGGGAATTAATGATTGCACTTTTTCATAGTCATCCTCCCTCCCTCCCTCCCTCCCTCTCTCTCTCTCTCCTTCCTCCCTCCCTCCCTCCCTCCCTCCCTCCCTCCCTCCCTCCCTCCCTCCCTTCCTTCCTTCCCTCCCTTCCTTCCTTCCTTCCTTTCCTTCCTTTCCTTCCCTTTCTTTCCTTTCTTTTCTTTCTTTTCTTTCTTTTGGGTGGTGCTGGGGATTGAACCCAGGGCCTTGTGCATGTGAGGCAGGCACTCTACCAACTGAGCTATAACCCCAGCCCCCATTCGTTCTTTCTTTATTTTTATTTATACATGACAGTAGAATGCATTACAATTTTTATTACATAAATAGAGCACAACTTTTCATATCTCTGGTTGTATACAAATTATATTCACACCAATTTGTGTCTTCATACATGTACTTTGGATAATAATGATCATCACATTCCACCATCATTTCTAACCCCATGCCCTGTCCCATCACCGCCAACCCCTCTGCCTTTTCTAGAGTTTGTCTATTCCTCCCATGCTCTCTCTCCCTATCCCACTATGAATAAGCCTCCTTATATCAAAAAAGGTATACTCATAAACTGCTGGTAGGACTGCAAATTGGTGGAACCAATATGGAAAGCAGTATGGAGATTTCTTGGAAAGTTGGGAATGGAACCACCGTTTGACCCAGCTCTCTCTCTCCTCGGTCTGTACCCAAAGGACTTAAAAACAGCATACTACAGGGACACGGCCACATCAATGTTTATAGCAGCACAATTCACAACAGCTAAACTGTAGAACCAACCTAGTTGCCCTTCAATAGATGAGTAGATTAAAAAAAAAATATGGCATATACACACAATGGAATATTACTCAGCAGTAAAAGAGAATAAAATCATGACATTTGCCGGTGAATGGATGGAGTTAGAGAAGATAATGCTAAGTGAAGTTAGCCAATCCCAAAAAACCAAATGCCGAATGTTTTCTTTGATATAAGGAGGCTTAGTCATTTACCTTTTTAATATGCCTACCTCTAATTTTTCCCCTGAACTTTTTTGCAGTGCTGGTGATCAGTCCCAGGGCCTTGCACACACTAGGCATCCCCTAAAATCATTATTAGAAGTATATATATTTCCTCTCAGTACTTTCAGATACACAAGGTTTAATTTAAAAAAGATTAATTTAAAATCCTTCTGGAGCCTTCCTTGGCTCCATGTTGGATTGGTTGTCAGAGGCTCTCTAGCCTCCTAAGTCTCCTAAGGCTTCTCTTTACAAACACTCTGGGAATTTCATTAGTCTCTGTTAGGTCCCATTTCTTTCTTTCTTTGTTACCTGATAATTGTTTAGAATCTTCTTGTAAATTTTTTTTATTTTTTTATTTTTTATTTTTATTTTTTTAGAGAGAGAGAGAGAGAGAATTCCTTAATATTTATTCTTTAGTTTTTTGTGGACACAACATCTTTGTTTGTATGTGGTGCTGAGGATTGAACCCCGGGCCGCACGCATGCCAGGCGAGCGTGCTACCGCTTGAGCCACATCCCCAGCCCCCTTCTTGTAAATTTTGAATTCCAGCCTAGACAAGTCACTCATCTTTGGGGCTGAAAACGTTCACCTCAGCATGATAGGAAGGAGTAAATGTCACATCCAGCATCTAGCCTATTATCTGGACCATAATGTAGGTATTCAATAAGCAGTCATAATTTCTAATCCCCAACTATAATATCCTTGAGAGACACTGTGTTCTGTTATATTTTGACAGCTTCTTGCCTCCAATCATGGTCAAGTGCCTGGCACATACATGGTGGTTACAAGGGAAACATTCAAATTTTAGGTAGTTGGGTTGGATATTTAGCTGAAAACATGGACATAGGATTTCAAAAGCCAGAAATGGATCTTCCTAATTTCTTAGCACCTTTCTTACCTTTCATGTGTGTGTGTGTGTGTGTGTGTGTGTGTGTGTGTTTTAATCTTTGCTGTTGGCTACTTTAGGACCAAAAGAAGAAACAGTAAATGATTTCTGGAGGATGATCTGGGAACAAAACACAGCCACCATCGTCATGGTGACCAACCTAAAAGAGCGAAAAGAGGTAAGTGGAGAAATTAGATAAGGGGGGTCTTGATATGGTGTGGCCAGCAGAAAGGCTACTCTCTGGAGCTCTGAGTTGGAGCCTGGCTATCTTTACTTTGTGGCTATTGTGCCATGGATCATTCAGACAAACACAAGCTGATGTATGTACTAGACTCTTCTATGGCCTGGAAGCCTCGGATGAACCTTAGGGGGGCTAGGGCACATTCCCACATCCGGTAGTCAAACAGCTTGCTCTGGTTCTCAAATAACTTGGAAGGAAGACATAGGCCTTTAGTTAAGGGAAAACCACAGAGGCTATTCTCCCCTAGTTTCTCAAGTCCCTTATTCCCTTGGTTTCCTATCCCATCTCCTGATGAGGCCTTTGGTATATCCTAAAGTTGACAGAGGGACCTGTGCGAATTGACACCCTGAAGGAATGCAGAACAACCTGAGGCTTGGGGCCTGGTCCTGTAGTCAGATTTCTGATTGCTCCTTTTCCTTGTGTGGCTGCCACGTCTACTTCTGGCCTTATCCAGCATCATCAGTGGGTCACAGCCAGTGCCAGTTCTGGGTTCTATATCAAGCCCCAGAGAAGAATCCCCATTTGTGGCAATCTTTCTCAAGGATGGCCTTTGAATCACCTTGCTCACCGTCCTGGGGTGTTTAAGGGTTGATCAGCAGCTCCCCAGTGCCTAAGAGGGATAATGCTAGGACTGGGCTTTAGGTTAGATTCCTTCAAATAGACCTCTGATTCTTTAAAGCTTCCAAACAGAGAAGGCCTTAGACCTCTCATGGCAGGTTTATAGTCTGCCATAGTCCATCTTGGTGGCCCTCTCATATCAGACTGCTGGCTCCAGGAGTTCAGACAGGCTTGCCCCTAAATCCTGACCTGGGATATTGTGGAAGGACAGATTTTATAAATAAAATTACTTCAGATTTGCCCTGAATTGAAGGGGTGAGTGTGGGAAAGATAAGTATGGGACTGATGCTCTGTGAAGAGATTATGGAAGCTGAGGAATTTGATAAAAGGAAGTTAGAATGAATAAGCCCACAGCTGTCCGAGGTGAAAATAGAGGTGCTAGGGCTTTCTGGGGACTTCATTATGGCCCTTTGCATCAGCCAGGGGCAATCTGAGATGAGGGGGTATGTGTCTATTTCTTTCCAGTGTAAGTGTGCCCAGTACTGGCCAGACCAAGGTTGCTGGACCTATGGGAATATCCGTGTGTCTGTAGAGGATGTGACTGTCCTGGTGGACTACACAGTACGAAAGTTCTGCATTCAGCAGGTACTGTCTCCCGCCTCCTTTCCCAGTCTTGTTTAGGATCAGCTAACCACTGAGAGGATGGGAACAGGCTGTTGTCCCCCCTCCTATCCAATATGGTCAAGAATCACTAAGTGTGCGATATGTTTAAGTCTGAAACCAGAGATTTGACCTTCAGAGAGCTTCTCAGACCTTAAAAGGACAATGTTTTCATGACTTGGGGGTAAAGTACCAACTGATGTGGAGTTTGATCCAAGATATGACCAAGCACTATGGAGTGGGGGATTGGGAGGTAGCACAATCTGCCAGATACTAGAGTCACCTTTCCTACTTCAAAGGCTTCTGATGGCAAGGACCAGGTGGGCATATTCTTTGCACTCCAGAGCAACTGTGGAGGCCTGAGCCAAAGTTGCCTTTAGCTGAAGAGCCTGTGGTGCTTTAGAAAGGGCCTTACCAAGAGTCAGGAGTCCTGAACTTTGGTTTTGACCTTGCCATTTACTCATTCTGAAGCCTTGATAGGTCATTGAAGTTCTCTTGAGTTTTACCTTCCACACCTATAGGTTGAGAATAATATTAACAGCCCTGCCTAACTCATGGAGTTACTAGGAAGATTCTCTGGCCATGGTCAGAAATTTCTTGGATACACTCTCTTTCTCATTGTAACTGACAATCATTGTTGTACCTTCCCTCCCATGAGATGCCCAGTCCTGGTTATCAAGGCCAACATAAAGGATTTCCTCATTTCACAGGTGGGTGACGTGACCAACAGAAAACCACAGCGCCTCATCACTCAGTTCCACTTTACCAGCTGGCCAGACTTTGGGGTGCCTTTCACCCCAATCGGCATGCTCAAGTTCCTCAAGAAAGTGAAGGCCTGTAACCCTCAGTATGCAGGGGCTATTGTGGTCCACTGCAGGTCAGTATGTCCTGACTCTGCTCCCCACATTCTGCCCACTTGGCCAGAGCAGGAAACAGCATAGGGTCCCTGGCTGAGGAAGGTGGCATAGAGAACATGAGCACTAGGGCCCCAGGGGAGCAACAAGAGAGACTCCTCAAGTCTACTGCTGGTAGAGAATATGACTTGAGAAAAGAGGGAAGGAAGAGCAGTCCTCCAAGGACTGCTGTGGAGTTGGATTATGTGATGACCATGTATCCTTGCAGCCTTCAGATTCAGAGTTCCTAATGCTGATAGCTAGAGATCAGAAGGTCAGGGAAGAGTGGAGTTTCTGGTTCCAAGAGAGTCCTAACTCCCTCCCCTTCAGAGTTAGAATTTAGAGGCCTAGAAAAAGAGCCCCAGCCTTTGTTGTCCTCCCTGCTTCCTCCAGTAAGGCATGCTGTTCATCCCAGTAACCATCCTCTGCCTTCTGGCTACAGTGCAGGTGTAGGGCGCACTGGTACCTTTGTCGTCATTGATGCCATGCTGGACATGATGCATACAGAGCGGAAGGTGGATGTATATGGCTTTGTGAGCCGAATCCGGGCCCAGCGCTGCCAGATGGTGCAAACAGATGTGAGTAATCTGTGGGTGAAGGTGGCAGTAGGTTTTTTCCTGGGGCTAAAATATCTGCCTACCTCAAGGGCTCACTCAGTCTCCCAGGTTATTGTAAATGATCATCATCATACAGTGTGATGAAGAGCCCTTATAAATTATCTACTCAGCCATGCTCAGTGGCACACACTCATAATCGTAGCAGCCTGGGAGGCTGAGGCAAGGAGGATCACAAGTTCAAGTACTGCCTCAGCAATTTAGTGAGGCCCTGTCTCAAAAAAAATAAAAGAACTGGGAATGTGGCTTAAGCACCCCTGGGTTCAATTCCTGATACCAAAACAAAGTGCTTAAAGAGAATACCAGCTGGGTGCGGTGATTTATGCCTATAATTCTAGCTATTCAGGAGGCTGAGGTAGCAGGATCGCAAGTATGAGACCAGTTTGGGAATTTTGCAAGACCCTGTCTCAAAAAAGGATTGGGGATATAACTCAGTTGTACAGCACCCCTCACCTCTGGGTTCAATCCCTAGTATCAAAAGCAAGCAAGCAAGCACAGAGGAGGTTTTGACTTTGGGTATGGGCATGCCAGGAAGGCAGCTGTCATTTTCACTGGTCTTTAAAAGATAAAGGAACATGGGCTGGGGATATAGCTCAGTTTGTAGAGTACTTGCCTCACATGCACAAGACCCTGGGTTCAATCCCCAGCACCACAAAAAAAAAAAAAAAAGGAACAGTCCTTGAGGAAAGCAAGTGAGTCATGATATAGCTCAGCCACATCCAGGAGCAGCAATGAGATGGGCTTTGTAGCCAGGGCACAGCATGAGGAGGGAAGCTGTCAGGAGGCTGGGCATTACAGATTATCACAGACTTTATGTATCTCTACTTCTGACAGTCCTTTCAAACTTGAATCTGCCCTCTCAGAATGAGAAGTGTTGCATATGTCCCCCTCACTAAGCTTCCACCATCCCCAAGGCAGATAGGAATACTGCCTTCCAAGCTAACCACCACCAGAAGGACTCATGCATTTCAAGTCCTGCTTCTCTGAGTCAGGGCAATAAGAGGAATCATTTTGCCCCTGCTAGGATCAAAAGAAAAGAAAAGTGGTCTGGGGATGGGAGGGATGATGTGGTATCATTAGGACTGTGTTGTTTATAACTGAGAACTTGGCATCTTCTGTGTTTCAGATGCAGTATGTTTTTATATACCAAGCCCTTCTGGAGCATTATCTCTATGGGGATACAGAACTGGAAGTGACCTCTCTAGAAACCCACCTGCAAAAAATTTACAACAAAATCCCAGGGACCAGCAACAATGGATTGGAAGAAGAGTTTAAGGTGAGTTGGTACTAGATGACCAACTCCAGATTGAAGGGTCCATTTGGTCTAGGAATTGTGGGTCTGGGTAAATGACTCCTTGTGCATTTGCCCACAGATGGTAAGACCCCTGGTGAGGCATGCCAGTGGTTTAAGGAAGTGGCCCTTTCAGCTCCTGTTATTCTCAACTCATCTTCCTTGTTAGGAGTCACTTCAGTTTGGTTTAGGGGGAAAGAAAAACAGGTAACAATGTTTTTTGTTTTGTTTTGTTAAAAAAAAAAAAAGCCCACAGGTGATTATATATAGCCAGGGCAAAATTTTTCTGTAAGACCAGATAATAAATATTTTAGAGTTTATAGACCATACAGTCTCTGTCCCAACTGCTTACTACTGCTATTGTAGCACCAAAGCAGGCATAGACAGATTGTGAACAAATGAGTAGGGCTGTTTCTGTAAGACTTTATTTATAGGCAGCAGTCTGGATTTAGCCTATGGATCTTAGATTGCTGACTGCTACTGCCATTAGATAATGTCTCTCAACACATAAAGCCTGTGTCAGGGCTGTGTAGCTCACTGGTAGATCATGTACTTAGTATTCATGAGATCCTGAGTTTAATCCTTTCCACCAAAAGCATCCTAAGTCATGCTTTCATCAATGAAAAGTGCTCCCAGAAGCAAGTGATTTGTAGGTTCAGGTGAGAATGACACCTTTCCTTAAAAGCAGTTCTTCTCACACTATGGTGTATACGCTGGGGATCCTGACAGATACAGGTTCTGATTCAATAAGTCTGAGTTAGATCCTGACACTTTGCATTTGACATTCTGCATTTCTAACAAAATGGGGACAAATGCTGATGATGTATGGGCTACACTTTGAGTAGCAAGGATCAGGAAGAACATGAGGGGAAGAGGGGATACACATTTGGATAAGTTTTTCTAAGAAGTCTAAGACTACCACTGTGGGTAGAACAGCAAGGTGGGCATCGGGTGGACCTAGTTCCTTCTTCATCCTGGAATCCTAGCTCCAGGATCATAAAGTTCTAGGCCAAAGGAATCCCAGAAGAACTCATACAACAGCCTGGAAGGGGTTGTCTCTCAGTGGTACAGCGCTCACCTAACATGGGTGAAGTAAAATAAATAAATAAATAAATAAATAAAGCAAGCACCACATAAAAATAAAGGCATTGTGTTGTGTCCATCTACACCTTGAAAATAAATATTAAGAAAAAGAGTCTGGAAGGCAGTATTTACTAAACACTGACTTGACTTGTTCCTGAGCTTAAAGAAAGAAGAAACAGTGTTCCAACAAAAACATGTAGAAATGGAGATCAGGGCCCTAGGGGAAGAACAGTGCTGACAAGGACCCTGGAGATGCAGGCCTGGTGACAGGTAGTCTTGTCAGGTTTAGTTACTGGGTCAATAATGTTCCACTTCCCTTCCTCATTCAGAAATTAACATCAATCAAAATCCAGAATGACAAGATGCGGACTGGAAACCTTCCAGCCAACATGAAGAAGAACAGGGTTTTACAGATCATTCCATGTAAGTGTCCTATCCCCTAATTCTTTCCACCCTTTCTACTTCTCAGGGACTAATTAATGATTGGTTTGGAGACAAGAATCAGGGCATTACCTCTTGATGCTCCCAGTGCTTTAATGGCCCCTGTAAATAAAATATCATAAAGAGGCAAAGCCTTTCTTTCTCCTGGGCAAGAAACAAGCTTGCCCTTGCCCAGCTGGGATTACATCTGCTAAGGGCCAAGGGCAGGAGCAGTGGAAAGCGAGAGATTGGGCATGTTGGTGAGCTACCAGCCACTGTTCTTCCTGCAGATGAATTCAACAGAGTGATCATTCCAGTTAAGCGAGGTGAAGAGAACACAGACTATGTGAATGCATCCTTCATTGATGTAAGTGTTGGCTGTGCGTGAGCTCCCAGCACCCCATAGAAATTCCCTGGACTTAACAGTGCTTCCCTCACAAATCTCCCTGGGAGGATCTTATTTGAATCAGTCAGCAATTACTGAATTCTTTTTTTTTTTTTTTTTTTAAAGAGAGAGTGAGAGAGGGAGAGACAGAATTTTTTAATATTTATTTTTTAGTTTTCGGCGGACACAACATCTTTGTTTGTATGTGGTGCTGAGGATCGAACCCAGGCCTCACGCATGCCAGGCGAGCGCGCTACCGCTTGAGCCACATCCCCAGCCCGCAATTACTGAATTCTGATACCTTCCCACCCACCTAGCTTACTAGGTTTGTCCAGCCCCAAAGAATAGAAGGTGGGCAAAACAGATAGTTCACTCTAGTGTGATACCTAAAGTGAAACTTTACCGCACACTCATCTAGGTTAAAAAAAACTGACCTGACCTTTCCCATTCCTGTTCTTCTCATCCTATCTCCAGCACCCCTTTCCTTTCCCCAGAGTTTGATCTTTGGCCACAGGGGAGCTCTGCCTGGGATGGATTTGCCTCCAGCAGCTCCTATCCTTTCCTAGTGTCTTGTCTCATTGCCTCCAAGAAAGGCCCATCTTTTCCATTCACCCCTCCCTGATTATACCACCTCTTCCCTGTAATTGACCTGGTCTGTATAGGGCTACCGGCAGAAGGACTCTTACATTGCCAGCCAGGGCCCTCTTCTCCACACAATTGAAGACTTCTGGCGTATGATCTGGGAGTGGAAATCATGTTCCATCGTGATGCTAACAGAACTGGAGGAGAGAGGCCAGGTGAGTTCAAAAAGGTCCTGGGCTGTGAGAGAGACAGTGTGAACAAGTGTGTGTATAGGGGTAGGGGTAGGCTAGAAGGTAGTTCTTAATTTTTACTTTGACTTATACTGTCCACAAAGCCATTTTCAGACTTATTATCCAGTCTGTTAGGGTCTGAGCTATCATCAGCTTCTCCCAGGACTGGAAAGCAAAGCAGTTCCCACCCTTTCACTTTTCTCCAGAATACAGCCCCCAGCCTAGCCTTTGCACACATTCTCTAAACCCAACCCCCCCAGGCAGGACAGAACCAGCAAGAGGAGGGATACAGAGCCAGTCCAGGGCATGGTGAGTGTCTCTAAGAAGGGGTCACCTCTTCTGGCTAAATGAAAGAAAACAATAGAATTTGAGAAATAACAAAAGCAAGAAATGTACGACTTAAATTTCATTAATAAGGAAATGGAGTTTTCCCCCTAGAAACGTGCGCTTTTTTGGCTGAGTAGGTGATTTAAGAGGGATAAAGCCAGAGGACAAAGTGACCCAGTGCCAGACCAGCCATGCTTCACAGGCTTAACAAGGAAGTCTTAAAAAAAAAAAAAAAAAAAAAACCACTCCCTCAAGTCAGTTAAAAAGTGTTGTCTGGGGACTCAGAGGTCCCCCAGAGCTCCCAGGGAATAGAAGAAATCTCACCACTACTACTGATTCAGTCATGCCACCTCCATGGGGCACTCTCATCTCAGGGATTCTCCCTCTAACTCTCATTACTGGCAGCCAGTCTGTGCTTCCACTGTGCTTATTCTTTTTTTTTTTTTTTTTTTTTTTTTAAGAGAGAGAATTTTTTAATATTTGTGTTTTAGTTTTTGGTGTACACAACATCTTTATTTTATTTTTATGTGGTGCTGAGGATCGAACCCAGCACCCTGTGCATGCCAGGCGAGCGTGCTACCGCTTGAGCCACATCCCCAGCCCACTTATTCTTATAAACACTCTTTCTGTTGAGGTTATACAGTGCAGTAATTGGGTGCTTCTTTAGGCCTGGGATGGTATGTAACAAGGAAGGATGTAAGGATCAGAATCAATAAAATGATTCTGGAGAAGCTAGCAAGGCTTGGTAGGAAAGTTTCTCCTAAGCTATAATGAAGAGTTGAAACTTTTTAAAGCACTTTAAGAGTTTTTGACAAATCCAGTTTATGGTGTGTTTTTTTGTTTGTTTTTGTTTTTGTTTGTTCTGTTTTTAATCCCTTGGTAACAGCAGGAGAACAGTGAGGAGAAATGGGCAAGCCAGAAGCAGAGGGGAACTATGGAAGTTTTGTTGATGGCTTGAACTCTGCTGAGCTGGTCAGAGAGGGTGGAGAGGTGAGGAGGGCCCAATAGGAAAAGAGTTAAGCACAGCACCCACTCAGGAGTCACTGAGTTTGTTTTACATTGGTTCCAAGCAGTTAGTTCCCATTCTGTTCTTGTACAGTTTATTTAACTTTGATACAGGCTTCACACATTTTCTTACCCCAACATTTCATTATGTCAGGTTTGTGGTTTGTGGGTTTTTGTTTTTTGTTCAGTCATTTCACTCAGTAGCTAGTCTTCCCAGGCTTGTATTATGTACCAAATTGACAGGCATCCTTCGTAGGTCTTTGTCTATTATTAGTAACAAGATTGATGAAATGGGAGGTTTGGTTAAGTCTTTGGCCTTGCACTCAAAAAAACATGCACTGAGTAACAAAGGCCAACTGGGACAGAAGTGGCTGTGTTATCAGGGCCTAGTGCATGTCTGCTAGCCCTCTGATAGCCACAAGGGGATATGTGGATTAGACCAGAGCTTTACATGTTTTTCCCCATTCCATCTGCAGGTAAATGATGGGAAGGCCCAAAGAATAGGCAGAAGAGCTAGAATAGGAAGCTCAGAGACATCTCTTGGTCCACTGCCCTATAATGAAATGTAGCTCAGTGAATATCTCTGACCCTGTCTAGACTGATTATTAGGCTTCTTTTCAAACTTACTTGGTACTGGGGATGAACCCACAGCTTGGCACATGCTGAGCAAACACTGTGCCACTGAGCTACATCCCTACCCCTCAGACTCTTTCAGTCTTGAAGAGAGCTTAATGAGAGTTTAGGGTAGAGGGGCAGGAAGCATTTCTCTTGGGTAACAGTGAGGGGAAGAGCCATGCACACCTAGTCCTCCAATCCATTGGTCAAGCCTATTATCAGTTGGGTGGACCTCCTTTCCTTCTGCCACTGTGCCTTAGCCTCTGCCTTCCCAGGGCCATCAAAATAGCCAGTAGCTTTTGCTCTCAGAAACTTCTTAGTGAATCAGAACAGGACATTAGTCGCATTTTTCATAAGGCCTCACTGGCCTCCAAGATAAAATTTCACTTATTGTTTCATCTCTCATTCATGTCAAGTGTAGCTCCCAGAGATAAACGCAGTAAGCCTAAATAACATAGTGAAGGGTGTGTATGTTTATACAAAGTGACACCACCACTCCTTACGTATTATAAAAGTCTGATCCCCAAACATAAATTTTCTACCATATAAATAAAAATCTCAAAGGAATTAAAATTTCTCTTTGAGTTTTCTCGTTCTTTTCCACTTTAACCAAATGGATGCATCAAGATGCTTGGGAAGGCATGGGTTCCTTCAGTGGCCACAGCTTGGAACAGGCATCAGTGTGAGCAGGGCAGTGCTACCAGCTCCCGCACTGTGCCAGCCCAACCTGACTCTCATTCTGCTTATTTAAAGCATCAGTAGATCACGATGCCCACAAAGTTGAGTCCCTACTACTGTTGTCAGCCTTGTACCATAAAGAGACTTAGTGCTGTCTAAGGCAAGGAGGGTGAACAAAGACCACAGGAGAAAAGACAGAAAAGCTGAGCTTAGGCTTCATCAGGATGCCACTGTATAGAGTCCATAACCTGAAAATTAAATCTGAGATTAAACCTCAGCTCCCAAGCTCTCTTCTCCCACTTAATGACTTCTTCACCTGGTTTACCACCCCTTTGGGGCCTTTATTCCTGTTTCTGTTCTTTTGTCAATTTGGTGTTTGTTTGTTTTGGTGAGGGGGTGTTGGTTGATTTGCAGTGGGATCTTACTGTGTTGCCCAGACTGATCTTGAATTCCTGGGCTCAAGTGATCTTCTTGCCTCAGCTCAGCTGGGACTATAGGCATGTGTCCCTGTGCCTGGTTTTCTATCTCTGGTTTTGGAGGCATCAGTATCCATGAGGATGATCCATCTACCCTTAGTCTTTCTGTTTCTTGGCTTCCTCAGCTACCAGTTCCCATGGTCAAACCATGATCTTTTCATCCCCATGCCTTTAGAATATTGATAGGACATTCTATACCCTGTTTATCACCTCCAATACAACATGGTACTTCTTACTTCTATTCCAGTAATTGTTTATCTTCACCAAATATTAGAGCCATTGACTGCTCCACTTTGTCAATGTCAGTCATGGATCATATTTTCACCTTCCTGTGTGTTCTGTTTGTAAAGTTTGTGTGGCTTGTCATTATTATCCTTCCCTTTCTAACACCCATTATTACCTCATACTTTCTTACTTTCTTTCATGGCAAGGCCTCTACTCTGTTAAATCCAGTTACATATCTACATATGATAGCAAACATCACTGGAAAAAAAAAAAACAAAACTCTGCTGACTGTTCTCCCACTGAATTCATAACCACAAATCTAATGTGGGTAAAGCACTACCTAGCAATTCTATTGCTGGTCCTTCTTTTTTCTTTCTTTTTTTTTTTTAAAGTTGTTGATAAACCTTTATTTTATTTATTTATATTCAGTGCTGAGAATCAAACTCAGTGCCTCACAATACAGGCAAGTACACTACCACTGGGCCACAACCCCAGGCCCCCTGTTCCTTCTTCTCTCCCTCAGATCTGCAGAATCCCCTTGCCTATCCCGCCATATATCTTAGCTATGGCTTGGCCTCATTTTTCAAGAAATTGGACAAGAATACCTTCCTCAAGCAGCCAGCCCGTTCACATCTGTAACAGTTCTCTTACCTGCCATCCTGGGGAAAGGGATCCTACAGCTCGATGTAGCCATCCACTGTGCTCTTGGTCCCATTCCCACCTCCCTCAAGGATCTTGCCACTGGAAGATCCTTGCTACTCTTGTCTCCATCAACAGCTCCCCTCTCTACTTAGCAGCCCACACTATTACATTTCCTATCTTTAAAAAACAAAATTATCTCCCCTAATCCCACATCCCCTTCCATCTAGATACTGTTTTTATGTACTTCTTTCTAGACAAGTTCCTTTAAAGCGTCTGCTTTCCCCTTTAAGTTCTCACCTCACTCTGTTCCTTTCATTCTTGACTGCAGTGGGACTGCTTTAGTTAAGATCACAGTGACATTGTCTGTTATCTTGACAAATCCAAAGATCATTTCTCTCTCTTTTTTCTTATTCCTTTTGTTTGTTCTTGTTTTTGTCCTTATACCAATATTCGAAATAGTCAGTGCTTCCCTCTTTCTTGGAATATTTCTTTCTTTGATTTCCACAATCTCACCCCTGTCACTAGCCTTGCTAGCTCCTTTGTCATTTATTTTGTGACCTCTTTCTCCTCTGCATGACCTCTAAACACTCTCTGGAGGATTCTATACTCAGGCCTTATTAGCCCATTTGTTTATGACATGCTGTCCTTGAGGATCTCAGCCAAGCCTGTGGTCTTAAATACAATCCATACACCAAAGCCTTAAATCTTTGCCCCCAGTATAGTTACCTACTCCCCTTCTGGGATCTCCCATATTCCTCATGGCCATGCATTTCCCATTGTGTACTAATGTATCCAGTACCTACTGATATCTTCATGTGGTTGATTATTAAGAATCTCAAGCCAGTGGCGCATGCCTGTAATCCCAACTTCTCGGGAAGCAGAGGCAGGAGGATTGCGAGTTCAAAGCCAGCCTCAGCAAAAAGCAAGGCACTAAGCAACTGTGAGACCCTGTCTCTTAAAAAAAAAAAAAAAAAATGGACTGGGGATGTGGCTCAGTGGTTGAGTGCCTCTGAGTTCAATCCCCAGTACCTCTCCAAAAAAAGAATCTAAGGCTCCAAATGGCCCAAATGAAACTTGATTTTTCTCCCCACACTCCATGCTAATTCACCCCACTCTGAACTATCTCAATAAACAGGACCATCTTCCACCCCACTGCTCCTGCTACAAGTCTAGGATTTCCCTTCCTTACTCTCTTTTCCTCACCACCACATGCAGTTTATCAGTGAGTCCTGATACCTGCTGAGCATATCCACTTCACTCTAGCTTAACAATGCCACTCATGCAATATACCATCATCTCTAACCTACTAAGGGACATGCACATGGAGCAGTGGTTACACCTCTCACAAACCATGCCAGCACTAGGTCTACCTGGAGTTTCCTGGCAACCTGTCTTCCTGCTTCCAGTCCCATTGAGTCAGTTCTTCACATGGCAGCCAGGAATATTTCTTTCTTTGATTTCCACAATCTCCACAGCACCCTTTTGAAAAATACAAATGTAATCATGTTACACTTTATCTTAAAATCATCTTTGGGCTTTTAGAGACCTTGAGGAAAAAAAATCTACCTATGCATATGAAATTTAGGAACTTTTTTTTTTTTGGTTATTTAGTCCCCACACTTAAATTGGGCCCTTCCTTTTAGTTTCACTTGCTTATTTTAAATCCCCTAGTTTTCATTTTCTCCTATCCCCTCTACCCTCAATGGGCTAAGTAGGGCATGATTTATATGCTGGGTCACAGCCTCTGTCCTTGAGACGGGTCTCCCATATTCCTCATGGCCATGCATTTCCCATTGTCCTTGTCTCACTTTTCCATCCCAGCAGAATCTTGGCATTTTTAGCCTGGGATACAGTTAGGATAGCCAGTGCTGCTACAGTTTTTTCTGGATTTTTTAAACCAACATCCTGCCTCCTAAGGAAGGGGTCCTTTAGCCCAGAGGATAATAGATATCTGATTGAAACTGCTATGTGCCTTCCATCAACTTACCACAGCCTGTGAACTAATGCCAGACAGCTGTCACTGCCGCCCTTCCACAGACGAGGTGGGGGGGGGGGCTCTGAGGATTGTTTCCCTCTGTTTCCCACCTTTTCCCTCTTAGATGATTTGACTTGGTTTGAGATGGGGACTCAACAAGTTGCCTTGGGCTCAGGTGATCCCCCTATCTCAGCCTCCATAGTAGCTGGGACTATAGGCACATGCCATCATACCCAGCCTTTGGCTTTGTTTTTGAGTATAACCTGCTCCTTTGGTTTTGTTGTTGAATTTTGTTGTTGAGCCCATGTGGAGGGCTAAATTAAATGAATCCTGTCCCCTTCACCAGAGTAAGATAATTCCCTACCATTATCTGTCCTATAGTCTTATGTAGCTTTTCTTTACTCCATGTCATCCCTTAAATCCTAATCACATATTTACCAGATTTGTTTTCTTTCAGCCCACCTTATCTGCCTCCCTGTATCCCTCTAATAGCTGTGTCCCCTTGAAACTCACTGTACAACTCTGCCCCCTGAGGTCAGTCAGAACCACCTCAAGTGATTGACTGCCCCCATTAGCCAACCAAGGAAGGGTTCCCATTATTGTCTCTGTTGATAAGCCCCCTGTCTCCAGCTTTAGGAAGGGCTTCTCTCCTATAATTCCCAGCTATGCCTGCCCGGGGCCTCCCCACCTTCTGCCCTTTTTCTCTGCTATGCATACCTAAGAAGATCTAAAGTACTAAAAACTGTTGGTTGCAGGGCCCATAGTATTTCTTTCTCTTGTAAAATATGGTCTTGCTGCTCTCTTCTCTCTATCTCAATCTGCTGACCTCACTCCCATCTGGAACCTAGTGTTTCTAATGACTTTGAAGTCCGTCTTCAGTCCTGGTTGAGAAATTGTGTGAAGGCGGTATTGTTTCAAGGGAACTGTGACAGCAAAATCATTCTACCTGCCAGTGCCCTGGAGACCAGTGATTAATAACTAGTTGAGGTGCACCTTAGTTAGGATTTTTTTAAACAGTTATGGTTGAAGAGTGGTTCAGCACCCCATCTTCAGGGATCCTTAAGATTCCTGGAGAGCACAAGTGGAAAAGCACTGGTCTACGGCATTTCCTTGCTCCAATACTTTAATAACCTGTCTGTTAGAATAAATTCAGTGTCATTTATAAAGGAGTTACTGAATGATCACACTTAAGAAAAGCAATAAAAGTCAGTAAAATGGGTTTTTAATCTGGATGAGGTGACACTCCTGGAGTCTGAGCTTTTCAGGAAACTGAAGCTGAGGCTGGAAGAACACTTGAGCCAGGAGTTCAAGGCCTGCCTTGACTCACATAAATAAGTTGGATTTTAAAAAAATATTTTATTAGTTGTAGATGAAGAACAAATAAAGATAAATAAATCTTTATTTATTTTTATGTGGTGCTGAGAATGGAACCCAGTATCTCACACGTGCACATGTAAGGCAAGTGCTCTACCACTGAGCTATAGCCCCAGCCCAATAAATTGGATTTTAATAGTAATTTTATTTGGACTGTGAGACTATCAATGATTTTTCTTTTGTACTTAATGTTTTCAAATCTTAATGAACATGTGTGGCTGAGAATTTTTAAGTTTCAGCTGTTCTGGTTGTGGTGGTGCATGCTTGTTATCCTAGCGACTTGGGAGGCTAAGGTAGGAGGCCAGCCTCAGCAACTTTGTGAGACTTTGTCTCAAATAAAATAAAAAACAGGACTGATTTGAACTTGGCACATTAAATGTTGGGGAACTTAACAACGTGAACAATATGAGGTATTGGGCAGGTGAGCATGCAGGACGTGATGGGAATCAGGAGAGCAGCAAGGAAGACCAACAGCAGAGAGACCAGTTGGATAATGTAGTTCAGAGGTAGAGCAGCCCTGGGTTAAATCTCTAGTACGATTAAAAAAAAAAACTAAAAAATCTCAGATCCCCCCCCCCAACACACACACAATGCTCTAAAGAAATGGACCACGTTTTACTTACATATTTATGCCTTGACTTATTCTGCAGACATTAAACACATTCATTTACCAGGTACTTACTGAGAGCCTATAGAATGCCAGGCCTGGGTCAGGGTGCTCAAGATGCAAAGATGAATTGAGACAGATCCTTTCTCCTGTACGCAAGGAGCTTTAGAAGGAATTGAGTTAGGTGCAAGCAAAGACAGTAAACCATCTCCTGCAAGGACAGAAGTGCTAGAACTAGCAACCTTAAAGTACCATTGCAGATTAAGGAGATCGAGATCAGAGGAATAAAAGGATACTGTGGACTGGGCTGTGGTGAAGCAGCATGGCTGGGTGAGGGTGTAAATGGGTTCCACTTTTCTGGATTAGCAAGGTGGCACATGTAAGCAGCTATAAAATATGGAATCATGGAGTAAGGGTGGAACAAAAACATCCATCCCTCTTCATCCTCCCCACAGCCATTTGAGTGTTGAATAGCACTGAGCAGCAGAGTTCTTCATAGACTCTGTCATATTGTAAACTGGATTGTCAACAAGTGACACTAAATGGTTAACTAATTATTTCTTGTAGAATGCCTGTAATCTCAGTGGCTAGGGAGGTTGAGGCAGGAGAATCACGAGTTCAAAGCCACCCTCAGTAATAGTGAGGTGCTAAGTAATTCAGTGAGACCCTGTCTCTAAATAAAATACAAAATAGGACTGGGGATGTGGCTCAGTAGTTGAGTGCCCCTGAGTTCAACCCCTAGTACCAAAAAAAAAAAGTGAGAGGTCAGGCTGCTCACAAGCAATGCTGCCTTTGCCACACTTAGTACTAGCCCCTGGCCTCTCTTATTTGTCTCGCCAGGAGAAGTGTGCCCAGTACTGGCCATCTGATGGCCTTGTATCCTATGGAGACATAACAGTGGAGCTGAAGAAGGAGGAAGAATGTGAGAGCTATACCGTCCGAGACCTCCTGGTTACCAACACCAGGGTAAGTTGTGCGATAGATGGGGCTCCTCCCTCAGGGAAAGCAGAGCTGCCCCTGCCTCCCTGACCCTCTTTTCTCCAAAGGAGAACAAGAGCCGGCAGATCCGACAGTTCCACTTCCATGGCTGGCCTGAAGTGGGCATCCCCAGTGACGGGAAGGGCATGATCAGCATCATTGCAGCTGTGCAGAAGCAGCAGCAGCAGTCGGGGAACCACCCCATCACTGTGCACTGCAGGTACCGCTGGCCCCAGCTCTTAGATGGGTGGCAGAGGGGTGGGTGCAGTGGTGAGCATGTGTCAAATGGTGAGGAAAGCTGTGCAGGAGCAGGTTGTTGGTGAGCACTTGTGTTGCAGTAATTCACGTGCAGGTCAGCATGGGAAAGAAAGAAGAAGCAGAGCAAGCAAAGCAACAGCAGAAAAAAAGTCCTTTATTATATACAAGCAATCTTTTTATAGTATTGTGAACAAAGAAGGCAGCCTTCCAACAGCAATAAATCAGGTCTTTCAGCTAATTAAACATAGCATACAGAAGTTTTACTTTCTAATCAGAAGTGACCCGCTTCTCATGGCTAATCTACTCTCCACCTGGAGCATGCCGAGCTCTGCTCTTGTTAAGAACAGATAATAAAATTTTTCTCAGTGCCCTCTTGGCCCACTTGGCAGAACGTCCCGTTTGCAGGCAAGTCCTCCCAAGGACAGCAGACACCTCGTTTTTAAGTATGTCCGCTGTTACCTATCTATACCTTGACAGAATATCCCGTTTGCAGGCAGACTCCATCAAGGACAGTAATAGTAACGCAGTCACATCTGATTCTCTACACACTTGTGACAATCAAGTTTGACAGACATAACAGAGCTGAGTGCTCAGAGAGTGTCTTGGAGTTTGAACTTGGCACATTAAATACTAGGGAACTTAACAACATGAACAATGTGAGGTATTATGCAAGGGAACATGTGGGACGTGATGGGAGAGCAATAGAGAGACCAGTTGGGCAACATGAGGATGAGGGCCTGGCCTCCTTAAACACAGGGAAAGAAAATGGCAAATGTTCTGAAAACAGTCAAGGAAAAATGAAAAGACTAAGACCGCTCAGCGAAAAAGCAGAAGAGTCAAGGGTGCTTCTCATGTTTGAGCCTAGGTTACTGGTAGCAGTTGATGTAAGCAACTGAAAAAAGATGATAAGGAGACTTGTTTGGGGAGAAAAGGTGAATTTTACATGGAGCATGTTATTTGAGATTGCATTTTAGGAAAAAGAAATGTTTACCCTGAGTTTCCTTAATAGTAAAGTTTCTCAGCAGATTTGTCCATACTAGCTCTCCAGTTCCTTTTCTTTATTCTCCTATCCTGTTAAGCCCATTCCAGTCACACCAACCACTCACACACTTACTCCATTTCAACTGCACCACTGGAACTACCTGTGGCCTCCAGATTGCTGAAGCCAGTGGTCATTCTCAGTCTCATCATACTTGACTTTTTATCAGTATTGGACACAGTTGATCACTGATCTCTCTGTAGCACACTCCCTAAGTGGCTTCTGTTATGGTTTTCATCCTCATGTGCTCTTCTTCTGTTTCCTGTGTTGATTCCTCCCCATTTGTGGTCCAAGGCCCAGTCCTTGAACCTCTTCTCTATCAACAGACAACACCCCAAGGAGAGCTCACTCAGTCTCCTGGCTTTAACAGCAATTCCCAAGTCTTTATTACCAGTTCTCTAGGTGATCCCCCAAACACCAAGTTTATCTATCCAATTATCTACTTGTCATTTCCACAAGGATATCTAATGGGCATCCTTAGCTTAGGGTTCAAGTGAGAACTGCTGATGTTTCTGTCAAGGCCTGCTGTTCCACATCAGTAAGTAGCTTGCCATTTCCCAGATAACTCCAGAGAGAAGCCTTGGAACTAACCTGTTCTCTGCTCTTTCTCAGATATCATATCTAATCCATCATCAAATTGTGTTCTACCTGCATATAATCTAACAATCCAAGTATTTTTCACTGCCTCCTCCAGGGTCCTCTCTGTCCAAGCCAATTTCTCTCCGCAGTAATTGTACCAACCTCCTTCCTGGCTGGTCTCTCTGCTGTCACCTTCGCCTGGAATCTGTTCTCAACACAGCAGCCTAAGAGAGCCTTTTATTTTATTTTATTTTATTTCTTTTTGCCCCTCGCCCTGCCTCAGGAGCCTTTCAAATGTAAGTCATGGTCTAGGGATATAGCCCAGAGGTAGAGTGCTTGCCAACATGCACAAGGCCCTGGGTTCTATGCGCATCACTACCAAACATATATATAAACAACTATAAATCTCGCCTTTATTTAGAATCCCAACAACAAGGGCCCAACATGATCTGAGGGCTTCCTGTCAGGCCAGGAAGCGGGATGCAACTTAGGCTGGCATTCTCCCAGGGCTCTGACCTCACCCTCACCACTCTCCTTCCTTCCTACATCCGATTCAGCACCCTTGGCACACTCCTGCCTTTGTCCTGAGAGACTCTTTCCCAGATATCCATAGAACTTCACCCTCACCTTCTTGGTATGTCTGCTCACACAGCACTCATTCAGAGAGCCTTCCTGAGCACCCTACCTGAACTCTGCTCCTCTTTCTCCTTCCCTGACTGCATGTCTTTTTCTCTGGAAAGATCGCTAACCCCCGCAGTCCTTGCCACAGAGCAGGTACTCAATGTCCAGTGAGAGAATTGGCTGATGACATTGAACGGGGTAGATAGTGTCAAGGTCAGAGTCTGAATTCCTTGGATTTACAAAGAAGATGAGAGACACAGGAAAGAACCAGCAGGTACATACCATTGCAAATGGTTTGTCAGGGAAAAGGAAGAGAGGAATAGAACTCTAACCTGATCCAGTGGTAAGGTCAGGTCAACCTGGGCATGTTGGTAAGTGAACGTCAAGAGCTAGTACTTGTGGAGTGCAGATGAGGGTGGTTAACATGGTCCCACAGGTGAGCCCTCAGTAGGAGTAACCTGTGCCATGAAGGAGAGTCAGCAGTGGTGCACTGCCTCCCCAGAGGTATGCTGAGTTCCTCTAGGCTGGCAGAGGTGAGCACGGGCCTCCTGCCCCACTCATACCCTCCTGTGGTAGCTCCATGGATCATGCACCAGACTCAGCTTCGGTCTGCTCCTTGTCACTCATACTCACCCACTCTGCTTGGAGAGCTTTAGCAGGCATGGTAAGTCTGTCTGCTCTGTTTCAGCGCCGGGGCAGGAAGGACAGGGACTTTCTGTGCCCTGAGCACAGTCCTGGAACGAGTGAAAGCAGAGGGGATATTGGATGTCTTCCAGACTGTCAAGAGCCTGCGGCTGCAGAGGCCACATATGGTCCAGACACTGGTATGGTGCTCATGTCTTTGTGCCACCACCATCTGTAATCCTTCCCCATTAGGGAGAAGGCCTTCAGAGTCCCACTCAGGAGTCCCATCCTTCCCCAAGGTGTCCAAACCCGCAAGTGCCTTGAGAGGCAGGATTGCAGTGGGAATATACCCTCTATCACCAGTGGGAATGTGACACGTTAGACAAGGGGTACTCGGGTGCCCCACAGGGTTTGTTTATGCTTCTCCCTGGGTTGGTTGGAAGTGGGGGAGCAGGACTACTTACCTTTGTTCTGTTCAGGCTCCCTATTAAGAGATCTGACTTTTAACAGTGTGGACATCCACAAATGTTTTCCTGAAACTTCTGGAGTGAGAAATGTTTGAGGGGAAAAGAAAAGTGAATTTTAGGAGGTTTACCAGGAAATGAGACTTTAAGAGCAGAGCACATACCAGTCTGGCAGCCATGGTGAAGGTGCACCATTTCCCAGCCCAGCATACTCATATTTGTCCTTGCCAGTCCAGTCAGCTCTATTTGCAGAACATCCACTGTGCTAATCCAGAGGGCAGAGCTATCAGAACTTGGGCAGACAGGTCGAGGTGCATGTGGAAGTCCACAAACATTCATTTCCTCTCCAATTTCCATTCTAAAAACAGCTCTGTTAGGAACTGTGGTTCCACATACTCTTCAATAACCTTGGCATTCTTCCCACTTTCATTCTCCAGGAGCAGTATGAGTTCTGCTACAAGGTGGTGCAGGAATACATTGATGCATTCTCAGATTATGCCAACTTCAAGTAACAGGCGACGAGGCCCCATGGACAGGAGAATTGCCTTTAATATTTTGTAATATTCTGTTTTGTTAATATGCCCAAAATTGTGTATATATCTTATAACTGTTTTAGAAATTGGTACATAGGCTTCTATTACCTATTAGGTGGAGATTTTATATGTAAATGTGTTAGCACTGATAGTCCTTTTTCCAATGTTTTATTGGGGAATTAAATAGTGTGATGTTTGATTGATATCGTGTAATCCTCAGCCTGGAAATTGGGCTGGATTGTTCTTTGGTTTAAACATCTTTTCCTAAAGAAGATAAACCCATTCCAGGTAGCTTGGCACCAGCTAAGAAAAAAGCACAAAGTTCTCAGAACTCTTGAGGAAATGGTTGTCCCAGGATCCCCATGTAAGTCCCCATTCCCCTCCCTACACTGTAAATATCCCTGTCTCTCTAGCTCACCTCCTTCAAACACACCTTCACATCCCAGCAGCCCCCTGGGGGGAGTAATGGGACCAGGGCGGTATCTCTGGCACCACACTAGGGATTATTAGGTAATAAAAGCTTTGACTCCCTGAGGAAATGTCTCTCCCTTTGTCTGGGGTGGGGCAAACAGACAGGGCTAAGCTGCTCCTGGCCCTACTATATTGCTGCTGTCTCTCAGTTCCCCAGCTCTCCATTTCTATCATTCAAGCTCCTCCATCTCTGATGTGATCTCCAAGACCCTCCTTTCTTTCCCAGCACATCTTTGGCTTAGTGGTCTCAGCCAGCCTCACACCCTGGAGAAGATGGCAAAGGGTAGGGCCACCAGGAGAAGAGGAACTGGCTCAGCCTTAGACCTGAGGTTGGTCTCTGACCTCTCCAGCTCTGCTGCTTTGCTTCAAAGCCCTTTAGATTGTGTCACTATCCAGAAAAGTCTTTGTGTCCACATTGATTGTGTCAAATGGCTTCCACATCCTTTCATTTATGTCCTCATTTCCAGGACTTTAATGTGGAAAAGTCTCAGATCCAGAAGCCAAGATGATGGGATTCTTAGATTTCAACCTGGTCTCAAATCTGATGTGTTTAACATGTCAAGTTTTGTATCTTAAATAATATAAATGTTTATGTATTCCTTATATAACAGTCTGCCCTACCCAGAGACCCAGTATCCTTCTACCTTCCAGATTCATGGTCCTCAAAATATAATTTTCATCCCTGTGGCAGGAGTTGAATCACTTCTGCATCTGAATCAGGCAAGGGGGAAAAGTATGTAGTGTAAACACAAAACAATTTCATTTTTAGCAAAAGTTGTTGCTTTTTTGGTGGTGGCAGAATTGAACCCAGTCAGTGATGCTCTACCACTGAGCTACATCTCCAGCCCTTTTTATTTTTCGTTTTGAGGTAGGTTCTCACGGTCTTGAGACACTAAGTTTGAAACTGGTCCCAAACTTGGAGTCCTCCTGCCTCAGCCTCCCAGTATCTGGGATTGCAAGCATTCACCACCGCTCCCAGCTCAAAAGTTGCATTTTTGGTTTCTCATAGCCCAGTAGCTAAAACATAATCCTATGGCTGTACCTAATTACAAGGAGAACTGAGAAGTGTGACCTTTAGTTGGGATACAGTTGGAAGGGTGCGTCTGCTTACCACTCCTCCTAGCCTCAGGAGCAGCTCATGATGGGAGCAGAAAATAAACTGATTGCCCAGGCTGGCAGGGCAGGGCTGAGGGAGCCTGCAGCCTCTGGCCTTCCTTGAAGAGTTGTGGCAGGCTCTGGGCTCAAAGGCTTCAAGAGTGAGAGGTAGCACTCCAGCCTGGCCCATGGAAGCACATTCAGGTCAGTGTTCCATGGCTTGCTGAAGCAATGCAGCTTGAACTGGATCCAAGCAAGGGATGCTGGAAATTGAGTTGAATTTAGCAAGGGATGCTGGAAATTGAGTTGAATTTAGAGGAAAAAAGATCAAGTGGAGCTGCATTACAGATGAGACTGTAACTCGGGCTTCAAGAGGGCACTCAGTGTACACCACATATTCATGATGTTTGTGTGAAGGAAACACGAGAGAAAGGAAGTCCAGAGGCCTACAGGAGGCAGGGACACTACAACAGACTACTTCTGGAAGCTTCAAGAGGTGAGTGCAAGTCATTAGAAGCATTCAGTCCTTCTGTAGGAACTACAAGAGGCAGTTGACTCAAAACTCGGTAGTTTCCAAAGAAGCATGGTAAACAAAGAATCTGAGGGATCTCCAATGAGGGATGATGGGTTTGAAGAGAAGACCCTGGCCCTTGCAAGCTACTCTTTGAACCCTCTGTGTGACTAAGTCCAGCAGATATAGGAGTACGGTGGTGGGGTCAGCAAGCCATCAGTGAACATGCAAGTGAAGCTCTGTCCCTATGTTGCCTTTCCACTCCCAGCAAGTGGCTCATCTCCTATTAGCAAGGCTGGCTTTGGGCAGAGCACATCAATGTGGCCTGACCAGGTTTCTTAGGTTTCTGCTAGAGTCTGTGTTGACTTGGTCAGTGGCTGGGCCAATATTTTAAATTTCACCTGATTACTAATCAATTATCTTCCAGCAGGAATTACCTCATCTCTTTGCTTCCTTTCCATAGAACTAACCCTTATCCCTTCATCCCTCCCCCTTAACTCTCTTCTTACTCAGAGTGCAAGAGACATGAACCCAACAGGAACTAGTGTAAGTTCAAAGAACAATGTCCTGGGCATTCACAGCACAATGTGTGAGAAGGGCTGGGGTGACTGCTTCATCCAGTACCCCACATCCAATCAGCTGTGGCCCCAGGGAATTAGGTGGGTAAGTTTATTTCCCTGCAGGGAAGAGTTACAGCCAGTGCCCACTATGCACCCCAAATTCTGGGTCCTGCCACTCTCATTAGAGACCTCACTTATATTGAGTCAGCTCCCTTCTGGGCTTCATTTTCTTTCACCACCACCCCCAGATACTCAAGTCTCTTTCATTGAAGAAAAAGGGGGAAAAAGTTATTTCCCCCAGACCTAAGTCCCCCCCCCCCCCCAATGCTGTCCCCAATAAGTCCCTGTTTGCTTGTAAGGAGTCTCTCCTCTGACTACTTCCTCTTCCTCACTTCACCCCCACTCTCACTGGTTCTTGCCAGGGCAGCCTAGGTGCTAAACCCCAGGGGTCCCTTTCCTCTTGTCCACCAGCTCCCTGCTGGTACTCGTGATTCTTTTTGGACCTCATTAACTGCTTCCAGTCTCCTTCCTTAGAGCTTAGAGGTCCTGAACTGTGTGTGTGGACCCTCAGTTCTCCTCCACTTGCCTCCTTTCCCCAGAGTGGTCCAGAGGTACCTGTCACTGGCCCCCACCCCCACCCCCAGGCTTCCCCCAGTCCTTTGGGTTCCACCCAGTCTCCACCCTGCCATGCTAGAACCCACAGATCACCAGCAGTTCCTTTGTTGGCCCTTTTCCATTTTGTCCCTTTGCTAGATCACCCCAGAATGCCATTCTGAGTCCATAACTCTGTTGTTTTAGTCAGCTTTTTTGCTACTGTGACTAAAGGGCCTGACCAGAACAATTTTAGGAGAGGAAAAGTTTAAGGGCTCATGGTTTCAGAGGTCTTAGTCCGCAGAAGGCCAGCTCCGTTCCTTGGGGATGGTAAGCAGACCCACCCTTCCAACTGAGGCAGAACATCATGGTGGAAGAGAGTGGCAGAGGGAAGCAGCTCACATCATCAGGAAGCAGAGGGTGTCTCCACTTGCCAGATACAAATATATATACCAAAGACATGCCCTAATTCCCACCTACTCCAGCCATACCCTACCACTTCAGTTACTACTTAGTTAATCCCTATCAGAGGATTAATTTACTGATTTGGTTAAGACTCTTGACAACCCAATCATTTCTCCTCTGAACCTTCTTGCATAGTCTCACGTGAACTTTTGGGGGACACCTCACATCCAAACCATAACATTTACAAACAGCATATGTTTTTAATTTTGGGGTAGGCATACTTAACCTATATCCCCAGCCTTTTTATTTTTAATTTTTGAGACAAGTTCTCACTAAGTTGCTGAAGCCAGCTTTGAACTTGTGATCCTCCTGCCTCAGTCTCCCATGTCTACTAGATTACAGGCATACACCACTGCACCTGGCTAGCTAATGCATCTTTATTCTTGGCCCTGGGTCACTACCCAAGGTTTGTGCATGTCTCCCACAACACCTAAACATTCTGCTCTCACCCTCTGCTTTCCCAACTGACTGCTAGCTGCAGTGAGTGATTTGATACCCTCAGAACCAGGCATAGTTGGAACTCAGTAGTAAATAAGTGGCTTTCCTCTTCTGCCAAAAGGGATACAAGGATGAATTCCAGGGTTGGTGGTCTGGAAGGGACATGAAACAGTCCTGAAAAGCTAAGCATGTGGCCAGAAAGAAAGGGACCAGAACTTGCCTTAAAAAAGCTTAGTTCTGGTTTGGAATTTTTGGTGTGTGTTGGGGGTGGGGTTACAGAAAAAGGGAGTTAATTCATTCATAGGTATATCTCTTACCTAGCATGCAGTGTTTATGAGGCCCTGGGTTTAATCCCACCCACCCCACCCCCAGAAAAAAAAAAAAAACACAAATGTAAAAAGTCACCTCTTTCCTCTTTTATTATTTTAATATTTTTTAGTTGTAGTTGGACACAATATCTTTATTTTATTTATTGTTATGTGGTGCTGAGTATTGAACCCAGTGCCTTGCACGTGCTAGGCGAGCGCTCTACCACTGAGCCATAACCCCAGCCTCTCTTTCCTCTTTTAAAATAAACACCAAGGGCATAGGGATATATCTCAGTCATAGAGCATTTGCCTAACATGTGCAAGGGTCCTGGGTTGGATCCCCACAGCCACCCCCCGGCCCCAGGAGGGGTGGCAAACCACCAGGAACTTTATGACTTTTTTGTTTGGTTTCAATTTTGGAGACAGGGCCTTTCTGTTACTGAGACTGGCCTGAAACTCATGATCCTCCTGCCTCAGCCTCAAAAGTTGCTGGGATTACAGGGTGTACATCAACACACCTAGTATCACCAGGGACTGTTTTTTTATTTCTTTTCCATTCTTTTTATTGGTGCATTATAGTTGTACATAGTGGTGGGTTTTGTTGTTACACATTTGTACATGCATACACCATTGGGGCCTTTGGAACATTCTGAAACCCAACCAGACAATAAGGCTAGTTGATCGAATTCAAAGAGTTATTTTCACTAAAGCATAAAGCAAATATTTTCCTAAGAATAACCTAGCTAACAAAGTCTCTGTATTTCCCAATACAGTTTAACTGAACATACAGTCCCCAGATTCATTTCAGGTCTCTGCTAATAAGACAATTTGGAAAGTCACATCTGGGCCCATCCTGAAGCCCAGGTGCCAGGGCTGCCCCCTCATGTCTGTTGTGACCCTTCCCCATCCTTATCACAGGATATGACGCATCTTCTCACCCAATGATTCTGGTCACCACGCTGCCAAGCCTGACCCTGGCACTGGCATTTGCTGTTGATTTCAGATGTGGAGATTGGCTATTAACTCTGTAAATAGAGCTCTGACCCCTTGAGGCCAGTGGTTAGCAGTGGAAGGCTGAGCCACTGACACAGGCTTGGAGGCAAAGGCTGGTTTCCAGGATCGCAGGCTAGCTATGTCCAATTCACAAATGGTCTTGGGATAAGCACAGGATGAAAAGGGGTTTGAACCTTGGGAGACAAAATTACCCCCAGTTGATAGCTTAAAGGAGACTTCAGGTCCCCAACCATGGGCATGTTTAAGTGGGTGACAAGCAGGGGTAGGTAATACCCCAGCAAAAAACCCACCTGCAACTGGAGTGACCCAACCCTGGTGCCAGGTGTATGAATGTGAACACTTCCATTCAGACCATTTTATATGTGAGTAAACAAGCTCTCTGGGAGAGTGGTCACAGCCTCCCCTAGATCTCCAGTTAGGTTGCCGAGCACCCCACTCTATTCCCCTCTTTTCCACTGGGCAGAGCCCTGAGCTGGGTCAGGGAATCCCAATGTATTGCCCCTCTCTGGGCCACAGTTTCCTTTTTGGGTCAGGAAGGTCTTTATACAGCTCCAGGGCAAGAGTTTGATACACCCTAGGAAGTTGAAAGGTGAGACCAGGACATGGACCAGCTGGAGCAGAAATCTTGTGACTTCTGTAAACCAAGAAATCATAAAGAAGGTTAAAATAAAAGCAAAGCCAGTCTTATGCAAGTGCAAAATAGATTTGTAAATTGGGAAACAGGTTAGGTATCTCTGAAAGGGACCATGCAGCTTTGGGAGATAAATAGGATTGAGTGAAGTCCAGTGCAAATTGGGGTGGTGGTGAATTTTCTAAGTCCATTGAAATATCCAGGTCAGGAGACAAAACTGATCATTGTGGTGTTTTTCAAACCTTACAAGGTATTTAATAATAGAGATTTGTTCCCCTTGTCAAGTTCATTTCCCAACATGAAACCTTGTGGCAATTTACCACTGTCAGTAAAACTTAAAGACTTGGAAAAGGATCTCTGCTCTCCTTTTGACCACTCTGCAGCCATTTTGATTTTTATGTATGACTTAAGTCCCCTGGGAAGATGAGGGAGCATTGGTCTGGTGGCCTTAGAGCCAGCAGGAAGGGGTTGGGTGGCAAGCACTTCTTCACCCCACCTCCTTTTCAAGACGTCACTGGAATCCATGGGCCAGGAGCAGGAGAAGCCACCTCCTGGTCAATAAATACCAGGGCTGTCTGACTAGGGTCTGCAGCTGCCTGAAGGAGCAACCTCCACAGCTCTCCCTTGGTGAGTGAGAATGCCGCCCTAGCTGGAGCTCTCTTTGGGTGCATGGCACAATGTCCCTCTTTCCTATTCCCAAGTCCTTCCACCCTTGAATCATACCCCTTTTCCTTTTTCCCCCAATTCTATTAATCTGTTCCTGAGCTTATCACTCCTGGCATGAAAGGGACAGGGGTGGAAACATTTACTCCAGTCACCACACATCCATTCCATATCCCCAACTACCGAGATAACAGGCCACAGAGAAAAGGGGCAGAAACTCAGGTGCTCCAAATACCCTACTCTGCCGCTTGACTTATGGAGAATTCCCCTGACCATCCAACCATCTTCCCTTCTATTGGCCTGAAGTCTATTCCTCTCTTAATCTTCCACTTCTAGAACTTCCCAAAGGAAGGAGGGATGGGCCTGGCTAACTAAGAGGGCCCTCAGAACTGGGGAGGGAGCCTGCGCTCCAGAGCTCTGGGGGAGGACTGCCGCGGAGGGAAAGGCTTTGGAAAATAATAAGCTGCCCTGAGATGCAGTGTCAGACTTTTGAGTGCTCTCCACTGTCCTACAGAGCAGTGCTGCCATGGCTAGCTCTAGATTAGGCCTTCTGCTGCTGCTCCTACTGCTGCTGACTGCCCACCCTGGACCCTCGAGGGCTCAGCACTGGTCCTATGGCTGGTACCCCGGAGGAAAGCGAGCCTCCAGCTCACTCCAGGACCTCCCAAGTGCTCTTAGGTCCTCAGGTTGGTGATAGGTCCTCCCAGCTTGAGTGGGAAGAAGACAATGCCGGTTCCTGGGGTTAGTGAGGTGGGGGCAGGTGCCTTTGTTCCCTTCTGAGGAAGGGTCTTGTGCTCTGCAGCTGGCAACCCAACTCAGGCTGCCGATAGCCTACCAAATGATGCACTGGCTCCCCCTGAGGATCCAATGTCTTGGAAGGGCAGGACCATGGCCCGCTTGTCCCTCCACAGGAACCAGCACCTGGTGTAGACCCTAATGGCGAGTGCGGTAAGAGGTCCCCTTCGTTCAAGATTATCCATGGGTCCCCTTTGGCCATCCTGCCTGGAGACTGGGGAGTGTGAGACACCACTGGGATGCCCCTTTCCCCAGTAGAACAACTGTATTAAAAAGGCCCTTATAAAAGAGTGGTAGCTGTGGTGTTCCCTAGACTTCATGACAGCCAAGTCGGTGTGTTTCAAGGTGGGCAGGCCCTCTGGCCAGAGGGAAGAGGGAAGGAGTGCACCTCACACAGGTAGCAGTGCTCAAAGAGCCAAATGGTCACTGACTTGGACTTGGAACAACTCAGTGACTTTAGACCTCCCCAAGACCATAGAAGAATACAGGTGTAGGAAAATGAGTTATTACTAGTTGCAAATAGAACACATGTAAAGTGCACCAGGGGTGCACACGAACTAAAGGAGGAAGTGGTAAATTCCTAGGAGGCACAGCCTAATTTAAGTGATGTTAGCTCGGGCTTTTACACATCAAGCTTGTTTGGGGTGAACAGGGTCATGGGCTGGAAATCCCCAAGCTGGGTTCTCAGGCTCCTGTAGGAGCGGGGTGCATCCGAGCAACGTGAAAGCAGATCAACTGACCAGATGGCAGGAGGGAAGGGGACCGAGCAGCCCGAGGTATGACCACCCCTCTCCCTTCACAGAACGCAGCCCGAGCGCCCCGTCCAGCCATCCTTCAATAAAAGTGTGAAGTCTGCGAAGCTATTGCCTCGAGCTCTTTCCTTCATCCCCTCCCAATCCCACTCCCCCAGAAACTCCCTAATGGAGCAGGGGCTGCAGGACCCCGCCGCCTGGACGCCTGCCGGGAGGGCCGGGCCGAGCCCGGGGGCGGGGATGAGTGGTGGGAAAGCCGCGCGCGAGCTCCGCCCCCCGGGGAGGGGCGGGGTCCCGGGGACTGCAGGTCCCGAGGTGCCCTGCGGCCGCTTCCGGGCCTGGCGGCGGCGGGCGACTGCAAAGCGACGCGGCCATGCTCCGCACGCTGAGCGGCCTGGGCTCGTTGCCCCCGTGCCGGGCTCCGGCCCTGCTACTGCTGCCCGCGCGCGGCCGCAAGACCCGCCACGACCCGCCCGCCAAGTCCAAGGTCGGGCGCGTGAAGACTCCGCCCGCGGTGGATCCTGCGGAATTCTTCGTGCTGGCGGAGCGTTACCGGCAGTATCGCCAGACTGTGCGCGCCCTCAGGTGTGTGTGACGGAGGGGCAGGTGACTGTAGGCGCCCTCTGGGGAGTGTTGGGGCGAGCGGGCGGGTAGAGAGGGTGCCGACTTGGAGCGCGTCCCCGCCCAGGCTGGAGTTCGTGTCGGAGGTGCGGAAGAAGGTGCACGAGGCCCGAGCGGGGGTTCTGGCGGAGCGCAAGGCGCAGGAGGACGCCGCCGAGCACCGGGAGCTGATGGCCTGGAACCAGGCGGAGAACCAGCGGCTGCACGAGCTGCGGTGAGTGGGACCCGAGGCGGGGTGCCCTGGCCTAGCTGGGCCCCGCTCAGCCTCGGCCTCTTGCCCCTCGCAGGTTAGCGAGATTGCTGCTGGAGGCGCAGGAGCAGGAGCAGCGGCAGGCCGAGGAACGGGCCCGCCGCACCCGGGAAGAGCAGGCCTGGATGCAGCTCAAGGAGCAAGAAGTGCTACAGCTGCAGGTGGGCCACGGCTCCGGAGGTGCTGGGGCTCCTGGGCATGCAGACTCAGTTAACAGAGGGATCTGAGAGAAGGGGCCCAAGGGAAATGCCTGTGAAGCACCAAGAGAGAAGGAGATGGGAGTGGAATTGGGAAAGTGTACAAGCTTCTGGCAGGTGTTAGCTTGGGCACACAAGGAGGGTGCGTTTGACCTTGCAGTTGATAAAGTCATAAAGGTTTAGTATGCTAAGCTGAGAATGGCATGTAAAACCAGTGAGGCATAATCCAGAGGCAGTGGATGAGACTTGAATTAAATAGGGCAGAAAGTACCGAGTTTGTGAAAATAACCAGGTAGCATCAAGGAACTGAATCCACCTCTTGGGACACAGAGGTTATCACAGCTGGTGCTTGAAGTTCTGGCTGTGACCCAGGAAGATTGTCTAAGAAAGAGGAATATGACTAAGGCTGTCTGACATTATTCCACTGGAATGTCAGTGGGGCACTCAAATAGGCCCTGGGCTCCAGGCATGGTTTCCTAGGGAGAGCTTGGAGCCTCTCCCTAGGTGGGCTAAAGGCCAGCAGGCTTCCCAGACTGTCAGCATGGGCAGGGCTCCCATGCAGCTGGCCTTTTCTCTCCCAATAGGAGGAGGCTAAAAATTTCATCACCCGAGAGAATCTGGAGTCCCGGATAGAAGAAGCTTTGGACTCTCCAAAGGACTACAACTGGGCCATCACCAAAGAGGGTCTGGTGGTCAGACCTCAGCACAGGGGCTCCTAGTGGGCCAATAAGGACAGTTCCTACCAGGGACAGAGTGTTTATGGGGGTACGAGGGCTGGGCCTGATCTGGAATGAAGCAGTTGTGTTTCCAAGGAGGAAAGCTTAGGCTTTTCCAGGACCACCCTCACATCTGGCCTCTGCATCCACACTTGGTCAGAAACTCTCAACCACAGTAACCTGTTCTTCCTCAAGTACAACCTCAGGACTGTACCAGACTGTCGAGTGTTTTCCATCTCACAGAGGGTTGGACTGGGTGACAGTTCTCTTGGGCAGCCAGACCATCTCCTAACATCAAGGACAGTAGTTGGCAAGTTACAGTTCTTGAGCCAAATGTGGCCTCCTGCCTGTAAATAAAGTGTTATTGGAACACAGCCTTGTCTATTCTTTTACTACTATTGTGCTACTACAATGATAGAGATGAGGAGTTGGAATAGATACTGAATGACTTGCAAAACTAAAATATTATAACTTTTTACAGAAAAAGTTTATTGGTCCCTGATTTGGAGCTTTAGACACTACTGGCTAAAAGCAGGTAACACCTGGTACCTGAGCTACAAATTAACCATTAGCCATGGGTCTCCTTTTGCTTAATCCTGGGCTTTGCTGGCCAGGTGTGGCATGTCCATGACTGCATTTCTCCTAGTTGCTCTCCACCTGTGATTTGAGTGACCTACATCTGCCCTGGCATGCCCAGTATTCTTGGGCCACTCAGAATTGGTGCTGGAGGGGAGGCCTGGTTGACCAAGGCTTTTTGAGTTCATGTGGCTTGTCAAGCCCTTGGACCAAGCCTTATGGGTGCCAGGGATACAGGTGATCAAGATTCAGAAAATTGTGGGATTTTTTTTTTTTACATTTAATGACATTTATTGAATATCATATCATTTTAATATTTGTAAGAATTGTGTATTCCTAGCAAACAGGATGAAAATGAAGAAAGTTTGTTTTTGTTTTTGTTTTTTGGAATGAGATGGAAAATAATCATTTTAAGAGCCAAAAAAGTGCAAAGTCAAGTTAGCTGTATAGTCACCTGGGAAGGAATTTGTGGTTTTAATTCAATTTGAAAATGAAGTAATGATGGAACATAGTACCAGCTTTCCTCCCCACTCCCAACCCTCCATTATCCTTTGGGCAGGTGTTCCTAAAACTGTCTAGTTTGACGTGTTGTTTTCCTCTTGGGGGGGAAAAAATCTTTAACTTCAAGGAAATTTAGAAATAACATGTATATAGTTAGAATTTTAAGTACTTTGAAACCATGTAATGTTTGAGTTCATTGAATTTGAAACATTTAAAATAATTTAATTAACTGAGAAGGAAATCTCCTTTTAAGGTCAATAGAGAATCTGCCAGATTTGTTCATAGAGTATTAAGATTTGTAAACAGAACTTGACTCTTATGGAATAACTAGGATTTTGAGTTTACAATTTGCAACCCAGTAAGTTGAATATTATATATTATTTGTGTACAATCAGTGTCTTCAAAAATTGTGCTCTATAAGTGTAATATGAAATGAATTGCATTCTGCCATCAAGTTTAACAAACCAGAATAAATTTTTAAAAAGATTCAGAAAGTTGAATAAGGTGAGCAGGTAGATCCATGGCCCAGTTCAGGCTCTAAAGCAACATGTCACATAAAGACAAAGACACATTTCTCCCAGATAGAGTTGCTTCCCCTTTGCTGCTATTTGCATGAACTTTAGATACCGTAAGAAGAAAAAGAACCAAACCCAGCTTCTTTCCATGACTCTTAACTTCTAAAAGGCTTTGGGATCCCCAAGAATCCATGGAGACTAAGGAATATGGGCAGACCCTCATGTTTCTAGGTGAGGAAAACAGCTGTGAAGAGGCAAGCAGAGGTGTTGCCCTGTACCCAGCCTCCCCAGGGCACTCAAACTCTTAGAGCCATGGCCTCCTTCTCAGCTGGTAACATGGGGCACTGATTCTAGTTAGAGCACAGTGGAGTCTCTGCTTTCAGGTGCCCAAAGTAGCTTCCAGGATGAGAGCTGATGGGCACACATTGTGGGCCATGATTTGACCAGTTGCTCCACAGCCTCAGACACCATCTGATTCCCTGCAATGGAAGCCTGTGGTAAACTTTGACATGGGACATAGCCTGTGTTAGGAAACCCATTTTTATGTATGTACTCCTTTCTCAGCCTGCTTGTCACCATCTTCCAGTTTCATTCTTTCCAAGTTCTCTGTGCCAAGATTGAGACACAAGCCATCTGTCTCTTCAGATTTTTTGTTAAGTTGTTTAATGGACCTTTATTTATTTATATGTGGTGCTGAGAATCAAACCCAATGTCTCACACATGCAAGGCAAGCATTCTACCACCAAGTTACAACTTCAGCCCCTGTCTTCAGATCTTGAAGCTCTTTGGGCTGATTTCACTTCACTACTGCTAACATCCTGCATGGGGGCTATATCGCCTTAGCATTCACCTTCTGCTGAGGTCAGTATGTCATACATGTTTACCTATCAACCAAGCTTCAGCATTTTTTTCTCCACCCACAGCCATCTTCCTCATATAGGCAGCCTGTGTTACCTTTAGGTTAACTCAAGTCTAGTCAATCTGTACTGTTTCTAATGAATTAGTGGTATAAGGGGCTTAGATCGGCTATCAGTTCCCACCAGTCTGGTCTGCAGTTTTGTGGGATCCCCCTTTAGATGGTCTAACTTCCAGCAGAATCCTGGATGGCCATGGTCTTTCTCAGATACCAAGATCTCTTCTGATTCTTGCCTCAAGTTCCAAATGGTTAGGTTTCCAATTTACAATACATGCTCTGCTGTGTTGTGAGGAATAGGGTTGCCAGAATCATCCTTGCTGCAGCCTGGACCACCTATAGACTCTTCCCTTGTTCAAGGTCTCACAGATGAATGGTAGATTTGAGGGCTACCCAGTAAATGCATTTGGAGCAGGACATCCAAATGTGAGAGCTTTCATAAGATTTGAGGAGGGTCAATTTGTGTATCTGGAGTAAACAGGGTGGATCAGGACACAAGTGCAATTTGTATTTCCACTCGGGGGAAGGAAGGTTTTCTGTTCCTCCAGAAACTGCTGAATGGGCCCCCGACCCTGCCCCAGGATTTGTCTCCCCACTCATTCGTAAGTGTTTTACTACACTTGGCTCTGGCTCCTTCTAATCCTCCAAGCTAAGCAGCACGATATCAATGAGGTAGATTTTCATGAAGTCCTGGGGATGGATGGGTGGTCAAGGTCTTGAAGATAAGATTGAAAACTTGCAGAGTTGGTCATTTCTTAGGCTGAATAGTGAGGGTGCCAGACTGCTGCCAAGCGAAGGGAAACAGCTTATAGTGGCGGGCAGACAGGAAAAGAGAAGGATGGGTTTGCCGAGTTAACAGGCACTGGGGCCTTGTTAATCTTTTCTATCAAGGACACCTCACTAGGTCTAATTGAAGTTACTTCTCCATATTTTTCCAATGTACTCAATTTTCTGCATGGAAAACAGTCACAGGTGCTCAATAATCTCTGAAATCTTTGGGAACAGTCCCCCTGAACTTCTAAGTACAGAACTGAAACCGACACATAGGTAATAAGCCCAGTTGACTGCTGAAATAGGACAATTCTGGCAGGAAGAGTCAAGCTTGGAATTCTTTTTTCCTTCCCAAACGCAGGACTTCTGTCCAAAGAAATATTGCAGGGCTGGGGGAATCCCCCAAGAATCTATGGAGTGGTAGAGTGCTTGCCTAACATTCAGGAGGTCCTGGATTGGATCTCCAACAGTGACGGATGGGGGGAGACAATATTGCAATCCAAAAAACCTGAGACAGACCAGTCTAGGGATGATAGTGGGCACTTCCCTGGTTGGGTACTTTAACAAATATATTCTCAGTACAGGTAAGTACATAAACAATAAATATGAAGCTTAATGAATTATAAAGTGAACATCCATGTCAAAGAATAAAACACTGCCTGGGTCAACATCAGAGGCTATAAGCCCTTGAAGTCAAGAACTTGTAAGGAAGAATCCCACTGTAGTGCCATCAAAGGGACTGGGAAAGTGACAGAAGCTCAGCGCTTCAGAGCAACATAAACCCTCACCAGGACTGCACAGTGGCCTGTGGATCACCGATACCCAGTCATCTTCCCCATGTGTTTGGGCATTTCCCCTTATTGGGGATAAAATAATGCACACATGGTTAAAGCTTCTAGGAAAGTTATGTTGTATTTCATACCTTTTTTTTCTTCCTTTTTTTTCTACCTTCCTTTTTTTTTTTTTTTTTTTTTTAATTGCTGGCTACTAAGGGAGAGAAATGGTCTAGGAGTAGAATTTTGTGTTTGGGAAATTTGAAATTTGAGGTCTGAATGTCAATCATGGCTACGGCACAGCTGCCTTTACTGCCGGAGCCAGAGCCTGTGGGTGCTACTGCTGCTACTCGTTGCTGCTGTTGTTGGACGATAGTCACTTGCGGAACCCAGGCCCTCATCTGTTGTAACTGCCAGAGGTGCCCCAGACATGGGAAAATGGATTTGCCTTCCTCTGCCCCTAAAAAAAATTAAAATTAAAATTAAAAAAAATCTTTTAAGAGGAAATGTTGGTCTACCAGTACAATATTACATTACAGTTAGATGGCAGAAATAAATAAATGCTGGTACTTTTGCACAGTAAGGTAACAATAATGCTCTGTTTTAAAGAAGAAGTTCTCACGACAAGGAAATGATAAATGCTTAAAATGATGGATATAATAGTTTCACATACACATTGTACCCCATGAACATGTAAAATCATTATGTGTCATTTATAAAAAATATATATTTTGCCAGTGTCTCCTAGATTATTGTTCCTCCTAAAGAGAAGCCAGCTAGCAAAGAAATCTGGGAAATGTGGTTTCAGGCTTGCAGTTTCCCTGGGAGCTGAGAACTACAGAAAAAGTACCAGCATCAGACCAATTTTTTTTTTTAAAGAGAGAGTGAGAGAGGGGGGGAGAGAGAGAGAGAGAGAGAGAGAGAGAGAGAGAGAGAGAGAGAGAGAGAGAGAGAGAGAATTTTTTAATATTTATTATTTAGTTCTCGGCGGACACAACATCTTTGTTGGTATGTGGTGCTGAGGATCGAACCCGGATCGCACGCATGCCAGGCGAGCGCGCTACCGCTTGAGCCACATCCCCAGCCCCCAGACCAATTTTTTGGAAGAATTGTTTCTCACAATTTGTAGAATTAACTGTGGGAAAAGTGGAATTGTTTTATAGGGAATTTTTTTATTCAGTGCTGGAAATCAAACCCAGAGCTTTGCTATAACCCCAGACATTTTTTAAACACAGTGAAATCAAATTTGAGACCAATATGCTTTGACAAGACTTTGCCAAAAAAAAAAAAAATGGAAGAAGAGAAACAGAAGAAAGAGGAGAAAAGGAAGAAGGAACGAAGGAACAAAGGGAAGAAAGAAGGAAGGGGAGAAGGAGGGAACACAAGAAAGGAAGAAATTCTCCAAGACAAATGGAAGAGTGTTTGCATGATGCCCCACTCACCTCTTCTACCTGGAAATCCATACAGAATAAATAAAAAATAGAGAAAGCACCAGAAAGGGCTACATAGCTTTGTAATTACAAGATTGATGCATCTCCTTGGGTTTGAATCCCAGCTTGTCCACTTATCACTGGCGTGTCTTTGGGAACATTTCTTAGTTGCTCTTTGCCTCAGTTTTCTCAAGAGTAAGGTAAGGAAAATACTGGTATATACCCATAATACTGTTGTGGCAATTAAATGAGAAATTATGTAAAGCTAAGCTCTAAAGTTGGTGACAAGGATGCAAATGTTCAATACACACTAGATGCACTTGTTTTGTTTGTTTTGGTGCTGGGGATTGAACCCAGGGTCTCACACACTATACCACTGAGCTACACCCCTAGCCACTCCCCTCTTTTTTTTCTTTTCTTTTCTTTTTTTTTTTTTTTTTTTTTTTTTTTTGTGAGAGTGGTCTCAATCTCATATCATGGAAGGAGAAGAATTATCTGCCAAATGTACTCAAATTGGGAATGAATTCCTGAGAGGCCAAATTCTGCCTGCAGTTCCCCTTATTTCCAGCAGAGGACAGTCTCATCAAAATAGTGACAGGGTTCTTAAAATTCTGAAGGTGAAGTTGGTAAATTTGAGTTTATTATGTTTATTATTATTATATAAAGACCTTTACTTCAAATATAACAATAAAATGTGAATGGATTGGCCTGAGAAAGTACCAGTGTAGGGGCCGGGGTTGTGGCTCAGTGGTAGAGCGCTTGCCTAGTGGCACCACATAAAAATAAACAAATAAAATAAAGGTATTATGTCCATCTATGACTAAAAAGAATATCATATAAAAAAGAAAGTATCGGTGAAGCCAGCAGATCATTGGGAGAACTATGTACACTATTGAAGGAAAATCCCAGCGAATTATGCTCAAAAAGTGGGGAAATTGGACTGTCTTTACAGAAGGAAGAAGGTCCATATACTTCTTTCATGAGCACAGTGGCTACAGGTGATTCCTTATGTTTCTAAACTCATTTGCTTCTCCCAGTTGACTATCAATCAAATTATTAGTTGAGGTCCCAAGAGCCATGTAACTGACTAGAGAACATCTAAAGTTCTTTCAACACTTAGTTTTGGGACTTTTCACAGATGAGGATGAAAAAGAAGGATAGAAGATACATAACACAATCCCATCTGAGTCCATCACATCTCTTGTATTGGAAAACAACAATAACCCCTTCGGTACTATTAAGTTTTCTGAGTCCAAGGTAGACATATTGTGACATTTACATAGCAACACTTCATTCAGCCCCCACACTTTTCTAGTGACCATCTGGGTCAGCACAGCACTATACATGAATGTAGATATAAATAAAAATGTAGGTATTGCAAGCCTGAATCATTTCTAGTAGATTTTGCCCTTCCTGTTCTCCATCTGCCAAATTCAGTGAAAAGCAATGCAATGTAATCTCCAATTGTTTATACAATTTTCTTTATAGTTGGAGATAATTTCACATCTTTGTGCCTCAGCTTTCTCACCTGCAATTCACTACCAGTGTTATTAAGTACTTTATTTTTTAAACAAATGAAATAATGAAGGAAGGGCATTAGAAACCTAGCTGGAGCCCGGTACTGTGGTTCATATCTGTAATTCCAGTGGCTCAGGAAGTTGAGGCAGGAGGATTGCAAGTTAGAGGTCAGCCTCAGCAATTTAGTGAGGCCCTAAGCAACTTAGCAAGACCCTGTCTCAAAATAAAATAATTAAAAAGTTCTGGGGGGAAGAAGGTGGGTCTCTTTCCGTGCCTACAGCAGCCATGGCTTGTGGTCCCAAGAAGCATCTGAAGCGGGTAGCAGCTCCAAAGCATTGGATGCTGGATAAATTGACTGGTGTGTTTGCTCTTCGTCCATCCACTGGTCCCCACAAGCTGAGAGAATGTCTTCCTCTCATCATTTTTCTAAGGAACAGACTTAAGTATGCCCTGACAGGAGAGGAAGTAAAAAAGATTTGCATGCAGCGCTTCATCAAGATTGATGGCAAAGCCTGAACTGATATAACCTACCCCATAGGTTTTATGGATGTCATCAGCATTGATAAGACTGGAGAGAATTTCTGTCTGATCTAAGACACCAAGGGTCGTTTTGCTGTTCATCACATTACACCTGAGGAGGCCAAGTACAAGTTGTGCAAAGTGAGAAAGATATTTGTGGGCACAAAAGGAATCCCTCATCTGGTGACTCATGATGCTCGAACCATTCGATACCCTGATCCCCTAATCAAGGTGAATGATACCATTCAGATTGATTTGGAGACTGGCAAGGTTACTGATTTCATCAAGTTTGACACTGGTAACCTGTGTGTGGTGACTGGAGGTGCTAACTTGGGAAGAATTGGTGTGATTACCAACAAAGAGAGACATCCTGGCTCTTTTGACATGTTTCATGTGAAAGATGCCAATGGCAACAGCTTTGCCACTCAGCTCTCCAACATTTTTGTTATTGGCAAAGGCAACAAACCATGGATTTCTCTTCCGGAGAAAAAGGAATGACTCCCATTGCTGAAGAAAGTAATGGCAGATATCATGATACTTCAGCTTATATCTTTTCAGAGCAAGGACCCTCCAACATAACCAGAATGCCACTATCTACCCAAGAAATCAAATAACTTTTGATCCCAACATTTGAATTTCCATTTTCTCCTTCCCAGAGTCACTAGAAGTCAGAATTCTACATCTGTGGCTATAAATTTGACTATTCTATGTACTTCATGTAAGTGGAATCATGACCTTTTGTGACTGGCTTATTTCACTTAGGATGATGTCCTCAATGTTCCTCCACATTGTGGCATGCGTCAGAATTTCCTTCCTAGTTCAGGCTGAATTCCATCGTATGTACAGAGTACATTATGCTTCTCTGTTCATCCACTACTGTAAACTTAGGTTGCTTCCACCTTTTGGCTATTGGGAATAATGCTATGAATATGGAGGCACAAATGATTCTTCAGGATCCTGCTTCTGATTGTTTTGGATATGTACTCAGAGATGGAATTGCTGCCTTATGTGGAAAATTAATTTTTAATTTTTTTCAGTGCTGGAAAGTGAACCCAGGGCCTCTTGCATTCTTGATATATATTCCGCCACTGGAAAGAGAGGTTATCCATTTTCTGAAATTTAAGCAAATCTCCTAAACGGGAAGAAAAAAAATGGGGGAGGGGAGGCAGCTTTATCTTTACTATTCTAGGGTGTCTCCAAAAAGATATGTCTCTAAACACCTCCAGAGGCCACACCGCTTCTGATTCCCAAGACCATTTGCTTGGCATCTCCACTTTCAAGAAGGCATGAATTATGCAGAAATGTGAGAAATCCATGGAGAAAACTATGGAGAATTGTCTTCTAACAATGGGCCACAATGTTAGGTGGGACCACTCTGCTCCTGAAAGCAGGGGTGGATGAGCCTTATAGGCAGGGGTCCTCTTCCCTAACTCAGGTTTAAAACCTCGGGGGCACAGTTGACCAAAGAGAAAAAAATGGAACCCAGTTTTCAGATAGCTCATATGCAGATGGCAGATAGTTATGGCATTGCTGTCTTGTTCAGGGTGTTTCTGAAAGACAAGGAAAGGGAATCTACTTCTCCAAATAATATGACAACCACTTTGCCTGGAACTAGAGAAGCCTTGGGGACAGACAAGTAGCTACTGATTTGGCTGGATGAAAAAGGACTTGGAACTTAGTATGAATTTGATTGGCGGATGATGACATGGAGGTTTATGGAAGAGTGCTTGGATGGATCTCTTAGTGAAGAAGAATTAAAGACAGGCAGTCAGTGTAGATAGGTAATCTGGTAGATGGAGAAAATGGAGGCCAGTTTGGGTCCGGGAAGTTGGAAACCACCCCCGGAGATTAGAATGTTAATGCCTCCAGAGCACTTTGATTATCAAGATTCCCTGCCTGTAGTGCCCCTCCCAGAAGGTTGTTAATGAAGCACCTCCTGAACAGGCAGGGAGCTACTAATTAAGGCCTCCTGGGTTGCTGCTCCCTTCCTGCCCTGATCACTCCACCTTGGCCCTTCCAGCCCACCTGCTTCTCCCCAAGCCATCCCACCACCATCTCCTGGGCCTAGTCATTTATGCAGGAAGGAGACAGATAAGGGGGAAGAGGGTAGGAGAACAAAGAAAGTCTAAAATGTATAAAAGGGTAGGATGCTCTCACTTCTTGGGATACTGGGATACCAGCTATGGCCCCCTTCTCTCTCCCAGGAGAATTCTGTGTTACCATTTTGTAAATAAAACTTGCTTTATATTCTTGCCTCGGTGCTTCTCTAATGTTCAAACTTCAATATTTGAGAAAGCAGAACTCACAGATAACCGGTAGTATCATTAGGATGGACCTAAAGTTGGAGAATAATTATGTCCCTCTTGGAAGCTAAGCAGAAAGACTCACTGCAAAAGTGGCTATCACTAATCAAGTAAACAAGATGACTGCCTGTCAGAGGTTCTCTGTCCCTGTCTGAAAGGAAAGTGAGAAAGCAAGAGATGGGCAAGCGAGAAATGAAAGACAGAGACCAGGCAGAGATCCACACAAAGGCTTATTTGTCAAAGCTGACCAATAAAGGCCGTCTCTATGGGGTGGAGAGAGGCCCCAAGATGTTTGGGTGCTGAGCTTTTGTGGTGCTGTGGGATAGGCTCAGGGGCCTACTTTGGAGTCATTCTGACAAGTAGTAAGGTGGGAGGCGAGCCTTATCTCAGGTAAGGTGGAGCTCCTCACCAATCTTATGGGAAGTGTTCTAGTTCTGAAGCTGATCTTTGTTTCATAAATATCATTTTATAAAGTTTACATATATTGTTGAGTTCACATGAATATTAGCTAACACATGATATTACATTTAAAACACGAATTAAAGAAAGGCTGGGAGCTTTTAACCTTTTGTGGAAAAGTAGCAAAATGTTTTTGTGTTTTACAATGTCAACCTTTACATAGATTAGGCTCTCATTAACTTAGAAACATACTTAAATTGTACGCCAGTGTAAAAAATAACATGAAATTTTATATCTTATTGATAACACTGTCCACCTGGAATCCTTACAAAAAGTGGCCATGGTGGCTGATGAACGCAGCCTAATTCCATTTTAAGATTGGTAGCCATCTTGTCACAAGGTCATGAAAAGTTCATTTCTGTTTTACTCTAAAACGCTAAGATTTGTATTTGGCCTGATCATACTCTGATGTTTAAGCTTGTTTGGAATTTCTGCCCATGCTCTGAACTCACCCGTGCCTGGCTCTCCTGGACCAGATAACAAGCCTCCCTGAAAACTCAGTGGTGCCTCATAAATTCTGATGTCAGAATCTGAATTTACTCCCTACTTGAAATATGAAGCCATGTAGATCATTCACCTACCATCTGCCTTTCTGTTACGCTTGCCAGAACCCTGTTAGCTGTAAGTTCCCAAGACAGCTGCCTTTGTACCTTGTTTTGTAAAACCCCCTCTGCCCTTAGACTAGGGCTGTTCTCTGGCCGGCTTCTGAGTGAGGTGGTCACTGGTCAGCTCTCTTGTGTACACAATAAAGCTTGCTTTAATTTGGTTTAAATTGGAGTCAGTGGTCTTTTCTTTGCGTCAAGGGTTCAACAGTGGCAAGGCTGTCCGTAGGCTCCATCACACTTCTCATCAAAGCCAACCTGGCACTTTCCACCAATAGCAGATACCACAGTTGGGCACTATTCCCTGGGGACCAGCAAGCTACTTCCAGCACCAACATTCAAAGATGCTTTTTCCCCACCTCCAGGCTAGGTATTAAACCCAGGAACTTGCACAGCTGGGCAAGCACTCCACCCTGGGCTACAGCCTCAGGCTGACACATTGCTTTTGATCCAGGAACTTATAGGAAAAGAGGAGGGCAATGGATTCTCTGGTCTAACCAAGCACCCATCCACCAAAGTCAGGTGGCCCTGGAGAACAGCAGGACAGCCTGTTGAAGCCCAGGTATGGCTCTTGGCCCAGAGACATCTGGGGAAGGGATTGTGTTCTGTATCAGCAGCCAACACGGGGTCTGTCTCCCACCAACAACAACATAAATGGGGTGATAACAGAGAAAAAGAATTAACAAGAAACATTTTTTTTCTGTTTATTTTCTGGAACGCTACTGAGGTATAATTGACAAATAAAAATTATCTATATTCAGGGTGTGTAACTGGGAGGACTTGATGTACATAGACATATACGTGAACAGTCTCCACAGCCTCAGTGAAGTTGGAACCCCAGAGCCAGCGCTGCATCACTCTTCACAGCTCTGAGATTTCTGGTGGCAGCACTGCCAGTGGGGTGTAGAAATAGAGGAGGAAGTTTCAGCATCCATCTTAAACAGGCTGAACACACGTGACCAAAGACCAAGGCTCTGGTGCATCATCTCACAATCCACTCAGCCTTAACTCCCTCGAGCATCTGGAGAGGGAGGGTCTGTGCTCAGGGACCACCAGGCAGCAGCACTTCCCCTTAGATGGAGGTGATCTTTCTCGCTTTTTTTTTTTTTTAAATACTGCAGTGCTGGGATTTTAACTCACACATGCTAAGCAACTGCTCTATCATTGAACCACCCCCCACCTCTTAAAAAGCAAAACAAGCCATAAACAATGATGTATTTTATGGTCCCATTGGTGGAGAATTTCTAGAAATGGTAAATGTACATCAGTGGTTTCCTGGGCCTGGGAATGGGAACAAGATTGATGCATGAGGGAAGTTTCTATGAGGGTGGAAGTATCTTAAAACCGGATCATGGGGAGAGTTGCATTTCTGTTTAAATTTGCTAAAATAATGCAGTGGCACATGCCTGAAATCCTGGCTACGCAGGAGGCTGAGAAAGAAGGATCTCTTTCTTGATCCCAGAGAACTGAGACGAGCCTGGGCAATATAACGAATCCTGTTTCTAAAAAAAAAAAAAAAAAAATTACCAGGGGGCGGGTGCAGGCATCAAGCCCAGGGTTTGGTGCATGTTAGGCAAGCACACTACCCCTGAGCCACACCCCAGTTCCTCTGATGCAATGTGCTTATTGCTAGAAAAATAAGGCTGATCTTTTTTTTCCTAACTGTGTTGCTAGGTTTTTGTCACCATTCCAAAATACCAGGGATAATTAATTTATAAAGAGAAATGACTTATTTTGGCTTATGCTCTCAGAGGTTCCAGTCCACCATCCCTTGGGCCAATTGTTTACAGGTCTACGAGGAAGCAGCATATGGCACCAGGAGCACACGGTGTAGCAAAACCACTCACCTCATGGTCGAGAAGCAAAAGAGAGCCATGAGGAGCCAGGTCCCACTAGCCACTTCAAGGACATGCACCCAACCACCAAAAGTGCTCCCACTAGGTCCCACCTCATAAAGATCGAACCACATCCTAATAACAGCATCCTGAGGACCAAGCCTTTAACATGTGACCTTTTGGGAAACAGCTAGATGGAACAACTATAAGCAGTTATTCACTCAGATATTTCACACCTCTCCTGCTCCACTAAAATGAAACTTATAAAGGAGGAAATGACTCCCCCACAGTGCTAGCAATGGAAACCAGGGCTTCTCACATGTTGCACAAGTTTTCTAGAACTCAGCTATCTCTCAGTTCCCCAAAAGTTTGTTTCTTTGTTTTCTGGTCCTGGGGATTTTGAACCCAGGGATGATGTACATTGAATGACCTCCCCAGCCCTTTTTATTTTTTATTTTGACACAAGGGTCTCACTAAGTTGCTTAGGACCTCACTAAGTTGCTGAGGCTGGCCTCAAACTTGTGGACCTCTTGCCTCTGCCTCCCAAGTCACTGGAATTACGGGTGTGTGCCACCATATCAAAAAATTTTTTTGGGGGGGAGTAACTGGGAATTGAAGTCAGGGGCACTCAACCATATCCCATTTGATTTAGAGACACAATCTCACTGAGTTGCTTAGCACCTCACTATTGCTGAGGCTGGCTTTGAACTCACTATTCTCCTGCCTCAGCCTCCCGAGCTGCTGAGATTACAGGCGTGTGCCACTGCACCTGGATAGCCTCCAGAAGTTTTTAAATATATAAAACAAAAGATGAGTTTGTTCATCAACACACACACACTCACACACACACACATACACACACAAGATGATGGGTTACAAAAGAAACCAATTACATTTATATTCAGGTGTCAATATGATACAACACATTTTGATTTTGTCCTAAATGTGATTCTTTAATAAACCATTAGATTCCAAGCTCTAGGGGCAGCCAGAAGAATGCCCTAATCTCCAGGTGACCATGATTCTAAACAATCCTTAGAGACTTTTGCAGTAACTGTATATGATGGGGGTTGCCTGTCACCTGTGTTAGTGACATAGCCACAGATATTGCCAATTCCAATACAGGTGGACTGTAGCCCAGCTCCTAGCTGGAGGAAAGGTTGACTTGCAGGTAGAGGTGGGAGAAAGCTGGGATCTCGTCCATGCAAGTGCCGGGGGCAGGGAAGTGGCTGTGGCTGTGTGCTGGGGTGGGGAGGTTTTCTGGTTATTTAGGCTTAGGAAGAGGAGACCTTGTTACTAGAGGGTCAAGGACTGAATGTGTATGGACCAGGGTGTATGGATGGGATTCTAGCCAGAGGCTGTTCCTGCCTGGAGAGGCCCCAGGATCCACCAACAGGACCCTCACAGCCTCCTTTAGGTTTCCGAAATCTGGAAAAATTCCTTTGGTTGGACTCCCCTCTCCCCAACCCATCACTCAGTTCTCCCCTTCCTACACTCATGCCCCAGGTGACCCAGCCTGCTCCCTTCTCTAGAGCACCCACCATCCATATATCAGTCCATTAGCCAAGACACTGACTCTGACTCTGTTCTGGTAATGAGGGGCCGACCTGGCTGACATGGTCTGACCCGAGTGACCTGCTGTGACTAGTAATGCGACTGCCTTCTTAGACACTACTAGGCAGGTCCAGCTCCCAGGCATAAAAAGGCCAGACTTGAGAGACCTCCAGCAGCCGCGGATCCCCGGGACCTAGTAGCCAACACCATGGCCAGCCACAGCCTCGCCTGCTGCCTGCTGGGCCTCCTGGCTCTGACCTCCGCCTGCTACATCCAGAACTGCCCGCTGGGCGGCAAGAGGGCCACACTGGAGCTGGACGTGCGCAAGGTGAGCCACCCGACCCTAGGGCCCACAGGGACCACCACCATGCCGCTCTGTCCCCTGGATCCCGTCCCTTCCTCACCTGGGAACCCAAGGAGTTTGGCAGGTTTCCACTGCTGCCCTTAGAGCTCAGTCGGGCCCCAGGACCTCTAGCCCCCTGGATCTGGCCAGCATTGCGGAGCCAGATCCCAGCTTCAGTCCCGGCAACCCAATCCCGAGTACCCCGCGGGACCGGGCCTCCAAGGGGTCCCCACCTTCCCCGCGACCTCCCTCCCGCTCACCCTCTTCCTCCCCGCAGTGCCTCCCCTGCGGCCCCGGTGGCCAAGGGCGCTGCTTCGGGCCCAGCATCTGCTGCGGGGACGAGCTGGGCTGCTTCGTGGGCACAGCCGAGGCGCTGCGCTGCCAGGAGGAGAACTACCTGCCGTCGCCCTGCCAGTCGGGCCAGAAGCCCTGCGGGAGCGGGGGCCGGTGCGCGGCCGCCGGCTTCTGCTGCAGCTCAGGTGAGCCCTGGGAGGCCAGCGCGGGGACCCGGGCTGGGTGGGATGCGGGGGGAAAACCGCCACTGACACCAACTCTCATTGCAGATGGCTGCCGCACCGACCCTGCTTGCGACCCCGAGACCAACTTTTCTGAATGATGACTTCGGGTGGTACTTCGAACATATCCCACCGCACCTCCTCCCTTCCCAAAGGCACCCCTAAAGTAATGAGAATCAAACAAAACCACCGCGGTGGCACTCGCCTGTATACCTAGTGACTGGTGTCTGGGCAGGAAGATCCCAAGTTCGATGCCATGGAGCCCCTGTCTTAAAGTGAAAAACGATTGGGGCTGAGGATGTAGCTCAGTGGTAGAGCAGCCCTGTGTTCAATCCCCTCTACTGCAAAAATAAATAAAATGAAATGAAATAAAGCAGATCTTTCCTCTCCTATTCTTCTCTCCTCTGAGTGTCAGAATGAGGGGAGGGATCAGGGAATGAATGACTACTCCCTACTGGAACTGCATTTCAGCTGTGCTGGTCCAACTGAGACCATGAGGGTCTCAAATACTCCAATAGGGCCAGCCCCAGGGCAGTGAAAAGAACCCAGCGTCCCACTTCCAGCAGGGGCTGGGACTGGAGCAGGGCACCCTTGAGGAAGTCCAAAAGGACAGCACACAGACAGTGTCTGAGAGGGGAACAGGGGAAGGGGAAGGGACAGTGGGGATCCAATGACTCCCTGACTCTGGAGAGAGGCTACCTATGTACTCCTGCTTGCAGATTGAAGGAGTAGAGCTGGCCAAGTGGACAGCTCTGGGGGGACAGCTGAAGGACCACCACGTTACAAAGAGCTGGACTCTCACACCCCAAGGAGGCCACTGCTGTGCTGAGCTGGGGAGGCTGGACTGGGGCACCCACAAGACACTCCCCTGCTCTCCCCACAGCTGGGTCTCAACTCAGTGGCCTGACTCCTGCCTGTGTAGTATCAGAACTTGTCAGAGATGGTCACCACCCAGAGGACCTGCAGTCCCCAGCACCCACAGCCACAGAAATGACCACCAAGCACAGAGGGGAGAGCAAACTGACAGAACCCTTCCATGTATACTGCCCACCTATTCCCAGGTCAAGGATCCTTTGTGGGATCAGATAAAAGCCCATCCCTCTCTCCCAGAACACTCCTCATTCACCTGCCCATGAGGCTGGCCACACCTCAGAAGGCCCTGCTCACAGCCTACTCCAAAGTGCGGGTGAGTGTAGCTCACTGATAGAGACCTTGCCGCACGTGAGGGAAGCTGTGGGTTCTGTTCCTAATACTGTGAAAATAAATAAACATATAAATAAATAAACTCATAAAGTACAAGTAAATAACAATTAAACATCTCATTTCTGTAGTTTTCTCCCATATCCGACTAAGTGGAGACCATCAAGAATGAGCCTCAATGGCCCACCAATAATGGGTGAGGCTCAATAACAAGGTAGAGACTCAAAAAGTATTCTGTGAGGACTACAAGGTTTGAAATTAATTTATCAATTATTTTTTTTTTTTGGTGATGGAGATTGAAGATTGTGTATAACAATTATAAAAATAGTCAAAACTAATGTACGGTGCTGGATTTCTAGGATGGCACAATGACACAAAGGGATGCTGAGAGACTTCTGGATTGCTGCTCACATCCTGTTTCTTGGACTGGAAGCTGGTGAAACAGATGTGTTTAGTTTATAAGATTAACTAAACTGCTGGGCTTGGTGGTGCACACTTGTAACCCCAGCTACTGGTTATGCTAAGGCAGGAGGGGTGTTTTACTGTCTAGGGGTGCTGGGTTCATTGTCTCTGTTCAGCAAAGAGTTGAAGAACAGGACACAGAGATAGCAAGCAAGCAGTATGTTTATTGCGAAAGCAAGATATAGACTTTGAAGAGAAGGGGATGCACACCTGGGAATCCAGTGGGGGAATTTTGGCGTTTTCTTTTCATGGTCTCTGGAATTTTCTCCTTTCCTTATCGTCTCCCCTGTCTATGCTCTCCTGTTATTGATTGGTCCCCCCTCCACCCACACATCTGTTTCAGTTTTTCTATTGGGTCCTCTGCTTAGGTGCACAAGTATGGAAGTGTCTCTATAATTGGGTCCTGTGCTTGTATCCATGAGTACTTTTGTCAACCAGGAAGTTGACCTCATCAGAAGACCTCTCCATGCTCCTTTGTTCTGACAGAGCAGATTATGCAGATTATGCTAAGCGAAGCTAGCCAAGCCCTAAAAAACAAATGCCAAATGTCTGCTTTGATATAAAGAGAGCAACTAAGAACAGAACAGGAAGGAAGAGCATGAGGAAAAGACTACAGTAAACAAAGACAAATGGGGGGAGAGAAACGGAGAGAGAAGGGAAAGCATACGGAAATGGTAGGAGACCTTCAATGATACATAAAATTATAAGAGGTCATGAGGGGCAAGGGGGAGGGAAAAAAAGGGAGAGAATTGAACAACAGCAGGGGAGGTAGAGAGGGAAGATGGGAGGGGAGTGGAGGGGAGGGGGGATAGTAGGGGATAGGAAAGGTAGCAGAATACAACAGTCACTAATATGGCATTATGTAAAAATGTGAATATGTAACAGATGTGATTCTGCAATCTGTATTTGGGGTGAAAATGGGAGTTCAAAACACAATTTGAGTCAAATATATGAAAGATGATATATCATGAGCTATGTAATGCTTTAAATAATCAATAAAAAAAATTAAAAAAAAAAGAAAAGGATCCTCAAAGGCAAATAGAGGTTGGCTTTTTGGATGTAATGGAATGCAGTAAAAGACTTCCTAAAAATCTAGGACAGTATAATAAGTAGTTCCCTGGGGAATCTGGGTAAGGAGAGTAGAACAATTGGATGCAAGGGACCATTGCTTCATGAATTATATGAAGGTCCTGAACTAATCTCCATATATTGGGGGTCCTTTGGGATCCCTAATATAGGAATATTATAAGAGCTGGAGCACTCTACCAAAAGTCCCACTGAGCTCCACCTCCAAACTTCTGCCTGTTTCTTAATGAGCTAAATATTGAACTTGAGAACTATGAGGGATCAGAACAGAAAAAGCCCAAACATACATGAAGGAGAAACAGAAAATAACAAAGGACAGAAAACACAAACAAGGGCAGGAGATGGAGCTCAGTGGTAGAGCACAGGCCTTGCCAGTATGAAGTTCCGGGTTCCATCCCTGGCATTGCAAAAACAAAACAGGATAAAAAACACAAAAAGCAACCACACACACAAAAACAACAGGGGAGGCTGATAAGATGAAAAACTATTTATATATAAAAATATAGAAACAAAACAGTCCTTTGTGAAGACTCGACAGGATTTTTTTTTTTAACACAGTGTCTTGCCAAATGGCCTAGGCTGGCCTTGAACTCTCTATCCTACTTCCTTTCTCCTATGGGATTTTCCCTCTGTGTTGTACCCAAGATCTTTTCCAGGACAAGATGTGTCCGGTTCTAGGGTGGATATGCCCAGGACTTCCAGGGCAAGAACAGGAGGTGGCTACAGCGGGGACTGGGATATCCAGTTTCTTCTCCCATCCCCATTCCCAGAGACCTAGACAGACACTGGGGTGCATTTACAAACATTTAGATTTCTGTAAAACCGGCTTGACTCGCGCTGTGGTGACAGGCATAGTGGTGGGCAGGTTGCTCCAACACTTACCTGGATGGAAAGAACACGTATGCCCTGGGGGTGTGCATAGCTCTGGGACCTCATCTTCTTTGTTATCAGTGGGGACCTGTCTGTCCCAAGTGCACACCTTCCTTGTGGCACGGGCTGGGGGTGCCACACGGATCTCTGCTCCTACAAGGCTTCAGAACCCACTGACAGGGTGAAGTCACAAAGTTTTCCAAGCAGCGCAGTGTCTCCACGAGCACACCATGTCACCCACCTGGTCATGGCATAGATGTAGGGCTCCATACAGCGCCCCATGTTCTCTGGGCTGTAGGGGATGCACTGTGAGGATGGGTACAGGTGATCCGTAGGTGGTGGATAAGTGGTGCCCCACCACCCTAGGTCAGGTGGGTGGGAGGGACACATACTGGCGTTCAGGGCTTGGGAGCACCAATGACACCCATGGGGTTGTAGAACCTTGGGTGAGGGGAATGTGAAGAGTGGTCAAGGCTCTTGAGAGGAATTCTTGGGAGAGGAATGAATTAAGTAACTCTGGTTTTCAGTGATTGAACACTACCTCTCAGGAACAGCCCTTAGCATCTTCACCTTCAGCTGTCAGATGGGTCTCCCTGGGGTGCAGCATGCAGAGACCTACCCCTTCCACTCTGAGGCCATCTCTGGGGTTTACCCTTTGTCATGTGGCCACTCCATACCTAATCCAGAATGTCCTCCTGTCCCATGACTCCAACCTAATACCTATGCCCTCCCAAAGAGGCTCTGAGCCATGCACAGCACACACAGGCCCTTCTTCCCATGGCTGGCCTTGCATCCCACTTCCCAGCTGGTGGGCCTCCCTTGGGTTCATGATTCACTGCTCACCCAACTATAGCTCCCCAGGTGTCTACAGTGCCCTGAGTTCTTTGGGAGGAAAAGTACACCTGGTACCTAGGACCTTCAAAGGAGCCCATCACAGAGTAGGGAGGCTGTGGGGTAGCCCACTGCCCAGTCTCAGATATTCTACAGCTTCCCATGGAGCCACCTGAGACATGGACACAACTGAGCATGGTGATCAATTTCCTTCAGCTCTGCCACAGCTGGAATAAAAAGGATAGCCTCAACATGCAGCACAAGAGAATTGGACTAGGTACCCAGCAGAACTTCCTCACAGGATCCTTTGGTGGTCTTCTTCTCAGGACAGGTCACAATGGCCATCTGTGTGTGGGGTCAGCCACCTGTGTCTGTCAGAAGTATGTGCTGGGTGGGGAATGCCTGGAATTACAGTTGGGACCCAGCCCCCTATTATCCAGCTAGTCTAGATGAGAAGCACCCACCCATTCTCCCTGATCCATCCTCAAGCCCAGTTACTGGAGAAGCATCCCTCATTTTTCTATATCCCCCCATTTGGACAGAGCTTCTTCTGACCCTTTCACCTTCCCCAGCAACTTGGTCTACTCTGACCCAGCCTGGTGACCCTTCCACCCAGCCATGGCGCCTTCTCTCTGATCTCTCTCCCTTTACTGACTTCTCCCAAGGACTCCCTCTTCCCTAACCCCTCCAATCCTTGGGCACAGCCCAAGTCTGGCAGCCCCAATGGGCCACAAAAGTACCTGACTCCTCTTCATTCTCAGGCATTGCCCTTTGGCCACCTTTGGGCAGTTGTGGTTGTAGCATGGGGAAGGCCAAGGAAGCAGGCAGACTTACTCTTGGTGGGGCCCTGGTCACAGCACTGCTGGACTTTATGTGTGCTGCTGCCTTGGTGAGATGCCTGTTAATGTGCACAAGTGTTCCCTCGGAGGAGATTGGTGTCTACCTGGGTCCTCCTTAAAAGAATAAAAGAAGGATGGTAAAATGCCATGTCCCTGAAATTCCCCATTTCATTCCCAAGAACCTAGCCAAGGCAGTGCAATACTGAGAGAAGTCCCAAAGCTGAATATCCATCTATGCATTATGTTGAAGAACACTGTCCCTCTTCTTATATCTCCCAGTATGCACACCTTAGAAACTATAGCAAATTCATGGTATCTGCAGAAACTGCTTTCTCAGACATTTGCTAAGCTGCTTGGGATGCTGGCCATATAACTGGGCAAAGTAAGCTAATGACGTCACTGCTTCTGACCTAACGGGTAAACCTCCCATGCTGGTTGTAATTGGTGGGGAATCCAGCACTGTGCTCTTCCAGGCCACCACACTGGACAATGCACTATGAAAGACAGAGGTGCTGTGAGCACTACCTATCCCAAGGGACCTTTCCTGAAAGCAGTTGGAAAGCAGTTTCCAATGCATCACAGTCCATCTCAGGTGTGTTCCTCTCAGAAAAGTATCCACTGCCCCAGCACAACAGGCTGGGATGCTACCAACCCCTTTCTCCACAGCCACCATGTCCCAAGCTATTTGCAGTGTCTCAGGCATCTGGGTACATATATGGATCTGTCTGTGCCAAACATGGTAAAGGAAGGGCTCAAGTCACCAGAGTATTACTGACCACAGTGTAACAGAAACTTCTGTAATTGTGACCCAGGATTCAGCGAGAAGGACAGACTGTGTGTCACCTGGAGACCATCTCTGAGCATTCTGGCTGTGCTGAGACTACTGAGAGACAAAGGACCACCTGACACAGCCCCTAGGTCAGGGGTGGAGGTTGTAAGGGCTGCTGTGTTAGGAATACGGTCAGGCTCCAGCCCAGAGTGGTGATGCAGGGTACAGCAAGGATTGTGGGGTCCCATCCGTTTAGCCCTGTAGCAGGACAAGAGACCAGGAAAGGCCAGTTCAAAGACTCGGAAAAGAAATCCTTTTCTGCAGCCTCATGGGCAAGGTAGCCACTGTCGTGGAGTCAGAGTAAGTGACAGAAGCACAGGGGATTGTCCCCATGGGGGCAGGGTTGTGGCCAACTTCAGGGGAAAGTTGAGGATGCTATCACCACACCCATGCCACTATGAGTTCAGGGACTCAGGCCCTGAGACTCGGAACCTTAGGGAACAGTTGTGACATGTCCCCTTCTACCACGCGGCCTGTGCAGTGGTTTCATGAGGTTCTAGGCATAAAGTTAGTTAGAAGAGATCGAAATAAAACACACAGACAGTTACCTTATTTATATTGCTAGGTCCGAGATGGCTCACCTCTCTGGTTCTCACCTCTAGCCACCCAGCAGGGCAGTGAGGATTACTCAGGGCTAGCAGGAGAGAGAGAGAGTGAACACGCCGGGGAGTAGCTTTTTATTGGGGAACAAGAGATTCAGGGGAGAATTCCATCCAATGAAGGTTGAGGGGGGGGGGCTGCATTCCAAGGTCAGGGTCAGTGATTGGGTCCCCGGGGTCAGTGGTCAGGCACACCCCCACACGGATGGGCTCTCTCATCAGGAAAGGGTCGGGAAAGCTTCGACACAGCCAAAGCGCCTCAGGCCCTTAACGGGAGTCACCCAATCACATGTTAGAATGGCTTCCCACATCCCCTATTACAGTCCTCAGGGTTGAGGAGCTATTCTAAAGAGCAAGATCTCCAGAACCAGTAAAGCTCAAAGGTGCAGAGTCAGTCCATGAGAACTGACAACCATTTTCCCTAACAGTTACCAGCTCTGGGACCCTAGTCAAGTACTGTTACAGAGCCTTCAGTGGACAGAAAAAGTATCTTCACTGTGTTGACTGGACCCATTTCAAATACAGCATCTCACATGTCACATGGACCCTGAGACAATCCACATTCCTGCCACACTTCTCTTATAATTACCCTTCCCAAAAGACTTTTCCATACTCTCTGCAACCTAACATTTGCTGTGCCTCAAATCCTGATGTTGATTCATACATCTTTTAAAAAGGGAAGGCTTAGCTCTTTTACCCCTCTCCATCAATGTACCCTCCATTCACTGTATCCTTCATACAACAATGAAGGATGACTCTTCTATCTCAGAACAGCTTTTTGTGTTCCCACGAGTTAGTGATTGCCTTTGTTTTTCATCTGTGGCCGTCTGCCATGCTAATCCCAAATCAACATATTCTTCAACTATATCCATTGAGGTTTCTGCCCACTCCAACCCACTGAAACTTTTCTTAGCAAGGTCATGCACTTACTGCCAGATTTGGTGGACAAGACTAGGTCCTCACTCTCTATATTCCCTATGCAGCATTCAACACAGTTACTCTGGTCCATTTCTAAAACATATTTTATTTGGCTCCAGTGAAACCATCCTTACCTGATTTTTCTTCCCTAGCACTTGGTACTTCTTCCCAATGTCATTTTCTGCCTCCTCCTTCTAAATGTTAGAACAACCCAGAATTTATTTCTTCATCCCTTCCCTTCTCTTATTTGAGGCGATTTTATACACTTTCTATAGCTAATGATTCCCAAATTCTTATCTCCATCCTGGGCCCCTCTCTCAACTGTCAGACTTATAGTACCCAATGATACCTCCCTGTGGGTGTCCAATGGGACTCTGAGACTTAACCTAGTCAACTGGACTCTGGATTCTCTGCTGCTCCCTGCATCTCCCAAGATTCCCCAACTCTGCCATCAACCACCATCCCACCAGCTGCTCCTCCCACACCTGACCCTCACCCTACTCACCCTGCTCCTTCTCTTCCCTCACCCTTGTCAGTCCTACCTCTCACATGCATCACAACTCTATCTACTTCTTGCCACTCCTGCTTTGGATCCTACCATTTCCTTGTCCCAGAAGGCTCTGTTCCCCTTGTCTCTGCCCAGGATCCTCTTGACTGGCTTATATGGGCCCTAGGGAGAGGAACCAGTTCTAAGATTATGCCTGCAGGGATCATATCTAGAGTTCATTCCTGGAGAAGTTTCTCTGATCTTGAAGTGTTCTGGAAACCACGAAGAAGGAGCCCAGAGTTTCCTACCAAGGGTGAAAGCAGCTCTTGGTGTTGCTCTACTACAATTGTCTTTTTGCCATTGATGATTATTCTTTCCCCTTCTTCAGGAGGGTGATAAGGGGGAAATGCAGCCTGAAAGCTTTCCACTAAAAATAAAGAAAGAAAGAAGAGCATGTTCTGACTCTCTTATAGAGTATCCTTCACTCCCACCACTATGATTATCTAACTCGAGCCTCTATTAATAGATCACATGGCACCTACTACAATTTGCGGTTCCATGTGTGTGTGTGTGTGTGTGTGTGTGTGTGTGTCCTTTTCTAATGACAGCCCTAAGGAAGAAGTGTCTCCATCTCCCATGTTCACTACTGTGGCCTCTCCTGCTAGAGGGTCTGTCACATGGGGGGTTTTCAGTGCATTATGGCAAGAAGGAAGGGAAGCCCTGGCCATCACTCTAGACTCATTAGGGAGTTGCTGTGTGACCTAAAGCAAGTCACACTTATTTCTATGGTTACTGGTTGGATGTGCAAACCCTCTTCCTAGCTTACTGACATCTTAAGGGAACCATATAATGTTGCTATAAAAGTTTTAGGTTTTCTAGGATGTTCTCCTAACTAAACGTTGCAAATCTCCAGATTAAACCCCAAGGATCTTAACTTTCTTTAAAGGACTCCCCTATCCTTAGACCAGGTTATCTGAGAACAGGTATCAGTTCACTCATTTCAGCAAACCATCTGCCTCTCCCCACCCACCCTGTGTCTTTCTCTCCTCTCCTGTGCACCATCTAGTGGCTCTGCCAGTGTCCCAGGGACAGGGCCACATTTTTAGATGAACTCTGTGCTAGCAGCAGCACAGCTTTCTCTCTTCCCCCGTTTTCCATTTGTCTCACATGAGGACTCTCTACCATAAAGACATGGGAATCGTTTGTAATTGTGAAGAAGTGAACAGCAGGGACCAAAATTATAGGATCCCAGAGGATGGGATGGAAACATTTGAAGAACATGCTGGTCCTGAGTCGAACAGGTACAGAACTGAGGTGGATCCACACCAAGACCAGGTGAAGAGCCAGGTTCCCTGGTGCTACCTGTCATCCAGCTCCTGGATGGCTGAGGCAGGAGGAATGCAACTTCCAGGCCAGCCTTGGCAACTTAGTAAGATCCAGACTCAAAGAAAAAGAAAAGTTCTGAAGATTCAGTTCAATGGCAAAACCTTTGCCCAGCAATTGGGGGCCCCTGGAATGGGGATCCCCAGCACTGCAAAAAGTCCCACTGCTCCTGCGTCCATGAACATGGCATCTCTGCTCACCATTGCCCTGGGCTCTGAGGTCATGGTCAGGAAGAGTCAACAATGACCACCATTAGAAATGTGCAAACAGGCCCCTCCTTCATTCTCTAATTACAAAAGTTTTTTTTTCTTCTTTTTGAGGGGTTGTGCTGGGGATTGAGCCCAGAACTTTGCATATGCTCAGCACCTGAGCCATACCCCACCTCCTATAACACAATGTGTCTTTGCACCAAAATCTACTATAGTTTACTTTTGTTTCCCATTGCTGGGTTTCCACACTACAGCAGCATACCTGAGATAACTAGCTTATGGAGAATTCAAGTTGATTTTGACAATGCTTTCAAAGGTTTCATCAGTTGGCCTTGTTGCTTCTGGGTCCACAGCAAGGCAGCGTATACTGAGGGGTCACAATGTGGATCAAAACTATTCACCTTGCAGCTGGGAAGCAGAGAGAACAAGAACAGGCCAGGGTCCCACTGACCCCTTCAAGGACATGGTCCCAACCAAGTCCTCCCACTAGGCACCACCTCTTCAATTTTGAAGCACATCCTAAAAACATCTCTCTGAGGATCAAGGCTTTATCACAGGGGGCTTGTTGACCCTGAGTGTCAACACTGTAGCACAGCCCTCTGGAACATGTTCACGGTTCCCACCTCCCCTCCTCTACCTGAATATAAGCCACATGAAGGCAGGAGGCCCTCCCCACCTAATGTAGGCTCACTTCCTAGAGCATGAGCCCAGAGACTCCTGCATGCCAGGCAAGCACTGCAGCACTGAGCTGCACCCGCAGACTGAGGACGGGATTTCTGTCTGCTTTGGACACGGGTGTTTCTGAGTATCTGTAATGGAGCATCAGCAGATGGGGAGGTGGTGAACAGAGGAATTAGGTCAGTCACACTGGGACATTATACTATAGTAATTTATGTGCACAGGTCAGTTTGAGTGAGGTCATTGTGGCCACAGGGTGTGTGTGGGGCCTCCCTGGGGCCATTGCTGGGCACAAGCCCTTGACTTTCTAAGCCAAGAAGGCCAATGACCCGCATGTGCAACCCAGGTCAGCCTGACCAGCTCCTCAGGGCTGGAGCTCACACTAATGACTCAGGTCAGCGACTCCAGTACAGAAGGCTCTGGTACTGCTTGACTGTCTCAGCCTCTCCATGTCCTTGAGGAGGGTGACATAGGACAGGAAAGCCCAGGGCTATCCCATACTCATCAGCAAGGGTGGAGAGGGCAAGCTGCTCAGACACCACTCAAGACACAGCTCTTATTTCTTCCTTATTATCATATATGGGTGCTCCAGGGAGGGTGTTTTCTCCAGTGGGCCTGGGGAGGGGCAGGGAGAGGCACAGGCAGAGGGGCCACTACCTTGCAGACCTCAGCTGACCCCACAGGGAGCTCTGGAGCTGAAATGCTCCTTCAGAGCAGAGGTGTCTTGCATTTGGGCCCAAATGGACCAGCCACTGGGTGTGGTCACCAGGAAGGGTGTGACCCTGGGCCAGCCTGCTCTGTGCTCCTTAGGTCACCTGCTGACCTCATTCCCAGCTGCTGACTGGCAAGCACTATGGGAAAAGGGAGTCTAGGGAGTGACTCTCCTTACCTGTTCTCTGAATTGAACAGCACCCCTTCCATAGAGCCCATCTAGATATAAATTTCTTTCATTTTGAGAAATTTGCCTCCAGTTCTTTTTTTTTTTTTTTTTTTGCATAAACTAGCTGCAGTATTTGAGGGTCTGTGCCCCAGCTGGTACCATCTCTCCCTCCCCGAGAGACTGAGACTGAGGCTGGGGTGCGATTACGAAGGTTTATTTCCTTGCAAAGGGGAGGGCAAAGAAGCTGGGGTGGCAGGTGAAGGCGGCTCAGACCCCGATGGGCCTTCTGGGCTGGGCTGGCTCCATCCCCAGGTAGCTGCAGCAGGTGGACTCTTCTAGCTGCATAGCATTGCTCCTGTCGCTAGCTGCCAAGCCTCATCAAAGTCCTGGTGGCACGCGGAATCGATGGAGCACTTATCTGTGGGAAGGTCCATAAGAGTGTGGGCGTCCTGGGGTGGACAAAGCTCCCAGATCCACCTCTGTGCCCCGGATGGGCGCCCGCCCCGGCCACCCTCCGCAGTAGCGCACCTCTGTTGCAGCGTGGGCCTGGGGAGGTGCGCGGGCTCTGCCGGCAGGTCGGGGGTGGGCAGCTCTCGCCGCTGACGCAGCGCAGCGATCGCCCGGCGCACGAGAGGCAGCTGGCCTGCCCCTGCCTGTCCATTGTTCCGGAGCAGCTCGGTGGCGGCGGGGGCGGCGTCGTTATCCTGTCCTGCTAGCGACGCCAGAGCCGCGGCGGCGTTGTTGGCTATGGCCGCCAGAGCGTTTCCCGCGGCGTTTCCTGTTTCTGTGAGTCCCTCTGTGAGAGACAGTCCGGGCACGCTGTCTGCTGCTGGGGGGGACCCTGAAAGCCCTTCGTCGTCGTTTCCTGCTCCTGCTCCTGCTCCTGGTCCTGCAGAAGCCCCGGAAAGCCTTCGGTTTTCATGCCCTTGTGCTAAGGAAAACAGAGACTCTGAGTCGCCCGAGGCGCTTTCTGTCCCACCGGAGAGTCTAGTGGGATGGATGCGGGTGAGCGCTGAGCGCGATCAGGGAGGTGGTGGAGAAAATGTGGGCACCCAGGAGCGGCACAGACTGGGGTTCGGATTCAGAAGTGCAGCTGATACCATGGGACTGAGGTCCTTGGGCCAGGCAGATCTGGAGAGCACTCAAGGGTGGGTGCAAAATGGACTGAACACTTCTGTTTTCAGGTAATTGATGACTGGCTCTCAGTAACAACCAGCATCCTCACCTTCAGTTGTGGAACGGGTCTCCCTGGGCTATGACAGGAGTACACCTTCCTCTTCAACAGTGAAGCCACCACTGATGTACCCTCCTCTGTCATCTGCCCACCAGACCCCGATTGCACTTCCTATTACCCCATTATTTAAACCTCTTCCCTAGGCCCTGGTAGAGGGCCCCTGACCATAGGCAGAGCACACACAAGCCTTTTCTCCCACTCTGGCCTTGACCTTGCAACCCAACACCAACCGGGCCAACCTCACTTAGGTCCATGATCCAATACTCACTCTGCTAGGTCCCCCAAATGGGTTCCAGGGCCCAGAACCCTGGGGAGGACAGGCACCTGTGGGGCCTGAGACCATCAGAGGAGCCAGGCACACAATAGGGATGATGTAGGGGTTGCCCACATGCCCACTCTCACATATCCCACAGCCTCACGTGGAACCCCTGTAAACCTCAGCAGAACTGAGCTGGGGATCAGACTTCCTTCAGCTCTGCCACAGCTGGCATAAAAAGGAATTGGCTGGACACACAGTAGAAGACAATTGGGTTAGGTACCCAGCAGAGCTTCCTTGCAGAATGCTTGGGTGGTCTTCCTGCTCAGGTCAGCTTGGATCAGTAGGCCTCTGTGTTTGGGGACAGCTACCTGTGGCTGAGAGCAGTTGATGCTGGGTGGGGAAGGCCTGGAATTGCAGATGGGACAGAGCTTCCTATCCTCCAACTAGTCCAGAGGAAAGGTCCCAACAGGCCCAACACAGACCTCCCCAGTGCAGTCTCTCAAATCCAGGCCAAAGCCCAGTTACTGGAGAAGCATCTCTCATTTCTCTCCAGCCCCTGTGTGCATGGGTTCAGTGTCCAGCAGTCCCTTCTGCCCCTTAAAACTGGCTTCTTCCAAGCATTCTCTCTTCCTAGGCCCTGCTTAAGCACTGATCACAACAGGCAGTCCCGAGATGGTCCACAATAGTACCTGACTCTGAATTGCCCGGTGTGACACCATGCTTGCAGCCCATGGAGTGGCATGCAGAGGTGAAGACCAGCAGGCCAATGATGTAGGCGGACAGCAGATTGCCAGTCATCCTGTTTCTCTGGGTGAGGCCAGGGAACAGTGCTCTTGGGCTGGCTCTGTGCTGCTGCCTTGGTGGGTTGTCTATTTATATTTCACAGGTTCCGCAAGAGGCAACGTGGCGATCGCCTGTGTCATACCTTAAAAAGAAAAAATAAAGGAGGACAGTAGAACACCATGTCCCAGAAACACCCCTTTCCATTCCCAAGAACCTGGCCAAGTCAATGAAACAATAAAAGCAGTCCTGGACCTGAATGTCCATATATATATATATTATCTCTCGATCTCTCTCTCGATCTCTCTCTCTCTCTCTCTCTCTCTCTCTCTCTCTCTCTCTCTCTCTCTCCTTTGTGGGTTAGCTCAGAAGGATGTGGTTGTACCCAAACTGGTCATGCTGCTCTAGTCTTCATGTCATCATTGTATAAAGGAGACAGTGGATGAAGGGTACATGTAATGAGGAAAGGTTAAAGAGTTAGTCTTCCTTTCCTACAAAATGTATGAATCAACATCAGGAGTTGAGGCATAGGAATGTGAGATTGCAGAAAGTGTGAAAAAGTCATTTTGACAAGGAAAACCACAAGAGAAGTATGAAAGGAAGGTGGGTTGTCTGGGGGTCCATGTGACATGTGAGATGCTGCATTTGAAATGGAACCAGTCAACAGTAAAGAGACTTTTCCCAATCACTCAGTGCTCTGAGTGGTGGCTACTTGGGAAAGCAGGCTCTCTGGCATCTGTGCCCAAGTGGACTTTGGGGTCTACAATGGGACCCGGGGTGGGAATGAAGGTGTTAGAATGAAGACCCTGGCAGGTGTGGCTGATGGAGACAGGGATGTCCTGGCTGGTGCCAGCAGTTGTGCTCCTGAATCAGTCTGGTTCCAAGTGTTTTCAGATAGGAACTAGGACTGAAAGTGCAGGGAGGGTAAGGTGTGGGCAATGCACATCTGCTCTTGGCCTGTCTTACAATGCACAGAGCCGTGGACAGTGGCTTGCAACCTGGCCTGTTTCTGGACACAGGTGGATGAAAGGGTTCTTCCTCACCTGACTCAGGAAGCTGCTACATCTGGAAAATTTTCTTCAGCGTTTAGGATTGACCTGAATAATACAATACTACTTTTCATGAACTGCACAATGGCACAGTTTCCTCAAGCTTTAACATGTTCCATATTCAGTGCCCACAACAACTGTGCAGTGGCTTCTGCTCTGCCTTACTTTACTCTGGAGGAAAGTGAGGCATTGAGATCAGTGACCTGTGCAATCAGGAAACTCCAACCAATACAGGACAGGTCCTGCCCCTGGCCACTGGTCTCCAGTGTCCTTAATATGAACTTCCCATGACTTCTTTTTCAAGGCTCTTTAGTCCCTAGGAGGTCATTCCTGAAAGGCTTGTGTCAGGCCCTCAGTGTGGCAGGCTCCCTCCTTGTCTACCCCACCTCTTAATGTACTTGGTAGGGTGAATCCACCTATCCCCTGGAGTTTCCTTAAAGGGGCCTCATGCCTGGAGAGGGAACCAAGAACCTGCAAGGGCTGGGAGAACTGGGGAGTGTGCACAGCCTGAGAAGCATGGATTCCCAGCCTGGGTCCAGGACCAGAGTGGTACTCCAGTGGCCTGGGTGAGAGAGGCTGACCCTTTAGACTTGCCAGGCTGAGGTCAGGAACATGGAAGCTTTCCTGAGCTGGGTCCATTCACTGGAAACTCCTCCTCCCACCTTAGGCCCAGAACTCACATGGACCCCACTCCACCCTGGACTGATATGTCACTTTCTAGGGTCCAGGGTAACTGCAGGGGCAGGTGGCTGTTGGGACCCATGAAGATCTCCTTGCACCTGTGAACTTACTGGCCCTAGAGTTCTTGCACCTCACAGTGTCTTCCCAACCCATCTTTCTGACTGACAATGTTGTGATGAGGGACATGCCACAGAATTGACCCCAAGGTCTCCAGTTTAAGGGCCTGAGTCCCTGAACTGTAGCATATAGTGGCATGGGAGTGGTGGGAGCATCCTCAGATTTCCCCTAAAGTCAATCACAACCCTGTTCCCATGGGAACAGTCCCCTGTGCTTCTTCTGTCACCTTACTCTGACTCCACACCGTGGCTACCTTGCCCATGAGGCTGCAGAAAGGGATTTGTTTTCCAAAGCCTTTGAAATGGCCACACTGGATGTGTCTTTCTTCGCCACCTGTCCTGCCACAGGGTTAACTGGATGAGACCTCACAATCTTGGCTGTCCCCTGAATCACAATTCCTGGAGCATGATGCTGCTCCTAACACAGCAGCCCCTAGAACCTCTGCCCGTATTCCAGGGGCAGTGTCATGGGGAATGGGCCCTGTGACCCCCAGCAACCTCAAGACAGCCAGAGTGCTCAGAGATGATCTCCAGATGACACACAGTATGTCCCTTTCCCAAATACTGAGTCGTAATTTTATAAGTTTCTGTCACACTGTGGTCAGTATCACTCTGGCCACCTGAGCCCTTGCTTTAACACATCCAGCACAGACAGACCAGTGTGTCCCCAGATGCCTGAAACACTGCAGATGGTTTAGGACATGGTGGCTGTGCAAGCCTTGGGGAAGGCGTTGGTTATATCCCATCCCAGTTGGGCTGGGATAGTGGATCTTTTCTGAGACACCAGGAACACGCCCTGAGATGGAGTGTGATGCACAGGTTGTTGGAAACTGCTTTCAGGAAAGGTTCCTTTTTGACAGGCAAGACTCAGAGCACCTCCATCTTTCATAGTGCATTGCCCAGTGAGGGCAGTGTGGAAGAGCACCATGCTGGATTCTATACCAAGTATGGCCAGCATAGCGGGTAGCCATTAGGTCAGAAGCAGTGACATCATTAGCATGCTATGCCAAATTATATGGCCAGCATCCTAAGTAGCCTAGTGAATGTCCGGCAAAGCAGTTTTCCAGATACCATGAGTTTGATATAGGTTATTTGGAAACTACTTTTGGAAAAGGTCCCTTAGTAACAGGCAGGAGTCATAGCACCTGTCTTTCATAGTGCATTTTGCAAGCCCAGGGCTGGAGTCCACACCAGGAAGGAAGAGGGGGCTATAGGTTATGACAGTTGTGGTGACGGCATAGCTTACTTTGCCCCATAATAAGACCAGTATCACAAGCAACTTCGAGAATGTCCATGAAAGCAGTTTCTACAGAGAGCAGTAGTTTGCTAGAGTTGCCAGAGAGTCAGAGAAAGAGAGAGAGATCTTCAAGATAAAACATATATTGACATTCAGGTCCGGGACTGCTTTTATTGTTTCATTGACTTGGCCAGGTTCTTGGAAATGGAAAGGGGTGTTTCTGGGACGCAGTGTTCTATTTTCCTAATATTTTTTAAGAGGACAACATAGATGGCCACAATGTTGCTTCATACAGAACATGTGGAATATAAATAGCCCACCAAGGCAGAGCACACAGCCCGCCCAGGACAACTGTTCCCTGGCCTCCCTTGGAGTACCAGGATGCCCAGCATTCTGTTGCAGCCTGCTTCCTTGGTCTACTGGCCTTCACCTATGCGTAGCACCCCACATACTGCCCAAAGTGTGCCAAAACGGCCATGAGTGAGAATGCAGAGGAGTCAGGTACCACTGTGGCCCATCTTGGGGCTGCCTATTGTGATGAGTGCCCAAGTACTGGCAGGGCCTAGGAGGAGAGAATGCTTGGGAGAAACCAGTCTTAAGGAGCAGAAGGTGCTGTTGGACACTGACCCCATCTAACCAGGGGATGGAGAGAAGTGAAAGATACTTCACTAGTAACTGGCTTGGGTTTGGATCAGGAAGAATGCAGTAGGGAGGGTGTGTTGGCCCTGTTAGGTCCTCTCCTCTGGACTAGCTGGAGGATAGGAAGCTCTGTCCCATCTGCAATTCCAGGCCTTCCCCACCCAGCATCAACTGCTCTCAGCCACAGGTAGCTGTCCCCAAACACAGAGGCCTACTGATCCAAGCTGGCCTGAGCATGAGGACAACCCAAGCATCCTGCAAGGAAGCTCTGCTGGGTACCTAACCCAATTGTCTTCTACTGTGTGTCCAGCCAATTCCTTTTTATGCCAGCTGTGGCAGAGCTGAAGGAAGTCTGATCCCCAGCTCAGTTCTGCTGAGGTTTACAGGGGCTCCACGTGAGGCTGTGGGATATGTGAGAGTGGGCATGTGGGCAACCCCTACAGCCTCCCTATTGTGTGCCTGGCTCCTCTGATGGTCTCAGGCCCCACAGGTGCCTGTCCTCCCCAGGGTTCTGGGCCCTGGAACCCATTTGGGGGACCTAGCAGAGTGAGTATTGGATCATGGACCTAAGTGAGGTTGGCCCGGTTGGTATTGGGTTGCAAGGTCAAGGCCAGAGTGGGAGAAAAGGCTTGTGTGTGCTCTGCCTATGGTCAGGGGCCCTCTACCAGGGCCTAGGGAAGAGGTTTGAATAATGGGGTAATAGGAAGTGCAATCGGGGTCTGGTGGGCAGATGACAGAGGAGGGCACAACAGTGGTGGCCCCATTGTTGAAGAGGAAGGTGTCCTCCTGTCATAGCCCAGGGAGACCCGTTCCACAACTGAAGGTGAGGATGCTGGTGGCTGTTACTGAGAGCTGGTCTTCAATCCACCTGAAAACAGAAGTGTTCAGTCTATTTTGCATCCACCCTTGAGTGCTCTCCAGATCCGCCTGGCCCAAGGACCTCAGTCCCATGGTATCAGCTGCACTCCTGAGTCCAAACCCCAATCTGTGCCGCTCCCGGGTGCCCACACTTTTCCCACCGCCTCCTTGATCATGCTCACCCTCATCCATCTCCACAGGACCTATCCCAGTACATAGAGAAGTCAAGGTACTGCCTCAGGTCTAAAGTCTGACTCCAGGAAACAGTGGCCTGCGTCTCCAGTGCCATGGAATTGCTGCACTGCGTCAACAGATGATGAGACTTTCAGACTTTGCCCTGACTGCAGAGCCTGAAGCCTTTGGGGAAGAGGAGCCCCTGCAGTGCCCCAGGCCTGTGCTGCAACAAAGATGCGCTAAGGGGAGTGTTGGAAGGGTAGGTACCACAGGCGACACAGAGGTGGAGGTCCAGGAGCTCTGCCCACCCCAGGACCCCAGGTTCTTACGATCCTTCTCACAGAGGCTTGGGAGCCCTTGACAGGAGCAATGCTATGCATCTAGAAGAGTCCACCTGCTAGTTTATGTACCAAATGCACTGGAAGCAAATTTCTCAAAATGAAAGAGAAATTTTATCTAGACAGGCTCCATGGAAAGAGTGCGATTCAATCCTAAGAACAGGAAAAGAGAGGGACTCCCTAGACTCCCTTTTCCCAAAGTGCTTGACAACCAGCTGCTAGGAATAAGGTCAGCAGGTGGCCTAAGGGCACAGAGCAACCTGGTCACACCCTTCCTGGTGACCACACCCAGTGGCTGGTCCATTTGGGCCCAAATGCAAGACACCTCTGCACTGAAGGGACATTTCAGCTCCACAGCTCCCTGTGAGTCAGCTGAGGTCTGCAAGGCAGGGGCCCCTCTGCCTGGGCCTCTCCCTGCCCCTCCCCAGGCCCACTGCAGCAGACACCCTGTCTCTAAAGTCCCCTCAGGCTGCTCCCTGGGGCACCCACATGCTGTAATGAGGAAGAGATAAGAGCCAGTGTCAGAGAGACCAGTCTCCTCTACTCTTGGAGAAGAGATTGGGACAGCCCTGGGCTCCCCTTCCTCTATGTCACTTTCCTCCATAGGTTCTGAGGCCAACACAGTAAGGCAGTCCCAGAGTGTTTCTGGCCTGCTGTCGCTGACCCTGAGTCATTAGTGTGAGCTCCAGCCCGAGGAGCTGGCCAGGCTGACCTGGGTTGCACATGCAGGTCACTGGCCTTCCGGGCCTACAAGGCCAAGGACTTGAGCCCAGCCATGGCCCCAGGGAGGCCTCCCACCCATCTGTGTGGCCAAAACGACCTCACTCAACCTAACTTGTGCTCACAAATTACCATAGTATAATGTCCCAGTGTGACTGACCTAATTCCTCTGTTCACCCCCTCCCCATCTACTGATGCACCCCATTTCAGATGCTCAGAAACACCAGTGTCCAAAGCAGACAGAAATCCCGTCCTCAGGCTGGGGGTGCAGCTCAGTGCTGCAGTGCTTGCCTGGCATGCAGGAGTCTCTGGGCTCATGCTCTAGGAGGGCCTACGGTAGGTGGGGAGGGCCTCCTGCCTTCCAATGGAGGAGGGGAGGTAGGAACAGTGAACATGTTCCAGAGGGCTGTGCTACAGTGTGGACACTGAGTGTCACCGAAGCCCCCTGTGCTAAAACCTTGATCCTCAGAGAGGTGTTTTTAGGATGTGCTTCAATCTTAAAAGAGGTGGCACCTCGTGGAAGGACTTTGGTTGTTAGGAACATGTCCTTGAAGGGGTCAGTGGGACCCTGGCCTGTTCTTGCTCTCTCTGCTTCCCAGCCATGAGGTGAGTGGTTTTCCCCCACATTGTAATTTTGCCAGTATTTGCTGCCTCTCCATGAACTCTGAAGCAACAAGGCTAACTGAGGATGGCCTAGAACCTCTGAAACCATTGTCAAAATCAACTTGGATTCTCCACAAGGTAATTATCTCAGAGATGTTTCTATAATGGGGAAGCTCAGGAATGGTAAACAAAGATAAAACCTAATACATTTTAGTGTCAATGGCATTTTGTGTTATAGGAGGTGGGGTGTGGCTCAGCGGTGGAGCAGGTGTTGAGCATGTGCAAGGTCCTCAGAACAGACTCCCAAAAGAAAAAGCAACTTCTGAAGATTAGTAAATGCTGTGGAGATTAAGGGAGGCACCTGTTTAATATTTATAGGAACAATCAGTACAGACTCCTTCCTGAGAATGACCTCAGAGCCCTGGACAATGTTGAGAGGTGATGATATGTGCATCAAGACATCAAAAAGGAGCTGGGTTTGATGGTGCATGCCTGTAATCCCAGCGGGTTGGGAAGCTGAGATGGGATGATCAGGAGTTCAAAGCCAGCCTCAGCAACTTTGTGAGGCCCTAAGCAACATGGTAAGACCCTGTCTCTAAATAAAATATTAAGAAGGGCGTGGGATGTGGCTCAGTGCTTAAGCATCCCTGGGTTCAAGCCATAGTAAAGTAGCCAGGCGTAGAGACAGCTGTCTTTAAACCCAAGTGACCCGAGAGGCTGAGGCAGGAGTAATGCAAATTCAAGGTCAGCCTCAAAAATTTAGTGAGGCCTTAAGCCACTTATTGGGGCTTGTCTCAAAATGAATAATAAATAGGAAGGCTTGGGTTGTGACTCACTGTTTAAGTGCCCCTGGGTTCAGTGATCAGTACCCCCCAAAAAGAAGGAAGAAGAACCTACTTTTCCTTCCTTCCTTCCTTCCTTCTGTGCTGGGAATTGAACTCAAGGACTCAATATGATGAACAAGGGCTCTACCACTGAGTGAAATCCCCAGGATGGATCTTTTACATTTGCTTTGAGACTGGGTCTTTCTGAGTTGTCAAGGCTGGCCAGGAAGTCGGATTCTCTTGCCTCAGCCTTCCAGGACCTGGATGACAGGTGGTACCAGGGCACCTGGCTCTTCTCCTAGTCCTGATATGGAGCCACTTCAGTTCCATTCCTGTCCGACTCAGGACCAACATGTTCCTCAAGTGCATCCATCCCACACAAGGCAACCTCTGGGCTCCTATAATTTTGGTCCCTGCTGTTCACGTCTTCACAGTTACACACCATTCCTGTGTCTTCATGGTGGAGAGTCCTCAGGTGAGACAAATGGAAAAGGGGGAAGAGAGAAAGCTGTGCTGCTGCTAGCAACACAGTCCATCTGAAAACGAGGCCCAGCCCCTGGGACACTGGCAGGGCCACTAGATGGTGAGAGGAGAGAAAGACACAGGAGGGTGGGGAGGGGCAGATGGTCTGCTGAAATGAGTGGACTGATACCTGTTCTCAGATAACCTGGTCTTCGGGCAGGGGAGTCCTTTAAAGAAAGTTAAGATCCTTGGGGTTTAATCTGGAGATTTGCAACATTTAGTTAGGAACACATCCTAGAAAACCTTAACCTTTATAGCAACATCATCTGATTCCCTTAAGATGTCAGTAAGCTAGGAAGAGGTGTTTACACATCCAACCAGTAACCATGGAAATAAGTGTGGTTTGCCCTAGGTGACACAGCAACTCCCTGGCAAGGCTAAGGTGGTTCCCAGTGCTTCCCTCCCTCCCTTCCTTCTTGCCTTAATGCATTCAAAAACCCACCATTAGACAAATACTCTCTAGGAGAGGGGCTACAATACTGAACATGAAAGATGGAGACATTTCTTCCTTGGTGCTTTCATTTTACAAGGAGAAACACACACACAAAACCCTCTAATTTGTAGTAGGTGCCATGTGACATTAATATAGACCCATTTAAAAAATCATATAGTGGGAATGAGGTATACTCTAGAAAGGACAGTCATAATACTGTCCTTTTTTTTGTGAGTGGAAATATCTCAGAAGCATTTCCCTCTTCTCACCTTCCCAAAATATAGGAGAGAAGAAATGACGTCAATGGCCAAAAAACGTTTGTAGTAAAGCAACACCAAGAGCTGCCTTCACCCTCAGGAGGGAACTCTGGACCCTTTCATCATGGTTCCAGTACTCTACAAGGTCAGAGAAATTTCTCTAGGAACGAATAATAAAAATAATTTCTGAAGGCATAGTCTTAGGGCATGTTCCTCTCCATAGGAACCGTGTGAGCCAGTCGAGTGCATCCCGGGAATGGGTAAGGGGAACAGAGGCCCAGGATGGAGATAAAGATTTGGGAATCATTAGCTATAGAAAGTGTATAAAATTACATCAAAGATGAGAAGAGACTGGATGGAGGAATAAATTCTGAAATGTTTCAACATTTAGAAGGAGGTGGCAGAAAAGGACACTAGGAAGAAGGGCCCAGTAGAAGGGAAGAAAAATCATGTAAGAGTAGTTTCACTGGAGCCAAACAAAATGTGTTTTCAAATGGACCAGGGCACCTCTGTTGAATCCTGCTCAGGGAGTATGGACAATGAAGACCTAGTCATGTCCTGCAAATCTGACAGGAAGTTTAGGAGCTTCTTAACAGGAGTTTCAGTGGTCTAGTCTGGGCTGAAACATCAATGAAGGATGAATGTTGGGCATTTAGGTTTCAAGATCACAGAATAGAGAAGATTTCTTTCCTGGCTCCTCCAAGGCATGAATCCAAGAAAGCAGATAGGCAGCTTATTAGCAGATGGGTGAACAAAAATAAGGAGAATTTAATACTGGACAAAGTAAATCAGGGACTCAGGAAGTTGGAGATGATAAAAATAAGGAAGAAATACCCAACACTACCAGACTGCCCCTATTGGATTCATCAGCCAGAATGGTTCCTTTACAGAGCAAATTGTAGAGATAAGGGGATTAAAGGAGCCCAAATTTTTAGAAGACCTAAAGTGTTTCTGGGCATGGAGTGTTTAGAGATCAAAGACACTGCCCGATGAATCTGAAAGGCTAGCTGCACAATATCCTTGTGCATCTCTCCTGGCTCTGTGTGGAGCACAGAGGAAGGAACATTTTGCAGCTGCAGCATGAGGGCCAGCAGCTGTGGGAGCTGATTCCTAGTGAATTCGAGATTGGCCCAAAATACAGGCCTGGCAAATACACACTGCACAACATAGAGTGTGCCTAAGTGACCAGGAGAAAATCAAACATGGAGAGGCATTTACATAGGGCAATAGTGGTGAAAGAAACCCACCCAGCTCTCCCCCTCCTCCTCCAATCCAGCTGGTAGTAGGACCCTCTAGGAAGGACATGCCTGGTCAGGAATTCAAAGTGGAGGGACTGGGAGTAATGGAGACTAACCTGAGAATGGAAACTTAGGGTCTGCAGATGATGGACTGGAGTAGAAATTGGCTCCTCCACCACATGATTGGAACCAGGAGAGATCCCTTGGGGTGTAGTCTTCCAGCATGGACCAGCAATTGCTAGGACCTAGAGGTGCTCTGATTTAAAATCTCCAGCCCAACTGGCATTCAGCAAAGAACCTGGAGCCTGCCTAAGCCTAAACCTTGCCTCCAGGATTACAGCTTACATTATTATCTCTGTCACTCCAGCAACCCCACTCTGCGGGTAGAGCAAGCATCCCACTCCAGATCACCCGACCTAATGACGAGAAGCAAACTGAGAATCTTTTTGGACTCCAGTGGAAACAATTTTTAAACTTTTCAATTGAGACTTCTTTTCTCTGTTTCATTGTGACCAAAATGATTCAGGGACACTTATTCATTTTTTTTTTTTGGTCATTTCTAGCATTTTTGAAGCCAGTTATTTTTCATGGACCAGTTTAATGAGGATTAGCATGTTTAATTGGTATATTTCAGTTTTGTTTTGTATTCTTTTATTTTTAATTCTTAAATTTTTACTTTAAATATATTTATTTGTTTAAATTTTTTCTAATTAGTTATACATGACAGTAGAATGCATTTTGATATGTTGTACACAAATGGAGCACAACTTCTCATTCCTTTGGCTATACATGATGCAGAGTCACAGCCATTGTGCAATCAAACATACATATAGGGTAATTATGTCCATCTCATTCCACCGTCCATCCCATCCCCATGCCTCCCCTCCCTTCACTCCCCTCTGTACAATCCAAAGTTCCTTCAATCTTTTCTAAATCCCCCCAACCCGCCTATTATGGATCAGCATTCACTTATCAGAGAAAACATTCAGCCTTTGGTTTTGGGGGGTTTGGTTTGTTTTGCTTAACATGATATTCTTCAACTCCATCCTTTTACCTGCAAATGCCATAATTTCATTCTTCTTTAAGGCTGAGTAATATTCCATTGTGTATATATACACCACATTTTCTTTATCATGCATCTGTTGCAGGGTATCTAGTTTGGTTCCATAGTTTAGCTATTATGAATTGAGCTGCTATAAACACTGATGTGGCCATGTCACTGTAGTAGCTGATTTTAAGTCCATTGGGTATAAACCGAGGAGTGAGATAGCTGGGTCAAATGGTAGTTCCATCCAAGTTTTCTGAGGAATCTCCATACTGCTTTCCAGAGTGGTTGGACCAATTTGCAGTCCCACCAACAATGAATGAGTGTCCCTTTTTCCCACATACTCACCAACTCTTATTATTGCTTTTATTCTTGATAATTTCCAGTCTGACTGAAATGAGATATGAAATCTTAGAGTAGTTTTGATTTGCATTTCTCTAATTGCTAGAGATGTTGAACATTTTTGCATATATTTGTTAATCGATTATATTTCTTCTTCTGTGAAGTGTCTGTTCAGTTTCTTTGTCCATTTATTAATTGGGTTCTTTGGGTTTTTGGTGTTAAGTTTTTTGAGTGTTAAGTCTTTATATATCCTGGAGATTAGTGCTCTGAGGTACATCTGGTAAAGATTTTTCTCCCATTCTGTAGGCTCTCTCTTCATGATATTGATTGTTCCTTTGTTGAGAAGAAATTTTTAATTTGAATCTATCCCATTTATTGATTCTTGATTACTTCTTGTCTTTAGGAGTCTTGTTAAGGAATTCAGGTCTTAAGCTGACATGATAAAGATTTGGACCTACTTTTTCTTCTATTTGGCTCAGAGTCTCTGTTCTAGTGCCTGAGTCTTTGATCCACTTTGACTTGATTTTTGTGCAGGGTGAGAGAGAGAGAGAGATTCAATTTCATTTTGCTACATATGGATTTCCAGTTTTCCCAGCACCATTTGTTGAAAAGACTGTCTTTTCTCCAATATATGTTTTTGGCACCTCTGTCTAGTATGAGATAACTGTATGTATATGGGTTTAGCTCTGTGTCTTCTATTCTATGCCATTGGTCTACATGTCTATTTTGATACCAATATATGCCATTTTTATTACTATTTCTCTGTAGCATAATTTAAAGTCTGGTATTATGATGTCTCCTTCTTCACTCTTCTTGCTAAGCATTGCTTTGGGTATTCTGGGCCTCTTATTTTTCCAAATGAATTTCATGATTGCTTTTTCTAGTTCTATGAAGAACATCATTTGGGATTATAATGGGAATTGCATTAAATCTGTATAACACTTTTGGTAGTGTGGCCATTTTGACAACATTAATTCTGCCTATCTAAGAGCATGGTAGATCTTTCCATCTTCTCAGGTCTTCTTCAATTTCTTTCATTAGTGTTCTATGGTTTTCATTGTAGAGATCTTTCATAGCTTTTGTTACATTGATTGCCAAGTACTTTATTTTATGTGGTTTTTTTTTTTTTTTTTGGCTATTGTGAGTAGGGTAGGTTTCCTAATTTCTCTTTCAGTAGATTCAGCACTAATGTATAGAAATGCATTTGATTTATGTGTATTGATTTTATCTCCTGCTACTTTGCTGAATTCATTTGTTAGTTCTATTAGTTTTCTGGTGGAATTTTTTTGATCTTCTAAATATATAATAATGTCATCGGCAAATAGTGATAGTTTGAGTTCTTTTTTTCCTATTCATATCCCTTTAATTTCTTTCTTCTGTCTAATTGCTCTGGCTAGAGTTTCAAGGACTATGTTGAATAGAAGTGGTGAAAGAGGGCATGCCTGTCTTGTTCCAGTTTTTAGAGGGAGTGCCTTCAGTTTCTCTCCATTTAGAGTGATGTTGGCCTGGGGCTTAGCATAGATAGCTTTTACAATGTTGAGGTATATTCCTATTATCCCTAGTTTTTCAAGTGTTTTAAACATGAAGAGATGCTGAATTCTGTCAAATGCTTTTTCTGCATCTATTAAGATGATCATATAATTCTTGTCTGTAATTTATTGATATGATGAGTTCCTTTTTTGATTTCCATATATTGACCAACTTTGCATCCCTAGGATGACCCCTTCTTGATCATGGTACACTATCTTTTCAATATGTTTTTGTATGCAATTTGCCAGAATTTTATTGAGAATTTTTGTGTCTATGTTCATCAGGGATATTGGTCTGAAGTGTTCTTTCCTTGATGTGTCTTTGTCTGGTTTTGGTATCAGGGTAATATTAGCTTCATAGAATGAGCTTGGAAGGGTTCCCTCCTTTTCAATTTCATAGAAAATTTTGAGGAATATTGGTGTTGATTCTTCTTTGAAGGTCTTGTAGAACTCAGCTGAGAATACATCTGGTCCTGGGATTTTCTTTGTAGGTAGGCCTTTAATGATGTCTTCTATTTCATTGCTTGAAATTGATTTGCTTAAATATCTTATGTCCTTCTGATTCAATTTAGGTAGATCATAAGTCTCTAGAAATTTGTTGATGGGGGCTGGGGTTGTGGCTCAGTGGTAGAGCGCTCACTTAGCACGCATGAGGCACTGGGTTCGATCCTCAGCACCACATAAATATAAATAAAGGTATTGTGTCCACTTAAAACTAAAAAATAAATATTTTTTAAAAAGGAAATTTGTTGAGAGATTCCAACATGGCGGCAGGCACGGAGAGATCAAGTCTCTGACCTCTTCAGCTGTACAGGCATAGGGAGTCGTAAACAACCTAAATCTGTTTGCTCAGGATCACTAGGCAATGCTGAGCTGACGTGGATCTGAGGCGAACAGTCTGGGCCTCTCAGAACATACACTGAGCCCGGATCGGCTGAATTCAAGCTCCCGTTTGCCTGCTTCCCGCAGACAAACAGCTGTGACTCAGCACTAATCCATCCGGCTGAAACAACTGGTCAGCCCTTCTGATCCTACGGAAGTAAATGCCAACCGAGCCTTCATAGGTAGTGGCCACAGGTTTGAAACGGGGCTTGGGAGAGACAGTAAGGACCCACCGGTTGCATTGGTCACCTGGCAAAGGGAAACGAACTGTCGCCATTTGCAAGAGATACCACCATGGCAGAGAACTGACGTCACCAGACTGTGGCGGAGGAGATAACTTCATTGAAACCTGCAGCTACAAGTGTGTAATTCCCTAGCCTTCCCTCTCCACACATTGGGGAAACCTTAAAGGCCCCTCCCAGCTCTCCCATGAGCGCGATAGCCAGACCGAGGGAATCAGACGTGGCACAGGACCCGTGGCGCGGAACTCCCGGCTACCACTCCCACCAGGGCTGACAACTGAGGTCTCTTGCACCAGCTACCGGGGGCGTGGCTACCGGAGGGCAAGTAAAATTCGCTGAGGATTCTCAGCCCCAAGCTCTACAAACTTAGGGTCTGAGGGAATGGCAAACAGGGAAAGTGTGCCCAGTCGTTCATGAAAAAAGGGCTCCCAGGAGCACCAGACCTGGCGTGTAGCCAGTATTGTGGTGAGCGGCACCCGTGAGAGGGGCCTGGCTAGAGGAAAAGTGGGGAAGTGACTAGACACAAGAGGAGTCCCTAGGCACTCAGGATTGGAGACTCGCCGAGTCTGGGAGGAGGAGCTGCTGCACAGTGATTGGTTCCCGCATATTGACAGGAGAAACTTGGCCCAGTGGGCACAGCTCCACCTACTGGAAGAGAAGTTAATCAAACTCTAAGACTGCATTTATTAGTTTTTTTCTCTTTTTTTTTTTGATTTGGGTTTTTTCTTTCATTTTCATTTTTCTTTATTGTTGTTTTTTAAATTATTTTTTCAATTTTTTAAAATTTTTTTCTTCTAATTTTAATTTTAATTTTTTTAAATTTTTTTTTAATTTTTTTCTTTTTTTTATTTCCTATTTTTTTCTTCTTTTGTCTTTTCATTTCTTTTCAATTTTCTTATTCCCCCTTCCTTGAATTCTACCTGCTTACTCTCATTCTCTTTAGTGACTTCTTCCCTTCCCTTCTAATACCTTTCCTCCCAAGCATCAAATAAATTTATAGGAGTAAACAGTAACTCAGCAGTCAAACACAACAAGAAGTAACATGAGCAGCTTGAAAAAGCAAGGAAGAAAAGGAGTACAAACAATGCAGGACAGCCTAAATATTCAGGAGGACCTAGAGTCATCAGAAAAATGGTCATATAAAGAACTCAAGGAACACCTTAGACAGATGGAATGGAACCTTAAAGAGGATACAAGACAGCAAATTCAAGCAGCGAAAGAACACATTGAGAAAGAATTACATAAACAGATAAAAGAAGAAGTTAAGCATCTTTACCAGGAGATAGAGATTATAAAAAATAATTAAACAATAATTCTAGAAATGAAGGAAATGATAAACCAAATTAAAAACTTAATTGAGAGTATCACTAACAGAGTGGAGCAAGTAGAAGCCAGAACGTCAGATAATGAAGACAAAATATATCATCTTGAAAAGAGTCTAGCCAACTCAGAAAGACTGGTAAAAAATCAAGAGAAAAACATCCAAGAGTTATGGGATAACATAAAAAAACCAAACTTACGAGTCATTGGGATAGAAGAAGGTACAGAGATTCAAACCAAGGGAATGAGTAACCTGCTGAATGAAATAATTACAGAAAATTTTCCAGAAATAAAAAAGGAAACAGATATACAAATGGAAGACGCATACAGGACACCGAGCACACAAAATCACAGTAGACCAACGCCAAGACACATTGTTATGAAGATATCCAATATACAGAACAAAGAGAAAATATTAAAAGCTACAAGAGAAAGGAGGCAGATTATATTCAGGGGTAAACCAATAAGGTTAACAACGGATTTTTCATCACAGACGCTGAAAGCAAGAAGGTCATGGAACAATGTATTTCAAACACTGAAAGACAATGGATGCCAACCAAGAATTCTGTATCCAGCAAAATTAAGCTTCAGGTATGACAACGAAATAAAAATCTTTCATGATAAACAAAAGTTAAAAGAATTTTCAGCCAGAAAACCAGCATTGAAAAGCATTTTGAGCAAAACACTACACGAGGAAGAAATGAAAAACAATAACCAAAACCATCAGTGGGAAGTGCCTCGGTAAAGACAGAGGGTGAGGGGAAAGATAATCATGGAGAAACAAACTAAATTAAAAAAAAGGATAAATAATCAAACATGGCTGGAAGTACAAACCATATATCAATAGTAACTCTAAATGTTAATGGCTTAAACTCTCCAATAAAGCGACATAGGCTGGTATCATGGATTAAAAAAACAAATCCAACAATATGCTGCCTCCAGGAGACACATCTGATTGGAAAAGACATACACAGGCTGAAGGTGAAAGGATGGGAAAAAATATACCACGCACACGGTCCTCGTAAGCAAGCAGGGGTGGCCATCCTTATATCGAATAAAATCGACTTCAAGACTAAGTTAATCAAAGGGATAAGGAAGGTCATTATATACTGTTAAAAGGAACCATTCACCAACAAGACATAACAATTATCAATATTTATGCACCAAATAATGGTGTTGCGACATTCATAAAACAAATTCTCCTCAAGTTCAAGAATCAAATAGACCACAACACAATAATTATGGGTGACTTCAACACACCTCTCTCACCATTGGACAGATCCTCCAAACAAAAGTTGAATAAAGAAACTATAGAACTCAATACCACAATCAATAACCTAGACTTAACTGACATATATAGAATATATCAACCATCATCAAATGGATATACTTTTTTCTCAGCAGCACATGGATCCTTCTCAAAAATAGACCATATATTATGCCATAGGGCAACCCTCAGTAAATATAAAGGGGTGGAGATAATATCATGCATTTTATCTGATGATAATGGAATGAAACTGGAAATCAATGATAAAAGAAGGAAGGAAAAATCCTACATCACATGGAAAATGAACAATATGTTACTGAATGATCAATGGGTTACAGAAGACATAAAGGAGGAAATCAAAAAATTCTTAGAGATAAATGAAAATACAGACACAACATATCGGAATCTATGGGACACAATGAAAGCAGTTTTAAGAGGGAAATTCATCGCCTGGAGGTCATTCCTCAAAAAAAGAAAAAACCAACAAATAAATGAGCTCACACTTCATCTCAAAGCCCTAGAAAAGGAAGAGAAAAACAACAGCAAATGTAGCAGAAGGCAAGAAATAATTAAAATCAGAGTGGAAATCAATGAAATTGAAACAAAAGAAACTATTGAAAAAATTAACAAAACTAAAAGTTGGTTCTTCGAAAAAATAAATAAGATTGACAGACCTTTAGCCATGCTAACGAAGAGAAGAAGAGAGAGAACTCAAATTACTAACATACGGGATGAAAAAGGCAATATCACAACAGATGCTACAGAAATACAGAAGACAATCAGAAATTATTTTGAAAACCTATATTCCAATAAAATAGAAGATAGCGAAGACAACGATAAATTTCTTAAGTCATATGATTTGCCCAGACTGAGTCAGGAGGATACACACAATTTGAACAGACCAATATCAATGGATGAAATTGAAGAAGCCATCAAAAGACTACCAACCAAGAAAAGCCCAGGACCGGATGGGTATACAGTGGAGTTTTACAAAACCTTTAAAGAAGAATTAATACCAATACTTTTCAAGTCATTTCAGGAAATAGAAAAAGAGGGAGCTCTTCCAAATTCATTCTATGAGGCCAACATCACCCTGATTCTGAAACCAGACAAAGACACCTCAAAGAAAGAAAACTACACACCAATATCTCTAATGAACCTAGATGCAAAAATCCTCAATAAAATTCTGGCGAATCGAATACAAAAACACATCAAAAAAATTGTGCACCATGATCAAGTAGGATTCATCCCTGGGATGCAAGGATGGGTCAATATACGGAAATCAATAAATGTTATTCACCACATCAATAGACTTAAAGATAAGAACCATATGATCATCTCGATAGACGCAGAGAAAGCATTCAACAAAGTACAGCATCCCTTTATGTTCAAAACATTAGAAAAACTAGGGATAACAGGAAGTTACCTTGACATTGTAAAAGCTATCTATGCTAAGCCTCAGGCTAGCATCATTTTGAATGGAGAAAAGTTGAAGGCATTCCCTCTAAAATCCGGAACAAGACAGGGATGCCCTCTATCTCCACTTCTATTCAATATAGTTCTCGAAACACTGGCCAGAGCAATTAGACAGACGAAAGAAATTAAAGGCATAAAAATAGGAAAAGAAGAACTTAAATTATCACTATTTGCAGATGACATGATTCTATACCTAGAAGACCCAAAAGGGTCTACAAAGAAACTACTAGAACTAATAAATGAATTCAGCAAAGTGGCAGGATATAAAATCAACACGCATAAATCAAAGGCATTTCTGTATATCAGCGACAAAACTTCTGAAATGGAAATGAGGAAAAACACTCCATTCACAATATCCTCAAAAAAAATAAAATACTTGGGAATCAACCTAACAAAAGAGGTGAAAGATTTATACAATGAAAACTACAGAACCCTAAAGAGAGAAGTAGAAGAAGATCTTAGAAGATAGAAAAATATACCCTGTTCATGGATAGGCAGAACTAACATCATCAAAATGGCGATATTACCAAAAGTTCTCTATAGGTTTAATGCAATGCCAATCAAAATCCCAATGGCATTTCTTGTAGAAATAGATAAAGCAATTATGAAATTCATATGGAAAAATAAAAGACCCAGAATAGCAAAAGCAATTCTAAGCAGGAAGTGTGAATCAGGCAGTATAGCGATACCAGATTTCAAACTATATTACAGAGCAATAGTGACAAAAACAGCATGGTACTGGTACCAAAACAGGCGGGTGGACCAATGGTATAGAATAGAGGACACAGAGACTAATCCACAAAGTTACAACTATCTTATATTTGATAAAGGGGCTAAAAGCATGCAATGGAGGAAGGATAGTATCTTCAACAAATGGTGTTGGGAAAACTGGAAATCCATATGCAACAAAATGAAACTGAATCCCTTTCTCTCGCCATGCACAAAAGTTAACTCAAAATGGATCAAGGAGCTTGATATCAAATCAGAGACTCTGCGTCTGATAGAAGAAAAAGTTGGCTCCAATCTACATATTATGGGGTCTGGCTCCAAATTCCTTAATAGGACACCCATAGCACAAGAGTTAATAACTAGAATCAACAAATGGGACTTACTTAAACTAAAAAGTTTTTTCTCAGCAAGAGAAACAATAAGAGAGGTAAATAGGGAGCCTACATCCTGGGAACAAATTTTTACTCCTCACACTTCAGATAGAGCCCTAATATCCAGAGTATACAAAGAACTCAAAAAATTAGACAATAAGATAACAAATAACCCAATCAACAAATGGGCCAAGGACCTGAACAGACACGTCACAGAGGAGGATATACAATCAATCAACAAGTACATGAAAAAATGCTCACCATCTCTAGCAGTCAGAGAAATGCAAATCAAAACCACCCTAAGATACCATCTCACTCCAGTAAGATTGGCAGCCATTATGAAGTCAAACAACAACAAGTGCTGGCGAGGATGTGGAGAAAAGGGTACACTTGTACATTGCTGGTGGGACTGCAAATTGGTGTGGCCAATTTGGAAAGCAGTTTGGAGATTCCTGGGAAAGCTGGGAATGGAACCACCATTTGACCCTGCTATTGCCCTTCTTGGACTATTCCCTGAAGACCTTAAAAGAGCATGCTACAGGGATACTACCACATCGATGTTCATAGCAGCACAATTCACAATAGCTAGACTGTGGAACCAACCCAGATGCCCTTCAATAGATGAATGGATAAAAAAAATGTGGCATTTGTACACCATGGAATATTACACAGCACTAAAAAATGACAAAATCATGGAATTTGCAGGGAAATGGATGGCACTAGAGCAGATTATGCTTAGTGAAGCTAGCCAATCCCTAAAAAACAAATACCAAATGTCTTCTTTGATATAATGAGAGCAACTATGAACAGAGCAGGGAGGAAGAGCAGGAAGAAAAGATTAACATTAAACAGAGACATGAGATGGGAGGGAAAGGGAGAGAAAAGGGAAATTGCATGGAAATGAAGGGAGACCCTCATTGTTATACAAAATTACATATAAGAGGTTGTGAGGGGAATGGGAAAATAAACAAGGAGAGAAATGAATTACAGTAGATGGGGTAGAGAGAGAAGATGTGAGGGAAGGGGAGGGGGGATAGTAGGGGATAGGAAAGGTAGCAGAATACAACAATTACTAATAGGGCATTATGTAAAATTGTGGATGTGTACCGACGTGATTCTGCAATCTGCATTTGGGGTAAAATTGGGAGTTCATAACCCACTTCAATCTAATGTATGAAATATGATATGTCAAGAGCTTTGTAATGTTGTGCACAACCAATAAAAGAAGAAATTTGTTGATATGTTTGAGATTTTTTATTTCATTAGAGTATAAATTTTTAAAATAGTTTCTAATTATTTTCTGTATTTCGGTAGTGCCCGTTATGACATTTCCTTTTTCATTATGAATTTTAGTAATTTGAGTTTTCTCTCCCTTTCTCTTCATCAGTGTAGCAAAGGGTTTATCAATTTTTATTTATTTTTTCAAAGAACCAACTTTTTATTTTTTCAATTTTTTGAATTTTTTCTTTTGTTTCAATTTTATTGTTTTCAGCTCTGATTTTAATTATTTCCTGTCTTCTACTGCTTTTGGTGTTGAGTCACTCTTCTTTTTCTAGGACTTTGAGATGTAATGTTAGGTCATTTATTTGTTGACTTTTAATTCTTTTAATGAATGAGCTCTATGCAATGAACTTTCTGCTTAGCACTGCCTTCATAGTATCCTAGAGTTTTTGATATGCTGTATTCGTGTTCTCATGTACCTCTAAGTATATATTTATTTCCTCCCTGATTTCTTCTGCTATCCATCCATCATTCAATAATGTATTATTTAGTATCCAGATGTTGAAGTAGCTTCTATTTTTTATTTTATCATTGATTTCTAGTTTCATTCTGTTTTGATCTGATAGAATTCAGGGTAGTATTTTTATTTTTTGTATTTGTGAAGAGTTGCTTTGTGCCATAAAATATGATCTATTTTAGAGAAGGATCCATGTGCTGCTGAGACAAAAGTGTATTCACTTGTTGATGAATGAAATACTCTGTATATGTTCACTAAGTCTAAATTATTGATTATATCATTTAGTTCTATAGATTCTTTTTTAGTTTTTGTTTGGAAGATCTATCCAGCGGTAAGAGAGATGTTTTAAAAGCACCCAGTATTATTGTGTTGTGGTCTATTTGATTCTTGATATTGAGAAGGGTTTATTTGATGTACATAAATGCTCCATTGTTTGGGGCATAAGTATTTATGATTGTTTTGTGTTGTTGATATATGATTCCCTTAAGCAGTATGAAATGTGCTTCTTTATCCCTTCTGAATAAATTTGGCTTGAAGTCCACTTTTTCTGATATGAGGATGGAAACCCCTGCTTGTTTATACAGTCCATGTGAGTGGTATGTTTTTTCTCAACCTTTCACCTTCAATCTATGGATGTCTATGGTGAATCTCTTGAAGACAGCCTAATGTTGGGTCTTTCTTTTTAATCCAATCTGCCATTCTGTGTTTTTTTTTTTAATCGCTAAGATTAGGCCATTAACATTCAAGGTGATTTGTATTCCTGGTTTATTTTTTATTTATTGTTATAATTATTATATAATAATAATTATTATTATATTTATTATTATATTTATATTTATTATTATATAACTTGACTTAGTTTCTCCTTTGTTAGACTTTGCGTAGTTCCTCCCTTTGCTGGTTTTCATTGTTTTTTTCTCATTTTCTACTCATAGGATATTTAGCTGAGAATGTTCTGTAGTACAGACTATCTAGTTGTGAATGTATTTTTTCTCTCACTTATCTTTTCCCCATGATTACCTTTCTCTATTTTCTTCTGCAAATAGCCAATATCTATTATTCTCTTTTCAATCTCCCATTAATTTTTTTTTACTTCTATCTTCTCTCCTCCTCCCTTATAATCATCACATCCTACATCACTTCTATTCTGTGCCTATCCACCTTTCAAAATTGTAAATCCTTCTGCAAACTTACTGTTTTACTGTAGGCAATAACTGTTCACATCATTTTTTTTATTGTGACAATAAACATTGTAGATGTCATAGGGGAATTATTTGGTTTAATGCTGTATATTGTTTGCATTGGATTTTGTTATTATTTGTCCCCCCCTAAACTGTGAGTTACTAGAAACTTTCAGTGATGTTATAAATTTACAGGGTAGAAACTTCACTGCTTCAGATCCATACTGTTAGATGGGGAGATACACAAACAACATGAAAAATCAAGAGAACAAATGGCCACAAGCATACAAGATACTTCAATAACAATCCATTGACACAACACAGAGGAGTTGGAAATGTACATGGTTAAACTTATCTGCATGGTAAAGGATGATTTAAGGAATGAAATCAGAGAGAAAATACAGAAAGTGAAAGATCACTTAAATAAAGAGAGATTCTGAAAGAAAAAAATCAAGCAGAAATCCTCAAAATGAAGGAATCAATAAACCATATTGAAAATTCAATGGAAAGCATCACCAACAGACTAGATCACTTGGAAGACAGTTTTAGGCAATGAAGACAAAATATATAATTTTGGAAATAAAGTTGACCATGGAGAAAAGATGTTAAGATACCATGAACAAAATTTCCAGTAAATATAAGATAACCTGAAAAGATCAAATTGAAGATTTATTGGGATAGATGAAGACTCAGAGTTACAAACGAAAGGAATACACAATCTTTTTAATGAAATACTATCACAAAAATTTCCAAACCTAAAAGAGGAAATGGGAAATCAAAATCGGGAATCTTGAAAGACCCCAAATGTACAAAATTACAACAAACCCACAGCAAAGCACATGATGATGAAAATGCCTAACATACAAAATGAAGAAAGAATTTTTTAAAGCTGCCTGAGAAAAATGACAGGTCACATTTGAGGGAAACCAAACCAGATTTCAGCTGATTTTTCAACCCAGACCCTCAAAGCAAGGAGGTCTTGGAATAATATATATCAAACTCTGAAAGAAAATTGATGCCAACCCAGAATATATAGGTTGTTGGAAACTGCTTTCAGGATTGGTTCCTATCATTGGTGACATGATAGGCTGATAGCACCTCCATCTTTCATAGTACATGCATTGCCCAGTGATGCTGGCCTGGAAGAGCACTGTGCTAGATTCCATGCCAAGTATGGCCAACATGGGGGTTTACCCATAAGGTCATAAGTAGTGACATTATTAGATTACATTGCCCAATTATATGGTCAGCATCCCAAGCAGCTTAGCAAATGTCTGAGAAAGCAGTTTCTGCAGATACTATGAGTTTGCTATAGTTTCTAAGGTGCACATACTGGGAAATATAGGAAGGGGGACAATGCTCTTCAACATAATGCATGGATGGATTTTCAGTTTTGAGACTGTTCTCAGTGTTACATTGCCTTGGCTAGATTCATGAGAATGGAAAGGGGAATTTCAGGGACATGATGTCTTACTGTCCTTTTATTCTTTTAAGGAGGATCCAGGTGGACACCAATATCCTCTGAGGGAACAGGCATCCTGCCAAGGCAGCAGCATACAGCCAGTCCAGCAGTGCTGTGACCAGGGCCCCACCAAGAATGCCTGGATGCCCAGTTCAATGCTGTCTGCCTGCTTCCTTGGCCTTCCCCTTACTACATCTTGAACTGCAGAGAGAGTAATCAAAGGGCCAGACCTGAGAATGAAGAGGAGCCAGGTATTTCTTGGCCCATCTTGGGGCTGCCAGACTTGGGCAGTGCCCCACAAAGAATCACAGAGGTTAGGGAGAGAAGAACCTTGAGAGGAGTCAGTTGTGGGGAGAGACCTGAATGGAGCCATGGCTGGGTGGAAGGATCACCAGGTTAGCTCAGTGTGGACCAAGTTTCTGGGCAATGTGGGAGGAACAGAACATGTTAGACATTGACCAATCCAGACAGAGGATACAGTAAAATGACAGATGCCTTTCCAGTAACTGGGCTTGAGGCTGGATCAGGGAGAATGGATGGGTGTGCTTCTGTTGTGCCTATTGGGTCCTCTCATCTATACTAGCTGAAGGATCAGAGGCTCTGTCCCACCTGTAATTATAGGTCTTCCTCCCTTAGAACCAGATTTTCCAAGACACAGGTGGCTGACCCCGCACACAGAAGGCCATTGTGACCTGACCTGAGAAGAAGGACCATCAAAGGATCCTGTAAGGAAGTTCTGCTGAGTACCTAGTCCAATTCTCTTGTGCTGCATGTTGAGGCTATCCTTTTTATTCCAGCTGTGGCAGAGCTGAAGGAAATCTGATCACCATGCTCAGTTGTGTCCAGGTCTTAGGTGGCTCCATGTGCAGCTGTAGAATAAGTAAGACTGGGCAGGTGGTCTACCCCACAGCCTTTCTTCTCTGTGCTGGGCTCCTTTGAAGGTCTGAGGTACCAGATGTGACCATCCCCCTAAAGGACTCAGGACTTACAGACACCTGGGGAGTTATAGTGTCGCGTCTACCCGCCGGCAGGAAAGACGACAACAGCAGGATTCTTCTTTAACACACTTTATTGGAAGCCTCCATGAGGTATAGATGAGAGAAAAAGGGCCCCGAGCCCGAGAAAACCACCCCTTATATACTTCAGCTGCAGCCCTGCTCGTACACCATTGGACAAAGAGTGCATAGCAACACAGCAGCAGCCAATAGAATGATAGACCCAGCACTTGCACATAATGCAAGAGACACCCAGCTCCAGCTTGTGCAAAGCAACAAGCACTTCTTGAAAACAGTTTGTTCCAGGAGCTGGACAATTGATACATTGTATTCTAGGGAGTGGCTGAAAACAAAGAACTGGGTCTCAGCCCAAGAATTAGGCTCACGCCCACACAAGGCAGCACAGCAAAATGGCTCTCTACAGTTCCCCCCTTTTGTTTTCTAAAAACAATACAGGCAAGAGTAGAGGTGAATTGCCATTACTCATACTAAGCCTTCAACCAGGAACCTTATCAGACCCAAGCAGGTCAGGACGTTCCCGCATGACCGGTATTGGCTGAATATGAAAACAGACACCACAGATCTTACAAGGCCTTGTGACCTGGCCTCCTTGACGTGCATAAACTTCAGGGCTGGATCCAAGCCCTGGGGGCCGGGGGGAATCCACTGCCAGCAGTGTTTTCCTTTTGTTTGTTGCACGTCAAAGGGAATCAAGTAGCCCCTGTCTTAGGTCGTTCACTGCCCTTACATTGCTTACCCGTCCTTGGGGAGGCCCCATTCCCCTGTCTTAGGTTGCAGTGCAAGCGTGAAAGTTGCCCGTCTCTGGGTACTACAAGATCAGCTCGTTGTTGCCAAGGCGTTTAATGGTATCTACTCAGCCAGTCATTATTAGGTCTCTGAGGCTGAACTGTGGCTATAAAAATACAACGACAAACAAGTTGGCAACACCCTAAAAGAAAGGCACGGGTCCTAAAGCGATAGAAAAGCACTAGTGTGGAAACCCATCTGCGTGCAATGGCAGTAAAGCCGGCAGAGTGCAAGGGCTTTCCAACACTAAGAGAATAGCAAGAAGAGACATGTCGTTCCCAGTGCAATGTCCGTAAACTTGGGGTGCAACGACCATGTCAAAGATTCACTGTTTAATTTGCGCAAGCCAAACTTGAGGTGAGTTGCCATTTTCTAAAGCTGCAAGAGCTTGTGTGAGCATAGCCTTATCATGAGCATTGCGGGCCTTAAGGCGACAGAGAAACCACAAGCAGAGAACCATACCGAAGCAACACATTGCACCAATCTCTGTAAAGTGCTATGCTTCACTTTCAGGCCCTTGGAGCGTAACAGACCATCTAGGGCCGAGAAAAGCGGACTTGAAGGTGCGGCACCCCTGACACAACAACAAGAAAAACACAGAAAACAAAAGACACAGACGACAAAAAGAACACAGAAAACAAAAGTAAAAGCACACATTGCAGCTGCAATAAAATATGAGGCCTACGGGGTCCCGCTCTCGGGGACGAGGGGTCCACTCACGGACGAGGGGTCCACTCAGGGACGAGGGGTCCACTCACGGGACGAGGGGTCCACTCCGGGACGAGGGGTCCACTCAGGGACGAGGGGTCCACTCAGGGACGAGGGGTCCACTCCGGGACGAGGGGTCCACTCACGGGACGAGGGGTCCACTCCGGGACGAGGGGTCCACTCAGGGACGAGGGGTCCACTCCGGGACGAGGGGTCCACTCCGGGACGAGGGGTCCACTCACGGACGATCGGTGCACCACTCCTGTCGACTGAAAGTTCTGATTCTCCCGGGTCTCGGCACCACTTGTCGCGTCTACCCGCCGGCAGGAAAGACGACAACAGCAGGATTCTTCTTTAACACACTTTATTGGAAGCCTCCATGAGGTATAGATGAGAGAAAAAGGGCCCCGAGCCCGAGAAAACCACCCCTTATATACTTCAGCTGCAGCCCTGCTCGTACACCATTGGACAAAGAGTGCATAGCAACACAGCAGCAGCCAATAGAATGATAGACCCAGCACTTGCACATAATGCAAGAGACACCCAGCTCCAGCTTGTGCAAAGCAACAAGCACTTCTTGAAAACAGTTTGTTCCAGGAGCTGGACAATTGATACATTGTATTCTAGGGAGTGGCTGAAAACAAAGAACTGGGTCTCAGCCCAAGAATTAGGCTCACGCCCACACAAGGCAGCACAGCAAAATGGCTCTCTACAGGACTTACAGACACCTGGGGAGTTATAGTTGGGTGAAGAGTGAGTCATGAACCCAAGGGAGGCCCACCAGCTGGACAGTGGGTTGCAAGGGCAAGGCCAGACATGACAGAAGGAGCCTGTGTGTGCTGTGCATGGCTCAGGGCCTCTCTGGCAGGGATCAGAGCTGGACAATGGGGCAAGGGCAAGCTCTAGGTTAGGTATGGAGTTGGCAGAAGACAGAGAGTTAGCCCTACAGATGGCCCCAGAGTTGAAGAGGCAGGTCTCCTCCTGCTGTAATCTGAATTTTCAACTTGATTGGATTAAGAGATACCAAGTATTGGGAAGATCATGGGTGTGTCAATGAGAGTATGTCTAGGAATGATTGGCATGTTAGATAGCTAACTGAAATGAAGACCATTCCTAAATGTGAGCAATACCAACCAATAGGATGATGGCTTGGATGGAATAAAATTTGGAAGAACAAAGAAGCAGCAGCGATGCAAGCTCCATTCTTCTTGAACAGGTTCTTGATTGATGCTGTTATTATCTGAGGATACTGGACTCTTGCTTTTTCACTCTTCCAATGCAGACTCTGACAGTGATTCTCCAGAAGGCTTAGGTCTCACACTAGGGTAGCACCATTTATCCCTCTTGTTCTGGGGCTTCAGCCTCTTGAACTGTGCAGCTACTGGTTCTTCCAGCTCTACAGCCTGCAGACAGCCATTGTGAACTGTCCAGTTCCTGGTTGCATAAGCCAATCCAATAAGTCCCCTTTTTATAACTATACTTCCTGTTGATTCTGTTCCTCTAGAGAACCCTGACTAATGCAGGAATTTTTAATCAATTGGTGAAATTTGAATGTACTACTAATGATACGGAATTACTGTTATAAAATTTTTAAAAATATACTGCCTTCCCATTCAAGTTGTGATCTTGATAGCAGAAACTGTACGTAAAATAGGTATCTAGGATGCGTGGTTGATGCTGATGCTGAAGCTGAGTATTTCAAATTTAGGAAGAAGGTCAAGAAGCACTGAGAAATAATTTGTATCTTTTCAGAATTATTGAATTTTAGAGTTTTGAAATGACAAGAGAAATTATCCAGTCAAAATAAATTCATCTTGCTCTTTCTGCTTTCTGATCACCAACTGAGCTGCTTCACTCTGCCACATTCTTCCACCATGGTGTTCTGTTTCACCATGAGCCCTGAGGAAGAGAGCCTGCTGTGTACGGATTGAGACCTCTGAAAAAAATGAGCCCCCAAAATAAACTTTTCCTCCCCTATTATTGTTCTGGCCAGGTCCTATAGTCACAGCAGCAAAAAAGCCGACGAAAATAGTTACTCTGTCAGCAGATCTGAACATAGTAAGGGGAAGATCAACGAAGCAGGCAAGCAGCATTATTTTGGTCACCCAGGTATTCTTGGTCAGGCCCTGGGTACAGCACTGCTGGACGGCTGTGTGCTGCTCTCTTGGCATGTTGACTGTTTATGTGCCCAGATGTTCCCTCAGAGGAGATTGATGTCCACCTGAGTCATCCTTAAAAATAAAAAGGGACAGTAAAATACCATGTCCCAGAAATGCCCCTGTCATTCCCAAGAACCTGCCAAGGCAATGCAACACTGAGAGAAGTCCTGAACCTAAATATTCATCTTTGTATTATCTTGAAGAATGCTCTCTCCTTTTTTTTTTCTATCTCTCAGTATTCACACATTGAAAACTGTAGCAAACGTGTGCTCTCTGGAGAAACTGATTTCTCAGACATTCACTAAGCTGCTTGAGATGCTGGCCATATAACTGGGCAAAGTAAGCTAATGATGTCACTGTTTCTGACCTAATGGGTAAACCCCCCTATGCTGGCCATACTTGGCATAGAATCTAGCACAGTGTTCTTCAGGTCACATCACTGGGTAATGTACTATGAAACATGGCGGTAATATCAGCCTTTTATGTCACCAAGGAATCATACCTGAAAACAGATTCCAACAACCTATGTATTCATGACTTGCATCCATTTTTTTCCAGAGCTTGGTATATATTATCTCAAGACATTTTAGCTTTGAGGGTCTGGGTTGAGAAATCAGCTGAGAGACCCAGATTGATTTCCCTTTAAATGTGACCTTTTTTTTCCTCTGGCAGCCTTTAAAATTCTATCCTCAATCTTTATGTTAGGTATTTTCATCATAATGTGCCTTGCTGTTGGGTCATTTGGGGTCCTATACGCATCCTGCATTGATTTCCCATTTCTATTTTTAGGTTTGGATATTTTTCTGATATTATTTCATTGAAAAGATTGTGCATTCCTTTGGTTTGTAACTCTGAACCTTCATCTATCCTAATAAATCTTAAGGGTGGTCTTTTCAGGTTATCCTATATTTCCTGGAAGTTCTGTTCATGGTCCCTTAACATCTTTTCTCCATGGTCATCTTAAATTTCAAGATTATATATTTTGTCTACATTGCCTGAAAGTGTCTTCCAAGTGGTTTATGCTGTTGGTGATGCTTTCCATTGAATTTTTAATTTGGTTTATTGATTCCTTCATCTCAAGGATTTCTGCCTGATTTTTTCCCAGAATCTATATCTCTTTGTTGAAGTGATATTTCACTTCCTGTATTTTCTCTCTGATTTTATTCCTTAATTCATCTTTTACCTCACAGATCAGCAGAACTATGTACATTCTAAACTCCTTCTCTGACATTCTCACACCGTGGTATCAATGGATTCTGTTATTGAAGTGTCTTGGTATGTTTGGGGCAATTTGTTCCCTTTTTATGCCTTTTTATGTTATTTGTGTGTCTACCCATTTAACAGTATGAATCTGAGGCAGTTGAGTTTCTACCCTGTGGACTTATCCTGTGGAGTTACTACTCTGGAAACACTGATTATTTCCAGTACCTTCACAGTTTATGGCAAGACAAATATAACAATAATAAATGCAAGCACTATATAGCATTAAATCAAATAGTTACTGCTATGACATCTATAGTGTTAATTGTCACAATAAATATAAATTATATGATCAGGGCTGGGGCTGGGCTCAGTGGTGCAGCACTTGCCTAGTCACAAGGGATTGGGTTCAATCCTCATCACTATATAAAAATAAATTAATTTAATACAGGTATTGTGCCTATCTATAACTAAAAATATTTTTTTAAAAAAAGAAATGACATGATCAATTATTATCTAAAGTAAAAATAGAAAGTTTTCAAAATGGTTTACAATTTCAAATGGTGAACAGGGAGATAACAGAGGTCATGTAGGATGTGATGGTTATGAAGGAGGAGGAGAAAAGATAGAAGTAAAAAATTAATGCTTCCATTAATTTTTTCAAAGTGAAAACAATAGAAATTTGATGTTAGCAGAAGAAAAGAGTGAAAGATAATCAAGGGAAACAGACAAGTGAGAAAAAATATACATAAGGAAAAATATTTAAAAATAAATATAAAAATAAAAGAATGCAAATCAAATTGAAATATACTTATCAAACATTATAGTCCTCATAAAACTGATCCATGAAAAATAACTGGATTTTAAAATGCTAGAAATGAGAAAATTAACAAATATGAATGAGTATAAGTGTCCATGAATGCTGTGTCCATTACTTTAGAGACTAGATGAGGGGTGGTGGGGGATGAAGAAAAGAAAAACAGACACACATAGAGAGAAAAAGGTGGGGCCAGGTGGTTCAACCCACCCCTAATAGGGGAAGTCTAACTCAGAGATACCTCAGCACATTTATTATATAGGTTTCATTATCAAAAGGTTATTTGGAGGAAAGTTTCAGTAAAGCAGATAATTTGAATATGCAGAACTGTGAGTCATTAGGGTCATCTTGTTTTTCTCAGAATCCTTATCCCTGGGAGTTGGTGTCCAAACTTAAGGCCTTGACTGATAACTCCTGCCTTTACACAGAGTTTCCTCTGGCTGGCATCACAATAGCAACTGTGCCATCTTGACCTACACTTTTGCACAGGCAGACCCCAGTGCAACAGAGCCATGAGAGTCCATAATTAAATTACTGGTCTCCACACAGGAACCATTAAGGTCACAATGAAACAGAAAAAAGAAAAAAGATCTTGATGAAAAGTTAAAGAATGATTTCCATTGGAGTTCAATAGATTCTCAGCTTCCCTTCTCAACTGTGTTAGGTTGGGTGGTCTAGAGGGTGATGCTTGCTCCCACCTCAAGGTAGGGTTGCTAGAGTGAGAGGTAATCATGTAGATGGAAATCCTGGAGGCAGGATTTCGGATTAGGCAGGCTCCAGGTCCTTTGCTGAATGCCAGTTAGTCTGGAGATTTTAAATCAGCACACCGATAGGTCCCAGCAATTGCCAGTCCACACTCAAAGACTGCACCCCAGGGAACTCCCCTGGGTTCCACTCATGTGGTGGAGGAGCCAATTCTTACTCCAGTCAGTCATCTTCAGAACCCCCATTTCCCATTCTTCTGTTCAGTCTCCAAACTCAAACTCTCCCACCTCCACCCTTTTGAATTTCTGTCCAGCCTTGTCTCTTCCAGCTGGTCCTGTAAGTAGCCAGATTGGAGGAGGAGGGGAAGAGCAAGGTGGGTTTCCACCATCAGTATTCATCAGTGTAAACCTATCTCCATGTTTGATTTTCTCCTGGTCACTTGGGCACATGCTATGTCATGCAGTGTGTGTTTGTCAGGCCTGCATTTTGAGCCAAACTCAAGTATGCTAGGAATCAGCTCCCCCAGCTGCGAGTTCCCACCCTGCAGCTGCAAAAGTTTCTTTCCTCTGTCTTCCACACAAAGCCAGGAGACATGCAGCTTCATTCCTGCACAAGGATATTATGAAGCATGCCCTTCAGGTTAGTCAGGAAGTGTCTTTGATCTGTAAACTCTCCATACCCAGACACAACACAGGCCTCCTAAAAATTCATGTTCCTTTAATTTTCTTATCCCTCAATTTCCTCATGGAGGGACCACTCTGGCTGGTGCCTCTGGTAGGGGCAAAAGGCGTGGTGCTGGGTATTTCTTTCTTATTTTATTATCTCCAGCCTCCTGAGTCCCTGATCTGCTTTGAATGTCCAGTATTAAATTCCCGCAAAGTTTCCCACCATTTTTTTTTCTTGTTCATCCACCTGCTAATGAGCTGCCTATCACTTTCTTGGATTCATGCCCTGGAAGAGCCAGGAAAGAAAACTTCTCTATTCTGTGATCCTGAAACCTAAGTGCCCAACATTCATCCTTCATTGATGTTTCAGCCCAGACTAGACCAGTGAAACTCCTGTTAAGAAGCTCCTAAACTTGCTATCAGATTTGCCTGACATGACTAGGTCTTCATTGTCCATACTCCCCGAGCAGGATTCAACAGAGTTGCCCTGGTCCATTTGAAAACACATTTTTTTGCAAGGTGGGGGAGGGTGGGGGCTCCAGTGAAACCCTTATTTTATTTTTCTTCTCTAACACTGGGCACTTCTTCCCAATGTCATTTTCTGCTTCCTCCTTCTAAATGTTGGAACATTCCAGAATGTTCCAGAACATTCCCTTCTCTTCTTTGAGGTGATTTTATACACTTTCTATAGCTAATGATTCTCAAATTCTCATCTCCAATCCTGAGCCTCTCCTCCTAGTGTCGGGCTTACAGTCACTCAACTGCCTAATGACACCTCCCTGTGGATATCCAATGGGCCTCTGAGACTTAACATAGTCAAACTGGGCTCTGGAATTTCTGCTGCCCCCTGCATTATCTGTTCTTCTCTCCCCTCCTTTGGAAGGGTGAGAGGGGGAAAATGATTCTGAGAGCTTTCCACTAAAAAGAAAGAGGGAAGTAGGGTGGGAGGGAGGGAGCAAGAGAAAGGAAGAAAGAAACAAAGAAAGAGACAGGGATGTGTCTTGACAGGACCACCTAGAGCACCTCTACTCCACCACTATGATTTTCTACCTTGGGTCTCTATTAATAATAGATCACATGGCACCTACTACAACTTGCAGTTCAGTGTGTGTGTGTGTGTGTGTGTGTGTGTGTGTGTGTGAGAGAGAGAGAGAGAGAGAGAGAGAGAGAGAGAGAGAGAGTGTTTGTGTGTGTGTTTCTCCTTGTGAAATGAAAGCCCCAAGGAAGAAATGTCTTCATCTTTCATGTTTAGTACTGAGGGTGTGTGAACATGGGGGTATTTGAATACATTATGGCAAGAAGAAAAGGACTTAGAGACAGCCTGGGACCCACCCTAGGCTCACCAGGGAGTTGCTGTGTGACCTAGGGCAAGCCATACTTATTTCTATGGTTACTTGTTGGATGTAACAACGCTCTTCCCAGCTCACTGACATTTTAAGGTAATCGGATGATGTTGATAAAAAAGGTTAAGTTTTTCTAGGATGTTCCTCCAATGAAATGTTGCAAATCTCCAGATTAAACACCAAGTCTCTTAACTTTATTTAAAGGATTCCCCTACCCTTAAACCAGGTTATCTGAGAACAGGTAACAGTTCATTCATTTCAGCAGACCATCTGCCCCTCCCCACCCATCCTGTGTCTTTCTCTCTTCTCATCATCTAATGGCCCTGCCAGTGTCCCAGGGACTGGGCCTCATTTTCAGATGGACTCTGCTGCTAGCAGCAGCACAGCTTTCTCTCTTCCCCCTTTTCCATTTGTCTCACCTGAGGACTCTCCACCATGAAGACACAGGAATGGTGTGTAACTGTGAAGACGTGAACAGCAGGGACCAAAATTGCAGGAGCCCAGGAGGGCACCTGGTGTGGGATGAAAACATTTGAGGAACCTGCTGGTCCTGAGTCAGACAGGTGTGGAACTAAAGTGGCTCCACACCATGCCTAAATGAAGAGCCAGGTACCCTGGTGCTATCAGTGATCCTGCTGATACAGGAGGATTGCAACTTCTAGGCCAACCTTGACAACTTAGCAAGACCCAGACTCAAATGAAAATATGAAAGATCTGGCCTGAGAATTTCTCTCAATGGCAGAGCCTTGCTCATCGTGCTGATTCCCACTACTGCAAGAAAAGAAAAAATGGAAAACCAACTACTTGCTTCTTTTTTGGCGAGGGGGCGGGAACCAGGGATTGAATTCAGGGGCACTCAACCACTGAGCCACATCCCCAGCCCTATTTTTGTTTTATATAGAAACAGGGTCTCACTGAGTTGCTTAGCACCTCACAGTTGCTGAGGCTGGCTTTGAATTCACAATCCTACTGCCTCACCCTCCTGAGCCGCTGGGATTACAGGTGTGCGCCACTGCACCTGGAAACTGCTTGCTTCTTTTTTGGGGGGACAGAGGGAGGTACTGATCAGTGATCCCAGGAACACTTAAACACTAAGTCACATCCCAAGCCTTCCGGTTTATTTTTATTTTGAGGCAAGTCTCCATAAATTGCTTAGGACCTTCCTAAATTGTTGAGACTGGCCTTGAATTTGCTACTCGTCCCTCAGCCTCCCAGATCACAGGGGATTACAGATATCTGCCACCATGCTTGCCCATTGTACTGGGGCTTGAACTCAGAGGCACTTAACCACTGAGCCATATCCCCAACCTTTTTTTTTTTTTTTGTATTTTATTTAGAGACAGGGTCTTGCTAAGTTACTTAGGGCCTCACAGAGATGATGATGCTGGCTTTGAAATCTTGAACCTCCTGCCTCAGCCTCCCAAGCTGCTGGGATTGCAGGCATGCACCACTGAAACCGGGTCCTTTTTGATGTTTGGATGAATATATCATCACTCAACATTGTCCAGGGCTCTGAGGTTATCCTCAGGAAAGAATCTATACTGATTGTTCCTATAAATATTAAACGGATCCCTCCCGTAATCTCCAGAGCATTTACTAACCTACAGAAGTTGGTTTTTTCTTTTGGAAGACTTCTGGGGATCAAGCAAAGAGCCTTGCATATTTTCAGCACCTGCTCAGCCACTGAGCCACACCCAAGCTCCTCTAACACAATGCGTCATTGCCACTAATATCTACCATGGTTTATCTTTGTTTACCATTTCTTGGTTTCCCCATTATAGTAATATCCCTGAGATAATTGGCTTTCTAAGAATTTGGGTTGATGTTGACAAGTTTTCAGAGGTTCCAGACCATCATCAGTAGGCCTTATTGCTTCTGGGTTCATGGAGAGACAGACAGCCAATACTGACATGATCACAATATGGAGCAAAACCACTCACCTCATGGCTGGGAAGAAAGAGAGAGCAAAGGTGGGCCAGGGGACCATTGTCCCCTTCAAGGACATTCTCCCCACAACCATAAGTCTTCCCACAAGGTGCCACCTCTCATGTTGAAGCATATCCTAAAAACACCTCTCTGAGGATCAAGGCTTTAATATGGGGGCTTTGGTGACACTCAGTATCAACACTATAGCACAGTCCTTAGCACATGTTCACGGTTCCCATCTCCCCTTCTCTACCTGAATATATGCCCCATGAAGGTAGCAGGCCCTCCCCACCTACCCTAGGCCCACCTCCTGGAGCATGAGCCCAGAGACTCCTGCATGCCAGGCAAGCACTGCAGCACTGAGCTGTACCCCCAGCCTGAGGATGGGATTTCTGTCTGCTTTGGACACTGGTGTTTCTGAGCATCTGTAATGGGGTGCATCAGCAGATGGGGAGATGGTGAACAGAAGAAGTTAGGCAGGTCACACGAGGATATTATACTATGGTAATCGAGTAAGGTAATTTTGGCCACAGGGTGTGTGGGAGGCCTCCCTGGGGCCATTGCTGGGATCAAGCCGTTGGCTTTCTAGGCCAGGAAGCTTATGACTGCATGTGCAGCCCAGGTCAGCCTGACCAGCTCCTCAGGACTGGACAGCTCACACTAATGGCTGAGAGGAACTTTAGGGAGAGGATGTTTGCTCTAATAGAGGCAGGTGTTCCCATGGGAGAAGCATTTCAAGTGTCAAAGTTAAAAATGCATTTTGATATTGTCTTAAATGTGATTCTTTAATAAACCATGAGATAGCCAACGCCTGGGTTGGCTATCTCATGACTGCCATGATCTCCAAATGACAATGAGTCTAAACAATCCTTAGAGACATTTGCAGTAACTATACATGATGGGATGTTGTCTGTCATCTATGTTGGTGACATAGCCACAGATATTGCCAATTCCAATACAAAACAAGGTGGAGGAAAGGTTGACTTGAGGTTAGAGGTGGGAGAAAGCTGGGATCTCGTCCATGCAATTGCTCCCCAGCAGGGAAGTGGCTGTGGCTGTGTGCTGGGGTGGGGAGGTTTTCTGGTTATTTAGGCTTAGGAAGAGGAGACCTTGTTACTAGGGGGTCAAGGACTGAATGTGTGTGGGCCAGGGAGTAGGGGTGGGGGTTCCAACCAGAGGCTGTTCCCACCTGGAGAGACTCCATGGTCCACCATCACAACCCTCACAGCATGCTTCCAGTCCTGGAAGTTTGGAAAAATAGCCCTTGGTGGAGTGCACTCCACTGTCCCCCGTCACCCACTTCTCCTTTTCCCTTCTGTGTGGCCCTGGCCACCTCAGCCTGCTTCCTCCTCTGGCAGCACTGAACTTCCAAGTCTCATCCATTAGTCAAGACAGTGACATTGACCCTGGCATGGCACTGGTAATGAGTGGCCTCGTCCTGTGCACACGGTCTGACACATAGCGACCTGCTGTGACCAGTAATGCAACCTGCTTTTTAGTGCTAGGCAGACCCAGAGCCAGGGAATAAGAAGGCCAGGCCTGAAGGACAGTCACAGCTGTGGCTCCCTGACCCATGGCCAGCCACAGTCTTACCTGAGGCCTGCTGGGCCTCCTGGCCCTGACCTCTGCCTGCTACATCCAAAACTGTCCCCTGGAAGGCAAGAGGGCTGCCCTAGAGCTGGAGGTGCACAAGGTGAGCCACCTGACCCTAGGGCCCCACAGGGACCACCACCAACTTCCCATTGTTTCCTCATCTGGAAAACCAAGGAGTTTGGCAGATTTCCACTCTAGTACCAGATACTGGTGCTCCAGAACCTGTAGGCCCTTGCATCTTGGCAGCATCGAGGAGCCCAAACTACTGGGCTCTGGTCCCAGCATCCCAATTTCGTGTACCCTGCAGGGCCTTCAAGGGGCCTCCACCTTCTCCACCACCTCCCCTTACCAGCTACTCCCTTGGTTCCCCGCAGTGCCTCCCCTGTGGGCCCAGGGGCCAAGGTCACTGCTTCGGGCCCAGCATCTGCTGTGGGGACAAGCTGGGCTGCTTCGTGGGCACAGCCGTGGCGCTACGCTGCCAGGAAGAGAATTACCTGCCATCACCTGCCGTTCAGGCCAGAAGCCCTGTGGGAGTGTGGGCCTTTGCACGGTCGCCGGCATCTGCTGCAGCCCAGGTGAGCAGGAGAGGTAAGCGCAGGGACATGGGCATGGTGGGAACTGGCAAGACAGAGACAGACACCAGCTCTCTTTGCAGATGGCTGCCACACCGACCCCGTCTGTGACCCCAAGACCACCTTTTCTGAATGATGACTTTGGATGCCTCCTGACATATTCCCACTGCAGCCATTGCTCCCCAAAGGCACCTTTAAAAATAATGAAAATTGAGCAAAACCACTGCAGTGGTGCTTGCCTGTGTGCTTCCTTGTCAGCTTGCCTTTTGGATCCCAAGTTTGAGAACATTATCCACAACATGGCAAGACCCTGTGTCAAAGTAAAAAATGAATGGGGCTGAGGATGTAACTCAGAGGTAGAGCAGCCCTGGCTTCAATCCCCTCTACTGCAAAAATAATGAAAACAAAATAAAACAGAACAGATCTTTCCTCTCCTATTCTTCTCTGGTCTAAGTGTCAGGAATAAGGGAAGGCATTGGGGAATGAATGACTGCTCCCTACTGGGCCTGCATTTCAGCTGTGCTGGTCCAACTGCGATCATGAGGGTCTCAAACAGCTGCCACCCTCCTGAAGAGACTGGAGCAGGGAGGATCCCAACAGGGCCAGCTCTAGAGATGGAAAAAAACAGCATCCCCCCCCCCCCAGCAGGGGCCGGGACCTGGAGCAGGGCACACTAGAGGAAGTCCAAAAGGAGAGCATCTAGTCATCTGCACACAGAGACAGTGTCTGAGAGGGGATCAGGGGAAGGGGAAGGGACAGTGGGCATCCAATGACTCCCTGACTCCTGGAGAGAGGCTACCTACATACTCCTCCTTGCAGATTGAAGGAGTAGAGCTGGCCAAATGGAGGGCTCTGGGGGGACAGCTGAAGAGCCACCACCATGTTTCAAAGAGCTGGACTGTCACACCCCAAGGAGGCCACTGCTGTGCTGAGCTGGGGAGGCTGGACTGGGGCACCCACAAGACACTCCCCTGCTCTCCCCATAGCTAGGTCTCAACCCAATGGCCTGACTCCTGCCTGTGTAGTGGGATCATATAAAAGCCCATCCCTCTCCCCAGAACGCGTCTCATTCACCTGCCCATCAGGCTGGCCACAACCTCAGAAGGCCCTGCTCAAGCCTACTCCAAAATAAGAGGAGCAGACCATTCATTGCCTGTTAAAAATTAAACACGCTGGCTCCATTCCCAGTTTTCCAAGGAATCTCCATACTGCTTTCCAGATTGGAAACACCAGTTTGCAGTCCCACCATAAATGTATGAGTGTGCCTTTTCCCCACATCCTCACCAACATTTATTGTTGTCTATATTCTTGATTACTGCCATTCTGACTGGTGTGAGATGAAATCTTAGAGTAGTTTTGATTTGCATTTTTCAAATTACTAGAGATGTTGAACATCTTCTTCTGAGAAGTGTCTGTTCCGCTCCTTAGCCCATTTATGGATTGGTTTGTTTGTTTGTTTGTTTGTTTGTTTGTTTGTTTTTTGCTGTGAAGTTTTTTTGAGTTCTTTATATATTCTGGAGATTAGTGCTTTATTTGACATGCATGACCCAGCTATTTCACTCCTCAGTCCAAAGGACTTAAAATCAGCATACTATGGTAACACAGCCACATCAATGTTTATAGCAGCTCAATTCACAATAGCTAAACTGTGGAAGCAACCTAGATGCCCTTCCATAGATGAATGGATAAAGAAACTGTGGTATATATACACAATGGAATATTACTCAACATTAAAAGAGAATAAAATTATGGCATTTTGCAGGTAAATGGATAGAGTTGGAGAATATCATGCTAAGCGAAGTTAGCCAATCCCCGAAAACTAAAGGTGGAATGTTCTCTCTGATAAGTGGATGCTGTTCCATAATGTGTGTGTGGGGGGCATGGGAAAAATGGAGGAACTTTGATGAGGCAAAGGGGAGGGAGGAATGAGAAGGGGGCATGAGAGCAGGAAGATGGTGGAATGAGACGGACATCATTACCCTGGGTACATGTATGACTGCACATATGGTGTGATGCTACATCATATACAACCAGAGAAATGAAAAGTCAAGCTGCAATTTTATACAATGAATCAAAATGCATTCTGCTGTTATATATACCTAATTAAAATTAATTAAAAAATAAACATGCTATGTGAGTGTAGCTCAATGGTAAAGAGCTTTCTAATATGTGGGAGGCCCTGGGTTCTGTCCTCAAAACTTTAAATATGATTAAATATACAAATAAATAAACTAATAAACCACAAGTAAATAAATAAAAAATAATAAATTGAATAAAATATCCCATTTCTGTAGTTTTCTCCCATACCAGAGTGAGTGGGGATACCATAAAGAATGAACCCCAGGGCTGGGGTTGTGGCTCAGTGGTAGAGTGCTTGCTTAGCATGTGCAAGGCACTGGGTTTGATTCTCAGCACCACATATAAATAGATGAACAAAATAAAGATCTGTCAACATTGAAAAAAAAGAATAAACCCAAAGCTCCACCAATAATGGGTGAGGCTCAATCACAGGGTAGATGACATAAAAAATATATTGTGATACTACAAGGTTTGAAAATAATTAATCAGTTTTTTTTGGTGATGGGGACTGAAGATTGTCTCTATCAATAATAAAATGGCAAAACTAATGTATGGTGCTAAAGTTCTAGGATGGCACAAGGATGTTGGAGGGCTTCTGGATTGCTGCTCATATCCTGTTTCTGGACTGGAAGCTGGTGAAACAGATGTGTTCAGTTTATAAAATTAATCAGGCTGTTGGGCGTGGGGACACACACACCTGTAATCCCAGGTACTGGTGAGGCTGAGGCAGGAGGAGTGCAATTTCCAGAAGAGCCTCAGCAGAAAGCATTATACCCCACAGCCAGAAAATGTGTGATTTGGGGAGGACTCATGAAACCCTCACAAAAATCCAACACAGAGTTGCCACCAAAGAAGGCAGTTGTTACAGAACCAACACTGTACAGATGATGTTCTCTGATCTTAATGCATAAAGTGAAAGACAACAAAAGATGGCTAAAGAAAAGGCTCAGTGTCCACATTCTGAACACCTATTACAAAGAGCCCTTGGGTGAGCACATTAATCATCAGGATATCACCAAACACTGAGAACTTGGAACCCAGGGGAGAAGGAGGAAAGCAGGACACAGGGGAAAGCATGCAGCTTTAGGTAAGTAAGGGAAAGCAAGAAGTGCTTCTTTGTTCTCTTCTGTGCTGGGGAGGGGTCCAGGGCTTTTGCATGCAGGCCCTCCCCCACTGAGCTCCACCTTGAGCCTCTGCTGTTTCTTAATGACCTGTATATTGAACTTGAGAACTGTGAAAGATCAACAGAGAAAGCCCAAACATACATGAAGGAGAAACCCAAAATAACAAAGGACAGAAAACACAAACAAGGGCTGGAGATGGATCTCAGTAGTAGAGCACAGGCCTCACCAGTGTGAGGCAGGGGGGTTCCATCCCTGGCACTGCAAAAACAAAACAGGATTAAACACACACACACACACACACACACACACACACACACACACACAAAGCAACCACACAAAAAAAACAAAAGTGAAGTCTGATAAAATGAAAAGCTATTTATATAAAATCATAAAAGCAATAAAAGTCCTTTTTAGGCTCATCAGGATTTTTTTTTAACACAGTGTCTTGCTAAATTGTCTAGGCTGGCCTGGACCTCTCCATCCTCCTTCCTCAACCTCCCCAGTAGCTGAAATTAGAGCTAGTATCACTTCACCCAGCCAGGAAACTTTTTTAGAGATGTTGCTTATGTTTCTATTTATAACCCACAGGTGTGGAGGCCTGCACACTTCTCCTTGACTCTTATTATCTACTTGAGGCAGCCCCTCTGTCCCTGGAGAGGCTGAGAAAGTCTTGAGACCCCAAAGTGTATACTGTATACAAGATGCTGAGAACAAAGGGCTATGATCAGCCGTTGGAGAAGACTCCGCTGAGCCCACATCAGTGCTGAATAAACCTTGTCCTTCCCCATCTCCAAGTGCCATTTGTTTCTTTCCATTGACATCATTTTCCATATTTTTTCTGTATTTTCCATAACATAGTTTCATGTGTTGGCCAGGAAACCGACAACCAAGTTGGCCTTTGTGCCACCATTGTTGGGGAACAGGAGAAAGCAGGGCCACCATCCTGGTGACCGATGGATAAGCACCACCTGTCCACTTGCCAGATCTCCACTCTCATTCAAGCCATGTGGCCCTGACTCTCACTGCCTCCCAAGAGCAGAACCAAAGCAGGTTTAGGATGGGATGTCAAACTGGTAAGTTCTCTGGGGGGCATCTCCTGAGTCAGGTCCTGCCATACGGTGGAAGGGGAAACTGATCACTTCCTAGTGACTGAAGGGTTGCTCAGTACAGGATCTGCTCCTTCGGAAAGTCTGTCAATTCTGATGTGTGTGTGTGTGTGTGTGTGTGTGTGTGTGTGTGTGTGTGTGTTTGAGAGAAAGAGAGAGAGAGAGAGAGAGAGAGAGAGAGAGAGAGAGAGAGAGAGAGAGACACGAGAGAAGGGAAGTCTGTGCTCCACCATCTCACTCAGAGCCTGAGTGAGTTCTAACCTGCAGTTCCATGGTGACTTCATAAGACTTAAGGCAGTGCCAATCCCTGGAGGATCAAAAGTCCCTCCCTGCCGGGTTGGTCCAGGTCAGGGGCTTATACTGACCTGCCATTGATGCAAAGAGAGCAGCCAAGTAGATGAAAGTGTGTGTTCCCTTCTCATTGTGCAACACTCTCTCCAGGTGGGAACGCTCACATGACAGGCAGTTCATCCTTAAAGCCCACTGTCTTGGAACATGGGGTTAAGAACTTTAAGATTCTTTGGGGATTATTCTTTAGTGTAAAATTGAGCTCTGGGAAACTGCACACTCTTTGTACTCTAGAGTGGCCCTCTTTTCAGATTGGATGGCTCTCAGATGGGAGCTTAGAAATGGCCATCGTTTGAGCAGTGTATAAAGTTATAACAGGAGAGACTAATGGAGGGGATCTGGAAAAGCCAGCTGGGCCAGGTCCCGGACCTTTTAAGAACACTTGGGAGGGCTTCATTCTGCCCTGGGAAAATCCAAGCATTACCTCAAGCTGCAGGGGTTAACTGTAATTTTCTACAAATGCCTGATAGACAGCCTGTACCCAGGAATATCAGGGGATGCCCTACTTCCTGCGATTTTTTTTCCTCTTCGTTCCAGTTGGCATAAGGGTTGAGCTATTAAATTAAGGGAAAAAAAACCCTTCTAATATAAAGAAAGATGCCAACAGGGGAAAAGACACTGAAATTCCCCCAGGTGGCCCTATGAGCCTTATAGTAAAAAAAAATGTTTTAATTCCCAGGATGAAAGGAAAAAATAACCCAAGAGATGATAAGATGCTGTTGTATGATTTGAGCTCAGGAAGGTATTCTAAAGCCTTCAGTCTTCCGATTCCAGCTCGAGGCCTCATCAAGGCCAAACTCCCTGACTTCTGCCTCTGGGAATGATGCCTACAGTGGGGGACGGGGGTCTCAGCCAGCGGCAGTGGCCCCCACTCCTCCCCCTGCCCTGCATCCCTCACTATCCAAGCTAAGGAAGGAATCAGAGCAATGCCAAAAGGAGAGTCAGATTTTATTTTCTGGGGAAGAACAAGGAATGATTCAGAGAAAAACAATAGCAGCTTGGGAGTAATTATGGCCATGTCAAGTTTTCTTCAAAATCTCTGTCTTGTTGAAGTGCGTGGTTTCTGTGTTAAATTTGCATTTTGTCCTGCATGTCTAAATTAATACGTTTTGGTCCAATTAGTCTTGTTTTGCCAACTGGAGTTTTTAGTTCTCTGTTTTCCCTGCTATCTTTGTTCAGAGGTCAGTTATTCCAGGAAAAGCTCTTAAACCTTTGTTCCTGATGGTTTGTATATATTTGTGTACATCAGTATATTATATGCTGTCCATATATATTATGTACACGATATCAAAACTGACTTGTAGATAATTGGGTACTCATAAATTTAATAAGAGGATCTGTTGAGAGCCACAGCCAAAGGGGTATATATTCCCCAAAGATAAACTTAAAATAAACTCCAATTTGGCTATCCTTACATCTGCGACAGAACCAGGATGCTTTTTTCAATATCTATTTTATTATTGCCCTTTCCCATATCATGAAGTTCTATTTTGTTTTTTGAGCTCATACAGACCTAGGTTAATATTTTGCTGATCAGTTCTATTTTTTGACTATAGAGTTTTTTTTTTAGAGAGAGAGAGAGAGAGAGAGAGAATTTTTTTTTAATATTTATTTTTAGTTCTCAGCGGACACAACATCTTTGTTGGTATGTGGTGCTGAGGATCGAACCCGGGCCGCACGCATGCCAGGCGAGCGCGCTACCGCTTGAGCCACATCCCCAGCCCGACTATAGAGTTTTTAAACATTGCAATGGAGATTTCACCTGTAAAAAGTTATAAGGCCTTTACTATTATGTTATGTGTTGTATGTATTATATTATGTGTGCACACTTGTGTTTTGTGTTATATGTTTGAATGTTCGTATGTCCATATATCATATATGATGAGGGCTCATGAAAAAATGGATCCAAATATTTTTTTTTATTCACGTGATTTAAATGGTTTAATTTAAATTGGGTAAATAACTGTTAAGGATTGTTTTAATATGTAAACAAAAAAGGAGGTTAACAGATCTGTTTGTTTACTTTCACCTTTCCTTTTCTTTATATTTAATAATTCTCTTCAAGATAATGTAAATTGTTAAGAAAATTGTTTTCTTTTAGTGCCTTCTGGAATGTTACATAATTTTTTCTTTAGCCATTATTGCCAGAATTCCTATCTTCATCCCAGTGCCGGTGAAGACAAAGATAAAACTAATCTACAGTTTCTGCAATAGCCATCACTGAACTGCTTGCAGAACTTGCCTAAACTAAGTGTCACTTGTATGCATTGTGAACTCACTTGTATGCATTGTGCAGCGACTTGTGGTAATGTTGGGGTATTTTTGCTGATGATGTCATCGGTGGTACAATTTTTCCAACAAGAGCCGTCAATTGGCTTGGTGTATCTTCCTCCCTTCTGCTTGTCATGACAAAGACCTCTCCACAGGTGTGGCTGTATACTGGACCGGTAGTCAATGACAGGTAAGATCCAATTACAATGGTACCAACCTAAGACAGGAGGCTGATGCCCTGAGGTCAGCTCATCCGAAGACGGGTAAGGACCATATGTAGTATTGGACAACCTAAGGCAGGCACGGTCCCTAAGCCACATGCTTGTTGTTTAAACAGAGAGGGGGAGATGCTGAGAGCCACAGCCAAAGGGGCCCCAGCAAACTTCCAGCTGCCAGCAAACTTCCAGCTGCCGGCTGATGATTGGTTCAACATCTAGCTGATTGGCTCCTCTGCGGTGATGTTCATTTGGCTGTTTCCCTGCCCTTTCAGACCACGGAGCTGCTCACTGGGGGACTTCTTTGGCTCCGCCCACGCGACCCAGCCAATCGGCCTCAAGAGCAGGAGGATTGTGGGAGGTGGTGAGGCTTGTGTGGGTGAGAGGCTTGTGGGAAGCCGGTGGTGGCAGTTGGGCTCTGAGGGTTTTTTCCTGAGGAGCTGTTTCGTTTGGTGTTTGTAGTTCTAAAAATAAAGTTCGTTTCTTTTGACAAGTGGCTCCTGAATTGTGCCCAGCCAGACTGCGGCAAGGATCCAAATGCTTTTTAGTTTACATGACTTAAACATTTAAGAAAAATCCCAATTTAAATTGGTTAAACAGATAAGAATAAAGATGACTTTACTATTACTAACCCACACATTTTTCTAGGTGGTCAAGCAATCAGTAGAGTGTTAGTTTCCATAAAATGTTTGAAGTGTAATAGCCACTGCTTCCAGAATTTTTCTTTAGCAGGAACAGATGGCTTGTACTGTCTGATATCTTGGTTTTTATGAGTAACCTAAACTTAACAATTAAAATTGAGTAAATTAGACTAAACATAAGTGGGATTCATTTTCATAAATGTGTTTGTTAGAGGAGACATTTAGTTAAGTTACAAAGTTAAAATACTAAAATATCAATTGCTAAGTTCAAGTACTCCTGACTTCTGGAATTCTATAAAATAATATTATTTGGTATTATATGTGTTTTTAAAAATTAGCAAATAAAAAAGGAAAATGTCCCAAATGTTTCCAAGGGAAGCTACACATGGTCAACAAGACTGGCCATCCTGGTAGATGACACAACTGGTAGAGGAAATTAAAGGAGCTGAGGGGGTTCTCACTAGTCCCTAAGAGTAAGCCCCTGAGGAATCTCAGCTGACTCTTAACCACAGACAGGAGAAAGGTCAGTTCTGACCGACTTGGTCTTAAACACATGGCAGGAGAGTTATAACAAAGGCACAGCCATACATGGGCCAGTGTTCTTGTTAAGGTGGTACAATTGGTGACAAAGGGGTTGAAGATCACCTGGAAGTTATAACTCAGCAAACGTTGTCAGGAAACCCACCAACACTGGGTCAGGTGTTGCCAATGGCTTTGTTAAGGATTAGGTCTAGCCCTACTGGATAGACCCCTTCCCAGAGGCCCAAGGACAACAGCCCTGCTTTAGTCACTCCAGAAGCAAGCTTAAGGAATCACCCACTGGCTGGGATCAATGGGCTGCTCTTATTTTCTATATTGGTCTATGTACTGTGATGGTTTGGCACTGCCACCCGTTACCCCTCTGGGTTGCCATAGTCTTAGCCTTAGTTTTCACTGTAAGATTAACAGCAGCTCCTCCAGTAGGTTGACCTTGGGTTGAAAGCTTCCAGTCTTTTCCTCCTTTTCTACTTTTGGTTGGATTTTATCTGGCTCTCGTTTATGGTCTTGAGCCTCTCACCTGTGCTGCAAGTATTCACATGACTCCATCAGGCCAAGGTATTGCCACAACCCTACTTTACCATACTCAATTCTCCTACTAGGAAACTATCTCAGGAACCTACCGGTTGTGTAAAAAGGTCCAGACCTGAAAGGGTTGGAACCCCAGGGAATTATTTGGAAGATGGCTTTCAACATTTGGGGGGAATTCAAGAGTCTCCTAACTATTGTGGTTTTTATATTAGGGCTCTGCCTTCTCCTGCATTACCTGTTACCCCTGGTTATAAGATCTATTTCTATAAGGGAAAATAATCCCCAGTTGAAAGGAAAACAGCCACTCATGTCATGATGTTATGAAAATATAAACCATTAAATCAGGATGATGCTCTTTGACCCTGAAAGGATCTGAGCATCAAAGGGGGAAAGGACTTCAATGAAGTCACCCTGAGCAGAGGATATAAATACTTATTAGTTTTTGTCTGCACCTGCTCAGGATGGATGGAAGCCTTTCTAACCCAAACTGAAAAGACAAGAAAAGTAACCAAGCCTCTCCTAAGAGACATTATTCCCAGATATGGGGTGTCTCCAGCCACAGGGTCAGACAATGGACCAGTGTTTGTGACTGAGGCAGTACAACAAGTGGCGAGACCTTTAAAAATGTGGTGAAAAGTGTTACTGTGTATTGCCCACAGAGCTTGGGGAAAGTAGAACACATGACTGTCAGGAGCTGCTGGATGCAGACACCTTTAAGTCCTGATGCACAGGGTTCTGGTCAATTAGTGCATTCAGTCTGGCACAGTAGTGCCAGGTCTCAGTAACTTGGGCATTACCCCAGCTCGGATAACAAGGTGTGGCTCCAGGTGTAGGTGTCACCCACGGGGGTTGAGTTACACTTACCTGTTCCTTTGTAATCCTACCCTTTGCTCTTTTGGGGATAGAAATGTTCCATGGAACCTCCCCTTGTATGTTCCCTATATAAGAATAAAGAATTCCAGTGGCTCACTCCCTTCCCACGGACCCCTAAGGTTGGAGAGCCATCTCAGGTTTTGAAAAGGTACTGCTGTGTTTTTGAGTGCTTTCTTCGCCGTTTTCTTAAGTCATTGGAATGGTCAGATTTTGTGAACCCAGCATTAGATCGCCAGCTAGGATAGATGGTGATAGTGAACCAAAGCCATAAACAAACACCAGCTCAATTATTTCAGCCTATCCTGGGTAGACAGGCTACTTAAAAGTGAGATGTTCACCCTGGGCAAGCATAGGGTTTTCACCATATGAAATCCTGTATGGGTGACCACCCCTACTGGTCAGCTTCAGGGGGTGACTCCAGAGAATTAGAAGACTTAGATTTACATAAGCAGCTACAAGGATGGGGGGGCTCACCATCTCACAAATATAAAAATGGGTCACAGATAGAATGCTCATATCCTTGGGCATACTGTTCACCCCCACAAACCTGGGGACCAAGTATGGATAAAAGACTGGAAAAAGGAGCCCCCAAAACCAATGTAATCTTAACCACCCCTACTGCTTTCGAAGTAACAAGAATAGACACCTGGATCTACCACTCCAGAGCCAAACCTGCTGGCCCAAATGAGGATCAAAGGGAACAGAGAACAGTCTTCAATCCAGAGAGTCACCTGGTACAAAAAAAGGAGACAACAACCCCAAAGCCTTTCTCTGGCCACACCAGACGCTGATCAGTCAACACATGGCTGAAGGCTGAGGAGTCGACTGCCTGATGAAAACAAGTTTTATTCTCTGCCAATATTTCCCTACTGTTATAAACTACCTTCCTTTTCTCAGTATATGTGCTACTGCTTGCTGTTATTAATCTGGTGCCCAACAATCCTGCCAGATGCCACCCCCTCACGTGATCCATGAATCCAAGTAGGGTGATCAGACCAGGGAGTTAAATGGATCTTTCTCTATTCCACTCATTTCTCCTACCCAGGAGAAATTAAGGAGGGTTATATTCACAATGAAATTATGTATCCCAATATAGGAAACATGGGGCACCCAGAGAAACCAAAGGGCCCTGCAGACTGCTTATTGGAAGGATGATGAGTGGCCCTTAAAATGTATTACTCAGTACTGTGGATCTGTCACTTGGGCAGAAGATGGGTCTTGGGGATATCATAATCCTATCTGTATGCTGAATCACATTATCAGGCTACAGGCAGTTTTGGAGATTATAACAAATGTATCTGCAGAGGTCCTCAATGTATTGGCTCAACAGCAAACTAAGATGCAAAATGCCATTTACTAGAATCATTTAACCTTGGATTATTTACTTGCCTTTGAAGGAGGAGTCTGGAAAATTCAATTTGAGTAACTGTTGTTTACAAATAGATGACACAGGGAAAGTTATAGAAGAGATCACAGAACATGTGGTAAAAATTGCCCATGTGCTGTACAGACTTGGAAAGAATGGGACACAGACAATCTCTTCAGAGGATGGTTCTGGAAAGAATTCATAGGAAGAATTAAGACAATGATTGGGGTGATTATGGCTACATTTGCTGTGCCTACATACTCATTGCCTCCTGCCTCTCCTAATCAGCATTAATATAAGTTTTATAAAAACAATTGTTTAAAAAAAGAAGAGACAATTCTCTCATCTATTACTCATGAGAGGATACCAACAAGTGGTAAAAATGATGCTCTCTGAAGGATGCAGATGCATCCTGAGAATCAAGAGGTGGGAACGAAGCAGCAACTCCTTCCTAAGATATTTCTTTTTATCTCTTAATAGTTGCAACCTGCTAGTTTCTGCTTCTGTAATATGCTTGCTCAGGAGGTGTGGCAGGAACCAGAGCTGCTTGGAGAAAGGAGGAGGGATCAAGGATACTTGCATGAGAACGTCTTAAGACCCAGAAGTTTGTGCTGTATAAAAGATACTGAGAACAAAGGGCTGTGCTCAAACTTTGGAGAAGACTCAGCTGAATTTTCACGGGTGCTGAATAAACTTTGCTTTTCTGCATCTCCAAGTACAATTTGTCTCTTTCCATTGGCATAATTTTCCTTATTTTTCCTATTTTCCATAATAGGAAAGTTCAGAGGTCTGTGCATCACCAAGTATCATCTCCCCTCCCTACCCCCAGTGACTGAGACAGATCCTGGGGTGTATTTGCAAAGGATTATTTCCTTGCCAGAGGGGAGGGCAGAGAAGCTCAGAGTCGTGGTCAAGGGTGGCTCAGACCCCATCGTGCTTTCTTTTTGGCTTCAGCAAGTTGTGCAGCGTGTACCACAGGGATATCACTGGGCCCTTGCCCTTGCATCTGGCATGGGTTCCAGTGTCACGGCCACAGGTATGGTGGTACATGGGGTCGCTGGCACACTTATCTGTGGCAACGATCATATAAGCATGGAGAATCTGGGGGTGGGCGCAGTTCCTGGGCCTCCACTTCTATGTGCCCCACTGGAACCAACCAACTGACCACCCAGGTGAACACCTTGCAGCACAGGCCTGGGGTGCGGCAGGGCTTCCCCCTCCCGCAAGGCTTTAGGCTCTACTGACAGGGAAGCATCAGAAAGTCCTCCTCCACACAGCGCATTCTCTCCAGTGTGTGCAGGGAAAAGCCCACCTTCTCATGGGAGCAGAGGTTGGTCCCCATGCAGCATCCCATCTTCTGCCACCTGAGGAGAAATGCTGCTGGGATGGATGCTGGTGAGCCCCAGTGGGAGGTGGTGAAGAAAGTAGGGGTGCCCATAAGGCCAGGCTGGTGGGAGGGGCACAGACTGGGGTTTAAAGATCAAGGGTGCAGATGATACCCATGGGACTGAGGTCTTGGGGAAAGGGAGATCTGGATAACAGTCAAAGGCAGTTTGTGAAATGGACTAACTAACTGGTTTCCAGGTGACTGATGACCACCTGTCAGTAATAGCCTTTAACTTCAGTTTCAGCATGGTCTTACTCTTCAATTCTGGGGTTATTACTGGTGTACATCCCCCTGTCACCAGCTAACCCCACCCTAATCCAGATTTCCCCTCTGCCCCATTACTCCAGCTTGATGCTTGGCACATGGCAGAAGGCCATGGACTATACACAAAAAAAAACACAGGTCCTTCCTCCCATTTCTGACCTTCCCTTTGCAAACCAACACCAACCTAGTGGGCCTCACTTGGGTCCATGATCCAATGCCCACACTACTAAGCCACACACACGGCTTTCAGGGCCCTGGTCCCTGGGGAGGACACACTATACCTGTTGCCTCAGAACTTCAAAGGAGCCCCACCGCACAGTAGGTAGGCAGTAGGGTTGTCCACCTGCACAGTCTCACTTATTCAACAGCTCTACAAGGAGCCACCTGTGTGATCCTTTAAAAAAAATAAAAGGAGGAGGACAGTAGAACACCATGTCCCAGGAACACCCTTTTCCATTCCCAAGAACCTGGCCAAGTCAATGAAACAATAAAAGCAGCACCAGTCGTCATAAATATATTGCAGCAGTCCTGCTGCAGCAAACTAACCGGGGGGTGACGAGCAACTTGTGTACCTTGATACAGCAGGAGTGGGAGCCGTTTATTGTAGGACAACAGAGGTATTTATACATTCCACACAGCTTTTCTTAATTAACATAAACTAGATACAGCAGTCAACCAATAAGAAATCTCCACACTTAATGGCTCACTGGCACCACCTCACAAACCACTCCCCCTGGCAAAATACCAGGCGCCATCCTGACTTGTTTACAGACTCTAACAATATATTATCTTTAAAAATCTCTTTCTCATGCTCTCTCTCTCTCTTCTCTTCTCTTTCTCTCTCTCTCTCTCTCTCTCTCTCTCTCTCTCTCTCTCTCTCAACTACAGCAAACTAGTGCTATCTGTAGAAACTTCTTTCTTGAACATTAAGCTGCTTGGATGCTGGCCCTATGATGGGACAAGGTAAGCTATGCTGTCACTGCTTCTGACCTAACCTCCTGGACTGGTGTAGAATCCAACACTGTGCTCTTCCAGGCCGCCATCTCTGGGCAATGCACTATGAAAAATGGAGGTGTTATGAGGCCTGCCTGTCATCAAGGGACCTTTCCCAAAAGATTCCGACAACCTGTGCATTGCAGTCCATCTCGGGGCATGTTCCTTGAGGTCTCAGAAAAGTATGCACTGCCCCAGTGCAACTGGCTGGGACATAACCAACCTCGTTCCACAGGGCTTGCACTGCCAAGGAGTCCCAAGCCATCTGCAGGTGTCTGGGGATAAACATGGGTCTGTCTGAGACAAATATGGTAACAGAAGGGCTCAGGTAACCAGAGTATTATTGACTACAGTGTGACAAAAACTGCTGTGACCCGGGCATGGCAGTGCATGCTGTAATCCCAGCAACTCAGGAGACTGAGGCAGGAGGATCACAAGTTCAAAGCCAGCCTCACCAACTTAGCAAGGCCCTAAATAACTCAGTGACACCCTGTCTCTAAATGAAATTCAAAACAGGTCTGGGGATGAGGGTACCCCCAAGGTACCAGCCTGGGGATGTGGCTCAGTGGTTAAGTACTCCTGGTCCACTCCCCAGTATTAAAAAAAAACTGCTGTGATTGAAATTTAGGATTAGGAAAGAGGTGTCACCTGGAGACCAACTCTGAGCATTCTGTCTGTCCTAAGCCTGCTGAGAGTCAAAGTACTCTTTTCCCTTAACACAGCCTCTAGAATACAGGCAGAGGCTCTAGTGTTACTAGCAGGGTCAGGATCCAACCAAGGAGTAGTGATAAAGGGACAGCCAGGTATGTCCTATCCAGTTAGCACTACAGCAGGACAAACAACCAAGAAAGAGTAGCTAGCTCAAAGGCTTTGGGAAAGAAATCCGTGTCTGCAGCCTCATGAACAAGATAGCCAATGCCATGAAGTCAAAGGAAAGTCACAGAAGCACAGAGGCTTGTTGGCACTGGGGGGTTGTGGCTGACTTCAGGGGGAAATGGAGGATGCTTCCACCACCCCAATGCCACTACAGGGCACAGTTCAGAGACTCAGGCCCTGAGGCTGGGGGTCTTTTGGAAAATTTTGTGGCATGTCCGTCATCACAACACTGTCAGTCAGAAACATGGGATGGGGAGATGTGGAGAGCCCCTCTGAATGATTCATACCTTTCATCTTGGAGCAGAGAGGCTTTGACCATCACTACATTTCATAGTGACTTGGACATTGCTTTGGTCCCAGAAGTTTGAGGGCGCGTCTTCAGACATAGGCGTGTCGCCCCATGGCTCCTTGGGTCGAATTAGACTCACCTGTCCTTTGTAACCTTGTCCCTTCTGGGTTTTTTTGGATGGAACTTTCTAAGAATAAGGGTGCCCCCAATAAAAGCCCATTTCTGAATGTGCTCACTCTCTCTCGCCAGCCTCTCCTGACTTTCTCTCGCTCTCCCATTTGGGGAGCCTGAGGCCGAGAGCAGAGAAGCCGTCCCGAAGCTTGTTTAAAGGTAAAGTGTGTGTGTGTGTTTTATTTGGTGTCCCTAGAAATTCACACAAGCGACCTTAAGTTCAGTGGCCCATGAGGGTCGGGGGCAGCAGGTGGTGCCCAAACAGGGACCGCTTAGGGTGAATTTCCAAGTTGACTGAGAGAGTAGATTGTATTGTTCATGTCAATCCTAAATGTCGAAGAAAATTTTCCAGATGTAGCAGCTTTCTGAGTCAGGTGAGGAAAACCCTTTAATGCACCTGTCTGGAAACAGGCTGGGTTGCAATCCATTGTCCACAGCAGTGTGTACTGTAAGACCGAAAAAGAGCAGGTGTACATTGTCCACACCTTACCCTCTCTGCACTGTCAGTCCCAGTTACCATCTGAAAACACTTGAAGCCAGATTGATTGAGGGGCATAAGTGTTGGGACTGGTCAGGACATCCTGTCTCCATCAGCCATACCTGCCAGGGTCATCATTCTAACACCTGCCTCCCACACCAGGCCTCATTAAGATCCCAAATTCCTCTCAGTGGAGATGTCAGAGAGCTTACCTCCCCCCTAATATCCACTGCTCAGAGCCTTCAGTGGCTGGAAAAAGTATCTTCACTGTGTTGACTGGTTCCATTTCAAATACAGCATCTCACATGTCACATGGACCTCCAGACAACCCACCTTCCTGCCACACTTCCCTTGTAATTACACCTTCCAAAACGACTTTTCCACTCTTACTGCAACCTTATATTTCCTACGCCTCAACTCCTGATGTTGATTCATACATCTTTTAAGAAGGGAAAACTTAGCTCTTTAACTCGTCCCTGTCACATGTACCCTCCACCCACTGTGTCCTACATACAATGATGTCATGAAGGTTAGAGCAGCATCACCAGTTTGGTCACAACCACACCCTTCTGGGTTAAGCCATGTGATTAATATGATAACTTCTATCTCAGAACAGCCTTTGTGTTCCCTGGAGCTAGTGATGGGATTTGTTTTTCATCTGTGGCCGTCTGCCATGCTAACCCACAAATCAACATATTCTTCAACTCCCTCTATTGAAGTTTCCGCCCACACCAACCCACTGAAACTCCTGTTAGCAATGTCATTAACTTCTTGTCAGATTCACTGGTCGTGAATAGGTCCTCATTGTACATACTCCACAAGAAACATTCAACATGGTTACCCTGGCCCATTTCTTTTTTTTAATATTTATTTTTAGTGGTAGTTATACACAATACATTTATTTTATTTATTTATTTTTATGTGGTGCTGAGGATCAAACCCAGGACCTCACACATGCAAGGTGAGCGCTCTACCTCTGAGCCACAACCCCAGCCCCTCCCTGGCCCATTTCTAAAACACATTTCTTGGTTCCAGTGAAACTACCCTTGCCTGATTTTTCTTCCCTCACACTGAACACGTCTTCCCAGTGTCATTTTCTGCTACCTCTTTCCAAACGTTGGAACATTTCAGAATTTATTTCTTCATCCCCTCCATTCCCTTCTTTGAGTTGATTTTACAGACTTTCTATAAGCTGATAATTCCCAAATCCTCATCTCCATCCTGGGCCTCTCTCCCAACTGTCAGACTTGCAGTCACTCAACTGCCTAATGACACCTCCCTGTGGATATCCAATGGGCCTCTGAGACTTAACATAGTCAAGCTGGGCTCTGGATTCTCTGCTGCCCCCTGCATTTCCCAGGTCAACAACTAAGAAAGAGAAATAAGAAGGTTCTAGGTATGGAAATGTATTTTAATATAAAAAGGAGAAGGAAAAAGAAATGTTTCTGGATAAGAAAGTATTTTGTGTGGTAAAGTAGAATATCTAATTAAGCTGCAGAAAGTCTGGGAAGGGTATACTTCAGAAAGTTTGTGTGTAACTAAATTGGTTACATATATAATTAGCATAATCAATTAAAGCTATTCAAGGCTTTTTCCTCAGGTCAAATATTAATGTACTGATATAAACCAAAGTTTAATATATGTTAGAGCAACTGATTTTAAAGGAATTAGGGTTTATACAACTCTGGTTAAACAACTGCTATTTTAGAGTATTACACTATATTACAGAGTCTAGATTTTTCTTTAAAAGTGAAACTTGTTTAATATAAAACATCAACATAATTGTGGTGCTCTTACTGATGACTTAGTATAATAAGTATATTCATATCTTCCAGGTATACAAGTTTTAAAAATATGAGGTTTAAAAGATGAGGTTTATCAAGCTGGTATTCTCCAAACTAAAGTTGTCTGTAATGGTAATTTTTGACTTCTAAAATAGCAAATTTAATTGAGGATTTACTGATATAATTTAATGTTCTGAAACTGAACTTATTATCAATAATATATATGTAAAATTTTATTTTATTTTTTTTGCACTGGAGTAGAAATTAACTGTATTTTTAAAACATAATGAGAGCCTGATCTGTTTAAAGGTTAATATTGTGAAAAATAAAAACATTTTGCCACTTTCCCACAAAAGGGGGTTAAAAGCTCTCTTAGTTGTTGTTTGATTCATGTTTTAGATTTAATGTTGTATTGTATTAACTAACATTCATATAGACTCAGAAACAAATATATAAACTTTATAAAAGATCAGCTTCAGAAATAAAACTTTACCTAACATTTGCCAAGAGCCCCACCTCACCTGAGTTAAGACTCTGCTTCTCACCTTACTCCATATTAAGATAATTTCAAAGTAGGTTAGAGTTAAGCTCATTTAAGATTATGTTCAAAGGATAAATTTTTGATTACTGTAATCTCAAAATAATCAGGAGATATAATATAAACTAAGTGTTAAGGTTTGGATGTGAAGTGTCCCCCAAAAGCTCATGTGTGATACAATGCAAGAAGGTTCAGAGGAGAAATGATTGGGTTGTGAGCATCTTAACCCAATCAGTAAATTAATCCCCTGATAGGGATTAACTGAGTGGTAAATGGAGGCAGGTGGGGTGTGGCTACAGGAAGTAGCTCATTGGGGGCATGGCTATTATATACATGGTATATGTATTTTGTATCTGGAGAGTGAACTCTCTCTCTCTCACTGCTTCCTGATCACCAGGTGAGCTGCTTCCCTCTTCCTCCATGATGCTCCGAGGAATGGAGCCAGCCTTACTGTGGACTAAGACCTCTGTAACCATGAGCCCTCAAACTTTCCCTCCTGTACAATTGTGCTTGTTTTAGTCACAGCAGTGAAAAAGCTGACTAAAACACTTAAGGGAGGCTTAAGATTATAAAAATTATGTTTCTTAGTTCATAGTTATTAAACAAACTCAATATGTTTTTTACTCTTGTTAATTTCATTTTGTATTTTCTGTATACACTTTAAATGTTAGTGCCTTACAGAAGTACAACTTTCAATATATCAACCTGAGTTAATTTGAGATAGTAAACCATCATCTATAGACAGACGGGATATAAGGCTAACTTCCAGGACTAATTCTGACTCCGATTACATAAAAGGGATGGATGACTGTAAAGTTACAGACATTAAAATTAAAACCCAGTACTCTTACTTGAAGGCTGGTGAAACTGGCTTGCTGGATGTTAAAGACAAAGGCTTGGAGATTGAAGTTAAGGAAGTAAAAGAGCCAAGAAGGAAAATAGTCAATATTTGGCTCTTGCCCTTTGAGTAAGCTGAACCCAGGATAAGAGGACTTTTTTAAAGGCTTTGAAACTATGGGCCACATAACCCCGAATCAGGGGGATCTATGAACCCTAGAGAACAGATAGCTGACCAGTGCACATGCTGCAAAAGAGAAGGGCCATTGGAGAAGGGAGACATCCCTGATGCCTCCAAGGGAAGCTACAAACATAAAGGAGACCCTAACCCACCCTAGCAGATGGCACTGAAAGAGCTAAGAGGCTGCTCTCAAGTTCCCCAAGAGTGACCCCTTGAGAGGACTCAGCCAACTCTCTTTTTTAATTTGTTCTATTTAGTTGTACATGACTCTTATCAATAGATAAGAACAAGGTCAATCTGACTAGCTTGATCTCCAACACCTAGCAAAAACAGTATAAAAATACAGCCATACTGGGTATTTAGAAGAAAGGGCAATAGTTCTTTTGATAGAAGTTAAGACATACACTTGTGTCAGCCTCACAGCCCTGGTGCCCTCCAAATTCTTAGGCATTTTTTCCTTTGTGACTCACCCCTGCTTACCAAAAATTGGATGGATCTATATACCTTGGTCTTCCTTACTCCTAAAATTGATGTTTTACCTAACAAACAAAGTTTGTCTTTCCTGATAATGGCACACACCAGACACAAGAGAGCCTTTCTTTCCTTTCAGTTTATTCCCTCACTCATAGAGCTAGAGATATCCTCTGGGATTGGCACAGGAGCAACAGGATTAGGAACCCCTCCTCACTGCTATACCTGGTTATTGAAGATATCCAACAAGTCGCCAATTCAGTACTTACTTTACAAAATCAATTGGATTCCCTGCCATCTGTTATACTGGAAAATTGTTGGGACCTAGACCTCCCCACTGCTGAATGAGGTAGCTTCAACATCTTCCTTGGGGAAGAATGTTGCTTCTGCCTCTTCCTTGGGGAAGATGTTGCTTCCATGTCAATCATTCAGGACTGGAAAGGGATAAGGTTAAATAACTACAGGACTAGTTGGAACAACAGAGGCAAGAACTGGCTGATTCCTGATGGTCCTCTTTGGGGGAATCTAAACAGATGGACTGCCTAGTTACTTATCCCCTTTGATATCCTGTATCCTTAAATTCAGACAGAGAAAACTTCTTAGGGAAGTGATCCATTTGGCTCAGACTGCTTACCAGGAACACATCAAAGCCATCCTCCTCCTGTGTTCACAAAAGGATTCCCAGAAAACATCATGGGAAAAGATTATTTGCGACCCAAAAGCCTCTTCCATACTCACCATGTCAGCCCAAACTGCCAGAGTCTCTGTATCTGTTCAGGATCCTGAAAGGGGAATCCCATCCCCACTTTGTCCTTCCTCTGCAGGAAGTAGCCAGATATGATTACTTACTCCACCCAACATGCTGTACCCCTTTCAGAGTCAGAATGAAGGACATGGAGAATAAGCACTTCCCCTGTCTGCAGCTGTTCCCCCACCCGTCTCCCTGGGTGCAGGGAGATGTTGGTGATAAATTGGAGCTTTTGTCATTTGGAAGCCCAGATCTCAGCCTGAGGGAAGGCAGGAAGGGGAGAACACCAAGGAACTTCCACCTGACTAACACCTGACACCCTCCTGGCTGAATCAGCTGACCCCAGGAACTTCCTTACCTGCCCCACCCCAAGTGAGCTCACCAAAAGTAACCAACTCCTCCCACGACCTGAGAAAGCCCCATAAAACTCAGACCCTCATGGCCTTAGACCCTCATGGCCTTAGACCCTCATGGCCTTAGACCCTCATGGCCTTAGACCCTCATGGCCTGCTGCCATTTTCCCCCTGAAGATATGCCCTTCCAGTGCTGAATAAAGTATCACTGATAGGAGAGGTCTGTCCCCATGTTACCGCTGTTGACCAGTGACGAGTCCTTGCTTCCCCAGTGTTGAAGTGTAACACCAGAGAAGCACCGCCAAGGCAAGGTCAGAGTGGAAAGTAAAAGTTTATTAAAGGACAGCAGAAAAGACTTCTCCTGGAGGCAGAAGGGGACCCAGGAGGTGGAATCCGTGGAGGGGCGGTTGTCTCCCCTTTTTATAGCTAAGGTCTTCTTTAGCTTTCCCGCATTCCTGTCACATTCCTGTCCTTTGTTCTGTCAAGAGTGGGGCACAGGTAGGCCAAAGGAGTAATCTGGGCAGGAAGGACTTTTGGGTCAGCATCTTCAAGTTTGCTGGGAGCTGTTTCATTAACACTTCTTTGAGATGGGCTCTGGGCCTTGGGGACATTAACATTCCAAAAGTTGTTCTGCTTTTCCCAGACTTCATTCTCAACATGGCCTCCATTTTGGATCTTACTCCATATTAGACCCAATTTACCTAACTACACTGACTACTTATCTTTAAATCTGGCTTTACCCATTTGGGTTATTTTTGCTTCCGCATATGATTCTGTCATACGATACCTACTACAACTTACAGTTTAGAGTGTGTGTGTGTGTGTGTGTGTGTGTGTGTGTGTGTGTGTTTCTACCTGTATAATGAAATCCCCAAGGAAGAAATGTCTCCATCTCTCATGTTCAGTACTGCGGCCCCTATCCTGGTAGCTGCTTTGGCACATGGGGTGATTGTCAATGCATTATGGCAAATATGAAGGGAGGGAGGGGAGCCCTGGATACCTGCTTCAGCTCTCCAGGGAGTTGTGAGCTAGGACAAGTCATACTTGTTTTCATGGTTATTTGTTGGATGTACCAAGCCTTCTTCTTAGCTCACTGACATCTTAATAAAATCAGATGATGTTGCTATAAAAGGTTAAATGACTCCTATTAAAAGGCTATGCCTTGGGGCTGGGGATGTGGCCCAAGCGGTAGTGCGCTCGCCTGGCATGCGCGCGGCCCGGGTTCGATCCTCAGCACCACATACCAACAAAGATGTTGTGTCCGCCAATAACTAAAAAATAAATATTAACAAAAAAAAAGGCTATGCCTTCAAGCATCAGTTCTATAGTTCCCATAGTTTTCTAGAATACTTTTCTGCCTAAATGTTGCAAATACTAAACCCCAGGTCTCTTACTTTCCTTAAAGTACTCCCTTACCCTGAGACCAGGTTTTCTGAGAACAGGTATCAATCAGTTCACTCATTTCAGCAGACCCTCTGCCCCTCCCCACCCTCCTGTGTCTTTCTCTCCTCTCATGTGCACCATCCAGTGGCCCTGCCAGTGTCCCAGGGGCTGGGCCTCATTTTCAGATGGACTCTGCTTCTAGCAGCAGCACAGCTTTCTCTCTTCCCCATTTTCCATTTGTCTCACCTGAGGACTCTACACCATGAAGACACAGGAATGGTCTGTAACTGTGAAGAGGTGAACAGCAGGGACCAAAATTATAGGAGCCCAGAGGTTGCCTTGTGTGGGATGGAAACATTTCAGCAACATTCTGGTCCTGAGTCGGACAGATACAGACCTGAAGTGGATCCACATTGTTACTAAGTGAGGACCAAGGTGCCCCGATGCTGCCTGTCATCCAACTACTGGAAACTGAGGCAGGAGGATCACAACTTCCAGGCCAGCCTTGGCAATTTAGCAAGACCCAGACTCAAAGAAAAATAAAAGTTCTGATGACTCAGTTCTATGGCAAAACCCTTGTCCTGTAGGTTGGTGGCCCTGGAGTGGATCCCCAGCACTGAAAAAAAAAAGGCAAAGAAAACCACCACTCCTGCCTTAATGCATGGTGGCATCTCTCCTTACCATTGCCCAGTGCTCTGAGTCAAGGTCAAGAGAAGTTAACAATGACCACCATTAAAAATGTGCAAACAGGCCCCTCTTTCATTCTCCGTAGCGTTTACTAATCTACAAAAGGTTTTGGGGGTTTTTTTGTGTTTTTTTTTTTGAGGGGCTGTGCTGGGGATTGATCCCAGAGCTCAGCACCTGCTCCACCACTGAGCCACACCCACCTTTATAACACAAGGTGCCTTTGCCACTAAAATCTACTACGGTTTATCTTTGTTTCCCATTGCTGGGTTTCCACTCTACAGCAACATACCTGAGATAACTAGCTTGTGGAGAATTCAAGTTGATTTTGACAATGGTTTCAGAGGTTCCAGATCATCGTCAGTTGGCCTTGTTGTTTCTGGGTTCACATCAAGGCAGCGTATACTGAGGGGATCACCATGTGGAGCAAAACAACTCACCACATTGCTGGGAAGCACAAGACAGAGCAAGGACGGGCCAGGGTACCATTGTCCCCTTAAAGGATAAGCTCCCCACAGCTACAAGTCCACCAGCCAGGCTCCACCTCTTCAATGTTGAAGCACATCCTAAAAACACCTCTCTGAGGATCAAGGCTTCAGCACAGAGGGCTTTGTGACACTCAACATCCACACTGTAGCACAGCCCTCTGGAACATGTTCACTGCTCCCACCTCCCCTCCTCCACTTGAGTATAAGCCCCATGAAGGCAGGAGGCCCTCCCCACCTACCCTAGGCCCACCTCCTGGAGCATGAGCCCAGAGACTCCTGCATGCCAGGCAAACACTGCAGCACTGAGCTGCACCCCCAGCCTGAGGACAGGATTTTGTCTGCCTTGGACACGGGTGTTTCTGAGCATCTGTAATGGGGTGCATCAGCAGATGGGGAGATGGTGAACAGAGGAATTAGGTCAGTCACACTGGGACATTATACTATGGTAATTTATGTGCACAGGTCAGTTTGAGTGAGGTCACTGTGGCCACAGGGTGTGTGAGAGGCCTCCCTGGGGCCATTGCTGGGCACAAGCCCTTGACTTTCTAAGCCAAGAAGGCCAATGACCTGCATGTGCAACCCAGGTCAGCCTGGCCAGCTCCTCAGGGCTGGAGCTCACACTAATGACTCAGGTCAGCGACTCCAGGACAGACAGGCTCTGGTACCTGCTTGACCACGTTGGCCTCAGAACCTCCTTGAGGAGAGTGACAGGAAGGTAGGAGAGCCCAGGGCTGTCCCATTCTCCTCTCCAAGAGAAGAGGAGACTGGTCTCTCTGACACTGGCTCTTATCTCTCCCTCATTACAGCATGTGGGTGCCCCAGGGAGCAGCCTGAGAGGGACTTTAGAGACAGGGTGTCTGCAGCAGTGGGCCTGGGGAGGGGCAGGGAGAGGCACAGGCAGAGGGGCCCCTGCCTTGCAGACCTCAGCTGACCCCACAGGGAGCTCTGGAGCTGAAATGCCCCTTCGGAGCAGAGGTGTCTTGCATTTGGGCCCAAATGGACCAGCCACTGGGTGTGGTCACCAGGAAGGGTGTGACCCTGGGCCAGGTTGCTCTGTGCTCCTTAGGTCACCTGCTGACCTCATTCCTAGCTGCTGGTTGGCCAGCACTATGGGAAAGGGGAGTCTTGGGAGCGCCTGTCCTTTCCTGTTCTCGGGATTGAGCAGCACCCCTTCCATGGAGCCCATCTGGATATAAATTTTTGTTTTCATTTTCATATATATCAAAATGCCTCTAGAATTTTTGGTCTTCTTTTGTTGTTGTTTTCTTTTGGTCTGGGAAGCCTGTCCCATGTCAGGGACATTCTATTACTAATCTTTGGACTAAGAGGTAGATACTTCTTAGTCCAAAAAATTCATTGGTTTTTCTTTCTTCTGTAGTTTTTTTTTTTCTAGAATTATTTTTTCTTTTTTCTTTTCTTTTTTTTTTTTTTTTTTTACTTCAGATTGGAATCTGGTGTGCTCTATTACTCAGATAAGTTGCCAAGTACTTTTTATTTTTTATTTTGAAATAGGGTCTCAGTAAGTTGCCCAGACTTAGAAACTCCTGCCCAGTTTCCTCACCTGCTGGGATTACATTTCATCTTCCCCAACAGCCCCACAAAGTTTTCAAAGGCATGAAACAAAAGCCATCTTTGATCCACAATTCAAAACAAAAAGGACAAGAAGTTACAAAGGAATCAATTATATTCAAAATCAAGTGAGTGTCAAAATCAAAATGCATTTTGATATTGTCTTAAATGTGATTCTTTAATAAACCATGAGATAGTCAACTCCTGGGGCAACCCAATGACTGCCATGATCTCCAAATAACAATGATTCTAAACAATCCTTAGAGACATTTGAAGTAACTGTATATGATGGGGGTTGCCTGTCACCTGTGTTGGTGACATAGCCACAGATATTGCCAATTCCAATACAGGTGGACTGTAGCCCAGCTCCTAGCTGGAGGAAAGGTTGACTTGCAGGTAGAGGTGGGAGAAAGCTGGGATCTCGTCCATGCAAGTGCTGGGGGCAGGGAAGTGGCTGTGGCTGTGTGCTGGGGTGGGGAGGTTTTCTGGTTATTTAGGCTTAGGAAGAGGAGACCTTGTTACTAGGGGGTCAAGGACTGAATGTGTGTGGGCCAGGGAATACGGGTGGGGGTTCCTGCTGGAGGCTGTTCCTGCCTGGAGAGGCTCCAGGATCCACATCTCGACCCTCACAGCATGCTTCCAGTATTGGAAGTCTGGAAAAATAGCCCTTGGTGGAGTGCACTCCACTGTCCCCCGTCACCCACTTCTCCTTTTCCCTTCTGTGTGACCCCGGCCACCTCAGCCTGCTTCCTCCTCTGGCAGCACTGAACTTCCAAGTCTCATCCATTAGTCAAGACAGTGACATTGACCCTGGCATGGCACTGGTAATGAGTGGCCTCGTCCTGTGCACACGGTCTGACACACAGCGACCTGCTGTGACCAGTAATGTAACCTGCCTTTTAGTGCTAGGCAGACCCAGAGCCAGGGAATAAGAAGGCCAGGCCTGAAGGACAGCCACAGCTGTGGATCCCCCACCCTGAGCGACAACACCATGGCCAGCCACAGCCTTACCTGCTACATCCAAAATTGTCCCCTGGGTAGCAAGAGGGCCCCAGTGGAGCTGGACATGTGTGAGATTAGCCCACAGGGACCACCACCATGCCACTCCTTTTCCTGGATCCCATCCCTTTCTTAGCTGGGACCCCAAGGTGTTTGGCAGGTTTCCACTCCTGCCCTTAGAGCCTAGTTGGTGCCCCAGTACTTGTAGCCCCTTAAATCAGGCCAGCATGGAGGATCCCTGGCCTCCCCAGGAACTCCAGTCCTAGTGTTCCAAAACCGCTTACCCCATGAACCTCCAGGGGTTCCCTCTTCCCTGTTGCCTCTCCCTACCCTGCTCACTCCCTTGGTCCTGCAGTGCCTCCCCAGTGGCTCCAGGGGCAAAGGGCACTGCTTTGGGCCCAACACCTGCTGCGGGGGCAAGCTGGGCTGCTTCATGGGCACCCCCAAGACACTGTGCTGTCAGTAGGAGAACTACCTGCCTCCACCCTGCCAGTGGAGCCAAAAGCCGTGCAGTAGCGGGGGCCAGTGCATGGCCAGGGGCATCTGCTACAGCTCAGGTGAGCTGGAAGAGGCCAGCACAGGGCCCCGGGCTGAATGGAATGCGGAAAATCCGCCACTGACACCAAGTCTCATTGCAGATGGTTGCTGCAGTGACCCCGCATAAGACCCCAAGGTCTCCTTCTCAGAGTGCTGAGTCCTGCCCTCTCCAGACACTTTCTGACCTCACCACAGCTCCCCATATCCATCCCAAGAAGGAATGAAAATCCTGAAAACCCAGCGTGGTTGCACATGCTCATAATCTCAGCTACCCTAGGCACCTAGACTGCTGCCCAATGGATCCCACCTCCACCAAGAATATGTTTTCTGAATGGGGACCTTGATGCCTATGGACATATTCCCATGGCACCCCTTGCTCCCTGAAGGCACCTCTAAATGTAATGAAAATCAAGCAAAACCACCACAGTGGTGCTCGGTGTATAACCGATGACTGTGGTGTCTGGGCAGGAGGATCCTAAGTTTGAGGACATTATTAACAACAAGGTGAGACCCTGTGTCAAAGTGAAAATTAAATGGGGCTGAGGATGTAGCTCAGAGGTAGAGCAGCCCTGTTTAAATCCCTTTACTGCAAAAATAAAGAAACGAAATAAAACAGAGCAGTTCTTTCCTATTCTTCTCTGGTCTAAGTGTCAGAAATAAGGGGAGGGATCAGGGAATGAATGACTGCTCCCTACTGGGCCTGCATTTCAGCTGTGCTGGTCCAACTGAGACCATGAGGGTCTCAAATAGTTGCCACCCTCCTGAGGAGACTGGTGCAGGGAAGACCCCAACAGGGCCAGCTCCAGAGAGATGGAAACAATCCAGATCCCACTCCCAGCAGGGGCCGGGACCTGGAGCAGGGCACACTAGAGGAAGTCCAAAAGGAGAGCATCTAGTCATCTGCACATAGAGACAGTGTCTGTGAGGGGATCAGGGGAAGGGGAAGGGACAGTGGGCATCCAATGACTCCCTGACTCCTGGAGAGAGGCTACCTACATACTCCTCCTTGCAGATTGAAGTACAGTTGACTGAGGGGAGGGCTCTGGGGAGACAGCTGAAGGACCACCATGTTACAAAGAGCTGGACTTTCACACCCCAAGGAGGCCACTGCTGTGCTGAGCTGGGGAGGCTGGACTGGGGCACCCACAAGACACTCCCCTGCTCTCCCCACAGCTGGGTCTCAACTCAATGGCCTGACTTCTGCCTGTGTAGTATCAGAACTTGTCAGAGATGGTCACCACCCAAAGGACCTGCAGTCCCCAGCACCCACAGCCGCAGAAATGACCACAAGCGTAGAGGGGAGAGCAAACTGACAGAACCCTTCCATTATACTGCCCACCTATCCCCACGTAGTGACACCCTCTCCTCCACAGAAAATCTTAACTAAGCTTCTCCAGAAATCTTCACCATAATTGATTTTAGGACTATCAGCAAAAGAGTCTCTACAAGAGTTCAATGTAGGTTAACTTCCTCTTTTCCTGTTGCTCTATTTTACTTGGCCACTGGCCTGGAAGAAATCAGCACTCCAGGTGCTGATGACCCCTTTACTAGTTTTTCACAAACATTTATCCAGTACAGTGGTTTGTAAAAATGTGTTTGCAAATACAAAAAGTGATTTAAAAAAAAAAAAAGACAAATCTGTTAACAAGCCTCTGGCTTTGAGACGGAGCTTCACAAAGATGGCTACATTTCTAAGATAAGAGAAGTTACCAATTGGGATCCATGGTAACAGCTGGCAGGGGGAGGAAAGAAAGGGGAGAAGAAGATCCCCCTTTTCATGTGTTGTCCTTGAAGGGTTAACTTGTCCAGAACAGTGAAAGAAAAAGCTGCTTTTATATGAACTTCTTCAGACTGTGAACTTCTGAGTCCCTCCCCTTACATGCTGGGTATAAAGTTCTGAAACTACCTGAACTTGGGGTTCATGGGATTAATTGATTACAGTGAAAGCTGTACCCTCTGAACCTGGCTGCAGCCAAATAAAAATATTTCCTGCTATCTTTGGTGCCCTGCCTCATCTGTCCCCTACAACACCCAGGTCAAGGATCTTTTGTGGGATCAGACAAAAGCCCATTCCTCTTTCCCAGAACATGCCTCATTCACCTGCCCATGAGGCTGGCCACAACCTCAGAAGGAACTGCTCACACCCTACTCCAAAACAAGAGGAGTAGATCATTCGTTGTCTGTTAAAAATTACATATGTATGTGAGTGTAACTCACTGACAGAGAACTTGCCTAATGTGTGAAAGGCTCTGGGTCCATCCCCACACTGTGAAATTAAATAAGCATATAAATAAATAAAGTATAAGTAAATAAATAGTAAGTATATAAATCCAATAAAACATCCCATTTCTGTAGTTTTATCCCATACCAGAGTGAGTTCATCAAGAATGAACCCCAAAGCCCTATCAATAATGAGTGAGGCTCAATCACAGGGTGGACAACACAAAAAATACATTGTGATACTATAAATTTTGAAATTAATTAATCAATTTTTTGGTGATGGGAACTGAAGATTGTCTCTATTAAATATAAAATGGCAAAACTAATGTATGGTGCTGAAGTTCTAGGATGGCACAGTGATACGAAGGGATATTGGGGGGCTTCTGAATTGCTGGTCACATCAACTTTCTTGGACTGGAAACTGGTGGAACAGCTGCGTTCAGTTTATAAAACTAATTAAACCATTGGGCCTGGTAACACACACCCATAATCCCAGGTACTGGTGAGGCTGAGGCAGGAGGAGTGCAATTTCCAGAAGAGCCTCAGCAGAAAGCATTATACCCCACAGCCAGAGAATGTGTGATTTGGGGAGGACTCATGAAACCCTCACAAAAATCCAACACAGAGTTGCCACCAAAGAAGGCAGTTGTTACAGAACCAACACTGTACAGATGACCCACCCAAGAGTGAAACTTCAGGCAACTCAGCATCTCCATTGTGTGCAGGGAGCAGCCCACCTTCCCTGAGATTCGTCCCCAAGCAGTGCCCCATCTTCTGCCAGCTGGAGGAGACGCACTGCTGGGTTAGATGGGGGTGAGCACCAGTGGGAGGTGGTAAGGAAAGTAGGGGTACCCACAAGACCAGGTGGGTGTGAGGGGCACAGAGTGGGGTTCAGGGCTCAGGAGTGCAGGTGACATCCATGGGACTGAGGTCCTTGGGCGAGCGGATCTGGATAGCAATAAAGGGCAGGTGCAAAATGGACCAAGTAACTGGTTTCCAGGTGACCAACAACCACCTCTCAAAAATATCCCTCAGCATCTTCAACTTCAGTCTCAGAATGGGTATCCCCTGGATTACAGCAGGCAAAGATCTTCCTCTTCAAATAAGGGGACATTACTGGTGTGTCCCCCTCTGTCGCCAGCCTATCCCACTCCTAATCCAGAATTTCTCTCTGCCACATTACTCCAGCTTGATCTTTGGCCCATGGCAGAGGAGCCCTGGACCATATGCAGAACGCACACAAGTCCTTCCTCCCATTTCTGACTTTGCTCTTGCGACCTACCATGAACCTGGCAGGCCAACTTGGGTCCATGATCCCATGCTCTCCCCACTATAGCTGCCCATGTGGCTTTCAGGGCCCTGGGGAGGACACACCATACCTGTTGCCTCAGACCTTCAAAGGAGCCCAAGCACACAGTAGGGAGGCTATGGGGTTGTCCACCTGTACAGTTTCACTTATTCAACAGCCCCACACGGAGCCACCTGTGGCCTAGACAGAGCTGAGCATAGTGATCAGATTTTCTTCAGCTCTGCCACAGCTGACATAAAAAGAAATGAGCTGGACATACAGCATAATGAATATGACTAGGTACCCAGCAGAACTTCCTTCCAGGATGCTTGCATGGTCCTCCTGCTCAGGAAAGTTTCAGATCAGTAGCCATCTATGTGTGGGGTCAGCCACCTGTAGCTGAGAGCAGATGGTGCGGGATGGGGAAGGCCTGGGATTGCAGGTGGGACAGAGCCTCCTATCCTCTAGCTAGTGCAGATGAGAGGACCCCACAGGCCCAGCAGAGGCCTCCCCACTGCATTCTCCTGAATCCAGTCCCAAGCCCAGTTACTGGGGAAGCATTTCTCAATTTCTTGCCTCCCCTGTGTGGATGGAGTCAGCGTCCACAGCCCCTCATGCCCCTCAAGACTGGCTTCTCCTAAAGATTTCTCATCCTAGCCTCTGCCAGTGCTTGAGCACTGATCACTTCAGGCAGCCCCTAGATGGGCCACAGTGGTATGTCACTCCTCTGCATTCTCAGTCATGGCCTTTTTGTCACCCTTTGGGCAGTTCTGGATGAAGCATGCAGAAGCGAAGGCCAGCAGGCCAAGGAAGCAGGTAGGAGCAGAGTGCTGGGCATCCTGTAGCTCTGGGTGAGGCCAGGAACAGTGCTCCTGGGCTGGCTGGGTGCTGCTGCCTTGGTGGTCTGTGTATTTATATCCCATGTGTTCCTTCAGAGGCAATGTGGTGGCCACCTGTGTCATCCTTTAAAATAATAATAATAATAATAATAATAATAATAATAATAATAATAAATAACAGTAAAACATCACATCCCTGAAACACACTTTTCCATTCCCAAGAACCTAGCCAAGTCAATGAAACAATAAAAGCAGCCCAGACATCAATGTCCATATATCTATTATCTTCACGATATCTCTTTCTCTCTCTCCCTCTCTCTTTCTATCTCTCTCTCCATCTCTCACCCACACTAGAAACTAAAGCAAAGTAGTGCTATACATAGAGCCTGCTTTCATGGACATTTATAAAGCTGCTTGGGATGCTGTCCCTATGATGGGACAAAGTATGCTGTGACATCACTGGTTCTGACCTAACCTATAACCCCCTCTCCCTGCCTGGTGTGGAATCTAGCACCGTGGTCTTCCAAGCCGCCATTGCTGAACAATGCACTGTAAAAGACAGAGGTGCTATGAGTCTTGCCTATCACCAAGGGACCTTTCCTGAAAGAGGTTTCCAACATCCTGGGCATCACACTCCATCTTAGGGCGTGTTCCTTGGGGTCTAAGTATCCACTGCCCCAGCACAACTGACTGGGACATAACCAGTTCCTTTCTCCAAGGCTTGCACAGCTATCAGGTCTCAAGCCATCTGCAATGTTTCAGGCATCTGGGGACACACATGAGTCTGTCTGTGACAAATATGGAAACAGAAAGCCTCAGGTGACCAGAGTGTCATTGACCACAGTGTGACAAAAAATTGTAGTTGTGACTCCAATTTGGGAAGAGGGACAGACAGGGTGTCACCTGGAGACCATCTCTGAGCATTGTGGCTGTCTTGAGGCTGCTGAGAGTCCAAGGACTCTTCCCCTGACACAGCCCCTATAACAGGCAGGGATTCTAGGGTCTGCTGTGTTACAAGCAGCAACAGGCTCCATCCTGGAGTGGTGATGCAGGGAACACCCAGGCTTGTGAGGTCCCATCCAGTTAGCCCTGTAGCAGGACAAGTAACCAGTGGCCAGTTCAAAGGCTTTGGAAAAGACATCCCTGTCTACAGCCTCATGGACAAGGTAGCCACTGTCATGGAGTCAAAGGAAACTCACAGAAGCACAGGGGCTTCAGTAATGGCTGACTTTAAGGAGAAACTGAAGTTGCTTACACCTCTCCCAGGCCACTACATGGCAGGCAGGGTTCAGGGACTTAGGCCCTGAGACTGGGGACTTTGGGGACAATTTTGTGGCATGTCCTTCATCACAGCACTGTCAGTCAGAAACATAGGATGGAGAGATACTGTGAGGTGCAAGAACTCCAGGGCCAGTAAGTTCACAGGTGCAAGGAGAGATTCATGGGTCCCGACAGTCACCTGAACCCCCTCCTGGACCCCAGGCAAGTGCAATGTCAGGCCAGGGTGGAGTGGGGTCCATGGGATCTCTGGGCCATGGGTGGGAGGAGTTTCCAGTGAATGGACCCAGCCCAGGAAAGCTGCTGTGTTCCTGACCTCAGGCCGGCAGGTCTAAAGGGTCACAGCCTCCCTCACCCAGGCCACCAGAGTGCCACTCTTGTCCTGGACCCAGGCTGGGAATCCGTGCTTCACAAGCTGTGCACACTCTCCAGTTCTCCCAGATCCTGCAGGTGCTTGGCTGCCTCTCCAGGCCTGAGGGTGCTTTAAGGAAACTCCAGGGGATAAGTGGAGTCACCCTACCAAGGACATTGAGAGGTGGGGCAGACAAGGAGGGAGCCTGCCACACTGAGGACCTTAAAAGAAAAGTGGCACAGGACTGATCACACACACACTTGGGATGAGAAGGGGGTTTATTGTCAGGAGCCTGACAAAGCTGCTCTGCACAAAGAGAGGGACAGCAGCAGCAACTCGCCCTTGAGTGTTACCTTTTATAGTCTAGAATCATGACTGCGTGCTAGGGGCGAGTTTAGTCTGACTGACATAGTAAGCATCCCCAGATCTTGTGGAAGGCAAGTTTGTTTGGGGGAACAAAGACAGGCACTTTTTCTATCTCTCAAAGGGGGAACAGGGAAACCGGCATGTCCCTTTATCTTCTCAAGGAGAGAACAGGAAAACCAGAACGTCCCCATCTCAGGGACCAGTAAGTTGTCTCCTGTCTCTCAGTGAGAGAACAGGGAGAGACCAGCACATCTCCAGGCCGGTAGGTTTCTATCTCGGGCTACTTTCTATTTCTTGGGAATAAGAACAGTGTTCATAAAGTAGGGGTGGGGAAAAGGAAGATGGCTGCAACTGTGCTAACAGATCTGACAATGAGCCATTCAGGAATGAACTCGTAGGGACAAAAGAGCCTTCAATAAGAAGTCATGGGCAGTTCATATGAGGGACACTGGAGACCAGTGGTCAGGGTACCCCTGACTGTACTGCTTGGAGCTTTTTTTTTTTTTTTTTTTTTTTTAGAGAGAGAGAGAGAGAGAGAGAGAGAGAGAATTTTTAATATTTATTTTTTAGTTCTCGGCGGACACAACATCTTTGTTGGTATGTGGTGCTGAGGATCGAACCCGGGCCGCACGCATGCCAGGCGAGCGTGCTACTGCTTGAGCCACAGCCCCAGCCCTGCTTGGAGCTTCTTGATTGTTCAGCCACTGACCTCTCTGTGCCTCACTTTCTTCCAGTGTAAGTAAGGAAGAGCAGCAGCCACTGCACAATGTTGTTGTGGGCACTGAATATTTAATATGCAAAAGTTGGAGGAAAATGCTGGTGCCATTGTGCAGTTTATTGAGGGTAGTGTTGCATTATTCATGTCAATCCTAAATGCTGAAGAAATTTTTCTAGAGAGAACAGCTTCCTGAGTCAGGCAAGGAAAACCCTTTCATCCACCTGTGTCTGGAGACAGGCTGGGTTGCAAGCCACTGTCCAAGACTGTGCATTGTAAGACAGGCCAAGAAAATGTGCATTTCCCACACCTTACCCTCTTTGCACTGTCAGTCCCAATTACCATGTGAAAACACTTGGAGCCAGAATAATTGAGGGCACAAGCTCTGTTCCCTATCTCCATCAGCCACACCTGCCAGGGTCATCATTCTAAGACTGACCTATCACACTAGACCCCTTTGAAGACCCCAAATTCCACCTGGGCACAGATACCAGAGAGCCTTCTTCTCCCAATACCCACTACTCAGAGCTTTCGGTGGCTTAGAAAAGTCTCTTTACTGTTGACTGTTTCCATTTCAAATGCAGCATCTCACATGTCACATGGATCCCCAGACAACTCACATTCCTTCCACACTTCCTTTGTAATTATCCCTTCCAAAATCATTTTTCCACACTTTCTGAAAACATATATTGCCTGGGCCTCAACTCCTGATATTGATTCAAACATCTTTTAAGAAGGGAAGACTTAGCTTTCTAACCCTTCCCCATCACATATACCCTCCATTTACCGTCTCCTTCATACAATAATGTCATGAAGGTTACAGCAACATTACCCGTTTGTTTGATATTACACCCTTCTGAAATAAGCTATCAGGTTTAAAAAATGATGAGTGTTTAATCTCAAAACAGCTTTTTGTGTTACCTGGAGTTAGTATTGTCTTTGTTTTTCATGCATGTTTTATCTGCCATTCCAATCCAGAAGCTACATTAGTTCTTCAACTCCTTCCACTCAGGCTTCTGCCCAGTTCATCCCACTGAAACTCCTTTTAGTAAAGTCAAAACCTACCTCTGTATTGCCAAACTTGTTGGGCACATGTAGGTCCTCATTATCTATAGTCCCTGAGCAGCATTCAACATGGATGTCCTGATCCTTTTCTTTTTTTTTTTTTTTCTGATCCTTTTCTTAAAACACACTTTGTTTGGCTCCAGTGACATTACACTTTCTTGGTTTTTCTTCCCTCGCACTGAAATACTTCTTCCAGTGTCCTTTTCTGCCTTCCATTTCTAAATGTTGGAGCATCCAGGAACAAGTCCTCCATCCCTTCATTTTTCTTCTTTGATGTAATTTTATACACTTTCTATAAGCTAAGGACTTCAAAATCCTTATCTCCATCCTGGGCCTCTCTCCCTAGTGTCAGACTTGCAGTCACTCAACTGCTCAATGACACCTCCCTAAGGATATCCAATGGGCCTCTGAGACTTAACATAGTCAAACTGGACTCTGGATTCTCTGCTGCCCCCTGCATCTCCCAAGCTTCCCCAACTCTGCCATCAACCACCATCCCACCAGCTGCTCCTCCCACACCTGACCCTCACCCTACTCACCCAGCTCCTTCTCTTCCCTCACCCTTGTCAGTCCTACCTCTCACATGCATCACAACTCTGTCTGCTTCTTCCCACGCCTGCTTTGGGATCCCAGAACCTGCCATTTCTTTGTCCCAGAAGGCTCTGCTCCCCTCACCCCTCCTCAGGATCAACTTGACTGGCTCCTATGGATCCTATTAAGAAGAACCTGTCCTGAGACTATGCCTTAGGGGATCATTTCTAGAGTTCATTCCTGGAGAAGTTTCTCTGATCTTGAAGAGTCCTGGAAACCATGAGGAAGGGGCCTTTGCAGTTGATGACTGTTCTTCTCTCCCCTCATTTGTGTGAGTGGGGGCAATGCAGTCTGTGGGCTTCCCACTTAAAATAAAAAGAGTGGAGGATGTCAGGTTAGAACATCCCTCATTCCCGCCCCTATGATTTTGTATCTTTTTTTTAAATTCACATCTTTATTTTGAAAATTCAAAACTGCAGACAGTGTAACAATTCCAACTTTAGATGTTTTTCAACCTTTCTATACAGTAAATATCAAAACCAGCCCGCCTTCCCCCCACACACACATTTTTCCAACCACATGTCCATTATGTCAGTCACAGCCCCTTTCCCAGAGATCTCAGTTCTCTATAGTTCCACAGAGATCACTTTCTCCCCCAAGTCTTCTTCATAATTCTTTTTCCAGGATAGGATATAACCCTAGATGGAGATGAGGTAAACTGAAGACAGGTACCAACAAAGGCCTGACTGATTGACAAAGTCCATCACCCATTTTCAGCACCAAACAGCAAGATCTTCACCAAGTCTTGTTTTTGTAGCCCCCATCCAGGGACAGCACCACAAAGTCTGCAAGACAACTGAGTTTAATCGAGTAACTTGATAAATAAAGCACCGATGGGAAAAAAAAGCCTATAATCACAATTTATCACTTCCACATCAGACAGGAGTTGGCGTTAGAACTTCCAACAGAGATCAATACAGAAGTGAGGAGAAAAAGTACCTTTGGCCACTATAATATAAAACCTAGAGTGCTCCAGGCATGGATTCAGCAAATATTTAAGAAACAAGCCATCAAAGCCTCGACCTTTGCTTACAAACTGCATTGAAGTTATACAAAAAGAATCCCCAAAAGTGAAAAAATACATTATATACAAAAACACTCTCTTGGGAGGAAGATTCTGTTCCCTCTCATCATGCAGTGCTTTCAACAGTAACTCTAGCCTCCACTGTCCCCTCCACTGCTGCCCGGCTGATTTTGTATCTTGATCTACATCATTATGTCACATGGAACCTACTATAGCTGACAGTTTAGTTTCTCTCTCTCTCTCTCTCTCTCTCTCTCTCTCTCTCTCTCTCTCTGTGTGTGTGTGTGTGTGTGTGTGTGTGTGTGTGTCCCTATAAAATGAAAGCTCCAAGTAATAAATGTCTCCATCTCTTATGTTTAGTACTGTGGCCCCTCTATTGGTAAGGTTTTGCCACATGTGGATTTCCAATGCATTGTGGCAAGAAGGAAGGGAGGGAAGGAAGCCCTGGGTACCTGCCTCGGCTCCAGGGAGTTGCTGTGTGACCTAGGGTAAGTCACACCTATTTCTATGGTTACTTGTTGGATGTACCAGCCCTCTTCCTAGCTCACTGACATCTTAAGGGAATCATATAATGTTGCCATAAAAGTTTAAGTTTTTCTAAGATGCTTTCCTAACTAAATGTTTCAAATCTCCAGATTAAAACCTCCATCCCTTAACTTTCTTTAAAGTACTCCCCTACACTTTGGTCTAGGTTGTGTAAGAACAGGTAACAACAGTTCACTCATTTCAGCAGACCCTCTGCCCCTCCCCACCCTCCTGTGTCTTTCTCTCCTCTCATGTGCACCATCCAGTGGCCCTGCCAGTGTCCCAGGGGCTGGGCCTCATTTTCAGATGGACTCTGCTGCTAGCAGCAGCACAGCTTTCTCTCTTCCCCATTTTCCATTTGTCTCACCTGAGGACTCTCCACCATGAAGACACAGGAAGGTTGTGTAACTGTGAAGACGTGAACAGCAGGGACCAAAATTATAGGAGCACAAGAGGGCACCTCGTGTGCGATGGAAGCATTTGAGGAACCTGCTGGTCCTGAGTCAGACAGCTATGGAACTGAGGTGGATCCCACCATGACTAAGCAAAGAGTCAGCACCCTGGCGCTACCTGTCATCTAGCTCCTGGATGACTGAGGCAGGAGGATCTCAACTTCCAGGCCAGCCTTGGCAACTTAGCAAGACCCAGACTCAAAGAAAAATAAAAGTTCTGAAGATTCAGTTCAATGGTAGAGCCCTTGCCCAGCAGGTTGGGGGCCCTGGAGTGGATCCCCAGCACTGCAAAAAAAAACCACCTCTCCTGCCTTGATGCATGTGGCATCTCTCCTCACCATTGCCCAGGGCTCTGAGATCATGGCCAGGAGGACGTTGACACCAACCACCCTTAGAAATGTGAGAACAGGCACCTCTCTTATTCTCTATACCACTTACCAATATACAAAAGTTTTCTTTTTTTTTTTTTTTTCTTTTTGAGGGGCTGGGCTGGGGATCCATCCCAGAGCCTTATACATGCTGAGCACCTGTTCAACCACTGAGCCATACCCTAGTTCCTATAACACAAGATGCCTTTGCCTCTAAAATCTACTACAGTTTATCTTTGTTTCCCATTGCTGGGTTTCCACTCTACAGCAACATACCTGAGATAATTAGCTTGGGGAGAATTCAAGTTGATTTTGACAATGGTTTTAGAGGTTCCAGATCATCACCAGTTGGCCTTGTTGTTTCTGGGTTCACGAAGAGGCAGCATATACTGGCAGAATCACAGAATGTAGCAAAACCACATATCTCATGGCTGGGAAGCACAAGACAGAGCAAGGACAGGCCAGGGTACCATTGTCCCCTTCAAAGACATGCTCTCCACAACCACATGTCCTCCCACTAGGCACCACCTCTTCAAGATTGAAGCACAACCTAAACACACCTCTCTGTGGATCAAGGCTTCAGCACTGGGGGCTTGTTGACCCTGAGTGTCCACACTGTAGCACAGCCCTCTGGAACATGTTCACGGTTCCCACCTCCCCTCCTCTACCTGAATATAAGCCCCATGAAGGCAGGAGGCCCTCCCCACCTACCGTAGGCCCACCTCCTGGAGCATGAGCCCAGAGACTCCTGCATGCCAGGCAAGCACTGCAGCACTGAGCTGCACCCCCAGCCTGAGGACAGGATTTCTGTCTGCCTTGGACACGGGTGTTTCTGAGCATCTGTAATGGGGTGCATCAGCAGATGGGGAGATGGTGAACAGAGGAATTAGGTCAGTCACACTGGGACATTATACTATGGTAATTTATGTGCACAGGTCAGTTTGAGTGAGGTCAGTGTGGCCACAGGGTATGTGGGAGGCCTCTCTGGGGTTATTGCTGGGCTCAGGTCCTTGACTTTCTAAGCCAGGAAGGCTGAAGACCTGCATGTGCAACCCAGGTCAGCCTGGCCAGCTCCTCAGGGCTGGAGCTCACACTAATGACTCAGGTCAGTGACTCCAGGACAGACAGGCTCTGGCACCTTCTTGACCATGTTGGCCTCAGCCCCTCCTTGAGGAAAGTAACATGAGGGCAGGGGAGCCCAGGGCTGTCCCATTCTCCTCTCCTGCAGTGGGGGAGGTTGGTCTCTCTGACACTGGCTCTTATCTCTCCCTCATTACAGCATGTGGGTGCCCCAGGGAGCAGCCTGAGAGGGACTTTAGAGACAGGGTGTCTGCAGCAGTGGGCCTGGGGAGGGGCAGGGAAAGATATAGGCAGAGGGGCCCCTGCCTTGCAGACCTCAGCTGACCCCACAGGGAGCTGAAATGCCCCTTCAGTGCAGAGGTGTCTTACACTTGGGCCCAAATGGACCAGCCACTGGGTGTGGTCACCAGGAAGGGTGTGACTCTGGGCCAGGTTGCTCTGTGCCCTTAGGTCACCTGCTGACCTCATTCCTAGCTGCTGGTTGGCCAGCACTTTGGGAAAGGGGAGTCTTGGGAGCGCCTGTCCTTTCCTGTTCTCGGGATTGAGCAGCACCCCTTCCAAGGAACCCATCTGGCTTTAGAATCTGTGTTCATTTGAGATATATTAAAATGCCTCCATTATGTTTGGTGTATGAACTGGCTGGAGTGTTCAGTGGTCTGTGCTCCACCTGGTATGGTCTCCCCTCCCTACCCGAGAGAGATTGAGAGGAACACTGGGGTGCATCTATAAAGGTTTATTTTCTTTGGGACAGGGGTGGGAAGAGATGTTCAGAGTGGCGGCTGAAGGCAGCTCAAACCCTGACTGGCCTTCTGGGCTGGGCGGGCCTCAGTGCCCCAGCTATCTGCAGCAGGTGGGCTCCTCCAGCTGGGTGGCATTGCTCCTGTTGCGGCTCCCCTGCTTCGGTCAAAAGCAGGGCGGCCCGCGGGGTCGCTGGTGCACTTATCTGTGGGAAGGACCATAACAGTGTGGGCATCCTGAGGGGTGCACAGAGCTCCGGAACCTCCACCCCTGGGTCCCCTGCAGGCACCCACCCCGCCAACGCTCCCCAGTAGCTCACCTGCGTTTCAGCTTCAGCCTGGGGGGCTTTTGCTGCTCCTCTTCCGGCACAGCTTCAGGATGTGCTTGCCTGGCCACGTTGGAAGTTTCTTGTGGAAGCAGTGCAGCATTTCCATGTTCCTCCTGAACCTCATTGTCTTCTCCTGGCAGTTGATTAAAATTCTCAGTCGGCGCCTTATCTTGTGGCTCTGGTACTGCAGGGATGGACGCAGGTAAGTGCGATCAGGGAGGCGGTGGGAAAAGTAGGGGCATGCACCAGACCAGGCAGGTGCAAGGAGTACATGCTGGGCTTCAGGGTGCCAGGGTGCAAGTGATAATCATGGGACTGAGGTCCTGGGGGGAGACAGATCTGAAGAGAGGTCAAGGGCGGGTGCAAAATGGACAAAACACTTCCATTTTCAGGTGACAGAAGACCAGTTCTCAGTAACAGCCCGCAGCATCCTCACCTTCATTTGTGGGACAGGTCTCCCATGGGATACCGCAGGAGACCTTCTCTCCAACTCTGGGGACATCACTGGTGTGCCCTCCTCTGTCATCTGCCTATTAGATGCCTATTGCATAACTTCCTTTGCCCCATTATGTAAATTTCATCCCTAGGCCCTTGCAGAGGGCCCCTGACCATATGTAGAGCACACATGAACATTTTCTCCCATTTCTGGCTTTGCCCTTGCAACCTACCACCAACCTGGTTGGCCTCACTTGGATACATGATCCAATGCTCACCCTACTGTAGCCACCCAGATGGCTTTCAGGGCCCTGAACTCTGGGGAGAACATGAAAACCTGGTACCTCAGACCTTCAAAGAAGCCAACACACAGTAGGGAGGCTGTAGGGTTGCCCACCTGCCCAGTCTCCCTTATTCTACAGCTCCACATAGAGCCACCTGTGGCCTGGGCAGAACTGATCAGATTTCCTTCAGCTCTGTCATAGCTGGAATTAAAAGGAATTGGCTGGGGCTGGGGCTGTAGCTCAGTGGCAGGGTGCTTGCCTCGCGTGCATGAGGCACTGGGTTTGATCCTCAGCACCACATAAAAATAAATAAATAAAAGAAAGGCATTCTGTCCATCTACAACTATAAAAAAAATTTCAAACAACGACAAAAAAGGAGAATCAGCTGGACATATGGCAAAAGAGAATTGGGCTAGGTGTCTAGCAGAACCTCCTTACAGGTACTTGAGTGGTCCTTCTTCTAAGGCCAGCTTAGATCAGTAGCCATTTGAATGTGAGGTCAGCTACCTGTGGCTGAGAGCAGCTGGTGCTTGGTGGAGAAGACCTAGAATTGCAAGTGGGACAGAACCGCCAATCCTCCAACTACTCCAGATGAGAAGACACAAGAGGCCCAGCAGAGGCCTCCCCACTGCATTCTCCCTGATCCAACCCCAAGCCCAGTTACTGGAAAAGCATATCTCCCAATTTCTTGCAACCCACATGTGGATGGGATCAGTGTTCAGCAGCCCCTTCTACCCCTCAAGACTGGCTTCTCCCAAGGACTCCCTCTTTCCTAGCCCCTGTCCATCCTTAGGCACTGATCATGGCTGGCATACTGAGATGGTCCACAGTAGTACCTGGGTCGTCTCCATTCTCAATCATGATCTTTTTGCCCCCGCTTGGGCACATCTGAATGTAGCACGCAGAGGTGAAGGCCAGCAGGCCAAGGAAGCAGACGGGCAGCAGAGTGCTGGGCATCCTGTTGCTCCCGGTGAGGCCAGGGAACAGAGCTCGTGGACGGGCTGTGTGCTGCTGCCTTGGTGGTTTATCTATTTATGTGGGATGGTGTTCCCTCAGAGACAATGTGGCAGCCACCTGTGTCATCCTAAGAAAAAGAGCAAGACAGTAAAACACCATGTCCCTGAAACGCCCCTTTCCGTTCCCAAGGAGCTAGCCAAGTTAATGGCACACTTAAAGCAGCCCCAGACGTGAATGTCTGTATAGGTATTATCTTGAAGAATTCTCTCTCTCTCTCTCTCTCTCTCTCTGGCACTAGTAACTATAGCAAACAAGTGCTACCTGTAGAAACTGCTTTCTTGGACATTCATGAAGCTGCTTGGGATGCTGGCTCTATGATGTGACAACATAAGCTACAACGTCACTGTTTCTGACCTAACCTATAACCCCCTCTCCCTGTCTGGTGTGGAATCCAGCACTGTGCTCTTCCAGGCCGCCATCACTGGGCAGTGCACTGTGAAAGACAGAGGTGCTATGAGTCTTGCCTGTCGCCAAGGGACCTCTCCTGAAAGAGGTGTCCAACATCCTGTGCATCACACTCCATCTCAGGGTATGTTCCTGGGGTCTTAGAAAAGTATCCACTGCCCCAGCACAACTGGCTGGGACATATCCAGCTCCTTTCCCCGAGCCTTGCACAGCCACCAGGCCCCAAGCCATCTGCAGTGTTTCAGGCATCTGAGCGCACACTTCAGTCTGTCTGCGCAGAATATGGAAAAGGAAGGGCTCAGGTGACCAGAATTTTATTGACCACACTGTGATACAGACTGCGGAAGTTATGACTCAGATTTGGGAAGAGGGACAGACAGGGTGTCACCTGGAGATCATCTTTGAGCACTCTGGCTGTTCAGAAGAGGCTGAGGGTCAAAGAGCCCTTTACACCTATCAGAGCCCTAGACTGGGGGCAGAAGAATGTAGGGGCTGCTGTGTTCAGAGAAGAGTCAGGCTCCAGCCTGGGAGCGGTGATGTAAGGGACAGCCATGCCTATCACCTTGAGAATTTCTCTGAAAGCAGTTTTCAACAACCTGTGTATCACAATCCATCTCAGGGTGTCTTCCTTGGGATCTCACCAAATTATACCACCACCAGACCACAACTGGACATTACAAAAGCCTTTCCGGAAGCCTATCATGGCCACTAGGTCCCAAACCATCTGCATTGATTCAGGTGTGTGGAGACACACATTGGTTTATCTGTGCAGAAGATGGTAGAGGATGGGGTGCAGGCCACTGGAATGTCATTGGCCACAGAAACTGCCGTGACTGTGACTCTGAATTTGGGGCAGAAGACCAGAGTTCACTTAAAGACCACCTCCAAGCACTCTTGCTATTCAGAAGAGGCTGGGGTTCAAATGGCCTATTCCTTCTGACAAAGCCCCTAGAGTGAGGACAGGAGGATTTAAGGAGCTGGTGTGTTTGTTAGGAGCAGAGTGGGCCTCCAGGCTAGGACTGGTGATGCAGGGGACAGCCAGGGTTGTGGAGTTCCATTCAGTTAGCACTGTTGCAGGACAAGTAACCAGGAAAGACACCCCTAGTATGGCCAATTCAAAGGTTTTGAAAAGAGAGTTCATGCCAGCAGCCTCATGGGCAAGGTAGCCACTGTCATGGAGTCAAAAGAAGGCCACAGAAGCCCAGGGATTGTTCCCAAGGGCAGGGATATGGAAGGACATGGCAGACTTCAGGGAGAAGCTGAGGATGCTCCTACCACCCACACACCACCACAGGGCACAGTTCAGGGACTCAGGCCCTGAGACTGGGAGCATTATGGAAACAACTTGTGGCATGTCCCCCATCTTAGCCCTCATAGTCAGGAACATTGGTTTTGGGAAGCTACTCGGAGGAGCAAGATCTCCAGGCCCTGTAAGGCTCAGAGGTACACAAATACCTCCTAGACCTGAGCATCACCTACTCCAACTCTAGGAACCTAGTCAAGTACTGACAGAGCCTTTAGTGGTTGGGGAAAGTCTCACTGTGTTGACTGGCTACATTTCAAATATGGCATCTCATGGACCCCAGACAACCTACATTCCTACTACACTTCCCTTGTAATTATGCCTTTGGAAAAGGACTTTTCCACGCTTTCTGTAACCTTATATTCCCTATGCCTCAACTCCGATGTTGAGTCATACATCTTTTAAAAAGGGAAGACTTAGCTCTTTAACCCTTCCCCATCACATGTACCCTCCATCCACTGTCACCTTCATACAATGGTGTCATGAAGATTAGAGCAGTATTACCATTTTGGTTGATATCACACCCTTCTGAGGTAAGCCATTTGGTTTATATGATGATGCTTCAATCTCAGAACAGCTTTATGTGTTTCCTGGAGTTAGAGATCAACTTGATTTTTTGGTTCATTTACTATGTTTATCCACAAGCCAATATTCATTCTTCAACTTTCTCCACTCAGGCTTCTGCCCAGACCAGCACACTAAAACTCCTGTTATAAAGGTCATAAATTTGTTGCCAGACTTGGTAGGCAAGACCAAATCCTCATTGTCCATACTCCGTAAGCAGCATTCAACATGGTTGCCTTGATCTTTTTTTTTTTTTTTTTTTTAATATTTATTATTTTTTAGTTCTCGGCGGACACAACATCTTTGTTTGTATGTGGTGCTGAGGATCGAACCCGGGCCGCACGCATGCCAGGCGAGCGCGCTACCGCTTGAGCCACATCCCCAGCCCGGTTGCCTTGATCTTGTCCTTAATGCACACTTCCTTTGACTCCAGTGATATTACATTTACCTGGCTTTTCTTCCCTCATACTGGACACCTTCCCAGTGTCCTTTCCTGAAGTTACACCTGCCCAATGACACCTCCCTGTGGATATCCAATGGGCCTCTGAGACTTAACATAGTCAAACTGGGCTCTGGATTCTCTGCTGCCCCCTGCATCTCCCAAGCTTCCCCAACTCTGCCATCAACCACCATCCCACCAGCTGCTCCTCCCACACCTGACCCTCACCCTACTCACCCTGCTCCTTCTCTTCCCTCACGCTTGTCAGTCCTACCTCTCACATGCATCACAACTCTGTCTGCTTCTTCCTACTCCTGCTTTGGGATCCCAGAACCTGCCATTTCTTTGTCCCAGAAGGTTCTGCTCCCCTCACCCCTCCTCAGGATTCTCTTGATAGGATTATATGGCTGCTATAAAGGAACCTGCCCTAAGACTATGCCTTAGGGGATCATTTCTAGAGTTCATTCCTAGAGAAGTTTCTCTGATCTTGAAGAATACTGGAAACCACGAGGAAGAGGCCCAGAGTTCCCTCCTGAGGGACATCTCTTGGTGTTGCTTTACTGAAACTGCCTTTTACCATTGATGACTGTTCTTCCCTTTAGAGGGGAAACAAGGGAGAAATGCAAATCTCCAGGTTAAACCCCAAGTCTCTTAACTTTTTTTAAAGTACTCCCCTACACTTTAGTCTAGGTTGTGTGAGAACAGGTAACAACAGTTCATTTGAAACATTCATTTCAGCAGACCCTCTGCCCCTCCCCACCCTCCTGTGTCTTTCTCTCCTCTCATGTGCACCATCCAGTGGCCCTGCCAGTGTCCCAGGAGTGGGCCTCATTTTCAGATGGACTCTGCTGCTAGCAGCAGCACAGCTTTCTCTCTTCCCCATTTTCCATTTGTCTCACCTGAGGACTCTCCACCATGAAGACACAGGAATGGTGTGTAACTGTGAAGACGTGAACAGCAGGGACCAAAATTATAGGAGCACAAGAGGGCACCTCGTGTGCGATGGAAGCATTTGAGGAACCTGCTGGTCCTGAGTCAGACAGCTATGGAACTGAGGTGGATCCCACCATGACTAAGCAAAGAGTCAGCACCCTGGCGCTACCTGTCATCTAGCTCCTGGATGACTGAGGCAGGAGGATCTCAACTTCCAGGCCAGCCTTGGCAACTTAGAAAGACCCAGACTCAAAGAAAAATAAAAGTTCTGAAGAGTCAATTCAATGGAAGAGCCCTTGCCCAGCAGGTTGGGGGCCCTGGAGTGGATCCCCAGCACTGCAAAAAACCCACCTCTCCTGCCTTGATGCATGTGGCATCTCTCCTCACCATTGCCCAGGGCTCTGAGATCATGGCCAGGAGGACGTTGACACCAACCACCCTTAGAAATGTGAGAACAGGCACCTCTATTATTCTCTATGGCTCTTACTAATCTACAAAAGCCGTTTCTTTTCTTTTGGGGGAAGGTCATACTGGGGATCAAGCCCAGACCTTGCACATGCTGAGAACCTGCTCAACCACTGAGCCACACCCCAGCTCCTCTAACATAATGTGTTTCTTGCTACTAAAATATATTATTGTTTAGCTTTGTTTCTAAACTCTTTTCTTAGGTTTTCCTACCAGAGCAAAATACCTGAGACATTAACTTATAAAGATTTAAGTTTGATTTGGCAATGGTTTCACGGGTTCCAGGCCATCATCAGTTGGCCTTGTCGCTTATGGTCGGTCCATGGCGAGACAGCATATACTGGCAGAATCACAACGTGGAGCAAAACCACTCACCTTTGGCTAGGAACAAGGATTGGCCAGGTTTCCACTGTCCCCTTCAAGGACATGCTCCCAAATACCACAAGTCTTGCCACTAGGCGCCACCTCTTTAAGATTGAATCACATCCTAATAACACCATCCTAAGTACCTAGTCTTTTAAAACAGGAGGCTTTGGTGACCCTCAGCATCCACACAATAGCTTTAGCCCTCTGGAACATGTTCACTGTTTCCCACCTCCTCTCCTCCACCTAAACATAAGCCCCCTGAAGTGGGACACTCAGCCCACGTACCCTACGTATGCTCTTTCCTAGTCCCTGCCAGTCCTTGGGCACTACCCACTACCTGAAGGCCCAAGATGGGCCACGATGATACCTGACCCCTCTGCATTCTCATTCATGGCCATATTGCCACCCTTTGGGCAGTTCTGGATGTAGCAAGGGGAGGTGAAGGCCAGAAGGCCAAGGAAGAAGGCGGGCAGCATGGTGTTGGGCATCCTGGCACTCTTGGTAGAGCACTGGACACAGCACTGCTGTGCTGGCTGGTCACCTATTTATGTGATCACATGTTTCCTCAGAGGAGATTTGGTATCCACCTGTGTCATCCTTAAAAAGCAAAAAAAGAAGGGCAGTAAAACACCATGTCCCAGAACCGCCCCTTTCTGTTCCCAATAACCTAGGCAAGTCAACGGAACACTGGAAGCAGGCCCGACCTGAATGTCCATATAGGTATTATCATGAAGAGCATCATTTCTCTCTCTCTCTCTCTCTCTCTCTCTCCATACACACCACACACACTCACACACACACACACACACACCCCACATACATCTTTCTCTAGCACTGGAAACTATAGAAAAATGGTTTTATCTGTACAAATAGCTTTGTCAGACATTCACGAAGCTGCTTGGGATTTAGGCCCTGTGATGGGGCAAAGTATGCTATGATGTCACTGCTTCTGACCTATAACCCCCTCTCCCTGCCTGGTGTGGAATCCAGCCCTGTGCTCTTCCAGGCCGCCGTCACTGGGCAGTGCACTGTGAAAGACAGAGGTGCTATGAGTCTTGCCTGTCGCCAAGGGACCTTTCCTGAAAGAGGTTCCAACATCCTGGGCATCACACTCCATCTCAGGGTGTGTTCCCTAGAATATCAGCAAACTATCCCACTGCCCTAGCACAGCTGGACTGGATCATCACAAATCTTTCTCCAGAAGGCTCCCACAGCCACCTGGTCCCAGACCTTCTGCAATAATTCAGGTGTCTGGGGACACACGTTGGTTTGTCTGTGCAGAAGAAGGTAGAGGAGAGCACAGGTCACTGGAATGTCACTATGAAAGGAACTGCTCTGATTGTGACTCTGGATGCAGGGGGACAGGGACAGACTGGGTGTCCCCTAGAGACATATCCAAGAATTATGGCTGTCCAGAAGAGGCCAGGGGTCAAAGGGCCTCTTCCTGACACAGACCCTAAAATAAGGGCAGTGGATCTAAGGGCTGCTGTGTTCAGATCAGGGTCAGGCTCCAGCCCAAGAGTGGTAATAGAAGGGACAGTCAGGTTTGTGGGGTCCCGGTTAGCCCTATTGCAGGACAAGTGACCAGGAAAGACACACCCTTTGTAGCCAGTACTGGAAACCACAAGAAAGAGGCCCAGAGTTCCCTCCTGAGGGTGAAGCCAGCTCTTGGTGCTGCTTTACTGCAACTGCCTTTTGCCATTAATGACTGTTCTTCTCTCCCTTCCTTTGTGAGGGTGAGGGAAAAATGTAGTCTGAGAGCTTTCCAAGAATTATGGCTGTCCAGAAGAGGCCGGGGGTCAAAGGGCCTCTTCTGGACACAGACCCCAGAATAAGGGCAGTGGATCTAAGGGCTGCTGTGTTCAGATCAGGGTCAGGCTCCAGCCCAAGAGTAGTAATAGAAGGGACAGTCAGGTTTGCGGGGTCCCATCCAGTTAGCCCTATTGCAGGACAAGTGACCAGGAAAGACACACCCTTTGTAGCCAGTACTGGAAAAAAACAAGGATCATTTCATGACTGTCCTGTCTAGAGCATCCCTCACTCCCACCACTATGATTTTCTAACTTGGTTCTATATGAATACATCACATGGCACCTACTACAACTTTGCAGTTACACTGTTTTGTTTTTGTTTTTGTTTGTTTTTTGTTTGTTTTTGTGCGTGTCCCTGTAAAATAAAATTTCCAAGGAAGAAATGTGTCCATCTCTTATGTTCAGTACTATGGCCCCTCTACTGATAGAGGGTTTGCCACATGGGGGGATTTCCAATGCATTATCGCAAGAGGGAAGGAGAGGGAGAATCCCTGGGGACCAGTCTCAGCTCTCCAGGGAGTTGCTATATGACCTAGGGCAAGCCACACTTGTTTCCATGGTTACTTATCAGGCGTACCAACCCCTCTTCCTAGCTCACTGATACCTTAAAGAAATTGGATAATGGTGCTAGAAAAGGTCAAGGTGTTCTAGGATGCTTTCCTAACTAAATGTTGCAAATATCCAGATTAAACCCCCCATCTCTTAACTTTCTTTAAAGGACTCCCATCTTACCCTTAGACCAGGTTATCGGAGAATAAGTAACAGTTAACTAATTTCAGCAGACGGTCTGCCCCTCCACGTTCCTCCCCACCCCTCCTGCATATTTCTCCCCTCTTCTCTGCACCATCTACACTGCCAGTGTCCCAGCGGTGTGGACTTCATTTTCAGAAACTAACCATGGTGGCTACTGGGGCTATGAAAGTTGTTTCTCTCCTCAAACCATTCTGGGGTGGGCACCAGGGAGGATTTGTGATGGAAAGGAACTAGAGGTGTCTGAAAGTGGAGAAAAGGAGATCTTATTCAAATTGGCCATGGCAATGTCTGTGATACGCACAGGGTATTTAAGGAAAGCTGTCAAAGAAACCAGGAGTGTATCAGTCAGTTTTCAGCTACTGTCACAAATTTCCTCAGATCACCAACTTATGAAGAGAGAAAGTTTATCAGATCTCATTTTTCACTGGTTTCAGTCCATGGTCAGTTGCCCAAAAGGTCTTGGGCCTGTGACCAGGAAGGCATCAAGGTGGGGAGGAGGAGAAGGGGCAAAGTCATTCCCTCATGGCCAGGAACCATTGAGAGGAAGAGGAGGGGCTGGGTCCTAATAAGCCCTTCAAGGGCAGACCCCAATGAAAGAAAGACCTGTCACCAGGCCCCACCTCTTGAAGTTTCCACCCCCTCTCAAGAGTGCCAACCCTGGGACTAATCCTCTAGCACACAGGCATTTGGAACAAGCTGTAGCAAGGAGCTTGGAGTTGGGGAAGGATGATATTGTCTACATTTGATTATGGTTGGAAAATTATTAAAATGAATATGTTTATCAAAACTCCCAGAACTTGGGCTGGGGATATAGCTTAGTTGATAGAGTGCTTGACTCACATGAACAAGGCCCTGGGTTCAAACCCCAGCACCACAAAAAAAAAAAAAAAAAAAAAAAAAACCCTCACAGAACTCTACATCAAAAACCGTAAATTTCACCTGACGCAAATTATACCCTAAAACAAGGAAAGCTAGGTGCAATAGCCTCTTCCTTCAGTCCCAGCTGCCCAGGAGGTTGAGGCAGAAGCATTGAATGCATTAATTTAAAACCAGACTAGGCAAAGTAGTGAAATCCTGTCTCAAAAAAAAATGGGGGGTGGGGGGACTGGGGTTGTGGCTCAGTGGTAGCGTGCTCGCCCAGCATGCGTGATGCACTGGGTTCGATCCTCAGCACCACATAGAAATAAAATAAAGATACTGTGTCCATCAATATCTAAAAAACAAAGTATTTATTTAAAAACTTTTTTAAAGAAAGAGCAGAAGGTGTAGCTTGGTGTTAGAGTTCTTGCCTAGCGTTTGCTAGACCCTGGATATCTTTATCAAAACTCACAGACCTCTACACCTAAAACAGTGAATGTTCCTCATGTGCTGAAGTATAGGCTTTGCCGTCATTTTCCATGCCTCTAGATGTCTCTCCTTCCTCCTGGCATCCATGTCTCCTCTCTCTTTATTCTCCCCATCATTACTTCTTTCTCTCTGGGGAAGAACTTCGTTACCCTAACCCATTCTCTAGAGGGCCACCAAAAGCCTCTGCTCTTTCCCCTCCCCCTGGCCCAAGTGACACTGTCTTTGGCTTATATATATGACTCTTCTATCCCCAATACCACTTCCCCCTTGTCTGGGGTGGATTTGCCCAGCACTTTGGGTACGGAAACTGCCCGTGGCAGGCTCAGTGGTCCATGCATCATGCAAGTTCCTTGTCCCTCCCCCAGAGACCTAGACAGACACTAGGGTGCATTTACAAAGGTTTATTTTCCATGCTTCAGGATCCCACTCCAGAGTGTGGGGGTGGCAGGTGGGAGGTGGCTCAGTAGGTGATAGGCTTTGTGAGCTCAGGAGACTCAGGTGCCCCACAAGCTACAGCAGCCAGAACAGCAGGTGCCTGTGGGCAGGTGCAGCTGTGCGGCATTGTCCCGCCATTGGCTCCTGCAACTTGTCAAAGATGTCATGGTACCCAGTGTCACTCACACAGCTCTCTGAGCAAAGGAACTCATGAGTGTGGGCGCTCTGGGATTGAGCACAGCTCTGGGGCCTCAATCTCTGTGTCCCCTGTGGGAACCTGTCCTGCGTGACCGCCCCAAGTGCATACCTTAGATGCAACACTGGCCCAGGGCATCACAGTGTCCCTATTCCCAAAATCTTCAGGCCAGACTGACAGGGCGACCTCAGAAAGTTCTTATCCAAGCAGTGCAACACCTGGACGGTGTGCACAAAGCAGCCTAACCCATCAGACCAGCAGATGTTGGGCCCCATGCAATGCCCCATCCTTGGGGTCACAGAAAACACACGGAAGGGTTGGAAACAGTTGAGCTGGAGGAGAGAGGTGGTGGGGAAAGTTGGGGCTGTGAGGTCTGGCAAGTGCAAGGAGCACATGCTGGGGTTCAGGGCTCAGGGGTGCAGGTCCTTGAGTCAGGCAAATCTGGACAGTGGACAAGGGCAAAGGTAAAATGGACCAAGCTGGTTTTCAGTGACTTGATGATCAGTTCTCAGGAATAGCTGTCAGCATCCTCACTTCCAGATGTGGGACAGGTCTCCCCTGGGTTACAGCAGGGGGACCTTCCCTTTCAATTCTAGAGCCCTCACTGTTGTGCACCCCTCTGTCATCTGCCCACACCACCCCTATTCCTCCACTTCTCCCGTCCCATTACTCAGACTTGATCCCTAGCCCCTTGTAGAGGGAGGGGGACTTTCCTCTCCAACTGTGGGGCCATCACTAGTGTGCACCTCTCTGTGAACTGCACCCCCCAATCCAGAACTTCCCCTGCCCCATTATTCCAACTTGATCCTATCCCCCTCCAGAGGGTCCCTGAGCCATACAGAGCACACACAGGTCCCTCCTCCCAAGTCTGGCCCTTGCCCTTGTAACCTACCACCAACCTAGTGAGCTTCACTTGGGTCTATAATCCAATGCTCACCCTACTAGAGACCTCCAGGTGGCTTCCAGGGCCTAGAACCTTGGGGAAGACAGGTACAACTGGTACCTCAGACCTTTGAAACAGCCAAGCACCCAGTAGGGAGGCTGTGGGGTTGCCCACATGCATAGTCTAACTTATTCTATATCTCCAATGGAGCCCCCTGTGGCTTGGGCAGAATTGAGCATGGTGGTCAGATTTCCTTCAGCTCTGCCACAGCTGGAATTAAAAGGAATAAGTTGGACACACAGCACAAAAGAATTGGGCTAGGTACCCAGCAGAACTTCCTTATAAGTGTTGGGTGATCCTTCTCAGGCCAGCTCAAATCAATGGCCATCTGTGTGTGGGATCAGCCACCTGTGGCTGGGAGAAGCTGGTGTTGGGCAGGGAAGGCCTGGAATTGCAGGTGGAACAGAGTCTTCAATCCTCCAGTTTGTCTGGATGAAAGGACCCCACAGGCCCAGAGCTTCCCCACTGCATTTTTCCTGATCCAGCCCCAAGCCCAGTTATTGAGCAAGCATCTCTTATTTTCTTGCATCCCCTGTCTGGGTGGGGTCAGTGTCTGGCAGCCTCTTCTGTCCCTCCCAACCTACCCAACATCCTGATCCTTTCTAACCCTCTCTGAGGCCCTTCTTCCCAGACATGCCTCCTCTACCCAGCCTCTCCCCTCCAGACTGGCTTCTCCTAAGAATTCCCTCTTTCCTAGACCCTGCCAGTCCTTAGGTACCACTCATTAACAGCAGCCCTAAGATGAACTACGGTGATACCTGCTGCAGTTTCACATCAGACATGGCCCTCCTGCCACCTTTTGGGCAAAAGAGGAGGAGAAGGCCAGCAGACCAAGGAAGCAGGCAGGCAGCATGGTGTCGGGCTTCCTGGCACTGGGTGGGGCACTGTGTGCACACCGCCACGTTGGCTGTGTACTGCTGCCTTGGCAGGCTGCCTATTGAAGTCCCGAAGTGTTGCCTCACTGGAGATTTGGTGGCCACCTATGTCATTCTTAAAACAAAGGAGGACAGTAAAACACCATGTCCCTGAACCACCCCTTTCTGTTCCCAATAACCTAGTAAGTCAATGGAACACTGGAAGCAGGCCCGACCTGAATGTCCATATAAGTATTATCCCTCCCTCCTTCTCTCTCTCTCTCTCTCTCTCTCTCTCACACACACACACACACACACACACACACACGAAACTACAGCAAACTAGTGCTATCTGTAGAAACTGCTTTCTTGGACATTCAGGAAGCTCCTTGGGATGCTGGCCCTATGATGGGACAACGTAAGTTACACTGTCACTGCTTCAGACCTAACTTATAGTCCTCTCTCCCTGCCGGGTGTGGAATCCAGCACTGTGATCTTCCAGGCCACCATCCCTGGGCAATGCACTGTGAAAGTCTAGGATGCTGCCTTCCTGGCATGTCAACCATGGACCTTTGCCCAAAGCAGTTCCCTTTTCCTTTTTTTAAGCACAAAAGCAGTTTTCCACAACCTATATATCACAACCTGTCTCTGAGTGTCTTTCCTGGTGTCTCAATAAACTATCCCACTGCCTTAGCATGACCGGGCTAGAACTTGATGAGCCCTTTGGAAGGCTCCCACAACCACTAGATCCCAAACCATCTGCAGTGATTCAGGCATCCGGGGACACACAAGGGTCTGTTTGTGCAGACATTAGGAGAGAAAATGTACAGGCCACTGCAATGTCGTTGGCCACAATGTGACAGAAACTGTTGCAACTGTGACTCTGAATTCAAAGAGAAGCACAGACCGAGTGTCACCTGGAAATCATTTCCAAGCATGCTGGCTGGGGGTCAAAACAACACTTGCACCAGACACAGCCCCTAGAGTGGGGACAGAAGGATCTAAGGGGCTGGTGTGTTAGGAGTAGAGTCAGGCTCCAGCCCAGGAGTGGTGATGCAGGGGACAGCCATGTTTGTGGGGTCCCATCCAGTTAGCCCTGAAGTAGCATAAGTGACCAGGAAAGACACACCCAGTGTGGCCAGTGCAAAGGCTTTAGAAAAGAAATCCCTGTCTGCAGCCTCGTGGGCAAGGTAGCCACTGTCATGGAGTCAAAGGAAGGTCCCAGAAGCATAAGGGAATGTTCCAAAGGGGTACAGCATATTCAGGAGGAAGCTAAGGATACTCCCACCACACCCACACCACTACGGGTCAGGGACAAGGGACTCAGGCCCTGAGACTGAGGGCCTTGGGGACAACTTCGTGGCATGTCCTCCACCACAGCTCTCCCAGTAAGAAACCTGGGTTCAGAGCTACTATGGAGAACAAGAACTGCAGGCACAGTAAGGTTAACAGGTGCAGGGACAACCCCACGGGACATGACGGATGCCTGCCTCAACTGTTACCACCTCCTGGACCCTAAGCAAGTGCCATGTCAGGCCAGAGTGGGAGTGGGGTCCTTGAGAGCTCTGGGCCTGGGGCGGGAAGAGAAGGAACAACAAATGGACCCCAGGAAAGCTGCTGTGTCCCTGACCTCAGGCTGGCAGGTCTAAAGGGCTGCAGCCCCCTTCCCAGGCCACTGGAGGGCCACTCTGGTCCCACCCAGGCTGGGAATCCGTGCCTCTCAGGCTGTGCACACTCCCCAATTCGCCAGCCTCTGCAGGTGTGGTCTGCTCCCTCTCCAGGCATGAGGGCACTTTACGGAAACTCCAGGGGATAGGTGGAGTCACCCTACCAAGGACATTGAGAAGTGGGGTAGACAAGGAGGGAGCCTGCCACACTGAGGGCCTGACAACAAGCCTTTCAGGAATGACCTTGTAGGTGCATCTCTCCACCATGTACAACCAGAGAATTGAAATGTTGCGCTCCATTTGTGTTCAATGAATTGAAATGCATTCCATTGTCATGTACAACTATGTAGAACAAATTAAAAAATAAAAAAAGAAAGAAAGAAATGACCCTGTAGAGATTAAAAAGCCTTCAAAAAGAAGTCATGGGCAGTTCATATTAGGGACGCTGGAGACCAGTGGCCAGGGGCAGACCTGGACTATACTGCTTGGAACTTCCTGGTTGTGCAGGTCACTAATCTCTATGTCTCACTTTCCTCCAGTATAAGTAAGGCAGAGCAGTAGCCACTGCACAGTGTTGTTGTGGACACTGAACATTTAATAAGCAAAAGCTTGAAAAGAATGCTTGTGCCATTGTGCAGTTTATTAAGCATAGTATATTATCAATGTCATTGTCTCTCTCTCTCTCTCTCTCTCTCTCTCTCTCTATATATATATATATATATATATATATATATATATACACACACACACACACACACATACATACATACTGAGGATTGAACACAGGTGGCCTAGAATATAACTGGCTCAGGTTCTGTCTTGGATGGTCTACCATAGATCCCAAAACTGATCTTGTGGGAGACCAGAGGTGACTTACAGGAACCTTTTCACTCAGGTCCAGAAATCTACCATGCAAAACAAGGGGCACAGCAGAATCCAGGGATGGAATAGCAACCTTGGGACCAGCCCACAGCATAGTTCTTGAAAATTCAATATTACTACACTGGGCACAAAAATAGAAGACACTTCCCCAAACAAAGGCTCAGCAGAAACGACTGAGGGGCACAAGCCCTGGGACTGGCCAGGACATCCCAGTTTCCATCAGTCATGCCTGCCAGGGTCATCATTCTAAGACTTGCCTCCCACACCAGACCCCATTAAAGACCTCAAACTCTTATCTGGGCGCAGATGCTAGGGAGACTCTGTCACCCAATACCCACCACTAAGAGCACTCAGTGACACACTGACATTTCTTCACAATGTCCTTTTCTGCCTCCTTCGAAATGTTGGGAAAGGTCTCTTTACTGTGTTGACTGGTTACATTTCAAATACAGCATCTCACATGTCACATGGATCCCCAGACAACTCACATTCATTCCACACTTCCCTTATGGTTTTCCTCTCTAAAACAACTTTTCCACACTTTCTGCAACCTTACATTCCCTATGCTTCAACTCCTAATGTTGATTCAGACATCTTTTTAAAAGGGAAGGTTTATCTCTTTAACCCCTCCCCATCACATGTACCCTCCATCCACTGTCGCCTTCATACAATGATGTCGTGAAGGGTAGAACAGCATTACTGGTTTGGTTGCAATCACACATTCTGAGCTAAGTCATGTGGTTCATATTATGACCCTTCTAGCTCAGAAGAGCTTTTTGTATCCCCTCGAGTTAGTGATTGCCTTTGTTTCTCATGTGTGGTTCATCTGCCATGCTAACCCATAAGCCAACTCATTCTTCAGTTCCCTCCACTCAGGCTTCTACCCAGACCAGCCTACTGAAACTCCTGTTATCAAGGTCATAGACTCTTTCTGTATTGCCACATTTTGTGGGCATGTCTATTCCTCATTATCCATACTCCCCAAGCAGCATTCAACATGACTGCCCTGATCCATTTCTTAAAACATACTTTGTTTGACTTCAGTAACACTACCCTTACCTGGTTTTTCTTCTCTCACACTGGACATTTCTTCCCAGTGTCCTTTTCTGCCTCCTCCTTCTAAATGTCAGAGCATCTAAGAACTCGGTCCTCTGTCCCTTCTTCTTTGAGATGATTTTATACACTTTCTATAGCTAATGATCCCCAAATCCCCATCTCCATCCTGGGCCTCTCCCACTAGTGTCAGACTTGCAGTCACTCAACTGCTCAATGACACCTCCCTAAGGATATCCAATGGGCCTAGTCAAGCTGGGCTCTGGATTCTCTGCTGCCCCCTGCATCTCCCAAGCTTCCCCAACTCTGCCATCAACCACCATCCCACCAGCTGCTCCTCCCACACCTGACCCTCACTCTACTCACCCTGCTCCTTCTCTTCCCTCACCCTTGTCAGTCCTACCTCTCACATGCATCACAACTCTGTCTGCTTCTTCCCACTCCTGCTTTGGGATCCCAGAACCTGCCATTTCTTTGTCCCAGAAGGCTCTGCTCCCCTCACCCCTCCCTAGGATCAGCTTAACTGGCTTAAATGACTTCTCTTAAGAGAAACAGCCCCTGTTTTCCTGTCTAAAGCACTCTTCACTCCCACCTCTATTATTTTCTCACCCGAGTCTGTATTAATATGTCACATGGTGCCTACTACAACTTGAAGTTCAGTGTGTCTCTGTGTGTGTGTGTGTGTGTGTGTGTGTGAGAGAGAGAGAGAGAGAGAGAGAGAGAGAGAGAGAGAGAGAGAGAGCCTGTAGAATGAAAGCCCAAGGAAGGATGGGTCTCCATGTTTCATGTTTAGAACTCAAGCTCCACTCCTGGTAGAGAATTTGCCACCTGTGAGGTTTTTAATACACCATGGCAAGAAGAAAGGGAGAAAAGCCCTGGGGCCCAGTCTCAGCTCATCAGCTCGCCAGGAGTTGCTGTGTGACCTAGGGCAAGTCATACCTGTTCCTCAAGTGACTTCCTTGATGTCCAAACCCCGTGTTTTGGTCAATTTTTTATGTCACTGACTAAAATAGCCAACAACAACAACTTAGATTAGGAAAAGTTTGTCACTTGCAGTTTCAGAAGTCTTCATCTATGAATGTCCAACTACATTGCTCTGGGCCCAAGGTGAGGCAGCTTATCATGGGAGAAGGACCCAGCAGAGAAAATCTGCTCAGCTCATGATCAGGTCAAGAAGCAGAGAGAGGCGTAGGGGCCACAAGAAGATGCACCTTCCAGGGAATGTCCCCAGTGACCCAACTCCTCCAGCCACACTCCATTTGCCTACAGTTACCATAAAGTCAGTCCTTTAAACTAGGATGAATTAATTAGGTCTGTGATCCAACCATTCTGATCAGATCATTAGGTCTTGTGATCTAATCATTCTCTCTCTGAATATCCTGTATTAACAGATACATTTGGGGGACACCTCATATTCAAACCATAACACTATGCCCCGGCTGCCAAAACTCATGTCTGTCCCACAATGCAAACATTTAGTTCTCCCAAGAGTCCCACAGTCTCAACAGTTCCAGCATTGCCCAAAGTTCATTCCAAGTCCAAAGTCTCTACTGAGACTCAAGGCAAACCCTTGTCTTCGAGCCCCTATGAAAATCAAAAACAAATTATATCTACCCAATATGCAGTAGCACAGAGTAAACCTTCTCATTCCAAAAGGAAGAAATAGGGGCACAGAAAGGAGAAAGGGAGCCAAAACAAGACAGAAACCCAGCTGAGAAAACTGGTCCCCATCCACATACAGTATCTAGGACACATGGCTACAAGATGTTCTCTCCAAAGGGATTGGGCAGCCCTGACTCTGGCCTTGGTTGCAACATGCAGGGGCTCTCTTTAATCTTGCTCTTCCACCCCCAGCAGTTTTTCTCAGCTGCCAGATGTTACTGGCATCTCTTAATTCTTGGGGTCTCCATTCCAGCTTCAGCTTCACCTACAGGTTCACACATGGCCCTCTTAAGGGCAATCCATGAGGACTCCAACCCTGCTGCACTTTGCCTGGCCTCCCAGGCCTGCCTTTGAAATCTCAATTGAAGCTTCCATGGCCCCTGAACTTTAACCTCCTACATCCCTGCAGAACCAGAATCAGATGGATGATGCCAAGGTCCCCTGCCAATTCACACTGGGGCCCCTAAAATCATGGCTCCAATGGCCTCTGAGGGCCTGTGTGGCTCAGAAAGGTGAAACAACCCCCAAGCCTCCCCACCCCATGTGAGCAGGGCACCTCCATAATCTCTTCTCAAGAGAATTTTTCCTTTTACCTCCCTGAGCCTGCAATGGATGTGGTCTTGCAAATTTCTGAGATGCCCTCAAGGCAACTTACCCCATTGTCTCTGTGCCAAGTACTGAGCATCTCTTCAACAAACACATCTTGCTTGGACAGTTTTCTTTTTTACGGGGAGTGGTGGTGGTGTTCATATTTTTGGACGTTGATGAGCCTTTATTTCATTCATTTATTTATATGTGGTGCCGAGAATCAAACCCAGTGCCCCACACATGCTAGGCAAGCACTCTACCACTAAGCCACAACCCCAGCTCCTTGGATACAGTTTTATATGCACTTTTTTTTGGCTTTTTAGTCACTTGTGCATAGCTGTGACCAAAATACCTGACAAGAACAACTTAGAGAAGGAAAAGTTTATTTGGGGCTCACAGCTTTAGAGGTCTTGGTATAGACAATCAACTGCACTGTTCTTGGCCCAAGATGACACAGCACAGCATGGGGGAAGAAGAAATCTGCTCAGCTCTTGGCAGAATCAAGAAGCAGGGAGAGAGAAAGAGAGGGAGGGAGAAAGGGTCCATAAGGAAGATGCACCTTTCTAAGACAAGCCCCCGGTGACTCACCTTCTCCAGCCACATCCCAACTGCCACATCCCTACAGCCACATCCCAATAAGTCCATTCAAACTAAGACGGACTGATTAGGTTACAGCTCTCATAATCTAATGATTTCAACTCTGAATATTCCTGCTTTGGGGGTACACATTACAAACAATCATAACACTCTACTTCCTAGTCACAGAAGTCTTAAGGAAATAAGATGATAGTGCCATAAAACGTTAAGGTTTTCTAAGATCTTTTTACAATTAAATGTTGCAAAGTCCAGATTAAACCCCTTTCTCTTAACTTTCTTTAAAGTACTCCTACAACCCTTAAAGCACATTGTCCGAAAACAAGTAACAGTTCATTCATTTCAGCAGACCACCTTCCCTCCCCACTCCCACAGTCTTTCTCTCCTCTAGTTGGAGTGCACCATCTAGTGGCCAAGTCACTGTTCCAGCAGGGTAGGTCTCATTTTCAGATGGACTCTGCTACTAGCAGCAAGCAAGGCTTTCTCTCTTTCCCACTTTCCAGTTGCCTAAACTGAGGACTCTCTATCATGAAGACAAAGGAATGGTCTGTCACTTGAAGAAGTGAACAACAGGGACCAAAATTGTAGGAGCTGGAGAACCACCTCCTGCACTAAATAGAAGAGGGCACCTTATGTGGGACAGAAACATTTGAAAAAAATGCTGGCCCTGAGTCGGACAGGTACAGAACCGAAGCGGATCCACATCAGGACAGAAAAAAGAGCCAGGCACCCTGGTATACATGAAAGGCTGAGGGAAGGCTGAGGCTGCAGAACTGCAAGTTCCAGGTCAACCTTGGCAACTTAGCAAGATTCAACCTCAAAGAAAAAATAAAATGCTGAGGATTTAGCTCAATGGTAGAGCTCTTGCCCAGTATGTAGAAAACCCTGGGTTCAATCCCCAGTGTGTGTGAGGGAGGGGATAAAACCACTGCTCTCTGCTTTATGCATATGATATCTCTACTTAATGTCGCCCAGTGCTCTGAGGTCATCTTCAAGAGGAAGTCTACATCAATCATCCTAAAAGAAATTACAACAGCCCCCTCCTTTCCTCCCCACAACATATGCTAATCTACCAGTTTTGTGAGTAGACATCAAGCCCAAGGTTTTGTACATGTCTGGCAGGCACACGACCCGCTACCCCTGAGCCACACCCCAGTTCTTCTAATACAGTGTGCTTATTGCTAGAAAAATATGGCTGATCTTTGTTTCCTAACTAGGTTTTCATCACCATTCCAAAATACCAGGGATAATTTACTTATAAAGGGAAATGACTTATTTTGGCTTATGCTCTCAGAGGTTCCAGTCCACGATCCCTTGGGCCTGTTGTTTACAGGCCTATGGGGAAGCAGCATATGGCACCAGGAGCACACGGTGTAGCAAAACCACTCACCTCATGGTCAAGAAGCAAGAGAGAGCCATGAGGAGCCAGGTCCCACTAGCCACTTCAAGGACATGCACCCAACAACCAAAAGTGCTCCCACTAGGCCCCACCTCATAAAGATCGAACCACATCCTAATAACAGCATCCTGAGGACCAAGCCTTTAACATGTGACCTTTTGGGAAACAACCAGATTCAAACTATAGCAGTAGACCACTGGGATATGTCACTATTACACCTCTCCTGCTCCACTAAAATGAAACCAATGAAGGAGGAAATGAGTCCCCCGCACCATACAACCACTCCATTCCTGTGCTAGTGATCAAAATGAGGGCCTCTCACATGTTGTGCAAATTTTCTAGAAAGTACCCCCATCCCCCTCAAAATTTTTTTAAATGCATAAAACAAAACATAATTTCCATCATCATAACAAAAAAAGACAATAAGTTATTAAAAAAACCAATTACATTTATATGCAGGTGTTGAAATGTTACAACACATTTTGATATTGTCCCAAATGTGATTCTTTTTTTTAAAAAACCTACTTTAAATTCTCTATCATCTTCCATCTATTCAATGACAACTATCACCTGAAAATGTAAAAAAAAAAAAAAAAAAAAGTGATCTGGAGTTCAGACATGTGGCCCAAAGAACATGCAAATAACTAAGACAATGGAGTCAGAATTCAGGCAAGAAATAGATTCAGAACATCCATCAGAGTTGCTTATATTAAGTGGCAAAAACACAGAGAACCAGATTTTTCAGGCAGAGCTCTCACCCATGAGTACTTCTAACCACTATGAATTAGGTTGGCTATAGGCAGAGGGAGGACTGTACCTTTGCTTTGGAATCTGGAAATAACTCAATCAAATGTAGCCATAAATAAGTGTTTTTCAACAAAGCATAAAACACCCTTTGCAGTGGCTCTATGTGCACTTTTTACTTTACTTAGAGGGAAGAAAAAATGACTCTAAAGTAACCAAAGGAGAAGGAAGAGTTAGCAATAGAGACAAAGACTTTTAAAAAGAGAAAATGAACAAGGAGCAGGGAGAACAGGGAAGTAGGAGTAGAAAGCAGTAAAACGGGGTGAGATGGAAGATGAGGGAACATTCTCGACGATTTGGGGAATATGTTACACAATATTCTTTTGCTCTTGCCATTGTGAAAAGTGTCTGCCATAGATACTGTTTCCGTCATAGCCACTTTCCATCAAGTTCCCTTTTAACTAGAAGAGGGATGGGAGGAGGTGTTTCCTGAGGTAGATATAAATCCAAGCTTTTTGCTAAGATAATATATTCATCAGATCATATATTCTTACTTATCAGCTTATTTTTTTGCTTATTTGTTTATTTTGCTTTACTTTATTATACTCAGTTGATTCTGATGCCAAATGTGATTCTTTAAACCATTAGATTCCAAGCTCTAGGGGCAGCCAGAAGAGTGCCCTGATCTCCAGGTGACCATGAGTCTAAACAATCCTTAGAGATATTTCCAGTGACTTTATATGATGAGAGGTTGCCTGTCACCTGTGTTGGTGACATAGCCACAGATATTGTCAATTCCAATACAGGTGGACTGTAGCCCAGCTCCTAGCTGGAGGAAAGGTTGACTTGCAGGTAGAGGTGGGAGAAAGCTGGGATCTCGTCTATGCAAGTGCTGGGGGCAGGGAAGTGGCTGTGGCTGTGTGCTGGGGTGGGGAGGTTTTCTGGTTATTTAGGCTTAGAAAGAGGAGACCTTGTTACTAGAGGGCCAAGGACTGAATGTGTATGGACCAGGGTGTATGGATGGGATTCTAGCCAGAGGCTGTTCCTGCCTGGAGGAGTCCTAGGGTCCACCATCCCCCCCCTCACACCCTTTCGGGTATTGGAAGTCAGGAAAAATAGCTCTAGGTTGGGCTGAACTCCCCACCCTCCATTATCCAATTCTTCCTTTCCCACCCTCATGGCCCAGGCTGACCCAGCCTGCCTTCTCCCCAGGACACCTCAGGCCCTCTCTCAGTTCATTAGCAAATGCATGACATTGATGCTGGGGGGTGGACTGGTAATGAGAGGGTCCACCCTGAGCACACACAGCCTGACCCACAGTGACCTGCTGTGACCAGTAATGTGACTGCATTCTTAGACAGCTGCTAAGCAGGTCCAGCGCCCAAGCATAAAAAGACCAGGCTGAGAAGACTGCCACCAGCTGTGGATCCCCTTACCCAGAGTGCCCCAACCATGGCCAGTCTCAGCCTCGCCTGCTGCCTGCTGGGCCTTCTGGCTCTGACCTCCGCCTGCTACATCCAGAACTGCCCCCTGGGTGGCAAGAGGGCCACACTGGAGCTGGATATGCGCAAGGTGAGCCACCCAACCCTCGTCCTGCTATCTGCATGGCTATGCTGTGTGGCCTGGAGGCGGGACCACCTACAGGCATGACCCTCCAGTCCCAGGCGAATCTGAGCCTCTGGCAGATTTCCCCTGTGCATCCTGACCGTCGTCCATGCCATCCAGTGCCCTTAGCGACTGTCACCCCATGGAACCCGCCTGCACTCCCTGATCCCTGAATCCCAGGAATCTGCTCCTCGCACCCTGCGGGAGGGGACCACCTTCTTGGTCGCCTCCCCACTCCTGCTATCCCTCTTCCTCCCCGCAGTGCCTCCCCTGCGGCCCCGGTGGCAAAGGACGCTGCTTCGGGCCCAGCATCTGCTGCGGGGAAGAGCTGGGCTGCTTCGTGGGCACAGCCGAGGCGCTGCGCTGCCAGGAGGAGAACTACCTGCTGTCGCCCTGCCAGTCGGGCCAGAAGCCCTGCGGGAGCGGGGGCCGGTGCGCGGCCGCCGGCTTCTGCTGCAGCTCAGGTGAGCCCTGGGAGGCCAGCGCGGGGACCCGGGCTGGGTGGGATGCGGGGGGAAAACCGCCACTGACACCAACTCTCATTGCAGATGGCTGCCGCACCGACCCTGCTTGTGACCCCGAGGTCGCCTTCTCCCAACACTGAGCTCTGCTATCTCCGGACCCTTTCCGACTGCACCCCTAGCTCCCCATAGCCATTCCAAGAAGGAATGAAAATCCAGCAAACCCAGCGTGGTTGCACATGCCCATAATCTCCACTACCTGAGCACCAAAGCAGGAGGATTCCAAATTCCAAGGCCAGCCTCAGCAATTTAATGACACCCTATTTCAAAATAAAGGACAAAAAGGACTGTGATGCAGCTCAGTGGTAGAGCCAGTGCAAGGCCCTGGGTGTAATCCCCAGTACTGCAAATAAATCAATAAAGCAGATTCCCACAACCCTCCACTCTCCTGGTGTCTGTCTGAAATGGGAGGAGGCATTGGGGATGGATTCCAGCTGGGCTGATGGAAACTCAGAAGTGACCCAACATGCTTTCACCATCCTGAAGAGAAGAGGGAAGGAGCCCACAGGGGTCCAGGAATATAAAAACAGCCCTAGCTTCCCCTCCCAGCAAGGGCTGGGACCTGCAGCAGGTTCCCAAAAAAACAAGGATCCAAAAGGACAGGATCTAGTCATCTGCATGCAGAGACAGTGTCTGAGAGGGGAACAGGGGAAGGGGAAGGGACAGTGGGGATCCAATGACTCCCAGACTCTTGGAGAGAGGCTACCTACCTACTCCTCCTTGGAGATTGAAGGAGTAGAGCTGGCCTAAGGGAAGGCACTTGGCAGGGCTGAAACAGCTCACCATGTTTCAAAGAGCTGAACCCTTTCACCCAAGGAGGCCATGGCGCCAAGCTGGGGAGGCTGGGCTGGGGCACCCACAAGACCTTTGCCACACAGCTGGGTCTCACCTCAATGGCCTGACTTCTGCCTGTGTAGAATCAGAACTTGTCAGAGATGGGTACCACCCAGAGGACCTGTAGTTCTCAGCACCCACAGCCACAGAAATGACCACCAAGCGCTGAGGGGAGAGCAAACTGACAGAGCCCTTCCATGTATACTGCCCACCTATTCCCAGGTCAAGATCCTTTGGGGGATCAGATAAAAGCCCATCCCTCTCTCCCAGAACACTCCTCATTCTCCTGCCCATGAGGCTGGCCACACCTCAGAAGGCCCTGCTGAAAAACAAGAGGGGCAGATGGTTCATTGTTAAAAGTAAAACATGCTGGGTTGGGGTTGTGGCTCAGCAGCAGAGCACTCGCCTAGTATGTGCAAGGCTCTGGGTTCGATCCTCAGCACCACATAAAAATAAATAAAATAAAGATATTGTACGGGGTAAAAATGGGAGTTCATAACCCACTTGAATCAAACTGTGAAATATGATATATTAAGAACTATGTAATGTTTTGAACGACCAACAATAAAATAAATAAATAAATAAAAGTAAAAAAAAAATAAAGATATTGTGCCCAACTACAACTAAAAAAAATATTAAAAAATAAAACATGCTTGCCAGGTGCAGTGGTTCCCACCTATAATTACAGTGATTTGGAGGATGAGGAAAGAGATTCAGAAGTTTGAAGCTCACTTTAGAAATTAGTAAGACCCTCAACAAGTCAGTGAGACCCTGTCTCAAAATAAGACAAAAGTTGAACTGGGAATGTAGCTCAGTGATAAAGTACCCCTGGGTTCAATCCCCAGTACCCAAAATAAATAAGTAGATAAAACATGGGTTTTAGGTCAGTGCTGGAGCACTTGAGTAACGTGGGAGCATCTAATTCCATCTCTAGCAGACAAACAAACATATAAATAAGTCTTCCCATTTCTGTGGTTTTCTCACATACCAGAAACAACAAGTTCAGAAGGTCTATGCCCACACCCTACTCCAAGAGGAGTAGATCATTCGTTGTCTAATAAAAAACAAAACATGCGGGTACAGTGTAGCTCACTGGTAGAGAGCTTGCCTAACACGGGGGAGGCCCTGGGTTCCATTCACAAAGCTGCAAAAACTAACCAAGTAATTAAATAAACAAACTATAACTAAATGACATTTAAATGTTCCATTTCTTTGTTTATTTTTTCACATACCAGAGAAAGTGGGTAAACCAGCAAGAAAGTACCCCAACACCCCATCAGTAATGGAAAATCATGTGTAGGGCTCAAAACAGAGTGGAAACACAAATATATATATATATATATATATATATATATATATATATACACACACACACACACACACACACACACACTTTGGAGGACTGTAAGATTTTTAATTAACACATTTTTTTGTTTGTTTCTGGAAATTTAAGATTTTTTAACAATTACAAAAATAGGCAGAACTAATTAATGGTGTAAGCAAAGAATGCAAGAAGCTATGTCACCAAAATAGGAAGCAAAAGAAATACAAGGAACAATAATGTGTGGTGTTCAAAGACCTGGTGGAGACAAAAATATATACATACTATTGAAAACTTAATGTTTTAAGTTAAGCAATCAATTTTTTTTGGCACTGAAGAGTGAAGATTGTCTATATAAATTAGACAAAACTGGGGCTGGGGCTGGGGCTCAGTGATAGAGCACTTGCCTAGCACATGTGAGGCCCTGGGTTCGATCCTCAGCATCACATACAAATAAATAAATAAAATAACAATATTGCATCCACCTACAACTAAAAATACATTTTAAAAAATTATACAAAACTAATCTACAGTGCTGCAGTTCTAGGGTGGCACAGTGACATGAAGGGGTGTTCCCCAACAATACATAAGTTACCCAACTTCTGTATTGCTGATCACTGTTTGCTGGGCTGAAAACTGGACAGATGTGTTCAAATTATAAAATCAAGCAGCCAGGAGCAGTGGTCTACACTTGTAATCCCAGCTATTCAGGACTCTGAGGCATGAGGACTGCAAGTTTGAGACCAGCCTCAGTAATTTAGCAGTATCCTCAGCAACTTAGTAAACCTGTTACTCAAAAAACAAAAAAACAAAAACAAAACTGTGGCTGTATCTCAATGATAAAGTGACCCTGAATACAATCACAATTCCCAGTAACCAAAAAAGTAAAAATAAATATTAAACTATGGTCACGGAATTTGTTCATTCTTGTGTACTTGAATAAAATTTTCATTCCATGTCAACAAGATTGTTATTGATAAGAGGTCTGAAAAAGATCAGAGATAGGGTTGTGGAAAACCTGAGGCCAACAGCAAACCCGACCATGATGGCTACTGGGGTTATGAAAGCTTATTCCTCTCCTCAAACCATGTCCAGGGAGCACCAGACAGGCGTTGTCATGGAAAGGTGACTCACAGGAGAAATGGAGGTCCTATTCAAATCAACCATGGTGATGCCTGTGACCTGCACAAATAGGTATTTGAGGAAAGTTGTTGAAGTTCTAAGGCCCCGTGGAAACCAGGAGTGTATCAGTCAGCTTTCACTTACTGTGACAAAATTCCTCACATCACCAACTTCCAAAGAGAAAGTTTATATTGGCTCATGTTTTTAACTGATCTCCATCTGTGGTTGGTTGCCCAAATGCTCTTGGATGTATGGCCAGGAAGTCATCATGGTGGGGAAGAGAAGAAGAGGTGAAGTCATTCCCCCCATGGCCAGGAACAATGAGAGGAAGAAGAGGAGCTGGGTCCCAATATCCCCTTCAAGGGCAGGTCCCAGTGAAAGGAAGAACCCCCAACAGGACCCACCTCTTAGAGTTTCCACCCCCTCCCAAGAGTGCTAAGCCTGGGACTAAGTCTCTAGCACATGGCATTTAGGGACAAATTGTAGTTTGGAGCTTGGAGTGGGGGAGAGATGACACTCTTTACAAATTGACTGTGGTTGGGAAGTTACTAAAATGAATATGTTTATCAAAGCTCACAGAAATCTACACCAAAAACAGTGAATCTTACCCTATGTAAATTTTATCTGAAAAGAAAAAATACAAAAACAGAAAGCCAGGTGTAGTGGACTCTGCTTGTCGTCAGTCCCATTTACTCAGGATGCAGAGGCAAGAGGTTCACTTGAGGCCACAGTTTTGAGACCTGCCTGGACAATGCAGTGACACCCCTTATCAAAAGAGAGAGGACTGGGGATGTGGCTCAAGTGGTAGTGCACTCGCCTGGCATGCATGAGGCCCTGGGTTTGATCCTCAGCACCACATAAAAATAAAATAAAGACATTGTGTCCACCTAAAACTAAAAAAATAAATAAATAAAACCTTGGATCTTTAAAAGAGAGAGAGAAAGAGAGAGAGAGAGAGAGAGAGAGGGAAGAAAATAAAAGGAAGGGCTGGGAATGTAGCTCAGTGTGAGAGTCCTTGCCTAGCACCAGTGAGACCCTGGGTTCCATCCACAGCATCACACAAAAGAAAAGAAGAAATAGAAACAGACCTGACAACAACGAATAGGGCAAGTCATGTCATCCAAAGAGAAAGCCAAAGAAATACAGGGGAAAAATGTTGAAATTGGGCGAAATATAATCAAGGAGAAAGATCATTAGGGACATGTGATTGTTACATGCAGGTAAAAACAACAACACATCAAAAAGATACTATGAGCACATCTGTATTTAGCAATGTGCCTGAAAATACAGATCAAGCAACAAGTGAGAGAACAATGAAAAAGAAAGGAAAAACGCCTTTTTTTGGTTGTTGTTGCTGTTGCTGGGGACAAACCCAGGGTTCACACAGTCTTGGCAGCTGCACTAGCACTGAGCAGCTGCCCCACCACCAGCCAATAATTTATTTGGAGTGTTTCAACATATACTCACAAACATCAATCTGATGAAATGAGCAAAGATATACAAGATTTTAATAACACCATTTAAAACTTTGAACTAACAAATATCTAGAAAACATACGGAAAAGCCAGACAATGTGTGATTTGGCGGGGTGGACACATGAAATACAAAAATCCAACCATGGACAAGCCACCAAAGAAAGCAATTGGTACAGAATCGACACCGTACAGATGATGTTCTCTAATCTCAACGCTTAAAATTAAAGATGACAAAAGATGGCTAAAGAAAAGGCTCGAGTGGCCACACTCTATACACCTATTACAAAGAGCCCTTGGGTGAGCATGGTGATCTTCAGGATATCACCAAAGGTCAAAGGAGGAAAGCAAGACACAGAGGAAAGCATGCAGCTTTAGGTAAGTAAGGGAAGGCAAGAAGTGCTTCTTTGATCCTTCTGTGCTGGGGAGGGGACCGGGCCTGGTGTATGCAGACCCTCTCCCACCGAGCTCCACCTCCAGACTCTGCCTGTTTCTTAATAAGCTAAATATTGAACTTGAGATTGGTGAGAAATCAACAGAGAAAGCCCAAACGTACATGAAGGAGAAACCCAAACAGAAACAAAGGACAGAAAACACTTAAATAAAACACAAACAAGGGCTAGAGATGGAGCTCAGAGGTAGAGCACAGGCCTAGCCCATGGGAGGCCCGGGTTCCATGCCTGACACTACAAAAACAGAAAACAGAAAAAGCAAACACACACACAAAAAAAAAAAAAAAAGAAAGAAAGAAAGAAAGAAAAAGAAAAAAGAAGAAAAAACATTTTTTAAGCATAAAATTATTTATATACAAATATTAAGGTAATCACGGATCTGGGGTTGTGGCTCAATAGTAGAGCACTCACCTAGCATGTACAAGGCCCTGGGTTTGCTACTCAGCACCACATAAAAATAAATAAAATAAAGGTACTGCATCCAACTATGATTAAAAAATAAATATTTTTTAAAATATTAAGGTAATCAAATAGCCTTTGCTGAGACTCACCAAGATTTTTCTCCTTCTTTTATTTAAATACAGGGTCTCACTAAGTTACCTAAATTGACCTCAAACTTTAGATCTTTCTGTTTCAGTCTCCCCAGCAGCTGCGATTAGAGGCAGCACCACCATGCCCGATTGGGAGAATTTTAAAAAGATGCTCACATTTCAATTTTATGAACTCACAAGGGTGGAGACCTGGACACTTCTCCTTAACTCTTGACATTTGTCACATGCTGACAGAGCTCTTCTGTCCCTGGAGAGACTGAAGAGACAGAGCAAGAGCTACCTGACACTTGTGGATTTTCCCCCTAACTGACTCTGCAGCTGGGTCATGGGGCTCAGGAAAGGAAGAAACATGGAGCAAGTTGGCAGTGGGCAGAGGTGACTCCTTCTCAGAGGTGGGCGTGTGACTGTTCTGAAGACAGGTGGTGGAAAAGGAGTCTGTGGGACTGTGCCTACGAAGAGGAGGGGTCTGAATCTCACTGTGACACCAGCACCAGGCATTGGATCCAGTACAGCCAAGCCACCTACCTGCTCTTCCACCCTCTTCTGACTGGAGGTTAATAGATTCCTGTGAAGTCTAGCCCTGCCCAGGCCCTAGCCTACCTGGGGGCATAGCCTCACAGAGAAGAAGCAGGGACAGGAGCTGGCCTATCCCCTGACCTACCCAGCTTCACCCAGTCTCACTGAGTGCCTTCACTGCACAGGATGCCAGGGCCAAGTCAGGGGTGGGACACAGGAATCTCTGAGGAGACCGCAAGAGAGCTTGAACTGGACAAGGCACATCTGTCCAGGGCTGACCCAGGCTGAGCTGCTTGGGTCAGAGGATCTGGCCAAAGTCTTGGGGGCAGGAGCAGCACTTAGAGTGATTTCTTTCTGCCTGGGATCCCTCCAGGCCTCAGTCTGGCAGACCATCCTCTGACAGAGGATCCCCAAGAAAATGCAACCTCCTGTGGCCCCCAGGCCTGGAGCAGGAGAGCCCAAGGAGGGGATACTGAGAGCAGAGGGACAAAAAGAGAAAAATAGGAGGTGATGAGAAGGTGAGAAGACACTGGAGGCAAGTGGGAGATGGAGGGGCCTGAGAGAGAAGCCAGAGAGAGCCAAGGAGCTGACGCATAGGGAGAAGGGAGGTGAAGGGACAGAAAGAAATATAGGGGCAGGGGCCAAGTGCTGGTGACATCTTTGCCCTGATGTTGAGTGTGTCAAAGGGCAGTCAGATTGAGTGCACCTAAGTGTGTGGACACTTGTGCCTGTCTATCATCACGTACCCTGTGTGTTTCTCTGGGCATCTGCTGTTCTGAATGTGCTTCTCATGGAGCCATTTGATTGTGATCAAGAGTCACAGGCACGCCCATAGCAGTTGCTTTCCTCTTTCTTGGAGTGTATGAATGGTGGTCTGGGTCTGGGGTTTGCCTGCCACTCTGTGGAAAGTCCCTAATGGTGGGTCCACCTGCAGAGATGGCAGGAGGACTTCTCCCTACTAGGATGAAGTAGATCTTGCACTGGGAATTGGGGACATTCGTGTGTGTCCCCTAAGCTTTTTGTCCTAGTCTCCTGGAATGAAAATGGGTACTGATAGTCGCCCTTGGCTTGTCCCCTTCTGCCTTTCTCACTCTTCCTTCATTCTCTAGCCTCTGCGTCTCTCTGTTCATCTGCCTTCTCTGTCTCAGTCTCTCTTGCCCATCACGTCTTCTCCCTGCCTGCCTTTACTTCTTTGTCCCAGTTGGAGAATCCCCAGCCCACCATCTCCAGGGTCATCCTTTGCCTCTGGACTTTTCCCTCAGCATTCCCCTAGGTGGCCCTGTCCTCTGTTTTTACATTTCTCTATTCGGTTTCCAGGATCGCTTCCTCTATAGCATCTCTCCCTTCTATGGGGTGGATCTGCCCTCGACCACGGGGCAGGAACTGACTGGGTCGGGACCGGGATCCGCGCCACACCCATTTTCCTCTTTCCTCCCGGGCCCAGAGACTGAGACAGACACTCGAGTGCATTTACAAAGATTTATTTTCTGTGCCACAGGGGCTGTCGCGGGAGGGCGGGGGCAGGGCGGCGGGAGGGATCGGCTCAGTCCGCGCCGGGCTTGGCGAGCTCTATGGGCTCGGCGGGCTCGGGCGCCCCTGCCAGCTGCAGCAGCCGCAGCAGCAGGGCCCCCGTGGGCCGGTCCAGCTGCGTGGCGTTGTTCCGGTCGCTGGCGCGGGCTCGGCGGCGAAAGCCCTCGCGGCACTCTGGGTCGCTCACACAGCTCTCTGCGGAAAAGGACAGTGTGAGCGCGGGCTCCCCGGGGCTGGGCACAGATCAGGGGCCTCGACCTCAGTGTCCCCCCGTCCCCGGACCCTCGCCGCCTGCCTCCTGAAAGCCCGCACCTTCGTTGCAGCAGATGCCGGCGGCCGCGCACCGGCCCCCGCTCCCGCAGGGCTTCTGGCCCGACTGGCAGGGCGACGGCAGGTAGTTCTCCTCCTGGCAGCGCAGCGCCTCGGCTGTGCCCACGAAGCAGCCCAGCTCTTCCCCGCAGCAGATGCTGGGCCCGAAGCAGCGACCTTTGCCCTCGGGGCCGCAGGGGAGGCACTGCGGGGAACCGAGAGGGTGAGAGGGAGGGGACAAGTGGTGAGGACGGTGGAGGACCCCAAGAGGCAGATTCTGGGGTCCAGGGCTTGGGAGTGTGCGTGATACCATGGGAGCTGCAGGTGCCGGGGTGCTGTCTGTGCCTGACAGTGGTCAAGAGTGTGTGAACAATCTACTAAACTCAGGTTTTCCGTGGACTGGAGACCAGCTCTCAGTAATAGCCCTCAGCATCCTCCCCTGCAGTTATTGGAGGGGCTATAGGAGCGAGTCATCTTACTCTTCAGCTCTGGGTCATTGCAGTTGTGCACCCCTTAGTCATCTGCCCACTCCATCCTCATTCCAGACCTTCCTCCTGCCCCATTACTCAAGCTTGGTCCTTATGCCTTATGGCCCTCTGGATCATCCAGAGCACATCCTGGCCCTTCATCCCATTTTCTGGCCTTGCCCTTGCAACCCACCACTAACCCTCAACAGGGGCAACTCTCTGGTTACCAAACTATGGCCAGTTAGGTGGGTGCCAGGGGTGTGAGCTCTAAAGGAGGGCAGGGCACCTAATTCCTCAAAAGGAAAAAAACCCATCTGCCCAGCCTCGCTTATTCTACAGTTCAACATGGAGCCACCTGTGACCTGGGTAGAATTGAGTATGGATATCAAATTTCCATCAGCTCTGCCACAACTGGAATAGAAAGGAATCCGCTGAACACACAACACTAGAGAATTGGGCTAGACACCAAGCAGAACTTCCTTACAGGATGCTTGGGTGGTCCTCCTGCTCAGGCCAGCTCAGATCAATGGCCATCTGTGTGTGGGGTCAACCGCCTGTGGCTGAGAACAGCTGGTACTGGGTGGGGAAGGCCTGGGATGGCAGGTGGGACAGAGCCTCTGATCCTCCAGCTAGTCTGGATGAGAGGACCCCACAGGCTCAGAGACCTCCCCACCCCATTCTTCCTGATCCAGCCCCAAGCCCAGTTACTGGGGAAGCATCTCTTTCCTACGTCCCTTGTCTAGTTAGGGTCTATGTCCAACAGCCCCTTCTGCTCCTCCCAACTTGCCCAGCAGCCTGGTCCCTTCTGACCTAGCCTGATGGCCCTTCTGCCCAGCCTTGTCTCTCCCCTTAAGACTGGCTTCTCCCAAGGATTCCCTCCTCCTAGCCCCTACCAGTCCTGGGGACTTCCCACTCCCAGCAGCCCTGAGATGTGCCATGGTGCTACCTGTCTCAGCTCCAGGTCGGACATGGCCCTCTTGCCACCCCTCGGGCAGTTCTGGAAGTAGCAAGCAGAGGTGAAGGCCAGCAGGCCGAGGAAGCAGGCAGGCAGCATGGTGTCGGGCATCCTGGCGCTCGCAGTACAGCACTGTGCAGAGCTGCTGGGCTGGCTGTGTGCTGCTGCCTTAGCAGGCTGCCTATTTATGTCTGCAGGTGTTCCTTCAGAGGTGACGTGACTGCCATCCCCCCTCCCCAGTGGCTCCCCAGGAGCCCTCAGCAACCAGGTCCCAAGCCATCAGCAGTGATTCATGTGTCTAGGGACACACGTGGGACTCAGTGCAGAAGATGGTGGAGGAGGGAGGCAGGCCACTGGAATGTCATTGGCCATAGTGTGACAGGAGCTGCCGCAACTGTGACTACAACTCTCTAGTCTCTGGGAGAGGGACAAACTGGGGGTTACCCAGAGACCATCTGAGCACTCTGGCTGCCCAGAGGAGACTGGGGGTCAAATGACCCCTTCCACTTAACACAGCCCTTATAGAGGGGGAAGAGAGGCCCAAGGGGCTGGTTTGCTCAGAGCAGGGTAAGGCTCCAGACAGGAGTGGTGATGCAGGGGACAATCACATTATCCCTGCAAAAGGACAAATTCCTGGGAACAACACAGCAAAGGTGGCCAGGTTAGAGGACTTGGGAAAGGGAATTCCTATCTGCAACCTCTTGAGCAAGGCAGCCACAGTCATGGAGTCAAGGGAAGGTTACAGACCACAGGGCATGGTTCTCTTGGTGATAGTGTGGGTGGCAATCTTCTGGTGGAAGCTCTGGACACTCCCACCACACCAAGACTCTACAGAGCAAGGTAAAGGGACTAAGACCCTGAGACTGTGGGCCTTGGTGGCAACTTGGTGACATGTCCCCCATCACAGTCCTCCCAATCAGGAACATGGGTTGGGGAGCTACTGTGGGGAGCAAGAACTCCAGAGTCTGTAAGGTCCACAGGTGCAAGGAGAGCCCCATGGGAACTGACAGCCTCCTGTTCCAACCCCCATCAAGACCCTAGGGCAAGTTCCATGTCAGGCCAGGGTGGAAGTGGGATCCTAAGAACTCTGGGCCTCCAGTGAAGGGAAAGGAACCACACCAGTGGACCCAGCCCAGGAAGAGAACTTTGTGTTCCTAATGTCAGGCTGGCAGATATAAAGGGGTTGAGGCCTCCCTTCCCCCAGGTCACTGGAGTGCTGCCTGCTGCCCTGGTCTTGGGCCCAAGATGGCCACCCTGGGTCTCAGGCTATGCACACTCCCCAGCTCTCCCAGTCCCCACAGGCTCTTGGCTGCTTCTTTAAGCACTGGGGGACTTCAAGTAAACTCCAGGCGGTGGTGTGGAGTCCTCTTCCCCGATAAGTGTAGCCATGAGGGTGCTTCCCACACCCGCCAACAGAAATGACCCCTTAGGGTCTTGAAGAGACTTCAAGAGGAAGTGCTGAGCAGTTCTTATCTCAAGGACATGGGAAAGCACTGGAGCATCCTGATTTGGGCAGGTCACTGACTTCTCTGTGCCTCACTTTCCTCCAGTGTAAAGTAAGAAGAGCAGTAGCCACTGCACAGTGTTGTTGTGGGCACTGAATATTTAATATGCAAAAGTTTGAAAAAAAGTGCTTGTGCCATTGTGCAGTTAATTAATAGTAGTATTGTATCATTAATGGCATTCTTAAAAACACAAAAAAATTTTTCCAGACAGAGCAGTTTTCTAAGTCACTCCGGGAAGAACATTTTCATTCCACCTGTGGCTGGAAACAAGCTGGGTTATAAGACATTGTCTGAGGCTCTATGGGTTGTAAGACCGGCCAAGGTCATGTGTGCCTTGCCCCATACCTTACCCACTCTGCCTTTTGGGTTCAGGTTACCATCTGAAAACACATGAAGCCAAACTGACTGAGGGGCACAAGCCCTGGGACTGGCCAGGACATCCCTGTTTCCATCAGCCATGCCTGTCAGGGTCATCATTCTTAGACTGATCTCACACACCAGACCCCATTGAAGACCCCAAACTCCTCCTAAGTACAAATAGATGCCAGAGAGCCTGCTTCCCCCAATACCCAATACTCAGAGCCTTCAGTGAATGGGAAAAGTCTCTTTCCTGTTGACAGATTACATTTCAAATATAGCATCTCACGTATCATATGGACCTCCCAGAAAATCCACATTCCTACTACACTTCCCTTGTAATTACACCTTCCAAAACGACTTTTCCATGCTTTCTGCAACCTTATATTCCCTATGCCTCAACTCCTGATGTTGATTCAGACATCTTTTAAGAAGGGAAGACAGCTCTTTAACCCCTCCCCATCACATGTGCCCTCTATCCACCATCTCCTTCATACACTAATGTCATGAAGGTTAGAGCAGCACTACCAGTTTGGTTGCAACCACACCCTTCTGAAACAAGTCATGTGGTTAATATGATGACCCTTCTATCTCAGAACAACTTTTTGTGTTCCCTTGAGTTAGTGATTGCCTTTGTTTTTCATCTGTGGCCATCTGCCATGCTAATCCACAAATCAACATATTCTTCAACTCCATCAATTGAGATTTCTGCCCACATCAACCCACTGAAACTCTTCTTCTTTTTTTTTTTTAAGAGAGAGAGCGAGAGAGAGAATTTTAATATTTATTTTTTAGTTTTCGGCGGACACAACATCTTTGAATGTGGTGCCGAGGCTCGAACCCGGGCCGCACGCATGCCAGGCGAGCGCGCTACCGCCTGAGCCACATCCTCAGCCCCTGAAACTCTCCTTAGCAAGGTCATAAGCTTGCTGCCAGATGTGGTAGGCAGGACTAGGTCCTCACTGTCCATACTCCCTGTGCAGCATTCAACATGGTTGCCCTGGCCCATTTCTAAAACACATTTTTTTTTTTTTGGCTCTAGTGAAACTACCCTTACCTGATTTTTCTTTCCTAATACTGGGCACTTCTTCCAGTGTCCTTTTCTGCCTCCTCCTTCTATATGTTCCATTATCCCAGGACTCAGTCATCCAATCCCTTTACTTTTCTTTTTGAGGTGATTTTATACACTTTCTATAAGCTAAGGACTTCAAAATCCTTATCTCCATCCTGGGCCTCTCTCCCAGTTATCAGACTTGCAGTCACTCAACTGCCCAATGACACCTCCCTGTGGATATCCAATGGGCCTCTGAGACTTAACATAGTCAAACTGGGCTCTGGATTCTCTACTGCCCCCTGCATCTCCCAAGCTTCCCCAACTCTGCCATCAACCACCATCCCACCAGCTGCTCCTCCCACACCTGACCCTCACCCTACTCACCCTGCTCCTTCTCTTCCCTCACCCTTGTCAGTCCTACCTCTCACATGCATCACAACTCTGTCTGCTTCTTGCCACTCCTGCTTTGGGAACTCCCAACCTGTCATTTTCTTGTCCTAGAGGGCTTTGCTCCCCTCACAATACTGGATTGGCTTAAATGACTTCTCTTAAGAGCAGCCTTTTCTGACTCTCCTGTCTAGAGCATCCCTCACTCCCACCTGTCATTTTCTCACTTGGGTCTATGTTAATAAATCGCATGGTACTGACAGTTTGCTGTTCATGATCTTTTCTCTCCCAGTCCCCCATCTCTTTACTTATATGTCTGTATGGCCTTTATGAAAACCCCAAAGCAGACAGAACTCCATCCTTCATGTTCAATACTGTAGCCCCACTCCTAATAGTGTTTGCCACATGGGGGTTTTCAATACCTTATGGCAAGAAGGAAGGGTGGTAGGGAGAGAAGCCCTGAGTATCAACCTCAGGTCTCCAGGGAGTTGCTGGGTGACCTACAGCCAGTCACACATTTTCCCAAGCTTACTTCCTTGATGTAGTAACCCCACTTCCTACCTCACTGACATCTTATGGGAATCACATAAAAGGTTAAGATTTTCTATGATCCTTTCATAATAAAATGTTGCAAGCCTCCCAGTGAAACCCCCAATCTCAGAATATTCTTTAAAATACCCCTTTATCCTTAGGCCAGGTTGTCTAAGAACAAGTATGACAGGGTGGGCCTCATTTTCAAGTGGACTGTTCTGCTTTCAGATAGACAACTTCCTCTTTTTTCCATGTTCCAGTTGTCTTACCTGAGGACCCTGGGTCACTAAGGCACACAAATGCTCTGTATTTGTGCAGACCTAAACCAAGGAGAGCAAAAGTTGTAGGAGCCTGAGAACCACTTCTGCGTTAAAATGAGGAGGGCACCTTAAGCCGGGATAAATATTTGAGAAAAATGCTGGACCCCAGTCCCACAGGTATGAAACTGAAGAGGACAGCTATCTGTCCTCAGAGCACATCTCAAATAGACTGAAGAGAAACATAAAATAAAATCGGGTTGTGGGAAGGAGGAAAAAGATCAAAATATTTATCAACACTCTTAAGTGGATTGTTTTAAGGTTAAAAGAAATCAGAAGTTAAAAGTCCTTAGTAATTGTTAATATGCTTTGCTGGGCGTGATAGTGCATGCATATAATCCAAAAGGAAGCTGAAACAAGAAGATCTCCCGTTGGGGTCAGCCACAGCAATTTAGTTAGACACTGTCTTGAAATAAAACGTAAATATGGGCGGAGGTCGTGGCTCAGAGCTAGAGCACTCCCCTACTGGGTTCGATCCTCAGTACCACATAAAAATAAAAAATAAAGATATTGTGTTTGCCTATGACTAAAAAATAAATATTAAAAAAAAACATAAATAGCTCAGCTGTAATCCCCCTCCCCCGGGATTCAATCCCCAGTACCGAGAAGGAAAAAAAAAATCTTAACAATAACCCAAGTTTAAAGCAAAATAAAGGAGAAAATGCAGGTTTGGTAAAATCTTCTATATTGAAACCTTGTACAGCGGCGAATTGGTTGTATTCGGGAATTTTCATCAAAAAGCTGCAGATCCCGGTGGCCAGGTCTGCTGCATTCCCTAGGGACCAGGAGCCCTGACCCTGCGGGTGGGGGTCAGGTAGATGAGGACAGATGTTTCCTTTGCTGGACTGGGGAAGAGTCAGTCCAGTATTCATCCCTCTTCACCCAAAAGCAGCCACAAAAGGCGTCTCCTGGGCGGGGAGATTGGTACTGTTAGTCACTAGTTAAGACTAGAAAGTTTGAGGGCCTCGGGGACCAAACCCGCGGAAGCGCGGCGGCCGGGGTCGCCCACAAATTGTGGGGCGCAGCGCTGGCGCACGCCGTGCCTGACCCGCCGCCCTAATGAGGCGTTCTGTGCAGGTACCTCCGGGAGCCGCGGGATCGCGGGTCGGCGCCACCGGGAGCGCGGCGCCCGGAATCACTTAGTGCCATCAGCCGCGGGCGGGAGGGACCCACTTCGCTCACTGCCAAGGTGACCGCAGCTCCCCCACTCGCTGCGGCCCTGCACCCTCCCCAGCGGAGCGACGCTGAGCACCTAGCGGAGAAACGTGCGCAGAGTGGCCGCGAGGCCCTGGGGCCTGGGGTACCAGGACTCCACAAGGGATCCTGGACCCTGGCCGCCGCTGAGGTCCTACCCCACCTGCCAGACCCCAGCCCACCGGCCAACGACCCCACGAAGGGACTTGGCGGCGGGGAGGGGGAGGGGAAGAAGAGAAGCCACTGAGCAGAGAATGCTGCCCAGCATCGCCAGTGTCTGTGGTTTGGGTACTGAGGTTCCTGGGTCGAGTGAGCAGGAGAACACACCTGGCAAGATAAACAGCTGTGCAAATGTGTGAAGAAGCAGGATCCAAGCAAGCCAGCGTGTGTGAACGTCATGCAGGACACGCAGACTATAGAGTATGCTGAATCTCAGGCTGTAAGAGTCTGCCCCAGCACTGAGTATGTTCCAGCCCTGTTCATTTTTCCTCCTTGAATCGCATAAAACCCCACGAGGCAAGAAGTATTTTTTACCCCATTCACAGACAGGAAACCAGAGAGAGAGAGATTGAGTCACTAGCCCAGGGATGCCAGGTAATAAACAGCAGCCCTGAAGTCAAACCATACACTGCCTCAAAAAAAAAAAAAAAAAAAAAAAAAAAAAAAAAAACCCTGACATTAACCTTGAGAACCTTACCTATGTATGTATGTATGTGCAGTGTTCATATTTAGTGGTGCTGGGATGGAACCCTGGGCTTCCAGCTAGTCTGCCAGTGGGCTACATCCCAGTCCTCTTTTAATTTTTTTTTTTTTTTTAATTTTGAGACAGGGTCTCCCTAAATTGCCCAGTCTGACCTCCAACTGCTAAACTTTGGATCCTCCTGCCTCAGCCTCTGGAGTAGCTGGTACTACAGACAGGCACCACCACACTGGGCTCCCACAAGGACTTTTTTTTTATTTATTAAGATTTAGAATTAGAGGTTAATGGCTCCAGGCCTGGCTTAGGATTCAGGGGTGTCATCCAAGGATTCCTTATTCCTTCCCTCTTCATGTCTAAATGTCTCTCCCCATGTCAAGGGGGCAGTCACAAAATGGGTTCCCTCCCCAACCCTCTTCCTCCTCAGGGGAAAGAAACCCACCCAGTACCCTCACTCCCAAGCTCTCAAGGCTTGGCAGGAACCTGGCTGCAGAGCTCACACCCAGTCCATTGCCCTGATTGAGTTTGGCCACCAATTGGGATCTAAACCTAGCATTCTTATTCCAAAGTGGCCCTGACAGGGATCATCATCCTTAGTTTTCAGTGACTTCTCCCAGGGTTGGAATTTGCCATTCTGAAGGAAAATGGGTCTCCATCATACTCTAAATTTTGCCAAATTAGAGGGTCCAGCACAGTGGTACACACCTGTAATTCTACCTACTTGGGAGGCTGAAGCAGGGGAATCACAAGTTCAAAGCTATCCTGGGCAACTAGGCGAGACCCTGTCTCAAAAAATGAAAGAGCTAGGGATGTAGTTCAGTGGTAGACTATTCCTTAGCCTCTGGACTTAATCCACAGTACCAAAAAAAAAAAAAAAAATCATAAGTCAACTAACAAAATGTTAAATAAAACATGTTCTATCCTCCTTAACTTGATATGTATATTTTCATAAGGACCTGCAAGTCCAAGTTCAAGTTTTGGAATTCCTTATTTGGAATTCCCATACCCTTTGGAGTTCTGCAGCAGGACTTGGCAGTTTGGGAGGGCTGACTTCTCCTTATAGCCTTGCTCTGTCCCCATCCCAAGCATCCCAGGCTGCAGGATCAAGTTCTGCCCATATACCTCAAGAACTGCCTCCCTCTTCCACTGCTCAGGCATGCATGAGGAAGCACCCAACCTGGGGAACAGAACCAGGGAAGAGGATGTCTCCAGCACTAGACACAATCATGGGAAAGTTAGGCAAGCCATAGCTCACAGGGTGCAGATTTTGGGGGGACTTATCCCAGTCCTTGCCCCAATGTGAATCAGATCAGGCTCTCTAAGGCATGGAGACAAGGCAGGAGCCTCTCTTGTCTGGGTCTTAGGCATCACTGGAGCTTGAAACCCTCAAACCCTGAAGTCTCATAGTGACAAATCCAACTCTGCCAGAACTCTGCCATCGGTAGGCGCAGGACTCCAGTGACGTAGGACTTCATTTCCAACTGCCATCGGACACTGAGATCCACACCAGAATTCAGACATCAGACTCCTTGTCTTCTGCCCCTTCCTGTGTCACTGACCTTGAGTTCTTGGATCCAGAGTTGTGGAAAAGAACTTAGACAAAATTTAAGTACAGGCAAAATTTTATTAGGATTTGAGCCAGAAGGAGGATACCACTTGGGGGTCAGAGAGCTCAGGCTGACTCAGGCAAAGAACAAAGGTGAATAGTTTTTATGCACCTATGGGGAAGACAGGAGCTTGTTCTCTCCATCTCATCACAGGTACAGGTGGGACTACAGTCACACCTGCGCTCTGTCATGCCTTTTCATGTGTTGTGTGTCTTGCTGCCATCTTGTCTCTACCTTGGGGAGGGTTTATTATGCTAATAAGGTAAAGGAACACTATTCCTCATATGTGTTCTCCTCTCACCACCTAGAGTTGCCTTTACCATCTGGAAAAGTGTCTAATATGATTATTTTGAGAGCTGGCATTTCTACTGACCACATACGAAGGCCAAGCTGACTCTCCCAGCTCCCTACCTCCTGGCATGTTCTCTCACTCCCATAGCCTTGAAGACTAGTTCACTATTTAACTCCTAATTTTATGCTATGGCTGCTAACTGAGATGAAGAGCTAGCTTGACTCTCTTATTCCCCCTGAGATCTTTTATCCCACAGTCCTTAAGAGAATCCTGTTTTTCATGGGGGTCCCTGACTGTGTCACCTGGACAATCTCACACATCCCTCACATGGTTGAAATTATATCACCAGCCCTCTGCTCTTGGTTTCATATTCTGTATCAAGCTTTGGAAATTTGAGCAAAAGGAATGTACTGGAAGGTGATGGAGAGCTCACAGTTTAGGGGAAGGCTAGAGAACCAGGCTTGAAAATGATGGCTGCTGCAGGGCCTCAAAACATAAACCCAGGCTGTAACAGGAATTGTCATATGAAATGAATAAGTCAGAAGAAGGATCTGGAGGGTCTTCATCCCACAGGGAATGGGTAAGGCTGGATAGGGCAGGGGAAGAAGTCAGGTGAAGATGTGGTCTCACCTGAGTTGACCCTCAGCATAATCCCACTGGAGTTTTTGAGTATAAGAGGTGCCAGAGAGTTCTCTACCCTGAAGCAAGAAGATTGATTGTTTTGTTTTGTTTTAAATAGGGATTGAACCCATGGGCATTTTATCCGTGAGCTACATCCACATTCCTTTTTATTTTATTTTGAAACAGGGTCTTGCTAAGTTGCTGAGGCCAGCTTTGAATTTGAGATCCTCCTGTCACAGCTTCCTGAGTTGCTGAGATTACAGGTGTGCACCACCATTCCTGGCAAGAGGGTTGATTTTTTTTAATATTTATTTTTCAATTGTAGTTGGACACTTTATTTCATTTATTTCATTTATTTACTCTTATGTGGTGCTGAGGATCAAACCCAGGGCCTCACACGGGCTAGGTGAGCACTCTACCGCTGAGCCACAACCCCAGCACCAAGAGGGTTGATTTTTTAAGGTATATATTTGTGTATTACTCAGTCATTGGCCAAAAAATCTGAGGAAGGAATCTCCCTTGATGAGGTAGCTGCCATTGGCTGAGGACAGGTGATAGGAGAAAGGCCAGCTGTGAGCCATTAACAATCAATGCTCACACAACATCTGGGGAACAGGTGCCCCCAGTAGTAGAGAAAAGAATCTGGGTGTACCATCTGGGTGTAGGGCCTGCTACGGATGCCTTTGGCAGGATCCCTCCACCAAGAGTCCTGTTCTGCTATCTATTTGCCTAGGTGTCATGTGCCCATCTCTTTAGTGTCTAAATAAACTCCCTCTGACTATAGTTGATGCACAAGGGGTAATGCTCTGAAGAAAATCAGGGTGAGATTACCAAGGGGAAAAGGATATTTGTGGAGCTTCTGAATCAACTGAAATATTTTCTAAAATCAGAACCAGAATTCTATCTTTCCTGCCCACATCCCTACTGTTAGCAAAAGCAACCTCTTCCTCTTCCCTCAGATGGATTTGTTACCCTAGAAATGCCTTACCCACGTTTCCATCTTTCTGCCCTCCTAGTCTGTGTTCCTTTCATCATTACATCCACAGGACCCCAAAATAGACCGAACCCTAGGTTTTCAGTACGTGACCAACTGAACTTGTCCCAACATCACATCCCTCATGTTCCTCCCCATGTGCTGGCTGCCTGGAGCCAGACAGCTGTGAAGGGATACAAATGACTAGCACAGGAACATTTCTGGCCTTTTCCCTGCCCTGTCTGTAAGGGGGATGTGACTTTGCCCTTCTGTTCTCCTTCTCCTTCCCTACCGCCTCAGGTGCAGTGGTCTAGGATGCTGTGGTGTTCCAGTTATTGCTGCTGGGTAACAAACCACTCCAAAATGCAGTACACAGAACCACCACCATTTTATTATGCTCACAGATGCTAAAAGTCAGGGCACAGCAAGGACACCTTTTATCTGCTTCACAATGCCTGGGGGCTCTACTGGACAGAGTGAGTGGTCTAGGGCAGGAATCATCCAAAGACCTCTTCACTCACATGCCTGGGCACCTGGGCAGGAGTAACCTCAAAGGCTGGGCTCAACTGAAACTATGAACTGGAGCACCTGCCTTCCCGTGGCCTTTCTGTGGGACTTGGGCTTCTCATAGCTTGGAAGTTGTGAGATAGTTGGATTCACATTTTATTTTTTATTTTTTCCCTTTGGTGGTACTGGGGATTGAATCCAGGGGATACTCTACCCTGAGCTATATCTCCAGTCCCCCTTCTTCTTTTATTGTGAGATAGGGTCTTCTTGTACTACCCAAGCTGGCCTAGAACTTGTGATCCTCCTGCCTCAGCCTCCCTAATCATTGGGATTACAGGAATACAATACTATGCCAGGCTGGATTCACTCTTGAAGGCTTTGCACTGTGGCTCAGGTCTTCAGGAATGAACATTCTAGAGCTGAGTTCTGTGGCATGTGCCTGTAGTCCCAGCTACTCAGGAGGCCTATGTTCACTTGAGCTTAGGAATTCAAGACCATCAACAAAGCAAGAACCCCATGAGAGAGAGAGAGAGAGAGAGAGAGAGAGAGAGAGAGAGAGAGAGAGAGAGAATGTTTCAGCAGAAAACAAGGAAGAAGTGATGTGGCATCTTAAAACAATCTCAGAAAGCACACAGGGCCCATTCTGCCATATTCTATTGGTTGGAACAGCCACATCTACCCAGGGTCAAGAGAAGGAACAGAGTTCATTTCTGACTGGGAAAATATGCCAGATAATTGGCAAACAATTTAAAATAATCATAGTGATGTGAAATCAGAAAAAAAGGAAACTAAGGTTCAGGACAGATTTTTCTAAAGACCGTTGAAGATGCACACCTGCAATCCCAGTGACTTGGGGAGGCTGAGGCAGGAGGGTTGCAAGTTCCAGGGCAGTCTCAGCAACTTAGTGAGTCTCAAAATAAAAAAAAAAAAAGACTGGGGTTGTAGCTCAGTGGTAAAGCACCCCTGGGTTCAATCCCTAGTATTGCAAAAATACAAGAAAAGAAAAATAAATAAATAAATAAATAAAGAGGGGGGACAAGCAGCTGTACAATGTAAGGAGACAAATGAAAGGGCTTAAGACTTTTTAAGTCTTATACAGACAGAGCTGGAGTAGATTGACCAGGTTGAGCCCAAGCCTATAGCCTGGTTTTTCAGCCAAGGAAACTGAGGATGTGTACTGCTTATCGTCATTTCCATCATCTCATTATAGAAGGTCACCTCACTGAGGCCATTGCATGCATAAGCACGTGCCCTGGCATCTCATTTGCCCTGTTGCTCATGCTCCTCTTCCCCTCCTCAGTCCCAGGAGCCAGAGCTCCCCCAGCTGAGCTCATCCTGTGAGTGGGAGGGAGGAAGGCAGGTGAAAGGGGTTCTCTCTGGAGGCTCCCAGTTTCTGAGACAGGCTAATTGCAGGCTTCCTAATTAATGAGCCATGGGGTTGCATTTCATCAGCTGAGTCAGAGCTGATGTCTGGGCTCTGGCCCAAGGGAAGGGTACCAAGAGTCAGGGGGGTCTCCCCCACAAGGATGCTTTGCCCTTCTTCTTTTCAAACCCAGTTCTCTTCACCAGTTCACAGTGGCCCCAACCCACCCTTCTTATTCTTGATGTCTTCCTGTTCCTGGCTCAGTCTGTCTGTCCCTCATGCCATTCCACTCCACCAGGACCATACCAGGTTCATCTGATACTGATTCACACATGGTTTCCCAATCAGTTTTTTTTTTTCAGACTTCTTCAGCCACACACATTCCATACCTGGGGTCTCTGAAACATGACAAGGCCACCCCAGCAGGATACTGAGGCCCACTGTTCCTGTTGGCAGTTTGCTAAAGATCCTGCCCATGCCTTCCTCTTTCCGTAAGTGCACAGGATGGGCACTTTTCCATTCACATTTCAGCCATATTTCTCCATTTATATGCAGCTAATTCTGCTGAGCCTTTGTTTGGGGAAGCATCTTCTATTTTTGTGCCTAGTGTTGTAACAATTGAATTTTCAAGAGTTATGCTGTGGCCTGGTCATGAGGTTGCTATTCCATACCTGCATTCTGCCGTGCCCTTGGTTCTGCATGGTGGATTTTTGGACACAAGTGAAAAGATTCCTGTATGTCATTTGATTGTTGGTTTCCCACCAGATCAATGATGGGATCTGTAGGAAACCATCCAAAATAGAACCTGAGCTAGTCATATTAGCTCCTCATATAACTGAGCATCAGTTTCCTCTTAATCCCAGAGCTGCCTGGATTAAATACATATAAAACATAGCTCATGTGAGGCTCGGAGGCATACATCTATAATCCCAGTGGCTTGGTAGGCTGAGGCAGGAGTATCACAAGTTCAAAGCTAGCCTCAGCAGCCTAGTGAGATCCTGAGCACCTTAGTGAGAAAATAAAATAAAATAAAAAATAAAAAGGACTGGGATGTGGCACAGTGGTTAAGTGCCCCTGGGTTCAGTCCCCAGTAACAACAACAACAACAACAACAACAACAAAACCAGTTCAGGACACTGTGCTTGATACTAGAAACTTTTCTTTAATTTTGGTACTGGGCGGGGGGGTCAAACCTAGGGTGTCACATATGCTAGGAAAGTGCTCCACCACTGAGTCACATCCTTGGCCCCCTTTTAAACTTTTAAATGCACAGATTTTTTGTTTTTCTTTTGTGTTACTGAAAATCAAACCCAGGGCCTTGAAAATGCTAGGCAAGTACCACTAAGCTACATCCCCAGTCCTTTTATCATTTTGAGGCAGGGTCTTGCTAAATTGCCCAGGCTGGCCTTGAAACTTGCCATCTTCCTGCCTCAAATTTCCAAGTAGCTAGGATTACAAGTGTGCACCAACTTGACCAATAAATGCATTTTTTTTGTTCTATGCATTGATATTTTATTAGTAGTAGTAGTAATAGTAGTACCGATAATTTAACCCAGAGATGCTTTACCACAGAATTATATCCCCAGACCTTTTTAATTTTTTATTTTGAAACAGGTTCTAATTAACTTGATAAGGGCATCAATAATTTGATGGGCTGGCCTTGGATTTGTGATCCTTCTGTATCAGCCTCCTGAATCGCTGGGATTATAGGCATGTAACACTACACCCAGCAAATGGCAAATGCAATATTTTGTGTTGTTTTAAACCCAGGGGCATTTAACCACTGAGCCATATCCCCAGCCCTTTTTATTTTTTATTTTGAGACAGGGTCTAACTAAGCTGCATAGTGCCTCACTAAATTACTGAGGCTGGCTTTGAACTTGTGATCTTCTTGCCTCAGCTTCCCTAGCCCCTGGGAATACAGGCATGAACCACCTCACTGGCAATAACTCACTTTTTTCCTCATAGAGAAGTGTTGCAAAGGAAAACACAAAATATTTGTGTGGTCACGTCTCCCCCCTCCCCCCAATAATGAGAATTGATCCCAGGGGCACTTTGCCACCAAGCTACATCCCCAGCCTTTTTTGTTTTGTTTTTAATTTTAAGGCAGGGTTTCACTAAGTTGCTTATGGCCTCACTAAATTGTTGAACTTGAAATCTTCCTGTCTCAGCCTCCCAAATTGCTGGGATTATAGGCATGCACCACCACACCTGACTGGTTGTGTATCAAAAGCATGGTTATAGGTAACATTGTTATTAGTATAAACCTTTCATGGAAAAGCTTGCCAACCACCACCAGGTTGTCTCTTGCTCTTTTATCACTCATCTCTATGACACTGGAGATTCTGTCACTCTTTGGGGCTGTCAGAGTAGCAGGCAGAGCCATCTCAAGCACCTCTTATAAGAAAAGGGAGTTCATGTTGGTAGTGTGGAGGCCCAGACTGTGGCCAATGCCCAGTGCAGGAAAGAGTTTCAAGCCTGCAATTCTCTCCATCACTCTCCTGCTCTCTCATTCTCATGAACTGGTACTTCTCCTGACAGGTTCATAAGAAGTAAGGGGCAAGCCACTCCACCAAGTTCATACTTTGGCCTAGCACTATCCAGAACTCTTGTCATGGTGGAAATGTCTTTATCTGTGCTGTCCAATACAGTAACCTCCAACCACATGAATATCAAGCACTTGAAATGTGGCTGTTGGGACCAGGAGCTGAGTCTTAAATTATGTTTACTTTAATTAAATACATTGTAATTAATTTTAATAGACTATCGACTACTATAGTAGACTGCAGCTCTGGCCAATTCCCAACCCAGCTCCTCCCCTTTCCATCCAGAACCCAAAGGAATATGCTGCATGTGCAAGTGGGTTGGGAGGCCAGGTGAGGCCACAGTAGGGGTGGCCAGGGAGGTGAGAGGTGGTGGTCAGACCAGCTCAGTACCAGGTCCTATTTCCAGTATGTCTACAAGACCTCTGTGGGAGGTGGCCAGTTTGCAGCAGCCCTATCCCCACCCCAGTGGCCATCACAATCAAGAGTCAGGCCAACATACAATGCCACCGGCAGGAGGTTGAGCAGCAGCCTTGTGCCTGTGGATGGTTTCCTCCAGGGCAGGTCTCTTTGTCTGCAGACCTATTTACAGCAACTCCAGCGTCAGAGGACCAGTTTCCTAGGGAATAGAAAGGCATCCAGCAGCTGAGTGGCCTTAAGCTGGAGGCCAATAGGAAGAAGCAAAACAAGTGTGGGCTTAAGATAAAAGTATGTATATCTCCAAGGATGTAGGCAAGTTCTGCCTACCCCTGTGGTTCCCATGTCTGGTTTTCCACTAGAGCTGCTAGGGAGTAAGAACCTGCTAGAAATGCAGATCATAGTCAGGTGTGATGTGAATGCCTGTAATCCCAATGGCTCAGGAGGCTGAGGCAAGAAGGATCTCAAGTTCAAGGCCAGCCTGAGCAACTTTGTGGGACTCTGTCTCAAAGTAAAAAATGAAAAGGACCGGGGATACAGCTTGATGGTAGAGCACCCTGAGTTCAATCCCCAGTATTGCAAAAAAAAAAAAAAAAAAAAAAGAAAGAAAGAAAAAATGCAGCTCACCAGGCCCCTGCAACAGGTCTGGTCTGAGAAGTACCTCCAGCATAGCTGTTGGAGGGGAGTTGAGGTGAGGGAAAGGAGCAGGCTCTGCCCTCATCCAGGTACTCTGCACTGCTCCCACTAACACCAAGTTGTTGGTTTCCAGGGCTGGGCAGACAGGACATCCCCCAGAGAGAACATCTTCAGTGGAGAGCACTGAAGACCTTGAACCACTGCTGGTGAAGTAGGCTGTTCCAGAGACCAAAAAGAGGGTGAGGGTAGCAAGCACCCCTCCCCCCCCCACACACACACTCCAACCAAAGTGCTCTGCTGGGGCTTTCCAGGAACCCAGCACATGGAAGGGATGGTGAGATCCTGGAGTGGTATAGACATATAGATATCCAAAGGGCACACAAGAGCCTCATCAGCAAGGGCATGGCTTGCCATCCATGCTTATGACCCTGAAGTCTTACATGAGGGTTGCATCAAGGTAAGGATCAGAGGGAAGTAGAAGTAAGGAGAAGACTACCTCTACAGCCGCCTTTGTGGACAAAATCCTAGGAACTCTCAAATGCAGATTCCCCCCAGCTACTCTAGAAGCTGAGGCAGGATGATTCCAAGTTTGATGTCATCCAGGGCACCTAGTTGAGACCTTGTCTCAAAACTTTAAAAATTAAAAAAAGGGGCTAGGGAGCCAGGCATGGTGTTACACACCTGTAATCCCAGCAGCTCAGGAGGCTGAGGCCGGAGGATCTTGAGATCAAAACCAGCCTTAGCAATGGCGAGGTGCTAAGCAACTTACTGAGACCCTGTCTCTAAATAAAATACAAAATAGGGCTGGGGATGTGGCTCAGTGTTCAAGTGCTCCTGAATTCAGTCCCCAGTACTCAAAAAAAAAAGGGGGGGGGTTGGAGATTTAGCTCAGTTATAGAGAGCTTGCCTAGCATGTGTGAGACGTTGGGTTTGATCCCAGCACTGAAAAAAAAAAAGAAAGAAAAAGAAAAAATACGCAGATTCCCTAAGCCCAGCTGCACCTCTCTAAATTCTAGAGTCTGGATGGAGCCCTGGGCAGCAGCCCAAGGCCTGTCTACAGGACTGCGATTAATCTCAAGAACAAAACAGGAGCATGTGGGGCCAATCCTTCCTTAATATGCTCAGCAGAGAATGAGAACACCATGGTGTACTTTCTCACATTCTGGTGAGTAGAATCTGTGTGATATGGTAAACAGAATTGTGGGAATAACAAATTTAAAAGAAAAAAAAAAACAAATACAGCCTATAAACAAGTGTTTTTTTCTGAAATGAGCCACAAGTAGAATAATGCCTTCCCCGCTTCTAAGAGCAGCCCTAGGAGCCAATTGAGTGCATGCTGATACCTGGCTAGGAGGTCACTCAACCCTCCCAACTGGCAAATGAATAGCAAACCTGTCATTTTGGGCTCTCCCAACTGAGTGGGTGTGAAAACTCCAGCTTTTGTTCTTTCAGCTTGTTAACAAGAATCACAGCCTAATGGGTTGCAGCGACTACTCATGGCTGCCCTGTGATAGTTCCACTTGTGTGGACGCAGGTGGGGAACAGAAATATGACGACAGAGACAGGCACTCTGCCAAGAGGAAGACATCAATAATCACTTTATTAAGGCGCTGAGTGTCTGCCGGTCAAAGGAGGAGGCTGAGTCATGAGCTCCACAGCCCCCACCGTGGTCAGTATGACCCTGAGACCCTCTTTGCTATCCATAGTCCATTGTGCTCCACTCACAAGGCTCTGCTAGAAAAGGGTATGGACAAGCAATTCAGGGAGCCCTCAGCATGGGTACTCCTGCCCCAGTGGGGCTGGCTTCAGCAGGCCCTGGGATCTGGTGGGGGAGTGGCAGGGAGGCACAGGAGGGTAGGGACATCCCCCAGCCTTCCCAGCCAAGCCTATGGCTTTTTTATCCTGTTGCCACCTGAGCAGGAGTGGAGTGTTTCCCCACTCAGTCCCTGTGCAACACTATGAGGTGATAAAGCCCTGGAGAAAAAACAGGCACTCTGTGCCTGCCACCATCAAACTGCAGGAAAGCTGTGACTCTGCTCCTGCTCCCCCTCTGCTCCTCCCAGCAAGTGCTTCTCAGGTTGAGGCTGGTCACTCAGAAGTGGACCCGCAGCACATCCTGGCTGGCAACTGGCTGCTGGCAGGCTGTGCATGTCATGGGCAGGGAGCGCTGCTTCTCAGCCAGGCAGGGTCGACATAGGAGGTGACCACAGGGCAGCTGGTACATGGGCTCCTTTTTGAAGTAGGAAGAAAATGTTCTTTTGCAGGAGGCACATTCAGGGCCTGCGATGCTCCCAGGCTGCTCTAAATCAGGAGACAGGATAGAGTTAGGGAAGGCTATTCCTTGGCCCAGGCTCACTCTGAGAGTCTGGCTTTTTCCTTCCTTAGCCCATCTCTAATCTGGGAGAAGAGGTGACAGGGTACTGGGTAAATTGGCAGGCCTCCTCTCTATAATCTCTGACCAAATCTCAAGATTCCTGTGACTGTTCAAGATGAACTGGCCTCCGGGACCAACAAACAGGACCAGCTCTTACCCCTAGTTTCCCAGCAAGGTATACTCTCCTGAACAGGCACAAACTCATCCTCATAATTGCAAGAAAAGGTGAAATGTGACAAGAAAAGAGAAAAGCAGAAAGTGGATAGTTAGGAGGTCACAAGAGGGACAGCTGAGATTTGCTTTCAGTCACCTTCCCAACACCTCAACCCTTATCCTGTGCTACCCTGACCTCTAGGGCAGGCCTCCCAGGGGGCCTCCTGAAGCTCCAGCCACTCCTCCCCCTCCTCCCCCTCCCCAAGCTGCACCTGTGGTGCTCTTCCTTACCTGAGGTCCTTGCCTGAGAAGCTGCTCTTTATCCCCTACTCTAGGGAGAGGCAGGAGCTGGCCTCACCTGTCTTCCTTCAGGTCCACTTCTCCATTCCTAGCCACCACTCCATAGGGGACCCCCAAAGCATCTCAAACTTTGAAACTTCTTAAACCTTAAAGTTCTACTTTGAAAATTCTTAAACCTAGCTCCCCCCACTCCATCCACTTTCATCATTATAATCCCAGCTACTTGGCACATCTCTTCCTGCCTGGATCACTTTCCTCCAGACTTGTCCTGGACATCTATTCTCAGCCCCCATCCATACAAGAGCACAACCTGACTCCCATGCCTCTGCTTTACACCTCCTGGGAGTGCTCCCTACCTTCTGGCACAGTCAATCCCTTGTGTGGCCTATGCAGCCTCGCCTCATACCCACTCTCATTCTTTAGGTTCCAGTAACTTCAAATCAGTTCTTTTCTGCATATTTTGCTATTGCTGGTCTCCTGACATTGTGCTTACTGTTCCCTCTGCTTGAAATGTCCTTATGACATGTGGCTCAGATCACACCCCTTTCAGGAAGCCAATCCTGAATGCCCCTCTCCTGTGCCTCTGGAGCTTTTTACAGTTGTTCTCACACATGCCTGTTTCCTCCCCTAGCTCTGGAAGCCCACATTCATGCTTCTTCTCAGTCCATTCTTGGGGCCTAGCAAAGCACTTCATATGGCCCACATTCAGTAAGTATATGTTGAATGGATCTGACTTCTGCACAAAGGGACCAGACATCAAGAAATGCACCTCAGCTCCCTGCACTGTGCACCCCAAACCTCACAGGGAAGTCCAAATTGCAAGGTGGTCTAAAGAGTGCTGTCCTACCTCAACATCCCTGAGGCTGTGGCCAAGAAAGAAGGGCCTGGCCTCCAGTGTTTTCATTAAACAACCTAAAAGAATCAGTGTATGTCCTCTAAACAAACAGGCCAAGAATCCACAATGAGTTGAAATATTCCCTTCCTTACTGGAGAATCTCTAAAATGAAGGGAAAACAGAAGGGAGAAAAAATGCAGGGAGAAGGAATGAAGAAAAGGAAGCAAAAGGCCCCAATTCTCTCTAGCACCAATGAGAAGTTCCATTGAAGGGTTTTAAAGGCCTAAAGCCCCAGGGGCAGTTTTAGAGACAGAAAACAAAAGTCACTAAGAAATAAAGAAAAGACACAGAGTGAGATGAGTGAACCACAGTGTGGCTTCAGATGAGATGGAGAGGAGGGGAGGCAGGGCTACAGCATGCAGACCTCAGAGACAGCAGGAGGCTAGGTTCTATTTTAAGTTCAATGGTATGCCATAGAAGGATTTTAAGAATGAAGTGCAGTTGGTAGAGTGCTTGCCTCGCATGCACAAGGCCCTGGATTCAATTCTCAGCAACACCACCACCACAAAAACAACAAAAAATGAAGCACAGTGATCCTGTTTACATTTTAATAAGATCCCTCTGACTCCTGTGAGGGTACTGAAATAGTGAGCAAGGGTGGCTGAGGGGAGCCAGCAGGGCTACTGCAGGGCTGGTGGAAAAGCAGCAGGAGTGGTGCCATGGTGGCAGTCAAGGGAAGCAGGGCACAGAGGACTAATCTAAGAACTACTCTGGAGGAGTAATGAAGGAAATGTCAAGGTCAGGACACTGACTTTCATGTTCAAGGCCTGACACAGGTAGAATATACTGCTTTTTGCCCAGATGAGCTGATTGAGGGGTGGAGGGGAACTTTAGAGGGCAGATACCCATGAAAAGAAGCTGAGCAGCTGTAGGGAGACTGGGGGTCTGAATCCCAAGGAGAAGTAGGAGCTGCATGGAAGGGAAGGGAGCCCCAAACCTCCCTAGTACTCCAGATGTCATATGGGAGACTGGCTAGATGAGAAAAATAAAAAAGAAGAAACAAAACTCCCCAGGAGAGAATATTTAACATGACATCTTAGAAAGAAACACAGCAAAAGAGTAGCTAAGCCATGAGTCCACGGATTGACTAAGGGCTGACTGAAGAAGGCCTTCCCTCTGAAGGTCAGTTTGCCAGGAAGCCTGTTACCTCCTCTTGGAGAAGGCAAACAAGCAGTGTTCTCCCCAGGTTGGAATTAAGGAAGGAGGGAGCTGGCTACACAGGTCCACAGAGCCCCCAGGGACAAGCCCAGCATTCTGTACAGGATGGGCCACCTGTTCTATGGCTCTGGGAAGATACAGGGGGGAGGGACCCAGGTTACCCGAGCTGGCGCCTGGCCTCCCAGCAGTGCTGCTCCCTCTTATGCCCAGGTGCTGGAGCTGTCCCCTGGTCAGTCGGGCTGTGAAGGAGGGCATGGAACCAAGGGTGGACATCAAGGCAATTTCCAAGCTTTGCGATAGCTTCTGCTCATGGGACACTGGATCTGTTGAGAGATGCAGAGACTACAACATTCAGAGGAAGTTCAGCAAAACAAGTCACAAGTCCTTTGAGGACTACAAAATAGCACCTTCAACATACATAAATGTAAAAAAAAAGAAAAAAAAAACCTTCCTACTATCTCTTAGGACTTTGATGACAGAACACAGGGAGTCATAGGCCTGGAAACCCTGAAAGTTCCTCTCCATCCCTCATGACTTCAAGGCCTTGGGCTCTCTAGCTTCCTGTTCCTGAACAAAGTGCAGGGCAGGCAGGGGCCACCTGGTGGCTCCATGAGGAACTGCAGCAGCCTTTCTAAAGGCCTCCCTGGAGTGCGCCAAGAAAAGGACAAAGCTAACAAATACCAGGTTTGTACCCCTCTCCCTCCTCCCATCTTCCTTCCCCAGCTGCCTTAGTCTTTGCCTTCCTCAACTTCTCCTACTGGGACCCTCAACACCAGGCAGTGATACTTGCCTGAGTTCTAGGTGTTGTGTCCTCTTTCTCCTGGTAAGTAAAGCAGAGTGGACTAACCTTAGTCACTCTGACCAGATCATGATCTAGGTAAGTAAAGCAGAGTGAACTAACCTTAGTTATTCTTTCTGACTAGGTCATATCAGAAAGCCAAGATATAGGATGAGGGTGGGGGCAAGAGGGGTTTGGGGGAGAGCTGCTCAAGAAAGGCCCCAGGGATCAGCCTGTTGGCAGAATTTGCAAGACTTCTCCAACTCAGGGAGTGGAATATTTTGTCAGGTTTGTAGGACATAGGACATCAACTTAGGGCCTTCAAGGACCACTAGTCCACATGGCTCTGTGTCACCAAGTCTGTCAAGGCCAACACCAGTGAAACTTCTACAAACAGACAAGAGATGTAAGGACCTTGTTGCATCCCATTGAACCTCAGATGCTTCCAGGAATTCCTGGGGTCATGCCAAAGACACAAATGTAACCATTAAGCACATTCTCAGCATAGCCTTTTAGAAAAAGACAGGAAATTAAAAGAATAATAAGATTTGAACAGACGGAGTTTCTTAAGGAAAAAAAGAAAAAAGGAAAAAAGCTGTCAAAGAAAGAGGTTCCTCCAAAAGCAACAGGCACTAATCATTAAAGGGAGTCTACCAAAGATGCAAAGAGTAGATTATTCTGATACTATTAAATTGTTCCAGAATACAGAAAAGGAAAATTTCCAAATTCTTTTTATGAAGTAAAAAAATCCCTGATATCAAAGCCTGTCCAAAGATAAACAACAAACTGAGAAAATATATTTTTAGCTTACATTAAGGTCAAAGGGCTAAACTTGATAAAATATAAAAAGTTCCTAGAGATAATTGGGAAACAACAACAACTGATTGAAAATGGGCAAGGAAATGGGCAGTCGATTCACAGAAAAGGAAACAAAAATAGTTTTTTTTTTATTAGAAATGTTCAAGCTCACTAATAAGAGATATAAAAACTAAAGCAATCATAAGATACCATTTTTTTACCTATCAAAATAATAGCTCCTCAATAAATAACAGTTCCTCAATTCCACAATGTGTTAGTAAAGCTAAGAGGAATCTCATATCACTAGTGGAATGGTCGTGACGGCAACTGGGCAATATCTATCAAGTCTACAGAAGAATATAACCCAGAAATGTGAATTCTATGATACTGTCCTACAGAGACAGCTGCAGTTGTAAAATTATATATGCACCAGGTTTATTCTGTGCAGTAAAAGATCAGAAAAAAACTTACCACCAAAAGGACAGGGTAACACTCTGAGCCCGGATCGGATGAATTCAAGCTCCTGTTCGCCTGCTTCCCACAGACAAACAGCTGTGACTCAGCACTAATCCATCCGGCTGAAACAACTGGTCAGCCCTTCTCATCCTATGGAGGTAAATGCCTACCGAGCCTTCATAGGTAGTGGCCACAGGTTTGAAACGGGGCTTGGGAGAGACAGTAAGGACCCACCCGTTGCATGGGTCGTCAGGCAAAGGGAAACGAACTGTCGCCATTTGCAAGAGATACCACCATGGCAGAGAACTGACGTCATCAGACTGTGGCGGAGGAGATAACTTCATTGAAACCTGCGGCTACAGGTGTGTAATTCCCTAGCCTTCCCTCTCCACACATCGGGGAAACCTGAAGGGCCCCTCCCAGCACTCCTGTGAGCATGATAGCCAGACCCAGGGAATCAGAGGTGGCGAGGGACCCGCGGCGCGGAACTACCGCTCCCACCAGGGCTGACTGCTGAGGTCTCTTGCACCAACTACCGGGGGAGTGGCTACCGGAGGGCAAGTAAAATTCGCTGAGGATTCTCAGCCCCAAGCTCTACAAACTTAGGGTCTGAGGGAATGGCAAACTGGAAGAGTGTGCCCAGTCGTTCATGAAAACAGGGCTCCCCGGAGCAGCAGACCTGGTGTGTAGCCAGTATTGTGGTGAGAGGGGCCTGGCTAGAGGAAAAGTGGGAAGTGACTAGACACAAGAGGAGGCCCTAGGCACTCAGGATTGGAGACTTGCCCAGTCTGGGAGGAGCTGCTGCACAGTGATTGGTTCCCGTGTATTGACAGGAGAAACTTGGCCTGGTGGGCACAGCGCCACCTACTGGAAGAGAAGTTAATCAAACGCTAAGACTGCATTTATTAGTTTTTTTTTCTTTTTCTCTTTTTTTTTTGATTTGGGTTTTTCTTTCATTTTCATTTTTCTTTCTTGTTGTTTTTTTAAATTTTTTTTTACAATTTTTAAAAAAATTTTTTTCTTCTAATTTTAATTTTAATTTTTTTATTATTTTTTTTTAAATTTTTTCTTTTTTTATTTCCTATTTTTTTCTTCTTTTCTCTTTTCATTTCTTTTCAATTATCTTATCCCCCCCTTCCTTGAATTATACCTGCTTACTCTCATTCTCTTTAGTGACTTCTTCCCTTCCCTTCTAATACCTTTCCTCCCAAGCATCAAATAAATTTATAGGAGTAAACAGTAACTCAGCAGTCAAACAGAACAAGAAGTAACATGAGCAGCTTCAAAAAGCAAGGAAGAAAATGAGTACAAACAATGCAGGACAGCCTAAATATTCAGGAGGACCTAGAGTCATCAGAAAAATGGTCATATAAAGAACTCAAGGAACACCTTAGACAGATGGAATGGAACCTTAAAGAGGATACAAGACAGCAAATTCAAGCAGCAAAAGAACACATTGAGAATGAATTACATAAACAGATAAAAGAAGAAGTTAAGCATCTTTACCAGGAGATAGAGATTATAAAAAATAATCAAACAATAATTCTAGAAATGAAGGAAACGATAAACCAAATTAAAAACTCAATTGAGAGTATCACTAACAGAGTGGAGCAAGTAGAAGCCAGAACGTCAGATAATGAAGACAAAATATATCATCTTGAAAAGAGTCTAGCCAACTCAGAAAGGCTGGTAAAAAATCACAAGAAAAACATCCAAGAGTTATGGGATAACATAAAAAAAACCAAACTTACGAGTCATCGGGATAGAAGAAGGTACAGAGATTCAAACCAAGGGAATGAGTAACCTGCTGAATGAAATAATTACAGAAAACTTTCCAGAAATAAAAAAGGAAACAGATATACAAATTGAAGATGCATACAGGACACCAAGCACACAAAATCACAGTAGACCAACGCCAAGACACATTGTTATGAAGATATCCAATATACAGAACAAAGAGAAAATATTAAAAGCTACAAGAGAAAGGAGACAGATTACATTCAGGGGTAAACCAATAAGGTTAACAACGGATTTTTCATCACAGACACTGAAAGCAAGAAGGTCATGGAACAATGTATTTCAAACACTGAAAGACAATGGATGCCAACCAAGAATTCTGTATCCAGCAAAATTAAGCTTCAGGTATGACAACGAAATAAAAATCTTTCATGATAAACAAAAGTTAAAAGAATTTGCAGCCAGAAAACCAGCATTGCAAAGCATTTTGAGCAAAACACTAAACGAGGAAGAAATGAAAAACAATAACCAAAACCATCAGTAGGAAGTGCCTCGGTAAAGACAGAGGGCGAGGGGAAAGATAATCATGGAGAAACAAACTAAATTTTTTTTAAAAAAGGATAAATAATCAAACATGGATGGAAGTACAAACCATATATCAATAGTAACTCTGAATGTTAATGGCTTAAACTCTCCAATAAAGCGACATAGGCTGGTATCATGGATTAAAAAAACAAATCCAACAATATGCTGCCTCCAGGAGACACATCTGATTGGAAAAGACATACACAGGCTCAAGGTGAAAGGATGGGAAAAAATATACCATGCACACGGTCCTCGTAAGCAAGCAGGGGTGGCCATCCTCATATCGAATAAAATCGACTTCAAGACTAAGTTAATCAAAAGGGATAAAGAGGGACATTATATAATGTTAAAAGGAACCATTCACCAACAAGACATAACAATTATCAATATTTATGCACCAAATAATGGTGTTGCGACATTCATAAAACAAATTCTCCTCAAGTTCAAGAATCAAATAGACCACAACACAATAATTATGGGTGACTTCAACACACCTCTCTCACCATTGGACAGATCCTCCAAACAAAAGTTGAATAAAGAAACTATAGAACTCAATATCACAATCAATAACCTAGACTTAACTGACATATATAGAATATATCAACCATCATCAAATGGATATACTTTTTTCTCAGCAGCACATGGATCCTTCTCACAAATAGACCATATATTATGCCATAGGGCAACCCTCAGTAAATATAAAGGGGTGGAGATAATACCTTGCATTTTATCTGATCATAATGGAATGAAACTGGAAATCAATGATAAAAGAAGGAAGGAAAAATCCTACACCACATGGAAAATGAACAATATGTTACTGAATGATCAATGGGTTACAGAAGACATAAAGGAGGAAATCAAAAAATTCTTAGAGATAAATGAAAATACAGACACAACATATCGGAATCTATGGGACACAATGAAAGCAGTTTTAAGAGGGAAATTCATCGCCTGGAGGTCATTCCTCAAAAAAAGAAAAAACCAACAAATAAATGAGCTCACACTTCTTCTCAAAGCCCTAGAAAAAGAAGAGCAAAACAACAGCAAATGTAGCAGAAGGCAAGAAATAATTAAAATCAGAGTGGAAATCAATGAAATTGAAACAAAAGAAACTATTGAAAAAATTAACAAAACTAAAAGTTGGTTCTTCGAAAAAATAAATAAGATCGACAGACCTTTAGCCATGCTAACGAAGAGAAGAAGAGAGAGAACTCAAATTACTAACATACGGGATGAAAAAGGCAATATCACAACAGATGCTACAGAAATACAGAAGACAATTAGAAATTATTTTGAAAACCTATATTCCAATAAAATAGAAGATAGTGAAGACATCGATAAATTTCTTAAGTCATATGATTTGCCCAGACTGAGTCAGGAGGATACACACAATTTGAACAGACCAATATCAATGGATGAAATTGAAGAAGCCATCAAAAGACTACCAACCAAGAAAAGCCCAGGACCGGATGGGTATACAGCGGAGTTTTACAAAACCTTTAAAGAAGAATTAATACCAATACTTTTCAAGTTATTTCAGGAAATAGAAAAAGAGGGAGTTCTTCCAAATTCATTCTATGAGGCCAACATCACCCTGATTCTGAAACCAGACAAAGACACCTCAAAGAAAGAAAACTACACACCAATATCTCTAATGAACCTAGATGCAAAAATCCTCAATAAAATTCTGGCGAATCGAATACAAAAACACATCAAAAAAATTGTGCACCATGATCAAGTAGGATTCATCCCTGGGATGCAAGGATGGTTCAATATACGGAAATCAATAAATGTTATTCACCACATCAATAGACTTAAAGATAAGAACCATATGATCATCTCGATAGACGCAGAGAAAGCATTCGACAAAGTACAGCATCCCTTTATGTTCAAAACATTAGAAAAACTAGGGATAACAGGAACTTACCTTGACATTGTAAAAGCTATCTATGCTAAGCCTCAGGCTAGCATCATTCTGAATGGACAAAAGTTGAAGGCATTCCCTCTAAAATCTGGAACAAGACAGGGATGCCCTCTCTCACCACTTCTATTTAATTTAGTCCTTGAAACACTAGCCAGAGCAATTAGACAGACAAAAGAAATTAAAGGCATAAAAATAGGAAAAGAAGAACTTAAATTATCACTATTTGCAGACGACATGATTCTATACCTAGAAGACCCAAAAGGGTCTACAAAGAAACTACTAGAACTAATAAATGAATTCAGGAAAGTGGCAGGATATAAAATCAACACACATAAATCAAAGGCATTTCTGTATATCAGCGACAAAACTTCTGAAACGGAAATGAGGAAACACACTCCATTCACAATATCCTCAAAAAAAATAAAATACTTGGGAATCAACCTAACAAAAGAGGTGAAAGATTTATACAATGAAAACTACAGAACCCTAAAGAGAGAAGTAGAAGAAGATCTTAGAAGATGGAAAAATATACCCTGTTCATGGATAGGCAGAACTAACATCATCAAAATGGCGATATTACCAAAAGTTCTCTATAGGTTTAATGCAATGCCAATCAAAATCCCAACAGCATTTCTTGTAGAAATAGATAAAGCAATTATGAAATTCATATGGAAAAATAAAAGACCCAGAATAGCAAAAGCAATTCTAAGCAGGAAGTGTGAATCAGGCAGTATAGCGATACCAGATTTCAAACTATATTACAGAGCAATAGTGACAAAAACAGCATGGCACTGGTACCAAAACAGGCGGGTGGACCAATGGTATAGAATAGAGGATACAGAGACTAATTCACAAAGTTACAACTATCTTATATTTGATAAAGGGGCTAAAAGCATGCAATGGAGGAAGGATAGCATCTTCAACAAATGGTGTTGGGAAAACTGGAAATCCATATGCAACAAAATGAAACTGAATCCCTTTCTCTCGCCATGCACAAAAGTTAACTCAAAATGGATCAAGGAGCTTGATATCAAATCAGAGACTCTGCGTCTGATAGAAGAAAAAGTTGGCTCTGATCTACATATTGTGGGGTCGGGCTCCAAATTCCTTAATAGGACACCCATAGCACAAGAGTTAATAACAAGAATCAACAAATGGGACTTACTTAAACTAAAAAGTTTTTTCTCAGCAAGAGAAACAATAAGAGAGGTAAATAGGGAGCCTACATCCTGGGAACAAATTTTTACTCCTCACACTTCAGATAGAGCCCTAATATCCAGAGTATACAAAGAACTCAAAAAATTAGACAATAAGATAACAAATAACCCAATCAACAAATGGGCCAAGGACCTGAACAGACACTTCTCAGAGGAGGATATACAATCAATCAACAAGTACATGAAAAAATGCTCACCATCTCTAGCAATCAGAGAAATGCAAATCAAAACCACCCTAAGATATCATCTCACTCCAGTAAGATTGGCAGCCACTATGAAGTCAAACAACAACAAGTGCTGGCGAGGATGTGGAGAAAAGGGTACACTTGTACATTGCTGGTGGGACTGCAAATTGGTGCGGCCAATTTGGAAAGCAGTTTGGAGATTCCTGGGAAAGATGGGAATGGAACCACCATTTGACCCTGCTATTGCCCTTCTTGGACTATTCCCTGAAGAACTTAAAAGAGCATGCTACAGGGATACTGCCACATCGATGTTCATAGCAGCACAATTCACAATAGCTAGACTGTGGAACCAACCCAGATGCCCTTCAATAGATGAATGGATAAAAAAATGTGGCATTTGTACACCATGGAATATTACACAGCACTAAAAAATGACAAAATCATGGAATTTGCAGGGAAATGGATGGCACTAGAGCAGATTATGCTTAGTGAAGCTAGCCAGTCCCTAAAAAACAAATACCAAATGTCTTCTTTGATATAATGAGAGCAACTATGAACAGAGCAGGGAGGAAGAGCAGGAAGAAAAGATTAACATTAAACAGAGACATGAGATGGGAGGGAAAGGGAGAGAAAAGGGAAATTGCATGGAAATGAAGGGAGACCCTCATTGCTATACAAAATTACATATAAGAGGTTGTGAGGGGAATGGGAAAATAAACAAGGAGAGAAATGAATTACAGTAGATGGAGTAGAGAGAGAAGATGTGAGGGAAGGGGAGGGGGGATAGTAGGGGATAGGAAAGGTAGCAGAATACAACAATTACTAATAGGGCATTATGTAAAATTGTGGATGTGTAAGCGAAGTGATTCTGCAATCTGCATTTGGGGTAAAATTGGGGGTTCATAACCCACTTCAATCTAATGTATGAAATATGATATGTCAAGAGCTTTGTAATGTTGTGAACAACCAATGAAAAAAAAAAGAAAGCCAGGAAAAAAAAATTCCAATATAGAAGGTATAATAGCGTAGCACTCTTGTTCCACTCTCCAGACTTAAGGTTCTTATTAAGCTGCTGATAATGTTTTGTCAACTTTGCTCTTGAGTTTTGGAAAGAAAATAAACAAAGTGATTAGAAAAAAAAAAATAAATAAATAAATAAAAGCAAAAAAAAAAAAAAACAATTACTAATAGGGCATTATGTAAAATTGTGGATGTGTAACCGACGTGATTCTGCAATCTGCATTTGGGGTAAAATTGGGGGTTCATAACCCACTTCAATCTAATGTATGAAATATGATATGTCAAGAGCTTTGTAATGTTGTGAACAACCAATAAAAAAAAAATTAAAAAAAAAGGACAGGGTAAGACTGTTTCACTCTGTGTGTGTATACAATCTGCTTTTCAGTTTTTAAAAACTACATGAATACATTGCTTTTTTAAAAACAAAAGGTACTAAAGTTAGGCTTAGTTAAAATAGCACAATGATAAAACAGCCTAAAGATTTATGGAATCACCTTTAAAACTCTTACCTAATCTTAAAAGTTCCAAAGCACTAATCTTTTGTTTCAATTTTGCAGTTCAAAAAACTTAGATTTTAATCTTTTTTCTAAGTTTTAAAACAACCTTTGCTCTAAATCATTCACTCTGACCTAAAGATAAATGTCTACATTGAGGCACTAGAATTTCTGCTCATGCTGCCTAAGCTGAGAAGACTTTTTAAAATTTATACTTTTTCATCTCTCTCTTCTACTTTTACTAGAATTAAGTATATTACTTGTCAGTCTTATTTGGAACACATATAAATCACAATGGTCTTCCATGCAGAGCCCATTACGAACATGAACGGGGGTTCATCAAAATGAAGGCCCCAAAACTAAGCCCAATAACTACATGAAGAAGGTGGTGGTGATTGATGGGGAAAACAAAGCTTAAGCAAAATCACATGGCTGGCTGGCTGGCTGACCATTCAGCTGCAGAAAGGCTAAGCCTACTATCCCGAGGAGAGGGCGGCATCCCTGGTCCCAGAAATCACTGGCAATGCCCTGGGGAAGAAGTGGGAAGCCAGAAGGCTTAAATTTCATACTAAAGAACACTGTAATTGTTCAAGTACTTATTGACACCTGTTCTTCAGTACGACTTCTTTCTCCTAAAAGTAGGACCCTCCAACTTAGTTATTTTCTGCTTTTCTGTGTGCTCATGGCACCTCGTGGTGAGGTAAGGCAGGGAGGATATTAATGCACTTCCACCAGAGCTCCTCTGTGAAAATTCAAACAACATCCTAGAAGAGTCCACTGATACATGATGAACTGTAAAGACAGAAGATGGAAGACATGGTCTGCTTTGAGGGACTAGTGTCTCTTTTCCTAGAAGTTTTGACCAGAGGATTCAAGCCAGGAAAAACTTTTGGCCTGGTCAGAGCACACCAAGGGAGTCCAAGGCAGGGAAACTCACAAGCAGGAACATTAGTAGATGAAAGAACAAAACACTGAGACAGAAGCCTGGAATAGAGAACCTCCCAGGCCTCCAGATTGTCTGTGGTCTGAAGACAGCTAAAGCTGAGGAACTCTCCAATGAAAATGAGCATAAAGAAGGTCAGGCCCTAGCCAGAAGAACTGAAGCTGGCAAAGCACAGGGCCAAGGGCCACAGTGCCATATGTCATCAGGAAGAATAGGGAGGCCACTGGGCCATGGACACAAGACAGCAAATTACCTGTTGAGCAGTCCATGTGCGTTAGGCCAAGCTCACTGGTGGTTTTCATTTTCTTGGAGGTGTGCTCTGAGGTAGTAGGTGAGACCAGAGGATTTGTGATAGTAAAACAGGAAGCATTCACACCAAAGCTACTGCCTGGGGTCCGCTCAGCCTGCTCTATCTTCCTTTTCCGTGAGGGCAGGGCAATGGAAGAAGGGGTCACTGCCAAAGTAGTCTGAGCTCTCCCAAGTAGGTGACAGCCAGGGATGGAGTGCTGAAGCAGGAAATGATCAATCCTGGCCTTTAGGGAGGGGTGGGGCAGGGGCTGGGAGTGTGGAGTAAAGGCTACCCCAGTAAAAGGGTCACTGGGCACTCGGCCCCATGTAGCTTCACTGCGGTTACACTTTTCCAGTGTGCTCTGGTCAATGACCTTGCCTGAAGGTAGCAGCATGGGGCAAGGCATGATCTCCAGGGTGATGGGATCCAGGAACTCCTCGGGCACATCACCAACTGCCTGAGCCAATTCCTGCAGGCTAGAGGGGGCCTGTTGGGTCTCAGACTGGCTCCCAGAGTCACAGTCACTCTCCATGGGCAAAGCTGGAGTTTGCAAAGCCAAGTCCTGAGGCAGATTCTCTGAAGCCACCAGTAGGACACTGTCTATCACCTCCTGAGAGCAGGTCTTGGCTGGCTGACCCCACACTTCCAACCGCTTGATGCAAGGAATACCACTGCCTGTTACATGCGTGATACCAATCTTTAGGTGAGCCACGTGGCTAAGGGAAAGAGTCCCTTTATTCCAGAGCTCCTGGGCCATAACAGCAGGGGAGGGGAGTGTGATTTCCATTGGGCTAAAGGGTGGCCTGGCCTTGAAGCCCCTGTGGCTGAACACCACTTGGCTCTGGTTTTTCAGTAAGACTTTGCCTACCAAGGTGAATGCCTCCTTGTCAGGAACAGATGGCTCAGCTGGGCCTGGGGTCTGGCACTCAGGTGTATTCCAAGAGGCTCTGCTGGATAAGGCAGATGTGTACATTTCCAGGCCAATGACATTCTGGCCTCCTCCAGCTGTGAGGTCTATGTTAATCCTACAGATTTCCACATTAAAGGGAAAGGAGACTGTCACGTAGATTGGTGGCTTAATGAAATACTCTGTCCTAAAACCATGGCTTCTCTTTGTGAGGTCTTCAGAGATGAGATTTTCTACTTCGTAACCATCAGCTGATATCTAGATTTAATGACAAATATGAGACATACTGATTCAAATGAAGATGCTGCTTTGCAAGAACTTGTCATTTCTAAGAAAACTAAAGTGTGAAGTTCTTCATTTTAAAATTTCCCCTACTAAACTAAATTGTCCCAGTTTTTTTTTTTTTTTTTTTATAAATTGCCTGTTATTTATTTTTTCTTTTAGTTTTCGGCGGACACAACATCTCTGTTTGTATGTGGTGCTGAGGATCGAACCCAGGCCGCACGCATGCCAGGCGAGCTCGCTACCGCTTGAGCCACATACCCAGCCCCCAAGTCAAAGGCTGAAGGCAGCAATTGTGTTCAGCACTATAGACCAATTATATAAAATATATATATATATATATATATATATATATATATATATATATATATATGTAATAAAACTCTACCCAACCTACCCAAAACTTCCTGCAAAATAATATCTCTGTGAAGAGGAGGCAGGTATACTAGTGGTTTTTTATTTCAGAGGATGAAAACATGCAGATTTAAAGGAAAACAAAAATGTGCCTTAAAGTTCTCAATTTATATTTGAATCCCACCAATTATAACAGTTTTCCTAGGAAGGCAAAATAAACAATCTGATTATAAATCTATAAATGATGACACTGATTTTAAAAAAATGTATTCAGGAAAAAGGATCACAAAAGACTATGGACATTTAAAACAATAAATGGGTTTTGGTAGGGGTTTGTGATGACTTCTTCCCTTTTTTAATATTTCTAATACTTGTTAAAATTAATGGATATTTTAAGGCATTTTTGTCTGAAGGAGTCAGCCCAATAATTTGGGAATGTAAAACAGTATGCTGTATTCAGAAACTCTTAAATTAGGGAAGGGGTTCAATTTTTTCCTTGCTGTTTCCTTATTCCTTGCTTTGTGCTGTGAATAGATATCTTCCTTTGCACAAAAAGGGAAGAAGCTTAATTCAAATAATAAATAGCAAGAAATCCAAACAACAAATACAAAACATTACTTCTAGTATTAGAAATTAGCAAAAGAGCCAGATGTGATGGTGTAGGCCTGTAATCCCAGCGATTAGGGAGGCTAACACAGGAAGACTGCACAACTCAAGGCCAGCCTCAGCAACTTAGAGAGACCCTGATTCAAAAAAATAAAAAGGGCTATAATCTAGTTCAATGTTAAAGTGCCCCTGGATTCAATCCCTAGTACCAAAAAAAAAAAAAAAAAAAAAAAAAAAAAAAAAAATTAGCAAAAGAACAAAAGAATGGGGGTGGGGGGTAATTTCCACTTTTGCTTTGACTAAGGGTAGAACTGAAATTGACTGTTCTAGAGGGAAAAGACAATGAAGACAACCCCCCACAAAATGAATCACAGCTTACCTCATAATGGTGCTCTATGATTCCAGAGGTAAGCTTGCCCCATGCTCACCTAAATGCCCTCTGGAGGAATCAAAGGGCGAAAATATAATAAACCTGAATCAAGTCCTCATGTGCAAGGCAGGAAATGGGAAAACTCAGGAAAAATATGTGTTGTATATCTATGTATATGTATTTGTTTTGTTTACCTTGTTGCAGTGAATTCTTGGTTTAAATTGTGGGAGACAAAGATTTATGACCATCTTTGTGGCTGAAAGGATAGCTTCCAAGTATCAGAAACAGCCTTAAATAAAAAATAAAACTTGGTATTAGTCATACCAGTTAAAATTCAGTTCTAAACTTTCAAGAGTTCCTAAGAGAAGAGAAACAGGGTAACAACAAAAATTTCAATATACACATAACTCTCACAGACTATACTCACTCTCCTTATGTCCTTCACATGATGCTGGGAAAAAATTAAATTAACCAATAAAAAAGTATGAAAGAAATTTTTAGTGTAGGATCCACAAGTTGGTAAAGTCTGACAGTTCTCTGGCCCAACAGACGTGCCAAAGATCCATTAGAGGCAAAGTCTGTTAAGTCTGCAGGAGGCTACCCACAGGAAAGGGACAGTCAAAAATGACTTGAGCTCAGAAAAAGAACTGAGGTTTAGAATGGAAAGGGTCACAGAAAATAATCACAGTAATGTTAAGCATCTTTATTATTTAACATTTGTTAATACAAGTATATTTTCCTGTTAAAACAGACAATTAGGGCTGGGGTTATGGCTCAGTGGTAGAGTACTTGCCTCACATGTGTGAGGCACTGGTTTCAATTCTTAGCACCATGTATAAATAAATGAATAAAATAAAGGTCCATCAACAACTAAAAAAATATTTAAGAAAGAAAGAAAACAAAGACAATTAGAAGAGTTAAAAACATCATTATTGCCAGGGATGGTGGCATACACCTGCAATCCTAGCTATTTAGGAGGCTAAGGCAAGAAGAGGTCAGCCTGGGAGTGAAAGCCTGCCTCAAAATGAAAAAATAAAAGGACTAGGGATGTAGTTCAGTGATAGACCACCCTTGGGTTTCAATACATAGTACCACACACAAAAAGAAAAAGAAAAAGAAACAAAACAATCATGATTGAGAAGACTGTTAGGATTTTTATTGGATTATACTGAGTCTACGGAACAATTTAGGGAGCTATTATGACATTTTAATGAAATTCACGAACATAGCACTTCTATTCATTTATTTAGGTTACACCAAATTTCTTCCTGATGAATTGCAATTTGGATGCCCTTTAAAAAAAACTGAAACAATAACATGATCATAAATGACTGCTGATGTTTACCAAGTGCTACGTGTCATGCCTTTTGTTAAATGCAAAATGTGTAGCATCTATCTCATTTCATCCTCACAGTAACCTTAGGTGGGTACTGATATCCTTATTGGGCAGATGAAAAAACTGAGGCCAAGGAGAAGTTAAGCTGAGTTTCAGATTCCAAAACTTCCCTTAGGCACTCTGTGGCCTATGTGGGCACCATTTGCCTTGAAGGATTTACCATGAAGTAATGTAGCTGAAAAGTAGATGTTAATGCCTTACAACTTTCTTCTTCTGTTACTTGGATCAAGATATGATATAATTGATTTAAAAAAACAATTTTCTAGACTTGAAATTAATGTGACTATGCCCTATTATGTACAAATGGGGAAACCTTGATTGTCCTTCCCAACTTGCGCTGGAACAGGCCTCAAATTGTTTTTTAAGGAAAATCTTAATGGATCCTTCACACTGGTACTTCAGAGGAAGTTTCTTGCCTGTATGAAGATAGGCTAGCCTACTAGTCAAGTGTAGTAGAGCAGAATGAAAACTTTAGCAGTTTAAGAGCTGACAGGTGGTAGTTCTGCATGCTAACACACACCAGCTCTTCTTACTGACATTTAACCATAGAGGCCTGCAGCATCTAACAGGTAGCTTTAAAAGATAACTGCAGTAGCAGAACCAGGAAACAAAATGATAGGGACAAAATAATCTCCCTTTAGGCTTGGTGCAATAAAAGTCCCTAAGCTGTATGAGCTGAGGCCCTAGTTTGTTGACAGGCTTGTACCCATATAAGGAATGTAAATGTACCCTCCAGTAGAATTACACCATCTCTCCTGACTTGATGTACACAAAACTTGCTTATGTAGAAAAGTAAAAGCCCTCCTATGCTTGGGGCTCAGACTTTGGGATTTATCCCTCTGGGCCGTGGCCACTAATAAAGTGTTGCTTCCAGATCTTGGTGTCCTGACTCTCATTTCCCACTATATAAGCATCTCACCTCATGAGCTTTTCCACCTTGTTCAGAAGTTGTCAACTCTACCGGTCAACCATGAAAGCAAGGCCTGAGTAGACACAACTACTTACTCTCAATAGAACTTACCAAAATGTAATTTCAAGGAATATTCATGCAGACTGTTCAGTCCATCCATAGTAAATTCTCTTCAGTGCCAGCCTAAGTGGCACTTCTGGCCTCCTGCCTGGTATACCTGCTGGCTACTGCAAATCATATCCCACATCACCACCTGAGAGATTTCGCTGCAGTTTGGATTCTCAGCTGTAGAAAAACAGATGTAACACATTAATAAAAATTCAGTAGCCAATCTATGTAGATTCATAGGCCCCATCAACCAAGAACAGCAATTTGAGTCTCTAAAACATAAACTTCCTTGAGCATCATACCCAACTTCATTCATCCCAGCCACCACATCACTACACACTTCTCAACCCACCAAAACTCTTCACCAAACTTCCCTGGTATAATGTGATCTATTAGCAAGGAATTTCATAAGACACAGCTCTGCAAGGTTAGATGGTGTTTTTTTAAAAAAATATTTATTATATTTACTTATTTTTATGTGGTGCTGAGGATCGAGCACCGTGCCTCACGTGTGTGAGGCAAGCGCTCTGCCACTGAGCCACAAGCCCAGCCCCTAGATGGTGTTTTGTTAGGTTACAAACATGATCATTCCCTACACAATACCCACTCTTTGAGACCAGGAGAAAATTTTCTTTTATGTCTCAGTACTACAATAATTGTTTTTACCAAGCAACTCAGTATTTTATGATATGACTATGGATTATATACCTTCTTTGGCTGCTAGAAAGCTCAGAATAAAACTTGTGGCCTCTCCCTCAAATTTTTCTTTGATTAAAACCCTTATTTTTATGTCACAGAGTATGAGAATGATCTTAAAATCATCACCTTTTGGTGAACAATTAGGTCATTACAACCTTTTTACTATGATAACATTAAGATTAAAATCTTAATAAAAATTATGCCTTTTTTCCCCTTTGGTACAATTTTGACTTTTTGTATTTTTTTCTTAATTTCAATATTTGTTTTTTAGTTTTTGTTGGACACAACATCTTTGTTTGTATGTGGTGCTGAGGATCGAACCTGGGCCGCACGCATGCCAGGTGAGAGCGGTACCGCTTGAGCCACATCCCCAGCCCTTGACTTTTTGTCTTAATGGATCCTACATATTTTCTTGTTAAGGTTCCTATTCATAAATAGGATATGCTTATCCCATTGATTTTTCTAACCAATTATTTCTATACATATAGGAAAGGTTTTTCACTCTGGTTATCTTTATCATGTATTTACTGAACTAATTGAATTTAATAAATTTTTCAGTTGGTTTTCTTGGGGCTTTTGCAATGCCATCTGCTCAATATTAATTAGAGTTCTTTTCTCAAAATGGTAACTTTTTTTTTAAAGAGAGAGTGAGAGAGGAGAGAGAGAGAGAGAGAGAGAGAGAGAATTTTAATATTTATTTTTAGTTCTCGGCGGACACAACATCTTTGTTGGTATGTGGTGCTGAGGATCCAAACGGGCCGCACGCATGCGAGGCGAGCGCGCTACCGCTTGAGCCACATCCCCAGCCCCCAAAATGGTAACTCTTATTACTGTCTCTCATTGTATGGATTAGCTAGAACTTACAGAGTTACACACACACACAAAAAATATAGTTGCCATTCTTGTTCCCATTAGAAAATGCCTCTTTAAACATAAAGCTGATTGTTAGATTGAAATATTCTTTTTATGTTAATAAAGCATTCTAAATGTTTTTGAAGATCAGTAATATGCTCTGAATTCTGATTTTTCTTTTTTTTTTTTTAAGAGAGAGTGAGAGAGAGAGAGAGAGAGAGAGAGAGAGAGAGAGAGAGAATTTTCAATATTTATTTCTAGTTCTCGGCAGACACAACATCTTTGTTGGTATGTGGTGCTGAGGATCGAACCCGGGCCGAACGCATGCCAGGCGAGCGTGCTACCGCTTGAGCCACATCCCCAGCCCCCTGATTTTTCTCTATATTGTTTTATTATTTATCTTATCTGATATATTAACTCATTTTTCTAACTTTAAACTATGCCTTTATTCCCAGAATAGGTTCTATTTGATTGTGGCAGACTGCTCTTCAAAAGTACTGTGAGGGTTGGGACTGTAGCTCAGTGAGAGTCCTTGTTTAGCATGTGTGAGGCACTGGGTTCAATCCTTAGTGCCACATAATAAATAAATAATTATTTTTTAAAAAGTACTATTAAATTTTATTTTATATTTAATTTTAGATGGGATGTCATTGTACATTCACACAAGATTTGTAAACCCTGTGCTAGGTACTTGAGTACAAAGATAAATGAAGTGGTCAGGTGGTGAAACTATTGTGTTACCCTGTAATGGTGAATACATAACACTACACATTTTTCAAAACCCACAGAATTATGTAACATAAAGAGTGAACCTTCACTCTTTATGTTAATAATGTAGCAATCATACTCAATCATAACAAATATACCACACCAATATAAAATGTTAATAACAGAGGAAACTGTATAGGGGAAGGAGGTATATGTATTATCTGCTTAATTTTTCTATGAACCTAAAACTGCTCTAAAATATAAGATCTTGGGCTGGGGATGTGGCTCAAGCGGTAGCGCGCTCGCCTGGCATGCGTGCGGCCCGGGTTCGATCCTCAGCACCACATACCAACAAAGATGTTGTGTCCGCCAAGAACTGAAAATAAATATTAAAAATTCTCTCTCTCTCTCTCTCTCTCTCCCTCTCTCTTAAAAAAAAATAAAATATAAGATCTAACAATAATAATTGCAGGGAGAAGTAACTGAAAACAAATCAGGACTGGACATCGAATGGAAATATGCAAATTGAAACAAGTGATTGTTCCATTATGGCACAAGAGTGGCAGACACTTTTTAAAAAATGTCTTACAAATAAGCTAGGCATGGTGGCACATGCCTTTACAGCTACTTAGAAGATTAAGGCAGAAGGAGTCCAAGTTATGGGGCTGGGGATGTGGCTCAAGTGGTAGCGCGCTCGCCTGGCATGCGTGCGGCCCGGGTTCGATCCTCAGCACCACATACCAACAAAGATGTTGTGTCCGCCGAGAACTAAAAAATAAATATTAAAAATTCTCTCTCTCTCTCTCTCTCTCTCTCTCCTCTCTCACTCTCTCTTTAAAAAAAAAAAAAAAAAAAAGAAGGAGTCCAAGTTTGAGGTCTGTCTCAACTTAGTAAGAACCTATCTCAAAATTGGAATTTTTTTTTTTTTAAAAAAGGATTGAGGATGTGGCTCAGTGATTAAATGCTCCTGGGTTCAATCCCCAATATTCGCCCTCCCCCAGAAACAACAACAAAGCTGGATGTGGTGGCAAATGCCTGTAATCCCAGCAATTCTGGAGGCTGAGGCAAGAGCATCACAGGTCTGAGGCTAGCCTCAGCAACTTGACAAGGCCCTCTGCAACTTTAAGTCCCCGTCTCAAAATTTAAAAAAAATAAAAATAAAAATGGTTGGGGACATAGCTCAGTGACAAAGCACCCTTGAGTTCACCCCCAGTACTAAAAAAAGTAAAACAATCTTACAAATTATTCTGTTTCTTTGAGAAATTTTGGTGCCTACACTAGGATCCTACTTCAATTTAATGTATGAAATATGATATGTCAAGAGCTTTGTAATTTTGTGAACAACCAATAAAAAAAATAATAAAATTAAAAAAAAAAAAAAAGATCTTTAACTGGTATGACCTTATCATCTCTCTGGGTTTCTAATACCCTGATCTTTCAATGTCAAGTGCCTCCTACCCTAATGCTTAATTCGGAGGGGTGGAGGGGGGGGAAATCAACATACAAAAAGGCAAAGAAAGAGCCTCACTCAGGAAGACTACCTCCCAAACTCTGCTGAGGACATGGTCATGTAACCTGAATTCATTGCAAATACTGTCCAGTAAAACAGAAATTATAGCATCTTTTTCCAAATGTGGTACAAGGAAAACTGGCCTGAATATAAACTGGGGACCTCAGATCATGACTAACGTGCCTTGCAGTTCAGAGAAGTAGCTTGGAGCCATATAACAATGGTATAGTAAGACAGTAGTACGCATTTGTTAGCAGATAAAATAGAAGTCAATATTTATTAGAAATTTTATATTACAAATCACTTCAGGTAAAAAAGGATTACAGACTATAACTCTTGAACCCACCACTAGCTTTAGTAAGTATTAATATTTTGCCATGTTTTTGTCTGATTTCAGTGTAAAAATCAAAATTTTTTATCAAGTAAGCTCTATCTATCTAAAGTTGTTATTCAAATCATGTAGGTACGCATGTATCCATCATAATTTTATGTATTTTAATGTATCTTAAGGATATTCTACTGTGCCTGTCATCTTACAACTTGCTTTTCCATTAAGCATTACTATTTTTAAAGTTTTTTATTTAGAAATTTTTTTACCAAGTTTATTCATTTTAACTTCTTTGCAGTATTCAACTGTATATGACTAAAAGTGTATTTATCCCCTTCCCTATTACTTATGTTGTTTATAAATTTTTAGTATTAAAAAATTACTACAAAAAAAATTACTACAGCTGGGCATGGTGATGCACACATTAGTCCTAGTGGACTCAGGAGGCTGAGGCAAGAGGATTATAAATTCAAGGCCAGCCTCAACAACTTACTAAGAACCTTTCTTAAAATAAAATGAAAATAAAAAGGCTGGAGATATAGTTCAATGGTAAGTGCTGCTGGGTTCTATCCCCAGTAACAAAACCAACCAACCAACTAACCAACTACAATATTCTCTCTCTGTCTTCCTGTTGGGGGAAGTAAGGAAAAATGAAATGAGCAGTTCTGTCTTGGGGCAATCCACACCTCTTCCTAACAGATTATAGAATATAAAGGTTTATGACAACTTTCTGCAAACTACATTGAGAATGGGGAAGAATGGACTAACTCAATGCGTTTCAACTTGTGATTTTTGAAATCAAGTTACAGATTGAAGAAAAAATGTAAAATACAAAATATCAAAATGCATAGGGAGGACTGGGGTTGTAGCTCAGTGGTAGAGTGCTTGCCTAGCATGTGTGAGACATTGGGTTTGATTCTCAGTGAAAGAAAAGAAAAAAAAAAGGAAGGAAGGCCCATCAACAACTAAATATATATTTAAAAATGCATAGTGAATGGGTCTTACATCATGAAACCTGTTTCAGGTTTGTACAAATATATGCAAATCCATGTAAAATGTTCTTTATTGTGCTTCCCCCCCCCCTTCTCCTTGGTACCAGGGATTGAACCCAGGGGTCCTTAACCACTGAGTCACATCCCCAGCCTGTTTTGTTTTGTTTTTTAATTTTGAGACAAAGTCTCTCTAAGTTGCTAAGGCTGGCTTTGAATTTGTGATCCTCTGGCCTCAGCCTCCCAAGCCACTGGGATTACAGGCGTATACCATTGTGCCCAGCTACTGTGGCTCTTGATTTAAAAAAAAAAAAAAAAATGAAAAACACCAGCCAAAAATATACCCAGAACTCAGGGACGGAGTCACTTGAACTAAGGATGACTAGGACACATGGCTTCAGGAACAACTATGAGGAGAGACAAGTACTACAAATTAATGGTACAATTAACTATATATGCTCAATTATAAAAGTCAGGAGAGAACAGGAACAGAAAGGGAAAAGCCCTACAGAGAGGGACCAGTAAGAATCAAGACCTAAAGGAGGAATGGTGTAAAGTAGGGTTAGAAGTACTATATATGCCATTGACATTGTCATTTGTTCATTTTGAGACAAGGTCTTACTATGTTGCCCAGGCTGGTATTGAGTTTGGTGGACTCGAACAAGCATCCCACCTTATCCTTCAAGCAGCTAGGACTACAGCCATACCAGCATGCCAGGTTTGAATATACACCACTTAGCTACAGGCTGGAATAGGAGGCAGGGAAGGCACTGAATATACCAAGGGGCTTAGACAACTTCATCTGGTAGAATGAAGTAGTGTTTCTCCAAACTCAAGACCAAGAGCTCCAATTAGTGAGATATAACCAGTAATTTTTTAATTAAGTAGAATAGAAAGGAAATATCAGTATGCACTAACATAAAGGTGAACATACTGTCTTGTAAAACTTTTTGTTTCAGTTATATATCCATGTACACTCATTCATTCATTCATTCAAGGTTTTGATGTAAAGCATTTTGATCTTTTGGTAGTACTAGGGATTGAACCCAGGGCCCTGCACATGAGAGGCAGGTGTTCTACCACTGAGTTTCATACTCAGTCCTTTTGGAGACAGGGTCTTACTAGGTTGCCCAAGCTGGTTTCAAACTATGTTCTTTTTGCCTCATCTCGCAAGTAGCTGGAATCACAGGCATGTGTCACTATGCCAGGAATAAAAGGCATTTCTTACTAAGGGTTGTTGTTAAAAAAAAAAAATGTTTGAAAGCTACTGGTCAGAGGGAAGTCATAGAAGGCTTATAACAAGGGAGAGAAATGACACTAATGAAAAGCCTGCCATTAACCTCCTAGATGATGTAACAATTTTGAACCACTTAGAAGCAATTCATCCTTCAATTGGTTTCCCTTTCCTCTGGCTGATGTGTTCCCACTATCTTTTCCGTATTATAGGAGGGATTATCTTTGTAAATGGCTTCCTAAAGATACCAAGGTATAAACTACTTAGAAATAAGCTAGTAGCCTCAATTTTTCTTTTGACATTTTCTCCCCTTTTTAGAGTGATATTCTTTTTTGAACTACTGAGCATTTCACAAGGATTTCAAAGCTACTAAGAAACTGATTATTTAAAAGATATTTAATTAAACCTTTCAAGATAATTGTAGGTTAAGTTGTAAGAAACAGAGTATCTTTTACACAGTTTTTCCTGGTGGTAATTCTTACATAGTTATAATACAACACCATGACTAGAAAATTTACAATAACAATCTACTGATCTTTCTTAGATTTCACCCGTTTTATATGCATTCATTTGTGCAGGCCTACCTCTTCAGTTCTATGCAATTTTATTATATGTGTAGATTTGTGTAATCAATACCATAGTCAAGATAACAAAACAGTTCAAGCACCACAAGGATCCCTTGTGCTACCCATTAAGAAGTCATTTATTGGCTGGGCATGGTGGTGCACCCTTGCAATTCTAGTGACTGGAAAAAGGCTAAGGCAGGAGGATCACATGTTTTAAACTAGCCTCAGCAACTTAGGGAGGCCCTAAGCAACTCAGCAAGAACCTGTCTCAAAATAAAGAGGACTGGGATGTGGCTCAGTAGTAAAACATCCCTGGGTTCAATGACCAGTACTACTAAGAAAAAAAAAAAGTCATTTATTTTATAAAGTCAAATACTTTTTTGTTTATTTATTGGGTAGTGCTGGGAATAGAATCTAGGGCCTCACAAATGGTAGGCAAGCACTCTACCAATGCACTACACCCTCAACCCCAAAGTACTGTTATTACCACAGAAATCCTGAAGTTCTTCACCCATATCTAAGTCCATTAAGACATCAGTTAAGTCCACTGTTCACATTGTAAGAAACAAATTTGAGTGATATTATCATTCATGTCATTTAAATGATAACTGCAACTATTTAAAAAAATGCAAAAGTATACATAAAACAAAGAAAAAGAACATAAATCTTTAAATTCAATTATTTACTCATCCATATAAAATGTTTGACTTATTCTCATTATCCTTAGAGCTGGCTAAAATGAAAGACAGCTGTCTCAACCTATCACACACAGTTGGTTGCCCACAAGTGAAAGTTTATGGGAGTATTACAATTATATATTTGTGAAAAATCTGTATCTAGGACTATGTGTACATGAATAGTTTGGGAGGTAATGGTGGGCATGCAGAAGTTTAAACATGTCATACTCTACTAGACTAGAGGGATACGTTGGGGGATTTTTTCCCCTCTTTTGGGTTTAAAATTCTTCTAAGTACTAACCAGGTGTGGTAGCCATGCCTATAATCCCAGCACTCAGGAGGCCGAGGCAGAAGGATCATAGGTTTGAGGGCAGTCTCAGCAACTTAGCAAGGACCTAAGCAACCTAGCAAGACCCTGTCTCAAAATAAAAATAAACAGTGCTGGGGATGTAGCTCAGGGATTAAGCACTCTGGGTACAATCCCAAGTACCCAAAACACACACACACAAAGTTGTTATAAATAGTTAAACACATGCACTGGATTTCTGAGGTCTCCAGATGGTATCAGGGAGGACTGATCATAAAATATATGTTCTGGGTATTTCTTGGCAGCTGATAGCCACTGGATGTCCAGATGGGACAAACCTTTCTTCCCTGCCTCTCTGTACTCAGGCTCAGGAAGGGAAAATGTAAGGGAAAGAACAAGAAAGGAGTCAGAAGTCAACTGCCCAACTGTATTGGTCTACCCAGGACCGGAGGGATTATCAAAATGTGTGACTTTCAGTGCTGGGAGAGTCCCAGGCAAACTGGGACAAGTTGGTCACTCCGTCCTGAAGGTTGTTGTCTGTGATGCCCTGGAGCTTAAAGAAATGAAGCAAACCTTTTGTTGTTGTTGTTGAAGTTCAGAACCTGGGGGTGGGAAAGAATGGAGGGGTAATTTGGAAGAGAATAAGGTGACCATGACACTTTTTGAAAATTTAAGCATCCACCTTCCTTTGGCCTACAAAAAAGTTACCATAGATGAATTATACAATCTGATTTTGAGTTTCACGAAAAAGAAATGGAAAATAATTCTGGCAGATACACATATTTTTAAAGACTAAGCTCAAACAGGATACAGAGGGGGGAAAAAAGATTACCTGTCAAATAAGAGAAAAGCATTTAACCGTATAGAGTGGGTGGAATACTAACACAGTGAGCAATTTTATAAATTGGGCACTTCAGCTTTTAAAGACACATAATACTTCTCATAATTTCTAAATTGAGTCACCTGTCCATCCATGAAGTTTGACTTATATGCATTTTTCTTAGAGTTGGTTAAACTGAAAGACTGTTGCCCACCAGTGAGAGAACTAGAACATAGGCAGGGGTCTAAAAGATGCCTGCAATTTTATATCACATGTACCTAAGTCACCTTTAAGGTTTTTATGTTTGAGGCACTATGCTTGGCACAAATGGACATTTCTGTGTCCATGCATATTAGGCAAGCACACTACCACTAAGTTATACCCTTAACCCATGCATACAGTTTTTACTCTTAAGCAAACCACAGCATCAAAATGAGGCACAAATGGACATGTTTTTCTTTTAAAAGATTCTGTCTCAAAACAAGATATACAATGAATTGTCTTAATAACAATGTCAGGGAAATTCTATGGGATCTCAGGTGAGGTGGCCAGGCTCTACAATCAACCTGACCTTAATCCGGTCCCTTTCCTCCAGGACCTAATTTCGAGTCTTATCTCCCTCCTGAATTTTCAACTATCTCCAATTATAGTACTCTATTTTTAACAAATGCAATCATTCATTCAAGTCTATTCTGTGCACCACCCCACCCAAATAAAACTTGTCTTGATCCTATGCTTTAGGGTTGCCAGATTTAACAAATAAAAACTGTTCACTTAAACCTGAACTTCAGCCGGGAATGGTGACACACACCTATAATCCCAGCAACATGGGAGACTGAGGCAAGAGGATCCCAAATTCAAGGTCAGCCTTAGCAATTCAGCAATTCTGTATCTCAAAATAAAAAGGACTAGAGATGGGGGCTGGGATTGTGGCTCAGCGGTACAGTGCTTGCCTAGCACAGGTGGGACCCGGGTTCGATCCTCAGCACCAAATAAAAATAAAGGCATTGTGTTATGTCCATCTACACCTAAAAAAATAAATATTAAAAAAAAAAAAAGGACTAGGGATGTAGCTCAGTGGTAAAGCATCCGTGGATTCAATCCTCAGACACTCCCTGTTCACACGCACATATACACACACACAAGAAAAAGCCCAAACTTCAGCAAAACAATGAATTATTTTAAGTATAAGAAATGTCCCACCCAGTGCAGAGACACACACCTGTAATCCCAGCTACTCAGGAAGCTGAGGTAGGAGGATCACAAGCTCAATGCCAGCCTGGGCAACCTAGCAAGAACCTGTCTCAAAATAGAAAAATAAGAAGTACTGGGGATATAGTTTAGTGATAGAGAATCTGAGAGTCTGAATTCAACCCACAGTACTTCAAGGAGAAAGAGAGAGAGAGAGAGAGAGAGATATCACATGTACTATTTGGGTCACACACTAAAATAATTTATTAGAGACTCAGAAAAGTAGGAACAAAAAATAAAAGGAACTCCCTCAACATTAAAGGATCCAAACAATAACAACAACAAAAACAATTTGAGCTAATAACTGAATGAAGCAAAATAGCATGTTTGACAGATCATGATCAAAGGCCAATGGAGCTAGGTATGAGGGCACATGCCTATGATCCAACTACTTGGGAAGCTGAAATAGGAGCATCCCAAGTTTGAGGCCAGCCTCAGTAACTGAGGCCCTGTCTCAAAAATAACAAGGGCTGGGGATATAGCTCAGTGGTAAAATGCCCTGGGTTGAATCATCAATATGAAAAAAAAATTTTAAAAAGACTGAAGTGCTATTGGACAGAGTGAGAAATCTTCTCTGAAGAAGTGACCTTTGAGAGACCTTAACAATAGGAGGAGGGATCCCTCTTTCTTTTGCAGTGTGGGGGAATCAAACCTCATACATGGTAGGCAAGCAATCTACCACTGAACTACATCTGTAGTCCAGAGTGATCCCTTTTGAAAGAAATTTTCACAGACCCCAAGTGTTTACTAAAATTACTTATATTGTTATTTACACAGAAAATCTCTATGTTGGTGACTCTAGTATAAGCAAAAAGGAATCAACAAAACCTGTCTATGGGACTACCTGATTTGAAAGGTAATTCATTTTCTTCCCATCTGGGCTACTTGCCATGAAAAACATTCATCAGATTTGGGAACTACTGGCCTCTTAGGCTCTTATATAATTCTATTTTTCTAGGTCCAATTTTAAGAAGAAAATATGGGAGGCCTGGAGAGAAGAGTTTATGCAAGAAGTGTAGAAATGTGGAATAGGGAGCTAAGAAGAAGATATTAACTCCAATTCTGAAATTGGAAGAACAAGCAACTAAGGATAACCAATCAAAAACAAAAATGAGAACTTTCATTTTAGACTGTGAAGAACACACACAGAGGTAAAGTCCTGAAATGTAAGTAAAGCTGTGATTCTTCTTTAAAACAAAGAATATGATAACTACTTTTTATAAAAATTGGCTTTAGACAATACCTAAATTTTTATTCTAAAAGCTTAAAATAGTTGAGACATAAGGCTAGTAAACAAAGTGCAACAGGAGGGCTGGGGTTGTGGCTCAGATGTAGAGCACTCGCCAGGCATGCTTGAGGCACTGGGTTCAATCCTGTACACCATACAAAAATAAAATAAAGGTATTGTGTCCACCTACAACTAAAAAATATTAAAAAAAAAAAAAAGAAAGAAGGAAATAAAAACTGCAATAGGAATTACTAGACCATGGACATTTTAAAATGTTTATTACTTACTAAGAGTAATATGCACAAATTAGCAATAACTTATTACTGCTACAGGTCACAATTAATTCACAGTTAACATATATTAGCTCAATCTGTAACAGATAACACCATGATTAATTCTCTTCAACAGATGATTTTATTACTAAATTTACATTCTGGCTTTTATAATTATTTTGCTGTATAAATTGAGTATGATTTTATTCAAAATGCTCGGGACCAGGCTGGGCACAGCGGCGCACACCCGTATTCCCAGTGACTGGGGAGGCTGAGGCAGGAAAATAGCAAGTTTAAAGCTAGCCTCATCAACTTAGAGAGGTCCTAAGCAACTTAGCAAGACCCTGTCTCAAAACAATAACAACAACAAAAAAAAGGGTCGGAATGTGGCGCCTCTGGCTCAGTTCCTAGTTAAAAAAAAAAAAAAAAGCTTGAGACAAGAAAGACTTTGAGTTGCTTCAGATTAAGAAATATCTGCATAGACTACCATTTGAATATCCCTAATCCAAAAGTCTAAAATAAAATCCAAAGTGAATGTCATGGTGGTACTCAAAGTTCCTGATTCTGGAACGTTTTAGATTTTCAAATTAGGGATGCTCAACCTGTACACCAACAGTTTAGAGTAAAAATACCCATGAAAGCCCTTTAGAGAACAGAAGTGAACACTTTCTCATGGAGGAAAGCCAGCTTCTCTAAACGAGTTCGTTTTAGTAGTGGGAGCCATTCCCAGTAGGATAATTCTACCACATGGTACCCAAGCCGAACCAGCTGCCGCCTCTTCATATTGTGCAGTCCAAGCAGATCCCTGGAACCATAGCAATATTGGTTCCTGTTAGTCAACTGAATAGCCAGCTTCACTGGTGGGGCCTGCACATGGAGTGAGGGATGCAGGCCAGCCATCTCCACAGCTCCCAATCTACCTGCCATACTGGAAAGGAAGTTCCCCAAGGATTCTTTCTCTGACTTTACAGGCTGCTGCAAAGTCTCTGACTCACTGTTCCCCTGGAAATGCCCTCTTGCTTTCCCTTTCAGCAACTGATTCATCAAATTATCTGTAAGGCTGACTCCTACATGCTTAAGCCTTAATTTGGCTACATCATCAGCTGGTATGGCTTCTTTATTAAATGGTAATGGCTTCATGTTAATGTCAAGCTGGACCTCTAAATCAGAAGACCGAGTATGAGGCAAAATCATATGGTGCTTGATGTACTGGGGGCCGCCCAACATGGTCTCAAGTAAAGAGAGAGCTTCTAGGAATTCAGGCTTTGAGTTCATATCTTTCCTTGCTAAATTCCAAAGCTTAGCAGATGCCTCTTGCTGAAGGTAAGAACTAAGACGACTGCCTCTATAATCTGGACACTCAACACCAACTGTACCATCAAGAGTATACAGTTCCTTGGTGAGTTCAAATTTACTTCTCTCCTGAGCTAGCTTGACAAACCCTGGACTCAAAGCAAAATCAATAAGCTCTATTGGAAAGTACTCTGAAAATGCCAGACCCAGCAGGCAGGTGAGCAGGTGTTCTGGATATTGGTTGAATTCAGGCATCTTTCTGTGAATTTCATTGATCAGGCTAGAATAAAATTCTTCTGTGTTGGGTGGCTTATAATTCAGAGTTCCAAATGACCACAGAATTTTGGCAATATCTTTACTTCGACAGTGCACTACTCTAGGAGGCAAAGAAGCAGCCACGGCATTCATTACTCCTTCATCCAGAAAGTGTAAAGCTGAGCAGGCAAGAGTCAGGTGCATAACACCCTGAACCCCCAAGGAAGGAATTCGCTGAGGAGCTATCTCTCCAAAGCGCTTCATGAAATTTATGTGATCCACATGAGTGAATCTGAACATTTTAAGAATATGCACTAAGGCATGACTACTCAGATGCTCCATGTCAGCACAAGCCAAATCTCCAAGTTTCCGCATTACAAATTCAGAGAGACTACTACTTGACTTAAAGAATCCTAAACAGATTGTACCAACCTCCTCTAAGTTGATCAAATCTATATACTTAAGGATCAATGATTCCAGTTTTTGCATTAGGTCCTGAGGCACCTGTCGACTTTCACCTATAATATAAATTAAGTGAATCAGCTGGGACAAGGATAGATCTTTCCAGTGCAAATTAAGGTAACTAAAAAAAATTTTTAAAAACTGAGGTACTCTGAGACCTAAGCACCGCCAGAGATCAGCCACCAAGAGAAGCTGATTCAGACTCATCTCCCATACCTGTTGACAGAACCTGGTTTCATACACATCTAGCATTGAATGAGAGTGAGGAATTCCTAAACTAACAAAGGCTTTCAAAATACTGATTAGATCTGGAATATCAAAGACTTGTATATTTTTCACACTCAATTGGCAGAGCAGAGCAAAGCTGGTACTTGTCAGCAAAACAGGATGCTGTTCTGTAGGCAAAGAGCTCAGCTTACAGAAATAATCAGCAATGATTTGAGGTTGAAGGTTACTTTGATAAACTGTGACTTTGTGCAAAATTAGTTCGCCTTCTGAAACAGAGAGGGGCTGACAAGTCTCAGATCTGTTATAGCTGTGAAGCTGGTATTCTGGCCTTAGCTGTAGGAAAACTCGGGTGCCTTCAAAGGAATCAAAAACTTCTACATCCTCTTCATCAATTTTCATAGTCCTGGGTGAGTCCAGCTGCAACTTCCTGGCTTTAGAGGTAGAAGCTTTGCTGAATTCCAAACCCAGAAAGGCACTGCTGATTGTGAAGACCCTCTGAGAAAAGGTGCCACTACCAACATTCTTAACTTTTCTGGCAGGATGGCAGGAACTACTACGCTCAGGAGGGGCCTTTCCCCTATGTCGTATATTGCTTCCCATATTCCAATATGCCACACTTTGGGTGGCACTGTAGGCAAAAGAATCGCGAAATGCTTGATATTTTAAAGGTTTTAATAATTTGAGAGTAGCTGCCATTCTGATGTCAGTACTGATCTTTTTGGCAGTCAGAGCACAGTCTTCACAGGTTTGACCAAACAATTTCTTGTTTATATGATGCTTGATTAGAGCTGGATGGGGAGATGTTCCACAGAAACTGCCTGGAATCTTCGGCATATCACAAGAGTCACGGTTCACAAATGACTCAGCCCGAATTGGTGCCAGATACTGAAAAAAGGGTAGATGAAGAATGAGTGGCTTCCACCTATCACATAACCAAAATTTATACATTATAAGAAATAGAGTCAAACCACACTGTTATCCACTCAAGTTAGTCTACTGCTAGTGAATGCCCAAACAACAAAACAGAATGTTATTAAAGATAAACTGTGTACCTTGTATAAAGGCACAGAAAAACCCCAAACCCAGGGTACAACAGAGTAGTTCCTAGACTGCTGTTCAGTCCACACTTTCTTCCTTTCAGAAGAGAAGCAGTGACAACGAGAGAAGACAGGTGCTCTACTAATACTCAATAGAAAGCTGGGAGTGAAAGTAAGCAATCATTCCATCTATTTAATATCAACACAGAAAGATCACACTTGGAGAACAGAAAGTTTATAAAAACTGCCATGCATAAAGGAAAAAGTGGGATTTGGTATAAGATTTAACTTATACACAAAATAACACTCCCAATTCTTATAATACTAACTTTTAATTACAAAATTCTGTTATTCTAACACTATGCCTATACCTTTCAGAAGATGGTGACTGTTATCTCCAGAAGGATTTTTTTAGTTCTAGAGTCTGAATGAAGGAGTACTCTACCACTGTGCTACATCTCCAGCCCTTTTTGAGACAGGGTCTCACTACATTGTTCAGGCTGGCTTCAAACCTTCAATCCATGGGCCACTGTGCTAAGCACCAGGGGGCTTGTAAGAGAATCTGAATCACTAGTGCAAAGTAGTTGTTCAACGAGGAAGTATATTCAGAAATTCATGTTGAGCTAGGAGTGATTCAGTGGCAGAGCACTTCCCTAACTGTGTGAGGCCCTGGGTTCAATCCCCAGTACTACTAAAAAAGAAAAAAAAAAATGAAGGAAAAGAAGGAAGGAAGGAAACTAGCTCACTTGTGCTCATGGTAAAGCAGAAGACCAAGGCGCTTTCTGTCAATTCACAGGTGAACTCTAAGCAGGGCTTAGAGTTCAGGGAACATCATTTTACCATACTACCTGGCTACCATGTGGGGGAACAGTGCAGCTTTCCTATGATGAAGGCAGATTTGCAACGCTTCTACTGAGACAAGTACTGAATCAAGTGCTGATTATATCCTTACTCTGCCTGTAAACAGTACAATTTTCATTTTTCTTCCATGGCAGAAATCATAGAGGCTATGAAACTGACTCTGCCATACTCTTGCTTTCCTTAATAGTTATTCTTTCTTTCGACTTAGGTGCCAAAGCCTAATAAGCAAAAACTGAGATCTGAGCTGCCAACTCATGGAGCACATAAGGCTATTCCACAAGGGTTGCAGAAAATTCCACAAGGGCTCTCAGGGGGTCAGAATGACTTTCTGAAATGTCTGCCCAAGTCTGCTGTCAGGTCCTTTCTTCCAGAGCCCATAGCATAAGAACCACAACTATAAGGCAGGCCAGTGGCTATTATGGTAGGCAAACTACACAGGCTTCTCTTGGTGGCAGGAATGTATTTAATTTCTTTCTTTGTGAACTATAGCAGAAATCTTTCACAGTACATCTTTATACAGTTGTCTGCTGTTTTATTGGTTTGGTTTGGGCTTTGTTTTGTTTTGTTGTTGTTGTTGTTTGCAGTACTATGGTTTCTTCAAGCAGAATTTGGGACTTCAAGAGGTAGATTGCCAAATCTGAATCTATAGCATCTGACTCTAGGTTGAATCTCTTGGTAGGCAAAAATGGTCCATAGGTGCTGGGGTGGTGGCGCATGCCTATAATCCCAGCAACTCAGGAGGCTGAGGCAGGAGGATCATGAGTTCAAACCCAGCCTCAGCAACTAAGAGCAGCCTTAAGCAACTTAGCAAGACCCTGTCTCAAAAAATAAAAAGGATTGGGGATGTAGCTCAGTGATAAAGCACACGCTTAGCATGTGTGAGGAACTGAGTTCAATCTCCAGCACCACCAGGAAAAAAAAAAAAAAGAGGATTTATATGCCTTAAAATAGTCACTAAGAATCTCAACAGGGTAGCACAGGCATGAAGGAAATAAAAGACAAAACAGGTAACAGAACGCTCTACTTGACAGAACAGGGCCTTTAAGAAAACCTGCTTGAGACCTGGAATTTAAATTTAGTCCAACACAGTATGAAACTAAAAGATATACACATTAAATCTATAGTCCTTCATCTCATCTGAATTCTTCAGAGATCCTTCATAGACATAACTTAAAAAAAAAAAAACTTTCTCTTTTTGATTTTTAACAAAATATCCATATAAAAACTGAAAACAAGTCATATGTCCATCCAGTAGGAAGAGTCTGGTTTGCATGGTATGTTTGTGACAGACACAAGTGCACACAAATATTCAACAGAGTGAATAGTTACACAAATGAGTGCCATCACCTAAAACATTCTTTTTTCCCAGTATTAGGGCACTTTACCCCAGCCCTTTTAGTGTTTTTTTTTTTGTTGTTGTTGTTGTTTTTAGATAGGATCTTGCTAAATTGCCAAGCCTGGCCCCAAACTTGCAATCCTCTTTCCTCAGCCTCCTGATTCACTGGAATTACAGGTATATGCCACTGTATGTGGCTTCATCTCCTTTTTTTTAAAAAAATATTTTTTTAGATGTTTCTAGACATTTATTTTATTCATTTATTTATATGTAGTGCTGAGAATCGAACCCAGTGCCTCAGACATGCTAGGCAAGTGCTCTACCACTGAGCTACAACCCCAGCCCCTCATCTCTTCTTTAGGAGTCATACTGAATTAGAGTGGATCGTTAGAGACCCTTAGACCCTGACATTTCCAAAAGGCACTGCCCAAACCACCCTGAATGATGTGATTTTACAAGGGTGAGGAATCTTACCTTTCCATCTTCCAGGTACAAGTCTGAGCAAGGCCAAAGAGCTTCATTTTAAACTATGGTCGAGAAGTTAGAAAAAGGGAGCCAGGTAGAAGAAGGCAGCCAAGCTAACTGTAGATTAAATATATGACACTCTCAGCATATACAGTTTACCAGTTGCCAGATCTTACCCCTCAGTTCTCATTTTTTTTTAAATATATTTTTTTTAAATTGTAGTTGAACACAATACCTTTATTTTATTTATTTATTTTTATGTGGTGCTGAGGATCAAAGCCAGCACCTCACATGTGCTAGGCGAGCATTATACTGCTGAACCACAACCCCAGTCCATCAATTCTCATTCTTTTCCTAGAAAGGAAAAGATCTTCCTAAGTACCAATAAAATCACCATAAATAATGAATACTCCAATGCCACCACCATCACCTTTAAAAAAAAATTTTTTTCCCCTAGTGCTAGGAATTGAATCCAGGGCTTCACGCATGTTAGGGACATATTCTACCACTGAGCTACATTCCCAGCCACCAACCCCATTTTTGTCTCAGCAAATAATTTGTTGAGCAACAAAAAGCAAAAAGACATATTCTACCACTGAGCTACATTCCCAGCCACCAACCCCATTTTTGACTCAGCAAATAATTTGTTGAGCAACCAAAAAGCAAAGAATTAACTTTCTCTAGGTGAATCCTACTGCTGAGAGCCTCCAAAGCTTTATAAGCTCCCAGTAAGGGCTTACAGGTAGACAGTAAAGACGCTCAGCTATTAAGGAGGATATTAACTGAGCCAGACTTTTCTGCACTTCTGTTTTCGTACAAGAGCAAGGCCTACAAGAGAAGGGTCTACTAGTACAAAGAAGGTTAAGAGTTAGTGCGAAGAAGGTGTCTAGGTTAAGGTTAAGTATCATCCACTAAGATAAGCCAAGTCAAAATCAAGTCTAGCAACACATCCCCTCCTTTTTGTTCTAGTTCTAGTGCTTGTAGGAGAGACATTAGCACATCAAATCATCTGTGAAACGTTTTTGCCTTTTATAGCCCTCCCTGGCCTTCTAAGATACCACTACTCTTCTATCAGAATGGCAAGAAGGGTGTGGGTAGAGATAGTCTGACAAAGCTACAGATGATCTTGTCAGAGTCACTTCTTTCAAAGAATTTCATAAGACCCTAGTTTTAGAAAATCTCTCCTCATGTAAGTGAAATAAAAGTTTTATGAATGGACTTTTCAAAAAAAAAAAGAAAGAAAGAAAAGAAATCTCTCCATATAACAACAGGGAACAGACATTTGTGTCCACCAGAGAAAAGAGGAAATCAAGGCACGTAAAAAGAAGTACCCACAAAGTCATGAAAGAAAATTCCCAAGTAAATGGCCTGAGTACCTATTATTGTTAGTGTATACTTGGTCTTACCTGGTTTTCCAATTTGCAATGTTTTGCTTATGCTTTTTAGTCAGGCAAATGAGGAACTTCAAAATTCTTTTATATCAAACTTGATTATTTACATGATGAATGGCAAGGCCTTGTTAGCGATCAGAAAAAAAAAAAAAAACACTAAACAGAAAAGAAAACCACACAGACAAACGAATATCAGTCTTGCACTATTCAGGAGTCACTCTCTCAGCTGTATGATACAGCAGTGTTTTCATATTTTATTTTGGTCCACCAGGCAGGAGTAAATCATTCACGGGATTGCTCAAGGCCATTCAGGGCTATTAAGTGCAAAGTCAGCTGTTACTACTTAACAGTGTGCCCAAACTGCAGAAAACATGACTGGTGCACAAAAACACCAGCCATTGTTGATACTAAAGCATTGAGCTATGATCTCCACAGGATGAAACACTGTCAATAGGTCTACACTGAGTAAGCAATGAAGTGCCACCTGAGAAGCCCAAGGTTTGCACCTGGTAAACGGGTACCTGCTCAGTCAGGTCAGAGAAGCTTTGTCATGATATGCACAAAAAAAAAGATCAATTATTTCCTGTCCCTGGAAAGAAAAGAGGGAGGGACAACAATACTACTCTGAATTAGGCTTGCACAGCCAGAAACTCTCTGCTAAAATGGGAAAAAGGCATATATCAAACTGGTACTTACTTAAGACTCACCCCACCCCATTCAAGTTCTAAGCAAAATACTCTAAGGCCTGGCTAATCGAAGCGTGGTCTGCTGGAAGCTGGTTAGAAACAGAATTTCAGGCCCTACCCCGAACCTGCTATCTCCAAGTGAGGATGATAGGCACGCCAGAAGGTCTCACTACATTCTCACAACAGCTCTGGGAGGCACGTACTGTTGGAATCTCCATTTCACCGGGGAGGGGGGAATCAAGGTTGCGGTCTCCTGCCCAAGGTCAAAGAACTCCGGAGTGGCGAGGGTCGCCGAGGTTCTCTCCAGAGGAGATCCTCTGAGAGTCGTCCGCGCATTGGCCGGGAAGCGCTGACCAGGGCCTCGACTGACGCAAGCCCTGGGCTGACCTGAAAGGCAGGAGGCACAGCCGAAAGCGAAGTCGGTCGCAGGCACACGAAGCGGCCGCCGTGACATCTTCCCGGGCCACCGCCACCACTCACCTGAACCTGGCGAAGGCGGGCAGCGCAACACCAGACTCTGAAGCCCGCCCGCCGCAGCCACACACTTACTCCTCCGGCAGCACTCGGCCTCGCAGCCCAACTTCCGGCCAACTGCCCGCTACTTCCGCCTGCTACGCGAGCGACGGGTGCGGCTGAGGCTCAAAAACCTCTGTCAGCGTTTTCCAAGGACATTTTTCACTGGAGGTTTTTGACGAGGAGAATGAGGGAATCTAAGACCTGCAGAGGGAAAATACTTCCCCGAATGAATCGCTCTGGAAGTAATTGAGCAGCATAGTCAGTTTCGACTCTCAGGACCTCGTTCAGGGTTTTATGGCCTTGGGGAATTCACGTAAACTCTCTTAGTGTCTCATCTGTACAATGAGGGTAATAGGGCATTTATAATAGAAACGTATCTGCAAAGTGCTCTCAAGAGAAGACTTAGTGATGGAGAGACGAGCTGTTGGATAGCTAAAACTTGAACCCAGGTGATATTACACTTCTCTTAATAAGGGTCTCATACCTGAATCGATTTGGGCACAAATCTTAGGCAAGAAAGAAACTCTACCAAGCCTCTACTTGTCAGGAGGGCCTGGCCCCAGACTGCCATTCCTGAGGGCACTTGAGAGCAGCTGATCAGGTTCTTTGTATCTTATCAGTGCCCGAGCTACTGATTCAGTCATCTTAAGTGCTGTGAAAGAGATATGAGAAAGCATGCTCCCTCCAGGGCACCAACTTGCAAGTGAGACAAAACAAACGTAGAGAAGACATAACCTTGCAAGGAGGAGCAAGCATGGGATCCCAACTCCTGAGCTTTGCCTAGGTGTGAACATTTGGGAACTCAGACTACTGGCACCACTGCTTAGGGGGCATTCTTTCAACAGATCAAACCAAGGAAAACTGTTAGCTGCTGATTACAACTCTGGCTTTGGCAGCAGAATCCAAAAACGAGAGGAAGTCCATCCCCAGGACAATTGTGCCAGTCCCATGCGCCTTTGCCAAAACTCAATTTCCCAGTCTCCCTTAAAGTGGGAGGAGCATGTGACTCATTTCTGGCCAACAAGATTTAAAGGGAAGGGTGTTGACAATGTTCTGCGAAGGCAAAACTAAAGCTTGGGTTTGGGCAGCCACCTTGTGGCAAGGAGGAAACAATAAGTTAGAATGGGAGAGTGGGAAGAAGAAAAGTGTAGGTCCACCATGATGGATGATACCCACATCCATACTTCTTGTCTGATGAGAAAAAAATAAACCACTTATTGAAGTCCTGTAAGTCAGGTTGTATTACGTATAACAAAATGCATTTCTTTTCTTTTTTTTTTTTTAAATAATATGGAGATTAAACCAGGGCTGCTTTACCACTAATCTACATTCCCAGCCCTTTTAAAATTTTTTTGTTTGTTGTTTTGTTTTGTTTGAGATGGGATCTTGTTAAGTTGCTGAGGCTGGCCTCAGACTTATGATTCCTGCATCAGCCTCCTGAGTTGCTGGGATTACAGGTATGTGCCACCACATCTGGCTCAGCAAGATGTATTAATTGTGGGTTCTCTGAGGACAGAAGGAATTATAAAAGGATAGCTTACTGCTATGCCACATGCTTGGGTACCTTTTGCCATTAACTGCAAATCTGTTCTCAGCCTTCAACTTATGTGTGTGTGCACCATGTGTGTTGGGGAATCAAACACCAGGGCTTCATGCATGCTAGGCGAGTGCTCTATCACTGAGCTATACTCCTAGCCTTTTAGCTTTCATTTCAATGCCCTCAACCATCACCAATCACCGTAAGGTGGATCAAGTGACTGAAGGCTACAGCTTGCAACCTGCATTGCCTACCTTCTGACCAGCAGCCTGGTGTCCAGAATCTGAAGGCTACTTTGAAACCCTTTATAAATGACAGTCTTAGCTGAAGAGAAAGCCCCACTGGGCAAAATCATGGAACTATGACTCCTCTTGGGCAATGTGGAGAAGTCTGGGCTTTGGGCCAACATCCTGGCATGGTCCGGTGAGCAACTCTAGTCTCGTGCCTCCTCCTCTGGGAAATGTTTACTCCAGCTCTGTCCTCCCCATTTCCCCACCCTCCAGGCCTCACCTCCCACACCTGCAGACACAAGCAGGCCACAAGAATGCCATTCAAGAGGCTTTCTCCATTTTATTTCTTTGGGAAAGGAAAACAAAAGTCTTTCCATCACATATGGTAGAGATATATATTTATATATATTTATATATAATTTATTTTGTGGTTGGACATCCCAAAGCTGATATATATATATATATATATATATATATATATATATATATATATATATATATATTATTTTCCCCCTACCAATGCCTTCTTTTCCCAGCCCCTGTGGCCCAGGCCCAGGTTCCGGGGCAGGTACAGTGAGACGTGAGTGGGATGGGCAGTGGTTGCCAGGGTGGCCTCACATGTAGCTCAAAGAGCTGGTGAGGACCATCCAGAAGAGGCTGTGCAGAGGGTTAGAGGCCACATAGAAGGGCACTCCTGTTTTTGTGGGGGATGCACAGCTCATTAAACAGTCACCAGTCATGGGAGGAGGCTGGTCAGGGACTGGGGGACTTGCTCACAGTAGTTGCCAGCTCTCTCCACCCTGCCCCCAAACTCTTGGGGGTAGAAGAGTGAAAGAGAGAAACACAAGGGCTGAGGGCCAAGCCTCCTCTGATTTTTATTGCTGGTGAATTAGAAATTTGCTTTCTTAGAAGGGAAATTACAAGTTCCCTTCCTATCTTGGGGAGTTAGATTCTGAGAGAGCCACCAGAGAAGGAAATGACATTGGCTGTCCCAACTCCTACTGATGGCCATGCCAGGCCTCCCTGGGCAAATGCTGAGCCAACTCAGAGCTTGACAAGGAACCAAGAGGTCAGTGTTCCTCTTAGGTCAGCCTTGTTCTTGAAGCGCAATTGCATCCAACCCTCCTGGCACCCCAAAACAAGGGCCTCGGGCTCAGACTTGGGCCAGTGGAGCTGGAAAGTGGGCAGTGCACCAAAGATCAAGCAGAATTTTCTACTAGAAGAAAAAGTGAGACTCTGGGGAAGAGGCAGCCTGGGAAGATGATGTTCTGAGCATGAAAGCAGGAAACTGGGGGAAGTGAGTGAGGGAAGACACAGGAAGACATCACAGACACTCATCTGACCTCAGAAGCTGGGCAAGGGGAGTGCCTGAGAGGCAGGTAGCACTTAATAGCTGTAGTTAGAGCCGACAGTGGCCCTGGGTGTGGGGTAAGCCAAGCATCTGGGGCTCTTGCCCTGCAGGATCCTGGCCAGAAGGGTGAAGGTAGAAACCTCCAGATGACCCTTCGCAAGAACATGAGGGAAGATCTCCCTTGGACACTGAGCTTCCAGCCCAACACAGAGGGAATACACACTCAGGGCCAGGCCAGGTTCTGAGGCCTAAACCCAAGAGACCTTACAGGGGAGGGGCTGGGCAGGTAGCCCTCTCAACCACACAGGCAGGCCATCTGCTCCTACTTGTCCTGCCAATCTGCCCAGGGAGGGATAACACCACAGGAAGGAGAGAGGCCAGGAGCCCAGGGTCTGTCGGCCTTGGCAGACCCGTGCAGGCCCCCTCAGGCTCCACGGCCTAGGAAGTGAGCACAGAAAGCATCACTAGACACAAGTGGCCAACAACAGCAGCCCAGACTCCCTGAGGGTCTGGGGCATCTTATGGCACTGCAGGCCTGCTGCCTCCATCTCCAACAAGGGGCTGCCCAGAAAGGGGGCATGCTCCCTGCTGCCTGGGCTCTCATCCCTATGCACTCTGCCCTTTCCCCATTCTCTCCTTAAGAGGAGGGTCCAAGTGGCTACCCACAGGGGCAGTACTGGAACTGGGAGGGCGTGAGGGGGCAGGGAGGAGCCTTGTCACAGCTGCTCTAAGAACCTCTTTGGTCTGGGGACATGGGGCACATTGGGAAGGGAAATGGAAGGGAGGGGAGGCTGGGGACTCTGGCCTTGAGACAGGGCACTTGTCAGAAGGCCACGTGCCCAGGTGGAGGATCAGATTTCTGTGGACTCAATGCGTTCAAGGCGGGAAGGGGTCCAGGCCTTCTTCTCCTCACCATGTTGTGGGGTAGGAGTGCTTGCACCCCCTGCTGCCCCACGCTCCCGCAGCCTCCGTTCCAGCTGCTGGTTGCGCTGGTACATCTCCACATAACTCAACTGCAGCTGCTTCTGATACTCAATGACCTTCTCTTTCTCCTCCAGCCAAACACGGCGCTCCTCTGCAAAGCTGGCGCCCTGGCGCTCCCGGGCTCTCCGCTCTGCTGCCAGCTCAGCCTGCAGCCGCCCCACCTCCCGCCTTAGGGCCCGTGTCCCATTCTCCCCTCCAGCATCCACCTCCCCATCCATGGAAACTAAGGAGGCAGCAGCTGCCACCCCAGCCTGACGGCGCATCTTGGCCTCATCACTTTCGCAGGTGGCCAGTGCCTCCTGTGGTTCGGCAGGGTCCACGGGGGTCAGTGCAGGCTTGAGGCACGTGGCAGGCAGCTCACCTTCACCCAACTCCAGGCTGGCCTGTTTGCTGCCAAAGGAGTCCCTCAGGCTGAGCAGCTGCTCCTCCTTCTCCCGCAGTGAGGCCCGGCCCTCCCGCAGCTGTGAGCGCAGACCCACAATCTCACTCAGCTTCTGGGATACATCAGCCTGCGAGTCCTTCAGCTGCTGCTTCAGAAGGGAAATCTCCCCGGCCTTCTGGCACACCTGGGCAAGGGCAGGTGGGAGAAGAAGCCAGGATAAAGGCAGAGTTCTGCTCACCCCAACCCAATCCCCATATCCAACACCAGGGCCACCAAGCTTTCCCAGGACTCAGGCTCAGCCCTTCATCAGACCAAGCAAGGATAACACACCGGCCTCCCTGCTGGACTCAGGACATACAGGGTTCATCTGACATCAGCTCAGGGACAGTTTCATGTCCTAATAGACACTCCAAAGTCAATCTGGTCCCTCTATTCCTTTCTCTCACCCTTTGAATAGTGGTAGGCTACTGCTCTGGGGTTTTCCAGAGGGTTAGAGGAAGGGGAGACAGAGGGGAAAGGACAGAGCCCCCAGCCCGCACCTCCCACTTAGTTTCCTCCATCCGGGGCAGGAAGTCGGCCTGCTCCTTCTGGCAGGCGGCCACCTTGTCCTCTAGCTCTTCCCGCTGCCGCATCAGCCGGGCCGCCTCTTCCTGAAGTTGCTTCTTGTCCTGCTGCAGCCGCAGCACTTGGAGCTGCAGTCCCTGCTGGGCTCGCTGGGCACGGCGGGCCACCTGCTGCAGCTTCCCGCTGCAGCCCTGCCGAAGCTCGGCTAGCTCTCGCTCCCATGCCTTCTGCCGTTCCTCCAGCACCTGGGCCACAGCTGCCTCGCTCTGCTCCAGACTGCGCCGCAGAGCTGCCACCTCCTGCTCCTTCTCCCATAGCCGCTCCTCCAGCTCCTGGATCAGTGCACTGGGCGAGGGTGGTGAGCAGGCTGCAAATGGCAGGCCTCCACCTCCACCCTCCCCAGATCCCAGGTGGCTTGGCCGCCCCATGGATGATGATGACCCACTCTTGCTGGAGGCCCGCCCACTGTCAGAAGTCCCCAGGTCCTGGTAGCCCGAGCCCCCACCACTACTGCCACTGCCATAGCTGGCAGTGCCGATGCGGTTGATGTGACTGGTGGAAGCACTGAGGGGCGCCAGGTGCTGGCTGTAGCTGGAGCTGTAGGTGGGCAAGCTTGTGAGTGAGTTCCGGCCTGAGTCTGAGAGGCCGCCCCCACTTCCGCCTGCTGGGGTCATGGTCCGAGACTTTTCCAGTCCACCCTTGAGGCCACCAGGGCCCTGTCGTCCCTCAGGGGTCCCATTGGTCTGCGGGGGACACAAGTTCTGCATGGAATGGAAATTCTTGGGTACAACAGGCTTGAAGGCTGATGGCCGAACTAGTGGTTCTGAGCACTGTGCAAAAGCAAGGAAGAGCAGTGAGCATCAGAATGAGTCCTTGACCTTGGCTCAGCTTCTTCCCTTTAGCTGAGCCTTGTTCAACCCCACATCCTCCCCTGTGGGTTTCTACTTGGTATCTCCCCCAAGCCAGGTCCCTGTCCTGGATCCCCCAGCTGGTCTTGGCCTCGGGGCCCCACTCCATAGCTCTTTGGCCCAGCTTGCCTCCTGGCCCCTATGATCCAACCTCCAAGAAAGCCCTCCTTGCCCATCTCTTTGAGTTACTTCCCACCCCAGAAAAAGGTTGTGACAGTCTCAGGCCCTAGAGACTGACCTGGTCTAGCTTGCCAGAGGTGGCCAGGAGCTTGGGTGGGTGGCTGGGCTCACGATACTGTGGTGGAGCCTTGTCACTGCCACCGCTGCTGCTGCTGCCACCGCTGCTACCCACCACATTGCCGCAGACATCTGTGTGGTCACTGCCCCGCAGCTCGCCGTTGAGGTAGAGGGAGTTGGCGAGAGCCTTGTCCTCTGAGGGGTATCGGCCTGGCCTCTCCCTGCTGGTCCCACTGCCACTGCCTCGGGGGCCTGGGAAACTGCCCTGGTTGCCCCCACCCCCTGTGCGGGTGCCCACACTCTTCATGGCGAACTCTTGGGCATGGGCCACCCCACTGCCCACACTGCCCATGGCCAGGCGGGGGTCTGGGGGTCCAAGCTCAGAGGGCCGTGGGGCAAAGGCCAGGAGGGGATCCCGCCCTGGGTCAGCACGCACGGGCAGTGTCTCGAGCTTCGCCATGACTAAGCCAGGAGGGCACTGTGGGCACAGACCGGAAGGTAGAGAGGTCAGACCCCACCCCTATTCCCACCACCCCAGCCAAATCAACCCCAGCACCACCCTGCCCCTCAGTGTCCCCTTTCCTAATGTAGAAGAGTTCCCAGACATTCAAAGTGAAGGAATAGGAATGAGTAAGAGTAATAGCTTGGTAATGGGGGCTACCTGTTGCCCCAGGGCACTCCACTCCTCAACCTGTGCTTCAAACCCACCTCATCCATAAGCCTCCCAGACTCATGAACCTCTCTTTGCTGCAACTCCCAGAATTTAGTTCTTTACCCTGGGTCAGGGCCTCTACATCTCAGCCTCAGCGGCTAGGGAAATGGGGTTGGGAGAGAAGTACCTGAATCCATTAGGGAACCTCAGAAGTTAGGGGAGGGTCAGAGACACAATAATTCTATTAAAAAATTGAAGGCAATGGTCTTTCCCAGCCCCCTACCCTAAGGTGTTGTAGTCAAGGGCGGAAGTGGAAGCTCACTACCAGCGCAGGCTCCTCTCCTTGCCTTTCCAAGGGAGTGGGGGGCCGATGGGTCCTCAAGCCTGGGACCCTCCGAGGCCCGGTCTGCAGGGGCCATGTGGCTGACTCTCGCAGTCGGGGCTCGGCCCGAACCAGCTGCGCGACTTTGGACCGGCCGACTGAGCCATCCTCTGTGAAATGGGAGGAATGAAGAACCTACCTCGCGGAGCTGCCGCTCGGCAGGTGCCCCGAGGCTGAGTGCACGGGAAGGAACCCGGTCACCAGGTTGGGTGGGCGGAGCTGCCCCTGCAGGATGCGCGGGCGTCGCGGGTGGGCGGCGCCATGGGCACGCAGACCGGACTGACCGAATGCAGGCCGAAGCTGCAGCAGGTGGCAAGGGAGGTCTTCCCAATTCGTCTGTAGCGGTCCTGGCCCGAGAGGGACCCCCTCCCCGATGTCAGTACTACAGAGGCCCCCAAGCTGACAGAGGCCAGGACTAGAAGGCAGTGCTGCCGGCTTCTGGCGCTGGCCAAGCCTCCCTCGGGGCCTACATCTCCCACAGGTGGGGTGGGGGGGCGGCCTTTGCACTCCACGGTGCTCCAGAGGATCCTGCACCTGCTGAACCCTGCCAAGAATGCACTGCCACCAGGAAGACTTCCTGGATTGCCCCCTCCCCCTCCTCCCCCCCCCCGTGGACTTTGATCCTGTTCAGTTCACCATGAAGTCAATTCTGTGGATGTGCGCCCCCTCCCCCAAGGCAGGCCGGCAGAAAGAGGGGGAGCAGGGCCTCGGATTACCTGAGCTCAGGCAGGCCTGATTTCCTGGTTCCTTTGTCTGAAGTCTGCACCTGGGAACACCTGTCACAGAGATCTACATAATCCAGCTGGACAGGGGCACTAGGGTGCTAGCAGCTGGCTAGATGGCTCAAGATGGCTCAAACTCCAGTGCCTTTCAGGCCTTTAAACCTCCTGCCCCCACCCAGGTTCCACCAGAAACTGGGCAGGAAGCCCTCCTTCTCTATTAAGTGAAGGAATCCAACCTCCTTTTGAGTGTTCTGTAGACTGTCTTCTAATGATGTCCAGTGTTAATGTTCCCAAACAAGGAAGCCTGGTAAAACCCTTGCTCTTCAGGATCTTCAGGCCATGTCAGCCTTAGATGGTGGGTAAGTTCACCGCCAAACTGGTCTATTAAATGGAATGTAGCATTCCATTCTCTCAGTCTTTCCCCACAGGTGTGGAAAACAGCAAACTTTCACCACCCTCATCCCTTCTGCAAGTCTATCCCCATAACCAGCAGTGGTACTAAGCTGGGCAAGAGAGGCATATAGGGCACAAGTGAAGTGCAGGACGTGCAGGTACACCCACAACCCTGAGAGTGAGGCCTCTTTTGCCTCACCCTAGTATCTGCCTCCACTCCCCAGCATACTCCATCCTGGCTGCTACTCCTTGGCTTTGAAACCCCTCCTACCCTAAACATGGCCCCCTTCTCTCAACATCCCTCGGTGAAGTATAGGAAGCAGCTAGAATTGGGAGGATGGTTGCTGAATGGCCTGAAGCTTGAAACCAGTGGGAAGGCCTAGGCAGGGTTTGGAGAAGAGAAACTGGCAAAGCCTCATACAGCTGGGTTTCAGGTAGTAGGGACAAGGGAAATGTCTGGATTGAGGCATCAGGGGGGTAAAAACAAGGAAAGAATCTGAGCTGAAGCATAAGGGTAGGTGGGACACCCTTAACATAATGGGGAAATTGCTTGAGAGAAATAGGTCTTAAAAATAAATTTTAAAAAGTATGTGTGTGTGTGTGCATATTTATTTATATTGTAGGTGAATACAATACATTTATTATTTATTTTGTTTTTAAGTGGTGCTGAGGATTGAACCCAGTGCTTCACCTGAGCTAGGCGCGTGCTTTACCACTGAGCCACAACCCTGGCCCTGAAATAAGGCTTTTTGAGAAGACCAGAGAAATAATTCTCATGCACTGAGTGGAGTGAAAGACTCGAATCTTCAGCATACAAGGGCGGTGTGGGTGGGCCCAGCCTCCAACTAAGGCAGAAGAGCCCCATAAGTCTGGGTGACAGTGTGGGAGCTAGAAGGCATCTAGGAGAAGCTGGGCCCTGAAGGCCAAGACGGGGGACTCAAGAACGTGGGGGCAAGCTAGATGCAGTGGTGTACACCTACAGTCACAGCTACTCAAGAGGATCACTTGAGCCCAGGAGTTTAATACCAGTCTTAGTTTTGGTGACATAGAGAGACTCCATCTCAAAAAAGAAAGAAAAACAGAATGTGGGATGTGGGGGCAGCTCTCAGGGTTAAAAAGAAAAGGGACAGGTAAAAATTGGGATTACAGAGTGTGCCCTGGATTTGGCAGTTGAAGATATCACTGGTGTGTGTGAGTAAGAATGGCTTCAGAAAAGTAGTACAAGGGAAAAGCAGACCACAGGGGTGGAGGGGTGCAGAGAGATGAAATGGCAGAATTCCCTGCTAACAGAGGCCAGAGAACACCATCATTTAAGGAGTTTTGGAATCTCAATGTTTGTTTTCTTTTTTAATTTTAAAATTAAATATGATAGAAACTTGAGTGTGCTGATATGCCAAAGAAAGGCACCACTAGTAAAATTAAAAATCTAGGCAGGGAGCTAGCAAGGGGGCTGCATCAGAAGCCAGGGATGAATAAGAAGAAATCTCAGACATGATAATGTTGACTGTGAGTGACAGGGCTAATGCTTGGGAAGGTACTTTCTAAACCGTAAGGTACAGCACAAACATGCAAAACCACCTTCTTTGAGATCCAGGAAAAAATAATCTGACCATAAATTTGAGTTGGTCATATGCCAATCTGCCCCACTCTTTCTCTAGACTGTTATTTCCCACTAGGTTCACATGCCCAGAGCTCTGGATAGAAATGAAACTGTCTTGAACCTTCTTTCCTTGTGCTGTACCTGGGGAATCCTTGATTGTCATTCTACAGAAGCTCTCTCTGGAGCCCAAAGAGCTTCTTGCCATAATTCTACTCTGTCATGGTCAACCTCTTGCAAGTGTTCCCTGCCCCCCTTTCCTCTCCCAAGATTAGACTGCTGCTGGTACTTTCCTCAAAAACCTGACAGGGAGCTGGAAGGACAAGGAGTTGGGATATTTTTTACTGCTAAGAAGGAATTAAGCCGAGAGGAAGGGTTGTGCTTCCTTTGTGGGTCAGGGTCTTGCACTGGCCCAGGTAACAGTGCCATCTGAAAAGAAAGCTTCATGGCATCGAACCATGTCATCGAACCACGACAGCCTTGTTTCCACACTCTGCCTCTATCTCTGTCTTATTAATACTCAATGTGTGTGACATTACAGTTTAAGTGGTCACAGAGGGACCTACAGGTTACACATGAAAGTCTCTCCAATCCATAGAAACCACCTCGCTCCTCACCACCTGTATTCCCCCAAAGCTAGAACACTTGAAGTCCCAGAGGTCCCCAAGTCCAACTCAGTCCACCCCCTAAAGATCTCAGCAGCACCTCCTGCCAGCACCTTTGCTGAGTCTCCTCTGTGGCCCTTCTTCTGCACTCCCTTCTTGAGCTGCAGCCAAGAGACTCTTTCTAAAGGGCAAAGCCATTCATGTTCTTATTCTGCCCAAATCCTTCCATGAGCTGGGTCAAGTGCAGAAGATGGAGTTCTGGCTCCATCAGCTCCAAGTGTAAATCACAGCTCGACTGATTGGAGTGGAACCAAATGTAGGTTGTTTCACCTCAGATTCTCACATTTACCTTGCAGGAATTTTAAGAAGCAAATGTATTAAGGGCAAATTGTTTGATATTCCTCTTGGTCCCCAGAATCAAGCAGAGCTTGCAGCAGTGTCCCCAAGGTCCCTCCTGATGCCCATCCTTTATCTTCCTTGACCTGAGCTCCTCTCCACTCCACATACAACCTCAGCTCTCTGTGCTCATCCTATAGCCTTCTAGAATCAGTCCAAATGCTGTCAATACAGCATCCCTGATATATCTCAGGGGTCTTGGAGCACTTAGCTCAGGACACCCCAGGACAAAAATGAAAGAGTCCTCAGGGTTTCTGGGCCCTGGCACCAAGAAAATGCAGGGTGAATGCCTATGGGAACGCTAGTTATGAGCAATGCAAATAGGTAATGAACACAGGCAGAGAAACCAGGAAGGGCTTCCAGGAAGAAGGACTGAGGGAGGAAAGGGATCCAGGGGCACTGTAGGGCTCTGGGGGTACAGAGATCTCCAGAACTTCTTGGTTGGGATGTGTGAGGGGAGATCCATCTTCCCTTGGAGGCATGGACACTATCCTGGCTCTGTTGAAGCCCATGTTTCAGGACTGGGGAGGCCGACAGCACACCCCCACACATACCCGGAGCTCACACACGCGCGCGCACACACGAGCCTCCACTGGGGGTGGGGGTCGCCATTCACCAGCAGCCCACAGCGCACAGCGCCAACAGATAGAGACCCCAGCCACAGGCCATCCGCAGGGGTGCCCAGGGGGTCTCTGCTGTGGGGAAAATCCCGCCCGCACCTCCTAGGGCTACCCACCAACGCGTGTGGCCCTGGGGGGCGGGGCGCAGAGGGAAGAGGTGACATAATCCGGACCGCACCCCCTCCGGCCGCCATCCCCCCAGGCCGGGCGAAGCATCCATGACATCATTGGCCTCCTCTACATTTCCCCTCCCCCGCCCCCGGGACCCTAGCAGCGGGACGCGACCCCTCCCCAGCTCCCAGTCGGGACAGACGCGCCGAGCCGTGCAGCAGGCACGGCGGCGGGTTGGAGCCGAGAGGGGCGACGCAGTGGGCCTGCCTCACTTACTCGCTGCCCCAGGGTTCGGTGTAGGGTCTCCGACGCGGGCGCCACGGGCCCGGCTAGCTGGCGCAGCCCGAAGCCCGCCCGGCGGGGCGCGCGGCGCGGGCCCGGCTCGGCTTCGCGCCCCTCCAGCTCTCCGCCCGGGCCCCGCCCACCAGCGGCTGCGGCAAACGCGGGCCCGCCCCCGGCCACGCCCCCCGGAGCCACCAATCCCGGAGCTGGGGCGGGGCACGGTGATTTAACCCCTTAGTCTCTGCGTCTCCGCCCGCACGTGGGATCCCTCCGTCTCACCAGCTGCAGGATGCTTAATAGTCTGCCCGAGTCCCTCGGTTTGTCATTTGTCACCCGTCCTCTCAAGTCCTTGGACTTAGTGCCCCAGTCTCTCCTAACAAATCCTGTGGGACTGCGCCGTCCTTGAATCTAAGATTTTGCTATGGGAGATGAGCCCCTCTGGTTTCGAAAAAGGGGTCCCAATTCCGAGCCCCAAACTCCCATTCCTCTCCGGCTTTGGGGAGGCGGCCTCCAAGCGGACGCATTTAGATCTTGAAAGACTGCGTGGTTGGGGCTCAACAAGCCATTGCGGGTGTATCCGACCCAGCCGCCCGCCAGGTCACGGGGACCACAGGCAGGATCGTGGGAAGCTCGAGGGCCAGTAACTACGTCAGCCTGCAAACCCAGAGGATTTGAAACTTGCTGCTTGCGAAGGCTCACGGTCTCCAAGGTGCAATGAGGAAAAATATGCATTACATACCGGCAGGGTTTGAGCGCTTTCACCTTGTGCGGGGTCCCTCCCTGGTGTAAGGCCCGGCCCAAGTCCCTGTGTTGCATCCCTGAGTGAGAAGGAGCAGTGGCAGGGACTTCATCCCTGACCCAGAAAGCCAGCTTCCTTCACTGCGGGGAGTGCTCGATGACTTGGGAGGACTGCTGGGAGTAAGGAGTCAGCCTTGAATTGTGACCTTAGCCTCGCTTAGTGTGGCGAAACAAGTTAGACCTAGGGTCAGGCACTAGCAAAGCCTGGAGGCACAAGGATCTGAGGTAAAAACCGCAGCTCCGGGACTGGGGATGCGGCTCAAGCGGTAGCACGCTCGCCTGGCATGCGTGCGGCCCGCGTTCGATCCTCAGCACCACATACCAACAAAGATGTTGTGTCCGCCGAGAACTAAAAAATAAATATTAAAAATCCTCTCTCTCTCTCCTCTCTCACTCTCTTAAAAACAAACAAACAAAAAAAACCGCAGCTCCTCCACTCTGGCTGGGATTTAACCCATTATATTTCTGCTGTGATAGCTGATGTGTTTGCTCATTCTATTTTGTAATTTTTATTTCTTGTTGTTTTACATTTTCCCCCACATTTGCTTTTATTTTATATAGTGGTTTTTAAGGCAAAAACCTTGTTTTTAGTTCTCCTAATGACTTCCTTTAAATTTATTTTTATGTCACTATATGACGAATCATTCCTTTTATATTATTTATGTAAAGAGAAATATTTAATGTTTTCGAATGTCACATAATTGTATGTATTTGTGAGGTTGTAATAAGAAATTGAATGTGCCTTTTGCCCTCAAACCTATTTATATTTGTCCACTTTAGACAGGATGACAGACCTTCCTTTTGCACTTTTTTTTTTTGAGAGAGAGAGAGAGAGAGAGAGAGTGTTTTAGTTCTCGGTGGACACAACATCTTTGTTTGTATGTGGTGCTGAGAGGATCGAACCCTGGCCGCACGCATGCCAGGCGAGCGCGCTACCGCTTGAGCCACATCCCCAGCCCTCCTTTTGCACTTTTTAAGACAAAATATAATTTTTTTTCAGTGGTAGAAGGTTTGCCTATTATGCAGGAGGCTCTGGGTTCCTCCCAACCCTGCTTTTGGGAATACAATTCAGGGACAAGGGTGCTCCACCATTGAGATACATCCCCTTCTTAAACATGTTTTTTTCTTTCTTTTTTTTTTTTTTTCTTTTTTTGTAACAGGGATTGAACCTTGAAGCCCTTAGCCAAAGGTCTCACGAAGTTGCTTAGGACCTCTCTAAGTTGCTGAGGCTGGTTTTGAACTTGTGATCCTCTTGCTTCAGTCTCCCTTACAGGTGGGATCCACTGTGCCCACCTCTTTGTACATTTTTTTTTATTGGTATATTATAGTTGTACCTATAATGGGATTCGTTCCTGCATATTCATACATGCACACAATATAATTTGTCCAGTATCACTCCCCAGCAATAAATCAATAAGTAAAATTTATTTTTACATAAGGTCTCGTTAAATTGCCCAAGCCAGCCTGGAAATTGCCATCCTCTTTCCTCATCTCCTGAGTTATCTGGGATTGCAGGTGTGCTACACCATACCTTATAAAATTCTTGAGTCTCAAACTCTTCCCCTCAAAATTTTCTAGTCCTGATCTCCTGTCTTCTAGCACTGAAAATGGTAGCAAAACTGGGCTTGTCTGGTTAAGTAAATTGGTGCTTGTAAGAGTTTTTCTTTAAACTCAGAAGTCAAACCTGTTGCCTGTGTAAGTCTCTGAGGGCCTTTGCCTATTAATTTTCCAGAAACAAAAGATGTCTTTTCAATTTAGGAAAGTCTGTTAATATGTTCCTATCCATTTTGTGAACAGATTTTTTTTTTCTTCCTTCCCTATCACATTAGACCTCCACTGTCAAATCTCTGTTCTGTTTATCTACATCCTGAAAGAGTATTTCAAGGTTTTCTTCACCATCATAGACTTAATTTCCTTCAGAGTCAAGTGTACTGTTTGTTTCACCAATAAGACATTTGATTCTGCTATTTAATTTTTCCTTTCATTTCAGCCAATTTCCATTCCCCCTCTAATTTGATCTCAACTTACTATCTTTACAGTTCTGTTTCTATTTTATAGAAAATGTGGTTTTCCATCTTTAGAAGAACATCGGAAAATATTTTTGTTCTAATGCACAGGAAAACCTTGCTAAAGTTGGCAATTTTCTGGAAAAAAACTACAGAAATAAAAAATATTTTGAAAATATCATCCCAGAAATGTCCAAAAAAGCTCTGGGCTCAGGTGGTTTGATAGAATAAACCACTTAGAAAGAAACTTCCACTGATCAGATCATCCTCACCTTGTAAACCTGTACAAAAGCTCAGGGGGAAAAAAAAAGAATTCTATTCATTTTGTCAAGCCATAATTCCCCTTATAACAATACCTGATAACAACACAGAAAGGAAAGCTACAAACCAACCACACTTAACAGTACAGGGGGGAAAAATCCTAAATACAATTCAAGAAAACAAAATGTTATTGTATATGAAATCAATAAGCTATGAGTTTGTCAAATGAGAAAAAAAAATCACTAAAAGAAATCATTCAGCTGGGTGTGATGGTGCTCACCTGTAATCCCTGCTACATGGGAGGCCAAGGGGATTACAAGTTTGAAGACAACTTGTGCAACCTGAGACCTGTCTGAAAATAAAAAAGGGGCTGAGAGTGAAGCTCAATAGTAGAGTGCCCCTGAGTTCAATCCCCAGTGCTACAAAGAAAAACAGCAATTCAGTTAGGTGTGGCGGTGCACACCTACAGTCTCAGTTATTCAAAAGGCAGGAGGATCACTTAAGCCCATAAGTTCAAGACCAACCTGGGCAACATAGCAAGACCCCACTCCCCAAAAAATAAAAAAGAGGGCTGGGTTGTGGCTCAGTGGTAGAGCGCTTGCCTAGCATGTGTGAGACACTGGGTTCGATTCTCAGCACCACATGTAAATAGATAAATGAATAAAATAAAGGTCCATCAACAACTAAAAAATACATCTTTAAAAAATAATCAGAATAAGGTTCTGAGGAATGATACTAATGAATGCATTGTAAAGAAGTGTTCTTTTTGAATTACCTTTTCCTTCTCTCTTCCAATTTTATCTTTTATGTTACATGATTGGTTTGAATAACTGATACATATTTTATAATTTTAAGTATTTTGATTCTAAAGCAACGTTTTTATGTAAGCATGAAAAATGATTATTTTTTTAAAAATCACAACAAATCACCAAGGAAAATCATTGTTTTGCTTTATTTTTAAATCATTTTCATTATTTATGTCATATATGTGCTACATATAACCATATAAAACTTTATGCTTTTCATACATTAATGTAATATGTGGTATCTATTGCATGTTTTAACTGTTTTATATATTTCACTTAATATTGTATCATAGGGTTTTCATTAATGATAAAATATTAAAGGAAAACCTGATTATAATGAATGCATGTTAAATAAATTTTTTTAATGCATGTGAAAAATAAAACCCATCAAATTATTTGGGAGGCTAAAGCAGCAAGATTACAAACAAACAAAAACAAACAAACAAACAAACAAAAACCTATCACATTAACAAACACTACTAGAAGGGAACTTGGGGCTTCTCTAGAATGTCTGTGAAGTTACCCCTGAATACTAAATTGGGGGCATATGAGGCACTTTATGCTAAAATTTGAATGTTTGTACTTGGGCTTCTTATTTTTTGAGACTCAGTTCCACTACGTTGCCCAGACTGGTCTTGAATGCCTGGGCTCAAGTGTTCCTCCTGCCCCAACCTCCTGAGTAGCTGGGTCTACAACTCACCACACCCAGCTTATACTAAAGCTTTTTACAGCTGTGCTTGCTTTATGAGAAAATGAATATCTCCAAAACTGGGCCAAAGATTCCTGCAAATTACCAGTAAAGGCTTGTGGGTTATCTAAACCAATATATAAATGTGACTGCAACGGTTATGATCCAAGTATGCTGAGGTCTTTTATAAGCTGTTTTATGATAAGCTGCACGCATGGGCAAGCACACACATGCACATACATGGCCCAGGAAAAACAAAAATTAAAGAAAAAAGTAAATTTACTAATAACCATATTCTCCTTCTTACCTCTATTCTTTACTAATGACACATTTTTACCTAAAATACATGGTTTATGCTTACGTTCCCCAGAAACCCCCATCACATTTTATGCTGTTTCTATAATTGATGTATTGTTTTATAATACTAAGGATTCATCGGTACCTATATACTTTAAGCCTCATTGCAAGTTATTAAATAAAATGTAAAGAGAAGCACCAGTCACCACCCCAAGTGTGTTCTATATACTCACATCTACTTGTGAAGTACAGTATTTTCCCTAAACGCCCTCAAAAAACAATAAAATTGTTATTGAACCAGGGAAATTATGGAAAAACAGACTCAAAAAAATGTTACCAGATTTAATTTTTAAAAGAGCTTTTTGTAGCTGTAGATGGACAGAATGCTTTTGTTTACTTTTATGAGATGCTAAGGATGGAACCCTGTGCTTCACACATGCTAGGCAAGTGCTCTGCCACCAAGTTACAGCCCCAGATTTAATGTTTGTAAAAGCTGGTATAATTAGTCTAGTCCAAACTTTTTTTTTTTTTTTTTTGAACTGGAGGGTTGAACCTAGGGCTCTACAAATGCAAGGCAGATGCTTTGCCACTGACCTACATCCCAGCCCTCCAAACTTTTTTTGCTGATACTGGGGACTGAACCCCAAAGCACTTATCTCCTGAGCTATATCCCCACAGCCTGCCCCACCAGATTTTTATTTTTAGAAAGGGCGTTGCTAAGTTGCTGAGATCGGTCTTGAACTTGTGATCCTCCTGCCTTAGTCTCCCAGCTGCTGGGATTACAGGTGTGTTGCACTATGCCCTATAACCTTTGTGAACTTTTTACACAATTATTGTAGATAGACATGGTAGTAGCTTAATGAAACTTTCATTACCTGCCTCTGTGTTCTTCATTCATCACTTGCCAACTTTTTCTCTCCTGAGCTGCTGCTACCCAATAACAACAGTAACTGAGATGTGGAAAAATAAGAAATTCCTGACAATAATGGATTATATGTTGAATAACTGCTCACTTGTGATATTTACTCTGGTCTGCTTTGACATGAGGCAATAAGTACAAACTAAAAAACATTAAGACAAATGCAGCTGGGCGCAGTGGTGCTAACTTATAATCCCAGCAACTAATGAGGCAGAAGCAGAAGGATTGTGATTTTGAGGCTAGCCTCATCACCTTGGTGAGACCCTGTCTCAAAATAAAAATTAAAAAGGGCTGGCGATGTGGCTCAGTGCTAAAGCACCTCTGGGTTCAATCTCCAGTACCAAAAAAAGACAACTGCTAAGTAGACATTAAGAATGTGCCCACACATCTGCACTGCTCCACAAACTACACAGTGAACTGTGGTGTTTGGCTCCATAAAAGTGGTTAGAGGGAGCTGGGGCTGTGGTTCAGTGGTGGAGCACTTGCTTAGCACGTGTGAGGCACTGGGTTTGATCCTCAGCACCACATAAAATAAATAAATAAAATAAAGAACTAAAAAAAATATATATGTTTAAAAAAAAGTGACTTGACTCACCTTATTGTCAAGGAACAGTTAAAAGAAAATTTCTTAAAACAACATAAGTATTAAATCTCAGTTATTCAGTTCTGATACAGTTGGAACATTAATAGTTTTAGTATTATTATTACAGATGTTTTTTGTATCATTCGTTAGAAATGTAAATCATATAAGAAAGTTAAAAGGACTAAAATCTGTCCAAGTAAATCTAGTAAGCTACAGGCAAAAGATTACTTTTATGTAAGTTTAATGTTACAGTACCAGTATTTATTAGGTCCTGCTCTAAGGTTGCCTTTCCCATTTTGTTATAATGAGTAATTAAATAATGTATTATCCCCAAATCATATATGGGATCAGGATAAACCAAGTCAAAATATTTTTTCTGTTGTGTTACTACTGTAATCTAAATTACTTCTGGCACAATTTGAAGATTATCAAAATCTGTGTATGGAGCTGAGGATATAGCTCAGTCATAGAGCACATGCTTAGTATGTACAAGGCCCTGGGTTCCATCCCCAGCACTTAAAAAAAAAAAAAGTTATGTGCAATATACAACTTTACCCAGATACATTCTTGGCCCTGTTCAGTATAAAAGGAACAGGCCTCCTTATCACCCTGTTTTTCAAACTATAGGTTGAGAGCTATTTGTGGGTTGGAAAATCAAGTCATCATCAGCAATGAAACAAAATAGAGAAGCAAATATTAACATGTGTCAAAAACCATAAGTGGATCCTACTGTGAAAGTTTTGCTTGAATTACCTACATGTATCCATGCATACAGATGTACTAAGTCCTTAGTAAAATGGATTTCTTACTGAGAGATACTATACAAAAAGCTCGAATAGCACAGCCTTAATGTAATAGGGGCCTCCAATCTTAAGGCCAGTGCTTGGCACTAGAGGAATTGGGGCAAGCACTCACAAAGGCTGATGGGGCACTTTTCAACAGCACCTATAGATCCTTTTTTCTAGAAATCTGAAATTCCACAAGAACTCTTACAGAAATCCATCTCATCAGATACTTAAAACATTTACCTTCATTCCTTTCAATAAATTCTTTGATATGTAATCTTTTTCACCTTTCAGAGCTGTGGAGAGAAAACCCTTCCCTCCACTATTCCCAGGACTATTCCTGTTTTTAAGTAAAATGTACACCCTCCACCTGAGCATTGGTGAATCAACTGGAGTTAGTAATAGCTCCTTCTTCCTGTCTGGAATTCTGGTTCCATCTGGAATTCTGGTTCCTCTCATAGGAGCTTCACAGACTCAAGTGATTTATTTAATACCTCTAAACTTCTTTAAGTGTCCTATCTGTAAAATGGGAATAATGATAGCTTTTAAATCAATCTGACACGACTAAGGTAATAGAGGCAACAGAGGATAGCACACAGTAAATGCTCAACATGTCAGAGGGGAAACATGAAAAAGGCTTAACCCAATACAACGTGTACTTGACTTTAATTAATTTAAATGGGAAAAAATTCTAATTTTTATCAGATGAAAAAATTTAAAAAAAGATTATAATGAAAATAGCAGTACTCTGCCCTACTTATCCTCTACTTCCTCTTTTTCCACCAGTCACCACTTTTGTTCATTTATTCTATTAGTCAGCTCCATATTTATAAGCCATACATTTGTACCACTTATAATAAGATTTATCAACTTTAAATGTCATCTACTCAAATGAAGTGTGAAAGAAGGAGCTGATGGAGTGATGGATAAATTTGTGGGATACAAAAACTTAATGGTTTAAGAAATGAGGTATTGGCTGGGCATGTTAGAACATGCCTCTAATCCCACCAGTTTAGGAGGCTGAAGCAGGAGGATTACAAGTTTAAAGCCAGTCTCAGTAATTTAGTGAGGCCCTAAGCAACTTAGCAAGACTATTTCTTAAACTGCAAAATAAAAAGGGCTGGGGATGTGGCTCGGTGGTTAAGTGTCCCTGAGTTCAATCCCTGGTGCCAAAAAAGAAATGTTACTGACTCAAAAAACCAATTAGACTTTTCCCTCTTCCCTTGCCCCAGCTCACCAAACATAGCCCAAATTTCTGAATTTAGCACTCACCTCCCTTACCACTTCTGTCTCTTATTTGCCCAGTCCTTTCCTCTTCCTCTACCCAAAACCCCATCATCCTGCCAGCTTTTACATTCTCTGCCCCATCTGTCCTCTCCTCAACCTAGGACCCTCTCTGTTAGCCACAGGTCCTTTCACTCCAACATGTGGCTGTGCACTTGCCAGCTGGGTGATTGGCCAGTCTCCTTAGGGTAATACCATTGCACCTGCCCCTACTGCGTATGGCGTCATGTTTCGCAACTTCCTTCAGGCACTTAGCATCATGCTTTGTACTCAGCAGGCTGGATCTGTTTAAATAATTTTCATGTTACAAAGAACCAACATGCACCCTGTACTGGTGCCACTGTGGTAGCCTGGAAGAGGTACTCAACTGCCTGGTAAATGGAGTGACTACTAGTGGCTTTACAGGGCAGAACATTTTTAGCTTGTTTTCTGAGGCTTAGCATAAGCTAAGCATATACTAGACCACTGAGGGTTTATTGTGTTGGAACTTTTTTGTTACAGGGTATTTTACTTATTTTTATTTTTTGGTACTAGGGATTGAACCCAGGGTCACTTAACCACTGAGCCACATCCCCAGCCCATTGTTTTGTTTGTTTTGAGACAGGGTCTCACTAAGTCCTTAAGACCTCACTGAATTACAGAGGTTAGTCTCAAACTTGTAATACTCCTGCCTCAACCTCCTGTTGCTGGGATTCAACATGCCCAACTGTTACAGGATTTTTTTTTTTATGGTTGTTGTTGTTGCTTTTTAGTTATAGATGGACACAGTATCTTTACTTATTTTTATATGGTGCTGAGGATTGAACCCAGTGCCTCACACGTGCTAGGCAAGTGCTCTACCACTGAGCTACAACCTCAGCCCTGTTAAAGGATATTTTAAACATGTACAAAAATAGATAACTTTTACGTACCCATTACCCAGTTTCAGTAATTTTCAACAAATGGCCAATCTTGTAAATTGATATTTTTGAAAAGACAAATTACACAGCTCTCCAACCATAAGGCTTATCAACAGGCCTTGAAGATTCAGGACAAAGAAGAGTTATAATGGAACTAAACTGAACTACTAGAAGCAAGTGGTATCAAAATATACCTACACTGGGCTGGGTTGTAAAGATAAGACACCCAGGACAAGCATCACTTGGGAGTTATAAAAAATCAAAACTTTACTGGCTAGAGAGCCAACAATCAAAGAGTTCCTGACTTAAGGAGGAAAATCTATGAAAAAGGTACCATAAGTGTGCTGGGGATATAGCTTAGTGGTAGAGCTCATGTGTAGCTCATTAAGATTTGAATTAAATGCTTAGAAATCTTTAACAATTCATGTTTAAATGCTTGAAAAATTCTAAGTTGTCTAACCTGTAAGTTTTCATTGATTAGTTGCTGAAGCAGCTTGTACACATTTAGCAAAATGTTAACTGTTTAGTGAAGTGTTCATCTGATATACTTATCAGATTAACAGAGCACTACATAATGCACAAAAGATTACAGATTTTTTCTTCCACACTAAATCTTTGGAACATCAAGAATTAGAAGGCTTCCAGAATGTAAAGAAGGGATGTCCTATTCCCAACTCCTGGCCTTTGGGCACAATCCTGAGGACGGTATGCTATGACTAGAGTTGCATTAGCTATCTTGCTACTGGATGGCAGTGGGGGATGGCAACTGAGGCAAAGGGGGCAAGAGCCCCTTCCTCTGGGGATTTGAATTACTTGAAACTTTATTGCCCTCCCCCCATCTCTGTTCCTGGGTTCCCAAACTTGCCTCTTCTTTGGACTCTCCTACTGATATTGTCTGGTTCTACCTGCTATCCTGATTTAATCAGTCATGGGGACAACTTGGCATGGGACTACTGAAAACTTTTCGGATGATTCTAATAAATAAACAGGGCTGAGAATTACTAATCTAACTATGCAAGTCATCCTCTGCTTTTCCCTTTGCAATTTTATTTTCCTACCTCATACTGTGGTTATCTGTGTATATTTCTTCCCTCTCCTACTAGATCCTGGACTCCAGATCACCTTTGAAACAATGCATAGGGCCTTCATGTGCTGACTTCTAGTGGCTGTTGCTGATGGAATTGGCAGTCACACTTTACTTGGAATTTAGGTTCTACAGTCAATGCTTATGGCACCACATGAGTCAAAATCGCCCTTGACAGCCTCTCAGAAAGGCTCTGCACAGGAGTCTGATGTTTGTTCTGTCTCCCCTATCATCATCCACATAGTTTTCTCCTGGCCTGGAACAGAAAGCTGCCTCCTCCACCAAACACCAGAGGAAATAGGTGGCTTGTGCTTAGGGGCCACCTTGAATAAAAAAAAATATATATATACACATTTAAACATGTGTCTCACCCTTAGCACCACAGAATGTTCATACCATGAACAGTCCACAGGAACCAGAATGACTGACCCTGTAGGAGACATACATCTTCCAATCTCACACCCACTCCTGAGCATATGGTCCTCAAATTCACCAGTGGGTGGATCACCCACAGCATTTAAGCTTTTTAAATCAAGGATATAGAGCTGAATTCATGTGATTTGCTATATGAACAATGTCTCCTCAATGCACAATTACATCCAGCTCACACAAAGCCCTCCTTTTCCTATACCTGACCCAAAATAACTGGCCATCCTCTCTTTCACTGAGTTCTTCCATCCAGCTCAAATGCTACTGCTCCTTAAGATTCTATCCTTGGAACTTCTCATTAACTCTACTCCCAGGATTCTCACCCTTTACTTAGGGATCCTGAATTTTTTTTTTTTTTTTTGAGAGAGAGAGAGAGAGAGAGAGAGAGAGAGAGAGAGAGAGAATTTTAAAATTTAATTTTTAGTTTTCGGAGGACACAACATCTTTGTTTGTATGTGGTGCTGAGGATCGAACCCGGGCCGCACGCATGCCAAGCGAGAGCGCTACCGCTTGAGCCACATCCCCAGCCCAGGGATCCTGAATTTGACATGGCAAGATTTTTCTCTCTCGTTAAGGGAGGTGTGGCCTAAGAGGTTTCTTCACTTTCACTGAGGGGGGATTAAGGGATTAGAGAAAGAGCTCTTCTAGGCGTTGAGCACTGGGCTTGCAAAGAAACTTGGTAAGTGCACAATAAGTTTTGTGGGATTTTTTGTTTGTTTGTTTTGGGGGGGTTACCAGGGATTGAACTCAGGGGCACTCAACCACTGAGCCACGTCCCCAACCCTATTTTGTATTTTATTTAAAACAGGGTCTCACCAAGTTGCTTAGCGCCTCACCACTGCTAAGACTGGCTTTGAACTTGCAATCTTCCTACCTTACCCTCCTGAGCCGCTGGGATTACAGGCATGTGCCTGACCACAGTAAGTTTTTTATGAAGAAATGGGTAAGAATTGGAATTCTGCCAGCTTGCAAGGGACTCTCGCCACCTCTCAGTTTTCTTTTTCTCAGAACCAGGGATGGAACCCAGGGCCTCACACATGCCAGGCAAGCATCCTACCACTAAGCCACATTCCCAGCCCAACATTTTGTGGTGCTGGGGATCAAACCCTGGGCCTTGCACATGCTAGGAAAATATTCTACCACTGCTACATCCTCAACCCCCACAGATATCTGCTGAGGCTTAAATTTCACCAGCTCATCTGAGATCCCAGGCCAGGCCTTCTGTCACACCAAGCCACACCAAGCTCAGCAGTGCTCACAGGCCTTTAATCTACAACTTCCTGGCCACACTCCATCACTGCCTCAGGATGGTGAGGAGACATGAAGATGTACTGCCAGGTAGGCCACACCAGCTCTGAGTCCAAGTAGGCAGGGCTGAGGTCAGGCTGGCAGGGTTGTGGGGGCTCCTAGCCCCAGGCGATGAGAGAGTTGCTGGCCTGGGCAAGCTCAGTGATGGACACCCGGCCCCGCTGTCGGATGAAGTTGGCCACAGCAGCCAGTTCCTCTGGGGTTATGTAGATGAACTTGCCCCGGTCGTCAATCACACCTGTAAGGATATGCAGGTTGTGGAGCTGAGTCCTCCTGGGACCTCCCAATCTGATCTAAGAATATCCACCCATTCCTTCACAACTAGCTAAGAGCCCTCCAGGTCCCCTGCTTGCCTGACCTTTTCTGATTATGTCCAATCCTGGCTAGGTGAGTCAAATCAGGGTTTGCTGCCTGTCCTCATTAACCCCACAGCCAGCTCTAAGCCTCGGCATGTCCTTGTAACTGCATCCAACCATTCAGTGCCCTTCTTCGAACACCCACCACTGCTCAGAATGCTCATCCTGTTTCTACAACAAATCCCTACAGCCCACTGTGGATAGATACTCCCCAAGCCAGGGTCTGTAGTGACTGAATCTCAATCCTCTCACCTGTTAGAGTCCCATCAGCCAGCAGGTCCTGGATGCGGTTGATAGTGTCCTATGAAGAGAATGCTTCTCAGAACAAAGACAGGTGCTACTGTCCCAAGGAAAAAAACACATTTTCCCTCCTGCTACAGCCAAACCTCCTTCCCTCACTCTCACAGCTATCCCATATAAATCTGCTTCTCCTTTGGAGGGACCATGAGGAGAAGAGGCTCTAGTCCTGGGTCCTGCAAGACCACCATCAGAGGCTCTCTTCCAGTGGGAGGGGAGCAGTGGAGATGTTAGGCCACAAAACAGCCTGTCTGCAAGAGAGTTGTCAAGGTAACTGGATTTGGGCTGGTGGAGGGATGGGATTTGAATTTTTTTCTTTTCTTTTCTGCTTGTTCTTTCATCTAGTAGAAACGCAGGATTCCTGTGGTGCCAAGACTTCTACATTCTAGGTTGGGGGCAGGTTGGAGGGGGCCTCAGGACTCTCCCATTCTTATGACAGCAGGTGCCCTGCTGCACACAGACCCCATGGCCTCCACACAGCAGGTGACCTTCCAGAGCTTACCTGAGTCCGTAGGCCCACCTGGGAAGCCAAATCTTCCAAGAGTACAACCTTGGATTGCTACAGGGGAGGGAGAAAATGGGAGAGAGAATGAGTTTGGGCAAATCCCTTCTAACATGGAGATATCCTCTTAGGTCTGCATTCTGATTTAAGGTTTTCAAAAAGGATTTTTGTTGATGGTGCCTTCCCCACACTGCTGGGAATATTCTACCACTGAAGCACATTCCCAGCCCCTAAAAAGCTCTTTTTTTTTTTTTTTTTTTTTTTAAAAGAGAGTGAGAGAGGAGAGAGAGAGAGAATTTTTAATATTTATTTTTTAGTTCTCGGCGGACACAACATCTTTGTTGGTATGTGGTGCTGAGGATCGAACCCTGGCCGCACGCATGCCAGGTGAGCGCGCTACGGCTTGAGCCACATCCCCAGCCCCTAAAAAGCTCTTTTTTAATAGTACTAAGGAGTGAACCCAGGACCACACACATGCTAGGCAAGTATTCCACCACTGAGTTACATCCCAGCCCTTTTTAAATTTAATTTTTGAAGCAGGGTTTGGCTATAGTGCCCAGGCTGGCTTCAAACTGGAGACCCTCCTGTCTTAGCCTTCCAAGCAGCTGGGATTACAGGTGTGCACCACTGTGCCAGCCACTATTTTTAAGAACTGTTACCAATACTTTCGTTTGCTCAGGACCTAACAAGGCACTGAAAGGATGCAGGGAAATAATGGTAAACAAAACACAGCTCCTACCCTTGACTCACAGCCCAGCTGGTGAGAAAGGAAGTACATGAATAAGGAAAGAGGAGACAAAGACCCCCAATGAGCCAGGACCTCTCAGTAGACCCAATGGGGGTTCATTCCTGCCTCATCTTTGCTCCTACCCCCTCACCCTGGATCCCCCCACAACTCTGGCATGCTGAACTTATCCTCATCCATCTTCTTCACACCATTTGAGGCACGGAGCCCACCCTCAAAATAACTGTCACTAACACTGACAAGTGCTTTCCATGTGCAGCTCCATGGCATGTTCCACGTGCTGCCCACATACCCTCAGTAAACCTTAGTTTCCAGGGTGCAGCCAAGAATCCACAGCTGGGTATACACATGCATCTGCCCCTGCCTCCCCCAGAGAGAGCATGTGACTGAAGAGAAGGTGGTCTCCTGCATTTCTGTGAATCTTCCAAAGCAAATGAGCTGGGGGAGGAGTGACACTGTGAACCTCCCTGATTGCAGATGGCATGTGACTTATTTGAAATGCCAAACTGTATGTGCAAGCAGGAAGGCCAGGGAGTGGGCAAGCAAAAGGTGACCTGGTCAGCTGGCCTCTGTCTAAAAAACAGGGAACAGGCACTGGATTCTTGGTGATAGCTCAGAACTTGACCACAAATCATACCACGTGGTCCTCAAAGACCTGGCTTGAAGTTCTGTTGGAGCTAAAAGTGTGTTTAAAAGAAATAAACAAACCCAGTCATGATCAGAAAGTGGAATGGAACAACAAGAGCAAACTATCCCTAAATCTCTATAAACTATGCTATGTGCAGAAACCTTCCTCTGGTTTAAAATCCTAAGTCTAATGAGCCCAACCCCTTGAAGTGAGGAGGAAGGTGAGTGGACTGAATTTCGGAAGTCCCCCTTCTTGCTGCAAGACAGCAACTTCAGGAGAATCACCCAATGTAGGCTTAAGAACTCATAAGCTCCAGAAGAGTTTAGAGAATCCCCAAGAATGGAACCTCCAGGGAAGCACTGAAAGCAAGGACCAGAACTGCCTTGGGGACTTTCTTCTAGTCTATACAGTGGTGAGGGGGATGCTAAAGCTGATCCCCTCATCTAAATTTACCTGGAAAGGGTCCAAGAGGAGGCATTTTAGGACTGTTGCTGCCCACTGGGTGGATGGAGACAAGTTCTTAATAGTAGCAAGACAGTGGGAGAGATATGTCCAGGGCAATAACCCTGGATCAAGTGGTGATAGGCTTGAGAAAGGGTTCCATCAAAGGAAAATGCTTCAAGCTCTCAGCATTTCTCCCTACTAGAGACCCCAGACCATAGGCCATGAGCCCAGACTCTCACTGCTGGGAGGTGTCTAAACCCTGCTCTCTTTTGGGAGTGATGGAGGAGGATTATGCAAGACCTAGCTCCTTGGCAGCCCCTGGTACCACCTCCACTATCGCCCCCGCTCCCTCTGCACTCCTTCCCTCAGCCGCCTCTGCACCTCTGAGCTGCACTTGAAAACCTCTCCCCTCACCACATCCTTTGTGGGAGAGAAGTTGCTTAGCAGCAAAGCAGATCAGGATGTGCTTATGCAACCTGAAGCAGCATCAGGATGGACTGCATGGTGGCTGCAGATGGAATCAACACAATGCCACCCTACTCCAGGTTACAAGGGAAATGTCATCCTGTTTCCCTTGGAAGACCCAAGTTCCCAGTCAGGAGCACATGGCAGAGGACGCTTGTTTTAACTCAGTGTGACAGAACTGGCAGAAAACACACGTGAAGAGACTTGAAAACACAGTGACTCACTAAGCGTGGGGTCTGAAGAGCAGGGGAACTGTCAAACTCCAGCATGAGGAAGCTATAAGAGGTTTGCACCTCCCACACAGACACAGGTCCTTCTCCCTCTTCTGGGTCCAAGGAGAAGGGACTCCCCCAGCCAGGACTCAATAGTTCAGACCCACTGGGCCCCATGCCCACTCCTGCATAAGCTTGAATAAGTCATCCTCAAACCCTGCTCAGGTCTGAAAAGGTGTGCATGCACATGCATGAGACAGGGTGTCACCTGTACTGTTCTGTGGCTTCTTACCTTAATGTAGTTGATAAATTCTGTCAGGAAGCTGTGGGACTAGAGAAATAGAAAAATCAGGGTGGAGTCACAGAAGTCCATGCCTGACCCCCACTGTGTGTGTACTCTCTGCTCACCTGCCTACAGCCTATCTGTGTGCCTGCCCGATTACTGCCCTGCATGAGCAGCAGATCCTCCCAGGTGAACAGTCTGGGGGCATCACTCTCCACGGAGGACAAGGCCTCTTGCTGCAAAGGCCTATTAACACTCACACCCACCAACCTCTCATATCCCAATTGGAGGTGTTTGCCAATGAAGTGGTCAACCCTGAGCCTCACATAGGCTGCCCTTGTGACACAGGCTTCTCAGGGGTGGTGGGCTTACCTGCTCCTCAGTCATGGTCTCACTCACACCCTCCTCCTCCACCACAAAGGCTTCCTTCAGTTTCAGGTACTCCTCATGCTCCCGCCGGGCCTGTTCTTCCTGGGCCTTTCTCTCCTCCTGCTCCTGAGGACACAGAGGAGAAAGAGTCAGGTATTTGGGGTAGGTGCCCACCTATCCTGTTCTGGTCCCTGATGCCCCAGTAGGGCACCAGGGCATACAGCTCAGCAGTTTCCCAGGGACAGAGCTCCTTTAAGATCCCCACCCGGACCCCTCTTGTCTTAGTCCATTACCATTCAGACAAATGGTACCCTCCTTACTCAGGAGATCTACTTAGTAAAAATCTCTTGAAAACCCTCCCACAATCTAATCTTCCCTACAGTCATGTCCAAACTTCATGAACAAATATCAGGCTCCATTTCCGCACCACCCATGCACCAGCCAGCCCACTCCAATCTGGTTTTTATGTACCAAGCTCCACTGAAACACCTCCTGCTGTTGTCTCACCTCTGACTTCCATCTCACAAATCCCTCAATGGCGATGGGAATAGCCAACTATCCCCTCTTTCTTCACTCAATTTCCATATCCCCACCTTTGCCTGGATTTTCTCCTGCTCCCTAGACATTCATTCTTGCCTCCTTCATCATTCAGCCCAGCCCCTGCTCTACCCTTTACTCTGCCTGGGCTTCCTCACCCAGGCCCAGCATTGACAACCATTTCCTCACCAGTGACTGTCACATTTGTACTCCCAACCAAATCTCTCCTCCCAAATATATAACTGCTCAATGACATACCACCTGGGCCATCTCACAGGTACCAAACCCACCCTGTGATCTACTTGCCACATCTGGTCTTCCTGCTAGGTCTCTGGCTGGTGAATCACACAACTACCTGGCCAGCTTCCCTGGTCAGAAATGAGGTGCCATCTACCACTTCTTTCTCTAACTTCCATAGAACTCTTCAATACATCCATGTTACTGTCACCACCTAGTGCAATAGCCTCTTCCCAATACAACCCAAACTCAGAAAACAGAGCGCACAGAAAAGTGTTTTTAAAATATGATGCTAAAACCAAGTATAGGGTTCATGCCTGTAATCCCAGATATTTGGGGGAGGGGCAAGGTAGAAGGATAACAAGGTTGAGAACAGACTGGACTTTGTAAGAGCCTATCTCAAAATAAAAAATGAAAAGGAATGGGGATATAGCTCAGTGGAAGAATGACCACCTAACATGTTCATGGCCATGTATTCAATCCCCAGCACCACAAAAAAAGTAAAAAAAAAAAAAAAAAAAAAAAACACAAAAACATGAAGCTAAAGCCAGGGCAAATAATAATATATAAGATGATGAGCCTAGAGCACCTTGCAGCAACAGAAAGAAAGTGCTAAAAAACAAACAAAAGGACTGGGGATGTAGCTCAATGGTAGAGTACTTGCCTAGCATGTGCAAGGCCTTGGGTTTAATCCCCAGCGCAGCATATAAATAAATAAATAAATAAATAAATAAATAAATAAATAAAAGTACTTCTACGTAATTCCTGAGGGGTACTCCTTTCAGGCAGGTAAAGCGTAACTCCCTACCCTTGGAGGCTGAACACAATTCTTTTTTGATTTGTTTTGTTTCTGTGACACTGGGGATTGAACCCAGGGGTGCTCAACCACTGAGTTACACCCCCATTCCTTTTTATTTTGAGACAGGGTCTTGGTAAGTTGCCCCATTTCCTCTGACCCTTCCCCCCTCCTCCGTGCTTACTATATTCCAGCCACTCTGACTACCTCAATGTTTCTCAAATGTTCCAGGCATACTCTATAAATTATATAAATAAGAATCCTCGTCTCGGGCCAGGGACAGTGGCATTCGCCTGTAATCCCAGCAACTTGGGAAGCTTTTGCAGGAAAATTTCAAGTTTGAGGCCAGTCTCAGAAATTTAGCAAGACCTTTAGCAGCTTAGTGAGATTCTGTCTTGAAATAAAACAGAACTGTGGATGAAGCTCAGTGGTAGAATGCCCCTGGGTTCCACCTCCAATACAAAAAAAACAAAAAACAAAAAAACAAAAACTGGGCACAATAAGGCAAGCCTGTAATCCCAGTTGGCTTGGAAGGCTGAGGCAGGAGGATTGCAAATTCAAAGCTAGCCTCAGCAATTTAGCAAGGCCCTAAGCAACTCAATGAGACACTCTCTCTAAATAAAATATTTTTAAAAGGGCTGGAGATGTAACTCAGTGGTTAAGTTCTCCAGGGTTCAATTCCCAGTACCAAAAAAAAAACCCCACCAAACAAACAAAATCCCAACTCAAGCTCTGCTTTTTAGCAACATCTTCCACATTTAGAGGCCAGGAACAAAATAAATCAGGGTATGCCCATGTGCCTGGTCCACAGCCCTTCTTCTAGGATAGAGGTGCTAGGGAGTTGCATGGGAAGCACAGCTGGCTGGTCAGGGGTCAGAGGACAGGATCAGTCTCAGTCTCACCTTCTGTTCCTCCTCCAAGCGAAGCCGCTCCTCCTCCTTCTTCCACTCAGCCTCACGTTGGGACTCTAGGCGTTTCCGCTCTTCACGTTCAGCCTCCTCTGCCTAAAGACAAAACCTTCATGGGGCACCCCATACAGTTTGCCCCACTTCCAGACAGGTCGGGGAAGGCAGTACTTGGGCCAGGGCAAAGACCAAGACTGCAGGAGACAGAGCAGTATTCAGCAGTCCAATGTAAAAGAAGCCCAAGGGTAGAGTCTGCCATGGGGAACAGTGGCCCTTTTCCATTTCCCAGAGCTACACCCCATCCCTCCTGCTTGCCTCACGCTGGGCTTTTCGAGCTTGTTTCTCCTCTAACTTCCGTAGTTTCTTGGCTCCAATTTTCCCTGTCAGATGAGTTTCCACTGGCTTCTCAATGTCTTCTTCCTCCTGGGCTGGGTATGGTTAGAGGAAGATAGTTCAGGTCCTAGCTAGAGGGGATTCATCCTACCCCTTGTCACTCTCCTCATGAATGAACCCCTTCCACCCACCTATGAATGTTACTAGTCCAGCTCTGCCATACTGAGGCATCTACCATAAAATCATGTGTGCGCGCACACGTTATGCTGCAGGTGGGAGCATCTGTAAGGATGAGACTTTAGATAATGTACACATGTAAAAGGGAGATGCCAATATCTGGGTGTCTGAGGATCACAGGTGGTGATGAGATTGCAGAGGACCTTGGTTTCTATCCTGGTGCCACCTCCAAGAAAGGACAGCCCTGTGGGGAAATTTATCCCAGTCTCAAATCCCAAAACCTCTCATTCTAGTCAAGAATTATTAAGCATTCAGGGCTTAGACCCTGGCCAGGATTATCCTTTTGTCCTAATAGAACCAAGGTAAACATACAGTCCCACCCCACTGACTACCCAAGAGCCAGTTTAAAGTTAGAGATGCTTTTTTATGAGCAGTATGGGTATCTGAGACAAGAGGGATGACACAACAGAGGACTTTTTTTGAGTCCAAAGGGCTAACCTCAAGGATTCAAGGCAAAAGTCCCAAATGCCCCAGTTTCAAGGAAAGGCCCTGATATACCTTCTTCAGGCTCAAATCAGCACTTAAGTAGTAGAGAAGATGCATTCTTTCCTACAATCCTAAAGGCTCTGATCTCCTGGCACCAGGGATATGGACACCTCTATGTCAAGAGAATGCTTCTATTCCCAAACCCTTCTTCTGGGGTTACAGGTAACTGCACTCCAGGAAGGGCACTGGGATATAATAGATGGATTATGGAATTTTCAGGGTCAGTCTAAAGTCCCCTGACCTCCTGTGTTTAGATACTGAGAGCCAAGATGAAGGAAGAGGAGGTTAACCAAATAGAATAGTCAGGGACCAGTTAGAGACCAGAACCAAAGTCTGGGTCCTAAGTGTCCATTCCTCTACCCCATGTCTCTCTTACACTGTGGCTTCACACTCCACTCTCCCACTTACCCCATCATCAATCCATCCTTCTTCACTACCAAGCTGGGCCCCTCTCACCTGGGATGACAGCTTCCTCCTCATTCTCATCCACTTCTGTCCAGGCTATCCGTTGGGCTCGACGCTGGGCCTGCAGGCGGCTGCCCAGGTCCCTCCTGCGCCGGGGCCTGCCTCCAGCCCTCTGTTCCTCAGGCTGCAGAGGCCGAGACTGGGCCACCTGGTCTGCTATTATTGGATCCTCTTCATTGCGCAGTGACTCTGGACCAGCTTCAGGAGAGAGGAACCAGGACAGTTGGAGCAGCTCAGCCCCCTTGATAGCCCAGGGAGCAGTATCCTAGATGCCTCACCCTCCTCTGTTCAACCTCCTCCCAGACTCTCACTGCCTATTGCACAAAGCCCCAACTTCACAGTCTGATTGCCAAGGCCTTTACAACTGGGCCCACACCTTGGTCCAATACAGTAAGCTCAAGCCTTCCCTCATGCCTGATGTTGATACTTCTCTCCCCTCAGGGCTCCACCTCTCCTGCAAGCCTGTTGGGAGAATCCCACCCTGATTTCATCAAATGCCCATTTCAGGACTTCAATTATTTTTTAACACCACCTATCATGATTTTATTTTTTTAATATTTATTTTTTAGTTGTAGTTGGACACAATACCTTTATTTCACTCATTTATTTTTTTTTATGTGGTGCTGAGGATAGAACCCAGGGTCTCGCGTGTGCGAGAGGAGCGCTCTCCTTTTTTTTTTTTTTTTAAAGAGAGAGTGAGAGAGGAGAGAGAGTGAGAGAGAGAGAATTTTTAATATTTATTTTTTAGTTCTCGACGGACACAACATCTTTGTTGGTATGTGATGCTGAGGATCGAACCCGGGCCGCACGCATGCGAGGCGAGCGCGCTACCGCTTGAGCCACATCCCCAGCCCAGGAGCGCTCTCCTGCTGAGCCACAACCCCAGCCCCATGTGATTTTATTTTTAAAATAGTTATTTAAAATAATTATAAACTGCAGGTCTGAAGGAAAAAAAATACAACACAATTTATTTAAATGAAAGATTTGGTCTTCCACCTCCCCTTAATAATGTCACAGATACAGTACGAACTCTGCTGGTTAATTCCACCCCATTCCCTCCCCTGAGATAACTTCCATTCCAAAGTTGGTGTGTGTCATTTCTCACCATCTCTGACACCCCAGACTCAGTCTCTACATTTCTCAGGCAGAGGCTGAGTCTCCCCTCCCTGGAAAATCTGTTGGATATGTGCCATACCTCAGATTCTCTCTCCCCTGAACTTGGAGCACCCAAGTGCTCTCAAGTAGCTGGTGGGTTCGGGGAGCAGGGAAGAGACACATATACAAATTCCTATGTTGACAAGAGATGCGGGGAGGGGAACCATATGGCCTGGTCAGTGTGCAGAGCATGGCAGAGGGAAGGCCAAGGCAGCACGGCTGCTCTCCTTGGCGGGGAAGGAGAGGGCTTCAGAGAGTTTTCTAGAGCCACCTCCAGCTCCCTTCAGCTCCGGGTAGGCAGAAAACACCCAGAAGTCCCCTCCCTGGCACCCAACAGGGAGCCAGTTTGAGAGATGGGAAACACTGTGGCCTCCCTATGGGCGCAATGGGAACTGGTCCAAAGCCCCCTGGGTGTGGAGGTCTACAGTGCCAAGGGGCGAGGCTCTCAGGTTTGGGAGAAAAGTGTAGGGGCGAGGCCACGCAGTTCCCTATCAAGGAGGCTCGGTGGTTCCCATCTACTCGCTTGCCCGCGCCTGGGTTCCTCACAAGCAGGCCGGCGCATGCGCATCAGCCGTAGGCAACGGCCTACCGAGGCTGAGAAGGCCCGAGAACCGTGCCCCACTGGTCCTGGAGCGGCGGCACCTCCTACCTGCTACCGCTCTGCCACGACTGCGAGTGAGGAAGAGTATAAGGCCGACAAGCAGAGCCGCTGCCACCAGATACACCACGGGCGCCACCATGACGACGACCTCCCAGCAGAACCAGCGCGTCCACGGTGAGGCCCGTATCACCCAGGCCCCGCCCACTGCCCATAAGGCTCTCCCGTTTCCCACGTTAGGCTCCGCCCTCTCCAGGTCGGCGCAAGGGCTGGACACTTCGCACAGGCTTTAATTTCTATATTTTAAAATGGGTTATACAGCTCGGTGTGGTGGCTCACACGTGGAAGGCTGAGACAAGAGGATTGCGAATTCAAAGCCAGCGCCAGCAATTTAGCAAGGTCGCTAAGCAATTTAGCGAGATCTGTCTCTAAAATGTTTAAAAAGGGTTAGCGATGGGCTCGGTGGTTGAGAGCCCCCCCCCCTTCAATCCTTGGTACAGGGCTGTGATGAAGCTCAGCAGCCTCACATTCGCAAAACCCTGGGTTCCATCCCCAGTTCCAAAAAACAAATAACAAAAAAAAGGCAATTCATGGTACAAAACAAATTAAAAAAAAAAAAGTTATAGGAGAGCCAGCGGCGGGAGGGGGTGATGCATTCCTATAATTCCAGCAACTTCGAAGGCTGAGACAAGAGGACAGCAAGTTGGAGGCCAGCCTCAGCAATTTAGCAAGACCTTGTAAAAAGGGCCAGGGATCTAGTTCAGTGGTAGTGTGCCCTTGGGGTCAATCCCCAGAATCACTAAATAAATAAGTAAAATAAAATAAATTAAAACACTCATGATGTTAATTATTGGGAAGTTATCACAAAAGTAGGAAACATTTAGGCACGATTTTTTTAAATCACCAAGGTTGAGAATGTGGCTCAGTGATAAAATGCTTCCTGGCGTGTGTGAGCATCCAGGTTCAATCTCCAGCATCAGAATAAGTAAGTTAATTAATAAAATATACCACACTATTTATATAAACAAACAAATGTGGAAAAAACGCAAAAATATACTTAGGATGTCACACATCAACTGGAATGGAAGTTACCTCTGGGAAGGGAATGGGGTGGGATTAATCAGCAGAGTTTTGGCTGTACTTGTGACATTTGATTTCTTTAAAAGGGGAAGAAGGGGAGAGAACAAATTTTTCATTTAAATAGTGAAGTATTTTCTTTCTCAGACCTGCAACTTTATAACTATCCAAAATAAAATTAGTTTTATTAGGTTATACAATAATTAGTAATCCAGTGTTACCTAGTGAGAATTTGGTATTCCCACAGGGAATTAAAATTTCCTGTTAAGTCTTCAGGACCTAAAAAAAAAACCAAAAAACTGGGGACAAATTATACCTCAGTAATTAAAAAATAAAAAAAAAACAGGACAGCCTGGGCATGGTGGTGCATAGCTGCAATCCCAGCAACTGAGGCAAGAAGATTTCAAGTTCAAGACTAGCCTCAGCAACTTAGCAAGACCCTATCTCAAAATAAACAATAAAAAATATTGGGAATGTGGCTCATTGGTTAAGCACCCCTGGGTTCAACCCCCAATATCAAAACACACAAAAACCAAAACAGGACAGGTTTTGAACTGAAATTTTTTAAAAAAGCAAAGAACTAGCTGAATGGGGTATCACATCTATAATCCCAGTTACTCTGGATGGTGGAGCAGGATTGCAAACTTGAGACCAACTCTGGTGAAATTTAGCGAGATCCTAGCTCAAAATTAAAAAAAAAAAAATTTAGGGATGTAGCCCAATAGTAAAGAGCCCCTGGCCTCAATCCTGGTACTGGGAATTAAAAAAAAAAAAAGCAACTACACTGGGAATTTGCTATTATAGCAGGATATGTGCATATAATGACATAAGATAGGAGCAGAGCTAAGCAGGGAATTTGAAAAAAAAATATGGCAATCAGGCTGGGGTTGTAGTTCAATGATAAGAGCATATGGCTCTGGATTTAATTCCCCTTAACTGGGGCAGAGTAGAGGATAAAAGTTGGCAACATGTGCTGGGTGTGGTGGGGCACACCTGTAATCCCAGCAGCTCAGGAGGCTGAGGCAGGAGGATCATGAGTTCAAAGCCAGCTTCAGGAAAAGTGAGGCACTAAGCAACTCAGTGAGACCCTGTCTTTAAATAAAATACAAAATAGGGCTGGGGATGTGGCTCAGTGGTCAAGTGCTCCTGAGTGTTCAATCCCCAGTCTCTCTCTCTCTCTCTCTCTCTCTCTCTCTCTCTCTCTCTCACACACACACACACACACACACACACACACACAGTGGTAAACAAAAACATATGTGACTTACCATGATGATTTTGGGAGAACAGTTATTAGCTTTTCATCACTGTGACCAAAATACCTGACAAGAACAATTTTGAGGAAGAAAAGTTTATGTTGGCTCCCAGTTTCAGAGGTTCAGTCCATGGTCAGCTGACTCCATTGCTCTGAGCCTGAGTTAGGCAGAACATCATGGTGGAAGGTGTGGAGGAAAAGCTGCTCAGTCCATGACAGGAAATGGTGATTGATAAACCCAGTCTGATTCCCTCTTAAAATTGGGAGCCATCTCGATACAAAGACATAAAAGCTAATTTTGGCTTTACTATAAATTACTGCAAATTCTGAACTTGCTTGGAATGCCTGCCTGCCTGTGCCTTGAACTCACCCATGCATGGCTTTCCCTGACCAGATAATAACCCTCTCTGAGGCTCTAATGACCTTCATAAGTTCTGATGTCAGGCCAGTAAAAATATAAACTAGCCTTTGTGTTATGCTTGTCAGAGTTTTGTTATCTGTAACACCCTCCCCCCTTGTGTAACTTTCTGGGCTATAAAGCTGGGCTGCAAGAAAACTGCGGTGCTGTCTTGTTCCCATGGTTTATGTTGGGAGAGGCAGCCCGCCGGTCAAAATAATAAGCTTGCTTTAATTTGATTTTAATTGGAGTCAGTGGTCTTTTTTTTTTCCCATTGAGTTCTAACAATGATCACAAGAAGCCAGGGAAAAATAATATATAATCCCCATCATACACCCTTAGTGATCCACCACCTCCAGCCACATCCCACCTGCCTGCAGTTAACACCAGGAATCCATTCAAATCGTTACTCCATCAAATGGATTAATTCACTGTAAGGTTATACCTCTCATAATTCAATCATTTTTCTTTTTGTATTAACACAGGAACTTTGGGGGGACACCTCATATTTAAACCATAATAAGGAAGAAACAAAATAAAAACACAAACGATTATGAATCTGCAGTAAGGATATTAGTATTCCTAGGGAAGGCCAGTGTTATAAAAGCAAATAAAAGTTGCCAGGCATGGTGGTGCACACCTGTAATCCCAGTAACTAGGGAGGCTGAAACAGGAAGATTTCAAATTCAAGGCCAGCCTCGGCAATTAGGAAGACCATAAGCAATTTACTGTGACCCTGTCTCAAAAAAAAAAAAAAAAAAAAAAAAAAAATTAAAAGGGCTGGGGATGTGGCTCAGTGGTTAAGTGCCCCTGGGGTCAATCCTGGGTACCAAACCGGGAGTAGTGGTTGGGGGGAGTGAATAAAGGGAAGCTGAAACTTGAGCTCGCTGAGATCCAAGGAAGGCATGCGGATGGTGTGGGACCTCTGTCTTCTTCTCAGGATCCTTGGGGTAACTGATGTCTTCCAGACCCTCCTCTGCTCCAAAATTCCCAAAAGCCACTCCTCTAAGGGCTTTGCAGAGAATAAATGTTTTCTGCCTCAATAAAAGAGAGCAGGTCACCAATCAAAGCAGTGGTTCTCACTCTAATGAGCATCAGAATAACCCGAGGAATTCATCATTAACACAGACCAGCCAGACGCAGAGGTGCATGCCTGTAATCCTAGCCACTCTGGAGACTGAGACAGGAGGATACCTCTGTCTGCAGTGCAGTGGCCATGGAAAATGAATGATGGGTTTGAAAGGCTGGACAGATGAAAGAACCAGAGAGTCAAAATATTGAGTTCCCAACACTGCGAGATGGGGAAAAACAAAACAAAACAAACAAAAAAACGGGCTTGCTTTAGGTTGCGCCAAGGTTAAGTTCACAGTAAGCATTTCTGAGATGGTCGGCAAAGAGGAACTCAAGGAGTGGGGCTGAAAGTAAGGTAAGGAAAAAGGGCTTGGGAGCCCTTGCCTAGGAGCCGGTTCTCTGGGACAGACTTGAGCCCACAGAGAGTGACAACCGCCCAGGGCACAGGGCTGCAGCTCATCAGCAGCCACATTGGTTCTTTGCTTTTCTTGGTGCCCGGGTCCGTGGTCCCTCAAACTCAGCACCCGAAGTTCCCAATAATTTGGGAACAAAAGGTGCCGCGCCATTCTGCTCCCGACTAGCGCCAGGCGTTTAGGCTGCTCATTTGGAAAAAGCTGTTCGTCTGTGCAAGGATTCCTGGCGCTCACCGGCGGACACAGTGTTTCTCCAACCCCGAAACAGGATGTACCCGCCACCGGAGATACGCCTCCGGATCCCCAATTCGGCCGGAAACCGAGCCTCCCACTTCCGTCTCCAGCCGGAAGTATCTTTCGACTTCAGGCAAATGGGCTTCCGGGAACGCTGAGCGGATACCGGGGCTCGTCATGGCAGCCTCCTTGACCGGGAAGAAGATCGTGTTTGTCACGGGGAACTCCAAGAAGCTGGAGGAGGTGCCAGGAGGGTGTGGGGAGCTGACCTGGAGGTGGCTGGGAGTAGGGCTGAGATGGGGTTTCCAGGCGAGGGAAGCATGCAGAGGAGGCGTAGAGGGAGAACGAAGAGTTGGCCCCCTGGGAAGCATGGGTCAGGACCTGACCGTCTGCAAGGCGTTGGGGGATCAGGATGGGACTGCGGCGGAGTGGGGGTTCCCTGAGAGTTGAAGGGATGAACATTTTGACAGACCTCAGAGCTTGTCAGGTCAGGTGCTTCGGGGTCTGGAGGAGTGGCGAGGCCCTTAGCACAAGTCTCAAAGTTCTCCTCTTTTATCTAGACCCACACTGGGGCCCCGAGATCTCACTTGTATCTCTAAGACAAATCTAGATGCTGCTGCTGATTTGGAGGTGCAGGGATCCAGAGAGGGCGTGTATGGGGACTCAAACTGAGCAGGCCATGCCCCACTACGGTCCAGAAGCACTCTTAGCCAGTTTTGGCTTTTGTGAGATGGAGTGAAACCTTTCCCCACCCATTATAAGAGTCATGGCTGATAACTAACAAAAGACAAGTTAGCGAAAAAGAATCATAAAATGTATTTAATCCAGATTTTATATACAACAGAGTCTTCAGAATGAAGATCCAAAGATAGGGAATTCTTCTCTCTCAACCCCTCTGGTGCTAAGAATCAAACCCAGGGCGGCCTTCAGCTTACTACTAGGCAAGCACTTTACCGCTGAGCTATACCCCCAGCCTGAAAGAGGCTTATTTTTATTCTTAGATTTGATGGAACATGGACAACTGTGTGGAAATGTGATTAGACAAAAAGGGTATAATCCTATGCTAATAGACTGAACAAAGCGTGTTCTGATTCTTGGTCTCTGTGTGCAACATTTCTTACTTGTATAGGCAAGGACCCCCTCTGAATTGGGGGTTTTACCATCTACAGTCAGACAAGATAATTCAGAGAATTTCTTTATGGCCAGCTTCAGGACAGGAAGGCAGGGCAATATTAATATTTTTAGGCTTTCCAGCTCATTCTGGGGAGAAGGAGTTTTAATTTATATGACCCTACATTGGGAAGCATTTCTAGTTTCTCTGGCTTGCCTTGTGGGGAGAAAGGGGAGCTGGAGACAGAATAGAAAGCCAGAGACTTTGCTTTTTAAGTTTTTTAAAAATAACAATAATTATTATTATCATTATGAAGTACTGGGGATTTAACCTAGGGGTGCTCTAAATCTCCAATCCTTTTTATTTTTTATTTTGAGGCAGAGTATTACTAAGTTGTTCAGGCTGGCCTCAAACTTAGTTCTACCTGCCTCAATCTCCAGAGTCAGTGTGCCACCATGCTTGACTAGACTTTGCTTTTTGAGGCTTGCTTCTGAGGGACTAAGTTGCTACTTTGGGGTATTGTTTTTGAGTCCTAGCAGGATAGTGTGGGACATCTGCTTCACAGCACTATGAAACAGGAGTAAAAGAAGCAGTAGATCCAAAGTTTCTGTCTAAGCTAGTTGAGAGGTCTCTGGGGATTGACAGAACATCTTTGGCTACAAGTAACAGGCAAAGGTCTGGTAGGAATATGATGCTAAGATATCCTAAACGACTTAAGGATTAGCTCTCAAGGCTGACCTGTCCTTGTAGTTTCCTTTGCATATTCATCCCTACTTCTATTGGAGTCTTTCAGCTTTTTTTCCTACTGGTGGAGGGTACAATGAGACTTCTGCTAGACATCAGCTGTGATTGGCAGGACTTGAGTCAAGGGTTTGCTCCTTCTTAGCCATGGCCAAGGAGATGAGGTCATGTGTGGGCAATTAGGATTACACTTACTAAATATGTCTGAGACAAATGAATGAGGGGCAGTAGAGGAACCTGCATTTCTCTGTAACATAGAGACTGATGGCACTTCTGTGTCAGGACAGGGTTGACCTTCTTGGGAGCTAATACCCTGCTGAGGCCAGACCAGTCAGACAGACAGTGCCATCCAGAATGGAGTTCATACAGACCTCAAGCCTCTGACTAAGAATATGGCCTTCTACATTTGAATAACATTTGAGGATGTAGCTTAGTGGTAGAGTGCTTGCCTAGTATGTGCAAGTCTTGGGTTTGACCACCAGCACAAAAACAAAAACAGTCTGGGGTTGGGAGTATAGCTCAATGGTACAGCATTTGCCTGGGCTTCACAAGGCCCTAGAGAAGATGACTTGAACTTCATGTAGAACAGAAGACTTTTCATCTCTTGAAACCCCATTGGCAAACTGATGAAGCCCATGGACTCCTTCTTATGAAAATGGTGTACAAAAATACATAGGATTACAAAGGAGATCAACTATATTGAAGTACAGTTTTCAGAATATTAAAAATATTTGTGGTCTTGTTACATGTTTTATTAATGCATTAAAGGATTCAATCTAGCAATGTGTGCAGTTTCCTTGATTTTAAAATCTCAAGGAGGCTGGGGATGTAGCTCAGTGGTAGAGAGCTTGCCTTGCATGCATAAGATCCTGGGTTTGATCACCAGCACCTCAAAAAAAAAAAAAAAAAGATTGTAAAGACTTTTTTCTTCTTTCCCTGTAAATATTTTGAGGTACAGGCAAAATTATAATATGGTACAAAAACATCTGTGATTTTAATAGGTTTAAAAGTCACAGGAACTGATAACACTATTTTGGTTTGTTGTCTATATTTATGATATTAAAAGAGGACAAAATTTCAATTGGGAGTCTAGTGAGAATAAAGAAGGATATTTTTTTCCCATTCAGGTTCGCAGGTCTCCTGAACTCTGGGTAATCCCAGACAGAGAATTCCTGGTATGAGAGGATGGGTAGGGTTTCCGAAAGGATTGAGAAGCAAAAAGGTGGGGTGATGAGTAGCACAAGCAGAGGCCTGAAATAGGAGGGGACAGAGGAGTGAGGAGATAGGGTGCTAATTTGCTGGAATTAGACCCTGAAGGTTGGGATGAGGCTCATGGACTTGACTTGGTAAGCTTTAGAGGAGTGATGCATGAGTTACTTGATAAGAAAGTTCAGTGACAGTTTAGGTACTAATGGGGAATTATTAGTAGATGGTGATAAATGTTCTTTCATTTTGGAACAGGTCATTCAGATCCTAGGAGATAAATTTCCATGCACTTTGGTGGCACAGAAAATTGACCGTATGTCTCTGTTTTGTTTTATTTTTTAAAAGATGTTTCCATTTCTCTATCTTCCTTTGACCTGACTCTGTGTGTGTCTGTTTCCCTAAAAAGTGCCAGAATACCAGGGAGAGCCGGATGAAATTTCCATACAGAAGTGTCAAGAGGCAGCCCGCCAGGTGCTTATCTTACATTTGTCCTGCTTGTCCCACACTCAGTCCTCTTTTGTAGCTTGTTGTGGTGGTTCCTGAGGTTGTACCTGCTGAGAACAGTTAGAGAACAATAGAGAGGGCACAGTTCTGTTGTGATTTCAGAGAACTGCTCAGGCCCAGCTAGCTTTGGATCAGTAATTGTTGGCTTTGAAACACTTCCATTCTGTCTCAGCCTTAACTGCCTGGTATCCCCCAAGACTACCATAAAAACACACATTCCCTCTCTAACCACCCTCTTCTGATTCTCAGTATGTACATTTCAGCCCTATGTTCTCCCTATACACATCCACACCTGCACTTGCACATTTTTGCAAATTGAGAAATGTTATGAAGGGTTGAATTGCCTGGATGTGAATCCCAGCACTTCCATTGCTGTATCTGGAGCTATCTTTACACTTGCCAATGGTTTGGTGTCTCTATCTCTAAAATGAAGATAAAGAGGGCAGGGCCTTGTGACTTTATCTTCTGCAGATCTCAACTGGCTGCTGGGTTGGCTTCAGCCTGGGTGCCCCGGAAATTCAGGGCAGGGATGGAGCCTACTGCTGGTTGTAGGTCTCAGGGATTCATGTCCTTGTGCTGTAGGTACAGGGGCCTGTCCTGGTGGAGGATACTTGTCTGTGCTTCAACGCCCTCGGAGGGCTACCTGGCCCCTATATGTAAGTGTTCCCACCAAACCCTTTCTAGGGCCCCAACCACAAAACCACTGGAACTGCCAAAGATTGGTTACTTGATATTGCAGGTCATTCACTGTCCAACATCAACACCAATATTTCTCTTATCCTAAAGAAGGATTAGGGATAGAGAGGTGTGCCTTTCTTTTGTACAGTGTGAGAATGTGATTGTGTAAGTGGAGATGGGAAAGGGGAACCCACCAATTTCAGTGGTACATTCATAAGCATATCAGTTTCAGGAAAAGAATAAGGAAGTTGAGATCTGAAAATTTATTTCTTTGAAACTACCCAGTACCCTGGACTCCCTTAGAAGGTCTTTGTGGCTGGGGTTGTGGCTCAGAGGAAGAGCGTTTGCCTAGTATGCGTGAGGCACTGAGTTCGATCCTCAGTACCACCTAAAAATAAATAAATAAATGTTTTAAAAAAAAAAAAAGAAGGTCTTTGTGTATCTCTAGGTACAATTACTCCAATTTGAAGATCCCTCCATGGGCTTAGGAACATAAGCACAGTTTTTAAAATTTATTTAGTTTTTAGTACTGGGAATTGAATTTAGGAATACTTTCCCACTGAGTTAATTGTCAGCACTCTTTAATTTTTTTTTTTTTTTTTGAGATGGTCTTAACAAGTTGCTAAGGGTCTCAGTGATTTGTTGAGGCTGTCCTTGAACTTACTATCTTCCTGCCTCAACCTCTTGAGTCATTGGGGTTATAGGCATATACCATCATGCATGGTGACATATATACATAGTTCTGTTGCTAGGTTTGAGGTATAAATGTCTTTAACATTTAGATGATCGGTTTGCTTGCCAAAGCAATAGTACCTGTATATATTTCTAGTCTATAGTATTATATTGCTCACATCCTCACTGGCTCTGAGGATTATGATTTTTTAATATTTTGCACTTTGAGAAGTGTGGAATGTCATCCAATGCAGTCTTAGTTTTCATTTCTCTTGTTACCAATGAGGTTGAGGCCTTTGTTTGGTTATTGATTCTTCTGTGCACTGCCTGTTTGCCTCCAGGCAAAAATAGTTTTCCTATTAAATCATTCTCTCCCCTGACCTCCCTCCATCTCCTCCCCACCCACCCCCTCTCTTTTTTGTTGGATTGAACTCAGGGCCTAATGTATTAAAGACATGCTCTACCACTGAGCTACACCCCCTGCCCCTAGATTATTTCTCTTAGTTTTGAGTTGAGACAGTTTTTATCATTTCCCTGTGGTTTTTCTTGAGCTCTGATCCCTGTAGGGCACAGCCCAGAGAGAGTGGCAGAAGATCCATTTGCTCCTGGTGTCTGACTCTTTTATTTCTTTTGCAGAAAATGGTTTCTGGAGAAGTTAAAGCCTGAAGGTACTGTCCCCATTGTTTATTCCCTTGGATCTGTTGGGAACTGAGAATCAGGGTAATTCAGGGGAGTGGGCCCCCACTAGTAAACAGGAATCCCAGGCTGTAGTCCCTGGCATTGAGCCTCTCCATCTCTATTTTCCTTTCTTTAAACTGCCACTCATTTGTTCCAGAGAGTAGTGAGATGTGGGGGGTGGTAGGTATTGTGAATTTGAGGGACAAAGGGGCTGTGGTTGATTCTGCATCTCAAGAGGGACTTGACCCTAGTGACTACATGCAGTTGCTTGTTTCAGCCAGGGCCTGGCTCATGGGTCGTAGGATCAGCCTGTCCTAGACCCCAGCAATCCATACCCTGTCACCCTCATGTGTAAACCAAATTGGTCCTTCTTTAAAAAACACTTTATACATGGAGCATTTCAAACATGGCCAGTAGTAGAATAGAATAATAGACATAAATATATTCAATTATTTGTCGATTTTTAAAGTATAGTAAAATAATGAACTCTGTATCCCCATATCCAGCTTATCAGCACAAGGCCTATTTTGTGATATCTGTAACCTGCTCTAATTTTTTCTCAATCCAGTATTTAAAAGCAAATCCCCAACACCATAATATCTATTAAGTTCTTCAGCCTTTATGTCTAAAAGATGAAAAAATTAAAAACATTAACCAACTAAAATTATGTGTGTGTGTGTGTATGTGTGTGTGTTGTATACACATACACACATACATACTGATGCGAGGGATTGAACCCAGGGCCTCAGCCATGCTGAACACACACTATACCACTTGAGTTACACCTCAATTAATTTCATAGTATTACCTAATTAGTTTGGAGATTTCCTTGGTTGTGACAAAAATGCCTTTACATGGTTCATTTTGCACTGGAAATCAAACAAGTTCCTACTGTATTGGTTGATTTTCTGACTTTGATAAAAGCCTTGGTCTCATTGTGCCAGAGGAAAGCGGATACCCAGAATCTTGATCTGGGTCTCAGCTCCCTTATGAGAGCTAGGATAAGCTTTGGCAGCCTCCCACCCAACCTAATCCAAACTTGAGGAACTCTTTCCTTCTCACCCTTGGTGGTCTTTGGCAGGTGGGACTGGGCAGCACAGATGCACTGAGCCCTCATAGTATCTACACACAGGTCTCTATCAGCTTCTGGCCGGCTTTGAGGACAAGTCAGCCTATGCACTCTGCACCTTCGCGCTCAGCACTGGGGAACCCAGCGAGCCAGTGCACCTGTTCAGGGGCCGAACCTCAGTAAGTACCCACTCAGATGCCATTCTCCCATGGGCCACCAGAGGGCGTTGCGACCTGAGTGGACATCCAGGGTCTTTTGCTGGACCTTCCTGGAAGGGTATGTGGTATCCAGAGTTAGTTATCAGTGCCTTGTATGAGGCACCATTGAGCACTATCATTAGAAGTGTTGTCAATCCCCAAACTTCTGTGGTCGCTGAAGCTACTAGTTCAGGGAAACAAAATGATTAACAACTCCTGAGGCCTTATACACCCAAATCTCTGCAGTGTGTACCCTATAAGAAACAGTTGTACAAATTAAAGGTTACTGCTCCTGAAGCTACATCTATAGCCCAGATTTCTCTACGGCCAAATCTTCTTATCCATCTGCCAAGGCTAATGCTCACCTTGAGTGTCTCACAGCCTTTCTGACTTCATGTTTGCATAGAATTCCTTTTATTCTCCCTCCCTCTCTCAATACTAGGGATTGAACCTTAGGAGAGTTCAAGTGAAATACATTTCTTTGTATGCAATGCTAGGCAAGCACTCCACCACCAAGCAAAACCCCAGCTCAGAATTTTAATTCTTCACCTTAACTTATTCCTTTCCCAGCTGCCTGCCATTTAACACTTTACACCTACCTGACTGACTCAGGTTTAGCTGCTTTTCTCAAGGTCTGCACTTCTATCACAGCTGGTCAACTGCCCCCAGACCCTGTCCATTCTTTCCCTATGACAGGACTGTGCCTTCCAGCACATCACCCTGCTCAGTTCCTCCTGCCAGGATAAAATCCAGACATTTTTCTGGGAATTGTTCATATATTTTCCTTTACCCTGCTTGGTTTTAAAAAATAATTGGTGCTGGTGGGGGGGAATACCAGGGATTGAACTCAGGGTTACTTGACTACTGAGCCTCATCCCCCATCCCTATTTTGTATGGAATCCAGGGCCCATGTGCCAGGCAAGTACTCCACTGCTGAGCTACATCCCCAGCCTTTTTTTTTTTTTTTTTTTTTTTTTAGTTTTATTTTGAGACAAAGTTTCATTATGTTGTCAAGGCTGATATGGAACTTGTGATCCTCCCTCCTCAGCTTCTGGGTGTAGCTGGGATTCTAGGCGTGTGCCATCACAGCTGGTTTTATTTATTTTTTGTGGCATTGGGGATTCAGTCTAGGGCCTCGTGCATGCTATGCAAGTATGCAAGTGCTCTACCATTAAGCTACATCCTTGGTTCAAAACCATTTTTAAGTGTACATTACAATAGCATTAAATATATTCATATGTATAACATATCTCCAGAACTTTTTTATTTGGTTCTGGGGATTGAATCCAGGAGTGCTTTACCACTGAGCCCTGAGCCACATCCCTAGCCCTCTCCCCCTTTTTTTTCCTTAACCGTTTTTTTTTTTAAATATTTATTTTTTAGAAGTAGTTGGACACAATACATTTATTTATCTATTTTTTTATGTGGTGCTAAGGATCCAACCCAGGGCCTTGCACGTGCTAGACGAGTGCTCTACTGGTGAGCTACAACCCCAGCCCTTTTTCCTTAATGAACTCTGTATCCCCATATCCAGCTTATCAGCACAAGGCCTATTTTGTGATATCTGTAACCTGCTCTAATTTTTTCTCAATCCAGTATTTTTATTGAGACAGAATCTTGCTAAATTGCTTAGGCCTCACTAAATTGCTGAGACTGGCCTCAAACTCACAATCCTTTGCCTTGGCCTCCTAAATCACTGAGATTACAGGCATTTGCCACCATGCCTGTCACAACTTCATTTTAAAAAATCTGAAACTACCCATTGAATAACTCCCTTTAACTCCCGTCCTCCAGCCCCTAGCATCTACCATTCTACTTACTACTTCTAAAGAGTTTAACTACTTTAGATACCTCTGTAAATAGAGTCATACAATATTTGTCTTTTTATGATTGGGTTATTTCACTTAGCATAATGTGTTCAAGGTTCATTCATTAGCATGACAGAACTTCTGTGATTTTAAGACTAAAAAATATTCCATCGTATACATAGACTACATTTTCTTTATTGACCTACCTGTCGATGACCTTTGGATTACTTCCACCTCTCGGCTATTGTAAAATAATGCTACAGTGACACAACATCACTTCAAGAACCTGTTGATAGGACCTGTGTCACTGCAGACCCCACCATTCCCTGTTTCTGGCTTTAGCTACTTCTTGCATTTGTTGCCTGGCAGCCCCCACCTCCCCTGAGTAGCCTTGTTTCTTTGTCTTGTTCTGTTTTCACCTTGTACTGCTTATCCACATTGGCACACCAGACACACATTGTTCACAGTGGCAAGTTAACCACGTTATTCTTTCTGCAACTCAGATGTGCTGAGTTTCAGAGACTTTGTGCCAGCTATGTTTGACACCTGGAATGTTCTTGCTGCAACCCTGTATATGGCTAAAGGGTCCCTTCCTCACTGTGTCTTTCCCTGAGCTCCCCATCCATGTCACTCCGTCCTGTTGTTCTGAAACTCAACACCCTGTTGGTCCCCTTTAAGGTACTTTGCATTTGTTAATCACCGATTAATTTACTGGTGTCATGCCTGTTTGACATTCACTATAGGCAGGAAGGATATGTTTGCTGTGACCCCAGTGCTAAGAACACTGCCTGGTCTACTGTAGGTGCTCAGAAAACATGTGTTGCAGGAGTGAGGCTCAGAATGGTACACTAAGTGGCCTAATCACACAGCTCCCCACTAGCAGAAACAGAATTTGCCCTTGGCTCTGCATAACTTGGCATTTATGTGGCTTATCCCTATCATCCACCATTGCCTTTTTTTTGTTTTGGTTTGTTTGTCTTGTGATGCTAGGGATTGAACCTGGGACCTCTTGCATTCTAGGTAAGTGCTCTACCACTGAACTGCATCCCTAGCTCTGTTTTGAAAAGATTTTTTTTTTTTTTTACTTTGATGGCAAAATGACATTTTACGACATTGGATTATAATTTGTTCTCTCTGTAACATTTTCATGTTGGAATTTGACTATTATAGCCAGTATTACTTAAGCTCCTGGATGTGTTTAGCCACTGCTGAATACTTTCTTTTTCTTTTTCTTTTTTTTTTATTTTTTATTTTTTTGGTGTAGATGGACACAACACAATGAATTTTATTTTTATGTGGTGCTGAGGATCGAACCCGGATCCTGCCCGTGCTAGGTGAGCGCTCCACTGCTGAGCCACAATCCCAGCCCAATACTTTCTATTAGGGTGTTTACCTGCTAGAGCCTCTCTTGTTTTCTTTTTCTTCTTCTTCTTCTTTTTTTTTTTTTTTTTTTTTTTTTTTTTTTTGGTGGTGGTGGTTGTTGCTGCTGCTTTTTTTGGTTTTGTTTTACTAAGGATAAAACTTCAGGTCTCATGGTTGCTAGGTAAGCATTCTAGCACTGAGCTACATCACTGGCTATTTAACTTCCTCTTAGGAGAAAATGTTTTCTATTAGTTTTTTTAGGTTGAGTCATTTTTCTTCAATGAAGTCACAGTTTATCAAAAGTGTAGAGAGGAAAATGTTGGCCCCAGAGGTGTTAGTGGACCAATTGAATACATGGTTACTCCCTGTATTCCCTGATTTGCATTTTATTTAGATTTTCAACAAACATTTATAAGCACCTTAGTTCCCTTGAATTACATATTTTTTAATATTTTAACACCTTTTTATTTTATTTATGTGGTGCTGAGGATTGAACCCAGGACCTCATACATGCGAGACAAGTGCTCTACCACTGAGCCCTAGCCCCTTGAATTACATTTTGAGTGAACTGGGTTTAATCACATGCATTAACTAACCAAATTCAAACTGCCTCCTAGTGCATCTCCTCCATGCCCAGTTATACACCTGTGCTCTCTTTTCTGTGGCAGGGCCAAATTGTGGTGCCCCGAGGCTGCCGGGACTTTGGCTGGGACCCCTGCTTTCAGCCTGATGGATATGAGCAGACGTAAGGAGCCCATTTTTTCTCTGGGATGTGGGGTTGGGTGGGCACCCTGCCCAAGTTTAGTAATGCGGATATGGGCGGGGCAGGTTCTGAGAGTGCTGTTCCAGCTGTAGGCAGCTCTGCTGGGGTAGACGCAAGGAATCTGGTGACACAGCCCACAGCAGGGCGGAGCTGGGTATCCTGAGCTCTCAGGCTCCAGCTTGTCCCAGAACTGCTGTGCTACTGCTGGCTTTCCTTCTCTGGCCTTGGCTTATCAAAATATTTAAATGTAACAGTTTTGTGGGGTAATTTTGACTCTCCAGTCTGGGTTGGAAAAATTATTCAAATAATACTATATATTCTCAGTATTTCACACTACCTCCCCTCCCCATATTTATGTGGCACACATTGGTCAATATTGGAATCAGTCTTTCTGGGCTGGATAGGCCCTAGGGAGCTTGGCCTGAGGCTTCACAGAAGCCACACAGGGCTAAGGACATTGTGAAGCAGCACTGTCCAAGAATGCTCTGGGGCAGCAGATATTCTATATCTGCACTGTCTGGTTGGATAGCTATTAGCCGTATTCGGCTGTGGAGCACTTAAAATGCATTTAGACTGAAGAATTGTATTTATTTTTTATGGTGCTAGGAATTAAATCCAGTCTTGTGCATGCTAGGCAAGTGCTCTACCACTGAGCTACACCCTGAGTGCCTGGATTTATTTGTGTTCAGTTGTGTTAAACTTACATAGTCACATGTGGCTAATGGCTACTGTGTTGGATAACAAAGGTCTGAAGCCCACCAGTCGGGTGTGGATTCTCACCTCCCTGGATTCTTGGCATGGAGCATGGGCCTGTAGCCCGTATCTGTTTGGGATCCTCCCCTGCAACTTACTCAGGGCATTAGAGGGGACTGCTGTGTTTGCTCTGTCAGGCTCTGCTGCTTCCTGTCAACAGATGACAAAGCTGATCAAACATGCAGCTCATCCACTTCTCCTCAGATTCCCTTAAGTTTTAGCCACACTGGAGCAAATTTAACATTCATCATGTTCATTAATATCAACAAAGGAACTTAAAACTCCATTTTTTTTTTAATTAATAGACTGCCAGGAGTTGGTGGCTCCTGTCCCACTTTGTGTATGTGTGTGGGGGGCTGCTTCTTGAGCTTTGGACTCTGTGATTTGGGGGTAAGATGAGGTGGAATGGAGCTAGGCATCCTCTGGGGTCTAGGCTCCCTGTTCTCTGAGCAGCTACTGTTACCCCTTAGGTACGCAGAGATGCCCAAGGCCAAGAAGAACGTCATCTCTCATCGCTTCCGGGCCCTGCTGGAGTTGCAAAAGTATTTTGGCAGCATGACTCCTCCTGAGGCTGGAGGAGACCACTCAGGCCAGGGATCTGGGGAGGGCTAGCCTAAACCTGCACCATTAGGCAGGCACCCCTGGAAGTACTTCCTTCAGGGTTTCCCCTTGCTGGGGGTGTCAAGGCAATCTCCCTATCCTGGTCTGGAAGAGCAGCTAACTGCTTAGAGAAATTCTGAGCAAGTTGATGCCAGTCTCTTGCCCTTAGGCCATCTGGGATTCAGTGATCTCTAGGCCTAGGATCCTGAGAGGTCTTTAGGTGCTAAAACTGGCCTTGGCAGGATTGAGGGTTTGGGAAAGAACCAAACAGTCTTCAATGTTCTTAAAATGTGGGAAATAAAAATTCTGGAAGGTACTTGTTTCCAAAATAAACTAGATACATCTGCTTTGAACCCTGCCAGGCTGATGTCTTCTGAGTCCCCTTGGGGGTGGTGAGACAAGGGCATCGCTGTCAAGGATGTTTGCCTACCCTTTGCTGGCTTGCATGTTACATCTTCTCTGCTTGTGTTCTTTCGAGTCATGAATTGTGAGCTGGCCATTCCTTGCAGGATGTGTGTTATCTACCCACCTACCAGTCGATGCCACTGCCAGCTGGCCTCTATGGTCTTTGCTGGATTGTGGGGTGGGCAGTGGGGAACGTTCAGGATATTTACTTTATACTATTGTACATTTGAGCAGTTGAGATGTTGGCTTGATTGTAATACCAAGTTATTTTTCTGGTGGGGAAGGGATGGAATCTTTGACCCCAGCTGGGGTGATATGCCATATGCCAGTTTTGCCTGGGGTCTAGAGGTCCATCAGGAGAACTGCCTCAGACCCTCACTGTGCCCTGGTGAAGCCATTCCCAGGGAGGGGCTTAGGGGGTGTCAGGTGGCTGCCTTGCATTTCCTGCAGGCCTTTTTCTGATAAGGAAGGGTATACAACCCCAAGGATGTTTAAAAAAAAACAAAAAAACAGGTCAGGGCAGAAAGCAGGTTGGGGCGGTACTCCTCAGTCCTAGTAGACCACTCCCAGGGTAAGTTTTGTGCTCCCAGGCAGCTCTGGAAAGCCTCTACTCCAGCATATGTTCTTCAGTCCTGGCAAGGTGGCCCAGGGCTGGGCTCAGCCGTTGAGAACATTGTCTTCCCCTGACCTGGGGCAGTGCTTTGCTTCCCTCTTGCCTGCCATACCTAGCTGGGTAGTTTACCCAGGAGGTATCAGCACCTCACCTATCCTCCTGGGTGGTCTCAGAGTGGGAGGGTGATGTCTGCCAAGGTCTTAAGTATGCGATGCTGGAGATCTGCCTGTCCCTTGCCTATGATTCTGGATATGATCCTACCTACAGGGAACACCCAGGCTACTGAGGAAGGGACCCCCAAAGTAGAATCACACACCACATGTGTATAGTAGATACATGGAGTTTGGGGCAGGACACCCTGGTATTTGCTGATTGGCTTCTTCAGAGTTCTGTCCTGGGTGCACACTATGCTTTGTTTGCTTTATCTTTAGCTACCCATCCCCATATAGGACTATGGAGAATATTCTTGTACCTAAGCCCATCACCACCACCCTGGAGCAGAATTATACTGGACTCCATGCCCTGCATTCAACCCAATTTGGCCTTTAACAACTCATCAAATGTAAAGTGGCATCTCTTTTGGCTTGCATTTCTTTGATTACCAAGGGTTTTGTTTGTTTTGCAGTGCTAGGAACAGAACACAGGGCCTTGACTGTTCTAAGCAAGCACTCTGCCACTGAGCTAGACTCCCAGCCCTACCGAAGGGTTTGAACATCTTTGCCATTCCTGTTTTCTTTTTGGGCTACTTCTTCTGTTCTGTTGGGGTGTTTTTTCTTATTGGATTGCAGGAATTCTTCACAGTCACTGAAGTCCAAAATATCTTCATCCTTGGGGACATTTGTTGAGCCAGAATCCTGCAAGGTAATGTGAGGGAAGTCTGGGAGCCAGGTGTTCATCTGCCACAGCTGCTGCCCCCAGGTACACAGAGAGGCTCTGCCTGAGCCTCAGATCCATACCGCTTCTGCTGGCTGCCACTGTCATGGACCCTGACCAACCACCAAATAAGCCAAAAACATGGCATTTTCTCCCTTCCATTAGACCAGTCCCCATGTCTTCCAATCTGCCATTCTCTCCTCAGTCCCTCTGTCACTGCCCTATGCAGGGAGCAGTACAGCCCCTGCTCTCCCCTGCAGCACTAGGCACAGCACCCCATAAGGCCGAAGCCCTATCCCCTCTAGGTCCTGGAACGTGTTATTCCTAGAGCATTTTCCCCACTGTGCTGGGCAACAGGGTCATGTTTTCACTGTTGGGCCACTATGCAGGGCTGGAAGTGACAGCTCACAGGTAGTACTCAACATCAGTCCCCTTCATTCCACTTACATAGGACATGTTTCCCCACCCCAGATCTGGTTGGAGTAACAAGGAAGGATGTGATACATAGAAGCACAGAAACGGGAGATTTATTCTTTAATGTGCACACAGTGAGTTCCTTATACAATCAAGGAAATCTTTCTCTTTCAGGCATATGACTCTTTTATCAAAAGAAAATCCACCCTGCTTTTTAGTCCCACCCTGGGCAGAAACTGCCCTGGGCCATGTTCCTGACCCAAAGCTAAAGGCTAATGAGGGGAGGAGTGAGTGCGCACACACTGAACCCCCACAATGTCCAGGCTCCCCAGGCCTGACAGCTGTGAGAACACAGCACAGAGAAACAACACAGACCTCACACCTACACAGCCACAAAGCCAGCCTGGGAGGGTGGGGAGGGTTGGTGAAGTGGGTATGGCCAGGGCCTGCCAATCAGGGCCTGTGCTCAGCATCCATGGCATCCAAGTATTTGGCTTCAATAATTCGGGGCAGCAGGTTGTAGCTGTGGAGAGGAAGAACAGGCAGGAAGATAAGCCCTGAATAGAAAAGAGAAAGTAGGGGCACTACCCAGCCTACCAACCTCCCAACCCTAGATCAGTCCTCTTGCCAGTACCCCAACTCCAGCTGTCCGTACCGGATGGGGATCATGGCAATCATGATGAGGGGAAAGATCATTTTCATGTAGGGCAGAGAGCTCATGCCGAAGGCACACAGCAGAAGCAGCTGCAGGACCTGAAGGCCTGTGAAGTAGTGGATCTTCCTCTGGGGCACTCTCCGGATATAATGTGTGGGTGGGTACGATGTCTGCAGGCAGTGACCAGGTGTAGGCAGGGTTGGCCATGTCACCAACCCTACCCTCCCTCCCAAGGCCAGGTACTCACCTGCTCTTTAAGCAGCAGGGCCACACGCGAGAAGAGCTGGTTGCCATCTAGGGAGGTGAGTGCAATATAGAGGAAGAGGCCATAGAGCACAGGCTTGGGGATCCACTGCAGTGGGAAGGGCAGCAGCAGCAAGGAGAGGCCCACCAGAACACTGGCACCCAGCGAAGTCAGCCGCGTCTCCTTCACATTCACAATCCTGCAGGGGCCCAAACCAAAAGACCACATGGCCCACCTCAGGCCACATGTGGATGCAGGGCTACATTACCTCTGGGCCCCATCCCTCCCTAGCTCACATGGCCTAAGGCTCCCCACCCTCCTCCAGAGTCCACATGGCTCTTTCCCCAGCTCTCTAGGAGCCACTCTCAAACTCACGTCTCGTAGATATGCCCATTCTCCACTCGCTCCTCCACTAAAGCCAGTGCTCGCACGTGCAATGGGGAGTGGGGGTAGGCAGCATGGATCCAGGGTAGCCCAAACAGTGACAGCCCTGTGTTGATGATGGCAAGGAGCAGGAGGTCCCAGTGGTAGGCAGTGCCCTTCACCAGCCTTTAGCATATGGACACATGTAGACAGAAACCTCATTAGCTCTCAGAGGGCTGGGTACTTACTCTCCCCACCCTTCGTGGTCCTATATACCTGTTCTCAGGTGCATTGACCAAAGCAGCCACCAGATTTTGCTCAATAAAGAAGAGGAGGGAGAGCAGGAAGCCAAGGCCCATGGTACTGCTGATGGCCCTCAGGGATAGTGAGTGCATCTTTGCCATCTCAAATAGGTTCTCACTGGGATTGTAGCGGAACTTGCTCACTGTAGCAGGAGACAGGATCCTGCTCAGCCTGCAGTCTCCCCGCCCCAGCAAGCCCATACCACCTCCAATTAACTTGTAAGGCCCCACTCACTCTCAATTTCCTGGAAGCCATAGGAGCTGATGAGGGAGAAGGTGAGCACCGCGATGGGCAGGGCACAGTCAGACAGGGTCTCACGCACACACTGGTGCAGGTAGGGGCTGCAGACAGCCAGCAGATCAGCATGGCCCAGGGGCCATGTGGCCCTTCCCCTCATCCCAGGTCCCCCTCACCTTTTCTTGAACTGGTAGAGGGTGTAGCCCAGCCAAAGCGTGCCCAGCATGATGAGGAGACTGAGCACTGCAGTTGCCCGGCCTGAATGTGTAGCACTGGGACTTCCCGTCATGGCCAGCTCTGTAGGGCTGGCCAGGAAGCTGGTATTGAGGGTGGTATGCAGGCTGGTGTTGAGGCTGGTACTGATGCCCAACAAACTCACTAAGGATGAAGTCCTTTTTGTATAGTAGTGGTGACCATAGTAGTACTTCCAGAAAACTGCAGAATGGGCCAACAGGCCTCAGTCATATAGGCTGTGAAAGGTTGGGGCCCACCTTCCCAGTGAGAGAACGAGGAGATGAGAGAGAGGTAGGGACTCTGAAGGGACAGAGTGGGGCCTTGAAGGTAGAAGGCTCCTGAGGGGAGGTAGAATGAGTGAGAAGCAGTAGAGAGCTCTGGCCTTTTATATCGACCAGGACCCCACTGACCTGCCAATCTACCCAGGGTCCCCATACTCAGTCCTTGCTCCATCTCTGACACTGTCAGGCCTGTCCTTATTTCTGATCCTGTCTGGGGAAACCCTGACACCCTCTAGCACAGGGGCTGTTGCTCTCTGCCAATGAAGGATCCCAGAGTGCCCTTGACCATGGGAAGGAACAACCTTAGCTATGCCCAATGTGGCCACAACCCAGAGCCTCCAATCTCCATCTAGCTTCCTCTGCAGCAGGTGGCCACCAGCTCCGCACTCACTTTTGACCATGCCTTTGACAGCATCCAGCAAGAATGTGATGGAAATGAAGAGGGCAATGATCTCCTCTGTGGATCTGTCAGAAGCAACGTGCCTCATAAGATGGAGAGCATTGTTCAGAGAGAGGCCTCCCTTAGCATCTATATAGATCACCCTTCTCTCCCACTCTCTACATAGAGGACCAGGCCTTAGATTGCCCAATGAGCCCACCCCAGCTCCTTGGGGCAGCAAAAAAGGTAGGGGTACTCCATCCACCCCAGGATTACAGGGCTTTGGAAGCTGGTATAAGGACCCAGGTCCCTAGCCTTTAGAGTCCCCACAGCTCAGGAAGGATAAGTCACCTTCTGAAGAGACTCATGACCAGGCTGAGGTTCAAGAAGGCATACAGTGCGAGGAAGAAACTGTTCCACAGGCCCGTCCATGCATAGAAAGAATTGAAGTCCAGGTCATAGTCATCACAGATGACACGGATCACTGCAGGCAGTGGGGCAGGGTGGGCAGTCAGGGCCCAGCTTGGACGGACCCAGGACCTTGGGCACCATCTCCCGCCTCAACCCCCCACTGCACCTTGGATGTAGATGGCCAGGGGTGCGGTTGTCAGCAGTATCACCAGCGGCTGCCCAGAGAATAGCGCATATAACAGGCCTCCGATGCTCTGCCCAGCAATGGTCTTCTGCACATCTGTAGAGGTGGGGAGGTCAGGGTCCACCATAGCCCAGGGCCCTGCCCAGCACACCCTGGCTAGCCCCAGCCCCTCACCGATGGCCCCGTTTGTGTTCTCGTCATTGAGGGACCCAAAAGCAATCGTGGGTAGGAGACAGGCGAAGTAGAGGAACAGGGTGGTAGTGATGTATTTCCCCACGGCCTTGCTTTTCCCAATAATTCCTAGGAAAGGGGGATGGACAGAGCGTTTGTTGGGGATGCAGGACAGATACCCATGTGTCCCTGGATAAACTCTGATAAGCTACGGAGCCACCTACCATCAGTGAAATCCAGTGGGTACACAGGGAACCTGCGCATGATGTCTTCCCGGATACCCTTCCCAAAAGGAACAAAGTCCTTGCACTTTGGGGGCTAGGGAGAAGAGAAGAGTGCTTGTTAGCCCTGGCCAACCCAGGCCCCCTCCCACCTATACCCACCAGTACCCTGTACCTGCGGGTGTTTGTGGGCATGAAGGGAAAACACGCTGTATTCCTTCATTCCTGGCATCACCATGGTGAGCAGTTGTCTCTGATGCACCAAGGCCTCCTTGAATTCTTCCTCTGTACGGGTCTTCAGGAGCTTCTGGCGGAAGGTGATGTCAGAGAACATGGTGGCAAATGTGCGTGCCACCTCCATTGCAGTCTTGGTGCTTTTCTGGGAGGTGGAGGATGGAAGAGTTGTATCTACAGCCTGTGTAGAAAGAGGAAGCCCTGCCCTTGCCAAACACAGGCATTCCTAAGCAGGTGGCAGGTGCTCTTCCTGTGGACTGACAGTGAATTTTGTTCCCCCAAAGTCCAGGCATTAGTGAACTCCATCACAAATTCCACCAGTCAGAAGATCATAAGGACAACCATCAAGGTAGTATTGTTTATATATATATATATATATATATATATATATATATATATATATTAATTGTCAATGGACCTTTATTTATTTATATGTGGTACTGAGAATTGAACCCAGTGCCTCACTCATGCTAGGCAAGTGCTCTACCACTGAGCCACAACACCAGCCCCATAGTATTTTTCTTTTTTGGATACTGGGGATTGAACTCAGGGGCACTCAACCATTGAGTCACATCCCCAGCCCTATTTTCTAAATAAAAGAGACAGGATCTCACTGAGTTGCTCAGCACCTCTCTTTTGCTGAGGCTGGCTATGAACTTATGATCCTCCTGCCTCAGCCTCCTGAGCTGCTGGGATTACAGCATGTACCAAGGCACTCGTGCTAGTATTTTTCTTATAAATTTAGGCATAGTCTTCTAAGCAACAAAATCTTTGGGATCAGCTGGGCATAAGCCTATAATCCCACTTGGAAATTTGAAGCAGAAGAATCCTAAGTTCAAGGCCAGCCTGGGCAACTCTGCCAATCAGTCAATCGATAAAGAGATAAAAATAGATAAGTAGATAAAAATAAATAAATAAATAAATAAAGCTGGGTGCACTGGTTCACACTGGCTCAGGAAGCTGAAGTTATTCTGGCCATCCTCCCTCTCTTCCTCAGCACAGTAACATAGACAGCATGTTTATAATGGCCCTTGGCAGGGACATTCCCCTCAGTACCCCTTTGCCTACAGAAAGAGAGAGGAAGGAGCCTGTATCAGAGGCAGAGGCAAAATCCTCAAGAAGAAAATGGAGAACCCACTGAGCACATACTGGGCTCAGTGGTAGAGCACCTCCTGCCCAATATGTGCATGGCCCTGGGTTCAATCCCTAGGACTACATTAAAAAACAAACTAATGGCTTAAATGTTAAGGTCCTTTCAAGGCCTGGGTCAAAATTTCCTATTCAGAATTTTAAAATCCTTTTCCTTTTAGAGAGTACCTCCAAAATGTACTAGCTTCAGCCTCTACAAAGGCAGAGTGCTCCTGACCAAGTTGTATACAGCCCAAGAAGGAACAGAGATCCTTGGCCAGAAAATCAGTCAACGAGAAGGAGGATGAGGGTCCGGGAATGCAGGACAAAGAAAGGCAGTAATGTTGGAATCAATAATTGTAAAACCACTTCTTTTCAGTCAAGACGGAAAGCCAAAGTTTAGGGCAAACTGAGGAAATTCGGACTTAACAGAGACATAACAAGGATGTTTCTGATAACTGTTAGGCAGACAGGAAGGAGAGGGGTGAGGTGACCTTCAGAGATGCTCCCAAGAAGAGGGCAGGGCAACCTGGGACTCTGTCCCCAAAGAAGCACAGCCACCTCCAAGTCCTGCACTCACCATCTTGGGTGGGGCCAGCACCAAGATGACAAAGCGAACCTCACAGGAGTTTTCCCCCCAGTTCTGTGGGCGAACCAGGCGGCTGATGCACACATGCCGCTTCTGTAAGGCCTTCATGGTGCAGCTGGCAAGAAACAGAAGGGCACACAGAACACATTTGCCACCCTTGGAAGCCAGGGCCACACCCACCCAGAAACTCTTGACTTTGACAACTAGTGGCCAAAAAAGGGACAAAATGGGTTGGATTGCTTGGAACCTGTCCTCCCAAACTGGATGTACCACCAGATTTGTGTCACTCCTGGGTGGGTCAGCCTCTGCAGGGGTATAAAATGCTTAGCTCCAGTATGACAAGTAGAGGGGCCAAATGTGGTGGCCACAATCTGGCAACTCACATGATACAGAGCCAAGACTGCTGATACTGCACCCCTGTGACTGTAGCAGTAACTCCTTGGATGGTATCCGACAGCAGGTGGACTGAGGAAAGAGTAGAGGGGAGAGGGAAGAAGGTATCTGCAGTTGCCCACACAAGCCTCCCCTGCGCAGGCAGGGAGATAGGCCTTACCTTTACTCTCCATGGGGGCCCCAGCATCTGTAAAGAGTTTGGCCATGAGTAGGTCCAAGTTGCAGTCAGGTTCAGCATGGTTGGGGTCTTGAGCAAAGCGGCTCAGCATGGTCCGCAGTACATCATCCAGTGAAGTAGCCGTCTCATCCAGGATGATGCTGGCCTGTGCCAGGAAGCCATCCAGATCCCGGTGTGCACGTATCTCTTCCCCAAAGTTCTTTAACTTCAGGTACTGTGAGAACCCCAAGCACAGAATCCTCAGGCCCATAAATGAGACTGCTATCCCTGCCAGGGCCCCCCTTCTTTAATGGTTTCTGGCTGCCCCTACCCACCAGGACCAACAACACTTTCCAAGAGGGAAGGCCCAGCTTGAGCTGGTGAGATCCCAGTTTAGGAACTCCTTTAGGCAAGGACAAAAAGGAACAGCTTGAGGGATCTAAAAGCAGCAGCTCCCTCTACCCCAACTAGAAACCTCGGGACTGCCCTACAGGATGGGGCTTCACCTTGCGGGAGGTATGTAGGAGCACACAGCCACCGGATGTCTCCTCACTACCTAGAGAAAAGGTAGGAGAGTTCAGGGTACCATCCCACCTCTGAGGGTCTCTCTTGGTAAAATGGGGCCATTTTTGCCCAAGTTCCTGCCCTCCTCCAGCCTGCCCCTGCTGCAGCCCCATACCAGATTTAGAGGGCTGCACCTCAAGGTTGACATTGACAAAAAACCGGATGCTCTCGCCAGATACAATGGAGGAGTTGACTGTGTCGAAGGCTTCATCCCCCAGGCTCTCCTCCCGGACCTCAGAGGTATCCTCCATGTCATTCTTGAAGCAGCCCAGAGACGCAGCTGTCACACCAAGAGAGATCCAAGAGGGCCTGGTCATCAGTCCTGCATGTCAGAAGGAGGAGCTCCAAGCCCCAGGAGCAGGCATCTCTAGACTTTTCCATAGGGCACATTCAGTGAATGATTAGAGGTCTCTTGCAGGCCAGAAAAGAAGCCTTGGCCAAGGGAAGCAGAACTTCTAGTCTGCCCAACCCCACTCAGAGCGTGGCAACTAGCACACAGCTGGAGCCCCCAGCCAGGTGACTTTATCCAATGTTTTCCAGCTGCAAGAACCAAGTCCCTGCACTGTTCTGGCCCTTTAGCTTGAGAACAATGTCTGTTCTATAAACTTTGGACCAAGCACAAGTGAGACAATACAGATAAGACTGTCTAGCACCTGCCCTCCCACAACCTCTAGGCTAGGGGGCCCATGAGAAGGCAGAGCTGCTGGAGTAGCCAGATGACCTCCTCTACCCCAACTGCTTTGTTGGCATAGAGCCTAGAGTTCCTCCTCCCAGGGAGGATAGGAGAGCTAAACATCAAGGCTGAGAGACCCAGTCCAGGCATGTGGCACAAGGAGACAAGAGAGCTTGAGAAAGAGCCAGGGGGTGGCCTCTAGGAGGTTCACACCAGCCCTGTTCCCATCATGCCCCTCCTCCCCCATGATGCCAGACACCCAGGCAAAGATCTTGCTGCCCCTCAATTCCTACAGCATCCCCCACCACTCTGCCACACCCCTGGCAGGCCTCCTTCTATAAGACTTCCTAGTAACATGCAAATATTCCTCTTCCCTGGACCCTGCTCTGACTCTCTGTAGGATCACAGCATGACCCAGCCCTACCTCTCTTCTAGACTAGCTGTTATCTCTTTCAGACAGTTCTATGACTGGTTCCCCATTTGTGGGTGCCCCCCAAAAGAGGTCCTCGTAGTCCAGACCTCCCTAATGCCTGACAAACACCTGTGCAGGGACAGGGACGGGTCACCAGCACATCTACACCTCCCAGTGACTCATCCTGACTCATTTCCACTCCCACCTGCCAGTTTCCTCCACACATTCCAGGCCTTGTTCCCTCAATGTCCTGCACTCAGGGACTGGCGACCCCAGCACCAGGTCTGCACTGTCCACAGCCCAGAGAAGAACTATTGGGTCAAAAGATGTCCTCTGTGCTTCTGTCATAGTGTTCATGACAAACTCCCATCCCTGCCTTGTTTAAAACCACCTGTCCCCCAACCCCAATCTGCCCCAGTCTCCCCTTTGCCACCCCTATTAGCACCCACTACACCCCATAACTGTTGTCTTCTCCCTCTACCCTGGGTTTTACCTTTTATTAGACTCAGCTCTTGGACCCCCAGTTAAGGACCTACCCAGCTAGAGTCACCAGGTCCATGATTGTGGTCCTGCCATGCCATGTCCTCATTCCTATCATATAGTGTAGCCACATAACTAATCTGCATGCCAGGCATCCTGGCCCACAGAGCCTCCATACCCTGGGGATCCTGGGTAAAAGCACATCCCCACTATGTTTAAGCATGGCCCCACTAAACAATCCTCTGATAGCCAGGCCAGTTCATGGGGCTGGGTGTAAGACAGGCAGCCCAGAGCCAGCCCAGACATGATAAGGGCAGCTAAACCTATGCAAGCAGGGACAACCGATGCCCAGAGAGGTTAGGCTTTCTTAAAGGGACAGCTTCAGCCCCTCCCTCTGGGGGAGGGGTGAGGAATAAAGAAATATACAACATTTGGCCTAAGGATCCAGCCAGATATCCAGTGCATTGTAGCAGTGAACTATGGGAGCGAACACCAGGTGGTGCCAGTAACCCAGGAGAAGGAGCAGACAGCCCTCCCAGGACCACAGCACCCCCAGGGACTGCCAGTGCCAGTATCATCAGCTGCCCTTCTTATCACAACCTCCTGAAAGATGAGATCCAAAGGAATTCCAGTACCAGTACTGAACCAGATAGGTGGCAAACACCATGGGAACACTGGTGTGTAGGCAAAAATCCCCTAGAGACTTCTGATAAAGAAACTTCCCATATACACACCTGAAAAGTATTCACTGGAATCCTCAAGGTATCCATTCTGTGACATGGCGGAAGAGTTTTCTGCAAGGAAAGCCAAACAACTGCCACCAGCCCCTCTGCTGTGTCCACCTGCAACTTACCCTGCTGATTCCTTCTTTTCTGTCCCAAGAACCTGCCCCAGGCCACCCTGGGGGGAAAAAAGAGGGAGGGGACAGCAAAACTAGGGAGAGGGGGGCCCCCCTGCAGACCCAAAGTCAGCCTTAACTTAAGGAATTAAATTCCTTAGCCCATCTGCTAGCGGTTGCCCAGGTGTGCAAGGGGTGAGGAGGAGACTTTCTCAGGAGGTCTTCCCCATCAAATTATGAACAGTGCCCAATTAAATCAATAATCCAGGTTTCATTAGAATCCAGCCCTGGCCTGCGGAACTGGAGGGAGGAGACTAAAACCAGCCTTTCTCCCAGGCTCCCGCAACTGCCAAACCCACACTTGGGCCGGGACCCTTCTCTCTGCACATCTCTCCTCTCCCTCAAATCCATCCCAGGGGCCACTAACACCCATCGAAGTTCCTCACATGCCAAGGATAACCCAGGGCGACCAGCAAAGGCCTCCTCCCTTGGGCGTCTACACTATTCTGGGCCGTCTGGGAGGAGGAGCCCTTGGTCGGGGAGGGAGAAGGGGCGGGGTGTGTGTATTTGTGGGGATTCTGTGCACACTCCAGCGCGGGCCCCGGATGGTCCTGGCTGTTTGTGCCTCACTGCAAGGAAGGAAGCACAGGAGGGGCCGCGTGCACGAAAGGAAAACGGCTCTATGCTAGCAGACCTGGGGATCGATCCGGGGCAGGATGCGGATGTACGCGCGAGGTGGGAGCTGGCTGCATCCAGGAGGAAGGGAGCGGGGCGGTAAAGGTAGCGTCCAAGGTCGCTGGGACCGGCAGCACCTACTCTCATCCCGCACACCACGTGCAGGTAAATGGCCGGACAAACCCGGCTTCTGGCTAGGCCACGGGGCGGTTCCTCAGATGTCTGGGCGAACCAGAGGCTGCTGCGGTCTCGCCGAGCACCGCCAAAGGCCCGGGACCCCAGCAGCCGGCGGCCTCCCCGGCAGCGCCCGACAGAAGGTGCCAGACAAAACGTGAGATGAGGCTTTCTCAGGCGGCGGCATGCCGGGCTCGGAAGAGCTCTGCGCTCGGGGGTGCTGGGGACCCCACAGTTCCACCCTGCCCACCTCCGAGCCCCCCAACCCTTCACTGCCTACAACATTCGTTTAATTTCAAGACGGCGAGGGCAGAGCCTTCAGCCCAGCGCGCAGGGCCCACAAACCCTTCCCGGGCCACCCCACGCCTCGCGCGTGCCCATCCTGACTCTAGTTCTCGCGCGGCCGAACTCACACCCCGACTCCCGCCCCAGGCTGATAAGTCTCCACAGCCTTTCGCCCCGGGTCCGCGCAGGCTGGCTACAGCAGCGTTTTTCCGCGACGGTGCCCCCGACGGCTCCGGTCTCCGCATAACACAGCGACCTTCCCGCCAGGCCTCCGCCTCACCAGCGGGTTCGAGCACCCACCACAAGGCTGGAGACGGAACACATGCTCGGTGGCCATGGCCTGGGCAATTAGCCGCCAGACAGCTACGCACACGCACACGCCCGGGCTTCTCACGCGTGCACTGGCGCTTCGAGACCCTTAAATCGGCGTCTCCAGCACGCCAAGGGCGGGAGCCGGCGACACACCCCCGCGCCGCGCCTGGGTCCTAATGCCGCTCAGACGCCCCGCCTCGGAGGGCGGGGTCCCAACCGACCGCCCGGCGCCCTCACCCGCTAGAGGGCTGCTCCTGGGAGCCCGCGACGACCTGGCCAGACGTCTAGACCCAACTCCTTCGGGCCGCGCGCGACAACCCAGGTGTTGTAGGGTTAGGGCCTGGGTAGGACTGGGAACTTTCTGAGAGTTTGATAGGACCACAGACCCACGGAGTCGTGCGACTGCGGCGAGTCTAGGAAGACGTCGCGGGCGTCCACTTTAAAAGCGTCGCTGGCCCCACCCCCTTTGCTGGGGATCCTACGCGCGGGCACGCCCGCTGGCTGTCCCCCCTCCTCCTTTCAGCGTTGAAGATCGGGCCGGGATTTAATTCGGTTCTTCTTTTTCTTCTCCTCCTCCAGGAAGTTCGCCCTATCTAGCTAGATTCGCCGGCGTGCGTCCCTGGGTTCCGCCCTGGCCCGCCGAGCCGGCGGCGCTCCTGGTTTGGCGGCGTCGGGGTTTGCTCGCAACGCATCTCCGCTTCTCTCCTATCCAAAATGGCCCCGCCGCCCTCTTTCTTTTCCTGGACTGGCGGGAACCGGGTCTTCTGCAGATAGTGTGTGTGCGTGTGTGGAGGGAGGCGGTGGCGCGCTGGGTTCTGGCAAGTCCAGTCGGTGCGATGAACCCCGACCTGACTCAGTGGCTTCCCAGCCAACAAGATTCCTCAGCCCTAGGGCCTCGTTTGCCCCAGGAACACATACCCTGGTGGAGTGCTAATTCCTCAACCTCCTCCACACTCTGGTCGCTAGCAGAGAACTGGTAGCAACCCCGTGCCCCCATCCGCTGCTGGGACAGAGTCCTCTGCCCTGCACCCAAATAGTGGAAGAGGGGAAGGCAGAGGGAGCATCCATCTCTATGCTAGGGATGTATGACAGCTCCCAAAGTAGAGTTGGGGGAATGTGGGGGTGGGAGTCGAGGATGGCCCTGAATCCCCCGCTCACACCTTTTACTCCAGAAGCTCCAAATGGGATTTGAACAATTGAGAGATGGCCCTAAGCTTTTTTTGTTGGGGTGAGCAGACCCTGGGAGGAGAAATGGGGTCATACGTGCACCCTGTGCATGGGAACTTCTCTAAACATCTTCCAGCTACAGTTCCAGCAGAGGAGAGGGACACCTTCCTGGTATCATGAGGCAGCAAGATGAGTGGGCGAGGGGAGTGCAAAGCAGGCTGACATGCCTGGGGAGCAAGTATGGATGGGCAGGCACAGGCTTAGACCCCTGAAAATCCACCTTTTCATCCCCATTTGGGAATATCTTGGCTTCTGCGTCTGCTCCCAGCAGTACTCAAATGCCTGGTCTTTCTAACCCAGCTGTTCCAGGAAACCACCTGGAACCTTCTCTCCCCCTTTTCACAGCCTCCCCCTCCCTTATCAAAGGACCTCACCCCTCAGCTCACTGAGCAAAGTGGAGTCCATAGCAAGCCTTCCTCCAGTGCCTGTGGCCCCCTCTGCACACTTCTCCTTGTCTTTCAGAGAAACTGACACTGACCCCTTTCTGCTTCAGCTTCCTGTGCTCTGGCCCCTACTGCCTCCAGACTCTGACTTGCTATCAGAGTTTTTTCCCTTTAGTCCTCACACCTACCTCCCCTCTGCCTGGATCAGAGACTGTGAGCAAATACAGATGCCTAGGCCTCCATACCTATGCCCCCACTGGGTCCTTAAAACCGGCAGGTAGGCTAAAGGACCCAGACATAGACCCAGACATCTCCTCTCATTTTCTCCTTGGGGCCTCTAAATTCGTTGGGTTGTGAATGCAAAACCCTGTAGAACCACTAGATTTTATGAGGCACCTAACTCTTTCCAAAGTGCCTCCAGTTCCATTTGCCTCTTGTTTGGTACCAGGGATTGAATTCAGGCATACTTAATCACTAAGCCACAGCCCTAGTCCTTTTTATTTTTTTAGTTTGAGACAGGGTCTTCTAGGTTGCTTAGGACCTCCATAAATTGCTGAGACTGGCTTTGAACTTGTGATCCTTCTGCCTCAGGCTCCTGAATTGCTGAGATTACAGGTGTTTGCCACTACACCTGCTCCATTTGCCTCTTTTTTAAAAAAAAATTATTTTTTAGTTGTAGATGGACACAATATTTTTATTTTTATGGGGTGCTGGGGATCGAACTCAGGATCTCACACAAGCAAAAACAGCACTCTACCCCTGAGCTATAATCCCAGCCCTTCCATTTGCCTCTTAAACCACTTAGTTTGCCTGCCATTAGAATCTAGGTTGAGAAATAACTGTATAGTATCTATCCCACTGAAATATCTAAACATGCTGATCATGGTGGCACATGCCTGTATTCCCAGCTACTGGAGAGGCTGGGGTAGGAGGTGCCAGTCACCAGGAAATTCCAGGCCAGCCTTGGCAATTTAGCAAGACCTTGTCTCCCATTAATAATAATAATAATTTTTTAAAGTGGGGAGACTGGGGATGTAGTGCAGCACTTGCCTAGCGCATGTGAGGCCTTGGGTTCAATCCCAGCACCACAGAAACAAAACAAAACAAAAAACACTCTTTGTGTTCAATCCCTTCCACCCCTACTGGACAACAAACAAAAAAAAAAACCTCATTCCCTAGAACTCCTTTCCTTTCCAGCTAGCGCCCATTCCTCAGCCACAATTTAGAGTGAACTTCTCCAGTTAGCCCTTTCCCTACATTTCAGTGCACCACCTTGCAATGTAACCTGCTCTCCAAGGTCACCCTTCTTAAGTTTCCTTGCCCCTCCCCTAACAGCACCAGGGTGCAGTGTTTTCTTCTCTGCCTCTGAGAGCCCGCTCACATTTCCCTTCACCCTTGGCAGTCTACCAGCCACAGCTGATTGTCATATTTCTATCTCCTGTCACAGCTCCTGACTTTCATGTGCCACAGCTTACCTGCCCTATTCTCCATAAATATTTGGATAGTTAATATGCAAATCAAATGAAATTCATGTAGAATAGGACCCTTGAACCTACCATGCACCCAGCCAGCTGCTCTAGACCTGAGAATCGCTCCATCCATCCACATGGAATCCTCCAGGAAATGTTGTTGCCTCTACCTTCAAAACTGAATTTGTCAGCCAGGCATGGTGGCACATACCTGGAATCCCAGCGACTTGGGAGGCTGAGACAGAAGGATCACAAGTTCAAAACCAGCCTCAGCAAAAGCATAGAGCTGAGAATGTGGCTCAGTAGTCGAGTGTCCCTGAGTTCAATCCCCAGTACCAAAACAAACAAACAAAAACAAAAAACTGAATTTGTGCACTTGCATCTCCAGGTTGGCCATTATGTGGCCTTTTGGCTAGTGCCTTCATCCTGCTCCCATCCATTGACCATTAGCTACTCTATCTCTGATGCCTTTCCACCCACGTAGCACCCATTTTCCTATCTCCTGTCAAGAAGCTCCTGACTTCCACACACCATAGCCTGCTTGCCCCATACCTTAGACTTACCCGGATAGCTAATATACAAATCAAATGAAATGCATGGCGTAACCTATGGAGGTGGGGCTACTGTACAACCTGGACTCTGCCTATTTCCCTAGTTAACGGTACACCTGCTTTCCCCAAGAGTGCAGCACTGCAGCTGCAATGGTTGCTGGCTGGTTCTTGGACCACAACTAGCTCCTACCTGCCTCAAGGCCTCCATAATCCATGTCCCCTGGCTCTTACCATGGCTTATTTCACCCTTCAGATCCTAGGGACCTTCCCTGATCTGTCTAGTTTTCTGCTTCCTTTCTTTCGTAGATCCTTATGGCCCCGAAGTCTGGAGTTGTTCCTTCTTTTTACTATACTGCCCCAGCCCTACATGAGCACCCTGAGAGTAGGCCCATTTGTCCTTTAACAGTTCAACACCCAGTAGAGTAGGTGCTCAATAAACCTATGGCCATTTTGAAAGCTATCTCTTTGGATGGGTTTCAGAGGCATTTCAAGCCAGTGATGCTCCCAGATGACTTCCTCTCTGTCTTCTACCCTCACACTCAGGCTTTCTAGCCTTGCCCAATAGGTGCCCCAGGCAAATACTCCTGATTCCTTCCTTTCACCCCAGACTTTCCTGAGTCCTTTTATTTCTGCCTCCTGCCTGTCCCATCTCGGTGGCTCCTACTGTTCTTGTTCAAGACCCTGAGCAAGCCTTGAAGCAGCAGCTCTTCGCCAGGATTCCCACTGCCCTGAGTTACACGTTCTCAGCCCCTCACAGCCCTTCTCTGCAACTTCATGGGCTGTGCTGCTGTTCCTGGGAGGAGAGATGCTGTTCCAGACTATCCTTCTGTGTGAGGATAGTCTTGTCATCTCTAATGGTTACTTATTTGTGGAAGCTCCATACCCAGCTACGTAATAGGCCCAGGGGCTGGGTTCAGCTGCCCACTGAATCAACATCCTGATACTTCTTGGTTGTCCAAGTGGACCTTACCAGCCATGCTAGCATCCTGTTCATCTCCAATTCCTTGTTTAACAGACTGCCTTCCCCCAGTGCTTTTCCCCATCCCTTCAGCTTTTACTTTTGATCCATGGAAGCTCAGCATGAGACTAGACAAAATTGGTAAAGCCCAGACAGATGGAGAAGGGAGCAGAGTCTCACACTGGCTTCCATTCTCTTAACCAATAGGGTTCTGTTCCCCTCAGGATGACATCCCTCTGTCCCCTCTTCCCCAATTCATACTATCTAAGAATTCAGCACTGGGCAGGAGTCTAAGGACTCTCAGCTTACTGATTCAATCTAGCCAGTAGACTACTGGGCAGGAAGGTTCTGCCTTTCTGCCTTCTGATCTGGGTTCCAGCTCCATGGCCCAGCTTCTCAATCAAGAAATATCTGGTGGACAGACTAGACCAAAGCCTGACCTACTTTTACCCAACAGGTCTTAGGAAAAATGCTACAGGGTAGGCCCAAACTTCCCAACCTTTCATCTACCCCCAGGCCTTTTCTTACTGAAATCCCATTATCTGCCACTGGAGAAACTGAAGCTGGTGGCTCTTAAGTTCTTTGGGTGGCCTGTCACTTCGTTATCCTTGCCCTCCTTGGCCAATTGGTGCCCCACATTATCCTCCTCACCCATGGCTCGCCTGACTGGTCCCATTTTGCCCAGGAGCCTCCAACTTACCAACCAAGGCTGGAGCTGCCTGAGGCCTCCACCCAGATTCCCCTTCTCACCAATGCCAGCTCCAGGGTGCACAGAGCTGCAAGGGGCTGTTGCTTGGGGCAACCCTCTCAAGGTAAGACCTCCTGCTTCTTTGGGTCTGGGATTATTTCATTTACAAAACAAAGAGGAGGAAATGGAGTCTTTTTAGCTAGAAAATTCCATAAATATTAGTCTCAAACTGAAATAATCTTTCTTATCAAGCCATCTTTCCTTTTCCTGTTGTCCTTATTTCTCTTATTTGTACATTCATCCAGGCATGAAATTTCAGAGTAAAGATGTTTCTTAAGAATGTGAAACCAGGAGGGGCTGGGGCCCAGTGGCAGAGTGGTTTCGTGGCATGTATAAGGCACTGGGTTTGATCTTTAGCACCACATAAAAATAGACAAAATAAAGGCATGCTGTCCATTTACAACTATTAAAAATATTAAAATAAAATAAAAATTTTAAAAAATGTGAAACCAGGAGAGAGGAAAAAATTAAACTTCTTTATTGGTGCAGGAAAAGCAGTAGTCATTGTAGAATAAAGTAGAAATATATTCATACTGTATTTGATTAGTAATTCTTTGTGTGTGTTCAGATTTGTAGTTATTTATTACCTTGACATAAAATTTACTCTCATGTAAATTTTAGCTGACCAGTTTTGCAGTGCAGAGGCCTGAGAAAAAAAAGGAATAATTTGTGGATAAACAAATTTATTTTTCTTCAAATTTTTAGAGAATGAAACAAAAAGTTTTTGGAATTGTTTCAAATCATTGAGTTTTTTTCCACTTAGGCTTTTTCCACTTTTACCTCCGGGTCATCTCCTTGGTTCTTGTTTACTTAGTCACTTTGTCTTGGCACTTGTTCCTTCAAAATGGCTCCCTGGTTGGTCCTCTTCTTATCACCTTCATCACTGAGCAGTAGCCCATCCCCTGCATTAGTCTACATGAGTTTTCTTCTTTTCTACTGATTTATTTATTTATTATGGTACTGGGAATTGAAACCAGGGGGGTACCTGGTTACTACCACTAAACAACATGTGCAGCCCTTTTATTTTTTATTTTGAGAAAGGCTCTATCTAAGTTTCCAAGGTTGGCCACATAATCATTCTGATCTTCCTGCCTCAGGAAGAAAATCTTTTTTTTTTTCTCCTTAGTGGGTACCAGGGATTGAACTCAGGGCACTAGATCACTGAGCCACATCCCCAGCCCTATTTTGTATTTTATTTAGAAACAGGGTCTCACTGAGTTGCTTAGCTCCTCACTTTTGCTGAGACTGGCTTTTTTTTTTATAGAGAGAATTTTTTAATATTTATTTTTCAGTTTTCAGTGAACACAACATCTTTATTTTATTTTTATGTGGTAGTCAGGATTGAACCCAGCGCCCCGCGCATGCCAGGCGAACGCGTTACCACTTGAGCCACATCCCCAGCCCGGCTTTTTTTAAACTTTATTTTTTTATGTGGTGCTGAAAATTGAACCCAGTGCTTCACACGTGCTAGGCAAGCACTTTACTACTGAGCCACAACCCCAGCCCTGAGGCTGGCTTTGAACTCAAGTTTCCTCTTTCCTGTATTCCCCAGCTGCTGGGATTATAGGTGTGCACCAACATGCCCAGGCTTGAAAATCTTTTTATTAAGTAAAAGAAAGCTCATATTAGGCATAGTGACCCATGCTTGTAATCTCAGCTACTCAGGAGGCTGAAGTAGGAGGATCCAATGTTTGAGAGCAGTCTAGGCAACTTAGTGAGATCCTGCCTCAAAATTTAATTTTTTAAAAATATATTTATTTGGGCTGGCGTGGTGGCTCAGTGGCAGAGTGCTTGCCTAGCATGTGTGAGGCACTGGGTTCAAATCTCAGCACCATGTATCAATAAATAAATAAAGGTCCATTGAAAACTAAAAAAAAAATTAAAAAAATATTTATTTTTTAGTTGTAAGTGAATACGATATTTTATATTTTTGTGGTGCTTGGAAAGACCCACAGAGCACTCCTAGGCACATACCCACCCTGCTGAGTTGTTTATCTACAAATAACAGGAGAGATCTGCTGCACCAGGTATCCCTGACTCAGTCAGGCTAGGTGAGGACCCATAGCAACCCCCTAGCAACCATCAATCAGCCTGAGACAGGGAAAATACCTGGGATGCCAGATGACTCCCTCAGTAGTTTATGGTGCTTGATAACATGTTGGGAAACCATGTAGTTCAACTCATACTCCCCTCGAGGCTTAAACCAATCAGGTCAAATGAATCCCCCTCTTGTACTAATCAATCACCCTTACCCAACTTATTCCTGCCAGTGAATGTGCTAATCATGTTTTAGAGTTGTTTTATGATTTTCCCGCAGTGTGTGATGATTTGCTAAGAGATGCTATGATGTATGTGAAGTCCCTGCCTTCCCCAAAGAGTGTATAAAACTGCTGCAAACCCTGGGCTCAGGACCTCAGCGTCTGAGCTAGCTCGTAATAAATACCTCTTTGCTGCTTACATTGATCTTGGTCTCTGGCGGTCTTTGGGGGGTCCCAAATTTGAGCCTAACAGTGCTGAGGATCAAACCCAGTGCCTCATGCATGCTAGGCGAGCGCTCTACCTCTGAGCCACAACCCCAGCCCCAATTTTTTTTTTTTTGAGGGTGTTACTTTTTTTTGGTCCTGGGGATTGAACCAAGAGCACTTTACCACTGAGCTATATCCCAAGCACTTTTTGAGACAGGGTCTCACAAAATTGCTGAGGCTGGCAATCCTCCTGCCTCGGCTTTCTTGATCACTGGATTACAAGCATGTACCACCATGTCAGGCAAGAAATTTTTTAAAAGGGCTGAGGATGAAGCTTGATGATAGAATACCCCTGGGTTCACTCTCCAGTACCACAGGAATAAACAAAGAAAGAAAAAGAACTGGGGTATAGCTCAGCAGTGGAGTGCCCCTGAGTTTCATCCCCAGTATCCTACCCACAAAATTTTCCATTTTTTATTTTATTTATTTATTTTTGATACTGGGGAATTGAATCCAAGGGATTCAATTACCTTAGCCCTTTTTATTTGGAGACAGTCTTGCTAGTTGCTGAGCTGGCCTCAAACTTGTAGTCCTTCTGCCTCAGCCTCCAGAGTTGCTGAAATTACAGGTGTACACCATCATGCCTAACTAGACTATTCCATTTTTCCTGTGCATTGTGAGGGATCAGGGTTGGGAATAGGACCCCAGACTTTATGGATGCCTCTGGAGGAGGGGTCTTGCCTTTGGGGGTGTTGAGGCTATTGGTGACATAGAAGATGCCATTGATAGGGGAGAGTGAGGCCACCAAGGATGAAGTGAGGACCCTGATACCATCTGAGCACTCAGGTCCAGATGAACTTGAAGCTGGTTTTATTTTGGACTCTGTTAGTGGTAATCAGGTTATTCCTTTTTGTCATGGACTGGAAGTAGGGCATATGGTTATGTTTTGTCTGGGCTTAATTGTCCCCTAGAGTGTGTGATAGAAATTAGTATATCACTATTTCTCTGTGCTCTTCAGAGAGCCCTGTCAATTATCAACTGCTCCACATGAAATTCTGCTCTAAATCACACAAGTCTGTACCACCAGGATTCTTACTTCTGGGTCTCCATTCTACTGTCAAACAGCCTTCAAGTTTCAGTTGTCCTCTGTCCCCACTGAAGGGCCCCCCCTTCACTATCCCTTTTCTGACACTCAAAAGTTTCCCGGACTCTCAAAGATGACCCAGGCCAGGAAGCCCTTGGACATTTAGCATCTCCCCCAACAATTCCCTGGCAATTCTTTTTTTTTTTTTTTTTTTTTTAAGAGTGAGAGAGAGAGGGGAGAGAGAGAGAATTTTTAATATTTATTTTTTAGTTCTCGGCAGACACAACATCTTTGTTTGTATGTGGTGCTGAGGATCGAACCCGGGCCGCACGCATGCCAGGCGAGCGCTCTACCGCTTGAGCCACATCCCCAGCCCTCCCTGGCAATTCTTAAGGTTAATTTCCAGGTCCTGGAGGTTGGGCAGAAGTGAAAGCACAGGAGCTCAAGCCTGCATTCTGCAGAATGGGAGGCAGGAGGCTCCAGGGGAAAGGGATTTGGGGAGGGTGATGGTGCTGTCACAGACCTTCTCTATCAGACCCCTCCCGTGCAGTATTGCATTTGATTTGTACATGTCTAACTGATCTCAGAGAACTTCTACCATCATCCCAACTGTTTCAGGAAGACACCCGTGGAGGCTGCACCTTCCTCTTTGGGCCAGCAACCAAATCTGTCCATGGGGCACTTCCCCTTGCCCTGGGCCAGCATGTGTATGACAGGAAACAGGCTCTTTATGGACTAGGCTGCCTGGGGTGGGTGTCCTCCCAGATCAGCCCTTTCCCCCACAGGCATTGGATCCTGTGGGGGTGGGGGGTAAACCGAGGGAGGTCTGAACCACCTGCAGTGGATGCCTGGTGAGAGGAACTGGGATGCCCTCAAATAGTTCCTGCATTTGTATTTCTTCTGCTAATGCTCTGAGGGCTTCAGCCAACTTCTGAGAACTTGAGATTCCAAGGCTCTGCTTCAGATCTAAGCACTGCAAGGGCTCTCTGACTCAACATGGGCAAGAACAGAGGCTCTGCCACCTGTGCTAGTTACTGGACCCATTTGTGCCTTAGCCACCACATTTATAAAGTGGGACCAAGAGGCCACCTCACAGAGCTTTTACTGAGCAGAAATGAGTCCACACAGCCCTGCCAGAGCTGGGGCTCTACCCAGAGCTGGGGCAAAGATAGGGCAAGGGGTTGGGGGTGCAGCTCAGTGATACAGCTCTTGTCTAGCATATGTGAGGCCCTGGGTTCCATCCCCAGCACCCCCCAAAAGAAAGGAAAAAAACAAAAAAATAACCACTAAAAAATGGAAGGTGAGGCATTAGCAGGCAGAGGTGGGAAGGCTTTCTCTGGGCTCAGTAGGTTTTCCTGAGCCCCTATCCAGCTTTTGGGATTCTCCAAATGCCCACCCTACAAACCAGGGTGGTTTCTTTGTATGAATTCTGTCCTCCATGAGTATCTGAGGACTGAAGAGAGAAAAGTGAGCCCCAGCCCCAGCAAAGGGGAGTCCCAGCCAGGCTGATGGAAGGTCCCCAGGCCCTAGAGGTGTCCCTTCTCCATATTATCCCAGGGACACCTCAAGATAGTCTACATGCTAGGCAATAATGGGAAGCCTTGCTTGTTCAATGATAGTTTATTGGTCTTTAGCATTACATCTTAATTACCAAGGTAAATTCACATACACAACTGCAGGTAAAAACATGTAAAATAATATAAAAATAAATTGAAGACTACTTTTTATATATTTACTGAATTAAGTAGTGTAATAAATATTATAATAAGCAAAAAGCTTCAATCACACAATTCAGTTTCACTGAAGTTACAGTAGTGTTTGTAAATATGAGTTTTAAAATTTAAGTTACAAATATTAAAGCACTGAAAAACTAGTATAAAAGTGAATTTTGGCACGTAAGTGAGCTCTTATGTCATTAGTGGACACTGAGAAAGCCATTTCTCACCTACTTTTTGAGGTACATCTATCCAACTAGTCAGCAACATGGCTGGAATACTTCATAGTTTACAATCTTTTGAGTTGAACTTTTCCCTTTTGAGAAGCCCAAAGAGCAACCCAGAGCTTATTACTGTGCAAAAATTCTCCAAAATCCTAATAGAATTTAGGAGGGAACTTTGTATCACACCTGAAGGGGCCAGTGTCCAGGCTTCAGATCCGAGAGCCTCAGGGATCAGCAGGGCAAACTAAACTTCTTGCCTGTTGCCCCCTCCTAGGGTGATCCATCTTTTCCAATTTCTGCCTCCTCCTTTCAATTAGAGAGAAAGAGAAATGGAAGACACCCCCCCCCAAAAAAGGAAAATAAACCATAACTTCAGTGATTTCACCATTATTCCACTCACTCTGGTGATATAAAACTGAAGCTGCTAACAGGAAAGTTGGCAAAAGCATGTAAGCCCCTGGAGGACTTCTGCCTGTCCCTGGGAAATGAACCCCCTGTCTTTGCTGGGTCCCTGGTATCCACTTCTAAGATCAAAACACAGTGTCATGGCCTTTTCTCTGGAAACAGCCTACGACCCTGCTCCCTGACCCACAGAATAAAGTGGATATTAAACTCTACAGTCAGAACGAGAGAGCCTTGCATGCTCCCAGCCCCAGTCCTCAAAGAGCTCACAGTGTGCCGCTACTGTGCCCTTCACCAGGAGCACAGCAAGTGTGCCCAGGAATGCCCTTTCACCACGGTGCCCTTTCACACTCCCGAACAGGCTGGGGAGTGTCCGTAGAGGCCTCGGCCAGTTTTGCCATTTTGGCTTTGATACTTCTTAACATTTTGCCTTTTTTCAATCACAGTTTCGTATTCAAGTTGAGGTAATCACAGTTTTTCCTCTACAAAGAGAGGAGTGGGGACAGTGGGGCAGGTTGGTGAGAGAGCATTTCTATGGACAATGGTCAGAAATCAAGATCACCATGTAGTGCAGCCCCACGTGGTGGGAGGCCCACTTTCATGGGTGGGCTCCGACCCCCCTTTAAAAACTCTTGTGCAGCAGCCAGACTGCCAGGCCAGGGCAGCCAGGAAATGGCTCATGCTCCTACATCTAGAGCTTCCACTGAAAACTTCACAGCAACCCCCCTGGAGGAAATGAAATGGCCTGTGTCCCCCCCACCCCCTTCCCTTTTCTAAGGCTGCTCAAGTTTGAGTTTTTAAAAAGAGCTCGGTAGAGCTAAAGGAAGCTACAGTAACTCATTGCTTATTAATCAATTGCACTTAAGATCTATGTTATTGATTTTGAAGCAGAGGCAGGCCATTTGTGGCCCTGAACTCTGGCCAGCCAGAAGTCAGGGCTCCCAGACTTGGGCTCCACAGAGAAGCCCTTGTCACCAGTGGCTTTTGGAGCTAGGACTGAAGCACATGGATCTGAATTTCAGGAGCCTTTCTTAATGCAAGATTTCTCATTCAATGGTATTTGTAATTTTATTCATTTGATTTCAAGCATAAATTGTTTTTCTCTAATACATGTATATTTTACTGACGAGCCCTTGATAACTGCTTTGTTACTTGCATTGCAGGATGCTGTGTGACTATGCACACAGACTCCATGTGCTCCATCCTGGCTCCATCCTCTGCAACAAGGGTCTTTCCCTAAACCCCCTCTACATTACAGGAAACTATGCTGGTTTCACCTATGTGCTTCTTTCTAAGGCATGCAAAAGAACATGAAATTCAGAAAACATTTACAACCTAGGCAGCTGAGGTGCTGAAATCCTAATAGATATCACCTAAATATCAGTGCCTGTGATCTCCTGTCCCCCACACTAACTATGAAGGTCAGACATGGAACACAATTTAATTCCCCTTTGCTTTATGGTCCATCTGAAAACAAAGCCACTGGAAGGAATTTTAACTTGCATATTAGAATTCTTTTGACATTTCTGATCCATTGGAGCCAAGAAAACCCAGGGTTAAGAAACAATGGTTGGGGGGTGAGGGCATGAGTTTTCTGAAGTTTGTGGTTGAAAAGCAGACCTTCCCTGAGCCTAAGACTAACTACTTGCAGGATGCTCCCCTTGATAGAAAACCAGTGTCAATAGGCCTTGGGCCACAGGTTTGGTCTTGTCCCTGAATTTGGGACACAAGTGATACCACAGGAGAGCTCAGAATGAATCACAAGGGGACTGCTGATGTCAACTGAAGAGCCACACACTTCTAGAAAACATGCCTTTTTCTCAGTTTAGTCCACAAGGGAAATCCCCTCATTTTCGAACATGCTGTGGATCTTAGCTGGCTCTATGGGTTGGCTTGGGCAGGGCTTGTGCTGCTCCCCCACAGACCAGGCCTAGGGCCAATAGGGCCAGCTCCTTTAATGAAAGGCCCTAAGCAGAAGCAGCAAGCCCCACTGGGGATGAGGGTCCTGGGGTAGTATCTGAGGCCTGAGGCCTGGAGTGATCTTATTCCCCAGGCACTGCCATGATGGGGCAGCCAGGGTTCCTTCTAAGTCCTGGCAGTTCCTTTGTGCAATGCAAATGCTTCTCCCTTCATATGGTACCTCAGCAGCTCAAAAAATCTACTGTTACCAGAGACCCAGAGGGCCTGGACTGACAGCTGCACACAATGGGCAGTCCTGTCTGCTCATCCTTGAGGATCCCCACCCCCACCCCCCAATCAGTGGTGCAGGTGATGCCTTTCAGCGCGGTAGAGAGAAAAATGACAACATGTACTCCAGCAGCACGCAAAAGTCAAGGAGGACAAAGACAGCCCCTCCAGGAGGGTGCCTGGGAGAGCTGGGGTTAGACACCCCATTTGTCCATCTCTGGTGGGTATATGGACCCAGCTTCCTCTACGACTTCTGCTCAAAGAGGTCATGGTACTCCTGCTGCTCCAGCTCCCGGTTGTACCTCTCAATTTCCCGGTTTGCTTCTTCTACATAGTCATTCATGAACTGGTCCATGACTGGTAACTAGTTAAGGAAGAGAGCCCTGAGCCTGGAGGATATGGAAACCTTTCTGGTCCCAAGGAAGCAGGTGAGGAAGGGGACACTGAGGTAACTGACAGGCAGCATCACACCTACAAAAATCGTGACAGGTATTGGCACAGGGCCTTTATGAGGTCCCAGAATGCAGCTTCGTTAGCACACAGTGGATCCCCAGTCTCACAGTTTACTCTGCTTATCTTTCAGAGATTAACTATTATTATCAGGCTATTTCCAACTTATAAATCATGACTGTGGTGACTACAAAACTCAGGGTGTCACTACAGCTCCATTCAAACTATACCCCATAGGGTAACTTGAAAAATCACTCAATAAAGGACAAATTAAACTTTTGTTATTTTTGTTGTTGTTCCTTTTTGAGACAGGGTCTCTATATTCTGCCCAGCCTGGTCTCAGGTGATCCTCCCACCCCTCAGTCTCCTAAGTAGCTGATACTACAGACTCATGCCAGAGCATCCAGCTGACAAATCCAATTTTGACAGCTTTAAAAGGTCAAAATGAAAAGTGTAACCTTTTAGTTTGCTCCTATTTCCCCAGTGCCTGATACTGCAGAACCCTGACTGCTCCAGGGGCTTGGCTGTGCTGGCCCTAGCAGACACCTGCTTTACAGACAGGCTTGCACCTCCCAGACAGCCTCAGTTTCTACTCAGAAACCGAGATGCTCCTAAGGATACGTGGGTGAAAATCGGTCTTGTCACCAAAGAAGTTAACAAACTGAGTGCCATTGTAAAAATAGCCTGCAGGTAGTGGGTCCAGGTGGCGCTTTACCTGTTGGAAAAAAGAATCCTGTTAGAATTATCTGACCACTTTCTATCATTCATTAAAAACAAACAGGCCATTATCCCAGTAAAATAGTCTATTCTTCCATGTTAGGTGAGCAGGGAATTTATTCCCCCAGCAACCTTCAGGCCATGATTGATACCAGTCCCCTGCTCATAGATGAGGATCAGGAGAATACTCTCCTGATCTACCAGTTCATTACTGAGACTGGTAACACAGCCCATCCTAGGGCCTAGACTCTCTGTTTCTTTTGACATTTTCCCACTAAATCCCTGGGAGAAAAGGCCCCAGTAGCCACAGGGCCTGGGGCAGAGGCCAGAGGTCGGCTTGGAGTTTTGCAGGGGAAGGCTCATCAAGGGAATCCATTAGCATCCCATGAGCAGCTCTGGATCTAGAAAGTTTTTTTCTGGGCCCTAGTTGGTTTCTCTGAGGTTCATCTTGAATAGAAGCAGATGTTTGAAGAAGTTGTTGACAAGTCCAGGTCTTCCATGACCTACTACTCCCACAAGAACTGGATCTCCTTGATCTTATGCTGAGGTCATGCCAGAGGTTGCCCATCTCTAAGGATGCAAGGCTGGATTTCTTTGTTCTGTGGCCTGAGAGAAGCAACACTTCCAGCATGCCCTACAAACAGCCCCTCACTCAAAGACCCAGAAGATAAGAGCTATGCAAACCCAGGAGGACCACCTTGGGCCCATAAGGGGAGGTCAACACAGGACACTCACATGGATGTTCCTGATCTCCTGCTGGGTCAGCATTCCCCTGGTCTTCAGAGCTTTTCTCTGAGGCTTCTGTGAAGAAATTTAGGGAAGGGACAAACTATAACCAAGCTGATGGAGCATGGTGAGGTCTCAGTGCTCTGGGGGGTCAGTTACATAATGAAGTTCTCAGCAGAGGGAAAAGCACATAAGCTGTTCCAGCTTGTGCACAATATCCTGCCTACCTAACTCCAAAGGAGACCTACTTTCCCACCAGATCCCTGCAAGACAGTGGGCAAAAAAACAGCAGGTAGTCCAGTAGTTTAGCAAATGGGCCTGGTCCTGCCTCTTTTCAGGTTCTCATCCCTAAGCCCCACCAATGACAGAAGTGCTGACAAAGGCACAGTTCAAGTCCCACAGTCAAGCACCATTTAAAAGAGTTTACCTAGGTGGGCTAAGCCTCAATATAAAGACTGGTCCCAACTGACCGTCAACAAAAGACCCAAGCCTCAGCCAACTCTATTCATAGAGTTCTAGGGTTAGCCAAACCTCTGAGGCTATGCTGAGAGGTTTAGCATTCAAAGCCTGCAGAGAACCTGGATTCAAAATAGATGACATACTATGTCTGCCTAGAGTTTGTCCCAAGGGACTTCCTCCTACTCTCAAAGTGTCTTTAGAAGTGCTGGCTGAGGGCTGGGGTTGCGGCTCAACAGTAGAGTGTTCACCTAGTACGTTCGAGTCCCTGGGTTCGATCCTCAGCACCACATAAAAATAAGTAAAATAAAGGTATTGTGTCCAACTGCAATTAAAAAATAAATAGATATATTTTTAAAAAGTGCTGGCTGAGCCCATAGGGTTTGGACCAGTGAGGAGGTAGATGAGGGGCTTGTCAGGGCCATTAGCAACCTGAAGTGTGTGCTGGGCACATTTGTGACAGGTCTGTCTGGGCTTTGGTAGTCACCTGCTTAGCTGACTGCCGTAGCCAGTCCTTGAGACTATCTTCCTTCAGGGAGCAGCCAATGAACACCAGGTAGCACTCTTGTTGCCCATTGCTGTCTTGAGGTGTACTTCTTGAGTCAGGAGGTGGTGTGGGTCCATCCAAAACTGGCACGATGCTCAGGGAGTTGGCCAGAGTGTTGTGGCAGACCTCCATGGTCCTTTCAGAGTCTGCAAGGAGAATATAGGTTTGTCCCTGAGATGCTACTCTGAAAGGATAAGGCTATACTAAGACTAACAATGCAGATGGTTGGAACAGATTCCTAAGAAAGTACAGAAGGGAGAACTGATGTGACTGCTGTCAAGTTAGAAAAGATGCAGTAAGAGAGGAAGAAGCAAAAGAAAGTTCAGGCATGGTTGATTTGGGTGATTAGATGGATACTATTAATCAGGAAGGGTAATATAAGAGGAAAAAAGGTTTTTAGATAAGAAGAGAAGACTGACTCTTCACCTGAAGCCCTTGAAAGACAGTAAGAGGAGAGATGTCTGCATTGACAAAGATACCCACAGGAGCTGGGCATGGTAGGGCATGCCTGTAATCCCAGCTACTCAGGAGGTTGAGGCAGAAAGATCACAAATTCAAGGCCAATCTCAGCAACTTAATGAGATCCCATCTCAATAAAAAAACAGCTGGGGGTGTAGCTTAATAGTAAAATGCTTATGAAGTATATGTGAGACCCTGGGTTAATCCCCTATACTGCTGTGGGGGTAGAGGGATACCCACAGGAAGAGCCAGCCTCTATTTGCTGGATACAGTATCTGGTTGACACCTAGGCCTGCAGCACTACCTGGCAACCATGAGGGCCAGGAACCTTAGGACAAGTTGACATGTTAAGAAAAGAAGAAAGAGGGGATGGGACTATAAGCTCAGTGATAGAGCACTTGCCTAGCGCATGTGAAACACCAGGTTCAATCCTCAGCACCACATAAAAATAAATAAATAAAGGGCTAGGGTTGTGGCTCAGCAATAGAGCGCTCACCTAGCACATGCGAGGCCCTGGGTTTGATCCTCAGCACCACATAAAAATAAATCAAATAAAGGTACTGTGTCCAACTACAACTAAAAAATAAATATTAAAAAATAAATAAGGGCTGGGGATGTGGCTCAAGCGGTAGCGCGCTCGCCTGGCATGCGTGCGGCCCGGGTTCGATCCTCAGCACCACATACAAACAAAGATGTTGTGTCTGCCAAAAACTAAAAAAATAAATATTAAAAATTCTCTCTCTCTCTACCGCTCTCTCTTTAGAAAAAAAAAATAAATTAAATAAATAAATAAAATAAAGGCAGACTATCCATCTACATATGAAACAAACAAACAAACAAACAAATAAATAAGATTTTTAAAATGGAAGAAAGAGGAGCTTTGGGGGCACAACTGATTAGTGCAGTACTTACAAGAATGGATGAACACACAGAAACACATTACCTGGCCTCAGTGGCTTTGTTCTGCTAGTCAGCCTCTTGACTTCTTGCTAAACAGCCAACAAAGGCTAGTTGAGTTGGGGGCTGGGGTTTTTCTTTTTCGTTTTTTTTTTGGGGGGGTACTGAAGATTGAACCCATAGCCTTGCATATGCTACGCAAGTGCTCTAACACTGAGCTAAATCTCCAAAACGTTTTTTTTTTTTTTTTTTTTTTTTTTTTGAGACGGGGTTTCACTAAGTTGCTGAGGCTGGCCTCAAACTTGCAATCATTCCTTCTGCCTCAGCCTCCCAAGAACCTGGAAATGCAGGTATGCATTATCATGCCTGGCTTGAGTTGGGATTTTTCTGTCATAACAGCTACAGGCACTTTAGCAGAAACCCTCCCCAACTCCCTTCTCTCAGGCTCCAACCACAGTAAACCCCTTTTGGTTCCTAAAATGCTCTTTTTTTTTTTTTTTTTTGCCTCTGGGCTACAGCAAATACTGTGCCTTTAACCTGGTATATTCTCCCCTTCCTCAACTACTAGGGTTTTTTTTTGTTTTGTTTTGTTTTGTTTTTTGGTACTGGGGATTGAACTCAGGGGCACTTGATCACTAAGCCACATCCCCAGCCCTATCTTATATTTTATTTAGGGCAGGGTCTCAATGAGTTGCTTAGCGATTTGCTTTTACTAAGGCTGGCTTTGAACTTGTGATCCTCCTGGCTCAGCCTCCAGAGCCGCTGGGATTCTAGGTGTGCACCACCGCGCCAGGCCCAACTCCTAGTTTTGAGGCCTTATCTGGCCCCCATTCCAGGTTTGACTTTGAGGTCACAAGGGCAGGGGTCTAAGGCTGAAGAACAGGCCTGCCAAACAGAAGGAAGGAGAAGGCAAGTTAGAAGGCTCAAAGACTTTGGTCATACACAGATTGGGAGCCAGAGAGATCAACTTTGGGCAGCTCCTGGTAACATGTCTAGGAGGAAGCCATGGTGGGGTGTGAGTCTTTACAACAAGGAAATCAAGGAACTGTGAGGAGAGGACTGAGCAAGTCATCCAGGGGTGATCCTAGATGATGAGGGTGAAACTCCACTGTGGTGCAAAAGAATCTAAGGAAAGTGGGTCCTTGGGGAAAAGCACTCTGATGGTAGGAGGCCCAGAAGAGGGTGCTAGAGATTTGGAGAGGCATCAGTGGTCTACAGTGTACCAGCAGAGGCTATGAACTCTTGTCACAAGCTGTAAGCACTTCATGATGTAGGGTTCCCAAATTTAACCCCCCAGTTACCTGAAAACTTCACTTTGCCCAGGATGTGGTAGATGTTTCCAGAGAAGGGACTTGGCTTGATGGAGGACTGAATTGCTGGTGGAGGAAGAGGACAGGGTCACCACCTGGGTGCAGAGGCTAAGTCCAGGGTGGCATATCTGGGAGGGTTAGGAACTGGGGAGGACCCTATTCCAGGTCTAGGATTCATAGCTTCTATCCCCACCCTCTTGTTCCTCGGGCTCTGCCACTATTTCCAAGGATGGGAAAACTTTTCCAATGGAGTGGAGATCAAATTTTATGGCGTCACAAGATCAGAAATAGGGGATTCCTGGGTAATCAAATCCCTCTGCTGCTTTTGGTCACAAATGTGAGAAGACAGCACATAGGATACTGAAATGGTGCGAGGAAGCAGGACAGTCTGGGGTACTCTTTTCACCAGGGTCTGGGAGATGTCCCAGCCAAGGCTCACCTTTACACTTGGCCACAAAGCGAGTTTTCTCCAAGGGACGGCCAAACCATACGCAGATCTGAACCATCAGTGGGAAGACTGATCCAGAATTGAATTTACCTTCATACCTTTAAATGTTTAAGAAAAATTTAAGTACAAGTACTTGGGTCTCTGAGTGTTGTTATATACTACTTTGGGATAAACTGTATATCATTTATCCTATAATATTTAATTCTCCTTTACTTGTATGCCATTCTACATATAAAACAATTGTTTAAATGTTTAATTGTTTAAATCCTCCCCCAGCCCCTGCAGGGCTCTAACCATGCCCTACCATCTCCTTGCGGGCAGCTTAACAGACTGTACATGTGGATTAATATTTCCTCTAAAAGGAAATGACAGGCTGGAGCATCTCTGCTCTATTTTCTCAGTTCAGCAGACACAGTGCCTGTCACAGATTCATTAAGAGCATGGTCATCTGGGTATGGTGTCCCACACCTATAATCCCAGCTACTGGGGAGGCTGGGACCAGAGGATTAAAAATTTGAGGACACTCCAGGTAATTTAGAGAGATCCGCTCTCAAAAACTAAAAAGGGCTGGTATGTAGCTTTTTTTACGAATATGTGGTCATATCCACAGTATTAAAAAACCTTAACTTTCTAATATGGAAAATGTCAAACACAAAAAAAGGTAGAACTATGGTAGTATAATGAGGCCTTATGTACTCATCACTCGCTTCCACAGTTGAGGAATTGTTAGTCCTTCTTTTGAATTATTTCCTTGAAATGAATCCCCATGACTGGAATCACTCCAGCAAAGGGTGCATGAGTAAAAAAAATTTATACCACCCCCAGCAGCAGGCAAGTATACTAGTTTCACAACAATTTCTCAGGAGATGAATATTATAATAAGTATTATAAGTATTTTTGATTGAATATAGTGTCAATCAAAATTGAGTACAAGTACTTGGGTCTCTGAGTGTTGTTATATACTATATACCATTTAACATTTCTGAATGTTATTGACACTGAATTCTGTTTCCATGATTGCTATTTACACTTGCTCTTAATTGAACTGTTCTCATCTATATGACCTGGGGTCTTTTTTGTTTTGTTTTGTTTTGGGGGACTGGATTGAACCGAGGGGCACTCTACCAATAAGCTACATCCCCAACCCTTCTTATTTTTTTATTTTAAGACAGGTTCTCATTAAATGCCCTACAGCCTTGCTAAATTGGTAAGGCTGGCCTTGAACTTGTGATTCTCCAGCCCCAGCCTCTGGAGTTGCTGGGATTATAGGTGTGTGCTACCCCTCCTGGTCCTTTTCTAAACATCTAACCAAGTTTCCCAAATATTGTATTATACCTTTGCTACATGTAATGCAAATACTTTCTCCTCATCTATCGTATCGTATCATATTTAGATAACTATATTACCTTTATTTGTATAGTTACCATATGAGTTACCTTATTTAAAAAAATAATAATTATTATTATTATTATTGTTTGTTATCATGAATTGAACCCAGGGGCCCTTAGCCACTGAGTCACATCCCCAGCCCATTTTTTTTTTATATTATATTTACAGAAAGGATCTTGCTGAGTTGTTCAGGGCCTCGCTAAGTTGATAAGGCTGGCTTTGAATTTGTGATCCTCCTGTGCACCACCATGCCTGGCCTATTATTATTATTTTGTAGTACTGGGGATTGAACCCAGGGATTCTCTACTACTAGCCCTTTTTATTTTGTGACAATCTCACTAAGCTGTTCAGCATTTTGCTAAATTGCTGAGGCTGGCCTCAAACTTACAATCCTCTTACTCTAGCCTCCTGAGTCACTGGGATCACTGGTATGTGCCACCAGGCCGAGCTGCACCCCCACACACACTTTTTTTCTTTATAGCACAGTACAATCAGTTTTAGTACAAACAATTGAGGGCCTGGGAAAAGTAAGTAAAGATAACAAAGATAAGCCAGACAAAGCTCTAACATTGTCTTCCCCAAACTTTCAATAGAGCATAAATGAACTGCCCATTCTGTATAGGAACAGGTATAGCACAAGGGTTAAGAGAAAAGGCTTGGAAGCCAGACAACCTGGGTTTGCAATCCAACTCTGTTATTTACTAACTATAACTTTTAAATAAGTCATTTTGTTCCTTGTTGTCTATACCTATAAAATGTGGAAAATAATGGAATCCATTTTTTGGCTTTGGTGTAAAGGTTAAATGACACAACACAGGCAAAGTTTTCAGAGCAGCACTGCCCAACAGAGCTTTCTGGAATAATGGAAGTGTTCTGGATCCACAATGTCCCATATGGTAGCTTCTAACCACAGGCAGCTTTGGCACACTTGAAATGTGATTGTGTGACTAAAAGACTGAATTATAAATTTCGATTTTTATTCATTTATATTTGTATTACATTAAATAGTCACATAGCTAGTGGTGGCCACATTGGAAAGTGCAGTCTTAGAACAAGGCCTAGCACTCACAGTGAGTTCTCACGTTATGTTGGTATTACTATGATTATGGTGGACTTTGTACACTCTCTTCCCTCCTTTCCCCTCTGCAGAGGTTCTCAGGCTGACATGTAGTTTGTAGAAAACAAGCAAGCCCTGGCCTCATCAGTAGGGAACCTACCTGTCAGCTAGGAAGTAGAGGACTGACTGACTTACTCTCAGGAGAGATTCTCTCACCTGGGAAGTTGTAATGTTCCATGCCAGTCACCTCACCCTTACTAGTGGCCAGAGGAAATACAGAATCCTGTTGTGCTTGGTGCCTGCAAGATAGGTGCCTTAAATCTCAATATCTAGGAAGGCTTCCAGTTTAGATCTCAAGACATGAAATATTGGGCTCTCAGCAAGAACACTATCTGGGACATGGCAGACCATTCCAATAAATATGTATCACTTGTGTACAGCAAATCTGATAGATTCATTTTTCTCTCTCTTTTTTTTTCTGTAAATAAACAGATTGCTAGGCTTCCAAAGAAATTTTAGCTACTTCGTAATGATACTTGCCAGCCAGGGTACATTAAATATCGGGATCGCAGCATCTGAGGACTTGAAAAACTATTTTCTGAGAGAATCAGCTCAATGTCTTCATTCCTTTGAAAACATTTAGAAAAGACCCAAGTCAATTAGAATTGTCAATCTTAACCTGCATAATTTGCTTCTTCCCTACACCCCCACATATACATAAGCATACATGCATGTAATTTTTTTCTGTCAAACCATGTGAAAATCACTTGTAAGCATCATGACATTCAGTGTGCATTTCCTAAGAACAAGGGTATTCTCTTACAGGACCACCACGCTTTTATCACACCCAAGGAATGTAATATTATATATGATCAGCAGTGGTATCACATGGGAGCTTATTAGAAATATGAAATCTCAGGTCCTACTCCAGATCCACTGAATTAGAAATTAATTTTAACAAGATTCCAAAGAGATTCATTTATATGATAAAATAGGATGGCCTGGGGTTGTGGCTCAGTAGTAGAGTGCTTGCCTAGCACATGTGAGGCACTGGGTTCAATCTCTGGCACCACATAAAAAAAACTAAATAAACAAAATAACAATATTGTGAATATCTACAACTAAAAATATTTTTTAAAAATTAGAGAGGTGCTGACTCAATATTCATCTGTTTCCAATTTTTGTGTGTGTGTGTGTGTGAGAAAGAGGGGCCAAGATTCAATCAAGGATCACTCATTAAATTTATAATCTTGCCAGGCACAGTGGTGCACACCTGTAATTCCAATGGCTTGGGAGCCTGAGGCAGGAGGATTTCTAGTTCAAAGCCAGCCTCAGCAAAAGCGAGGTGCTAATAAGCAACTCAGTGAGACCCTGCCTCTAAATCAAATACAAAATAGGGCTGGGAATGTGGCTCAATGGTTGAGTGCCCCTGAGTTCAATTTCTGGTACCCCCACCCCACTAAAAAAATTTAAAATCTTTACTCTCCTTCAATATGGGATATTTCCTTACTTTTTCCCTTTATTTTTCATAGTGTTGACAATTTTTTTTTCTTTTGGTACTGGGAATCGAACCCACAGGTGCTTTACCACTGAGTCATATCTTCAGCCCTTTTTGTTTGTTCATTTTGAGACAGGGTGGGTCTCACTAAATTGCTTAGGGCCTAAATTGCTGAGGCTGGCCTCAAACTTGCAATCCTCCTGCTTCCACCTCCTGAGCCACTGGAATTACATACAGGCCTGCACCACTGTGCCTTGCTGACCAGTTATCTTGTGCCCACAATGTGGTCCCCCCCACACACACATTTTTTAATTGGTTCATTATAATTGTTACATAATGATTAAAGTTGTTGTTACATTTTCATACATACACACAATGTAACAATATAATTTTGCCAATACCCACAATTTAGATTTATCTGATTGTTTTCTCATAATTAGCTTCAGGTTAAACGCTTTTGGTGAAGATTAATTCCTAGGTTATGTTCCTACTAACTCATATCAAGGAGGCACTATCAATTTGTCCTACTATAGGTTTTATTAGGTTCAATCATTTGGTTAACATAGTGTCTACCAGACCTTGCCAATATAAAGGTACTTTCCTATTTTTCTAAGTAGTCTGTGGAGTAACACTTTAGACAGTGAGGACTAGTGAATATTGTTTTCCTCCATGATCTTTTACCCACTGCTGTTAGCACCCATTGATGATCTTCCCTAAGTCAAGTATTAAACTGGAGATTTTAAATTTTTCTTCTATTTATTTATTTTGTGGGATGGGGATTGAATTCAGGGCCTTGCACATGCTCGGCAATTACTCTTATTACTCAGCTACATCTCCAACCCCAAATGCTAATTTTCAGTCAATTCTTATTTATTTGGTTCTTCTATAAAGATTTTGTTGTCTCTACTTCTCTCCATTTAGTATATTATTATTGTTATCTATTATCCTCAAGTTGTCCCAAATTTGACTTGTAGGAGCTTTTTAACCTAGTTCCCATATTGTTTTGACACATCTTCACTGATCTTTGAGTACTTCCAAGCTTTACTCTCATAAAATGGACCAGGCTTGCCTTGTACTTTCCCTCCAATCAGTCAATTCTCCAAGGAGTTTTGTCTGGTAACTATGATGGGCAATGATACTTACAAACCAAGATCCGAAGGTAGGGGTGTTTATTGCTACTATGGTATTGCTATTTTGGTCTCGTTCAATGAAAAGAGCTAGGAAATACACATTTTTAAAAAATAATGAACTTATATTGAGTACCCAACTCAAATCCAACACTTGAAGGGTTTTCCTCACCTTCCCCATTTCATATTTATAATCTCTCTTCTTGGATCAGTGATGCTATCTGCAATCAGGGTTTCAACAGAGGATGATGTTAAAAAAACTACCTTAGTTATTCCTTTGCTCATATTTGTTGTTATTTTGATGTACTCACAGATTCATATTTTTGGTTCATATTTAATTTTTCCCCCCCTCCACTTGATTTTTTGTGTGTGTGGGGGGGTGCTGGGGATTGAACCTGGGCTTTGTGCATGCAAGGCAAGCACTCTACCAAATGAGCTATATCCCCAACCCCTCCATCTAAAAAATATGTATGTTTTTTTGGTGGTGCTAGGGATTGAACTCAGTGACACACACACACACACACACACGGCAAGTACTCTTCCAGCCATTTAATTATTTTTTTGGGGGGTAATGAATCAAACCCCAGAACCTCATGTTGTGCTACATCCCTGGCCCTTTTTATTTTGAGACAGATCTTGCTAAGTTGCCAAGGCTGATCTCGAACTTGTGATCCTCCAGCCTCAGCCTCCAGTCTCTAGGATTACAGGTGTGTATGCCTTGGTGCCTGATTTAGGCTTGATTTAATTTTTGAATATATGAAATACTTACATGGTTTGAAAGTCAAAACTATATAAACTGCCATACACCTTTTAGTATCTTTTTTTTTTTTTTTTTAAAGAGAGAGTGAGAGAGAGAGAGGGGGACAGAGAGAGAGAGAGAATTTTAATTTTTATTTATTTTTTCTTAGTTCTCGGCGGACACAACATCTTTGTTGGTATGTGGTGCTGAGGATCGAACCCGGGCCGCACGCACGCCAGGCGAGCGCGCTACCGCTTGAGCCACATCCCCAGCCCTCACCTTTTAGTATCTTAATTGAACAAACTGAATTGCTACATCACTGGTATTTTCTCTTTACATATGTATACATACAAATTCACTAATTCTTTAAGTTTATTATTTGGACCCAAAATTAACATAAAGAGATAATTTCTCTATGTTTTCTATGCCATTTCTCTCATATATTTTCCCCCTAGTATGTGGGACTGAACCCACATTGTGCATGCTAGGCAAGTGCTCTTAAGTTATATTTCCAGTTTCACTCACATCTTAACACAAGTAACATTGAGACAGTTTTGACTTCCATTCTTTAATGTATGGAATACGAATGCCTTAAAACAAAATGCCACAATTTAGCAAGGCCCTAAGTAATTTGGCGAGACCCTGTCTCAAAATAAAATATAAAAAAGGACTGGGGAAGTGGCTCAGTGGTTAAGTGTCCCTGTGTTTGATCCCTGGTACCAAAACCAAACAAAATGCCTCAAAATAGTGTAGGAAACTGACATGAGGTCTTTTTGGTGACTTTTACAGAACGTCAAAAACACTTCAAAAACTGGCTTCTATAAATGCTCAGGTCTTAGATACAATGGAAAGGCCTTGTGGGATCAGAACTCCAATAAAGCAGAAATCTGAGAAAGGGGCTGGTCCTGCAGAGTGGAGTTTACCTGGTGACAATGCCATTTTCTGCAAGAATGAAGGCTGTGGTAGGATTGGCAGCCCTGATGAGACTCTGTAACTGAACAAGGAGGGGGTGCCTCTGTTCCGTGGTGTGACTGGTGAACACCACATTATTCACCAGGCCTGTGAAACAAAACCAAGAAGAGTTCAGCTTTCAGAGCTCACACAAATGTGGGTTCCTTCCCCTGATCATCCCTTTCAGTAGCTTCCTGGTATAAACACACACTGACATACCTAGCCATCATTTCTTCCCCCGACTCCAAGTCTATAGCTACTTCATTTCCTAACCTTTCCAATCTTAATTCAACTTTCTGGTTGTTACCTAGAGTTTTTGATTAAGGAGCCTTTCCATATTCCCTGTAGTTAATCTGATCACAAATTGGTACCATTTACATTCATACATTTACTTACCAACCACTAACCATATAGATGTACTAACCAATATATTATCAAAAATTGCACAGCCAAGGAGCCACATAATTCCAAGATAGATGTTCATAGTGATATGGTAAGAAAAAGTTGTGAAGTAGGCCCAATCAGATCCCTCACAACCTTTTTGTACAAATACAGACATAAAATTCCCAAGACTATGGAGAATTTCTAAGTCAGAAAGGTACCATAACCCACCAACCCAAAATAATTAAAATACTTCTTCCAAATATAATCCTATTTTTATAGTTACAATCATAGAATATACAGCATTTCTGCAGTAAGATCATTTGAATTTTTGTTATTCAGTAATTTTATTTATTTCTTATTATAATAATTTCAAACATATAGAAAAATAGTAAAATCAACAAGCATTGTCTGGCTTCAAGAATTAGCAAGACTGGGGCTGGGGATATAGCTCAGTTGGTAGAGTGATTGCCTCATGAGCACAAGGCCCCAGTTTAAAAAAAAAAAGAGAATTAGCAAGACTGGGGTTGGGGTTGTTGCTCAGTGGTAGAGTGCTTGCCTAGCACATGTCAAGCACTGGGTTTGATCCTCAGCACCACATAAAATAAATAAATAAATAATAATTAGCAAGACTTGGCTAATCACATTTCATCTATTCAATATCCCAATTTTTCTCCCACCTCCCTCACTGGATGATTTTGAAGCCAACTGCAAATATCCAAATATTTCATCCCCAAATATTTCAGTATATATCTCCATAATAAAAAGATGTGTGTGTGTGTGTGTGTGTGTGTGTGTGTGTTAGGAGTTGAACCCAGGGCCGCATACACACTAGACAAGTAGACAAGTGTTCTACTTCTAAGCTATATTCCAAACCAAACCCAATTTAGGACTCTTTAAAAAAATTAATGATTAACAATAAATTCCTTTATATAAAAACATCCAATCCATGTTCAAATTTATGTCTCATGAATATTTTCTTTCTTTTTTTTTTTTGTAGTACAGAAATTGAACCCAGGGGTGCTCTACTACTGAGCCACATTCCCAGTCTTTTTATTTTATCTATTTATTTTGTGTGTGCACTGGAGATTGAACCCAGGGGCGCTTAACCACTGAGCCACATTCCCAGCTCTTTTTATATTTCATTTTGAGACAGAGTATGGCTTAAGTGGGCCAAGCTGGTCTCAAACTTATGATCCCCCTGCCTCAGCCCCCTTGGTGATTGGGATTATAGGTGTGCACAACTATGTCCAGTTCAGGATCACTGTTTTCTTAAGAGCTTCTCCAACACTAAAACTCTATCCTTCAGTGCTTCAATTCAAATGGAGAATACCTCAGCATCTCATTTCTTTTTCTTTTTTTCATTTTATAAAGGTTCCTCATGTGTCCTTTCTGTTCAGAAATTTTCACATAAGATGGACCTTCCTGGGCTGGGGCTATGGCTCAGTGGTAGAGTGCTTGCCTAGTATGTGTGAGGCACTGGGTTTGATTCTCAGCACCACATATAAATAAATAAAATAAAGATCCATTGACAACTGAGGAAAAAAAAAAAGATGGACCTTCCTGCTGGGCACAGTGGTGCATGCCTGTAATACCAGTGGCTCAGGAAGTTGAGGCAGGAGGACTGCAGGTTCAAAGACAGCCTCAGCAACCTAATGAGGCCCTGAGCAACTTAGTGAGACCCTGTCTCAAAATTTTAAAAAAAATGTTTAAAAACGGGCGGGGGATGTGGCTCAGTGGCTAAGTACCCCTGGGTTTAGTCCCTGGTATCAAAAAGAAAAATGAAGGAAAAGAAAAAGAAAAAGTTGGACCTTCCTTGGCCAGTGCCATGGAAGCCTCCGTATCGGGATACTGGTGGTGCCTGTGCTTCCATTTCCATTTAGGAAGGTCACTCTGGAGACTGCAGAGGAACAGCAAGGCCAGCCTGGTGCCATAACCCCATGCCTTGCTGTAGCCACAGAAAGTCACTGGAGCCTCTGGAAACTGAGTAAAGCAAAGGTCAGGAGGCCATGCCCAAAATATGGCACATGGGCAGGAGTCTGGAAGGTTCAGTATTTTCTGGGGATGGCAACCATGGGAGCTGGATCCTACAAGTGGCCTGCAAGATTCGCAGGGGTCAAAGATAAGAAGACTGTCGTGGGTCTTAGAGTGAGGATTCGGAAAAGGTTGAGCAAAGATCTATAAAGGCCTGGGGATTCTGGTATCACCTTGTGCAAAATAAATAGGAGAGTAAAACTCTAGTGCAAATTTTCCACCTGAACAATATACACAAGGAGCACAAGCCCACTCTGGCCAGCCCAAGAAAAGACTGGGATCTGGGTCTCTGACAGGAATATACTGTCTAAAGTCCTATCTGTGCACATGTACCATATGGACAAATCTTGTGGGGTTGGGATTCTAGGTCAGGAACTGGGCACGTAAAAAAGACTTTGCTTTATAGGGAAACAAGCTAGAGGATTATCCTCAGCATTCCTTAGGCCAGCTATGTAAACTGCCACCTGCCAAGAGGAAATGCCATCTGCAAGGCAGGTACAGCAGTTATCTGGAGCATAAACAGGCCATAGTGAGTTTTCACCTTGGCTGGGCCAGGAGCTTCCTTCTGTTCTGAATCAAGGAGTGGACATTCAGATTATGCCAAGGTCTCACCAATCTGTGCTGTGAGTGACCAGGGAGCCTGGGTTGGTCTGTTCCTAAGAGTAGAAAAACACAGCCTTGCAGCCTTCTTGACCATCTAGACTGGGCTAAAGACCTCTAGCAGTCCAGGAGAAAATGAAGTTCACTTCTTTTATCTACATATGCTTCTAAAAGCAGGCCACAGCAGTAAAATATCTCCACTTTGCTTGTAAGCCAGCATTATAATGAACCTTGTTTGCTGTTTTAAGCATCGAGATTATTTCCTAGTCCTTGGATTTGTGTAAGATAAGTCATCCTGGGGCTACAACATAGCCTTTTTTCTCATCATAAAATAATCCTTTGTTGTTAAAAAGCAATGAATCAGCAAGCCTGACTCATGAACAGAAGCAAAAGGAGGCAATATGCTCCCTTGGGACATGAAGCAGTTGCCCACTGATGGTAGATTTCCTCTCCAAGCAAGCCATCAAATGGCCAAGGAGAAAAGAAATATTTGCCTTTTATCTCCACCCTCCCCAGACTGCCCCCTGCCCATGGCAAGACAAGTCAGGACACACCATAGGGTCCTGTGGACCTAGATGCTAAGGGAAAGTATTCACCAAGGCACTGCCACTCGATGAGACCCTTGTTCAGAAAACAGTATATATGGTGTCTCAAGGTCATCTGTCCACATCTCTAGCTTTATGTAAGCACAGCATTTGACATATATTGCTGGGAGGTTTTTTTGGTACTAGAAATTGACAGGAGGTTCTACTACTGAACTACATCCCTGGCCCTCCCTCCCTCCCTCCCTCCCTCCCTCCCTCCCTCCCTCCCTTCCTTTCTTTCTTCCTTCCTTCCTTCCTTCCTTTCTCTCTCTCTCTCTCTCTTTCTTTTTTCTTTTCTTTTCTTTTCTCTCTCTCTCTCTCTCTCTCTCTCTTTCTTTCTTTCTTTTTTGAGACTAAGCTGCTTAGAGTTTCACTAAATTGCTGACACTGTCCTTGAACTTGTGATCCTCCTGCCTCAGCCTCCTGAATCACTGGGATTCTAGGCATGCACCACCACGCCTGGCTCACATATCATCTTTGAACAATGTGTTGGAAGGCAGCATTAATATACCTACAAGTGCCAGAGAGAACTCAGCCTCACTCAGCCTAGAAGGATTCGAACTAAAGGGTCTTTCCTTTTTGGATCCAGGCCCAGGGTTGCCCAAGTATCATGGACAATGAAGACAGAATATTTCTTTAAGGCTGTCTGCCAAGGAAGCTTAACCATCTGTGTTGTCCTTCATGTAAAAAAGTAGAGGGGGCCTGCAGGAGAAAGTGCCAAGGAAAAGATGGCACCAACACTAAAAAGAATAAGACAGGGCCTTGGAAGTCTTGGCACAACTACTGGCTAGTACCATTAATCAGGCAAACACTTCCTCAACTTCCCTGGAAGACACTAGTTTTCTAAGTCAACCTTTACTTCCAATCTGAGCTTTGGACCCCTAGAGACTACTTCTATCAAGTTTAGTTATCTTCCCATGGCCTTGGCCCTTCTCTTCAGCAAACAGGAAAGAGCAAATTATTCAGAAATAACAATTTTTCTTTTTTGTGTGTGGTACTGGGGATTGAACACAGGGGTTCATGCAAAGTAGGAAAGTGCTGGATCACTGAGCTGCATCCCCAGCCCTTTTAAAATATTTTATTTCAAGATGGATTCTCACTAAATTGACCAGGCTAGCCTCAAATTTACCATCCTCCTCCTGCCTTAGCCTCCTGAGTAGCTGGGATTACAGGCTACCATATCACTATGCTCAACCAGAAATAATTCTTTTTTTTTAATATTATTTTTTAGTTGTATATCGACACAGTACCTTTTTTTTTTTAATGTGGTGCTGAGGATCTAACCCAGTGTCTTGGCAGTACCATTGATCAGGCAAACACTTGCCTCACACATCCCAGGAGAGCGTTCTACCACTGAGCAACAACCCCCACCCCAAGAAATAACAATTCTGAGAACATTGCCCTCTAGCTACCATCCCCTTCTTTTCACAGCCTTCCTAGGCTGTCTCCTCTCTTGTGTTTTCTATTTAAAGAACAGGTACAACCAACCTCCCCAGTCTCCTAAGCTGGAAACCCAGGAGTTACCCTAGACACCTCTTTTTCCAACTCATACTCCATATCTAGTCTGTCACCAGATCCTAAGGACCTGAACTCCATATAGTCTCCTTAATCTGCCTGAGGTAGACACTATAGATGGATCCAGTCAACCTCTATTCCTAGCCTGCCTCTGGGGCATAGTGCCTGGAAAGTAAAAGGGGTCTCTAAAAGCTACTATCTGGTTTAGCAGTCTAACATGCACATCCCTCCCCCCACAGGGACTAGTCTCCTGCCCTGGGCAGCACCCAATTTAGCTGTTTCCCAAGACAACAGCTCTGGTATGCTGTTGTCTCTGCTTCCTGTGTACTGGCAATGGGAACAGCAGGGCACAACCATGCTGGGGACTCTGAGTTGTTTTCTTCCATCAGATTTCTGCTTGCTGGGCTGGCTCAGGGAGACTAGCCCCCAGGCATATCTCCTAACAACAAAGAGCATTTCAATGCCACTGCAGGGAATTTACAATTTATTCTGCATCTTCAGGCAATCACAGATAATATGACTAGAAGTGTAGCTTCCAGGGTTGCTAGGTAGTAGGACAATGACACATGGAATGAAACCTGCAGGATGGATGGATTTTTCTAAATGTTTTCAAGGAGGTGTGGAAAATTCCAATGTGTGTAGGAGGACATTAAGGAAGACAGTTTCTGCTGGGTCAAACTCTGCACTCTTGGAAAAGAAGCAGTGTGTCAAGATCTTATTCATCCAGAGGCTAGGAATACCTCCTCAGTTGACTGATATTAGCTGAAAGGCCGGGGCAAACCTGAGTTCAGGAGTGGTGCTGCTATGGCAGTTCATTGCCATTAAGACAAGAAATCTGTCTACCAAATATGATAAAAGAAAGATGTCAAAGTTTTCTCTGGGCCGAGTTGGTTTGTTTTAGATTTCAGAATGGTAGCAGTAGAATAGTCTGTTTCGATGAATAGAATGTAAAAGGCATGCAAGCAGGAAGTAAAGCATATTGCTCACCTTGTGAACACTGGTCAAGACACTTAGGGAAGAGAAACCTAAGGAGAGAAAAGATGGGAGATTTTAAAACCATGCATCTCAAGGATGTCTTTGATTATTTCTCACAAAAATGTGAATATCACTGACATATAAGTCTCCACAGCACTATATTAGGAACTGATCTCAGGGGTATTCTACTACTGAGCTACAACCACAATCCTTTTTTGGGGGGTTGGGGGTGGGGCAGGGTGCTTAACCACTGAGCTACCTCCCCAACCTTTTTTATATTTTATTTTGAGACAGGGTCTTGCTATGTTGCTTAGGTCCTCTCTAAATTGCTGAGGCTGGCCTCCTGCCTCAGCCTCCTGAGCCTGGGATTATAAGCATGTGCCACCAAGCCCAGAATGTCACTAAATTACTCAGATTTGACCTTGAATTTGAGATCCTCCTGTCTCAGCTTTCCCAGTAGCTGGGATGGTAGGCGTGCACCACCAGCCCAGTGATATGCAAATTAACCTACCTGATGAGGCAAGCAACAGGTAGTATTGAATATTAAGGACAGCTATGGTTATTCAAAACTTAAAATTCTGCACTAAACTTCCCACCTCATAGAAATCTCTGTGGCTAACTAGTGATAGAATGAGGCAGAGGGGATATTGAGAGGCTTACCAGCTCTTTAGTCTATGGGAGATGGAGAATGAGAGCTGGCTTTATTTTTTTCATGAGGCACTAGGGATGCAACTCAAGACCTCAGACTGTTGTTGGAGTAGTTAGAAGATACTAAGTGCTATAGTACTGATCTATATTCCCAGTCCAATCTTATTCATAAATCCAAAGGTCTGGGGTTGTGGCTCAGAGATAAAGCACTCACCTACCATGTATAAGGCACTGGGTTCGATCCTCAGCACCACATAAAAATAAAAAAAAGATATTTGTCCACCTATAACTAAAAAATAAATATTAAAAAAATTCAAAGGTGAATGAAAGGCTGGGGATGTGGCTCAAGCGGTAGCGCGCTCGCCTGGCATGCGTACGGCCCGGGTTCGATCCTCAGCACCACATACAAAGATGTTGTGTCTGCCAATAACTAAAAAATAAATTTAAAAAAAAAGGTGAATGAAAGCAGGAAATGGACTGAGTGGGTCACAAGTGAAGTAGGAGTTGGGGGTGATGGATCCCAAGTGTGAGTGAGCTTAATAACTCTAGTGCTACAAGTTGTTCCAGAAAAAAACTCATGTTATCATGGTGCTTTAAAATTCTCCAAACATTACAAAGCTCTTAGGGTAGAAAGATAATACTCATGAGAGTAGCTAACTTTGATGGAGTCCCAACTATGGTCTGACTTCCTGTACATCCTGTGTTTTAGGTTATTTAACAGATGAGAAGAGTGAGTTTAGGCTAGCGAAGTACCTTGCCTAAGGGCTCACATGCAGGTGGGAAGTGGTGGGGCTCAGGCAGACAGCCTGGTCCTCTGGCTCCACAGAGCTCTTATGTTTTCTTCCCAATAAAGTAGGATGCTTGGGAGGCACTATTCCGAATTATTGTTGGAGTAGTTAGAAGGTACTAATGCTGTTCAAAAATCAGTGGGTTGGGGTAGGGCAGGGATTTTCTTTCCTTGCTGGTAGCAAGTCCTAATCCTTTTATTTGATTTCAGCTGGAACCAAATATGGTGGAGGAGTGAGCTATATGAATACTACTTTGGGTTGTGGACCCATTTCTCTTACCTAAACTCTCTCATAGTTTCTGAATAATTCCAAGGGAAACCTCCATGTGCTATAAGAAAGATCAGGAAGCCTGCAATAAGGGAAAAGACATCCACACCAGAGGCTCCCAAGAAGAGAACTCACTGTACTCACTGTCCACTGAGTGCACAGTGGAAACATTCTTAGAGAGTCTGTGCCCTCAGAAGCCTGTGACTTCTGAGTACACTCACTTAAGGACCTTCTCAGGGTCCTACTGCCTTTGCACAGCAGCCCACAACAATTCACACACCAGAGGCATCTTAAATAAACTTGAGCCAAACTCCTCTTCAAGGCATTGTACCCAATCACAGGTTAGACACTCACACTTCAACTTCTGGTGAGAAAGAGGCCATTAAACTGCTGACTTTAAGCAGCTGGAAATAAAAATATTTAGAACACATGGACTTGCATGTATATACAATTTCCTACAACTGGAATGTAACTTCTCATACCCTGACATCCTTGGCATCCATGTCCTTCCAATTTATATGCTGGCTTTCCTCCTAATACAACTAGAAAATATTGTTGCTTCTTTAAAATTATTATAAAATCATATTAATATGGCAGCTATCCTATATTAATTAATTATGTATACACCACTAGTGTGACATTTAGAAAATTAATTAACTTTTCAGAGCATAGCTCCCTCATGATAAATCCATAGTAATGATACCTTCCTTAAAAGGGGATTTTGAGGATTAGTAGGGGTAAAGCATCAATGTAATTTCTGACAAATAGTACAAAATAAATGCTGGTTCATTTCTTTCCTTGTCTACATATTATCCTCTCTACTAAATTGTAATACTTTTGAAGAGTATCTGGTACAGGAAAACATATCAGGCAAGTTCTAAACCAACAAACACAGAAATAATGTATATACTGTTTAATGACCAGCTCTCCATCTGAAAATAAAAGCAGCTATAATTTTTTTTTAATGTGGCCCCACTCTGTTGTCTAAGCCCAGTTATCTTGAACTCCTGGGTTCATGTGATCTTTCTGCCTCAACCTCCTCAGTAACCGGGACTACAGGCCCACTCCATAGTTCCTGGTAAAAGTAGCTGTGATTATAAATATATTCCTAAACCTTCCATCAGTATTCTGTATCATACATTTAGTAGTGTACCAACAAAGAACCTTATTTATACAAAATTCTTGTCAATTAAAAAATGATGATACTCAAAACATGGAACAATCCATTTACATTTATTCATAAATATAAAAAAAAAACCCAAGAGTAGACACCTGGGCTGACTTATTTCTTGCTACACTCTCAATGAGTAGAACAGTCCCGGCACAGAGTAGACATTCTAAGAATATTCACTGAACAAAATACATTGAAATAAAGATAGCAAGCAAGTCTCACAAGGATCCATCCTGAATCCAAGCTAAGCCCACCTCCTAGATTAAAGAAGCCACACTAATTCTCACCTCCTAGAAAGGAAATAGACGTGCTATTATGTTCTATCTCTACTTGTTTATTTACAAAACATTATCTAGAAGCAATGATGTAAATTTTATTTTCCTAAGGTGGTCACTAAAAAACAAACATCAACCGAATGATATTGAATTAAGAGTTTTAAAAAACTTGATTCTCTGGTAGTTATCAAGAATATAAACAACAGGGCTGGGGATGTGGCTCAAGCGGTAGCGCACTCGCCTGGCATGCGTGCGGCCCGGGTTCGATCCTCAGCACCACATACCAACAAAGATGTTGTGACTGCCGAAAACTAAAATGTTAATAAAATATTCACTTAAAAAAATAAGTGTTGGTGAGGATGTGGAGGAAAAGACACATTCATATCACTGGTGGGACAGCATATTGGTGCAACCAATATGGAAAGCAGTATGGAGATTCCTGAGCAAACCTGGACTGGAACCACCATTTGATCCAGCTATCCCACTCCTCAGTTTATACTTAAAGGACATACAAACAGCATACTACAGTGATGTAGCCACTTCAATGTTTTTTTATAGTAGCACAATTCACAATAGCTAAACTGTGGAATCAACATAGATGTCCTTCCATAGATGAATGAGTAAAGAAAATGTGGTATATATACACAATGGAATATTACTCAGCATTAAAAGAGAATAAAATCATGGCATTTGCAGGTAAATGGATTGATTTGGAGAGTAACAAGCTAAGCAAAGTAAGGCAATCTCAAAAAACCAAAGGCCGATTGTTTTCTTTGATAAGTGGATACTAATCCATAATGGGGGTGGGTAGGCATGCGAGGAATGGAGGAACTTTGGATAGTGCAAAGGGGAGAGAGGGAAAGGGAGGGGGGATGGGCGGTAGGAAAATGGTACAATGAGATGGACATCATTACCCTAGGTACATGTATGATGACACGAATGGTATGACTCTACTTCATGTACAACCAGAGAAATGAAAAATTGTGCTCCATTTGTGTACTACAAATCAAAATGCATTTTGCTGTCATGTAGAACTAATTAGAGTAAATAAATAAATAAAATTAAAAAAATCTGATTCTCAAAAGAACTTTTTTTAAAAAATATAAAAACAACATGCAATTCAAGGGTAACATCACAATGGCTTTCCCTTCTATTCAGGAATACAAGAATGTCTACTCTGTCTACTTCTATACAACAATATATCTAGTCAGGACTATTAAGCACGAAAAAGAAAAAAGGGCATCCAGATTGGAAAGGAGAAAGTAAAATCTCTGTTCATAGATGACACAGTCTTGTATAGAAAATCCTAGTCAGGTATAGTGGTATATGCCTGTAATCCCAGCAACTCTGGGAGCTGAGACAGGAAGATTGCAAGTTTGGGGGTAGCCTCAGCAACTTAGTAAGGCCCTAAGCAACCAAGTGAGAATCTGTCTCAAAATTAAAAGAACGGGGAGGGGCTGGGTTAAATTCCTAGTACAATAAATAAATGAAGGAAGGAAGGAAGGAAGGAAGGAAGGAAGACCGACTTTAGAAGTCTACAAATGCACTGAAAAAAAAAAAACAACCCACAAACTGAATTAATAAGTGAATTCAGCAAGGTTGAGGATATAAGATCAAAATCAGTTAAATGTCTGCACAGTGGCCATTTAAAAATACAAAAATGAAATTAAGAAAACAACTCCTTTTATATTAACATCAAAAACAATAAAACATTTAGGAATAAATTAAACAGAGGAAGCACAGGATATGTACATTGAAAAATATAAAACATTGCTGAAAGAAATTAAAAACCTAAATGGAAAGATATATACATGTTCCTGGACATGATAAAGGATTCAAATTCAGAATATATGAAGAACTCTTCCAACTTAATAAAAAGACAGAAAACCTAATTTTAAAATGGGTGAAGGATGTGAATAGACATTTCCCCAAAGAAGATATACAAATGGCCAAGAAGAAAATGAAAAGATGTTAAATATTATTGGCATCAGGAAAATGTAAATAAAGAACACAATGATGTTACTTTACACTAGGATGACTAAAATAAAAAAGACAGATGAGTATTGGTGAGGATGTGAATAAATTGGAACCCTAAAGCATTTTGATGGTAGGGTTGTAAATGGTGCAATTTCTTTGGAAATTAGTTTCTGGGTCTTCAAACTGTTAAACATAATAGTTACCACATAATCCTGTAATTCCACTCCTACTATATACCCAAAAGAAGAGAAAACATATATCCCTGTAAAAACTTATATACAAATGTTCATAGAAATATTTATTTATTTGTAGTACTGGGGATTAAACCCAAGGCCTCATGTATGTCAGGTAAATGCTCTACCACTGAACTATCCCAGAATTATTTTACTTTATTTTATTTTGAGTCAGGATCTTAGTTACCCAGGATGGCTTGGAACTTGCAATCCTATTGCCTTAGTCTCCCAGAGTAACTGGGATTACAGGTGTACGCCACAACACCTGGCTATAGTGGTATTATTTATAATAGCCCAAAGTTAAAAATAATTCAAATATCCATCAGCCAATGAATGGGCAAATAGATATATTCCATGTGACAAAATATTTGGCCAAAACCAAACAAACAAAAAACCCCAAAAGTAAGCATTGATAAAGCTACAACTATATGATAAAACTCTTGAAAATATGCTAAATGAAAGATGCCAGGCACAGAAACCACATATTCCATTTATGAAATGTCCAGAATAAGAAAATCCAGATATATACAACAGATTCACAAGACAGAAGGACTAGTCTCCCTCTCCCTGCAAAAAAAAAAAAAAGTTTTAAGGTCAGCCTCAGCAACTTAGCAAGGTCCTAAGCAACTTTGTGAAACAAACAAACATACAAAAAAGTAGATGTAAAGTTGCCAAGCACTGGGAAGAAGAGGGAGGGAGGAGTTTCATTTGGGGATAATGAAAATATTTGAAATCGGACGGTAATAATGGTTATACGCTCTGAATGTACTAAAAAACCACTGAACACTTTATTTATTTTTAAATTTTTTTTTCAGTTACAGATGGACACAATGCCTTTATTTAATTAATTTACTTATATATGGTGCTGAGGATCGAATCCAGGACCTCACATGTGCTAGGCAAGCACTCTACCACTGAGCTACAACCCCTGGCCCTGAACTGTACCCTTTAAAAAGGGTGAAATTATATCAAGAAAGCTATTATATTTTTAAAAGGCAACACACACACACACACACACACACACACACACACACACACACACACAATGAAGCATCAAATGATCTCTTCCTCATTCAACATTTGCCTTGAAAGGCAATGGCCATTTTCCAGAAGGAAGCACTATTAACAGTTTGGTATATATCCTTCTAATTATTTCCTATGCTTATATAAACAAACATTTTGAAAATACATACCACATGTTGGTGTCATGGTATGCACCTACAGTCCCAACACTGGGGAGGCTGAGGTAAGAGGATTACTTAAACCCAGGAGGATAAGCAAACATTGTGGGCAGTGTAGTGAGGCTTCATTTCAAAAACAAAACAAAAACAAAATCCCAAAACAACCAAATGAAACTAAAAATATAAAAAATATATAAAAATGCATATTGTTTTGGCAATTGGCTTTTGAAATTTATAAAATATTGTGAACATTTTTCCATGTTAGTACATAAAAGTCTACTTGATTTTTTTAAATACCTGCATAGCATCTCATTATATATCTATATCTCAAATTTAACCAGTCTCTTACTAATAAGCATTTAGATTATTTCCAGTTCTTAAATATAAACAGCATTGTTGTGATATCACAGACCACATCTGCCATGTTTTAGAATGCCTAATACCTTCTAATCATCTTTTCTCTGCTTGGTTAGGAAATCTATTCCCTAATAGAAGAGCAGAAAATTGCTTTTCCAGCCTTCCTTACAGTCTGGTGCATATATGTGAACTATACTTCACCAAATAAATAAAGGTACCACAAGACTCCAACTGGCAGTAAGCAAGGTAAGGAAACATATGGTTAACAGATCGCACATTCTAGTGAAGGAAGTAGTAGAGATACACCTTATGAGAGCAGCCCTATGGAAAGTTGAGGGTTCCTCCTGGCTGCCTAGCCAACACTACAGCCTGAATTTTTGGCTCTCTTGGAGAATCTGCAAGTTACTTAATGTTCTTTATAGATTCCCTTCTATGTACACATGCTCCAGTGGGTTCAACTGCTTGAAATTAAGAATTCCCCTTGGGGTTTGGGGTGTCAGTCAGTGGTAGAGGATTTGCCTTGCATGCACAAGACCTGCGTTAGATCAATTCCCAGCATTGAAATAATAATAATAATAATAATAATAATAATAATAATAATACAAAACTGCATGTGGGGAAAAAAGAATTCTCCCTGAAACAAAAATAAATACATGCATCTTTATTCACTTGCAGAAATAAAACTATATGATAAAACTCTTGCAATCAGGACTTCGCTCCCGGCAGAGAAGCTGAATGGGTAATCAGCAGTGGATTGTAAGTACCTGAGGCAAAGAAAGCTCAGTACACCCCGCCCTTTTTTTTTTTTTTTTGAATATTGTCTATACAGGGAGAGTAAGTGGATTGAAATTGTTGGCGGGGCTGTAGTTTCGGGCGAAAATCCACTCCGCGGGAGCCGCCATTTGCTTTCTGCATGCTGTCTTGATGGCCCTGTCTACACGGTCCAGCTGCCGCATCTAGAGACTGGAACTGGGCTGCGTGCCGAGCCCTGTCCTCCGAAGGCTGGACCACGGCCTCAAGTGCCTCGGTCGCCTGTTCCCTGCTGCACCTTGGGGCAGAGCCTGCTCTGGGGTCGTTCGGCATCCCCCTGCGAGGGGACCCGTGCTCAGGAGGACGGGGCTGGAGAGGAGCGGTGGCAGCCGCTTGGGCCCTCCGCGGCGGCGCTGCTAAGGTCGCAGACAAGCGTGGTGCCCAAGAGCGCGGACCAGAGGTGGAGGCGACGGCAGCAGGGTTTCAGTTCTAGAAAACTGGACTGGAAACAGAAGCAGCAGTTTGTATAACCCCAAGATCTTGCTTATGCCAGGAAACTGTAAGGGTAACATGAATATCATTGAGGAGGTCTAACATGGCGGCAGGCGCGGAGAGATCAAGTCTCTGACCTCTTCAACTGCGCGGGCATAGGGAGCTGTAAATTATCTAAAGCCTATTTGCTCAGGATCACTAGGCAATGCTGAGCTGACGTGGAGCTAGGGCGTACACTTTGGGCCCCTCAGAAAACACACACTGAGCACGAATCTGCTGCATTTAAGCCCCGGATCGCCTGCTTTTCGTGACTCAGCACTAACGATCCTGCTGAAATAACTAGTCGGCCCACCTGATCTCACAGAGGTAAAAGCCAACTGAGCACCATAGCCAGACCCAGGGAATCAGGAGTGACGTGGGACTAGCGGCGCAGAACCCCCGGCTATCGCTCCCACCAGGGCTGACAACAGAGGTCCCTTGCACCAGCTACCAGGGGAGTTGCTACCTGAGGGCAAACAAATTCGCTGGGGGTCCTCAGCCCCAAGCCCTACAAACTTAGGGTCCGAGGGAGGCAAACAGAAAGGGTGTGCCCAGGCATCCGTGAAAACAGGGCTCCCAGGAGCAGCAGACCCGGCGTGTAGCCAGTAATGTGGTAAGCGTCACAGGTGAGTGGGGCCTGGATTGAGGAACCACAAGAGAAGGACCTAGGCACTCAGGACTGGAGACTCGCACAGTCTGGGAAGAAGAGCTGAGGCACAGTGATTGGTTCCCACCTATCACGAGGAGAAGCCTGGCCCAGTGGGCATAGCTCCACCTACTGGAAGAGAAGTTAATCGAGCTCTATGACTGCATTTATTATTATTATTATTTTTTTAATGAATATTATTAGTATTTTTTTTATTCTCACTTTTTGTAGTTGATGTTGTTGTTGTTCTCTAACTTTCTTATTAATGGTTTCAATTTTTTAAATTCTTTTTATTCTATTATTATTATTATTATTATTATTTTTTAAACTTCAATTTCCATTTTTTTATTATCATTATAATTTTTTTGTTTGTTTTAAATTTTTATTTTTTCGTTTTTTCTTTCTTTCTTTTCACTTTTTTTTCTTTTGTCTTTTCATTTCTTTTCAATTTTCTTATTCCCCCTCTCTTGAATTCCACCTGCCTACACTCACTCTCTTTAGTCACTTCTTCCCTTCCCTTCTAATACCTCTCCTCCCAAGCATCAAATAAATTTATAAGAGTAAACAGTAACTCAGCAGTCAAACAGAACAAGAAGTATCATGAGCATAAAAAAGCAAGGAAGAAAAGGAGTACAAACAATGAAAGACAGCCTAAATATTCAGGAGGACCTGGAGTCATCAGAAAAATGGCCATATAAAGAACTCAAGGAACACCTTAGACAGATGGAAAGGAACCTTAAAGATCACATTGAAAATGAATTACATAAACAGATAAAAGAAGAAGTTAAGCATCTTTATCAGGAGATAGAGATTATAAAAAAAATCAAACAATGATTCTAGAAATGAAGGAAACGATAAACCAAATTAAAAACTCAATCGAGAGTATCACTAACAGAGTGGAGCAAGTAGAAACCAGAACGTCAGATAATGAAGACAAAATATATCATCTTGAAAAGAGTCTAGCCAACTCAGATAGACTGGTAAAAAATCACGAGAAAAACATCCAAGAGATTTGGGATAATTTAAAAAAACCAAACTTACGAGTCATCGGGATAGAGGAAGGCACAGAGATTCATGCCAAGGGAATGAGTAACTTGCTGAAGGAAATAATTACAGAAAACTTTCCAGAAATAAAAAAGGAAACAGATATACAAATTGTAGATGCATACAGGACACCGAGCACACAAAATCACAGTAGACCAACACCAAGACACATTGTTATGAAGCTATCCAATATACAGAACAAAGAGAAAATATTAAAAGCTACAAGAGAAAAGAGGCAGATTACATTTAGGGGTAAACCAATAAGGTTGACAACGGATTTTTCATCACAGACGCTAAAAGCGAGAAGATCCTGGAACAACGTATTTCAAACACTGAAAGACAATGGATGCCAACCAAGAATTCTATATCCAGCAAAATTAAGCTTCAGATACGACAACGAAATAAAAATCTTTCATGATAAACAAAAGCTAAAAGAATTTGTAGCCAGAAAACCAGCATTGCAAAGCGTCTTGAGCAAAACTCTACACAAGGAAGAAATGGAAAACGATAACCAAAACCATCAGCGGGAAGTACCTCGGTAAAGACAGAGGACGGGGGGAAAGCTAATCATGGAGAAACAAACTAAATTAGGGAAAAACAAAAGAGATAAATAATCAAACATGGCAGGAAGTACAAACCATATATCAATAGTAACTCTAAACGTTAATGGCTTAAACTCTCCAATAAAGCGACATAGGCTGGTAACATGGATTAAAAAAACAAATCCAACAATATGCTGCCTCCAGGAGACACATCTGATTGGAAAAGACATACACAGGCTCAAGGTAAAAGGTTGGGAAAAAATATACCACGCACACGCTCCTCGTAAGCAAGCAGGGGTGGCCATTCTCATATCGAATAAAATCGACTTCAAGACTAAGTTAATCAAAAGGGATAAGGAAGGACATTATATACTGTTAAAAGGAACCATTCACCAACAAGACATAACAATTATCAATATTTATGCACCAAATAATGGCGCTGCGACGTTCATAAAACAAACTCTCCTCAAGTTCAAGAATCAAATAGACCACAACACAATAATCATGGGTGACTTCAACACACCTCTCTCACCATTGGACAGATCCTCCAAACAAAAGTTGAATAAAGAAACTATTGACCTCAATATCACAATCAATAACCTAGACTTAACTGACATATATAGAATATATCAACCATCATCAAGTGGATATACTTTTTTCTCAGCAGCACATGGAACCTTCTCAAAAATAGATCATATATTATGCCATAGGACAACCCTCAGTAAATATAAAGGGGTTGAGATAATACCATGCACTTTATCAGATCATAATGGAATGAAACTGGAAATCAATGATAAAAGAAGGAAGGAAAAATCCTACATCACATGGACAATGAACAATATGTTACTGAATGATCAATGGGTTACAGAAGACATAAAGGAGGAAATCAAAAAATTCTTAGAGATAAATGAAAATACAGACACAACATATCGGAATCTATGGGACACAATGAAAGCAGTTTTAAGAGGGAAATTCATCGCCTGGAGGTCATTCCTCAAAAAAAGGAAAAACCAACAAATAAATGAGCTCACACTTCATCTCAAAGCCCTAGAAAAGGAAGAGCAAAACAACAGCAAATGTAGCAGAAGGCAAGAATTAATTAAAATCAGAGCGGAAATCAATGAAATTGAAACAAAAGAAACTATTGAAAAAATTAACAAAAAAAAAGTTGGTTCTTTGAAAAAATAAATAAGATCGACAGACCCCTAGCCATACTAACGAAGAGAAGAAGAGAGAGAACTCAAATTACTAACATACGGGATGAAAAAGGCAATATTACAACAGACACTTCAGAAATACAGAAAACAATTAGAAATTATTTTGAAAACCTATATTCCAATAAAATAGAAGATAGTGAAGACATCGATAAATTCCTTAAGTCATATGATTTGCCCAGACTGAGTCAGGAGGAAACTCACAACTTAAACAGACCAGTATCAATAGATGAAATAGAAGAAGCAATCAAAAGACTTCCAACCAAGAAAAGCCCAGGACCAGATGGGTATACAGCGGAGTTCTACAAAACCTTTAAAGAAGAATTAATACCAATACTTTTCAAGTTATTTCAGGAAACAGAAAAAGAGGGAGCTCTTCCAAATTCATTCTATGAGGCCAACATCACCCTGATTCCGAAACCAGACAAAGACACCTCAAAGAAAGAAAACTACAGACCAATATCTCTAATGAACCTAGATGCAAAAATCCTCAATAAAATTCTGGCGAATCGGATACAAAGGCACATCAAAAAAATTGTGCACCATGATCAAGTAGGATTCATCCCTGGGATGCAAGGATGGTTCAATATACAGAAATCAATAAATGTTATTCACCACATCAATAGACTTAAAGATAAGAACCATATGATCATCTCGATAGACACAGAGAAAGCATTTGACAAAGTACAGCATCCCTTTATGTTCAAAACATTAGAAAAACTAGGGATAACAGGAACTTACCTCGACATGGTAAAAGCTATCTATGCTAAGCCTCAGGCTAGCATCATTCTGAATGGAGAAAAATTGAAGGCATTCCCTCTAAAATCTGGAACAAGACAGGGATGCCCCCTATCACCACTTCTATTCAATATAGTTCTCGAAACACTGGCCAGAGCAATTAGACAGACGAAAGAAATTAAAGGCATAAAAATAGGAAAAGAAGAACTTAAATTATCACTATTTGCAGATGACATGATTCTATACCTAGAAGACCCAAAAGGGTCTACAAAAAAACTACTAGAACTAATAAATGAATTCAGCAAAGTGGCAGGATATAAAATCAACACACATAAATCAAAGGCATTTCTGTATATCAGCGACAAAACTTCTGAAACGGAAATGAGGAAAAACACTCCATTCACAATATCCTCAAAAAAAATAAAATACTTGGGAATCAACCTAACAAAAGAGGTGAAAGACCTATACAATGAAAACTACAGAACCCTAAAGAAAGAAATAGAAGAGGATCTTAGAAGATGGAAAAATATACCTTGTTCATGGATAGGCAGAACTAACATCATCAAAATGGTGATATTACCAAAAGTTCTCTATAGGTTCAATGCAATGCCAATCAAAATCCCAATGGCATTTCTTGTAGAAATAGATAAAGCAATCATGAAATTCATATGGAAAAATAAAAGACCCAGAATAGCAAAAACAATTCTAAGCAGGAAGTGTGAATCAGGTGGTATAGCGATACCAGATTTCAAACTATATTACAAAGCAATAGTAATAAAAACAGCATGGTACTGGTACCAGAACAAGCGGGTGGACCAATGGTATAGAATAGAGGATACAGAGACTAATCCACAAAGCTACAACTATCTTATATTTGATAAAGGAGCTAAAAACATGCAATGGAGAAAGGATAGCATCTTCAACAAATGGTGTTGGGAAAACTGGAAATCCATATGCAACAAAATGAAACTGAATCCCCTACTCTCGCCATGCACAAAAGTCAACTCAAAGTGGATAAAGGAGCTAGATATCAAATCAGAGACTCTCCGTCTGATAGAAGAAAAAGTTGGCTCCGATCTACAGATTGTGGGGACGGGCTCAAAATCCCTTAACAGGACACACATAGCACAAGAGTTAATAACAAGAATCAATAAATGGGACTTTCTTAAACTGAAAAGTTTTTTCTCAGCAAGAGAAACAATAAGAGAGGTAAATAGGGAGCCCACATCATGGGAACAAATTTTTACTCCTCACACTTCAGATAGAGCCCTAATATCCAGAGTATACAAAGAACTCAAAAAATTAGACAATAAGAAAACAAACAACCCAATCAACAAATGGGCCAAGGACATGAACAAACACTTCACAGAGGAGGACATACAAACAATCAACAAGTACATGAAAAAATGCTCACCATCGCTAGCAGTCAAGGAAATGCAAATGAAAACCACCCTAAGATACCACCTCACCCCAGTAAGATTGGCAGCCATGACGAAGTCAAACAACAACGAGTGCTAGCAAGGATGTGGGGGAAAGGGTACTCTTATACACTGCTGGTGGGACTGCAAACGGGTGTGGCCAATTTGGAAAGCAGTATGGAGATTCCTGGGAAAGCTGGGAATGGAACCACCATTTGACCCAGCTATTGCCCTTCTCGGACTATTTCCTGAAAACCTTAAAAGAGCACACTACAGGGATACTGCGACATCGATGTTCATAGCAGCACAATTCACAATTGCTAGACTGTGGAATCAACCCAGATGCCCTTCAATAGATGAATGGATAAAAAAAATGTGGCATTTATACACCATGGAGTATTACGCAGCACTAAAAAATGACAAAAATCACGGAATTTGCAGGGAAATGGATGGCACTAGAGCAGATTATGCTTAGTGAAGCTAGCCAATCCCTAAAAAACAAATACCAAATGTCTTCTTTGATATAATGAGAGCAACTAAGAACAGAACAGGGAGGAAGAGCAGAAAGAAAAGATTAACATTAAACAGAGACATGAGGCGGGAGGGAAAGGGAGAAAAAAAAAGGGAAATCACATGGAAATGGAGGGAGACCCTCATTGTTATACAAAATTATATATAAGAGGTTATGAGGGGAATGGGATAACAAACATGGAGGGAAATGAATTACAGTAGATGGGGTAGAGAGAGAAGATGGGAGGGGAGGGGAGGGGGGATAGTATAGGATAGGAAAGGTAGCAGAATACAACAGTCACTAATATGGCAGTATGTAAAAATGTGATGTGTAACTAACCGATGTGATTCTGCAATCTGTATTTGGGGTAAAAATGGGAGTTCATAACCCACTTGATTCTAATGTATGAAATATGATTTGTCAAGAGCTTTGTAATGTTGTGAACAACCAATAAAAAAAAACTCTTGCAATCACATGGACAAATTTATCTCCCTAGAGATTTTATATTCCTATCATTAGTATACTTGTAACACTGTACTAAATCACCCAAAGGCTAAATGGCTTAAAATTATGACCATTTAGCCAATGATGGTGGCACATGCCTGTTCCAGCTACTTGAGAGGCTGAGGCATGAGGATCACAAATTCAAGGCCAGCCTTGAGACCTTGTCTCAAAAAAAAAAAAAATCAGCAAAAAACAAAACGTAAAACCCTGATAAAAAGTATTACCATTTATTATTTCTTATGATTCATTGTGCAGAATAGAATCAGAAGGGCTAGGCGGTTGGTTTTTGCTTGGGCCAGTTCAGCTGTGGCTGATTGTTTAAGATAGTCTTACACAAAGGTAGAAATGAGACCTTAGTCCAGATGACAGGGCTGGGATGGCAGGGCCCCACTCTCCCTGTGGCCTCTTGATCCTCCAGCAGCCTAGTTTAGGCTCCTGGAGCCTAAGCTCCTAGTTTAGTCTCAGCTCCCAGAAGCAAGGGAAGAAAAATCTCAATGTGTAAACACTTCTCATGCTTCTGTTTGTTTCATGCAATGTTAATGTCCTATTGGTCAAAGCAGTTTCATAGTCAAATCCAAATTTGCAGGGTAAAAAATACTAGATTCAACTCTTTGGTTCTTTTTTTTTCTCTTTTTACATTTAATATATTGTTTAATAACATACTTCTTAAAAATTTATTTATTTATTTATTCTAATTAGGTAGATATGACAGCAGAATGCACTTTGATTCACTGTACACAATTGCAGCACAACTTCTCATTTATTTGGTTGTACACGATGTAGTGTCATACCATACATGCATTCACACATGTACCTAGGGTAATGATGTCCATCTCATTCCACCATCTTTCCTGACCCCATGTCCCCTCCTTTCCCCTTTGCCCAATCATAGTTCCTCCAGTAAGTCTTTGGTTCTTGTTGAGAGGGGCTGCTTTTGCTGTAGCATATTTTTCATCTACCAAAGTTGGCCATTTAAGGATGTAAGAATAATTTTTCTTCTTTCTTTTTTTTAAATTTATGGACATAATACTGGCTAATTAAATACACACCCACATAGACACACACACACACACACACACACACACACACACACACACACACACTTCTTGTATTGGGTGCTAGGGATTGAACCTGAAGCCAACCCTGTGCTCTTCCACTGAGCTATACCTTTCAGCTCTTTAAATTTTTTAATGGAATGAATTTAAGTTTATTTAGTAACCTTCTTCTTCTTTTTTTTTTTTTTTTTGGAGGGAGGTACCAGGGATTGAACCCAGGGGACTTGACCACTGAGCCACATCATCCCCAGCCCTACTTTGTATTTTATTTAGAGACAGGGTCTCATTGAATTGCTTAGTGCCTCACTTTTGCTGAGGCTGGCTTTGAACTAGCAATCCTCCTGCCTCAGTCTCCCAAACTGCTGGGATTACAGGTGTGCCTCATCCATCTATTTAGTAACTTTCTATTCTTCTTCTTCTCCTCCTTCTGCTCTTCCTCCTCTTCCTTTCTTCCCCCTCTGGCCCCCTACTCCTTCTTTTCTTGTACTGGGAATTAAACCCAGTGGCACTCTACCACTGAGCTATATCTCCCCAGCCATTTTAATTTTTTTATTTCGAGACAAAATCAAAATTTCCAGACTGGCCTCAAACTTTCAATCCTGCCTAGCCTCCTGAGCAGCCAGATTGCAGATGTGTGCCACTGCACCTGGCTATAACTTTCTATTCTTGATTACAGTATCCATAACTGTTTTATTCTATCCACATACACCATGAGCTAATCATTAGTTTTTCAACAGAGCATTAGTAAATCTACTATAGTAAATTATTTTCTGGAAGGAATTCAGATTAGTAATTTTGAAATTTCTCATTAATATCTAAAAACTGAGCAAGTCAGTATCTTTGAATTTATTGACTTAAATATTTCTGATCTCCCAGTCTGAAAAAATGAGGAAATGAGTATACTCATATTTCCTATTAATTACCCCTGATTTTATCGCTTATATTTTATATTCTATAACCATAATCACCTCATTTTAGTCTCATTTCTATGTTTAGACAGATTATATTATACGCTCATCCTCGGTTATTTTATTTTTTTTTCATTTGTTTACAGTGCTGGGTTTCAAACCCATGGCTTTGCACATGCTAGGCAATGGCTTTGTTCTTGAGCTACACCTCCAGCCCCTTTGAGACCTTTAATATCTTAAACTATTTTTGAGGACACTTAGTATACACATATTGGAGTACCCATTCTTTTTTTTAAATTTTTTTTTAGTTGTAGATGAACACAATAACTTTATTTTATGTATTTATTTTTATGTGGTGCTGAGGATTGAACCAGTGCCTCACACTTGCTAGGCAAGTGCTCTACCACTGAGCCACAACCTCAGCCTGAAGTACCCATTCTTTTACTTTTTCTTTTCAGAGCTGGAGATTAAACCCAGAGCTTCACATGCATAATGGGTAAATAAGTGTTCTACTACTGAGCCACATCTCCAGCCCTCAATAGATATTTCATGAGCACTATATACTAAGTATTAAATGGAAATGGTTCTTGTCCTCACAAAGGCTAAGACTGTACCCAATACTGACTCTCCTTTCCCTTGGGCTTTTTGGGTCCTTTGATGACCTAGCATTAATCAAAGAGTGACCGAGCACTTATTACATACAAGGCACACTGATGTGTTCCAAAAGTCAAACATACATAAATATTTGTCTTCTGGTGGGTAAGGAAAATATCGATTTCCGTACATTTACTCACACCACATCCCATGGGCTGAAGGTGGTCCTAAATATCTACCTGTGCTCCATGTAGCAGCTCAGGGGCTCCATGCAAACCGTGATGGCACCAATGGTGAAGAAGGACTTGACATTTGAGTCTGGGTGGGTCTGCAGGGCCTGGATGACATCAATTATATCCGTGTAGCTGAGGGGGAAAAAAGGAATACTGGTTGGAGCTACAGAGATGGGTAAGAGGCATGCTGAGTGGCTGAGTCAGCATGGAAAGAAGGAAGACCAATAGGAGGAGCCTATAATTGGGTTCCTTGGTGTCTGTTACTCAACTTCGTAATTCAGAATCCCAGGAATCCCCAAAGTGCTTCTACATTCCCAAGTTCTGTTAGTCCTCCTAACTGTGAAAGAATGGGTAGAAGAGCCAACTTGTTCATGGGGTAAAGGAAGCCTGCGGTGATTATAGGGCTCCCCTACTTGATGTCCCTAGGCCTGTTTTTTCCAAGATCCCTTTTTTTATGCTAGGGATTGAACCCAAGACTGCTACATTCCAAGCCCTTTTTACTTTTTATTTTGAGACAGGGTCATGCTAAGTTGTTGTTGGTTTTACTAAGTTGCTGAGGCTGGCCTCAAACTTGAGATCCTCCTACCTCAGTCTCTTGAGTCACTGGGATTAGAGGCCAGCTTTGGGGCATGTTTTCTAATCAAGTTAGGAACTCCTGCTTATGTCTATTTTCTTTAGTTGCTCTTTTCTCCTCCTTCCCACTTCAAAGGATCATCAGAGGGGCTAGGGTTGTGGCTCAGTGGTAGAGCACTTGCCTAGCATGTGTGAGGCAGTGGGTTTGATTCTCAACAGCAACATAAATAAATGAACAAAAGAAAGGTCCATAAATATCTAAAAAAATATATTTAAAAAATCATCAGAACTGTTCAGAGCAGTAGATGTGTCAAATACTGACTGCATTCTTGTCTTCTGCTTGGAATTTCCTCCAAAACCCAGATTTAGAGCCAATTTGAATATCTTCACTTTGAACCTAATAGTTCATAATCTGACTCCTCTAAGTCGGCTCCTCCCAAGGCTGTGTCTTCCTTATCAGAGGGGACTCTATACTCTTTCAGAAGCTAGGCTAAAAGATGTATTTGGAGTCTTCATTGACTCCATTTTTTCTCAGTTTTCAACATGCAACTAGAAGAGATTATTGCTCACATACCTGCAGTACCAGTGAGTCCAAACTGCTACAATCTCCTGCCTAGATCATGCCAACAACCTCCCAGCTGGTCCCCTACTTCTGTCCTTTCCTCCTTCCAATTTGTTCTCAGCACTGAAGCTAGAGGGATATACTAACCCCACAGTCAGATAATGGCATCACTGTTCAAAACCCAGTCTGAAAGCCAAAGCCCTTAACAATAAGTCAGGTAGCCCTTTATAATCTAATCCCCCACAAGACAGGGAAGAATTTCATCTACCATCCTGTCCCTTCCCCTAATCCCACCACTCTGGCCTCCTGGCTCTTCCCTGAACATGCCAGGCATACTTCTACCTTAGTATTCTCCTTTCCCCTCTACTTGGAATGCTCTTCTGATATCTGACAGTTCGATCCCTTTCTCCCTTCAGGTCTCTGCTCAAGTGGCATTTTTTTTGTTGTTTTCATTTTTGCAGTGCTTGGGATTGAACCTGGGGCCTTGTGCATGCTAGGTAAGTGCTTTAACACACAAATGGCATCTTATGAGAGGCATCCTCTGACTTCATACACTGTGTTCAATACAGCAATACTCCCTTTTGGAACTCCATGCTCTCTTCCCCCAGTTTTTTCCCCCCTAAAAGCACTGATCATTAGTTATGTAAGCTCTTTTTATTATTTTTGTTGGGTTTTTCTTTTATTGTGTCTTTTTCTTACATGTTGTCTTTTCTCATTTGTTTACTGATGGTCTGAAATGAAAATGTAGTTTTGTGTGCTATACTCCCTAGTGCCTAAAGTAGAGTAGATAAACAGCGTAGGGACATTTGGCACCCCATCCTGCCCCACTGTAGACCCTTGGCCACACAGAGGGGACCTGCCCTCTTCACATGGTGGACAACACTCACACTGTCCCAACTGACCTAGACTATCACCAAAAGGTCTGTTTTTGTGGAGGGAAGTCAAACCTGACACACAGCCTTGTGTATTAGATCAGCCTGGGTCTCTCTGTGCCCTTAGGAAGTCAGTGGCAGGTGGGGGAAGGTAAAGCCTGCCTGAGCCATTTCCTAAGTTTCTACAAACAACTCATCTGCAAAAAAGCCCTTGGCTTCATTCCACACTACAACATCTCCTACCTCCTACCCAGGTCTGGCCTCAATCCTGTCCAGTCAGCAGAACTTCATTAGAGGACAAGGGGTGCTAAGTTCAGGAGTTCCGTATGAGGAGTTGAGGATTTTGCTCAGTGGTAGAGCACTTGCCTAGCATACACAAGGCCCTCAGTTCGGTCCTTGGCCTTGGTGTTCGGGGATTTCCCCCATAAGGCTTTGTGGGGAGCCACTCTGAATAGATTCACGCCCTCCATCCTGGAGCGGAGAGGCTTTGACCTTCACTACACCTTGTAGTGACCTGCACATTGCCCTGTCCCAAAGTTTGAGGGCATGTCTTCAGAAGTAGGCGTGTTGCCCCATGGACCCTTAGGCATGTTGCCCCATGGCCCCACCTGTCCTTTGTAACCCTGCCCCACTTCTGACCTTTTTTGGATGGAATTTTCTAAGAATAAAGGTCCCCCCAGTAAAAGCCCACTTCCAAAAGTGCTCGCTCTCTCTTGCCAGCCTTTCATGACTTTCTCTTGGTCTCCTATTTGGGGAGCTGAGAGCAGAGAAGCCGTCCTGAAGTTTGTTTAAAGGTTAAGTGTGTGTCTGTGTTTTATTTATTTGGTGTCTCTGGAAATTCACACAAAAGACCTTAAGTTTAGCTGCCCATGCGCATGCTTTGAGAGCAAGCCCTCTGCTTGATGGCTTTTCTCCCTGTCTGGACATGTGTGTATGGATGGTCACATGGGGATCTTTCCACCGTAGTGCCTGGGTAGGCCTGGATATCAGGAGAGCACCATACACTGTAGGCACTGCCAAGTCTTGATAGCAGCACACATGGTAAATGGGACGGACACTTGCATATTGCCTGCTCCAAAGATCTTTGTGGGAGCATTAAATGGATTTAACTTTCAACCGCACTCCTCAACAATAACTTTTCCCCCTTCTGAAAAGGGAGGCTCTTTCTTGGAGCCTCCCTTTCTTGGTGCTTGGAGGTTCTTTCTTGTCCAAGTTCATTATAAGCAATAGAGTCCTGTTAATCTCAAGGATATAAACTCAGCTACTTGAGAGGCTGAGGTAGAAGTATTACAAGTTCAAGGTCAACCTCAGCAAATTAGAGAGACCCTGTCTCAAATAAAAAATTAAGAGGACTGGGTTCAACTGCCAGTGTCTATCTATCGCGCTCTCTCTCTCTCTCTCTCTCTCTCACACACACACACACACACAAGGATTTCAGTCATTTTAGTGCAATGGAATTTGCCTTAGAAAGGGTGGCTGGGGAACCTGGAGATTAATGGAGCATCTGTTAATCTTCATTAATTTTAGTGGAAAAGGTTAGATAAAAACAGGCTGCAGGCTCTTTGATAAGGCTTGTGCATTTGGGACTTCCCCAAAAGAGAAGATCCTTGGCCATTCACTCTGGTCATCAAGAGAATCCTGCGTAGAACCTCCCAAGGGAAATTCTATTGCATTAAAATGACTGTTTTACTCCTTCCTCCTGCAGAATTGCAGAGGTGGCTCTGTGTGTGTGTGTGTGTGGGTGTGTGTGTGCGAGAGAGAGAGAGAGAGAGAGAGAGAGAGAGAGAGAGAGAGATCATCTATTGTATTACAGTTCAGACTCTGAGACAGCTGACACTTTTGCAGGCTTGTAAAGTCAAAGAAAAGGGGTCAATAATGCTCTCTAAAATGATGGAGGGTGAAAATGACCTCAGCTGCACAGTGGCAAGCTGCCAAATTTCCCTCCAGGTCCACAATCCCAGTGACTCTCAACTCTGGCAGGGGCAGGTGATGAAGCTGGGTCAACCCACTCCTTTGACCAGTAGAAGTAATGAAAAACCTGAAGAAATCAAGTAGTTTCATGTCTAGACTCTTCCTCTGTAGTTTCCATGACCTGAGCTCACAGGTAGGACAAGAGGGCTGACAGAAGAGAAGATGGAGGAAGGGTGCGATAATAAGGTCTGCCAATGCATGATGGCCCTGAATATGCACAGTTCCACCTGCCTCTTCCTTGGGACCACCATCCCAGCTCCTTCAACTTCCCATCATCACAGCCAGGTGCCCAACAGGGCCTTGGATCCTGGCCCATTCTTTACTGGAAATGACTAATTTATTACAAACACTGATTATTATGACCACAAAAAATGTAGCATAGCACAAAAGCACTTTGTGAGAACATCCAAAAGCTTCTTTATTATCAACCATAATAAAAGAGTGAAAGGCAGAGCACATGTTTTCCTGGCCTGGCATGTTCCTCTCTGGGCCCAGATGATAATGGACCTGTGAGGGGCTCCTCCCTAGAGGCCTGAGAACAACAGGTCAAGGGACAATCGTTCAGTCAGGACAGTAGTATATGCTCTGTCAAACCTGACAGTAGTAGAGTACTTGCCTAGATATTGCATGCCCATGATAATCCTACTTACACAGGGACTTAAGGAGCTGGGAGGCTATAATTATGGTCCTATACCAGTCATGAACAGGGGGCTTCTTACCTAACTGGTCAATACATGCTCCTTACTGAGGGTCCTAAGAAACCCTTCAGAGCTAGCCATACAGGGAATAGGAGTACTGCAGACAGCTGAGTATAGGAGTCACCTCTGCAATTCTGCAGGAGGAAGGAGAAAAACAGATGAGGCCCCCTTATATAGATGACAAAGAAAGAGGGTTAGAGACCACTATTGTTCCAAGAATTATCAGAGAATCTTGAATAGATTCCCTAATTTGCACCTTCTGGTATTGAAACCAAACCTGAAACTTATGTAAACTACACTAGCCACTCTAACCCACAATATGGTAATAGGATGCTTGTTGGATCAAGGCCTAGCCTGTCTGTGTAGCATGGACAGTGTTTGTGCCCATGCAAGGTTTATTCTGTGCCCCAGGTTTGCTACACATTAAGTAATAGTAATGCCAAGGTTACTACCCTACCCAACTGTACCCAGATGTCAAATGCTTACCCTTGTAACACTACCAGCAGTCTGGTCTTCTTGCAGATGTAGGCTGATTGACGGGCAGAGCGATTCTGTTGGGCCTCCAGGGCACTAGAAAGGTATTTCTGGAAGTGGGCAGCATGAAAACATTCAGAGCTATCCATGATTTGGCGGTACACCATCCACCTGGAAATGGAAATGTAATCTCAGCACCAGGGCTACCTGATGGCTTGGCCCTGTATGCTCAGTAATGGATTCAAATGTGACCTGTATTCCAAATTCATTCTGCCCACTGAATCCATATAGGATAAAGCAATCCTAATGTCACAGAAAAAGGCAGAAAGTACTAGATGAATTGAGAGCCCCAAATTCGGAAGCTACTATCACTGGCACTTTTGACAGGAAAACCCCTGCCATAGGGAAAACAAGTAAGCTCATGATCAATAGACTTCAGAGGTGAGAAAGACTTCTGACCGGGCAGTGATTTTCTGAAGAACCATGCAATAAATGGTTTCAGTACAGCGCTTAGTAAAACTCTTGCTAAGAATAAGAAATAGGCAGGTAAAGAATTCAGAATGTTTATAGAATAACAGCACTAGACATGATGAACTGGTTAGCCATTAAGTGTTTATTAAACAAGGCCCAATAATTCCCTAGAATTTCTCTAAAACTGTTCTCCTCATTCCCTGCAATTTCTCACACTAAATTCCCAACCCTTGTGCAATTTTAGTTTTCTTAATTCCTTTAAAGCCTCCTGCAGGATTCTTTACTTTGGAGTACACTAACTAGATATTCTGTACCCAGGTCAGTCAAGAAGAGTTGATTAATCATCTGCCAGTCCAGTGAAGTGATGGATGAATAATTTTCCCAGTTTCATCTGAGCCAACATGTCCCAGTTGCACCAGTACTCATGTGGTCCCTCTGTGGTCATGGAAGGTTCACTAATTCTACCAGCTCCCAAGTTCTTATGATCACCATGGCACTGACCGTCCCCCCCTGCTGATCAGGCACACTCCCATCCCTTTGAATTTGCTCAACCTGCTGCTGTGCTCTTCCCCAGATACCAAATGGTTAGTTCCCTTATTTCTTCAGGTTGTTGTGGAAATATCACCTTTTCAGTGAGGTCTTCCCTAACCATCCATTCAATCCCTCTCCCAGTCTGCACTTCTCTGCTTTATTTTCTCCAAAGCCTTTTACATTAGCTAATATAGACTATTTTCCTTACCTGGTTAAGTGTCTTCCCAAACTAGAATGTAAACTTCATTAGAGCAGAGATTTTCTTCTGTTTTGCTCAGTGATGTATTCCCTACACTTAGATCAGTAGCTGGCATACAGGAAGCACTCAGCATAGTGTGTTAAACAAAAAGATGGATGGATGACTACTGTGCCAATACCAGTTGCACCAAAGACCAGTATGAAGTCTAAAGTCACCCCATTAATAGACAGGCCCAGGCATAGAATCCCATTCCCAAAGTAAAGGCAGCAGACATACTAACCTGCCATATTCCTTATGCAGGGTGACCAGAAAAGCACAGAGCTCACTAGCATGACAGCCTGGCAGGCCAGTTACAATGCTGATAATTACCTACATGAAAGAAAAGTCATGTGGGTTTGCAATTCAACCAAGAGGCAGCACTGAGTAAGAAGTTAAGAGAACTGAACTTCTGGAGTCAGGCTTTGAGGGCTTGAACCTCAGCACCACTATTCATCAGCTCTGTGACCTTGGGACAATGACAAAATCTATCTTGTAGGGTTGGGTGTGAGGAGTAACAGACTTAATTTATTTCAAATGCTTAGAATAGTGCCTGGCACATAACAAATACCATATACAATGTAGTCTTACTATTCTAATTGCTGTGAAACAGGTTGTGAATATATCAGTTAAAATATAATGTATTAAAAAGCCGATCTGCTTGAGACCACAAACCTCTTTTGTAAAGCAGACATTCAGGGATAAGATGACTATTTCCAACAATAATACTTCTTAGGAAAATAATAGGCAGAAAGGAGGTCTGAGACAAAAATGCCTTAGGCTACACTGGTGTGACAAACTTGGCAGAGGACAGGAGCTGCCCTGTGGATGTTTCTGCCTGGCTGCCTATGTCCCTGAGCCACATGGCCTGGCCTGAAACAAAATTCACTGGGCATGGGAAGCACTTCTGATTCCCAAGGAAAAGAGAAGCCAGCTGGATTGTCCTCACCTCATTACATGGCCACAAAAAACAGGCCCCTCTTGGGCTGAGGATATAGCTCAGTTGGTAGAGTGCTTGCCTTGCATGAACAAGGCCCTGGGTTTAATCCTCAGCACCACACACACACATATAAAAAAGAAAAAAACAGGCCCCTCTTTAGGTAGATACTATAAAGCCATTTAAGAAATTCACTGAAACTGGGTGTGATGGTACATGCCTATATTCCCAGGTATTTGAGGCTAAGGCAGGAGGATTTGCAAGTTCAAGGCCAGCACAAGCAATTTCTTGAGACCCTGTCTCAAAATAAAATATAAAAAGGTCCGAGGATTTAGTTCAGTGGCAAAGCACTTGCTTAGCTTGTGTAAAGCTCTGTGTTTAATCCTCAGTACCAAAAAAAAAAAAAAAATTTCATTGAAAAAGAAAGGGTCAAGCAGGAACCAGGCAACCACTGAATGATGTCTATGCAAATGACAGAGCATAGCAAAGACTTCAATAAGTACGTATTTTATTTTATTTTACAATAGGCAAGACTCCTTGAGACAGGCCTAGTCACAGGTAACATAGACTCAAGCTAAACCTGTGGCCCTTACCATCCAAGCTGATCACATCAGCACAAAGATGGCTAGGGATCCCGCTTTTTATATGTGTAGGAACCCAGAGCTTTCCCTCCTCCCCTCTAACCAGGGCCTGTACACTGTAATCCTTATTGATCCTGTGCAGTACTCCACATCGACATTTTGTTTATCCTTCTCCATTCAGCTTTCCCCATATCAGTTCCTACTCCTCACTCTGCCCAGGTCTTAGCCCTTTCATATCACAGTACATATGTATAAAGGCAGACACTTTTTAATTTTTTTTTGTTGTTGTACTTGGGATTGAACCTAGAGGCCCTCTACCACTGACCCACACCCCTAGCCCTTTTTACTTAATTTTGAGGCATGATCTTGCTAAGTTGCCAAAGCTGGCCTTGAACTAGTAATCTTCCTGCCTCAGTCTCTGGAGTCTCTGGGATCACAGGTTGGTGCCACCACATCCAACTTGATAGCACCTTTTTAAATAAAATATAAGAAGCATTTTCAAACATTTTATACTTTCATCTAAGGGAAACAAATGATGCTTCTAATGGTTTAGTGACTCTTTCCTTTTGCAGCTGATTTGCACAGAAACGAATGCCCTCTTTGAGTCTATTACAACATATGTCTCCTGAAGGAACAAACGGACAGTGGGAGGAGGTCAAGAGGAGGGAAGTGTGAGGTAAGAGTAGTTAAAATTCACTCTGTGGAGAACAATGTTTATAGAGTATCATCTTACTCTGGTGATTCCACCCAGGCCCAAATAACATGGGCACTCTAACCCTTATTATGTGCGACAGATCCACTGCTAAGTAAGTCCTTTGCACAACCAGAAAGAGCTGAGAGCACTGAATGAAAGTTTAAAAGACCTGGAAAAGCAAAGGGAGGGCATGGCAAGATGCCAGGATTTATCACTGTCATGAGACTTGGCCTGACACAGTCACTGTATAGAGCAGGTTTCATGTATATCATTACATCAGTATCCAAGGAGGTGGAGCGTCTTATAAAAGGGACTCCACCTGAGCTCCTTTTGTTAACTGACAAAAAAAACCCCAAGGGCAGGCTTTAAGGATTATCCTCCTATGAATTCCCAGCATATTTGGTGAGCTTCTCTACCTTGTCATTTTCTACTCTGTGAGGAGGGCTGATTTCAGCTTGCTGCAGCAGGATCGGAAGATGGATCCGCACCACAGGCTCCCGACTAATGCTGCTGACATCGAAATGCTGAAGAAACCTGGAAAAATAAAGACAGTGTTAACATGTCACCATCACCAGCTTTGCCTGATCTGCCCACACAGCAGTTCTTACTGAACTGCAAAAAATAAGCCTTAGAGAAATTCTCTCTAGAGAATAAAATTGTATATGGTGCATCACTATTACCTTTTTACAAGGATCCCTAAGAAACTATGGAGAAAAGGGGGTTTTAGAAAGGACCAACCCTGAGGTTTCTGACATTTCAAAAGCTAGAACATTAAACATCTAAAATCAGACACCCAAAGCTCACCAGTCCAGCTCTGGGAGTTTAGCTGAGAGCAGCTTTGAAGAACTCCACTTCTCCCCAGCAGGATGGTTCAGGGCACGAAAGAGTTTCTGTGCACTAGAGTGCCTAGAATACCAAAAGATCACAGATTAGAATTCCACTTCCATACAGCATGCATACTTTACACAACTGGTTCCGAGGCAGGCTTTCAAGCCAAATCCCATGACAGAGTCAATGCTTCCAAAATAAACATCTCACTGACTTAAAATGTGATGAGTGCATGACGACTGGCATGCCCACATAGGATGAATGGTCTGAAAGCCCTTGACAGTAGTATCAGTTTCTGATTCTTAGTAGATTTCATTTCTCTTGCCTTCTATTTCCCAAGAGCACTAGCTACTTGCAAGTTAGCAACACTGAAATGACTGCTGGCCCTTTCAGAAGCCAAGACCCCTGTGTTACATAATGTAAGTCTTCCTGCAGAAAGCACACCCACAAAGCTTAGGGAAGCAAGCACAAACACTGAAGGCAGCCACTTACAATTTCTTTTGTTCCACAGATAATCCATCTTCCTGGATCACTTTTAAAGAGAGCCCTGAATTATCCTGCTGTTGCCAGGGGGAGAAGACCTAAACAAAACAGAATTTGAGCAAAGAATACTTTAAACCCAACAACAGGATATGGAACCCACATGGGGATTTGATGATTGTTGAAAATCTAGACTGTCTGTGCAGAGAAAAATCATTTTAACAAACAGGGTTTTGTTGTTGTTGTTGTTGTTGTTGCTGTTTTAAATAAGATCTGAAGCAATTTTGTTCTGTATTTTTCAGAATCAGAACTATCTTTTTGGGTTCCGCTCCTTGAGGATTCTGCTCTTCCAGAGGTCAGGAAGCCTTGAAGAAGGTGCTAGGAAACAGGGGCATGCTCTTTCCTGGAGATAAAGTAGATATCAGTGGTTTAAGTAACTTCTGTCTAGAGGCAGAAGAATGGCTGAAGAGAATCTGAAAGGCTGTCTCTAGGTTCCCAGATTGAAAGGGCAACAGCAAGGAGGTAGAAAGTCCAGGAAATAGTTAGGGGGAAGAATAGACTAACTGAAGAAGCCAATCTGCAGCTGAAGTCAGCTCTTGTTCCTCCACATTCTGTGAATCTGTCCTGAGGGAGGGACACTGTGCTCTCACAAGCTGCTGTAATCACACCTTTCCAAGAATCTCCCCCAGTCATGAAGCTGACCATCGGTTTGACTGGCTGCTGCCTGGTCTCTAAGTGGGTCAGATAATTCCTGTGCAATCTGTGCTAAGTACCTACAATTGGCCAGCTGCCAGGTGGGACTATTCAAAAGGACAGGGCTGTGACCCATAAGGAAGGAGAGCCTGGGATAAGGTGGAGAGCTCTAGTTCAATAGGTAGGTCCTATGATTCGATAAAATGGCTGAAAGAAAATAAGTCTAATTAGGATTTAAAGGGGACAAAGCAGCCAAGTGTGGAAGTGCATGCCTATAATCCCAGAAACTCAGGAGGCTGAGGCAGTAGGTTTTCAAGTTTGAGGCCAGCCTTAGGAAATTTAGCAAGACCCAATAAGCAATTTAGCAAGACCTTGTTTCAAAAAATAAAGAGAGATGGGGATGTAGCTCAGTGGTAAAGCGCCCCTATTTCAATCCCCAGGACCAAGAAAAAAGTGGGGGAAGGGAAAAGTAGTTTTTTTTTTTTAACTTTAAGTTTTTGCTTGTTTTTTGTTTTAAAGGCTGAAAACCCTTTTATTCAGTTTCCTTTAGGCTCTTACTCCTCACTAGCAAGAGCACCATGCCAGAACCAAAAGAATATATAGAGAAGTTGCCTCTGTGCCAGGCCCTCTCACACTACACCATTAGCTCTGACACACTATCTTACTGTTTAAATTGCTAAGGAAAAAAAATGACGGGATGTTACCTCTGAGTAAAATGCTTGATATATCTTTGATTTGGGGAAAAGAGCAATCATCAGAAAGTTGCTTGATCCATGGAAATGAACTGGGAGATGAGGAAGCAATGAGCTTCTGAAGTTGATAAAAAGGGCAGCCACAACACCAATAGAATCCTAAGGAGAAAAAAAAGTAGCATTAGCAAGAAAACTCATTTTCATGATGCCTGTCCTCAGAACTAAAATCAGAATACACAAGAACAATTTCAGTGCAGTTATTTCACACTGAGTGATTTACTGGGGTTCAATAATAGATGGGCTTTCCAATACAGTTATAGGAGATTGGGCAGCACAGGAATTCTTTTTCCAAAAATAAAAATGTCATCTCAAAATTCCTTCTAAAATATTAACACCTTAATCAGATATATGATTTGCAAATACTGTCTCCCATTCTTTGGTTCTTTCTACTCACATGAGTGTCTTTTGATGTGCAAAAGTTTAATTTTGGATAAAGTTTAATTTATATATTATTTCTTTTGCTATTTGTGCTTTCAATGCAGTATCTAAGAAATAACTGACAAACCCAATGTCATGAAGCTTTTCCTCTATGTTTTTTTAAAAACAGTTCATCATTTTACTTTTATATTTAGATTTTTTATTCATTTTTAATACTTTTTAAGTTTTGTTATATATGACAGCAGAATGCATTATAATTCATATTACACATATACAGCACAAATTTTCATATCTCTGGTTGTACACAAAGCAGAGTCACACCATTCGTGTCTTCATACATGTACTTAGGATAATGATGTCCATCTCATTCCACCATCCTTCCTACTCTCAGGCCTCCTTCCTTCCCCTCCCTCTCCTTAGATTTTTTTTATTCATTTTGAGTTAATTTTTCTACTTAATTTGCATGGGATATCCAGTTTTCCCAGCACATTTCTTGAAAGACTGTGCTTTCCTCACTGAATGGTTTTGGCATCCTTATCAAAAATCATTTGATCATAAATGCAAGAGTTTATTTCTGGGCTCTCTATTCTATTTTGCTGGTCTATACATCTGACTTTATGTCAGTACTACACTGTTAGGTTACTGAAACTTTATTTTAAGTTTTGAAATCAGAAAGTTAGAGAGCTCCAAGTTTGTTTTTCTTTTTCAAGACTGTCTTAGCTAATTGAGGCCCTTTTTAAATTTCATATAAATTTTAGGATGATTTTTCTACTTCTGTAAAAATTTATATACTGCAAAAAATGCCACTGGGATTTTGATAGGACTGCACGGAATCTACAAATTGCTTTGGGTAGTACTGTCATTTTTTTAACTACATTTTTTTAAAAATACTTATTTTTTAGTTGTAGTTGGACACAATAGCCTTATTTTATGTATTTATTTTTTTATGTGTTGCTTAGTTAATTTTCTACTATAGTTGAAAGCACTCTACCACTGAGCCAGAACCCCAGTCCCAGTATTGTCATTTTAATAATATTAAATGTTCTGATCCATGAAAATGAATGTCTTTCTATTCATTTAGATTGTCTTTAATTTTTCAGTAATGTTTCATAGTTTTGGGTAAACAAATCTTTTATTTCCTCATTGAAATTTATTCCTAAGTATTTTACTCTTTTTGATGCTACTGTAAATGGAATTGCTGGGGGGGGGGGGTTGGTACAGGGGATTGAACTCAGGGGCACTCTACTACTGAACCACATCCCCACATCCCCACATCCCCAGCCCTATTTTGTATTTTTTTTAGGAACAGGGTCTCACTGAGTTGCTTAGCACCTTGCTTTTGCTGAGGATGGCTTGGAACTTGTGATCCTCCTGCCTCAGCCTCTGGAACCACTAGAATTACAGGTGTGTGCCACTGCACCTGGCTTGGAATTGCTTTCATTCTTTCTTTCTTTTTTCTTTTTTTTTTTTTTTGCAGTTATAGATGGACAGCATGCCTTTATTTGTTCAGTATTTTATGCAGTGCTAAGGATCGAACCCAGAGCCTCACACATGCTAAGTAAGTGCTCTGCCACTGAGCTATGGCCCCGGCCCTTGGAATTTCTTTCTTAATATCCTTTTCAGATTGCTCATTATTAGGAAGTAGAAATGCAATTAATTTTTGTATGTTGATTTTTTATCATACAACTTTGGTGAATTATTAGTTTTAGAAGCTTCTTATGGAATGATTAAGGTTTTGCAGATGTGAGGTCATGCCATTTATGAACAGTTATAATGTTACTTATTTTTTTCCAATTTAGATATCTTTTATTTCTTCTTTTTGTCTAATTGCTTCCGCTAGATCTTGCAAAACTGTTAGAATAAAAGTGGCAAAAGCAGGCTGACATCCTAATCTTATTCCTGATATTAGAGGGAAAGGGCTTTGTTTTTTGTTTTTAAAGATCAAGTAGTTTGTTCATTAAATAAATTTTTGGAAAAAATAGAACAGGGAATGAAGGTTAAAAAATTGATAAAAAGTCTCATCCTCAACCCAACTATAGCTAATATTTTGGCTTTTTTTTTCTATTTTTGTTTTTTAACTCACTGCCTTACCCTTTTTTAAAAAATACTTTTTTTTAGTTATAGATGGACCTTTATTTCATTTGTTTATTTTTATGTGGTACTGAGGATTGAACCCAGGGCCTCACACATGCTAGGCAAATACTCTCATCACTGAGCCACAGCCCTGGCCCCTGACTTACCCTTTTGATGTAGTAGAAAATCATATTTACAGTTCCACATTATTTTTAAAATTTATTTATTTTTGGTGCTACTGGGAATTGAACCCAAGGGCACTTTACTACTAAGCTATATCCTCATCCTTTCTTAAATTTTTGAGATGAGAGTCTCCCTCAGTTACTGAAGCTGGCCTAGAATTTATAATCCTCCTGCCTCAGCCTCCCAAATCGCTGGGATTACAGGGATCTGCTACCACATCTGGGTCCACATCCTGTTTGCTTTTTTTTTTTACCCCCAGTCCTGTGGCTGGAACGCAGGGCCTCACGTGTGCTAGGCAAGCACTCTTATCACTGAGATACATTCCCAGCGCCCCCCCCCCCCATATTCTATATTTAAGACTGAACTAACCATTACCATCTACCATACCATCTGTAAAAATTTATATACTATCTATAAACATTTTCAATGACTGCCCTCTATTCTCATCTCAGGCATCCCACCCCCACTCCCTTGGTTGGACATTCATATCGCCTACTCCATTTCTCCTCTGCTAACTGCTTCTCTTATTTACTCTTTGTTTATTTACTATTACATATGATAGCTGTTTCTGATGTGCTTCCCTCTATTGATTAAGAATGCCTCTTAGCAATCAGTGTTTTCATGTTAAAAAAGATAGAGATCTTTATAGAAAAGAAATATTAACTCATTGGTTTTAATCACCAAAGATATTTTTCCAGTGTTTTTTGCCTTCCAATTCTCTTTTCCAAATATCTTTAGAGTTTTATATTACTAATTAGTCTAAAAATCTTTACAATAAATCCATACAATGGAATACTACTCAAACAAAAGAAGCAAAAAGAAAAAGGAACAAACTATTCGTATATATTATAGGAATAAATCTAAAAATCATTCTGAGTAGAAAATGTCAGACTCAAAAGGGTACACAATACTTGATGATATATCAGCAATGCAAACTAATTTACAGGGATAAAAATCCAGGAGTGCAGGAAGGGCATGAGGAAACCAGAGGTAGGAGGAAGGGCATAAGGAGACTTTGGGGTAAAGAAAATCTTCTTGGGGGCTGGGTCTGAGGCTCAGTGGCAGAGCACTTGCCTAGCACCTATGAGGCACTGGGTTCAATCCTTAGCACCACATAAAAAAATAAGCAAATAAAATAAAGGCATGCTGCCTATCTACAACTACAAAAAAATTAAAAATTAAAAAAAAGAAAACTTTCTGTTTTGTGATAATGGTTTGTTTCATGATTGTATACAATTGCTAGACTGTTAGAAGTTTTTTTTTCTTTTTTAAAGTTATAGAAAATAATTAATGTATATAAAAAGATTTATATATTGGCAATGAAAATTTGTTTTCACATTTCTAAATTACATCACATATATAGGTCCAATTTTAAAAACTATAAAATTACTATAATAAAGATATGTATTAAGGCAAGTGCAACGGAGAATTTAGTTCTTGGATTATCAGAAAGACCTTAAAACAATTTTTGAATTATATGATTCTCGTCATAAAGACCCTAAGCATAAAATTGCAGCTTTATGTATTAATAAGATGAATTTCTAATTACATCTAATTTCAAGACTTCCTTTTGTCATCTCAAGCAAATAATGAATAAGAAATTTCCCTTCATCTGGAAGATATGTTTTTCCCTAAGTAAAAATGAGTACAAAACAAGTTTTTTAGGTAACCTATACATTATGTAGTACTTATGTACATTTTATTTACTGTACTAAGGAATACACCCAAGGGCACTTTCCCACTAAACTACATCCCCAGCCCTTTTTCAATTTATTTTTTTGAGACAGGACAAATTGCTCAGGCTGGTCTCAAACTTATGATCCTCCTGCCTCAGCCTCCCAAGCCACTGGGATTACAGGAATGCCCTACCATACCTAGCCTGTAGTAATTTATGACTAATGACTAAATGACCTTATTTTGTGATCTAACAATTTCCAACAATTCACCCCTATTATAGTTCCTTCTGAGACTACAGTGGGGGAAATTCTCACCTAGAGTTACCTAGATAAGAGCAGAGTTAGCTAATAAGTTGGATTTTTAGTTCTTCTAGTGGTTAAGAATGTAGAATGAGACTTATCTGAGGTGGTGATGAAGCAAACCACAACTTAAACCTTCAGTTTTAAAAGATTCGTTTTATCTCAAGTTTGCTAACCTCTCAGAGCTGCTTCTCTCTGTCAAGTCTTGTTAATGCCTACCTGATAGGATTGTTTTAAGGACTTAACAAGATGACATCATGTACAGTATTTGGCATAAAGTAACACTTAACCAGTATTTTACGGTAGAGTGGCTAGAACTTATGGACATGGTTAACTGTATTTAAAGAACACTTCAATGAATTAAATCATGTTTTAAATTAAAAATCATTAAGTGACCAATTTGTGTGTGTGTGTGTGTGTGTGTGTGTGTGTGTGTGTGTATGGTACTGGGGATTGAACCCAGGGCCTTGGGTATGAGAAGCCCTCTACCAATTGAGCTATATCCCCAGCCCCAAGTGAGCAATTTTGACAAACATTTTTTCTTGAGAATTTCTTTCTTGCTTGCTTTATTTCTTTCTTTTATAAGCACTGGGGATTTAACCTAAGGGTGTTTTACCACTGAGCTACATCCCCAGTCCTATTTATTTCTTATTTTGAGACAGGATCTTGCTAAGTTGTATAGGCTGGACTTGAACTTGCAATTCTCCTGCCTCAATGTCCTAAATTGCTGGGATTACAGGAGTGAACCACCCTATTAGCTCTTCAGAATTTCTTACATCATTTCTAAGTTTTGTTTTTTGTTTTGTTTTGTTTTTTTTTTTTTTTTTGAGAGAGAGAGAGAGAGAGAGAGAGAGAGAGAGAGAGAGAGAGAGAGAAATTTTAATATTTATTTTTTGGGTTTTGGCGGACAGAACATCTTTGTTTTGTATGTGGTGCTGAGGATTGAACCTGGGCTGCACGCATGCCAGGTGAGTGCGCTACCACTTGAGCCACATCCCCAGCCCCCAAAATAGAATTTGTGGGTTTTTTTTTTTTTATTTTTTAGTTCTTGGTGGACACAACATCTTTATTTGTATATGGTGCTGAGGATCGAACCTGGACTGCATGCATGCCAGGCGAGCACGCTACTGCTTGAGCCACATCCCCAGCCCAACCATTTTTCTTTTTGACCCACTTATAATTCTTTCCCGTGGCTAAGGGGTGGAGCCCTATCAATGTCACAAAGATTCTTTCCAGTTCTAAATTGGGTGAGCCTTTGTGTCCTTAGGCTGGAGGCCATTTGCAAGGAGCTATTGGAGGTCTTTTGTCTTGCTTTCTAAGCCTTTTTGGGATGAGTGAATGGGCACAGGTACTTCTAACCTGGAAGCCCTTACTAGCCTTTAATAGAGAAATGAGGTTGACAAAGATCACAAGCATTGTGACAGTGTAAAGACCTTTTCTCAACCTCACTGCCAGCCTGCTTCAATGGCCATGCTGGTTTCTGACATCCTACCCCTCAGGAGATGAGGAAGACAGGAAATTATATTTGATTTTCTTTTTTTTTTTTTTAAAGAGAGAGTGAGAGAGGAGAAAGAGAGAGAGAGAGAGAGAGAGAGAGAGAGAGAGAGAGAGAGAGAGAGAGAGAGAGAATTTTTAATATGTATTTTTTTTAGTTCTCGGCGGACACAACATCTTTGTTGGTATGTGGTGCTGAGGCTCGAACCCGGGCCGCACGCATGCCAGGCGAGCGCGCTACCGCTTGAGCCACATCCCCAGCCCCTATATTTGATTTTCACTTCAGAAGTGTGGGTGATTTCTGATTGCCCAAGACATGAACTTGTAAAACACCTACCCTGTCATAGAAGGAAAGCGAATTCATGTGATCCTTGGAAATGATGATACTTCCATGATGACGGTGAGAAAACAGAAGGCCACTAGAGAAGAAATGCAAGTTTCCTGGAAGAAAAAGAAGATTGGTCAGAGCTGTAGAGCCGGGTCCTGTGGACCAGAATCCAATATTCTTCTCACAGGTACTAGGGCACACCACACAAGAGACCAGTATCAGTAGCATTTATGTTCTTAGTTTGTATGGTGAATGCTATGCTCTGGAAAAGCCAAAGTAACCTCAGAGAAATTAAGCCATTGCCATATGTCTTTGCATAAAAATTAGAAAAACAGCAAGTGTATAAACTATCAGCCTTGGGGAGGGGCAAAATTCACATGCCCTTACAGGTGCTTTCCAAGGAAATACTCTTAAGACTTTGGTTCTGTCTGCTCCATTACTGAGTTTATAGATTCTCTCTTCTTTTGCCTTGGCAGAAGCTGGATCAGCTCTAAAGAGATCACATTCCTTACTTATGGCTCAAGAAGAAACACTGGGATTTCAGTTGAAGGGTCTCAGTTTGTGATGTGTCCAGAAAAAGAATATTTGGATTAGGCAATAAATGGGTTCTACAGACACTGGGTGCCCGCTGTTCTGATGTTCTCTCTCTCCCCCCCCCCCATCTATTTATCTTACACACGCACGCGTGTGTGCATGTGCGCAAAAGACAAGTGACAGCTAGGCACTGAATGTGAGTTCCTCAGGACAAGGATTCAGATCTAAGAAGGACTGTTGTTTCCTCGGTGGACAGTTACACAGCTCAGTCTATGTCCTAGGAAGCAGACTACAGAAAGGATGTATAACTAAAATGATGAAGATTAAGGTTTGGCCTGGACTTGCTCTGGATCCTCAAAGGAAACAACCAGAGTATCCATTAGACTCTTGAGTGAAGCTGCTCTTGGGAGCTGGTTCAAGTTGGATCCTTTTTGTTCCTATAACAGCCATTCTTTGTAAGTGTTCACATACAAAGATGAATTATATAAGAAACAGTACTGGGATGATGGGTTAGCTAATTTGGTGGGGAGAGAGACAGATTCTTACAGAGATAAGGTAGCTCAAAGCACAGGCTTGAAAATACTGTCACCAATTCCTTATTGCCAAGGCAAAGGACTAGAGACAAAGAAGAGAAACTGGTTCCTTGACTTGTAGTTCTAGAATAGTAGCTCCAAAGTTCTGGAGGTTGCAATGATGAGAAGTGCAAAGGCCAGGAACCCGAGTGCTGCCTCCACCTTGAAGCTATAAGTTCTGAAAGCTTCCTGAGGAGGTGGAGTTTCAGAAGGAAGAAAGAGGTCTAGTAAGTGTGTATTAATGGAGAACGGAGAAAAATGGGAGAGACAGAGGCAGTTTTTAGGTATAGAGGAAGGGATGAAGCCTGACTGAAAAGAAGAAATAGATGTTTAGTCAGAGAGACATACCAACCATTCCATCTGGGGCAGCAGTAGCAGTCAGTATAATTCAAGGCATCCAGCTTCAAGTCCTGTAACCCTCCCATCCTCCAACAAGTACAGCCTGGATTTCCCTGTGCACTCCCTTGCATGTAGCCTGGAATGAACCCAAGTTCCTCACTGCTGCTTTGGGGTCAGTCTTCTCCAATCTTGATATTCTTGTTCCCTTGGAGACACAATCCCTTTTTTTACTGTCCACATCTACTGCCCTGATCATGCCACAATATTTCCAATAGTTTCTCAAGGTGCTTCCCTTCCAAAGCCAGTATTCCCACTCCTTCTGAGAGATCAGAGGAACGCTCAGGCCAAAATGGCCCCACTTTTCTTCCAGGCCAACTCCATAGCACTGAAGAAACACCTGGAACATTCATCTTCTGATATCTTCAACCCCAGAGCCTACTCTCTGACTCCAGCATCCTATCCTTTTAGCTCTCACAACAACCCATCCTGTGATGCCACTGAACCCTGAGAGTCTACAGTCCTCCTATTTCCCCCTAATTCAGAAATTTCTGACATTCCTCTCATTCACATCAAGGGTTGATTCCCTGGGACAAGGACATACCTTTAATCTCCATTTTGTCAAGGGAAAGGGATGGGAGCAGATTTTATTAGTATTTCCTAAGCACCAAGCATATCACAAACATTATTGTTTTCCTTTTCAGTCCTGAGAAACCCCTGAAAGGTGTGTCGCTTTACTACATTTTGATAGTCAAGAATTCAGAGCAGGGGTTGGGGCTGTAGCTAAGCAGTAGAGCACCTGCCTTGTACATGTGACGCACTGAGTTCAATCCTCAGCACCACATAAAAATAAATAAATAAAATAAAGGTACTGTGTCCATCTACAACTAAAAAAAAATTTAAAAAATTCAGAATATCTGTGATGGGGTTGTAGCTCAGTGGTAGAGCACTTGCCTAGCACATTGAGGAACTGGATTTGATCCTCAGCACACATCTAAATAAATAAATAATGGGGCTGGGATCATAGTTCAGTGGTAAAATGCTTGCCTAATATGTGTGAAGCACAGGGTTCAATTCTCAGCACCACATATAAATAAATAAAAAGATCCACTGACAACTAAAAAAAAAATTTAAATAAATAAATAAAGGTATTCTGCCTATCTACAACTAAAAAAAAAAATTTTAAAGAATTCAGAGCAAGAGGTGGTTAATGATTCTTATAGGACTAATGAACAGACTCATGTTTAGAGAGATTTCCCCAAAAGTCATAGAATTACTTGGTGATGAAGGCAAAGATGAAGGCAGGTGCTCTACTGCTTAGCTACAGCCCTGGACTCCTCTAATTCCCTCACCACTTTTTTCCTTCATTTTCCTCTTCCCAGAGCCACATGTAGCTAATCTAATGACATGCCTTCCCTGACTCTCCAGCCTCAACAGGCTCACAGTGCCATTCAGCAACCTGTCTACTATGGTCTCCCAGCTCCTTTCAGGAACTCTACTGAGACCACAGCCATCCACAACCTTCAACACTCTCCTAAAACTACAACCTCATCAACTTCTTCTATAGATGAAACTACCCTTCCAGAAAAAAAGGGGACTTCCCAGGTATCATGCAGTAGAAACTGTTCTACCTACTATCTGGTACTTGTACTCTTCCATGTCCTGGGTTCCCTCTCCACCTTGTGTACCTGTTAAGTGGAGCTGCTTAGAAACAAGTCCACTACCAATGGACAAACCTCAAAATCCTTCTAAAGCCTGGGGTGGGGGGAGTCAATATTAGAGAAGAATTAGAGCATTTTACCTCTTCACTGTGAAGACAGGAAAGGGGTACATAGGGAAGTCTCCCTCTAGACTCTGAAACCTCAAAACAAAATGGAAAGGGAGAAAACAGAAACTGGTCAGACAGTGCTGAAAAAGCACTCGCTAGGTGGCATAGTCCAGAAAAGGTCTCTGTAAACCCAATCTAATTTTATTACTCTCTTGTGACTTTCATGAGCATACAGTACCTCTGTCATTATCCTCAGGGCTCCATGAGAAAAATAAACTGACTCACTGGGTGGTCCAGTGCCAGTGCCCTGGTCTCTCCTAATCCACAGACCCTAGGGATAAAACTTCTGATGCCTGCTCTGGACAATGATGATGATGATGATGATGATGACGACGACGACGAGGAGTTATTTATTTATTTATTTAATTTTATTTTTGGGACAGAGAATTGAACCTAGAGGTACTTTTCCACTGAGCAATATCCCTAGCCCTTTTTTATTTTCTATTTTGAGGCAGGGTATCTCTAAGTTGCTGAGGGCCTCACTGAGTTGCTGAGACTGGCTTCAAACTTTCAATCTTCCTGCCTCTTCTTCCCAAGTTGCTGGGATTACATGTGGGTGCCACTGCATCTAGTGTCTGCTCTGAATTCTTGACTGTCAGAATATAGGCAAAAGCGACAGACCTTTGCAGGGATTTCTCAGGACTGAGGCCAGAAAACTCCTGAGAAAATCTCCCTGGCTTCTTATCTCATCCTTAATGTCTTAGTGGATGAGCTTTGACCTTCCTGTTGCGTTCTGTAAATTAGAAAACCCAAGGTAAGAGGAAATTTCCCCTCAAAGCCCAAGGAACAACAGGGGAGTGCAGCATAGTTGTGCCTTTGACTAACCTCTCTATCTCTGAAAGCACAACAAGAGAGAAAAATAAGACCTCAGGGCAAAACAAGATACCAAGTGTCAACGAACAATTTGGCCTTTTCTATTTCTGTAAGGAATGACATTGCAATTTTAATTGAAATCACATTGAATCTGTATAGTGCTTTTGCATAGTATGGCCATTTTGACAATAATTTTGCCTATCCAAGAGCATGGGAGATCTTTCCATCTTCTAAGGTCTTCTTCAATTTCTTTCTTTAGTGTTCTGTAGTTTTCATTGTAGAGGTCTTTCATCTCTTGTGTTACATTGATTCCCAAGTGTGTGTGTGTGTGTGTGTGTGTGTGTGTGTGTGTGTGTGTGTGTTTTAGGCTATTGTGAATGGGGTAGTGTTCTAATTTCTCTTTCAGCTATCCCACTCCTTGGTCTATACTCAAAGGACTTAAAATCAGCATACTATAGTAACGCAGCAACATCAATGTTTATAGCAGCTCAATTCACAATTGCTAAACTGTGGAAACAACCTAGATGCCCTTCAACAGATGAATGGATAAAGAAACTATGATATGTATATACAACGGAATATTACTCAGCATTAAAAGAGAATAAAATTATGGCATTTGTAGGTAAATGGGTGGAGCTGAAAAATATCATGCTAAGTGAAGTAAGCCAATTACAAAAAACCAAAGGCCGAATGTTCTCTCTGATAAGTGGATGCTGATCCAAAACAGGGAAGGGGGTGAGGCATGGGAAAAATGGAGGAACTTTGATTGGGCAAAGGGGAGGGAGGCTAGGGAGGGTGCATGGGGGCAGGAAAGATATTATTACCCTAGATACGTGTATGACTGCACATATGGCATGATGCTATATTGTATACAACCATAGAAATGTAAAGTTGTGCTGCAATTGTGTATGATGAATCAAAATGCATTCTGCTGTCATGTATACATAATTAAAATAAATTAATTAATTAAAAAAAGAATTTGTTTTTTCCTCCTTCAATCAACTAGCTGTACAAATAAGTGTTCCAACAGTGCTGTGTGGAGAGAGAACATTTATCACTGCTGGGGAAATACAACAGTTGAATGATTTTCATTCTATGTCCATGAAAGTATTTGAAAAGTATACATGCCACTTAAAGAAAAAGACTAAAACAACACCACCAAAACCCAGATGAATGTGCACATGCTACCTCACCTAAGAAATCACACATTACTACTAGTTTTAAAGTCCCTTGTATGCCCTTCCTAATTGGCAGCATTACCAGAGGAAATTAATATAACTCAAGTTGGTATAATTTCACCACATACCACCCTTCTTCTTTTCTTAAATACTAAATACTACTTAGTCTTATCTGTGTTTGCTTTCTTACTAATGGATTTCCAATTGTGTTCTTTTGTGACTTGCTAGCTTTTCTCAATATTCTGTTCCCAAGAGTGTTGTAGGTAACATGCAGCTGAATGATTGATTCATGCTCAACACTGTAGAGAACTTTCTTTTTTAAGTGTCCCTCAACAGTTGCATGTGGACATGAGACAAATATAAAAGGGTGCAGAAAGAAGGCAGCAGGCAGCAGATGATAAAGGTCAAAATCAGTTTGGTCCCCAGAATTCTCAGGATGTGTTCACTGCTCCATGTGTTAATGTGACCCAAATCCCTGGTCCTCATTGTTGAACAATCTCTGCCCAATGGAAAAAACACTGAAAACTAAATCACTATTAGGGAATGAAGGAGCTATCGGAATGCCAACCATTCACTGAGGCTTGTAGGAAACAGCAGAACCTGTACATATATGGTCAATTGATTTTCAACAAAGGTACAAAGAAAGGAGGGTCTTTTTAACAAATGGTACTGCAAAAACTAGACATTCAGATGTAAAACATGAATACACATCTTGCACTGGAAATCCTGCCCATTTCCACTAGCCTCAGTCAAAATCCTCATTACTTCTCAGGACACTAGGTACTCAAAAAGATTCTGCCTCAGCAGTGGGGCAAAATTTGCCCTAAATTAAATGCTATTCTGCCTCCTGCCTAACAAAACTTAAAAGCAAGACACAGATAATAGGATTAGAGGGGGGAAAAGATAATAATAACAGTTATTATAACTGTAATCCCTATGTTTAAGAAACTAGAAGACTGAATCATAGTAATTTGAGGTATGAAAGATATAAAAACAAGGCCCAAATTGAACTTTGACTGCAAATTGGTGCAACCAATATGGAAAGCAGTATGGAGATTCCTCAGAAAACTTGGAATGGAACCACCATTTGACCCAGTTATCCAACTCCTCAGCATATACCTAAAGGACTTAAAATCAGCATATTCTGGGCTGGAGATGTGGCTCAAGCAGTAGCGCGCTCGCCTGACATGCGTGCGGCCCGGGTTCGATCCTCAGCACCACATACAAACAAAGATGTTGTATCCGCCGAAAACTAAAAAATAAATATTAAAATTCTCTCTCTCTCTCTCTCTCAAAAAAAAAATCAGCATATTCTAGTGATGCAGCCACTTCAATGTTTATAGCAGCTCAATTCACAATAGCTAAACTATGAAACCAACCTAGGTGCCCTTCAACAAATGAATGGTTAAAGAAAATGTGGTATAAATACACACTGGACTATTACGTCGCCTTTAAGAAGAATAAAATTATGGCAATTTTTGGTAGATGAATGAAAGTGGAGAATATCATGCTAAGGAAAATAAGTCAATCCCAAAGAACCAAAGACCGAATATTTTCTCTGATATGCGGATGCTAGTCACAAAAAGCAGGGAAGCTTAGGGAAGAATAGAGGGACTTTGGATTAGACTGAGGGAAGTGAAGGGATGAGAGGGGGGTATGGGGGTAAAAAGGATAGTTGAATGAATCGGACATTATTACCCAACGTGCATAAATGATTACATGACTGGTGTAATTCTACTTCATATACAACCAGAAGAATGAGAAGTTATACTCCATTTAGTATTATGTGTCATATATAACTAACTAATAAGTAATTGGAACAAACAAAAAAATACAATATCTGAGAAGCAAAATACACTGGATAAATTAATGGCATTAGAAAAGGCAAAAGAAAAGACATTAGAATACATTTGGTTCTCCATATCTGTAGATTCAACCAATTTCAGGTGGAAAATATTTGTGGGTGTTTTGTTTTGTTTTAATGCTATGTTAGCTGGGTGAGATGGTACATGCCTGCAATCCCAGAGATTTGGGAGACTGGGGCAGGAGGATGGTAAGTTTGAGGCCAGCCTCATCAATTTAGTGAGGTTCTATCTCAAAATAAAACATAAAAAGAGTTGGGGATACAGTTCAGCAGTAAAGCACCACTGGATTCAACACTCAGTGCCAAAAATAAATAAATAAAAAAGCTATGGTGCTACTGAGGTGTGCCATGTAGTTAGGCCTATGATGGTTGCATCTGTACTATGTATGTACAGAATTTATTGTCACTATTTCCTAAACAATACATATTACAATGATTTATATTGTATCCACATGGTATTTTAAGTATTCTAGAAATGATTTAAAGTATAAGTCTATGGAACCAACTTAGATGCCCTTCAACAGATGAATGCATAAAGAAAATGTGGTATATATACACAATGGAATATTATTACTCAGCCTTAAAAAAGAATGAAATTATGGCATTTGCAGGTAAATGGATAAACCAAACCTAAAAAACCAAAAGCTGAGTGTTTGCCCTGATAAGTGGAAGCTAATAAAAAATGGGGGGTGGGGAGGAGAGGGAAGAATGAAAGAACTTTGGATTATGCAGAGGGGAATGAGGGGAGGGGAAGGGGTGAATGGGAATAATAGTGGAGTGAGATGGACATTACTACCCTATATACACATATGATTACAATAGTGGTGTGACTTTACACCATGTTCAGCCAGAGGAATTTGTGAACAATATGTCAAAATGCATTCTATTGTCATGTATACCTAATTAGAACAAATTAAAAAATTTTTTGGGCTGGGGATGTGGCTCAAGCGGTAGCGCGCTCGCCTGGCATGCGTGCGGCCCGGGTTCGATCCTCAGCACCACATACAAACAAAGATGTTGTATCCGTCGAAAACTAAAAAATAAATATTAAAATTCTCTCTCTCTCTCTTTCTCTCTCTCTCTCTCGAAAAAAAAATTTCAAATAAAGTATATGGGAAGATTGTTTAGGTTTTATGCAAATAATATGTGATTTTATATAAGGAACTTCATTGAGTTCATGCAGATTTTGATGTTCATGAAGTGGGTAGTGGAATCTAGAACCAATTCTCCAATACAAAAGAATGATTATGTTTTCAGCAGAGGTTCAATGACTATATGTTAGAGATGCCACAGAGAGGAAAAAAACAATAAATTAGCCCAAGATTTCAAAAACAAAAAAAGAATGATTATACACAAAAATAGTATAAAAAAATAAAATGAAAAAATACTGAAAACAATTGTATTCAGGGAGTTGTGAGACAACTTTGTCTAGCCCAATACACATGTAAATGGAGTAAGAAAAACCTCTTAAATAATGGCAGGAAATTTTCAAAATTTGAGGAAAAAGTATAAATCCACTGATTCAAGCAACTGGACAAATCCCAAACGGAAGTAAATGAAAAAATCCACAGTAAGTCACATCAAAATCAAATTGCTGTAGCTTAGTGATAAAGTGCTTATCTAGTGTTCACAAGGCCCTGGGTTCAGTCCCTAATCCTCCTTCCAAAAAAAGGAAACAAAAATTAAATTGCTTAATGTCATGATATCTTAGAAAAGAAAATCTTAAAAGCCAGACAGTAAAAAGATAAATTTCATGGAAAGGAACAAAGGTAAGAGTGGCAGATTTGTGCTCAAAAACAATACAAGTAAGAAGACAGAAGAGTAAAATAACATCTTTAAAGTATAAAAATTTGAGATTTTTTTTCCTTCTTTATGCCAAAGATTTAAGAAGATTCATAAAACTTCATAGAAGATTCTAAGTTTCTTTTTTTTTTATTGGTTGTTCACAACATTACAAAGCTCTTGACGTATCGTATTTCATACATTAGATTCAAGTGGATTATGAACTCCCAATTTTTACCCCAAATGCAGATTGCAGAATCACGTCGGGAAAAAAAAAAAAAAGAATCACGTCGGTTACACATCCACAATTTTACATAATGCCCTATTAGTAACTGTTGTATTCTGATACCTTTCCTATCCTCTACTATCCCCCCTCCCCTTCCCTCCCATCTTCTCTCTCTACCCCATCTAATGAAATTCATTTCTCTCCTTGTTTATTTTCCCTTCCCCTCACAACCTCTTATATGTAATTTTGTATAGCAATGAGGGTCTCCCTTCATTTCCATGCAATTTCCCTTTTCTCTCCCTTTCCCTCCCATCTCATATCTCTGTTTAATGTTAATCTTTTCTTCCTGCTCTTCCTCCCAAGATTCTAAGTTTCTAAGACTAATTCAAGTAGAAATTAAAAATCTAAATAATCCTATATTTATAGAAATTGAATTAGTAAATAAAAATCTTTCCTGAGGGGCTGGCTGGGGATATAGCTCATTGGTAGAGCACTTGCCACACGTGTGAGAAATGAGAAACCCTGGGTTTGATCCCCAGTATCAAGACAAACAAATACATAAAAATTTGAAAAGTCACGTCATCAGTGCTTTATAAGTAAGTATTACCAAAGAGTTAAGGAATAAATAACTCAAATCTCAATTTCACCATAAAGGAATACGCAAAAAAAACTTAAAAATTTTCCATACAAAAAAGGAAAATTGAAGTTAATACTATTTATGATACAATAATTCTGACAAAATTATTAGCAAATTGAACCTAGCAATACATTAAAAAAAAAGATCTGATTCTTCTCATGAATACAGAATAGGCTTAATATTAGAAAAATCAAATAATAAACATTATTATGTTAATAGATTAAAGGAACAAATTTGAAAACAGAGGGAAAAAACATTTGAAGCTAGGTGTGGTGGCACACATCTATAGTCTCAGTTACTTGGGAGGCTGAGGCTGGAGAAGCCTTGAGCCCAGGAGTTCCACACCAGCCTGGGAAATATAGTGAGATTTTATCTAAGAACACAAATAAAAATAAAACAAATTTAATAAAATTCAAGAAACAGTCATGAGCAGGGCACAGTAGCACATACCTGTAATCCCAAGATTTGAGGAGCTAAGGTAGGATCACAAATTCAAGGCCAGCCTAAGCAACTTTGTGAGATCCTGTCTCAAAATATAAAAACAGAGCTGGGGATATAGCTCAGTTGGGAGAGTGCTTGCCTCACATGCACAAGGCCATGGGTTCAATCCCCAGCACCACAATAAATAAATAAATATATAAATAATCAAAATACATAAAAAAATTAAAGATGAAGCTTAGTGGTAGAGTGTTTGCCTACCATGTATGAGCCCTGGGTTCAATCCCTAGCATACAAACACAAAATAGAAGCAAACACAAAACAATAACCAAAAACCCCTACAATATCAAAACACACAGGAAAAGCATTCTGTTAGGAACAATATTGTGTTGCCCACTGTTAACACTTTTACTCCCTGGTATAATGAAATGTGTAATGGTCTGAGTCAGTGAAAGCAAGGTAAGAAATAAAAGTAAAAATCAGAAAAGGAAAAAAAGGTCATCTAATTCATAGATTATATGAGTGCCCATATATATAACTCCAAAGAATCTAAATTATTGGGATAAGGAATTGAGAAGTTGGGGGTATACCTAAATACTATAGCACTTGCCACGCACATGTGTTTGGGGATTAATCTCCAGCACGGCAAAAAAAAAGAAAAAAAATTAATGAAGTAAGGAATACAAAGTCAATATACAAATATTGAATGTAGTTGCTCTTATGACCAACAATTCCATTACAATTTATTATAATCCTAGATATGTTAGCAATAAAAGCATAATAGTAAAACATATAATATATAATAGCAAGAATGATACAAAATAATGAGAGAATTATAATATTGTATTAAAAGATATTTAAAATCACATGGATTGGAAAAGCCAGGCTTACTTAATTGATAGGGTGAAAAATATCAATTCTCTCCAAAGTAATCTTTAAATTCCACACAATTTCAGATAAGAAAAAAAAATTAAACCCATAAGGTTCCCCCTTATGGGATCAAATCCAGAGTCTCTAGCATGCTAGGCAAGTACTCTACAACTGAGCAACTCCAGCCATTTTCATTTTTTATTTTAAGACAGGGTCTCTCTAAGTTGCCGGGGCTGGCCTCAAACTTGCAATTCTCTTGTCTCAGTTTCCTCAAAAGCTGATATGATAACAGGTATGTGCCATTGTACCTGTCTTCCAGTAGGTTTTTTGATAATTTTGAAAAGTCAGTTTGAAAGCGTCAACAGATTTGAGCAAACTGCCAAGAACGGCCAAAGTACTCCTATAGAAGAAAAACAAAATAGAGGAACTTACAACTATGTTATAGCCTGAATGTCTGTGTCCCCTCTAAAGTCCATGTTGAAGCCTTAACTCCCAAAGTGATAATATTTGGAGATGGGACTTTTGGAAGGATATTAGGGTTGGATAAGGTCATGAGAATAGGGGATGGTCTGATGGAATTTAAGTGCCCTTATAAAGAAGGAACACCAGAGAGCAAACTTTGGATATAAAGGAGAAGTCATGTTTGTACACACTGAGCTGTAGTCACTTACAAGCTAAGACAAGAGTCCTCAGAATAAAACTTACATTGCTATACCTTGATCTTGGACTACCCATCTTCCAGAATTGTGAGAAATAAATTTGTTATTTAAGCCTCCCAGTCTACAATATTTTGTTATGGCAGTCTCAGCAGACTTAGACACCATATATTCTAAATCTAGACAGAATAGTATTTTCTCAGGGACAAGTTGAATAATGGAACAGAACAGAAATCCTATTAATAGGAGCACACATAAAGTGATCTGATTTATAACATTTGCTGGCACTGCAGATCAGTGGTAAAAGAATGACTTTTCAACAACTGTTGCTTGAACAAGTGCTTTTCTACATTTACAAAAGAATAAATTCCTATGTCATATCACTTTCAAAGATCAATCTAAGTGGATTCTGAAAAAATTATCACAGGAGATAAAATACTTCTTAAACAGATCCAAAATATACAAATCACATAGGAAAAGATGAATTATTTTGACTACATTAAAATTAATAACCCAGCCCTTCGAGACAAGATCTTGCTAAGCTTTCCAGGCTTGTCTCAAACTTGTGATGCTCCTGCCTCAGCCTCCCAAGTAGCAAGAATTACAAGACTGTGTCACCAGGTCAGGCTATACAGAACTTCGTTGTTGTTATTTTGTGGTACTGGGAACTGAACCCAGGGTCTTTTTTTTTTTAGTTGTAGTTGGACACAATACCTTATTTTATTTACTTCTATGTGGTGCTGAGGATGGAACTCATGTGCTTGGTGAGCACTCTACTGCTGAGCCACAACCCCAGCCCTGAGAACTTTGATTCTTAAAAATAACAATGACAAACAACAACAAAAACACCACAAATGAATGAGCAAAAGACAAAAACAAACATGTTACAAAAGGGAAGTATAATAGGCCAATAAATAAAATATGATCAGCTTTCACTAATAACCAGAGAAATAAAAATTAAAGTCCTAATGATATAGCATTATACACTCACTGCAATGGCAAACACCAGCAAAACAAGTATGCCAAAATGTTGAAAAACAGAAACAATTATATGCTGCTGGTAGAAGTATAACTTGGTACAATCACTCTGACTTCACTGATAAAAGCTGTGCATGGGCTCATCCTAAAATCCCAATCTACTCCTCCCCATTCCAATTCTGAAGAAAACTTTACCCAAGCGAATCAAGAAATATGTATAAGAATGTTCAATAACAATACTGTCTGCAACAGCAAAAAACTAAAAATAATCCAAATGTTACATCAAGAGTAAAAATGGTAAGTAGCTAATCTTCATACCAAGGAATACTACAGAGCCATGTTGAATGAGTTATATGGCTACATACAACTGTGAAAGAGACGTGAAAGTTGTCAGAAATCATAATGGAGTCACTTATATCAACACAACCAAAAAAAAAAAAAAGTAAATAAAGCTGAGAAGTTATGGAAGGAAGAGTTCTTGCGCATGATTGCCTGATAGTAACTACCACAAAAGACTGCTAGAACCACAAGCTTCCACAGAGGCCACCACAGCCATACACAAAACACACTTCTCCAAGAATATCTGCTCAGCAACCATCTGTTCAACCTTAGACTGATGCCACTTGTTATTAATCAATATGGCCAAAGACTGTTTCAAAATATCTGATGTAATCCTACCCATTTTTTTTCTTTAAAAACTTCCTCTTGCCACAGCCACTCTGAATACACCCGTAGTTTACTATGGCATGTGAATTCCCATCGCAATGCTGTACTATTCCCAAATAAATATCACAAAAATCTATATGAATCTTAGGAACATAAAATTGAGCCAAAAAAAAAAAAAAAAAAAAAAAGCAAGCCCCAGAAGAACAAGAACACACACAGTATGATTCTATCTGGTTCAAGTTCAAAAACAGGACTTTGTTTAGGGATATAGGCATATGTGGTAAAACTCTAAAACAAGTTTTTAAGGACTAGGTACTGAGCAGCCTGCCTGGCCACAGTCAGCAGGGTGGGAAGAGAAGGGCACATGAAGGACATGAATGAATGGGAAGCTGAATAACAAGAAGTCTCATGATAGCAGAAGCCACTAGGTGGGAAAAGGAAAAGGTTCCAGAGCTGGAAGCATTTCAATGCAAAGGAAGCACTATTTTCACCACCAAGTAGTCCAGTGGACAAAAGTCAGAAAGCCTGAACTACCCTTGAGACATGGACAATCCTATAGATGCTGCCATTAACTTGCACTACAAACTTAGTAAAGTTTTCCCCTTCTATGAGGCTCAGGCTTTGAATGCTCAAAACAAATATTTTCAAGGGTTGAAAAAGACAGAAATTTCAAACTCATCCGGTTTCAACTAGAGGCAGATTTATCAAGACACTTTACGATACTTGAGCTTCAGGACCATTTACCTGACTAAGCTCCATTCTAAGACCTGAGAAAAGTCCTACCCATTTTACAATGTTTTCTTGTAAGAGATCCCCGAAATGTTTACTTCAAGCCCCACAAACCCAGTTAATCTCTGTCCTAAACCCTGAAGTGGTAAAATGCTTAACATACAGCCTCCTGTTTAAATTTTTTACTTCTATTGAATTTTCCTGTCTCAGAAAACTAGATTTCCCTCAGGAACTAAAAAAATTTGAAATCTAAGCTCTTGAAAGAATGCGACTGACAAGGACCCAGAAATCACTGGCTGTTTCTTTTATCCTCTAACAAAGACCTAGGATATACTGAACCTTGCTGGATATCAATAAAATGTAGGATTTGTTTTCTAATAAGGTCCTCTGCTAAGAAGCCGCAATCTAATTTGGGCAAGTGTCTTTGTTAAATACTATAACTGGCTTAAGGATGACAGTGTACAACCAACTCTGTGTTGTGCCTATAACCTGCTTTCAAACACTGTGTGATCTTGCTCGACAGCTGGTAGCACTGACACACACTGAGTGACTTCCACAAATCTTTTTAAATCCCACGTCTTCTGCACCAGGACCTGGAAATGCAGAAATGAAAGGCCCATCATGACACAGGCATGTAACAGATGCTACAACCACCTCAGCACTTTGTGGTCTGAAAACCAGAACTCCTTGCGCTTTGTCTTCTACATGAATGGAGGAGCCAAACCAGTGATCTGAGAACAGGGAGAGGAATTTGCCACCAGATAGAATATTTTCAACAAGAAGAACAAATCATCCAGAAAGGGGATTTGCTCAGTAGAGGTTGAGGAATTTGTGAAATCAGAACTCTTCCTTAACAAAAAGACTATATTCAACAGGGAAATAATAGGACTTGCAATAAAATGTTACTTGGTGCCTGGGGATGTAGCTCGCTTGCCTATAAGCATGAGGTCCAGGGTTCCATCACACATGGAAGTATTTTGAAGAAGCCAAAAAGGAATCTGGAGTAAATCTCCATGAAATCCATGCAAGACCAAAAAACGTTCTTGAGAAATTTACTATCAGTAAAAATATTACCAGCTTGGACTGAAAGAGACAGAAAAGAGAAAAATGAAAAGAAGCTGCTGAACTCTGAGAAATCTACTTCAAGAAGCAGGCTGACAGAACTATTTACCCACAAACAGGGTGCTACCTTTCACAGAGATATGAAAATTTGAGTTCACAGCCATAAGTCACAAACCATGAACCAGAGGGAAACCAAGAGCTCAGAGGGTAGAACCAAGAACCAAAGGAGAAGAGCTGAAGCCATTGAGAATTATTCCCAGGCCTTCAGTTCATGGAAAAGGAAGAGGGCTGAACCAAGAACCCAGAAGGCAAAACCATGTGCTCAGAGAATAGAACAAAGAGCCCAAAGGGTAAAGTTGAGAGCTGCAGGAGATAATTCCCAGACCTCAACTTTAACCAAGAAAATGGAGTTGTTACCAGGATTTTAGGGCTGCCTTTTCACCTTCTATGTTCTCCATTTCTGGAATCTGAACACTTACCAGTTGCACTTCTATGTTGGGAGAGCTGGGGGCAAATAACCTGTCTCTTTAGTTTCACAGGTCCATAGACAAGGAGATGATCTGAATTTAGAAGCCATACTTGATACACTACACTCCTGAGCTTTGTCTATAAGGGGTTCAGATGATCTCAATGATGAGATTTGGGATATCTGAGTCCATGAGATTTAGGACTTTGAACTATTGCTATATTGGGATAAGATCCTTAAAAGGAGGTAACTATATTTTACATGAAGGAGGGATATGAATCTTGAGAGCCAGAGGGTAGAATGATATGAGAGTTTCAAGGTTGGTTCTGGTTGCTGAGATAGAAATGGTCCCAGGGCAAAGACCTCTGAGAAGAGGTGCTGAAAACAGTCCCTGGATGGCAACCAGCAACAAAATGGAGACCTTAGACCTACAGTAGAGGGAACTGTGGACCAAACACTTTGATGAGTTTGGGAGTCGATTCTTCCCTAGAGTCTCTAGATGAGAACCTAGCCTGGAAGATCTTTGACTTCAGCCTAATTAGACCTGGATCCAGCTAAACTTGCCTCAAATTCTAATCTACAGAACTGTTAGATAATAAGTAGGTGTTGTTTTAAGCTACTAAATTAGTGGTAATTTTGTTATACAGCTGTAGAAAACTAATCCAGATTTTGTTTAGGTCTACAAATTCTATTTCTGAAATGCTGCTGCTCAAACACATTCTGAGAGAAATGTCAGATGGCAACAAGAGAACCAGGTGCAGTCCTGAGACAAGCCCTTGTACTTGTGAAACCAGCATAGGTTTCCTCATCTATAAGTGGGTGGATCAAAGGAGAAAAACTGTAAGAAGACACTGCAACTCCAACAAGCCTTTTCAAACAGCAGATGTATTATTAATCATAACACCCATGCTAATATCCGCAAACTAGGGATCCAGACAAGCCAAGAACAGAAAAGCCATAGCTGCTTACCTTCTTCAGGCGAGGACTGTAAATTGCTGGAATAAAGATATGCTCCTTCTCCTCCTGTTAGAAAAGTGCCCAGGAAACACTCATCTCGCTTTAAAGAACAACAAAGCAAAAACATAGATGATTTGTAGTAAATACAGAATAAAAAATCCTGCCAAATATTGTCTGTGTAAAAAAACAGAGTCAAACTCAGACATACCCAATTTCTTCCATTATCTTTGGCATTTGCTCTTTTTGGTATATTACTGGCATCTATTTTTTTGGGGGGTGGGGTACTGGGGCACTCTACAACCTAGCTACATCCCTATCCCTTTTTATTTTCTATTTTGAGATAGAATCCCACTGAGTTGCTGAGGCTTGCCTCAAATCTGTAATCCTTTTGTGCCTGGCTGCCATACTTGATTGGTGCTGAGAAAAGAAATGTAAAGGTCCTCTCTGAGTCCAGGCACCAAAGCCTGCAATTCCTGCTCAAGTCCCAGTGGATTTACTTCTGTGAAAATGGAGTTCAGGTTCTCAGTGGCCTAAAGCTTTGGCATCTCAGCTTTCCATGTCTAAGTCAATCTAGGATCTGCTATGATTAATACTGGGAGACTTTTTATTTTTTTTTTAATTTTTTTATTTTTTAAATATTTTTTATTTTTTAGTATTCAGTGGACACAACATCTTTGTTTGTATGTGGTGCTGAGGATCGAACCCGGGCCGCACGCATGCCAGGTGAGCGCGCTACTGCTTGAGCCACATCTCCAGCCCCTGGGAGACTTTTTAAAAACCCAAATTGTCTAAATGGCAGAAAGAATCCTTCTAATTTCATCCCCTATTAGTGGTTATTTCCAGATGTCTGCTGGGAAGGGGAAGAATACAAATAGGAATTGAAGACAAAGAACTACAGATCCCTTAGATTAGTGGTAAAATAAAATTTTTAAAGTTATCTTCAGGAATTGTTTACATTCGATGTTTGCAGGATGCTGATGCTAGAAAAAGGCTGCTTACCCTCACTGCTTGCTGGGTTTTCTCAGACAATTTTACTTCATCATCTTCTACCTGCGTCCAATAGAAATGCAGATTTTCAATTTACTACTTCAAGAGCAAAATCCTGCTGAGTACCCCCTCTGTGTTCAAATATCTACAGGAGACTATCTAGGCAGTCCCTCTACCACGTCCAGTGCTCTCAGGCCCTGATATGCTGGCAGAAATGGCTGCTATTCATCAGGGCTCAGAGCACAAGGCCACAGTAGGCTCTCTCACTGAGATTCTCAGATCCAGCGAATGAGCCTAAGATCTGTGGGTAGGATGTGTTAATCTCCAGTTACATGTCACTTCAAAAGAAAAATAATTATTATTAGGGATGAAGAAATGATAATATATTAAAATATTTTCAGAGTGTGTTCTCATTTAAACATGTTCATGTTAGAAGATGACTCTTAGTTCTTCCCTGTCCATATCAGAACTGTAGAAATAGAATACAAATAGATTCTAAGTTTAGGCCCTTAGACTATCAAATATCAGACTCTCTGCTATCATGCTTTCTATGACCCAAGGCAGTAGAGTTTTGGACCGAGTCCTGCTGAGGAAGATGGAAAATTTCTACATGTGGAGAGATGTTGTGAAAAATCAGTAGCAATCATTCTGGCCAGAGCAAGGAGCTACAGGTCCACTTCTCACAATCTGTGTAACTGTGGACAGGCAGATCCCCATGGGGGTCGTGAAATGTATCCCCTGGATATTATCAACTTCTAATCCTCAGTTTCCTCATCCATAACATGAGGGGATTAATTTCTTCCTTGCACAATTTAATAATTCGTACAACATAGCTCTTTTCTTTTTAAATGTTCTAAGAATATGAGCGAGCTAAAGAAATGAGATTTGTTCATATAACGAGAAAGGGCTGAGATAAAACTACTACTCCTGAATGATGGTTAGCTTAGGATCTGACATCCCACAAGGGACCCAACAAAAAGGCTCCTCCTCAAATGTCTTCCCCGTATTTTTCATGTTTGGGTCCAATTTCATCTATGAATGATACTGACCAGCCAGGAGCAGAATCTGGGTATGGCAGCTGTCAGGACTATGCAGCTGGTCTCTGTGATAACAGTGCCATCTGTAGGAAGACCATGGACATTCCAGTTACTTCCAACCACCTCAGCCCACCTTGCAGGCCCTTCCCCTTGGGAGAAAAGGTTCCTCTTATTGGTATAAAGAGTCCGATGCCCTCAGAAAAGGAGAACTTCTCATCTGGGGACAGAGAGACTAATAAGTGTATAGAGACAGGTTTTCCCATGTTATTAACTTGAGTATTTTTTAGAACAAATAGAAACACATTTAAGTGAAGAATCCTTCATTAGCCCTTTTTATCTTTATTTTTAATTTTTATCAAGGTAGTACAGGTACTATAGATATACATATTTAAATCAAACAGAACACTATCAGGATTGTCCTATCAGCATTGGATATTACCATTCTTTAATATTTTTTGTCAACATAATGGGTTAAAAAAACAGTGCCTAATAACTGTTTCAAATTGCTTCCACTTGATTATTACTGAGGCTGTATATCTTCATTCCTATAAATCCCCCCCCCCAACTTTTTTGTGTTTCACTTCTGTGAATAGTCTGTTCACACTTTTTGCCCATTTCCCCACTGGGAAGCATATCTTTTTCTTATTAGTTTACAAGAGCTCTTCATAAATTTGAATATACACCATTGGCTTATTTTAAATTTTTCATCAATTTATATTGGTCTTATGCCTTAGTTTTATGGCTTACTTTGTCAAAAAAATTTTTTCCAATGTTTGCTTTATAAAGACCACATATACTTACCCTTTTCTTTAACTAAGATCTGAGATGTCAAAAATGATTCTGAGAAGACCACAGATCCTAAGCACCCTCTTCCTCCCAGCAAATCAGGAATATCATAGACAGTCATACAAGCCTGTATCAAATGAGAAATCAGAGTTGTAGCAGTCTCCAGCCCAACACCTTCAAGGAGAATTCCCTAAGATACAGGCCACAAAACACTGCTTTAAAACACATGGCAAAAATAAACTGGAAAGTTTCTTAGGAAAACAAACTGTCCTGAAATACACCTTGAACTTCTGGAACACTCAGGCTTCTTTCCAGAGACATACTTGGACTAGAAGGAGAGCATCTTTATGCTTCTATAAATGCTCTCTCAAGGTGTTATTCTATGAGTATTCTGAGAGGCAACACAGCTGCCTTTTTTTTTTTTTTAATGGGGTCTCGTTATTTTGCCCAGACTGGTCTCAAACTTGCAATCTTCCTGCCTCAGCCCCCCAGGGATCTAGGATTAAAGGTATCTTCGTTCTTAACTATGACTGGCTCCCAGCCTATCAGAGTTTGTGGTGTTTCCTCTAAGTTTCTGTACACATTCATAGCTTCACATCCCCACACTGTCACACTCTGTCCAGCGGTTTAGGCTTGAGTTTTGAACAAGCCCAGAAAGACTGTCATTCATTTGGTATACACGTGTCTTCATGGATATTTTTGTGTACATTTAAGTACATATTCTTTCAGTATAGCAGTCCTTCTGTATCTGTGGTTTCACTTTCTTCAACCTCAGTACTCACAGTAAAATGTGGTCTGAAAATATTAAATAGAAAATTCCCCAAATAAACAATTCATGAAGTCTAAATTCTGAGCTCTTCTAAGTAGCATGATGAAATCTTGTACTATCCTCTTCCATCCTGCCCAGAGTGTGAAACATCCCTTTGTCCAGTGTGTCTGTACTTTATACAGTACTGTCTGTTAGTCACTTAATAGTCACCTCGGCTATTAGATTATCATGGTTTTCAAAGGGGTTACATTCAAGTAACCATATTTTACTTAATGATGACCCCAAAGCATAAGAGTAGTAATGCTGGAAATTTTATTACAGTATATTATTGTAATTATTCTACTATTATCATCATCATACTGTGCCTGATTTTATAAATTAGACTTCACTATAGGTATGCATGAATACGAAAAAATACAGTATATATACAGTACTATCCATCGTTTCAGGTACCCACTGAGAGTCTTGGAATATATTCTTTGTGGGTAGGCATGAAACAACTGTACCAAATAAAAGTACCGGTTTCAGTAGCCCAGAAATAAAATTAGAGCAACTCTAATTAGAGTATGCTCCTAAAAGCTGGTAAGAAAGCCCCTCAGCACAAAAGGAGAGAAAACAGAACAAATCTGTGGAGAAAGCTATAAAAGAAACACAGGGTGGGGGGAGGGGGCCTGGGTTGTGGCTCAGCGGTAGACTGCTCACCTAGCTCATATAAGGCACTGGGTTCAGTCCTCAGCACCAGATAAAAATAAATAAATAAAATAAAGGTATTGTGTCCAACTATGACTAAAAAAATCTTAAAAAAAAAAGAAACACAGAGGGATTTGGTTATAGATCAGTGGTACAGCTCTTGCCTAGCATGTATGAGGCACTGGGTTCGATTTGCAGCATCACATGTAAGTAAGTAAATAAATAAATTAAATAAACAGCCATCATCAACTAATAAAAAATATTAGATAACGAGAAAGAAACACAGAAACCAGGTATGGTGGTTGTGTGCTTCTAATTCCAGTTACTCAAGTGCTAGAATCCTCTGAGCCTAGATGTTCCAGACCAGCTTGGTAACACGGCAAGACCTTATATCTAAACAAACAAACAAACAAACAAACAAACAAACAAAAACCAGGAAGGAAGAAAAATAAAAGAAACACCACAGAAAGTGGGTAGAAGTATATAAGCCAGAGCTAGGGTCTGGGTATGGGATGACCATGAAGATCTGGTGAGGGACATGGGATAAGCAGTACAACAAGCCTATCAGGTTAGGTCCTCTCCCTCTTAACCTGAGCATTGTTGATTAGTGGGGTGCAGAGTTTCTGAAGCTAAGTCCATTACTGCACATTATTATCCTTGCTTGAGGCCCCTGATCTACCCCTAGGACAGAGACAAAAAAAAAATGGGGCACTTGAAGAAAATGCTGGATTCTTTTGTTTTGTTCTGATACTAGGGACTAATGTCACATATCATCACTGATCTACATTGCTACATGCCAAGTTTCTTTAATTTTGAGGAATATTTATTTTATTCATCAATTTGTTAAGGGTCTTGCTACGTTGCTGAGATTTGTCTTGAAATTGTGATCCTCCTGCCTCAGCCTCCCAAGTTGCTGGGATTACAGGTGTAAACCACAGTAACCAGCTAGGAACTGCTGGATTCTTAAGTAAAGAACACAGAAGGGTTGAAAAGAAAAAAAAAAACACAATCAAAGCCAAGTCCCTGATTTTCAAAGTTGTCATGATAATAGGGTGAACTGACAAGTAGGCTTTTATGTTTGAGTTAATTTTCTGATTAGGCTTAATAATTGGAAGGTTTATTTAAATCTTTCTCAAGGGATTTAAAAAAATTGTAGTTGTAGATGGATAGAATGCCTTTAATTTTTTTGTATATGGTGTTAAGGATCAAACCCAGTGCCTCACACATGCTAGGCAAGCACTCTGCCACTGAGCCCCAACCCCAGGCCTCTCAAGGGATTTTGAGCATCTGATAACACAGAGTTTCACTGGTTACATGGTCCTTCGTAAGTGACAGTGGGAATCCTACTTCTTTCTTTGGTTTCCAGATCAATCAAGTAAACAGATCCTGTGGCTTTCTGATCCTTCACTTTCATATTTGGTCACTGGTATTAAGGAAGGGGAGAGAGAACATTGGAAAAAAATACATGTAACATTTTTTGGATACTTGCCAGGTATTTGCCACTTTGTGGCATGGGGAGAGGAAAAAATACAACATAGTACCTATCTCTTCAGGATATCTATAATGTGTAGCTATAGAGACAAGAGCTTACAGAAAAGTGAAGTGACATATTAGTTCAGAATTATTTCCTAATTTACATAGTATAAACTACATATCCTATAAGAACACAGTACTTATAGGGAAGAAATCAATAGAGAAAGCTTCAAGGAAGAGGCAGAACTTCATATCTGCCTGATCCTGGAAAGAAAGCATAAAATTCCTGACTACTCTTTCTTATTTCATTAGCTGCTAATAAATTTATACCTAAAAAAATATGACAGGGTCTCATTATATTGCCCAGGGGGCCTTGAACTCCTGGCTTCAAGTGATCCTCCTGCCTCAGTCTCCCAAGTAGCTGGGACTATGGTAACACTGCATTGTGCCCAGCTTTCAATACATACTTAACATAAGAATATGATTCTATTGGGCTTCTAGTCACATACTATTGTGCAAAGCACCTTCCAAAGCACTGCACAAGAATCCAAGGAGAGAAGCCAGGAATTTAAAATTTAGCAAGGTGATAAAGTATTATCACCCCAGTGTCATAAAGTATTTCCCAATATCTTGATATCACAAAAAAAGTCTAAAATAGTTCTAAAAGAACAATACCACAAAATGCTGACAGACAGGGACCAAATACATTATAAAACATTAATTACTCACAACTTAAAAAATTACCCTAGTCAGGCTTGGTGGCACACACCTGTAATCCTAGCTATTCAGGAGGCTGAGGCAGGAGGATTGCAAGTTCAAAGCCAGTCTCAGCAACTCAGCAAGACCCTTCGCAACTCAGTGAAACCCTGTCTCTAAATAAAACATAAAAAAGGGCTAAGCTTGTGGCTCAGTGGCTTAAGCACCCCTGGGTTAAATCCCCAGTACCCCTCCTCCCAAATTACCCTGTTGTATTATTCTCTACAGATGAGAAAACACTACTGACAAGCCCTTTGAGCTGCTTTTCCACCAGTGATGGTGATGGGAATGCATCTATACTAAGTCGTCTACAGTTGCCCACTTACCATGACCAAAGTGTGCTAGAATTAAGGCTCAGGCAGTGGCCACAGAACAAACTTAAGGTATAACTTGTGCACATGCATACTTCAACCAGATTCTTGGCTGGATAGCCACCATCCTCTAATGCACTGTTTGCCAACCCTCTTCACACCAGGATGCAGTGGAATAAATGGAGCACTTGGCTTGTGGCTGAAGCTGGCTTAGAAAATTCTGATTCCCTCAGGCTATGCCATACCATCCCAGGGACCAATAGCTCATTATGTCTCTAAACTATTCTGCTCCACTTCACTGGAGACCCAGGCCTTTGTTGATTATTGTTTGTTTAATGGATCTTCCCAGCTCCCTGTTAAAGGCATCAACTCAGGTCTTAGAATGCAAAAGAAGCCACTAAAACCTGTTGGTCCATTGGTAAAGGCAGGTTTGTCCTCAGAACAGTCTTAGTTACTTGGACACACCTACCTATTCCCACCTCACCCCTTTCAGGTGTCCCTCTACAGGCCATTCCTAGCCAGCTGATGCTAGGAGCCACAAGCAAATATACGATGTATGGCACCTTTGGTTGTAAAGTGACGCCAGCTAGCCACTGAGATATGATTATGTTAAGATTTACATTCATATGGAAATTGGACTCCCGCTGTTCACCCTGGCCTGCTACCGGACTCATGTTCGGGACTCATGGAGAGTTCCCATTGGTTGGGGAAGGATAGTAAGAGGAAATTCCGGGGGAGGTCCGGGGGACCCCCGGTTCTGGGAGACCCCCGGTTCCGGGAGACGGGGAGGTTCCGGTAGACGCCCGCGTGGGAGGACTGGGTTTGGCTTGCCGGCGCCTACAGAGTATTGGCGGCTTTTTCAAAATAAAGTTTTGTTCCTGCTTGAGTGGCTCGTGATTCTGTGCCCAGCCAAGACTGCGGCATGCTGATGTATATATAATAGCTCTGCTTACCGTTTTCACAAAGGATAAACTATCTTCACCCTCCAGAGGCACAATTCTGTAAGAGGAAAGATATGGGAGATGACATTTTTAACTGCACCAAAACTTACAATGTTCTTTTTTCAACTTGGTAACAACTCACAGACTCAGATTTCTCTCAAGGATTTTTAAAACACTATGAAATTCTGTTTTGAATTCCAGTATGCAGAATTAGCATGTGGGTAACTGGAGTGAACTCATTTACTCCAGTGGGAAGCACTCAAGAGTGCAGAGGCTCAGATGAATACAGCCAGTCTGAACCCAAGTCTGGATTGGTACCTTGGCCAAGAATGGAACTGTGAGAAGATCAATGAAGGTCGCAGCTACAAGGCAGCCTCTCCTCTCTTTATGTTCTTCAACTTAATCATGGAAGAAGATACCAAAATCAGACACTCACCTTCCTTGATTATTCACAGCATGTATATGAAAAGCCATCTTGGAGCTGTAGACCAAAACCAAAACACAATAGAAGTCAGTCTGTTCTTGCTGACTACTGTGTTATCCTAGCTTTACACAGATTTACCTCAGTTATTTTAGATACCTCTCCCTGGGTCCCATGCCATCAGAAAGTGTGGAGCCAGTATCTGACCCCAGGCCCTGCCTGCTAGTTCTCAAGGGCTATCTTGACTCTTGCAGACTGCCTGTGGCCCTCGACTGGCATGATAACACTTCTGCTCCTCAGCCTCTATATACTGTCCTGAAATTCCTGCTCTTCATCAACCTTGAGTCAAACTGCCAGTTTCGCTCTACACTCCAGCAAAGGCCACATCTCTGCTACTCACAGTTAGTTGCTAAGGAACCAAAGGCAGGGCTAGGTCTTCAGAGCTGAGGAATAACCAGAAAACCCTTCTGGTTTACTCTTTGTAAAATAAAGTTTCTAAATAATATAAGCCGAATGTCATGCCTTAAGAAATACTAGTTAGTAACACACTAACTTCAGTGTACATTCATGGCTCCCTCCACCTTCCTCTCTAGGCAGGTGATCTGCTAATGTGATGCAGTGTGAGTCCTCAGTAAAGTAACTCTTGTGGAGAGAAATGAGCGGGGCTCTAGGTGAAGGACTGACTCAGGGACTCTCCTCCCATTACTCAGTGTTTTCTCCATATGCCTTCTTCCAGTTAGGGTGATACACTCAGGCCTAGGAAGCTTTGGGTTTGAGAAGTGGCCTGGACAAAATCCCAAGGCAAAGGATAAATAGAATGACTATTTCAGCCAAGTTCACTATAATAGCAAATAAGATCTACATACCTAAACAGTCTATTAGATGGACAGTTTCAGGAAATAGATATAGAGGCTACCTATCCTGCCTAACAAGTTATAGCCAGAAAGTGAAGGAACTTTCATAAACTTAGACCTGCCAGTAACAGACAATGCAGAGCAGCACAAGGACTAATGGAACAGGTTTCTCCTATCTGTCCTCTTCCACGGCCAAAACAAAAAGACCCAGAAGACCCAGGGGAAAGGAGACCTGAAGCAAAAGGAAGCCTTGCACCACTGAGTTCTGCATCTTCTGGAGCTACAGCAATAGAATAGAATTCTTTTTGTTTGATCAACTGGCTGATATAACTATCAAACACTCCTTCTCATTATCCAGGGTTGTAGGTATTAGAAAACAAGGGTCATGGGAGTGGAGGCATGATAGCACACCCCAGAAATATGAATTCATTCTTCCTTCCTTCCTATCTATTTTGCAGTGCTAGGGACTGAAAACTATCTATTTATTTATGTTGAAGTGCAGGGAACTGAATTCATGCTAGGAAAGCACCATATCCTCAAGCTCTAGGAGTCTTTTTGTGGGTTTTTTTTTGGGGGGGGGGAGGGCAGGACTAGGGAAACCCAGGAATGCTCTACCACTGAGCTACACTCCTAAGCCCTTTCATTTTATTTTTTAAATTTTGAGATATGGTCTCATTAAGTTGCTGAGCTGGCCTTGAACTTATGATCTTCCTGCCCCAGCCTCCTGAGTTGCTGAGATTACAGGAAGGTGCCAATATGCTTGGCCCCAGAAGTATTCTTTTTTTTTTTAAAGATAGGAAGGAGGGGAAATTGGGGGAATGGTTTGCAATTTTATTTTATTTTTTTTTTAAAGACAGAGTGAGAGAGGAGACAGAGAGAGAGAGAGAATTTTTAATATTTATTTTTTAGTTCTCGGTGGACACAACATCTTTGTTGGTATGTGGTGCTGAGGATCGAACCCGGGCCGCACGCATGCCAGGCGAGCGCACTACCGCTTGAGCCACATCTCCAGCCCCCAGAAATATTCTTAAACTCTCCAATATTGATGTTTTTTGTACCCTTCGCATAAAAGTACACAAAGTGATCCTCCTGTGAGATGGGGATTAAGTAGACTGAGTTCATGAAGATTTAGCTCTGTACAAAGTCCTATAAGAGATGCAGAGGGACATGCAGGGAGATGTGATGGAAGGCTGCAAGAAGTCATATTTCCAGAGCATCTAGTCCCAAGACTCAGGGTTTCTATCATCTAAGAGGCAGATCAGAACTATGGTAAGTCTCTTCTAAGCAGTGACTATCTTCATGTGCCAGCTTCCTTCCCCCAACAAATCTATCTCTAAGGTCCCTGACTTTACCCTTCTAACTTTATTTTGGAATCAGACCTATGAAATCTCCTAAGGTTCTGGTATGAATCTGCCTCACATTCTAGCCTCAAAAGATGTGCAAGTGTTCCTCATATAGTTCCTCTGGTTTTGGCTCTTAGCTTGTCAAATAAAGTCTTGATCATGAGTGATTCTCCTTCATATATATCATTATTTTTACTGAATGTTTTTACTGAAACATTTCTCAAAGGGAAGATGGAATATAAATTACAAGGGACAAGAGTATTTTAGAAAACAAATCAAAAAAATTCCTTGTAAAAAGAACATCAACCATTGCTTACCATAGGGCTGTCTTAAACTGAACCAGCTCAAAGGAATCTAACTCAGATACCAGAGTCTGCTCTGCTACCTCTTTGGCCTGTTGAGAGAGAGCAAGAGAATGAATTAGCTTTCAAGCAGTAAAAAATACACATATCACTGACAGGAAGGGACCTTCTAACAGTTGGCTGGTGTCTTCTATGTAACTACTCTGTATACGTCAAGAGACTAAAGTGTAAATAAACATCATGTTAAGGGAAACAGGGCTCTTACTTTCTTCAGGCCTGTCTCATAGGAAAAAAAAAACTGCCTTCAGGCAGATGGGCACTGGCACTTGATCTGCCAGAGAGACATGAGCAGCTGGGGTGATGCTGATAGTATGTGAAGTCTAGAAAAGGGCTCCCCGCTCCCCTAACTCTAGTAGAGGGACCACTGCTCTTAGTCCCTGCCAGACACTAAGAATATTTAAATAGCTAGAGTTACAAAAGATCAGTTAGAAAACAAAGGTGTAGGAACAGAAGGGTATCCCATGGCTTTGCATAGGCCCTATGGTAGGTAGAAGTTAAAGGGCTGAATAATCTTGCATCAGTACAGAGATTCCAGGATTCAAGTTCAGTGAGGAGGGGAGATGGTAAGGGGCTGGTGACTATGTCTAAGGTCTTTCTCACATCTACATCATACACAACCTTTCCAATATCAACTGGTTTCCTTCAGAAAAGGTCCTATTGGCATTGGGAGGCATCAAGCTGACTCTTCTCATCTCCTTACTATGTCAGATTTAGGAATCCAACTCAGCAGGCCAGGTTAATCATGAAACATCAAGGAAGAAAATGGTCAGAGACCGAGAACATGCATGCTTGTCTAGGAAAGGCAAGTCAGATTTTCTAGTCTATAGCTGATTTTTTAAACACTGGATTATAGGAAACCAAACTAAGTAGCTCAAAAAAAAAAAAAAAAAAAAACTTACCTAACTATTAAAACTCACAGCAGAATAATCTATAGTTAACTTCTAAAAGCATTCTGTTTAAACTGAACATAACAATGTACTACAGAATGACTTTAACACAACCAGATGTCTACAAAGAAGTGCTGATGAGTTGTCACTGATAAAACAACAGCAGCATGGCCATAGGCAGCAGAAGCTCAGCACTCCACAGGCATCTCTGCCTGGTGCCATGGAGGCCCGAGTTCACACAAAAGTGAGAACTCCAAGATGTCCAAAGATAAACAAATGGTTAGGATGCTTTACATTAAATAATGACCACGGAAAGAGAAACATGGTATTTAAATTACCTTTGTTAGACTGGAAGCTTTAGCATAACATGCAATGCCAGCCAAAACAGCCTCAATAACAGCAGCATATATCTGGGACAAGAGCCTACTTTAAAAACAAAAAATAATTGTTAACTATAGTAACATGAGATTTCATCATAAGCTGCATGCACATAAACAACAGTCCCCAAGGAAATGATTTTTAAATAGAATGACAAAAGTGCAAAAAATGAAACTCATTGAAAAAAGAAACTCACTGAAAAATGAACTCTTAAGTCACATGCCTATTTGATTTATACTTTACTCTTGTTAAACCATCTTAAAGTCAGCTCCTCTGAACTCTGCTCGAAAGTCCAACCCTCCCTGTTTGGGATCAAAGAGAATAAAACTAGTAGGCTCCCTGAGCACCATATGTGCAGGGGCAGCTACCCACAGATCAAAAATCCTTCAGGGATGGGATTGTGGCTCAGTGGCAGAGTGCTTGCATCGCAGGTATGAGGCATTGGATTCAATCCTCAGCACCACAAAAATAAATAAATAAAATAAAGTTATTTAAAAAAAAAAAAGAATCCCTTCAGTGCAAAGATACACACTTGAAGCTTTTCCAGGGACTAGTCACACCACATCTAAACACTGGTTGCTATAGAACCCCAGGGCAGGAACTCTTAGAGAGCAAGAGAGATTTTCTGGCTGAAGGGAGTTCACTTAAATTCAGATTAAACAGCTGCAGGCCACTTTCTAAGCAGCCTGCCTGATCAAAAATGTCAAGAAAAGGGTCTGGGGATGTGGCTCAAGCAGTAATGCGCTTGCCTGGCATGCACGGGGTGCTGGGTTCGATCCTCAGCACCACATAAAATAAAATAAAGATGAAAAAAAAAGTCAAGAATGCTTCTGAGAGGATCTCTCATCTTTCCCTCAATCCAAAGCCATTATAAAAAGGTTTTCTTCTTTGCTAGACAGAGATTTCCACAAAGGTATTCAGAAAATCCAAGTCTGAGCCCCTTTATGGAAAGGTTTCTGGAAATTGCTATTTTGGGCTAGATAATTCTTTGTTGTAGGGTCTGTGTCTGTCCTGCATTGTACGAGGTTTATTTAGCAACATCCCTTACTTCTACTCACTAGACACCAATAGAACCCTCTAGTTGTGACAATCAAGTGTCTTCACACCTTGTCAAATGTGCCCAGGGTTGGGAATATAGGGGTATGAGGCAGAATTGCCCTTGGTAGAGAACCACCTGCTTTACAGAAAGGAGGCCCAGGCTCTTCTCAATTAAGACATTATAGAGAGAAGGTACTCATCCACATGGCAAAGGCTCATCTGAAAGGCAAGGGAGGTGCCCAGTAAGGTACGAACATGGCCTCACAAAGAATATGTCTGTTTTTAAGCCTGTAACAGGAAGAGGAAGCAACAGGAATTTGAAAGTGGGAAGAAACACAAAAATAATCTGGTCTAATTCTCTTAGAATGGTGGAAGCAAGCAGAGCCTCTTGAGGTGAAGTGGGCTATCTAAGGGCACAGAAATTCATGGCAGACCTGAACTTGGCTCTACTTTCGGCCTGGTGCCTTTCTGCTGTGACACATCACCCTGCTATCTCCTTCAATTCTTCCTTGGCTTCTGCACCTCCATTTCACAGCCAAGAGATTTTAGTTGGGTTGAAAAAGAAAAAGGGACAGAGTGTTCCATAGCAAAACAACAACTTCAGAGAGTAACATATCCTTTAGACTGCTGGCCAGAGCAGAGGGTCTACCTAGTAGGAAGGGACCTGGCAGGGACACTGTCAATGAGCTTTGCAACTTCCAGGTGAGAACACAAAAATCCTCCATACCACCACACTAGGGTAAAGTTTTATAATGGTCAACCCCAAAGACATGTAAAGATATCCCCTTCCCTGGCTTGACTCAAACATCAGTCAGTCCAGCATTGGTCAACTTCCCTTCTTGGCCTTCCTTTACACAGATCCTAAGACAAGAGCCCTATACACAGGCCAATACCTGGTTACTGACCCTTAAAATGGACTTGGTAGTGCTGCTGTTTCCTTCACTAGGACTCCACAAGGCCCAAGTTCCACCAGCTCTGTGACTCTCCTGACTTGGGCATAAGTACCTCTTAATACCAGGTCCCGATGCAGAGACCCAATGAATTTGGTTTAGGCAAAATGTCTTAAGGGTCTCCAGAATGAAGATCCTAGGCAGTGACTAAGCACATCTGTCAGGGAGGCACAAACAGGCACAAAGCAAGATTACACCCACCAACATATGAAAAAGTGGTTGGATTGCTGCTAAAGTGAAAAAAAAATCTGCAAAACAAAACTTTCTAGGCACTAATTAAAACAACAACAACAAAAACTTTCTAGGCATTATAATTATAGTTAAGAGTCTCATGCTTAGGCTGGAGTTGTGGCTCAGCAGTAGACTGCTCACCCAGTATGTGTGAAGCACTGGGTTTGATACTCAAACCACATAAATAAAATAAAATAAAATAAATAGATAAAATAGTGTTTATTTATCTATTTATAAATAGATAATATAAATAAATAAATAAAATAGAGTTTATTTATTTATTTAGTTTATTGTGTTTATCTACAATGAAAAAAAGTATTTTAACAAAAGCCTCATGCTCTACTGACCAAGCTAGCCAGGCAACTACAATTATAGTTAAGTAAACCTAAACGCATATGGAGTTTTTTTGTTGTTTGTTTTTTTATAGGAATAAGACTCTTTTTTGGGACTTCCTGAAGGGAGACACAGCACTTACCTGCACTATACTTTTCCCAATTCAGGTTTGTGGGCCCTGCCCAAGAGATTCTGATTCAGTGGTTATGAGAATGAGTAAGGGGAACGTATATTTTAAAGAGATCCTTAGATAATTCTTTGACTTGTCACTGCTGGTCTTTAAGAAGTACTGGTGGTCAGAAGAAGTTTATTATGATTGTATTTCTGAAGGAGTATACTTTTTGGAATTCAGTAGTTTCAACATTAATGAGTTTATTTCCTGTCTTTGGTTTTCTGCTGAGAAGGGTCATCACTAGGTAAGGCCTTTCTAAAGTTGCACAGCTCAGATTCAGACTGCAGATGTTTCACCAGCCTGAGTGTCAAGTCCAGAGAACACACTTCTCAGGCCACATGGAATCTTCCAATGTATTTAAGATTATTTTACTTTTAGATAAGCCCCCAATTAAAAATGCACTATATAGAAAACATATGAAGGGAAGTTACGTCATGTAAATGCATGGTGTGCAGATAAGAAGACTCTGGAGTTCCAGAAAAAAGAGCAGATGGCAAAGCTGGCAGGGTCCTCTGATATGGATTCCAAGCTGACAGACAGGTGCTGGGGACCACCTGGGAAACTATGTAGAAATGTTCACTTCATAACTAGATGTCCTAATCACTGATAATCTCTATAGGAAGTACGCAAAGCAGCCACAACCGAGAAATGCAACTTTAAAAAAGAAAAAAATAAGACAAATATGAAGACTTACATTTGTTCAGTTTTCTTGGGCAGCTTGTCACTGCCACCTGTGAAAGAACACATGTATTAAGAATGTGACAAGAGCACAGAATATGCAAACACTATATAAGGAAGTGGAAATGATCTATCCATCTATCTATCTATCTATACATCTATCTATTGTGGTACCCAGGATTGAAGCTAGAGGTGCTCTTCCACTGAGGTATAACCCCAGTCCTTCTTGTTTTTTTCATTTTGAGAGAGGGTCTCACTAAGTTGCTGAGGCTGGCCTCCAACTTTTGATCCTCCTGCATCAGCCTCCCGAGTTGCTGGAATTACAACAGTGTTCCATCTCACCTGCTCAATTTAATTTGAAGACATTACCAAGAACTACATTCATTTTTCTTTTAAGTTAAATACAGTATAAGCACAAAACAACAATGGAGCCTGGCTTCTTCCACTATCCTCCTGGACCGTCACCCTGACATTTCCTACTTTTACATCCTACTTAGCATCACTACCTAAACATCAGAGATGTGCAGAATCTTAGGCTCCAGAATGTTTATACTTTTAAAACTTTGAGGTAAACAGGCTCAGTTCTGTTTCTTTCTTAATTTTATTAATTATCTGACTCAAGATAATTTTTTTATAGGAATGAGACTTTTTATTGGGACTTCCTGAAGGGAAGGGCATTTTTCCAGAGTTTCCTGGCTTATTTGACAATACCCAGGAAAAAAATCTGGCTTCTGATGTACTCTATCTTCTGGGTCCACATTCATTCTTTTTTTTTCTGTGGGGGTGGGGGTATCTGGGATTGAACTAAAGGGGTGGGGATTTCCGGGACTGCACTCAGGGGCACTCAACTTCTGAGCCACATCCCCAGCCCTATTTCGTATTTTACTTAGAGACAGTGTGCCTTGCCATTACTGAGGCTGGCTTTGAACTTGAGATCCTCCTGCCTCAGCCTCTGGAACCGCTGGGATCACAGGCGTGCACCACTGCGCCTGGCAACACATTCATTCTTTAAGTTATGCCTGCAGCTTCTGGATACCCCAGCAAGCAGAGAGGCTCTAGTCAGCCTGGCCTTTTCGGATAGCGCCACATCATGTGCCCAGCTTGTGGGTACTCTTCTATTATGGCCCTTTGTCACATTTCTCACAACAGTCAGGTATTCACCCAGCTAAGTCATTCATATTCCCACTGTAGCCCATATCTCCTACTATCTCAAACTAGATTTTTATTTGACCTTTCTTCTGACACTGAGTCCAGGGTCTTACACAGGGTTAGACCTCTAAACCATAGGTTGAACCAATGATTTTGCTTCTGAAATATTCTGTGAGTAACATGTTAGACACAGCAACTCTCCAGAGAGGGAGTAAGAGACTCACAGATTGGTATCATAAGTTTCTAAGCAAAGTAGTGAATTTTATGTTAACTTCTCATCCATGGGAGAAACCATTTACTAGGTAAGTTAATGAGATGATTTCCAAGGACTTACCCAAGTAAGGAATGTGAGTAGCTCCAAAAAAGTAGGTCCTTGAACATGCAAGAGGTCCTTTTGGTGAGACACACTGTGCTACCTGCATGTCAGAAAATATTAAAAATAAGAAAAGTAGCAGAGACTTAAGTATGAACTGCTAGAGAAATAAAAAGCATATAATCAGTGGAAATAAAACTTATTTAACCAAAACTGATTTATTATTATTATTTTGGGGGGGGGTACCAGGGATCGAACTCAGGAGCTCTCACTCAACCACTGAGTCACATCCCCAGCCCAATATTTGTATTTTATTAGAGACAGGATCTCACTGAGTTGTTTAGCACCTCCCCATTGCTGAGGCTGGCTTTGAACCTGCAATCCTACTATCTCAGTCTCCTGAGCCACTGAGATTACAGGTAGGCACCACTGCACCTGGCTTGATACGTTATTTTTTAAAGAAACAGAAGAGAAGATCATCTTTAATTCTGCTTTTTCCGAAAGTATCTTCTCTGTGTGTATATATAGGGTCCCCCTGTTCCACCCTTGGCTATAATGTGAGGCTGCTGTCAGCTACTCAATTAGCTCATTATGCTAATGAATTCACAATTCAGAAGGAAAAACATAAAAGGTGTTTTGACGGTCATTAATATTCAATCCAGAGCTTTCATGTAAAGACCTTTGCCCACAAGACAGGCAGAGGCATGGGGCAGCTATAAAATCAGGAAACCCAGGTCCCCACCTTCATTTGGATTTCATCTTTGAATATAGCCCTTGTAGAAAAGAAAGTAAGTTTTTCTAGGTTTTAAGATTTTTATTATTCTTTCCTTTTAAGATGTGCATTTATGGACTGGGGCTGTAGCTCAGCGGCAGAGCGCTTGCTTAGCATGTGTGAGGCACTGGGTTTGATCCTCAGCACCACATAAAAATAAACAAAATAAAGGCATGCTGTCCATCTACAACAAACAAAAAAATTTTTTAAAAGACGTGCATTTATATCTATATAAATATCTCTAGATATAAATGGATGTCCAATATCTCGTGTAGATTCCTAGGAGAGCAGGTATGAAATAAAAAACATGCCATCATAAGAAAAAAGGAATGTAAATTAGTATAATATGTAAAAAATAGCTAAACATTCATAACTAATCATTTCTTCTATTCTAATTAAGGAAGTCACATGAGACTACATAGCATCTTACCATAATACAATGAATCCAAGGTACAGATTTGAAATGAGAACTTCTTCTCTATAATATTCAGTATAGTGAATGTGATCAATATTGCCAATGACAATGAAGGAAAACTCATGGTACCTACTCATAACTGTTGGCTAATACATTTTTTTTTTAAATCTAGGGCTATTTCCTTAAAGCATGTTTCTTGGGTTTCCAAGTTCTTCCATACTAAAGGGTTTTTTTTTTTAAGGTGCCATGTGTTTTAAATCTGCTTCCTTAGGTCATATCATAAATTTGAGTCAGCACATATTAACATCAGATTTACTTAAAAAATTGAGACAATTTCATATATAATGTAAAATTGCTTAAGTTATCTGGGTTTACACATTTTACATTAATTGTAAATTATTAATTTATTAATAATTAATTGTAAATTATTCACAAGTCACACAAAAATGGAAAAGATGAATATATTACCTTGAAATACAACTGTTTTTTCTCTTTACATTTTAGTTTGAGAGGTTTTTACTGATTCATCATTTTCAAGGTCACTGATTCTTCCCTTGGATATGACTAATCTACTGATAAATCCATCAAAGGCATTTTTAATTTTCATTATAACTTTTTTTGGTTCCAGCCTTTCTGTTTGATTCTTTCTTAAGAGTTTCCATCTCCCTGCTTAACATTATTCATCTACTCCTACATATTGCCTACTTTTCCATTAGAGCCCTTCACATATTAACCGTAGCTATTTTAAATTCTGTGTCCAGGGCTGGAGACATAGCTCAGTAGTACAGCATTTGTACAGCATGTGTGAGGCTCTGGGTTCCATCCCCAGGACTGCAAAATGATAATAATAATAGCTATTATCATCATCATTATTATTTTTGTCCGAAAATTATAAAATATGAGATACAAGTTGGTTCTGAGGGTCACATTAGCTTTTCATACCATGTTTTTTATTGCCTTTTAGAATACTTTGTGATTTTTTTGTTGTTGTTGTTAAAAGCCAGACATATTAAATAATAGAAACCAAGGGAAATAAGGTCTTTAAATGTGAGATTTTATGTTAACATGCCTAAGAGTTGGGTTCTGCTCAATGTTTTCTGTAGTTGTAAGTGCCAGGTGTTTTGATTCCTATACTGTCCTTAGATCTGTCTCTCTTGTTATCTTTGGGTTTCCCTATGAATTCCCCCTTATATACTCTTGTGCCTTGCAGCTATTAACCACCTGCTATTAAACTGCAGACCTGCTGCAGTGGTGCTAAGGTAATGGGGTAGGAAAAGCATTCTATAATCTTGCGATTAAATCTCAGTCTTTGAATGGGCCTGTATATGCAGGCTTTAACCTTTACAAGTGTTTCTTAGCTCTTTTCCCTCTCTCCTAGGTGAGTCAGGAAGGCCAGAGTGTGACAGATCAAAGAAATGCCCTTTTCCCCATTGGAATAAGGTTTGGGTAAAATTATTTATCCTGGAATGTAGGTTTTGCTATTGAGGCCTTTGTTATTATCTTCCTTATATTTCAAAACAGTTACTCTTCTTGTTCCCCTACCAGTCTAGTCATAAGAGAATTGGTTTGTTTTGCTCTTTACCACGTGAACCTGCAAGGGTTCAACTAATATAACCCATGGAAATGTGACAATCCTATGTCCCCCAGGAGTTTCTCACTTTCACACTAGTCCACTTTTTACCTGCAGAATTTCACTACAATTACCATTTAAGTGTTCCCACAAGTTTGTAAAATCAGTGGTTTCTACTGCAAGTACGGAGACACTGGCTGTGATTCTCTGGATTTACCTGTCTTTCTAGATTTCAGAGTGGCAGTTTGCCTTGAGACCTTAGTTCTCTGATGAATCCAAGAGAAGTCATTGATTTTCAATTTATTTGGCTTTTTTCTTATAAATATAGGGATAATTTCCAAGTTCTTTACACATCAGAGCTGAAACTGAAAGTCTTCTCTGAATCTTACTGAAATCTTAACATGTTAGAAGGCCTCCTCCAACACTGTGTCAGTGGTGAGCAGGAGGACCTGCCTCCTCATTACTACCCGGTAGGAGTGCAAATCCAGGTTCTCCACTCAGCTGCTACTGACAATTGGCATGCGCATGTTGGGGGGGGTTATATCAGTGGGAGCTCAGGTTCCCCACTCTGCCTCAGCTGATACCATCCCAGAGTTTGGAGGGTAACAAACACTACGATAAGGAAGGGGCCTTGCTACTGCTCAGTGGTGATAAAAGTCATATGATTCCCCATTGGCCACCTGTGATACTGCCCCAAGAAGAGCCCTCTTGCTATATTGTGGGGTGGAAGAAGCTATTATTGTTATTATTTTGCAGTCCTAGGGATGAAACCCAGGGTATTACACATGCTATGCAAATGCTGTACCACTGAGCTATGTCTCCAGCCCTGGACAGAGAATTTAAAATAACTATGAAGTTCAGGCTCCCCACTGGGCCTTCTATGACTCTATCCTGAGCAGAATATGGGTGGGGATGGCAGCTCACCCCAATCTGGCAAGCAAGGAAATCTAGGGTCTCCACTCAGCCTTTGTGGGGAGGGTTGGGGCAGAGGTGTACTTTTTCTGTAGGGCTTGTATATAGAGCAGTTATTATCTTAAAGTTTTCTGTCTTACTAGGCTGTACCTTTTCTGATCCTCTGAATATATCTGGATATTCTTGAATATCCAGTCTGGATATAAGGAAATAAAAAACATAAGAATTCACTACCATCTTATTTCCTGAAGTCTTTAGCCATCCTGCTTCCTTCTCTGTACCTTTCAGAGTATATTTGTGTTTGTTTTATATGAAAGGTCCCATGTTTTTAGTTGTATTTAATGAGAGATAAAGCATGTATACACTATACACCATCTTTGTAGAAGCAGAAGTCAGAATCGTCTCCTATATTTATTTAATTTGTGTATTCAACAAATAATATTACACAGAGAAGCCTGTTCCATCTGGCATTTTCTGTGTATTCCAAAACTACTCAGGGATTTAAAATGGGGTCTGAGCCTCCTTTGACAGAACAGCAAAGTCCTGACAGCCCATCCTTTCTGGTAGCTCTATATCCTGAGCTGGCTCAGAGGCAGTTCTAGAATCATAACTCGGAGAGACTAAACTATATCACCTGGGTCACACATTCTCCAAGTCTAAATTTAAAAAATAACAACACCTACAACTCTGGCTTTCCTGATAGCCAGAAACATTTTAAAAATATTTAACATTCCATTAAGATAGCATAAATGTTCACATTCATTAGAGTCCCCACATTCAAGTTCAATGATCTCTTTTAAAGAATGTAGCAGACAACATACTATCAAATGCAGAAATCTCCCTGGAACTCTCAATAAGAGAACAAAGATCATCAAGGTTTATGATCTTAAATATAAGCCAGAACATCACAAATTTAGGCTTGGTGTGACTATTAAAATTGCTTTTAATCTTTTTTACTTCAAATACTTCAAAGTTAAATGTTTTCAAATCACATCTAGTACTAATAAATATTGTATATTTATTTTTATATTTTATAAATGTTATATATTTTAAAATAAATATAAATGTGTTTATATATACATAACATATATTATATACATACAGTTTCCAATCATTTTTCACTTTAAAATAAACATCAGACTCAGGGTTAAATAAATGCACTAATTGTCCAGCAGGCACCAGGCAGTCCAGCCACTCACCATGTGTTTAGCAAAGCTCCCACCAGGACCAGTGTTGCGTACCAAGTGCCCTTCAGAAGGGAAGTTAAAGTTTCCAGCATTCAGGTTTTCTTGAGTTGAGTGATTACCAAAGAGTACAAATGGCTGCCGATTAGGGCTAGAGCAGCAAGAAAAACATGTGATTAGAAAACAGATTCCAAAAAAAAAAAAAAAAAAAGAAAACAGATTCCTATGACCTGAGTGAGTTCTTGGATTTTTCTGATTGATGTCCTGAACCTAATGTCCTGGACTGATTGGGAAGGGATGCCAAGTGACTCTTACTAGTGACCCAAAGGGATTAGTCATTGAGGAACATAACTATATCCACACTAGACTTATATTTTCAACTTAACCTACCTTTTGAGGAACAGTTCCTTAAAAGTTTATGTGCATAATATAGTGATGAAGCAAAACCCTAGTTTTATATGACAGTATTATAATAGAAATACAGGTTTTAAAGCATGATAGTGGCTGTGATCAGACTAGGCAGACAATAGAGCAATGACCAACTTCTGAGTAACTTCAGGTGGAAAGGATAAGAGGAGGGTTGCAAATAGTTTCATTACCTGTCCATCCTCTTACTCCCTCTCTCTTGGCTGAATTCTACCTCCCTCCCATTTTCTGCTCACTCCTCGTTCACTCTAATCAACCCCTCCTCAGTCATTTCATTCATAGAGCTGTTGTAAAAGTCACCAAGTGACTTTCACATGAAGCATACTATGGCAAACCCAAAGGATTTGTGCTTCCTCACCCCCTAAATCAAATCAACCTCCTGAAAACCACTTATTTAGTTTCCTTCAACCACATGGCCATAACCCCTAATCCCTGCTGCCATTATTTCCTCCTTTAATAACTGCAACGTTTCCTGTTTCACTGCATCCACCCTTACCCTTCTATAACCTATTCTCCAACAGTGATAATATATATACTTTGTACTGGGAATTGAAACCAAGGGGGGCTTTACCACTGAGCTACATCTCCTGGTCTTTTTATTTTTTATTTTGAGAAAGGGCCATGCTAAGTGTCTGAAGTTCTAAGTTGCTGAGGCTGGCCTTGAATTTGGATCCTCTTGCCTCGGCCTTCTGAGTTACTGGGATTACAAGCACGCACTACTGCACCTGGTTGTGATATTAATCTTTTAGATATGCAAAGCATTCACTACCTGTTATTCTCAGGAGAAGTACCAAAATTTTGCAAATGGCAAACAAGGGTTTGTAAGGTCTACTCGATTTCTTCATTTCCATGCAAGGCAGTTCTCCTCCAACTCCCATATTCCAGGATATTTCATGTTCTTTATGTCCTTTATGTTCTTGTTTCAGGACCTCTCATCTTCTCCCTTCTCCCAATTATCTCTACTCATTGTTCACATCTCTCCCAGAGGAGGCCAGACTCTCTTCACAGTACCATCAATGTTCTTTTCTCTTTCATGGCATTAATCAGAGTTCACAATGATATATTTCTATGTGAGTTTATTTAATTAAGGTCTTATTTCTTCAGCATACTACAAACTCCATGAGAACAGAAAACATATTTGGTTTATTTATTTTCTTAACCATGTACTTCTCTTCCTTGATATGTTGTAGTAACTATTTTTGATGGGAGATATATTTTAAAAGATAGTTTTCTTTATCCCCCACCCTTTCCTTAAAGTGCTCTTAATGTGTGTTGTATAGAAAAGTCTTTGCATTTCTTTTCATTCCCCTTGAAATAGTACCTTAGGCATCAAGTAAATAGGGGCTTTGAAAACTAAACATGACTGATTTTTCTTCTGAAACTTAATTCAAGCTAAGTGATATTTTGGGCAGAACAGAATGAGTCTGAATCCCCCCAGAGTATTTTGTTTTACTGTTAGAGTGGACTGTGATTGAGGGAAGGAGAGAGTAAAGATCTATCTTCTTCTTTTAAAAAAAAAAAAGATGGAGAATTTTAATATTTATTATTTTTTAGTTTTCGGCGGACACAACATCTTTGTATGTGGTGTTGAGGATCGAACGTGGGCCACACGCATGTCAGGTGAGCATGCTACCGCTTGAGCCACATCCCCAGCCCAAGATCTATCTTCTTTATCCATCAGAGGAAGCACTTCCTGTTGATCATGACAAAAATGAAGGAAAAACTTTGGAACACTTCCTGTTCCCCTCTTCTTCATGAGGAGACCCTTTTACTCCCCACAAACCACTATTGTTCTCCTGCCCAGTCCCTGAATTTTTACTCTTGCTTTCCTAAGCTAGGGACAAGGAATCAAAATTCCTTCATTTAGATATTAGCAGGCTCTAATGCATTTAAAACTAGTTTACCTGGGCATGGTAGCACACATGTAATCCCAGAGGCTCAGGAGGCTGAGGCAGGAGGACTGCAAGTTCAAAGCCAGTCTCAGCAAAAATCAAGGCACTAAACAACTCAGTGAGACCTTACAAAATAAGGGTGGGGATGTGGCTCAGAGGATGAGTGACCCTGATTTCAATCCCCAGTAACTCCCCTCTACAAAATGCTAGTTTACTATAAAATTACAGAAAAATAAAATACATATTCTTTAAAAAAGCGGTGAAACCAATGAATTTACAGGGTACAGGATTTCTTACCCTGTGATGACTAAAGCCATACTCTTCTGACTCAAGGTTCTCTAATTCAATGCTCCCAAATTTCACCTTGCTTGTAAGTTCCATTTTTGCTATCACCATTCACACTTCTTCCCTTGGGGACCTTACCTGTTTTCAGTTATATGGCTGGAGATCATTCCATGACTGAAGTAACTTCTGAATGGCTAAAAAGAAGACAACATTGTATATTAAGAGCACAATTTTATAAAATAATCAGAAATCCTTCATACATGTATATATGTGCGCACACACACACACACACACTCAAGAGAGCACGTAGAATGTATGTGTGAGAAAGAGAGATGTCAGTAGATTATTCTAAGAATATGGAAGGATATGTGTGGTGGATAGCAACATTAATTGGAGGACACATGGCAAAAAAAAAGTGAAGAAAAAAGACAAAAGGCTGCAAAAGTAAAGAAAAATTTTCTTTTCAAATTTATAGTTTTTATTGAAAGAACACTGGACCAACCACCATCTATTGTCCAAATTGCTAATCTTGTAGGGATTTTTCCCCTTATATATAAGAAGTTTTTTTTATAAACTTCCAAAACATGAATGTGTACTAATTATAATATGCTAATTTAAAATGAGCAACAAGGGAGAATCCAAGGAACACAGAAGTACAATGACAGAAGTTTCCTGGGAAACCAAATAAATAATTCTCAGCTTTTGGATACACAGCATTAGGCTAAACACTAACCAAAGCAAACACATGGGGTCTAGTGTCCAGAGAGTTCAAATTTTCAAACAGCAATTATAATACCTCTAGAGAACACTTGTTGTGTATTTTTCCAATTATTTAAACAGTATATGTTCATTGCAGAACACAATAAAAACCACCATTGTAATCTCTAAGAACCATTAACATTTTGGTACATTTTCTTTGAATCTTTTTTTCCTTCTTGTTTTTGAGGGGGGTGGGAGAGTACTGGGGATTGAACCCATGGTCTTGTGCATGTCAGGCAAGTGTTTTACCACTGAACTACATCCCCAGTCCTTTGTATTTTTTATTTTTATTTATTTATTTATTTTTGAGACAGGGTCTCACTAAGTTGCCCAGGTTGGCCTCAATCTTAAAATCCTTCCCACTGAGATGGGTAACTGGGATTAGAAAGATATGCTGCCACACCTGGCCATTCAAATCTTTTTTCTATGGCACATTCATAGACTCTATATGATTATACTTAAGTGTATTAAGTAGTCCTCTATTCTTGGAAATTTATATTGTTACTAACTCTTCTATATCAAGATTAATAGTGTAATGAATAACTTGGAGCTCTGAATATTTCCTAAGACTGCTCTAAAACAAATAGGCAGAACTATATCACCAAACTGTTTTTCAAAAGAGTTTTGTCAATGTACACCTTCACTTACAATATCCGAGTGTGCCTATTTCTGGGTCTCATCATCAGCACTGCCTAAGGAATGGTTTAAAGAGATTTGCCACATTGATCAATGCCACAATGATCACTATGTTCTATTTTATATCCCTCTTAAAAATTTTTTCAGATTTTTTAAAATTGTTGATGGACCTTTATTTTATTCATTTATTTATATGCAGTGCAAGAGAATTGAACCCAGTACCTTACACATGTGAGGCAAATGCTCTACCACTGAGTCACAATTCCAGCCCTTTATATCCTTTTGACTATTTTTTTTGGGGGGCGGGGTACAAGGTATTGAACTCAGGGGCGCTTAATCATTGAGCCACATCCTTAGCCCTTATTATATTTTATTTGGAGACAGGGTCTCATTGAGTTGCTTAGGGCCTCACTAGATTGCTGAGGCTAGTTTGAACTCGAGATCCTTCTGCCTCAGCCTCCTGAGTCATTGGGATTACAGGCATGTGCCACCTATCCCTTTGATTTTTTAATGAAATACAATATTTTTGATATGTTCAGTGGCCATATGGATTTCTCTTTGTTACTTATATATAGTTTAGATATTTATCAATTAGAATTTTGGCATTTGTGTTGTTAATTTATAATAACACTTTTAAAATAATAATAGTTGAAATTTATTATGGGCTTCCCATGTGAACTGTGAAAGACACTTCAATTACTTACTTTTAAGTAATCCTAATAACAACCTATGAGCTTCATAGTATCATCATCTCCTCTCTACAGATGAGTTGACTAAGACATGAAAAGTTAATTGACTTGACCAAGACCACAGAGCTAGCGAATTACATAGTTGGGATTTTAACTGAGTAATCATAGAGAAAAAAGATAAAATTAGATCCGTATCTCACACCATACACATAAAAAATCCCTTGTGGATTAGTGACCTAAATGGAAAACATTAAACCATGCAATACTAGATGGTGAATTACTCTTTAACCTTCAATTAAAGATTTTCTCTGATGGGGATTGGAATAAAATTCCTTGCATGTATTATTTTGTCAAAATTACCCAACTACTATAGTATATTAAAAAAACTAAAATAATAAAAAAAATTTAAAAACTTTTCTCTGTACAATGATTTAAAATTTAGAGATGATAAAAGATTGATATTTACATAAAAATAAAAATAGTTTCCATAAGTAAAGCAAGTGTGATTAACATGGAAGAAATATTTGAAATACATAAAAAGAACTCCTTAAAACTAAGGGACAAAAGACCTAAAAACCTATGCTCTTAAATAACAACAACAACAAAAAACTGTGCTCTTTTGTTCAGTCAATATTGTACCAGGACTGGGGGTACAGCTTATGGTAGAGCACTTGCTATCTATGTGCAAGGCCCTGAGTTCAATCCCTAGTATAGGAAAAAAAAACTGCATCAATATTAAATTGGGGGGAAAAGAAGACATAAAACAAAATATAAATAACTCTAAACATGTAAAAGATGTTCAACTTACTTATAAGCAGAGAAACCTAAATTAAAACAACACTGAGATACCATATCTCATCTATAAGACTGTGGAAACAATTTTTGTATGTGTGTGTGTTTGTGATACAGGGATTGAATCCAGGGCCTCACACACATTATGTAAGTGCTAAGCCACATTCCCAGCCTAGGACTGTAGAAAAATTTTAAAGTATGACCCTATATTCTATTGGTGAGGCTATGGAGCAACAGGCACTCTCATATCATTAAGAATGAAAATTAGTACAATCCTTCTTAAGGGGGATCTGGCAATAGCTAACATAATTGTGTATGTACTTACCTTTTGACCCAGAAATCCCATTCCTAGAGGTGTGTGTGTGTGTGTGTGTGTGTGTGTGTGTGTATAACATTATGGAAAGATGAGCATGAAGTTATTTATTATGCACTGTTTGCAAATGGCAGACTGTTGAATACTACCTAAATATATATACATAAGAGAGTACCTGAATAAATTAAGATTCATTTTCAAAATAGAGTATTTATTATAAATTGTAGCAAAGAAGGAGAAAAATCTCAACAAACTGATTTGGAAAGAGTTCCAAGATATATTGTTAAATGAAGAAAGCAAAGTGGAAATGATTCTTTGTTATTCTTCAATGCAAGAAAGATATAAAAATACATATCTGTTCATTTGTGCAAAGGAAATAGAAGAGATAAATCAGAAATTAAAAAGGTTTGTCACCTGTCATAAACAAAGGTGACACTTTTTTTTTTTTGGTAGTGCCAGGGATTGAACCAGCAGGCCCTCATACATACTAGGCAAATACTCTTACCAGTGAACTACATTCCCAGGTCTAGAGAGCGACACTTCTGAGTTATCTCTTTTTGAATATCTCTCATTCTTAGGATCACAGTAATGAGAAAGAAAAAAAGAATGCAAAAAGCTGAAGGGCACCATTGAAGTGTGTGAGAATTTTGAGGTCTAATTTAGGAATAACTGGAAGGAAAGAGACAGGAAGCTGAAAAACTATTTGAACTAATAATGTACAAAAAATTATCAAACTTGACAAAAACTATAAATCCACCAAACTAAGAAAAGAAGCTCAACAAAACCCACATGCAAGAAATATGAAGAAAACTGCAGCAAGGCATATCATAATCCAATTACTCAAAACCAGTAATAAAGGGAAAATCTTAAAAATCTGCTACAGGGACTTTCTCTGCTATGTACAGAGAAACAAAGATTAGGATGAAAGACTTATTAGTAACAAGGTGGGGCTGTGGAGATAGAAAGAATGGTAGAATGAGAGACATTATTACCTTATATACATGTATGATTACACTACTAGAGTAACTCTGCACCATGTACAACCAGAGGAATGAGAAGTTGTGCTCTATTTGTGTACAATATGTCAAAATGCATTCTACTGTCCTGTATAACTAATTAGAACAAATAAAATTTTAAAAAAGACTTATCAGTAACAAAGTGAGAGACAGTAGAGCAACATCTTTTGAGATGTTGGAAAGGAAAAAACTGTCAACTTAGAATCAATACATGGCAAAAGTATCTTTCAAAAATGAAATCAAGATTTTTTTTCCTAGACATACAAAAGCTGAAAGATTTCATCAGAATAAGATTTGAACTACAAAAAAATGTTAAAGAAAAGTCTTTAGGGAAATAGGATACCAAATGGAAATCCAGGTCTACACAAAGGAAGAAAGAGCGCCAGAGAAAGTAACATCATGGAAAAAGACATAAGATATTTTTCTTATTCAGTAAACCTTTAAAATAGATAATTGTTTAAAACAACAATAACAATATATTCTAGGGTTTACAACATAAGTAAAAGAAAATTCACACTAAGATCAACTCCAGAGGCTGGGGTGTGGTTCAGTAGCAAAGCACTTACCTAACATGTGGGCAGCCCTGGGTTCAAACCCCAGCACCACCACCAACCCACAAAAAAATCAACTCCTGCTCCAAGTGATCAGGAGGAGAAGGAGGGATTGTTCTGGGCCACCAGAGATCTGAGTACTGGTGGTAAAAGCCCAAGGTGGACTCAAGGGCAAGCTCAGGAGAGTTGTTCTTTTTTTTTTAAATTTGTTCTTTTTAATTATACTTTACAATAGAATGTATTTTGACATATCATGCATACATGGAGTATAACTTCCCACTTTTTGTGGTTATATATGATGTGTAATTACACTGGTCATGTATTCATATATGAACATAGGAAATTTATGTCCAATTCATTCTACTGTCTTTCCCATTCCCATCCCCCACCCATTCCACCACTCTGCCCTGTCCAATTCAGGAGAGCTCTTCTAATCCACGTTGACTAATTTCTGTGACATATACACACAAAGGCACAGGTTTTTTTTTGTCTATACTTTTTGGTTCTCAATCTAGATACTTTAGTTTACTCATGGAGTGTTTTAGTCTGAAACTGGTAACTTCTCACTAGTGTTGTTTGCTTATAAAAGACAGTTTGGGGGCTGGGGTTGTAGCTAACTCAGCGGTAGAGCACTCACCCAGCACTCACCTAGCAAACCGAGGCCCTGGGTTTGGCCCTGAGCACCACATAAAAATAAATAAATAAAATAAAGGTATTGAGTCCAACTACAACTAAAAAATAAATGTTAAAAAAAGACAGTTTGACATTTGAAAGAGATATGTGAAGAAATTATTAACTAGTGGTCAACAGAATTTCTGGCTGACAAAGGCACCACCATACTGAAAAATGAATATACATCCAGTAGAGAAGGTGGCACAGGAAAAAAGACAAAACACCCTCAACCCCTTCTGCAGTGCTGGGGATCAAATTCAGGGCCTTGCTCATGCTAGGCAAATGCTCTATCACTGAGCTACATCCACAGCCCCCAAACAACTTTTTATATAGAGATTGGCAGGGGGGTGAATTTCTTTATGGCATATAATACAGTTTAAGAAAATAATAATCAAATTACAAAACAACAGTAATATAGGATTGATAGTGTATTTTGGAAAAAAAATTTTAATAAAAACAACAAACAAATAAATAATTCTTTCTTTCATTGACCCTTCCCTTAACATACCTCGCCTGCCTGAGATTCTGAAAGTTCTAGCAGGAAAGGAATTTCTGTATCAAAATTAGCGAAGAAGCTAGTCCACTGATGTTCAAAAGCAACCAAATCCTGGGGAGAAAATTAAAGAGATAATATTATGAAACAGAGGTACTTTAGAAAACCAGAGCCATAAAACTGCTACTGATCTCAAAATACCATATATTTATATACGCTGATTAAAAGATTGTAGCACATAATTGATGATGCTATCACACAAATCTTTATTTTTTCCCTTTTTATTTTATTTTTAATTTTTATTTATTTTACATAGAAAAATCTTAAAAATATGAGGTCAAGTGAAAAAAGCCAGATGCAAAACACTACCAGGAATGTGGTCCATTTATATGAAATATCCAGATGCAAAAAGACCAACAAGAATACAGTCCATTCATATGAAATATAGAGACAGAACACAGATTAGTAATTGCTTATGGCTTGGAGTAAGGATACAGAATGACTGCAAGTGGGCATATAGAAACTTTTTGTGTTATAAAAATATTTTAAAATTTGATTGTTGTGATGGTTGCACAATTTTGTAAACTTACTAAATACCACTGAATTGTAAAAGGTTAATTTAAAAAAAAACAGTAATGACCCTCGAGCATATTAATTTATCAACCTTTGATAGAGGGAAGAACTTATTTATTAAGCACCTAAACGATGGTGCTATGTCCAAGTGCCCAAAAGGTCACACATCATAAAGCTCTGTTCAAGTACAAATTAGCTGACCTTAGTTAGAAGTTCAGTGGGGCCAGGAATGACACAGAGCCCTCTTCTCCCTCTAATCTTCTTCTTAGTAGCCATGTGAATACTGAGAACTCTACACCCTTCCTGGTTGACTCCTTTATGTGCAGCTTCTACTCTCTACTCCGTTCCATCAGCTTTTCAGTCTCCTCTTTGCACTCATTCTTGTTCCCAACCACCACACATTGGATTTTGCTATTAGCTTTTAAGGAATCATCAGCTAACAAAGAATATGCCAACTGATTTGCTTAAGATACTCCTCAAGTAATACCTATGCCCTTATTTTGAAGTTGCTAATAATTTGTACTTCAACTGTATAGTTATCTTCACTGCCTATCTTGCATGGTGTAAGGGTACATATGTCAGGCATCTAGTTTAACACCTTGCTCTCATTAGGCATTCTGTTTACTACAACAAGCTTTGTAGGTTAGATCTTTGCTCTCCTCCATTCTCCTCTTCCAGTGGATGATGCATAAGTACTCAGACCTATAGGCTCTATGCTAATCATGCACTGACTCTACCACTACATAAAATAAAATAAACCTCTGCTGGGAATACTTACTAAAAACAACAATCTCACTAATGGCTTCTCTACTTAGAGCCCAGAATATTTGTAGATGGATATTTGTGTGTGCTTGTATGTGTAAGTGTGTGTGTGTGTATATACACACACACACACATACATACATATACATACATACATACACATATGATACACATATAAATTTCAGTAATCATTTAGGTGAAAATGTTGATATTTTCTGAATATCTTCTATAGAATATGGGATAAAGCATATATATGTATACATATATGTATATACAATCAATGCACCACATAAAGATGTTCTGGTTAATGAGGAACCACATACATGATAGTATATATACTCTAGATGAGTAATAGGCTATACCACCAAGGTTTGTATAAATTTATGATGTTTGCCCAATGAAAATTGTGCAATGATACACTTCTCAGAATGTAGCCCTGTTGTTAATTGACACATGACTATATACACAAACACACACACACACACACACACACACACCCCACATGATAGAGAATTTCCTAGCTGTTCACTGGAGAGATCTAGAAGCAATGACCAAAAAAATAGCAATGACATTCCTAGCATGCAGATTGTGGTGCTAAAATACTATTTACAATGCAAATAAAAAACCCAGAACTTAATAGAGAAAAGACTAAGTCCAGGTCTGGGACAGGAATTGTACAAAATTTGTGCCTGAAACATCTTATCATACTTATCAGCTACTACTTGTTGAGAGCCACAGCCGAAGGGGCCCCAGCAAACTTTCAGACTGCCAGCTGATGATTGGCTCACAGCAGCCCCAGCAACATCTAGCTGATTGGCTCCTCTGCGGTGATGCTCATTGGGCTGTTTCTCCGCCCTTTCAGACTGCCAGCTGATCATTGGCTCACATCGGCCCTAGCAACATCTAGCTGATTGGCTCCTCTGCGGTGATGCTCATTGGGCTGTTTCCCTGCCCTTTCAGACCACGGAGCTGCTCATTGGGGGACTTTTTTGGCTCCGCCCACGCGACCCAGCCAATCGGCCTCAAGAGCAGGAGGATTGTGGGAGGTGGGGAGGGTTGTGGTTTTGGGGAGAGGCTTGTGGGAAGCCGGTGGTGGCAGTTGGGCTCTGAGGGTTTTTCCTGAGGAGCTGTTTTGTTTGGCATGTGTGGTTCTAAAAATAAAGTTAGTTTCTTTTGACAAGTGGCTCCTGATTGTGCCCAGCCAGACTGCGGCAACTACTCATCATAGTAGCTGGCAAGGAAGTTATCAAGGACTATCAGTATTATGTTAAAAGGACATATGAACCAGTCTGAAGGGAGTTCACTACCCAAAGATGGAATCACTAAAGATGATATCTTCAATGAATATAAATGTGTCAAATATGTTTAAATTTATGACTTCAAATTTATATGTATATTTTTAAAACTTAATTGGTTATTTATGAAGAATGGTGAAGGAACCAACTTTACTTTGAAAACTGATAGGTTCAGGCATTTATCCTGCTTGTCTTATATGAACTTCTCACCACTATTTATTGCAAGTTAAACATTTCTCTTTAGAATATAAATGAAGAAGGAATTACAGAATTGAAATATCACCAATGTACAATGGTGAATTAGGCATATAATGATTGCATAGTAATGTTGTTTCAACAAAGAAAAAGAGAATCAATTAAACCTTATATGCTCTTTGATAAAGAATACAATACCTACCAGGTACACCACACCTGTAATCCTAGTGGCTCAGGAGGCTGAGGCAGGAGGACTGCAAGTTCAGAGCCAGCCTCAGCAACTTAGCAAGACCCTAAGCAACTTAGTGAAAACCTGTCTTAAAATAAAATATAAAAAGGGTTGGGGATGTGGCTCAGTGGCAAAATGTCTCCGAGTTCAATCCCCCATGCTCACCCCTCAAAAGAATACAATACCCTTTAGGAAGGAGACTTTCCTCCAAGTATCAATTTTGAAACTGAATAAACCTTTAGATTCAATGACTAATTATCAGGAAATACAAAAGACAGAGGAAAATTTAAAGTACATCATGGAAATAAATCAACAAAATCCCAACTGAGAACAACTAGAAGAAAAATGGAATAGCTTCTTCAACAAATAGAGAGTAAGAGGATACAGAGACCAAAGAGGTAAAGGAGAACCTACAGTTAAAAGAAACCTAAAATACACCGCCCCCCACAAACATACACACGCTACAGGCAGAGAGTGCTAAACTATGTGTTAATGGAAGCAAACTGGATGATAAAACTGCAAGAAAAAATAAGGAGGTGATTACCAAAGAATTCATGGCTGGGCGTGGTGGTGCATGCCTGTTATCCTAGCAGCTCGGGAGGCTGAGGCAGGAGGATCACAAAGTTCAAAGCTGGCCTCAGTAAAAGTGAGGCACTAAGCAACTCAATGAGATCCTGTCTCTAAATATAAAGTACAAAATGGGACTGGGGATGTGGCTCAGTGGTTGAGTGCTCCTGAGTTCAACCTTGGTACCACCATCACCCCTCCGCAAAAAAAAAAAAAAAAAAGAATTCATGATAGTGAATTCTTGGACAAGGAGGTTTGGCAAAAAAAAAAAAAATTAGATTGCTTCTGCAGTGACCAACAAGGTTCTGTTGTTTTGCTTTGTAATTCTTTAGGCCGTACATTAGTTTTATTCTATTTTCTGAGTCTGAGTCTGTGTTCTTATCTTTATTTTCCTTCTTAATTATTATTATTTTTTGCACTACTGGGGACTGAATCGAAGGTCTTGCACATGTTAAGCAAATGCTCTACTACTGAGCTACATCTCCATCCTTTCTTATTTTTTATTTTGATAAGTGTCTCACTAAGTGTCTAGGCTGGCCTCAAATTTGGTGATCCTCCTGCCTCAGCTTCCCAAGTAGCTGGATTATAAGTGTACACCACAGTACCCAGTGAGTCTTTGATGTTTTAATAATAAAATGTCTTTGAAAACAAATGCACAAGCAGTATTTGTTCACTACCGAAAACCCAGAAAATATAGAATAAAAGTCATCGTTAGCATTTTTGGAAATGTTCTCTCTCTCTCTCTCTTTGTGGTACTGAGGACCAAACCCAGGACCTTAATAGGTAAGCACTCTACTACTAAGCTACATCCTCAGTCCTACATATATGTATTTCATATATACAAATATGCATGTAATTGATAATCTGCCATGATCTAGGTCACACTGCCTTACTATACGTGTATGTATGCCTTGTCCCAGTAAATCAATACTTCAGTTTGGGTTCCTGACACGCAGTTACTGCATCCAGTCAGTGCTCTTTATCCCAAGTTCAGGACTATCTTCTCACTTTGGCAAGGGTTAACTCTGATATATCCCTGTGGAGTATGAAGAGAAGTACACTCCCTACTTTTTCAACTGACACTTTAACTAAGACCTTCAAATGACTGTCTGACTCCTCTGGTTCTAGATCCACTCCCCATCTCAAGCTGGCTGCCACCATATCCTAGCACTGAAATTATGTTTCAATATAGAAAGACCTGCTAAAACATCTGCTCTGTCTCTTACTGGCTACGTGACCTTGGACTAGGAAGTTTTCTAAATCTAAAATACCTTATTGTATATAACTGGGATAACTACTATCTACCTTACAGAGATGTTATAGATATTACAGGATTAAATGAAAATAATCTATATGAAGCACTTATTTCCATACCTTGCACATCAGATGTCTTTAATACGTATTCATTTCTCTGCCTCTGTAGCAGGCCAGCACAAAATTAGCTGTGACTAATTAAACCACTTAAACCTCCTGCCATTTGTCAGACATCCATAATGCACATCACTGGTCTCAGTGAAACTATACCTGATACTCTCCACCTCAGCATGTGTATGGTTCTGTACAATCTTTTCAGCTACACTAGAATTCTTTAATTGTGAGACTTGAAAATGCAAAAGGAACCAACATAGTTATTAGTTATTAGAATATACCATTTTGTTTTCTGAATGTGTTTAGAAACAGACCCTGAAGGTACATTTCCATTTTAAGGGCCTACCCTAGTGACAGTGTCTTGGTTTGGGTCTATGATAGAGAGCAGAATCACACAACTGAATGGCTATCTTCTAGATATAAAACACTGTATGCTTTAGGAGTTACACGAAGAAGATACGCACTTTGCTTCCAAAAAGCACCTTGAAGGAGGTGGATATGTCAGTAGTAATCACAGAACAAGGCAATATTATTAAATACTGCTTTCAGCTCCATGCTATGAATGAAATGGAAGATGTCATGAATTCTAGTATATTTTTAAAAATATTTTTTAGTGGTAGTTAGACACAATACCTTTATTTCACTTGTTTATTTTTATGTGGTGCCGAGGATCGAACCCAGGGTCCCCCACACGCGAGGTGAGCGCACTTCCACTGAGCTACAACCCCAGCCCCATAAATTCTAATATTAAAAACAACTAGCAGTTATATGAAATATTGTTTTCTCTATATTGTCCCTTTTAATTGCCCTAATAGCCTTGTGTAGTTCTCTATGTCCATTTATAGATGAGCAGACTGAGGCACAGTTGCAACCTGCCTGAGGATGCAACACTAACAAGCAGTAAGGGTGGAACTATTTAGAGACAAGACACCTAGAGCCTGTGTGCTTTTCACTAGACACACCATTCTCCAACTTTTCCCCAGCACAAACTGCGTTTTTGGAAATGGATTTGTGCTGGTAAGTGGAACCAATCAGTTTGATGGAAAGTCTATCTGCTTAGACTCTTCCAGTACAAATCTCAAGGTGAGATATGCAACAACAGTTTGAAAATCCAAAGACCATGCCAGTGTGCCTTAGCCCTTACCCAGTAGGCAAGGACTCTGAACTTTAGATAGAACTGGGCCCTAGGTTGGCATCCAGCAGAGGCAGGCCTTGGGTGACTCAAAATCCATACTCATGGCACCATCTCTATTAGTCAGGCAAGGGATGGCTTAAGGCAGCCACAGTTGAGGAGCACCTCTCAATGTGCAAAAGAGGATGATTCTAAGGCTTTCAGACATGTTTCTTCCCTGTGCCTAGAATGTTCACATCAACTTCTCCTCTATTTGGAAAATCCGTGATTCTACATGAGTCCTCTGAGAAACAATCCTTAGCATTCCCAGAAAGGGTTATTCCCTCAACTCTTATCTTCCCACTACTACTGCAGCAGCTACTCCTCTGAGAAGTAATCCTGAGCACTTATTTTATTATTTTTAAATAAAATTAAATCTGGCTCTTGGCCTTTAAACCTTAGGACAGATGTGAAGTCTACTATTAGATATTAAAAGGGCTTTTTAGCCCTTCTTAACATGATCTAAGAATATGAAGTTTATGGCACGTCAGAAAATTAGAAAAGGGCCTGATATACAGTCATTTCTGTTTCTTCAACTGTATGATGTCACTGTGGTCCAGGTGTTAGACCAGGACTCAAGAAAAGACCACTGACTCCAATTAAAATCAAATTAAAGCAAGCTTATTATTTCCACCCGCGGGGCTGCCTCTCCCTCCCAAAACGGCGGGAACAAGACAGCCCCGAGGCTTCTTTGTGGCCCAGTTTTATAGCCCAAAAAGTTACACAAAGGGGGGTTACAGATAACAACACTCTGAGGAGCATAACACAAGTTTACATTTTTGCTGGCCCCGGCATCAGAATTTATGGAGATCTTAGAGACTTAGAGAGGGTCATTATCCGGCCAGGGAAGGCCAGAATTTATGAGGCGTCACAAAGGTTTAGGAAAGGGTTGTTATCTGGTCAGGGAAAACCGGACATGGGTGAGTTCAGGGCACGGGCAGGCATTCCAAGTAGGTTCAGAATTTGCAGTAATTTATAGTAAAGCCGAAATTATCTTTTCATGGTTTTATGGCGAGGTGCCCAATTTTAAGAAAAGATCAGGTTGGGTCTATCACCAGGCACAATTAAAAAGAGTGGACCCTCTCCAATGACTCCAGAAATACTTGTAGTGTTCTCAAAACAGTGGATATCTAGCCTCCACATGAGACCTGCAGTGTCTTCACATTCAGGGTAGGGTATGCAAGTGGGACATGAGTCTCAGACATTGGAAAATACTCCTGAACTACCTCTTCTCACCTTCATCATTGTTTTATATATATATATATATATAGTTGATGGGCCTTTATTTATTTATTTATATGTGGTACTGAGAATCGAACCCAGTACCTCACACAAGTCAGTCATGTGTTCTACCACTGAGCCACAACCCAGCCCCTCCTGTATTGTTAATGTTATATATTTTTTAATTTTCAATTTTTTGAAAATTGTTAGCCATGGGAGGATGATGATATCTTTTCAAAACAGAAAAAGTTCAGGTTTTTTTTATATTCTTATTTAATTAGAAATGTTTAAACATGATATTCAGTTTTATCTAATTCCTTTCAACTTCAATGGAGGAGAAAAATCAGCATAGTGATTATAACAGATTTCCTAATATAGAAATACTGAACCTTTAATAAATCCTATTTCATCATAAAATGTTAACATAATATTAATTTATGTTTGCTAATATTTTATTTAATATATAGGTACCAATATTCACATGAGACTCATTTATAATTTGTTTAGCTACATTTGTTGGGGTTTGATATAGTTAACTTCAAGTAAAAGTTTCTAAGTTATTCTTTTTCTAAATTCTTTAGTTTAAATTAATTCATCACTAAATTCAAATATTTTGAGGATTGGAATTTTCCTTCTAAGTAGCTCTGGGACTATATCTTAAGGTTTTAATAGAATTCACCCATGAAACTATGCATTCCTAAGCCTTTTATACCTTTTCTCAATTGATTATTTTAGATTTCAGGTCTTTGGGTTATAGCAATGGGCAAGATGAACCACATGAATACATTAAAATCCTCTGCTCAGCATGTCATGTTATGACTATTTACATTACACTGGTCAAAGCAAGAGTACATAACCAAAGCCAAAAACAGCAGAGCAGAAAATAATACTCCATACACTGCCAACTATACCAAGGCCACGAAGAGAAAGGAAACTTACAAAAAATAAATAAATAACCTATCACAACTGAGCTAACAGTTTTATACATATCATTATTCTCAATTTCAAAGTATCAGCTTTGAGCTTAATTATGAGTTCTACTATTTTCCTGTTTTCTAATTCAATAGTTTCTTCTTTCCTTTTAATTACTTCTTTCCTTATTTTTTCTCCCCCTAAGTATTCACTTACTTCTTAATTTATTTTCATTTAAAAATTTCTTCTAATTCTTGGTTTAGCTATATTTCATGTACTTTGATATGAGTGTTTTCTTTTCTTTTTTTTAAAGAGAGAGTGAGAGAGGAGGGGGGGGAGAGAGAGAGAGAATTTTTAATATTTATTTTTTAGTTCTAGGCGGACACAACATCTTTGTTTGTATGTGGTGCTGAGGATCGAACCCGGGCCGCACGCATGCCAGGCTAGCGCGCTACTGCTTGAGCCACATCCCCAGCCCGATATGAGTGTTTTCATGATTTTACTTTCTGAATATTTTCCAATTTCAGTTTTATCTTCACTTTTCATTAACAACATTTAAAACTTAATAAGTTGTTTTTAAAAAATTATTACTTCTCAGTTCTACTGTCTACCTGGTAATTAATGTAAGTTTTAATGCTCAATTTCCTTACTATCTATTAATCTCTGATCATATCCAAATAAAATTAGTTATGCTATCATGAATTATATATCTGGTTTTTCTCCCAGTTTCCTAAAGCCCTTGGAATTGCCAAAGTGATAACTGTCTTTTATATACTAATGAGATAACTGGAGGCGAGGCACCCTAGGTAGCTTTCAAAAGGGCAAAGACAAAGGCATGATAAGCAGAACTTTCAGCCCTATCCTGAAACCTTGGGGAAAGAAAGAGGGACTATAGCTTAAGCTAATCACCAATGGCCAAGGATAAAATCAATCATGACTACTTAACAAAACTCCCATAAAAACCTAAAGGAAAGGGTTTGGACAAGTTCTAGAAAGCTGATAAATGTAAAGGTTTCTGGAAAGGACAAGGAAGCTCTGCTCCCACTCCCACATGCCTCACCCTAAGCATCTTCTCCACTGACTGTTTATCTGTATTCTTTGTTGGTATAAAAACTATTCATTACCTAGGAAAGCTTGCAGTGAAATAAGAAGGACTTTACAAAATGTGATAATGAAGGAAATGGGTGGGGAAGCTAGTCACTTCCCTTAACTCATCTTCAGATGAGGATCAAAACAGTGATTGTGGTTGCAAAGTAAAAGAATGCACTCATAAAAACATATGAAGGTGGGCTGTGGTTGTGCTTCAGCAGTAGAGTTCACGCGAGGCCCTGGGTTCAGTCCTCAGCACCACATATAAATAAATAAAATAAAGGTATTGTATCCAACTACAACTAAAAAAATAAATATTAAAAAAAACATATGAAGAAATTCACCTGTACAGTGGACATGCAACCTGTCATATATATTTCTTCCTGCTTGAGGGCATGATACAGCCCTCCATCTACATCCTGCCAATTCAAACCCTCAAAGTTCTTTCCTTGGGGATCTGTAAACAGTATGCTGGGGCATTTGCAGCCCTGAGGCTGAACACTGTTATAATGAACAGTAAATGCAAATAAACAGTTTTCTTGAATTCTATGAGCCACTCTAGCAAATAAATTGAACCTAAGGAGAATTTTGTGGGAACCTCCAATGTATAGATGGGTCAGAAGTATAGGTGACAGATAACCTACTGCTTGCAAATGGCATTTGAAGTGGGGGATGGGACTTTTTAGATATTTCTTAACCAGTGGGATCGGATACTATCTTAAGTTGACAATGTCAGAACTGAGTTGGATTGAAGGATACAGAGCTGGTGTCTACTAGAGAACTGGGTGTGCAGAAAAATACCCCCATATACCTGGCCTAAGAGGTGTTGTGTGGGGTGGCGATTGAGAGTAGGATAAACACTTTAATTTGTTTTCCTCATTACATTAGCATATTTCTTTTTCCTACCTCTCTCCTTTACCCATCCAATTTTATTCTCTGTTAAATAATGTTCTTGTCTTTATTACTTGGTTTTTAGGTGGGTTCTAAATGGCATTTTTTGATATTCTACTTTCTAGGTATTAAAGATTAAACATGCAACCTCTTATCTTCTTCCTTCTACCATCATTTTTTTAGTTATATCATTCATATAAGAAAGGTTAATACATTTACATTGCATTGAATCATCATAATGCTCAAAAATGCTTCAGTTTTAGTCTATAATTAAAGATCTATCTATGCTCATTGCCAGTCCTTTTGCTATATTTTTTCCAGTTATAGCTTGGTTTGTTGAAATTTGTACTCAAATCTGGTTTCTTCAGAAGCTCTCAAGAACCATATGTCTCAGTACTTTTACATTCAAAAGGTTTTCTGCCTTTATACGTGAAACACGATATAAAATTTAGGAATTACTTTTTCCTTGAGGACTTTATTATAGGTATTACCTTACTTTTTATTTGCTGTGGAGAAATCCAAGGCCAGCTTGAATTTCCCCTTTATCTGTGCCTGGCTGCCAAAGCATTTTATTGTTGAGTTTTTTGGGAGAAGTCTACAAATTTTACTAAAATATGTCTCAGTGTTAATCATTCTAGGGCAATTTTCTCTGAGTGATGGTATACCTTTTTCGATATATAAATTCAAATTTTCTGCTATTCTATGGAAATATAATTTTTTAAATTGTGTCTTTTCCTTTCCTTCTTATCTTTTTTTATTTTCTCACTCTGCCTACACAAGGAGTACAACCATGATCCCCACAGTAGCATGAACCATATCCAGTGCCCAGCTCATGGTCTCCAAATATTATTCTAAATAATAAAGTAAGAAAAAATAAAAATAAGTAGCCCCTTAAAAAAATAGCTAGTTCCAAGTTTGAGGCAGAGAAAAAAAGTCCTTCATGATCCTGGAATATTTTATATTATAAAACAGAGATTTTCTAATTTCCTTCATGCACCCTCCCAATGCATTGGTCTCAGGTACTATTTAAAAATTACTGCTAGTTATCTAAAATAACTCTAAACACATTCTGTTCTACCCTATTCTAACTGAGCAGTACAAAATTAAAGTGACATCTCACAGATATTTAGCAGGTAAACCCAGACCAATTTTTTTAAAAGCCAAACATACTGAATACTCAAGTCACATCCACTGAATACTCAAGTCATACCCACCCATATCCACTGAGACACACACACACTGACTGTTCAACCATTCCTATAGGGTTATTTACTTATTCCTATAGAGTTAGTTCTCATTGCAAATTGCTCCTCCCACCCTGAAAATTGTTTTCGAAGTTTACATAAACAATGTCTGAGGAGATGGCAATTACAGCCTACAGGAAGGCCACATATTTTTGTAAACAAGGTTTCTTGGGAACAGACACACCCATTTGTTTAAGCATTGTCTGGTGCTGCTTTCAAGCTACAATGGCATTGCTAAACAGCTGCAACAGAGATATGTAACATAAAAATATTACCAGCTAGCCTCTAAGAACAAGCTTGCTGCCTCTGCTCTAGTCCTTGATTCCTTTAAGCCATATCCTGTCTTTGTATCTTTTCATGCTACCAAAAAATATACCATCTGCATTATTTTACTAAAGTGCAGTCAAACAGAAAGAATGCCTTTAAGGAAAACTTAAATCCTGGACCAGGTAAGAGGTCTTGGTTTTGCCTGAGGCAAGGCTTCCTCAGAATAGAAAAGGTACTATTTATTTTTCCAGACTCCCTTCTACTCCCAACAAGTTCAAGATAATACTCTAGGAAGAAATTATTCTTTGATTAAAGCATTTCTTCAAGTTAAATATTTTTAGTGGATAATTGAGCTGACAAATATTCATAAATTAAACATTATTTGGCTCCTTACTTCTGATAGCAAATTCTCCAGAGACACAGGATCCATCTTGCTGTAGACATTCCAGAGATTCAAACTCACATCCTGCAACTGCAACAAAAGGCAAAGACATTAAAATAATTAATTCAATTCATTAGAACAATCAAAGTTATTTTCTGAAGCTCAGAAATTAATATCTTGGTGCTAGAATGAGCAATTAAAATTCCAGAAACTTGGGAGGATACAAAAAAATTACAAATTCAAGGCCAGCTTCAGCAATTCTTCAAGACCCTTAGAACCTTGGAATCTGTCTCAAAATAAAAATTAAAAATAAATAAAAAGAACTGGGATTGGCGTGATGGCACAGATTTGTAGTCCCAGCAGCTCAGGCGGCTGAGACAGGAGGATCACAAGTTCAAAGCCAGTCTCAGCAAAAGTGAGGCACTAAGCAACTCAGTGAGACTCTGTCTCTAAATAAAATACAAAATGGGGTTGGAGATGTGGCTCATTAGTGGAGTGCCCCCGAGTTCAATCCCCGGTACCTCCCCCCAAACACACACAAAAAGACTGGGGCTGTAGCTCAATGGTAGAGAGCACCTGGGTTCAATCCTAGTACCAAAAATAAATAAATAAATAAAAATTACTACCTTGGTATGAACCCAGTGTGATTAAAATAATAAATCAAAAATTTTAGTCAATTAAATTAGAACCTATACATTTTTAAAAATGCTTTCTCATTCAAGAAAACTGTTTTTTTTTTCCCCAGAATCTCTGGAATATTCTTTATATATTTAATCTATGCACATGCAGACATGTCCACTGTGTTTTTTTGCCTTTGTTTAAAATAAAATTTTAATCAAAATCATGTGTCCATGGTATAAAATATCTAATAGTATAAAAGCTTGCAATAAAAAAATTCTAATCCCCTATTCTGACCTTTTACAAACCTCCACTAGGTTCACTTCTCAGAAGTGACCATTTAAAGCTTTTTACATTTTCTTTTAAAAATTTATTTATTTTTCATTGGTTCTTCTTAGTGTACATGACAGTAGATTCCATTTTGATAAAATTATACCAGCATGGAATATATCTTATCCTAATTAGGACCCCATTCTTGTGGGTGGGCATGATAATGTTTGTTATGTACTTCCACATTTTGATGTATGTTTCTATCACTGCTTCTTCTTTTTTTTAATTAAACTTTTTATATACCTTTATTTATATTTTTAAATTTTTATGTGGTGCTGAGGATTGAACCCAGTGCCTCCCACGTGCTAGGCAAGTGCTCTACCACTGAGCCACAACCCTAACCCCTTCACTACTTCTTATCAATCCAGAAATTAAATATTAACTTATGGCAAAGATGCAGCTCTCCTATGCTCAACCCATTCCCACACTTTTTCTCTACACACACTTAACATAACATTACTTTCTATCATGATACTACTTTTTTGTTTACATCACTATTACTAATGACACTAAAAACCTTATAAATATTATTTATTGAAGGCTAAATGCAGATGCATTTCTTTTTTAATGTAACTTTTAAAATTTGTTGCTTTTATTTTTTTTTAGAGCAAACAAATATCTTTCCACTTTATTTTTGTATCACGAAACAAAATTAAGAATACATTTAGTAGTTCATTGTCCCTTGGTATCATCAAATACATAGGAAAAGAAAGTATACAGAACCACAGCTGTTTAGCATAAGTAGATAAGAAAGAGAATATCTAATCAAAACAGAAGATAGCACAGAATAGTAGATATGAGAATGGGCTTTGTTATCAGACAAATGGGAATTCCAATTCCACCACATCTTTTAAAATGAAATCCTAGACTGGGGTTGTAGCTCAGTGGCAGAACACTTGCCTCTCACATGTGAGGCACTGGGTTCAATCCTCAGCACCTCATAAAAATAAACAAAATAAAGATATGTCCATCTATAACTAAGAAATTTTTTAAAGATACTTTTTTAAAAAGGCAATCCCTACCTCAAGAGATTAACCTATTTTCTGACACGTAGTAAATTTTCAGTAAATGAAAGTTTTGAAAAATGTAAATTTCGCATCATAGATATTCTTAGAATTTTGGTGTTTTTGTTTTGTTTTTGTAATGGGGATTGAACCCAGGGACATATAGCCACTGAACCACATCCCCAGTCCTTTTTTTTTAATTCTTTATTCAGAGATAGGGTCTCACTAAGTTGCTTAGGGCCTCACTAAATTGCTGAGGCTGGTTTGAGATCCTCCTGCCTCAGCCTCCCAAGCCACTGGGATTACAGGTGTGGCACCTGGCTCTTAGAGCTTTTATAGAACTCAATAGATCAAATTGGCTCAATGATTAAATGCCCCTGGGTTTAATCCCTGATATAAAAAAAAACTAGTTTCTTTAGTACAGTGTGTATCAAAACATAACATATACATGATGATAGAATGTATTTTGACATATTATATGTACATGGAGTATGACTTCCCATTCCTGTGGTCAAACTACACTTCTTTTTTGCTTTCTTATTTTTATTTTTCTCTTATTTTAATTTTCTTAGAAGTACTAACAGATGTTTTTTCTTTTGAGACAGTCTCTCTATGTTACCCAGGCTGTGCTCAAATTCGTGATCCTCCCACCTCATCTTCCCAAACAGCTGGTATTGTAGATGTGTGCCACATTGTCTAGCCCACAGCTTCATTTTTTTCATTTGCATAATTTTTAGAAATCAATCCTAAACTTTCTAACTGCTCTACCCAATTTGTTTATTAAAAGATTTCTCAACAATGATACTATTGTCATTTAGGACCTGGTATTTCTTTGCTGTATGGGGTCTCCCCTATGTAATATAGGATGCTGAGAAGCCTCTGTGGCCTCTATTCACTGGTTGCTAATAGCACCTCCCTTCACCTCAAAGCCAAACCAAAAATATTTCCAATACTGTCAAATGTTTGAGAGCAGGAGAGGGCAAAATCATCCCCAACCGAGAACAACTGACTTAAACTAAAATACTCCATTCTCTTTCTTCCCTTGTTTCACTCTGGCCCAGCTGTTGTGCAAGCTTGCACAGCTATAACATTCACTTTGAGTCTTCTCTTTGCTATTATCCTGAAGCTCTCTGATGACAGATTTAGTCCCATGACTTACTTTTCTCCTTTTTCTTGGTTAACCTCCTTGTTTACTGACACAGAACATTCAATAACTTTCTAAAAGGGATTAAGTGGGAAACAAACTTTTTTTTTCAAATCTTTATTCTGTTCTCATGACTGTGCTCCTTTTTTTTTTTTTAATTCTTTAATCTCTCTGTGTTTCACCTTGAATAGTTTCTACTACTATGGCTTCAAATTCATTAATCCTTTTTTCTACAATAGCCAATCTCAGCTAATGTATTTTTTAGGTTAGCTACTACAGTTTTCGTCTCTAAAAGTTGTATTTGGGTCTGGTCTTTTTTGTATCTTCTATGTCTTAATCTTTCCTACAGTTCCTTGAATACAGAATATAGTTATAATAACTGTTTTAATGTCCTTATCTACTAATTCTAATATTTCTGTCAATTCTAAGTGAATTTTATTTTATTTATTTGTTTTATTGCTAGGGATTAAACCCACAGCCTATCATATTAGACAAGCACTCTATCACTTATTTATAATCGCTGCCGAATTCAAGGTAAATTATGATGACTGACTACCTCATTATCAATCATGTTTTCCCTACTTCTTTCAAACTTGACAATCTTGGATGCCAGGCACTGTGAATTTTATCTTGTTTGTATTCTTGTGCTTTGTTCTGGGATACAGTGAAGTTGATCCTTTTAGGTCTTTTTTTTTTTTTTTTTTTAAGTATCTGCACAAATTTATTTGCACTAAGTAAAGGAATGGGAAGACGAACTATAATACCAAAGACAGAAGATACTCCTCCCAGAGGAAGGAGGGAAGTAGACTTCAGAACAGCGTCAGGGGGTACTGCTATCAGAGTTGCACAAACTGTCCCTAAGGACAAACAACTCAAACTCAAAAGAGAAAGCAGCCCTCTTTTTGTAATTTCCCCATTCTGGATCTAAAGACCCCAAACCCAGCACTAAACAAGTAGGATTCAAGGAAGAGAGACAAAGAAAAGAACACAAATAATGATCAACCAGCCAAATCTCTGTATCCCAGAAATCCCAGCTGGTAGAGTGAGACTTGATTTGGAATAAATCTGAAGTGGAGAGTGGTTTCAATAGAGAAATGACCAGTGAAGCCACAGTTAGTTTTCCTCTATGGACTGCTTAGTTCTAAGGAAACACCCCAAGGGCCTTCAAGCTAATCTAACTGGGCAGGGATAGGAAAGGGAGGAGAAATGGTCAGATGAATCTCATCTTCCCATCATTTGGCACAGAGGAGGAGGGAGAGGTGGAGATGCATTGGGGATGCTGGTGCTGCCTCTGTGTCTCTTCACTGTTGATCCTACAGCCAGATCAGGTACACATAGGCATTGGTGTTGCTGCTTTTCTTCTCCTCCTCACAGGGAAGTCAGAAGTCCATCTCAAACTGAGCATCATCCCCAACTGTATGCTTCCTGTCATGATTGTTCAAGTTGTTTACTTCTACTTTGGAGTCTTCAATTAAGGCGCCAGGGCTAGTGACTCCTGGGATATTGGGCAGATGGCAGGGTGGGGTCTGAGCCATGGGAGAATTGCGTCGATCCAAAAGAAACTTCCTATCATAAACGATTCGAGTTCCTCCCGGCGTGGTGGAGAAGAGCGTCCCCCCGGGCGTGGTGCAATAGTCATGTACAGGTAGCTGCGTGGCGTCGCTAATGGGCACGGTGCAGGTAGGGATGGCGCGGCTCTGGCTGGGCTGGTGGCCGCTGCCGGCAGACGAGGACATGGCTCTGGGCGCGGGCTCTAGGCTTTGTCCGCTGGCGGGCAGGCGGGCGGCGGCGGCGGGCCCGGAAGGCTCCGCTGCTCAGGCGGGCGGCAAGGCGCACTGCGCTAGCTCCTCGGTCGCTTTCTCTCGCTCTCTCGTCCCGCTCCGCTGCCGCCGCCGCCCGGTCCTCTGGCCTCTGCCTGCAGCCTCAGCAGCAGCAGCGGCAGCGGCAGCAGCGGCGACAACGACGACCGGAAGCAGGCGAAGGCGGGAGCCAGAGGGAGTTCGGGGAAAGCTTGTCGGCCGGAGGTCAGGTCTTATTTTTTATGAATTATTATGAGGGTGTAAAGCAGTGCTTAGTCTAGGGATGATTATTCTCCAACCGTCCTGAATACTCTGCCTCTCAATTACGTTTTTCCAGTCTAACTGGCAGGAAGGGGCACTATTCCCAACCCTAAGCACAAATCAGGCCCTTTTCTTGAATCATTTAAGACGGCTCTTTTTCTTAGGCCTTGGCAGTTACCTCACACACAAGTACAATGATCAATATATTCCACTGAATACTTCAGGTATGGGACTCTCTGTAGATCTCAGAAACTGGCTCTCTCTCTGGTGGTTCTTTCCTCTTTAGCATTCTGGCTGTCTTGGTATTCTGGAGGTCCTAACCACATCTTCTGACTCAAGGAGTACACTGGGATCTACCTGAGTCTACCTCCTTGGGACATAGTCCAGGAATTTTCTCAAAGTTGTAAGCTGAAGCAATCATGGGATTCACCTTGCTTATTTCCACCTCTCAGGAAATCATTATTCTTCATTGCCCGATGCCTACTTTCTTGAAAACCATTGTTATACCTATTTTTTTTTTTTTTTTTTTTGTGGGGAGGAGGTGGATTTACTTCCTCTATCTATTATTTGTTTTTGCTAAGGTGAAGATAACATTTGGCAAATACCTGATTGCCTGTCACTCAGGGGGCAGGGGGAATGGCAGAGGGCGATACAGGTTGTTATATAACAATCTTCAACTAATTCCTTCATTTTTAATATCACCAATTTTCATTCTCTGTCCTTTTATCACCTTTTCTGTGTGCTAATTATAGTTAGTTTAATCAGAATTTTTTTGGGGATTTACCTTCTGCAACTTACTTAGACATTCACAGCTTATTTACATCCTTAGTTCTGACCTCTCTTTCATTATCACCTTCTTCACTAATCTAATCTGTTTAAGCCCCTTCTACCATACTCTGAAAAAGCTTTTTAAGTATATCAACTAATTAGTTTTTTTGAGGGGACTGAATCTGATATCTCTTTTTAATGTAAATTTTAATTCTACTAATGAATTATGGATTTTTTTTTTACAATCTTTCCTTATAGTCATCCACCTCCCTTTTAACTCTACTTATCTGCTGTATCTCATTTCTCTTTTTACAAACTTCATTCTTAAAAGGTACAAAAGGGAGGGGTTTTTTTCACTTTTGTTTGATAGAAAAAAATTTTTTAAAAGCATGTTATTTATCTTTGCATTTAGTATGCTATGGTCTCTTTCTTATATTTCATTGAATCTTTTCATAAGTCTTATTCCACCTCTCAATATGAAGAGCTTATGTTTGTCTATAAATAAGTAAAAGAATGTTCATGGTAGCCTTGTTTTTCAGAAGCTTTCTCTTAGGATCCTCCCCTTAGGGAGCTGGTTGTTATAAATTAACATTAGCAGTTCACAGTTCCAGAAGCTTGAGGGTAACAAGAAAGCAGAGGCAGGAAAACCTGAGCAGAGGAACTTTCCCTTACTGCTTCCAGGAAAAAATAGTTCTCCATATCCATGACCCAGTGTAATGAGTCTAAATGCCAAGCAAAAACTATGGCTGGGTCTGGCTTCCTTTTTCATGTTGGCATCTATCACATCAGAGACAAAACACCCTATGGGTGGATGATTTTTTTTTTTTTTGTACTGGGAACTGAACCCAGAGGGGCTTAATCACTGAGCCACTGAGTTATCTCTCCAGTCCTTTTTAAATTTTTGTTTTTTAATTTTGAGACAGGGTTTCACTAAGTTGCTTAGGGCCTTGCTAAGTTGCTGAGGCTGGCCTTGAACTTGTAATCCTCCTGTCTCAGCCTCCTGAGCCGCTGGGATCACAGGAGTACACCACCACACCCAGCAAATGACTTTAAGTATGGCCATACAATAAAAGAGAATTTTTAAAAATTAAGTTATAAGTATCTATAGTTCTCTTTTTCTTATCTTTCATAGAGTCAAGAGTTAGCCGGGAGTTGTGGTGCAGCAGCTCAGGAGGCTAAGGCAGAAGGATCGAAAGTTCAATGCCAGCATCAGCATCTTAATGAAGCCCTAAGCAACTGTGTGAGACCCTGCCTCTAAATAAAATATTTTTAAAAGGGCTGGGGATGTGGCTCAGGGGTTAAGCACCTTGGGTTCAATTCTCGGCACCCAAAAATAAATAAATAAATAAACAAACAAATAAATAAAGGCAAGAGTCTTTTTGGCTTGGGCAGTCATCAGGCCATCAAAGTGGAATAGAGAGGACACTGGCAGTGCCAATCTGTAGACCAAACTACTCCTCACCATAAAGGACTGGGAAGGGTAGGGTAAAGAAAATAACTGCATGGGGGGACTGGGGTTGTGGCTCAGTGGTAGAGCACTTGCTTTGCATGTGTGAGGCCCTGGGTTCAATCCTCAGCACTACATAACAATAAATAAATAAAGACACTGTGTTTATCTACAACTAAAAAAAAAATTTAAAAAAAATAACTAGATGGGGTAAATGAAATGGAGACAAAAAAAAGAGTAGCTGGGAGAATAAAAATTAGCAGTTACATACAAGGGCAGGAGCTGGAGAAAGGAACCTGGAGAGAGACCTTGTAGTAAATATGATGCATATATTTTCCTTCTCATGGCCTCTCTCTAGTATAGATCTACATTATCTTTCAAAATTTTTGAGGAGAGGTTTTTGTTTTGTGTTTTTGTTTTTTGTTCCTGCAAATATGACTTCATGATGTGCAGTACGTTAAGGCCAAAAGCCCATCTCACTTGGGTTACATCAAGGATACAGCCTTCTAGTATACCATCAAGATATAGCCTAGGGTCAGGGGCACAGCCTCGGAAGGCAGACCACCTTGCCCCAGCCCGGCCGCTCACTGTGACTTAGGGAAATTCATCTAACCTTTCTATAAAAGAGAGACATAAAGTAGTACCTAGCTTGGAGGGTTTTTTTTAACATGAAGTGCTGGCATAGAAAAGGTACTCTGTAATAGGCTGGGATTGTAGCTCAGTGGCAAAGCATCTGCCTTGCATTTGCAAAGCCCTGGGTTCAACCCCCAGTTCCCGCCCCCCCACCAAAAAAAAAAAGACAAAAAAAAAAAAACCCACCAAAAAAAAAAAAAAGAATAGGTACTCTGTAAGTGCTTAGTTCATACAATTAATTACAAAAAAAAAATATTCTATTATTTTAAAACTGTTTACCTTCCTCTATGCCCCACAGGGCCTGTCTCCCTTCAATCTCCTTCTCATCTGAATTAGAGTATTACTTCCTAACAATGGCAGCTCTTGCAGCTTTGTTAATGCTCTGCTACTTGTAGTCAGTATGAGAATACTGTGCTTTGGGAGCAGGAAAGGTACAGTCCAAGTGATAGCATCCCTCTTCCCTCTAGCCCTCCTTTAGCACATGCTGCTTCATATTAGAGGATGTGATGTGTTCCTACCAGGCAAACCTCCACATGTCCTGAGGATATTGGTACTTCTCAGAAGGAGAGCCAGGAATCAGCCCTGTGCCTTGTTTCTAAAGGTCCCACTTAGGGCTGCGGGTAGTACAACACTAGCCTCAAATGCATGAGGACCTGGGTTCAATTCCCAGTACAGCAAAAATTAAAATAAAGGTCCCATTTACTCCCTCCCTAACAGAATGTCCCCATTTCTAGCATGACAATGCTTCCCATCCCCGGTTTCCTGTGCTGGGGCAGGTCATGTCAGTGGTGATCCTATGGAGGCATATGAATGCCTGTCGTCCATGCTACTACACTACAAGGCCATCCTCCCTACTCTCTACCCTGAATGATCCCATCTCCCAGACTCACTCATTAACTCACTTGACAAATATTTATTCATTATCTCCTAGATGCAAGGAATACTGAAATAAAAGATTTTGTCTTACCACAAAAGCTAACCATTTTATTTCCTCTACTAATACTGTATTTATACAAAACCCTGCATTGTCCCTTTCATTGTTCTTGAACAGTTGTCAAATTACCTGACTGAGGTACAAAAAAACAACAAAAACAGGGCTCTGTATACCTACTCAAGGAGCTTGCAGTCAGAGACCAGAAGTGAGTGGGTGAGTGGAGTATGTATGACAAGTGTGACAACAGGACAAACGCTGCAAGAGAAGTTAGCCTTGGGTGCTATAGGGGTAGACAGGAAGAACACCTAACTCAAAATGGGGAAAGAAAGAGAAGTTCCAAGAGAAACTTCAAGAAAAGAGGATGTAAGAGCTCAATTTGGAACTAGGTTCAAATATCAACTGTTTTCCATTTCAAGTCTTCTAATTTGTCCCATGTCCTGGCATGCGGCAAGGCACTGGGTTCGATTCTCAGCACCACATAAAAATAAAATAAAGATAATGTGTCCACCTAAAACTAAAAAATTAATATTTTAAAAAGAAGGAAAAAAAAGAATACAAGCTTGTGGGGTTGGGGTTGTGGCTCAGTGGTAGAGCACCTGTCTAGCATATGGGAGGTAACTGCCAGTTTTCAATGTGTTATAACAATGCACACTTACATTGTGGGTCCTTCACAAAAATAGTCCAGTGGCACACAAAACCCAAACATATTACCTTTCATACATACCTCATATTTCATGGTAAAAAATCCATCCCCTCCAATGCCCTCCAGTGCAAAGGCCTGTACAATTGGCCATTTTTCCACCACAAACATATCAAATATCTGCAAGTGACCTAGAGGAATCAAATACAACAACACATATCAAATAGCATCCTAGATATAACAGTCTAAACCTGATCTAATGTGGCTGGACAGGCATTATTTCTCACAAGTTCACCAGGATCTCATCTGATAAAATAAATTTCAAACAGATAAAACAGTTAGGTATTGAAACTAGAAATACATAATAAAAGCCAAGAAAAATTAAAAGCATAAGCAAGTGATATTGGTTTCCTAATTAAGTAATTAAGTAAAAAAATGAGTAGTATATTATATTTGAATTGCATTATTTAGTAGGTATAATTATTAACAGACCCAAAATTGACTCTTTTCCCTTAAGAATTAAGCAATCAACTTCCTCAAGGGCAAACTACCAAATCAAAAATTTTCCTTTAACAATCGCTTAAACATGCAAAGCTTTTTCCCACCTACAACATAAATATTGCTAAATTTGTTGGGTTTTCTCTCTATTCTCCACATCCATTTTTGAGCCTGAAAGCATATTTTTAAATGACTGTACAAATTATTATTTCTTATTACCAAGAGGCCCCATATCTAAACTCTATATAATAAGCAATAGAGATTATATATCAATTGTACTAAATAAATAGCCTATCAGTTCTTCTATCTGAACGTAAGTGGCTTGCTGTGTTCATATGGAAATTTCACAATTAAGAATACAAGCTTGGACTGGGGATGTGGCTCAAGTGGTAGAGCGCTCGCCTGGCATGTGCGAGGCACTGGGTTAGATCCTCATCACCACATAAATATAAAATAAAGATAATGTGTCCACCTAAAACTGAAAAATAAATATTTTAAAAAGAAGGAAAAAAAAGAATACAAGCTTATGGGGCTGGGGTTGTGGCTCAGTGGTAGAGCACCTGTCTAGCATATGTGAGACACTGGGTTTGATTCTCAGCACCACATATAAATAAATAAAATAAAGGTCCATCAACAACTAATAAAAATATTTTTTTTAAATACAAGATTTTATAGAAAATCCCCAATTTCATTTCACTTGATCCTTTGCCTAGTAAAAATGGATCAAGGGGTTTCTCAATGAAAGCCTTCAATGAAAGAGAAGTAGGGACATTCAATTCACACACCATCCAAGCAAGGCTCTTTTTTTTTAGATTATTTTCACTTTACTTATACCAGACAAAAAATTTGCAAGTGAGGTATAGTCATTCAGGTCCCCTTGCAAATATTTTATATATAACATAAATTTAGATGAAACACTGATCTTGGGTTACACTTATTTTTACACAAATATTTTGAAAAAGAGTTTGCAGAATGGATTGCTTTTCTTTACATTTAACAAATAACTAAAATTGAACAGCAAATAGTTTATTGGTTAAGTACATGGTTTCAACTGCAGTAATAAATTCACTTGAACAGGAAACAATAATCAAGTCAAAAGAATAAATGCTTGCTAATCATCAGAAAATCTGTGGCCATTTGTGCTGTCTCGTAGAAATCCAAAATCACTCAGAGGCCAGATCTTAAAGAAGATTCGTCCTCTTATTAGTCTATATGGAGTAGGTCCATAATACCTGGAATCTGTAGAATTCTGTAAATTATCACCTTCTAACCAAACATGACATGTTGGCACATAAATATAGCTTTTAAAGAAATCTGATGGACTAGTGGTGAGGATTTTGTCTCTTTGCAAACCAATTACTCTTCTACAAGTATTTGATTTTGGTTCACTTGGGCTTTTTGCAATCACAATGTCACCTCTTTGGATACCATAAAAATGTCAGCTAAGATTTTCTGAAAAGACAATATCTGAATTTTGAATTGTTGGCTCCATTGATGGTCCAGAACACATACATCTGTTCTACAATACATTCAATTTTAGGGTAGTTGCAGGGCTTCCAGGAAGAAATCTAAAGAATGTCTCAAAGCATATGTGGGTGATACATGGTTTCAGGATTCCTCTAGCCCCAAAGAACCTGGAGAGACCCTCACCCAAGACTCAGGTGGGCCTTTCTCCAAGCAAGGTTCTTTTTTTAGAGGCTGCGGGGAGAGTTCCAGGGATTGCATTGAGCCACATCCCCAGCCCTATTTTATATTTTCATTTAGAGACAGGGTCTCACTGAGTTGTTTAGCACCTTGCTTTTGCTGAGGCTGGCTTTGAACTTGCAATCCTCCTGCCTCAGCCACCAGAGCTATTAAGATTATAGGTGTACGCCACCATACCCTACTTCAAGCAAGGTTCTTAAATGGCTTGCTGTCACTCACCTTGGGAGCTGTAAGGAATGCCAATTCTACTACAGTCTCGAACCATGTCTACAAAGCTGGAAATTTTAAATTCTTCTGCAGCTTCCTCATCTTCATACTAAAGATGGAAATTAAAAGGCAAACAGACTCTGATGAGTCACCATGAAAAGTTCTACATTTTTCTACATTTTTTAAAAAAATCTTTATTTATTTATTTTTATGTGGTGCTGAGGATGGAATCCAATGCCTCCCACGTGAGGGGCAAGCTCTCTACCACTACCCACAGCCCCAGCCCCTTTTTTCTATATTTATCAGTGTTGTCCCAAGACATTTATAGAAGACTGCACCCAAGAGGGTGTTTTCAAAGCCAAACTATTGAAATTGCTGGTCAGAAAAATTTGTCATTCCTTTATAATCATACACAAAAATCATACACAAAAATCAACTGAAATCATACACAAAAATCAACTCAAAATATATCAGGACATCTAAGGCAAGGCATAAAATTTATCCTCCCTCACCCTCAAATCTTCAACATACAAAGAAGAGTTCTTGACCAATATCAGGTCACAACTTTCATAAAATCTTCAAACTCAAATCTCAATTTGATTTCCAGCCAAATTCTTGAAAAGGACCCAAAGGGAAACAGAAGCAGATACCAGGAAACCCAAAGACAGAAATGTCACAAAGCTGAAAAAAAATGTTGAGGGTAGTCCCCAAAGCACTAGTCCCAGAAGACAGTGGTCTCAGGCTGGTGTAGAAGCAGCAGAACAGGAACATAGGTTCCAAGCCTACTACTAGGTCCTGATTCCAACAACCCCTTTTTGTCACCTTCAGGCAAACAATTTATCTAAAAGGTAATTTCTAAATGAAATATAAAAATCTCTACTTAAACTATTTTGAGGGGCTACCTGTTCCAGACCAACACTTTCCTTAAACAAGTGCCCATTTGATCTTTTTTCCTCACCTCGTTTTCAGTCATGCAGTGGAAATGCAGATTTCTCCAATGTGCCACATAGGGTAATAGATAGCGATAGTTGATAGGATTACAGTACAGATGGACACTGTCTGATTTAATCAATATAATTACATCTGTAAGAAAACAAAAATCAAGACACAAAATTGTCAAAGGCTTTTCCTTTAGATAGTTCCTACCCAGAAAATTAGTCAAACCATTAAGGGCTGAGGATGTACAAGTTCAGTGGTAGAGCACTTACCTGGCATGCAGGAAACCCTGAGTTCAAGACCCTACACCACCAAAAAAACCCAATCAATCATTAAAAGTATTTTGAAAACAATGTAACAAAACTAATAATAAAATTATTTAATTAGGCAATGTGCTTCAAAGCAAATAGAACATTCAAATGTTGACGATAAGAATTTCCTGGTCTCCATGGCCCTCTGGTTATAGCAATGCAGGCACCAAATAACCAGTCTTGATCAACCAAAACATGGTGTTTTGCAAGGGTCAACACAGTAAAATCTGTGGTACCAAACTCAGCTGTGTACTTCAATGCATAGATAAATACCAAATGGAAACCTCATGGCTTAAGCCCTCTCAGACAGGAAAACAGCACCAACTATGGCCAGTGATCGTGCTCTCACAAAGATCAGTGTCTAAAGCTCTTGACTACTGGCTTAACTAGCTCCAGGCAATTGTGGTCCTGGATACTGCATGTCATCTTTGGGAAAGCTTACTGTGTACACAGGAAAGGCTGGGAGGAAGGAAGTTGAGGCAAGGGGAAAGAGCTTCTGTAAATAGATCAGCACAGCTCACAGATTTAAGGAACGGCCATCAACAATGGTAAATCAAGCAAATAAAGCAATCCTAAAGGTATAAATAAAACCAGGTAAATGGGAGAGCCATGGACTAGGAAAGCAATATTAAAGTAGTAGGAACACTGAGAATGAAAGGAGCCATACCTCCAGAATAGAAGCAGAGGTTTCATTCCATGATTCCTTTGAGACCAGAGCCACCAGGCTTCTAATAAGATGAAGCCAGAAGTCACTGGAGGTAAAAAGGTACATAGGGAAGAGGAGCATCTGATGTGGGACAATTGGAGCAATGCCAACACAGCAGTGCAGTGTAACTGACCACACTTTATGAAAAATATTGTAAGTATAATAAATACAAGCCATAGTTGACCACATAGTAGGGTAGCCTCCTAAACAGAGTTCCATGGTACTAGGCTTTTAAGCCACTCTGCACTTCACATCTGGTCAGCCCAGAGTATTCTGGAAACAGCCTTTTCACTGTGGACTCTCAGGTAAGTGCTAGAATCAAAAGGTAGCAAAAGGTAGGAAAGGGAGGTAACCTCTCATCTCTCAGTACTGGGTTTCCTCACCACCCTCTCTAGAGCCCTGTCCTAAATCACTTGTAGATTACCTTCTGAGGAGTGTGAGCTTGATGTCACCCAGAGAGACTGAGACACTCTACATTCAAGTGCAACATGCTTCAAAGAACTAGGATACTATAAAGGGCATAATAAAAGCCAGGCACAGTGGTCTGTAATCCCAGTGACTCCGGAGACTGAGGCAGAAGGATTACAAATTCAAGCCCAATCTGGGCAATTTAGCAAGACCCTGTCTCAGAATAAAAAATAAAAAGGGCTGGGAACATAGCACAGTGGCAGAACACTTTTTTTTCACAAGAAAAAAAAAGTTTAAAACTGAACAGCTGATGTATTCTCAGAATCTCAACAGACTGATGTCATCATTATAAACATGAGTTTAACAGTATACAGGCAGGTAAAAGAATAAAGTATATATGAGTTGAATATGTTCAATATTTTTAAAGTTTTTTTAAAAATAAGTCACTCTTATTGGTCCTTTTGCCTTTTATATATTTAGTGAGTTAACTATACAAGCAGAAATGTGATCAGAGTTTTTTAAAAATGGATTTGCTAATTTGAAGTAAAATGCTCATTTGCTAAGCACCTATTGTGTCAGGTGACAGGATAAAGACAAAAATAAGCAAAGTAAAGCACCTTTTAGAATTTCAAGTATTTCCTTAATTTCAGTACTGTAATGTCCTTAGCAACCCTGGCTATAGTGAAATGTGTAGCTGATACAAGTTGCCAAGATTAATTCTTTCCAAACAAGCAGAGCTATACAATGTAAAAAAAAAATTTTAAATCAAAATCTGAAACGTAATTTGAATTGAAAAAAAAGTTAACAGAAGGGGAATTTTCAGTTAATTCTATACTTTCTAATAAAAAGGAGAGCTTTAATCAATATAAGGTATAAACATAACTAAGGACTTTACCACAGAAGATCAGGGTTTCTCAACTTTGGCACTACTGACAATTTGGATTAAATAATTCTTAGGGGCTGTCCTGGGCATTGTGGGATGTTTACCAGCATCCCTGACCTCTACCCACTGATGCCAGTAGCACTCCCCACACAATTGTAACACTCAAAATATGTCTTCAGACATTGTCAAATGTCCCCTAGGGGACAAAAGTGCCCCCAGCTGAGAACCACTATACTGAAGCAAGATCATTTCACATCAGATGTTTGCTTTCATGGCTCCCCCAGCTGCCTCACAACAGTTGTCTGTCTCCTGTCCAGTTTTATTTGCCTGCTCCTGTCTCCTGACCCATCTGGCAGACAAGTCATGATGCTAAGTATGTGATATCAGAGAGAGCTCCTGGGCAACAGCCCATTGCAGCATCAACACAGGCAGAGTGTCTCGGAGCTAAGAAAAGAGGAATGTAAGCAGAAAGCCTGCATTGTAGTCACAGGCATCATCAGGAATTAAAGTCACACAGAAAACAATTCCAAAAGATAGCAGGACAAAGAGCTTTTGTTCCTCAGCTGAAGAGCCATAAGAAGTCTTCCTTGTAGGGGCAGCCTGCAGGCTCATCCTTGCTTCACAACTAAACATGCTTTCACTGAATAACAGCACATATCTGAACCTTCAGCCTTAGAGGCAAATTATGGAGCCTTAATGGTAAATTATGAGGAAAACTAATATCTTGCCAAGAAGAGATAAAGCCAAATACTGAAGTTTACTTTCTTCTCCAAAGTTGATTTACCCAGTAAATATATTCTGAAAATAACTTGTTGCTATTCACTTATCCAGTGGGTGACCAACAATACTTAATATATCAACAAAGAATAAATGTTATTTTTCACTGTCAAAAAGGCAAAAATTTAGAGCTAGGGATGTGGCTCAGTGGCAGAGCACTTGCCTAGCACACAAGACACTGGGTTCGATCCTTAGCACCACTTAACAAATAAAATAAGGCGTTCTGTCCATCTTCAACTACAAAAAATAAAAATTTTAAAAAAAGGCAAAAATTTTGCCAGATGTGGTGATACATGCCTGTAATCCCAGCTACTTGGGAAGCTGAGGTAGGAATATTTTGAGTCGAAGGCCAGCCTGGGCAATTTAGTAAGACCCTGCCTGACTTGAAAAGAAAAAGAAGAAAACATGAGAAAAAAAATAAAAGACAAAAATTTTAATGGGGCTTTTATTTTAAATTTGATCATACTTTTCCATAAAAAAATCATGAACAATGCAAAGAAATAAATTCTTCTCTCACATAGAATTTTACCAACACACGCTTACCATCGAGAACTTCTTCAGAAAATCCCGTTTTCTCAAAATCACTGATATTCTGATTGTATAAACCAAACAGAAGATAATTTGCCAGCTCTCTGCAGCCTTCATTGTACCTGCTATCAATTCCTGCAAGGCAAAGAAAGTTCTGATCAGCTGTTCTGTACTGTGGGAGGCAAATGAGCCCCAATACTTTGCCCCTGCTTAGCAAAACTCTGATGATCAAAGATGGCAGCTCATATCATCCAATATCCTTACTTGGATTCCAAGATCTAAATATTTAGCTTAGAAAATCAAACAGCACAGATTATTGAGACTAAAAATCAAATCCTGAGGATGTAAGGAACCAGATAATAATGCTTTGAGTCCTTCTATGGCTTATTTAAGAGCTTAGAATACTCTCAGTTAGTCTTAAGAATAGATGTCTTAAAAATATTCGCCTTTTTTTTTTTTGATATGGTGCATGGGGATTGAACTCAGGAAAATTCTATCACTGAGCTATGTATATCCCCAGCCCTATTTTTTAACAGGGTATCACTAAGTTGTGTACAGCCTCACTAAGTTGCTAAGGCCAGCGTTGAACTTGCTATCCTCCTGCCTCAGCCTCCCAAGTCACCGGAATTTCACATGTATGCCTCCACTCCTGACTAATATTCATTTCTTGTGAAGATCTTTAGCAAAACATGTGGATGCAAATAAAGGCAATTAAGGTGGCTTGAAAATAGCATGAAGAAGATAACAAGTGAATGGAACTATAAACACTCAGCATCTCATAAATATTAAGAGCAAGAAGATTAAGCACTGCACTGGATGCTGGACTACCTGCTAATGGCATTCATAAAGCTTACAGTCTAGTGAAGCTGGGTCAGAGATAATAAAAAGGCAATTAAATGATGCTGTCTTCACTACTGCCTCTTGATGCTTCACATATATGCTTCACATATATATATATACTATCTGGTTCTGGATATCTGTAAAGTCCCAGAGCCATAGCAAGAGGAAAGGGTCTGGCAGAAGGAGTTCTAAGAATAAGAGTAAGGTAAGGGCTCCTTATCTCATTGGTGTTTCTCTATCCAACCTCATTAAAACAGCCACAGATTTCAGGGGAATGAAAGCTAGGAGTTTATCTTACAATGATAAAGTTTATCTTACAATGATATACTGTTATCAATTTACTGTGATAAGAATCTGAACTGCCCCCACCCTGAGTCCCATCTTGCTAAAAGTACTGACCTAGGATGCACAGGATCCCATCAGGCCGAGACTTGCTACTCTGGGTTAGGATGCTCTGTATCTGGCGGAGTCGGCTACAGCTGCAAAAAGAACAAGAAACAGTTCTGAGCACCAGCATAACCTGATGATAAGAGCTGCATTTGGTATGAGATGCCCATGATAAGGCATGAGGAAGAGAAATGACTTTGCTAGGGATGGAAATCAGTCCTTGTTTGGTTCTAGCATCAAAACTACAAAATGAGTTCCTTTCTCTTCTGTTTTCTGGAAGAAACTGTACAGGACTGGCCTGAAGACTAAGTCTAATTACTGATTACAAACTGGATAGCCCGTGGATCTATGGCTCAACAGAAGTTACAGCTTAAGGCCCTCTCATGGTCAATCCTGGTCAGGAATAAGACTCAGCTGTTTACTTCCAATGATGTCTCCTTTTTGAAGATTTTTTTTTCTTTTTTAAACTTGTTTCTTCTTTTATGGTACTGGAATTGAACCCAGGATCTCATACAAGTGCTCTGCCGCTGAGCTATATTACCCAGCACCCCCAACACCTTTTTTTGAGACAGGGTCTTGCTAAGTTGTGGAGCTGGCTTGAATTTGCAATCCCTCTGCCTTAGCCTCCCAAGTTGCTGGGATCACAGGTGTGTACCACCCCTAGTTCTTGAAGAAGAGTTTCCACACTGATTTTCCCTAACTGTAGTCTTCATCAGTGTTTCAAAAACAAACACATACAAAAAAAACAAAGAAACTAGGTCTAATTCATTCCCACAGCTACTCCTTATGGAGGTATCAACAGAAAATATGTTCTCCTTATGTACTCCCAGATATTAATGTCATTTCTAAGAACCCCATTTTCTCCAATCCAATAATCCTCCTTCCCAGCACTCCCAAAGAGGGGTGCCCAATTTTCTGCCCAAGATTAAGCCTTTGGACTAGGGATGTAGCTCAGTGGCAGAGCTCTTGCCTAGCACTGGGTTTGATCTTTAGCACCACATAAACAAATAAAACAAAGGCATTCTGTCCATCTACAACTACAAAAAAATTAAGAAAAAGATATTAAGCCTTCTACCTAGTCTTCCCATCACTTCTGCCTCTACTATTCAATATTCCCTAACACTCCTTATATGAAATCACTTCCCTATAGTCAATAGAAATCCAGTCCTACCACACCATTAACTAAGATTATCCACAAACCCAATGACATTAACTGTTCTATCCATGACTGTGAGACTTCCCACCGCTTCTGAATCTGCTTCACTATAGTAACTGACACTCACCCAAACACAGAATTTCCAGTCAGACAACACTATTTCCCTTCTCTAATTCCCCAGCTTCCTTTCTCTTTTGGATTCTTTTCAATGGTCCTGTACCCTAACTTATTCACTCCATGACTTATAGTCATCGTCACTGTTTTTATCAAGACTTTCACAATCTTGTACATGATATCAGAATTAGATAAAGGCAGAGAAAGAAAAGAAAGACCCAAACTACAAACCAATATCCATCACAAATACAGATACAAATCCCTTAACAGCCAGGCATGGTGGCACATGCCTATAATCCCAGTGGCTCAGGAGATGAGGCAGGAGGATTACAAGTTCCAGGCCAGCCTCAATAACTTAGAGAATCCCTAAGCAGTGAGACCCTTTTTCAAAATAAAAAACAAAAAGTGCTGGATGTAGCTCAATGGTAAAGTGCTCCTGGGTTCAATCCCCAGTATAATTTTTTAAAAAAGAAAGAAAGAAAGACGGGGGGAGGGAGGGAGGGAGGGAAAAGAAAAGAAAAGAAAAAAACAAATCCTTTAAAAACATTGCAAATAAGGGCTGAGGTTGTGGCTCAGAGGTACTGCACTCACCTATCACATGCAGGGCCCTGGGTTCAATCTTAGCACCACATAAAAATAAATAAATACAATGAAGGTATTATGTCCAACTATAACTAAAAAATAAATATTAAAAAATATATTTGCAAATAAGAATTAAGCAACATATAGAAAGAATTACACACCACAACCAAGTAGAGTTGATTCCAGAGATAACCAAGGATGGTTCATTATTCATAAATCAATCAATATATTGCATAACATTAACAAACTAATGAAGAAAAACCATAAATTCATATAACTGATGCAGAAAAACCATTTGACAAAATTCAACATTCACTCATAATAAAAACATTCAGAAAATTAAGAATAGACTGCTTTCCTCAACTTGGAAAAAAACATCAAAAAAAACCTTTCTGAGCCAAGTTCAGAATGGATATAATGATGAAGGGCAATCAAGAACAAGGTAAGAATATCTGCTCTCATCATTCCCATTTAACAAACATTGGAAGTTCTAGCCAACAGAATACAGTAAGAGAAACAGATTAAAGACATAAAAAATGGAAAGGAAGAAATAAAATTGCCCCTATTTGCAGATATGGCCTATTAGCAAATATTCACAGAGAGAAAGTAGAATGGTGGCTGCTAGGGACCAGGGGGAAGAGGGAGCAAGGAGTTTAATAAGAACAGAATTTATATTTTGCGAGATGAAGAGAGTTACGAGGATGGATGGTGGTGCTTTTAGTCTAATAAGTTATATGAATGTACTTTAATGCTACTAAACTGTGTACTTAAAACCAGCTAAGATGAAAATAGTTGTTACGTGCACCTTAATACAACTTTTTAGACTTTTTTTGTTCTTTTTAAATGTATTTTGACATATTATACATACATAAAGTAAAACACTCTAATTAGAATCTCATTCTTGCAGTTGTACATGATGTAGAGTTTCACTGGTTGTGCATTCATATATGAACATAGCAAAGTTATATCTGATTCATTCTACTGTCTTTCCTATTCCCATCCTGCTTCTCTTCCCTTCATTCCCCTTTGTCTAAGCCAATGAGTTTATATCCCCACTCCTTATTTTATGTTAGTATCCACATACCAGAGAGAACATTTGGCCTTTGGTTTTTTGAGATTGGTTTGTTTCCTTAACATGATATTCTCTAGCTGGTTTGTTTCCTTAACATGATATTCTCTAGCTCCTTCCATTGACCAGCAAAGGCCATAATTTCATTCTTCTCTATGGCTGAGTAATATTCCATTATGTGTATGTTCCACATTTTCTATCATTCATTTGTTGAAGAGTACCTAGGTTGGTTCCATAGCTTAGCTATTGTGAACTAGCTGCTACAAACATTGATGTGGCTGTGTCATTGTATTATGCTGATTTTAAGTCCTGCAGCACATATACCTAACTAGGCCAAATGGTTGTTCCATTATTTTCTGAGAGTGGTCGCACCAATTTGCAGTTCCCCAGCAATGTATGAGTAAACCTTTTCCCCTACATGCTCATCAACATTTATTGTTACTTGTATACTTGATAATTGCCATTCTGATTGGAGTAAGATGAAATCTCAGTGTGGTTTCAATTTGCATTTCTCTAATTCCTAGAGATGTGGGACATTTTTTCATATATCTGTTGACCAACTGTATTTCTTCTTCTTTGAAGTGTATTTTCAGTTCCTTTGCCCATTTATTGATTGGGTTATTTGGTTGGTTGGTTTGTTTGTTTTGGGTGTTAAGTTTTTTGAGTTCTTTATATATCCAGTTAATACAACTTTTTAGAATTAAAAAAATGTTGGGTTGGAGATGGGGCTCAGTAGTAGAGAGTCTGCCTGGCATATATGAGGCCTTGGGTTCAATCTCTGGCAACACACACACACACACACACACAAAAAAAAAAAAAAATTTAAATGTCAATATCATATGAAACAAAAACAACAGAGGGCTGGGGTTGTAGCTCAGTGGTAGAGCACTTGCCTAGCATGTGTGAGGCACTGGATTGATTCTCAGCACCGCATAAAATAAAGTCCATTGACAACTAAAAAAATATTTTTTAAAAAAAAGAGAGGAAGAACTTCATTTGATTAAAAAAAATGAAAACAAGGAAATATCTTGAGACATCTGGGGAAATCTGAATACTGACTAGAAAATCTGATGCTATTAGGGATCCACTGTTAATTTTCTTAAGTGAAATAATGTTATTGTGCTTCTATAGTTCAGCGTCCTTTTTCTTAGAGATATATAAGGAAGTAGATAGGAGTAAAATGTCATGATGGCTGCAATTTATTTAAGAATGGCTTAACATGAAATAAGAAAGATTGAGGAAAGAAGAAAAAAGATAAAGCACATATGGCAACAAGTTAAAAATGGCTGAATCTGCCGGGTGCAGTGGCGCACGGCTGTAATCCCAGTGGCTTGGGAGGCTGAGACAGGAGAATTGCAAGTTCAAAGCCAGCCTATACAACTGCAAGGCACTAAGCAACTTAGTAAGACCCTGTCTCTAAATAAAATACAAAATAGGGCTGGGGATGTGGCTCAGTGGTCCAGTACCCCTGAGTTCAACCCCCAGTACTCCCCGCCAAAAAATGGCTGAATCTAGGGCTGGGGCTGTAGCTCAGTGGTAGAGCTCTTGCCTAGCATCTGTGAGGCCCTGAGTTTGATCCTTAGCACCACATAAAAACAAGCAAATAAAATAAAGAAATTCTGCCTATCTACAACTACAAAAAAATTTTTTTTAAAAAGGTTGAATCTATGGTGAGCTAAAGATCAATTCATTGTATTATTCTTTCAGCAGTTCTGTAGGTTTGAATATTTTCACATCATAAAAATTGGGGGACTAGGAGGAAAGGGTTATATGGAGCAGCTGGACCGGAAATAGCAAGAACATTCAGAACACTTCTTTCTTCAGTAAATGATTACTTGCCCCTCGTTAGTTTTTCAAGTTTAACTGAAGACTGATCTTGTAATCATTTTCTGTCTGCACTAGAAAGATTTCATCAAATTGCCTCTTTGGCCTATTTCCCAATCCATCCACCAGTGAGCTAACTAACTGCCAAGTTTACCAAGAGCTCTTTGGTTTTCAAACTTACAACCAGCCAGTGACAAAAAGCATGAACAGTTCATGTGACCAAGAAATAAACAGCTCCCTGACTCCTGCTGTAAAAAGCCAGGACAATACTGAAAACAGAGCTTCTTTTCCACAAGTATTGACCAAATAAAGTGGGTGCACATAAAACGTAGAAAGACCTTACTCTTCTCAGAGTAAAACATCCTAATTAGTGTTTCTCATTTTCTTGTCAAATGGGTGAAACTAAATTCATTTCTTTTTTTTCCCTCTGTACATTTTCTTGCTTTCCAAATTTAATTTTTAACCAGAACATAGCCTATTGTCACTGAAGCATGAAACATGACATCTACTGAATTATTTACCTTTTAACTAAAATAAATAATTAATTAATTAAAACACACACACACACACACAAAAAAAAAAAAAAAACATAATCCACCAGGCATGCTGGTGCACCTCTATAATCCCAGCAACTGAGGAGACTGAGAGAGGAAAATTGCAAGTTCAAGGCCAGGATGGGCAAAACCCTTAGCATCTTGTCAAGACCTTGTCTCGAAATAAAAAATAAAATGACTGGAGTGCTGGGGTGTAGCTCAGTGGTGAAGTATCCCTATGTTCAATCCCCAGTACCAAAAAAGAAAAAAAAAATCACTTAACATTTCCAGCACCCCAAATAAACAAATTTTGGGTTTTTTTTGTTTGTTTGGTACAGGATTCAACTCAGGGGTTCTAGACAACTGAGCCACATCCCCAGCCCTATTTTGTATTTTACTTAGAGACAGGGTCTCACTGAGTTGCTTAGTGCCTCTCAGTTGCTAAGGCTGGCTTTGAACATGCAATTCTCCTGTCTCAGCTTCCCAAACTGCTGGGATTACAGGTGCAAGCCACGGTGTCCTGAGAAAATTAACAACTTTTAACATCTTGAATATTTGTTTTTATCTACATTAGTGCTTTTGAATTTACATATGTAATATATTGTCTTTTTTAAGGAAAAAATTGAATATTACATGGAAAAGTAAAGTCTTCATGGATCCTCATCCCCAGTCACCACTATGATGATCTATGTATCCAACCAGTCTTTTTCCTTTAATAGAAACTATGAAACATACACCAAACCTTGGCAATAACACTGTCTCAAAGCTCACAGGTCTACCTGAAGATGGCTGGCACATCCTAGGTAGGTTTACAGTTGCCTACGTCTTTACAGCATTCCATCTTTAGAAGATATGTAAACTCAGCCAAGCCAATAACTGTAGCTTAAATCAAATATGTTGCTTTCATGCTATAATTTATTTCTGATTTTCCTTGGATTTAGACTCCAACTTTGGACATGACGGTAAACTATATGAAGAAAGAACAACCTAAACTGATGCAGTTTGCCCAAGATTAACAGCAACAAAACCTGATTTTGAAAATTTTCTTTCTGCTACATCCCACTGTTTTATTTGTATTTGATTCCTCTGGTTCCCTGGAAATGATGAAAATAAATTGAAAAAAAATTTAACTGTTTTTTCCTCTGTAATTTACTTTTTAATTTTGAAAATTATTGTTTGCTTCATGTTTTGAATATTTTGGTAAATTAAAATATTTACTGAATTATATAAATCCTTATACAAATCTGACTAATACCTTAGGAAACTGATATAATTTGACAAGGATCTTGCTGGGTGGGTTTTGGGGGGAGCTATTTATGTAAATAAAATAAGGTATGTAATTGTTCTGAACATGCTTTTTTTCATTTAACATTATTCAATGGAAATATTTCCAACTTAGCATATAGAACTAAATTTCACTTTTTAAAATTTGTTCAAATTAGTTGCACATGACAGTAGAATACATTTTGACACATTATACATAAATGGATGTAACTTCTCATTCTTCTGTACATGATGTAGAATTACACTGGTCATGTAATGATATATACACATAAAGTAATAATGTCAAATTCATGCTACTATCCTTCTTACTCCCAACTCCCCTTTCTTCCCTTCACTCCTCTCTGTCTAATCTCTACTACCCCTATTCTCCCTAGCCCCACCCCCTTATTGTGAATTAGCATCTGCATAGCAGAGAAAATATTCCTGCTTCTGTACTTCAGTGTCCTTTTTTATTTTTTTTTAAGAGAGAGAAATTTTTTAATATTTATTTTTTAGTTTTTGGCGGACATAATATCTTTATTTGTATGTGGTGCTGCGGATCGAACCCAGAGCTACGCGTATGCCAGGTGAGCGCGCTACCACTTGAGCCACATCCCCAGCCCATTAGTGTCCTTTTTTAAAAGAAATGTAAAAGGAAGTTACGTAGGAGTAAAATGGTTCTTTGGAATTGGCTTATTTCCCTTAGCATGATATTCTCCAGCTCCATCCATTTATCAACATATGCCAAAATTTCATTTTTTAAGGTAAAGTAATATTCCATTGTGTGTGTATGTGTGTGTATATGTGTGTATATATATAATTTTATATATATATATATAATTTTTTTAATCCATTCATTTGTTAAAGGGCACCTAGGTTGGTTCAATAGCTTACCTATTGTGAATTAAGCTGCAATAAACATTGATATGGCTAGGTAACTGTAGTATGCCATTTTTAAGTTCTTTGGGTATAAACGGAGGAGTGGGATAATTGGGTCAAATGGTGGGTCCATTCCAAATTTTCTGAGAAATTTCCATATGGCTCTCCAGAGTCGTCACACCAATTTGCAGTCTTACCAGCAATGTGAGAATGTGAGTATACCTTTTTTCCCCACATCTTCACCAACAGTTATTTGTCACGTTCCTTGCAACTAAAACAGGGTTACTCTAGGGGAACTGGGCCGTGTGAAATAACCACAGAGATAACTTTTTCTTTGGGGTTCCTGTACCGGCTCCTCTGACCTTAAGCGTCTACAGAAAGAGAGAGAGAGAGAGAGAGAGAGAGAGAGAGAGAGGGGCAGACCTCTTTTATTGAGGAGAAGCCATTCAAATGAGTCAAGGGGTCAGGGGTCAGGTTTCAAGGGGCTGAATCTAGCTTCAAGATGTCTGCAGTCAGCAGGTTGACTGACATCTAGGAAGGCCACACCCAAAGGCAGAGGAAAAGAAGGGGACACACATGGGGGGTTTTCATGGAACATTCTATCCTAAACAGAACAAGGGGTAATATCACAAAGCAACAGGTGAGCGTAGCTTGACCCATGGGGCTGCAGGAAGGCAAGCCTAAGCATGAAGACACATCTGGCTGCATTTTTACTACTCTCAAGATTGGGGCTACCGTCTACAGCCACTTAAAAGTAGCCAGATCATGAGGGATGACGGACAGTGCCTCAACCAATCAGGAGAGGAAAAATGCTGGTCATATGATATGGCAGCCTCCCACATTTATTGTTCCTATATTCTTGATAACTGTCATTCTGACTGGAGTGAAATGAAATCTGTGTGGTTTTAATTTTAATTTCTTCTCTAATTTCTAGAGATGTGGAACATTTTCTCATATTTTATATATATATAAATTTTATATATATAAATTATATATTTTATATATATATAATTTTTTTTTGTATCAGGGATTAAACTTAGGGGCACTCTTCCACTGAGCCACATCCCCAGCCCTATTGTGTATTTTATTTAGAGACAGGGTCTCACTGAGTTGCTTAGTGCCTCACTTTTGCTGAGGCTGACTTTGAACTCACGATCCTCCTGTCTCAGCCTCCCGAGCCCCTGGGATTATAGGAATGCGTGCGCCACTGTGCCTGGCCATTTTTTCATACATTTTTTAACCATCTGTATTTCTTCTGTGAAGTGTCTATTCAGTTCCTTTGTGCTGAGGGCCATTACCAAGTAGGAATGACGCATCGATTTCCTTGCCAGCGTACCCCATGTTAAATTTGCTGTGACCTTGCATGTGTGTTTGAGAAAGATGACCCTACTCAAGGACGAGGGTGGGTCCAGGATTAGGGTGTATCCTGCAGTTTGAGGAAGTATAGTATCCCGGTCCTTGGGTTTAGGGCGTTCCCAGTTTAAGACCTTGGGTTTTAGGGAAGTTCGATGTTGAGGATTATTGCTGCTGGAAATAGGGCATTCCTGCTGCCTGAGCTCCCGTTGAGCTCTTGTGAGATTCAGGGAGCATTTTGGGAAAAAAGCCTCGTGGAGTAGGTGAATTGGGTGGCAGCAGAACTGGGATTGCCCCAGAACGTGTGTGAAGGCCGGTATGAGTTCGGGAATAAAGAATTGCTGTTTGAATCTACAAAGCTGTGTGGTGGCTCGTGATTCTGTGCCCAGCCAAGACTGCGGCACCTTTGCCCATTTATTGATTTATTTGGGGTTTTTTGGTATTAAGTTTTTTGTGTTCTTTATTTATCCTGGAGATTAATGCTCTGAGGTGCAAGCAGTAAAGATCTCTCTATAGAATGTCTCTCTCTTCACAATCTTGTTTCCTCTGCTGTGAAAAAGCTTATTAGTTTGATTCCATCACATTTTTTAAAATTTTTTTTAATATTTATTTTTTAGTTTTCGGCAGACACAACATCTTTGTATGTGGTGCTGAGGATCGAACCCGGGCCACACGCATGCCAGGCAAGCGCGCTACCGCTTGAGCCACATCCCCAGCCCCATCACATTTATTTTATTTTATTTTTTTAAAGAGAGAGTGAGAGAGAGAGAGAATTTTTTTTTAATATTTATTTTTTTTTTCAGTTCTCGGCGGACACAACATCTTTGTTGGTATGTGGTGCTGAGGATCGAACCCGGGCCGCACGCATGGGAGGCGAGCGTGCTACCGCTTGAGCCACATCCCCAGCCCCGCCATCACATTTATTTTTAATTATTTTTTTTTTAGTTGTAGATGGACACAATGTCTTTATTTATTTATTTTTATGTGGTGCTAAGGATCAAACCCAGTGCTTCATGCATGCTAGGCAAGGACTCTACTACTGAGCCACAACCTGAGACCCCCCATCACACTTATTGATTCTTGATTTTACTTCTTGCACTTTAGGAGTCTTGTTAAGTTCCTAAGCCAATATGGTGGGCCTACTTTTTCTTCTATTACACACAGAGTCTCTGTTCTAATGCCTAAGTCCTTGATCCACGTTGAGTTGAGTTTTGTGCAGAGTGAGAAATAGGTGTTTAATTTCATTTTGCTACATACAAATTTCCAGTTTTTCCAGCACCATTTGTTGAAGACACTATCTTTTCTCCAATGTATGTTTATAGTGCCTTTATCTAGTGCCAGGTAACTGTATTTATGTGGGTTTCTATGTCTTCTATTCTGTACAATTGGTCTGTGTGTCTGTTTTGGTGCCTATACCATGCCATTTTTGTTACCATATCTCTGTCGTATAATTAATGATCTGGGATTGTGATGCCTCCTGCTTCACTTTTCTTGCTAAGGATTGCTTTGGCTATTCTGGGTCTCTTATTTTTCCAAATGAATTTCATGAGTGCCTTTTCTATTTCTATGAACAATGTCATTGGAATTTTAATAGGAATTGCATTAAATCTGTATAGCACTTTTGGTAGTATGGCCATTTTAATAATGTTAATTCTTCCTATCCAAGAGCATGGCAGATCTTTCTACTTTCTACAGTTTCCTTCTATTTCTTTCTTTAGTGTTCTGTAGTTTTCATTGTAGAGATTTTTCACATCTTTTGTTAGATTGATTCCCAATTTTTTTGAAGCTATGATAAATGGGGTAGTTTTCCTAATTTCTCTTTCAGTGGATTCATCACTGATATATAGGAATGCATTTGATTTATGGATGTTAATTTTATATCCTGCTACTTTGCCGAATTCATTTATTAGTTTTAGAAGTTCTCTGGTAGAATTTTTTGGGTCTTCTAAATATACATGTCAGCAAATAGTGATAGTTTGTGCTCTTCTTTTCCTATTTGTATTCCTTTAATTTCTCTCTTCTAATTGCTCTGGCTAGAGTTTCAAGGATGATATTAAATAAAAGTGGTGAAATAAAACTCGTTTCAGGTTTTAGAAGGAATGCATTCAGTTTTTTCCCATTTAGAATGATGTTGGCCTTGGGTTTATGTTGGGGTATATTCCTACTATCCCTACTTTTTCTACTGTTTTAAACAGGAAGAGGTGCTGCATTTTGTCAAATGCTTTTTCTGCATATATTGAGATGATCATATGATTCTTGTCTTTAAGTCTACTGATGTAATGAATTATGTTTAATGATTTCCATATGTTGAACCAAACTTGCATCTCTGTGTTGAACTCCACTTGATTGTGGTGCACTATCTTTTTAATGTTTTTGTATATGATTTGCCAGAATTTTTAGAACTTTTACATCTATGTTCATCAGGGATATTGGTCTTTCCTTAGTGTGTTCTTTCCTTAGTGTGCCTTTGTCTGGTTTGAGTATCAGTGTGATACTAGCTTCATAGAATGAGTTTGGAAGCATTCCCTCCTTTTCTATTTCTTGGAATAATTTGAGGAGTATTGGTGTTAATTCTTCTTTGAAGTCTTACAGAACTGGGCTTTTCTTAATTGGTAGGCTTTTGATGGCATCTTCTATTTCATGTTTGAAACTGTACATAGATGCTCCATTTTAGTAATTTGAGTTTTCTCTGTTAGTGTGGCTAAGGGTTTATAAATTTTATTTTTTCAAAGAAACAAGTTTTTGTTTTGTCAATTTTTTGAATTCTTTCTTTTGTTTCAATTTCATTGATTTCAGTTCTGATTTTAAATTTTTACTGTCTTCTACTACTTTAGGTGTTGATTTGTTCTTTTTCTAGGGCTTTGAGATGTAATGTTATTTATTTGTTGAGTTTTATTCTTTTAAGGAATGAGCTCAATGCAATGAATTTTTCTCTTAGCACTGACTTCATAGTATCCCACAGAATTTGATATGTTGTATCACTATTCTCACTTATCTCTAAGTATTTTTTATTTCATCCCTGATTTCTTCTGCTATCCATTTGTCATTCAATAGAGTATTGTCATTCAATAGAGTATCCAGGTGTTAGAGTAGCTTCTATTTTTTATTTTCTCACTGATTTCTAATTTCATTCTATTATGATCTGCTAGAATGCAGGGTATTATCTCTATTTTTTTGCATTTGGTAAGAGTTGCTTTAAGGCATAATACATGGTCTATTTTAAAGAAGGATCCACGTGCTGCTGAGAAGAAAGTGTATTTGCTCCTTGATGGATGATATATTCTATATATGTTAAGTCTAAATTATTGATTTATTATTTAGTTCTATAAATTTTTTTTTAAATTTTGTAGTTGTAGATGGACACAATATGTTTTTTGGTTTTGTTTTTGTTTTTTTTGGGGGGGTACCAAAGATTGAACTCAGGGGCACTCAACCACACCCCCAGCCCTATTTTGTAGTTTTTATTTTATTTGCTTAGCACCTCACTTTTGCTAAGGCTGTTTTTGAACTCAGATCCTCTTGTCTCAACCTCCCAAGCTGCTGGGATTACAGTCATGAGCCAGGGTGCCCAGCAACACAATACTTTTTTATTTTATTAATTTATCTTTATGTGGTGATAAGGACAAACCTAGGAACTGACACATACTTGGCAAGCACTCTACCACTGAGCTACAACCCAAGCCCTGTTTAGCTTTTGTTTGGAGGATCAATCCAGTGATGATATAGGTGTGTTGAAGTCACCTAGTATTATTGTGTGTAATCTATTTGATTCTTGAAATTGAGAAGGGTTTGTTTGATGTACATAGATGCTCCATTGTTTGGGGCATAAATATTTACAATTTTTTATGTCTTATTGATATATAATTCCTTTTATCAGTATGAAATGTCCTTCTTTGTCCCTTCTGATTAACTTTGACTTGAAGTCCACTTTATGTGATATGAGGATAGAAACCCCTTGCTTGTTTACACAATCCATGTGAGTGATATTTTTTTCCCATCCTTTCACTTTCAGTCTGAGGATGTTTTTGCCTGCAAGGTGAGTCTTTTAGAGACAGCATATTGTTGGGTCTTGTTTTTTAATCCAATCTGCCAGTCAATGTCTTTTTTAAAAAAAGAGAGGGAGAGATAATTTTTAATATTTATTTTTAGTTTTCAGTGGACACAACATCTTTATTTTGTTTTTATGTGGTGCTGAGGATCGAACCCAGAGCCCCATGCATGTCAGGTGAGCGCACTACCACTTGAGCCACATCCCCAGCCCCAGTCTATATGTCTTTTGATTGATGAGTTTAGGCCATTAACATTCAAGGTTATTATTGAGATATGATTTGTATTCCCAGTCATTCTGGTTTATTTCTGATTATTAATTTGATTGTCTATTCCTTTAATGTAGTTCCTCCCTTTGCTGGTTTTTTCACTTTTTTCTTTTCATTTCATCTTCATGGGATATTTTGTTGAGAATATTCAGTAGTTCAGGCTTTCTAGTTGTGAATTCTTTTAACTTTTGTTTATCATGGAAGGTTTTTATTTCATCTTTAAATATGAAGCTTGGTTTTAGAATTCTTAGTTGGCGTTCATTTTCTTTCAAAGCTTGCTGAAACTCACTTTAAAGACTGTGGTACACTATATGGGCAAGGTGACACTTGCCTGCAACTCAGGAGACTGAGGCAGGAGAATTTCAAGTTCAAGGCAGCCTGGTCCACTTAGCAAAACCTTGTCTCAAAAAAAAAAAAAAAAACTAAAAATTGAAAAAGGCCTAGGAGTATAGCTCAGTGCTAGAATACCCCTAGGTTCAATCCTAATACTACAAAAAAACCAAACCAAACCAAAACAAAAAACCCAACAACAAAACAAAACCAAAAAAAAAAAAAAATCCTGCTATATACTTTATCTTTTGTTTTAATTTAACTGGATGTTAATTGACCATTACAGGTTTTTATTTTATTTTGCTATTGCAAATAATTCTGTATTAAGCAACCGTATATATCCATCTTTAGAACAAGCAAAGTTTCTGTACAGTAGAGACCTAAAAGTAGCACTGTAAGGTTAAGAGGTATCTGCATTTTAAAATCTGATAGATCTTACCACACTGTTATCCTAAACCATTCACCTATTCTGTTATAATTTGTTTCCCCTAATCACTAGGGAAATGTTTATTGATCATTTACATTTCTTTTCTATGAATGCATATCCTTGTTCTTTGTCCACTTTCTATTTAGTCATTGTATACTTCACCATATTGCAAAAAAAAATTCTTTGGCTATATGTTGCAAATATTTTTCTCATCCTCTACACTTTCATGTCAAAGTTTTATAGAATTAAGTCTACCTTTACTTTTAAGCTTAAGGGTCTTCTATTTTCCTTTTGTGCCTTCTCCACTCAGCATCATAAATAATAAACACCAGCATTTCATTTGTGAATTTTTTTTCTTAGCTCTGGAATATTTACTTTTGTGGAGCAAGAATGTAACTGTACTTTGTTCCCCAAAATATAAGTGAATATTCCAAGACCATATGTTGATCCTTTTAATTCTCTGATTTAGAATACCATTTGTAGCATATGTTAAACTGCCCTATGTAGCTAGATCTAACATTTGGATCTTGATCCATTTATCTATTCTCACAGAAATATTACACTTTAAAAAACAATCAGAGCTCTTAAGGTATGCTAGTACTTCAATTTTCTAGTACATAGATTATTTTTGTAACTGATAAATCCTTCTATTATTGCTTTAAAGATTCCACAGTTGTGGGGCTGGGTTGTGGCTCGCCTAGCATGTGCAAGGCCCTGGGTTCGATCCTCAGCACCACATATAAATAAAGGTATTGTGTGCAACTACAACTAAAAAAATAAAATTAAATAAATAAATAAAAGATTCCACAACTGTGAATCCTAGAAAGACAGTAGATTGAGGTTTTAAGCAGAAATTATTAGGAAGGGCCTCACCAAGAGTACCTTTGCATAAAGCCCAGAAGTGAGATCACAGCTATGTAACATGTGCCAAGGTCCCACAGAGGAGTATTCCTTAACATTTTCCTTTCAAGATGAAGTATAAAAACAGTGGGGGTAGGCAGTGGCACATGCCCATAATCCCAGCAGCTCGGGAGGCTAAAAGCAGGAGGATGGAGAGTTCAAAGCTAGCCTCAGCAACTCAGTGAGACCCTGTCTCTAAATAAAATACAAAAATTGGGCAGGGGATATGGCTCAGTGGTTGAGTGCCCCTGAGTTCAATCCCCAGTACCAAAAAGAAAGAAAAAGAGATGAAGTATAAAAATAGCTTGTCAAATTCCATAAAAGTCTGTTGAGAATTCACAATCATATTGAGTCTGGACAGTACTGAGATCCCCATTCAGAAACATCTCTCCCTCCTATTCTGTTTCATACTCTAAAGTTTTATATTTTCATTTATAAAATAGGTCTTGCATATTCTTATTAGGTTGATTCCTATGCATCTTATAATTTTTGTCCCCATTTTGAATGCTATCTTGAATCCACTACATTTTTCAGAGTTTATATTTGCTAAACTCTAATTTTAATAGATTTTTTGGTAAGTTTTCCAAGTAGTGAATTAATAGTTTTCTAACCTTTTCAAATATTTTCAGATTTTATCCCAAATCATTAATTCATCAAGTTTTGAGCACCTATTCTGTGTCTGGCACTGTTCAGAGCATTTAACAATAAAAGAAAGGGCAAAAATCCCTTGGACAAAAACCTTGGAACTTAAATTTCAATGCAGAAGCAATGAGTTAAAATAAATAAAATACATTTGTCATATGGTGGTAAGTAGGAGAATTTGAGGCTTAGGAAAAGAGTAGATTAGAGTTTTAAACAGAAATATCAGGAAAGACCTCACCAAGAGTACCTTTGCTTAAAGACTGGAAGTGAAATCACAGTTATGAAGCAAGTTTAAAGGTGCTACAGGGAGTGTTCCTGATATCCATGTGCATGGAACAGAGTGAAGAAAATAGTAAGAGATTACATTAAAAGGAGGGGTGCGGATTAGTTAAGGTCTTGTAGCTGATGATTTGAATTTCTGCTAGAAGTACTTTGAAAAGAGGAATGACTAATATGAAATACATTTTAATAAGATCCCTCTATTTGCTGTATTGAGAGCAAACAGAAGGGAGGTAATAGTTGAACCTGAAAGACCAATTAAGAGTCCACTGCAGAGCTGGGAATGTGGCTCAGGGGTAGACTGCTTACCTAGCATGTGTGAGGCCCTGGATTCTATGCCAAGCATCACAAAAGCGAAAGAAAGAAAAGAAAGAAAGAAAGAAAGGGGGGGAAGGCTATTGCAATGTTCCAAGTAACAGATGATTATTTCTTTGGCTTCTCTCATATTGGCTAGAACCTTATCATGAACAGCTGGTTTAAGTCATAAATGAGTGTTAAATTTTAAGCAGCTGGGTTTTTTTTTTTTGAGGGGGGGTCTACTACTACTACTTGTCTGATAATTTCATTAATAGACTTTTTAGTAATGAACAGTTCATTCATCTTGCATTTCTGGGACAAAATCTATATGTGCTAGAAGTAATATTCTAGACTCAATATATTACTGTTTTATTTAGGATTTTTACATTTGTAGTTCTCCATTCCTAATCAAGCACCAGGATTATGAAAGGCTCAAAGAACGAATGGGAAGCTTTCTTAGATATACACTTAACTCGGCATGCTTTCCATCTCTATCCTGACCCTGCCAGGTAACATATACTCTGCTTGTTCCTGGCCACAGCATCCCATCATGATTTACCAGAGCAAGCCAGGTCATTTGAAGTCCTTTCAATGGACACGTTTTAGGGTTAGAGGAGAAATGGACTCCAGGGTCATGGTGCAAAAAGAATGTGGAAGTCATCTTTCCTGCCTTGGGCAAGGCATGTTGATAGGAAAAAAAAAAAAAAAGCAGAAAGGTAGTGAGAATAAGAAATGAAAGGCAGCACAGACTATAAAGCAAACCGTCTCCATAGCAGAGTCCTGGTTCTAATGCATAAGGCCCTAGTTCCTTGCAGCTCAGCTCCTCCTGTCAGTCTAAATCTCCATATTCCTTCTAGCCAAGTAAACCAACACATTGCCTTCTTTACTTAAATCCTTTGAGTCAAGTTTTTGTCATTTGTAAAAACAAAACATTCTTCATTTTTTATTTTGTTTTTATACTGAGGATTGAAGCCAGGGATGCTCTACCACTGAGCTACTTCCCCAGTACTTTTTTTTTTTTTTTTTTGAGAAAGGGTTTTGCTAAATTGCAGAGGATGGCCTTGAACTTGCAATCCTCCTGCCTCAGCCTTCTGAGTCACTGGGATTGGAGGAATGCAGAACCAGGCCCAGTAAAACATTCTTCAAATTACAAAATCAATCTCAAGACATGTTTAGGATTAAAGCACATTGATATCTACTACTTATTTTCAAAAGTATTAAAAAATAGGATGGATGAAGAGAAGTATGGATATATGATAAGGTGAATAGAACAAATACATTAAATATAAAACCTAAACATGAAGATATGTATGTGTGTGTGTGTGTGTGCACACATATACATACATACACACACATACATAAATGTTCACTGAACAATCCTTTCACCTTTTCTGGTCTTTTGGAATTCTTCATAATAAAATGTTGGGGACTAAATCAACAGTAGTTGTAATAAAAGCCAGGTCAACATTAATCTGGACTTCAGGTACTGATTAAAATGAGCTCACTGGAGCTGAACCAAGAAGATCATAAGTTCAAGGCTAGCCTGAGCAACTCAGCAAGACCCTGTCTCAAAAGGAAAAAAAAAAAGAAAGGGTTGAGGATGTGGCTCAATGGTAGAGTGCTTAAGTGCAAAGCCCTGTATCCCCAGTACCACAGAAAATGAGAGAGAGAGAGAGAGAGAGAGAGAGAGAGAGAGAGAGAGAGAGAAAGAAAGAAAGAAAGAAAGAAAGAAAGAAAGAAAGAAAGAAAGAAAGAAAGAGAACCTACTCTGCATTAAAGCAGCTTTTACTTCCCTTTGCAAAATAAGAGACTTGGAAGAAAGGCAGAAATAAGATGTGTGGCAAGGCAGTAAATACCATCTCCCACTGATGTCTTTACTAAAGAAACATCTGAAATGGAAAAAGCAAAGTCAATGATGCTGCCAATACATAGTTAACCACTAACCATAAAGTGACTCAAACTGAAGGGTATAAACACATATATGATATGACTGAAGCTGGCATTGTTTAACTAGTTAATGACTTTAATTTTTCTCCCAACAGTTATGGTGCAGCTCACCAAAGCCATTCAAGGCAATATAACTCATTCCACACAGCTACCTCCCTGTGTTAGAAATAAATAGTTGTATAAGCTACTCCTAATTTTCTTTTTTTTTTCTTACTAGTAGTACCCTGTTTTATTTGAGGCAGAAATAAGCACATCTTCTTTGCTTCTAAAGCTAACCAATGAGACTTATGCAGAAGTCATTAAGTGGAAGCTTCTAGGAAGCTCTTTAAAGGATACTGAATGAAAGGGAGCCACCAAGAATACAAACAATAATAAATGCTGGAAAGGATGTGAAGAAAAAGGAACACTTTTACAGTGTTAGTAAGATTGTAAATTAGTACAACCACTATGAAAATCAGCCTGGAGGTTCTTCAAAAGACGAGGCATGGTAGCCGGGCACGGCTGAGGAAGGAGGATCACAAGTTCAAAACCAGCCTCAGCAAAAGTGAGGCATTAGGTAATTCATTGCGACCCTGTCTCTAAATAAAATACAAAATAGGTAGGGCTGGGGATGTGGCTCAGTGGCTGAGTGCCCCTGAGTTCAATCCCTGGTACCCTGAAAAAAAAAAAATACTAGGCATGGAGCCACCATATGACCCAGCTATACCATTCCTCAGTATTTAACCTAAAGAATTTTAAGTCATCATACTTAGTGATAATTGTATATCTATATTTATGGCAGCACAATTCACAATAGCCAAACTATGAAACCAGCCTAGGTGTCAATCAAAGAATGAATGGATAAAAAAATGTGGTATATATACATAATGGAGTTTTATTCCACCATAAAGAACAACAAAATTATGTTATTTAATAGCAGGAAAATGGATGGAACTTGAGAACATTACATTAAGTGAAATAAGCCAAACTCTGTAAGTCAAGGATTGTATATTTTCTCTTATTTGTGGAAGCTAGGGAGAAAAAAGAAAAAAAAGCAAGGGGGGGGGGGGTTCTAATGAAAATCAAAGGGAGATCAGTAGAGTAGAGGAAAGGGACCAGGGGGAGAGACGTGGGGAAGAAAAGGAGAAATACTAAAACATGACACTGGCCAAATTATATTGTTATGTTGTGTGCATGCAGGAATATATAACAATAAATCCCAACATTATGCACAACAATAAGGTACCAATTAAAAAATATGGAAAACATAAAATTTAAAAGGGGGTACTGACTTGGTAGGTTGAGGCAGGAGGACTACAAGTTTAAGATCATTCTGGGCAACTTAGTGAGAACTTGTCTCAAAATAAAAGAGCTGGGAATATAGCTCAGTGGTAGTGTGTTTATCTTGCATGTAGAAGGCCCTGGGTTCAACACCCAGTATGGAAGAAAACATGGAGGATACTGAATTGACTAAGAGGAATACTCCTTTCCTTATCTTCATGCCTGACAGATACAATGGCACTGAAGAGATCCTGCAACCATTGTGTGACCATGGGGCTAAGGTAAAGATAAAAGGCACTTGCTAAAAATAATAAAATACAAACACAGAAGAGGCATGGTAAACTTGATGATTTTACACCAGAACTGGCCTATCTTTTCCTAATATAACTCTTTAACAAGAGAAAATAAACTCTAATGTCATTTTTGCCAGGCTTCTTTTACCAGTTGCCAAATGTAGTTCCTAAATGATAGGCCACCTTATCTAAAAACTCATGCCTAATCACAATTCACAAATATTTATAATTTCTAAATTAAATACTCTAAAAACTAGAGCTAAGCACAGTGGCAGCACATGCCTGTAATCCCAACAATTTGGGAGGCTGATGCAAGAAGCCAGCGTCCACAACTTAAGCGACTCCTTCTGAAAAAAAATTTGAGGAGGGGGGATTGAGGATTTGGTTCAGTGGTAGAGGACTGAGGGATGTGGGGGAATACTCTACAAATTAACTTCAAGAACTTCAGAAAATGTTAACCACCATAATAAGGAAACATTATGTAAAAGTCTGCTGACTATATTCCAGTGTTATGATGCCTTATTTTCCATTTTCTTCCTTTTCTCCTGCTTTCTATGAGTATTTCTTCAAACAATCTGCTCTTTGTAAAGTCGTTTCACAAATCTTCATTCAGAAAGCATCCACAATTACTTTCCCTCCCTTCTTTGACTGTTAAAAGCATGCCAAATAAAAATGCAGTGTGGAATCCTGGAGTGGATCCTGGAATAGAAAAAGAACATGTAGGAAAACTGGGGAAATTCAAATAAAGTTGGGAGTCCAAGTTAAACTAAAGTTTACTAAGTAAACTAAAGTATTATAGACTATTAACTTCTTAGTTTTGAGATAAACACCATGGTTATATGTAAAATGTTATCCTTAGAGAAATCTGCATGAAAGGGTACACAGGAATACTCTACACCATATTTACAGCTCATCTATAAATCCAAAATTACTTAAAAACAAAAAGCATGCTAAATGAACTACTTTTTCTTCAAACCAGGGCTCAAAAATCACAGATAATGGCTTTAAGTACCCAAATTGTGAAGCCTACTTTTCTCTTAATTTTTTTATTTTTATTTTTAATCTTGGAACAAAAACAGTAATTTAAACTGTGTAACATACAAGGTAAGACATCTCTCATCATTCACTCCCCCTTCTCCAAATGCTATGACATGAGAGAAGAGCCCCAGAACTAAGAACCAGTCAAGATACTGTATACTACTAATGCCATGATGTTCACCAGATAGGAGTCCACAGTACGCTATCATCCTAGACACAGGTAAAAAGGCAACAGTGAGGCCTCTACCTCTGGGGCAGTAATAAGGCCAAAAAAGCTTAACTAAGCATACCCTTTTGCTTCTATAGGAAGCACACCAAGCCTCGGCCAGTATCCAAGAAGTATATTACAGGCTGAAACTTCACATATTCAGACATTCAAGGGCACAATCTTGCTTTGCATTTTGCATTTTGTTTTCTTAAGGCAAGGATCATCTGCACTACATTTATAACTTCTGTAGATTTATAACCCAAAAGTTCATTGGCAACTGGCCAATAAACATCACCTGAAGAAATAACTGACCTCTTGGAAGTTTTAATTATAGTGTTCTCAGTAGAGCATCACTTTTATGAATCAATTTCTCACCACCTAGCTAGCTGACAAGTATGACTCTTATTCTCTACACACCCATGAAATTTAACATAACCCACTGCTTCACCTCAATTATTCCCTATTCACTCAATAAATAATTAGTGCAAGCAGTGTTTCATAATAGCTGTCAACAGCAGTTCATATTTAGTGAGTACAGATTATGTTCTAGACACTGATCTAAGCACTAGGGGAAGCAATGTGGAAAATGTCAATTAAAAATGGTCTCCTCCCTTTTGGTAATTTCCAAGGGTTAAAAAAAAAAAAAAAAAAAGGTCTTTCCTATGAGTCCCTTGATAAGGAAGAAATCCCACCTATAACCGGAAGAGAGAAGCCAGGCACAGGAACCTGTGATTATAGACTATTTTGCCAGAGCACATCATCCAGTAGATTCTTCATAAAATGTGCATGGGATGTCAAATTTTAAGACTTTACATGTATGAAATGTCTTAATCCTTTCCTCACACCTGTGAGTTTGGCTGGACTCAGAATTCTGGGTAGGAATCCACTTTCCTTCAGAAGGTACTGTTTGCACCATTATTTTCTAGTCTCCAATCCAGCTTGAATCCCATAATCCCTTACCCTTTCTATGCAATTTATAGATGTTCCTAGATTTTAAGAGTGCTCAAAAATTTTCCTGATGCCATGCCTTTGCATGGATTTTTTTTTTCTTTTTCTTTTTCAGTGCTGGGGATGGAACGCAGGGTCTCATGCATGCCAGACAAGTGCTCTACACTGAGCTACACCCTCAACCCTGGCACAAATATTGTGCTGGATTCTTGGCAAGTCTTTTTAATATGGAAACTCATGTCCTTTGATTCTGAGAAAATTTATTTTTGGATGATTTCTTCATGCTGTCAACTAATAACCACCCACTCTTCTCTCCTTGTTGCACACATCTACAGGTCCCTGGTCATTCAGTTCTCCTCGTTCCCTAAAGATTTTAGCTTCTGAATCATTCTCTTTTGCTATACTATTGCGAATCCTACCCTAATTCATGCTAATCTCAGTACACACCATTGTCTTCACCTCTCAGTTTGACTCCTTTCTTACAATGGTGGTGTTCTATTCTTCTGCCACTCTCTCCCATATCACCCACATCCAACCAGTTCAACACAGTTGTAGGGAAACCATGTAAATTGTGTTAACTGGATCTCATCTTAATTTTTGTTGGGGCATAGAGGGGATTGAACTCAAGGGTACTTTACCACTGAGCTACATACATTCCCAGCCCCTTTTATTTTTTATAAAAAAAGCAAAGGCTGGCCTCAGAGTTTGGGTATGTCAAACTCCTGCTTCAATCTCTTAAATTGCTAGGGTCACAGGCGCATGCCATCATACCTGGCCTTCTTAAATTTATAACCACAGCAAGGAATGGGATATAGCTCAGTGGTAGAACACTTCTGGGTTCAATTTCAAATACTACAAAAAAAATTATAACCACAAACCCTAAATGAGAACTTGTGCTGCCAGACAATCCTAAAGCACTTCCTTACTCAACTCATTCTACCCACTATCCTAGATGAATTTTACACTTCTTTTCCCTCAAACATCCAACACTTTTCCACCCTTCACTTTGAGCTGAAGACCTTCCATCTTATTTATCTGAGAATATAGATATATTTGGAAAAGAACTTCACATATTCTCACCCCAAAACTACCAACACACCAGTACTTGAGTTCATATAATCTGCTACTGACAAAATGCCCTTATGGAGATTGAGGCCAACATATCTATTTGTTTACTGGTTCCCATTTCCTCTTACCTATTTTCAAGGATTTTACCCCTTCAAGAGTCCCTTCTTTATATTTAATCAATTTATCTTCCCTACTGCACCATTCTCAGTAATTTACATATAAGCAACAATATCTGTCCACCTAAAAACAAAAGATAATTTTTTTATTTGTATTGGGGATTGAACACAGGGGTGCTTTACCACTGAGTTACAATCCCAACCCTTTTCATTTTTTATTTTGAGCCAGGGTCTTACTAAATTGCTTAGGGCTTAACCAAATTGTTGAAGCTGACCACGAACTTGCCCTTCTCCTGCCTCAGCTTCCTGAGTTGCTGGGATTATAGGTGTGTACCACTGTGCCTGGCTAAAAAATGCATAATAACTCATGACCTTCCAGTTACAGTCCTATTCTTCAGCTCTCCCTTACAACAATCATTCCCCCCAACACACATTTTATTCATACATTATAATCATACATAATGGTGGGATTTGTTGTTATATATTCATACACACAAGAATGTCACTATGACACTCTTCAATTCTTCTCATTTCCTCTTGACTCCACAGTACCAAAATTGTTCTTGTCAAAGTCATCAATGACCTCCACATTATCAATCTAATAGTTTATTTTTAGTTCTCATCAGACAACAGTATTATTTGACTTTTGATTCTACTACTTGATTCTGTCCTTGATTCTACTCTTGCCTCAGTGGTAGAAAACCATTTTTCCTCAGAATTTGGAAAACAATGTTACACTGTTTTTGTTTTTTTTTTAAACCTTTTCACTCTTCTCTTACTTTACACAGGCACTATCCCAGGGCTTGGACATTACTCTGCTCTGTGTAATCACTCCCTGGATCGATATTTAGTTGCTGGCTTAAATAAAAACTTGGGAGTCACCAGCATATGGACAATATCTCCATAGTCCCAATTACTCTTGACACCAGACCATGATCATTTTGAATTGCCTAACAGATATCTAATTGCCTTATTTGTCTGCATCCATGGCATCCAACATGGTGTATGTTGGATTATTTGCTTAAAGAGGTTGTGAAATTTAAATTATTAAATAAGTCCCAAGTAGGAATCTGTTAAAAAAAAATTGGGGGGCAGTAGGAAAGTATATTTCAGCCAGATTTTCACCAATTTCTTAATACTAGTCCAGATAGACTACGTTATATTTTAGTAATAATTTCAAAATTCCAGTGGCATTTCAACTTTTCCTCACTCTTTATACTCTGGTCCTACACTGATACAGTAACCATGATTTGGAGCAAGAGCCATCATGATAGAAGGAAAAAGAATGACAAATTACATACTAGAAGCTTTTATCATGAAGGACTACACATTTTTACTATACACATTTCACTGACCTAAAGCAATATACGGGCCATATCCAACTTCAAAGGGGCAGGCAAGTACAATTCTACCAGAGGGTTAGGAGACAGAAACAAAAAATTATCTGACGGACAGCACTGATGACTATCATATACTTAAAAGGAAATCTCTAATTCTGAGCAACAATATTTTAACTCCTGAGCTCCATTCTTTATCTGTAAAAATGAATTCCCTTACTAGAAGAGAACCATGCACTTGTAAATGCTATCTATGGATTTTTAGGAATGTAACTTCACCAGTTAGGCCTGCCTCTTTCATCACTCAGGAGTCAGAGAGCGCAAAGAAGCCAAATATGGGTGACAGGAAAGTGCTGAGCCCAAACCTGATAGGAACATTCAGTGTCAAAAGTGAGGGAAAGGGCCTGGGGCATTAGCTCAGTGGTAGAGCGCATTCGTGAAGCACTGGGTTCGATCTTCAGCACCACATAAAAAAAATAAAAATAAAAATAAAGGTATTATGTCAACCTACAACTAAAAAATAATTTAAAAAAATAAATTAACAGATATTATGTGTCCATCTACTACTAAAAAATATATATATTTTTTAGTTATACATGGACACAACATCTTCATTTTGTTTATTTATTTTTATGTGGTGCTAAGGATCGAACCCCGGGTTTCACACATGCGAGGTGAGCGCTCTACTGCTTAAACACAACCCCAGCCCCTAAAAAAAATATTAAAAAAAAAAAGTGAGGGAAAGGTTGGATGTTGTGACATACACCTATAATCCCAGAGACTTGGGAGGCTGCAGCAGGAGGTTAGCAAGTTCATGGACAGCTTCAGCAACTTAGTGAGACCCTGTCTCAAAATAAAAAATAAAAAGTTGGGGATGTGAGCACCCCCGATTCAATCCCCAGTACAAAAAAAAAAAAAAAAAAAAAAAGGTTGGGGGAGGCTTGAATATGTAAGAAAAGAAGTTCAACTAGAAGTGGAGAAAGGAGGAAAACCTTTACCAAATTTCTTTGACCAAAGGTATACAACAACTCAGGCCTTGGTGTTCCTTTCACTATCCAGGTCTGAAGTCTAACAAGTTTCATGCAAACCACTTGATGGAAGACTCAGAGTTTGGGTATGTCTAATTCAAGACGGCCAACAAACTTCTTTTTAACATAAAATGCTATCTTTAAAGAAAATCAGCAAAAAGCATACTGCTATGCTACTAGAAACAAGACGGCAGCAATTACTTTAGAGATGAATTTTTACCATAAAGTTGGTTCCCCACCCCACCCCACCCCCAGAAATCTCAAAAAACTCAAATAACAATTCCTGAGTTCAAGATGATCTGGGATAAACCCCTAAGTCTACAAAGAGCTGGATTTAACGGATGGCTGCTCCAAGTTCTAAATTTCTATACAAAGTTCAAATACTTTCAAACAGTGAAACCATCTGGCATAAATATTGGGATGGATTGGAGATGGTTACCATAATCAACTGAACACTTGAAACTGTAAAGCTCAGAAGGAATTTCATTGAAAGGCAAAGAAATTCGCCTAACAATGAATTAGAAGTAAATTAGGACTCCTAAATGCATCGTTTCATTACCAACTAGTCCCTTCTTCCATCCTCTATTCATTCAACAAACATATATTAGTTGCTGGGATGTGGGAAGGAATTCCAGGAAGTAAAGAAGGAACAGAATTCTAAGAATGAGCTCTTGCTTTCCATAAATTTGGTCTAGTTAAAACAACCCCCCCCCCCAAAAAAAAAGTTTGGCAAGCAAAAAAAAAAAACAAAACAAAACAAAACCACCCCACCTTAAGTACCATAACAAGAATATAGGAAAAACCATTTAACGTAAGTTAATAAGCTTTCAAGGGAAAAAAGCCATATTCGCTTTGTTAAGTGGCTGGGATAAAGAAAATGCAAACAAACAAAAAACCCTCGTCTGGTTTAATGACAGTTTATCAGCACTAAAGCTCATTGCTAGCTCTCCCTCCCCATCAAAAGATCTCTGCTGCAGCCCCTCCATCATTCCAACCTCCACACTCTTCTTGCAGCCCAATACCAGGCCGGTCATGAACAATGGCCAGACTATCAAGGTCAGCCCCAAAGACACAGGGAATAAAAACTGGAAACGGACCCTTTTATACAAAAAGGAGGCAAAAGAATCCTCTCCAACGCCAGCCCCCACACCATACCAAGACAGCTGGAGGCTGTCTCTAGACTCAGGGATCTGGCATCAAGAGCTTTCGGGGGTTCCGGACCCTCTTTTCCCTCCCCATCTAGTTAATTTCCACTCCTGCGACTCTAATGCCCTCCATCTCCCTCCAATTTGAGCTCCCATTGTGGACTGAGGGGGTGTCCCGCTTCAGGCTGGGGCAGGGGGAGGTGGGAAACACGCATTAAGGGAGATGCTCTCCGTGTGTATGTAGTGGGCGGGGGTGCTCTTTAGGGGAGCCACTGTCACGGGCAAAGGCTCTAGACACCTACAATAGCCGGGGTTTATAGGTAAGCGGTTTCTGAGCGGAACGCATTCAAGGTTCTATTTTAGGGGAGCTATTGTGTGTAGGAGCGAGAGACTTCAGAGAGAGCTGTTTCTATTCCACGACCAGGGCAAGTGAGTTATCCACAGGGAAGCCACTGCGGGTTCTCTAAAGGACGCCCTCTCCTAAAGGAAAACGTTCTACGGGGATGGGGATGTCACAATAGCGGGGGTCTCCACAGAGAACCGTTACAGCGTTGTCCGTAGCGAAGCCATTAAGGGGACTCTATAGAGGGCGCCTTCCGGGGAAACGTTTCTCCAGGAGCCGTTTTAAGAATCGTTCGCAAGGAAGCCATGTCGGGCCACGCCCTGCGGCTGGAGGAGTCGCCGGACCCCGACATCCCGCATCCCCCGCCCGGCCGCCCCTCTGCGGCCTCGGGCCCGCGTACCTGACGGAGGGCGACCCGCGGCCGGAGCTGCCGGGGAACCGTGAGCGGGGCAGCCCTAGCTGGTGCACGGGGTATACGTCCATGGCGGCAGGATACGGAGGAGGACCGTGCCACTGTGAGGGTCGTTAAGGCCCGCCGGGCGGCTCCAGGCCCTCTGTGGCCGGGCAGGGCGGAGGGGTGTGCCGGATGGGAGGGGGCGCGGCGCGCGGGGGCACGTCGAGGGGCGGGGCGGACGCAATCCGGGGCGCGGACGGGGGCGTCGGGACGGCCCCGGAGTGGGGGGCCGATGGGCGGCCGCAGGGCCCCGCCCTATTTAGACAGCGAGGCGGTCGGGCCGGACGTTGCGGGCAGGAGTACCCGGTATGACAGATACCTGGGAGCCGCTCTGCCCTGTTATAAGACCCCGGATAGTCAAGTGGGACTCTGCCCGGCGCCCCCCAGCCACGCATACGGACGCTTCTGGGGGCGGAGCCTCTCTCCAGCCCCGCCCCATCAGCTCAGGCTTCCAGTGAAACCTTCCGCTGCACCCTCTGGAGGTAGGGCACCTTCCCGCTCCTGGCTTTCATCCCCGGGACACCCGGGCCGGTGCCGCGCTGATCTCTCCTCAAGGGCTGCTTATCAATTGCGCACCCACCCTCCAAACACCCCGCAGATTCCTAGCAGCCCTCCCATTAGCAGTGCTCACCCAGCCCTGCGCAGGGCCTGAGCGTTAGGGGCTCAGGCTCTCAGCCAAGGACCCCGGCCCTTTGCTCTTCAGATTCTGGCTCGACCCGCTTCTGACTGCGGGGCCAAAGACCAGAAACTTAATCCCACTAAGCCCAGTCCTTTTCTCTGTAAAATTGGGGGAATATTTTATTGGTAGGATTACCAGGCATCCTGTATGTACAAGATCTATTTCATGATTTCGTTCTGTGTTTGACTTTGTCAGGATGTTTTAAATTCCCTGTATTCATCTTTTAACAATTACAATAATTCGCTAAAGCTATTTTTTCCACCACAATAATTGGCCTTTCAATCACTTAAATGACGGCACTGGCGGAAAATTCTCCTTCCATATATAAAGCTCTTGACTATCCCTGTGGCGTCTCCGGCATATTTTGCTGAAGGAAGACCAAATAGTACAAATTTAAAGTACATGTTTTTCAAATTCAAGAAAGGAAAAGACTTTTGATTCAAATCCCAATACTGAACAAGTAACCACCATTCGAGATAACTTCACATCACTACACATGCTCTGAAAATCAGCCAATCAGCGACAGCCTCACTCCAGGGGTTTAGCTTCTGAAAACCAGCCAGTCCTCTAAAAGTGAATCAGTGACAGGCCCACGTTTCTGAAAATCAGCCAGTCATTGACAGCTCTCGGTTTCTAGACACTAGCCAATGAGCAATTGCTTCACAGCAGTAACTAGGCTTCAAAAGCCCGTCCTCAGCTGCCTTGTTGAAGTAACCACACTGTCTAAAACAGCTGAATCTGTTAATTGCTAAATGTGCCAACTTCTTGGAGGACCACCAGTCCCTACAGGCCAGACTTACTAAAACTTTAAGTAAGCCCTGGCATTGTTCAGAGACTGTCCCTTGCAAGCAGATGAGAAATTCGTCTTTGGCTTTATTTTTTCCCCCATCACGTTGAGTTCAACTTTGTTGTTTTCCCACAAGTTGGAAGTTTGCAAATCTTTCAAGATTCAACTCCCATTTATAGTTAAGTATGAGTTTGGATTTGTGTCAGATGAAGAGATGCAAGCCTTGAGACTCATCAAATACAACCTTTCCAATTCTTGTTGTGGTCGCTGTATTAATTTTTAAAAGTACCACAATTATGTTTAGAACTCCTCCACCTCCTTGTTATTAAGCATTGATTGAACCCAGGGTAACTCTACCACTGAACTACATTCTCAGCCCTTTTCATTTGCATTTTGAGACAGAGTCTTGCTAAGTTGTGAGGGATGACTTCCAATTTGAGATCTCCTGCCTCAGTCTCCTGAGTTGCTGAAATTGCAGGCCTGAGCTACCATGCTGGGCCATTTTTAGAATATTTTTATCATAGCAACAGGAAACTCTGTACTTAATAAGCATTCATTTCCCATTTTTCCCCAACCACCCCAGCCATAGGCAACTATCAATCTTTCTCTGAATTTGCCTATTATGAGCATCTCATATAATCAGAATCATACAGTATGTGGTCTTTTGTGACTGGCTTCTTCCATTTTGCATAATTTTTGTAAGGTTTATCCGTGTTGTAACATGGATCAGAATTTTTCTTCCTTTTCCTTTTTATGTTTGAAAAATATTCCATTATATGAATACCCCACACTGATAAATACCCCATTTATCAGTTAATGGATATTTGGGTTGTTTCCACCTTTTTTTTCTCTTCTCTTCTTTTTTTTACTGCTTTTTAGCCAATACTAGTAGGAACTTTGTTATAAATTTTTGCATAGATATACATTTTTACTGCTCTTGGAAAATTATGTTTAATATTTTGAGGAATTCCAAACTGTTTTCCAAAGAGAGAGCACTATTTATATTCTCACTAGCAAGGTCTGAGGGTTCAAATTTCTCCACATCTATCTCTTTGGTTATGATAAGCTCAGTGGATATGAAGTGGTGTCTCATTGTGGTTTGGGTTTGCATTTGCCAGATATATACATATATACATATATATATATATATATATATATATATATATATATGTGTGTGTGTTTTATATTATATAAAACATATAACACACAAACATATATAGAACATATATGTATGCGTGTGTATATATATATATATATATTTTTTTTTTTTGGTACCTGGGATTGAACTCAAGGACACTCAACCACTGAGCCAGATCCCCCAGAACTTTTTTGTAGTTTATTTATTGTTTAATTTTTTTGGTTCTTTGTATATTCTGGATATTAGGGCTCTATCTGAAGTGTGAGGGGTAAAATTGTAGTTTATTTAGAGACAGGGTTTCACTGAGTTGCTTAATGCCTCACTGTTGCTGAGGCTGGCTTTGAATTCAGATCCTCCTGCCTCAACCTCCCAAGCTCTGGGATTTCAGGCATGCAAGACCTTGTTGGCTACTTTTACTTGGAGAACCATCTTTTCAAATCTTTTGTCCATTTTTATTGTATTATCTGTAATTATTAAGTTGTAATAGCTCCTTATATATTCTAAATACAAGTCCCTAATCAGGTATATGATTTGTGAAAATTTTCTCCCATTCTGTGGGTTGTCTTTTCATTTCTTTCTCCTGATCCCCCAGTGCTGGGGATTGAACTCAGAGATGAGCTATCACTGAGTTACAGTACTAGCCCATTTTAATTTTTGTTGGTTAGTTGGTTGGTTTTGGTATTGGGGATTGAATCCAGGGATGCTTTACCACTTAGCTACATTCGTAGGCCTTTTTTATTTTTTATTTTGTGACAGGGTCTCACTAAGTTGCTTAGGTCCTCACTAATTTACTGAGGCTGGTCTTGAACTTGCAATTCTTCTGCCTCAGCCTCTTGAGTTGTTGGGAGTGTGCACCACCATGCCCTGCTCTTTTCATGTTCTTTTCTTTTCTTTTCTTTTTTTTTTTTTTTTTTAGCTGTAGATGGACAGCATGCCTTCTTTATATTTGTCTATTTTTTTAATGAGGTGCTAAGGATTGAGCCCAGTGTCTCAAACACTCTGCCACTGAGCCACAACCCCTGCCCAGCCCCTTTTTTCACATTCTTATGTCCTTTTAAGTACAAAACTTTTAAATATCCAACTTTTCTTTTTTTATTTGTTTTTATTTTTGTTATTTTGCTTTATGCATCTTAACTAAGAAACTATTGCCTAATCCAAGGTCATGAGAACTTAATCCTATGTTTCTTCTGGGTATAATAGTTTTGGTTCCTACATTTAAGTCTTAGATTTATATGAAATTAATTTTTATAAGGTGTGAGAAAGGGATCCAATTTCATTCTTTTGATTATGGCTATCCAGTTATCTCAGCATAATTTGTTGACCAAACTATTCTTTCCTATTGAATTGTGTTGGTACACTTGTTGAAAAGTCAATTTCATGATGAATTTTCTTTTTTTTTTTTTTTTTTTCCTCATACTGGGAATGGAACCCAGGGTATTCTACTACTGAGCTACATTCCCAGCACCCACCTTTTCTTTTAATCTTGAGACAGGGTCTCACCGAGTTACTGAGACTGGCCTCAAATTTACAATCCTTTTGCCTCAGCCTCCCAAGTCACTGGAATTACAGGTGTGTACTATCACACTTGGCTCATGATGAATTTTCTAAATAGTGTACTTTCAAATAAGGGAAATATTCACTTTCAATTATTTCTGCAGCATGCAAGTGTTCAGTCAATATTGAAAATGGCGGAAAGACAGATATAGAGCAGCATATGCTAACAGCTAAGCATGAAAGATATGGGATTCCTTCAACTTGTACCAAAGGAAAACATAAAAACATTTTTTTTTCTTGTACCAGGGATTGAACCCAGGAGCACTTAACCACTGAGCCACATCCCCAGCACTTTTTATATTTTATTTAGAGACAGGGTCTTGCTGAGTTGCTTAGCCTCACTAAATTGATGAGGCTAGCTTTGAACTCATGATCCTCCTGCCTCAGCCTCCCAAGCCACTGAGATTACAGATGTGCACCACTGCACCCAGCCTAAAACAACAAAAATTTTTATTGAGATTCCAATGAAGGTAAAATAATCACAGCAGAAGTTGTAATGGCTTCCCACATTATTCTTGTCATCAGTCTTTTGGCTCAAACAATCCTTTGAATGCACTGTTACCAGAAGATTGTTGTTTGTTTATTTGTTTTTTGGTACTGGGTCTTGAACCCAGGGGCCTTAACCACTGAGCCACATCCCCAGCCCTTTTTATTTTTTATTTTGAAACAGGGTCTCACTAAGTTGCTTGAGGCCTCACTAATTTACTAAGGCTGGCTTTTGAACTTGGAATCCTCCTGCCTCAGCCTACTGAGCCCCTGGGATTACAGGTGTGCATCACTGCATCCGGCAACCAGAAGTACTTTCTATTTCCAAAACTACAAGCAAATTTTCAGATGCCAGGACAAAATATATTGCAGTAATGAAAACTGTAATAACTCCATTCACTGCTGCAGTTAATTATAAAGCTCTAAATGTCTCACCTTTTTATAGAATAGCCAAAGATACAAGTAATCACAATGCAGAAAAATTGCCCCTTATACAATATCTTTCTTATGAAAAAGACTTGCTTGTAAGACTATTTTGACCAAAATGCCTTACAGATGAGATTTCAGAAACAAGAGATTCTCTTATGGAATTGGGAATTAATAAGAAAAATTGTACTGTTTTTGATTGAGATAATACATAATATTTCAGTAGGTATTCACACAATGTTTATTCAAAGTTGGTGTAAAGCTGGAATAATCCTATGGAAACTGAATGTCTTGCTCACATTCTGAATACTGTTGCTCTGAAACAATCTGGTGTTCTTTCTGTTGATTGTGAAGGAATTGTCATGAAATTATTCTCTTACATCAGCATTTATATTGTTTGAATTGAACAATTAAAATATTTTTGTGATTTGGTTGGCATTGACATTCCTTGATTCTGTTGCATTAAAAAACCTATTAAAGTTGAGCAAGTGGCATATGCCTGTAATCTCAGTGGTTCTGGAAGCTGAGACAGGAGGATCATAAATTTAAGCAATTTAGGGAGGCCCTTCTCAAAATAAAAAATAAAAAGGGCTGCTGTGTGTAACTCAATGGTTGAGCACCCTTAGGTTTAATGCCTAGTATGAACAAACAAACAAACACAAAATTTCTTAGCTTTCTTTAATATATGGAGTATAGAGAATCAACAGTTTATCTGAAACACTAAAATTCTGCTTCTAAAGAAAAGACCCCCAAAATTCTTATTGAATTTTAAAATAATTAAATGAAATTGAAATAAACCTATTTGTTTCCTATTTGTTGACAACAATATATTATTAGTAAAAGGATTACATAAACTGAAAAAAGAGCAAACAGTGTATTGAAGTATTCAATTGCTTGAGGAATTGTGAATGCATTAAATAAATAATCAGTGAAAAAAATGTATCCCTTTGTCAAGACTGTTCTTTAAAGAGACAATATTATTTATGGCTGGGCACAGTGGCTCACACCTGTAATCACAGCAGCTTGGGAGGCTGAAACAGGAGGATTGCGAGTTCAAAATGAGCCTCAGCAACTCAGTGAGACCCTGTCTCTAAATAAAATACAAAATAAGGCTGGGGATGTGGCTCAGTGGCCAGTGCCCCTGAATTCAATCCCTGGTACCCCCAAAAAATTAAAATAAAGAGACAATATTATTTATGAACAAGAAGAAATTCTGACTTGATGTGGATAATTAATATAGCACTTTTCATGACCACTTTTAAAGATGAGTTTTATTATTCCATAAAGAATCTTATTTATTTATGCAGTGCTGGGAATCAAACCCAGGGCCAAGCATGTGCTAGGTAAGTGCTCTACTGTTGAGCTACATTCCCAGTCCCAAGAATTTTATTTTTTTACACAAATATTACTAAATACCCTTCTAACATGGGAACAAGTTAAATTATTAAGTTCAATGTTGAATAGGAAAAGAATAAAAATTGATGATAAAATGGATGGCATTTTCTTTAAGGGATCTGGTCTTCTTTTTATTTCTCATCACACTGTAAGCCACATCACAGAGAAAGCATAAAGACATCTAATTCAGGCCAATAGTATCCTTCCTCCTTCTACCAGTTCTGGGGGAGAGGGAGGACAATGACATCTGCATTTGACATTCCCCTATGGCACTGGTATATGGATCCCTATAACAGATCATGGAGAGACTCAAGGCTTTGACCTCCACATTCATCATGTGTCAGGAGGGGTTTTCAGAAACAGGAGTCAAAATTGGAAGGAAGGAGCCTGGGGATGTAGGTCAGTGGTAATGTGCCTGTGTTTTAGTCAGCTTTTTCACTGCTATGACTGAAAGACCCAACCATGACAATTGTAGAGAAGGAAAATTTTATTTGAGGGCTCATGGTTCTCAGAGGTCTCAGTCCATAGACAGCCAGCTCCATTCTTGCTCCAATCCTTGGGGCTGGAGGGGCGGCTGAACATCGTGGCAGAGGAATCTGGCGGAAGGAGGCAGCTCATGATGATGATCAGACAGCAGAGAGAGAGAGCTCCACTTGCCAAATACAAATATATACACCAAAGTCACGCCCCCAATGCCCCACCTCTTCCAGCCACACCCCTCCTACCTTCAATTACCACTCAATCACATCAGGTGATTAATTCACTGATTGGGTTAAGGCTTTCATAGCCCAATCATTTCTCCTCTAAGCCTTTTTGCATTGTCTCACACATGAGCTTTTGGGTGACACTTCACATGCAAACTATAACAACCTGCTTAGCATGTGCTGGGGCTTGGGTTCTGCCTCTGGTACTACACAAGAAGGAGGAAGAGAAAAGAGAAGGAGGAGGTGGGGGGGGGGTAAAGATGGGAAGGCAAGGTGTTGGGGCAACTTCTCCCAGCCAGCTAGACAGCATTTTTTGTTTTCATGTGTTTTTGGTTTTGTTTTCCCCACCCACCAGTTCTAGGGATTGGACTCAGAGCATTGCACATGCTAGTCAAGTGCTCTACCACTGAGCTATGTCCCTATTTACACTTACTGATCAATAGATGCATCATGGAGGGGCACACATCTATAATCCCAGCTACTTGGGAGATTCAGATAGGATGACCTTACATTCTAGACCAGCCTCAGTAATTTAGCAAAAACCTGTCTCAAAATTGAAAAAAATTTTAAAAAGGGCTCAGGGATGCAGCTCAGGGTAGAGAGCCACCACAATTTTGAGAGCGAGAGAGGCAACATCATCTCAAAGAATGGAAATGCAAGTCATACCATGAGAGAGATTTGCTTCAACAAATCAAATTTGAACAGGAATACTCAGAGTTAATAACTTTATTTTAGGACATGTACAATATACTGGCTCATTACACTAATGTTGAGCAGATTTTTCTGACAAAATGTTCAATGGATAAAAATAATGAAATAAGTTAGATGTAACCACTGTTGAAGGGATGTTACAATGGAAATGAACAGTTATATTAACAAGGAATCTTTTTTATTTTTATATTTGTTCTTTTTAGTTATACATGATAATATAATGTATTTTGACATACATACATGGAGTATAACTTTCCATTCTTCTACAAGGAATTTTATAAGTAAATTATAAGAAATGGTTAACTAAAATGGTCAGAAAATATAATTAAGGAAAGAAATATTTAATTGAAAAACTTACAATTTATTTGCTATAAATCTTAGCCAAATGCAGTCAGTGGTGCATGCCTGTAATCACAGCTACTTAGTAGATTGAGACAGGAAGATTGCAAGTTTGAGGCCAGCCTGGGCAAATTGATGAGACCCTGAATAAAAATAAAAACTAAAAAAAAGAGTAGGGAGGGCTGGGGATGTGGCTCAAGCGGTAGCGTGCTCGCCTGTCGTGCGTGCGGCCCGGGTTCGATCCTCAGCACCACATACAAACAAAGATGTTGTGTCCGCCGATAAAATAAAAAAATAAATAAATATTAAAATTCTCTCTCTCTTTTCTCTCTCTCCCTCTCTCACTCTCTCTTTAAAAAAAAATTAAAAAAAAAAAAGAGTGGGGATATAGTTTAGTGTTAGAGTGCCCAGGTTTCGATCCCCAGTACCACCAAATTAATTAATTAATTAATTAATTCAATTTGTTGCAAACTGTTGCATCACACGGCTAAACTAGTCAGGGTCACTCCAAGTGAATTTGAGGACTAAATAAAGACACAGACACTGAAAGTAACTTTTCTTTGGGTTCAGCTTCCACAAGGGGGTGGGGGCAAGGCCTGCAAGAAAGGGAGCAAGGAGCACGTGCTAAGCCCTAAACCGTTTTATTGGGGAGAAGCCATTCCAATGAAGCAAGGGGTCAGATTTCAGAAGGTTGAGTCTAGCTGCATGATGTCTTGCTGTCAGCAGGTTGACTGACATTTAGGAAGGCCATGCCCATCTCATGTGCTGTGTGCAGATTATAAGCAGAACCAGCAAAAAGATGCATACATGGCATACATCCTCTGCCCAAACATAGGGGCAACATCAGTTCAGTCCACCCTGTGCGCTCAATGCTCATAGTTCACACACACACAGCCCATGGCAGGCTTACCACATCTCCACACACTCATCGTTCAAAGCTAAGGAGCACTGGGTTCCATATGGCAGCTTCCAACAGCAAACGTAACAAAATTTCAACATCTGTACATTGGGCAATTGGTATTCAGCTATTTATTATATTAACTTTTGTTTTTATCAAAAAAAATTAACATTTAATTTTTTTCCAAATAAATTAGGAGCACCTCCAAATCACTACAAAAATCTAAGTACCCTTAAAGAGAATGGCAAAATGATACAGCTAATTTACAAAGAAATTCAAATGGCTCATGAAGAGATGAAAATACATTCAAATTGACCAGAAACCTGGCAAAGGAAAATGGAAACAACATTAAACTTTCTTTTTGCCCATTAAATTGACCACATAATTTTTTTTCCTCTCTTTTGAAATTAGGGATTGAACCCAGGTCTTTGGGCTGCTAGACAGGTACTCTACCACTGAGCAACATTCCCATCCCTTTTTAATTATTGAGACTGGATCTCACTAAATTGCCCAGTCTGACCTCAAACTTGATATCCTCCTGCCTCAGCCTCCCGAATCACTGAGATTATTAGGGTGTACCACTGAACCTGCCTATGGGTTATGATTTTTTTAAAAAAATGTTTTTGCAGTCCTGGAAATTGAACCCAGGACCTCACTGAGCTACGTCTCTGCCCTAAAAAAAAAATTAATAACTGGTGTGGAAAAATGAACACTGATATCTTCTGAATGAAGCAAAAGTGAATATACTCTTGCTGGAGGGTGTTTTGGCAAAATATATGCAGCAGATTCTCAAGTTTATTTTCAAGTTGACTTGAATGCTGGATTGATTAAGATTAAATTATTCTGTGCATAGGTTTTACCCTGTAAAAGTTAATAAACACTAGTTTGACCCAGGTAGGTTATACCTCCATATGCTAAAAGTGTGGTCACTGTGGTTCAATGAAACCTCAGGAATCAGAGCCCTTTTCTAACTGTGGCCCTGCTACCCTTCCTTCCCTGGATCAGCTCATAGTCCTAGATATCTGTTTCAGCTCTAGTCATCATATATGCATTCAAGCCAGCAGGATGAAGGAAAGGGCAAAGAAAGAACAAAAAGTGACACCAGCCAGTTGCAGTGACACACACCTGTAATCCCAGTGGTGGGGAGGCTGAGGCAGGAGGATTGTAAGTTAGTTCAAAGCCAGCCTCAGCAACTTAGCTAGGCCCTAAGCAATTCAGGGAGACCCTATCTCTACCATCTCTAAATTAAAAAAAAAAAAAAAGTGACACCAGCTATCTCTTAAGGAAGATCTCCAGAAGTTTCCATATGATTTTTCTACGTTCATCTGGTATCCAGAAGCTGATTACCTGTGGCCATGCATTGTTAGAAGGAAATCTGAGAAATGTAGTTTTTATTCTGGATAGCTAAATTATCCTGTTTTTCTTTTTGGTAAAAGAAGTAGAAGAGGATGTGTATTAGGAAATAAATAGCAGTATTTGCTACGGATTTGTAAAGAAAACAGTGATTACCTTTTCCAGCAAGATGATGCCAAAAACAAAGCAGGAAGCTCCTTTACCTCCCAAAGCTGGAGTCAAAGCAAAGGCTTTGAAGACCAAGAAGGCAGGGTTGAAAGGCATCTACAGCCACAGAAAGAAGACCCATAGGTCACCCACTTTCTGGCAGCCCAAATACCCTGGGAAGAGTGCCCCAGGGGAAACAAGCTTGATGCCTATGCCATCAAAGTTCCCCCAACCACTAAGTGGGCTCTGAAGAAGACAGAAGACAATGACACGCTTGTGTTCATTGTGGATGTCAAGGCCAACAAATACCAGATCGAACAGGCTGTCAAGAAGCTCTCTGACATTAATGTGTCCAAGGTCAACACTCTGATCAACCCTGACAGAGAAAAGGCATATGTTCCACTGGCACTCCTGAGTATGATACTTTGGATGTTGCCAACAAAATTGGGATTTAAACAGAGTCTAGCTGGTTAATTCTAAATAACATTTTTTCAACATTAAAAAAAACAAAACAAAACATAATACTTTGGCGGGGGGGGGGGGGGGTACCAGAGATTGAACTCAGGAGCACTCAACCACTGAGCCTCATCCCCAGCCCTATTTTGTATTTTATTTAGAGACAGGGTCTCACTGAGTTGCTTAGCGCCTTGCCACTGGGATTACAGGCGTGAGCCACAGTGCCTGGCAATACTCTAATTTTGATCCCGTCTTTCATAAGCCATATGGTGGATGCTGTTGATCACCTATCCAAATCCCCTCAATCAGGTGGTGTACCCAGCCCCCAGCTGTTGTGAGTTTCCATCTGTCTTCGATCTTAGCTTCTACTTTCTCCAGAGAATTGCACTTGGCCTATAGCTGCCTGCTCATAAAGAAGTGCCTGGACTGCCAGCATAGTGACACATGCCTGCAATTATAGTGACTAGGGAGGCTGAGGCAGAAGGATCACAAGTTCAAGGCCAGCTTTAGCAACTTAGCCAGACCCTCAGCAACTTAGGGAAACCCTGTTTCAAAATAAAATGTAAAAGGGATAGTGGATGTGGCCCAGTGGTTAAGCACCTCCAGGTTTAATCCCTAGTACCAAAAGAAAAGAAAAAGAAAGAAAGAAAGATCTGGGCAATTATAAACATTCTGAGGGAGAAGGAGGCAGCGCATGACTTACAGATATAGAGATCAAAAATTTCCATGGGGAACAACTCTGTAGTACAATTCTCACTCCAGTCTCCTACAGGATCATACCAGATTCCAGCAAAGATCACATTTCAACCCTCCCTAATACATTATTCATTCCGCTCCTTTTCCTTCCTCTTTTTATCTTTGTCTCACTTCCTGACATGTTCTTCCTGGAAAAACACCCAGGATATTTATTACAAGCTTAGGAATCCCTGTCCTGGAACATGAATTCAGGACCTCATGCATGCTAGACAAGCATTCTACCACTGACCTACATCCCTAGTCCTTCTTATCTTTTTTTTTTAATATTTATTTTTTAGTTTTCAGCAGACACAACATCTTTGTATGTGGTGCTGAGGATTGAACCCATGCCAGGCGAGCATGCTACCACTTGAGCCACATCCCCAGCCCTCCTTCTTATCTTTTGAGATAGTATCTTGATAAGTTGCCTAAACTAGCCCCAAACATTAGATTCTCCTGCCTCAGCCTCCCAAGTAGCTGAGATTATAGGTGTGCTTGACAAAAACTCAATTTTGAATGTCCAAAGCTGAAAAAAAGAATTCCTCTTTGCTTATATTCTGCAATATGTGGAATCATTTCTACCATCCCAGCAGGATGGATGAATTGTGAAGACGTGCTATTCAAATACTCCTCCAAGGAAGGACTTGCTCCCCAGCTGCGGAGTGTGATCATCAGACAACCTGTATCCATCAGTTCCTTGGAGTCTTTCTGAGCTGCAGAGAGCTGCCTCTTCCAAGGCTATGACTTTCTAAGGCAGCCTACATTTGATGAACAAATCAGGAAGAAAGGCTTAGCTAGTTGGGGATCAATGTGGAATACACTAATGGGCAATTCTCGCTCAAAAACTCCCACTGGATTGGTCAAAGCATTAGTTTGAAGTCCCCAAATTCCTCTCATTAATTTGGCTTCTGCTGCCTTCTTTTCCATAATAAATAAATGGGTTGTAACCCAAACTTCATCCCAGTATCTGAACCCAGAGAACACAACCTGTGGCATGAATACTTAGGGCTGAACACAATGGTCCTCATACAGACAATAAAATATTATTCAGTCTCCAAAAGGAAAGAAATTCTGACATATGCTACAACGTGGATAAAACTTGAGGACATTTATGCTAAATAAAATAAGCCAATTGCAGGGGCTGGGACTGTGGCTCAGTGGTGCTCACCTAGCACACGAGAGGCTCTGGGTTCAATCCTCGGCACCACATAAAAATAAAATAAAGGTTACTGCACACACTTACAACTAAAACAATTTTTTTTTAAAAAAAAGTCCTCGGCACCACATAAAAATAAAATAAAGGTTACTGCACACACTTACAACTAAAACAATTTTTTTTAAAAAAAAAGTAAGCCAATTGCAAAAGGACAAGTGCATGGCTGTAGTTTGGATCTTGAATGTCCTCCAAGTGTTCATGTGTTGAAAGCTTGGTGTCTAAGCCATGGTGCTATTGGCAAGTGGTGGAAACTTTTAGGAAGTGGGGCCTATGGAAGGACGTTAACTCACTGGGGCATGGCCTTGAAGGGCACATTGGTGAAAGTGAATCTTAGCCACTAGATAACTAGCAAGTGCCTCAAAGGGGATATTAGGACTCCAGTCCTTTCCTTTTTCTCTGTCTTTTGCTTCTCATCTGTTATGAGGTGACCAGATTTGACCATATGCTCCCACCATAAAGTACTGCCTTGCCACAGGCCAACAGCAAGCAACCATGAACTGAGAGCTCTTCGTTTGCTCTTTGCCCCTTTTTCTGGCCTGGGATGCAGAATCAATGCCTGAAGGAACATCAGTCATCTTGTGAAAGTGAAGATGAAAACCTGCACAAAGGAAGACAAAGAAGGTAGAAGAAGCCTGGCTCATGCCCCTGTCTTGGAATTCTTTCCTCTGGGCTCTTTGCTGCAGAGAAAACTATACCCTGTTTACTTTTTAAGTTGGATTTTCTTTTACATTCAATCAAATGCAATCCTCACTAAATCAAAAGATTTTTATTATCTTTAATACCAGTAAAATTGAAAACAATTTAAATGTCCATTAACAGGACAGGCTTAAACTAATATGAAAATACACTCATTCAATGAAAAAGATGAATAAGGAATGTCTGTATGTATTGATGTGAAATGATCTTTGAGTTACATCATTAAATGAAAAAAAGAAAGATGGAAAACAATGTATCTGGCCTTCTGTCATTAGCATAGGCATGTGCTACATAATGACAGTTCAGTAATGATGGGCTGCAGAGATAAAAATGGTCTCATGAGATTATAATGGAGCAGTAAAATTCTTATCATCTAGTTACATGGTATTCATTGTAACATCAGAGCATGATGTATTACCTGTTGGTGATAACACTGGTATAAAGAAACCCACTGTTCTGACAATTGTATAAAAGTATAACCCAAATAGTTATGCACAGTACATAACACTTGATAATGATAATGTTAATGGTTTATGTATAACGAATACTATACTGTTTGTCTTTATTTTGGAGGGTATTCCTTATTAAAAAAACAAAACAAACAACAACCAAAAAAAAAAAAAAAAAAACAAGAAGTAGTTTGCTGTGTGGTAGCACATACCTATGATCCCAGTGATGGGAGGCTGGGACAGGAGGATCATTCTGGGTGACTTAGTAAAACCGTGTCTCAAAATACAAAATTAAGAGGGTTGTGTTAGGTGCAGGACAGGCCGAGTAAGCTGTCTGCAGGGGATGCCAAACAAAATTAGCTACAGGATGACCTGGCCACTCAAACCCTCTGCCTGATTCTTTATCACCTGTTTGCTTCAAGCCCAAACGCCCAAGCCCCTGCTCAAGGCTGAGCGCTTTGCCCCCCTGCTAAAGGCTGAACACTCAACCCCCTGCTCAAGGCCGAGCACTTAACCCCGTTGTGTGCCAACAAGGCAGCTTGCAGACCCAGAGACCCCATTATATTTGGGCTATAAAAACTCCCTCCTCCCGGGCCCCTCTCTCTCCTCTCTTGCTCTCTCTGTCTCCTTTGTGCGCGTGCTCTCTCCTCTCTCCTCCCTCCCTCCCTCCCCCCCCCCCCACTCTTCTCCTCTGTTGCACTGCTGCAATAAAGATCTCTTGGTTGCTCTGAGTGTTGTGGTCACTTTTCTTTCAGGTTGCAGATGTAATTCAGTGCACCCGCGTTCAATCCCCAGTACCACAAAAAAAAAAAAAAAAAAAGAAAGAAAGAAAAAGAAAAAACTGCATATAATGTAGGTCTGCAGCAGGACAGGCCATGTGGATTTGTGCAAATACATAAATTTTATGATGTTTGTATAATGATTAAATTCCCTGATGACACATTCCTCAGAGTGTATCCCTGTTACAAAATGATGCATGTCTGCATAAACAGAAAGTTGAAAGGTATAGTTTGGATGACTGAAAGGAGCAGGGGGAGCATAGACCTGTTTCTCAAGACCTGAGCAAAGAAAAGAAGCTGCTTCTGGAGGAGCAAAGAGGAGTGTGAGGATAAGGGAGGCTGCTGCCTCCTAAACCTGTCACCCCACTCTTCTCTGCTTTGGTAGGCATTTGGTCCACAGGTCTCTGGCCTGTCTAGTGAAACACTTCTTTGTCATATAAAACTCCAAGATGTCAAGCGGCCTGATGAGAGAATTCCAGAATGAGCTGGATGACCATTGGCAAGTGGTTGGAATCAGAAGCTCCAGAGAGCAAGTCTGGCAAGACGATACAGACTTAGCCACTTTCCCTTGGCAGGCCACCTTGGACCCACTTCTTAGTCCTAGGGAAAGAGGGGCTAATGTGAAAAGTGAGTGTGAATTCTTGGTGAGATGCTGAAAGTCTGCCTTGGTCCTTTTGGGACCATAATGTAAGAAAGTGGCCCTGAAGTATATTTCACCACCTTCAACACAGAGTGACTCTGGCACTTCATAGACACAGAAATGGGGCAGAACCTATGCTCACCCTTTTTATATTATAGAAGCCTGGAAGATGACCCCATTCCAGGAGGAGAAGGGCTGATGCTGAGAGAAATACATGGGAGTGGTCCTAGCTACTTCTAGAACATATAGAAGACTCGGGTATATAAGAGAACTGAAAATTTCAAAATGTTTATTATGTTCATTGACTAACCTTTGTATTTAAAATCACTATGACATCAGAAGGCACAGGCCCCCAATTTGACTTGATTTGGGGTAGGGAAAATACCAAAGTTTGAATCCAGGGGTGCTTTACTACTGAGCCACATCCCTAGCCGTTTTTCTTTTTTGACACAAAGTCTCGATGGGTTGTTGAGAACCTCACTAATTTGCTGAGGTTGGCCTTGAACTTTTGATCCTCTTACCTCAGCCTCCCAAGTCACTGGAATTACAGGAATAAAGCACCATGCCCAGCTCTGACTTGATTTTCTTAAAAATAAATATGGTAGAAATATTAAGTGATATGGTATCCTCTTCTGTGTATCACATAAGTTTGTCACCTTCATCAAGGTGGCAGCCACCAGATCTCTCTGTGGTAATGATATTTACCACTTTGCAATTACTAGTCTACAATGTGATAGTTCTAGACCTTGTGCATAACTCTTTTCCCAGCCCTTTTCTTTTCAATGGTTTTATAAAATGACAATTTTTCCATTTCTATCATTCCTTCTACATTAACTACTCATCATTTTTTTATCTTTTTTTTTTCAGAGCTTTTTAATATTTATTTTTTAGTTCTCGGCGGACACAACATCTTTGTTGGTATGTGGTGCTGAGGATCGAACCCGGGCCGCATGCATGCCAGGCGAGCGCGCTACCGCTTGAGCCACATCCCCAGCCCTCATCATTTTTTTATAAAGAAGAGATTTCTTTTCTACTCCCCCCCTTAATTTTTTTAATGTTAATCAATAAAGGCACATGGGATGCTTTTTATTAAGTGTATTATACAGCTTGGACATCCCTAATCTGAAAATCTGAAAACTGAAATGCTCCAAATTCAAAACTTCACTGCAGGACATATGACACATGTAGAAAAGTCTGTTCTTAAAACTTCGTTTCGTGCAAAATAATTTAAAATAGTATATAAAATTATCTTCAGACTACCTGTGTAAGATATCTGCACAACATAAATGAATTTGGTGTTTGGACTTTGATCTGTCCCCAAGATATCTCATTACGTACATGTAAATATTCCCAAATGTGAAAAATATCTGAGATTTGAAACACTTCTGGTCCCAAGTATTATGAATAAGGAACAATCAACTTGTAATCCATTCCTACATGATTCATTTGAGACTGACATTGTCCCAGATTGACATGGGACCCTCTATAAAATATAGATTTCAAAATACTTTCTCCCTCTTTTGGGAAGTGGAGTAGAAGGTTCTGCATTTATAACTGGCTCCCTCTAGTGCTGCTTATATCCATTAAAATTTGAAAAGCTGAGGCAAAGCCCTTTTGAAGGCCTTTCTATAGAGTTTATGTTAAGAATGGTCTGAAAAAAAATATATATATGACTTGAAAAGCCTACTCCTCTGAGATAAGGAGGCCAGAATACCAGCCAAAGAAGGTCTGTCTTCTGCAGGCAATGCACAGAAAGGTTAGGGTCAGAAATTAAATGATTAAACCAGGCACAGTGGCACATGCCTGTAATCCCAGCAACTCAGGAGGTTGAAGCAGAAAGATTGCAATTTCTAAACCAACTTCAGCAAGTTAGCAAGGACTTAAGGACTTATTTTGAGACCCTGTCTTAAAATAAAACATAGAAAGGGACTGGATTTGTAGCTTAGTGGTAGAGCACTTGTCTAGCATGTGTGAGGCACTGGATTAGCTCCTCAGTACCACATAAAAATAAATAAATAAAATAAAGGTATTGTGTCCATCTACAACTAAAAAAAAATTGAAATGAATAAATAAATAAAACAAAAAACAACGAGCTGGGGATATGGTTCAATGGTTAAGTGCCCCTGAGTTCAATCTCCAGTACCAAAAACAAAATAATAAATAAAATGCTTATTAATTTTTTTAATATTTATTTTTTAGTTGTAGTTGGATAAAATATCTTTAGTTAATTTATTTATTTTTATGTGGTGCTGAGGATCGAACCCAGGGCCTCACCTATGCTAGGGGAGCACTCTACCGCTGAGCCACAAACACAGCCCTGGTGAAATGCTTATTATTATTTGCCCTCAGATCACCATCTTGAACAATATGGTTGGAGTGTGGTTTTATTATTCTATTTTTTTAACCTCCCATTCCTGGAGATTGAACCTGAGTCCTTGTGCGTGCTAGAAAAGTGCTATACCACTGAGCCACACCCCCATCCCAAGATTCTTGGTTCACCCCCGTTGGAAGTTTATAGTAGACAAGGTAACTACTAATTCTTAAAACATCACAACAACTTTTTTCCCCCCATAATGTGAACCATTTGCTTCCATCCCAAAAGGTGAGGAGTTCTTTTTATTTGGAGTTAAGCATTGGTGTATCAGGAAAAAGCCTACATTAAAAAAAAAAAGACTTTTTTTTTTTTTTTTTTTTGTACTGTGGATTGAACCTAGGGCTGCTTTGCCACTGAGCTACATCCCTAACTCTTTTATTTTTTACTTTGAGACAGGGTCTCATTAAGTATAAATGTAATCCCAGCAACTCAGGAGGCTGAATCCCAGCCTCCTGGGATTCAGGATTTAGTATAAATTTATACTAAAGTTGCTTTATACTAAATTGGTGAAGCTGACCTGAGCTTGAAGAAGTCCTGCCTCAGCCTCCCAAATTACTGGGATTACAGGTGCATGCCAGAGTGCCGGGCAAAAGCCAATCAAGATGGTGACTAGAACTTCTGAGTTCATACTTGCTCTTGCTGAAAACTCCCAATGCAAGTCAGAGAAGACATGAAAGAAGGAAAATAACAAATCTATAGCAGCAACACAACCTGAAAAACAATGTGCCAGGCATTTTTTAAAAGTCCTGAATGATAGAGAACAGAAGGAAATATGTGATCAGAAAAGGAGAATTGAGGGCTAAGGGTGTAGCTCTGTGGCAGAGCATTTATCCTGCATGAGTGAGGCTCTGGGTTCAATCTTCTCTACTCCCCTCACAAAAAGAAGAAGGAGGAGGAGGAGGAGGAGGAGGAGGAAGAGGAGGAGGAGGAGGGGGGGGAGGGGAAAGAGAGAAAAGGGGAGATGACTTTATCTGTTTATTCCTGCCTCCTCCCCAAACCTCATTCAAACAACACTGTTAGAAAAAAATAAAAATAAAAATGGACAAAAACTACAAAGAGAAAAATGAGTAGGCACTGAGGCAAGTCTAGATGAGTAATGTCAAAAATAAATATTTTAGATGTACTCCCCTGACATAGGGGAGAAAGGGAAAATGATTCCACACTCTGAAAAGTGACAAAATGATGATTGCCTGATTCCTGAGATTTTGAGGGTACACCTCCTCAAATTCTGAACAAAATCAGAACCTTGTACCCTGGGAAATTTACCTCCATTTGATAATCCTGAGGACCAATTTCTTTTTTTTTTTTTTTTTTTTAAAGAACAGTTTTTTTTTAAGAGAGAGGGAGAGAGAGAGAGAGAGAATTTTTAATATTTATTTTTTTTAGTTCTCGGCGGACACAACATCTTTGTTGGTATGTGGTGCTGAGGATCGAACCCAGGCCGCACGCACGCCAGGCGATCGCGCTACCACTTGAGCCACATCCCCAGCCCCCTGAGGACCAATTTCATTGCCACAATTATCTAATTAATCCAGAGTGATTGACATAGCAGACAGTTTTATGATTCTATAAAGTAACAGTCCAACTTTAGAAACTAATAAGTTCTATGATTTTATAGACTGGTTGTATAGTTAAATGCAAGGATTTTATTGCCTTGTAGAAAGTTAATCAGTCTTGAATCATACCTAGCATATGCCCTTGGAATTCCTTTCATTAACTTTAAATCTGTGTTTGTTCATGGGTGGTATGAACAAACACACACATTGTTTTTCAAGCTTGGTCAAACTAGTTTCTTTTGTCTACCTGCTGACTTCTTCCTTAATGAGTTAAATTAATTTTTGATAGATATTCACAATCTCTTGGTTCCAGAATTTTGCTTTAAACATTGCTTTCCAGTGCTGGAGTTGTGGCTCAGTGGTAGAGCGCCTGCCTAGCATGTGTGAGGCACTGGGTTCAATTCTCAGCACCCATATAAATAATAATAATAATATATCACATTGCTTTCCATTTTCTCAGTTCTGCCAAGGAGATGAGGGTGAACCCACAAGAAGAAAATCAATTTGTATTACAGCAGTACTCCAGAAAGGCTCAGAAATAGGAAATATTACATAATTCTGATGTCAGAGGGAAGGGCTGGTGCTGGAATAACAGGTAATAGTTCTAATTTTTGGTGCCCCTCTGTTTGAACAGAAAATTAGAGTTTGCCATCTGGAGAGGTTGGACCCCAAAACTCCAGACTTAGGGATATCAGATAAAGCTGAGGGAAAGCCTAATGGAGTGGACATTCGGCAACTGAGTGAACATATGTTTTAAACAGAGACCTTGGCATTAATCCCCGGCTCAAAGCCAGGAAAATTCCAGCACTATCCACCACCCATCCCCTTTCATTTATATTTATACCACCTCTCACTAGGCAAAAGATAAGAAGAGACTTATCTAGACAAACTGGCCATACCAGAGAGAAATAGCTACAGAAACAATTGGTGGGGGTCCCACCAATAAACTGCCAGTTCCTTATCCATCTTAGGAGACCTCGATCAATAAATTATACCTATAAACACAAAGCTCCAGTTCATATATATATAAACAGAGGTCGCAGGTCACCAGACAGTAAAGTTGCTAACATATAAAGCAAAGCAAACAAATAGTTTATGACAAGGAGCAGGGGGAGACAAAAACCCTTTAAAAACCTACTATAATTAATATTCTGAAATATTTAGAGAAGATTTTGCATCTATGAAACAAGATCAGGATGATGTATATATAGTTAGATACAGTTACAGATACAGATTTGGATACAGATGTATATATAGATATTTTCGAAGAACATGAAAAGACATTTTGGAAATTAAAATATTATTGCAGAAAATTTCTAAAAAATCAAAGAATTGGAAGATAGCATTGAAAATATTTCCCCGAAAAGGAAGAGCAATAAAGAGATGAAAAATAGAAGAGAAATAATAAGATAATTAGAAAAACTGTCTGGGAGGTCCAATTCCCCTCCTCCCTTTGTATCAATATTCAGACAAGAAAACAGATTCCAGTTAATGTAGTTCTAAGTTTTCAGCATAATATTAGAGCACTAGGGCTGCTTCTGTCTTGCCAATACTGCACACCTGGGCTTTTGTTCAGCATTGTTGGGAGGATGGGTCAAGAGACAAATGTAAGAAGCCTGGGGCTTGCTTATGGTGGGTGGTCCTAAACAAAATCCTGTTCAAATTAAACTGGATTCCCAAAGCCCTACACCCCTGAAGTGAATGTGAACCAGCATTAAACTTTTTTCATTAAACTCCCTTTCCCTGCCCCAAGGGACTTAAGAGAAGGTTATATTCATGGTTAACAAAGAGGGAAAAAAATGTAACAATAACATTTGTCATGATCTATGGATCCAGATCAGTCTTGATGTGCACCCAGGTGTATGCTACTTGAACTGGAATGAAAACTGAACTCGTTTTTGAGGAAGTCACTGACTGATGTAACAGAAGCAAATAAAAGGTTTCTCTGGTATTAAATATGTTCATTCTGGGCCTTAAAGAATAGTACCTAAACATTTTTTTCAGTGCTGGGGATTGAACCAAGAGCCTTGTACATGCTAGGCAAGTGCTCCAACTGAGCTACATCTCCCAGTCCCTTAAAATAAGTTCTCAAGGATGATAGCCAGCCGGAAGTCAAAGATAACTAGGTACATAAGGCAATAGGACAACATGAGAATGAACAGGAGAAATCACCAACTCCAGAAAGAGACTCACACAGACTTCAAATATTAGAATCACCAGGTTATAAAAAAGTATGATCAATATATTCAAAGAAATAAATGAAAAGCCCAGAAACTATCTGTAGGGAGTGGTAAAGGTATTGCTATGGACTCTGGGAAAAAGCACATCTATAACGTTATGACTAACATGGGAGAAACCGAAGTGCCTCTACTTTGGATAGAGGTGACTTCTCTATGGATAGAGTCCCATGGGTGGGCATGTGACCCACACTGAATCAATCACATTTCCATGGCCACCTGAAATACACCCTCTATACTTTTATTTAGTTATGATCTGTAAGTGACAATGTATCCCTGTTTCCGAATTCCAAAGAAGGAAGAAGAGGAGGAGGAGAACAAGAAGAAACAAACAATAGGCTCACAGATCTATTTTGTTTGCTTCTGTCAGTTTCTGAGAGAACTATGTTAAAATGTTTTATTATGCCAGGTGTGTGCCTGTAATCCCAGCTATCGAGGAAGCTGAGGCAGGAGGATTACAAATTCAAGACCCTGTTTCAAAATAAAAAGGCGCTGTAGCTCAGTGGCAGAGTGCTTGCTTAGCACGCGTGATGCACTGGATTCAAGTCTCAGCACCATATAAAATAAAGAAAGGTGTTGTGTCCATCAGCAACTAAAAAAGGGGGGGCTGGGAATATAATTCAGATGTAAAGCACCCCTTGATTTAATTCCCAGTACTTCTCCCAAGAAAGTCTTACTATAATGCCAGCATATCTATTTCTATTTTGTCATTTTGCTTTTTATGTGGGGATCATCACATCATTATGTGCCCACAAATTTAGAATTATTTTATTTTATTAGACTTTTGCGCATTTTACCATTATGAAAAATGTTCAAAGGAGATAGGCAAAGTTGAAGGGCTGGTTGAATCTGGCTTCAGCCTGGTCCTTAGGAGACCTCTGAAGCATAAATTGCACTGCATAATTGGGAAGGAGGCAAACACCTGTCTTTTATACTCCCTTAGTTTAGGATGTGCAATGCCCCCTAGGGGAGATAATCTCCCAGGCAAAGAGATTCTACCTCCTTTGTCCTATGGAGTCGTTCCCACCTCCTTCCTCCCTGGGCAATTCTCTGAAGAAGGTACATCAGTGAGCTTTTAGCAGCAAAACACCCACCTGAATGATGAGGGGGATGGGCCAGTAAAAGGGATCTGACTGGCCTTCAACGGGTCTCTTACAATGAATTAGCATGATTGGTCAGCTAGGATCATTTGTTTACCCTATGACGGGGGAAGTGGCCCTTATAAACAAAATTTTTGTAAGTCAGGTGTGGTGGTGCACACTTGTAATTCCATTTCTGTAGAGGCTGAGGCAGGAGGTTAGTGAGTTCAAGGCCAGTACTTGGATATTGTGCATAACACTGGGAGTAACATGGGAATGCAGGTATTTTTAGGAGTGGTGATTTAATTTCCTCTGGGTACATACCCAGAAGAGGGATTGCTGAGTCATATGGGAGTTCTATTTTTAATTTCCTTAGGAATCTCCATACTGTTTTTCACAATGGCCATAGCCAACAGTGTAAACAGGTTCCTTTTCTCCACACCCTGGCCAACTCCTGTTATTTGTCTTTTGATAATAACCACTGTAACAGGGATGAGGTGATATCTCATTGTGGTTTTAATGTGCATTTCCACGATGATTTAAATGACAGTTCCACCAAAATCCTAGGGAATGAAATAGGGCAATTCCGAAAAGCACAGACATTGTGTGTATTTCATTTCTCTGACTGCCCAGCTCTCACATGTGTGAGTCTACAAATTTATTGAATGCCCTCATTTGAGATAATGAGTTAGCTCACAAATGGAGAAAGACCCTCCTGCTTTTTGCATTAGATGCAGTCATTGCCTTGCTCATGTCCCTTTGTCCTTAACCACTTTAAAGCATACTGGCCTGACCTTCAGCTGCCAGCATGTGCACTTCTTTGCCTAAGGGCTTTCTCTGACTGTTGCCTATTTTGCCACATGCACAGCAGGCCACAATTGCAGAGGAATTAACGTTTCTCCCTCCCCAGGAGCTATGGGGAGAACTGATGGGAATTGGTATATGAACATTTTGGCTCCCTCATTCCTTGTATTGGGATAACTGTGGTGTGTTTTGCATTGGCTTCCAAAGTTTCCTGCAGGATTAAGCTCCAATTGTACACAATAGTAATGCCTGATAATGCATCCTATATTGGTTTCCTTATTTTCTCTGTCTTACTTCTCCACTCTCCTCCAGGTTTTTGTTTTCCTCCCAAATCAACAATCTGCAGTGGCTTCACAATATGCTTCTGGCAGCACCCAAACTAAAACCTTCCCTCCCCAAACAGAAATAGCTCAAGTTATGTCTTCTGGAGGAGGGAGTATGTGTGTGTGTGTGTCTGGCTGGTTTCCTTCAGTTGTGAGCTAGCTGCATTCTTCTAATTTAGTTCCAGATGTGGCTCCTCATAGTCTAGCAACATAAATAATACTCTCAAAAAAAAATCCAGTTGTTGGGAGGGGGATGGAAGAACCTACTTAAAATTCGTATGTGGATTCGGAAAGAAGAAGAGTATCAAAAAGTAGTTTCCAGTTCACGTGTCAGCTCCCTGCAAGACAGGAGCAGCAAGTGCTTTCAAGTGCTCTTGGACACGGCAGCAGACAATGTTCCTTAGTCAGTTCATCTCTCTGCCTCTGGGTTGCTCTTTGTGCTGATTCCCCTTGTCCATTGTCCTCCATGGCCACATCTAAAGGGTTCCTGGGATGGACCCCTCTTCTGACTTCTGCACAGCATTTGCAGTTCATTTCCTGTTGATGCAAGATCTGAGGTCTGAGGATGCCTTAAGGTATGTCAGCCATACTAGCCTGATCATGACTCACTTGGAATGCTTATTAAATACATAAATTCCCAGCATTGTTGTTTGGCTCCTCTGAAGACGATCCTGGGAAATTGTCTTTGCCTGGATTCCCTAAAGAACAGAGCAAGAAGCAAAGCTTTCATGGTAAAGCCTTAATGAAAGACACACTTTCAGAGTAGCAAAGTTAAGGACAGGGGAAGAAAGGAAAGATCAAGGTTGTATATTACTGAGCTGACCACAACTTCATAAGAAAATATAGCTGGTTGCTTGGTTACACAAAAGTTGTCTTAAAAAGTTATATAAACTCATCATGTCTTGGAATACTGGGGGAGAAAGAGAAATATTATTTGGAATACTGGGGGAAAAAGAGAAATATTATGTTCCTTTCTGTCTCTTATCTTGTACCTGTCAAAGTTCACTCATGAGATGTTAACTTCCTCATGGCCTAGGATTCTTTTCCACTTCTATAGAAGGGGAGGCCAAGTTCCTTGACTGACAAGTTTACTAAATCATGGATGGTAGGAGAATAGCAATTCCTCAAAATGAAGAAAGGCAGGCAGCTGCTGGGCACAATAGGACACGCCTGTATATCCCAGACACCCAGGAGGCTGAGGTGGAAGACTGCTTGAGTTCAGGAGTTCAAGGCCAATGTGGGCAACATAGTGAGACTCAGTTTTTTAAAAACTTGCAGACAGAAAACAATTTGTAGAATTTGAAGGTCATGGGTTGGGTTGTAGCTTAGTGGTAGAGTGCTTGCCTAGCACAGGTGAGACACTGGGTTCCATCCTTGGCACCGCACACACACACACACAAAAAAGGAGGTTAAATAATTCTCTCTCTCTCTCTCTCTCTCTCTCTCTCTCTCTTTGGTACTGGGGATTGAACCTGAGGTGCTTAACCACTGAGCCACGTACTCAGCTCTTTTTTTAAATTTTTTTTAGAGACAGGGTATTGCTGAATTGCTAAGTGTCTCCCTAAATTGCTGAAACTGGCTTTGAACTTGGGGTCCTCCTGCCTCAGCCTCCCAAGCCACCAGGATTACACTTTAAAAAAAAAGAATTTGAAGGTCATAAGGTAAGGGATGATATTCAAGATATTTAACTATCAATACATTAGCAAAGCTCAATCAAAAATTATTACAGGTATTAACAAAGAAAATGAGTACTTATATTGATAATATTAAATACTGAGATATATATATGTATATGCATTGGAGTGTGTGTGTGTGTGTGTATGTGTATATATATATATATATATATATATATATATATAAACATATATAATCAAAGAAGTAAAACTTTCTAGTCCTAACCTAAGTTTGATTTGGAATTTAAGATATATTTTATTAAAAAAAAAGAGCCAGGCGTGATGATGCACGCCTATAATCCTATGGCTTGGGAGGCTGAGGCAGGAGGATTGCGAGTTCAAAGCCAACCTCAGCAACAGTGAGGTGCTAAGCAACTCAGTGACACTGTCTCTAAATAAAATACATAGGGATGTGGCTCAGTGGATGACTGCCCCGAGGTCAATCCCCAGTACCCCCCCCACAAAAAAAAAGATTGTTTTCTGGCTTTATGTACTAAAAACAAATAGACAAACAAAAACCCCCAAACTCCAAAACAATGACCAAGTCAGAAATGAGAACCTCTCTAGCACCCAAATTTTGGTTCTTAAATACCAGTTTTCTGCAAAAAGGAGCCATATCTACTTAAATGAGCGTTGAATTCCATGTCCGGGGCAGAAAATGTACAAAATGAACCTGAAAAATCTTGCTATACTAGAAACTAAAAAACCCCAATAACAACCATATAATATTACTGTAGGAGCCAACCTACAATTTGCACATCAAAACATCAAAAAGAATAGTAACTTCAATGAACTGAAAGACATCAAAATGTTCATGAATTCATAATGATATGCACAACAACAAAATGCTTTGATCAACTTCAGAGGATGCCAAGAATTACCTCATTATTTTGAATGCTGATAAATAAAGGCAAACAAGCACTTAATCATGCTTTTCCTGTATGAACCATATCGCAGAGTAGCTGATGGGGAAATGTTATTCTTTAAAGAACATTTCCAGTTAATAAACACATAAAGGATGATAGTATGAAATTCCCAAACTACAAATACTAGAAATAAAATGAAATAAAGATTTTAGACCAGCTCTAATAGAACTTTCTGTAATGATGAAAATGGTCTATATTTGCATTTTTCTGTACAGAAGCCACTGTAGTAGCAGCTATTGAACTACTGAAATGTGGCTAGTATGACTGAGGACCTGAATTTAAAATTTTATTTAATCTTATTTAATTTAAATTTAGATAACCACATGAAAATTGCTATTATATCCAACAGTGCAATTCTAGAACACAGTTACCTTTGTCTGAGGAAATCATTAGGTGAATGATAGGTAGGAAAGTTTATAATGGATGGATCAGAATGACTACCTCCATACTTACTAATCTATCTTAAAATTACAAAAGAGATGGAAACTGATGTCTTCTGATGCAAAACAATAGGAAGTAAAAATAACACCCATGAAGTATCTCTATTTTTTTTCCTTTTCTACCTTCTCTCTTTTTCTTTGTTTCTCCTTTCTGGTACTGGAGGTTGAATGTAGGGGTGCTGTATCACTGAGCTATATTCCCAGCACCCACTTCCCACCCCATTCCACCCCCACCGCCTTTTTTTTTAGACAGGGTCTTGCTAAGTTGCTGAGGCTGGCCTCAAACTTTTGATTGTCTTCCCTTAGCCTCCCAAGTGCTGGAATTATAGGTATGTAGCACTGCTCCTGGCTCCATGAAGTATTCTTGCCAAAAAGAAAATCAAACTTGATAGGCTTCTAGATGTAATTATTAATATAGAAAATATAGAAAACAGAGGAACACAATAACACCATAGCAGAAAAAATCAGCAAAATCTAAAAGTGGTAAACTCCTTACAACAAACAATAGGATTTATTTACCAAATAATTGTAAGTGAAAAGATGAAAGGCATGGAAAATATGGATCAGAGACCTAAAAAGATAGATCAATCAAAATTGAAGACAGATCAATCAAAATTGAAGTGTGGACCTTGTTTGAAACCAATTGTGTCTGGGTTCTCCAGAAAGTATTATTCAATACAAAGGCTATATGTAAAGACTTTATTGAAATTGTGATCTCAGAGAACAGGAGTGAAGGATTGTGAGTACAACAGGGAGACAAGGAAAGTCAACACAGAGAAGCATGATGACACTGACCACCACTAAGGGTGATTCCTAATCCCAAAGGACTTTCTTAAAAGATGCTTATACTGCTTCTCAGAGTATTGGTCTGGAAATTAAAGGGGGAAACATTTAAAAGGTATTTCATCCCCCATTTGTCAAAGTGTTAAGTGGGGCTGGGGAAGTCACTCAGTGGTACAGTGTGTTCTTAGCATGAGCAAGACCCTGGCTTTAATCCCCAACACCAAAACAAACCAAAAAAAAAAAAAAAAAAAAAAAGAAAAGAAAAGAAAAAGAGAGAGTTCTTATCTTTTAGAAATTCATACAGAAGTACTTACACATGAATGATATGAAGTCTAGACTTTTCTTCATATAATGTAGTTGGTAAAGGAGAGTGGATAAAGTCATACTTGAAACAAGATGGGCTGTGTTATGTCCTGGTTTAAATATATCGACTAACTTTTGACATCCCCTTTTTAATATTTATTTTTTAGCTTTAGTTGGATATCTTTAATTAATTAATTTAATTACATATCTTTAGTTAATTAATTTATTTTTATGTGGTGCTGAGGATCAAACCCAGGGCCTCACCCATGTGAGTGCTCTACTGCTGAGTTACAACCCCAGCTCCCCCCCTCTTTTTTTTCCCCCAAAAGTGGGATATAATTTCCCTCCCCTTAGATGCAGTGGGACTTAGTGATTCATTTATTACTTTAAAAAAAAATTTTTGTAGTTGTAGATAGACAGAATGCCTTTATTTTATTTGTTATTTTTTATGGTGCTGAGGATCAAACCCAGTGCCTCACACTTTGCCACTCAGCTACAGCCCCAGCCCTAGTGATTCATTTCTAATGGATACCATGTCATGGAAGTGGTCTTTGTGTCTTCCACATCTAGGTCATAGAAGGTTTGGCAATGTCCACCTTCCTCTGTCAGATTTGCTTTGGGGGAAGGATATTCCACAACTCAGTGGAGAGGTTTATGTGGCAAGAAACTGATACCTCCTGCCAATAACTCACGAGCCACGGGTGTGAGCCACCTAGAAACAGATTCTTTACCCTCACTTCAGGCTTCAGATGACTGCAGCAGGACATGACTGCAGGCCACTTGACGGCAGCCTCATGAGACATCCTAGGCCAGAACCATCCAGCTAAGCACTCCTGCCAGAAGTCCCGCAGAAACTATGTGAGATGGAAAAAGGTTTATTACTGTTTGGATTTGCTAAAACAAGTTAATTGTTGAAGCTGAGTGATGAGTTCATTGTACTCTTCTACTTTTGTATGTGTTGGACATTTTCTAAGATAAAAATTAAATATTGGGTTGCTATATTGCATTATTATGTAAGTAATTTCCAGGTGGTTTAAATTTTAAAATGACTAGTAAATTATTATCTGGGTTACCTCAAGACAGAAAAATAACTCTTAAATGAGAGACTAAAAACAGGCCATAAGCTAGGCACAGTGGCACATGCCTGTAACCCTAGCTATTTGGGAGGCTAAGGCAGGAGGATCACAAATTTAAGGCCAGCCTGGGCAACTTTGTGAGATTCTGTCTCAAAATAAAATAAAAAGGCTAGAGATGTAGTTCAGTGGTAGAGTGCTTTCCTAGCATGCACAAGGTCCTGGGATCAATCTCAAAGTACGGCAAAAAAACAAAAAACAACAAATAAACAAAAAAAAAAAAAACAAGAAGAGATAGATAAATTATCTTTTTAAAAGGACTATTTATTTCTTAACACCATAAATAAAGTGATAAGATATACCTCAATCTGGAAAATTATATTGGTTACCTATATAATGAAGAAAGGATTAGTATCTGAATATATAAGAAACTCCTATAAATCAATAAGGAAAAAATAAACCCTTAGAATATGGGCCAAAGATATAAATATACAATTCACAGAAGGGATATCCAAATGGTCATTAAACAAATAAAAGATTATTCAACCAGAAGCTGGGTATGGTAGTATGTATCTATAGTCCCAGCTACTCAAAAGGGTGAGGCAGGAGGATTCCTTAAGCTCAGGAGCTTGGGGTCAGACTGGGCAACATAGTGTGACCCTTTATCTTTTTAAAAAATTTGGTCAATCAGGATCCTAATCTCTGTGTTGACCTCCATAGTAATTAACCTCCTCTGGCTTAGTAGCCTCCAACAATAACTAACTGGAGTTAGTATATAAATATAGTCAGCCATATCTGTAGGTTCTACATTTACAGAATGAACCAACTGCAACAGATCAAATATATCTATAGGCTGGAATATAGCTCAGTGATAGAGTACTAGCCTGACATGTATGAGGCCCTGGGTTGCGTGGCAAAAAACAAAAACAAAAACAAACCAAAAAACATCTGCACTGAACATGCACAAACATTTTTCTTGTCATCATTCCCTAAACAATACAAAATAACAACTATTTGCATAGCATTTACATTATATTAGGTATTATGAGTGATCTAGAGAAGATTTAAAGTATTTGGGAGGATACGCTTGGGTCATATGCAAATACTATCTATACTTATTGGTTTAATTTTCAAATCAAAGACTTATTTTTTTCATTTTTGGGTACTGGGGATTGAACTTAGGGGTACTCAACCACTGAGCCACATCCTCAGCCTGATTTTGTATTTTATTTAGAGACAGGGTCTCACTGAGTTGCTTAGTGCCTCGTTTTTGCTGAGGCTGGCTTTGAACTTGTGATCCTCCTGCCTCAGCCTCAGGAGCTGCTGGGATTCCAAGTTTGCACCACTGCGCCAGGAGGGTCAAAGACTTTTGTTCATTCATATATTTCATAGGAAAAGGAAGGTAGCAAACAGGTCAGGGTTGTATAAAAAGATCCAGGTTTGTACACATTGCTCTATGTCTCCACACCCAGCCCTTTTTGCCCCTGCAGTGCTGGGGATTGAACCCCAGGGCCATGGACTCTAGGCAAGTACTATACCCTGAATTACACTTCTGTCCTTATTTGCACTCTTGGTATTTGTAGGAGCCAGCACAGGTGCAGGAGCTCCAGTGGCACGGGAGCAATTTGGGGTCGATTTTCAAATAAGGTCAGGCTGGGGGTTCAAAACAAGAGGCAATTGGACTGGTAGAAGGCATGTCCTATAACATTTTCTTTTTAAATTAATTTTTTAGTTGTAGATGGTCACAATACCTTTATTTTTTAAATACTTATTTTTTAGTTTTTTTTTGGATGGACACAATATCTTTATTTTATTTTTATGTGGTGCTGAGGATGGAACCCAGTGCCTCACACATGACAGGCAAGTGCTCTACCACTGAGCCACAACCCCAGCCCATCTATAACACTTTGATATCAAAGATATGAGCATACTGCAAGTACTCCAGCCCCTTTTCACCCACACCATTTCCTAGACTTATCCTATATTGACTTCCTGCCCTACCTTCCCTGTCTCAACTTTTTACTTTTTCACCTTCTTCCTTCAATCTCATCTCACTTTACTCTGAATCCTTGCCATAGGACCTTCTTACAGGGAACCTAAACTAACATAAAATTGTTCAAGCTTCCATGCCAGCACCTGACTGATAAATCTGTGAGAACTTTCCACATTTAAAAAAACAAAAAAACTAGTTTCCCTTGAAATGCATATGAAAGACAGGGCTCCATGGTAGGGGTGGTGGGTAAAGCAGACCAGGTCACAGGCACAGACTTCAAAGCTGTCCAAGCCAGGCACTATGGCTCACAGATCGCCTGCAAGTCTGCTTTTTTTTTGTCCTCTTTGAACCTTGTCCACAATCAATGTCCTTGGCTCTGGCTTGCTCAGGTTCATAGCTAAACACCCTTGTTCCTTGAGACATTTTTGATACACTGATCTGGTTTCTGCCTGTTTAATCTGGTAAACACTGCAATCTGGGTCGTACCTCTAGTCACTAGTCAGGCTTTGAGTCAGCTCATTCTGCACACAAGGTTACCTGCAACCCTCCCCCACTTTGGGGCTCTTGTCACAGTGAAGGCAAAAACCACTTTGCCATAACAAAGGCTGCATCGCTGCCAGTAGCTTCTCAGATAATAGGAATTGGTGCCAGTGGCTCTGGCAGCAACTTGAGACGGGGACTGCTGTATAGACATCAGAGACTTTCACAACCCAGGAGCAGGCTGCTCCCCAACCTTTTTTTTTTTCCAATACTGAAGATTGAACCCAGGGGTATCTGCCACTGAGTTACATCCCTAGTTGTTTGTATTTTTAACTTTGAGACAGGGTCTTGCTGAATTGCCTAGGCTAGGCTTGAATTTGTCATCATTCTGCTTCAGGTTCCCTAGTAGCTGGGATTACAGGCAGGGGCCACTGTGCTTGGTCTTAGGCTACCATTAGAAACAGTGGCACCAGGACTATGGGCTTTATAGGAATCATCTTGGAGAGGGGATGTCCTTTCAGTGAGCCAAAGAAAGAAATGAGGGAATGAACACCTCCCACGGGGTTGCTATACTGTCTCAATGGTAATTGGGGCATGGGTAGGGGGACTTCCAAATTCTTGGTGCCTGTATTAGTTCTCTTTTCACTGTGAGACATCAAAATTTAGTGGTATACAGAGATAATAGTAGTTTGTTATTGTTGCAGTTTCTGTGGGTCAAGAACTCACAGACAGCTTGGCTGGGTGATTTTGGCTCAGGGTCTTTCATGATGTTGCCATCAAGATGTTGGTCAAGGCTGCACTCATCTGAAGGCTTGACTGGGGCTGGAGGACCTACTTCCAAGTTAGTTGGCACACTTGTGTGGCAAGTTGTTTCTGACTTTTGGTGTGTGTGTGGGGGGGGTCCTCAGTTCCTTCCCACCTGAGTCTTTTCCAGACTGTGTTGAGTGTCCTCATGTCATGGTGGCCCATTTCCCCCAAAGAAAGTGATGGGGAAGAGAAAGAGAAGTAGAAGTTATTCTTTGTAGGACCTTACTTCAGAGGTCACACAGCAGAATGCCACCACATTGTATTTGTTAGAGTGAGTTACTAAGTCTGACATGTATTATAGGGGAGAGGAATTAAACTTCAACTTTTAAAGGGAGCATCAGATAATTTGTCAATAATTTTTTAAAAGTACCTCAATGCTTTAAGTGCAATAAGTAACTATCATTTGGATTTTGAGATCTTTTTCCAGCTTCTATTTCTAACCAACTTGTTCTATTTTTCTATTTTCTTCTTATATAATCAATAAGATAGGAACCGTCAGGTTAGAGGTGTAGCTTAGCAGAAGAGCACTTGACTACCATGCATGAGGTCCTAATTTCAATATCCAACACTGCAAACAAACAAGCAGACAAAGGAAATAAAATAGGAACCATCAATTGGAGATATACAGTCACATACCACATATATGATGGTGTTCCCATAAGATTATATCACCTACTGATATTGTAGCTATTTTAATTAGTGTAAGTGCACACTGTGATGTTTGCACAATTAAAAAAAATTGGCTAACCATGTATTTCTCAGAAGGTATCCTCATCGTTAACAAGCACGTTGTTAACAAGCATGTCTGTAGTATGGTCAATTCCTATTTCTTCAATTAATAGTAGAACGCTTAACTGTGTTTCTTAGGAAGAATTCCAGTGTCTTCCTTGAGTCCCTTTTTCTCTATTGAATTATCCAAGAAACCTGGGACTTATTCCATCTCAAGTGGCCAGGTCACCTTGAAAACAAGTCAGTCAAGCCAGGGTTGTACATCTAACTTGTGAAAAGTAGGATCTAGAAGGACCACTGAGATGTGATCTCATGTCTGCATAGAAGGCATCATGGCAACGTAAAATGAATTGCTCAGATCTCCTGCTGTGGGAGCTTAATTGATTGGCAGAATCAGCTGCAGCTCCTCTGATTCTACCACTGCATTTCTGCTAATGCAGGCTGATTTCTTAGATACAGGACTGCTTTAACTAGCAACTTGGTTCCAGGACTCCCCCATTGGCCTGGGAGAGACTTTCTTGGGCCTGCACTGAGGTCTGAGACTTTGTATGTGCATATGTGGTACTGGGTTTTGAACACAGAGCCTTGCGCATGTTAGGTGAGTGGTCTACTACCAAGTTACATCCTCTGTTCTTTTAAAAATTTTATTTTGAGGGCTGGGGCTAGAACTTAGTGGCAGAGCACTTTCTAACATTTGTGAGGCACAGGGGTTTGATCCTTAGCACCACATTAAAAAATAATAATAGTAAACAAAATAAAGACATTCTGCCATCTATAACTACAATTTTTTAAAAAAATTTTATTTTGAAATAGGTCTTACTAAGTTGCCCAGTCTGGCCTTGAACTTGCAAACCTCCTGACTCAATTTCCTGAGGAGCTGAAATTGCATGTATACACTACTTCCTTCCTTCTCCCTTTCCTCACAGCTGTCAGATTTTTATTCCAGTCTGAGTCCTCCCCTTGCCTTTTCTGGCTTCCTTCCCCTTTATCTTTCCCCTAATGAATCTCCTGCATGTCTAATTCTGTTCTGGCATCTGTTTCTCAGTGGACCTCCCCGGCACACTCAGTGTTGGCACCGGTTCCCATGGCTTGGGAGAGCAGTCTTTGTCTCTCTTCCCAATTCTGTTCTCAGTGACATGTTGGTAGCTTGACATAGGTCATGGTGGGAATATTTACCCCATAGAAATAAACTAATGCCATGCATGAGGGCTTTTCTGTTCCCAGTGAGCTAGTTGTTAAACATCTATCAGCATACCTCTAGTCTGTACCCAACAGAAATGCTCACCAAGAGACCTACATTAGATTCCCAGACTGTTGATAGGATCATTATTCATAGTATCCCCAAACTGGAAATTGCCTAAGTGTCCACCAGCAGAATAGATCAACAATTCATCATATCATGATGTGATATGATATGTGTCTGCTCCTCAGCCACAACTCCCACAAGAGGGGCAAGGCAGGCAAGAAAGAGAAAGAGCATGCCTCGAACCTGGGTTTTATTGGGGAGAAGCCATTCAAATGAGGCAAGGAGTAGGGTTACAAAAAACAAGTGGGTGTAATCCAACCCTATCGGGTGATGCCCACTCCTGGAGTTGCACCTCTCTTATCCGAGTGGACGAAAAGTTCAAACGCATTGCAATGGATGCAATACCTGTTCAGTACCTCTTTACTCAGGACCGAAAGGTGTGTACATAGCTCCTGTCCAGAGTGGCTCCCGATGATGGTGTACATATTTTTATATGATAGAATATAACAATGAAAATAAAAACCTACTATATACAACAATATGAAGGAATCTCACAAATATAATGCTGAGTAAAAGAAGCCATACACAAAAGAATCCATACTATAGGATTCCATTTATACAAAGCAAAAACAAACAAAAAACAAACAAACAAAAAAAACCCCCAAAACTGATAAAACCAATCAATTGTACAAGAGAGTGATTCTCTTGTGGAGGTAGTGAGAGAGAGCAGGGCAGAGGAGTTCTGATAATGTCCTATTTCTTTTTATTTTATTTTATTTTTCAGTTTTTGGCGGACACACCATCTTTATTTTATTTTATGTGTGCTGAGGATCGAACCCAGCGCTCCGCGCTTGCCAGGCAAGCGCGTTACCGCTTGAGCCACATCCCAGCCCATGTCCTATTTCTTGACCTGGGTGTTGCTTCTTTTTTTGGGGGGGGGTGGGGAGGGGTGGGGGGAGGTGGGTACCTGGGATTGAACTTAGGGACATTCAATCACTGAGCCACATGCCCAGCCCTATTTTGTTTTGTTTTAATTTTTTAATCTAGTTTGTTATATATCACAGCAGAATGCATTACAATTCATATTACACATATAAAGCATAATTTTTCATATCTCTGGTTGTACACAAAGTATATTCACACCATTCATGTCTTCATATATGTACTTAGGATAATGATGTCTATCTCATTCCACACTCATTTCTACCCCTATGCTTCATCCCTTCCCCTCTCACCCCTTTGTCCTGTCTAGAGTTTGTTTAATCTCCCCATGCTCTCCCTCCCAACCCCACTATGAATCAGCCTCTCTATATCAGAGAAAACATTTGGCATTTGTTGTTTTGGGATTGGCTAACTTCGCTTAGCATTATATTCTCCAACTCCACCCATTTACCTACAAATGTCATGATTTTATTCTCTTTTATTGCTGAGTAATATTCCATGTGTATATATACCACATTTTCTTTATCTATTCATCTACTGAAAGGGCATCTAGGTTGGTTCCACAGTTTAGTTATAGTGAATTGTGCTGCAATAAACATTGTTGTGGCTGTATCCCTGTAGTATGCTGTTTTTAAGTCCTTTGTGTATAGACCAAGGAGTGGGATAGCTGGATCAAAAAGTGGTTCCATTCCCAGTTTTCCAAGGAATCTCTATACTGGTTTCCTTATTGGCTGCACCATTTTGCAGTCCCACCAGCAATGTATGAGTGTGACTTTTCCCTCACATCCTTGCCAACACTTACTGTTGTTTGTATTCTTAATAGCTGCCATTCTGACTGGAGTGAGATGACATCTTAGAGTAGTTTTGATTTGCATTTCTCTAATTGCTAGAGATGGGAGACATTTTTTCATATATTTGTTGACTGATTGTATATCACTTTCTGAGAAGGGTCTGTTCAGTTCCTTGGTCCATTTATTGATTGGGTTATTATTATTACTATTATTATTGGTGTTTAGCTCTTTGAGTTCTTTATATATCCTAGAGATTAGTGCTCTATCTGATGTGCAAGTGGTAAAAAATTTGCTCCCAAGCTGTAGGCTCTCTATTCACCTCACTGATTGTTTCTTTTGTTGAGAAGAAGCTTTTTAGTTTGAATCTATCCCATTTATTAATTCTTGATTTTAATTCTTGCACTATAGGACTCTTATTAAGGAAGTAGGGGCCTAACCCAATATGATGGAGATTTGGGCCCACTTTTTCTTCTATTAGACAAAGGGTCTCTGGTTTAATACCTAGGTCCTTGATCCACTTTGAGTTGAGTTTTGTGCATGGTGAGAGATAGGGGCTTAATTTCATTTTGTTGCATATGAGTTTCCAGTTTTCCCAGCACCATTTATTGAAGAGGATATCTTTTCTCCAAAGTATGTTTTTGATGCCTTTGCTAATATAAGATAACTGTAATTAAGTGGGTTAGCCTCTGTGTCCTCTAATCTATACCATTAGTCTACCAGCCTATTTTGGTGCCAATACCATGCTGTTTTTGTTACTATTGCTCTGTAGTATAATTTAAGTTCTGGTATAGTGATGCCACCTGCTTCATTCTTCTTGCTAAGGACTACTTTATCTATTCTGGGTCTCTTATTTTTCCAGATGAATTTCATGACTGCTTTTTCTATTTCTATGAGGAATGCCATTGGGATTTTGATTGGAATTGCATTAAATCTGTATAATGCTTTTGGTAGTATAATCATTCCGACAATATTAATTCTGCCTATCCAAGAACATGGGAGATCTTTCCATCTTCTAAGGTCTTCTTTAATTTCTTTCTTTAGCATTCTGTAGTTTTCATTGTAAAGTAGTTGTAGTTTTCACCTCTTTTGTTGTTAGGTTGCTTTCCAAGTATTTTATTTTTTTGGAGGCTATTATAAATGGGGTAGTTTTCCTAGTTTCCCTTTCAGAGGATTTGTCACTGATAAACAAAGGAATGCCTTTGATTTATGGGTGTTGATTTTGTATCATGCTACTTTGCTGAATTCATTTACTAGTTCTAGAAGTTTTCTGGTAGAATTTTTTTTTTTGTCTTCTAGGTATACAATCATATCATCACAAATAGTGCTAATTTGAGTTCTTCTTTTTCCTATCTATAGCCCTTTAATTTCTTTCATCTGTCTAATTGCTAGAGTTTCAAGAACTATGTTAAATAGAAGTGGCAAAAGAGGGCATCCCTATCTTGTTCCAGTTTTTAGAGGGAATGCTTTCAATTTTTCTCCATTTAGAATGATGTTGGCCTGGGGCTTAGCATAGATAGCTTTTACAATGTTGAGATATGCTCCTGTTATTCCTAGTTTTTTTTTCTAGTGTTTTGAACATGAAGGTGTGCTGTATTTTGTTGATCCCTGCCCTATTTTGTATTTTGATTTAGAGACTGGGTCTCACTGGGTTACTTAGTGCCTTGCTTTTGCTGAGGCTGGCTTTGAACTTGCAATTGTCCTGCACAGCCTCCTTAGCCACTGGGATTATAGTATGTGCCACCATGAATGGCTAGTGCGGTTCCTTTGGTTGTGTTTACTTCATGAATATTCATTAGGCTGTATATGTATGGGTGTTTGTGCATGCATGCTTTTGGTACTGGGGGCTGACTATGTTTCCCTTGTACATGTCAGGCAAGCACTCTATCACTGAGCTCTTTTGTAAAGTATACTATATGTTTATCTGTGATTATGAGAAACTCTGGGTGGCAGGTTATCCAAAAGAATGGCTTCAGTTTGGGGGCTTTTAATTTTTTAGTCCTTCTTCATGACCATATTTAGCAAGGCCATTTACTTTGTAAGAATATTACTGTTTTCATAGTGTCTTATCTATATACAGGAAAACATTTTGTTCTCTATTGTAGAAATTTGTAGAAGGAGGCGGGAGTCCAGTTCATCCAATTGAAATTTCAATTCCTCCTACTCTAAATTGATGAACTCAGTGCTTGGTTGTTTCCCTTGAGCTGATAAAAAGGCCATTTCCTGTACTTGTGGGATTATCTATGGAGGCCACTGGGACCTCCGCCAACAGCTCAGGGTCTAACCCTGTGTTGTCAGATCAAGGACTCCTAAAATCTCCACCTTATAACCTGCAACGGGGATGGGGGTGGTGGGGGGAAGAGAGAGGGCAGAGGGTTAGCAATGATGGTGGAATGTGATGGACATCATTATCCAAAGTACATATATGAAGACACAAATTGGTGTGAACATATTTTATATACAACCAGAAGTGTGAAAAATTTTGCTCTATATATGTGTAACATGAATTGTAATGCATTCCGCTGTCATTTATTTTAAAAAATCAATTTAAAAAAATCCTGCAAAGGACAAGATGGGATCTTTCTCTTGCATGGAGCTTCATTTCTACCTAGAACCCTCCCAGTGGTGTTTGTTGCAAACTTTCAGGATCAACCTCTTTCACAGGCAACATAATATCTAACCTGATAGGTGAGATCCTGACATCAATAATCAGAGATTTAGGGGCTGGGGTTGTGGCTCAGCGGTAGAGTGCTGGCCTGGCGTGTGCGAGACCCTGGGTTCCATCCTCAGTACCACATAAAAATAAATAAGTGAAATAAAGGTATTGTGTCCAATTACAACTAAAAGCCCCAAATATTAAAAAAATAATAATCAGAGATTTGGATGGTTTCATGTAGACTAAAGGATAAGGAGACCACTGGGCATACTAAAACATGTTGATGTTTCAGAGAGTACAGAATGAGATCTGGCGCTATTTGGGGGAGGTCAGATGGCCAGATAGATCTTATGGAGGTAGTGTTCAATCTTTGTTACATAGTAGGTGTTAAATGTAGATGCACACAAAAAATATACTACTGGTACTTCCCCCAACTTTTCTTTCTTTTTTTTTTTTATTGGTTGTTCACAACATTACAAAGCTCTTGACAAATCATATTTCATACATTAGAATCAAGTGGGTTATGAACTCCCATTTTTACCCCAAATACAGATTGCAGAATCACATCGGTTACACATCACATTTTTACATACTGCCATATTAGTGACTGTTGTATTCTGCTACCTTTCCTATCCTCTACTATCCCCCCTCCCCTCCCCTCCCATCTTCTCTCTCTACGCCATCTACTGTAACAACTTTTCTTTCTTTATTTTTATGTGGTGCTGAGGATCGAACCCAGGGCCTTGCATGTGCTAGGCAAGCGCTCTACCATTGAGCCACAACCCCAGCCCCCCAACTTTTCTTTACTTTTTTTTTTTTTTTTTTGCACAGGTTTGTGGTGCTGGGGATTGAACCCAGGGTCTTGTGCATGGTAAGCAAATGCTCTACCACTGAGTTCTAAACCCAGCCCTACTGGAACTTTGTTACAGCTGTGAGTGTTATCTGCTAAATGAAAATGAGATGTGTTCAAAATCCTGCTCCCTTACTTCAAGGTAGTTTCAACTCTTTGGTACAATTGATGCTCCAGGGCTCTTCATTGTGATCTGAAGCTTACCTTCAGACAAGATCACATCCTTGCTCAGCTCCCTTTCCTGATTTTTCTTCCTTCACTGTGTTTCTTCTGAGAGAACTACTGTGCTAATACATTATGTACTAAAATTCTGCTTCAGGCTCTGCTTCTAGGGAAACTGTCTTGGTCCATTTTCTAATGCTATAACAAAATACCTAAGAAGTGAAAATTGATAAGGAAAGAGGTTTATTTTGTTTCATGGTTCTGGAGACTGGGAAGTCCAAGAGTGTGGTACCAGAAAGAACCTCATGCTGCTTCAACGCAGGGTGGAAAGCAGAAGGACAAGTGAGAGTGTCCAGAAGAGATCAAAAGAAAAGCAAGAAAACTGAACACACTTTATAACGATCTGCTGTCCTAGTGAATAATCCAATCATGGGAGAAACAACAAAGGCATTAATACATTCCTATGCACTCTGCCCCCAAGACCCAAACATCTTCTGCCAGGCTCCTCTTCCCAACACTGCCTCACAGGGAAACAAGCCTCAACACGAGTTTTGGTAGGGATACAGTATGTTCAAATCATAGCATTGTCCTAGGTCATTGCATGAGTAAAAGCCAACAATTATACTATCCATCCACGTCCATGATCACAACACAAAGACACAGAAAGTAATGATATGAAATTAGAGAGACATTGCAGCAGATATAACCTGCAAACCAGAATGGCAGTGCTGGGGCCCAGGCCAAACAATAGATCTGCAGGAGTGGGCAGGATGTGTGGGTGGAGTTGGGGGTGAGGCTTTGTTGAAGTTGAGCTATGCCATGCTTGAAGAGGATGCTGAATGAGGAAGGTCAGGATGTAGGGTACATCCTAGAATCTAAGAATCTGTGCTCTGAGGCAAAACTGAGAGTTTCCCTCGGTTAATAAGGGGTTTTCTTTGATTTCCAGGGACTCCCAGGTGCCTAACTCTTACATAGCTGCCCTAGGACTATGCTTCACAGCACAAAGGTTATGTGAGACAATGTTCTGGTTATTTGTTGCTGAGTAACAAGACTCTTTAAAAACCAGAGGCTTAAAACCGAAATGACTTTATCATTTCTTGGGATTTTGGATAAGGCATGGTAGAAAAGACTCATCTCTGTTCTAGATAATATGGAACAGCTTAAATAGCTCCAACAACCCAGATGACCTAGTCACTTGATGACTGATTCCCTCAAATAGGAGGGTAAACCAGGTTCACAGGTCTGGGGTCTCTCCCTTTCCATGTTGTTTCCATGTTTGTTTTTTTCCCCCACAGGTGGGAGAGGGAGAGCATCTTGGTATTATCAAGAGTTCAAATTCAGGTCTTTTTTAAAGCTCAGAGCTGGAGCTGACACATTTGTCACTTCCACCACACTCTTCTGTTGGTTAAATGGAGTTAGGCTCAGTTTAGATTCCAGGGTTGAGGCCCATACAAGATGGTTATACTGATGGGAGCTGTGTTTTCTCATGGGGCACTTAAGATAACAAGAAGGGCTCTGGGGCTCACTTATGCAAGTTAAGGGTCTCCTGATTCTTAATTCTAGGCTGCCTTCTCTTTAGATAATATGGTTAGAAAGCAAATAGTGGGGTGAAAGGTAACCCCTGAACTTCTCCCACAGAATTAGAAGTAGGTAGTCTGGTCTACCACTGAATCATTAGATTATCAAGGAGACCTGGAGGTGTCTTCAGTCTTGTTAGGCATGTATTTATATGCCAGGTTCTTTTATTTTTATTTATTTATTTATTTTGGTACAAGGATTCCAAGGGTGCTCAACCACTGAGTGCCATCCTCACACCTCTGTTTATTTTTTATTTTGAGACAGGGCCTTCGTTAAGTTGCCGAGGCTGTATATGCCAGGTTCTCAACCCACGTGTTATTTCATTATCCCTATTTTTATTGGTACATTTTAATTATACATAATAGTGGGATTCACTGCTACATATTCATTCGTACATGCACATAATTTGATCAACTTCATTATTCTAGAGACTATTTTAGAGACTATTCTAGAAACTCGAATGCAGCACTCCCTCTTCTACAGGATTGCACCTAACACCAACGCCACAATACAGCCTTCGAGGTCCTTTTCACCTGGCGGCAGGGGTCGAGGCAGAGCGCTGATGGGCCCCGGGCATTCAAGAGGATAATACTCAAGGCGGCCGGCGCGGCTACATAGTCCACCACTAGGGACTCTGTAGCTGTTACCCCGCCGCCGCCGCCGCCGCCGCCACCCGGTGAGAAGGGCGAAAAGTAGAGCGCTGGGGCCACTCGGTTGGGAAGTGAGGATCTCGCGTCTCCAACCCTGGGGTGGACGTAGACCTGCGTTTCGCTCTAGGACCTACAGCGCTCGCTCTAGGACCTCCGCTTGCGCGCCCCGCCCACGCACGCACGCACGCACATTAGCCCCGCCTACAGCGCGGCTCTGGTCCCTCCCTTTGGATTGGCCGCCCGAGCCACCGTCCGCACAGCCCCGCCCCGCAGGGCCAGGCGAAGCGGAGCCGGCCGTGCGGTGTGTGAGTGTATGTGTTCGCGGGGCGCCGTCTCAGCCCCGGGAAGATGGTGGCGGCCGCGGCGGCGACTGAGGCGAGGCTGAGGAGGAGGAGGACGGCGGCGACGACAGCGCCTTCTGGCTGGAAGGGCGGGCGGCATTGGGACTGGGACGTGACCGGGGCTGGGAGGCCGGGACCGGGGGCCAGGCTGCGTCTCCCTGGGCTGCTGTCGCCGTCACTACCGCCGCTGCTGCTGCTGCTGGTGCTCCCGCCGCTACTGCTGCTGCTACTGCTGCCCTGGGAGGCCGAGGCCGCAGCGGCGGCCGCGGCAGTGTCGGGCTCAGCCGCAGCAGAGGCCAAGGAATGTGACCGGCCCTGTGTCAACGGCGGCCGCTGCAACCCTGGCACTGGCCAGTGCGTCTGTCCCGCCGGCTGGGTGGGCGAGCAATGCCAGCACTGCGGGGGCCGCTTCAGGTGAGTGGGGGTGGTGTTGGAGGGTCGCGCCAGGGGGAGGCTGGGGTGAGGGGTGCTTGAGACAGTTCTGACTTAGAAGCGAATGCGGGACAGAAAGTGGGGAGAGAAGGGTTGCCCCACTCTATTTGATGGCCATTTGCTTCTGGGGAGATCACCATCTCTGGCTTGGGGGTTTCCTGTGGCAGAAGGTGAAAAGGTGCGAGGCAGGAGTGAGGGTATCCCAAAGGTATTTGGGTGCTAAATTAGAAGAATGCTTTGGATTCTAAAAACTGTCAAAGCCAGTTTCAGAAACTGGGCCTATTTCGGATAAAGGAGGTATCAAGAAAAAGGTGAGCGAGCCAGTTCTTACCAAACACTTCATTTTAATATCCCCCTTTGCCCTAGATCCTAATGAGTTCCCCAAATGTAGAAGGTCTGGGATGTTCTGAAGAAGCAGGGCCCTGGAAGTGATTTTTTTGGTGGAGATATAAAGGAAAGGGTAGGCGTGAGAGATTTTAGGGATAGAACACCAGGTGGTTGTTGGCTAAAGGAAAGTGAGAAAGCTAGCCTTTAGAAGCTCACTGGCTAGTGAAATACAGAGCAGGTTCTGTCCTGGAGAGGAATTGGAAAGCCCTTCCTGTTTGCCCTGGTATCTGTGCATATGGAGTTCTGAGTTGGCTTGGTTTGGGGCAGTATCCTTTGGACAGATCACTCATTAATTGATTAGCAGTTGTGTATTATTTGCTTCAGTTGTGCAAGGATTTCTGGATACTACACATAAATAGATTAGCCAGACTTTGGCCTAGTCCACAGGAGTTTGGAATATAGCAAGAGGAAGATATGTACACAAAACTCTAGTCACAAGAAACACAGAGTCATTCAAGATTTAGGCAGATATTTTCTGAATACCTCCTGCATCTGACTTGAGGGAGTGGTGGAATGTGGTGAACAAGACAGATAGGGTCCTGCTTTCAGGGATCCTCTATTCTTGTGTGGGTGACAAGCAGTTAAGAAATAAGTGAAAGAAATTACAATATAATTCTAGCTAGTAGTGACTAAATCAAAATAAAAACAGGTTGATCTGATAGAGAATTATATGAAGTGCCATTTGATCTGAGACCTGAATGAGACACTGGAGAACCTGTGAAAATTCAGAGTTGGAGGGTTTGTGAGTAGCTGGGGCCTGCAAGGAAGAAAGACTTGGAGGAGGAGGTAACATTCGATTTGAGCATTTGAGGCTAAGTAGGATTTGGAAATGGGAACTGGGGGGAAAAAATCCCAGATTGAAGGAAGGATGAAGATGAGTTCTGGAGGCAAGATTTGCTGGTGCCTCTGTAGAACAGAGTTGTGAGGGAGAACTTTGGAATAATAAAATTATAGATCTTCTAGGGAATTCTTGAGAACATTGAGCAGATGAACTCTTTAGTTTTATATGTGGAGAAACCAAGTGTCTTCAGGACCAGTGTATAGTGGGCTAGTCTTGTAACATATTTAGGATGTTCTGATTTATGAATTGTTAATCTGCATATATTTGTTGAGAGTTCCTCAGGTTTGATAGTTCTTTCTCTCCTTTTCTTTCTTTCTTATACTGGGGATTGTACAACTGAAGTACATTCCCAGCCCTTTTTGTTTTTTATTTTGGGACAGATTCTCACTAAGTCATCAAAACTAGCCTTGAATTTTTCTGATCATCTTCCCTCAGTCATCAGAATAGCTGGGGTTATAGGCATGTGCCACTGTGCTTGTTGACTCCTCTTTTTTAGTTGTGAGATATAGTGGTAAACAAGACAAAATTCTGTTCTTAAGGAGCTTACCTTCCTTCCAGTTTGGGAATAAAAAAATCCAACAATCTATAGTAATTTTTTTTTAAGGCTGTGGAGGTAAAGAGCAGGGGACAGAGGACTTGACTTAGTTTGGAATGGGGTGAGGTTAGTCACTGGGTAAATGAGTTGAGATCTGAAGAATAAGATGGTCCTACTACCTGAAGGGTGGGGTGCTTAGAGGCCATCATGTCCAGAGACTTGGGGATGAGTGGGATCATGGCAAGGTGGCAAGATGACTGGAGCAGAGAGAGCAGAGGGGAGCATGACAAGACTGGACAGACTGGTGGTCCAAGTATAGTGGAGACCTGTTGGTCAGATTGAGAATTTTGACTTTTAACCCAAGAACAGTGTGATGGCATAGTTCACTCTTATTTTCATGATGTTAAGGCTATTAGATTATAGTTAGAGCAGGAATAGCAGGAATAGGTGAGGCCAGAGCATTCTGAATTTGAGGAACTTCCAAGATCAAGTGAATGGTTGATTGAGTCCAATGAAGGTCCTTAATGTTCTGAAAATCTGGGCCACTGTAGTGGGCAGTGGGACCCCCAGAGTGAGAAGGGGCATTTGTAGCAAAGTCAGTGTATCTGTAATTTTCAGAGTAGATGGATTTACTGGGCATGAGGGTCCAAATGGGTTTCTAAGTGGGGTTTGTTAGCATGAGTCAGGGCATCAGTAATGAGAGTCTGAGGTAGGCAGTCTGAATAGAGGCAGGGCTAGATGCTGTGTGGTGTTGCAGAGGTAAAATGAACAGGTCTTTCTTTGAAACTGGTTTGCTCTTGGGAAGGAGGCGGATTATAGTGAGGGAAAAAAACTAGATTCTACCTTGAGTGATTCAGTGATATTATTAACAGACCTTGGGACCCAGGAAAAGCTAATCTAAGTTGAATTTGTACATACTGAGTTTTTGGGGTGGTCCCAGGTATGTACATGGCACACATTAAGTGTTGGAGTCATCTACTTATGCGGGATAATATCAGGGAGTTAAGACTTGCCTAGTGTCTACATGGACAGACCAGAGGATTAGAGAAGAGCCTCTTATAATGGGGAACAGACAGTCTTTTTTTTTTTTTTTTTTTGTACCAGGGATTGAACTCCTGGGCACTTGACCACTGAACCACATCCCCAGCTCTATTTTGTATTTTATTTAGAGACAGGGCCTCACTGAGTTACTTAGCACCTTGCTTTTGCTGAGACTGGCTTTGAACTCACAGTCCTTCTGCCTCAGCCTCCCCTACTGCTGGGATTGTAGGTGTGCAACACTGCGCACCTGCTGGAACAGACATTCTTGACACTCTCATATGGTATCACATGTAAGTCAAGGGGCTCTTCTAGCTATTGAGGATACTCTGAGCAGATACTAACTGATGATGTCAGTGCTCTTTTGTGGGCAAACAATTATGACTGATCCTGATGATACCATTATATTAAATGCCTTCTGGAATTTGCATTTTTAAAGATGAAAGTAGGAGGAAGTTATGTTTTTAGTCTTTTATAAAAACTGTGGGATTAAGATTTTTTGGGGGAGAAGAATTAAATGTTGGTTTGGATTAGAATGATATCTGTCTTGATTTAACTTACAAATCTTTTTGTTATTAAACTAAAAGATTTTAAATAATACCTTTCTGGTTTAGAATAGCATCAAGTCAGGGTGTGTTCTTTAAGCTTTTTATTTTGTAAATACTCTGTTGTTATTGCTATTGTAAGTCTTTTTCATCAACTGAAAGGAATGTAGGATAATAAAACGATTAGATTTCACTAAAATTATCAGTGAGCATATAGTGTGTGCCAGCACCTTGGCCATCAATTTTTATATACACAAGTACCATTTAATCCTTAAAGTCTTGAGTATGTTGTATAAAATTTGAATTATTGTATGATTGTGATCAGTCTCTTAATTTTTTTTCCCAAATGAAAGATGCTATGGGGGCTGGGGTTGTGGCTCAGCTGTAGAGCACTTGCGAAGCATGTGCGGGGCTCTAGGTTCGATCCTCAGTGCTACATAAAAATAAATAAATAAAGGTATAAAAATAGATAAATAAATTAAAAAAAAGGAAAAAAGAAAAAAGAAAGATATGGAAATGATTAATTACACCTGGGTAATTAATGGTGGCACATGCCTGTAATCCCAGGGGCTTGGTAGGCTAAAGCTGTGGCACAAATTCAAGGCTAGTCTGTAAGCAACTTAGTGAGACCCTGTATCAAAATTAAATAAAAAAGAGTGGGGAGGTACTCAGTGGTAAAGTGCCCCTGGGTTCAATCTCCAGTCCACAAAAAAGAAAAAAGAATATTATAGAGGACAAGGTTAATAATGTTAATTTCATAAAAATAAATATAGAATCTTTGGTGAGTGATTTCTAAGGCAGTAACCACTTTCATTTTTATGTGAGTCTTCATAAATTAGTGGCCATTTTTTTCTACTTGTGGTATCACCATCAAAAATTTCCTGTGGGGGTTGAGGTTGTGGCTCAGTGGTAGAGTGCTTGCCTAGCATGCTTAAGGCACTGGGTTCGATCCCCAGTACCATATTTAAAAAAACGAAATAAACAAAATATAGGTATTGTGTCCATCTACAAGTAAAAAAAAAAATTTCCTGTAGATGATAAGTATACTCCATTACGTTAAAAGTAAAGGCATTAAATATATTAATAAGATTAATGAAAATTAAGTGAAATTAATATGCATTTAATTTTTTAAAAAGTTCCTGCTGTGTAAAACTTTTGTAAGGATGGGAGAGAATAAATCTAGTGAATTAGGACCTTTTCAGTACCCATGCTGTTAAGACATACCTTCTGTAGAAGAAAAAGGAAGCATTTATTGGGCATCCATTTTGTAATCTTCACATGCAGTAATAGTAGTAGTGCTGATCACAGTAGCAGCTTCTATCATTTCTCTAGCATTTCTCATTTTTCCCCAGGCATTATGCCAAGTGTTTTTTATTTTTCATTTTTTTATTTTTTAATTTACCTCCTCTAATCATTAGAGTGAAGTGATTCCCATTTCATTGATAAGTAAACTGAAGGTTGTATTATTATTATTTTTTGGTGTTGAGGACAGAATCCATGGCTTTGTGCATTGCTAGGCAAATATACTACCACTGAGCTTCACTCCTAGCCAGAAGCTTGAAGATAGTGAAGAACTTGCCCAAGGACAAACAACTTGTGCAAAATTGGAATTTGAACTTAGATCTTATCTAATTCCCAAACCCGTTGTCCAGGCTGTACCATTTGGCCTTTCATTTTTTCCTGAATCCAGTCACCCTTTATGAGCGCCCTTTGGAAGGGTTGACCTAATTCTAACAGTCTGAAAAAACAAAGAAAGGAAAATAGATTTTTTACATTAGGAAAGATAGCACAAAAAAAATCTTAATTTGCTTAAATCTGTCTGCTGCTGGTCTGAGGGTATAAGTACCTTTCTAACTAGTGAAATGAAAATTTTGGAAGTGAAATTTGAAGAAAAAGGTAAAAATTTTCCCTTATTGTGGTTACTAAGTGTTGCCTATTTCTCCCAGGAGACTTAAATTCCGCGAGGTCAGGGATTTTTAACCATTTTTTTCAGTGTTATATTTTCAGAGCTTGGAATAGTGTTTAGACTACAGGTACTTAATAAATGTTTGTTCAATGAAGGAATGAAATTCTACAGCATATTTCTTATGACCCTTTAAAAAGTCATCTGTACCCATATAACTGCTGTATATGAGTTTCATCATCATATTTCTCCTGAACTTCTCTGTCTTGTCTTCTATTGCTTGCCTTGGCATCTTTCTTGGGATATTTTGCTGTCAATTCATATTGAACCATGTCTCATGTGAGGTTTCTTAACCTCATTGGAAATAATAGTCTCTTCCTTTGCACTCTTGTATTTCAGTGGCAAATCCTATTTTAGCTAACCAAAGCTCAAAGTTATGAGCAAGCCTTGGCTCTTTCTATCTGTTTATTCTCTTGAAACTCTTGTAAGTTTCCTCCTTTCCATTCCTCTTGCTGCCTAGTGTACCTGGACTTTTACGCCTTTGCTGACCTGCCTCAGTTGCAATCTACGTGGTTTCTTATACTTGTAGATTCCATTCCACGCTTTGTCTTGTAAATCTCTCTCAAAAAGTGTCACTATTTTGGGGCTGAGGATGTGGCTCAAGTGGTAGCGCACACGCCTGGCATTGGGTTCGATCCTCAGCACCACATAAAAATAAAATAAAGATATTGTGTGCACCTAAAAAACTAAAAAATAAATATTAAAAAAAGTCACTATTTTGCTCAGAAACTTTTTTCCCTTTTTTTTGTTGTTATTCTGGTGGTACAGGGGCTTGAACCCATGGGTACTTTACTACTGAGCTACATCCCAGCACTTTTTATTTTATTTTTTTATTCTTTTTTTAGTTCTAGATGGACACAATCCCTTTATTTTGTTTATTTATTTTTATGTTTTGAGGAGCCAACCCAATGCTTCACATGTGCTAGGTGAGTGCTCTGCTACTGAACCACCCCAGCCCTTAATTTTTATTTTGAGATAGTGTCTTGCTAAATTGCCCAGGCTGTGAACTTGTGATCCTCCTCCCTCAGCCTCCTGAGTCACTGGGATCAAGAGTGTGCCACTATGCCCGGTAGAAACCTTTCTTTTAAAAACTCCTCTTAGGGCTGGGGTTGTGGCTCAGTGGTAGAGCACTCGTTTAGCACAGGTGAGGCCCTGGATTCAATCCTCAGCACCACATAAAAATGAATAAATAAATTAAAGATATTGTGTCCAACTATAACTAAAAAAAATTCTCTTATTACCATAAAATGAATCTTAGCAGAAGATTCCCACTCCATTACACACATCCCGTTTGCCCTAATCAAATCCTTTAACTTTGTAGTTTTTCTGCCTCTTTGCTAAATTCAACATTCTCTGTTCTCACCATCCCTGCATTCTTTCTTTTTTCTCTGTCCTAGGTTCTACATTCCAAACCCCATCTTCAGTTCTCTATAATCTAGAATAGGCAGTTCTCCCAATTATAGCCATTAGCCTTTTTTGTTGTGAGTCATCAACCTGTTCAATTCATGAATGTCTTCTAAATGATTATTAAGTGTTAGGTACTAGACCCTGCCTTGAGGATATGAAGGTGAGTAAAAATGAGGTCTTGTTCTCCCCTCAGAGAGCTGATAATTCTGAAGGGAATATATGTGCATAGGCAATTAGAATTTCATGATAAAAATACAGGTAATAAGTGGTGCTAGACTAGTATGTATGTGATGAAAAGTCTTGGGGGCTTTGTTGGAAGGTATTACAGAAGAGAGAACTTCTGGGTAGATCTCAGAAGTTGACTATGAATAGACTCTGAGGGAGAAAGGCATTCCCGAAGGAATGAAGAGTTTATGTGAAGACAAAGGTCTAGTATATTAATTTTCTAGGATTGTTATAACAAGGGTACTGATGGCTTATAACAACAGAAATTGATTTTCTCAATTCTGGAAACTACATGCCTGAAGTTAAGGTAAATGTAGGGCTCTGTTATCTGTAAAGACTCTAAGGGAGAATCTGTTCCATGCCTTTCTCTTAGCTTTTGGAGTTACCATTAATCCTTGACATTTGTTGGCTTGTAGATGAACTTTAGTCTCTGCCACCATTCATTCAATTTCACATGGCAGTCTCCCTATGGGTCTTTTCTTTTAGGTCACTGGTCGTATTGACGTACATGTATGACCTAATACTAACCTCATTGTATCTGTCAAAATCCCCAGTTAATAAAAAAGGTCCTATTCACAGGTACCCAGGGCTAGGACTTCAAGATATCTTTTGGGGAGACACAGTTCAACCCATAACATTTAGAGAACTGAAACATCAATGGACATGATTGGAGCAAAACTTGTGAGGGGTACAGTGGTAGAGGGTGAGACTACCTTCAACTTCATAGTGCATCCTTGCCTAAAGTGAACCATCAAGGCATTCCAATTTCTGCCTGTAGTGATTGTTTTGAGATAGACCTGTTAATTAAGCTGAATTAATCAGAGAGAATCTCAGGACTTTTGCTGGGGACTTCTTGCTGCCTGTATTTATGAAGCAAAAAATTTAACATCTTTTTTTGTGTGTTGATGCTGAAAGGTCTAGAATTATTATAGGTAGTATTGCTGTTCAAAGAGGAATCTACCTGTGATCAAAGCACTTCAAGAAGAGGTAGGATGGCAGAGAAAATGGAGCTAGAAACTTGATGACTCTCTGAATCTCTGGTTCAAGCTTTGCTTAAAGATGTATTCCTTAGGTTTGTGAGGTATCACAGTCCATATTTTTTCCTGTTCAGGTTGATATTCTGTTACTTATAATAAAATTGTTCCTGACAAGTTGATATTCTGTAACTTACAATAAAATAGTTCCTGACACATGGAGGAAGATAGCTCACTAGGATCACTCAGCTCTGGCTACTATAACAAATTATCACAAATTTTACCTATGTGAAAGGTTTCCAAGATAGGCAAATATTTTTTATTTGCTACAATGTAGCAGAGTACGTACAAATAAATATAAAGGCCTGTGGATGTGGCTTAGTGATAGAGCATTTGCCTGGCATGTATGAGGTCCTGAGTTCAATCCTCAGCATTGCCCCCCCCCCAAAAAAAAAAGTGTGTGTGAATGGAGAAGTAGAGTATGTGTATGAACAAAACAGATTTTTTACTAAATATGACTAAGTGATTAAATATATATGTAGGTTGTCTTTATCTTGAGAATTAAATGTCAAAGTAGGCACCTAGTGCTGTGATCGAATAGAAATTTTACATTGTTTTTTCTTTTTAACACAATCCTGTTTCCCAAACTGAAATGAAAAACCATAGTTGCACTTTTTTTTTTTTTTTTTTTTGGTACAAGGGATTGAATCCAGGTGCCAGACTACTAGCTGTATCTCCAGCCTTTTTTTTTTTTTTTTTAAAGAGAGAGTGAGAGAGGAGAGAGAGAGAGAGAGAGAGAGAGAGAGAGAGAGAGAGAGGGAATTTTTTTAAAATATTTATTATTTTTTTTAGTTCTTGGCGGACACAACATCTTTGTTTGTATGTGGTGCTGAGGATCGAACCCGGGCCGCACGCATGCCAGGCGAGCGCGCTACCGCTTGAGCCGCATCCCCAGCCCCCCCCTTTTTTTTTTAAATATTTTTTTAGTTGTCCACAGACTTTTATTTTATTTATTTATATTTGGTGCTGAGAATTGAACTCAGGGCCTCACACATGCTAGGCAAATGCTCCAATACTGAGCCACAATGCCAGCGCCCCATCCCAGGCCCTTTTTATTTTTTATTTTGAGATGGGGTCTTGCCAAGTTGCTGAGGGCCTCAGTAAACTGCTAAGGCTGGCTTTGAATTTGTGAATCTCTTGCCTCAGTCTCCCAATTTGCTGGGATTACAGACTTGTGCCATCATGCCAGAATCCAGCGCCTTGCACTGGCTAGGCGAGCGCTCTATCCCTGAACCACACAACCCCAGCCCCTGTAGTTGTACGTTTTAAAATAATTTTGTCTGAAAATTTATCAGCCATTAACCTTTTTTTTTTTTTTTTTTTTTTTTTGGTGGTACCCCATGGGTGCTTTACCATTGAGTACTTCCCCAGCCGTTTTTGTTTTTTATTTTATTTTGAGTCACAGAGATTACTGGAATGTACCATCACACCCAGCTGCCACTAACCTATTATGTAACTTGTCTTTCACTTAAATAATACTCTACCATTTTATGGGATTTCCCAAATGGATTTTGGCAAAAATGATTCCCTTCTATAGACTATATACTATTTTACTATTTTGTTACTTTCTTCTTTCCATTTTCCTTTTTTTTTTATCTCTTAGCTTCAAAACTGATCCTTTATTATTATTATTAAAAAAATTTTTTTAGGGGCTGAGATTGTGGCTCAGCCTGAGAGCACTCGCCTAGCACGGGTGGGGCCCCGGTTTGATCCTCAGCACCACATAAAAATAAAGGTATTGTGTTATGTCCATCTACAACTCAAAAAATAAATATTAAAAATTTTTTTTTTCAGGGGGCTGGAGTTGTGGCTCAGGGTGCAGAGCACTTGCCTAGCACATGTGAGGCACTGAGTTCGATCCCTGGCACCACATAAAAATAAACAAATAAAGGTATTGTGTCCATCTACAACTAAAAAAATTAAAAATAAAAAAACTGTAGTGTAAATGGATAGCATGCCTATTTGTTTATTTTTATGTGGTACTGAGCTTACTTTGACCTCTTTTTTTTAAAAAATATTTTTTAGTTGTAGTTGGACACAATACCTTTATTTTATTTATCCTTTTTTAAAAGTATTTATTTTTTAGTTGTAGGTGGACACACAATATCTTTATTTCATTTTTACATGGTGCTGAGGATCGAACCCAGTGCCTCACACGTGCTAGGCTAGTGCTCTACCACTGAGCCACAACCCCAGCCCTTATTTATCCTTTTTTTTTTTTATGTGGTGCTGAGGATCAAACCCAGCACCTTGCACGTGTAGGCGAGCTCTCTACTGCTGAGCCACATCCACAGCCCCACTTTTACTTCTGTTTAATATTTAATATTTCAAGCATATGGAAGAGATGCAAAGAATAATAAATGAACATCTGTGTATCTGCCACCTAGCTTTGCTTAATTTCCTTCACATTGATGTGAGTAATAAAATATTACAGATACTAATCTAAATCCTCATGTTACCCCTCTCTAATTCTGTTCACCTTGCTTTCTCTCCAGAGGTAACTAGTATGGTGAAATTAATGTTTGTTATCTCCCTTGCATGTTTCTACTTTCACTGTGTGAAAACACACACACACACATACACACACACCCCTTTCTACTCACATAAAGTCTTGTTTTCAAGATTAAATGATTTTAAAATTTTGATGGTATAGGACTGTAAGCCCTGGGGAGGCTGAAGCAGGAGAAATGCAAGTTTGACACCAGTTTTGGCAAGTTAGTGAGACCCTTTTTTAAAACTAAAAAACAAACAAACAACAACAAAAAAGGGCTTGATGTATAGCTTAGTGGTAGAGTTCTACTGGGTTCATTCATTACTACAAACTAAAACATGCCTTTCGTGTGTTTGTTTATTTTATTTTAATTTTTTGGTACCGGGGATTGAACGGGCACTCGACCATTGAGCCACATCCTGAGGACTATTTTCACTGAGTTGCTTAGCACCTTGCTGTTGGCTGAGGCTGGATTTGAACTCATGATTCTCCTGTCTCAGCCTCCTGAGATGCTGGGATTACAGGTGTGCACCATAGCGCCCGGGCTGTGTGTTTATTTTTTTAAATCTAATAATATTTTTGACATTTTTGTTGATAAATGTACTCGAGTTGATTGATAGTTATATGTTCTATAATTTTTACAGAAGAATTCCAATTTATTTACCCATTCTGCTGCTGATGGGTATTTAGGATTTTTCAAACTTTTGCTGTCCCAAATAATGCTACAATTAACCTTCCTTACATATTTATTCATTTACCTGTGTTTTATTTTGCTGGAGGGCAGTGATTTTCAAACTTTTGAAGCACCTTCAAAATAACTTTTTTGTTATCTTCTTTTGGAGGTGTGGTCTCATTATGTTGCCTGTTTGACTGCAAATTCCTGGGCTCAAGTGATCTGATCTTCCTGCCTTAGCCTCCCTAGTAGCTGGGACTACAGGTGCATACGTATTTCAAAAATTATTTCCTTGCTGGTTTTAGGTTGACATGTCATTGACATATATTATGTTTCAAAAAATGGATTTATATGATTGCAAGGATAGAATTTCTGTGTATTATAGAGTTACTAAAAAAATCCCATAATATTATTTTTTTAAAAAAATGTATTGAGTGGAATCTGTATTCCATAGCAGTTTGATAACCATTTTCATTAATTTAAAAATACAAGAGTAAGGGCATCTTTAGCAATTTTTGTATGGGTTCCTTTTCCCTGTTAAATTCTTATTTTCATTGTAACTCGAGCGGGATTATCAATTCTGTCTCATTGTTTTGGATACCATGTAAAAGTCCAGATGATTTATATGTACATTTTCAAGACTTTTCTAGGTTCAGCTCTTAAATATAGATCTTAGATTCATTTTAAGTTAATACACGATATGAGGTCCAACTTTCTTCTTTCACATGTGGCTATTCAGTAGTTCCAGAATCATTTGCAGAAGAGACTATTGTTTCCCTATTATTGAATGATCTTGGCTCTTGTCAAATACTATTGACTCTAGATATATATAGGTTTTGTTCTGGACTCTCAGTTATAGTCCATTGACCTGTATGTTACTTGTTTTGTCAGAATCACCCTGCATTGATTATTGTAGCTTTGTAATAAGTTTTAAAATCTTCCCCCACAGTTAAAAAATGTTTAAATTTGTGATAATTATAGATTTGCATACAGATGTAAGAAGTAATACAGAGAACTTCTGTACCTTTCATCCATTTCCCTCAGTGGTAACATCTTTTTTTTTTTTTTTTTTTTTTGAGAGAGAGAGAGAGAGAGAGAGAGAGAGAGAATGAATTTTAACATTTATTTTTTAGTTTTCGGCGGACACAACATCTTTGTATGTGGTGCTAAGGATTGAACCCAGGCCGCACGCATGCCAGGCGGGCGCGCTACCGCCGCTTGAGCCACATCCCCAGCCCTCAGTGGTAACATCTTGCATTACTATAGTTCAAGATTACAGTCATAAATTGATGTACTCCATCAACCTTATTCAGATTTCACTTGTTTTACATGTCCTAGTTTATGTGTTTGTGTATAATATCCCCCCATAGAATTTTATTCTAATATATTTCTATGCTTAAAGATAGTTTATTTTTTGAATTTTTCTACTTGTAGAGGGACACACAATGTCTTTGCTTATTAATTTATTTTTTATGTGGTGCTGAGGATTGAACCAGTGCCTCATACATACTAGGCAAGCATTCTGCCACTGAGCTACAGCCCCAGCCCCTTGAAGATAGTTTATTGAGCATCCTATCATACTTCTCTAATACAAGGGTTTATATGCAAATGAAAATTTTTCCTGTGAAAATTAGACTCTATGTGTTGAAGATTTTCTTTTGGATTAACCAATTACCATAGTTATTTATTTATTTATGCCAGACTAGGATGCTCTACCACAGAGCTACGTCCCCATCCCCTTTATTTTTTATTTTGAGATAAGGTCTTGTTAAGTTGCCCAGCCTGACCTCGATCGACCTCATGATCCTTCTGCCTCAGCCTTCCAGAATTTTATGTGTGGGCCTCAGCGCCCATCTACTGTGGTTATTTTTGTATACATGGAGAAAGTCCTATAAATGTAATATACATTTTTATAAGTAATTTTTAAATACTATAGGTAAATTTTTAGTGGGAAAACATTTCTTACTGAGATGGATGGTTGCATGGTATTTCTAGAAAATCTGTGGATGATGGATCCTCAGCACCACATACCAACAAAGATGTTGTGTCTGCCGAGAACTAAAAAATAAATATTAAAAATTATTTCTCTCTCTCTCTCTCTCTCTCCCCCACCACTCTCTAAAAAAAAAAAAAAATTGTTCCAGTGTTTTATTCCCATCACTCATATTTGGGTGATCTAGTTATGTTTCTTCATGTTATTCTGATGGTTTGGAATGACATATAGTTGTTTGATTTTGCATTACCTTTATTACTAGCAAAGATTAGTGACTTTTCATGTTTAGAGGTCATTGATTTTCTTTTTTTTTGTATTGCTTTTTCTTTTGCCCATTTTTCTTTTATGTCATTTATCTTTTTTTAAAAAATTGGTTTATATGCGTTCTTCATATATTCTGGATGTTAGTCCTGAGATTATATGTGCAGCAATGATTTTTTTTTCTACTGAATACCTTGTCATTTTATTTCACATTTAAATATTTTATCTATAAGTGATTGGCCAAATAAGTGTTGAAAAAAGACTAGTTTTCCTTACTGAAGAATTTTGAATAATATAAGGAGATACTCTACTTTTCAGGAGTGGAGCTTAATTTCTCTCCTTCACCTTCCCTGAAGTATCCACTGTGTTTGGTAACTCTTATGCAAGGAGAGAATATAGAAAAGGGTAAGATAGTGGAGAAACCTGTTAAACACCACCTTACTTGAAAAATCCCTTGAAAAAAAGGATAATGTTGCAATGATGACAAGTTGATATGAGGTGCCTGCTGATATGATGTGATTAGGAAGGAATGTCACCTTTGTGGTATTTTCCCAAAACTCATAGCCCCACTCTAATCAGGAGAAAAACATCAAACAAACTCCTATTGAGGGACATGTTACAAAACACTGGATAATACTTAAAACTGTCAAGGTTGTGAAAAATTCTCACAGACACTAAGGAGATGTGATGAATAAATGTCATTTGCTATCCTGAATCAGAAAGTGTATTAGCATAAAAATTATGTAATTCTGAATAAGGTTTGGAATTTAGGGAATAGAAATGTACCAATATTAGTTTCTTGGTCTGGCAAATGTACCATGGTGATCTAAAATATTAGCATTAGGGGAAACTTTGTGAAGGTATATGACAAATCTCAGAATCATCTTTTCAACTTTTCTTTAAGTCTGAAATTGTATTTCAAAATGAAAAGTTTATTAAGAACTTTTCCTTGTTTTTTTTTTTTTGATCTAAGATGCGGTTGAGGTAGGCATGGTGCCGCACACTTGTAATTCCAGCTACTCAAGAGGAGGGTTGCAAATTTGAGGCTAGGTTGGAAAACTTACTGAGACTCTTTATCAAAATAAATAAGAATAAAAAGGGCTGGGTGTGTGGCTTAGTGGTGGGGTGCCCCTAGGTTTAATCATCAGTACTGCAAAAAACAAACATTTAAAAAAATATGTAATATAGTTAAAATGTACAGAAAGGTATATGGTGAGAAACTTCCTTTTTTCTCTTTCTGGGAGTAGTCAGTGTTTCCAATTTCCTAGGTACCTTTCTGGGCATGTTAGCTGTGTCTAGCAATTATATATGTTATATCATCTCCTTCCTGTTTTCAAATAAATGGAATACTGTAATCAATGACCTATACCTTGTTTCCCCCCTCTACCTGCTTTGAATAGTGTAGTTTGAAGATAGTTTTTTTTTTTTAGAGAGAGAGAGAGAGAGAGAGAGAGAGAGAGAGAGAGAGAGAGAGAGAGAATTTTAATATTTATTTTTTAGTTTTCGACGGACACAACATCTTTGTTGGTATGTGGTGCTGAGGATCGAACCCGGGCTGCACGCATGCCAGGCGAGCGCGTTACCGCTTGAGCCACATCCCCAGCCCCAACAGTGTGTATTCTTTCTAAAGCAGTTGTGTTTGGTATTCCATGATATGGGTGTACCTTAATTTACTTAAAAATTTTGAGTAAGCTTGCACAGGAATCATATTACAATTTGTGGGTCAGATCTGCCTTTAGGATTAAATTCTCAGAAGTGAAATTGCTACAAAAGGGGATATATGCATAAATTTTTGTCGCCTATTACTAAATAGCTTTCTGCAGGGATTGTTCCAGTTTTCGTTAACAGCATCAGTGAGAACCGTATCTGTCTTTAACTTCAGCTGCTTTTAAACAGAAATTTCAGAATCCTTGTTTATGTGTCATACTGGGAATGAACCCCACATGATAGGCAAACACTGTAAAACTGAGTTATATCCCCAGCCCAGAAGTTTAAAGTTTTTTTTTGTTGTTGTTGTTGTACCAAGGATTGAACTCAGGGGCACTCAACCACTGAGCCACATCCCCAGCACTCTTTTGTATTTTATTTAAAGATAGGGTCTCACTGAGTTGCTCAGTGCCTCAGGCTTAGCCTCCCACTGCACTGTGCACCAGGCTCAAATCTTAATGTAGTAGTTTTTTTTTTTAAATGTTATTTTGTTTATGTGGTAAATAAACAAAGGATCTAACCCAGTATCTCACACATGCAAGGGAAGCAAGCACTCTGCAACTAAGTTACAACCCCAGCCCTTAATGAAGTAGTTTTGATCATTCTTTTCCTCTACAACTTGTGCTTTTTGTGTTATACTTAAAAGTTCTTTTTTCTTTATTGACCTTGTAAAGATAGTCTTCTTTATTTTATATCCTCAGAATTAGAAAAAAATTTGCTCTTTCACATTCTGATCTTTTATCTACTGTATCTTATTTCTTTGAATGATTTGTTATGGTGACCTTAGTGGTGGGTGTTTTGATGGGAATTGTGTTCAATCTGTATAGTGCTTTTGGTAATGCGACCATTTTGACAAATTAACTCTGCCTATCCAAGAACATAGGAGGTTTTTCCATCTTCTAAGGTCTTCTTCAATTTCTTTCTTTAGTGTTTTATAGTTTTCATTGTAGAGGTTCTTCACCTCTTTTTGTTATTTTTGACTTCCAAATATTTTATTTTTTTTGAGGCTACTGTGAATGGGTAGTTTCCTAATTTCTTTTTCAGCAGATTAATCATTCGGGTATTGGAATGTGCTTGATTTATGAGTGTTAATCTTGTATTTTGCTACTTTGCTGAATTCATTTGTGAGCTCTGGAAGTCTTCTGGTAAAGTTTTTGGAGTCTTCTAAATTTAGGATCATGTCATTGGCAAACAGATAATTTGAGCTCTTCTTATCCTATTTGTATCCCTTTAATTTCCTTCTCTTGCCTGATTGCTCTGATTGGAGTTTCAAGGACTGTTGAATAGGAGTGGTGAAAGTGGGCATCCTTGTCTTCTTCCTGTTTTTAGAGAAAATGCTTTCAGTTTTTCTCCAGTCAGAATAATTTTGGCCTTGGGTTTATCATATATATATGTCATATATATATCATTAATAATGTTGGGAGAAGTTCCTTCTGTCCCTAGTTTTTCTGGTGTTTTAAACATGAATGGGTGCTGAATTTTGTCAAATGCTTTTCTTCATCTACTGAGATAGTCATGTGATTCTTATCCTTAAGTCTGTTTCTATGGCACATTATATTTATTGTTTTCTGTCTGTTGAACCAGCCTTGAATCTCTGGGAGGAAACCCACTTGATCATGGTGCACTATCTTTTTAATATATTTTTGTATGTGGTTTGCCAATATTAAGAATTTTTGCATCTATATTCATCAAGGAAATTGGTCTGAAGTTTTCTTTCTTTGATGTGTCTTTGTCTAGTTTTGGTATTAGGGTGATACCGGTTTCCTAGAATGACTTTCCTGCCTTGAATTTTTGAATGATGCTCATGAGCTTCTCTTTTGGAAAGGGAATCAGGCTTTGTTTTGGTCTTTACCTTTGAATGCTGATACAGCTGGGGGCAGGATTTAAGATTAACCATTGTTTTCTCTCAGTACTCTATATTTTCTCATTGTCTTCTAATTATTATTACTAATGTTTCAAATAGCTGTCTAACTCATTCATTCATAGATCATTTTCTTTCTTTTTACTCTTTTTAAGCTGTTGTTGCTTTCCCTCAACCTCTGTCCCAGTTCTGGGGACTGAATTCAGGGCCTCTCACATTCTAGGCAAGTGTTCTATCACAGATCAACACCCCTAGGTCTTTTTTTTTTTTTGTTACTGAGGATTGAACCCAGGGATGCTCAACCACTGAGCCACATTCCCAGGCCTTTTTTATATGTTATTTAGAGACAGGATCTCACTGAGTTGCTAAGTGCCTCGATAAGTTGCTGAGGCTGGTTTTGAATTCGTGATCCTCCTGCCTTAGCCTCCTAAACTGCCAGGATTACAGGTCTACACCACACCCAGCCCCAGGTCTTTTTAGGCTTCTTATTTTGAAAAATTTCAGGTAAACAGTTTTTGTCACAAGCATCAGCATTTTCAAGTCACAGCTTTTTTACTTTTACCACTACTCCTTTCTTAAATTCTCCCTTCTCTTGACCAACTAGCATAGTTTGATTTGAAGCAAATCTCAGGTGTCTTTTGTATCATTCCGTTTTTTCATAAATGCTTTTACTTACTCTCATGCTTTTTCCCTCATTTTTTTTTTCTCTTTTGGTTGAGGTTTTATATTACTGTAAGTACCCAAATGTGGATTTATTCTTACTTTTTTTGCTCAATGTATGTGCTTCCCTCATTTGTGGATTCAAATTTGTCGTCATTTTTGGGAAATTCTCAGATATTATATCTTTAAAGTTTCCCCTCTATTGTCTCAATATCCTTTTGGTAGTACTTTAAAATACATATTGCCTATTTTTTATTCTCTTTTGCCTTCAACTTCTCAGACTCCTCTTTATTTCCCTGTTTTCTAGTTAGGTTAATTTCTTCAAATCTTTTTTCTAGTTCTCAGATTCTCACTTTAGCTATATCTAACTTACTGTTAATTTTATTTTCAGTGATTTTATACACACACACACACACACACACACACACACGCACGCACATATGTTTTTCTCCCCCACACCCATACTGGGGATTTAACCTTAAGGGTTTTTGATTTTTTTTTTTTTTTTTAACCAAAGAGCTACATCGTCAGCCCTTTTTATTTTTGAGACAAGGTCTTGCTGAGTTGCCCAGGCCTCAATGATTTTTAATTTTTAGAGGTTCTAGCTTTTAAAAACTGTTTGCTCATTTTCATAATGTCCTTTTCTTTTTTGGTACTTTTGATCATATTTTGCTTTTTTTAAGTATTTCAAATTCATTTCATATTCTTTGTTCTAGTATCTAAACTCTGTAGGGTCTAATAATATTGTTGATTTAGTCTTCTAAATTTTGTTCATAATGCATTATTCCAGGTATATATAAACTTTGATTTTGAATTTATTTTCAATGAATAAGACTATAGAGAATTTGAATTAGGTATCCTTAGGGAATCTCTGACCTGGGGCAACTTTTTATGTTACTTTTATCTTCTTGTGATCTTGAAGTGAGTATGTATTGGAACCCATGGGGCATGAGACCCCTGGTTGTAAATTCTTAGAGGGGATATTTTATCCTACCCTGAAGCCAAGCTGAAGTAGCTTCTTTGTTGCATTTCTATGCCTAGGAGTTATGTTTTTTTTTTCTTTTTCTAGTTTTTTTAGGGGTTTTTCCTTTAAGGGATCTCAGTTCCAACTCCTTGCTTAACCTGCATGGTTCTAACATCAGTGTCTTTCTTGTGGATGTTTGGGTCCAGATTTTGAGTTTTTGGAAACTGATAATCTCCTGAATCATAGGGAATGACAACCTTTCGCAGGGTACCCATTGAATTGGCTAACATGCCCCCTGCTCTGATTTTCCAGGTCTCACTTTATTTTTTTTGCCCTTGGTGGTTTCCTTACTTTTTTTCTTTTAAGGTTCAATTGTGTAGTTAAAATGGTATTATAGTGCCTTTTGCATTTAGTTCTTTATTTTATTTTTGGTACTAGGGATTAAACCTATGGGTGCTTAACCACTGAACCATACTCCCAGCCCTTACTATTTTTTAATTTTGCAACAGTGTTTTGTTAAATTGCTGAGGGTTTAACTAAGTTGCTGAGGCTGGCTTCAAACTGGTGATCTCCTGCCTCAAGCTTCCCAAGTCACTGGGGTTATAGGTGTGTACCATCATACCCAGTTGGTTCTTGATTTTAATGTAATCAAATGCATTATTTTTTAAAAAATATTATTTTGGGCTGGGGATGTGGCTCAAGCGGTAGCGCACTCGCCTGGCATGCGTGCGGGCGGCCCGGGTTCGATCCTCAGCACCACATACCAACAAAGATGTTGTGTCCGCCGAGAACTAAAAAATAAATATTAAAAATTCTCTCTCTCTCTCTATCTCTCCTCTCTCACTCTCTCTTTAAAAAAAATTCTCTCTCTCTCTCTCTTTAAAAAAAATAAAAATTAAAAAAATTAAAAAAATAAAAAATATTATTTTTAGTTGTAGATGGACACAATGCCTTTATATATTTATTTTTATGTGGTGCTAAGGATCAAACCCAGTGCCTCACATGTGCTAAACAAATGCTCTACCACTGAGCCACAACCCCAGCCCTCATATGCATTATTTTTCTCCCATCGTGTAAAATGCTTTATATGTCACATTGAAAAAAATATTTTCCTACCTAAAAGTCTTAGAGAGAGGGATATATATATATATCAGAGAGAGAGAGAGAGAGAGAGAGAGAGATATTCTTCTGTATTTTCTTCTGGACAGCTTTGTCTTTTGTTTGTTTTTGGTATCAGGGATTGAACCCAGGGGCATTTATCAACTGAGCCACATCCCCAGACTTTTTTTTTTCTTTTTTTTAAAAAAAATAGTTTTATTGTTCATGGACCTTTATTTTATTTACTTATTTATATGCGGTGCTGAGAATTGAACCCAGTACATGCTAGCTAGACAAGCGCTCTATTACTGAGCCACAACCCTAGCCCTCCAGCCCTTTTTAAATATTTTATTTAGAGATAGGTTTTTGCCAAGTTGCTAAGTGCCTTGCTAAGATGCTGAGGCTGGCTTTGAATGTGCAATACTCCTGCATCAGCCTCCTGAGCCACTGGAATTACAGGTATGAGCCACCGTGTCTGACTCGACAGCTTTTATTTTATTTTTATTCATTTATCTAGTTTCATTTATTGACAAGAATTTTCTTTTCTCACTGTTCTGCAGTGCTACCTTTGTTATCAATCAGTTGTTTATATATGTATGACCTTTTTCTAGACCTTATTCTATTCCATTTTCTGTTTTTTTTTTAATCCTTATACCAGTACTTCTGTCACAGTTTTAATTATTGTAGCTTTGTATTAAGTCTTCCTACTTTATTCTTCTTGTTCTTAAAGTTAGTTTTGGCTTTTCTTGGTCTGTGCCATTTCCATATAGATTTTAGAATTACCTTTCCCAATTATGACCAAAATAATGTTTGGGATAGTACTTCACCTATAGCTTCTTTTTTTAATTTTTTTAAGTTGTAGATGAACATAATACCTTTCTTTAATTTTTTTTTTTTATGTGGTGCTGAGGATCGAATCCAGAGCCTCACACATGCTTGGCAAGTACTCTACAACTGAAATACAACCCCAGCCACCTATAGCTTATTTCAGTAAGAATTGATAACCTCTTAAATATTGAGTCTTCCAGACTATGAACATGGTATATACCTTCATTTTTTAAGGTATTCTTTGTTTAAATAAATTTTTATGATTTTCAGTGCAGAAGACTTATATATACTTATACATACCTTTCTATTTGATTTTTTTTTCTATTTGATTTTTTAAAAAATATTTTTTAGTTGTTGATGTACCTTTATTTTTTATTTATTTCTATGCAATGCTGAGGATTGGACTCAGTGCCTGACACATGCCAGGCAAGTGCTCTGCCACTGAGCAACAGTCTCAGCCCTCTATTTGATATTTTTGATGCTGTTGTAAATAATTTTTTTAAAATTTCATTTTAAAGGGTTGGGGTTGTAGCTCAGTGGCAGAGCTCTTGCCTAGCACTTGTGAGGCACTGGGTTCAACCCACATAAAAATAAATAAAATAAAGGCATGCTGTCCATCTACAACTACAAGATTTTTTAAAAATTTATTTTTAAATTGTTACTGGAATAAGGAGACATAGCAGACTTATTGTGTATCACTTTTCTTTTCTGTACCTTTCCCAAACTCCTTTATTGATTCTAATAATTATCTGTAGATTAAAATATCTGGGGAAGATCCCCTCAATCCCATGACTCCTTCAAATGTTGCCTCACTTCTGTTTCTCTTTGCCTTAGAACTCCCCAAAATGAAATTAATGACCCTTTTTCTATGTCTTGTTTCTTTGCTCCCAGTTTTCTTTTTTAACTTATTCTGAGAATTTATAGGAGCAGCAGCTGGCTCAGGTTGGCAAATTCAGTGGTTATTTCACTCTTGTCTTATTATGTAACATTTTATTGCTTGACTTTTAGAAAAATGTGCTTCTATACTTCAGAAACTCCATTGTTTCCCATTCCCTTTTTTGTGGTATAAAAACTCATTGGCAAAGTATTCCTTCTTTGGCCTCAAATTTAAAATCAAGGTAGTCTAACTACAGGGATATCTTTTGTATCAATAGCAATCAGATCACTTGGTAATTTTAACCATTGGGAAGGCATCCATCAGCTCAGCCCCAAAAACATTGGACCAAGATTCCCAGAGCTCCAAGGAACATTTGAACCTAGATCTGAAAGGGTGGAGAAGCAAGATGAAGGGAAAAAGGGAAGTTATTCTAGATGAGTTGAGGAAGGAGAGTTACATTCACTATTGCTGCAATGTGGTATACTTATCTGGGTAGCAGAGGCCAAAGATGGAGCAGGAAAGACAAGTCGGATTTGAATTTTGATGGACTTTGCATGCTATGCTGTGCTAAAGCAAGCAAAATTTTCAGGCAGGTTTTTGACATGATCAGATTCGCATTTGAGGAGGAAGACAGCTGGTTCTGTAGAGAACTGGCCAGATTGTAGAGCTGGGTTGAGCCACCAATTTTAAAGGCCTTTGAAGGATACTAGGCCAGGAAGAGGAGAATTTGAATAGGGCATTGGCATTAGTGATGGGGATGGAAGAAGGACAAAAGTAAAAGTAGTTTACAGGTCTAATAGGGTAAGATAAAGTTTTGAAAGATAGGGTGGATAATAACATAATGATTAAAGAAAAAAGAAATGGGAAAAGAAGGAGACTTAATGACTTAAATTTTCTATCCTTATGCCAGTCCTTTGGTCAAAGTTTTAATTATCGCAGCTTTGTATTAAGTCTGTTACATAAAAAATATGGGGGGGGGCGGTGCTGGGATTGTGGCTCAGTGGTAGGGCGCTTACCTCCCATGTTGTTGATGTGAGGTAATTTTTCTGCTTAAAGCAGAAAATGCCAAAATACCAGCGAGATAGTTGATCTGGCCATCACAGTGAGATGGTTTGATTTTTTAATGTGAATTTAAGTTATATATACATATAAAAGTATATATGAATATATATTTATATGATAAATATGTTAGTATGGTACTGGGGATTGAACCCAGGGGCTGTCTACCATGAGCTATACTCACCAAACCTTTTTATATTTTCATTCTGAGACATGATCTTGCTAATTTGTCAGGTTGGCCTTGAACTTGTGACCCTCCTACTTCAGCCTTTTGAGTTGTGTGAATTTAAGTTATAAAAGAAATTTTGATAGCAATTTAGTCTGGGATCATATCATTAGAGCGCTGGCTAAAGAATATTTGATGTGCTCATGCAATGGAGTACTGTGCATCTATAAAAAGGAACAAGGAATATTCTGCTGTAGGATCATCTTGAAAATAAATTGTTAAATAAAAAAAAATAGTGGTGGGTTGTGGCTGTGGCTCAGGGGTAGAGCACTGGCCTAGCACGGGTGAGGCTCTGGGTTCGATTCTCAGCACCACATATAAAACAAATAAATAAATAAAGTCCATCAATAACTAATAAAAATATTTTTAAAAATTAGTGATATTTTTTACCATCATTTTAAAGAAAAAGTTTCTACAAACATATAAACATTGTATACATACATGCATACCCCATCAGAATGATAACCCCCAAACTAAGAATGGTTATTTTAAGAAGAATGAAGGAATAGGGTAGAAGAAACAGGATTGTAAGCTAAATTTCTGAATGTATTTTGTTTTGTGGATTAGGCTTTTGAAATTGCAAATGCTTTCCATATTATAAAAGAGAAATTAAAATTAGAGAAAAAGACAATTCTTAAAAATCAAATGCAGAGAATAGGGATGTAGCTCAGTTGGTAAACCATTTGTCTAACATGCATGAGGCTCCAGTTTTGATTGCCAGCACGACCACCACACTAAAAAGAAAGAAAAAAGAAAAAAAGACAACTTAATTAAAAAATTCAATGCAGGGCTGGAGTTGTAGCTCAGTGGTCGAGTACTTGCCTTGCAAGTGTGAGGCACTGGGTTCGATCCTAGCACCACATAAAAACAAATAAAGGCATTGAGTCCATATACAATGAAAAAAGAAAAAAAAATCAGTGCATTGGGCTGGAGTTGTAGCTCAGTGGTAGAGTGCTTTGTCTAGCATGTGTGAGGCACTGGGTTCAATCCTCAGCATTACATAAAATAAGTAAATAAACATATTGTGTCCATCTACAACTAAAAAAAAAATCCGGGCTGGGGATGTGGCTCAAGCGGTAGCACGCTTGCCTGGCATGCGTGCGGCCCGGGTTCGATCCTCAGCACCACATACAAACAAAGATGTTGTGCCCGCCAAAAACTAAAAAATAAATATTAAAAAACTCTCTCTCTCTCTCTCTCTTAAAAAAAAAAATCCAATGTATAATGAAGTGAACCTAAATGTGTATCAGGTTTAAGGTTGAGCACACAAAATATTTCAAGTGTCTCTAAAACATTGTAATGGGATATATTCCCAAGGAAAAAAAACTGAGATAAGTGTATTGGATTTGGTCCTGGATTTTGATTTAGAAAAGAGATGAAAGAAGTTGGATAAGAACCTTGGAATCCTAAATTTAAGTTGGAGATGTCAGTGAGAATTCATGATGCATTTTTCTTTTAAACAACTGTTATTTCCTAGATTTCTCTATTGAAAAATCCTAGAAACCCACGTAGGTAGTGCTCAACACTTCTAGCGCTAGACTGTGTTCTCTAAATCATAATCTGTACTACAAGAACTTTAGGGTAATTTGGGAAAATGGTTTATTTCAGGTTTGGGCCAGGAATTCTATAATATGATCCTGGAACATCTTTTTTTGGGGGGTGGGGTACCAGGGGATTGAACTCTGGGGCACTTGACCACTGAGCCATACCCCAGCCCTATTTTGTATTTTATTTAGAGACAGGGTCTCACTGAGTTGCTTAGTGCCTTAATTTTTGTGAGGCTGGTTTTGAACTTGCGATCCTCCTGCCTCAGCCTCCTGGAACATCTTTTCATATCAGAAAACAGATTATTAGGGGACACTTATGTTTCTGTGGTGAAAGAGCTTTTTCTATAATCTAATACTCCAACCGGGAAGAACTAGAAAAGCTGCAAAATACTTTTAAAAACCTGTTTGAAGGTTTTGGAGACCAAGCAGAAAAAGGACTTGAGAGAAACCAAAGTTTTGGAGAGGAAGTAATTAAGGTCAGAGATGTGAAGCCAACTATTCTTTTTTTTTTTTTTTTTTTTTTTTTTTTTAAAGATAGGGTCTTGCTGTGTTGCCCAGGTGGACTTGAACTTGTGATCTTTTTGCCTCATTCTTCTGAGATACTGGGATCACAAGTGCCTGTGAAGCTAGCTTTTAGTTTTCTTTTGGATAATTGATTGGCTGATTTGAAATGTATATAGCAAGAGATTGAGCAGAATATTGTGGTAGAGCTTAAATTCTAAGCGGTTTTGATAGTTATATGGGGGTGGGGAAATAAAATTGGAAGTTTTGGGCCTACAAAGAAAAAAGGACTCTGAATAACTATATAAAATGTATGACATAATATTCACATGTTAATATCATGATAGTTAAATGCTACATACTATCACAAAATACGTAAGAAACTATTCATGATTTTAGTTAGGAAACCTGAAGAATGGGCTATACTCTGTGCTTAAAGGTGAACTGAAAATAGATCAGCTGTCATAGGGGTTAAAGCCTAGCTCTCAAATCACTCCAATCCCTGATTGGATTAAAGAACTCTACTCCTGGCTTTATGCTTGCTAGAAGCAAATGTAAATCTGTAGGGGAAGACAACATCAAGTATTTATTCATGTTATCTGTATAATTTTTTAAATGTATTTTGTGATAATATGTAGCTTCTAACTATATATCATGTTATTAATGTGTGAATATTGTATAGTTATAAAATTTAGTCTGGCATTGAATAAAAATAATCAGATACATAAAAACAAAATAATTGACTAAAAATCAAGAGAGAAAACAGATAATTGAAACAGCCTGATACAGAGAATTTTAGTACAGGTGAGATGGTCTAGACCCATTTTTCCCTGCTCCTCCCTGCTAAGTATTGCTGTAAATCTTAGAATTGGTATAGAAGATAACCAAAGGAACACTCCTGAAGGACAACCTGTAAGAAGGTGAGCTGTTTTGGGACCACAGTACTAGAAGAACATCAGAGTCACAGAACATCTTGAATTTTCCCTGTTCCTGCCTGCACACAGAAGAAGGTCACCTACACTTGGTATTTCCTGACCCACTGATCAAGCTACAAAACATGGTCCAGGTGGGCTTATCCCTCCCTCAAATCAAATGGGAGTCCCTCTGAAAGCATTAAGCAAGTCTGAAGACATTGACAAGGGCATCAGCTGGGAACTCTAACCCTATCTGTATAAGTGGTGAGAAAAAAGCACTGTCCTTCTTCACTTCCATAGAGAGATACCAGCTGCGCAGGTTGGCAGAGCTGGCAAAACAAACGCATCTAGAGTAAGCAATTTAGTCTAAGAAATCTCTTTGTTCATATGAACTTCAGACTTCCCTTTCTAGCCTCTTGACACTAGGGTGGGCATCATCTGCAAAAAGCACCTGGCCACACAAAAAAATGGCCTGATCCAAGAAGTCTCTTTATCCATGTGGCCCCCATCTTCCTCTTCCCTACTCAGAGACATGGGCTAGTGGGTGCAGCTAACAAGAGGATCTATGTATAGCAAGTGGCCAGTTCTGGGAAGCTTCTTTGTCTCTATGGGCTCAAGGCTTGCCTTGCTGGAGAAACTAGTAGGGGTGGAGTAATCTAGCACCAATACACTTCTCCTTCATTAAGAGATACTGATGGTCTAGTTTGGGGAAACTCCTTTGCTTCCTATGGCAGCTCCAGCAGGGACCATTAGGAATTCAATGTTACTAGATAAACAAAGCAGGTCAAATAACATTGCAAAGGCTATGAAAACTAATATACCATTAGTTTTAGACAAGAAGACCAAGACCCACATACAAAACTAAGAAGGATGATTTAATAATAAAATAAAAGATTTAATAAAAACCTATGTAAGAGACTCCTAATAATAGGCAAAATTTTCAAAATATGATAGAAAATCACTTATGATACCAACAACAGAAAACTATGATACCAACTATAATTTGAATAAGACAACAGATAACCAGCCAACACAAGATAAGTCAGATGTTGGAATTTTCTGACAGAATTTTTGTGTGTGCGTATGTATGTTTTTTGTTGGGGATTGAACCCATAACCTTATGCATGCTAGGCAATTGCTCTTTCACTAAACTACATCCCCAGCCCCCTGACAAGGATTTTAAAGCAGACATCATAAATGCTTTAAAATTAATTAAAAATTATTTTTAAACAAATTTTTAAAATGCAAAAACCTCAGTAAAGAACCAAAAGAAATTAATTAGAACCAAATTAGGATGAAATTAAGAAGAACCAAATAGAAATTTTAGAACTGAAAAATAGTAATGGGAAAGAAAACACCCTTGGATTGGCTCAATAGCAAAATGGCAGTGACAGAAGATAGAATCAGTAAGCTTGAGGACAACAGTAGAATTTACTTCATCTGAACAACAGAGGAAAGCAGACTAGAAAAAAATGACCAGTCAGGCAGTAATAAAGGAGCTAATACCCCTGTGTAGTCATGTATACCTGTAAGCCCAGCTGCTCAGGAGATTGAGGCAGGATGATGGCAAGTTCGAGACCAGTCTGGTCAACTCAGTGAGGCCTTGTCTCAAAATAGGAAAAGTCCCCAGTACCAACACAAACCAAACAGATGAAGGATGGGGATATAGTTCAGTGTTAGAGTGCTTGTCTAGCATGTGTGAAGGTCTGGTTTAATTTCTTGTACCATCACACACAAAAAAAAGGAGCTAACATTCATATAATTTTACAGGGGAGGGAGAATGAGAGTGGGACTCAAAGTGTATTTGAAAAAAAAAAAAAAAAGACGGAAACTTACCCTGTTTGGCAAAGGAAACCAATCTAAAGACCCAAGAAGCCATACAGACTTGACCAGGTTAAACCCAAGAAAATGTATGCTAAGTATGCATCATAATTAAACTCTTGAAATCTAAAGGTAAAAGAAAAAGTCTTGAAAGCAGCAAGATGCATTACTTGAGGGAACACCAATTCAAATGACAGTAGATTTCTCCTCTGAAACCACGGGGGCCTGAAGGAAGTGGCACATTATTTTTCAAGTGCCAAATAAAAGAACTGTCAGTCTCAAATTTTGTTTCTGTTGAAACTGCCCCTCAGGAGTTGAAGGGAAATAGAAAACATTCTTAGATGATGGAAAACTAAAAGAATTTGTTGCTAGTAGACTTACCTTAAAGATTATCTAAAAGAATTTCTTTAAACACAAAGAGATGGTAAAGGAAGGAGTATGGGAGCATTAAATAGTAGGAAGATTGGAGAGAGCAGAAATATGAGTATAATAATTGGTTCTCTTTTTCCCTTCTGAGTTTTAGCAGTCATATTTGATGGATGAATCAAATATATAAGACCAACTGATAATAAAAATGGTGATATTAATATGAAGATAAAGGACCTAAATGAAGTGAAGTTTCTACACTTCACTCAAATGTTTTTAGTGAGTAAGTCACATATTTATTTTGTAGTAATCACTTAAAAACGATATAAACAGATAAACTCAACAACAATATAAATAAATCAAGATGGAATTTCTGATGGTTAGGTTTAGTTGTCAATTTGATTGGGTTAAGAGATACCCAGAAGGCCTAGGGATATAGCTCAATGGTAAGGTGCTAGCATGTGCTAGGGTTTCATCCTAGCACATGTTAAAGCGTTGTTTCTGGGTATGTCAGATTGGGGGACAGAACAAGGAAATTCTAGCTTCAGCCAGTGAAAGGTGAATTTAATTTCTTATTTGGAACTGGGAAACCCATCTTCTATTGCTCTTAGGCATCTAAACTCCACATTCCTTGCCTTTCAGACTTTGGGATTTGTACCAGTTCCTCTCTTGATTCTCAGATCTTTGGCCTTGGATTGAGAGCTACACTATCAACTCCACTCCTTCTCAATCCTTTGGAGTTGGACTCAGCTATGCCACTAGCTTCCCTGGTTATCCAGCTTGCAGATGGCCTATTATGGGACTTCTCACCCTCCATAATTATACAAGCCAGTTCCCCTAAAAATCTACTCTATATCCTCTTGGTTCTGTCTCTTTGGAGAACCCTTAAAAAATGATCATATGATCCATAGGAAGGCAAAAAGAGAGAAACAGGAGAACTTAAGCTTTAGCATTATCAATGATTACAAATATAAAAGTGGTCTAAAGACACTAATATAAAAGGCATTGACTGGCAGAATGGATGAAAATGTAACCCAAATAGATGCTGTTTATAGGAAAGTCATTTCAAATTCAACTAAAAAAGCAGTAGAAAAATTCTAGAGCAGAGCAAACTACAGTCATTAGTGCAGATGAAACCTGCTGCTTACTTATATAAATAAAATTTTATTGGGGTATGGCCACACTCTTTCATTCACTTATTGTCATTGACTGCTTCCTGCTACAACAGCAGGATAAGATGAGTAGTTGTGACAGAGATCTATATAATAGACAAAGCTGAAAATGTATATCATCTGGTTCTTCACAGAAAATATTTGCTTATCTCTCTTTTCGATTAAAGTAGGTTAAAAAGACATGATAGTTAGATGCAATACTGAGTCACAGACTAGTTCCTCTGCTGGAGGGGGAAAATTATATAAAGTACATTTTGGATCACTTAACAAAATGGAGTGCAAGTAGTAGATTAAAGTATTATATAGTGTTAAATTTATTGAAGATGAAAACTGTGGTTTAAGAATTAAGTCTTTGGTGTGGTGCCGCACTCCTGTAATCCCAGTGGTTTGGCAGGCTGAGGCAGGAGGATCACAAGTTCAAAGCCAGCCTCAGCAACAGCCAGGTGCTATGCAACTCAGTGAGACCCTGTCTCTAAATAAAATACAAAATAGGGCTGGGGATGTGGCTCAGTAGTTGAGTGTCCCTGAATTTAATCCCTGGTCCAAAAAACAAACAAACAAACAAACAAATAAATAAATAAAGTCTTTGCCAGGCACAGTGAAGTGCCTGTTTGGGAGACTGAAATAGGAGTACTTGAGCCTGGAAATTCTGGGTTAGCCTGGACAATATAGTGAGACCCAGTCATTTAGAAAAGATAAGATTTCAGTCTCTTAAAAATATCTCTATTCTTTGAAAATATATTCTAAAGTATTTAGGGTCAAAATCTGTGAATAAATATAAAACTCCCCCTCAAATGGTTCAAGGAAAAATCAATCTCTCTCTCTCTCTCTCTCTCTCTCTCTCTCTCTCTCTCTCTCTCTCTCACACACACACACACACAAAGTGTATATGGAAGACGAAAAAATGATAAAAGCAAATTGATGTACCTTTAAAATTTTTTTAACTAATTAATTAATCTGTTTATTTTTTAGTTCTGGGAATTGAACCTAGGGGCATTTAACCTCTAAGCCACACCCCCACCCCTTTTATTTTTTATTTTGAGCCAGGGTTTTGATAAGGTGCCAAGGCTGGCTTTGAACTTTCAATCCTCTTGCCTCAGCCTCTTGAGTTGCTGGGATTACAAGTGTGTGCCCTGACTCCTCCTACTTTGTAATATCAGCTGTAATATGATGACAAATAATCTTCACATTTTTTTTCACTAATTCATAAAAGAAAAAGATTTGAAAACACTAGATCTAATTGACATATAGAGAACATGCTTTATGTCAATCAATTTGATAATTTAGGGCTGGGGTTGTAACTCAGTGGTAGAGTGTCTGCCTAGCATATGTGAGACACTGGGTTCGATCCTCAGCGCTACATAAAAATAAATAAAAATAAAGGCATTGTGTCCATCTACAACTAAAAAAATATTTTAAAAAATGACATAAGAAGACAGTTGTGGTGGCAAATGCCTGTAATCCCAGTGACTCCCAAAGTTTAGGCAGGAGGATTGCAAGTTTGAGGTCAGCCTCAACAACTTAGGGAGACCCTCAAAATAAAATAAAAGTACATATATTCATACATACATACATAGAATTGGGGATGTAGCTAGATGGTAAAGTCCTGCTGTGTCCAATCCCCAGTACTAAGAAGAAGAAGAAAAAAAAATACATGAGAAGAAATAGGAAACTTGAATAGCCCTAAAGCAAGTACATTCTATTCATTATTAAAAATCTTTCTACAAAGAAAATTCCAGGCCTGGATGGCATCATTAGTAAATTATGTCAGACATGGGGGGAAGAAATATTACACAATTTTTTTTTCAGTAAATGAATGAAGACAAATATTTCCCAATTTTATTTCATGAGGCCAGCATTAGCCTAATAAGAAAGCAAAATAAGAAAGACTTTGTGAGAAAAGAAAACTACAGGACTGTATATAGCTCAGTCCAAAGAGTGCTTGCTTCGCATGCACAAGGCCCTGGGTTCAATCCCCAGCACAAACAAACAAACAAACAAACAAAAAACCCCCAACAACAACAGAAACAAAAATGAAGACTACAAATTAATGTCTGTCCTGGACACGAATGCAAAAATTTTTAACAATAATTCATTGGGCTCAAGTGAGTTTTTTTCCAGTGTAAAACTGGTATAACACTGAAAAATCAGTCATCCACTGTTAATCAATATAATTAGCCACATTAACAGAATAAAGGAGAAAAGTCATGCGATCATTTAAATGAAGCAGAAGAAGCATTTCATGAAATGAATCAGTCATTCATGATAAAAATGCTGAGTAAACAAGGAATAAAAGGGAATGCCTACAGACTAATTAAAAAGTACATATAAGGCTGGGTGTGGTGGTGCTAGCCTGTAATCTCAGAGATTTGGAAGGCTGAGACAGGAGGATTCCAAGTTCAAAGCTAGCCTTAGCAATTTACCAAGGCCCTAAGCAACTTAGTAAGGCCCTGTCTCAAAATGAAAAATAAAAAGGACTTGGGATATGGCTCAGTTGTTAAAAAAAGAAAAGCACCTACAGGTCTGGGGATGTAGCTCACTGGTAGAGCACACAGTACAAGGCCCTGGGACATGCACATATCCAAGCATCTTTAAAAACCCTACAACTAACTGGTGGAATTTTAAATTCTTTCTTTGTAACACTGAAAACAGGCAGGAATGCCCACTCTCATGTTTTCTATTCAACATTGAATAGAGGACATAACAAACGCAATACGTCAGGAAGAATAAACAAAAAGCAGCCAGACTGGGGGAAAATATGGAGTACAACTCTTTCCACCTCTGACTCCTTACCTCACGAGAGGTGGTGTACAAAATCCCACATGCTTTGAAGCTAGCACACACCCTGTGATCACCAGGCACCACAGCTGTGGGACCTCAGCAAGATATTGAAGCTCTCCTGGCCTCAGTTACCTCATCTGTAAACTGAGGTGGCTACACATATTGCTCAGTAAGTTAGCTTCCTATTACTATAGTACATGCCTGAGGTAATCAACTTATAAAGACAAAAGGGTTATGTTGGCTCACAGTTGAGATTTTAGTTCATGATCAGTTGATCCTATTTCTTTTGTGCCTACAGCGAGGCAACATATCATGGTGGGGGATATATGGCAGAGCAGAAATTCACCTTGTGACAAATATTTAGATGACATGATAAAGAAGAAAGATAATTGTAATGAATGTATTAAACTATTAAGTGAATTAATTAAGGTTGTTAGATACTAAGGTATTCTATAATCAATTATATTTCTATTATTAGCAAGAAACAGTTGGAAAATAAAATCAAAGCAAATTTTTAAAGGTATAAAATGAGCATAAAAGATATACCAAGCTTGTACTCTAAAAAGTGAAAAAACATTGGTTAGAAATATTGAAAGAAGTTTTATGTAAATGGAGGGATATACATACTTATAGAATGTAAGGATATTTATTCTCCCCAAATTTAATCTATGGATTAAATACAATACTTATCAAAATCCTTGAAAGCTTTTTTGTTTATAGATTTGGACAAAAAATATATTGGATTGCGAAGGGCCTAGATTAGCCAATTAAAATCTAAATAACCTTGAAAAGAACAGATTTGGAGGAATTATATTACTTTGTTTCAAGACTATCTATAAACTGAGAGTAATCAAATATTGTGATACGCATGAAGATGAGTTTCATATAGAAGAGAAAGTCCAGAAATAGACCCACATATTCATAGCTAATTGTTTTTTTTTTAACAAAGTAGATACTGAATGAGGAAAGGATAGCCTTTTCAGCAAATGATACTGAAACACCTATATGTTCATATAAAAAAGAAGTGAATCTTGACCTCTGTTTCATACCACCCACAAAAGTTAACCCAAACTGAACTAAAGACTTAATTGTAAAAGCTAAAACTAGTACAGAAAATGGGAGACAAAAATCTTTCCTCCCTTGGTATAGGCAAAGATTTGTTTTAAGATTCAGAAAGCACTAACCATAAAATGGAAAAATTGGGCTTAGTCAAAATTAAAATGTTTTCCACCTTTTAGGAAACAAAAAGGTGAGATGTAGATTCACAAAATATTTGCAAAATATATGTCTGGTAAAGGACTAGCATCTAGAATATATGAAGAACTTATAACTCAGAAATAGAAGACAAAACACCATATAAGATATAGTCCATGCTTATGTGTGTGTGTGATAAATTTTACTGTCATATAAAGATTTTACTGTTATGTATCACTAAAAAGAAAAGCCAAAAATTGGCAAAGATAAGAACAAATGTCATAATATGTGGAAATGAACCATTAACATCTGAAAGATACTAAAAATCTCTAACTACCAGAGAAATGCAAATTTAAACCATGAGGTACCACAACACATACTGGAATGGACAATGAAAAGTCTAATTATAACAAGTGTGGGCATCAACATGGAGTAAATTGAGCTCTTATACTTTGATGGTGGGAGTATAAGATGGCATCACTACTAGGAAACAGTTTGGCAATTTTTTTTTTTTTTTAGTTCTCAATGGACCTTTATTTTTGTTTATATATAGTGCTGAGAATTGAACCCAGTGCCTTACACATATCAGACAAATGCTGTACCACTGAGCCACAACCCTAGCCCAGTTTGGCAATTCTTATAAATTTAAGTGCATAATATACTTTGACCCAGAAATTTCATTTTTTATATTTGTCCAAGAGAAATAAACACACATGTCCACACAAATACTTGTATATGTCATAGTAGCTTTATTTATGACAGCCTAAAACTACATAATCTGAGTGGTCATTGTTCATTAAGAGAATGGATAAAGAATTTGTAGCATATTCATACAGGAGAATACTAACTACCCAGCAATATGAAAGAACAAACTATTGATGCATACAGTATTCAGACATGCTGATCAAAAGTAGTGAGACACAAAAATGCCTCTATGATTCTGTTAAATCAAGTTCTGTAAAACTAATCTGTTGTCACAGAAATGTGGTCAGTGCTTGAGACAGCAGTTGGGAAGGATTACCTTCAGTGGGGTATGAGGGAACTTTGGGGGTAATGGAACTGCTTTGTATCATATGAGGAAGGTTACATATGTATACACTTATCAAAACTTATCAAATTGTACATTTTAAGTGGTCACATTTTGTTATATGTGAATTACTCCTCATTTAAGGTTTATTAAAATATTTGATTGAAATAATCAAATCAGTACAGTGGCCATTATATTAAATATGAATAGATAACATGCCAGTAAAACAATGTTAGACCAGGATAAGAAACAAAACCTTACCAGGTCATATTTAGAACAAACAAACTTGAAAACTTGTTAATAAATGTGAAAGAGTTGGGTAAAGATCTGTTGGGCATGGTGGCATATAACCTGTAATCCCATCTACCCAGGTGGCTGAGTGAGGCAGGAAGAGCACAAGGTTGAGGTCTGCCTTGGCAACATAGTAAGACCCTGTTTGAAAAAAAAGAAAGTTGGTTGGGGGTGGGACGTGAGACTCAATGATAAAATACCCATGATACTGGAAAAAATAAAAATAAAAAAGTTGGATAAAGATCAAAGGCACAGACAAATAAAACAAAATTATGTAATTATTAATAATGTTAGATAAGTTGGTATTTAAGCATCAAACTAAGCAGGTATTAACCATGATAAAAGGGACATCTTTTGAGAGTCTAATAGTTATAAGCTTAGATGGCCAAATAAAGAAATCCATTAAGCAAAAATTATGTGAGAAATGTGAGAGTAGTCGTGTATATTTTCAGGACTCATGGTTGGTGGCACAGGCCCATAATCTCAACTACTAGGGTATAGGCTGAGCCAGGAGGATCACAAGTTTGAAGTAAGCCTTGGCAATTTAGCAAGATGCTCTCTCAAAATAAAATGTACAAAGGGTTGGGGATTTAAACCAGTGGTGGAACATTTGGCTAGTATGGGGGAGGCTCTGGGTTTAATCCCTAGGACCACTAAAAAAAAAAAAAATAGTTTTACAGAATTATATCTAGTAGATAAAATAATAAGAGTATATTATAAGAGTATAATGTTTTTAATTCACTATGTTTATATAAAGGAATAGTGGAAGTAGTGTTTTAGATTCCTGCAATAGCTTTTTTTTTTGGTACTAGGGATTGAACCCAAGGGTGCATAACAACTGAGCCACATCCCCAGCCCCTTTTATTTTTTATTTTGAGTCAGGATTTCCCTAAGTTGCTGAGACTGGTCTTGAACTTGCTGCCCTCCTGCCTCAGCCTCCCAAGTTGCTAGGATTTCAGGCATGTGCCAACCGGCAGATTTCCCTTCCTTCCTTTCCTTTCTTCCTTCCTTTCTTTCTTTCCCTCTCTCTCTCTCTCTTTTTTTTAATGTCCAAAGAACTTTGCTTAAAGTTTGTCAGTGTTCAAGGTACTTGATTAGAAGGAAAATCTTAACAGATGAAAAATTTCATAGGGCACATTATTGTGTAAAAATACAAATAAATTAGAAAAAAATAATTATGTTGATTCCTTTGAAACCTGCCTCCTGGAGGGTTTCCCTGTCCTATTTGTTTCTACTGTAGCATTATCCTGAGTGTATTCTTGATCTGAAAAACTGGTAGTGGCAAGGAGTTTATTTATTATTGATATTCCTGGCCTCATATTGTTGAAATGCCTTAATTACTGGGCCAAAAAGAAATACTAATTGTGGCTCAGTGGCAGAGTGCTTGCCTCGAACATATGAGGCACTGGGTTCGATCCTCAGCACCACATAAAAATAAATAAATAGAGATGTTGTGTCCTCTGCAAGTTAAACTAATTTTCATTGTTAACCACATTGTCAGTGATTTTTCCAGAAGGCTGTAACAATTCACAATTTAACCAACAATGTTTGAGAATATGCTATTCACATCCCCTCATGAACTATAGGTGTTTTTTTTTCCTTTTAAATTTTGCCAGTTTTTAACTTGAAATTCCCCTTTTTTAGTGAATAGCCAAATGGTTAGTGAAAGGTCAGAGAGGCTTGAAAGGGGAAGGCCAAGAAAAATCATCCTAAAATTTTTGGGGTAGAGGATTGGGAATTAAAATCAAATTTCATGAATGTATGATTTTGTCAAAATGAACTCAAGTATTATATATAACTATAATGCTCTAATAAAAAAATGAAAAAAATGAAATAGGCTGGATTTTGGAAAGAATCTTGGATTTTGATGCAGATGAATGGAAAACAATGAATGGTTTGTTAATATTTTCAGTGTCTGAGGAGGAGTGACGAGATGTCAGTAGCTGACCCAGAAAATAAGGGAGGCAGATCCAGAAGAGATTGGCTGTTTCAGAGAGGCTGACATTGTTGATAGAAGAGGGAGGGAAAATGATCTGGAAATAGCTTTGAGAAAAGAAATAGCATCCTTCTTAAATATTAAAAATTTCTGTGTAGCTAGAGACTCTAGAATACAAAGCATAAAAGAAAAAGTGAAGTAGGAAAATATTTTTATAGAAAATATTGTATATGTGGCATAATACATAAAAGGAACTCCTAAACATTAATTTGAAAAAAAAAAAAAGCTAGTAGCAAAGTAAGCAAAGAATATGAAATCTTAGTTCACAGAGGAGGAAATGCAGATGGCCAAAACATGAGAAGATATTCAGATATTAGGATTAATAGCAGTCAAAAGAATTAGATAACAGGGTCTGCCTATCATATTGGCAAGATCTAAAACTATTAAAAAAAACTAAGGCATGGCACAAGTATGGGAAAACAGGGGGTACTCTGCTTATGGAAGAATGGTAAATGGCCACTTCAGAAGCAGCAGCTAAATGGCCTTGATGGGTAGGTGGCTGGGTTCATTGTGTCTTGGGGTTTGTGTCTTGCGCTTACAATTATGCTGTCTTAAGTGTTACTGTTTTACTTCTAACTGTAACTATGTAGTCTTTTTCATATTTATAAATAAGTTCTGGTGGCCCTTTTTATTGGTACAAAGTAGGACTTCCATGTCTCAAAAAGATTTAAGCAGTTTTTTTTCATTTCATTTAAATGTGTGTGGCAAAATTTGTTCAATCTGAATATAACTGTGTAGTCATTTTCTACTATAACATGCATTGGTGTGCCCAATCTACTTAATTTGTAATATTTTGAGAACTAATAAATTATTAATATGAAATTCTGACAGACTTTTTGTTTTTAATTTGAATTACAGACTGACTGGATCTTCGGGGTTTGTAACAGATGGACCTGGAAATTATAAATATAAAACGAAGTGCACGTGGCTCATTGAAGGACAGTAAGTAGTAATGGCTGACTTTATTTTTAAGTTTATTTTTAGGATAGAGCTCAGTGTGACATTACTTTTCCTACAAATGAAATTAGTAATTTGTACCATAAAGTACTTAAAATATTTCTTACTTGATAACTTTTCATTTGACAAGTGATTTTTGATTTAAAAAAATTAAAAAAAAATTTTTTTTCTTGGCAATGCTGGAGATCGAATGCAAGACCTTGTGTAGGCTAAAGAAGCTCTCTACAACTGATGTATATATTCTAGCACCTTAATTTTCCTTGTTAATTTAAAAAAAGCTTCAAGTAGATTTAATAGAAATGAATTATACACAACAGAAATTTATATATTTTCAATGGCAATGGTTAAAAACTGCTAGAATATTTTTTAACTGTTTGCTTAGTGCCTTATGATATTATAATATTGTGTTTTTTCCTAAATACCTATTTTGTTATTGTGATGAAAAAAATCAGACTATCCATTCTTACATAAATGCCCATTCTCTGGACCTCATGTATCCCTCCAGCTTTTGCTTCCTTTTTTTTCCTTTTCTTCATGGTAGATTGTTATGGCATATTTCTTAGACTTTTTTAGTCTGTGAACCTCTTCATACTCTTTACCTTTGAGGATTCCAAATAACTTTAGTTTATGTGGGTTATATCTATATCTATTTATGTTTTGTGAGTAATATACTGAATATTTATGTGAAAAATACTATTTAAGAATTTATTTAAAAGTAACAGCTAAAAACCCAGTACCTAAATGCCACATTAATGGGGGCGAAAAAACTACTTCTTATATTTCAAGAAACTTTTGTGAGAAGAGTGACATTGTTTTCCATTTTACTAATCTCTTCAATGAACTCATTCTCATCAGAACGTTTATGTTTTGCTTTGTTAAATATGGGATACTAAGCAGATTTAAATCTGCTTAATATTTTCCCATGAGAGGGAAATATTAAATATTTGAGAGATGTAGGTAGAAACAGGTTTATCTGTTTTAGGAAATGGGAATTTCATGGATTTTTGTCTAGGTGCAAAGCATAAACAGGAAGGTGAAATTGGAAGGTTTGAAATAGTCCCTGAAAATTAGTGATTGTGGAGAGGGAGAGGGAGATAGTAGTAGGACTGCTGGCAGAATCCAAGTGTCACGTGAAGTGCTGAGCAGAGATGGGTACTGGAAGCAGTCTGCCTGGTGGCAGGACTTCTCCAGGACAGCTCAGTTTTCTTTGGATTCAATCTAAGTCAAAACTGATAAATGTTTTCTTGTAGACGAGGGCTTTTGCCAGGCAGTGCCACGAAGAGGCAGAGGGCAGGCAAGTTTAGAGAACTGACAGGTGTGTTTGTGAAATGAAGAGTGTGGAATCTGAAGTTGAATAAGAAAGGAAGTGTGAAGTGGAAGGGCTAATGCATTGGTCAGAGGCTGTTAAACACTGGCTGTCCTAGACTGCTAAATGGACTGCAAAGCCCCAGGCGTCACATCTGTTTTGTTTCCCATTGCATGTTTAATGCCCTCTTGGACATAGTAAGTACTAAGTGAGTCTTTGACAAATGGAGGAATGCTGTTTATATACTATTTCTTTTCTTGTAAATTCTTTTTTTCTCCAATGTTTAATAGTTATGATAATTATCAATTACTATTTTTGTTTTTGTTTTTTTTTTTCAGGCCAAATAGGATAATGAGACTTCGTTTCAATCATTTTGCTACAGAGTGTAGTTGGGACCATTTATATGTTTATGATGGGGACTCAATTTATGCACCACTAATTGCTGCCTTTAGGTAAGCTCAGTCATATAAATAATCGGTTATCATTATATTATTTCTGAATTTAAATCTCTGCCTTGCATTGCTTTCTTATAGGATTCACTATAATATCACCTAATACATTCATTTGATGGAATGAGTACTAAGTTTGGAGTCCATTCGTTTATGTGCTAGTCCTGACTTGGTTCTTGGGCTTCTGGATTGGTTTCTGGGCATATTGCTTGATCTTTCTTCAGTTTCCTAATCTGTAAAGTTATGATAGTATTATCAAGTTTATCTGCTCTTCATTGTGGGGGTGAAGTTTACTTTTTTAAAAAATGTATAAATGTGAGTAATATACTGAATATTTATGTGAAAACTTTAACTCAGAAACCATGCCCATCTTGTTCTTGTGTTTTTCTCATTGCTTAGGTTCACAGGAATTATTTGTTGAATTAAAGTCTGGTTATAATTGTATGCATGTGTGTGTGTATCTGTATTTCTGTCTGGGTGAGGAAAACTTTTTAGAAGAATACACTTATACATGAGAGGATCTTAAAGTATATTTTTCTAAACTGTATATCCCTATGGAACTATAGTGCTTAGTTTTACATGTGAAGCTGACTTTGTAGATTTTGTTCCTTGAAAGATTTTATTTTCTTGACTTTAAAAAAACCAACAATTTTTTTTTGTGTTATTTATTTGGTGTTAGTCCAATTGATGTCTCACATGAGTAAGAGAGGCAATAAAGAGTACATAAGGAGTGAACGGCCAAGAGGTTAGGGGACTGATGTGCCTTTGTATTTCTCCACGCTTTTTGCTTAGAAGGCTTTCTGGACATAACTTTGAGCTGAGACTGTAGGCTATTTTCTGGTATTTATTTTATTGGTACTGGGGGATTTTAACCCAGGGGTGCTTTACTACATCTGCAGCCTTTTTTACTTTTTATTTTGAGACTGGGCCTCATGAAGTTGCTGCTTGACCTCAAACTTGTTATCTTCTCACCTCAGTCTCTAGATTGGCTGGTATTACAGAAGTATACCACCATACCCAGCTATGTTTGGATATTTAAAGGTTCATGTACAGGGCCAAAGAACAGACCTTGGATAGGTCTGCTAAGCATTTAAGTCGTGATGATACTACCAAGTTTACCTGCTGTTGACTAAGAGCAAGTGTTGGGCCCATATACATTTATGTCAGCCTTTGAAATATGCCTTGTATTATAGCAAGAGACATCTCAAACTTTAGCAAAGCATGAAAACTTAAGTATGCTGTTAGGAGAACATAGTACTTGCTGTGGATTCACGTGTTACTTAATTTGTTAACTAGAATTCATGGAGCCTTATTAAGTGCCAGGCATTTTGAATTAGCTTGTCAGTATCCCTTGTAGGAACATGTGCCAAGTAGATGTGTGTAATTTCATGGTTTCCCCAAACTGTGTATTCAATGAGCAGACATGTGCATTGAAATAGAAACAAGTAAACTAATAGGAAGCAGTGCTTGTTCTAATCAGTGATATTTAAGAGAAGCTGAAGTATATGTACAGAGAGTTGTTTAAGTGATACTGATTATATTAAAATTTAACCTATGGCATATTTGACTTTTAATTTCCTAAAATTAAAATAAAACAGTATGCAAACAATTGGAATTTACCTGAAACACAAAACCCTTAAAGCACTGGTGTGCAAAACAATTTCAAATAAGAGTCTCTCCACAAGATGATTTGTATAGGAATGGAGTGCAGTTGGGACAAGAGGACTTTGGGTAGAGGATTCAACCAATTGGTGATATGCTGAGGGTCCAGAGTAGAGGGAGGCTGGCAGCAGGATGTTCAGTCAGGACCAAGAAACAACAAAAAGAAAAAAAACTAAGCAAGATTCAGAAAATCTGTCTGCCCAAATCTCTTGAGTACATCATTCAAATGCTCTAGAACGCAGCTTCCGAAACTGAAAATGAAGTTGTTTTATTGTGTTAGTTTAACCTGTATTCTCTCTGGGCTTATTGTAAACTATGTTTTATTTGACTTCAAACCAGTAGATCACATTTATCTTTTATATATTGGATTTCTAAATAAAATCACTTTAACAGAATTGCATTACCATACAAATATGAGAACCACTAAAGCAATTTAAGACTCTTGCAGCACTATGATTTGTTGGGTATTCCACAGGTGCATGAGTACCTTGTGGTGCAGGCATTCTGCTAGGGTATATAGGTAGGAGATACAAAGGTGGTTGTGGTGATTCAGAAGGACAATGATTTTCCTCCCTGAGAACATTCTTCAAAAGAACACTGTTCCTTTTAGAGTTATTATTATTTCAATATATTTTTAGTTGTTGATAGACCTTTATTTTATTTATTTATATGTAGTGCTGAGAGTTGAACCCAGTGCCTCACACATGCCAGACAGGTGTGCTACCGCTGAGCCACAACCCCAGCCTTAGAGTTATTATTTTTTGAAGCAAGTAAAATTGTGATGATGCAATTGTTAAAAGACTGTGAACCGAGAATACCTTCTGAAAACAGGCCGAGTCTATCTACTTCTATGATTTTTTACAATTGATTCTAAACAATGATGGTCTGTGTTTAAAATATAAAATCATGAGCAACCTGAGGGCAGGCCATTTTTGATTTGCTCCAGTTTAATAAGTAGCTACAGCCCAGGCTGCACCTGCACTTACCAACTTCCCATTGGAGGCTGCTCAGGGTGACAGCTGGGGCAAGCCTGTAGCATCCCTTCCTCACCCACAGGCCTTCCTTTGTCTCATGTGCTGAAGGAGGCTGTGTTTGTTCATTTACTCTGTAAAAGTTTATTTTTGTCTTAAACCAGTTGTTTTGCTTTCACACTGGGAGAAATCCACACACTGAGAAGCTGTCACAGTTTCAAGTTTATGAAGCAAATAGTAGCAAATACCTAAGTCTCCCTGACAGTGGGAAAGCTGATCCACTTTCTCCAGTGGTAAAGTCATGCATCCTGCATATATATATATATATTTATTTATTTATTTATTTTAATAGAGAGTGAGAGAGGAGAGAGAGAGAGAGAGAGAGAGAGAGAGAGAGAGAGAGAGAGAGAGAGAGAGAGAGAGAATTTTTTTAATATTTTATTTTTTAGTTCTCGGCGGACACAACATCTTTGTTGGTATGTGGTGCTGAGGATTGAACCCGGGCCGCACCATGCCAGGCGAGCGCGCTACCGCTTGAGCCACATCCCCAGCCCCATCCTGCATATTTAAATGTCCCCACCATATGAAGAAGGCCACCAGCTATCACTTACTGAGCACCTCCTAGTGGGAGGCTTAAGCCCTGCATATGCTCCACCAATTTGATCCTCATGATGTCACTGTGAGCTGGACAGGATTCCTCCTATGTGCATTTGAGGAAATTGGAGCTTAAAGATGTTAGTGACATGAAGCAAGGATTGGAGCTCAAGTAACTTTGATCCTGAAATTCATGCTGGACTAATAGAGAGTGCAAGGACCTCCCACTTGTGACTGCAGTCCCAGATCTTTTCTGGAATGTGCCTATATTTCTTATGGGAAGATTGCTTTTGACATACTTGTTTGTAAGAGGCCCTGCCCTTGCAAGTACTTATCCCTTCAACATTCTGGTACAGATGGAGCATCCCTAATTCAGAAATCTGAAATGTTCCAAATCACAGAAGTTTTTGAATGCTGACATGATGCCACGAGTGGGAAGTTCCACACCATGGAACTTTGTTTTATGCACAAAATTATTAAAGATATTATATAAATAATCACCTTAAGGTTATATGTCTGGAGGGTGTACATGTAATGTAAATCAGTTTTCTGTTTCTGTTTGTGTCCTTTCTCCAAGATATTTCATTATGTATATGCAAATATTGCCAAATCTGACAAAATCTGAGATTTGAAACACACGTGGTCCCAAGCTTTTGGATAAAGGCTGCTCGACCTCTGTGTAAAGTGAATGAAAACGTGGTGATGGCAGAACTTTCACTTAAGATTCTGACCAAATGTCACATCTTCTGAAAGCCCTCCCAACTGCCTTTCTAACCCAGTACCTCCTGTTCTCTTCTCTGCCCTGTTTCCCTTCATGGTTTGATCTCTGCCTGGCCTGTGTGAATACACACTTGCAGTAAGGATGTGTCAGGGCTTATTTATTTCTCTAACTGAACTCCTTGAGGGTAGGGACATTGTCTATTTCACTGTCGTTATCCTTATACCTAGAACAGAGCCTCCCATGTAGTAAGGACTTAGTAAATATTTGTTAGTTGAATACCTGGTAGAAAATATGTCAGTGTTTTCTGGACACCCCTGGGGTGCCTTCTGAGTGTTAGGTTTCCTAGAGTTCTCTTTCCATATTAAAAATTAAATGGAAATCCCATGCCCTCTTGTCTTCATTCCACACTTATGTAGTCTTCCTGCACTTATATACGTTCAGGTAAATGGTACCCAGATTCTAGGCCTGTTGTTTTGCACCTTCCTGCCCCATCAGAATGCCAGGGTGAGCTCCTGATGCCCAAGGCCTCATTCAGCAGCTCCCTGTGGATGAGCACTTTGATGCTTTCAACGTGTTCCCATCTGAGTGACGCTGCAATTAGGATTCTTGTATATTTTCTTTTGTGAATGAGAGCAAGTATTTCCTCTATAAAGAAAGAGAATCACTAGGTCAGGGTGAATGGGCATTTAAGATGATTATGACCCTGAGGTGGGAGTTTACCTGGTGTGTGCTCTAGGAAGGGAATGGGGTTAAGAGTGAGTAAGTGAAGGGGAGAGTACTAGTTGATGTTCATCATCAGTGGGAGTGTGTGCAGCAGATTCCATGGGAGTTGGTAAGGACCTAGGCACTGGCTGAATGTGATGGTGGGGGAGGTGAATTGATAGTGGGAAAGTCAGAGCACGTGAAGAAATGCAAATGGCAAGTAGACATAGGAAAGTTGTTAACTTCAGGAGTAGAAAAGAATGCAAAACCATAATAAGTCATGTAGTAAATTAGCAAAGCTAACTTAGAACTGGTAATCCTTATTGTTGGTGGTGTGAGGTGGTGTGCTCAGACAATCTGGATTGATCAGACAGGATTTCAATTGAGCATCTCACTTCTGGAAAATAAGACCCTTCGATTCAGTCAGTTTTTTCCTTACCTGGATTTATTGGCCCCAAAGCAGTACTTAGTTAGAATATTATGTCCTGGCCTCTGAGTGAGGTCCTTGGGAGAGCCTAGGGAGCTTTTAGTGACAGGGAAGGCCTGTGGTATGCTATGTGTAAAATCGAACATAAAATGCCAGTGGTATCAATTAGGGAAAGAAAATGCATCAGAATGCCAGTAGTGTCAGAGTTTTGGGTTTATCTAGCTTCTTCATATTGTTATGTAAGTAAATATTTTATGTCTTCCAGTACTATAGATTTTTCATTTATCAACTTATAAAGTTACTACTTTATGTGATTGTGAAGATTTAGAGAATTATAAAAAGATGTATCAAAATAGAACTATTGATTTCAAATTTTATTAGAAATGGAACCCAGAATAAAGGAAACCTAGCAAAAGAAGGACAACTAATAGGGTAACTGTGTGCTTCCATCACAGGAATTCACCCCTCTTCCTGCATGTGCTTTCTAAAGTTGTAAAGATGAACTTTTGAATTGTCTCTGCTACAGTTTAACACAGCTAACATTGTGCTATAAGAAATGTGCTTTCATTTCAGTGGCCTCATTGTTCCTGAAAGAGATGGCAATGAGACGGTTCCCGAGGTGGTTGTCACATCAGGTTATGCCCTTCTGCATTTTTTTAGCGATGCCGCTTATAACTTGACTGGATTTAATATCACTTACAAGTAAGATATTTAAATCTAATATTTGTGATTTTATTTAAATGAAATGTTTTAATAATAATGATATAATAGTATAATAATATTAAAATATTGAGGACTTACACTGTGCTAGGAATTTCAGTAAGCAGGTTACATGGGTTTCTCATTTAAAGTTTTTTAATATATTTTACAATTAAGGAAATGGGTGAAAAGGTTAAATAAGTTGTTAATATAAGTGTTGTTGTTGTTGGTGGGGCCATAGTTTAAACCCAGGTGTTGCTGCTGTTGAGCTTCTCCTGGAAGAGAGGGGCATTTCTTGCTAATGGATAAAAACATTGGGATTTTTTTGGTAAGTACAATTTAATAAATATTAACAGTTGCCATGTACTCAGTAGTAGAACAAGTCTATATTTTTGAAGTATCATGATAATTCATTTATCTGCCCCCTTTATGTTATTTCTAAGCACTATCTATATAGTTATCTTAAGCCATGTTAATAAGAGATATATTATGGTTAAACTCACACCTTGTTACAATAACCCTGCTTCCATTCCATCTGAAATGGGTCAGCTTACTAAATAATTTAAAATATAAGATTTTGGGCAATAATCTTAAGTTTTACAAATTTTCAGAGATATTCAGAGGGCTACTGGTACTATGAGTGTAGTTGGAAGTTTGTCCTCTTCCTTCCCACACTTGCAAACATGAATTTGGAAGTTGTAGCGCTTGTCACTAGTGGGCTACCGAGAAGAATAGGATAGTTGTCCCAGACTTGAGGAGCTAAATCTGAACAAATGTGATCAAATCTCTTCTCTCCTTGTGATTTCTTTAATTTTATGAGTTACTTGTTTTTTTGCCCTATTCTCATGAGCCTCCACCAGGGTGGGTTTGAGCTCACATGCCCAAGCTGTGCAGTGTGGAGGGACCCTTTTTGGGTTGAGTGGTAAACACTGCATTTATGCTTGTGAATGAACTGAAGAGACAGGGAGATCCTTAAGCCTTGTGTAGGAGGAAGTTCTGCCAAGTTCATTGGCGTGTTGGTTTGTGTTGACTTAGCTTTTTCACTGTCTTTATAGTTTTGACATGTGTCCGAATAATTGCTCAGGCCGAGGAGAATGTAAGACCAGCAACAGCAGTGGCAGTGTGGAGTGTGAATGTTCTGAAAACTGGAAAGGTGACGCGTGTGACATTCCTTACTGTACAAACAACTGTGGTTTTCCTCATCGAGGCATCTGCAATTCAAGTGATGTCAGAGGATGCTCCTGCTTCTCTGAATGGCAGGGTAGGAGCTTCTTTCTCTTGTTTTTCTTTCAGTTCACAAATTGTTTCTAGTTTCATACATTATTCGTTAACCTTATTCTTAGCATCTGTACAACTTATGTTCATCATATATCAGGGGTCATGTAAGCTTTCTCCTCCCTTTATGCGGTTTCCTACAAATCTTTTAATGTCTCACCTATGTGGTTGTGGTCTCCTTAGAATTGTGGAGAGGTTTTCCATTTTGCAGTTCATTTATGAAAGTTTTAAGAACCTGGTCTCAGCCATAAGAGGACACAGCATAGAACCAAGTTGGGAGATGGGACAAGAGCTGACAATAATGCTATTTCCCCTAAAACTTTCTCCATGTTCTGAGAAAATTGATTATGCATTAGAATCTTAAAGCAGTCACCTAAAGTTATTATCTAGAGAAATAGCTTGTTAAAGGTGCTTTAGGGGACTCCATAAGGACTAAGGGCAGTTGTTGATTTGATGACTTTGTTTATATACTTATTCCTTCCTCAGAACCTTTTCATTTTAAAAGGAAATGTGTGTGTTTACATGCTTTCATCTGTTGGGTTGGGTGATAGTAAGTAGTTAACAATTGGCATGTTTGAGTACCAATTTTTAACTACTTGCAAAGAGTGTAGCAGAAGCCAGACCTTACATCTGTTGTTGTGTCTTACCTCTGTTGAGTTCTTTGCTTTACTAGAAGATGGGTAGTTTTTTGTTGTTATTGTTTGTTTGTTTTATTATCACTCCTAGGTCTAGTTGTTACATTTTAGGTTTTTCAATTTGAATTAATAATTTCTTTGTGTAGTCTTCCCACCAGAAGCTGATAAAGTAGGACTTTTGATACTGAAATACCTACATTGGATATGGTCAAGTCATTATTAGAAAGTATATGATTTTAAATTTTATTAGGGATTCTTCGATTAATACTGTGAGTGAATTAAAACCACAAAGAAATTTGTTTGAAATACAGATGCTAAATTAGAGACTAAATATTCTTTAGAAAAATTTCGCATTTATATGTTTAAAATGAAGTGCAGTAAACTTTCCAGGTGCATTTAGTGAAGCTAATTTATTATGTTTTATTAGGACCTGGATGTTCAGTTCCTGTGCCAGCTAACCAGTCATTTTGGACTCGAGAAGAATATTCAAACTTAAAGCTGCCCAGAGCATCTCATAAAGCTGTGGTCAATGGAAACATAATGTGGATTGTTGGAGGATATATGTTCAACCACTCAGATTACAGCATGGTTCTAGCGTAAGTTATTGTAAAATTTTTTGTAAGAAGTTTAGTTTTTCATTTTTACAATTAAGCATAAATAAACAAAAGGAAAAGAAATCATCTGTCCTGTTACTAAAAAATCTTCCAAGCCTTTTCAGATATACTTAATCTTTGAAATTGAGCACCACAATACATTGTTCGTTAACCTTATTCTTAGCAAAAAAACTTTTTTAGTAGTTGTAGATGGACAGAATGCCTTCATTTTATTTGTTTATTTTTATGTGGTGCTAAGGATCAAACCCAGTTCCTCACACATGCTAGGAAAGCACTATGCCACTAGCTATAGCCCCAGCCCCAGCCCCAAAGAATTCATTTTTAAGCCATGTGCTAATTTATCATTTTGAGATACTTTTTCTGGTATTTTACTTTATTTGTTTATAGTCGGCTATATAAACAGGGGAGTATTTTATGTGTTAATTGAATTAATAGTTGTAGGGAGACTTACTTTTAGAAGAAATTTGTAAATACTTACTCATTGTGATTTTGTGATGTGAAAGTTTATTTTAGGCCCTTTGTGTTAATGAAGATTATAAAACACCAGCATCTATTTTTCAAGATAGAAATATGGGACTCATGGCATAGTTTCTGAGTTCTATGAAATACAGTCACTAGTCCAGAACAATAGGATAGCAAAATAAACACCTGAGTGCCTGGAAGGAGGTTTTAAAGTTTAAGGCTAGCATGGCCAGCTTTGTGAGACCCTGACTCAAAATGAAAAAACAAGAGTCTGGGGATGTACCTTAGTGGTAGGGTGCCTAGTACTGTGAAACAAACAAACAAACAAACAAACAAAAGACAAATGAGCAACATCTGTAAGAAAATTTTGTCTGAAGGTTTACTGTCAACTGTGTGGGGCAGATCTGTTGATGGCTATAAGCCCTGCATGGGTCACTTTCTGTGCAGGAGTGAGTAGCACAGAAGAGCAGCAGTGGGAGGCCCGTAGCATCCAGAATGGCTGTAAGGTACTCACTCATGGGCTTAGCAAACCATGTTGAGAGCCACAGCTGGGACTGCAGGATGTTGTATATTCTAGTAGCTGAGTAAGCTCAAGGGATCCATAGTAGAATTTGAAGGGTCTGGAGCAGTTTGTGCTGTATTTATTCTCAAAGTGAACCAGCCAAAGTTTCTATCTTTCTTTAACTGCCCAGCCACAATTTCTTTGCAGGAGCAAGTCCATACTGAGGAGAAATGCTGAGAATAGAATTCATAATGAACAGGACAGGGATAGTGGAGACTAAGTGAGAGAAGGTTCAGTGAGAAGGGAACAGAGTGAGGTTTCTCAACATGGGAACTGCCATCTGTGTGAACATTCCATTGCAACAGCAAAGAGTGAGCTGAAGAGCTGAGAAGGTAGAACTATCCTGAAGCTACCCTGTGAAAACACAGGGAGAAGCAGTTTTTAAAAAAAAATTTTTAGGGGCTGGGGATGTGGCTCAAGCGGTAGCGCGCTCGCCTCGCATGCGTGCGGCCCGGGTTCGATCCTCAGCACCACATACCAACAAAGATGTTGTGTCCGCCGAGAACTAGAAAATAAATATTAAAAATTCTGTCTCTCACTCTCTCTCCTCTCTCACTCTCTCTTTAAAAAAAAAATTTTTTTTAGTTCTAGATGGACATAATATCTTTGTTTTGTTTATTTTATGTAATGCTGATGATAGAACCCAGTGCCTCACCTATACGAGGTAAGCTCTCTACCACTGAGCTACAACCCCAGCTCCAGGGAGAAGCAATTTTACTTAAAAATATCAAGGTTAAATATCATGGAAAGTTCTTATCAGAAAAAAGAGAGTATGGAATAAAATAAGCCCCTTCATTAAATATAGAAAAATATAAAACTGATGAAAATTACAATATAGTATTCCAAAACAAGCTAAGTATATAGTATGCAAGAACAATCTAATCAGAACTAGAAAAATTCAGAAATTTGATTGTTTGTTTGTTTGCTTTTTTTTTTCTTTTTTTAGTACATTCTGAGATCTTTTTAAAAAAATTTTATTTATTTATTTTTTAAATTTTGACACAAGGTCTCACTAAGTTGGTGAGATTGGTTCTAACTTGCAGTCCTCCTCCTTCAGCCCCAGAAATTGCTGGGAGGATTATAGGCAGTTACTGTCATGCCTGGCTGGAAGTTAAGAATTTTATTTTTTAAATTAAAAAATATTGTTTAGAAGTTAAGAATTTTAGATTCCAAAATAATTTCAGAATTGAAGACAAGCTTGAAGGACACAGGGTTTATAAATGCTTTAGAAATAGAATATGAAAAGAGGGATTTTTGTTTTTAATCATAAAGAAATGAAGGTTACTTTCCCATTTTTACAGTAAGTACAGTTAAAAATCCTGGACACTAAGACATGAGAAACAAACATGGGACAATAGAAATAGAGGAAATCAAAAGACACTCTAAAATGAAGGAAAATGTAATTTGTTTGCAGTAGACTTTTCCCATAACAGTGATAAAGGAAGGTCTCTAAACAGAAATGAAACGAAAAAAGGAGTCTCAAAACCTCAGGAATAGAACAGAATGAAAAGAGCAAATATGCTGGAAAATGTAATCAATTTTTTTCCTTCTCTTGAGTCTTTTTAATTAAATTTAATGACTAATAAAAGTATTATAGTGAAATAACTTTTTGCAACTTAGAATAACTCACCAAAAATTTGTGAAAGAATATGTGGAAAATACACTGAACTATTGCTGCTATTTTTTCTCTTGTTGTTAACAGGAAATTTATTCCACCTAGTTGAGCAACTGTCAGTCTCTGAGATTGTTTCCTCTGTGTAAAATGAGGAATGGTAGATTGAGGAGTGGGGTTCTTTTTTTTTTTAATATATATTTTTTCAGTTGTAGATGATCACAATATCTTTATTTTTATTTTGTTTGTTTTTATGTGGTGCTAGGGACTGAACCCAGGGCCTCACGCATGCAAGGCAAGTTCTCTACCCCTGAGCCACAACCCCAGCAGGAGTGGGATTCTTTTCTGAGTTACTTTTAGCATCTTATACCAAAAAGATGATCTCCTTACCCCCAAATCTGAAAATTAGATGGAACTTGCATCGCATCTATTTAATATTCTCCCCTTAACACTATTTGAAAGCATATTTCCTGTTTTCTTTAAATGTTTTTCTTGGTTAAAAAAAATGCATACATTTTTATAGAAAACAAGCTCTTTCTTTCTTTCTTTCTTTTTTTAAAAAATATATTTATTTATTTTTATGTGGTGCTGAGGATTGAACCCAGGGCCTCCCACGTGCTAGGCAAGCGCTCTACCGCTGAGCCACAATCCCAGCTCCCCAAAAAATGTTCTTTCTGAAAGACCATCACTTTCCCTACTAATCATGCTAAAACTCCAAAATGAATATTCTGAATTACCTTGGATGTTTTCTTGCTCTTATTCCTGATATTAATGATATCTCTTGTCTCCCAGCTGCTTAGTCAAGCTAAAATCCTGAAGTTTTCCATTAATTTCTTTCTCCCCTTTGAGTACTAGGTCAAGACCAACAGGTACACTTTCAAAGTGTCTCTCAGTAAAACTGGTCCAATCTCTGTTTCCATGGTTGCTGTGTTAACTCAAACCCTTTAATTTCTGATCAGAGCCCTGCCATTGTCAGGTGAGGTTATTGTCCCACCAGATTCTTTTCTTTCTCCATACCATAGACACAAAATACTTTCTTTGGCTAGAACACATTTCCTAAATATGAATATAAAATCTCCTCTTATTTTAGTTGGTTTTGGTTTTATTTTTTTTTTTTAACACAGATTTAAAGCAATTTCATGTGTATTTCTTCAGTAGAGTTGTCTGCACTGGGAATAGTGCAAATAGCACTTAGAGATCTTTCAGGAGATTGATCATACAGAGTTCCCCCTTCCCCACTCGGGGAAATACAGTGATCAGTCTCTGCTCCCTTTGCCAGACAACCCAGAGAAAGCTCCATAGTTATTCAGGGGTAATCCTGTCTCTGCAGCCCACTCTTTCTCAAGCACATCTTTAGTGTGGGGACCTCCTAAACTGTGTCTTTTATCAGTAACTTCAGTCCCTCCACATGATTGCAATTCTAAGTATTCTACATTCCAGCCACTCTCTTCTGTGATAGACACTGTTGGTGCCCACGTTCCAATACCCTTACCTGACTGGTACACCCAGTCACCAGCTGTGGTGAAAGTTTGTTGTCAGCTCACAGCTGCCTCCTTCTCTGAAGTATAGACCTAGCAGATTGGAGCCGTCTTACCCAGAAATACCTGGAAGGCTATGCCCTGTAGCTGGTACAGACCCTAGTAGAGCGACTGATCATTCCAGGTCACCTGGGACTCTCCGAGGTATAGCACTGAAAAACCTTGCATCCCAGGAAACTCCTCAGTCCTGAGCAAACTGGGGTTGTAGTCAACATAGTCCCAGCCAATGACTGATTGACATGGATGTTCAAGAGCCAGACCCTGCTTCTACTTGGGAAGACTGTGGTGTCATTTCTGCTCCAGTGGTTACCTTGAGATGGTGCTAAAACCAGATCTCAGCTGAGAGCATATCTGCCTTGCTTTTGTTTCCACTGTATCTTGATTATCTCACTCCTGACTTGTTTATCCAGAGAGCATTCCCTTGATGAGTCACTTGCCCTAGAATCCCATTTCTCTGCTTGCAGGGAACCGGACCTGAGATACTTTCTAATCTTTCCAGATTTTTCTTTGAGTACCCTGCCTCCAACCATCTTTGACCCTCAGAAGGGTCCGTAATCCATTGACTCCCCCTCTCCCTCTTCTAGTCTTCTGTTCTACTGTCATACCTCCTTTTCACATTTCAAATCTCCACAGCCTTTTTCTCCTATTTTCCGAGCTAATGGCTTGGCTTCGTTTCTGATTTGAAAAATAGAGATCTTCAGAAAAGGATTTGCCCAAACTCCCACCACCACATTTTCCCTAACTATATCTGTACAGATTTATTCTTTCTGTTCTGTTTTTCTAGATCAATGGTGGTCAATAGAAGTTTGGAGCCTGATGGAAATATTGTGTATTTGCTGTCATATTGCAGCTACATGTGGTTATTAAGCACTCAGAATGTGATTGGTGTGACCCTGTAGCTGAAGTTTTGATTGCCCATTCTTAGTCTTTGTCTTGTTAGATCTCGAACCAGTATTTTGTCTACAATCTCTTGATTTTTTTTTCTAATTACTTATTCCTTTACAGACTCTTGAGCTGGTTCCTCTTCATCTGACTGTTTTCTGAATGCTGGTACACCCCAGGGCACAGCCCTTGTTCTGCCTGTGGCTATGTATTCACTCTCTTGGTGATCTCATGTGATAACTTGGCCTTTATGCTGGTGACTCCCAAATTTATAGCTGCAGCTTAGACTTTTCACCTGAATCCATATCTTAAATTCTTGACACCTCAATCTATTATGTAATAGGAACTGAAAATGCAACATATCCCAAGTGATCTTTCTGGCTAGCCTGCTTCCCCACCCCCCCATATCCCTGTCTCAGTTAATGAGTACTTCAGCCTTCTGTTCACTTCATCCAGAAATCCTTGCCTTATTCTGGACTTCTTGTTCTTTCCCACAGCATATTGACACATATTGTTTTCTTGCTGCATAACAAATTATCACAAATTAGCATGCCTGTAATCCCAGTGACTTGGAAGGCTGAGATAGGAGGATCACAAGTTTGAGGTCAGCCTCAGCAGTTTCGTGAGGGCCTAAGCAGCTTAATGAGACCCTGTTTCCAAATAAAAAATATGAATGGCTGGGGATATTGCTTAGTGGTAAAATGCCCCAGGGTCAAATCTCCTAGTACCCCTGCCCAACAAAACATAAATTTAACAGCTTGAAACAGCTCAGTTTTCTTATCTGACAATTTCCATTGGTCTGAAGTCTGGTTCTGTGCATTTAAGGTGTCAGCTGGCCTACATACTCATCTAAATAAGGAGGATTCACTTCTAAGCTTCTTCAGGTTGCTTCCAGAATGAGTTTCAAGTGGTTGTAAGGCTGAGGGTCCCAACTTCCTGCTGACTGTCAGCTAGAAGCTGCCCTCAATTCCTAGAAGCTACCTTCAATTTCTCGTCACTTGGACCTAACTGATATGGCTTCTTATTCCTTCATCAGGACACAAAAGGGTCTTGTCTGAGTCTGCTAGCCAGGTGGATCACAGAAATGACATCCCATCATGTTTTCCATATGGTTTGGTTAGAAGCAATTCAGTGATTCTGCTCACTGTGCAAGGGAGGTGATTATATAGCTGGATGTAAACACCAGGAAGCAGGGATCCCAGGGGGATTAAACCCGTGTGTGTGTGTGTGTGTGTGTGTGTGTGTGTGTGTGTGCGCGCGCGCGCGCGCTTGCCACGTAATGTCAACAAATCTTGTTAATGCTGCCTTTAAAATATTCTCCAAGTCTAACTTCTAGTGTTGCCACCATGAAAAGGAAGGGTAAAGTTAAACTTGTGAAAATGATTGTCCCTTCCACTTTCATGTTACATATTTATAAGAGCTGTATATGTTACCATTTATGTGTTTTATCCTTGCATCTGACATCATTCCCCTCTCTTGCAGCAAGAAATCTGGGAGTTGCTTTGATGCTCCCTACTTCACCTTCTTGTACCATAAACTCTTCTTAAGTTTCATCAACTCTGTCATCTATATTTTATTACCAGAGATTAAACCTAGGGTACTTAACCCCTGAGCCATATCCCCAGACCTTTTTTATTTTTTAGTTTAATCATATATATATATATATATATATATATATATATATATATATATATATATATATATTTATTTATTTATTTGTAGGTGAGCACAATACATTTATCTATCTACCTACCTACCTATCTATCTATCTATCTATCTATGTAGTGCTGAAGATTGAACCCAGTGCCTCACATGTGCTATTCAAGTGCTCTAGCTATACAACCCCTGCCTCTTTATTTTTTATTTTGAGACAGGGTCTCTCTGAGTTGCTTAGGGCCTCTCTAAATTGTTGAGGCTGGCTTTGAATTTGTAATCCTCCTGACTCATCCTCCTCAGCCTTTGGGATTACAAGCATGAATCACTATGCCTGGCATATTTATTATTATTATTTTTTGATACCAGGGATTGAACTTGGGGGCACTTAACCACTGAGCCACATCACCATCCCTTTTTTGTATTTTATTTAGAAGCAGGGTCTCACTGAATTGCTTAGGGCCTTGCTAAATTGATGAGGCTGGCTTTGAACTCGTGATCCTCCTGTCTCAGCCTCCTGAGCCACTGGGATTACAGGTGTGTGCCACAGTGCCTGATGAATTTTTTCTTTTTTTTTCGGGGGGGGGGGGAGGTACTAGGGAATGAACTCAGGGGCACTCAACCACTGAGCCACATCCCCAGCCCTGTTTTGTATTTTATTTAGAGATAGGTTCTCACTGAATTGCTGTTGCTGAGGCTGGCTTTGAATTTGTGATCCACCTGCCACAGCCTCCTGAACCACTGGGATTATAGGCATGTGTTACTGTGCCTAGCCATATTTGTTCTCTTTTATGTCCAGGCTGACATTATTTTCTATCTAGTCCTCAGCAGTAGATTGCTATTAAATTTTTGTTTCCATTTCTTCCTTTTAATGTATTTTCTATAGATGAATTGGGTGATATTTTAAAAGTATAAATCATCATTATTCCCCTTTTTAAAATCCACTGGTGCCTTCCCATTAAATTTAATAGTGTCATGTGATCTGACCATAGTTAACCTTCGCAGGCACAGCTTTTTTCCTCTCCTGCCTTTATTCTCTCTACTGCTCCACAAGCCTCCTTCTTCTTCTTTTTTCCCCTCCACCCAAACTCATCATGTGCATCCTTACTTCATGATACTTTGATTTACTGTTTCCTCTGTCTAGACTCTTCCTCCAATTATACATCAGGGCCGCTTTCTTCTCACCCTTTCTTTCTCAGTTTAATTGTCCCACATTGAGATCTTCCATGATCATCAGTTCAGACACATTCTTTCGGTGTTTCTTTTTTGTAGTTTTCATTTCCTTTATGACAATATTGATTATTTTTAATTATGTCTATGCTCATTATTGTGTACTCTCATTTTCTGCCTTTTTTTTCCCTTTACGTTCTCTGAGGTCCTTGCTTACTCATCTCAGGGCTTAGCTCGTAGAAGGTGCTCAAATAAGTATTAATCAAACTCATGGGGGAGTAATTAAAATTTTTTTTCCTTCTCAAATGTTTATTCCTGGGCATATTAATGTTTCTTTTATTTGGTGTATTCATGAGCCATATTTGTCTTTTAGATTGTAACATTATTTTTCTGCTTGTGTTTGATCAAAACATGATTTTTTACAGCTTCATTTATTTCCTATAAATACTAGTATGGTTTCAAATAATGTTTTACTAGTTTTCATGAAAGTAAATATAGTGATTCCTTTTAAAAGGAAATTTTCTGCAACTTCAATTATAAATTTTATAGTCATTTATACTCTCAAATAAGAAAAGTATTTCAGGATTTGGGCTTACTCTCTATTTCTTCCACAAGCTTTTTAATCTAAAATTTTAAGTTTTATTAAAAAGCAGTTCCTATTTTATGTCACTCTGTGGTCCTTTTGCAAAATCAGTGGTCTTGGCCTCTAATCTTGGTTCAGATTGCCAGTTAAAATTTCATTACTCAATTGCTTTCCCTTGAACAAAAAGAGATCCTTAACAAAAAGTTTAAAAGAGAAGAATGGAGCAACATGTAGCCAAATAAGGAAAAGACTATCACCTCATTCAGTGAACTTTAAAACAGACTCAGCGTACCTTAAGTGTGAATGCTTCTGTACCTCACAGGAATCACCCTGGGAAGATTCTGAGAATTGTCCCCAGTAGCCTCAAATCTAGAAAATAGTAAATTGAGTGGGTATTATGATTATTATCATTATTATTATTATTATTATCTCTTTTAATTGAAGAGCAGGATACTAGTTGCTAAGGATCAAGTGAAAAGTGGGAAAATTGACCACAAGTGGCTGACTGCCCAGATGTTAGGGCATTTCAATAGTGATAAGACTTTCACCCTAGAGTAGGACTTTTGAACAAGCTCTCACAGAAGAGAAGAATATTTTATTCTGACAGTCTACACCCTTTCATCCAAGCCCAAACATTTACTGAGATTTCAGAGAAGTGGATGGAACATAAAGTACCAGGCTTCATGATAAGTAGGATGGCAATCCAGTAAACTTGTCTAGGAAACAGAAACAAGAAGCCACCCATACTTTGTCAATAAAATGTCTGGAAAGGTATGTTGAAGGACAAACAAGATGAAAGAAGCAGCATTATAGCTAATACAAATATTCTATGATGTAAAACAGTGAAGAGGATTATTGAATGTAGCATATAAATTCTGACAAGAACCCATCATGTAAAAAAAGTTACTTCAAGAAGATTACTTTCAAATGCTTGTTCTACAGATCAACTTAAATTAGAATTTAAATTCAGAAAAATAAGGTGAGAGATAAGAAAATAAAAACAGACTGAATGAAATAGAAATAAATTAGATCCAGCAAAACCTGAAATGAAATCAAATCACTGACAGATTAATGAGATAATTTCAGTGAATACAGCTGAAAAGATTGAAAAAATTAGAGAAAAGTAAAAACATAGGAGAGACAGGAAGTGATCCACTATAAACATAATTGTCACTGAAGAAAAGAGCCTAATAAACAGAATAAATGGATTGAAGTAGTATAAACTTTTTTCAGGAAAATTTTCTAGTTTCTCAATGAGAAGATCTGATTTGATCATTTTATTGAACTTTAGGAAGAAAATGTTGTTTGGGAAGACTTAGGTCATTCTTTGCTTTCTATTGATCCTGGGGCCATGTCCTATCTCTGCAGTGCCTTTGCTTTGGTCTTTGGGGAGCCCAGATGCTGCTATTGGGTTACCAGTGTACTGTGGCATGATGGTCATTGGGTCGCCAGACAATGCAGGGGCTTGTGAGGGGATGTCTGTTCTGTGAAAGACACCTATATATGAATTGCTGAAGTTTGTCTTACTTATCTGCTTGTTTGTATCTTAGAACTAGTTATTTAATATTCAGTTGTCTTAGGCTTGGCTCCCAGAATAATTTATGTGGTCTTTAGAATTTCTTATATTTTATCAATATTGTTCTTGTCTTGTATTTGCCTGTGTTGTGGAAAAAAATTGACAGCCTATTATGTAAGGATCTTTTGGGAATTCACCTATGCCAGATTGTGGGCACCTGCCAGCACCTGTCAGATCTTGGACTGACAACTTAAGGAGGAACAAAACATATTAAGGTGCAGATTAGCACCCCCTGTGACACTTGAAAGATTCGTGAATTGGAGCATCTAGAGACTTAATTCTTTGCTTCCTTTTTAAAAATTTCTTCTCTTATACTCACACTTCATGTGTATGTGTTTATATGGAACACCTTCCATAGCCAGAATTCTATAAAAATTTTATAGTGGTATTCAATGAATTTCATAAAAACATTTTCCTGAATAGATTTAAGTTATTTCTACTTTGACAAAGTACAGTCTTGTGTTTTAAAAAAGGCACAGGGGGTGGGGTAGGGGTGGAGAGAAAGAGGAAGATCTGATACAGACAAACAAGAGAGGAAGAGGAAGAAAGAGACAGAAAATGAGAATGATGACTTCAACACAGAAAAATAAATCATATAATAGGGATAAAATCAAGCTGGCCTTAGATACCTCCATGGCAATGTTTAAACTCAGCCATGTTGAAGGGAGCAGCCACCTGCAACTTTCTGGAAGAAAGGAAGGACAGGACTTCAAATATTATACCCAGCTAACATGTCATTCATTGTAAGGCTAGCATGCAAATAGGTGAAGAAGTGCATATGAGTGCTGCTTTTTAAAAACATTCATTCATTCATTCATTGATTCATTTATTTTAGAAGTAGTTGAACACAATACCTTGATTTTATTTACTTATTTTTATGTGGTGCTGAGGATCGAACCCAGTACCTCGCACGTGCTAGACAAGCACTCTACCGCTGAGCTACAATCCCAGCCCTGATGAGTGCTGCTTTTACAAAATACTACTTGGTTGTGAAATCAACCAATTAAGTATTAAAGAGCTCAAGGAGAAGTCATGGTAGAATGACTGCGAGAAGATTGCCTGAGCTCAGACGCAGATTCTGTAGTAAATATCTATGGGATTATAGAATGGAATGTGAATGTTATGAACATGTAGTGTCAATATAACAAAAATAGGGAGAAGAAATGGGATTAGAAATGTTAATGATAAGATTTTCAGCTTTCAAAGCAGGAAGCTAGTAGAGTGCCCAAAAGTAAATTGTGTAAACATTTAAAACTTCAGCAAACAACATTAGTTAATAAAATAATTAATAAAACTAAATAATTAGCTACTTAATGGATAATGATTAAATAACACTAAAGCTTAAATAATTTTCATGTATTTTTTAAAAACGGACTATTCCAAAAATATATAAAGTAAATAGCCAATACTAATTTATATGTTGTTTGCATTTAATAGATGTCACCATGTTGTTATATTTGCTTCAGATCTTGTATAAAATATTTTAGAGAAAAGGAAAAGTTTAGATAAAATAAAATGAATACTAATGCATTTAGCACTTATACTGGGAAATAAAACATTGTGAATACAATTGAGGACTCTGGTATGTTCTTCTCAAGTACCAGAGGTAGTGTCCTGATTTTGGTTTCAGTTGTTCACCTGCATTTCTTAAAAATATGTTGAAAGCCAGGCACAGTGGCATATGTCTGTAATCTCAGCAGCTTGGGAGACTGAGGCAGGAGGATTTAAGTTCACAGCCAGCCTCAGCAACTTAGTGAGGCTCTAAGCAACTCAGTGAGACCCTGTCTCTAAATAAAATACAAAATAGGGCTGGAGATGTGGCTCAGTGGTCAAGTGCCCCTGAATTTAATCCCTGGTACCGCCCCCCCCCATAAAAAAGTTGTATTACTATATTTTCTGGTTGTAGTCTTCATAAAAAACAACATTTTGGCTGGGTATGATGGTGCAAAGGTGTAATCCCAGCTACTCAGGAGGCTGAAGCAGAAGAATTGTAAGTTTGAGGCCAGTCTCAGCAACTTTTGTGAGACCCTGTTTTGAAATAATAAAAAGGCCTGGGACCATACTACCACAAGCAGTATACTGATTCAGTGCAATCCTCATCAAAATACCAATGGCATTCTTCACAGAGCTAGAAAGAACAGTCCTAAAATTCATTTGGAAGAAAAAAAGACCCAGAATAGCCAAAACAATTTTAAGGCAAAAAAGCCATGCTGGAGTCATCAGAGTACCTGTCTTCAAATTATACTACAGAGCTATAGTAACAAAAACTGCATGGTACTGGCATACAAACAGTCACAGAGACAACCCCACACATCTGTAGTCATTTCTTGACAAAAGTGCCAAAAAGATACATTAGAGAAAAGACAGCCTTTTTAACCAATGGTGTTGGGTAAACTGGTTATCCATATAAAGAAGAATGAAACTAGACCTTATCTTTCACCTTGCATAAAAATCAGCTCACAATGAATCAAAGACCTGGGAGTTAGACCAGAAACTATACAACTTCTACAAGAAAACATAGGGTCAGCACTCCAACACATAGGCATAGGTAATGACTTCTCGATACCCATAAAGCTCAGGAAATAATGCCAGGAGTTAATAATGGGATGGCATCAAATTAAAAAGCTGCACAGCAAAGGAAACAATTAGGAGTGTAATGGGAACGTACAGAATAGGGAAAATCTTTGCTGGATAAGTATCTCTAAAGTATATTAAAAAACTTTAAAAACTTTACACCAAAAATAATACAATTAATAAATGGGAAAATGAATTAAACAGACATTGCTCAAAAGAAGAAATACAAATGGCGAACAAATATATGAAGAAATGTTCAACAGTATTAGTAATTAGAGAATGTAAATCAAAACTACACTGAGATTTCATTTTACACCAGTCAGAATGGCAGTCATCAAGAATAAAAGGCTGGAAAGGATGTGGGGGAGAAGGAACATTATACTGTTGGTGGGATTGCAAATTAATACTACCACTATGGAAATCTATTGATTCCTCAAAAGAGTAGTCATGGAACCACCAAATAACACAGTTATACACTCCTCAGTGTTTTTATTAAAGAATTACAGTAATTACACTACAGTGATATGTGCATACCCATTTTTATAGCAGCACAATTCATGATAGCCAAACTATGGAACCAGCCTAGGTGTCCATCAACAGAAGAATGGATAAAGAAAATGTGGGATATATACACAATGGAGTTTTATTCAGCCATAGAGAAGAATGAAATTATGTCATTTGCAGAGAAATGGATGGAACTAGATACCACTATCATGATAAGAGAAATAAGTCAAACTCAGAAGGTCAAGGGTGGTATATTTTCTCTCATAAGCAGAAGCTAGAGAGGAAAAGGACAAGAAAGATGGGAGCAATCTCATGAAAATCAAAGGGACTTCAGTAGAAGAAAGGAACCAAGGGGGTGGGAGATGGGAAGGAAGGAAAGAAGTGCTGGGGAGTGATACTGGCCAAATTATATTGTTACATTGTGTGCATGTATGAATATGCAACAAGATACCCATTGATATGTACAACTATAACATACTGATTTTGAAAAACATGGATAAAAAAGGCCTAGGAGTGTTAGCTCAGTGATCAAGTGCTTCTGAGTTCAATTCCTAGTACTGGGGGAAAAACTAAAAACAATATTCTGCATTTTTGTCCTTTATTTAGCTTAACATTCTTTGAGATTTATGTTGCTATATATTGCTTGAGTTTATTTGATATATGGATATGATTTATTAATTAATTTATTAATTTATTAATTCATTTTTAATTGATAGCTGTTTTTGCTATGATGTTATGATAGAATTTTTCTAACATTTTCTTTTAAGAATGTTTTTGAGGGGCTGGGGTTTTGGCTCAGTGGTAGAGCACTTGCCTAGCTTGTGTAAGGCACTGGGTTCGAGCCTCAGTACCACATTAAAAAAAATAAGTAAACAAAATAAAGGTATTTTTTAAAAAAAGGAATGTTTTTGATAATTTTTTAAAAAGTTGGATTATCCAGGTATACTCTCAGAGAAAAGAAACATTTACTAAAGTACAACAAGACCTTTGTTTTTTCTTTTTTTTTTTTTTTTTGGCTGTTAATTCTAGAAAAGTTAAAATTAATACTTTTAGCTGTGTGGGGGTGCCATATACCTGTAATCCCAGCTACTTTGGAGGCTGAGGCAGGAGGGTAACAGGTTTGAGACTAGCCTGGGCAAGTTAGCAAGATCCTGTTTCAAAGTAAAATTTTAAAAAGGGCTGTGGATGGGGCTGGGTTTGTGGCTCGGTGGTAGAGCGCTTGCTTAGCATGCATGAGCCCCTGGGTTTGATTCCCAGCATCACGTTAAAAACAACAACAACTAAATAAACAAAAGTATTGTGTCCATCTACAACTAAAAATATTTTAAAAAGGGGGGGCTGTGGATGTAGCTTATTAGTAGAATGATCCTGGATTCACTTCCCAGTACCACCCCCATCTCACACAATGTTGCCTCCTGCTGTGCAAAAAAAAATAAACATTTTAAAAGTATCATCTAAGGATTTATCCTTGTATATAAAATTTTTTTTGTTAATCTTTTTCCCCCTGTTTATGTGCATAGAAAGATAACTGGAATGTTGTTTACTCACTGTTAATAATATTTATTTCTAGGTAACAGAATGTGGGGTTGTGTTTTAAACTTTTAGCTGTTTTCTTCATAATGAACGTGTATGATTTATTATAGCAACTCAGTGATATTTTTCTCGAAAACAAACAAAATACTCAAAATTAAATATGTTAAGATGTTGAATATGATTATTCAGTAATGCAAGGGTAAGTATAAATTGTATGGCAAGAGTATTAAATTATTTTCATTTTGGCATGTTTGTATTTCAAAAGATCAGTATGTAAATTTATAGTATAATTGAAATGCTATAATATATTCAGCCTTCCTTAAAAGTATGACTAAAATCAATTAGATGAAAGAAAAGGGAAATTTTCTAGTAATTTCCTTTTATTTATCTTCAGTTTTTTATGATGGATTGAAGGAAAAGTTATTATAATAAATTAAGTTTAAGTCCCTTTAGTATGATGCAATCTTCCAGTGATTTAGACTACAGAAGAGATTTTCAGAAGAGGCATTAGAAGCTTCCACCAGACTTTTATTTCCTTCTTGTCCCAGTGCTACGTAGTCCACCGTCCCTTCCTGAATTTTCAGATACCTAGTGGGCTCAGGTGTCAGTAGTGTTTGCCAGGGTAACAGGCGCCTCCCTGTATCCTTGATTTAATGAACATCTCAAAACTGGATTGTTACAAATAAAAGAGTACAAGATATTCTGTTTTGTCATTTGAATAAAAATTTGATCTGTTTGTTTTGTAGGTATGACCTTGCTTCTAGGGAATGGCTTCCACTAAACCATTCTGTGAACAATGTGGTTGTTAGATATGGTCATTCTTTGGCTTTATATCAGGTAAAAATACCCGCACTCTGTACTAAGCCTGAAACTCGACTCTTTCAGTTAATTTATGTATTATGCAGTTGAAAAGCTATTGAATGTTGTTTTTTTAATTGGGGCAGACTTTCTTTATTTGATTGGCTAAGTTGTAAGTGGAAGAAGCTGCAACTTCTTGAACCCAAGAGATTTTAATGGATCTAACCATACTGAGATATTATTGATTGTGATACCAAGTGGTTAGAACTGTAGATTAAAAAGTATTGAATAGCATTTATACCATTCCAGGTTTATCTAAGAATTGTCAAGCAACTAAATAATAATTTTCACCTCCCATTTTTGGAGGTATGTGTTAGGATGAAGCAACTTTATTTTTTCAAGTTATTTTATTATGTAAAAGATCTCATATAAGCAAGCCCAAGAAAATGACAAAGTTTTAGAGACATAAAATATGATTTGCTTATTTTTGTTCCTTTTTGCATCCTCTTCCTAATTATTCATGGAATGGCCCATTAATAATTTTTAAGCTGAGAACATTATTGACGTTTTTGAACTGGTCATTTTTTGTTCTCAGATTTGAATTTTTTTTGTTTTTTGTTTTTTTGGTTTTTTTTAGAGAGAGAGAAAGAATTTTTAATATTTATTTTTTCGTTTTTGGTGGATATAACATCTTTATTTTTTTGATTTTAAATGTGGTGCTGAGGATCGAACCCAGCACCCTGTGCATGCCAGGCGAGCGCATTATCGCTTGAGCCACATCCCAGCCCCTCAGATTTGAATTTTTAATGTTTTTTAAATCCTGTTTATGTTTTTTTCCTCTAGGATAATATTTACATGTATGGAGGAAAAATTGATTCAACAGGCAATGTGACCAATGAGTTGAGAGTGTTTCATATTCATAACGAATCATGGGTATCGTTGACCCCAAAGGCAAAGGAGCAGTATGCAGTGGTTGGACACTCAGCACACATTGTAACACTGAAGAGTGGCCGGGTGGTCATGCTGGTTATCTTTGGTCACTGCCCACTCTATGGATATATAAGCAATGTACAGGAATATGACTTGGGTAGGTATATTTTTTTCTAATAAACATGTTTTAAACATCAACTTAAAAACCTCTCCCTTTATTGTTAGGATGTTAAACAATATTCAAGCTAACCTAGATCCAGTTCTTCATCTTGAAACACAGATTACACGGGTATAACCAGTAAAATTTAGGCTATTGATGCCCCTTTCTCGTGTGTATGTGCTAGTGTCAATGCAAGAAGCCAAAGAAGGCACTGAATACTTTGGTTGTTAAAAATCAATAAAAATAGTTCAGCACTACAAATACTATGGAAGAGAACTTGAATGGCCCTTTAATGATTGGCTTAATGGAGTGTGAATTTCCCTTAATATATAATCTTTCCTTTGGTTAAATTTTATTTTATCTATTATTGTTTAGTGGGAGTATCAGCCATAATTGACATTTTGATAAAGTTGGCCCATAATATACACATCTATACTGGTCACTTAAAGGCCATAGTGAATTAAATTCTCACTTGTTAAATTTAATGAAATTGTTTTCCTATATAGAGTGTTAGAACATCAAAACATGTAACAGATTGGAATTGGCCATATGGCTTTGTTACAAGTTTTAAGTGAATTTTTTTTTTTTTTTTAGACAGAAAGATAAAATTATATGTATCAACCCTCTTGAAATCTCTTCTCCATCTGTGCGATATTTTGAAGTTGCATTTTAGAGAAGGGGAACCTGCATGCTTTTGACTGTTTTTCCCTTTCCAGAGAGGAACACCTGGAGTATTTTGCAGACCCAAGGTGCCCTTGTGCAAGGGGGTTATGGCCACAGCAGTGTTTATGATCACAGGACCAAAGCCCTGTATGTCCACGGCGGTTACAAGGCTTTCAGTGCCAATAAATACCGGCTTGCAGATGACCTCTACAGATACGATGTGGACACCCAGAAGTGGTGGGTGCTTTTTCTTGAGCTTTTGCTTAAAAGTGTGAATTCTATAGAGGCAATTGTTGGAAAAATATATTTGCTGATTTTTTTTTTTTGGTTTCAGACCGGGCAGGTAATTCTGTTTAGCATTGTATATAAAGAAATTAGGAAAAAGCATAGGGTAATAAATTAGCTGATGTTTATTTTGTTATATTATCCTATTTGTAATATGAAACTGCTTGGTTTTAGGGCATTGATTTCCAGTTTTCATACACTGAACGCTACAATAAAATTTTTTCCCTTCAGAATCCTAAGGAGTGAACTACATAGTTGAGTTTGTATACACATTTATAATTAAATAAACTATATTCTCTTTTTCTGGTGGTGATGTTTGAGATGGAACCCACGCATGGGAGGCAAGTGCTCTACCACTGAGCTGTACCTCCAGTAAGATATATTCAGTTTTGAACTTTGTCTTGATGATCCAAGTGTCACCCTTGGGGTCGGCTACTGGTGTCAATCCAATAAAATCAAATAGGATGCTGATACCTAATTGATAGAGCTCGCTTCACTCTGAACCAGAGACCAGCTTATAAAAAGTACTCTGATTTTAACAACTGTAAAGCTAGTCTGAGTTATGAAATCATGTAATTTTAAAGCAATGTTTTTCTTCTTTTTGTATTTCCTCACATATTTGAGACCGTGCCCATGAAAATGTATTTACATTTTGGAATAAAAATCATCATTTTTAGTGACTTTATAATACTTTTTCATCTGAGTATACTGAGCCTGTGTGATTGGAAGTTTTGGTTTCTAGCTTTTGTCTTATTAGTATTTTGCATAGGTCTCTCTGTTTCATATGATTTCTGCCCAGAAAGTGGAGTTATAGTACCATGGGGTATTAACATTTTAAGGATCTTAATATCTTTTGCCAAAATTCTTATAAGTTTCTAAAGTTTTACATGTTTGTTGAGAGAGCTGCTAAGTACAAGGAAAATTCTGCAAGTATTTACACATTTGGGTTTGAAGCTAATAAAATGGTTATGTTTGCATTAGATAAATAACTATTCTTAAAAACTAACCTTATATTTATTATTTTTAAATAAACTCAAAGGACCATTCTTAAGGACAGCCGATTTTTCCGTTACTTGCACACAGCTGTGATAGTGAGTGGAACCATGCTGGTGTTTGGAGGAAATACACACAATGACACATCCATGAGCCATGGTGCCAAATGCTTCTCTTCAGACTTCATGGCTTATGACATTGGTAAGTTTCCCAGAGCCATTTTTCTCTTCAGAAGTGTTTTTTTTTTTTTTTTTTTTTTTTTTTTTTTTTTTTTTTATATAAGCAGCATTTTAAAAGAAACTGAAAACATCACTAGTTCAAACGGTAAGGCCACTTGAAAGAGGTCCAAATGGTAGTTTTGTATTTATTTGACTAAAGTTATATATTTATTTAGAAGCATTACTTTACATTCAGTTCTTTTAGAAGTCACTCTTTTTTATTTTTGAAGATGAGTTGAGATAACTAGTCTCTTCTTTGTTAGAAATGCTTTACATAGTAGTGTTATTTTGTAACTACCAGCACTGGGTTAAGATTAGCTTTATTTTATTTCTTGTAAAACAAGTCTCACATGTATTCTTGGTGTGATAACATACTTGACCACCAGAGGGCAGTATTTCCTCATTAATAAGTAATACCAGTGTTGTGTATAAATATTATTAGATGTTCATTTAAAAAATTTTTTTTTAATTGTGGTAAAATACACATAACATAAAATCTACTATCTTAATCTTTAAAAGTATATAGTTTGGGGCTGGGGTTGTGGCTCAGTGGTAGTGTTCACCTAGAATCTGTGAGGCACTGGTTTTGATCCTCAGCACCACAGGGGGAAAAATAAATAAATAAATAAAATTATTTTAAAAAAGTGTATAGTTGGTAGAATTAAATATAATCATAATGCTATGCATTTAGCACTACAATTCATCTCCATAACTGTCTTCATCTTATAAATCTGAAACTATCCATTTGGCAACATTTCCACCTTCCCTCTATCCTTTGCAACTACCATTATACTGTCTGTCTTTATTGTATACAAATAAATCTACAGTTCACTTTCAGCAGACATTTATGTGCTAGCTCCTGAACTTCTGCATTGGGGATGATCAAATGAATAAGTTATAGCCCTTAGAGTAAAAGTGGAGGAGACAGAGAAATGAGCAGACAATATAGTTGCAATTCAAGATTGTTTTTCCACTGAAAGCAATATATTTGAGCATAATCAAGTATTCCTACGTCCTGGTAAGGGCAACAGCAGGGAAGGCCTTCTTGTAGGTCCTGAGGAACACTGGGAATCAGTCACGTACTATTAGTACTTCCCAAACAGAGGAAGTCCATGTGTGGTGACACAGAGATAGGAAGTGACCAAGGCACATATTTAGGGCCTGTGAGTTATTACTATCCTGTTCATCATACCAAAGGTAGCAGTGACCCCAAAAGAGACTAGAAAAGTAAACAGTTGTCAGCCTAGGACCTTCAGATCTTAAGTAGCCTGTTATGTTATGTTGAGGAATGTGGGATTTTTGAAGCATGTTTCAGAGGAAGTGATGGAATTGTATGTATATTTTAGGAATATTGCATTAATGGCGTTTTGTAGTATTTGGAAAGGGGCATGTTGGCATTTAGGAGACTTGCTGAAGTCTTGGTGAAGGTTTGAACTAAGGTGGTAGATGTGGCTCTGAGAATAAAGATACATACTTTGATAGCTACCAGGAACTTTGAGGTTTGATGGGATGTGTTTTGAAAGAAGTGAAAGCCTCCTTAATCCCAGGTATGTGATGTGGACCATTACCTATTGCCAAGATTGGGAATCAACATGGAGGAGTACAATCTGAGAAGACGAGAGTGAAGGAAATGTTGGACCATATCCAATTGAGGATATCTGAGAGAGAACAACTCAGAGAGCTGGTAGGAAGCTTCAGGAGGTGTGAACTTCTGTAATGAAAAACAGCCACAGGGCAGATGGATAGAGAAGTCCAAAAGAGAGTGAAGATTGTGAATAGTGTTATGGAAGTAGGAGGAAAATAGGCGAGAAGGATGATCTCAGAAGAATCGGTTAATGCCTCCAGAATAGTTAAGTAAAATAAGGACCTGAAAGTCCTTCAGATTTAGCAAGAGTTATTATTACCCTCTAGTCATAGAGGAGTAACGTAGATTATAGGAAGCTGGGAAATAACATGGGGTGAAGTGCATACATGGTGAACATTGAACTTTTATTTAAAAACTTTCAGTGAAGGGAAAGAAAAGGGCAAGTTGAGTGCCTCAGAGGGAGATAAATCTAGGAGAGGCACTAGAGAAAGAAAAAGAGGGAGAGAGTCAGAGGAAGATGGGATATCTTGAGGATATTTAAATGTTGTGGTAAAAACCAAAATGAATGTGGAGACTCAAAGGAGAAAAGTTTTATGTCGTTGAGTCAGAGAAGGGACTTTAGGAGGGGAGAAGAAGAAGAGATCCTGCCACACTGGTTTGGGGGAAGGAAGCAAGGTAGGCAGAAAGCTGGGGCAGTGTGGCCTTTGAACTTCACGCTGAAGAAGATGGGGTAGAGGCTGGATAAGAGAAGGCTATGTAGGTTATGGTCAAGCTCTGCTTAGGTAGGTCTCAGAGGGTGAAGCAGTGAGCATGTGGGTGGTATGGTGCAGGAGCACCTGCTCTTATTCATTCAGAAGAGAAGTTATTAGCATAGGTTAGGTCAAAGGAAGCTTTTCTAGATCTAGGGGATCTAGAAAAAGACTTAAAATATTAGATGAATTTAAATTCAAAAAATTTTAACTTTCACCTACATTTTTCCATTGTAGCTACTAAGTTTGGGCGAATCAATATAGAGAAGAGTGGAACATAATTGTGGAACTCACGTTTTACTTACATCAGCTTTGTAGAAAATAAATTTTCTTTAAGTTAAAAATTATCTTGGCTTGGGGTAGGTTGTGGTTCAGTGGTAGAACACTTGCCTATTGTGCATAAGGCCCTCCTGTGTTTGATCCCTAGTACTACCAAAAAAAAAAAAAAGAAAAAGAAAAAGAAGAAGAAACATTCTTGTGGGTACAATCAAAAGGATAGCAGGGTGAAAGACCTGTATGTCATGTCTGTTAGATGCTAATTGCCATATGACCCATCTTGTTTTTGGTACTGGGAATTGATCCCAGGGGCACTTAATTAGTGAGCCATGCCCAGCACTTTTTATATTTTGAGTCAGGGTCTTGGTAAGTTTCTTAGGGCCTTGGTAAGTTGCTGAGGCTGGCTTTGAATAAGCCTCCTGAGCTGCTGTCTTGTGCCCCCGTGCCCATCTTTTGTACCCTACTGCTCCACTGCTGCTGGTTATTACCCAGCAATCATAGCATGACTAATAGAGTTGACTGGTATGTTTTACAAGGCTGTGTGTGTGTTATAGTCTTCTCCTTTTTAAATTTTTTTTTTAAATTGTAGATGAACACAATATCTTTGTTAATTTATTTTTATGTGGTGCTGAGGATTGAACCCAGCGCCTCACATGTGCGAGGTAAGCGCTCTACCACTGAGCTACAGCCCCAGCCCTACAGTCTTCTTGAAAACTGTCAGTTTCTGTTGATTATGAATGGCAGTCCTCTCTGAAATGTGTTTTTCTTGCTTCTAGCTTGTGACCGCTGGTCAGTGCTTCCCAGACCTAATCTCCACCATGATGTCAACAGATTTGGCCATTCCGCAGTCTTACACAACAGGTAATTGGAGAAGTGCTTGCTTCTTTTCTTTTGTGCTTGAGATGGAAGTGAAATAAAATATGTAGAAGTGAAAATGGACTAATATTATTTGCAGAATTCCCTCATTCCATTAGTTTTTCACAGAGTACAAATTTCCTGATTAAGGGTTAAAATATTCGATGTGACTGTAAATTGCTTCAAATGCCATGTTTGCTGATCTGGTGGTGTTAGCACACAAGGACATTCTATGTTTTGTGGTATTGGGATGTGTGGGGCAACAAAAGCTCCATGCATGTTACTGTGTTAGGTCTTATGTAATTCTTTTTGGTACTTAGGTTGTTGAGTTTCAAGTAGCTGTATCTGAACAGTAAAGAAAGTTTTGGAAAAAAGTACAGAGAGCCCTTTAGGTGAGAGATAAGGTAGGGAACAGAAATGGAGAGGTTGTGGATCTTAATATAAGGCCAGTCTGTAGTCCTTGGATATTTTGAAGTCTGCAATGTGTTTTTCTTCATTGCTTAAAATTGCCTGGGCCAGCTACCAGAACTCATCATAAATCTGCTCTGGAGAAACTCTGTCCAATAAAGGAGATTCTGAGTGGCCATTCTACCTACCTGTTTCTTACATTGAGCTTTAAAGATGTTTAAGAAGTTAAACAGCCTACTCATGTCATTAGTTTTTCTCATTCTGTTTCTGCTATTATTACTACTGTTTCTACTTTTAAAATTCAAAGTCACATAGACCCTGTAACTATTGAAGCCTTTAATACTTGCATTATGTTAGGATACCTTTGGCTTTTAAAATTTCTGTTGTAAAGATGAGAGTAATTTAACTTGAATTAGGAAAAATAAGAAAGCAACATTTTTTAGATATTGTGAAGGAAGAGTTGATAGAATTTAGACACTAGGGATTGGTCCAAGTGCTATCTTTTATAGAGCAGTTATTTAAATTTTTTTAGCAATATGTAAGATTTTATGGTGAGAACGTTTGGTAGTGATAGACTAGCCTCTTGAAGTTTTCCCCCCAGAGAGCAGAGGCAGCCCTGGGCATTACCTTGTCTGTGGCTGCCTGGCCCCAGCTCTCCTCATCTTGGCATTCCTGGAGTTCTCCTGGTGCATAGTTTGGAATGGAATAGGCATTTGCTAGATGTCAATCATTCGTACTGTGATGATAACTATCAAACAGATGAATCTTTTATTAAAACCTTCTTGAGTTTTATACAAACTCAACAAGAAGTTGACTGTTTATCATAAAATGTAGTTTAACCATGAATCAAAGTTGGAAATGGCTTGTTTGATGATGATGCTTCTGTTTTTGTGTAATACAATAGTGTGTTTGAGCCTGATATGTGAGTGTGAGTACTGGACAGGCTTGGCTGGGGCGGAGATAATGAACGAGGCCATCTACTAAAAGGCTGTGGTTTTAGTTTAATTTTATGAAATAATATGGTGAAAGAGAAACTTTGATTCACATCATTTCTTTCTTTTTTTTTTCAGAGAGAGAGAGAGAATTTTTTAATATTTATTTTTTTATTTTTTAGTGGACACAACATCTTTATTTTATTTTTATGTGGTGCTGAGGATCAAACCCAGTGCCCTGCACATGCCAGGCGAGCACGCTATCGCTTGAGCCACATCCCCAGCCCTCACATCATTTCTTTGTGTTATAAGTCAGCAGCAGTGGGTCAGGTGTAGTTAGTTGACTTAGCTGTTCTTCTCAATCACCTGCTCCCGGATTTTCTTTTCTTTTCTTTTTTTTTTTAAATAAACATTATATGTGTGTGTGTATGTGTGTGTGTGTGTGTGTGTGTGTGTGTGTGTATATATATAGAAATTTTTTTTTTTTGATGTGGTGCTGAGGATCGAACCTAGGGCCTCACAAATGCAGGGTGAGCACTCTGCCACTGAGCCACAACCCTGGCCCCTCTAGATTTCTTTGAAGACCTCTCCCTGCCTTCCCAGAGCCACTAGGTGACCAGAGGAATTAAGTATTGCCGAGAACACCAACTCTTCCTGGGTGGAGGAGGGAGTTCATTTGGTTAAAGAACAAATAGAATTTGTTGAATCCAGCCTGACTCACGTGATGCTCTGTGAGCCAATAGTGGGGTTAGAAATGTGGTGGGACTGGGGCTGGGGCTGTCTGTGGTTCAGTGGTAGTGCACTTGCCTGGCATGTGTGAGGCACTGGGTTTGATTCTTAACACCACATATAAATAAATAAAGTAAAGCTAAAAAATATATTTTTTAAAAAAAGAAATGAATGTAGTGTTCATTTTGTTGTTTGTATTAAAATATGCAGTTTTCAGATATGGTAATAAATACTTATTTTATGCTGCTATGAACATAAATGTACAAATATCTCTTCAGTGTGCTGATGATTCTTTGTATATATAGTCAATAGTGGGATGCTGAACCATATGTAGTTCTTTTTAAAAACTTTTGAGCAACCTTCATACTCTATAATGGTTACAATAGTTTGTGTTTCCATCAGTAATATACAAGAGTTCCCAATTTTCCATATCCTTGCCAAAATTTTCTTTTTTTTTTTTTTTAGATTTAGCAATGGAGTTTTATTTATTTATTTTTTTTATTGGTTGTTCACAACATTACAAAGCTCTTGACATATCATATTTCATACATTAGATTGAAGTGGGTTATGAACCCCCAATTTTACCCCAAATGCAGATTGCAGAATCACGTTGGTTACACATCCACAATTTTACATAATGCCCTATTAGTAATTGTTGTATTCTGCTACCTTTCCTATCCCCTACTATCTCCCCTCCCCTCCCCTCCCAACTTCTCTCTCTACCCCATCTACTGTAATTCATTTCTCTCCTTGTTTATTTCCCCATTCCCCTCACAACCTCTTATATGTAATTTTGTATAGCAATGAGGGTCTCCCTTCATTTCCATGCAATTTCCCTTTTCTCTCCCTTTCCCTCCCATCTCATGTCTCTGTTTAATGTTAATCTTTTCTTCCTACTCTTCCTCCCTGCTCTGTTCATAGTTGCTCTCATTATATCAAAGAAGACATTTGGTATTTGTTTTTTAGGGATTGGCTAGCTTCACTAAGCATAATCTGCTCTAGTGCCATCCATTTCCCTGCAAATTCTATGATTTTTGTCATTTTTTATTGCTGCATAGTACTCCATTGTGTATAGATGCCACATTTTTTTTATCCATTCATCTATTGAAGGGCATCTGGGTTGGTTCCACAGTCTAGCTATTGTGAATTGTGCTGCTATGAACATCGATGTGGCAGTATCCCTGTAGCATGCTCTTTTAAGGTCTTCAGGGAATAGTCCGAGAAGGGCAATAGCAGGGTCAAATGGTGGTTCCATTCCCAGCTTTCCCAGGAATCTCCAAACTGCTTTCCAAATTGGCCGCACCAATTTGCAGTCCCACCAGCAGTGTACAAGTGTACCCTTTTCTCCACATCCTCGCCAGTACTTGTTGTTGTTTGACTTCATAGTGGCTGCCAATCTTACTGGAGTGAGATGGTATCTTAGGGTGGTTTTGATTTGCATTTCTCTGACTGCTAGAGATGGAGAGCATTTTTTCATGTACTTGTTGATTGATTGTATATCCTCCTCTGAGAAGTGTCTGTTCAGGTCCTTGGCCCATTTGTTGATTGGGTTATTTGTTATCTTATTGTCTAATTTTTTGAGTTCTTTGTATACTCTGGATATTAGGGCTCTATCTGAAGTGTGAATTTTCTCTTTTTTCTTTTTTTTTAAAGTGACTATTTTAGCAGGTATGAGGTGATATCTTATTTATTTATTTATTTATTTATTTTGTGGTGCTGGGGATTTAACCCAGGATCTTGTGCATGCAAGGCAAGCACTCTACCAACTGAGCTATATCTCCAGCCCTCGTATTGTATTTTAAACTTGTATTTCCCTGGTCATTAATGATGTTGAACTTTTTTCATGAATCTGTTGGTCATTTGTATGTCTTCTTTTGAAAAATGTCTGTTCAAGTCCTTTGCCCATTTTTAAATTAGAATATTTTTTCTTAGCTTTTGAGTTCTTTGAATTCCTTATATGTTTTGGATATGAACCCCTTATCAGATGTGTTATTTAAACAGAAATATTTCCTCCCATCATCAATCAATTGGTTGCTTTCCTTCTCTGTGTAGAAGCTTCTTAGTTTGATGTGACCTCATTTGCCTATTTTTGCTTTTGTTACCTGTGGTTTTAGTGTCACATAAAAAAAAAAGTTCTTGCCTAGGCCATTTTCATAGAGCTTTCACCCTGTTTTCTTCCAGTGGGTTTTTTAAAGTTGTAGATGGACACAATAACTTTATTTTATGTATGTATTTTTATGTAGTGCTGAGGATTGAACCCAGTGTCTCAGCACGTGCTAGGCACTGAGCCACAACTCCAGCCCTTCTTCTAGTAGGTTTTGTTGTTGTTGTTTTGGTACCAGGGATTGAACTCATGGGCACTTGACCACTGAGCCACATGCTCAGCTCTATTATGTATTTTAATTAAGAGACAGGGTCTCACTGAGTTGCTTAGCACCACTTTTACTGAGTCTGGCTTTGAACTCGTGATCCTCCTACCTCAGCCTCCTGAGCTGCTGGAATTACAGGAGTGTACCACCAGCTCTTTTATTAGTTTCATGATTTTTAAAATACATTTTAAAAGACTTCAAGTCTTTTAATGCATTTTGAGTTGATTTTTTGCATGAGTATAATTTCATTCTTTTGCTTGTGGATATCTGATCTTTAGTTGAATTCTATTATGGTGGTCAGAGAACACATTTTATTTTCTATTTTGATAAATATTTATTGGGATTTTTTTATGATCTAGTATATTATCTGTCTTGGAGAATGTTCCATGGGAGATTGCATATGTTGCTTTTATTGGGTGGAGTGTTGTTTAGATAAGAGGTCAAGTTGGTTAACCATGTTGCTCAAGTGCTATGTCCTCCAGTATTGAGAGTAGAATATTGAAGTCTCCAACAATTATTGTTCTTGTAGTATATCTTATAAGGCAGGTCTGCTAACAAGTCTTTTAGTGTTTATCTGATAATATTTTTATTTTAGCTCCATTTTTGGAGGATAGTTTTGTCAGAGCATTGTTGCTTTCTACACTTTCCCTATGTCTTCCTTTGCCTTCTAAGCTCCATTGTCTTTTTTAAAAAATATTCTTTTAGTTGTTGATAGACCTTTATTTTAATCATTTATTTATATGTGGTGCTGAGAATCGAACTCAGAGCCTCACATATGTGAGGCAAGCACTCTACCACTGAGCCACAATTCCAGCCCCTCCATTGTTTCTTAACTGATAATCTTAAGGCATTCTCTTATCTGATGAATTGTTTTACTTTTGTTGTCTTCACATTGTCTCTTAGTTTTGAGCTTTCAGTTTATGATGTGTTGAGATATGGGTCTTTTTGTGTTTGTCTTACTTGGAAGGAATTGAACTTTATGGATGTATGGACTAATCTTTTTCAAATTTGGAAATTTTTCAAACATTATTTCTTTAAGTGTATTTTTTTTCCTTACTCTTCCTTGTGGAATTCTGTTATGTAGATATTGGTATGCTTGAAAGAATTCCACAGGTCCCCGTGGCTTTGTTAACTTTTTTTTAGTATTTTATTCCTTTCTTTTCTTCAGATTATATCATTAAATTAATCTATCTTTTTTCTTTTATGTGGTGCTGAAGATGGAACCCAGGGCTTTGTGCATGTTAGTTTGTGCATGCTAGGCAATTGATCTACTACCACAAGCTGCATCCCCAGACCTAGTGATGTATTTTTTTAATATATTTATTTTATTTTTATGTGGTGTTGAGGGTCGAATCCAGCGCCTCGTGGTGTTGAGGGTCGAATCCAGGCGAGTGCGCTACCGCTTGAGCCACATCCCCAGCCTCCTAGTAATGTATTTTTAAGATGGCTATTTTTTTCCTCTACCAGCTCAAATCTGTTGTTGAGTAACTGTAGTGAATTTTTGTTTTACATAATTGTATTTTCAATTCCAAGATTTCCATTTCTTCTTCTCCTTCTCCGTACTGGTGATTGAACTCAGGGGCACTCAATTACTGTGCCACTCCCCAGCCCTATTTTGTATTTTATTTAGAGACAGGGTCTCACTGAGTTGCTTAGCACCTCGCTATTGCTGAGGTTGTCTTCGAATTCATGATTCTCCTGTTTCAGAGCCACTGGGATTATAGGCATGTGCCACTGTGCCCAGCTCCATTTATTTAATTTTTTTAAAAAATATTTTTTAGTTGTAGATAGATATGATACCTTATTTAAAAAAATTTTTTAAACTGTAGATGGACACAGTACCTTTATTTTATATATTCATTTTCATGTGGTGCTGAGGATCGAACCCCATGCCTCCCACATGCAAGGCAGGTGCTCTGCTGCTAAACTACAACCCCAGCCCTCTATTTATTCTTTTTTTAAAATATTTTTTTAGTTGTCAATAGAGCTTTATTTTATTTATTGATATGTGGTGCTGAGAATCGAACCCAGAGCCTCACACATGCTAGGCAAGCGCTCTGCCACTGAGCCACAATCCCAACTCCTCCATTTATTCTTTATAATTTTAATTTATGTCTCTTTATTGGTATTCTCTATCTGTTGAGCCATTAATGTCATACTTTCATTTAATTTTTTTAGACATAGTTTTTAAGTTCCTTAAAAATATTAAATAGCTACTTTGAAGTCTTCGTCTCCTGAGACAAACATGTGGAACCCCACAGAGGTAGTTTTTGTTGACTTATGTTTCTTCTGTATGGGTCACAGGTTTTAATTTTTTTGCATATTTTGTTGAAAACTAAATATCTTAAAACAATAAACGGTAAGAAAACTGATCAGATTGTGATTTTTGTCACCATCATCACTGACAACTGTTGCTGTTTATATAAGGTACTGTGTGTTCTGTTCTGTCTCCCCACACAGGGTGCCACTGCTGATTTCTCTGATTAGTCGTTTTTTCTTGTTTTTAATTTAAAGTCCAACTTCCTCTGGAGTGCCCCTAGATCAGCTTAGTATTCAGCCAATGATTTCTCAATGGTTTTGCTAAAATGCTTAAATGCTTTCAGCTAATAAGACTCCAATGTTCAAAGTTCTGGAAGTTTATAAATTTACCCTGGTTTTTACTATATGGCTGGTGCTGCCTTTTTCATTATTTTCTGCAAGTTCTTGAAGCCTTGTGTAGACACGTACTACTGGAGATGTGAAATTTTATTAAAGCACCCTGAAGGAGAATTGGGCTTGATTTAAAACTCTTAAAACCTTGATTCTGGCCAGGTGCACTGGTGTACTCCTATAATCCTAGCTACTCTGGAGGCTTAGACAGAAGAATTACAAAATCAAGCCCAACCTGAGCAACATAGAACCCTATCTTGAAAAAATAAAAAAAACCCTTGACCCTTGACTTCAGGAGGACTTTCACTTCTGGAGCTTCTCCCACTGAAAGAACACTAATATGTGTAAAGCAAGAACTGGAAAGATAATGAGTAAACATTGGACAGAAACTAAGAGATGAATCAAGTTCAGGAGGGCTTCAGCCTGAGATTTTGCCCATCCAGCTGGGGCAGCAGAGAGCTGGAGCTGAATTTTGGGCTGATTTCCAGACTGAAGGATCAGGGGCCAGAGGTATTTTTGTTCGTAATAGATGCTAAATGGTTATTTCTGAGTGAATAAGTAAATGGATAGCATGATTTGGGCCTTGTTCTTTTTAGAGACAGATAATATAAATAATCATATTAAGTTTTTAGGCTAAAAACAAAATTAAACTGAAGAGATCATATGCAGGAAAGAACAGGCCCATTTGTAATATTAGTATTAGAAATGTAATGTTATCCTTGAAATGGAAGAGATTTAAGCAAAATTCTTTTTTCCTAAAAGGATGTTAAAACTTTTTATTGTGAAAATTTGAAAGATATAAAGAAGTAGAGATAATAGCATAATTCAGCCCCATGTGCCCCTTACTCTACATTAGCAGTCATCAATCTGTGGCTATCCTGAACCTGTCCATCTTACTTGGAAGCAATTTTCTAGCACAATAGGATTTCACAAGTAAATGTTTTAGATTACAGTTGGTTTTCATTATTCACAGTGGTTATGCTCTGCACACAGTGAATTAGTGAATATTGACTCTCTGCTCGTACAGGACACTAGGTTTCTGCAAGCCTTCTCAGAACATTTTCCTAAACTAGTCAATATACTAACCCTGTTCAGTGTGTGTTTCTCTTTAAACACAATATATTGCCGATTTCTTACCATTGAGCTTGCCGTCAACAGCACTTTGACTCATGCCTAAACAAAATTTATCTAACACACATATTTCCTCCACAAAGGCACATCACAGCTTAAAACAGGAGACAGCACTTGAGCACTGCACTAGGGGTTGTAAACAATGAAATCACTAGCATAAAGTAAAGCACAAAAACTCAAGAAGGGGGCACTAAAACCATGAAAGGTACACTTGTTACAGTATGAGAGCTGAGACAAGAAGTCAGAGCACTTCTTTGTTTGAGCTGAGCTGGGAATATGTATGTTTCACCATTCAAATGTTTCACCATTCTGCATGCACATGCCTGCAAGTGACCATAAACTGCTGCAAAGTATTGATTTTGGAGTTAGAAATAAATTTTAGCACATAGGTAAATTCACAAATACAGAATCTGCAAATAATGAGAATTGACTATTTTTCATTAAAGACTCTTAAAACGTCTAAGTACTGCTGAGATTGGAGGTGCATGCATGTAATCCCAGGGTCTGTGGAGGTTGAGACAGGAGGATTGCAAGTTTGTGTTTAACCTCAGTGGCTTTAGCAAGGCCCTAAGCAACTTAGACCCTGTTTCAAAATAAGTAATAGAAAAGACTTGGGTTATAGCTCAGTGGTAAAGCATCTGGGTTTTACTCTCCAGTACTCCTTCCCAGAAAAAAAGAAGAAAAAAAACCCTAACCAAAACAAAACAAACAAATAAAAAAAACCCCAAAAACAAACAAACAAAAAAACCTTACAACTAGTATACTTAAAAATTATAACACTTAAAAATTAATAGTTCTTTAACATAATCAGCATTCATTTCATATTCAAGGTTCTGAATTGTCTTATAATTCTTTTAAAATTTAGCTTGTTGAAATGAGGATCCAACTTAAATCACTAAATTAAAACATGTTCTTTTTCTTAATTACAGGCTCCTTGCTTGTCATGTTTCCATTTATTTGCTAGACACTGTGTTGTATATCCTGTAGAGTTTCTTATAGTCCAGATTTTGATGGTTGTATCCCCATGCTTTCAAATACATGTTGGTATCTCTCCTGACCTTCCTGCAAATTAATGCAGTCAGATTCACTTTAGGATTACAACAAGATTACTTCATAAGGTTGATTATTTTCCTTTATTTGAAAATTTCAAAGTAATAGACTGATTTCTTAGCATTGTCCAAAGATGACAGGTGGGTTCATGGGCATGTGTTATTGAATTTAAGGATTTAAAAATATTTGGTGTGTTGTACCAAGTCCTTTATAGTTCTTATTCTTATTAAATTTCAAACACTTTCTATCTGTAGCCAGGGAGCATCCCTTCATGGTAGCTCTTGAATCTTTCTGACACTACATAATCTTTCTCATACTGAAAATATTGTCCACATTCATTGTGAACATTTACTGACCCAGACACACATTGGGTTTTTCTCTAAAAAGTTCTGATGTGGACCGGCAGGGGAATGAATGTTTTTAATTACCACAATCTAAGTCGTAGTCCTAATTATTACTATTGTGTTGGTCATTTAAGAAGACCAGTTAAAGAAAAACTGTTTCTGTGTGTGAGCTCTTCCTTCTCTCAATAGATATAAACTGCTACACACTTTACATACTTTTTTTAAAAAATTTTTTTATTAGTTGCTCAAAACATTACAATGATCTTGACATATCATACATTTGATTCAAATGGGGTACATACTTTTTTCTGCATGGCTTCCTCCCCGCATAACAGTTGGAGATAATGCCATAGCAGTATACAGAAATCTTCCTCATTTCTTTTTACATCTGTGTAGTATTTCATCATGTTGATGCATCAGAGTTTAATACATTCCCAATAGATTTTGGAGTGTTGGAATCTTTTTCCTATTTTTTTAATGATGTAGTTAATTACCTCACATGTATTTTTGCTATTGAATCTTTGTGATAGACTTCTAGAATGTGATTTCAGATTCAGAAGGTTGATGTGTAGTTTTATTAGAAATTGCTAAATTACCTGTCTGTGGGCTTGTGCTATTTTATAAACCCAGCAGTGTGTGAGTGTGCCTGTTGCCCCATAGCTTCATCTTTCCATGTTTTGCTCAAGTTTTGAGGTCTTTTTCTTTGCTACTGTGATAGGTGAAAAATGTTACATAAGTGTGGGGTTTATTTTATTTTTTTTGTAGCAGGGATTGAACCAAGAGATGCTTGACTACTAAGTGACATTACCAACCTCCCCACCCCCGGCCCTTTTCTTTTGATTTTGAGATAAGCTCTCACTAAGTTTCTTACGGCCTCGATAAGTTACTCAGGCTGGCCTTGAACTTATGACCATTATGCCTCAGCCTTCTCTGGATCTGCTGAGATCACAGGTGTGTGACATCATGCCCAGCTTATGAGCATTAATTTGTTTTTCTCTTTTGACTAAAGTTGAGCATCTTTTCATATGCTTAAAGACATATGCATGGTTTAAGTCCTCTCTATATAAAATTGTTTTTCTACCTTCTGCATTTTTAAGTCATATGGAGGTTTTTCCTACTTTTAGGTTATGGAAAAGATTGCCTATTCTTTCTTCTAGAACTTATGTGATTTCTTCTTTTGGATGATTCTCTGATCCATTTGGAATTTATTCTAGTACATAGAGTGAGAAAGGATTTAGTTTAACCTTTTTTTCATATGTTTAGTTATCTTGATACCATTTACTGAAAAGACCCACTAATTTAAGATTAATTTAATTACCCACTAATTTAATATTAATTTAAATATTTAAAAAAATTTAGTTGTAGATGGATACAATATCTTTATTTTTATTTATTTATGTGGTGCTGAGGATCGAACCCAGGGCCTCATGCCTGAGAGGCAAGTGCTCTACCACTGAGCCACAACCCCAGCCCAAGATGTCACTTTTGCATGTACAAATTTCATGGGTGATTTTTGGAACTATTCTTGATGAGCAAAGGTCAGGATTAAAGGGTGGAATTTGGGAGGGAAGGGAATTATAATTTTAGAGACCTTGAAGTAATTTCTTAGAGGACTTTGTTATATAAGATTTCTCTGAATGTTGTCTACAAAGTATATCATGTATTTGTAAATAATTTTTCAGCAAATTCATTATCTCCCTTTTTTCTCTAGCACTATGTATGTATTTGGTGGTTTCAACAGTCTTCTCCTCAGTGACATCCTGGTATTCACCTCGGAACAATGTGAAGCACATCAGAGTGAAGCTGCTTGTGTGGCAGCAGGACCTGGTGTCCGATGTGTGTGGGACACAGGGTCGTCTCAATGCATCTCCTGGGAGTTGGCAACTGAAGAACAAGCAGAAAAGTTAAAATCAGAATGTTTTTCCAAAAGAAGTATGTTATTCTCTTCTTAGAATTTAATTAGAAATCTCATTTGATCAGTTATTCAGAAACAGTATATGTATACTTCTTATATTCACCTTATTATCCATACTAGTTTAGTAATAACTTGTGCAAAGCCCTTCTCGGAGTTAGAGAATTAGTTTGTAAATATCTTTACAACAGACGAGAACAGGTTGTGTGGCTCCTTGAAGCTGTCTGTGAATGATAGGGACAAAATCTTCTTGGCATGCCATACGCTTTGTCCACCGGCTCCACGACCTGGCTACAGTTGGTCCAAGGCAGTGCTATCCAATGGAACTTGTTTTGATACTGGAAATATTGCATATGTGCCCTGTTCTAGTCTGGTAGCTACTTGGCCACATGGGAATATCAGACACTGGAAAGGTGGTTAGTGTGCCTGAGGAACTGAATTTTTAACATCCTGGTTACCATATTGGATTTGGAGGTCTGACATTAAGGATGAGATTAGGAAGGCCAACCTAGAAAAGCCTATTGTAGATAGAGGAGTTGCCATCCTCACAACTGTTTTCTAGCTCTTCTAGTTGGATACAGCAGTGAGAACAAGACAGAGAGTTGCTGAGGATGAACAATGATTCCCACTTCTAGAAGTTCCCCTCATGTTTTCTAAGCTATTTTCTTTACCCTTCCTATTTAGCTTCTTGTCCTTTTGCTCTGACATAGCACAGAACAGCTGAGTGCAGAGTGTACCTGTAATCCCAGTGGCTTGGGAGGCTGAGGCAAGAGGATCGTGAGTTCAAAGTCAGCCTCAGCAACTTAGATGGCAGGAACATAAATCCTTAGTAAGAACACCCAGGCAACCAAGTTCATTGATGGAGAACAGAATTACCAGAACACTGTGGGATTAGTCATTGTCTCCTGAAAAGGATAAAATCAGTGAAACAGTTATTTTTAATCAAATTTTTAAAAGTTCAAATTAAGTGTGCAAATGTACATGGAAAATAATGTTGAATTATCTTAGATGATTCAGTATGAGCCCATTTCCTGTCATCTCATGTGCAGTATCAACTAACTCCCTGTTTCACTCCACTCTGTGCAGAGGTGGTCGTAATCCTTTGATGATGACAATAGAAGGAAGAGCAACCTAAGGGCTATACTGCTGGGGCCTTTAAGAGGGTGGGCCATGGACCCTCCCATTTACTCTTTTTTTTAAAAGTATTTTTTTAGTTGTAGATGGACACAACACCTTTATTTGTTTACTTATTTATAATTTTTATGTGGTGCTGAGGATCAAACCCAGTGCCTCACACATGCTAGGCAAGTTCTCTACCACTGAGCCACCACCCCAATACCCCTCCATTTACACTTTCTGGGTTTCACCATGTGCGGTGTCTAAGAGGTGGTTCAGCAGATGAGGCAGCATGGTGGTGCAGCTTCTCTTTTCTGGGGTCAACAGGAAGTGCACCATGTATGCAGTCACCCCAGGGTTCTGCAGCTTGCATTGTGGAAATCAGTGCAGCATGACTCAGTTCACACTTCCCTTGGGGTCCAGGCACTGCCTGCTGCCTGTGCTCAAAATGAGCTTTGGTGTTTGTAACTGGGAGGAATGGATTGGTCTCCTTTGTAACTTTCTTTGGCTCCTGGGCAGTTTCTGGTGTTTATTCTATTGCTACTTGGTTTTTTCTTGGGGAAAAAAAATATTCAAAGACTCAGTTCTATTATATGTTAGACTTGTTAAATTAACTTATCTTTGCTCTTCATTTCCTTTTTTTTTTTTTTTTTAATGAAAGTACTGTTTCTTCTCAGAGTGTCTCTTTCTAGGGCTTTTTTAACCTGAACATAACAATATATTTTACTTTCAGTTTTACTGTTCATTTTACTTCCCAGCCATTGTTAGGATTTTCTTTTTTTAACCCATCTCAGATTGTGCTTAATAGAAGCTGTCACAGTTGACAAGTGTTTCTTCTCTTCTTAGCCCTTGACCATGACAGATGTGACCAGCACACGGATTGTTACAGCTGCACGGCCAACACCAATGACTGCCACTGGTGCAATGACCATTGTGTCCCTATGAACCACAGCTGCACAGAAGGCCAGGTCAGGGTCCAATTGTTAAGGATTTCAGGGGATAAAAATATCGTAATTGGGTTTAGGTGTAGGTTGAGTGTATGGCCATAAATAGTGGTCCAAGTTTTTTTTAAATGGGATGTAGACTTGGATTTTATTATAGTTCAAGTTTTCTTTTTGGAAGGGATGCTGTATACATTTGGTTCAACATTCTCAGTTGCCAGGGGGCTTGTTTGTGGTGAGGTAGTACTAGTGCCTGAGGACAATTTTCCCTGGGCATGGTTGTGGCTAAGTACTAGATCTTTGGTCTGAGGCTTGTAACAGCAAGCTCACTCCACCCATGTGAGATTGTTGGAGAAAGTTGGGATTTGAAGCAGGTGTGTAGTGTTCTCTAGTAGACCGAGCAAATGATAGACTTTGCCACAATCTCCTTGTCTTTTGTTATATCTTGGATCAGCATAAATTCAGTGTTCTTGATTTCCCTTTTTTTTTTAACTGAAAAAGTATTTCTTCAGAGTGTCTCTTTCTAGGGCTTCAAAATCACATATGATTTTGAATATTTAGATTATAATAAGGACTTATTAAATAAAATTAAGATGACCAAGCTTTTAAAGTTTATGTAAAAGACCTTTTTTTGTCAGTTTATAAAATAGATTATTTTTGTCAGTTTACAAAATAGACTGTTCCATATTTCCATTTTACTGCTGAGAAGGTTGAGGCATGCTGTTTAAAAGAGTAGACTGCTTTCTTGCCAGGTAAAGGCATGTCTATGAACAGAATATTTTACTACAGTGTTCCCGATGCACTGCAACTTCATTAGCATCTTATTTATCTCTATTTATTTGCTTTCTTGGTTAGATAGTATTGTGTTTAGTGTCCTATTGGTCTTCAGCATGAGTTATCTCTATGGATATAAAACAAAAGCTTTTGTCCACTGTGTTCTAGATCTCCATTTCAAGGTATGAGAATTGTCCCAAGGATAACCCCATGTACTACTGTAACAAGAAGACCAGCTGTAGGAGTTGTGCCCTGGACCAGAACTGCCAGTGGGAGCCTCGGAATCAGGAGTGTATTGCTCTGCCTGGTAAGCCTTGCTAGGCACCTGGAGTATGGATCCAGAACCCTTAATCTTTTGCAACCTGGGTTGAACTTAATTGGGGGGAGGACCTTATTCTATGTATCTGTCACATTTACTTGTTGTTTATTTAACTAAAATCCAATTTGTAAGTATGTACTCCTCTATTCTTTGAAATAAGTCAAACATTATCTGCTCCTCTGGAGAATGAAATAATTCTGGGTTCATGTCAGTGAACCTGCTCCTTCCCTTGACATCCACCTGGCTGTGATAACTGAGACTAGAAGTCTGTAGTCTCAGCTGCCAGACTTCTGCGCACTGTATGGAAGAGTGTTACTGAACATGGGGATTTGGTTGTTGGCACCTCTTGAGGGGCTTCTCTGAGCAGAGGGAGAGGCAGATTTCTGTGTTAGCGGCAACTCTGAGGTGACTGCCAGTCCTGAGTACCTGGTTTATGGCATCCTGAGGTTTAAGGTGATGACTTTGGGGTGGCCAGTCGACTGAACCCCTGATATATTTGCTCCAACCGGATGTCCAGGAAGGGGGAGTTCTGTGGCACTATGCAACATCTGAGGCATGAGCAGGCCACTTGAGTAGAACCAGGGCCCTTTTGAATGTTCTTTGGAGTAATGCAGTACATCTTTCAGAATGGGCTTCTTGTTCATTGTTCTGAGTGTCAGACATTCATGAATAACAAAACCCCTGGGATCTTGCCAAAAGGCATATTCTTGTATAGGCCTGGGGTGGGGTCCTAGAGTCTTCATTTTAACTTGTCCATTCCATTCTTCAAGGAGCAAGTCTGTGTGCTCTCAAATGATCTCTTTCCTGTGGTACCTCCCAATGATCTCAGTGGCTTTTTCTGCTAATGAACATTGTTCATGGTGTCTCCAGGGTACTTTGGTTCTGATGGTGTTGCTATTTCATTCACTGTTGAACCGGGAGTGTCCCCAGCTTCTATGCAGAATCTTAATGTGGGTTCAGCCTAATCACAAGGAACTGATTACAAAACTTGCCTTGTGTGGACTTTGGACTTTTCCTAAGATCTTACCCTCCTCATTTTTTGGTATGATTTGTGTGCTTGGGTATAACTTGTACCTGAAAATAAGGAAAAGTGCAGCATTTGAAGACTTTAGATTTATTCATTCCCAACTCATTTCCATGTTTACAGTTCTGTACTCCACCTTTCTAATGTGCATATTCATCTGTCTGGTCTCCACATAGGAGTTAGCCTTATTTCTAATTATTCTTCTAAAAGCTCTGCCATCAATCTAGCATTTACACTAAATGGATTTTCCTCCAAGTGACTGGAGAGTTGACTTCAGAATATACTTCATGAGACCCAGTAGATAGCACTGACAAACTTATCTCTTTCATTCTGTGTCTGGAAGTGAATAATGTGTCTCTTGCCCTTGCCACATTCTTAATGAAGCACCTAGAATTCAATCTCAAGGATCATTTAGGTGTTCAGGAACTTGAACTAGGAATACAGTAGTTTTATGTAATTTCTAAAGCTGTTTTTTCTCTCCCCCTTTGTTAAAGAAAATATCTGTGGCGTTGGCTGGCATTTGGTTGGAAACTCGTGTTTGAAAATTACTACTGCCAAGGAGAATTATGACAATGCTAAACTGTACTGTAGGAACCACAATGCCTTCTTGGCTTCCCTTACAACCCAGAAGAAAGTGGAATTTGTCCTTAAGCAGCTGCAAATAATGCAGCCATCACAAAGCATGGTGAGTGAATCCTCAGAACCTAAGTGTCTCTTACCCACCTTTCTGCTGAGGGCATGACCACAGATGGTGCATGGAAGGCTGTGGGTGACGGATGTGCTGGGAAGAGGAGGAATGCCAGGATGCGTGGCGTGGTAGATATGGCGCTACACTGTTAATCTCTTCCTTTTTTTTTGTTTTAATATTTTTTTTAGTTGTAGACAGACACAATACCTTTATTTTATTTATTTATGTATTTTTATATGGTGCTGAGGATCAAACCTGTGCCTCACACATGCTAGGCAAACGCTCTACCAAGTGAGCTATAACCCCAGCTGAAGTCTTGTCCTTAAATGCCTTTAACCTTGAAACCTTTTTAATACTTCATACATTTTCTTAGTCATATTTATTATAACATGTAAAATAATATATGAGATGTATAGTAATGTGTGTATTTGTGCACATACTCTGGTGACATCACTGGATGATCCCTGCTTGTTTTACCTCTATAGTTTCTGCTATGGTAGGGAGCGAGGGGTCACAGCTAATTAGGCATCATATTTAGACATTATTTCCTTTAGATTTAAGGTATTATTCAGAACATGTTGTCACTACCACCAAGAAATATACATCTGTTTGGGTCTCTCTAGACCTGGCAGCCCAACAAGAGAGGGCATCTTCTTTTGAAGGGTTTCTGAGATCAGCAAGGCTCACGTTCTGTTCCTGTCCATCCAAGCAATTGGATGATTGGATGACTTTTAGTTGTTGTTCCACAATCACACTTTGCCATTTTTAGTCCAAAGTGCAGGCCCTGTGATTATACCTTCACTTAAGCAGATATTCAGAGAACAAAGCTCTCTCAGCTAGGTAGACTGTGGTAGGGAGAAGTGTGGGGGTGATATTCTCTTGTTAAGCAGTGAGGAACTCAGGGCACCACTTCACTGGGTGAAACTGGCTTTATCTAATGTGAATAAAGTATGGAATGTGGCCTGGGTCCTGGCTCTGTGTATCACATAAAAGGGCATTCTGAGATAGGGAGGGAAGAGGTGCCTGTGTTTACTCTCTCTCAGTACTTTTTTTCCAGTGAAACTTTGTTATGGTGTGGACTCTCAGATATTGGCAGCGCATGCTTAATATGCCTACCTCAGGGACCACATTTGGTATGTTATGATATTTGTAACATATTGGTATGTTATGATAGCTTTTTCTAATTTTATAATCTCCATCAGAGATTGTCTGTGTTGGTTCTGTTCTTCTCTTCCCCAGATGTTCGCCTCTCCTAGCATTCTGTCCTTGGCTGTCAGCCAGCCTTACCTATCTATGGTCATTCACTCCCTCAAGAAACGGGAGGCTCACAACTTTGCCCATAGTGCTGGTTCTCTACTGGTGACTCTTAAGTCCACCTCTGTGTGAGACAATTGGTGTAGAAAGTTCCTATCATCCCAGCTGGGTACAGATGTACCTCAGTTCCCTTTCCTCTCTTCTTCAGGTGTTACAGCCCTACCAGGTTCTGGGTGGTCTAGTCTGCTATGATAGCTTTAATTAAACAGAACCCCACACTCTTGAGATAAGACAAACAGATGAGACAACTAAAGTGTAATGTGTTCCCCATCTCCAGATGTGACCCAGTCTGTAGATCCCATGTATGAAAAAGCAAGATAGGGTAGAGGCTGTGTGATAGAGCTGAGAGGAGATAATCCTGAAGGTGGGAAGGAGTGAAGTGGAAAGGGAAGAAGGACGGGCTCCCTGTATATTGGTACCCTCTCATACAAGGTGTAGAGGTTGAGGGAATGGCTCACTGAGCAAGCTGCGGGTTAGTTTGTTTGGCTGGGGCAGGTTGGATGGGAGGAAGATGCTATAGCTGGGCTTCAAGAAGGGCCCACAGCCAAATCAGAGATACCTTGTCTACAATGCTAATGGCTCTGCATTTTATCAGGAAAGCAAAAAGACATTATTAAAAGACTTGTAAAATATATTAGTTATAATTTTGTTTGTTTTTAAAGGAAAATTAGAAAATACTAATAAAAGAATGTAAGAAAACAAATATCATTTGTTAATACCACTAAAAACTCTTAGAATTTATTTATTTCAGGTCTTTTACTAGGCATGCATATTTTTCCTTCTCAAAAATGAAAATACATTGTACATGTTTTTTTCAACTGTCAAAATTAAGACTACCTTTCATTTCTGGGTTAGACGACATAAATTGATTATAAAACATTTTTTTAAAGTGCAATGGCAAGGAAATTTTAGGGAGTAGGAGATGAAAACCATCCAAGGTGTTCATTGCTCTTATTCTTTATAAAATCCATTGCTAAGTGGAGAAATAGAATAAAAAATACAGTAAACACCCACACCCCTCCTCCACAGAGTATTATGATTCAGCCTTAAAAAAGAAGGAAATACTGTCATTTGCAACCACATGGATAGACCTGGAGGACCTTATACTGAATGAAATAAGCTGGTCACAAAAAGACAAATACATGACTTTGCTTATTTGTAGAATTTATAAATGTCTAACTCAGGGAAGCAGAGAGTACACTGGTGGTTTTCAGGGCCTTGGGAGGTGCGGTGAGAAATGGGAACATGCTGATCAAATTGTTCGAAGTTTAGTTACATAAGATGTTCTAGAGATCTAATGTATGCTATGGTGATAGTAGTTAATAATGGTGAATGTATACTAAATATTTCTTAAGGACATAGTTTTTACATGTTCTCATCACATACATGTACATACGGTCATACAAAGGTAAATATGAGAGGTAATGGATGTCAATTAGTTGATAGTGTCATCCATCTCACAATGTATACAATTATAAAAACATCACACAAACTTTGGATTGTTCAGAGGGGAGTGGGAGTGGGAGTGGGTGGGGTGGTGGGGATGGGAAGGACTGTAGAATGAGACAGACATTATTACATATGTGTATAATTATACTACTGGTGTGACTGCACCATGTACACCCAGAGGAATGAGAAGTTGTGCTCCATTTGTGTACAATGTGTCAAAATGCATTCTGCTGTCATGTAAACTAATTAGAACAAATTAAAATTTTTTAAAAAATATTTTTTAGTTGTTGATGTACCTTTATTCTTTATTTATATGTGGTGCTGAGGATTGAACCCAGTGCCTCACACATGCTAAGCAAGTGTTCTGTTATTGACCCACAACCCCAGACCCCCAAAATTTAAAAAATAAAATAAAAGCACCATACAGGCTTAGCTCCTTTTCTAAGGATGGATACATTATCAATATTTTATGAATGTTGGTGAAATGACTTCATGTGTGAATGGCACTTAAGCCAGTTTAGGATAACCATATCTTTATAGGATTTGATGCAGAGCATAAAAATTTTGGTACTCAGTTATTACTTTGTTATGGATCTCTGTGAAAATTTTGATATTTCTTTTCTCTAAGCTATAAATTTGTTCTTTGTAAAATGGCCATATTGAAGTGGTGATCTATCCCAATGGCCGAGTTTAGAGTATAGGAAGGCTTTCCTGTACCTGTGAATATACCTAACTTAGTGGGTTTTATCAAGTATCCTGTTTGGTCAAAACATTGATTGTTTTCATAATTATGTCTCTTTTGCCCACAGTCCAAGCTCACCTTAACCCCATGGGTTGGCCTTCGGAAGATCAATGTCTCCTACTGGTGCTGGGAAGATATGTCTCCATTTACAAATAGTTTACTACAGTGGATGCCATCTGAGCCTAGCGATGCTGGGTTCTGCGGAATCTTATCAGAACCCACTGTTCGGGGATTAAAGGCTGCAACCTGCATCAACCCCCTCAATGGCAGCATCTGTGAACGGCCTGGTAAGGACACTGGTGATAGGCTTCAGGAAGTTTCAGAAAGGAGGCAGGTTAAGTATTGACATGCATAAAATGATCTTGAAAACAGATGGAGAGCTAATTTCAGGCATATTTCAAGCAATACCTAGAATTTTAAAAGCAGAAGGAAATAGTCTGTGGCTCTATGTTGAGCCATAAGTAAAGCCAAAAATAAAATGTTACACAAAGAACCTAATATTCTGACTAGCATTGAGATTGATTGGTTTGTTGAGCACAAAAAGTGTTTAGAATTGCTTTGAAGGGCAAATATCTTGGTGGCAGAAAAATGCTGTGGAAGGAAAAAAAGGAAAATAAAAACCAAAGATTTGAGAAAAGCAAGCAAGTCACCATAAGACAATATTCAGGAAGCTAGTGTCAGTGGGGAGGAAAATGAGGAGAGGTCTGTGACAGGAGACAGAAGGCAGTTAGAACCATGTAAGAGCTGTGGCTGGGTACTGAACCATCAAATGTTTTGAGCAGTTTCTCAGTATGCATGTTTCTGGGGGCTAAGTTTAGGCTCCATGGTGGCAGATACAGGGGCAGCCTCTGCAGCACACAGATGGGGGCTTAACAGTAATAGGTAGAGTTGTTGGTGATTTAGTTAAATCCTGTTCAGTTTTTGGAAGGTACTGTATTTGAGGAATGCAGAAGTATAGAAGATAATTCATAGCATTGTAGAAGTTATCTTAAAACAAGGTTTCTAAATTGTAGGTGAGCTTTTCAGCCTTTTTGAATGCAGAATGCTTTGATGAATTTAATGAATGCTGTGATCCTACTTACACTCAAATTCATAAACATAGGGTTTTACATGTTCAGGTGGATTGTAAAATTCCTTCAGGGTCCCCTTATGTAAGACTCTGCTTTTGTTGAAAGATTCTCTTGTTCTTTCACCTTTGTCCTCAATGCTCTTTGAATAGAAGGTCCATTTCCTCCCCGAGTGTGTTAATACCTTGACTAAGAGGTACATGATGGCTCCAATATGATATGTTTTCACTGTGTCATGTAGTGCCTGAATTGAGTTCATGGCACACTGTTGGGCTACAAACCAATATTTGAAATGGATCTGACCTTAGCTGACATAATGGGAGGTCTTAAATGTCCCTCTTGGGTTTAATTCCCAGCAAACCACAGTGCCAAGCAATGCCGGACGCCGTGTGCCTTGCGGACTGCGTGTGGGGAGTGCACCAGCAGCAGCTCTGAGTGCATGTGGTGCAGCAACATGAAGCAGTGTGTGGACTCCAACGCCTACGTGGCCTCCTTCCCTTTCGGCCAGTGTATGGAGTGGTATACCATGAGCAGCTGCCCCCGTGAGTGCAAAAGGGAGTGCAGGCACTCTTGAGTGCCTGGCATGTAGTGACAATTCTTGGCATGGTAACAATATTTGGCATGGCATGGAACATTTTTCAGACTAGTTGGATTTGACCTTCTACTCAAGTCATCTAGTCCTGCATGATGAGAACCTGCATACAGAATTGCACAGTGATACATGTAGTCAAGTAAATCTAAGCTGGCACACAGAATACAGAAGTTAGCTTTCCAACTCCAAGGTCATATTATTCAATCCATGTAATGTTTCTACCTTTTACTCACCTAATTCATTAAGTAATTGCTCTCCAGTAAAGACCTTCTGAAGTTCCTTTTGCCTCCAGCATCTTGGGATTGAGAGTGGAAGGAGTGACACCTGTTATGTGTTGGGCAAATTATTGAGCTCCTCCTTTAAATGGTCACTATAGAGTGGTGATTTGGACTCACTAAAGTTAGTCTGTTAAAGAAAAGGTTATTTAAATGTAATGAATTCGGATATATTTGTGGATTGAGGGTTTTTTTTTTTTTTTTGTGTGTGTGTGTGTGTGTATATGTATGTTTTTAAACAGCTGAAAATTGTTCAGGCTATTGCACCTGCAGTCATTGCTTGGAGCAGCCAGGCTGTGGCTGGTGTACTGATCCCAGCAACACTGGGAAAGGGAAATGCATGGAGGGATCCTACAAAGGACCAGTGAAGATGCCTCCACAGGCCTCTGCTGGAACTGCCTATCCACAGCCCCTTCTGAATTCTAGCATGTGTCTAGAGGACAGCAGATACAACTGGTCTTTCATTCACTGTCCAGGTAAGATGCCTGCATATCCAAAATCAAGTTATTCATTACCTGTTTATAAAGAATACAAACTTGAAAGCTACACTATTCATATGAATTTCTTTTAAGTGAAAAATATAAGTAAGACACCATTTTAGGAGAAAAGATAGTTTCATTTAAAAATGGTTTTAATGTCAGTTAACAAAAATATTGAGGAAATTCATGTAAGTTATTTTACTAACTTTTCTTATAAAATAATATGTGCTTTATAAAAATATTATACCTGTATACAAAATAAAACCTGGAGTCCCCCTCTCCTCAGTTTTTTTTTTTTTTATTTTTTTAGTTGTAGATGGTCACAATACCTTTATTTTTATTATTTATTTTTTTATGTGTGGCTGAGGATCAAACCCAGTACCTCACACATACTAGGTGAGCACTCTACGAATGAGCCACAACCCCAGCCCCCACTCAGGTCTTTATAAATACTTTTTCAGAATTTAATATAGATACTTCCAGACATATTCATTTATATATTTTAATATAAAATATACTTTTTATATTTTTATGTATTATACTAGGGATATTATATTTACTGCTTTATAATTTTCTTTTTACATAAAAACACATCTTGGAAATTTAGAAAAAAACAACTCTTTTTACTGGAAGAGTTAATTAATTGCCAAGAATTCTTTAAATTTTGATAGAATTCACCAGTGAAATCATCCAGTCTTGGGCCTTTCTTTGTGCTAAGATTTTAAATTATTTGGTCTCTTTACTTGTTATAAGTCTATTCAGAATTTCTGTTTCTTCTTGAGTCAGTTTTAATACCTGTGATTTTTAAAGAATTTGTTAGTTTCATCTGTTTTCAAATTTGTTGAAATATGGGTCATAATATTTTCTTATACCCAACTTGCTAGCCTTGTGTATCCTCCTTATAATCTATTGAGGATTGTTTTCACATGTCTAATTTTATTTCACATATCCTTTTACTTTTTATAAGTGCTCTAAATTTTGTGAGGGTATTTTCAGAGCTTGATTTCTTTTGTGGATTCAATTATTTAAGCCTCTTTAAATATACTAAAATTAGTATTTTTTATTCTCTTTTGTTTCTTCCATTAAGCCCTCTTTCAGGGTTTTTTTTTTTTTTTTTTTTGAGTATTTATCCTGCAGTTGCATGTGGTTAGAGCATTTTCTTAAAATTTTGAATCCTTAAGATTGATTTGCATTTGTAATTGACCATGTAAATTTATCAGTATTGGTTAGCAGTGGTGTTTATTGAACTGTTGTGAAGGTGTGGGATGAGTTCCTAAGGGAGCAGCCAGCTAACCTCAGGACATTTTTTTTTTTTTAAGATGGACACAATACTTTTATTTTATTTATTTGTTTTTATGTGGTGCTGAGGATTCAGTGCCTCATGCATGCTAGGCAAGCACTCTACCACTGAGCTACATCCCTATCCCCAACCTCAGGACTTTTATTTTTTCCAGTTGTAGATGGATACAATATATTTATTTTTATTTATTTATCTTTATGTGGTGCTGAGGATTGAACCCAGTGCATGCTTGAGAGGCAAGCGCTCTACACTGAGCTACAACCCCAGCCCAACCTCAGGACTTTTTAGCTCTAGTCTGCTCTTACAGTTGTTGAATGGTTTGTGCTCCTCTCTCAGAAGCAGTGGACCCAGGTGCCTGGATACATTTGGCACAATCATGGTTGTGCCCGTGCCTCTACCATTTGGTGTTCTGGCAACCTAAAGATAGCTGATATATTGCCCTGATATTTTTCTCTCCTTCTTTCTCACTCCTGTTCCACCCAAAACTATTCTTTCCCACTACTGCCCCTGAACCCACACCTCAGCCAGCTGAGGAACTCATACAGGGCAGGTCATGTACCATTTCTGTTGCCTACCAGTCTGCTGAGGCCTCCTTTGCTTCCAGCCTCCACTGAGTTTTTCAGGTGTCCACTAGTAAAGTTCATCTAGTCAGATTGGCAGTACCTTCCTTTTCTTACCTTAAGATACATGTGTCTCAGTTCTTTTCTTTCTGATTGGCCCATTCTGCTTTATAATTTCTAGACATTCCTGAATATTTCAGCAGTGTCTCTCAGTACTTCTAATAGTACCTTTCTCTTCTATTTCACACTTCCGCTGATTTAGCACTCTTTTTCACTTTTTTCCCCCATGTAATTCAGTGGTATTTTGAAAAGGAAGAAGGAAGCATTTTCTGTATCTTTTCTTCTTGAACCAGAATAGAGGTTTTTTTCATGCATAATTTTTAGGTAATTTAATACATGTGTTGTACTTTACCCTTTGCTCATCTTCATGGGAACAAAATGCATATCCTACATATAAGTAATTGTGGTACAATATTTTAAGTTTTATAGTTGTAGTATATAAAACACCTTAAGTACCTACATAGATGGTGTAGCTAACAGGTGAGTAAATAGAACATGTGCAAGGATATAGAAATTTTTCAGGATGTGAGAAAACCACCTCATGTTGATGAACCAAAATCTGAAGAATCAGAAATTGTGGTTACAGTGGTGCAGGTTGTACCTTATGTGAACATTCCCATGTTCTGCAGTGCACAGCCTGCATAGCTGTCTCAAGCAGTCTTTGAGAGGTCAGGGTTTATATGCCATGTCCATCAGGAGCCTTAGTAATCTCTGCTCTGGAAATGCTTATATGTAAAGTTGGTTATTTTTCTAATAGTGAAAATTTGAAAGCAAACAAAATATTAGAACTTGAGGGGATGGTTAAATAAGTGCTATAATTCATAAAAATCATCATCAAGTTTTGTTCATGGTAGATTAAATGTAAAATAATTTTGATCTAAGTTTAAAAACTCAAAATTGAATATTAATATCAAAACTACAAAATTGTATAGAAAAATGCTGGAAGGAGAATATTCAACAGTTGCATAATACATGTTGTTTTTAATCGGCACACACAACTTCTCCAACATAGGCCACATTTTATGTTGTAAAGCAAATGTTAATGAATTTTAAAAAATGAATTAATAGCTGACATCTTATCAGATCATAATGAAATGAAATTATGAATCAAATGCAAGAGAAACTGCAAAAATTACACAATAAATAGATATGAACCAATATAATTTTGAATGGAAACCGGGTCATTGAATTAATCATAAGGGAAATGTTTAAATTCCTAGGGTAAAATGAAAATGGAACCTATGGGACAATGCAAAAGCAGTTATAAGAGAGAAGTTTATAGTTGTAAAGTCCCACATTAGAAAAACAGAGCGATCTCAAATAAACATCCTTATGATGCACCTCAAGGACTTAGAAATTAGAACAAACAATATAAACTCAATGGAAGGAAAGAAATAATAAGGATCAGAATGGAAATAAAATAAATTATATAAGAATAACACAAAAGATCAGTGAAACAAAGTGTTGGTTCTTTGAAAAAAATAAACAAATTCAGAAACCCTTAGCCAAACTAACCAAAAGAAAGAGAAGACCCAAACTAAAAAAAGCGACAAAAAAGGGGATGTCATAACACATACCACTGAAATTCAGAGGATTATTAGGGACTATTTAAAAAACTATACGCCAATAAACTGAAAAATCTGGAAGAAATGGACAAATTTGTAGATACATATTACCTACCAAAATTGCACCAAAATATGTAAATATCATAAATAGAGACATAACAAGCAATGAGATTGAAGCAGTAATAATCTCCCAACAACAACAAAAAGCCAAGGACAAGATGATTCACAGTTGAATTTTACCAGACTTTTAAAGAAGAATTAATACAAATATTTCTCAAACTAATTCATAAAATGAAAAGGGAAAGAACTCTTCCAAATTCATCCTACAAAGCCAGTGTGTAACTTGCTACCAAAACCAGATAATGACATAATATATAAGAAAATTACAGATTGAGGGCCTTAATATCTCATTTTTCTGCAATAACTTGGTTTTGACAGTTTGGTCTTATTTCTCAAATTAGTTTCTGGTGGGTAAGTTTTGATGATTTTTTTCTGTTTTGTTGTTATTTGTTTTGTTTTGAGACAAGTTTTGCTGTGTTGCGCAGGCTGGCCTCAAGCTCCTGAGCTCAGGAGATCTTTCTGTCTCAGCCTTCCCAATAGCTGGTATTATAGGCAAATACCCCATGCCCAGCTAGTTTGATGATTTGAGTTTTAGAGGCATTGGGAACTTACAGATGCAGATAAATTTCATGGAACTCCCTGCACCCAGTTCTGCCATGATAGAGGCTCCTAAAATCCTTTTCCTTTCAGCTTGCCAGTGCAATGGCCACAGCAAGTGCATCAACCAGAGCATCTGTGAGAAGTGTGAGAACCTGACCACGGGCAAGCACTGCGAGACCTGCATATCTGGCTTCTATGGTGATCCTACCAATGGAGGCAAATGCCAGCGTAAGTAGTGTGGGTCGGACTTGCTGAGTGCAAGTCAGGTGGAACACAGGACTTCTCTGACTTGAGTACCTAGGAGGAGAAAAGCCACTTGGCTTTGGATGCTGCATTTCTTTTTAAGTCATATTGTCAGGAGCTCAGCTGAGTTGGAAGAGAAAGGTGAACTGTTGGATGTGAGAGTAGCCTGGTGAAGCAGCAGCTCAACAGTGAAAGAGTTAAACCCTTAACCACACTGGGATAAGCAAGGGGCCCAAACCAGAGAAATGCTGACTTCCCCATTTCCATTTTCCCTGTTGGAACAGTGCAGCAATGGAGAGTCGGAGGCTCAGCGCTGGTGGTCAGCGGCTCCCCATGGAGGGCACCTTCCCAGCAATATTGTAGACCCTGAGGCTATGGGGAGGGAGGGAGTAAGGACTGGGAGTGGGGAAGTCCTGGGCACTGAGTCAGAGTGAAGAAAGTATTTTCAGACCCCCCCACCCCAGCCCCCTTAAATAGGCCTCAGCAGAGGCCCTGAAGCCAACCTGTGCCGGAGGCTTTGGAGGAAGACCTGTGGGAATGAAGGTGCACGTGAGGAGTGACTGGCTGGGGGCCCAAGTCCTTGACTGCACCTCCTGCAGAGACTGAAATACTTGGCTGTGCCCTGAGTTTGCTGAGAGGAGGGCAGCTGTCCCCTGAGGCCACTAGGTCAAGCCTCTGGTTAGGCCTGAAAAACCTCACACAGGTTTTAAACCAGGAGCTGCACTCAGCCCTTCTAGTGTATTTTAAAGATTTCAGTAGTCCCATGTTTCCTCATTCATGGTAGATGAAGCATACAAGTGGTAATCTAAATTGTTTTTTAAAGGGAAAGGTATAATCAGTGAACTGATTTTGGATTTGTTCTAGTTTCCAGCTGAAAATTATTACGAGTCTATCCTCTTCCCCTTGCCATCTGATTTTGGAGGTTGAACCCAGGGGTGCCTTATCTTTGAATGACAACTCCAGACTTTTTTAGTTTTTGAGACAGGGTCTCACTGAATTGCCCAGACTGGCCTTAATATTGCAGTTTTTTGGCTTCTGCCTCCTGAGTTGATGGAATTACAGACGTGCACCATTGTATCTGGCTATTAGAGTAGTCTTCTAGTTGAAAGAATCCTCAAGTTCTGAATGGGAAAAATAAATAAGAAAGGACAACTCTACTTTCTCCTCATATTCCACCTCCAGGCTTCTTTTTTTTTTTTTTAATATTTATTTATTTATTAGTTAATGGCGGACACAACATCTTTGTTTGTATGTGGTGCTGAGGATTGAACCCGGGCCGCACGCATTCCAGGCGGGCGCGCTACCGCTTGAGCCACATCCCCAGCCCCTCCAGGCTTCTTTTTATGACACTTCAGAATCTCATCCCAGGCCAGCCAAGATAGAGTGGCAGTCTAGCTATTTTGTCTGTCCCTTCAACTCCCTGGAGTTTAATTTTCTCATCTGTAAAACAGCAGTTTAGTGTGGTGTTGAGATTAAAGCCATCAGAGCAGTACATGGCACATAGTTAATACTCAGTAATGTGAGAAATTACTATATCCATTCTAATGTCATTTCCTTTTACTCTTTTTTTAAAAATATTTTTTTTTTAGTTGTAGATGGACACAATATCTTTATTTATTTATTTTTTATTTATTTCTTTTGTACATGACAATAGTGCAATAATAATTATAATAATAATTATCCATTTACAGCACAACTTGATATACAGAGTTATATAAAGTATGTTCACGCCAAATTATGCCATTATACGTGAACTCTCTTATTGATTTTTTTTGCATTACAATTCTTAATACACCTTTATACCACAATTTATTGGTATAAATTTATTTGTATCTAAGGTATGTTGACACCGAATTCACATCTTCATACATGTATTTTGTATAATGATGGCCGTTTCCTTCCACCATCCTTGCTATTCCCCTTCTCCCTCCCTCCCTTTCCCTCCCACCCTTATTCCCTATCTAAAGGTAATCTTCCTCCCCTGCTCTCCCTCCTTATCCCACTTTGAGTCACCTCCCTTATATCAGAGAAAACATTCGGCATTTAGTTTTTTGGGATTGGCTAACTTCACTTAGCATCATCTTCTCTAATGCTATCCATTTCCCTGAAAATGCCATGATCTTATTCTTTTTTAGTGCTGAGTAATATTCTATTGTGTATAAATGCCACATTTTTTTTATCCATTCATCCGCTGAAGGACATTTAGGTTGGCTCCACAGTTTAGCTATTGTGAATTGTGCTGCTATGAACATTGATGTGGCTGTGATGTGGTGTTGAGGATCAAACCCAGTGTCTCAGCATGTTAGGCATGTGATGTACCACTGAGCTACACCCCAGCCCCCCTTTTACTCTTAAATAAAGTGTCTTGTGCAGATTAAAAGTGTTCGGTAAAAACATTTATGGGTGAATACACTTAGTCTATTTGATAGTAATCAAAACATAACATTTCTGAGGAGTAAATGTGTACAAAGCTTTGTGCTGACAGCCTTTGGAGACAAAGGGATCTTTATCATCTCCAAGGTTACATAGCCTGCCCAAGATCTCACAGATGTGGATAAGCTGGAACCTCATTCAGTAGTGCTGACCTTAACTACTGACTTGGTTGTATCTCCAAGCAAACATCCCCATATCTGCAACTGTTATCTAGAAAAATCAAATTTTCCTCTGTGACATCTATAGGGCTTTAGTATACTTTTCTAGAACTTAGAGATTGCTTTATTTTCTAGATACAATACAAGTATAGTTTTAAAAATACTGAATGATACCAAGTCTTCAGTGTATTTCCTCTTATAATGGTGTAGTCCTTAGCTAAGGATAGTAGCTATGATGTATTGAGGTCATGTTTCAGGTGGCATACACTTTATCCATTTAATAGTAATTAAAACATAACACTTCTGAGGGGTAAATGTGTACAAAGCTTTGTACTGACAGTTTTTTGGAGACAAGGGACCTTTGTCATCCCTGATGTCACATAGCCTGCCCAAGATCTCACAGCAACCCTTTTAGATAGGTGCTATTATTAGCCTCATCATATAGACAAGGAAGAAGACTCAGAAAGGCTAAGTAGCATGCCTAGAATTCCAGAAGGGCTAAGTGGAGGACAGTGGATTCAAACTCAGGAAAACAGACATTAGGCCTCTGCTTTTCACTAACACACTGCCCTACACACTCAGCAGAGCAAGAGTTGACACTTAATTTCTGCTCTACCATGTATTCTAGTAAACTCTGTACTGTTCTGTTTTGCAGATTTTCTCCCCCCCCCCTTCTTGGGATTTATTTATTTATTTGGTAATGGGGATTGAACTCGGGGGCACTCAACCACTGAGCCACATCCCCAGCCCTATTTTATGTTTTTATTTAGAGACAAGGTCTCCCTGAGTTGCTTAGGGTTTCATTTAAGTTGCTGAGGCTGGCTTTGAACTTGGCTGTATTTATTTTTAAAGTGCACCTTTAGCCAGGCATGGTGGCACATGCCTATAATTCCAGTAGCTTGAGAGGCTGAGGCAGGTGGATTATGAGTTCAGAGCCAGCATGAGCAACTTAACGAGGTCCTAAACAACTCAGTGAGACCTTATTTCTAAATAAAATACAAAAAAGGGTTGGGGATATGGCTCAGTGGTTGAGTGCCCCTGGGTTTAATCCCCAGTACCCCCCCCCCAAAAAAAAAAAGTATTTCTTTACTTTATTTACAGAAAATCAGGGTGTAAAGGGAAAAATTGTTGGGAACAGAGACTTTTGCATTTATTTCAGTGGAGTATAAAATGTGTCACAGCTCATAATTAACTGTTGGGTAAAGTTAGGCAGAGGTGTGCTGAGATGGCTGTAGGAGGGACATGGGAAGATTGTTTTCTGTAAAAGCAAAGGAAAAGGCAAGATAAGGTTGATGAGTGATGAAGGGTCTTAAATGCTACCCTTGCCATCGGGGTCCCTCACTTCTGAGCCCCTGAGGGTTTTAACATGTGGCTCTCTTGGAGAACACTCATCTGCTAAGGCAGAGGACAGTCTGGCCAACCTCCTCCTAGGAGGCAATCAGCAACCTGAGCATCTCCATGGGGGAAGGGACCCAGTACCCAGCTTGCTGGAAATGCATTATAAATATTCACTGAACAAATGAAAGAATCATAATACTGAGAAAGAGTGTCAGTTTTAAGGTCAAAATAGAGATTGCCTCAGCTAGTGGTGGGAACCAGCTTTATCTTTCTTATTATCCTTTTGCTTGAATTCCTTTAATGTTTCCTTTACATTATTAGAGATAAATCATTACTTGAAAATTGTAAATCTTACTTACTAAATATTCTTTTTTTTAGTGTGACTTCCTACAATCCCAATTCAGATAAAATTATTTGTTTTGGGAAAAGTCTCTGATAGTAAGCCAGATGTATCCTGTGTGCTTTTTCCTTTTCTCCAGCATGTAAGTGCAATGGGCATGCCTCACTGTGCAATACCAACACGGGCAAGTGCTTCTGTACCACCAAGGGCGTCAAGGGAGATGAATGCCAGCTGTGAGTATCTGTTCTACCACCAGAGATGGCGCAGGGGCTAGGAAGCTAGCCTGGGGAGCTGCCCCTTCCCTGTGCTTTGTTGCCATGGATTCTGAGTGATCCCTCCAGAGATTAGTTTGAAATTTTGCCCTTTCTGCTTCTGACAAGTCAACCCCCAAGCTTAGGGATTTTCAGTAGCAATTCTTAAGAGACTCTTTAATTCACATTTTTTAAAAAGTGTTTGATACTGACATTTCCTGGATTGCTAATCCTTTAACTTAGCAGCTACCATTAGAAATTTGCACTTTTTCTGAGGGATGGAGTTGGAAGAACTGGTGTTGAACCAGTGCTTCTTTGTGTTTCTTTGGCATTTTGTTTCTCTGATAGTGGATGATTCTCTTGCCTTGCACACATCCCAGGTGTGTGCCCTTCTTTTGGTGAAGTGTGTTTATCATCTTCAAGGGGAAGGCTTCAAGTCTCTGTCCATAAGGATGCGGCTTAACGTCAAACAGCATTGGGTTTCAGACCTGGCTGTGCTTCCATTGAGCAGAATCTTTTGAGGCAGATCACAGAACCATGCCGAGACTCAGTTTCCCCATCTCCCAATAGGGGAAGTAGCAGTAATTGTTTTTAGTATCCTGGAGAGTTGCAACAAGAGAGATTTTCCCCAATTAACATATTCCTATCTGCTATAGTAGAAAACCTCATGAAACATATAGCCAGGCTTATCCACTCTCTCAGGAAGAGACTTAAGAGAGATGTGTTTAGTGTGAAAATCTTGAGCTGATATATGCAGATACATCATCATTGGCAAACTTCATTGTCCTTAAAGAATGTCACCAGTAACATGGATATTATTCAGCAGGGAATTGGTCTATGTACACTTTATAGATTATATTATAGTTTATATAAATTTACATGGTTGTCAATTTCATGCTTCCCCAAAGCCAATATGTTAAGAAAAGTCTAATCAAAGATTAAATTTAAATTTCAGATCTAGGTTCCTTTTCACAGAAAAATGTGAGAGCAAAATTAGTCACTGTTGCCCTCTATTGGGGGAAACAGCAAAGACATGATGTGGCATGCAGTGGAGGACTTTCAAGAGTCTTCTAGAAGTTGTAGATAGAGACAAATGCCTGTCATCTCCCTGGATGAAAGGGCAGCATCCCTGGCTCATTTGAACTGGGAAAAGTGTTTCCCGCAGCTCTCCCTCCTTCCTGTGAACTTCATAGCTGCTTTGCTTGCTAGTTGGCTTTGTGGAGAGGGAGATGGGTTTCGTTGAGTTTGTAAATGACATCTAAGGAGAAATTAATATTCATTTTAAGAGGAAATTATATTCTCTCCAGGCTAGCCAGTACTTGTTTAAGAGTGTTAGTTATTTTTTAAGTGATCCTTGGTATTTGGTTTTCTCTCATTTGGGTGTAAAGAACAGGGTCAGTTTACCGAGGGAGTACAGGAAAGAAATGAATATTTGAAAAATGTTTTAGTTGCATTTTTAGAAGAACAGGAAGTTCACAGGAATGTGAAAATGTGCTTTTCATTATAATAAATAGGATCTAGGTTTATGACATTTGGATTTATCTCCTGTGCCTTGGCAAATGTTTATTCATTGTTTTTATATAGTGGTGGTGGAACTGATGGGCAATCTGTATGAAAATTCAGGCACACTCCTCTTAATCCATCTGATATAAATAATGGTGAAGACTGTAATTATCAGGACTCAAAACTGGTTGTGGTCTTGATTTAAAAATGAATGTAGATTCCATATTAAATAACAGAAAAAATAATTACATTTTTTTCCTCCTAGATGTGAGGTAGAAAATCGATACCAGGGAAATCCTCTCAAAGGAACGTGTTATTGTAAGTATTTTTGTAATTCTTAATTTCTAAAAGGAGTAGTAGTTCTGTAAAACTCCATTATTTTCTACAACATGGTTTGAGAATGGTAAGCGCTACCACCATGCAATTGTCCCCTGACTTGGTGGGTTTGCCTATTTTAAGCTATTTTTAAGTGGCCACGTTTATGGTAATGTTTGTAGAAGATAGCAGAGGCCAATACAGAGTCATGCACCCCTGGATTTCCTTGTTTATGTTCTCAAAACCTTACTTCATTTGCAACCACCTGGTTGAGGATATCTAACATTTCATATCTGAGAATATCGATAATAAACAGAATTCTTAAAATATAGATGAAATTTCATCATTCTTTCTGGAGCTGATTTGTGTTAACTACTTCTTTAGGAACAAGTTTTTAAAATAAAACATCACATGATTATCTTAGAGTGAAATGTGAATCTGGCAAGGTGACCATTTATGGATAGATGGATTTTTTTCCCCCTGTGGCAATCCACAATATCTGGTATACAATCTGGTATACCAGATTGTGGATCCAGAAAAAGGAGCTAACATATCTGCTCTGTTGGATTGAATAGCTCTAATGTCATAATTCATAAAGAAAAAGTTAATTAATGAGACTTTATCCAAATTTCAGGCTTCTATTTAAACAAACACCATTCAAAACAAATCAAAATCAAGCCATAGGCTAGAGAAAATATTTGCAAATCTGGCCTTACCAGACTGGAAAAGGGTTGGAATATTTTAATAATCATTTCAGATCATTGTGGATAGTATCCTTTGATATCATTGAAACTGCAGAACTAGTCATTTTTTAATATTTATTTTTTAGTTATAGGTGGATACAATATCTTTATTTTATTTGTTTTTTTATTTTTAAAAAATAAATGACAGTGGAATGCATTACAATTCTTATTATACAGCACAATTATTATATACAGCACAATTTTTCATATCTCTGATTGTAATAAAGTATGTTGACAACAATTCGTGTCTTTATACATGTACTTTGGATAATGATGTCTATCACATTTCATCTCCTTGCTAACCCCCTGCCCCCTTCCTTTCCCTCCCATTCCTCTACCCTATCTAGAATTCATCTATTCCTCCCATGCCTCCCCTCCCTACCCCACTATGAATCAGCCTCCTTATATTAGAGAAAATGTTTGGCATTTGGTTTTACATACTGCTCAAGGGAACTATACACCAACAAGACATAATAATCATAAATATATATGCCCCAAACAATGTTGCAGCTATGTCCATCAAACAAATTCTTCTCAACTTCAAGAGTCAAATTGACCACAACACAATAATCTTGGGTGACTTTAACACACTTCTCTCCAAACAAAAGTTGAATAAAGAAACTATAGAAATCAATAATACAATCAATAACTTAGACTTAACTGACACCTACAGAATATTTCAACCTGCATCAACCAGATACACTTTCTTCTCAGTACACATGGATCCTTCTCTAAAATAGACCATATAATATGCCACAAAGCAACTCTTAGCAAATACAAAAAAGTAGAGATACTACCATGCATCTTTATTTTATTTGTATGTGGTGCTGAGGATTGAACCCAGTGCCTCATGCATGCTAGGTGAGCACTGTACTTCTAAGTCACAACCCCAGCCCTCATTTCTTTTTTTTTTTTTAATATTTATTTTTTTTTAGTTGGACACAATATCTTTATTTTATTTATTTATTTTTATGTGTTGCTGAGGATTGAACCCAGAACCTCGCACATGCTAGGCGAGTGCTCTACCGCTGAGCCACACCCCAGACCCCTCATTTCTTTTTTTAAAAAAAATATTTTTTAAATTGTAGATGGACACAATACCTTTATTTATTTATTTTATGTGGTGGAGAGGATTGAACCTGGTGCCTCACATGTACTAGACAAGTGCTCTACCACTTAGCAACAACCCCAGACCTATAATTATTTCTTAAAGGTTGAAATTTGGAAGCAGAGACATATCAGTGAAATTTTTGTAATCATGCACATTAGAATCTATTTCTCATTGGAGAGAAGAAAAGCTAGTACCATATTTCAGCAAGGGTGTTGAAGAATAGGAACCTTCATGTATTGCTTATTGAATGTAAGTGGTACAGCCATTTTGGAAAGCCATTTGGCAGTTTCTGAAACAGTTAAAAAATAAACAACAACTCTCCATTTCCTCCTCCCCCCTGATACCAGTCACCACCAGTCCTTTTCTGTTTCTATGAATTTGACCTCTCTGGGTATCTTCTCTAAGTAGAAACATAGTATTTATCTTTTTGGGGCTGACTTCTTACAGTTGATGTGAGATCTTCATGGTTCATCTATGTTATAATGTATGTAAGGCTTCCTTTTCTTTTTATGGCTGAATAATATCTGATTGTACATTCCATATTTTGCTTATCTATTCCTTAGTGAGCATGGCTTGTTTCCATCTTTTGGCTATAGTGAATAATGCTGCTATGAACATGGTAAACAAATATCCATGTGAGACCTTGCTTTTAGTCCTTTTGGGTGTGTATCCAGAAATGCAACTGCTACATCATTTGTAATGCTGTGCTTAATTTTTTTTAGAGTATAACTTTGCTTTTATTCAAGCAAACTTGAATTCATATCTATTACCAACTTGGGGAAGTTTCTATCTTCCTTTGAAATTAAATTTTCTCATGTAATGCTAATACCTGCCCTATAGAATGAATAAGAAATTCAAAATTCTTATTAGAAAGTGTCATCTTATTGTCTATTCCAGTAAACCCAAAGAAAAGGCAGGGTTTCTTATTTTTAGCAATATTGAAACCATTTTGTTATGAAGTGTTCTTTGTTGTTTGTTTTTAATTTCATTGACTCTCATTTTTCTTTCTATGACCTAATACATTTGGATTTTTGTTTCTTCCCTGGCCAGATCACCAATAATCTTCCAGTGACACCATATTAAAGTCTGTTTACATACCACCTTCCTGACCATTACCACTTATTAACTGAGGGCTTTAGAACCGTTCTCTCAGTTTTCTTTTCCTCCCTTCACATCTTTTTTCTTTTTTTTATATATTTATTTTTTTAGTTGTAGTTGGACACAATACCTTTATTTTATTTATTTTTTTTATGTGGTACTGAGAATCGAACCCAGGACCTCGCACGTGTAGGTAAGCACTGTACCGCTGAGCCAACATCTTATCATGCTTTTCAGAGAGATAGAGATAGAGACTGATTGAAGAAATGAAGGAAGAATTCTAGGATTTGGGTTATCTTTGAAATCCCACAGAAATTACATGGTTAAATCTATGGATATAGAGCTAAAAATAGAAGTCAAGGCTGGCACTGTGTTTAATTTTTTTTGAGGAATCCCTGCACTTTTTTCTACAGCAACTGCACCGTTTTTTACTCTCATCAGCAATGCACGAGCATTCCAATTTCACTCCCCAGTACTTGTAATTTTCTGGGGTTTTTTGTTTGTTTTGTTTTTGGGTTTTTTTGTTTTTTGTTTTTCATAGCAGCCATCCTAATGGGATGAGATGTAATCACATTTTGGTTTTGATTTGCATTTTCCCAATGATCAGTGTTATTCAGTATCTTTTCATCTGCTTATTGGCCATTTGTGTATCTTCTTTGGAGAAATGGCTGTTCAAGTTCTTTGCCCATTATTAAATAAAGTTTCAGTTGTTAAAATTTTTTAAATTACATTACCAGTTTGGGGCATTAAACTCTTTTTGAACTATATCACATTAGTCTCTGAGTGCTTTCTTCTCTTTTGCAACAAAATATCCAGGGCACATATTCCTTGCCCAGACCTGGAAGCAACTATTTTCCATGGAGTTTTAGTTTCTTTCACACCATTAACTTATGTCTTTGTATCCATAAGCAAAATTTAGCACATACAAATGTTCAATTACATTTGTGAGTGAGTTAGGCTGAAGCCAAATCTCATCTAGGGTCATTATATAAAGAGGGTTTGATGGATAACTCAAATAAAATGATGCTGCTGAAGGACTTGGTTTCCTTTGAAAAACCTGGATATGGGTAAGTCAGAGTTTGGCTATTGAGTTTTTCAGAACAGCAATCTGTGTCTTGAGCAAATTGTTCTTTTTTGCTCTATTTTAATTTTAAATGTGCATTTCTTTCTCTCCATAGATACTCTTCTCATTGACTATCAGTTCACTTTTAGCCTCTCCCAGGAAGATGATCGCTATTACACAGCCATCAATTTTGTAGCTACTCCTGATGAAGTAAGATTTTTAAAAGTTGACTCATTTTATTTTGAATTTGTTAGGATTTTTTTTCTTGGTCATCCTGTCTAAAAGTACTGCTTTAACAGTAGTTTCAGAGTAGAGTACAGTATATAGCATGTTTAGAAGTGCAGGAAAAAAAAATTTAGAGTTGACATTTTATCTCCTTTCCATCCAGAAAGTAAGAGCAGTAGTGTTATAAGATTTACCAGAACCTGATACACAGACTGACATTCACACCACACACACTTAGTATTTCTGCTCATCACAGCCCCAGACAGAGGAGACTGCAAAGGGAGCGCCATCATTAGGGAGCAGATAGCAGAGCCCAGACTTACTCACAGAAGGGACTGGGGCTTAAAAAAATCAGTTGTAAAAAATTGCTGACTTGGATGGTGGCTCACACCTGTAATCTAAGCTTCTTGGGAGGCTAGACCAGAGGATCACAAGTCCAAGGGCAGCCTCAGAAACTTAGTGATACCCTGTGTGAAAATAAAAAATAAAATAAAAGGCTGGGGCTGTAGCTCAGCAGTAGAAAAGTACTGGATCCAAAACAGGAAAATAAAATCCCGATTGAAATCCGTTAACACCATGGTGCAAGAATAAGCAGACAGCACAGGGGGTGCTAGGTGATACTTCTGTTTCTAGAAGGAATTCTAAGCCTCATTGGGAGGTAAAACAGAAAAAAGTTTAGTTGGTCCAATAAGAAGTTGGCCAGAAAGTAATTCACATGGTTTAAAACAACTATTTGAAATGTGCAAGTCTATCCTGCCCAAAGACATTACCTATCGATAGAAAGGAGCCAACACAGCATAACATTTAAAAGCAAACCTTCTAGAACATGAAGATGCATCTGTACAATTTCTTGCTTCATCTTTTCATGCTGGGGCTTGAATCCAGGGCCAGTTCCTACTAAGCATGAGCTTTTACCACTGAACTGTGGTATTGTTAATGAACTCTCTAAAGTCCATACCCATTCTAATACTTTGGGAAAATTTTATTAAACTTGATCTTAAGTTATTTAGGTCATTCCTTGGAAGTTTCTTCTCACTGACATACCTAAAGCCATTTGCCATCACAAATCCTGCCACAATAAATGTGACAAGTAACACATGGAAAACAATGTGACTGTAAACAAATGTGTATTCCTTTTTTTTTTTTAACATGTTATCACTAATAACTAATTTCAAAAACAAAAATGCAGAACAAAGTCCATAGTATGGTATATTTACTATTAAGTGAAAGTAAGATTTGTTTTAAATATTCCATTTCAATGATAAAATTAAGATGAGTGAATGACTGTTGGTCAAGATGGCGTATTCCTGTTGTTCCAGCTACTCAGGAGACTGATGCAGGAGAATATTGTGTTCCAGGCCATCCTGGGCAATGTAGCAAGGCCCCATCTCAAAATATGAAAACAATGGCTGGGGTTGTAGCTCAGGGGAAGAGCACTTCCTAGTATGTGTGAGGCATTGGGTTCGAGTCTCACACCATATATAAATAAATAAAGATCCATTGACAACTAAAAAAAAAAATTATAAAAATATGAAAAGAAGAACAGTGAATGGCCTTTAAGTAAAAGTAATAACTGACTACAAATGAAGACATTTTGGAAAAACTGTGTAGGTGTGTCATTTAAGTTACTGTATTACCTGGAATTTTTAAAAAACATTTTAGGACAAAGTTACAGCAAAACTGGTACACATGAAATTTATTATTGCCTAATATTTATAAGCAAGTGGTAGAAATGCTCATAGCCTTTTACGATACAATTGATGATGTAAATTTGATTTTTAAAAAATAAATATGGAAGATTATTCGTAATACTTCTAAATAAATAAAGTGGAAAGAGACCTTGACAGTCAAAGTTTGTCAAGCCAAACCTCTTTGCATTTCCCTATTATGTTATATCAGAATATTTAATAGAAATATCCAAATGTATATGTTCTCTTTTATAAAAACACAAGGGTTTTGAGTTTTTTTGATCCTTATCATGGAAAGAAACAATTGATGTCAGCAACAGGAGGTGAGGTTTTCCCAATAAGTGAAAAAGTAACTACTTTGTGAGAGAAACCTCTTATTTGGAGATTACATTTTAAAAATTATTATATGCATATATTTCCATTGTTCTAGTTTTGTGTTATAATAAATATTAAGACAACATCATCCTTAATTTTCTAACCCGTTTTAGTATCTTTTAAAATTAAGAATGTATAAAATGTAAGATATAACATCTAATGAGATTGCAGAAAGAATTGACCCTGACTGAGAAGTTTACTAGTCAAGTTTCAGTGAAAACTAGAAATTAGTATTAGAATTTATGTAGCACAGCAAGCAATGTCTTCTTCCATCTGCATCAACATTCCTCATAGATAAGTTTTTCAGTATTTAAAACTAAGAATCAAAATGAATTAGGCTGCCCCTTGAAATGCTGAATCTATTAAGGGGTAAAGATGTTTGTCAAAGTTAAGAAAGTTTACTCATTCATATTTGTCTTGAAATAATATTTTTAGTAAAAGAAAAATGTTATAATATCATGAATGAATATAATTAAATTATTGTTTAGTATGCTTCAGTTTTATACTGATTTTTAAGACCATTTCCATATAGGAGAAATTTTGCACTGTATTATAATTTATGAATTTAGACATGGGTTAAGTTATAAATAAATACATTGAAACTGAGGCACTGGGTCATGTATTTCCTAGTAAGAGGGAGCTCCAGATATTTGGAAACAGCTGTCCAGAGGATCCTGAGGAATCTTGCTCCTCTGACATAGGTCAGAAGGTATAAATTATTGTTCTCGACATATGAGAACATATTTTAGAACATATTTTAAAAGTCCCTTCTAAAAATGAACTTTTTCATCCAGTTAGGCATCTGAAAGAAGCATTGAATGCCATGTTCTTTTCTGGAAGGGAAATGAAATTTTATATGGGGTATGTTGTTTATATTGAGGAAAATTGCTTAGGAATTTTTATAACTCTTCTATAAGCACAAATTTCTCTTGAAACATTGTAAAATATTCTGTAGTTGAGAAAGTCAAGAATAGTAGAATTATATATCTATTTATTTATACCTCTCATCAGCAAAACAGGGATCTGGACATGTTCATCAATGCCTCCAAAAACTTCAACCTCAATATCACCTGGGCTGCCAGCTTCTCAGGTAAAGACACACCTAGCAAACACACTGTGAGTGGAGGTTGTGGGTAGAGAACTGTAACATAGGAGTTGGGAAAAGAGGCTCTGGAGACAGACAGATGGATTTTTTTAAAACCCAGTTTTGGCGCATACTATCCATGAGACCTTGATCAAGTGTCCAAATCCCTCTCTGGATTGTTCATCAGTAAAGTGAGCATAGCAACATTTACCTCCTAGAACAGTGTAGATTAAATGAAGTGAGAGCTGCCATCACCTACCATGGCTCAGGCTCAGTAGGTGGCTTCCCCCTCCCCCCATCACCACCACTCATACCCTTGCAGTGGTCACTGCTCTGCCACTGTCCTCAACATCCAGATCCATGACTCAGAGGGGAAAAATATCAGTGATTCAGTTTCAAGAAATGGAAATGTTTAAATAAAATGAGATTTTAATAGGTACAGAGAACCATACATTGGGAATTAAACCAAACTCTGAAAGCATAGCTTTTGCTATCTGGTTTGCCTTAAATATGATTTACTAAAGATTTGATGACCCTGATGTAGTGGTTAGGACACATTACCACTGCATAACATGATAACTTGACAAATAGAGCTGAGTTCAATTCTGCCTATTATTTACTTGCACTGTGCTGTTGAAAGTAGCTTTCTGAGCCACTTTCCTTGTGTAGGAAATGGGACAGTAAAAACACCTTGCCATGTAGAGTATTGCAGGAATTACATGAGATGATAAAGGAAGTACTCAATGTAATGCTTGAACATGGGCAGTTGTCACAGAATGGTAGCTCAGTTTTGTCAACGTCTCTGCTGTTACAATACTCTTGTTTTTGACCACACAAAAACTAATCAGACTGGTATAATATAATATAAAAATATAATCTTTGCTGTCATTTGGGGGTTTATTAGGGCTTAAAAGATTTTCAGTGACCATCTCAATGAAAACATGACAGGTGGGGCTGTAGTCCCACAGTTTAACTCAACATGGAAAGGAGTGCGTTTTGTGAGTCTTTATTCACACTCGAGTTCCTGGCTAAGGGAGAATCTGGAATGAGGAAAAACCATCTGGGAACAAATGAGTTACAGGAGGATGGGGGACTTAACTATACTGGAAACTGGTAGCAGAAGGCATCACCTTGAGCATCTAATTCCTTGTGGAGACTTGAGGCCACTGCTGGTTAGAAAGTGAGGATTGAACCAGTCTTCCTGGTACATATGCCTGGAACGTTGCCACATAGATGTTAAAGGGAAATGCAAAGGAATTGAGGCATTGTTGCAGATTGAGTGATAGCATGTGTTAATAGGACTCTGCTAGTGTCTGTAATTTCACAGTTTCAGGGTTGGTAGGTGGTAGGGGGTTCCTGGTCAAAACCATTCTGATTTGGGGCACAGGATTATGAATCAGCCTGCCCAGCCTCAAATCCCACCTACACTCCTTGCTGGCCAATCAGCCTGAGGCAAATTACTTATTTTCTTGGAACCTTGGTTTCTTAATCTTTAAATACGGATAATGAGATTGTTTTCAGGATTAAGGGAGATAGAATCTATAAATGTTATTCCTAGGACTTTATGATTATTCAGTAAATACTATTATTATTATCAAGAGCAAATTCTATCCCCCACCTCTTGCCAAAAAAGTCCCTAATTTTCATTATTTTCTCCTTAATAGCTGGAACCCAGGCTGGAGAAGAGATGCCTGTTGTTTCAAAAACCAACATTAAGGAGTACAAAGACAGTTTCTCTAATGAAAAGTTTGATTTTCGAAACCACCCAAATATCACTTTCTTTGTTTATGTCAGTAATTTCACCTGGCCCATCAAAATTCAGGTAAGATATGCTTTTTGGTCTCAGGTATGCAATGATGGTGAAATCTCTTCAGTGGAGACTAGATTCAGTAATGTGGAACTTGTGATAAACAAAATGGACAGTGTTGCTTTGCGTTTGTAAGAACTATAGCTAAGGAGTGCCTTGGACATCATGTATCCCTTGTGAGGGACATTTAGAGGCCCTTTGGAAGCAAGTTGGCACATAGCACATTTGGTGATTACACATGTATTCATTTCTTCATTAATCACTTCCATGAGAGAGCCTGGGGCCAAAGAGCTTCAGTTCTGGAATGAACGATGTAAGTGTAAAGGAAGCAGACACACCTCTAACCAATAACAGCCAGAGTGGGGGAAATGATGTTGGAAAAGTTTCCCAAACTGTAATTAGGGTTTAAAGCAGGAGGGGTGGTTGTAGAAGGCAGGGGGTAGTGGGGTGTGAGAGCACAGGCCTTGCAGTAGGACAGATGTGGATTTGACTTGTGGCTCCTGTGCAGATTGTAGGGCCTCCCCAAGTCTCGAGTTCTTTGTGGATATGACCAAAAGGGTAGTGCTAAGTGTCTGTGTTGCTGTCCGTGGCCTCATTCACAGGGCCCTTCCTCCTGTCCAACACTCATGGCCCCATTTGAGCTTTCCATGATCATGTTCCCCAAGCCCTGGCCTTAGTACTCCCTGCTCTTGCCTCCTTCATTTTGGGGTCAATGTGGAGGTCAGGGATGGGTTGACATGGAAGGAACAGTTTGCCTTTAGCCCTGGAAGCGTGGTTGCTGGACAGGGGCTGGGGCTTTATCAGTGTTGGAAGCAAGTGGTGCAGTTGCCTGGGATGGGTTTGGAGCTGCTTGTGGTGGTTGTATCTTCATGCCTTAGGGCTGTGACTGAAGGACAGTTCATCTTTTCCTTTCTGGCATGTGGAGAACGGGAACGCTGTTTGTTTTTGCTCACCTCTCTGTTGCTCACCACCCTCCTGTCCGGTGGTCTGCACATGTGCCCATCTCTGATCTGCTTCTCCCTTGGCTCCTGCACACTCTCTGCTTCTCTCCTCAGCCAGTCTTTTTGTAAGCAAGGGCCACAATCTCTATTTCTGTTTCTCATCTCTATTCATTTATCATCCCCCAGCAGTCTGGCTTCTTCCCTGTCACACGGCATCTGAGTGACTGAATTCTTTGGGCCCCTTTTCTTTCTCATTGTCTGACTTGAGTCACTTTCCTTCTTGCCTCCCTGTTCCTTTCTTTCCCTTTTTCTTGGGCCAGCCTCTTTAGGGAGTCCTCTTCTTTAAACACTGGTCCTCTTCTCTCTTTGTTGCACCCAGCTTCCCTGGGTAATTCTCTCCCACTTTAGGACTTATGCCATGTCTGTGCTGGGGATTCTCAGTGCCATCTGCAGCCCAGCTATAGGTGGACTGCACAGCAGGATCCTTGGGTGCTGCTAGACATCTCAACTGGAATATTTACAAGTTCCCTGCACTGGACACTTAATTGCTCTCATGCTCTTAGCTGCAACTTGTCGCTCTTTCTTTCTAAGTGAACAGAACTGCCAGTCACCCTGTTGCAGGAACTAGGGCCTGGAAATCATTTACATTCCTGACATAAGCCCAATTGGGCATGAAATATAGTTTCCTTATTTTACACATCACTGGGTTCAGTTTGCTAATATCTTGGTTAGAATTTTGCATCAATTTCATGAGTAAGAATGTCCTTGTTACAGTTTTGATGTCAAGGTTAAATTAATGTTTAATAATTATAACCTGAGGAGTTTTCTTTTTTCCTTAGCTCTGGAAGAGAAGCCAGATTAGGATTACCTGAATATTCACTTCTTGAGATCATTTGATTCTAGCATTTTATTTGAGGAGGTTTTTTTTTTTTTCTTTTTGGTATTGAATCACTTCTTTTACTTTTTGATACTTCAATTGAACCAAAGGATACTTAACCCATGAGTTATACTTCCAGCCCTTTTTACTTTTTATTTTGAGATATGTCAGTAAATTGCCAAAGCTTACCTCGAATTTTCAAGTAAATCAACTTCTGTAGGATGTTCTGGATGTCCTCTTTCTACTTGAATTACATTTGGTATTTTTCTGTAGAAATTAATTTATTTCATGTGTTTTCAAAAGCATTGAAATAAACCTATTAACACTGTCCTCTTATGTAATCTTTGCAACATCTATGCTTACATAACCCTTTTTGTATACCAGTGTTTATAATAGCATTATTCCCAATAGCCAAAAGATGAAACTGTCTAAATGTCCATCAACAAATAAATTGATTCACAAAGTGTGGTATGTGTATATATGTACAATTAATTATTATTTAGACTTGAGAAAGGGAAGGGGCTAGGAGTGTAGCTCAGTAGTAGAACAAGTGCTTAGCCTTACACAGGCTATGGGTTCAATCCTCAGCATCCCTAAGAAAAAAGAAAAGGTAATGAAATTCTGATACATACTATAACCTGGGTGAACCACAAAAACATTATGGCAAGTGTAATAAGACAGTCACAAAGGACAAATGTTGTGTGACTCCACTCTCATGAGGTACCTAGAGTACAAAAATCAGTACAGACATGCAGTAGATAAGAAGTTATCATTGGCTGGTGGAAAAGGGCAATTGTAAGTTACCTTTTCAAGATAATTAAAATTTCTTTTTGGGGTGATGAAAGATTTGAAAGTAGGTTATAGTTTTTTTTTTAAACAAAATTATTAATGTAATTATTGCTACTGAATCGTACACTTAAAAATGTCTAAAAATGCCTCATGTAGTTCCAGCCATTCTAGAGGCTGGGAAAGAGTGAGACCTTCTCTTTAAAAAAAATAAATTTTTTTTAACCACAAAATGTTTTTGGAGATCTGAACCTCCATATCATAAAAGTATGTGAAAAGACAAAAGTTCTAGAATGGCTCTAACAGTTTTGAAAAGGAAGAATAAAATGTGAGGATCATTGTACTTCATGTTAAGACTTATTGTTTGGGTATAGTAACCAAGATATTGTGGCTGCTTTTAGACAGTCAGTCCAATCAGTGGCACAGGCTGATCTATAGAACCCAGATATAGAAGCATATAAACCTGTTTATCTGATTTTTAGTAAGGATGCAAAAGCAAATGCATGGAAAAAAAAAAAAAGCCTTTCAACAGATAGGGCTGGTGCATTTGGACAACCATAGGCAAAGAAACAAACTTCAACATAAACCCCACATTTTATACAAAAGTTAGCTCAATGTAGATCAAAGATTTAAAGGTAAAACATAAAACCATAAAATAGTTAGAAAAAAATGTACAAGAAAGTCTTTTCCTTCTAGAGCTTGGTAAAAAGTTTTTAGATTTGATCCCCCAAATATGATCCATAACATGAAAAATGAGTATATTGGATATAAAAGCCAAATTTTTTGGTTTTGTCAAAAATCTTGTTAGGAAAATGGGAGGAAAAAAAAGCTATATACTGGGAGAAAATATTTGCAAATCATGTATCTGAAAAAGTAAGCCAAGTGCAGTGATGCACATTTGTAATCCCAGGTACTTGGGAGATTCAAATATAAGGATCACAAGTTCAAGCCTAACGTTGATAAATTAGTGCATAAATAAAAAGGTTTGGGGACATAGCTCAGTGATGGAGCACCCTGTACCTAATCCCAAGAATCTGAAAATATAAAAACCAGTAAAGAAATAGTTCAATTAGAAAATGGACAAACCAGGGGTTGGGGCATGGCTCGGTGTAGAGCATTTACTTAGCATGTGCCAGGTCTTGGATTTGAACTACAGCACCAAAAAAACAAAAACAAAAAACAGACAGAGAAAGAGGAGAGAAGAAAGGGGAAAGAAAGAAAAGGAAAGGGAGGAAGGAAGCAAGGAAGGTGAGATGGAAAGGACAGGAAGAAGCAAATAGGCAAACCAACTCCATGAGATATTTTACCCAAGAGGATATATTTGTATGGCAAAGAATCACATGTAGGGCTGGGGTTATAGCTCAGTTGGTAGAATACTTGCCTAACACATGTGAGGCACTGGGTTCGATCCTCAACACCACATAAAAATAAAATAAAGGTATTGTGTTCATCTACTCTAAAAATATTTTTTAAAAAAGAATCACATGTAAAGATGTTTAGCACTGATAACCATTAGAGACATGCACTTTAAAACCACAGTGAAGAATCACTACATATCTACTGAAATGGCTAAAATTAAAAAGTGAAAAGCCAGTCCTGGAGAGAACAAGGATTACTCATGTTTTGTTGGCAGGAATCTATTAGTGGTCCAACCAGTCTGGAGAATACTTGGGCATTTTCTTCTAAAACTAAATCCATACTTACTAGATAACCCACTAGTTGTGTTCCTGGGCATTTATGATAGAGATGTGAAAAGCAGTGGTCACACAAATACCTGGTCATTAGTGTTTATAGCACCAGTACAGCAATATTTTATAGATTTATTCATAATAGACAAGAATTGGAAACAACCCAAATATGCTTCAACAGGTGATTGGCTCAATAAGTTAGGCTGCATATACACTGGAATAATAATACACACAGTGCGATAATATGCAGTAGTGAAAAGAAATGAACTATTATACACAACTGAGGATATAAATCCTGAGGCTATTTTGCTGTCTGAAGAAAAAACATCTTAGAAATTCTCATACTGGAAGATTCTATTTATGTAACATTTGAAAATAAAAAATTGAGACTTTAAGTGTGTATATGTATATGTGTATACACGCACTTAATACTGAATATGAATGCTAAACCTTCAGATTTCTCTGATGCCTTCTGGTTCTGACTGCCAAACCTTTTAAAATGGCTCATCAGCTTAGGTCAGGCCCAGCCACTCAGGAAAAGAATACACAGGGTGAGAATCTTTAGGGGGGACCTCTTGAAACCTCCACGCCCTGTACTGCATTTGGACTAGCACTAGCGGGTTTCAGACTGCTTCTCTGATCTCAGGTAGGTTGAGCTCTACACTCCATCAGTAAAATTTCCTCCCTTTTCCTTCCCCTTTGTCTTTGCCTTTCTCTTTTCATTTCCCTTTCCCTTTCCAGTCCTTCCTGTGCTGAGGATTGAAGCTAGGTCCTCAGGCATGCTAAGCACACTCTACAACTGAGCCATGTCCCCAGGCCTCGGATACACCTTCAATTCAGTAATATTTGACACTATCGAGTTATGGATCACGCACATTTGTTGGATTATCTTTGTGTAACTTCCTTGATTTGGGATCTAGTAAGAAGACTGATTAACCTGTTTAAAGTTGAGATTGTTTTCTTACTGACATCGTCATAGTCCAGCTCCACTGGAACAGCAGGCTGTGTTGTTGTAGCTGGAAATGATCAGCATTTTTCAGTCTTAGTGAAAATCTTGTCTTGCGCCACGGATGTTTTCCTCGGTGGGAAAGAGGGCTCATGCACAGAAGCAGCTCTTGTGTGGAGGTAGCCCTGCCGTGGCCAATGCCAGCTCTAGTTTTTTTTTTCCCAGTGGTCTGTTGCTCCACCCTCTGAAGTCCCTGACATGGTGTTAGAGCTGTCCTTCTAGAAGGAGATCTTCCCCACACTTGCTTTGGAAGGTAATAATTTTAAGTTTAAGAATCAAAGAGATGTTGATTTCCTCCCATGTTTGGGTGCTCCTTCCCTGGCCTGGGCTGTTGACTTGAGTAAGATCCACACTTGCAAAAACAAATGATGGCTGCTCACCATTGAGTCAGCTAAGCTGTCCTTAAATTCAGGTAAGTTCTCTGGGAAACATGGCCTTTGCTCTCTGGTTCAAATGACTGCAGTGATTACAAACAGTGTGACTAGACCTCTGGCATCATGTGTTCAGTGCTTGCCAGAGTACAGTCGAAGCTGGCTGTCTGCACAGGGGACAGTCTAGCTGTGCGCTGTGTGGACGACTGAGCCATGTCCTCTTGGGTGGACATGTTGTGTTTTCAACAAGAGGCTTGTTATTGCTCTACTTTCCCCAGAGCTGTAGCTTTTCTAGGTGTAAAACAGCACTTAATTGTTTGCATGTGCATACACACTCACATGCACATTCCCTCTCTCTCTCCCTCCCCCTCAGCAACAGTTTCAAGTCCATGAAAATGTGGAGACTTATTTAAGCAAGAGAGTGGGGAAATGTCTCACTGGTGCAGCTTTAGGTCGTTCGCTTCAGTTTCAGTATGACTTTCAGTGCAGGTGAAGACTTTGTGCCTTTGAGTCTCAGTTTTTAAAGCAAAGGAAATCTAATTCTTGACTCGGAAATTCATGTCAACATTAGTGCTTTATAAATGGTGATGCCAAACTTCAGTTCCTTCACTCTGGACTGATCGGGGTTCTTTTCCATAATTAGGAACAGATCAAAACCTATAACTGCTGAGGGAATTTGGAACAAACTATAAAATCTTTGTAGATGCAGTTTAAAAAATTTTTTTCAAAACCCCAAATACTCAGACTGAAAAGACCTGTGTGTAGGAAAGTGGTGGGTGTGTTGGGGCCAGGGGTGCCTTTTCTGGCCAGTGGTTCCTGTGGGTGAGGTCCTTTCCCTCAGCCTGGTCTTTCTGAGAGCTTTCTTAGTTGTTTGCCCAGTGAGCAGGGGCTCAGCGGCTTCTGAAGTGCCCGCAGTGTGGAAGGGTAGGTGTTCAAGACAGAGAAGGGACAGGCAGGCGTTGTGTGTGCAGTGAGGAGGTGGGTGGAGGGGGCTGAGTTCTGGCTCGTCACTCACCCTGCAACAGTGGTTGTTATTGTAAAGTGGAACTAACATTAAAGCCCTCTCCGTGCTGAGCATTTCATCTAAGAGGCCAGAGTCCACCAGGGAAGGCAACCCAGATTTGTTAGGAGATCTGGGTGCCCATTTACATTTTACAGGGGTGCTTCTGGGTGCTAACAAGATGGCTGTGCCAAGGGGTGTGTGAGACTTTTGTTCCTTCAAATACACTTTTTAAAGTAACAGCTTTATTGAATTAGACTTCCTATACAACTTTTCCAGGTAAAGTGAATAGTTCTGTGTAGTTTAGTAGATTCCCAGAGCTCTGTAGCCACAGTTGCTTTTAGAATATTTTTATTACTTCCAGAAGAAGCCTGTTAGAAAACCCTCCCTAAGTCTCTTTCTCTGGCAATCACCTACCTGTTCTTCCTGATCGATATTTGTCTATTCTGGACATATCATATAAATTTAATGGTATAGTGTGTGGTCCTTCATGACTGGCTTCTTTCAAAGTTCTTGTTTAGAATGTTTCACTATTTCATTTCTTCTTAAAGCTGAATGAGAGTCCATGGAATATCTGTGCACATTTGTTTATCCATTTATCTGTTATCAAAGGATATCTGGGTTGTTTTCACCTATTCTGAGTAATTCTAGTTACACATTTATTTATTTATTTACTTAGGGTATGTATGTATGTATGTATGTATGTATGTATTTATTTATTTATTTATTTATTGTGTGTGTGTGTGTGTGTGTGTGTGTGTGTGTGTTAAAGTTTGAGTCTTTCTATGTTTTATATTTAAAAGGTTCTTTTCCTGCCCTGTGGCTTTCATCATTGAGACGAATTCATCATCCTTCTAATTCATCATCTCTTCTCCTGCTTTTCACTTGTATCTTTGGCTGTTTCACTCTTTTTTTTTTTCACTGTTTTGACTCTTCCCTCGGGTCTGTGAGGCCTGGGAAAGTGATCCCAGAGGACCATGTTTGAATTGCCTCTTGCTCCAGCAGCTGTTTGTGGATGACAGGCACATGCTTTCCCTATTTCTAGAGGTTTTCTATCCACTTCCTGTGTGCTGACATCTTTCCCTCAGCATCACCCTCAGAATAAAAACACCAGAGTACTGACATTGGCTCTAAGCAGTGATATAACTTTTACTGGAGGGAGTGGAGAGGCTGTCCACCTAAATTGCCTAAAATGGATAGATGAAGAAATATCAATAAAAACCCAAGTAACTATAATTCTAGATACTTGGGAGCCTGAGGAACAAGGATTACAAATTCAAGGTCAGTCTGAGCCTGCGTGACTTAGAAAGACCCTGTAACAAAATAAAAAATAAATAGGGCTAGAGATGTAGCTCAGTGTGGATCAGCCTGGGGTTCCATCCCCAGTACAAAAAAAAAAAGGCAGGAATTGGTGTCTTCGAAATGAACCATATAGGAACTTCTCCAGGATCTCCATGTTCAGTCATAGCAGAAGGTAGACTTTCTCATGTCCTGAAAGGGAAGTCAATCAGGTACTGAGAGATCCTAGAACAGAGTGAGCCAGTTCCCATTGGCGACTGGGTAACGGAGGGAGTGATAGTGCTGGAACCTAAAGGACTTAGACAACCCACTGCAGATAGGCAGGGAGGCTCTCTGGTGCCTGACTACCTGGTGTCAAGGATAGGACTACAGCACACTAAAGACTTTTGTTTGATGGAACACAGAATTAGTGTGTGGGAAGTGCAGATCCCCTGTATTTTGCTCAAATCCCTGAGGTTAGCTGGGCTTCTGAGTTTCTTAGAATTAGTCTGACACATCCAGAGACTCTTGGGGCAAACATGCCATAAGCAAGCATCTTGGTGAAAGTTGAGTTGGAATCAGCTTGTTGAAACAGGGGCACAAATATAATTTATGTTTCTTAGACTGTATCTGAAAGGCTACCATTAGCACCCACAGTTTTGTGTACCTAGCAATGTGTAAAATTAGTTCATCAATTATTCTTTAAGTGTAAGCACTATGGGTATGCCACTGTTTTATAACAGTCAAATGTAAACAGATCTGGGAGGAATCGGAATCTGTTTTCTTCTCCCTCTTTATGTGTTTAATCTGGAATCTTCATTCACCAATATTGATTGACCTTGTTTGTCTAGTTGTCTTCCAATCTTATTAAAAAGCTTAGCTGGACATGGTAACACATACTTGTAATTCCAGCTTCTTGAAAGGCTAAAGCAGGAAGATTACAAATTTGAGGCCAGCCTGGGCAACTTAGCAAGACCTTCCTGTCCCAAAATAAAAAATAGAAAGAGCTGGGGGTGTAGTGCTCAGTAAAGTGCTAACTTGGTTCAGTTTCTAGTAAAGAAGGAGGCGAACCTTCTTTACTAGAAAAGGTGAGGACCGTGACCCATGTTCTATAGCTTTTCTTCATTTAAGGACCCTTGTTGTTTGGGACTGATTATTGTAAAAATGAAGGAAAAGAATAGAAAGTAGGTTTTTCTTTATTATATTATAGGAAATCTATATTACTTTGTATTTCTGATTATCAATGGTTGCTAGAGGGAGGACACAAAAACTTGAGATTCCATAATCCTGTGTATCTGAAGCTCAAGTATGTAGTTTTTGAACTTTATTTGTGGAATGTGAAAAAGCAAATAAGGATAGCAAAAAAAGCCAACAGCAGAAGTCTCCCTTCTATAGTTGTCAGACAGGCTGTGAAAAGAGTGCAAGAGGTGTGGGGATGTGATTCAGTGATAGAGTACTTTGCCTAGCATACTTGAAGCTCTGGATTCAGTCCCTGGTACTGCAAAAGAAAAATGAGGTGGGGATAGGGTGTGGTGGGCTTAGGAAAACAAGATGCTAATCATTGACTTTCCTGATTTCTATCATACGTATTGGCTGTAGTGAGATAGGTACTCTCCTTGTTTAGTAGTTGTTTTACCTAGAATAGTACAGGTTTAGGTATAACTCTATTCTGAAAATCTGAAATCCCAAATTGACACTCAAGAAGTTTCTGATTAGTCCTAAGGATATAGCTCAGTGGTATAGCACCTGGCTAGGGTACATAAGGCCCCTTGGTTCAGTCCACAGCACTACAAAAAGAAAAAGAAAAAGATATTTATGCTAGGGCATAGTGGTGCAGGCTTGGAATCCCTTGTGAGAAGCTGAGGCAAGAGGATCATAAATTCAAGACCAGCCTGGGCAACTTATGGAGACCGTCTCAAAATAAAATTTTAAAAAGGACAGGAGGTGAGCTCAGTGGTGGAGTGCTTGCTAGCCTGCTTGAGTCCCTGGGCTCAATCCCTAGCAATACACATACACATACAATTTTAGATTTCTTAGCATTTCAGATTTCACATTTCTACTGTAGGGATGTTCAATTAGTAAAGTCTAGGTAAATATTGCCAAATGTAAAACAAAACAAAAATCAGAAAATCTGAAATATTTCTAGTCCCAAGCATTTTCAGATGAGGTATATTAAACCTGTAACTTTGTAGGGGCCACATTCCCCACAAAAAGCAGAGAGTAACACCTTGACATTTGGTTACCAGTCAGTACATAACAAGGTCACAATTATACTTAGTCAATTCTGAGACATTATTGATATTCTGATCCCTGAAATCATTTGTATTTTATAGTCAGTGATTTAAAGAGCATCATGTCATAATTTGCAGTTTTGGCAGTGACTTTTCTTAATAGTACACATAATAATTTTGCCTCTTAAGTGCCAGCTAATAACATATTGATTATCAGAAGACAGTCAGTGTAGCAAAACTTGAAACACAATTTTTTTAAAGTCAGTATCTTGAGGTGAGTACACATTGGGTACATAAATGTTGAAGGGTAAAGGCTCAAACAGAGGCTGCTTGCCTGAGGTAGATCCAAGGATTAGTACTGGGATGGAACCAAGAGAGCAGAAAAAGCATTGTGTTTAAGAGGGGAGCCGGGAGGGAGGGAGGGAGCAGATCAATTGCCCATCATTGGGGTTTCAGCATCACCACTGGGGTTTCAGGATAGGAATCTGAGGCATCAGATTGAAGGAACTTCAGATCCAGTGTACAGTGCAGAGGAAGCTGTAGGAAGTTGTGTGGAAGCCTTAGAATATGATTTTGAGGTTTGTAACTCAATAGGGAAAGAAAGTCAAGGATGAAGGACCTTGCCCTAAGTGAAAATTTTTTTCACTAACTTCTTTAAAATGTAAAGTCTGTCTTTCAGCTCAACTCAGGAGGCTGAGTCAGTGGTGCTATTTTGTAGCCAAATAACTTGCCACCTGTTTTTCTACCACAGATTGCCTTCTCCCAGCACAGCAATTTTATGGACCTGGTACAGTTCTTCGTGACTTTCTTCAGGTAATTTTCCTCATATAAATATTCCTATTCTTTCAGTTCAAGCCCATAATTCCCTAATTGAGGTTTCAACTTCTATAAGATAAAATAATAATTCTATTTCCACAACATATTCAAAACGTACTTTATATGTGTCCTGAAAAGTTGCATGTCAGTTTCAATAATGCAAGTTCAGTAAAACCTGATAAAATTAAAACCTCTGGTTTGTATATTTCAGATTTGGGGGACAGCTTTGCATGTACCCTATATTAAATTACAGATAATTTGGGTAATCTTATGGGGAGAATTTTGGAATAAATATTAATAACATTTACTGACATGATCTATGTATATGCTTCTCTTGTTCAAGAGATAGTTCCAGTATTATCTAATATTTAAACTGAAATTAGACCTCAGGAATTCACTCTTTTATTTTCACAGTCTTATTTTAATTTAATCTGAAAATGCTATGTAAAAACAATTGAAAAAGACAAATACTTGCTGCCATGCTTGTAAGTGAAAGTAACAGCATCCTGTCTCACACCTTTCTACCCCTTCCTCCCCCAATTTAAATTTTTCTAGCTGCTTTTTACTATTCTACACTCACTCTAATTCTTGTTGATGGTTGTTTGTTTTGTTTTGGGTACTGGGGATTGAACCCAGGGACACTTTACCAATTTAATTAATTAATTAATTAATTTTGAAAGAGGGTCTCACTAAATTGCTGAAGTTGGTCTTGAACTTGCAATTCTCCTGAGTCACTGGGACTACAGGTGTGCACCACCACACCGAATCTACACTAATCCTTGATTTTTCCAGTTATCTCTTGATGTCCTCTAGAAGATGAGGATTTACTCTTACGTTGCCCCATCCAGCAACTCCCCCCATACCACAAATGCATACAAAATCTCCTTCTTCCCATTCATTTGATTCAGTTATATCTCAAGAGTTTAGCTAAATCAGTGATCCCTATTTATGTTATTATGACCCCTAACACTCTTATACACAGCTGAATTGAACTTAGTATCTCCCTGTTTTCTGAATAGGAAATTATTTTCTGCTTATCCTAAATCTAACATTTGCCCTGTTTTGTCTTTTTAATGTTTGATTTTTTTTACAAACCTACCCCTGATTTATGCCTGTACTCTGACAGAAATGAAACACCTGTCACTGTTGTGAAACCCAAGCAGGTGTTCTCTGAGAGACGTTTGCCCTGGAACCCTCTGTCCTCTTGCCCTCAAGTGCACTAAGTTGTCCAAGACCTGCTGCACAACTGTCATGTTAGGAATGTCCTGTGCCTTCCTCCTGTGTTGAAGTCTATTCCAGATCTCATGTCATAACCTTGCTATATATCCCCTCCTTTCACTGAAGCACATTTTCCAGTAGGTTCCTGAGAAAAGGTACATGGCCAGTACCTTTCCTGTAAGCTTCCCCTACTGAAAATGAAAAAAAAAATTTTTTTTCTTTTTGGTATTGGGAATTGAACCCAGGGGTATTCTTCCCAGAGTTACATCCCTAACACTTTTGATTTTTTTTTATTTAAGATAGGATATCACTAAGTTACCCAGGTTGACCCTGAACTTGCCGTCCTTCTGCCTTACTCCTAAGTAGCTGTGATTACCTCATTTTTTAAAACAACATTTCCCATAATATGAATGTGTCATGTTTTATTTGATTATTCCTCTTTTATGTGAGTCATAGATTATCCTCAGTTTTTGTTGCATATATCTTTTTATTTTTCTGTGATTGTCTTTCCAGGATAGTTTTCTGTCCTATAATTACTGTATCATAATTTAAAAATACTTCCAGATGGCCGCAAAAAGCTTTTACTTGAGTTAACTCTCCTACAGCAAGAATGAGCCTGCCTGCTTCTTCCACTCTCCTGTGCTTAGCTAGAGGAATAAAAATAACAAGCAGCAGCATTATGTGTGGAAACAAGAAAGACAGAGAAGGTTATTCTCAGAGTCCTTTACTCCTTCCTGTTCTTCCCAACTTCTCAATGTTGGGCAGTTAGCACATTCTCCTCTACTGTATTCTTCCCTTGGTGACCTTATCAGGTTGATTGCTTCAAACACCACATGTATACTGATGACTCCAGGCAGACCGGTACCCAGCCTGCAGGCTTGTTTATCTTCTGTGATGTCTTGCATTAGCATGTCTAAAATGGGATTCTTGATTTGCTGTTTCCTTCCTGTTCCATCCAGAGCTTTTCCTTTCTAGGTTGATGGCAAGTCTCTCAGGCCAGAAATTTGGACTGTTGTATTTCTTCTGTACCCTGCATCTAGCCCATCAGGAATTTCTGTTGTCTCTACCTTCAAATTATACTTTTCACATCCTTGCTGCCATCACCCTGGTTTGAGCCACCATCAGCTCTCAACTTACACTGCTTCTCTCCTGTAGTTTCTATCCAAATGGTTGTATGTTAAATCATGACCCTTTTCTGCTCAGAAACCGGTATAGCCTCTTTGTCCCACTCTAAAATCCAATGCCATTATTCTGCCTACAGGGCCCCATGTGATCTTTCCTCCGTCTTTACCCCCTTACTCAGCCTTTTTCTCTGGACTAACTCAGCCCATTGCAATACTACTGGCCTCCTGTGGCTCTTTAAACCGTCATAGACATTTTCTTGCCTGAGGCTTAATACTGACTGAACCTTTTGGCCCAGGGCACTTTGTACTTCCTCCTAAGTATCCTCTGAGTCTCTGCTTCCACTGTCACTTTCTCAGGAAAGAAGGCCTACACACTCTGCCTATATATTGTAGCTTCCCCCCCTTTGATTTTTTTTTGTCCTGGAGATCAAACCCAGGGCCTTGTGTGGGCCAGGCAAGTAAGTACTCTTGATATTGAGCCACACCTTCTTCCCCCAGGCCAAATGTTCCAGAAGTTCTTATCCTTCCTTGCATTTTTATGGCTGGAGCCCTTGCTGCCTTCAGCAGGCTTCTGCATTTGCTTCTTTATGTTGTATACTAGTGGTCTCTACTTGGTGAAATGGAAACTCCACAGGCCCAGAAATCTTTGTCTGTTCATTGATGTATTCCATGGGCCAAGAACAGTACCTATCCCAATGAAGTATTGATTAAAAGAACCCTGTAGGCTGTCCAGGCCCAGCAAGACAGCAAAATAGGAGCTAAAGACTCTCCCTTGGGATGACCCTGAGGGATTCAGGGCACTTCTCTTTTGTCAAGACACCTTTGGAGGGTTCTGAACCATTGTGCTTCCTGGGGAGGGCTACAGAAACCTGGAGGTTTCTGTTTGTGAAAGAGTAGTTGTCTCAGTGTCAGCACTTGGGTGCACTAAAGTGCCATGCATGAGATTGACCTCATCCCTTATGCACTGAGGCTTGCAAGGGGGTACCTGACAGCAACAGAATAGAGAATCTTATGTCTGCCTTTAAAATACTCTGGGAAAATACTCTGCAGCAAGCCCCTTTTAAAAGTTAATGCCAATTTTAAAATTTATAGCAGTTATATAAGAGGTTGGTTTGGTAGACTCACATTTTTTTTTTAAAGCAAGTTAGTCATTTTCTTTGCCATCACAGTAACTTTTAAAACCATCCAATACCTGGTCTGTAGATGAGATAACATAGAAACCCTTTGCAGTTGTAAATAACTGGGATTTATTTTTTTCCTAATATTTTAATAGTTATTTTTTATTTGTAGTTGGAAACAATACCTTTATTTTATTTATTTTTATGTGGTGCTGAGGATCGAACACAGGGCCTTACACGTGCTAGGCAAGCACTCTACCACTGAGCTATAACCCCAGCTGCATTTTCATAATATTTTTTTAAGAGAGTTGTTGGCTTGAGTTTGATTACTTAAATGTAGGTTTTTGTTGTTGTTTGTTTGACTGGGGGTTGAACTTAGGGGCATTCTATATTGAGCTATATTACCAGCATTTATTTATTTATTTATTTGTTTGTTTATTTATTTATTTATTTAGAGACAGAGTCTCTCTAAGTTGCCAAGGCTAGCCTCAGATTTGCAGTCCTCCTGCCTCAGCTTCCTGAGTTGCTGGGATTATAGCCATGGGTCACTATGCCCAGCATTAAATGTATTTTACTTTATGAAAAATATGTTTTTACTTTTAAAATATTATGAATATAAATCATTACATGTACATTTCTTCTGTTTATTTCTTTTTTATGAAAAGTTGTTACTTGAATAATCAACTTTTCTCATTGTCTTATAGTTCACCAGTAAATGTTTGTTACTTTGATTAAATGGCTTGCTTATTATTTGCTGTCATTATCTTAGAATTGTTTTTCTTATTTGGGATAAGCCATGATGGGCCATTCTGATGAAATTAGATATTGGGACACTCTCTAAGTACCTAATAGGAAATGGAGATCTTTTCTAGACATTAGGGTCAGGAAGCTCACGGCTCACACTTTGCTTCCTGTGAACTAGAACATTGTGATGAAGCATCAGAAAGGAACTTGGAATTGGGATTTGGGAAATGTACATTTCTGGGCCTAAGGGTATGGGTGGTGGTGGTCCTGATTCTGGGCCTGAGATAATAACTCAGTATTTTCTTTCTCACAGTTGTTTCCTGTCTTTGCTCCTGGTGGCTGCTGTGGTTTGGAAGATCAAACAAAGTTGTTGGGCTTCCAGGCGTAGAGAGGTAAGACTTAATGGATACAAATTGAAGAATCATCATAAGATATTTTTTTTTTCCTTAACCCATATGTCCTGGCATCCTATATGTAGCACACCTATAAAAACTTAAATTGAGCAACAATTTGAGGTTGCGTAATAGATGTTTTATTTATAGTTCTCCACTCTGTGGGACTCAGGGACATGATGGATTAAGCAAACCAGTTTTAACTATTGTGTATAATTGATGAGTATCTGTAGAGAGAAGAGTGCCATTCTTTCTGAAGCATATTGTTTTGAATATACCATTATAGACTTAGATTAGTGTTACATAAAGCATCAGTAATTCCTGCCATGGCCATGGCCAGCACATCATGGCATGGTCATCAAAAGAATCCTTCATAAGAATGAGGGAAAAGGGTCTGGGGATGCAGCTCAGTAGTAGAGTGCTTGCTTAACCCAAGTCCCTGGGTTAGATCCCCAGCACTCCTTACCCCAAGTGTAAAGAATGAATGAAAAATAGCCATTTAAGCATCTCAGAGTTTCTTTATTAGTCAAAGAATTAAAAACATATCTGAATTTTTACCTGGAGTTTTATTTTTCAATGAGTATTGATTTGTTGCTGGAGACCATTCCAAAAGTAATAAGTCAAACAGACATTCACAATGGACTAATTTAGATAAGTAAACTTAGTTTAAAATCACAACATAAAAGCCTGTTTATTACAACTTTCAATTGCAGCATTCCTTTCTGTTATCATTATGTCTGTTACATTTTGCTAATGGAAATGCTCATATATAAGATCTAGTCTTGGATGTATTCCTTGCATTTCTATATGTACTTGTGTCTTTTTCTGTATGAAAGTTTATAAATTCAATCCCCAACACTGCCACCCCCCCAAGAAAAACCCCAATTATTTATAGATGAGATTTAGAAGATAATGAGAGTATTAAAAATCACAATTCACTAGCATCTGGCACTATTTATATTTGTCTGTAATAGGGTTAGGATAGGCTCGAGAATATGGGATATATATGATACTATAGCACCACCTTTTCTGACATACATGAAGGTAACATCATCATAGAGGTATTGTTATATCCTTTTTATTATTTTTTTAATTCAGGGTATAACATATTCAGAAGGTTTTTTGTTTGAGGTTTTTATGTTTTTTTTTTTTAAGAGAGAGAGAGAGAGGAGAGAGAGAGAGAGAATTTTTAATATTTATTTTTTTAGTTCTCGGCGGACACAACATCTTTGTTGGTATGTGGTGCTGAGGATCGAACCCGGGCCGCACGCATGCCAGGCGAGCGCGCTACCGCTTGAGCCACATCCCTAGCCCCTTATGTTTGTTTTTTTGAGATGGGGTCCTATTGTGTTACCCAGGCTGGCCTTGAATTCATGGGCTCAAGCAATTAGGGATTTTAAAAATACATTTGTTAGTGACACATTTAAAAATCACAGTGAATTATACAATGTTCTGGGGGGAGGGGAAATCAGGTTATCAAAATGGAGAAAGAAGTAGAATAGCTACAGTAAACCAGTTAACAAAGAAAGGAATTGAAAACTTATCAAAGTATTATTCTCTCAAAGAAGAGCATTAGATCCAGGAATTTTTAGAGTTAAGATGGATTTATGGAGATAATGATAACTATTCTTCTTTGGGAGCTTATGAGAATTATATTTCCAAAAATTTATAAAATGTTTCAGAGCAAAGGAGAAAAAACAGTTAAAAGATTTCTAATTCATTTTATACATAGAAACCTTGATACCAACTGGGTGTGGTTGCATGCATCTGTAATCCCGGAGGCTGAGGCAGGAAGATTGTGAGTTTGAAGACAGTCTCATCAACTTAGCAAGCCCTAAGAACTTAGTGAGACCCTGTCTCAAAAAACAACAATGAACAACAACAACAACAACAACAACAAAAAAAAACAAAGTATGTAGTTCAGTGGTAAAGCACCCATGGGTTTGATCCCTGGTACCAAAAAAAGCAAAAAGAAACCTTATAATAAAACCTAACAAAGGTAGCATCAAAAAACAAAGGCCAATTGTGTAATAAATATATGTTCAGCTGACTTATTGCTAGAATGATAAAAGGATCATTTAATGTCAAAACACCTATTTTAATATTTCTTATCAGTGGATTAAAAAAAATAAAACCTGAATTCTTAGAAGCCAAGTAATCATTTAGTCATCGATTGAGATATAATACCCATTCCCAATTTAAAAACAAAACTCTTGGCAAGTTCAAAAATACTTGCTTAACTCTATGAAGAATACCTAGGTAACTCTGTAAGTCACCTTTCCATTACTATTACAAACACTTAATATATTATCAGCTTACAAAGAGTAAAGGTTCATGCCTGGTGGTACATGCCTGTAACCCCAGCAGTTTGGGAAGCCGAGGCCAGAGGATCACAAGCTCACCAGCCTCAGCTACCTAATGAGACTTTATCAAAATAAAAAATAATTTAAAAAAAAGACTAGAGATAGAGCTAATTTAAAAACAAAATTCTTTGTAAACTCGAAAATACTTGTTTAACTCTATGAAGAATATCTGGATAACTGTTAGTCACCTTTCCATTAATAAAACAAATACTTAAAATAATCAACTTATAAAGAGGAAAGTTTCAAAAAAAAAAAAGTACCCTTGGGTTCAATCCCCAGAAAACTCGGTCTTCATAGCCTATGTTCCTAATCATTATGCTTCCACAGTCACTTGACTTTGTTCTGGATGTTCTAGACTATGCACTAAAAGAGTAGTAAGTTTTGTTACTATTGCAAAGGCAGTACAATTATTTTATATAAAGTTATTGAGGTATTATAGTATAAATTTGCCTGCATAAAAATCAGTATGTAAGTTATGAAAATAGCCAGGTGCAGTGGTGTACACCTATAAACTCAGGTACTAGGGAGGCTGAGGCAGGAGGATCACCGAGTTTGATGCCTGCCTAGGCAACTTAGTGAGACCTTGTCTCAAAATAAAAAATAAAAAGGGTTTGGGATGTAGTTTGGTGGTAGAGCACCCCTGGGTTCAATTTCCAATATCCTCCTCCACACACAAAGTATATAAAAATAAATAAGTGAATAACCCAGAAAAGAAACAATCAATTCGAAAATATTTGCAACATACTTGAAAGAGAAAATAAGAAAAACTTGTTGAAACCGGTTAAAAGTATGCTTGCTATGCACATGATCAACTAATAAACTAAACTTTTAACCTATAATTTGGAGTGTCTTGGTAACTCTGAACCTGATCATTCAGGATATATATTTTATCATTTCTAGAATATCAGTCATGATTTATTCCCGTGAAAACACTCTTTAAGTCCTTGCTACATACCAGGCCCTGCTTGAAGTACTTATACTCATATTAGCTCTTACACTCTTCACAAAGGGTAAAAGAGTGGGAACTGCAGGAGGGTAAGAACACTGTCATACTGTGACCCCAGCCCTTAGAACAGCTCAAAACCCAGAGTAGGGGGTTGCTGCATATATCTGTTGAGTAAATGGACCAACAGCATTATGAAATGTAGGAATTTATTATTGGTTTTTAAGAAAATGTTTATGTAAAAAAAATGCCTTTTTAGTACAGAGTCATCATCTGTGCAGCCCAGAATTCTATCTCCTATGATAGTTTCAAGGAGATAGATGAAAGCAAGGCCTATTTGTCTTCCATAGCATAACCACAAGGCTTCAAGAACATGGCCAGAAGATCTCCAAAATCCATAGTGATACACAAATAACCACACTATATGCTAGGCCCCGTGCTGTGGCTATCTAATGCCAATGACAATCTTAAGGGAGGATAACAAATTTCAGAGAGGAGGAAACTGAAACCCAGAGATTTTTAAACATCTGTTTTAAGGTAGCACACCTGGAGAGCATTGGAGCAGGGATTCACATCCTTACCTTAAATCCAGAGCCCTTGCTCATCCCTCTGCTCTGCAGAATTTCTTGTTTTTAGCTTACAACACCTCTCTGGAGAGTGCTCTTAGTTCCTGTCTGTTGTGAACAAGGCAGTTTTTTGCTATTGTGTGGATACCTGGTTCAGTTTTCTGCAGGAAAAGAGAAGGACTGACTTTAATCTAATAATAGAAATGTGGAACCCATCATTTTAGGTGTTGACCAAGAGACATCATAGCATCATATTCACCAGTACTTCAGTATGTATCTCTAATAGTTAAGGACTTTAAAAACAAGAGTAGTGTTACCACATCCAACAAAATTTAATAATTCCTAATGTCATCTAACACCTAGCTCATGTCCAGTTTTCCCCAGCTGTTATAGAAGTATCATTTGGGTTTGATTTGTTTGAATCAGGGAGAATAAGGTATTTTTAATTTGCAGTGTTCATTAATAAAATCCCCTCAGTACTCATTGCATTAATGCTTGCTGTATTGTTCATTAGCAACTTCTTCGAGAGATGCAGCAGATGGCCAGCCGTCCCTTTGCCTCTGTAAATGTTGCCTTGGAAACAGATGAAGAGCCTCCTGATCTTATTGGGGGGAGTATAAAGGTGAGAATGTGGTTCAACATCCCTATAACTTAACTTCTAAACTCAAGCTTCGGAGTCTGGCAAACCAGAGAAGGCAGATTGCCTTATCCTATTTCCTCTTATTTTTCTTTTTTGTTAAAGAATATGTGAAAACACCAAGGTTCTCTATTCTCTTGCTTTCATTTACCAGCATTGGTTCATTTCATTAAGCAGTCATACCTTCAGGAGATTTTAACATTTGTGTGTCTAATTTTATTTTCCTTTTTTTTTTTTAAATGTGTGTGGTACTGGGGGATTAATCCCAGGGCCTTGAGCATGCTAGGCCAGTGTTCTACCACTGAGCTACATTCCATTTAAAAATATTTTATTTGGAGACAGCATCTCCCTAAGTTATCCAGTCTGGTCTTGAACTTTCTATCCTCCTGCAGCGGCCTCCTCAGTAGTTGAGATTACAGGTGTATGCCACTGTGTCCAGCTCTGATATTCTTTTAAGTATTCTGTGGCACTATAAACTTTTTATTTGAAAATAGTTAAGTGATTACTCTGTATTTTTCTTCCTCCCCACTATGGGGATTGAACCCAAGGTTTTGTACCTGCTAGGCATGTTCTCTACCACTGACTATATATACCCCCAAGCCCTCCACCCCTTTTTGTTAATTTTTATTTTGAGACAGGATCTTGGTCAGTTATACTGGCATTAAACTTGTGATCCTACTTCCTCAGCCTCCCAAGTAGCTTGGATTATAGGTATGTGCTTCACCCCCCTGGCTCCCCATTGTTCTTTATAATGATATTTTGGTTTTTTTTTTTTTAACACTTCAAAATGATAACTCACTATGTACTCTGTGGAAAATAAATATTTTGACTCCACTGGAAATGATAAAGAAAGTGGTAAGACTTTTTTCTTTAGGTAAAATTATGAAATATTTCAGATATTTTGGGAAAACAGTTGTATGTCCCAAATAGAATATATATTATCAAAGCATAACTGAGCTCACAGAAAGTAGGTAAAATCTTCAGAGAATATTCTCCCTTCTCTCCCCAAAGAAAGAACAAACTGTGAACCAGAACCAGGTCCATGAGTTGTCCAAAGTGATTTCAGACTGGGAACACACCACAACTCCCCATTGAAGTGGATGTAAATCTTTTCCATAGGAAAATATCCCAGTCACTATAAGATTCACAGATCAAAATCAAACCATTAATAATTACCAAGTATGAGAAGATGCAGCTATCATGAATGAGTGAATAGAAACAACAAACAATGGATTTAGCTAGGACTGTGAATGTTAGAATGAACATATTAAAAAATGCAATATAACTACATATGAAGTGTTTAAAGGAATAAAAGTTGGAACCATAAAGGTGAGGAAGCCATGAGAGTCAAGAATAGCCAAACAGATCTGAAAAAAGAACCAAATGGAACTTGCAGAAATGAAAAATATGGTAGTTGAAACATTTAAAATAAGTTACTCATCTAATTTGTTAAATAACACATTAGATACAAATGAGAACTTATGAACTGAAGGAGAAATATGAAAAAATTATATAGAATTTTAGCACATAACAACAAGGGAATGGAAAATATGAGGACTAATACAAATATGGAGGCCAGGATAAGGATATACCACATATGTATTTTTCACCGTACCAGAACAAATGAATGGAAGAGAGGCAATATTCAAAGATTTAATGACTGAGAATTTTCCAGAACTGTTGGAAATGACATATATATCAGATTACAGAAGCAAAACATCATAAGGAGGATTAAAGAAAGCAAGCAAGAAGGAAGACAAACAGAAAACTGTGGTTGGGTTATCATAGCAAAACTGCAGAACTGCAGACTAATAGAGCATCTTAAAATTAATGCAGAGATAAAACTGTCATCTACAATGTAAAGAAATCAGGACCCTCCTGTGCTGTTGGTGGAATTATAAAATAATACATCTATAAAACTGAAAAAACAGTATTGCTGTTCTTCAATTAAAAATAGAATTACCATATGATCTAACAATTATATTTCTGACTATGTACTAAAAGAATCTAAAGCAGAATCCAAAATATATTTATATACCAATCTTCATAGCAGGATTAATCATAACACCCCAAAAGTAGAAGCAACTAAATGTCCATCAATGAATGAATACCTAAAATGAACATTATTCCTCCTTAAGAAAGAAAGAAATTCTAACACATGCTACAACATGGATGAAACCTGAGGACATTGTGCCAAGTGAAATATACTAGTTACAAAATGCCAAATACTATGTGATTCCACTTACATGAAGTGCCTAGAATAGTCAAATTCATAGAGAAAAAAAATAGAATGTTGGTTTTCAGGAGTGAAAAGGAGAGGAGAATGGGGAGTTCTGGACATGGATAATGGTTATGGTTGCATAAGATATGAATGTATTTAATGCCATGGATTTATACACTTTTACATGGTTAGATAGTAAATTTTATACATATATCACAGGTTTTTAAAAGCTGGTAAGGGATGATTCAGTGGTAGAATGCTTGCCTAGCATGAATGACACCCTGGGTTTAATCCCCATCACTATCAAAACAAAGAAAAAAAATTGGGAAATGATTACCTACAAGGGAATGACAAATGGACAGCTAATTTCTCACTAGTAACACCAGAAGCTAAAAGAAAGTAGAATGGAAAATAGAAGAACAAGCCAGGCATGGTCATGAATGCCTGTAATCCTAGTTACTTGGGAGGCTGAGCCAGGAGGATTGCATGTTCAAGGCCACCTGGGCAACTTGGTGAAACCCTATCTCAATGTAGAAAAAAATGTAAAGGGGCTGGTGGTATAACTCATTGGTAGACAGTTTACATGTTCAAAGCCCTGGGGTTTAATCCCCAGTGCCACTAAAAAGAAAAAAAAAAGTAGAAAAGACTGCCTTCAAAATCCTGAAAAAGAACTGCCAACCTAGACTAACTAATATGCCCAGTAAGTTACCTTTTAAGACAAGCATGAAATAAAGTCATCTTCAAATTAGAAGAAAAACAGAATTTGCTACCACCAACAAACATATATAAAAGAAATGGTAGAAAGAAAGAAATTTCATAAGGGACTACAGTGGCCTATAATGTCAGAAGGAATAGTGAGTAAATAAAATCATAAGCATGTTTGTAAACTTAAAACAATGTCCTGATAAAATAATAATTTGCAGGGTTAAAAAAAATTATGGAGCTGGTAAAGGTGACAAATTGGAGGCTAGCCTGGGCAACTGAGACTCTGTCTCTAATTTTTTTTTTAATTTGGTTCTCTTTAACTACATCAAAATAAAAGTGTTTTAAAAAGTGTTGATGATATAGCTCAGAGGGCCATGCACATTCTAGGCAAGTGCTCTACCACACTAGTAGTCCAACTTTTAACAGTTGCATAGCCTCAGGCTTTATCTTTTGGCCTCTTATCATGTCTTTTACAACCATCCCTTTGGTATCTTATGGATTTAAAGCCCATGATTCCTTTCACTCAGAACTCTTCCAATTGACTGATGTACTCAAAATTATTCACTCAGTGTGACCACTTGGGTGTTTTAACAGGCTTCTCATACTAAACATATCCAAACCAGTGTCTGGATATTATCCCCCAGGGCTGCTCCTCTGGCACATCTTCTCCCACTCAGCAAATATCACCCCATTATTCTAGTTGTTCAGGCTAAAATGTGGAATTGTCCTTGACTCACTCTTGCTCTCTTGTCCTCTCATTGGACAGCCCATCAGCAATTTTATGCTATTTTATATAGCATTTCCCAACCACTGCCCCACCCCCTGCTACTATCTTGGTCTAAGCCACTGTCATCTCTCCCTTGTGTTCTTGCAGTTGCCTCATAACTGAATCCCTACCTTTGCATTTTACCCTTCTAGTCACTACCCTGTGTCATAGCCAGGAATATTAGAAATTATTTTCTTCAATCAGATTAAAGGAATTGATGACATATTTGTGAATATGGTAGGCAGAATTCTAAAGACGATCCCCAAGATTTCTGTCCCACAATCATTCAATCAAACAGCACTCTAGGTACTGCTATAAAGGAATTTTGCAGATGTGATAAAAGTCCCAATATGGTTGGCTTTCACATACAGAGAGTTTCTCTAGCTGGATGCAGAAGAGGACACCAGGGAGATTTGAAACATGAAAATGACTAGATGCACCATTCCTGGTTTGAGGTGGAGAGGGCCATGTGGGATGGAATAGTAATGGCTTCTAAGAGAGTGGCCCCTGACAGTCAGCAAAGAAATGAATTCCCTAGACATACAGTCACAAGGAACTTGAATCTACCTATAGCCCAAATGAGTTTGGAGCGGATTCTTCCCCAGAGGATACCCACCAATAACTCAACTTCAGCCTTGTCAGACCTTTGTGAGAGAACAGCTGAGGATTTTCCAGAACTGATCAGAGACATAAATTGGCCTATTTCTCTAAGCAGAGAACCTTACAGAACTTTCATGGAACTCTGACCTATAAAACTGTGAGATAGTAGAAGGATGTTGTTTTAAGCAACAAACTTTGTAGTAATTTGCTATATAGCGATAGAAACTAATATAGGCAGCATTTTTACACATCACATCTAAAGGCTGCAACAGAAAAGGAAGGTATGTTCTCCAAAATCAAGTGCATTCAGCAGGTAGACCAGGATCCACTTGTTGAGCTGTTTAGCTATTATAATTTATATCCAGGGGGCTTATCTACCTGAAAGACAAGTGAAATAAGCTTGAAATTAAAAAAAAGAAGTAGCCATAATTTCAGGATCTATATTCGAGCCAGGTTTGCAAAACTATCTGACAAATCTATCAAACACTTTCCTTTGACAAGTGTGAATTAGAATTTCAAATTAAGTGAAAGTATGGAGCCCAAAGGAAGCCAACTGGACATGGCCCTTTCCTATAGTTAAGGCCTCCTTGGGGCAGGGGGATGTCAAAAATAGCAGTCTGTACTATTCCTGTTACTGTTCATTCTGTCATTTGGGTTATCTACTGTGATGTGTGCCTCAAGTTGGCAGTGCTTGTAAGCACCAATGAACATGATGTGTCTGGTAGATTAAAGCTTGTGGAACACCAATTTAGGTAACACTTTGTTTTCTTTTGCCAGACTGTTCCTAAACCCATTGCCCTGGAGCCATGTTTTGGGAACAAAGCTGCTGTCCTCTCTGTGTTTGTGAGGCTCCCTCGAGGCCTGGGTGGAATCCCTCCTCCTGGGCAGTCAGGTGAGTAGATGGCAGTGACAAACATATTATTATCCGGTCAAGAAGCTAAGCCTTGGATTCTTGCCCTTTCTAGAGAATGGGATGTGAAGGATGCTGAGTAGTGCCTTCAGATTGTGACAAGGATTTGGTTATTTATTCTCATTTTCATTTATTCCCCAAACTGTTTTCCTGAAGTTACCATTCCCTTTCTGGGGAGAAGTTCAGGGGCCCTCTCACTGTGCCCAGTTTTCCTTGACTTCTCAGTGGCAGGGATGGTTCAGGCTATACTTTGTTTTATTCACTGTTTCTGTTCCGCCTTTGCTCTGCTGCTCCCTCCTGTCTCTTTCCTTGTTCCGCCCCTGAATTTAGGCTTTTTCCCACCTGGGGCCTCATATCCTCTTCCCTTGCCATGTTCTCTCTGCCCCTGGCATCTCACCATCTCCTCAAAGCTGGTGATGCTCAATTTGGTATTTCTAGCTCTACTCTGTTTCTTTTGCTCTTTTAACTATAAGCCCCTAATAACAATTGTAACAATATAAAGGAGACTTTTTAAAAATGTACTCACAGTTCTATATGCTAACACTCACTAATTTTCAGTATTATTTCCTTCCTAGCCCTTGCCAGTAGAGTAGCCAAAATGATTATATAAATGTAATTTTTATTCTCTCATCTATCATTAACATTTTTTTATAACTTGATACATTTTTTACCAGTGTCTCACACTTTTCCGTCAAATACATGAATCATAATATACATGAACATGAAGGCAGTTGGAATACAGTTTTGGAAATATCTTGATTAATCATGAATATTTACAGGGATGCCTCAAGCAACATAAACAGTTTTAGACAACCTTCTATTGTGGTGATCCTGGGGATCAGACTTGCCTTAGCCAAAGAAGATTTTGAGTCTGGAAGGAAAGTGTGCCCAGGATTCCTGTCCACTCTGAGCTCTATATCCCATCACTGTACCCTCAGACCCACAAGGACCTCCAGCTCAGCTTGTAGGATGGTGGGGTTCTGTGGTATCCTCACAGGGGAGACATTCGGTATGGCAAGACAAGAATTCATTATCTTCATCTCATCTCAGAATCCCTGGAGTTGAGCCCCTAACCCAGTGTGTATAGTAATACTGAGAACAAGGTACCTCTGTAAGTTGACTCTGGGGCAGTGATTATCTCCTGCTATCCTTGGGCTCAGCAAACTTTAGAAGATGTTCCTGAAGGGACATGGAATGAGCATGGGAAGGCAACAGGTTTGCAATACTGTAGCCTTTCCTATTCCAACTTTCATCCATACCTCCCCCACCACACACACTTCCCAATGAGGCCCTGCTCTCTGCTTGGGACCTACCCCAATAGTAGGGCCATTTTTGCCAACCCTTCCATACCTTTTTTTTTTTTGTTTTCCTTTTGGTGGTTCTGAGGATCAAACCTAGAGGCATGCACATGCTAGTCAGGCACTCTACCATTGAGTCGTACCTCCAGTCTCTCCTCATTTTAAGTGGTTCCTTTTTCTGAATTCCCAGAGCACCTGGCTCTGCCTTTGCCATAATAGTTATCACTGGTGTAGATTCCCCTACTCTGTGCCAGGCACTAAACCAGACATTTAAGTGCTGTCTCACTCTCTACCCCACTTTATAGGCTCAGTGGAGGTAGAGTATAACAGACTTTACCAATAGCTCTTAAAGGGTGACCTCAGCAGAGCTCTGAGCTTGGGCTGGCCATAGTCCCTAACGCAAAATGCCTTTTACTCTCATAAAAGGTTATGGTTACTAATCATTACTATGTACCGGATATGGAGACTTACATCATTTCCCTTATTGACTCCTTCCCCCAGCCCTGTGCTATTATTATCATCCCCATTTTACAAATGAGGAAACAGAGACATGGGTAGGTTAAAGAACCTTGCTTTTTCCGGAGCCTGGTCCCAGAGTCTGCTCTGCCCTGTATCTTGGTGGACATAAAACAACTCATACAAACTGAGTGATGTGGGATGAATCTGAGTGATGTGGGTGCCTTTTTTTGCCACCATTGTGGAGGTAGATGGAGAAGGTACACACCTTGAGTATGGCTGCAGTCTTAATTCATAAGTTTCCACTGCCAAGCAGAGCACTTTTCTTAGGTAGTTTACTGACAAACTGCACCTTTTATGCAAAATTGGGGAGGGGAGGAAAATATGTCTTTGCATTTGCATAAATAAAACCTGAAAGAATATGAAACTAATGGAAGAGTTTATAATTTATCATGAAATGGGGATGGTGGAGGGTATGTAGTGTAGAAGTAAGACTCTTCCCTCTATACCTTTTTTTTTCCCACCATGAAATGTAAAAAAGAAAAATTAAAAACAAAAGCAAGCTGCTCCTTGACATGTGTCCCCTCTGTGTGTTCTCCTAAGGTCTTGCCGTGGCCAGCGCCCTGGTGGACATTTCTCAGCAGATGCCAATAGTGTACAAAGAGAAGTCAGGAGCTGTAAGAAACCGGAAGCAGCAGCCCCCTGCACAGCCTGGAACCTGCATTTGATGCTGGGGCCAGGAACTCTCCCGCGCACACAGGAGCATGTGGCCCACCAGAGCCGTCTGCAGGGGAGGGCGCAGGCAGGGAAGCAGCAGTGCAGGGCGGGGCAGAAGACTGGAAACCCTCAAAGTATCCGACTCATCTGCATGATCACAAGCTTTCTTTGATGGTTTCTCCCATCTGTGTCCGGCATCTAACCTTTTACTTTTGCATAGGAAATAATCAATTTAATTACAGGTCCAGGGATAATCTGATTGTTGCTGGAGGAGGCTGGTATAGAGCCAGTGAGAGAGCTAGGAATGATGCCCAGGTTCACTTGTGGAACTGTTCTTGGGACTGTCTCAACTGCAAAAAAATGAAAGATGAAGTGTTTACACACAGACCTTGGTTATCAGTTGTTCTTCAACTTGGTCTTTTAAAGACTAGTCAGATGAATTAACTTGTTTCATCTGAAGCCTGCTATCTTTTTAAAAGATGTGCTGTTTACTCTTGCACAATTTCGGCAGATATCTCTCTTCCAGGAAGTAGCTTTTTTCTAGTTCAGAATTAATGGTCCATCTCTTTTGAATCATATCAAATTAGAATAGAACGGGGCTATTTTAATTGTCAAGGTTGGTAGTGTTACTTAGAATGTAAACAAATGTAGTAGTTTTCTATAGCAACTTGATTTAGTCTTAATCCATTGGAAATGCTCTTTCCCTCTTTCCTCCTCTCTTTCTCTCTCTGTCTCTCTCAGACACACACACACACACACACACACACACACACACACACACACTAAGTGCCTAGACTTTAAATAGATCTAGCAATTGGAAAGTTAGTAAGCCTAAGTTTTTACATAATTGCATTCCTACATTCTTGTAAAATCTGAATAGCTACCATTGGCAGTCTGCTCTTTTTCTAAAATCTAATTTGCAGCCAGAAAAGAATTTTCTCACCCCAAGAATCTGACCTAGCAGCAGAGACTGAGGAAAGCAGAAATGAACTAACTGTGAAAGCTCGTGTTTTTATTGTTCTCAAAAGGACACTGTCAAGAAGGCACAGTTCCCATGCACCTCCTGCCAGGGCACCGCAGAAGAAGGAAGGGACTTGTTCATGTCACATGTCTCCTTTAAGCAGAAAACAACACTGAGTGCACCTGGGAAGCCTGGGTCAGAGCAGCTCTGGGTTCCTCTTTTAGCCTGCTCTGAACTGGTGCGCCATCCTCAGGCTGGGAGTGCAGTAGACACCAGGAGAAACACAGCCCCTGCTGTTGGGCATCACCTGCCCGGAGCCTGGGGAAGGACCTGGAGCTGTCTGCCCTCTCTCTAGCCAGCAGGGACTGACCCACCCATCCTCCTTTCAGACTGAGCTGGTGTCTGTGAGGAGAGCAGCAAATGCCAATAAGGATGAAAAGCACATGGGAAAAATGAACAAGGAGGGAACATCTGCCAAATGGAAAATGACCAAATTTTAGAGGGGCGGGACAGTCCCCTGCTCTTCTGCCACAGGGCACTGCCTGGATGTTGCGTTTCCCCATTTATGGTGCTCTGTATTCCGGCATTATGCAGCAGCCTCCCACAATCTCCCTTCTGCTTCAAAGCCTGCGACTCTCTGGCATTACCTGATTGGGATGGACCATTGGATGGCAGTGCTCAAGTTTGTGAATTTAGAGAAATTAACACTCAGAAGAGCAAAAACTGCGGCATTTCACCTTTAAATGCAGTGCCTAGAGAGGGAGTATGTTCTCTAACACAACACTAACCCCACTCCCAAGAAGAAGCTCCTGGAAAGATGTTTCCAAGGAAGTTGAACCATAAAACACTTTTGCACAAAACACCTCTACTGTGAGACTCACCTCTCAAAAAGCTTCTTTTTCACATCATTGTTAAAGAGTGGACAGTTCTAGAAAAGACCTTTCCTCTTAGGAGCTCCCCACATCCCTACCAGAACAGAGCACCTGCAGAACGCCTGCAGCAGTGTGGCCCTTTGCCCCTGTATTACCAAGAAACGGGGAGGTGATGAGGCTCAGCCTCCTGCAAGGGTGATCTTCCTTGTTTGTTCAAAGGACCAAATTTCCTTGGCCAAAGAAGTCTCTTCCCCATGTTAATCCTATGCCTTGAAATAACATGCACCGTGACCCCAGCCACCTGGTTATGTCTTTATATTTTTTTTAGATAATGTTTATTTTAAAAAAGGAAGAAGCAAGTGAGATTTAATTCTGTGCCACAGTGGAGGAACAGCTGAATCCACCTGCTTCTCCTTGGCAACCGACAGTCAGCAGCTCCTCCTGGCTTGGGGAAGAAGGGAATGGCAGGAAGGAAGAGAGTGTAGCTTAGGTCAGTTACCAGGAGGGACTGGGGTCATAGTCTGGTAACTTTGTGAGTCACAGGAGAGACTGTACATAAAGTTGTCATTAAAACGTTGATCTTGCACTTGTACATAACTATATAATAGTGTCCAGAATGTTCAGACATTCGGAGTGTACATAAAGCAGAAAAATATCATCATGTATTTTTATTAAATGTAATGACATCTGAGTTTCATCTAATATGTTTCTGTGCCATATACTGGGTATCCAATTCTGGGAGGTCCTTTTATCAGGCCCTGATGCATTGATAATGAAGCCAAGAACTGCACCACCTTGGCATTGATGTTTTCATTTGCATCTGGTACCTGGTCTGTCAGAATACCTACAGAGAGGCAGTCAGCGAGTCTATTCACATGGCAGTGCCAGAGGAGACTCGGGAAGCAGGAATGTCTGTCACTGTTGTTGGTTCTGCAAACTCCTTTGGAATCTTCTGGCAGTCTTTTGGTACTCTGGGGAGTGAGGGATGACTAGACTCATCCTAAGAAATGTTTTCTCTAGTCTTTGAGTTCAAAGACTATATAACCTATGGAAATCAAGACTTTCCAAAAAGGGGTTCTCCAGGCTGCATTTTGTTGTGGCTTGGTCTATATTTTTAATGACTAATTCTCAGAACCATAGTCTTTTATACTGAAAACTGGGGGCAGGAGTAAGGAGGTTGGATTGTTGATAAATAGCTGCATTTCCCTACAGAGACCTCATATATCCTAGCCTCCCGTCCACCTCCTGCCCTCCCTGTGCACAGCCTGGAGAAAGGCCTTTGTTTCCCTCAAAGGGCCACCTGTCAAGGTAGGAAGAGGAGTGGAGAGAAAGCATCCCATACTCCCCTGAGCTAACCTGGAGGAAGACTGTTGGCAAAAGGCAATGGGAATATCCATGGGTAATGCCTAAGGGGCAAGATTTAAGAGGCACTGGAAAATTCGGGCAAATAAGACCAGAGCACTCTGGGTAAGAAAAAGATTGTACCTTCCAGTACCCTTCCTGCTCTTTCAACTGATGGAGCAGTTGGGGGTGGGAGGTGATTCACTTCCTTGGGTAATGGTGACATTTTCATGAATACTTTTTGATCCTTCCATTTCATAGGTTCCCCCATTCAACAAATATTTACTAAATACTAATCTAATGCTAGGGCAGTAACCAAGATGGAAAAGTAGCTTTTTAGAATTATAAAAATCAACACCTCATAGCTCTGTCATCCCAGGAGATCTTTTTTGGGGTCATTTCTGTGAGAATTGGCCATCCTGAGGGCAGAAGAAAACAGAGGCTTCCTGTCCTTGGGCCTTCCCTGGCTCCCCTATGAAAGTCTGAAATATTTGCCCATTGACTGACCAAACAGTTGCCCGGAATGGCTTCCAGATAAGCAGACCCACTGCTATGCCTACAGGAAGGTGCTGGGGAGTGCAGAGGAAAACTTGCAACTTCTCTTCCAAAGGCAATAATGGAATAGACTTTCAGAAACTGAATCTGTGCACAAAACATTCTGAACACTAGTGACGCCTGTTTTGTTGAACTAATTCTGGCTCCAGAAATGGTTTTGTTTTATAGTTATTTACGGTTTTTTTTTTTCTGTTTTGTTTGGGTTCAAGCTTAGTTTGTTAATATGTACAATTTAGCATCTATTGCACTCATGTAAATATGGAGTAAGTATTGTAAACTATTTCATTGCTGGGATTGTGGGTGTTATACATACATTTAGGACTGCAATTTTTTGGTATTTTTTGTATTGTAAAATAACAGCTAATTTAAGCAGGAACAAGAGGATTAAGGGAGGTCTGTGCATTTTAAACACAAATGTGAAGCACCTGTATATAAACAAAAGTAAATACTATAATACAAATTTCCTTCTGAAATAAAAGTAGATCTGGTAAAAATGTAGTTTTATTCTGAATGTTTAGTTTTGGTTTTGTTTATTGACATTTTGGACATGAGAACCTTAAGAAAAAAAATGTTTAAAATGTTACCAGTTTTCAGGAGCTGGGGATGTGGCTCAGTGGCAGAGCACTTGCCTAGCATATGTGAGGTCCTGGATTTGATCCTCAGCACCACATAAAAATTTAAAAAAAATAAAAATAAAAAATAAATGTTACCAGTTTTCAGACTACCTCCGAGGAAGCATTTGGCAGTCATGAAGGTGACGTGTAAAACTGACAATGGGGCACCTCTCACGCTTCTGGGTGAAATTCAGCACTTGGGGAGCCCCAGGCAGCAGCTTGTGCGTGCCTGCAGTGCAGCTCTGCCAGGCCTGAGCAGTCAGTGTCACCTTCCTGGAGTCCAGCTGTGCGGGCCTTGCTGATTCCCTCTGCTACCCACACACTGCTTCCTGCTGCCCCTTTCTCCGGCTCCATCTCCTCACGGGTACCTCAGTAGCTCTCTAGGTTTTCCAGACTGCTAAATCTGTAGGTACAACAGCAAAATCTGACAGGTTTGGTGAACATACAGCATTGTTTCTGCCAGATTTTCATCCTGTCAGAAACTGTTGGCAGCTACCTGCGCTCCCAAGTTCCAAGGGCCTTCCTAATTGGTTTGGGGCCAACTGAGCCATGGCTGGTAAAATGTTCGAAGAAGTAATAACACCATTTCCACCATATGAAGTGCTCCCATGTGGAACTCTCCCTGGAGGTCACATGTTAGAATGAACATGGGTTCTTGAGTCACCTCCTTAGATGCAAACCACGTGCTCAGCAAGATCCATGCTGGTCTTTCCATCACTGAAAGGCAAACTTCTACCAAGATTAGGGCCTTTGTTAACAACTGTTACCTTTCCTTCTAAGACACAAATCTGTACCTTGAAGTATGATGCATTGTAGCCTTTTGGCATTGGTTTAGTGACCAGGTAGTGTGCAGTGAGAAACAGATGCAATAGGCAGGACAGTCTAGAGGTCCCTGCCAGGCCACTGCCATAACACTAGGGAAGGCTATTATGTTAAGTAACTTGGAAAGCAAACCAAATGTCTACTGAGTTTTCAGTTTGAGGGGGGAAAAAATGTGGCATGTGTGGATTGTTACTGGCTGCTTTGGGCGAGGCATCACAAGGAAGAGTTGAGTTCTGGAGAAATTAGCCAGTTTATACGCAGGATGTAAAAGGGGTAGAGAGCACTGAAGTCCAGGGCCTTACAGTGCAGGAAAAGCCAACTGCTAGTCTCCAAACAGCTGAGCAACAAAGACCATGAGACTTAGTTGAACACAGTGTCTAGGCCTTGTGGTAAAAAGTAGATGGAGGCCATAGTCTCCCCAACATAAGCCTGCTAACCTCAGGCCAACATCTTGAGGAAGAGATAAGGAAGCTCAGTGGTAGAGCATTTGCCTTGCATGCCTGAGGCCCTGGGTTTTCTTCCCAGCACTGAAAAAAAAAAAAAAAACAAACAAAACCCCTACATCTAGTAAGTTTAAGAAACCATTAGTATAATCTTTAAAACAAAAACAAAGCCCTGTGACTATTGAGGAAATCTTAAAATCACTGTTAAGATAGGAAGACAATTGTGAAAGTTGGGTACAGGGAGGGCTTACAACTCAATGCCATCCTAAATGTGGCCCAGAGAGCAGAACTGGGCCTGAGCAAGGACTTACCCCCACCCAAGGGCAGGATCCAGAAGGATCTGAAAGGTGCTGCAGACCAGTGATTGCTCTGTCAGCCACCCTCCTTCCTGCCTGAGGTAGTTTATGAGGGTGCCCTGCCTCCTCAGTCCTACCTGTTGGGAGGTGAAATGGATAAGTTGTAAGGTGATGAGAGAGACTGCATCACCTTTAGGTCTGGATGGGATGGGACCTTGACCCCCTAGGAGGGGTGCCTGTGTTCATGTGAGGCAGGAACAATAAAATGGGTTTTGATGACAGAATAGCAAACTGCACCAGAGACTGGCTAGATGCTACCACCCCATTTCCTCTTCTTGTGACCCCAGTTTCACTTGTGCTACCCAGGCCCCTGGCATCTGGGTGGAGCCAGGTGACAAGTCTATGCCAATGATGTGTTCACTTCCTTGTCAGGGCTCTTCAGAATGTGTCTGTTTCTTTATCAATATCAAGGGCTCATGTGGAAGATGGAAGGAGTCCTCAAGACTTTGTGGAATGGCACTATCAACTAAAAGTAGTGGAATTAGTTATCTTTTTTTCCCTACCCATTTTAATTAATTATTCCTCTAGATTTATTCATCAAGTCATTGAATTTTTGTTATACTGAGCACAAAGGGCCAGATATTTTGCACTGAACAAAATGGACAAACTCCCTGTCCTTGAAGAGTTTAGATTCTAGTGGGGCAGATGATAATAAACAAAATGTCAAATGAAACCAGCTCAAGAAGCTGAGGCAGGAGGATCTTGAGTTCAAAGCCGTCCTCAGCAAAAGCAAGGCACTAAGCAACTCAGCGAGGCCCTGACTCTAAATAAAATACATAACAGGGCTGGGGATGAGGCTCAGTGGTCGAGTGCCACTGAGTTCAATCCCCAGTGCCCTTCCCCACTCAGAAAAAAATGTCAAATGATAAGTTCTGTGAAGAGAGGTAAAAGGAGGGTTGGTATAGAAAGTGCTGGGGGGATTACTACTTAATATAGTGTGGCTGAGGAGGGCCATTTAGATAAGGTGACAGCTGAGCAGAGAGCTGAATGGAGGAAGTGGGAGTACAGATGTTTGATAGAAGAGCATTCCAAACAGGGAGCAGCAGGTGCAGGGGCCTTGAGTGGCAGCATGCCTAGTGGGTCCAGATACTCAACAGGCAGCTGCCCCTAGGGGACTTTTTAGATATAGGTGGTGGTTTTGACTTGCTGACAAGGAAAGTACCAGTGTAATTTAGTGGGCAGGCCATGATGGGTGTGAGACTCTCCCATGTAACAAGGAATTGACCCACCCACCTCTTGCCCAACTTTCAAATGTCTTGCTGGCTATTTGTGAAGATGAAAAAAAAATCTATTTTTAATTATTTTAGAAACAGATAAATACACCTATTATACACAAAGTATTTGAGGGCTGGTTTAATCTGCAGTTTTTGAGAAATACAACTAAACTACTTGTAAATCAAGAGAATATTGAAGTTTGTTTTCTTAAAAGCTTTACCAAGAGCTGATCATCATTCTTGGAAAATAGAATAGCAATGGCATCTTGACTCCACATCCCCACACAGATGCACAGGTCACATCTGAACACATACCTCATAGCCGTATATTAGGAGCTATGTAACATGCCTGGTAAGATTTCCTTCTTCTCTTTGTCCCCAACACAAGAAAAGGGATGATCCCAGTGACTTAAGTGTGCTGACTTGGCTGTGCTGCAGGGCCATTTGTAAGCCTTTCCTGCTCTTTGCTTAATTCCTGTCCTTATCTCCAGTCCCTTGAATTTGTGTGTTTTATATTTTTATGTGGCTACTCATCCTAATTTTTCTCTCTGTATCTTCTGCCTTTGTCTGGAGGCTCACTTGGGTGTGGGCAGACATGTCTCTGGCAGAACAGTCACACAAGACCTCCTTCATTGCAGACCTTTGCAGGCCAGTAAAGTGGGGCCCTGTCCCTGCCACATTTATGGGCATGCCAAGTTTTATGGCAAGCTGCTGTCTACATGGGGGACCACTCAGGAAGTCCTGCATGGGCTCTGACCTGGTCTTCTGGAAATTTCATTGGCCAGTGTTCACGCTTCCTGCAAAAAATGAGCTGGTTCTCTGAGCTTGACCTGGCCTGACTCCCCTGGGGAGGAATGGCAGTGAGGGGTTTCCACATCAACTGTGCACTTAGGTGCTGGGCTTCAAGCCAGAAAGGCATTCATGAGGCATGAAGTTTCCACCAACAAATCCACAGAGCTTCCAGCACCTGCCTTTCTGCTTCAGGCCCAGCTTCAGTCACCTGCTGGCTGGGGAATCAATATTGGCAACAGGTAACAGAGACCCAGTTCCTGGGGGCGGGTGTGCAGATATAGTCCCTAGTCAGGACTTCAGTCTCCGACAGTATATACATGACAGTGACAGCTGCCTGGCAGGACATGGTGGCTCACATGTGGAGTGGGGGCTGCTGCTGGAATCAGCCTTGAGGTTTTGAGCCAAACTTAATACCAGTGCACAAACCAGAACCTTTTTAGGTAGAAGTAACAAAATCCAAACTCTAACAAGTTTAGGCAACTTTACTGGTTTCCTGAGGGCAACTATAACAAATTACCAGAGTTTTGATGACTTAAAACAATGGATATTTATTCTCAACAATTCTGGAGGTCAGACATCTGAAACTGAGGTATTGGCAGGAACTTGCTCCTTCTGGAAGCTCTGGGGAGAATCATGCCTTGCCTCTAGGTTCTGGTGGCTCCCGACATCCATGGGCTGGTGGCTGCAACCCTCTGACCTCTGCATGGCTTCACCTTGCCTGTTCCTCTGTCTGTATCTAGTCCCTCTCTGCATGGCTGTTAGGAGAAGTGTAATAGCATGTAGTGCCTACTAGGCTGGTCCAGGATAAGACCCTCCTCTCAAGATCCATAACTTAATCACATCTTTTGCCATATAAGGTTAAACACTCTTTTGCCTCTCTGGTGACATTTTCAGGTTTTGGGGAGTAGGACATGGGCACCTTTGGGACTGGTGGCAGCCATGGAACACTTTTACAATTTTCAAATAGGTTCTATTCGCTTCATCTGCCCAATTGTTTGGATGGTATATGCCTATGCTTTCCTATACAGTATTTTACTTTTATTTGGAGTCATTTCTACTCTTTTAAAATGTCTACATTTTACTCCAAGTTGAAAATGGGGCAGGGTTTCACACACCTTCACATAAGGAAATCATTAGCAGATGTTTAATTCTTCATTTGGGCCACCGTGTGATTTCAGTGAACAGAGCAGGGTGATGCTTTCACGATCCCATCCCCCAACACACCCTGTCTCCCCAATCCAGGTATAGGCATCCATTCTCATGCAGGTGTGTGGAAAGGTAGAATTCCCTCCTCATCTCCTTTTTGTTTGTGTGTTCTGTACTGGGAATTGACCATTGAATCCAGGGATGCTCTACCATTATGTTATATCCCTAGCCCTTTTTATTTTTCACTTCTGTGACAGGGTCTCACTAAGTTGCTGAACCTGGCCTAGAACTTGCAGTCTTCCAGCCTCAGCCTCCCAGTTATAGCTGTGCACCACTGCACCCAACTCCCTCTTTTTTATGAAGGGAGAACAGGTTGAACTCAGCTTTGCTCTGCCCAACACCTTCTGTTTATTTAGAAATCAAGATGACCCTAGGCTAATATCATGCTCCAGGCCATAGAAAGAAACCCACAACTCATGCTTGGTCCATCAAAGTGCTGCCTGGGACAGCCCATGAATGCTGGGAAAAGGGTACTTTTCTCTGTAGGGACTGCTAGTAAACCTGGGACACTGGAATCCTACCTACCTCTTGGAGAGGGCCTGTCTGACTGCAGAGGAAAGCCACCAGGAAGACTGACCCAGGCAATATCATTTGAACCTGGAGACAGCTGTGCCTAAAGCCTGGGTTGCTCAGGCACATGCTCAAACCACTTTAAATTAATGTTATAATCAGGAGCATCCTGGCTGAAGCTAAGAGCTGGATGACAGTCTCAGCAAGCAGCCTGTGGGTTTGGTTTGAGTTGCAATGTGCACACCCATTCCCAGAGTTGCTGTTCTGGCCTGGACAGCCCTAGGCCTAAGTTTTGGTATGGTCTGTACTTAACCACTGCATCTTAGGTCAGGCTCTCCAGGAGCTGAGCCCAAGACCAGGATTCTCACACAATGAAGCAAATGTCCTTAGGGGAACCTGTAAATGAGGGAGGCAGGAGGGCAGGGGCAGGAGCTGAGCCAGGAGGAGGTCTCAGCAGACAGAATTGTCCCACCCTGAGGCAGGCCAGGCCCTTATACCCCTGCCTCAGTCAGTGCTAGACTGTAGCTGCCTCAGGAGCAGCATATAACCTAACAGGTGTTCTGGGCAGTGATTCTCTAGAGAAGGAGACAGCTGTGAGTTGGGTAAGCAACACCATCATTATCATCAGAGACCAGGAGGTCTCTGAGCAAGGCACCAACGGCCTCCACCTCAGCAAAAGGATCCTTTTGGAAGGTATATGCCTATGCTTTCCTATACAGTATTCAATTTTTATTTGGAGTTTTCAGAAGGATTCTGGAAGGGGCAGCCTGGTAACCCTTTCGTCGTCAGGAGTCTCCAAGCTTCCCAGGAAGAAGGAAACAGGCAGAGGATTAGTACCCAAACCCTTGTGTTGTACACAGCCCTCCCCAAACTCCTTTGCAGAATGCAAATTTTTTTTTCAGTGCTGGGTATGGAACTAATAGAATTCCCACCTCTCTTCCAAATACTGGGGATTGAACTCAGAGGCGTTCTTCCACTGAGCTATATCCCCATGTCTTTTTACTTATGTATTTATTTAGAGACAGTGTCTTGTTAAGTTGCTGGAGCTGGCCTCAAATTTGCAATCCTCCTGCCTCAGCCTCCCAAATCACTGGGATTACAGGCATGCCTCACCATGCCCAGCCCAGGACTGCAATTTAACACTGTTTGTAGCATTTGTGGGTCACACTAGTTTAAGTGTGTCATCTGGCCACCCCAGATGCGAGGGAAGTTGGAAAATATAGTTTCTTTACCTGAAAACTAGCAGAAAAGGGACAAAAGCAAAAAAGTCCCTGACTATAGGGCCTGAGAGTTAATTCATTTCAGCATCTGTAGGTAGCCTGATAGGGCCCAGAGAAGTTCTGGGGACATCTGAAGTCACATAGGACAGGAGGGGCACACCCCACAGCAAACTGGTCTCCAGGCTCCCGAGGACCCACACAACATGAAAACAACGTCAGTCTCAGTGCATGTGGGTTTATTGAGCACAGCACTATTCCTAGTGCTGGGGAAACCATGGGGGAAAATGGATGACCAAGTGCCAGTTCAATGCAGGGGCAGGATAGGGACTGGATTCTTTCACTCCAGGGGGTGCCCACCAAGCAGCATATCATGGACAGGAATCACTCTGCCAACATTAGTTCTGGGGTGCAGTTTTTGCCTAACTGGGAGGGTGCCCTCAAAGGCTGCAGTGCTAGAGGGAGTCTGTTTCCATGCATTCCTTAGGGTGCTATCTGCTTGGGAGGCTGACACAGTTTCTTAGAGTTCCAGGAGTCCAGATGGTAATCTTGGGATTCTAGTGAGGCCTCTGCAAAGGTGACCCTCTCCTGTGCCTCCCCAGTGAGAGAATCCAGTTGTCTCAAGGTCTGTGAAGAAAGGGACCTACAACCAAGATGACTATTGATAGAAAACCAGGGCTTTTGCTGTCAGGCCCCCAGTCTCCAACCCTCACTCCAGGGCATGGGCACACAGGTGTCCAGATGGGCAAAGGGCAGGTGGGAGGGCTAGCCAGTCACTTTTCAGGGGGCAATAAACCAGAGACCTGGTCCTGAACTCCAGGCAGTAATGTGTAGTCACCTTGTGGTCCAAGGTCTGCTGTCTTAGAGCAAGGACTGGAGAGCCAGAACAGGGAGTATGGACTGCAAGGAGCTCCCTTCCAGGGGCCTGTCGGCCGAGGACACCTTAGGAGTTGGAGCAGAGTGAGGACTGGAGATAGGAGCCTAGCACTGCTTTCTACCTGCACCCCATCCCCAGGCCAATCAGGCTTCCATCTCTGCAGGTCTGGGTGGGAAATCTCAGAAAGCGGCAGTGCAGGAACTGACTGCACCTACCTGTAGGAGGCGCTGCCCAGGGTTGTGGTGGGAATCCAGCTGGTCCTGCAGGATTGAGGGCCATTGGCTGTCAAAGGATTGTATGGCACCATCTATGGAGGAAGGGGTCCAGGGTGAGCTTGACTGGACCAAGCACAGCAAGTTCCCCTGGCATCTTCAAGGAATGGCTTCTGGGACAAATGGGAGGTGCATGCTAAGGAATAACAAAATAAGGACGACTGTGCCCAGAGTGACTCACTACTCTAGTCTTCCATCCCGATAGGAGGTGACAATTATACCCCCATTTTACAGATGAACATAAAAAGGCTTACAGGAGTTAACAAACTTTCAGCTAGAAAGTGGCAGAGTCAGGTTTCAAACTCAGGATCCCTAACTCTCAGACCATTAAGACATTAGGACCCCATGAGAGGAGCTCACCAGAGGAGGGAGGTAGCACATAAGAAAGGAATCGGAAGTGCTGGAAGTAGAAGTCTCCCAATGGTCAATCCCAGGCCCTGAGCAACTTGTCTTAACTCTTGCCCCCTCCCGACCTTAAGGACCTCAGCCTTGACACTACTAGGATTCTGTGACCTGGTCTCCAGAGACAGCGGGGCACATTTCCCACAGGAGTACGATGACAGATAGCAGAGGAGGGAATGTGCTTGAGTGGCTGCCGCAAGAAGCCTCAGTTTCCTTCCCTCTAAGAGAGACTCTGCCAGCCAGGCGGTCACTCGGGCTCTCGCGCCACCCCTGCGAGGGCCCCTCACCCAAGCAGCGGTTCCTTGTAAAGAGCCCCCGGAAGGCTTCGCACTCCTCATGCCGGTTTCCGCTGGCTCTGCAGTCGCACCAGGGAGCCACCCGCGCGCTCGCGTTGTCCACGTAGTTGGGGGTGATCGCGGTGCCTGGGGGATCCCAAAGGGGGGGTCATCGGCCCATACTGGCAGAGGCATCTTCTGGAGAGCCCCGGCCGACGCCCGGATCCCAACCATGCGTACCCACCAGGCCCGCGTAGGCGCGCAGGCAACCGGGGCCCTGGTCCCGCAGGCAACCGTCTTGGGAGCTGGGGATGGACGTGCAGGAGGCCTGAAAGGCCAGGAGGCGGGGCCTGCGCGGGGTGGGGCGGGAGGGAGATGAGCTGGCAAGAGGATCCGCCCTGCTCAGCCCAGGAGACCCGCCCAAGTCAGCCCCGCCCCGCGCACCTGCAGACCAGGCTCTTCTCGCAAGCGTCCAAGGCTGCAAGGCAGGAGGGCGGCTCATGGCCCAGCCCCGAGAAGGCGCAGGCGGGCACGAAGGTTTGGCGCCGTCGCTCGGCGCACGCGGGGCTCGTACATGGACAGAAGAGCAGCGCGTGGGTGAGCGCCTGAGGACCGAGGGAAAAGAAGCGGCGCAGGGCGCGGTGGCAGCGGGAGCGGGGGCAGCTCTCGTGTGCGACCTGACCCAGACACTGAGCCACGTACTTGGTGCGCAGCCGCTGGCACAGCGCGTTGGCTGAACACGCCTCTGCAGCGTCCACGCAGCGGTTCCCCCCAGCGGAGCTTGCAGACCCTGGTGGAAGTGGGGGCAAGCTTCAGTTCTCTGTGCACCCTACGTGCACTTTTCACCCCGCCACATCCCCGGAATTTGTGGGATGCTCAAGACCCAAGCGGGGACAGAGAGAGGACCAAAAGTGCGGCTGATTGGTACCGGCCGGACCTCGTTCACGGAATGGGCAGCGGCAGGTTCTGCGCGAGCCTTTGCAACAAGTTAGGGATAGATGGGATGCCTGGAGGCTGGTCCGAACCCTCCTCAGAAGCTAAGGCCCATAACTCCCCAGGTACCCCCGCACCCACAACTGCAGCACTTATCTAGAGATGAATCCACTCGACGCTTCCCACCCTCACAGGCCTTCCCTAATGGGGAATCAGTGAAGCTTCCTGAAGACCTGGCTAATAGCGACTTATCCGAAATGACACTGAGGACAGTGGCCGCTCATCCTTTCTTTTTGGCACAATAGAGCGCCTGACCTTTCCTCTTCTTCCACTCTTTCCCCACATGGAGACTCTTTGGTTCTATAGGTTTCTAGTTCTCCCTCTTTCCTAACCACCTACTGCACCTCCTCATGTCCTCTGTGGCAGAAGGTGTCATCCCTCCCTAGCCCTTCCAGATGTGCCCTCAGAGGGTCTAACTCATCCTGCCCAATCTGGACTCTGGCTTCCCCAGCCTCTCCACCTGCCAGGCAAAAGGATTCCCTGAAAAGGCTCAGGCCATTGGAGAGACCACTTAGACATGACTGCGGGGTGTGATTTCAGAGAAGTCCCTGATGGCAAGCTACAGGACCTTGTCATCAGGGGTTTCCATGAAGGTATGACCTGGTAACAGGTGATACCCTGCTTGAATCAGAGAGGATTTCTGCCACAGTAGAATCACACAGATGGAGTAGACAGAGAGCAAGCTGTGCTCACATGTGCCATCCATCACCTGTGAATCCAGGCAAGCCATGGAATCCTGAAGTTAGGATTTTGCAGATCCATCCTAGGACTTGAGTCATTGAAACCAAGCTGACTCTTTCCCCTTTCCTAGCCCTTTGCTGAAACCATTCCCCAGTCTGAAAATAAAGGGCCTAACCTGGCCCCTCATCTGTCTTGCTATGTGTGACTTGCTGGGCAAGGGGCATGCTGACTCAGGGCTGGGAGCAGGCCCACTCTCTGGCAATTGCTACCTCTTTCTTCCTAGATTGTGGATTGGATGGCTTGGATAATGGTGATTCTTGCTGTGGCTTCAGGCTTGAAGGACAGACTCTGAAGGCTTGGAATAAGTACACTAGTGCAAGGGGCAGATGGGAGAGGGCCCTCTCCCCTGCCCCACCCAGAGGCCCAGAGGCCCAAAGTAGCCTGCTCTCCTGCTTTGCTGGGTACATGCCCAGGCCTGAGCCATGCACAACAGCACTTAGTGCCACCTGAGGTCTTGTAACCACCTGTTCCTTTGCTTACCTTTCTGGGAGCAACCTTGCCTCCTCTCCACTCTCAAAACAGCATACCTCAGCTTCAAGATATCCTGTGCCTTAAACCTTTACCAGACCCCATTCTTCATACCACACCAAGCCCTAGAAAGTCACCCCTCCTTTGTGTGGAGAAGGGGTAGTTAGAGGGTGCAGCAGATGAAAGGCAGTGAGACACTGAAGATGCCGGGCAATGAGCCCATGTGAATCTCCAAGACTAGGAACGGAGCACTGGGCTGGGGCAGAAAGACAGCTGGGGGAGGGGAGGCAATAGGAAAGGAAAGGACCTGGGCAGAGGTACCAAGATGGGACTTAGGAGGTGGGTGTTTCAGCTAGGCACAAAGATTGTGTACATAGCATGCGTAGCAGGGCAGACTGCTAGGCTTTTCTATGGCTCCCCTTTGTGTGTTCCAGCTTTTCCTGGAATCTTTCACCCTTCAGAACTGCCTCTGAGAAGCAGGACAGAAGGCCAGGTCTCAGGGTCCAAGGGAGGAGACAGGTGCTCACCCAGTATTAGTAGCAGCAGCAGCAGCACAGGCCCCAAGCAGTGTGCCATGCTTGACCACGAACAGAGAAGGACCGCTCCAGGCAGAATCCCAGCAGGTCAGTGCCCCTAAGCAGAAAAGCAGCAGACACGCAGATGTGTGCTCTGACCCATGCGCTCTGCTCCCTTTGGGAGGAGCCTTTGCAGAGGGAATGATCCTCCGCCCTCTCTGTCCCCTCCCCAGGCTGCCTCTCCAGGTGTATCCAGAGTCATGAAATCCAACACCTGAATATGACAGACCCATTGCACTAGTGCCCCTGTACCCTCAAAGCAACACCCACACAACCCAAGGAGACTCTGCTAAACTTAACTTTAAGAAACCTCCTAACTTTTCCCCTTTTCTTTATACTTTTATTGTTGACCTTTTGTTAAGTAATTTTAGGCTTGTATAAAATTTGCGAAAATGTTAGCTGTCCCCTTATAACTTTCACCGAGCTTACTGTCTTACATAATCATAGTACAACTGTTAGAACTAGGAAATTACCATTGGTACAATACTGTTAAATCATAGACCATTTTGAATGCCCCTGATTTTCCCACTAAAGTTCTTTTTCTATTCCAAGATCCAATCTAGTTTCCCACATGGCATTTAGTTGTGGTCTCTCCTTAATCTCCTCCCATCTGAAGGAGTTTCTGGGTCTTTCCTTAATACTATCCTTGATGCTTTTGAAGAACCCTGGTCTTCAAAAGGCATGCTTTGTAGAATGTTTATTTGATGTTTTCTTCTGATCTGTATGAGGCAACATTGTTTGACTAACCAAAAAGTTATTTTATCAATAAATGTTGATATTAAAAATTTCAACATTTCGATTTTAAAAACACAAAAAAAGAAATCACATCATCTGTCTTGACTTCTAACCCATTGTCCCAAATTTTCAAATCTTATTCAAATACTCAAATATTATTTCAAATTTACCAAAAGTAGCATATTTGTTGCTCAATATAAGTTTTTATAGGTGTTCCACCTCTGGGACAATGTGATAAAATGGGTTTTAAGGCAAATACAGTAGAATTCAGCTAACAAGGTGCAGGTCAGAATGAAATTCCTTATTAGAAGAGCCCATGAACAATTCTTCCTTCTTGGAAGAGATTATTTGAGAGTAAAGAGAGTGTTAATCTCCTAGAGAGAGTTGCCTGTTGTCTTTTTTTTTTTAAGAGAGAGTGAGAGAGGAGAGAGAGGGGAGAGAAAGAGAACTTTCAATATTTATTTTTTAGTTCTCGGCGGACACAACATCTTTGTTGGTATGTGGTGCTGAGGATCGAACCTGGGCCGCACGCATGCGAGGCGAGCGCGCTACCGCTTGAGCCACATCCCCAGCCCGCCTGTTGTCTTTTTAACTCCCAGTGAGTTAAAAAATTATGAAAGAGAGAACACAGACAAGATAAAAGCCTATAAATTTTCTCTGACATTCTCCTATAACATATTATTTATTTTATTTTTTACAGTAGTAGGAATTGAACCCAGGGCCCCTCATGTGCTAGGCAAGAATTCTATGACTGAGCTATATCTCCCCCCTTTTATATATATGTATTTTTTATTTTGAGATAGAGTTTCACTAAGTTACCCAGACTGACCTTGAACTTGAGATCCTCCCTGCCTTAGCCTTCTGCATTTACAGCAGGCTGTCATTGCTATTATCATTCTATAAAGCATACAAATTTATGTTTGGCATGGATACATTTTTCCAAAGCAAGCTGACACTGACATCTGTCGGGAGCCCCCTCTTCATCTTTGTGTTTTGCATAGGTCCAAGTCCCTATTGGACAACTGGGTATGGCTTTTGCTTGGGGGATGATGAAGTTGGAGGATTAATGGGGAATCGGTGAGGGAATCTCTTGAAGGTCATCCTAGAAGCAAATACTTCACACAAGAGACATTTTTTGTCTGCTATGCATTCTTCCTTTTGGTGATAAAGTCTGTCTCTTCTTTTGTGGAAACCACTTCTTTTCCAGTCTCAATCTTTGTGGCTGTACTGCTTTGGTTACCTCAATCCTCCATGACCCCAGGCCCTACAGTAAATTACAGCAATAGTGATTGGTTCATGAATGAATGTGTAACCCAAGTTGGACTGATCAGCTGGACTAGTCCTGTTAATTCTGGGACTATCAAAGGTGCCATCTTTGCATTGGGTTGGAGAAAAGGAAGCCTGAAGCTACCAGGGACATCTTGAGGAGAACCTGTCTGAGTAAGAGTCCAACTTAGAGAGAAGCAAAGTCAAGATGCAGAGCGAGAGGATGCGGAAGCTGACAATATCTGTGATGTGAACCCATAGGTGTCTCTTTCCCCAAAGCTTGTTTGAGTTAGATTTCTGTCACCTGAAGTCAGAAGACCCTCTTTAGGACCACGTAGGAGTTCTTTCTCTACATGATTTTTGTTGTTTCTATTAATCTTTAAAACCGAAGCATTCGAGGACTGAGGATATAGCTTAGTGGTAAAGCACTTGCCTAGCATGTGCAAGGCCTGGGTTTCATCCCCCGCACTGAAAACAACAGCAAACAAACGAAAAAAAAAAAAAAAGGAAACCCAAGCATTCAGTGTATATTCTAAGAATCGCAGTCAGCCTGTCTACCCTGGTCATGGTAACACTTCTATCTGTGGTCTGCTATGGTAATTTGCTGTCTGTAATCTGCTTCATGAATCGGGAAGCTACGGTAGGCTTTCTGCAGCTGATGATCATGGTCCCCAAAGCGTAGTGCAAACCATCATGCTGGTGCAGTGGGTTGTGTTTAATTCTACAAAATCTACTTGCTTTCTGGCCCATGGAAGGGGAGAGTAGATGAGGAAAGGTCACTCAAGACCAAGGTGGGACTACACAGGGCAGCGACCTCTTCCACCTTTGTAGGTGGCCACAACCACTCAGAGGTGTGAACACTCCCCTTCTTTCTAGTAGAGGAGCTCAAGATGAGGGTTGAGGGGGTGAGAGATGACTGCACACTCGAGTGTCAGAGGAAGCACACCCACCCCAGGGGCAGACCTCAGCACCTGGCAGGTGGGTGGCCAAAGACAGTAAGTCGTAGTTGAGTTGGGCCAGTGCCCCCCAGCTTCAAGTCCATTGCCCCTCAGCACCCCTGCTCAGCTCTAGGTTGCCAAGGCTCCCTCTGACTTGCAACCACTTCTGTACCTTTATGCTCTCTGCCTGGTGCCAGCTCTGCTCTCCCAAGTCTCAGTCCTCAAGTTCTCCACCCTGAGCCAGGGGATCCCCAGGCTTCAGATGTGCCTCTCCCCTCAGACATGGATTTCTCCTCCCACTGCCCTCTTTCAACCCATCTGGCTTTTCCAGAAGTCTCCATTTGGTGGGAAGAGTGGAAGCAGCGGTCCTGGGCACTCTTAAGAAATAGTCAAGTGCACTGAGTTTGGCTTCCCCTAGGGTCCTTTGTGGCTTGAGTCCCAGGAAGTTTGAATACCTTTTCCTGAAGGCCAAAAGGGAAGGCAGGTATATATTAATCATGGTTTTTTTATTTTCTCTACTTTGTGTCTGTGTGTGTTTAGGTTATCAAAACCAGGGCCTCCTGCATGCTCGTCAAGCTCTCTACTGCTGAGCTACATCCTCAGTCCTTTTGGTTTTGAGAAAGGGTCTTGTCTAGTTTCCCAGGCTGGTCTTGAACTTGCAATTCTCCTGCTTTTAGTCTCTCAAATATCTGGGATTATAGCTGTGTCCCACCACACCCAGCACAAATCGGAGACTTTTCAACTTTATCTGTTTCCTTAGTTATGCCTGGTATTCCACTGGCTAACCTGATTTTGTGCCAGTGCCATAATGATCATTGTAGCTTCACAAAATGTCCACTTTGGGGGAGGCACAGTGGACTCTTTTATCCCCACCCCCAATTTTTTCTTGGTCTAGATACATTGTAATTTTAAATAATTTTATTTATTGAAGGAACAAAAACATGGGAATTTTATTTTTGCTGGTGAACTATAGAAATGGAAATACTGTTTTCTTTAGAAATACTGAATGTCTTTATTCAATTCTTCAAGACTGGAGGGCCACGACCATGCTTCTGGTGGAGAGTCAGCTTACAGAAGCTAATTAAGGTTATAGAAAATGCTTGGTCTCCGGCGCTCTGGAGAACAAAATGCATTAGCAACTGAAGTACAAATAACGTATTTCAAGTGAAACTTATCAAGAGGGGCGACCTGGATCTTGTCAATAGGTGTCTTTTTCAATCTCGTCAGCTCATATCAGGCAGAGTGGGTCCATCAGGATGTGGATGAGTCTTGACTCAAGACCATCAGCTCCCAGCATCACCCAGGAAGAGATTTCTGCTTTCATGGTACAAAGGGTCCTCGAGGTGGCCACCTGATGTTTTGCTGTGGGAAATACAATTGCATGGTTCTCATGTCAGCATCACCCTTATGATAAGACCCAGAAGAGAGCTACGTTGCTTTTGTGCCTAGTGACTTTACTAAATTCACTTATTAGTGTCACTGGCTAGGGGTCTCAGGGTCTCTCTTTAGAGCAGAGGAAACCTTCATTTGAACTCTCCAGGCTCTTGACCATAGTCACAGAAAGGAACTTCAGGACACTTCAAGTTTTAGTAGCAGAGGAAGAGGTTGTTTGAAAGCAAAAGATACACACCCTAGGAGCTGAGCTGCCTCTTAGGTGGGATGTGGTTTATAATGTTTAAGAGAATGAATATTCAGAAGCAGGGGTTCAGTATGGATAAACTTTTCTGGGAGGCTCTCCATGGAATCTTATCCAACTTCATTAGCATCAAATCATGCAGCTAAGGGGTGGATGACAACACATGGTAATCAGTCGAAATGAGCAGAAAGGTCAAGTTTGGTCAGGAGGTTCTTCTGGTGTGCCTGTGTATGAAACCAGTGGCTTGGAGAGCAAGGCCATCTTTTGGTCATTATGACCAATCGGGTTTTGCCCGATGGGATAGTGGCAGGATGCCAGGGACTGAGGCAGATCCCAGGCTGTCTGCAGGAGTCTTTCCTCCATACCTATTTCCCCCTACCCTATCTCTACCCTATCTCATTAGTTTTAATACTTTATCTGTAGATTTTTAGAAATTTTAGGAATACAATCATGCCATGAGTCATGATGATGTTTATCCTTTGCAACCTTTATTTATTTATGTACTCACTTACTTTTTTGTGTGTATTTTGGTAGTGGTTAGAACCTCCATTACAATGTGGAATACAAGTGATAGCAGATATCTGTCTCATTCTCATGAAGAATGTAGGTTGCTGCTGACTTTCTATAGATCTTTCATCAGATTTAAAGAAGTTTCTTTCTATTCCTAGTTTTCTGAGGTTTTTAAATGAAGAGATATTAACTTTTTATTAAATGTTTCCCTCAGCAATGAAGATGATCATTATTATTCTCCTCCTTTATGCAATTAATGTGAATTATACTGACTGCCTGTCTGATGCTAAATCAATCTTGCCATTTCTACATAAACCCACCGGGTCATGATTTATTAGCATTTTTTTATTATTGACAGATTTTGTTTCTTCATTCTTAAGTGAGAGTGACTTGTAAATTTCTTTATTATGATATTCTTGTCAGATTGTGCTAAGATCATAACACAAATCATAGTCTCTCCTTCTTTATCCTTTCTCAAGATTTACTTATATTGATATTATTTCTTTCTTCTTTCTTTTCTTTTCTTTTCTTTCTTTCTTTCTTTCTTTCTTTCTTTCTTTCTTTCTTTCTTTCTTTCTTTCTTTCTTTCTCTCCTTCCTTCCTTCCTTCCTTCCTTCCTTTCTCTCTCTCTCTCTCTCTCTCTCTCTCTCTTTCTTTCTTTCTTTCGTGCTGGGGATTGAACCCAGGGCCTTGTGCATGAAGGGAAGCACTCTACCAACTGAGCTATATCCTCAGTCCAGATATTATTTCTTTCTTAAAAGGCTATGTTACCAATGAAGCCACAAGGCCTATAGTTTTCATTGTGGGAAAATTTAAACTATGAATTGTTTTTTAAAATAAATGTGGATTATTCAGGTTTTCTATTTCTTCTGGGTCAGTTTTGTTAAGTTGTAAATAGTCCTTTTTATAAATGTTTCTGTTCCATCTTTTATATTCTCAAATTTATTCACATGCAGTTGTTTATTAAATACTTTTCTGAGGGGAAAGTGTAGGATTTGGAGTAATCCTCCCTTTTTTATTTCCAACATTGGTATTTGTAATACTATTCTTTTCAAATATCCAATTTAGCAGTTGGGCACTGTGGCACATGCCTGTAATCCCAGCAACTTCTGAGGCTGAGGCAGGAGGTTCCAAATTCAAGGCTAGCCTCAGCAATTTAGCAAGACCATCTAGAAATTTTTTAAAAAAAGGCTGGGGATATGGCTCAGTGGTTAAGTGCTGCTGGGTGCAATCCCTGGTACCAAAAAAGAAAGAAAAAAAACTAAGTTATGGTCCTTTTAATCCAGTCTACTGTTCTTAGGTCATTAATTTCTATACTTGTTTACATTCCACACTTCCTTCTTTCTTTTTTTTTTTCAATTTTAATTTTTTTCACACTAGGGGATTGCACCCAGAAGCACTTTAACACTGAACTACATGCCCAACCTTTTGTTTTTTATTTTGAAGCAGGGTCTTCCTAAGTTGCTCAGGGTCTCACTAAATTGCCCAGGCTGACCTTGTACTTGTTGTCCTTCTACCTCAACCTCCCAAGTCACTGGGATTACGGGCTTTCGCTGCCACTCCCTGCTCCGCTACTTTCTTTAGGCTTAATGAGCACTTCTTTTTTTCTAATTTATTGAGAGGAATGTGTTTTATAATAATACATGCTTTTTTTCTTTTCCTCCAGTATTGGAGATTAAACCTAGGGGCACTCTAGTCCTAAGCTACATTAACAGCCCTTTTATTAAAAACTATGGGACAGGGTCTCACTAAGTTGCTGCGTCTGGCCTCAAACTTATGATCTTCCTGCCTCAGCCTCCCAAGTAGCTGGGATTATGAGTGTATGTCACTGCACCTGTCTGATATTCTCTTAACTGTTCTGTGGCAGAATACCTTAAATTTTTATTTGAAAATAGTTTAAGTGGGAAATTATTACCAATCTAAAATTTAGTGATCAATTTCTTTTTTTAACTTTTTTTTTCAGTTGTAAATGGACACAATACCTTTATTTTGTTTATTTATTTTTATATGGTGCTGAGGATCATCGAACCCAGAGCCTCACACATGTGAGGCAAGTGCTCTACCGCTGAGCCACAATCCCAACCCCAGTAATCAAATTCTTAATCAAATTGTGAGGATAAAAATAAAGACATTTAGGCTGGGGCTGAAGTGGGAAATTATTCCCACTTGTGTTGTTGGGTGGGGGGAGTTGCTAGATGGGGCAACATAAGAGTAAACCCTCATCTTCTAGAGGACATCAAGAGATAACTGGAAAAAAAATCAATGATTAGTATAAGCATAGATAAGTAAAACACATCCAGAACAATTTAAATTGGGGGAGAAGGGAGTGGGAAGGTGTGAGGCAGGCTGCTGTTACTTTCTCTTATAAAGCATGGCAGCACATTTTCATCTTTTTCAATTGTCTCTAAATAGTATTTCCAGAAAAATAAAATTAAAATAAGAAATACTATGAAAATAAAAGAGAGAATCCCAGGGGCTAAAAAAATCACTTTTAGCTTCAAAACTGCATAATTAATTACTGGAATAATTATCTCTTAAACCAAGAGGAAGCATATATGTAGCTCACATAAGTAACCATTATTAACATTTAGTGCAAAATTCTTCCCAAGATTCAGATTATCTGTAATTTAGTATAGGGTACATGCAAAGCTGCCTCCCCAAGCCAGAACCTGCAAATCAAATATTTCCCTTTTGTCAACTTAGACTGAGTTTACATTAATGTAACTGACATGCAATTTTTCAGGATACATATAAAGTAATTTTGGTCTGTTGGGAAACAGGATTATTATCTTATCTTTTTTAATTTTAATTTTTATAGGACTAGGGATTGAACCCAGGGGTGCTCTAGCATTGAGCTGTATCCAGCCCTTCACACTTTTAAATTTTGAGATAGGGTTTCACTAAATTACCAAATTGACTTGACTTGCAATCTTCTTGCCTCAAGCTGGATTATAGGTGAGTGCCACTGCATCTGGCTATTCCTTTATCTTTTATGTGCTAACAGCTGATTATGCAGTTAAGGACTTAATCAAAGGGACAGGTATGATTTATATGAAGGAAATTACCTGAAGAAAAGTCATGAAGAACTGCACCAGGTCCATAAAGTTGATGTATTAAGAGAAGGCAATCTATGGCAGAAAAAGAGGTGGCAGACTAATTGGCTACAAAATAGCACCATTGATTCACCCTCCTCATTTCAAGAGTTGAACTGAAAGACAGATTTTTACATTTTAAAGAAGTTAATGAAAAAAATTTTTCACTTAGGGCAAGGTCCTTCATCCTTTACTTTCTCTGTTGAGTTACAAACCCAAGAGTCATATTCTAAGGGGCTGGAGTTGGGGCTCAATGGTAGGGTGCTCACCTGTCACACATGAAGCACTGAGTCTGATCCTCAGTACCACATAAAAATAAAATATTGTGTCCACCTACTACTAAAAAATAATAAATATTTAAAAAGTAATTTCTAAGGCTTCCACACAACCTCCTGGAGCCTCCTCTGCACTGTGCACTGGATCTGAAGTTCCTTCAGTCTGCCGCCTCAGATTCCTATCCTGAAACCCCAGTGGTGATGCTGAAACCCCAGTGACAGGCAAATCGATCTGCTGCTCCTCCCTTGGACACAATGCTCTCTTCTGTTCTCTTGGTTCCATCCCAGTACTAACCCTTGGATCTACCTCAGGTGGGCAGGGTCTGTTTGAGCCCTTATTCCTTCAATATTTATGTACCCAGTGTGTACTCACCTCAAGATACTTCATTTATGAAATTGTCTCAAATTTTGTTACATTGCCATCTGACAATTTGTTATCAGTTGGAACTCAAAATAATTTTACTCTACAGTTAACAGTCTTTAGACCCCCCCCCCCAAAAAAAAAGGCTGTAATATATTTCAGCAAATTTAAGACATCATGGACTGAAAGAGACAAAATTATTTTGTGTACTACTTTTTTTTTCCATGCTGGGGATTGAACCTTGGGTCTCATGCATATTAGGCAAGTGGTTTGCCACGGAGCTACACCCCCAGTCCTTATTTTATGTACTATTAAGAAAAACACTGTCAAACACTGCCAACTATGTCATGATGTTTTTTAAATCATTGACTGTAAGATACATTGTGATTTCAGCATTTTAGATTACGAAGAAAGGTCTATAATAATAACTGTGACCTTGGGATCACCTACAACATATTTACTATTGGCCAAATGTCAAGGTGTTTTCCCTTCTTTCTTTAGGAAGCCAAGCCCTCTCGGAGAGACAAAGGTACCAGTTTAGTATCTCTCATCTGGAAATGCTTGAGACTAGTATTTCAGATTTTGAATTTCTTTTTATCTGGGAATATTTGTCTAGACTTTACCAGGTGAACATCCTGAAGATGAAAATTCAAAATACAAAAGGCTCTGAAATCTGAAACTTTTTTTTTCTGACAGTGCTGAAATGGATTTGGGGGATTTTCTGATTGCAAAGGTAGTGAGAACTTCCTGTATCACCATCTATTTTAATACAAAGAAGAAAATCTCATTCTTATTTATAAACAACTTACAGCATCATTCTTTTCCTTTTCAACAGTAGGTAGTTACATCCATAGTCTAAGAAACATAAAATCTGTGCTCCCTACCTTTCCACAAGCTGATTTCCAACTCAACTTTCACCAAGGTACTTGCTTATGGCATGTTTGCCCCAAGAGCCTCTGGATGTGTCAGAAAAATTCCAAGAAACTCAGAAGCCCAGTTAGTCCCAGGGATTTGAGCAAAATACAGTGGATCTGCACTTCCTGCACACTAATTCTGTGCTTCAGTTAAACAAATGTTTTCAGTATGTTGTATTATTGTCCTTGACACCAGCCACCAGAGAGCCTCCCTCCCAGTCCACAGTGGGTCCTCCTGGTCCTTCAGGGCCCAGCCCTATCACTTGTTCCCTCACCCAATACCAATGGGAACTGGATCACTCTGCTCTAGGATCTCTTGGTGCTTGATTCACTTCCCTTTCAGGGCATGTGACAGTTTACCTTCTGGTTATATTCCACCTTCTATTACGGCTGTGAATTAAAAGATAACAAGATGTCCTGGAGAAGATTCCTCTATTGTTCACTACGAAGACACCGATTCCTGACTTTTTTTTTTTTTAATGGGGATTAAACCCAGAGGCACTGTACTACTGAGCTACATCCCTAGTCTCTTTTTTAAATTTTATTTTGAGACAGGGTCTTGAACTTGGGATCCTTCTGCCTCAGCCTCCTGAGTAGCTGGGATTATAGGTATGCACCATCATGCCTGGCAATTCCAGACTTTTGAATTGTTGTAGGAGAAAAATATAAAGGTCATATCTCTCTCTCTCTCTCTCTCTCTCTCTCTCTCTCTCTCTCTCTCTCTCATACAAGAACAGAAATACCATTGTATTACAAAAGTACCTTGGGTTCCAACTCTGCAGAGCTTGCTGTAGTAGAACCCCTGCCCCCCCACTCCCACTCCTGTATCTGAAGCTGCCCTGGTGTCCAAAGGCCACACTTTGGGAAACTCAGAAATAAGAACTAAAAAAAAATCTCCTCCCATACTCATTCCATTGAACAAAATCTTTAGTGGTTTAGGAACTGCACTGCAAAACTAAATCCTCACTTGTTTAGGTTAAAGCCCTGAAGGGAGGTGAGGGTGGTGGGGAAAGATAGGATAGAGGCACAGACGACAGTGTTTCGAAGCAAAAGGGCCCATACATGATCTCTGGGAAAGGAAGGTATTGTGGTTTGGATGTGAGGTGTCCCCCGAAAGCTCACATATGAGACAATGCAAGAAGGTTTGGAGAAGAAATGATTGGGTTATAGCCTTAGCCTGATCAGTGAATTAAGGGTTAACTGAATTGGTAGGGTATGGCTGGAGGAGGTGGAAATTGGGATGTGGCTTAGGTGTATAAATTTGTATCTGACAAGTGGAGTCTCTCTCTGCTTCTTGGTCACCATGACGTGAGCTGCTTCTCTCTGCCACACACTCCACCATAATGTTCAGCCTCATCTTGAGTCCTGAGAAATGGAGCTGGCCTTCTTGGACTAACACCTCTCTGAGAACCATGAGCTCTCAAATAAACTCTTCCTCCTCTGTAGTTATTCTGGTCAGATCCTTTATTCATAGCAGCACAGAAACTGACTAAAACAGGAGGAAACAGAGGATGCTTTAGCATTTTTAAAGTGCCTAGGACGATGGAATGTCTGCATGGTGGGTCTATGGAAGCTCCGGAACCTCAGTGACTATTCTGCATCCATGTCCGTCTGTCATATATGAGTGAGGATGACTTCCCTCAGGACAGTGAGGGCCCAGGGCACTCAGAGCAGCAGCCAACAAATGAAGATCCAATCAGAGGAACATCCCCAAGTCTCGGGGGTCAATGAAGCCCAGAGGTTTTTGTATGTCTCTGAGAGAATAAAATGAGTCTCTATGAAAACTGTGAAGCTCCCTCTGCCACATCATTCCTGCTCTGTGCTTGCTTTCCTGAATTTTCTTCCAGCCATTCCCTTTCACCATTCTGTAGAATTCCTTTTCCATTTTATCAAGTTTATTACATATTTAAAAAATCATCAGGGAACCACTACCAAAAACCACCAAAAGACTACCAAAAGACTCATCATGAAAAGCAATGTCCCCTGCCCCTTCTCTCCTCTTCTTTCAGCTTGTCTCCAGAGGCCTCCGCCTTTATGTAGGTTTTTTTTTTTTCCCAGTTCTTCTAGGAGTTACCTTATTATCACTAAATGTTTATTGTTTTTCTTAACCTATCCATTTTAGGCATCCTTTACTGACTTCCTACTGTAAGGGAAGGCAATTAAAGCCAATGGCCTGTCCCCTCCCTCCATCAGGGCTGATCACTGCTTAGTGCCTCTGTCAGTCAGTTCCTGTGTTGTTACTGAGGGTGATGCTGGGGGAAGATGCCAGCAGACAGGAAATGGATAGAACACCTTTATGTGGGAAGAGGATGTGCCTGTTACTCACACACAGCTGCTGGAACAGAAGAAAATACAAACATGACCCACTAGGGGCAGCTTCCCAGGCCTCCCAGCCCTCAGGGAGGAGCCCTGACACTTCTAAGGTGCTGCTGCTTGAGGGTGAAGACAGCTAGCTCCCTGGGAAGCTCCCTCTGCCACCCTCACCAGGGTGGGGGGGCAGGCTGAGAAGGAGCTCTGACTCCATCTCTAACCTTCCACAGACTGCCCACCTGTGGCTAAAAACTGCAAAAAAAGAACAAAATTCTGATCCCTACCTGACAGCTGTTGTATCAACAACTATGCAATGCCATGACACTGAGAACAGGGAAATAGAAAATACAGTGCTTCCTATAAGGAGATCTTCACATGGTGAAGAAACCAGTCTATGATGGTGGGCACTGGTGCAGGGCAGTTGCTATAGGGGGTACCTGAAGGTCATCAGGGGATTCTGGGCTTCTACCCAAGAATCCCACTTGAACTTCTTGACTCAGGCTTGTCTCCTTCCAGCCCACACTCCAGCTGCTGTCACAAGGTTTTTCTAAACACTCATCTATATCACTTCTTGATTTACAACATTTCAATGCCTTCCAGTGGTCTTCACACCACGATCATACCCCTCAGGGAACTGCAGTCTCTTCATGAGGCTCTACCAGCTCTCAGCTCCTTACACACAAGCACCATCCTTTCTGCTAAGTTTCTGAAAGCAACTGGTCACTGTCTCCCCACCTCAAACACCCCCACTACCTTGCCTCAGGTTTCTACTTTGCCTCTGGTGTGGCTTCTCCTCACATAGACTCAGGGCACAGGGAGTACTGGCCCCCTTCTCATGGCTCCCAGGAATACACAAGCACACTTTTTTTTTGGGGGGGGGGATGCTACCAGGGATTGAACTCAGTGATACTCAACCACTGAACCACATCCCCAGCCCTATTTTGTATTTTAGAGACAGGGTCTCACCGAGTTGCTTAGTGTCTCGCTGTTGCTGTGGCTGGCTTTGAACTAGTGATCCTCCTGCCTCAGCCTCCCAAGCTGCTAGGATTACAGGATTGCACACTGGGCCCAGCTACAAGCACACGTTTGACACAGTGAGGAGACACTCTTGCTGTCCACTCATGGCTGCTGCTGTGGCCAGAAAGGCTGCTATTCAGTGGTTCTAGGGATGCCTGGTGGGCTCCTGGCTGTGGAGATCTGCTAGGGACAAAGATTTACCCATCCCAGCCACAGGTGATGTACAGGAAGACAGGATCCAAATGAAACTCCAGGAAACAACAGCGGTAAAGAGTTGAGAAGAAACAGCCAAAGACACAGGTGAAAAGCATAGAGGAGACTCTTGAGAAGGATGCGAATTCTCCCCCATGATGAAAACCACAAAGCAGGACAAGAACCTTTTAAATGTAGTTTGAAACAAAGAAAGACTCATACGTCACAGTTTAGTTTGAAAGGTATTTCATAATTTTATAATTCCTAGACTCTTAAGGTTCATATACTAGTGCCAGGAGTCAGGTGACTACATTATCATTGTACAATAAATATCAACAATGAAAGTATATCTTGGGGTTAGCATATCACTCAGTGATAGAGGACTTGCCTAGTAAGTGCAAGGGCCTGGATTCGATCCCCGGCATTGTGCACACACACACACACAAAAAAAAAAAAAAGTAAAAAAAAAAATAAACATATATCTGATATTACACAGAATAACCAAAGGTGAAAACAACCCAGATATCCATTAACAGATAATGTCCAGAATGAGCAAATGAAGAGATGGGAAGAAAGGAGGTGGTTGCCAGAGGAAGGAGACATAGGGAGGGTTTGCTAACAGGCTTCTTCTGGAAGTAATAAAAATGTTCTAAAAGCAACTGTGGTGATGGCTACACAGCTCTGGGAATCTACTAAACCCCAAAGAACTATGCACTCTACCTGGGCAAGTTGTATAGGATGTGAATTCTAATTCAATAAAGCTGTTACTTTAAAAAGTGTATTTGAAGGAACAAAAGTCTCACACACCCCTTGGCACAGCCATCTTGTTAGCACCTGGAAGCACCCCTGTAAAATGTAAATGGGCACCCAGTTCTCCTAACAAATCTGGGTTGCCTTCCCTGGTGGACTCTGGCCTCTTAGATGAAATGCTCAGCACGGAGAGGGCTTTAATGTTAGTTCCACTTTACAATAACAACCACTGTTGCAGGGTGAGTGACGAGCCAGAACTCAGCCCCTCCACCCACCTCCTCACTGCACACACAACGCCTGCCTGTCCCTTCTCTGTCTTGAACACCTACCCTTCCACACTGCGGGCACTTCAGAAGCTGCTGAACCTCTGCTCACTGGGCAAACAACTAAGAAAGCTCTCAGAAAGACCAGGCTGAGGGAAGGGACCTCACCCACAGGAACCACTGGCCAGAAAAGGCACCCCTGGCCCCAACACACCCACCACTTTCCTACACACAGGTCTTTTCAGTCTGAGTATTTGGGGTTTTGAAAAATTTTTTTTTAAACTGCATCTACAAAGATTTTATAGTTTGTTCCAAATTCCCTCAGCAGTTATAGGTTTTGATCTGTTCCTAATTATGGAAAAGAACCCCGATCAGTCCAGAGTGAAGGAACTGAAGTTTGGCATCACCATTTATAAAGCACTAATGTTGACATGAATTTCCGAGTCAAGAATTAGATTTCCTTTGCTTTAAAAACTGAGACTCAAAGGCACAAAGTCTTCACCTGCACTGAAAGTCATACTGAAACTGAAGCGAACGACCTAAAGCTGCACCACTGAGACATTTCCCCACTCTCTTGCTTAAATAAGTCTCCACATTTTCATGGACTTGAAACTGTTGCTGAGGGGGAGGGAGAGAGAGAGGGAATGTGCATGTGAGTGTGTATGCACATGCAAACAATTAAGTGCTGTTTTACACCTAGAAAAGCTACAGCTCTGGGGAAAGTAGAGCAATAACAAGCCTCTTGTTGAAAACACAACATGTCCACCCAAGAGGACATGGCTCAGTCGTCCACACAGCGCACAGCTAGACTGTCCCCTGTGCAGACAGCCAGCTTCGACTGTACTCTGGCAAGCACTGAACACATGATGCCAGAGGTCTAGTCACACTGTTTGTAATCACTGCAGTCATTTGAACCAGAGAGCAAAGGCCATGTTTCCCAGAGAACTTACCTGAATTTAAGGACAGCTTAGCTGACTCAATGGTGAGCAGCCATCATTTGTTTTTGCAAGTGTGGATCTTACTCAAGTCAACAGCCCAGGCCAGGGAAGGAGCACCCAAACATGGGAGGAAATCAACATCTCTTTGATTCTTAAACTTAAAATTATTACCTTCCAAAGCAAGTGTGGGGAAGATCTCCTTCTAGAAGGACAGCTCTAACACCATGTCAGGGACTTCAGAGGGTGGAGCAACAGACCACTGGGAGAAAAAAACTAGAGCTGGCATTGGCCACGGCAGGGCTACCTCCACACAAGAGCTGCTTCTGTGCATGAGCCCTCTTTCCCACCGAGGAAAACATCCGTGGCGCAAGACAAGACTTTCACTAAGACTGAAAAATGCTGATCATTTCCAGCTACAACAACACAGCCTGCTGTTCCAGTGGAGCTGGACTATGACGATGTCAGTAAGAAAACAATCTCAACTTTAAACAGGTTAATCAGTCTTCTTACTAGATCCCAAATCAAGGAAGTTACACAAAGATAATCCAACAAATGTGTGTGATCCATAACTCGATAGTGTCAAATATTACTGAATTGAAGGTGTATCCGAGGCCTGGGGACATGGCTCAGTTGTAGAGTGTGCTTAGCATGCCTGAGGACCTAGCTTCAATCCTCAGCACAGGAAGGACTGGAAAGGGAAAGGGAAATGAAAAGAGAAAGGCAAAGACAAAGAGGAAGGAAAAGGGAGGAAATTTTACTGATGGAGTGTAGAGCTCAACCTACCTGAGATCAGAGAAGCAGTCTGAAACCCGCTAGTGCTAGTCCAAATGCAGTACAGGGCGTGGAGGTTTCAAGACGTCCCCCCTCAAGATTCCCACCCCTGGGGTACACACCCTGTGTATTCCTCTTCTCCTATATGGTTGGACCTGATTTAAGCTGATGAACCATTTAAAAAGAAGGTTTAGAGGGCTGGGGATATGGCTCAAGCGGTAATGCGCTCTCCTGGCATGCAGGGGCGCTGGGTTCGATCCTCAGCACCACATAAAAATAAAATTAAGATGTGTCCACCAAAACTAAAAAAATCTCAAGATTTTAGTTTCAAATGTTACATAAATGGAAGCATACAATAATGTGAATTTCTAAGATTTTTTTCTTCAGGCAGCAAAATATCCTCAGGATTTATCAAAGTCATTGTGTATCAACAGTTCATTTCTTTTCATAGCTGCATATTATCTTATCCATAATGTCTATTATTATTCCAGTGTGTATGCAGCATAATTTATTGAGCTAATCACCTGTTGAAGGATATTTGGGTTGCCTCCAATTCTTGTCTGTTATGAACGAAGCTGTCAGATACTACTGTACTGGAACTACAAACACTGGTGACCAGGTATTTGTGTGACCACTGCTTTTCATTTCTCATGCATAAATACCCACGAATACAATTGCTGAATTATCTAGAAAGTACAGACTTAGTTTTTAAAATGCAAACCTATTTTCCAGAGTGACTGAACCATTGTACATTTCCACCAACATATGAATAAACCATTTTTTTTCCAATCCTAGGATTTGGCTTATAGCTATTCTAAATTTTAGCCACTTTGGAAGGTATATAGTGATACTTCACTGTGGTTTTAATGTGCATGTCTCTTAATGGTTTGGGGGGCTGAACCTCTTTCATGGGGTTGCCATATATCTATCTGCTTGGGTAAAATATCTCTTTGAGATGGTTTACCCATTGGCTTCCTCACTTCCTTCTTTCCATCTCATTCTCCCTCCTTCCTTCCCTTCTCTCTTTCGTCTCTCTCCCTCCCCATCCTCATTTTTGTGCCACTACAGATCAAACTCAGGGCCTGGCACATGCTTGGTAAATGCTTTGTCACTGAGTCACATCCCCAAACCTTGTTTGAGTATTTTATAATTGAACTGTTTTATTTCTTTGTGGTTGAGTTCCCAGAATTTTAATATTCTAGATACAATTGCTTTGTCAGACACATGATTTGCAAATATTTTTCTCTGTATACAGCTTGTTTCTTCACCTTCTTAACAGGATTTCACAAGCAAAATCTTTCAGTTGTGGTCCTATTAATATATCAGTTTTTCCTTTTATGGATTATATTTTTGGTGTCAAGCCTAAAAACCTTTTCCTGGCCCTTGGAAACAAAGATCTTGTTTTTTTCCTAACAGTTTTATAGATTTATGTTTTACATTTAAATCTGTGACTCATATTGAGTTACCTTTTGTATAAAATGTGAGGTTCAGGTTGTTCGAGTGCTCTAGTGCAACTCTTCAAAAGCCCTTCCTTTCTCCATGGAATTGCCTTTGTATCCCTGTTAAAAATCAGCTGAAGGGGCTGGGATTGTGGCTCAAGAGGGAAGAGTTCTCATCTAGCATGCGTGAGGTACTGGGTTCGATCCTCAGCACCACATAAAAATAAAATAAAAATATTGTGTCCACCTATAATTAAAAAATAAATATTAAAAAAATCAGCTGGGACATCTTTATGTGCTTCTGTTATTGTAACCCAACAGTAAGTCTTAACATTGGGTACAATGATCTTCACATTTAATTCCTCCTTTCCAAAAGAATTAGCGTTTTCCAGAATGTCTATTACACTTGTTCTATATCTACAAAAATATCTTGTGTTTTTTTGAAAGCTTTTTTTTTTTTACTATGGCAAGATATTTTTAACATAAAATTTACCATTTTAACATTTTTTTTGAGATAGATGATAGACCCAACCTGATTTTCTCTTAAAATTGGGAGCCATCTCTCCACAAAGCCATGAAAAGATAATTTTGGATTTACTATAAATTACTGCAAATTCTGAACCTGCTTGGAATGTCTGCCCATGCCTTGAACTCACCCATGCCTGGCTCTCCGACCAGATAGCAGCCCTCTCTGAAACTTTAGTGACGCCTCATAAATCTTGGCTTTCCCTGGCCAGATAACCACCCTCTCTGAGTCTCTAATAACCTTCATAAATTCTGATGTCGGGGGCCAGCAAAAATGTAAACTAGCCTTTGTGTTATGCTCCTCAGAGTTTTGTTATCTGTAACCCTCCTTTGTGTAACTTTCTGGGCTATAAAGCTGGGCTGCAAGAAAGATGCAGTGCTTTCTTGTTCCCGTGGTTTTTGTTGGGAGAGGCAGCCTGGCTGGTCGAAATAACAAGCTTGCTTTAATTTAATTTTAATTGGAGTCAGTGGTCTTTTCTTTTTGTCCTGATCTAACAGTGGGGTCATACTATGTACCCAGAATAGCCTTGAACTCTTAGACTCAAGCTATAATCCTGATTAGCTGGGATTAAGGGTGCATGGCTCCCTTTTAACCATTTTTAAGTGTATGATTCAGTGGCAATAAGAACAGTCACAATTATGTACAACAAACACTCTTATCTACTTCCAAAGCTTTTTTTTTATCACCCCAGATAAAAATTCCATAATAACCCTAAAGCAGTAACTCCCCCTTTTCTGTATTTCCCAAGCCACTGGCAACCTCTAAGCTCCTTCCTTTCTATAAGAATTTGTGTATTCTAGATACTTCCTGTAAGGGGAAACATAATATTTTGTCCCCAATGACTGGCTTATTTCACTTAGCATAATGCTTTCCAGGTTCACCCTTGTTATAGCAAGTGTAAGTTTCCTTTCCTTTTCTTTTTTCTTTCTTTCTTTCTTTTTGGTTCCTGGTGTTAAGGGTGTTGTGCATGGTAATCATTTGCTCTACTACTGAGCCACACTCTCAGCCCCTTCATTCCTCTTTCAGGTTAAATAATATTAAATTGAACATATGTGCCACATTTTTGTTTATCCATTCATCTGTTGAAGGACACTTGGGTGGTTTACTGCTTTTGGCTATTGGGAATAATGCTGTTACTAACTTGTATACAAAAAAAAAGTATTATATAGGCACGGATGTTGCCAAGATTGCATAAGAGAATAGTGTGAACACCATAAAAAAATTGATATCTAGAAAAAATTACCAAAGTGATTCAAATAGAAAGAGAAAATCTAAAACAGCCTGCAGAAGTTGATACAGAACAAAATAACTCCACAAATAAAACACTAGAATCAAATGACCTTATAGGGGGTGGGTATTCATGTAATCCTAATCTGATTTCTCTTCCAGAGATGAGAAAGAACACTCCTCAAGTTATAATTATTAAAAGTTAGTTTTATTTGAACTTGATATCAGAACAATGACATGAACATAAAACCAAAATTATCAGATATTCTCACTCATGAAATTGATGCAAAATTCTAACCAAGATATTAGCAAACTGAACCCAGCTATGTGTAAAGTAAGGAAATTGTACATCATGCCCACATTGGGCTTATGTCAGGAATGTAAATTATTTCCAGGCCCTAGCTCCTGTGACAGGGTGACCCTTGGGTCATGTGCACAAAGAACCCAAGACTTGGAGAGGCCCTACAATTTGTACAGGAGTCACAGGGTGACTGGCAGTGCTGTTCACTGAGAAAGAAAGAGCATGAGAGCAATTAAGTGTCCAGTGCAGGGAACTTGTAAATATTCCAGTTGAGATGTCTAGCAGCACCCAAGGATCCTGCTGTGCAGTCCACCTATAGCTGGGCTGCAGATGGCACTGAGAATCCCCAGCACAGACATGGCACAAGTCCTAAAGTGGGAGAGAATTACCCAGGGAAGCTGGGTGCAGCAAAGAGAGAAGAGGACCAGTGTTTAAAGAAGAGGACTCCCTAAAGAGGCTGGCCCAAGAAAAAGGGAAAGAAAGGAACAGGGAGGCAAGAAGGAAAGTGACTCAAGTCAGACAATGAGAAAGAAAAGGGGCCCAAAGAATTCAGTCACTCAGATGCCGTGTGACAGGGAAGAAGCCAGACTGCTGGGGGATGACAAATGAATAGAGATGAGAAACAGAAATAGGGATTGCGGCCCTTGCTTACAAAAAGACTGGCTGAGGAGAGAAGCAGAGAGTGTGCAGGAGCCAAGGGAGAAGCAGATCAGAGATGGGCACATGTGCAGACCACCGGACAGGAGGGTGGTGAGCAACAGAGAGGTGAGCAAAAACAAACAGCGTTCCCGTTCTCCACATGCCAGAAAGGAAAAGATGAACTGTCCTTCAGTCACAGCCCTAAGGCATGAAGATACAACCACCACAAGCAGCTCCAAACCCATCCCAGGCAACTGCACCACTTGCTTCCAACACTGATAAAGCCCCAGCCCCTGTCCAGCAACCACGCTTCCAGGGCTAAAGGCAAACTGTTCCTTCCATGTCAACCCATCCCTGACCTCCACATTGACCCCAAAATGAAGGAGGCAAGAGCAGGGAGTACTAAGGCCAGGGCTTGGGGAACATGATCATGGAAAGCTCAAATGGGGCCATGAGTGTTGGACAGGAGGGAGGGCCATGGCCCTCTGAGAGCAGGTGGATGAGGCCACACAGACATGTAGTACCCTTTGGGTCACGTGCACAAAGAACCTGAGACTTGGAGAAGCCCTACAATCTGCACAGGAGCCACCAATCAAATCCACATCCATCCCACTGCAAGGCCTGTGCTCTCACACCCCACCACCCCCTGCCTTCTCCTACAACTAACTCTCTTGCTTTAAATCCTGATTGCATTTTGGGAAACTTTCCAACATTACTTCCCCCATTCTGGCTCTTGCTGGTTAGAGGTGTGTCTGCTTCCTTTACACTCACATCGTTCATTCCAGAACTGAAGTTCTTTGGCCCTGCAGGCTCTTACAAGGCAATTGATTAATGAAGAAATGAATACATAGGGCTGGGGATATAGCTCAGTTGGTAGAGCGCTTGCCTTGCAGCCTTGCATGCACACCACCCTGGGTTCAATCCCAGCACCACCAAAAAAAAAAAAAAAAAAAAGAAAAGAAAAAGAAAGAAAAGAAATGAATACGTGTATAATCATCAAATGTGCTATGTGCCAACTTGTTTCCAAAAGGGTCTTTAAATGTCTCTCACAAGGGATACATGATGTCCCTAGCACTCCTTTGCCATAGTTCTTACAAATGCAAAGCAATGCTGACCATTTCATTTACCCCACATTCCACATTACTGAATCTAGTCTCCACTGAAGAGATTTCACCGTCTTTGCATGCCTGAGACCAAAAAGCATACCTTACCTGAATTTTGATGGGCCAGGTGAAATTACTGACATACACAAAGAAAGTGACATTTGGATGGTTTCGAAAATCAAACTTTTCATTAGATAAGCTGTCTTTGTACTCCTTAATGTTGCTTTTTGAAACAACAGGCATCTGTTCCTCAGGCTGGGCTCCATCTGTCAGGGAGAAATGAAATAAAATAATGGATTTGCAGGAGGCAGAACTTGCCTTGTTAATAAGAATGAACAGCATTATTAAATACTTACAATTTCTTATGAATAGCCTTTAGGAGTTCAGTCTCCCTAAATCTCATAACCCCATTATCCTTATTTACAGACTAAGAAACTAAGGTTCCAAGAAATTAAGTAACTTGCCTCAGGCTGCAAAGAATGCAGCTGGATTTGATTCTGGGGAGGATGAATCACAAGCTTGTGCCTCAAATCAGAAGGGTTTTATCAGGAACCTCTGTGACTCCCCATCACCACCCCTGAAACTGGGAACACATGGTCAGGAAATTACAGACACTAGCAGAGTCCTGTTAACATATGCTATCACTCACTCTGCAACAATGCCTCGATTCCTTTGCATTTTCCCCTAACATCTGTGTGGTGATACTCCAGACCCAGGTACCAGAAACACCGGTTTGCCTCTCACTTCCCAACCAGGAGTGGTCTCAAATCTCCACAGAGGATTAGGTGCTTAAGTTGCCACTCAGTCCTGCCTCTGCTACCAGTTAGCAGTGTAGCTAAGTCCCCATCCTGGTGTAACTCATTTGTTCCCAGATGGTTTTTCCACATTCCAGATTCTCCCTCAGCCAGGAACTCAAATGTGAATAAATAAAGACTCACAAAATGCACTCTTTTCCATGTTGAGTTAAACTGTGGGACTAGAGCCTAGCCTGTCATGTTTTCATTGAGATGGTCACTGAAAATCTTTTAAGCCCTAATAAACCCCAAAATGACAGCAAAGATTATATTCCTATATTATAGCAGTCTGATTAGTTTTTGTGTGGTCAAAAACAAGAGTATTGTAACAGCAGTGATGTTGATTAAACTGAGCTACCATTCTGTGACAATTGCCCATGTTCAAGCACTACATTGAGTTATCATTTTATGTAATCCTTACAATACTCTAATGGCAAGGTGTTTTTACTGTACCATTTCCTACACAAGGAAACTGGCTCAAAAGCCTAGGTAACTTGTTCAACAGCACAGTGCAAGTAAATAATAGGCAGAATTGAACTCAGCTCTATTTGTCAAGTTATCATGTTATGCAGTGGTAATGTGTCCTAACCACTACATCAGGGTCATCAAATCTTTAGTAAATCATATTTAAGGCAAACCAGATAGCAAAAGCTATGCTTTCAGAGCTTGGTTTAATTCCCAATGTATGGTTCTCTGTACCTATTAAAATCTCATTTTATTTAAACATTTCCATTTCTTGAAACTGAATCACTGATATTTTTCCCCTCTGAGTCATGGATCTGGATGTTGAGGACAGTGGCAGAGCAGTGACCACTGCAAGGGTGTGAGTGGTGGTGATGGGGGGAGGGGGAAGCCACCTACTGAGCCTGAGCCATGGTAGGTGATAGCAGCTCTCACTTCATTTAATCTACATTGTTCTAGGAGGTAAATGTTGCTATGCTCACTTTACTGATGAACAATCCAGAGAGGGATTTGGACACTTGCTCAAGGTCTCATGGATAGTATGTGCCAAAACTGGGTTTTAAAAAAAAAATCCATCTGTCGGTCTCCAGAGCCTCTTTTCCCAATTCCTATGTTACAGTTCTCTACCCAGAACCTCCACTCACAGTGTGTTTGCTAGGTGTGTCTTTACCTGAGAAGCTGGCAGCCCAGGTGATATTGAGGTTGAAGTTTTTGGAGGCATTGATGAACATGTCCAGATCCCTGTTTTGCTGATGAGAGGCACAAATAAGTAGAAAATTAATTATAATGATAATTCGATTTTACTGCTCTTGATATATATTATAACAAAAAACTTTGCAATGTTTCAAGGCAAACTTGTGTTTATAGAGGAGTTAGCAACATTTCTAACCAGTTTTCCTTAATATAAGCAATGTAACCCAGATAAAATATTATTTTCCTCCCAGCAATATACATAGGATTCAATGCTTTAGCAGATGCCCCACTGCACGGGAAAAGTACCTTTTAAAAAGGCCCTGTTGAGCACAATGATTTATATCTTCTGACTTGTGGCAGAGGAACCAGAATCCCCAGGATCCTCAGAGCAGATGTTTCCAAACATTCAGTGTTTACACTTGCTGGGAAAATATCTGACCCAGAGTTCCAATTTCTATATATTTCCAACTTCTATATATTTTTATCTTGTCCTTCTGAGTATACCATAGGTTATAATATGGTATAAATTTCCTCCCAAACCAGAAGTGCTTTTTTTAAAAGCATATATAGTACATGATGGTGCGCATCTGTAATCCCAGCAATTTGGAAGGCTGAGGAAGGAGGATGGCAAGTTCAAGGTCAACCTAAACAACGTGGTGAGAGCCTAAAATAAAATTAAAAAAGGCTGTGGGCATAGCTCAAAGTTAGAGCACCTCTAGTTCAATCCCCAGTACCACACACACACTCACAAAATATATATATAAAGCTAAGTATACTAAGTATACTAAATTTAAAAAGCAAGATATTGGATGTAGCTCAGTGGTAGCACATTTGCCTAGCATATGTGAGGTCATGGTTCAATCCTGAGTAACACACACACACACACACACACACACACACACACAAAGGTATTAACTTTTGAGAATGTTTTATCACCAAAATGGAATATTAAAAACAAATCTTTCATTTTTTTATAAATATGGCACACCATGGATTTCATTCTTTACTTTTTAAAAATATATTAATGTTTATTGATAACAAAGTAATACACACTTCTTCATTGCCATCTTGTTTCCCATGTATAATTTGTTGATTGTGATAGGAATCTATTGATGGTAAATGGCTTTGTGTTTGTTGATGAGAAGAAACCCCAAGGAGTTTACTAAATAACTTACCATTATGTTGAGGAAAATTTCCTTATACTTCATTAAGGACATTGGACTGGGGGTTTAGCTCAGTGGTAGAGCTCAAGCTTAGTAGGAAGAAGACCCTGGGTTCAATCCCCAGCATCAAGAAAAAAGAAAGAAAAGAAATTGAACAGTGTATCTTCATGTTTGGAATGTTCTACTTTTAAATACCATGCTGTGTTGACTCGTGTCTACCAGGATATAATGCCTTTAGACAGAATGGGTTTTATAATTATTGACAATAGACATAAATGCATATTTTAAATAGTCATCTTAACCATTTTATTTTTTTTAAAGAGAGAGTGAGAGAGGAGAGAGAGTGAGAGAGAGAATTTTTAATATTTATTTTTTAGTTCTCGGCGGACACAACATCTTTGTTGGTATGTGGTGCTGAGGATCGAACCCGGGCCGCACGCATGCCAGGCGAGCGCGCTACCACTTGAGCCACATCCCCAGCCCATCTTAACCATTTTAAAATGTTTCTGGTCAATGTCTTTTTGGACCAACTAAACTTTTTCTGTTTTACCTACCAATGAGGCTTCGAATCCTTCCAGCAGCAGAAGGTCACCAAATACCTCCTGTGCTACCCGCTTATGCTTGCATCATGACATTAATTAATTTCAATCAGGTTTTTGTTTGTTTGTGGTACTGGGGATGGAACTCAATAGTGCTCTGCCTTTGGGCTACATCCACAGCCCTTCCTTTGATTTTATTTTATTTTATTTTTTTTTTTTGAGACAGGGTCTTGCTAAATCACTAAGGCTGGCCTTGAGCTTGTGATCCTCCTGCCTCAGCCTCCCATGTAGTTGGGTTTACAGGGGTGTACCACTATTCTCACACAGCAATTTCTTTATGGGTGATTTTGAAGCCACTGGACCCTTCACCGGCTGCCCTTGAATGATGGAACTCCCCTTTCAATCTCTGAATGGAGCTGTGGTGGGCTGGCAGGAATATTATGTATGTGTGGTATCAACATCAGTCTGTGGATCAGGCCCTGGTAAATCCCATAACACCATTCTCGCCTTTTGGATGAAAAGGAGATAAAATGTAGACTCTTTACATTCTTTTCCTGTGCCTCTAAACATCATCCTCTATGCTCCCCTCTGAGACCACTGCTAAGGAAGTACTTCTACTCATGATGACCAAGAGAAGGAGCCGCACAATTCAAAACAAAATAGGTTTTAAAAATCTTACTTCCTTAGGAGTGACCACAAAATTGATGGCTGTGTAATAGCGATTCTCTTCCTGGGAGAGGGTAAAAGTGAACTGATAGCCAATAAGAAGAGAGTATCTATGGAAAGAAAGAAACACGCATTTAAAACTGAGACAAAACAAAAATGAACAGGTATCTGGAGATATCCATTGCATTTCTGATAAATTCAATAGCCAAGAAAGGACTTTGACTCACCTCTACCCAGGTTTTTCAAAGGAAACCAAGTCCCTCAGCAGTATCATTTTATTTGAGTTACCCACTAAACTTTCTTCTTGTTTTTTTCCTTTTGGTAGTGGGGATTGAACCAGTAGAGCATGGTGATTTATACCTTTGGACCTGTGTCAGAGGAGCCAGATTCCCAGGATCCCATGGGCAGCTGTTTGTAAACACTTGGAGTTCACATTTAATAGGAAAACATCTGGCTCAGTGCCCCAATTTCTGATTATCTATAACTATAAATTTCTATTTATTTATAACATAACAATATTTACCAAATTTTATATATTTACCAATATTTATAAATAGAAGAAATAAATAGAAGTAAATATTGTTATGTCACTTTACAGATGAACAATCCAAGGTCCAGAGCAAAGTTTAGATACTTCCTTAAGGTCTTATAGGTACTAAATATTTTTATTTTTGGAGTTAACATAAATCAGCTCTAGAAAAAATGATGCAACTTCATTTGTATTTTAAGGATTCTGTTTTGATCTATATCCTGAACATGAACAAAGAAATCACTCTGTATTGGCTCCTGCTTTCTGCTATAAAAACACTGACATAAACATGGCCACATTAAAACTGCTTCAAAAGCTGGGCACAGTAGAAGCAAATGGACAGTAAGTTTGAGGTCAGCCTCAAAAACTTAGCAAGACCCTGTCTCAAAATAAAAATAGGCTGGGGGTGTAGTTCAGTGGTAAAGTGTCCCTGGGTTCAATCCCAAGTACCAAAAAAAAAAAAAAAAAAAAAAAAAGGGAGCTTCAAATAGTGTTCATAGGCAAAGCCATAAAGTCGGGAGACAATTCCATGGTGATGGCTTACCATTCTCAAACCATATTAAATATTAAAGAACAATGGAATTTTGTCAAACTTCTGCTTCTAGATATGAGAATTACAAAAACACTTACAATAACATGTTCCTTTGAGAGGGTTTCCCTGGTATCGATTTTCTACCTCACATCTAAGAGAAAAAAATAAAATTATCTTCTATTACTATTTAATACAGAATCTACCTTCATTTTAAAATCAAGAAGATCCTTTTATTCAGTCAACATGTAGTTTTTGTTGTTTTCTTTCAATAAAGCTTTTAATAAAAAAATAGTAAAATAGTTTCTCATCACTGTACATTTCTGAATGGAGAGATCAGTTGTTGGTGAGTAGCTTTTCTATGACACTGGAGGGCTACATACCTCCAGCTTCAACCTGAATTTATCCAAACCCTAGAGGGAAGTAAACTCAATATGATGAATGACAACAGTGGTGGCCAGTATAGGGGTGCAATCTTGATGTGCCCCCATCTCTGGGAAGGGTATAAACTAGGTAGGATATGATCCCTCTTCTAGTTCTAATTAAACAAAACAGCCTTGACCCCATCCTTTGCCCCTCCTTGAGGTATTTGTGAATGGGTCAAAGCCCAACCTGGGGTCTCTTGGAGAAGAGGGAAAGCAAATGATGGGTGGGGTACAGAGAGGCTCCCCTCAGCACCTGGCCACACAGGTTCCACCAAGTGAAGCCAGAGGCCCTGAGGGCCCTTCCTGCCCCAAGTAAGGTTTATTATTTTAGGTCAATAAATTATTGCAACAGATAGCAAGGAGAGCTAGGAAGGGGTTAAACTGGGGTGACTGAAGCTGGGGGGATCTTAGGTAGGGGGTTCTAGGCAGCCTCAGTTCCCATAGCGCCCACCCATCCCCTGTATGGAATGTCAGACTGCAGCTCAGGTGAAGACCCTCACAATTCCCTCATTCCTGATACCTGATTCACAGGTTCTGTAACCAGGTCCCCAGTGTGATCTTGTTCCCTTTAGCAGGGATGGTAGGGCTGAGAGTCCCTGTCTTCTATTCTCAGGCCTGGCATCTTTAGTTTTTGTTCCCTAGTCTGGGAGTGAGACACTTGCAACACTTTCCCCTGAGCCCTGCCCTCTTGACACCACTCAGAATGGCCATAGGAGGGCAGCCGGTCTGCCTATCTGCAAACCCAGACAGATTGTGCTCCTGCACAGGGCCCTGAGGTCCAGAAAAAACTGACAGAGTGGGGCAGCAGGTGGCCAGCCTGGTTTCCTTCAGTGATAACTGATAGGAAAAACACCCTGGGCTGTGTGAGGTCAGGAGTCAGTAGTCTGGGGTCTGGATTATTCCTTTCACAGGCTGAGGTGTATGGCTATGCTGCAAGTCTGAAATTTTTATTTGCTTCAAGGGTCATCTTTTCACTTTTCTTCTTGCCTTCTTTGCAATCCTGGGGAAGTCCTAGCTGTGGCTTGGTCCAGTGGGGGCAGGACAGTGGTGGAGCCCAGCCTTGCCATTCACCAGCTCACTACAAGTCTGAGAAATTATTGCAATCATCACTGTACAAACACTGATACAAAAACAAAACTGTTAAAAGTGTTTGCAACCTTCTATATTGATAAGGACCAGGCCCTGCCAGCCTCTTCTGCTGCCTGGGGTTGAGGATGGGGACCCACTGGAGTCAACTGAGCTATGCAAAGGTCTTGGCTTTTTGGATTTACAAGTAGTTTTGAGTCATGATTATTGTAATCTTCAATTATTCAGGAAATAATCAGAGTCTGTATGAACTTTCACACTGACAGATCTTCACACCACCAATTATAAAAAAAAAAAATGGACATTTACCAAGACACAGGAGATAATTCCAGCTGCAAAAAAATCTAGGTCATATTTATTATCATGAAAAACACATTTTCACTTTTGTGTGGACTACATATTCTTCAAAGAGTGCAGTTAAAACCTTTTTCAAGTATCCATTGCTCACTTTCCTGCTCTCCCTGGGTAAACTGAGCCTGTTCTTTAAACACAATGGAGAGATAACTATCAAGAATCACTTAAAAAAAAAAAAACTACCATGCTTAAACATGTGTTTGCCAGTCCGGAGAGAAAAAAAAAAAAGTTCTACTTAAAAAGAACTATTCATTTCCCCACAGATGTCATTTACAAAACCCATCTCCCTCTCCACAAAGCCAACTAGCAAGCAAAGCAGCTATGAAGTTCACAGGAAGGAGGGAGAGCTGCGGGAAACACTTTTCCCAGTTCAAATGAGCCAGGGATGCTGCCCTTTCATCCAGGGAGATGACAGGCATTTGTCTCTATCTACAACTTCTAGAAGACTCTTGAAAGTCCTCCACTGCATGCCACATCATGTCTTTGCTGTTTCTCCCAATAGAGGGCAACAGTGACTAATTTTGCTCTCACATTTTTCTGTGAAAAGGAACCTAGATCTGAAATTTAAATTTAATCTTTGATTAGACTTTTCTTAACATATTGGCTTTGGGGAAGCATGAAATTGACAACCATGTACATTTATATAAACTATAATATAATCTATAAAGTGTACATAGACCAATTCCCTGCTGAATAATATCCATGTTACTGGTGACATTCTTTAAGGACAATGAAGTTTGCCAATGATGATGTATCTGCATATATCAGCTCAAGATTTTTACACTAAACACATCTCTCTTAAGTCTCTTCCTGAGAGAGTGGATAAGCCTGGCTATATGTTTCATAAGGTTTTCTACTATAGCAGATAGGAATATGTTAATTGGGGAAAATCTCTCTTGTTGCAACTCTCCAGGATACTAAAAACAATTACTGCTACTTCCCCTATTGGGAGATGGGGAAACTGAGTCTCGGCATGGTTCTGTGATCTGCCTCAAAGGATCCTGCTCAACGGAAGCACAGCCAGGTCTGAAACCCAATGCTGCCTGATGTTAAGTCCGCATCCTTATGGAGAGAGATTTGAAGCCCTCCCCTTGAAGATGATAAACACACTTCAGCAAAGGAAGTGCAGAGCAAGAAGGACATATGCAAGGCAAGAGAATCATCTTCACTATCAGACACACAGAATGCCAAAGAAACACCAGCACTGGTTCAACACCAGCTCCTCCAACTCCATCCCTCAGAAAAAGTGCAAATTCTGATGGGACAAAAATCGAGTAGTTGCTAAGTTAAAATGATTAATCCAAATTAACAATCCAGGAAATGTCAGTATCAATCACATATAACAAATATCTAAAGACCCCTCAAGTTGGGGGTTGACCTGTCAGAGGTAGAAAGGGCAAAATTTTAAACTAATCACCACAGGAATTCTCAGGGTCCATAGCGACAAGGCAGAGAGAAGGGGCAGCTCACAGGACAGGGTTCATGCAGCCCTCACTCGTGGTACAGAGCATGTGGTACTCACAGCTGGCACTGGTCCCCTTTGATGCCCTTGGTGGCACAGAAGCACCTGCCTGTGTTGGTATCGCACAGCGAGGCGTGCCCATTTCACTTGTATGCTGGGAAAAGGAAAAGGAACACAGGACGCATCTGGCTTACTAAGGTCAGGATGTAGCTCAGGAGTGCAGTGCTTACCTTGTATGTGCAAGGCCCTGGATTGGACCCCAGAACCTGCCAAAAACTGGAGTGATTACTATTGGAGACTTTCCTCAAAACAAATGCTTTTTTTAAAATTGAGCCGAATTGGATTTGGAAGGAAAGACAGCCTAAAACAAGAGCAAGGCTTCCATCTGCCAGGAATGAGGAAACAGGGACTATTGAACTCTTGAAAATACACTAGAAGGGCTGAGCCCAGTTCACCATTAAAAACTTATGTGTGGTTTTTCAGGCCCAACCACAGGCCACAGCAAGGGCTTGACCTGGTGTCCTCAAGGGACAACCGCCCTCCCCTCAGCAGACTCAGCCCCACAGCCAAGTATTTCAGTCTCTGCAGGAGGTGCAGTCAAGGACTTGGGCCCCCAGCCAGTCACTCCTCATGTGCACCTTCATTCCCACAGGTCTTCCTCCAAAGCCTCCAGCACAGGTTGGCTTCAGGGCCTCTGCTGAGGCCTATTTAAGGGGGCTGGGGTGGGGGGGTCTGAAAATACTTTCTTTACTCTGACTCAGTGCCTAGGACTTCCCCACTCCCAGTCCTTACTCCCTCCCTCCCCATAGCCTCAGGGTCTACAATATTGCTGAGAAGGTGCCCTCCATGGGGAGCCGCTGACCACCAGTGCTGAGCCTCCGACTCTCCATTGCTGCACTGTTCCAACAAGGAAGATGGAAATGGGGAAGTCAGCATTTCTCTGGTTTGGGCCCCTTGCTTATCCCATGGCTCAGTGTGGTTAAGGGTTTAACTCTTTCACTGTTGAGCTGCTGCTTCACCAGGCTACTCTCACATCCAACAGTTCACCTTTCTCTTCCAACTCAGCTGAGCTCCTGACAATATGACTTAAAAAGAAATGCAGCATCCAAAGCCAAGTGGCTTTTCTCCTCCTAGGTACTCAAGTCAGAGAAGTCCTGTGTTCCACCTGACTTGCACTCAGCAAGTCCGACCCACACTACTTACGCTGGCATTTGCCTCCATTGGTGGGATCACCATAGAAGCCAGATATGCAGGTCTTGCAGTGCTTGCCCGTGGTCAGGTTCTCACACTTCTCACAGATGCTCTGGTTGATGCACTTGCTGTGGCCATTGCACTGGCAAGCTGAAAGGAAAAGGATTTTAGGAGCCTCTATCATGGCAGAACTGGGTGCAGGGAGTTCCATGAAATTTATCTGCATCTGTAAGTTCCTAATGCCTCTAAAACTCAAATCATCAAACTAGCTGGGCATGGGGGAACATGCCAGCTACTGGGAAGGCTGAGGTAGGATGATCTCATGAGCCCAGGAGTTTGAGGCCAGCCTGGGCAATATAGCAAGACCCCGTCTAAAAATCAAAATAAAACAAGAAAAAAAATCATCAGAACTGACTCGCTGAGGGGCTGGGGAGAAGAGCAGAAGTTCATTGGTTTAGATAAAGGGGAATGAAGGGAAGGGAGGGGGAATAGGAATAGGAAAGACAGTAGAATGAATCAGACATAACTTTCCTATGTTCATATATAAATACATGACCAGTGAAACTTCACATCATGTACAACTACAAGAATGAGGTCCTAATTAGAATAATTTATACTCCATGTATGTATAATATTGCAAAATATACTCTATTGTCATGTATATCTAAACAAAATTTTTAAACATTTATTTTTTAGTTGTAGTTGGACACAATACCTTTATTTGATTTATTTATATTTGTGTGGTGCTGAGGATCGAACCCAGTGCCTCACACATGCTAGGCAAGCGCTGTACCTCTGAGCTACAACCCCAGCCCCTAAAAAAGAATAGATTAAAAAAATGGAAAAAATGATCCTACTCTGCTAATCCTTACCAAAGGAAGGAAACTCTGTTAAAGACACACCAGGATGAAGTTAATTCTTATTTCCTATTTTCATGAACAAAATATGTTTAAAGAGGGCCCTTGCTAAAATTAAAATCAAGAAAGACTGATCATCTGTGAGAATTAAGGAGCATGCAAAGAGAGAAAAGAGGAGCAACTAGTGAGTTACAGAAACATTTCTTTAATTCTTTGTTGCTTTGGGGGTTATCCTGTTTAACACAAGTACGAGGGTTGAAAAGTCTGGAATCTCTACATAAACAAAACATGACAACTGTGCTGAGTTCTCCAAGTCTTTCCTCAGGGAGTGGACCCTGAGAGAGTTCACTGGAATCTCTTGGGCTCAGTGGGCTCTGTTTGCTCTAAGCCAAATGAAGTCTGAGAGGAAGAGCTGTTGGAAAAGGTGTAGGAAGGTTCATGAAGATCTATTAGTTGAACCTGAGAGCTTGTGAGCTAATGCAGATCTAGAAAGGCAGAATCTTAGTGAGCAGGTCCAATGCTTTATTTAAATGCCAGGATGCTGGGTACCAAAAGCTGAGAACACTATTAGCTGAAAAGGTCTGAGGCTATCACACTCTTCACAGAAAGGTGGTGAAACCAGTGGTTCTGAAAGTCTAGCTCCAGGACCAGCAGCCTCCGTATCAGCACCCCTGGGAGCTTAGTAGAAATGGAAATTCTTTGGCCTGTCTGACTCACTGAGTCAGAGTTCTGAGTCTGGAACCTTCGGATTCTTTTGCCCTCTAATGTGTGGAAGCCTCAAGGATAAATGAGTGGAATATAGTTCAATTTTAAAAAAAATCTGACTCACTAGAAACTAATTTGAAAAATAAGATCAAACCATCAACAACAAATGTACAACTGTATGTACATTTTCTGTACAACATATTATGTACAACTGTAATGCACCAATAAAAAATGTGAAAAGAAAAAAAAAATTAGTCCAGAAAAATTAGAAATATTATCACAGTGAGGTAAAAATCCATTGCAATAAAAAAATAAATTTTGTTTTTATCCATTGTAAAAACATAATATATGCTCATGATAGTAGATTTTCAAAAATACAGGGATGGAGAAAGATCATATACTATCCCACCACTTAAAAAAATGTGTTCACATTTAGTTTCTTTCCTCCCAGTATATTCTTATTTTTCTTCTCCATATTTTTATTACAATTATTAGTGCATATTAATTATACAACACACTGGTTTCGTTGTGATAATACCACACATGCATACAATGAATAGACTTCATTTATATCCCTCTTCCCCCTTTCTTCCTATTTCCCTCCCCTCTTCCTGGTCCCCTTCTACCCTATGTGAGAAATAGGAAGTCTGGTGGTCCATTTTCAGAATCCAGTATTTAGACTTAATGTAAAACTGGGAAGACACAATAGCACCATAGCCAATGGAAACCAATTATCTTTTCTGAGCTCCCCAACCTATATCCAATCACAGCCATTTTGAGCTCCCAACCTGTGTCCACCCCAATTTTAAAATTAGCCCTTCACATATATTGTAACCCAAGCTTCTCCTATCAGAGCAAGGGGCAGTGCTACCTTGGGGAGAAAAACAAGTGGACTGCCTGCCCAAGTGTACTTGCTTGCCAGACTTAGTTCAGTAGCACCTCCTGAAGAGGTAAATTTTGCCTTGTGGAGCTACTTCCCAAGTATATGTCTGATTCCTTGTGGCACCCCAGTGTTAGCCCCACTTCTACTTTTGTGTCATTCTTTTTTTTTTCTAGATTCCAAAAATGAGAGAAAGCATGAGATCCTTGTCTTTCTAAGTTATTTTGCTTAACATGATGATCTCCAGCTCCATTCACCTTCCCACAACGGACAAAATTTTGTTACTCTTTATGACAAATACTACTCCATTGTGTATATGTACCACATGTTGTTTACCATTCATCTGCTAAGAAGCACTTGGGCTGATTCCATAACTTGGCTCTTGTGAATGCTGCCAGGATGAACATGGGTATGCAAATATCTCTATGGTATGCTGCCTTTGATTCCTTCAGATATATACCCAGGAGTGTTACAACTGAATTATATGGTAGTTCTGTTGCTGAAATGGGGTTTGAGGAGGTCCTTAGAAAAGGGGACCTCAACTCAGCCCTAGCAGGTTCTTGAGTTACACCACACAGAAAGAATTTTAAGGTTGCAGCAACAGTAGAGATTTATTCAGGGAAGTAAGAAACAGCAGGATATGCACTCAAAGAGACAGGGAGAGCAGGTGATTGAGAATGAGACCTGCTTTGGGGGGTGGGTCTCAGACCTCTTTTAAAGGAAACTGTGTACATGGTAAACATGAGAAGCATGAGAGGTAGCATCAGTCTAATGAACTCAATTCCTTTCTGGCAGCATGGGCCATGGTAGTCTGGTTCTTTTGAGAATCTTCAGGTTGACATTATCTAGTTAATAACATTTGGACAGTACCCATATCATGGGTCTTATTATTGCTCTCTAGGCTCCTTTTAATTAGTTTAAAAATAATTCTGTATGCAAAGTAGGCATAAGATACAAATTAACTAGATTTACAGTAGTCTAAAATGTATTAGACCCCTTATGAATTTAGGCCTGGCAGAAAACAGGCCTTGGGGTGGGGCAATGAAGGTGAGAGTGTTCATGGAGTTTTTAGATTTAAAGATACAGGCTCTCTTTCTATCTCTGTCTCTATTCTACCTATCCTGACTACTTCTACCTCCCTCATTTTTTTTTTTGTTTTTTTGTTTTTAGGTTTTTGAGGAATCCGAGTGCTGATTTCTAAAGAGGCTATACTAATTTACATTTCCCCACCAACGGTTTATAAAGGTTCCTTCCCTCACCCCATCCTTGCTAGCATTTGTTTGTTTTCTTAAAGATAGCTATTGTGATTGGGGTGATATGGAATCTCAATGTAGTTTTGATTTGCATTTCCCTTGTGGCTAAAGATGTTGAGCATTTTTTCATAGATTTACTGGCCATTTGTACTCCTTTTGAGAAGTGTCTCTCTGGTTCTTTTGCCCATTTCTTAATTGAATTACGTGAGGGCTTTTTTGGTTGTTGTTCAATTTCCCTGAGTTCTTTATGTATTCTGGACATTAATCCTCTGTCAGATGAAGAACTGGCAAAGATTTTCTCCCATTCCATAGGCTGTCTCCTTGCTCTGTTGATTGTTTCCCTTGCTGTATGGAAGCTTTTTATTTTGATATCATCCAATCTGTCAATTCTTGTTATTATCTGATCCCATATTTCCGTAACAAAGACAACACAACACACTAAGATAAAACGAAACGAAACAAAACAAAACCACACTGTATCAATTTTTCTATTTTCTTGAAATGGCCATCCATCCTCTCGCCCTATCTGTTCCTCAGGGGCGAGCAGCTTTCCTCCCGTCCTATCTATTTCTAGGGACAGGCAGCTTACCTTGTCACTTACCCCCGAGCATCCCAGAGTTCCCCCGTATGGGCCACCACTTGCTGCAGTCCAGCTGGGCAAAATAACCGGGAGGTGACAAGCAACTTGAAGGTTGAAATGGGAACTGCTTTATTGCGGAACAGCTGATATATATATATATATATATATATATATATATATATATATATATATATATATCTATATATATCTATATATATATATATATATCTGATTTACATAAAGCCTGACTCAATAAGCATCATCCAATCATAGCATTGCTCCCCTACAGACACAGAAATCAGCCAATAAGGAGTCCCCACCATCTTGATGGCTGGCTCGGTGGTGTTGCCTCACAAACCACTCCTCCTGGCAAACTGCCAGGCACCATCTTGACTTGATTGCGGCCTCCAACAATGACTTTCCATCTTCTGGGGTTTTCTTTAATTTCTTTTTTCTATGTTTTATAATTTTCATGGTAGAGATCTTTTACCTCCTTAGTTAGGTTTATTCCTAGGTATTTTTTTGTTGTTGTTTGAGACTATGTGAGTGACATTTTTTCCTGATTTCTTTCTCACGAAGTTCCTTGTTGGTGTATAGGAAAGCTACCAATTTATGTACCTTGATTTTGTATCCTGTTACTTTACTGAATTAATCAGTTCTAAAAGACTTCTGGCAGATTTGTTAGGGTTTTCTAGATATAGAATCACACCATCTGCAAACAGGGATAATGTGACTTCCTTCTTTCCTTTTCTTTCTCTTGTCTGATTGTTCTGGCTAGTTTCCAGTACCATATTGAATAAAAGTGGTAAGAGTAGACACCCTTGTCTCATTTCTGATTTTAGAGAAGTTTTTCCCCCACTCAGTTTGATGTTGGCAATGGGTATGTCTTATAAGCCTTTATTATATTGAAGTATAATCCTTCTATATTTAGTTTATTCGGGGTTTTTATCATGAAGGAGCACGGAATTTTATCAAATTGTTTTGTTCACAGAAAACTAATTTTCCACAAACGTGCCAAGAAAATCCAATGGTAAAAACAAAACAGTCTTTTAAAAAATGGTGCAGGAATCATAGCTACAGGAAGAATTAAAGTTCATGACGACAAGTTATTGTTTGTTTTGAGGTCATGTATATAATTGCTTACATATGCTTGGTCATTTTAAAATTTCCCTCCATATTTTCATCTCACTAGTAGAGTGCCTATGATGTATAATAGTATGGCTTAATGCTTATTTAAAAAGAAAACAGTTTTCTTTCTTTTCTACATTTGTGAAGATAAATTTCTGGGTTGGCAGGAGATTTCATTTTTAATTTTTTCCAACAATTACCATGATGTGTTTTTAAGTAAAAAACAAATTGCAGAGCAATATATATGATGTACCTACTTATAGCACAGTATTCTTTAATTTAAAATATATAAAATAATATGTCTAGAAATATCTATATTGAATTGTTTATAAAGAATTGGAGAGAAAATGAGAAACTCTAGTTTTTTATTTCATGTATATCTGTAACATTTTTATATAGAATATATTATCTTATGAGAAAAGTTTGTAAAATAACTCATGTGAAGTTCTCAATATTTTTGTTCACATTCAAAATATTTTTTAGGGCTGGGGTTGTGGCTTAGCGGTAGAGCACTCACCTAGCACATGCAAGGTGCTGGGTTCGATCCTCAGCATCACATAAAAATAAATAAATAAAATAAAAGTATTGTGTCCAACTACAACTAAAAAAAAATTTAAAAAATATTTTTTAAATGAAACTCTTTTCTTCTAAAATGATGCTACTGATATTTTTTACTTAAAAGAAATTCATATGAATAGTGTAGCTTTCAAGTTTGTATTCTTTATAAACAGGTAATGAATAACTTGATTTTGGATATGCAGGCATCTTACCTGGACAGTGAATGAAAGACCAGTTGTATCTGCTGTCCTCTAGACACATGCTAGAATTCAGAAGGGGCTGTGGATAGGCAGTTCCAGCAGAGGCCTGTGGAGGCATCTTCACTGGTCCTTTGTAGGATCCCTCCATGCATTTCCCTTTCCCAGTGTTGCTGGGATCAGTACACCAGCCACAGCCTGGCTGCTCCAAGCAATGACTGCAGGTGCAATAGCCTGAACAATCTTCAGCTATTAAAAGAACAAACAGTAAACAATTCACTATCAGGTAGAACTAAATTTATTATCTTTAAATAACCTTTTCTTTAACAGACTAACTTAAATCCAAATTACTCCTCTAGAGTGACCATTTTAAGTGAGATAATGAATTTAAAGAGCTCAATAATTTGCCCAACACATCAGAGGGGTCCCTCTTTCCTCTCTTAATCCCAGGATGGTGGAGGCAAAAGGAACCTCAGAGGGCCTCTACCAGAGAGCAATTATTTTATAAATTAGGAAAGTAGGAGGCAGAGACATTACACAGATTGAATAATATAACCCTGAAGTTGAAGAGTTAATTTCTATATTCTGTGATCTATCCTAGATTTACTTGACTTATTTACATGTATCACTGTGCAATTCTGTATGCAGGTTCTCATCATGCAGGACTAGATGACTTGAGTAGAAGGTCAAATCCAACTAGCCCATAAAATGTTCAAAGATTATGAACACTGCCCCATGCCACAGTTGTCAACACAATTGTCACCACATGCCAGGCACTCAAGAGTGCCTGCACTCCCTTTTGCACTCACGGGGGCAGCTGCTCATGGTATACCACTCCATACACTGGCCGAAAGGGAAGGAGGCCACGTAGGCGTTGGAGTCCACACACTGCTTCATGTTGCTGCACCACATGCACTCAGAGCTGCTGTTGGTGCACTCCCCACATGCAGTCCGCAAGGCACACGGCGTCCGGCATTGCTTGGCACTGTGGTTTGCTGGGAATTAAACCCAAGAGGGACATTGAAGAACTTCACTAAGGTCAGAGACTTTTCAAGTGTGGGTTGTGACCCAATAGTGTGCCATGAACTCAATTCAGGCACTACATGACATGGAGAAAACAGAAAACACTGGATTCATCATGTACTGTTTGGTCAAGGTATTTTACACACTCAGGGAAGAAAGGAACTTTCTATTCAAAGGGAACCGAGGACAAAAAAGAAGGAATAAGAAAATCTTTCAACAAATGTAGGATCTGAAACCTTTTAGAATATAGGGAACCTTTCCATCAATGAAAGAATGGATAAAGAAAATACATAGAAACATACACAATGGAGTTTTATTGCACCATAATGAATGGATGATGTCATTTGAAGGAAAATGAATGAAGTTGAGAACATTATGTTAAGTGAAATAAGCCAAACTCAGAAAGTCTAGGGTCATATGTTTTCTCTCATATGTGAAAGATAGAGAGTAAAAATGAAAACAATGTGTGTGTCGGTGGGAGGGACTTCATGAAAATCAAAAGGAGATCAGTAGAGTGGAAGAAAGGGACCAGAAGAAGAGAGGATGGGAGGGAATGGGGAAAAATAAAATTATATCATTATATCATGTACATATGCAAATATGTAACAGTAAATTGCATAATTATGTATAATTATAATGCACCAGAAATATATTTTTTTAAAAAAAAAGAAGAATATAGGGGATCCTGGGTGAACTTTAGGAGTTTTACAATCCATCTGAATTTGTAAAGTCCTGTGTTTATAATTTTGAGGATAAGTGGGACCTCTACATGCAGTAAATTCATCAAAGCATTTAGAATTCAAAAAAGGTTGAAAAGCTCCCCTACAACGTTTAGAAATCTTGTTTTAAGGTGATTCCTACAATACTACAAATTATCGTCTACACTTCTGTATCCCTCAAACATCTTACAGTATATGATTTACATCCTCAAATCATCAAAATTGCAGTTATTTCATGGGAGCCCCATGCAGAAAGGAAAAGCTAGTTTTGAACTCTTCTATGTGCCACTGAGGCTGCCCCTATGCCTGCAGCTAAGGGAGCCTAGACTTAGCCCCCAGAGACATGCAAATTAAGAAACTATTTGAAACATTTGACCATTCAGTACTCAGCCACAGCTCTCAAACCCTTTGGACTGGCTTCTGTCTCCTGTCACAAAACTCTCTCATCATTTTTCCTCCCTTCAACACTGGCTTCCTGGTTACTGTCTTGCAGTGACGTTCCTGCTTTTCTCATCTTTTGTTTTTATTTTCCTTTGTTTTCTTCCACAGCATTTTTCTGCCACCACTAAGAAATCTGCCCTTGGGGGCAATTCTCAACACTTTTTGTGGTCAAGAAACCAAACATTTGGTATTTGTTTTTTAGGGATTGGCTAGCTTCACTAAGCATAATCGGCTCTAGTGCCATCCATTTCCCTGCAAATTCCATGATTTTGTCATTTTTTAGTGCTGCGTAATATTCCATGGTGTGCAGGAAGAAAAGATCAACATCAAACAGATACATTAGGTGGGAGGGAAAGGGAGAGAAAAGGGAAATTGCATGGTAATGGAGGGAGACCCTCATTGTTATACAAAATTACACATAAGAGGTTGTGAGGGGAACGGGAAAATAAACAAGGAGAGAAATGAATTACAGTAGATGGGGGTAGAGAGAGAAGATGGGAGGGGAGGGGAGGGGGGATAGTAGAGGATAGGAAAGGTAGCAGAATACAACAGTTACTAATAGGGCATTATGTAAAAATGTGGATGTGTAACCGATGTGATTCTGCAATCTGTATATGGGGTAAAATTGGGAGTTCATAACCCACTTGAATCTAATGTATGAAATATGATATGTCAAGATCTTTGTAATGTTTTGAACAACCAATAAAAAAAAAGAAACCAAACAATCTCCATGTTAATTAGAGTAATAGATTTTCAAATAAATTTATTTATTTTTGGTTTTATTTATGGCTCAAACTAGTCAAAGCCACAGACTATTTCCTTCTGCTTTTAAAATTCTGGGTTTTACTTGAAATATGCCTGAAATCAATTCTCCATCTGTCTTCACAACAATTTCACACATCTCAATATTAACTATGTAGGGAAGAATGAAAAAAGACATTATATCATGTCTAAGACAAACATACCACAATGAATCCCACTTACATATGATAATTCACTAATAAAAAATAATAGAAGGAGCAAATAGATTGGGAGTTGGAAAAGGAAGTTACTAAGGAAGGAGATTGAGTAAATTATGTGCATGTATGAATAGGGCACAATGAATCCCACTATTATGCATCATTATAATGCACAATAAAAAATGTAAAATATGTCAAGTGTGGTAGCACCTGCCTGTAATCCAAGAACTCAGGAGGCTGAGTAGGAGGATTTCGAGTTCAAGGCCAGCTACAGCACCTTAGCAAGACCTAAAAAAAGGGAGTGAGACCCTGCTTTAAAATAAAAAATAAAAAGGGCTGAGGATGCATTTCAGTGGTAAAGTGCCTCTGGGTTCAACCTCCAGTATCATTTAAAAATAAAAAGTAAATACATTAAAATAAAAATGATACTTAACTATGACTCCTATACTTTCTTTCTCAAACTCCCTGGAGCACCTATCACCAGTGTCCTTACCAGGCCGTTCACAGATGCTGCCATTGAGGGGGTTGATGCAGGTTGCAGCCTTTAATCCCCGAACAGTGGGTTCTGACAAGATTCCACAGAACCCAGCATCACTGGACTCAGATGGCATCCACTGTAGTAAACTATTTGTAAATGGAGTCATATCTTCCCAGAACCAGTGGGTCATGTTGATCTTCCGAAGGCCAACCCATGGGGTTAAGGTGAGCTTAGACTGAGGGCAAAACAGACACAATTATGAAAACAACCAATATCTTGACCAAACAGGCTACCTGATAAAACCCACTAAGTTAGATACACCCACAGGTACAGGAAAGCCTCCTTATACCCTAAACTCAGGCATTGGTATAGATCACCACTTCTAATATGGGCCATTTTACAAAGGACAAATACAAAGCTTAGAGACGAGAGGTATCAAAATTTTCACAGAGATCTATATCCAAAGTGATAATCAAGTTCCAAAATTTCTACACTCTGTAACAAATGCTATGAAGAAATGGTCATCACCCCACACTGGGTTTAAATGCCCATTCACACATGAAGTCATTTCCCCAACATTTATAAAATATTGGTTATATGTATATCCTCAGATCAGAAGCTAAGCATTGTGTGATGGTTGCCACTATCAACTAACTGACATCCATCACCTCTCATATTTACTATTGCAGGACCATATGTATGTGTATGTGGTGAGAACATGTAACATCTATGTCCTGAACAAATATTAAGTATATGATACTTAACTATTATCACCATAGCATATATTAGATCTCTAGAATTTATTCATCTAATGTAAAAAAAAAAAAGGCTTTGGACATTTTGATCACCATGTTCCCATTTCTCACCCCACTTCTCAAGGCCTGGAAACCACCATTGTGCTCTTTGTTTCTGTGAATTAGACTTTTTTAGATTCTACATATAAGCAGGGTCATGTTGTATTTATCTCTCTGGGACTAGCTTATTTCGCTCAGTATAAGATCCTCCACATCCATCTGTGTGGTTGCAAATGACAGTATTTCCTTATTTTGAAAGGATGAATCATAATCCTCTGTCTATCCCCAGATCAGACAGTGTTTACTGCCTCTTTAAATCTATTGCTTCATTTGGTACTGGATTTTATAAAGAATAAAAGAGCAGTGAACACGTAGGATGGTTTTTGTCTCCTATTCTCCTAAAATTTCCTTGCCATTGTGCTTTAAAATTTTTTAATTTATTTTTTATTTTTTTTATTGTTGGTCGTTCAAAACATTACATAGTTCTTAATATATCATATTTCACAGTTTGATTCAAGTGGGTTATGAACTCCCATTTTTACCCCGTATACAGATTGCTGTATCACATCAGTTACATTTCCATTGATTTACATATTGCCATTCTAGTGTCTGATGTATTCTGCTGTCTATCCTATTCTCTACTATCCCCCTTCCCCTCCCCTCCCCTCCCCTCCCCATTTCTCTCTCTACCCCCTCTACTGTAAATCATTTCTTCCACTTGTATTATTCTTCTCTTACCCCTCATTTCCTCTTATATGTAATTTTGTATAACCCTGAGGATCACCTTCCATTTCCATGCGATTTCCCTTCTCACTCCCTTTCCCTCCCACCTCTCATCCCTGTTTAATGTTAATCTTCTTCTCAAGCTCTTCGTCCCTACCCTGTCCTTGGTTACTCCCCTTATATCAAAGCAGTCATTCGGCATTTGTTTTTTAGGGATTGGCTAGCTTCACTTAGCATAATCTGCTCTAATGCCATTCATTTCCCTCCAAATTCTATGATTTTGTCATTTTTTAATGCAGAGTAATACTCCATTGTGTATAAATGCCACATTTTTTTTATCCATTCATCTATTGAAGGGCATCTAGGTTGGTTCCACAATCTTGCTATCGTGAATTGTGCTGCTATGAACATTGATGTAGCAGTTTCCCTGTAGCATGCTCTTATTAGGTCTTTAGGGAATAGACCGAGAAGGGGAATAGCTGGGTCAAATGGTGGTTCCATTCCCAGCTTTCCAAGAAATCTCCATACTGCTTTCCAAATTGGCTGCACCAATTTGCAGTCCCACCAACAATGAACAAGTGTACCCTTTTCCCCGCATCCTCTCCAGCACTTGTTGTTGTTGGACTTCATAATGGCTGCCAATCTTACTGGAGTGAGATGGTATCTTAGGGTGGTTTTGATTTGCATTTCTCTGACTGCTAGCGATGGTGAGCATTTTTTCATGTACTTGTTGATTGATTGTGTGTCCTCCTCTGAGAAGTGTCTGTTCAGGTCCTTGGCCCATTTGTTGATTGGGTTATTTGTTATCTTATTGTCTAATTTTTTGAGTTCTTTGTATACTCTGGATATTAGGGCTCTATCTGAAGTGTGTGGAGTAAAGATTTGTTCCCAGGATGTAGGCTCCCTGTTTACCTCTCTTTTTGTTTCTTTTGCCGAGAAAAAACTTTTAAGTTTGAGTAAGTCCCATTTGTTGATTCTAGTTGTTAACTCTTGTGCTATGGGTGTCCTATTGAGGAATTTGGAGCCCGACCCCACAGTATGTAGATCATAGCCAACTTTTTCTTCTATCAGACACCGTGTCTCTGATTTAATATCAAGCTCCTTGATCCATTTTGAGTTAACTTTTGTGCATGGCGAGAGAAAGGGATTCAGTTTCATTTTGATGCAAATGGATTTCCAGTTTTCCCAGCACCATTTGTTGAAGATGCTATCCTTCCTCCATTGCATGCTTTTAGCCCCTTTATCAAATATAAGATAGTTGTAGTTTTGTGGATTGGTTACTGTGTCCTCTATTCTGTACCATTGGTCCACCGGCCTGTTTTGGTACCAGTACCATGCTGTTTTTGTTACTATTGCTCTGTAGTATAGTTTGAAGTCTGGTATTGCTATACCGCCTGATTCACACTTCCTGCTTAGCATTGTTTTTGCTATTCTGAGTCTTTTATTATTCCATATGAATTTCATGATTGTTTTATCTATTTCTACAAGAAATGCTGTTGGGATTTTGATTGGCATTGCATTGAACTTATAGAGAACTTTTGGTAATATCGCCATTTTGATGATGTTAGTTCTGCCTATCCATGAACAGGGTATATTTTTCCATCTTCTAAGGTCTTCTTCTATATCTCTCTTTAGGGTTCTGTAGTTTTCATTGTATAAGTCTTTCACCTCTTTTGTTAGGTTGCTTCCCAAGTATTTTATTTTTTGGGGGGATATTGTGAATGGAGTAGTTGTCCTCATTTCTGTTTCAGAGGATTTGTCACTGATATACAGGAATGCATTTGATTTATGCGTGTTGATTTTATATCCTGCCACTTTGCTGAATTCATTTATTAGCTCTAATAGTTTCTTTGTAGACCCTTTTGGGTCTGCTAGGTATAGAATCATGTCATCTGCAAATAGTGATAATTTAAGTTCTTCTTTTCCTATTTTTATGCCTTTAATTTCTTTCGTCCGTCTAATTGCTCTGGCCAGTGTTTCGAGGACTATGTTGAACAGAAGTGGTGAGAGAGGGCATCCCTGTCTTGTACCAGATCTTAGAGGGAATGCCTTCAATTTTTCTCCATTCAGAATGATGCTGGCCTGTGGCTTATCATAGATTGCTTTTACAATGTTGAGGTATGATCCTGTTATCCCTAATTTTTCTAGAGTTTTGAACATAAAGGGATGCTGTACTTTGTCGAATGCTTTTTCTGCATCTATCGAGATGATCATATGGTTCTTATTTTTAAGTCTATTGATGTGGTGAATAACATTTATTGATTTCCGTATATTGAACCAGCCTTGCATCCCAGGGATGAATCCTACTTGATCATGGTGTATAATTTTTTTGATATGATTTTGTATCCGATTCGCCAGAATTTTATTGAGGATTTTTGCACCTAGGTTCATTAGAGATATTGGTCTGTAGTTTTCTTTCTTTGAAGTGTCTTTGTCTGGTTTAGGCATCAGGGTGATGTTGGCCTCGTAGAATGTATTTGGAAGTTCTCCCTCTTTTTCTATTTCCTGAAATAGCTTGAAAAGTATTGGTGTTAGTTCCTCTTTAAAGGTTTTGTAAAACTCTGCTGTATACCCATCCGGTCCTGGGCTTTTCTTAGTTGGTAGTCTTTTGATGGTTTCTTCTATTTCCTCTATTGTTATTGGTCTGTTTAGGTTGTCTATATCCTCCTGACTCAATCTGGGCAGATCATATGACTTAAGAAATTTATCTATGCCTTCACTATCTTCTATTTTATTGGAGTATAAGGATTCAAAATAATTTCTGATTATCTTCTGTATTTCTGAAGTGTCTGTTGTGATATTGCCTTTTTCATCCCGTATGCTAGTAATTTGAGTTCTCTCTCTTCTTCTCTTCGTTAGCATGGCTAAGGGTCTGTCGATTTTATTTATTTTTTCAAAGAACCAAATTTTAGTTTTGTCAATTTTTTCAATTGTTTCTTTTGTTTCAATTTCATTAATTTCAGCTCTGATTTTAATTATTTCTTGCCTTCTACTTCTTTTGCTGTTGTTTTGCTCTTCTTTTTCTAGGATTTTGAGATGAAGTATGAGATCATTTATTTGTTGGTTTTTTCTTTTTTTAAGGAATGAGCTCCAAGCAATGAATTTTCCTCTTAGAACTGCTTTCAATGTGTCCCATAGATTCCGATATGTTGTGTCTGTGTTTTCATTTAACTCTAAGAAGTTTTTAATTTCCTCCTTGATGTCTTCTAAAACCCATTGATCATTCAGTAACCTATTGTTCATTCTCCAAGTGATGCATGATTTTTCCTTCCTTCTTTTATCGTTGATTTTCAGTTTCATTCCATTATGATCAGATAGGATGCATGGTATTATCTCTACTCCTTTATATTGTGTAAGAGTTGCCCTGTAACATAATATATGATCTATTTTTGAGAAGGATCCATGTGCTGCTGAGAAAAAAGTGTAACTGCTTGATGTTGGGTGGTATATTCTATATATGTCAATTAAGTCTAGGTTGTTAATTGTATTATTGAGTTCTATAGTTTCCTTATTTAACTTTTGTTTGGAAGATCTGTCCAGTGGTGAGAGAGGTGTGTTGAAGTCTCCCATGATTATTGTATGGTGGTCTATTAGACTCTTGAACTTGAGAAGAGTTTGCTTGATGAACATAGCTGCACCATTGTTTGGAGCATATATATTTATGATTGTTATATTTTGTTGGTGTATGGTTCCCTTGAGCAGTATGTAGTGTCCCTCTTTATCCCTTTTGATTAACTTTGGCTTGAAATCTATTTTATTAGATATGAGTATGGACACTCCTGCTTGTTTCCGCAGTCCATATGAGTGGTATGATTTTTCCCAACCTTTCACCTTCAGTCTATGTATATCTTTTCCTATCAAATGCGTCTCCTGTAGGCAGCATATTGTTGGGTCTTGTTTTGTGATCCATTCAACTAGCCTGTGTCTCTTAATTGGTGAGTTTAAGCCATTAACATTTAGGGTTATTATTGAGGTATGGTTTGTTCTTCCAGCCATATTTGTTTATTAATGTTTCCAAACCTGATTTGTTTTCCTCTTTGATTACTTTCCCCCCTTTACTGTCCTACCTCCCACTGTTGGTTTTCATTGTTATTTTCCATTTCCTCTTCCTGTAATGTTTTGCCAAGGATTTTTTGAAGAGATGGTTTTCTAGCTGCAAATTCTTTTAACTTTTGTTTATCGTGGAAGGTTTTAATTTCATCTTCCATCCTGAAGCTTAATTTCGCCGGATACACGATTCTTGGCTGGAACCCATTTTCTTTCAGTGTTTGAAATATGTTATTCCAGGATCTTCTAGCTTTCAGAGTCTGTGTTGAGAGATCAGCTGTTATCCTGATTGGTTTACCCCTAAATGTAATCTGCTTCCTTTCTCTTGTAGCTTTTAAAATTCTCTCCTTATTCTGTATGTTGGGCATCTTCATTATAATGTGTCTAGGTGTGGATCTCTTATGATTTTGCACATTCGGCGTCCTGTAGGCTTCTAGGATTTGGGATTCTGTCTCATTCTTCAAGTCTGGGAAGTTTTCTCGTATTATTTCATTGAATAGATTGTTTATTCCTTTGGTTTGGAGCTCTGTGCCTTCCTGTATCCCAATGACTCTTAAGTTTGGTCTTTTAATGTTATCCCATATTTCTTGGATGTTCTGCTCATGGTTTCTTAGCAGTCTTGCTGAGCTGTCTATGTTCTTTTCAAGTTGAAATACTTTGTCTTCATTGTCTGATGTTCTATCTTCTAAGTGATCTACTCTGCTGGTAGTATTCTCAATTGAGTTTTTAAGTTGGTTTATTGCTTCCTGCATTTCTAGGATTTCTATTTGTTTGTTTTTTATTACCTCTATCTCCCTGTGTAATTGATCTTTTACTTCCTGGATTTGTTTATGTAGTTCCTTGTCAAAGTGATCTTTCATTGTCTGATTTTGCTGTCTCATGTCTTCCTTGAGACTCCAGATCATCTGAAGCATGTATATCCTGAACTCTTTTTCTGACATTCCATCTGTTGCAGCTATTACCTCTTCTAAAGTTGAGTTGACCTGCATTGCTTGTGGTCCTTTCTTACCTTGTCTTTTCATACTGCTTGCGTTTCTTTCTGCTTGGTGAAACTGTTGTGTTTTTGAAATTTTCCCCCTATTTATTTATATTGCTCTTGTATAGTTGGAAAATCTCCCTTGCAGGGCGGGTAGTGGCTGTGCTCCTCCTCTAATTAGGGTGATCTTCTACCACTCTGGTCGGTCGCAGGTCTGCCCACCCTGCGGGTGCGGGTGGCAGCTCTGCTCTGCCCGCACTCCAATTGTGGTGACGTAACTACCACGCCCTCGGGTCGTTGGTCCTGATCCGGATGTGGGCCGCAGACTCCAGCTGTGGGGCGCGACCCTCCGTGCGGAGAAATCGCCCGCGTCCGAGCCCCCGCAGCCAAACCTCGCGCGATGGAAATCCGTCCACTAGATTCTGGAGCACCTCAATTTCACTGGAAATTCCCAACAAGATAGCCTTCAGCTGTTTCACCTCGTCTTTCTCCCACACAGTGACGCGGCGCACTGGGGTGATGCACTCCCTTTGCCGCCATCTTCCTCTAAAATTTTTTTTTAATTAAATATAATTTTGAACCCAGAAATTAAAGGTATTCTTAATTTTTGCAGTTGAAAAACAAAATATAAAATGTATTTTCATTTTTGAGAGGAAAAATATATATACTTATTAAAAGACCTGAAATAAATAAATACATTCCAAAAGAGTTTTTAGTGGTATTAACAAACATTATTTGTTTTCTTACTCTTTTATTAGTATTTTCTAAATTTCTTTTAAATGTGTGTTTTTAAAAAAGAAACATAATTTTAGCAGATACACTTTATAAGTCTTTTCATAATGTCTTTTTGCTTTCCTGATAAAATGCAGGGCCATTAGCATTGTGGACAAGGTATCTCTGGATTTGGCTGTGGGCCCTTCTTGAAGCCCAGCTACAGCGTCTTTCTCCCATCCAACCTGCCCCAGCCACACAAGCTAATCTGCAGCTCACTCAGTGAGCTATTCCCTCAAACTCTTGTATGGGAGGGTACCAGCGCACAGGGAGCCCGTCCTTCTTCCCTTTCTATCCACTCCTTCCCACCTTCAGAGTTACCTCTTCCCAGCTCTACCAGACAGCCTCTACCCTATCTTTCTTTTTTCTTTTTTGTTTTCTTGCATTCTTCCATCTTTTATTTTTAAAAAATTAATAATAAATACATAATAAAAGATAAACACTCTTACATAACTTGTTATGTCTTTTAAGCATTTGTTCTTTCCCTCTCGTTACCTATCTTGCTTTTTTCATACACAACTGGGCTCTACAGACTGGGCCACATCTGGAGTTTAACCTATGGGGAACACATTACACTAGTTGTTTTATCTGTTAGCCTTTTCATAAGAGTGTGGGGTTCTGTTTTTGAAAAGTACCACCCAGAACCTGTTAGGGATAAAGCACTTGAAGAAGAGGGGAGAGGGAACAGAGGTACATCTGTGGCCAGCTGGGATAGTGGAACCTTTCTACCTACGTAGTCTCCCACAGAGGTGGACTTGAGAGTCACCAGTTGAAATCCCAGCATGATGGGCAGAGCTGACTCTACCAGTGAAGAAAATGTGAGCCTTTCTGAGCTCAGAAACCCTTCATAAGAAGATGCCCTCTTTTGTTGGGCTGCCAGGTCTAGAAAGACCCAAACAGATATAAATGTCTTAGTGGTGGTGACAACATGCACTAAAATAATACCTTAAATCTAAAGGACACAAGTGTCTAAATATGACACCTAATTAGCTGTGATCCCATTGCTCTCTACTCCAGCAGAATCTAGAGATAAAATAGGTATGGAATTATCTAGTGATGTCACCAGACTATGTGCACAAACACACACATGTCACTGATCATCTTACATATTACTTTTCATGTTATAATAAATATGACTTATGAAAATGTATGAAGTATTAAAAGTTTCAAGGTCAGGTAAAAACCATTAAATGAAGAGATTGACCTTCCTTTAATGCTACATCTACTACGCCACGCATCCTGGCCTTCCTCCTCTTCCCAGCACGTCCTCACCCACAGCCTTCCATGCACCAGCTGTGGGCATGCCCTCAGCAGAAAGGTAGGTAAGAGACACTTAGGTTCTGAGGATTCACTCACCATGCTCTGTGATGGCTGCATTATTTGCAGCTGCTTAAGGACAAATTCCACTTTCTTCTGGGTTGTAAGGGAAGCCAAGAAGGCATTGTGGTTCCTACAGTACAGTTTAGCATTGTCATAATTCCCCTTGGCAGTAGTAATTTTCAAACACGAGTTTCCAACCAAATGCCAGCCAACGCCACAGATATTTTCTTTAACAAAGGGGGAGAGAAAAAACAGCTTTAGAAATTACACAAAACTACTGTATTCCTGGTTCAAGTTCCTGAACACCTAAATGATCCTTGAGATTGAATTCTAGGTGCTTCATTAAGAATGTGGCAAGGGCAAGAGACACTTTATTCACTTCCAGACATAGAATGCAAGAGATAAGTTTGTCAGTCCTATCTACTGGGTCTCATGAAGTATATTCTGAAGTCAACTCTCCAGTCACTTGGAGGAAAACCCATTTAGTGTCAATACTTGGTGGCAGATCTTTTAGAAGAACAATTAGAAAGACTAACTCCTGAGCGGAGAGCAGACAGATGAATATAACAATGGAAAGGTGGAGTACAGAACAGTAAACATGGAAATGAGTTGGGAATGAATAAATCTAAAGTCTTCAAATGCTGCACTGTTTTCATATCATCGTGTACAAGTTAAAATGAAGACTCTAGGGCCCCACCCCAGGCCTGTACCAGAACATGCCTTTTGGAAAGATCCCAGGGGTTTTGCTATTCATGAATGTCTGAGACTCAGAACAAGAGTAAACAAACAAGAAGCCCATTCTGCAAGCTGAACTGCATTACTCCAAAGGACACTCAAAAGGGCCCTGGTCCAGCTCAAGTGGCCTACTCATGCCTCAGATGTTGCATAGTGCCACAGAACTCCCCCTTCCTGGACATCCGGTTGGAGCAAATATATCAGGGGTTCAGTCGACTGGCCACCCCAAAGTCATCACCTTAAACCTCAGGATGCCATAAACCAGGTACTCAGGACTGGCAGTCACCTCAGAGTTGCTGCTAACACAGAAATCTGCCTCTCCCTCTGCTCAGAGAAGCCCCTCAAGAGGTGCCAACAACCAAATCCCCATGTTCAGTAACACTCTTCCATACAGTGCGCAGAAGTCTGGCAGCTGAGACTACAGACTTCTAGTCTCAGTTATCACAGCCAGGTGGATGTCAAGGGAAGGAGCAGGTTCACTGACATGAACCCAGAATCATTTCATTCTCCAGAGGAGCAGATGATGCTAGACTTTATGTCAAGAACAGTCAGAGTGTATACTGAAGACTTGAATTTTAGTTTAAAAAACAAAAACAAAACACTGGGGCTGGAGATATGGCTCAAGCGGTAGCGTACTCGCCTGGCATGCGTGTGGCCCGGGTTCGATCCTCAGCACCACATACAAACAAAGATGTTGTGTCCACCGACAACTAAAAAATAAATATTAAAATTCTCTCTCTCTCTTTAAAAAAAAACACAAAACATTGGTGATAGGGATGAATTGATAGAATAGGCCCCTCCTCGCTGTTAGGTTACAACCCAGTCTGCATAAGATTCAGGGAGCAGACAAAGTTCTGGACCCATTCCCCAGGTACCTAGCAAGGCTTACCAGGCAGGGAGATGCACTCTTGATTCTGGGGATCCCACTGGCACTTCTGGTCCAGGTCACAGCTCCTACAGCTGGTCTCTTGACACAACTGTACTTAGGGTTATCCTTGAGGCAATTCTCATATGTAGAAATGGAAATCTAGAAAGTAGAACATATTCAAAGTAGAACATATTCATAGAGATAACTCATGGTGTTGACCAATAGTTGTAAAGACTAAATCTAATTGAGGATGCAAATTTCAAATAAAGAGATAAATAAAATGCAGATGAACAGCTCTGTGGTGGAAACACTGTAGTAGAATGTTCTGCTCAAGAAAATGCCTTTAACTGGCAAGGAAGCAGCCTACTCTTTTAAACAGCATCCCTCAAATTGCTCATTGGTAAAATGGGGCTGTGGAACACACTGCTTTTCAAATGCCTCCTACAGTCTAAAGTTTGCTTATAAACAGCAATAAACTGAAAAAAAGTATAAAGGCTGGGTCATCTTATCTTCTTTGGTCTTAGTGTAACCTAAATTTTTAAAACCATTTACGGGGAGCACCGAAATTATGCTGAGCCAAGATATAACATAAAAAAAGGAGAATTTGCAAAGCCTATCAATTCCCCAATTCAATATGGACCACGACACACCTGCCTGAAGCCCAAACCTTCTCCCAAGAACTCACACAGATTGAGTGAGCTCATTGTCACAAGCCTCAGACTAAGGATCGGGTACTTCAACATAGCAACACCCAGGGACATAGTCCCCAGACCACAGTCCTACCTTCTTTTAAATCACCACACACAAATTCCCGGGGCTAGCAAGACCCTTGAATCAGGATGTATTCAGCATCCTTTCCTAAAAGAAAACCTGATCTAATACAAAAATCCAAATCTACATCTCATTAAAAAAAATCCAGCCCAACTATTATGTATAATTATAATGTATTAATAAAAGAAAAAATATTGAAAACAAACCAATATGGGCCATTATATATGCCATATATTCAACCTACGCCTAAACACAATTAGGATATTTTTATCCTCTGAAATCCTTGAGAGATGACACCTGACCTGGTCTTCCATGCAGCTGAGATGAATAGGGACACAATGGTCATTGCACCAGTGGCAGTCATTGGTGTTGGCCGTGCAGCTGTAACAATCCGTGTGCTGGTCACATCTGTCATGGTCAAGGGCTAGGAAGAGAAGAAACATCAACTGTGATGGCTTCTACTAAGCACAATCTGAAATGGGTTAAAATTTAAAAAAAAAAAAACCCTAACAATGTCTGGGAAAGAAAATAAAGTGTGAAACTGGAAGGAAAATGTACTTGGATGTTCTGGTTAAACAGGACTTAGAGCCAGGCACAGTGGCATATGTCTGTAATCCCAGAGTCTTGGGAGGCTGAGACAGGAGGATCAAGATTTCAAAGCCAGCCTCAGCAAAAGTGAGGCACTAGGCAACTTGGTGAGACCCTATCTCTAAATAAAATACGAAATAGGGCTGGGGATGTAGCTCAGCAGTCAAGTGCACCTGAGTTCAATCCTTAGTAACTCCCAAAACAAACAAACAAATAAGACTTGAGACAATCTGAAAAAACACTGTTTTTCACTTAAAAAGATCAAACAGGAAGTAAAAAGCAAAAATAAGTTCATTTAACAAGTCTAAGAATGGAAATAAGATCTGGGCATTTGAATATTTTTTTCCTAAGAAAAACCAACTAGAATAGAATAAACACCAGAAACTGCCCAGGAGCCAAAGAAAGTTACAAAGGAGACCAATCCATTCCTCCAGTTACAAACACCAAAGCTCATTTTGAGCACAGGCAGCAGGCAGTGCCTGGACCCCAAGGGAAGTGCGAGCTGAGTCATGCTGCATTTTGTACACATTTATGTGATTTCCACAATGCAAGCTGCAGAACCCTGGGGTGACTGCAGACCTGGTGCACTTCCTGTTGACCCCAGAAAAGAGAAGCTGCACCACCATGCTGCCTCATCTGCTGAACCACCTCTTAAACACCGCACATGGTGAAACCCAGAAAGTGTAAATGGAGGAGCATTGGGGTGGTGGCTCAGTGGTAGAGCACTTGCCTAGCATGTGTGAGGCACTGGGTTTGATCCTTAGCACCACATAAAAAAATATAAATAAGTAAATAAATAAAGGTGTTGTGTCCATCTACAACTAAAAAAATACTTAAAAAAAAAAGAGTAAATGGGAGGGTCCATGGCCCACCTTCTTAAAGGCCCAAGCAGTATATCCCTTAGGTTGCTCTTCCTTCTCTTGTCATCATCAAAGGAGTACGACCACCTCTGCACAGAGTGGAGTTGTTAGGGTCTGTAAACAAGTCAAGATGGCACCTGGCATTTTGCCAGAGGGAGTGGTTTGTGAAGTAACGCCAGTGAGCGTTAAGTGTGGAGATTCCTTATGTTAATTAAGATAAGCTGTGTGGAATGTATATATACCCCTCCTGTCCTACAATAAACGGCTCCCACTCCAGCTGTATCAATCTACACAAGTTGCTCGTCACCCCCAGTTATTTTGCTGCAGCTGGACTGCGGCATGGAGTGAAACAAGGAGTTGATACTGCACATGAGATGACAAGAAATGGGCTCATACTGAATCATGTAAGATAATTCAACATTATTTCCCATGTACACTTGCACATTTAATTTGAACATTTAAAAATTTGGTTAAAAATAACTGTTGCACTGATTTTATCCTTTTTAGGAGACAATGACTAATCCCACAGTGTTCTGGTAATTCTGTTCTCCATCAATGAACTTGGTTGCCTGGGTGTTCTTACTAAGGATTTATGTTGCTGCACAGATTAATTTGGAGCATCCCAAGAGAATAAAAGCCGCCTCTCTCCATCTTAATAGTCACAATAACGGCAACACCCATCTTGCTAGCCATGGAATTCAGTCAACATATTTAACTGATGTGAACAAATATTTTGCAGAGACATCCTTCTTATTTAGAAAGGACTTTCTCACACATTTCTTCACTGTTGTTCTGTGCTATATGTCAGAACAAAAGGGCAAGAAGCTAAGCAGACAAGGTGAAGAAAACAGCTTAGAAAACATGAGGAGAGCTTCTAGAAGTGGGGATCATCATTCATCCTCAGCAACTCTCTGTCTTGTTCTCACTGCTGTATCCAACTAAAAGAGCAAGAAAATAGTTGGTGAGGATGGCAACTCCTCTATCTACAATAGGCTTTTCTAGGTTGGCCTTCCTAATCTCATCCTTAATGTCAGACCTCCACAATCCAATATGGTAGCCAGGAGTTAAATAAAAATTCAGCTCCTCAGGCATACTAGCCACCTTTCCAGTGTCTGAGATTCCCATGTGGCTAAGTAGCTACCAGACTAGAACAGGGCATGTATGCAATATTTCCATTATCAAAACAAGTTCCATTGGATAGCACTGCCTTGGACCAACTACAGTCAGGTCTTGGAGCTGGTGGATAAAGCCTATGGCATGCCAAGAAGGTTGTGTCCCTATCATTCACAGACAGCTTCTAGGAGCTACATGACATATGTAAAGATGTTTACAAACCAATATTCAAACACCCAGAAAGACGTTGCACAAGTTATTACTAAACTAGTGTGGATAATAAGGTGAACATAAGAAGTGTACAAATGCTAAGCGTCTTCATAATTCTGATCAAATGAGATTTCTAATTAAATTCTAAGTAGAGGAAAAACTCACTTGTTTGGGGAAAACATTCTGATTTTAACTTTTCAGCTTGTTCTTCAGTTGCCAGCTCCCAGGAGATGCACTGAGACAACCCTGTGTCCCACACACAGCGGACATCAGGTCCTGCTGCCACACAAGCAGCTTCACCCTGGTGTGCTTCACACTGTTCCGAGGTGAATACCAGGATGTCACTGAGGAGGAGACTGTTGAAACCACCAAACACATACATGGTGCTAGGGGGAAAAAGGGAGAGAATGAATTTACTGAAAACTTACGTTACAAATGCATGATACACTTTTACAGACAAATTTCAGATAAATCTTACATATCAAAAGTCCTCTAAGAAACTATTTTTCAAGGTTCAAAAATCAGTATAATTCTCTTCCCTACCAAATTTTACCTTTTCATCCTGACCTGTGATCGCCAGAATAGTTTCAATAAACCACCTAAAAGCTGCACATGGCAATTTGGTACACAGTGAATGTTACATCTTAAATTAGTAGGGAAAAGATGGACTTTTCAGTAAATGGTTTCAAGATAACTAAACATATGAAAAAGATAAAAATAAGCCCTTTCTCACTCTATATACCAGGATAAATTCCAAATGGATCAGAAAATCACCTGAAAAAAGAAATAACATAAGTTCTAGAAGAAAAAATGGGCAACTTTTCTATAACCTGAGAGTAGGAAAAACCTCCATGACTTAAAATCCAAAGGGTAGTAAAGAATTAATTTAGAGAGTGCTTGAGTAACTTTATAGGTAAAAATTGAAAAATTACATTAAGCACATGAAGAGAAGATATGCTCAATGTTAGACACAAGAGAAATTCAAACTAAAACTATAATTATGTAGCATGTCTCATCTATCAGATTTGCAAAGAAAAAGACCACAAAGATAGGTAAGGATGTGGGCCAAAAGGCATATGCATACTCTGCTGCTGGGCTTGTAAAATAGTACTAACCTACAGAGAGGAATTTGTCAATTTCTAACAAAATTACCATTTACCTTCTGAACCTGAAATCACTTTTCTAGAGGTCTATTACAAAGATATTATAGCAATAAAAAGAAAGAAAGAAACACATATAAAGCAATAAATTAAATGTTTGTAATAATAATAGGAAAAGATTCTAACAAACCAAAATGTCTATCAACTGGGGATGTGAAGAATAAGCTATGATACACCCACATGATGAAACATAGGGCATCTGTAAAAAGGAATGAGGAAATTTCTATACATTATTTCTGAAGTGATCTTCAATATATACTATACGGGGAGGAGGAGCCATGCAGAGAATAGCATATAGAGTATGTGGTCATTAATCTCTTGAGGGAAGAAGTGGATCAAACACACAAGCACATAGAATTTTCTCTTATTTATTTTTTAGCTTTAAATGGACACAATATATTTATTTTATTTTTATGTGGTGCTGAGGATCGAACCCAGTGCCTCACACATGCCAGGCAAGTGCACTACTACTTGAGTCATATCCCTTTTTTTTTTTAAAGAAAAATAAGAACCACACAATTTCTCTTTAAGTAGTCTTCTTAAAAAACCAACCCAGTAGCAATGAATATGACCATGACTTAGATTGTGATATTTTAAAACCATTCTCCTTGATCTACCCTTAATTAGAACCTTTTAGAAAAAAAATCTAATGTCATGTCTGGATAAAGAAATGCTCACAGTGAAATCTGTAAGATCTTCTTACACCAGAAAGACAGACTAAGGTAGTGTCACAAAAACTCAAGAGCTACCATGAAGAGATGCTCACTGGCTGCAGAGGGGAAGTATTTGAAACTTAATAAGAATAAGAATTACAATTCACAATAGCCAAGTCATTCCTAGAAGCCTATTAACAGACAAATGTATAAAGAAAACGTGGTATATCTACATAATTGAATTTTACTCAGCTATAAAGAAGAAGGCAATTATGTTATTTACTAGTAAATGGACAGAACTGGAAAACATCACGCTAAGTGAAATAAACCAGACTCAGAAAGTCAAAAGTTGAATGTTTTCTCTCATTTGTGGAAACTAGAGAGAAATAAGGAATAAAAAAGGGGGACCGAATGAAAACAGAAGGGTGAACAGTGGAGAAAAGGAAGGTGTATGATGGGGAGGGAGGAAGGATGGAAAAGGGAAGGAACTTCAGAATGAAATTAACCAAATTATGTGCACATGTGAATGTATCACAATGAATTCCACTTTTATGTATAATTTTAATGCACCAATAAAAAAATAGATAACTAGAGGGAAGACCAGTAGAGTAGAGGAAGGAGACCAGGGAGGGTGGAAGAGGAAAGGGAGACATATTGAAGTGGAGCAAATTATGTTACATGCATACGTGGATGTCAAAATGAACCCCACTATTATGTGTGACTATAATGCCCTGGTAAAAACATAAAAAGTAAAAAAAAATATATACTTTTAAAAGAGGAATTACAAAGCATATGATTCTTTTTAAACCTTGAGTTCACTATAACACATATCTCCCAACCCCAAAGATAAAACTTCATTTTTCACGTGTGGACAATGCAAAGAAAACAGTTCATTATTTTCAAAATTGGTAAATAAAGAGAAACAATCAACCTTATGAAGTGGTCTTGCCATAATCATGAAGTGAATCTGACTGTGCTAATTTGCGGGAAGTTCAGGTGAGACACTGATGTAGGTCAGCTGAGGCTGGCACCTGAGGAATTAGCAGGAAGCAGGTTTATTGGCTGCAGGGTCCAGAGGGGCTATATTGCCTAATGCTCTCCAGACCAGGAGCCTAGAAATTCTTTGAACTTTACACCCAGAGGTGGGTGTGGGATTGGAGGTTCACATTTTTGCTGGATTCTACATAAAATTAATTTTTTTCTTTGATTTCTCAGAAAGTGCTTTTTGTCTTGTTTTTTTTTAGAACAGTCAGAGGTTTACACATTTTACCACAAAAGCAGGAATAACATCATCAAGTCCGCAGTTAAACTTAGCTTTTGCAAGACAGAGGAACAGGAAATAGAAAGTTCTAACTACACTGAGCTCTTTTGCAGAAATCTTTATTGATGTTCTGTTAATAAGAGCAATTATGGTGAGGGTCTCTGAAGAAGCTTAATTAAGATGCATTGGTGGAGGAAGAGCACCACTACAATACCAATATATATTTGAAAGCATGCGGATGTAACCATCAAAATCTCAACTATAAGAAACTCTATAGGGCCGGGCATGTTGGTGCATGCCTATAATCCCAGCAGCTAGGTAGGATGAGGCAGAAGGATCTCAAGTTCAAAGCCAGCCTCAGCAAAAGCAAGGCACAGAGCAACACAGTGAAACCCTGACTCTAAATAAAACACAAAATAGGGCTAGAAGTGTTGGCTAAGTAGTTGAGTACCCCTGAGTTAAATCCCTTGAACCAAAAAAAAAAAATAAAAATAAAGAGAGAGAGAGAGAGAGAGAGAGAGAGAGAGAGAGAGAGAGAGAGAGAGAGAGAAAACTCTAGGAAAGGCAGCAGAACACATCAGACACTAGTATGGCAATATGTAAAACAGTGGATGTGTAATTGATGTGATTCTGCAATCTGTATAAGGGGTAAAAATGTGAGTTCATAACCCACTTGAATCAAATGTATGAAATATGATATGTCAAGAACTATGTAATGTTTTCAACAACCAATAATAAAAATTAAAAAAAAAACTCTCGAGTTTCTCTAGCAAACACAATCTCTAGCAAATAAAGGAAAACATCACAGCTGGAGAGCCTGTAGATCAAGAGAAATTAAAAGACATTTTATGTACCATACAGATCTTGTTTAAATGCTGATTTGAACAAAAAAAATTAAAACAATTATGGGATATTTTGGAAATTGAATATTGAATGGACATTGAATGATGTTAAAGAATTATGATTAGCTTTAAAAATATGATGCTGTGTAGTGGCTGTGTTTTTAAAAGTCTTTCAAAAAATGGAGTCAATTTTCCTAATTTGCAGATTCTGTGTTTGTGAATTTACCTATGTTCTAAAATTTATTTCTAACTCCAAAATCAATACTTTGCAGCCATTTATGGTCACTTGCAGGCATGTGCATGCAGAGTGGTAGAACATTTGAGTTGACAACCATACATATTCCAGCTCAGCTCAAACAAAGCAGTGCTCTGACTTCTTGTCTCAGCTGTCTGTAACAAGTGTCCCTTTCATGGTTTACTTAGTGTCCCCTTCTTGAGTTTTTGTTCTGGTGATTTCATTGTTTACAACGACCCCTAGTGCAGTGCTTAAGTGCTGTCTCCTGTTCTAAGCTGTGATGTGCCTTTGTGGAGGAAATATGTGTGTTAAATAAACCTTATTTAGACGTGAGTCAAAATGCTGTTGACCGCGAGCTCAAAGGTAAGAAATCAGCAATATATTGTTTTTAAAGAGAAACACACATTGAACAGGATTATGTATTGACTGGTTTAGGAAAATGTGCTGAGAAGGCTCGCAGAAACCTAACCCTACATGTCCTCTAGGAGCAGAGATTCAATATTCACTAATTCATTGTGTGCAGTACTTTACAGAACATAACCACTGTGAATAATGAAAACCAACTGTAATCTGAAATATTTACTTGTGAAATCCTATTGTGTTAGAAAACTGCTTCCAAATAAGATGGACAGGTTCAGGATGGCCAAGGTTGATGACTGCTAATGCAGAGTAAGGGGCACATGGGGCTTAATTATGCTATTATCTCTACTTCTTTATATCTTTTCACAACAAATTTTCACAACAAAAAGTTTTAATTTTGGGGGAAAAAAGAATTTTGCTTAAGTCTCTTCTATTTCAAGGTTTATATTACATTTCTAGCATTAACTAATATTACAAATGGGCCTATTCTTTCCTGTGTATGATCTCTTCCATTTAATTCTATTTCAGTCTAAAGGTAGATCATGATTTATATGATCATTTATAATATCTACCTCCAAAAAGAACAAAGCTCAAATCATGCTATCCATTTACTCAGAAATATCTAGTGAGCATCCATTCTGTACAAAAATACCTTGGCCCCTGGTCCTTCAGCCTGGAGAGCTGCCCAAAGGTCAGTTCCACCTCTGCTGCCCCAGCTGGATGAGCCAAATCTCAGGCTGAAGCAGCTTGGTCTACCTCCTTGAACTTTATTCATCTCTTAGTTTCTGCCCTTTGTTTCCTCAGTATCTTGTTATGTCTTTGCTGCACATCTTTTAGTTGTCTTTCAGTGAAAGAAAGTCCCAGAACTGAACACCAAAAGGCTCACATCAAGGTTTTAGGGCTTTTAAATCAAGCCCAAATCTCCCTCAGGGACATGGTGATCATGTTACCATATGGGGGTTAGAGAAGGTATTTCCAAAGATAATAAGACCTCTACTCAGACCTTCTATGTTCTTGACTTGTTGTGGAAAAGAACTTAAAAATAAGTGAAGTCTCAGTAGCAAAGAAGGAAATTTATTACAGAAATTTAAGTATACATTCTCAGGGTGTGGGCTTTGAATATATTCCCCCAAATCACAAATAAACACAACAGCAAATAGTGGATACTTAATGGCTGCAAGTGATTAAGCACAAACATTGAGTAAACATTGGCTGAACACTAAGACATGCTTTTTGGGGGTCTTGGGTCCTTCTTTTAAAGGAAGCTTTTGTGGGCATGGGAAGGCATGTGAGCTTCGGGAACTCAATTTTTTTTTAATTTTATTTTTTTATTGGTTGTTCACAACATTACAAAGCTCTTGACATATCATACTTCATACATTAGATTGAAGTGGGTTATGAACCCCCAATTTTACCCCAAATGCAGATTGCAGAATCACGTCGGTTACACATCACAATTTTACATAATGCCCTATTAGTAATTGTTGTATTCTGCTACCTTTCCTATCCCCTACTATCCCCCCTCCCCTCCCCTCCCATCTTCTCTCTCTACCCCATCTACTGTAATTCATTTCTCTCCTTGTTTATTTCAGGAACTCAATTTTTTGATGATGGATCTCAAGACGTTTACAGTGGTCTGGTCTGCTTCAGGATCTTCTAGATCGACACTCTCTTCTCTGATTAATAGGTAAAGTCTGGATTATATCCAAATGATAGGTTTCTTATAATACATCTCACTTTTGGTTGTCTAATCTAGAAAGACACTGTAAGTCAGCTAACAGTGCACATAAGCATTAAAGCAGGGCAATTTTCACAGATGAGGGAAATGGCAGTAACTTTAAGACTTACAGATTTCTCAAGAATTTGGGAGTGACAGGCCAGGAAGAAGGGCAGGACTCGGAAGTAAAAGTATTAGTAACTCCATTCATGGGGCTTTTATATTTAAGCTGAAGATTTTCTTTCCATTCATTTTCTCTCCTTTCTACCCATCTATTATTTCTTCTATACAACCTCAATCATAGTGCACTTTAATAAGATTTCACATCTCTAGTAGTGTAATGGCCGAGTGTCTACATAAGGCTTTAATAACATGCAGAAGATAACAGAGAAGGCAGCCCTGTCTATCCACTCACACCCAACTGAATGTTAGACCTTGAAAATGCAAAAAAAAGTAAAAGCTAGACCACATTTGTAAACTTCCAAAACTTTGAATATATTCCCCCAAATCACAAATAAACACAACAGCAAATAGTGGATACTTAATGGCTGCAAGTGTTTAAGCACAAACATTGAGTAAACATTGGCTGAACACTAAGCTACACTGATCTGCCAGCAATCCAAAGGGATTAAAATTAAAATTAAAAACAGAAGAAAACAACTGAGCATAAAAATTAAAATTAAAAACAGGAGAAAACAACTGAGTATAAAAATCATCAATGGCACACTGCGGAAGGAAGAGAATCCATAGAATTAAAGTATACAAAAGCCCTAAATAAACAGCAACAACCCCTGGTGGTGGTGGTAGAGGAATCCGGATCCAGACTTATTTTAATATATTATTTAAGATGTTACATTTTCAACAAAATATGCAAACAAAGGAAAATATGTGACCAATACAGAAGAAACAAGAGTCAGTAAAAACATTTCTGAGAGGGTCCACATGTTGAATTCAGGAGATCAACGCTTCAAAACAGCTAGTATATATTTAAGGAAGTAAAAAAAAAACTGTCTAAAGAATTAAATGAAAGCATGACATTAATAGCTTAACAGAGAATAGCAATAAAGAGACATACATGAAACTCACATGTTTCTTATTTTTGTATTTTAGTAGGTTTTAAAATCAGAACTGAATTTGATTTCCATAGGAGAGAAGTACTTTTTGGGGAGTGGGGTACTGGGATTGGCTTAGGGGCACTCGACCACTGAGCCACATCCCCAGCCCTATTTTATATTTTATTTAGAGACAGGGTCTCACTGAATTGTTTAGTGCCTCACTTTTGCTGAAGCTGGCTTTGAACTCATGATCCTCCTGCCTCAGTCTCTTGAGCTGCTAGGATTACAGATGTGCGCCACTGTGTCTGGCCGGGGAGAAGTACTTTTTATAAGGATATTCTTACTCACTCTAAGGTTGATCACAGTAATAGATGATTTTACAGAATATTTAAATAGAATGTAAAAAGAAACATTTTTTTCCTGGACTGTGGAAAGATTATTGGCTGTTCATCCACATGGACATGCCTGGAAAAAGCTGTTGCTTCTTGTTACCTGTGTCTAACACAACAGTTTCAGGCTCATCATGAGGATTCTGAGAACCAAGTGTCAAAGGGTAATTAAGTTTTTTATTCAAAAAATGTGTACTCTGTTTCTGGCACTGTACTAGGAATTGGGGATTGAAAGAGAATAAAAAATCATCTGAAATGCCAAAAAGAAGAGCGAGAGAGAGAGAGAGAGAGAGAGAGAGAGAGAGAGAGAGAGAGAGAGAACATACATTATAAAGAATAAATGGAAATTCTGGAGTTGAAAATACAATAAGAAAAATGAAAAATTCACTAGAGGTACTCAGCAACAGATTTGAAGAGGCAGAGGAAAGAACAGCAAATTTAAAAACAGATTAAGAGGTCTGGGAACGTAGTTTGTGGTAGAGCAATTATCCAGCATACACAAAGCCGTGGGTTCCATATGCAGCACTAACCAAAAAAAAAAAAAATTAATAATGATTAATCAAAACCACACTCAGAACAACTAAGTCAGGCAAAGCCAATTTAGTGCGGCTGAGCAACACACATATATACATTATATACACATACACATATATATATATATACACATTTTATATATATAAAATTATTCATGAGGGATAGCTGACTTAGGCGTTTTTCAGCAATGCAGTGAAATGCAGTGCAGATTTCAGATCATCCAAGGACTACAGACTGGCCCTATGTTAAGCTCTACAACCTCCGCATCTCTGTTCCCTACCTTATCTCTCACCTAAAGGGCCCTCTCTGCTTTTTTTCCAACCTCTCTTTACTATTCAGATACAGCTACTTGAAACTCAACAACCTAAGTACCAAAAAGAATTACATAAGACCTATCACAGTAACATGCATGGAGCTTTTGTTGCCCCACACATCCCAATACCACAAAACATAGCATGTGCCTGTGTGCTAACACCACCAGATCAACAAACATGGCATTTGAAGCAATTCACAGTCACATCGAATATTTTAACCCTCAATCAGGAAATTTGTCCTCTGTGAAAAACTAATGGGATGAGGGAATCCTGCAAATAATATTAGTTCATTTTCACTTCTACATATTTTATTTCACTTCCATCTCAAGCACAAAAGAAAATAATCAAGCACTTCTCCAATTACCTGTTGTGTAAGACTGCGGAATGGCCAAATCTATTGACATCATGGTGGAGATTAGGTCTGGGAAGCACTGACCAGCGGTCACAAGCTAGAAGCAAGAAAAACACATTTCAGAGAGGACTGCCATTCATAATCAACAGGAACTGACAGTCTTCAAGAAGAAGACTGTAACACACACACAGCTTTGTAAAACATGCCTCTCAACTATTAGTCATGCTATGATTGCTGGGTAAAAACCAGCAGCAGTGGAGCAGTAGGGCACAAAAGAAAGATGGGTCACATGGCAATTCCAATTAGCATCTGACATTTATGACATCACTCACCCTGCTGTCCATCAGTTTTACACACTGGAATGTTTATTTTTGTTTTTGGTTTTGGTTTTTGCCATGCTGGGTATCCAACCCACTGCCGTGTCCATCATGATAGGCAAGCACTCTACCACTAGACTACATCTCTGGCCCCCAAGAATGTTTTTTTAACTTAAGCAAATTTTATATTCTACAAAGCTTAAGTGAGCATACTCTGTGAGTTCCACAATTGTTTTCTACTCCTTCCCATATTGATCTGCCCAAACTTAGTAGCTACCATAGAAAAATGCAAGTGGAAATTAAAATTTCAAAAATTAAACTTTATTTAAAAATGTAAAGCCCTTTCCTAGATCTCCTGAGCCTCCTTTGCCCTGACCTATGCTAGCAACGTCCCTCTGACTGAACACCAAGGGTGCTCCTGCACCACCCCACCCACAAGCTCACTGCCTCACTCTCGGGGACACTGCCCAAGAAGAGCTTCTTCAACCTTGACCCAAACCTACCCGGTCTTCTCCACCCCATCTTCCTCAACATGGAGAACAGAGGCCACAACTGACCCCAGCTTCCTGCCGACCCACCTTACTTCCTTCCCCCAAACCAGTGGGGCAGATCCCTTCCTCTTCTCTGACTTCAAAGGTCCCTTCCTTGATTCCACAGTGTGTACCCGCTTTCCTTCAGGACTCCATGCCATCTTTGGCCTTCACCACAGCATTTAAATATGCCCAAGGCCAGATATCTCAATTCATCCTCTGTTGTGGTGTAAACTAATTAGTAAAATCAGTAAGAGTGTAAGATATAGGTTATAGATTAGTAAAAAATAGAGATTATAGATCTAAGATTTTGAGAAATGAGATAAGACAATTATAAAGCGAGAACTGTCATGGACAGGCCTCAGACTCCATTTTGCTGCCTTCTATTAAAAAAAAACTGTTACAAGAGCTGTTTCTGAGAAACTGAAATGAAAGTTGTTTTCTGATTTAAAAAAAATTATTTTCTGTGCTTTGTACCCCACAAAATGTAAGTAGATTCTTGCCCCCACTAACCCCTTGCTTGAACTCAGGATATGGTTGTCCAAACCCTGCTTGGACCCAAGATGCGGTTGTCCAAGTTGCTCAAGCTAACTGCTTTTATTTTAAGCCTCTGTAACTTGCTTGCTTGCTAACTGGAAAATTCCAGTCCTGCTTAGGGCTCTGAGGTCCTGCTTTAACTACTATTTTAGTTTCTGTGATTGGCTTATTCACATGATGCCAAGAAAAGTCCCTGAGCTATAGTTTTCATCCTTAAATTCTCAAGAAATAGGTCCTGAAATTGCTGTTGTTCTCCCACAGAGCTTCAGTCTCTATGGGTGAGTGACAGTCCCTGGCCAGGTAGTTCTCTTTGATTTGAATTTCGACTTAAGAGTGTTTTCTGAAGCGGCTCCTCATAACATTCCCGAAAATTAACATTTAAGCAATTAACAACAGTGACTTACAGAAGAACTATATGTAGAAGTAATGCTTTCTAACAAATGTGTAACTTTAGTCAAATAAATACAAAACTACCATTTGGACCTCTTTCAAGTGGCCTGGCCATTTGAACTAGTGATATTTTCAGTTTCTTTTTAAAATGTTGCTTTTATATACAAAAACATTTCTGAAGAGAAAAATGGCTCTGGGAAACTTACCAATGTCATAAGCCATAAAGTCTGAAGAGAAGCATTTGGCACCATGGCTCATGGATGTATCATTGTGTGTATTTCCTCCAAACACCAGCATGGTTCCACTCACTATCACAGCTGTGTGCAAGTAACGGAAAAATCGGCTGTCCTTAAGAATGGTCCTTTGAGTTTATTGAAAAATAATAAATATAAGGTTAGTTTTTTAAGAATAGTTATTTATCTGCTAATGCAAACTCAGCCACTTTATTAGCTTCAAACCCAAATGTGCAAAAACCTTCAGACTTTTCCTTACATGAAGTCTAGACATGTAAAATCCTATGAGAATCTTGGCAAAAGATATTAACACCCTTAAAATGTTCATAACATAGGAAGCTATAATGCTGTTTTCTGGGAAGAAATCATATGAAACACAGAGAGACACTTATGCACGATACTTTACTAACAAGACAAAAGCTAGAAATAAAAACTTCCAATCACACAGGCTCAGTATACTCACAAGATGGAGTATTACAGAGCTAATAAAAATGATGATTTTTATGCCAGACTGAATGTAAAACCATATTTATGGGAATGGTCTTTCAGATATGTGATGAAATACCAAAAAAGGGAAAACATTGCTTTAAAATTACATTATTTCATAACTCAAATTAGCTTTATATTTGTTAAAATGAGCATACATTTTACAGGCTGATCTGTAATTCAGCATGAGGAGAGCTCTATCAATTAGGTATGAGAGCATCCTGTTTGATGATAATATTGGATTATGCCAATTACTGACCTCAGGGGTGACACTTTGATTACCAAGACAAGGTTCAAAAATGGATATATCTTCCTGGAGGTACAGCTCAGTGGCAGAGCACTTGCCTTGTATGTGTGAAGCTCTAGGTTCCATCTCAAACACCACCAAAAAAAAAAAAAAAAGGGAATATAGTCTACTTAATTATAAGTGTGTGTACAAACTCAACTACTGCTTTATTCCTTAGGATTCCGAAGGGAAAAAAATTACAGTAGGGTTGAGTGTATGAAAACTGAAAATCAACCCAAGAATGCCAAGTAGTTTCTAACCACTGTATTACAGAACGTAGGATAATTCAACAAAATAAATGCAGCTAATTTATTACCCTATGCTTTTTCCTAATTTCTTTATATATAACACTGAACAGACTTATACACCAGGCCTGAAAACAAAAACAAAACAAACAAAAAAAAACCCAGCAAAATGTTTTCCCAACAATTGCATCTAGAGAATTCACAGTTTAAAGCAAAAGCTCCAAAAAAAAAAAAGCACCCACCACATCTGGGTGCCCACATCGTATCTGTAGAGGTCATCTGCGAGCCTGTATTTAACAGCACTGAAAACCTTGTAACCGCCGTGGACATACAGGGCTTTGGTCCTGTGATCATAAACACTGCTGTGGCCATAACCCCCTTGCACAAGGGCACCCTGGGTGTGCAAAATACTCCAGGTGTTCCTCTCTGGAAAGGGAAAAACAGTCAAAAGCATGCAGGTTCCCCTTCTCTAATATTCAACATCAAAATATCTCAAGGATGGAGAAGGGATTTCACAAGAGCTGATGCATATAATTTCATCCTTTTATCTTAAAAAAAAAATCCACCCAAAACTTGTAACAAACCCATATGGCCAAACTCCAATCTGTTAAGTGTTCTGATGTTCTAACATGCTATACAGGAAAAGAATTTCATTAAACTGATCCAGATTCCAGCCATATCAATGTTTATAACATCTCATTTCACAATAACTAAGCTATGGAGCCAAACTAGGTATATATACATAATGGAGTATTACTTAGCCATAAAGAAGAAAGACTTTATGATATTTGCAAGTAAATGGATGGATCTGGAGACTATTATGCTAAGTAAAATAAGCCAGTTCCCAAAAACCAAAGGTCAAATGTTTTTGCTGATATATGGAAGCTAACCCACAATAACAAGGGAGAGGGGAAGAATTGATAATAGACAAAGGGGAATGAAGAAAAAGGATAGGAAAAAGAAGACAGGGGTATGAATCCAAAATAATTCTCCTATTCATATATAGGTACATATATGAATATACCACAGTAAATCCCACCATCATGTACATCCATAAGAATGGGGTCCAAGCCGGGAATGGTGGCATATGCCTGTAATCTCAGTGGCTGAGGAGGCTGAGGCAGGAGGATCACGAGTTCAAAGCCAGCCTCAGCAAAAGTGAGCTGCTACATAACTCAGTGAGACCCTGTCTCTAAATAAAATACTAAATAGGGCTGGGGATGTGGTTCAGTGGTTGAGTGTCCCTGAGTTCAATCCTTGGTGCCCTCCCCGAAAAAAGAATGGGGTCCTAATTAGAATAAGACACATTCTATGTTTGTATAATTATATCAAAATGAATTCTACTATCATATATAACTAAAAAGAACCTATAAAAAATAAGAATAAACAAAAAGCTTGGAAAGAGACAAAAGAGAATAAATTGGCTATAAATGCAGGGGTTTAAAACTGTTTTAAAATAAAAGACTCATATTCCCCTCAAGTGAGAATTTAATTCCCTATGATCTTTAGTAATCAGTATACAGATGTACTTTATAGGCCTACTATCTCAAAATATAAATTATAGCTGATACATCTACTGTACAACAACAGATAAAACAAAATTTAACCAAAGGAAAGATTATGTATTAAAGGAAATTCATGCTCCATTAAATCAACCACTAAAGGGCCACCCAAATTTTTCCATAGCAGTTGTAGTTTGAACTACTTTTATTTATTTTAACACCCTTAGTATTCAGTACCTCCTTTATCTCCTCGAAAATTGACAGTAGAAAGGGGCATCAATAACCTGAATTTTACTGTTTATACATCCATGTTATCTACATTTCAAAATGAAGAACTGGATCTAGGTTAGCTTGAATCTTGTTTAACATCCTAACAATGAAAGGAGAGGTTTTTAAGTTGATGTTTAAAACATGTCCACTGGAAAAAATATACCTACCCAAGTCATATTCCTGCACATTGCTTATATATCCATAGAGAGGGCAGTGACCAAAGATGACCAGCATGACCACCCGGCCACTCTTCAGTGTTACAATGTGTGCTGAGTGTCCAACCACTGCATACTGTTCCTTTGCCTTTGGGGTCAACAATACCCATGATTCGTTATGAATATGAAACACTCTCAACTCATTGGTCACATTGCCTGTTGAATCAATTTTTCCTCCATACATGTAAATTTTATCCTAGAGGAAAAAACATAAACAGGATTTAAAAAACATTAAAAATTCAAATCTGAGGGGCTGGGATGTGGCTCAGGAGGTAATGTGCTCGCCTGGCATGCGCGGGGCGCTGGGTTCGATCCTCAGGACCACATAAAAATAAAAAAAAAAATAAAGGTGTTGTTTCCACCGAAAACTAAAAAATAAATATTAAAAAATTCTTTCTCTCTCTCTAAAAAAACTAAAAAAACAAAAAACAAAAAAAAATTCAAATCTGAGAACAAAAAATGACCAGTTCAAAAACATCAATAATGTTCTCAGCTTAAAAATTATTAATGGGCCATTCCATGAATAATTAGGAAGAGGATGCAAAAAGGAACAAAAATAAGCAAATCATATTTTATGTCTCTAAAACTTTGTCATTTTCTTGGGCTTGCTTATATGAGATCTTTTACATAATAAAATAACTTGAAAAAATAAAGTTGCTTCATCCTAACACATACCTCCAAAAATGGGAGGTGAAAATTATTATTTAGTTGCTTGACAATTCTTGGATAAACCTGGAATGGCATAAATGCTATTCAATACTTTTTAATCTACAGTTCTAACCACTTGGTATCACAATCAATAATATCTCAGTATGGTTAGATCCATTAAAATCTCTTGGGTTCAAGAAGTTGCAGCTTCAATTCCACTTACAACTTAGCCAATCAAATAACTCCCACCGCCAAAAGAAAGTCTGCCCCAATTAAAAAAACAACATTCAATAGCTTTTCAACTGCATAATACATAAATTAACTGAGGAAGAGTCGAGTTTCAGGCTTAGTACAGAGTGCGGGTATTTTTACCTGATATAAAGCCAAAGAATGACCATATCTAACAACCACATTGTTCACAGAATGGTTTAGTGAAAGCCATTCCCTAGAAGCAAGGTCATACCTACAAAACAAACAGATCAAATTTTTATCCAAATGAAAAAACAGAATATCTTGTACTCTTTTATTTGTAACAATCCAGTTTTGAGATGTTCATTAAATCAAGGACACAGGGAGGCGCCTGTTACCCTGGCAAACACTACTGACACCTGAGCCCACTAGGTATCTGAAAATTCAGGAAGGGACGGTGGACTACGTAGCACTGGGACAAGAAGGAAATAAAAGTCTGGTGGAAGCTTCTAATGCCTCTTCTGAAAATCTCTTCTGTAGTCTAAATCACTGGAAGATTGCATCATACTAAAGGGACTTAAACTTAATTTATTACAATAACTTTTCCTTCAATCCATCATAAAAAACTGAAGATAAATAAAAGGAAATTACTAGAAAATTTCCCTTTTCTTTCATCTAATTGATTTTAGTCATACCATACTTTTAAGGAAGGCTGAATATATTATAGCATTTCAATTATACTATAAATTTACATACTGATCTTTTGAAATACAAACATGCCAAAATGAAAATAATTTAATACTCTTGCCATACAATTTATACTTACCCTTGCATTACTGAATAATCATATTCAACATCTTAACATATTTAATTTTGAGTATTTTGTTTGTTTTCAAGAAAAATATCACTGAGTTGCTATTATAAATCATACACATTCATTATGAAGACAACAGCTAAAAGTTTAAAACACAACCCCACATTCTATTACCTAGAAATAAATATTATTAACAGTGAGTAAACAACATTCCAGTTATCTTTCTATGCACATAAATAGGGGGAAAAAGATTAACAAAAAAAATTTTATATACAGGGATAAATCCTTAGATGATACTTTTAAAATGTTGATTTTTTTTTTTTTTTGCACAGCGGGAGGCAACATTGTATGAGATGGGGGTGGTACTGGGAAGTGAATCCAGGATCATTCTACTAATAAGCTACATCCACAGCCCCCTCTTTTTTAATATTTTTAGTTGTAGATGTGCTGAGGGCCATTATTGCCAAGTAGGAATGACGCATCAATATTTCCTTGCCAGCGTACCCCATGTTAAATGGACTTGCCTTGGAAATTTGCTGTGACCTTGCATGTGTGTTTGAGAAAGGTGACCCTGCTCAATGACCAGGGTGGATCCAGGATTAGGGTGTATCCTGCAGTTTGAGGAAGTATCCCGCTCCTTGGGTTAAGGGCGTTCCCAGTTTAAGACTATAGGTTTTAGGGAAGTTAGATGTTGAGGATTATTGCTGCTGGAAATAGGGCGTTCCTGCTACCTGAGCTCCCTTTGAGTTCTCCTGAGATTCAGAGAGTATTTTTGGGAAGAAAGCCTCGTGGAGTAGGAATTGGGTGGCAGCAGAACTGGGATTGCCCCAGAGCGTGTGTGGAGGCCGATGTGAGTTCGGGAATAAAGAATTGCTGTTTGAATCTACAAAGCTGTGTGGTGGCTCGTGATTCTGTGCCCAGCCAAGACTGCGGCATAGATGGACACAATACTTTTGTTTATTTAGTTGTTGTTGTTTTTAATGTGATGCTGGGAATCAAACCCAGGGGCTCATGCATGCTAAGCAAACGCTCTACCACCAAGCCACAAACCCAGCCCCATCCACAGCCCTTTTTAAAATTTTACTTTGAAACAGGATCTTGCTAACTTGCCCAGGCTAGTCTCAAACCTGTTACCCTCCTGCCTCAGCCTCCAAAGTAGCTGGGATTACAGGTATGTGGCACCCCCACACAGCTAAAAGTATTAATTTTAACTTTTCTAGAATTAACAGCCAAAAAAAAAAAAAAAAAGAAAGAAAGAAAATACAAAGGTCTTGTTGTACTTTAAGTAAATGTTTCTTTTCTCTGAGAGTATACCTGGATAATCCAACTTTTTAAAAAATTATCAAAAACATTCCTTTTTTAAAAAATACCTTTATTTTGTTTACTTATTTTTTTTAATGTGGTACTGAGGCTCGAACCCAGTGCCTTACACATGCTAGGCAAGTGCTCTACCACTGAGCCAAAACCCCAGCCCCTCAAAAACATTCTTAAAAGAAAATGTTAGAAAAATTCTATCATAACATCATAGCAAAAACAGCTATCAATTAAAAATGAATTAATAAATTAATTAATAAATTAATAAATCATATCTATATAACCAAATAAACTCAAGCAATATATAGCAACATAAATCTCAAAGAATGTTAAGCTAAATAAAGGACAAAAATGCAGAATATTGTTTTTAGTTTTTCCCCCAGTACTAGGAATTGAACTCAGAAGCACTTGATCACTGAGCTAACACTCCTAGGCCTTTTTTATCCATGTTTTTCAAAATCAGTATGTTATAGTTGTACATATCAATGGGTATCTTGTTGCGTATTCATACATGCACACAATGTAACAATATAATTTGGCCAGTATCACTCCCCAGCACTTCTTTCCTTCCTTCCCATCTCCCACCCCCTTGGTTCCTTTCTTCTACTGAAGTCCCTTTGATTTTCATGAGATTGCTCCCATCTTTCTTGTCCTTTTCCTCTCTAGCTTCTGCTTATGAGAGAAAATATACCACCCTTGACCTTCTGAGTTTGACTTATTTCTCTTATCATGATAGTGGTATCTAGTTCCATCCATTTCTCTGCAAATGACAAAATTTCATTCTTCTCTATGGCTGAATAAAACTCCATTGTGTATATATCCCACATTTTCTTTATCCATTCTTCTGTTGATGGACACCTAGGCTGGTTCCATAGTTTGGCTATCATGAATTGTGCTGCTATAAAAATGGGTATGCACATATCACTGTAGTGTAATTACTGTAATTCTTTAATAAAAATACTGAGGAGTGTATAACTGTGTTATTTGGTGGTTCCACGACTACTCTTTTGAGGAATCAATAGATTTCCATAGTGGTAGTATTAATTTGCAATCCTACCAACAGTATAATGTTCCTTTTCCCCCACATCCTTTCTAGACTTTTATTCTTGATGTCTGCCATTCTGACTGGTATAAAATGAAATCTCAGTGTAGTTTTGATTTACATTCTCTAATTACTAATAATGTTGAACATTTCTTTATATATTTGTTGGCCATTTGTATTTCTTCTTTTGAGCAATGTCTGTTTAATTCATTTTCCCATTTATTAATTGTATTATTTTTGGTGTAAAGTTTTTAAAGTTTTTTAATATACTTTAGAGATACTTATCCAGCAAAGATTTTCCCTATTCTGTACGTTCCCATTACACTCCTAATTGTTTCCTTTGCTGTGCAGCTTTTTAATTTGATGCCATCCCATTATTAACTCCTGGCATTATTTCCTGAGCTTTATGGGTATCGAGAAGTCATTACCTATGCCTATGTGTTGGAGTGCTGACCCTATGTTTTCTTGTAGAAGTTGTATAGTTTCTGGTCTAACTCCCAGATTTTTGACTCATTGTGAGCTGATTTTTATGCAAGGTGAAAGATAAGGTCTAGTTTCATTCTTCTATATATGGATAACCAGTTTACCCAACACCATTGGTTAAAAAGGCTGTCTTTTCTCCAATGTATCTTTTTGGCACTTTTGTCAAGAAATGACTACAGATGTGTGGGTTTGTCTCTGTGTCTGTTTGTATGCCAGTACCATGCAGTTTTTGTTACTATAGCTCTGTAGTATAATTTGAAGACAGGTACTCTGATGACTCCAGCATGGCTTTTTTTGTCTTAAAATTGTTTTGGCTATTCTGGGTCTTTTTTTCTTCCAAATGAATTTTAGGACTGTTCTTTCTATCTCTGTGAAGAATGCCATTGGTATTTTGATGAGGATTGCACTGAATCAGTATACTGCTTGTGGTAGTATAGTCCCAGGCCTTTTTATTATTTCAAAACAGGGTCTCACAAAAGTTGCTGAGACTGGCCTTAAACTTACAATTCTTCTGCTTCAGCCTCCTGAGTAGCTGGGATTACACCTTTGCACCATCATACCCAGCCAAAATGTTGTTTTTTATGAAGACTACAACCAGAAAATATAGTAATACAACTTTTTTATTGGGGGGTGGGTACCAGGGATTAAACTCAGGGGCACTTGACCACTAAGCCACATCTCCAGCCCTATTTTGTATTTTATTTAGAGACAAGGTCTCACTGAGTTGCTTAGAGCCTCACTAAGTTGCTGAGGCTGGCTGTGAACTTGAAATCCTCCTGCCTCAGTCTCCCAAGCTGCTGAGATTACAGACATATGCCACTGTGCCTGGCTTCCAACATATTTTTAAGAGATGCAGGTGAACAACTGAAACCAAAATCAGGACACTACCTCTGGTACTTGAGAAGAACATACCAGAATCCTCAATTGTATTCACAATGTTTTATTTCCCAGTATAAGTGCTAAATGCATTAGTATTCATTATATTTTATCTAAACTTTTCCTTTTCTCTAAAATATTTTATACATAGGGCATTATGTAAAATTGTGGATGTGTAACCGACGTGATTCTGCAATCTGCATTTGGGGTAAAATTGGGGGTTCATAACCCACTTCAATTTAATGTATGAAATATGATATGTCAAGAGCTTTGTAATGTTGTGAACAACCAAAAAAAAAAAAGAAAAATAAATATTTTATACAAGATCTGAAGCAAATATAACAACATGGTGACATCTACTAAATGCAAATAACACATCAATTAGTATTAGCTATTTACTTTATATATTTTTGGAATAGTCCATTTTTTAAAAATACATGAAAAATTATTTAAGCTTTAGTGTTATTTAATCATTATCCATTAAGTAGCTAATTATTTAGTTTTATTAATTAATTATTTTATTAACTAATGTTGTTTGCTCAAGTTTTAAATGTATACACAATTTACTTTTGGGCACTCTACTAACTTCCTGCTTTGAAAGTTGAAAATCTTAGCATTAACATTTCTAATCCCATTTCTTCTCCCTATTTTTGTTACATTGACACTAAATGTTCATAACATTCACATTCCATTCTATAATTCCATAGATATTTACTACAGAATCTGCGCCTGAGCTCAGGCAATCTTCTCGCAGTCATTCTACCATGACTTCTCCTTGAGCTCTTTAATACTTAATTGGCTGATTTCACAACCAAGTAGTATTTTGTAAAAGCAACAGTCATCAGGGCTGGAACTATAGTTCAGTGGTAGAGTGCTTGTCTAGCATGTGTGAGGTACTGGGTTTGATCCTCAGCACTACATAAAAATAAATATTTTTTTTTAAAGAAAGAAAGAAAAAGCTTGTTTTCTATAAAAATGTATGCATTTTTTAAACCAAGAAAAACATTTAAAGGAAACAAGAAATATGCTTTCAAATAGTGTTAAGGGGAGAATATTAAATAGGTGTGATGCAAGTTCCATCTAATTTTCAGATTTGGGGGTAAGGAGATCATCTTTTTGGTATAAGATGCTAAAAGTAACTCAGAAAAGAATCCCACTCCTGCTGGGGTTGTGGCTCAGTGGTAGAGAACTTGCTTTGCATGCGTGAGGCCCTGGGTTCAGTCCCTAGCACCACATAAAAACAAACAAAATAAAAATAAAGATATTGTGATCATCTACAACTAAAAAATATATATATTAAAAAAAAAAAAGAACCCCACTCCTCAATCTACCATTCCTCATTTTACACAGAGGAAACAATCTCAGAGACTGACAGTTGCTCAACTAGGTGGAATAAATTTCCTGTTAACAACAAGAGAAAAAATAGCAATAGTTCAGTGTATTTTCCACATATCCTTTCACAAATTTTTGGTGAGTTATTCTTCTAAGTTGCGAAAGGTTATTTCACTATAATACTTTTATTAGTCATTAAATTTAATTAAAAAGACTCAAGAGAAGGAAAAAAATTGATTACATTTTCCAGCATATTTGCTCTTTTCATTCTGTTCTGTTCCTGAGCTTTTGAGACTCCATCAGCAAAGATAAGCCATCAGCAAAGATAAGCCAGCACTACCACAATTAACATGGGGTGCGCTGGCAAGGAAATTGCATCACTGGTGACACCATCAGCAAAGATATGCCAGCAGTACCATAATTCGCTGCATCAGACGATATTTCACAATGCATGCAACTGATATATAGTCCAGGCAAGTTCTGCAAGCAGTTCAAAGCGGAGGAGTCTATCAATATGTCCATTTCCTCCAAAAGTAAATCAAGTCCTTGATTGAGCATAACTTGTTGAGTTATATTCATTGATGCATCAGTTTATACAGTTACTGTGATAGCTATCATAGAAGCTGTAGTTTGGTTTTATCTTAGTCTTCACTGGCACTGGGATGGAGATGGGAATTCTGGCAATGATGCTAAAGAGACATTATCCTGAACAGAATTATTAAATATAATGAAAAGGAAAGGTGAAAGTAAACAAACAGATCTGTTAACCTCCTTTAAAAACAATCCTTAACAGCTGTTTACCTAATTTAAATTAGTAAACAAACAGATCTGTTAACCACCTTTAAAAATAATCATTAACAGCTGTTTACCTAAATTAAACCATTTAAATCACGTGAATAAAAAAAATTCGGATCCATTTTTTCATGAGCACTCCTCATAAATGAAATATGGACGTATGTCCATACATACAGTCATACAACACAAAACAGAAATGTGCACACAACATACAACACATAAGACAATAGTAAATAAAGGCCTTGTAGCTATACCTAGGTGAAATCTCCATTGCAATGTTTAAAAACTCCACAGTCAAAAAATAAAACACAGTCAAAAAATAAAACTGATCAGAAAAACATTAACCTAGGTTTGTATGAGCTCAAAAAATAAAATAGAACTTTATGATGTGGGAAAAATGCAATAATAAAATAGATATTGAAAAAAAAAACACCTTGGTTAATCACTGTCGCAGATGTAAGAATAGCCAAGCTGGAGTTCTGGATATCAGCTGTTATGGATTTGAGTCAAATCATCTTCTTTTTCTGTAGAAATTGCTTTGGTTAGTCTCTCTGGAATCCAAATTGGCTGCTGTTCTCCCTGTGGAAAATCACAAACGGAACCCCGACTCCAGACAATAACTGGATCAGGACCCTTCCATTGTCCTGTTAGAATATCTTTCCAAAGTACCTTAGGCTTATGTACATTTTTTTTTTTTTTTTGGATACATGTCTTTCCGCAGCACTAAGTCCTGATGAATCCAAATTTAGAAAGTTTAGAGTAAAAAGGGTTATTTTAAGTTTATCTTTGGGAGATATATACCCCTTAAAGATCCTTTTAAATTTAAGTCTTTCAAAAGCATTCTGCCTTAGTTTTTTAGAATTACTTTAGTCCTTTAAATTTTTTGATGTTGTTTTAAACCAATTTCCTTCTATTTTAATGTTTTCTAAATTGGCTCTTGCCTATAAATTTTAACACCCTCATCTGAGACTTGTAATTTCTGCACCACCAAAAATTAAAATTGATGGGCTTTTTGAAAAAATTACTAATAATCTCCTTGTTCTTCTATTTTATCCAATATTTGACTTTAAAATTCTCTCTTCTACCTTTTTCTATCTTGAAGTCTGTATCTAATAGTCATCTTAGCCTTTTGCATTTTCTATCTGAAATACCTTTACTTGACATTTTCAACCATTTTCTATCTTATTTCTATCTTCTAGTTTTCTTCTAAGGTTTTTATATTTACCCTTAGTTGCTTTTTTCTCTCCTAGTTTTCTTTTGTTTCCTATTTTGTGGGTTTAAAATTCTTGTCTTTCTACGTCTTTTTTATCTCCCTATATATTTTTTATCTTTCTACATCTTCTCTCTTTTTTTTTACCCTTCTGTACTTCTGTTTTTAAAGTTTTCCACTTCAAATTTTTAATCTTCTTATCTAAATATCTTTTATCTTATTATCTTCCCATTTTCATGTTTTTTTTCCTCCATCATGAAGGCATCTTAACCACCTTCAATTTGACCTTTTAAAGCCTTTTGCAACTTATTTAGACATTTTACAACTTTCTACTTTACCACACAAAGATTATCTCATCTCCCTCTTTTTGATTTAATAAGTTTGATGAGTAAAGCAAACTTTTTTCCGCCATGAAGGTATCTCTACCACATTCAATTTAACCTTTTAAAGCCTTTCAATTATCATCTATACTGTACTTTTAAATGTACTTTTTCACCACCTACAGCTTCACTCTTTTAAAGGAGACTTAGATTCTGTTTAAATCGCTTTAATGTTAGTTTACATGGCTGCCCTTCAACCAAAGGCCTTTTTTTTTCTACATTAAGAAGCTTTGTCTCAATCTGCCATGTACAAATATCTTTTTCTTCTTTCTTCCTTTCTCAAGCTTTAAAATTAAGTCTAGTTTTCTCAAAATCTTTTTAAATGGCATTTTACAACTTTTTACTTTACCACACAGAGATTATCTCATCTAGAAACATTTCTTTCTTTTTTTAACCTTTATATCTAGTTTCCTCAAAATCTTTTTAAATGGCAATTTACAACTTTTTAACTTTACCACACAGAGATTATCTCATCTAGAAACATTTCTTTTTCCTTTAACCTTTTATATTAAAATATATCTCCACATCTTGAATCTTTTTATATCTCTTTTTTAACCATTAACCCTTTTTATAAATTCACATTCTGAAACAACCCTTATAAAATTTCTAATTTAGACAAATTACTCCACTTTAATAAGATGAAATAATTTCATGTTTTTTATGGTACTATAATACTGTAATTGAAACCCAACTGAAACTTCTTATACTTTTTGTACATAAATTACACATGATAGAATCTTAACTCTTAGTAACCTTGTTTTAGCAAAGACACAGACACAAAGCAATATTAAACCTTTTTTCCATTTACCAATTTATGAAAACACACATAATGTTTAAATATATTACCTTATGGAACTTAATAAGTAAAGAGTACTTGATTTTATATTTAGTGGTTGATATTTTAACACTTTAGCTTTCTAAATTAATCAGATGTCTGTAAAAACCAAGATCTTAGACAAGTATAGTAAACAGAACTAGCCATCTCTTTCTTGTTGAAGAAAAATCCTTCTACAGGATACCATGATGGTCCCAATGATATACTTAATAACTCGTCTTTAAAAAGCCATGGGCTACATTTTTGTATTGTATCAACATATGCCCTAATTGTTCTTGGTCTTACTGGGGTGCCTCCTTCCTCTAACAATCTCTCTTCCTCAGAGGCGAACAACTTCAAACCTTGAGTCAACCATTTTCCCCAGTTTGCCTGAGAAAGTTCTATGAACAGGCAACTTGAAATAAAAACAAAGTAAATCAAAACAAGAACACATTGTTTTTGAAATGGTCACCCATTTTTTTTCTCTCCTCAGGGGCAAGCAATTTCACTTACCTTCTCTTCAGATGTTCCCAGCACGGGCCGCCAAATGCCAATGTCTTGGCTTGGCACAGAATCATGAGCCACCACACACCTTGTAGATTCAAACAGCAATTCTTTATTCCCGAACTCACACCGGCCTCTACACACGTTCTGGGGAAATCCAAGTTCTGCTGCCCCCAATTCACCTACTCCACGAGGCTTTCTTTTCCCAAAATCCTTTCTGAATCTCACGAGAACTCAGTGGGAGCTCAGGCAGCAGGAACACCCTAATCCCAGCAGCAATAATCCTCAACCTCCAACTTCCCTAAAATCCCTATTGTCTTAAATCGGGAACGCCCTAAACTCAAGGAGCGGGATACTTCCTCAAACCTGATCAGCTCTAAACCCGGATCCGCCCTGGTCCTTGAGCAAGGTCACCTTACATGCAATGTCAACAGCGAAATTCTAAGGCAAGTCCATATAACATGGGGTATGCTGGCAAGGAAATTTCGATGCGTCATTCCTACTTGGCAATGGCCCTCACCCTCCCAGCTCTCCCGTAAGGGCCCCTCCCAGCTCTCCCGTGAGCGCGATAGCCAGACAGAGGGAATCAGAGGTGGCGCGGGACCCGCGGTGCGGAACTACCGCTCCCACCAGGGCTGACAGCTGAGGTCTCTTGAACCAGCTACTGGGGGCGTGGCTACCGGAGAGCAAGTAAAATTCGATGAGGATTCTCAGCCCCAAGCTCTACAAACTTAGGGTCTGAGGGAATGGCAAACTGGAAGAAGGTGCCCAGTTGTTCATGAAAACAGGGCTCCCGGGAGCAGCAGACCTGGCATGTAGCCAGTATTGTGGTGAGCGGCACCTGTGAGAGGGGCCTGGCTAGAGGAAAAGTGGGAAGTGACTAGACACAAGAGGAGGCCGTAGGCACTCAGGATTGGAGACTCGCCCAGTCTGGGAGGAGCTGCTGCACAGTGATTGGTTCCCGCGTATTGACAGGAGAAACTTGGCCTGGTGGGCACAGCGCCACCTACTGGAAGAGAGGTAAATCAAACTCTAAGACTGCATTTATTAGTTTTTTTTTTCTTTTTTCTTTTCTCTTTTTTTTTGATTTGGGTTTTTCTTTCATTTTCATTTTTCTTTCTTGTTGTTTTTTAAAATTTTTTTTTACAATTTTTAAAAATTTTTTTCTTCTAATTTTAATTTTAATTTTTTTTTAAATTTTTTTTCCTTTTTTAATTTCTTATTTTTTTCTTCTTTTGTCTTTTCATTTCTTTTCAATTATCTTATCCCCCCTTCCTTGAATTCTACCTGCTTACTCTCATTCTCTTTAGTGACTTCTTCCCTTCCCTTCTAATACCTTTCCTCCCAAGCATCAAATAAATTTATAGGAGTAAACAGTAACTCAGCAGTCAAACAGAACAAGAAGTAACATGAGCAGCTTCAAAAAGCAAGGAAGAAAAGGAGTACAAACAATGCAGGACAACCTAAATATTCAGGAGGACCTAGAGTCATCAGAAAAATGGTCATATAAAGGAACACCTTAGACAGATGGAATGGAACCTTCAAGAGGATACAAGACAGCAAATTCAAGCAGCGAAAGAACACATTGAGAATGAATTACATAAACAGATAAAAGAAGAAGTTAAGCATCTTTATCAGGAGATAGAGATTATAAAAAATAATCAAACAATAATTCTAGAAATGAAGGAAATGATAAACCAAATTAAAAACTCAATTGAGAGTATCACTAACAGAGTGGAGCAAGTAGAAGCCAGAACGTCAGAAAATGAAGACAAAATATATCATCTTGAAAACAGTCTCGACAACTCAGAAAGGCTGGTAAAAAATCACAAGAAAAACATCCAAGAGTTATGGGATAACATAAAAAAACCAAACTTACGAGTCATCGGGATAGAAGAAGGTACAGAGATTCAAACCAAGGGAATGAGTAACCTGCTGAATGAAATAATTACAGAAAACTTTCCAGAAATAAAAAAGGAAACAGATATACAAATTGAAGATGCATACAGGACACTGAGCACACAAAATCACAGTAGACCAACGCCAAGACACATTGTTATGAAGATATCCAATATACAGAACAAAGAGAAAATATTAAAAGCTACAAGAGAAAGGAGGCAGATTACATTCAGGGGTAAACCAATAAGGTTAACAACGGATTTTTTATCACAGACCCTGAAAGCAAGAAGGCAATGGCCCTCAGCAAAATGTGAAATTTTTCTAAAGAATATTTAGTCCCTAATTTAGCATCTACATTTCAAATAAATTTCCTTGTGGTTTTAATTCACTCACAGTATTGATCCCAGGAATCCCTAATAAAATTCAAAATCATATACTTTCTAATAATGACTTGACCATATCCAATGTAGGTATTTCAGTATCAAAAGTCCTACTTTATCAGCTTCTGGTGGGAAGACTACACAAAGAAATTATTAATTCAAATTGAAAAACCTAAAATGTAACAACTAGACCTAGGAGTGATAATAAAACAAACAAACAAACAACAACAAAAAACTACCCATCTTCTAGTAAAGCAAAGAACTCAACAGAGGTAAGACACAACAACAGATGTAAGGTCTGGCTTCTGCTACACTCTTTGCAAGTAGTTAAAAATTGGTACTCAAACATGCCAATTATTAACTATTTAGTATCACCAAACCCAACAGATGAATGCATGTAAACACACACATTTCCTTTTAAAATAAAAAGGTTCTGAGGAAGGAATAAGTATATAAACAAAGTCATCAAATCAACAACTGCCCTTAGTCCTTATGGAGTCCCCTAAAGCACCTTTAACAAGCTATTTCTCTAGATAATAACTTTAGGTGACTGCTTTAAGATTCTAATGCATAATCAATTTTCTCAGAACATGGAGAAAGTTTTAGGGGAAATAGCATTATTGTCAGCTCTTGTCCCATCTCCCAACTTGGTTCTATGCTGTGTCCTCTTATGGCTGAGACCAGGTTCTTAAAACTTTCATAAATGAACTGCAAAATGGAAAACCTCTCCACAATTCTAAGGAGACCACAACCACATAGGTGAGACATTAAAGATTTGTAGGAAACCGCATAAAGGGAGGAGAAAGCTTACATGACCCCTGATATATGATGAACATAAGTTGTACAGATGCTAAGAATAAGGTTAACGAATAATGTATGAAACTAGAAACAATTTGTGAACTGAAAGAAAAACAAGAGAAAGAAGCTCCTACCCTGCCATTCAGAGAAGCAGGAGCATCCTCTGACATCACTTGAATTGCAGATGCCTCGATGAGGAAAACCACAGTTGTTTGTACAGTAAGGAATGTCACACGCGTCACCTTTCCAGTTTTCAGAACATTCACACTCCACACTGCCACTGCTGTTGCTGGTCTTACATTCTCCTCAGCCTGAGCAATTATTCGGACACATGTCAAAACTATAAAGACAGTGAAAAAGCTAAGTCAACACAAACCAAGACGCCAATGAACTTGGCAGAACTTCCTCCTACACAAGGCTTAAGGATCTCCCTGTCTCTTCAGTTCATTCACAAGCATAAATGCAGTGTTTACCACTCAACCCAAAAAGGGTCCCTCCACACTGCACAGCTTGGGCATGTGAGCTCAAACCCACCCTGGTGGAGGCTCATGAGAATAGGGCAAAAAAAACAAGTAACTCATAAAATTAAAGAAATCACGAAGAGAGAAGAGATTTGATCACATTTGTTCAGATTTAGCTCCTCAAGTCTGGGACAACTATCCTATTCTTCTCGGTAGCCCACTAGTGACAAGCGCTACACAACTGCCAAATTCATGTTTGCAAGTGTGGGAAGGAAGAGGACAAACTTCCAACTACACTCATAGTACCAGTAGCCCCCTGAACATCTCTGAAAATTTGCAAAACTTAAGATTATTGCCCAAAATCTTATATTTTAAATTATTTAGTAAGCTGACCCATTTCAGATGGAATGGAAGCAGGGTTATTTTAACAATGTGTGAGTTTAACCATAATATATCTCTTATTAACATGGCTTAAGATAACTATATAGATAGTGCTTAGAAATAACATAAAGAGGGCAGATAAATGAATTATCATGAAACTTCAAAAACATATACATGTTCTACTACTGAGTATATGGCAACTGTTAATATTTATTAAATTGTACTTACCAAAAAAATCCCAATGTTTTCATCCATTAGCAAGAAATGCCCCTCTCTTCCAGGAGAAGCTCAACAGCAGCAACACCTGGGTTTAAATTACGGCCCCACCACCAACAACAACACTTATATTAACAACTTATTTCACCTTTTCACCCATTTCCTTAATTGTAAAATATATTAAAAAACTTTAAATGAGAAACCCATGTAACCTGCTTACTGAAATTCCTAGCACAGTGTAAGTCCTCAATATTTTAATATTATTATACTATTATATCATTATTATTAAAACATTTCACTTAAATAAAATCACAAATATTAGATTTAAATATCTTACTTGTAAGTGATATTAAATCCAGTCAAACTGTAAGCAGCATCGCTAAAAAAATGCAGAAGGGCATAACCTGATGTGACAACCACCTCGGGAACCGTCTCATTGCCATCTCTTTCAGGAACAATGAGGCCACTGAAATGAAAGCACATTTCTTATAGCACAATGTCAGCTGTGTTAAACTGTAGCAGAGACAATTCAAAAGTTCATCTTTACAACTTTAGAAAGCACATGCAGGCAGAGGGGTGAATTCCTGTGATGGAAGCACACAGCTACTCTATTAGTTGTCCTTCTTTTGCTAGGTTTCCTTTATTCTGGGTTCCATTTCTAATAAAATTTGAAATCAATGGTTCTATTTTTATACACCGTTTAATAATTCTCTAAATCTCATAAAGTAGTAAACTTTATGAGTTGACAAATGGTAAATATGTAATACTAAAAGACATAAAATATTGTTAAATAAAATATTTATTTACAAAACAACATAAAGAAGCTAGATAAACCCACAACTCTGACACTACTGGCATTCTGATGCATTTTCTTTCCCTAATTGATACCACTGGCATTTTATGTTCGATTTTACACATAGCATACCACAGGCCTTCCCTGTCACTAAAAGCTCCCTAGGCTCTCCCAAGGACCTCACTCAGAGGCCAGGACATAATATTCTAACTAAGTACTGCTTTGGGGCCAATAAATCCAGGTAAGGAAAAAACTGACTGAATCGAAGGGTCTTATTTTCCAGAAGTGAGATGCTCAATTGAAATCCTGTCTGATCAATCCAGATTGTCTGAGCACACCACCTCACACCACCAACAATAAGGATTACCAGTTCTAAGTTAGCTTTGCTAATTTACTACATGTCTTATTACGGTTTTGCATTCTTTTCTACTCCTGAAGTTAACAACTTTCCTATGTCTACTTGCCATTTGCATTTCTTCACGTGCTCTGACTTTCCCACTATCAATTCACCTCCCCCACCATCACATTCAGCCAGTGCCTAGGTCCTTACCAACTCCCATGGAATCTGCTGCACACACTCCCACTGATGATGAACATCAACTAGTACTCTCCCCTTCACTTACTCACTCTTAACCCCATTCCCTTCCTAGAGCACACACCAGGTAAACTCCCACCTCAGGGTCATAATCATCTTAAATGCCCATTCACCCTGACCTAGTGATTCTCTTTCTTTATAGAGGAAATACTTGCTCTCCTTCACAAAAGAAAATATACAAGAATCCTAATTGCAGCGTCACTCAGATGGGAACACGTTGAAAGCATCAAAGTGCTCATCCACAGGGAGCTGCTGAATGAGGCCTTGGGCATCAGGAGCTCACCCTGGCATTCTGATGGGGAGGAAGGTGCAAAACAACAGGCCTAGAATCTGGGTACCATTTACCTGAACGTATATAAGTGCAGGAAGACTACCTAAGTGTGGAATGAAGACAAGAGGGCATGGGATTTCCATTTAATTTTTAATATGGAAAGAGAACTCTAGGAAACCTAACACTCAGAAGGCACCCCAGGGGTGTCCAGAAAACACTGACATATTTTCTACCAGGTATTCAACTAACAAATATTTACTAAGTCCTTACTACATGGGAGGCTCTGTTCTAGGTATAAGGATAACGACAGTGAAATAGACAATGTCCCTACCCTCAAGGAGTTCAGTTAGAGAAATAAATAAGCCCTGACACATCCTTACTGCAAGTGTGTATTCACACAGGCCAGGCAGAGATCAAACCATGAAGGGAAACAGGGCAGAGAAGAGAACAGGAGGTACTGGGTTAGAAAGGCAGTTGGGAGGGCTTTCAGAAGACGTGACATTTGGTCAGAATCTTAAGTGAAAGTTCTGCCATCACCACGTTTTCATTCACTTTACACAGAGGTCGAGCAGCCTTTATCCAAAAGCTTGGGACCACGTGTGTTTCAAATCTCAGATTTTGTCAGATTTGGCAATATTTGCATATACATAATGAGATATCTTGGAGAAATGGCCTGCCCTCAGGGTATATGGGGTAAAATTGGGAGTTCATAACTAACTTGAATCTAATGTATGAAATATGATATGTCAAGAGCTTTGTAATGTTTTGAACAACCAATAAAAAATAAATAAATAAAATTTTAAAAAAAGGTTGCTTATGATTTTATATTTTAAACACAGACCATCAAACAGAAAATTGATTTACATTGCATGTACACCCCCAGACACATAATCTGAAGGTAATTATTTATATAATATCTTTAATAATTTTGTGCATAAAACAAAGTTCCATGGTTTGCAGCTTCCCACTCGTGGCATCATGTCAGCATTCAAAAACTTCTGTGTTTTGGAGCATTTCAGATTTGTGGATTAGGGATGCTCCATCTGTACCAGAATGTTGAAGAGATAAGTACTTGCCTTGCAAGTGCAGAGCCTCTTACAAACAGATATGTCAAAAGCAATCTTCCCAGGGCTGGGGTTGTGGCTCAGTGGTAGAACACCACCTAGCATGTATGAGGCACTGGGTTCGAGGCTCAACACCACATAAAGATAAATAAATAAATTATTATCCATCCAGAACTAAAAAATGAAAAAAAATCAAAGATTTTTTTTTTTAAGAAAAGCAATCTTCCCATAAGAAATATAGGCCTATTCCAGAAAGAATCTGGGACTACAGTCACAAGGGGGAGGTCCTGTATTCTCTGTTAGTCCAGCACAAATTTCAGGATCAAAGAGACTTGACTTCAATCCTTGCTGCATGTTACTGACATCTCTGAGCCCCAATTTCCTCAAATGCACATAGGAGGAATCCTGTCCAGCTCACAGTGACATCATGAGGATCAAATTGGTGGAGCATATGCAGGGCTTAAGCCTCCCACTAGGAGGTGCTCAGTAAGTGATAGCTGGTGGCCTTCTTCATATGGTGGGGACATTTAAATATGCAGGATGCATGACTTTACCACTGGAGAAAGTGGATCAGCTTTCCCACTGTCAGGGAGACTTAGGTATTTGCTACTATTTGCTTCATAAACTTGAAACTGTGACAGCTTCTCAGTGTGTGGATTTCTCCCAGTGTGAAAGCAAAACAACTGGTTTAAGACAAAAATAAACTTTTACAGAGTAAATGAACAAACACAGCCTCCTTCAGCATATGAGACAAAGGAAGGCCTGTGGGTGAGGAAGGGATGCTACAGGCTTGCCCCAGCTGTCACCCTGAGCAGCCTCCAATGGGAAGTTGGTAAGTGCAGGTGCAGCCTGGGCTGTAGCTACTTGTTAAACTGGAGCAAATAAAAAATGGCCTGCCCTCAGATTGCTCATGATTTTATATTTTAAACACAGACCATCATTGTTTAGAACCAATCGTGAAAATCACAGAAGTAGACAAACTGAGCCCTGCTTTCATAAGGCATCCTTTGTTCACAGTCTAACAACTGCCTCATCACTATTTCACTTCATTTTAAAAAATAATAACTCTAGCTATGGCTTGATGGCGCAGGCCTGTAATCCCGGCGGCTTGGAAGGCTAAGTGCTGGGAGCCATCTGTGAGGGGTAGGTAAACTGGGCGATGTTGTAGCCATTAGGCAGGAAAGCCTGGCATGAGGAACTCCCAGCAGGAATCCACTGGTTGGAGAAAGCCTGATAGACTGGTGCCCTGCCTAGCTCAGGGCTCAAGTTTCAGCTGAAATCCTGAGATGGGAGTGACCCCCTGGAGCCAACAGCCTCTTGGTGTAGCTTGTCATTTGCCAATCAACCTGTTTACTGCAAGACCCCTGCCACAAGACTCTTCCCATTGAAACCTTATCCCTGCCTTTGATGTATTCTGCCTTAAAATAAAGAATGGGGCCTCTTTTCAGTTGTTCAGTTTCCAGCTCCTATCAGGACTCAAAGGCCCATCAGGCACTTCGCTAAATCTAATCCTTGGCTCTGTCTTTATTTCTTACTGATTATTTCAGACTTTTAATTTTCCCAGGCAGTTCACACCTCTTTGGCAGGAACCTGCTCTGTTAGGGTGCCAGTCATCTTGATAGCTGGGGCAGGAGGATCATAAGTTCAAAGCCAGCCTCAGCAACAGAGAGGTGCTAAGCAACTCAGTGAGACCCTGTCTCTAAATAAAATACTAAATAGGGCTGGGGATGTGGCTCAGTGGTTGAAAGCCCCTGAGTTCAATCCTCGTTTCCAAAAATAAATAACAGACACTTCTCAGAAGATGATGTACAATCAATCAACAAATACATGAAAAAATGTTCATCATCACTAGCACTTAGAGAAATGCAAATTAAAACCACTCTAAGATTTCATCTCACTCCAGTCATAATGGCAGCTATTATGAAGACAAACAACAATAAGTGTTGGTGAAGATGTGGGAAAAAGGTACACTCATACACCGCTGGTGGGACTGCAAATTGGTGCAGCCAATATGGAAAGCCGTATGGAGATTTCTTGGAAAATTGGGAATGGAACCACCATTTGACCCAGCTGTCCCTCTCCTCAGTCTATACCCAAAGGACTCAAAAATAGTATACTACAGGGACACAGCCACATCAATGTTTATAGCAGCACAATTCACAATAGCTAAACTGTAGAACCAACACAGATGCTCTTCAATAGATGAATGGATAAAAAAAATGTGGCATATATACAGAATAGAATATTACTCAGCAATAAAAGAGAATAAAATCTTGGCATTTGCAGGTAAATGGATGGAGTTAGAGAAGATAATGCTAAGTGAAGTTAGCCAATCCCAAAAAACCAAATGCCGAATGTTTTCTTTGATATAAGGAGGCTGATTCATAGTGGGATAGGGAGCAGGACCATGGGAAGAATAGACAAACTCTAGATAGGACAGAGGGGAAGGAAGGGGGCATGGGGTAATTAATGATGGTGGAATGTGATGATCATTACTATTCAAATTCATGTATGAAGACACGAATTGGTGTGAATATACTATATATACAACCAGATATATGAAAAATTGTGCTCTATATATGTAATAAGAATTGTAATGCATTCTGCTGTCATATATAAATTAAAAATACATAAAAATAAATAAATGAAAAAAATTTTTTTAAAACTCTAAAAGGAACAGTGTTCTTCTGAAGAATGTTCTCAGGGAGGAAAACCACTCTCCAGCTCCATCAACCACAACTACCTCTGCATCTCCTACCCACAGACTCTAGCAGATGCCTGTGTCACAAGGTGCTCCACACATGGACCTGTGGAATACCCAACAAAATCATAGTGCTGCAGAGCAATTCAGAACATCCCATATAGTTGGTGAAATTGTTTCATTTAACTACTAATGTAGAATGTGCTTGTTAGGAAAAAAATAGCAATAAATAACTGGTCTGTTCCTCATTCTTAGCAGGTAACCACTTTCATTTTATTTATTTCATTCCAAAGTTTCCCTCACCCATTATAACACATACATAAATACATATACATACATATACGTAAATGCAAATGCAGACTGACACACACACCCACCAACCATATGTGAATTCAGCAAGTAATTCCTGAAGTTCTATGTAATAACACAGAAGAACAAGATGGGCATGGTTTCCAATTTAAATTTTCACAAAAATGTTATATTTAACATATTACTCAAACATTTTTTTTCTGAAAAGGTAAACTTCACCCCCACCATGAAGAGAAGGTAAACTTGGTAATACTGTCACAAAACTTTATAGATCAGCAAAATGGAAGAGATCAAGCACTACGCCCAGAAACTGACCCAGTAGGCAAAGGAGCCCAGTCAGGACTAGCACACAAGCAAGTGGACTGCAGAACCACTCATTCCATGAAGTGAATGTGTTATGTGATATTAACTGTGAATCCAGTAAGAATGTAATACAGGATATAGGTTTAAATTCAAAAATAAAATAATGATGACCAACTATTTATATGACTGAGCTTACCTAAAGGCAGCAATTAGTGGTGCATAAATTGAGTCCCCATCATAAACATATAAATGGTCCCAACTACACTCTGTAGCAAAATGATTGAAACGAAGTCTCATTTTTCTATTTGGCCTGAAAAGAACAAAAACAGTAATTTACAATAATCATCATAACCATTAAGCATTGGAGAAAAATAGAAACTTTTTTAAGAATTTACAAGGAGAAAAGAAATTAATAGTATATACACAGTATTCCTTCATTTGTCAAAGACTTACTTAGTATTTACTATGTCCAAGAGGGCATTAAACATGCAATGGGAAACAAAACAGATGTGGTCCATGACGCCTGGGGCTTTGCAGTCCATTTAGCAGTCTAGGACAGCCAGTGTTTAACAGCCTCTGACCAATGCATTAGCCCTTCCACTTCACACTTCCTTTCTTATTCAACTTCAGATTCCACACTCTTCATTTCACAAACACACCTGTCAGTTCTCTAAACTTGCCTGCCCTCTGCCTCTTCGTGGCACTGCCTGGCAAAAGCCCTCGTCTACAGGAAAACATTTATCAGTTTTGACTTAGATTGAATCCAAAGAAAACTGAGCTGTCCTGGAGAAGTCCTGCCACCAGGCAGACTGCTTCCAGTACCCATCTCTGCTCAGCACTTCACGTGACACTTGGATTCTGCCAGCAGTCCTACCACTATCTCCCTCTCCCTCTCCACAATCACTAATTTTCAGGGACTATTTCAAACCTTCCAATTTCACATTCCTGTTTATGTTTTGCACTTAGACAAAAAATCCATGAAATTACTATTTCCCAAAACAGATAACCTATTTCTCCTTACATCTCTCAAATATTTAATATTTCCCTTTTATATGGGTCTTTCCCATCCACATTTAAATCTGCTTAGTATCCCATATTTGACAAAGCAAAACATAAAAGTCCTGTTGTACCCATTGAAGAGATTTGTAAAATGGGAAACAATGCCACTCTTTTCGCAAAATTTCCTTTAAATATAAGGATTTTTTCCCCATAAAAGTGACATTTATGCTAACATATACTGGGTTTGTACTTGTTACTTTGTTACTTTGAAGTAAATTCTTCAGTAGTATTTCTTGGTTTGAATTTCTAAAATGGTAAGTATAAATAAACAAAAGTTATTTGGAATCCTCAAAGTTGAAAAGTGTCAGGAGATCCTGCGACTAAAAGTTTGAGAAATACTGCTTCCCAGGAGAAATACTTCTTCCATGATAAATACTCTTTTGCATGAAGGAAAGGAGAAAAAGGAAGGAAAAGCTGGAGGGACCCAGAGGTCCAGAGAAGGGACAATAAGGCAAGAGTGGTTATTCTGATTTTTCTTCATGATAAAAACATGTATTTAGAAAAATTACAAAATATTATAATTTATAAAGTTTTAAGCAAACTGTTTAAAATACTTTAACAGGTTTTTAACTATTACAGTTGAAAATACACAATTTTCTAGTGCATACAATTTATTTGCAGCAACTTAAATCAATCTAAAATTTTTAAAAAATAATAACGATAAAAATTAAGGTGCTGAGAGATTGCTTGCCTAGCAATACAAAGCCCTGGGTTGAATCCTAGTGCAAGAGGAAGAAAATTTAAAAATCAGAATCAGAATCATTTGCCAAATGAAAATTATTAAACATATTTTAAATATTTATGCTACTGGGTCTGGGGATATAGCTCAGTTGGTAGAGTGCTTGCTTTGCATGCACAAGGCCCTGGGTTCAATCCCAAGCACAATAAAAGAAAAAAAAATAGCAACAATTTGTTAATTTCATTTGTTGGAAAAGTAATGCCACACTAAGCTCTATTCTAAAAAATAAAAATAAAAAATGAAGTCAGCCATTACTACTTGCTGTCCTTCAATGAGCCACGTGCACTTCATTTTATATTTATAATAACCAGGTCCATCTGTTATAAACCCAGAAGATCCAGTTAGCCTGTAATTTAAATTTTAAAAAATCAATCTATCAGGAATTCAGACATTAATATCTTTCTTAATTCTCAATACAATGCAAATTGAGCAGACCGGGTACATTAATACATACTATATATGCATTTTAAGCACTGTTTCTTATCTCTCCAGTTCATTCATCTTAGTTCCTCAAAGGTGTCTTAGTTCCTCTTTCCAATGTGTCTTCAGCTCATAGGGACTGCCAATACATGGAACTACCACTTCCTTCACTGTTAATCATTCACCATGAACACATTTCATTTTCTCACTTACCTTGTTAAGATTCCATGGTCCATCACAAGAATCATATCCTCCAAATCTCTCAACTTCCTTGCCCTTCTCTCCCTCTGCTATGCTTGTCTGTCTGATACAGAGATCTACATGTCTTACTTCCCAAACCTTCTTTATTTTGAGAAAGGGTCTCACTTACTTACCAAGGCTGGTCTCAAACTTGCAATCTTCCTACCTCAGCCATCCAAGTAGCTGGTATTATAGGTGTGTATCATGGGGTCTGGTCAATCTCTTTTGTTTAGTGTATTTTGCTCATTTACATTTAGTTAGTTACTTATAATGTCAAAATTTAAGTTCTCCTCCTGTTTCTCTTTGCCTTTGTACAGATCATGTGAACATTTTTTTAGGATTCTGTACTGGGGTTCTACAGAGAAATAGAACCAATAGGATATGTGGAGTGAGTCTGTTGCAGGGGACAGATGAGGCAAGACACCAAACAGGAACAGGAAGCAGGTTAATTTAGCTCTAGCCAGGTTCAGTGGGCAAAGCTTTCTCTGTAATCAATCAATCCCCCTGAACCCTGAATTCAAGAAGTTTCAGAACTTTATACCCTTCATATAAGGGAGGGGCTCCGAAGTTCACAGTCTGCAGAAGTTCACACAAAAGCAGCTTTTTCTTTCATTGTTCTGGGCAAGTTAACCCTTCAAGGACAGAGCCTGAGAAGGGGAGAGCTTTTTCTCCCCTATCTTTCCTCCCCCTGCCAGCTGTTACCATGGAGCCCAATTGGTAACTTCTCTTATATTAGTAATGTAGACATCTCTGTGAAGCCCAGCTCAAGGCCAGAACCTTGTTAAAGGATCTTTTTTAAAATCCCTCTTTGCATTTGCAAACACACTTCTACATACTATTGTACTGGATAAATATTTGTAGAAAACTAGTAAAGGGGTGTTCAGCACTCCAGGTGCTGAACTCTTCCAGACTGGTGGCCAAATAAGACAGAGCAACAGGAATTAGGAAGTTTAACTACACTGAACTCTTTTGTGGAGACTCTTTTGCTGATAGTCCTAAAACCAATTATGGTGAAGATTTCTGGAGAAGCTTAGTTAAGATTTTCTGTGGAGAATGGGGTGCCAATATAAGTTTTCTAGGGAAATTAGCTCTTGCAACTATGGAAACTGTGAAGTGCCATGATAAGCTATCTGCAAGCTAGATAATCAGGGAAGCAGTGGCATAGCTCAGTTCAATTCCAAAGAACTGAAAAGCAGGAAAGCTGATGGAATAACTCTCAGTCAAAGGCCAAAGACCTGAAAACCTAGAGGGGAGCTTGTCAAGTCCTAGAGTCTGAAGATCAGAGAATATGGAGTTCTGATGTTCAAGAGCAGAAGAAGATGGATTTCTAGCTCCAGGAAAGCAATAAAATTCCCCTTGCACTAGGTGAGGTCAGATTTTCCTTATTTAGTCTAGCTCGACCACTGAGCTATATCATCATATCTTCTGGGTATCACATAACCCAGTCAAGCTCTGGGTTGATTACAACTAACCATCACAGATTCCATATTGATTTATTTTTATTGTTCTTATCTTCTTTTCATAGTTGTTTAGGTCATTACTATAATGTAAACATGTGCTTTATAATAATCTATTTACTAGTAACATTTCACCACTTTGAGTGAAGTATGGAAACTTCACTTCCATTTAGGTGTTTTGTCTTCATATAAATGTCATCTTTAGTACCAGACAGTCTTGTATTTTTATTCAATCATCAAATATGATTGCTAAGACTTAGAAGGAAAGGAGAACCTATTATTATTATTAAATAAACCATTATTTCTGTTATCCCATTGTTCTATCTTCATTTCAATTGTTCCATTGTTCCTTCCTTTATCATTTTCTTTCTGATTAAAAAACTTCCTTTAGTCAATCTTTAATGGTTAAGTATGATAGCAACAAATCTTTTACCTTTCCATCATCTAAAAATGTTTTATTTTCCTTTACCTCCTAAGCAACAGTTTCAACAGAAACAAAATTTGAGATTGACCTCTTATCCCACTTCCTTCTGGTTCTCCTGATTTCAGATGAGAAATTTACTGTCATCTGAATTGGTATTCTCTATAGGCAATGCTTCATTTCTTTATGCCTGCTTTTAAGATAGTTTCTTTGCCTTTATAATTTAATAGTTTAATTATGATGCATCTTAGCATGGATTTCACTGAGCTTTATCCTTTATGGGGCTTTCACAGCTCCTTATGTCTTCAGGTTGGTTTCTTTTGCCGTTATTTCTTTCAAATACTCATTCTCCTTTTCTTCTGAAATTCTAATTATATGAATATTTTCCTTTTTTCTTTTTCTTTTCTTTTTTTTTTTTCAGGACAAGGAATTGCATTCAATGCTTCCTGTGTGCTAGGCAAGCACTTCCACTGAACTACATACAGTGCTTTTTCATTTTATTTTGATACAGGATTTCACTACATTGCACAGGCTGGTCTTGAACTTATGATCCTCCTGCTTTAGTCTCTCTAGTAGTTGGGATTGCGAGCTTAAGCCACCAGTATCTTCTTTCTTAAAAGATATTTTCAGGGGCTGGGTTTGTGGCCCAGTGGTAGAGCACTTGCCTTGCATGTGTGAGGCACTGGGTTCAATCCTCAGCACCACATAAAAATAAATAAACAAAATAATGGTATTGTGTCTATCTACAACTAAAAAAATTTTTTAAAGATATTTTCATTGGACACAGAATTCTAGGGTGACGTAAACAATGTTCTTTCAGTTTTTGAAGAAGGCTGTGCCACTTCCTTCTAGCAACCATAATTTGGTGTGAGAAATCTGTTGTCATTTGAAATATTTTGTCCATGTAAATAATGTGTCAGTATTTTCTCACTGACTTCAAAACTTTTTTTGTCATTAGTTTTCAGAAGTGGGACTCCGGTGTGTCTTGGCATCTGTTTCTTTGCATTTATACTATTTGGAGTTCATCTACACTATTGAATCCATAGGTTCACATATCTTGCCAAATCTGGCACATGCCTATAATCCCAGCTACTCAGACCCTGAGGTCAAAGGATCACAAGTTCAAGGCCAGTCTTAAAGTTCAAAAATAAAGTGGGAAGTTGGGAATGTAACTCAGGGTTAGAGAACCCCCCAGGGAGATCCAACATGGTGGCGGGCGCGGAGAGATCAAGTCTCTGACCTCTTCAGCTGTGCAGGCATAGTGAGTCATAAACTGTCTAAATGCTGTTTGCTCAGGATCACTAGGCAATGCTGAGCTGACGTGGATCTGGGGCGAACAGTTTTGGCCTCTCAGAACACACACCGAGCCCGGATCAGCTGCATTCAAGCTCCGGTTCGCCTGCTTCTCGTGACTCAGCACTAACGATCCCGCTGAAATAACTGGTCGGCCCCTCTGAACTTACAGAGGTAAAAGCCAACTGAGCCTTCATAGGCAGTGGCCACAGGATTGAAATGGGGCTTGGGAGAGAGAGTCAGGACCCACCTGTTGCATTGGTCACCCAGCAAAGAGAATGAATGGTCACCATTTGCATGGGATACGACCATGGCAGAAAACTGACGTCACGGGCAGAGGAGAGAACTTCATTGAAACCAGCGGCGACAGGTGTGTAATCCCCTAGCCATCCCTCTCCACACAGCAGGGAAACCTTAAGGGCCCCTCCCAGCTCTCCCGTAAGGGGCCCTCCCAGCTCTCCCATGAGTGCAATAGCCAGACCGAGGGAACCAGGAGTGGCGCGGGACTCACGGTGCGGAACTCATGGCTACCGCTCCCACCAGTGCTGACAACTGAGGTCTCTTGCACCAGCTACCAGGGGCGTGGCTACCGGAGGGCAAGCAAATTCGCTGGGGGTTCTCAGCCCCAAGCTCTACAAACTTAGGGTCTGAGGGAGGCAAACAGGGAGAGTGTGCCCACGCGTTCATGAAAACAGGGCTCCCAGGAGCAGCAGACCTGGCATGTAGCCAATATTGTGGTGAGCGTCACAGGTGAGCGGGGCCTGGCTTGAGGAAACACAAGAGAAGGCCCTAGACACTCAGGATTGGAGACCCGCCCAGTCTGGGAGGAAGAGCTGCTGCACAGTGATTGGTTCCCACCTATTGAGAGGAGAAGCTTGGCCCAGTGGGCACAGCTCCACCTACTGGAAGAGAAGTTAATCGAACTCTATGACTGAATTTACTATTATTATTATTTTTTTTACTTTGGGGATTTTTTTTCTTTCATTTTCATTTTGTTGTTGTTCTTCTTCTTCTTTAACTTTTTAAATGTTTTTAATTTTTTTAATATTTTATTTTATTATTATTATTTTTTTAATTTTAATTTTCATTTTTTTATTATTATTTTTTTAATTTTTTCTTTCTTTCTTTATTTTCTATTTTTTCTCTTTTGTCTTTTCATTTCTTTTCAATTTTCTTATTCCCCCTTCCTTGAATTCTACCTGCCTACTCTCATTCTCTTTAGTGACTTCTTCCCTTCCTTTCTAATATCTTTCCTCCCAAGCATCAAATAAATTTATAAGAGTAAACAGTAACTCAGCAGTCACACAGAACAAGAAGTAACATGAGCAGCATGAAAAATCAAGGAAGAAAAGGAGTACAAACAATGCAGGACAGCCTAAATATTCAGGAGGACCTAGAGTCATCAGAAAAATGGTCATATAAAGAACTCAAGGAATACCTTAGACAGATGGAATGGAACCTTAAAGAGGATACGAGACAGCAAATCCAAACAGTGAAAGAACACATTGAAAATGAATTACATAAACAGATAAAAGAAGAAGTTAAGCATCTTTATCAGGAGATAGAGATTATAAAAAAATCAAACAATAATTCTAGAAATGAAGGAAACGATAAACCAAATTAAAAACTCAATTGAGAGTATCACTAACAGAGTGGAGCAAGTAGAAGCCAGAATGTCAGATAATGAAGACAAAATATATCATCTTGAAAACAGTCTAGCTAACTCAGAAAGGCTGGTAAAAAATCACGAGAAAAACATCCAAGAGATATGGGATAACATAAAAAAAACAAACTTACGAGTCATTGGGATAGAGGAAGGTACAGAGATTCAAACCAAGGGAATGAGTAACCTGCTGAATGAAATAATTACAGAAAACTTTCCAGAAATAAAAAAGGAAACGGATATACAAATTGTAGATGCATACAAGACACCGAGCACACAAAATCACAGTAGACCAACGCCAAGACACATTGTTATGAAGATAGCCAATATACAGAACAAAGAGAAAATATTAAAAATTACAAGAGAAAGGAGGCAGATTGCATTCAGGGGTAAACCAATAAGGTTAACAACGGATTTTTAATTACAGACGCTGAAAGCGAGAAGATCCTGGAACAACGTATTTCAAACACTGAAAGACAATGGATGCCAACCAAGAATTCTGTATCCAGAAAAATTAAGCTTCAGGTACGACAACGAAATAAAAATCTTTCATGATAAACAAAAGCTAAAAGAATTTGCAGCCAGAAAACCAGCATTGCAAAGCATCTTGAGCAAAACACTACACGAGGAAGAAATGAAAAATAACAACCAAAACCATTACTGAGGAAGTGCCTCAGTAATGACAGAGGGTGGGGGGGAAAGCTAATCATGGAGAAACAAACTAAATTAAAAAAAAAAAGATAAATAATCAAACATGACTGGCAGTACAAATCATATATCAATAGTAACTCTAAATGTTAATGGCTTAAACTCTCCAATAAAGCAACATAGGCTGGTAACATGGATTTAAAAAACAAATCCAACAATATGTTGCCTCCAGGAGACACATCTGATTGGAAAAGACATACACAGGCTCAAGGTAAAAGGTTGGGAAAAAATATACCACACACACAGTCCTCGTAAGCAAGCAGGGGTGGCCATCCTCATATCGAATAAAATCGACTTCAAGACTAAGTTAATCAAAAGGGATAAGGAAGGACATTATATACTGTTAAAAGGAACCATTCACCAACAAGACATAACAATTATCAATATTTATGCACCAAATAATGGTGCTGCGACATTCATAAAACAAATTCTCTTCAAGTTCAAGAATCAAATAGACCACAACACAATAATTATGGGTGACTTCAACACACCTCTCTCACCATTGGACAGATCCTCCAAACAAAAGTTGAATAAAGAAACTATAGAACTCAATATCACAATCAATAACCTAGACCTAACTGACATATATAGAATATATCAACCATCATCAAGTGGATATACTTTTTTCTCAGCAGCACATGGATCCTTCTCAAAAATAGACCATATATTATGCCATAGGCAACCCTCAGTAAATATAAAGGGGTGGAGATAATACCATGCATTTGATCTGATCATAATGGAATGAAACTGGAAATCAATGATAAAAGAAGGAAGGAAAAATCCTACATCACATGGAAAATGAACAATATGTTACTGAATGATCAATGGGTTACAGAAGACATAAAGGAGGAAATCAAAAAATTCTTAGAGATAAATGAAAATACAGACACAACATATAGGAATCTATGGGACACAATGAAAGCAGTTTTAAGAGGGAAATTCATCGCCTGGAGGTCATTCCTCAAAAAAAGGAAAAAACAACAAATAAATGAGCTCACACTTCATCTCAAAGCCCTAGAAAAGGAAGAGCAAAACAACAACAAATGTAGCAGAAGGCAAGAAATAATTAAAATCAGAGCGGAAATCAACGAAATTGAAACAAAAGAAACTATTGAAAAAATTAACAAAACTAAAAGTTGGTTCTTCAAAAAAATAAATAAGATCGACAGACCCTTAGCCATGCTAACGAAGAGAAGAAGAGAGAGAACTCAAATTACTAACATACGGGATGAAAAAGGCAATATCACAACAGATGCTACAGAAATACAGAAGACAATTAGAAATTATTTCGAAAAGCTACGTTCCAATAAAATAGAAGACAGTGAAGACATCGATAAATTTCTTAAGTCATATGATTTGCCCAGACTGAGTCAGGAGGATACACACAATTTAAACAGACCAATGGATGAAATAGAAGAAGCAATCAAAAGACTACCAACCAAGAAAAGCCCAGGACCGGATGGGTATACAGCGGAGTTTTACAAAACCTTTAAAGAAGAATTAATACCAATACTTTTCAAGTTATTTCAGGAAATAGAAAAAGAGGGAGCTCTGCCAAATTCATTCTATGAGGCCAACATCACCCTGATTCCGAAACCAGACAAAGACACCTCAAAGAAAGAAAACTGCAGACCAATATCTCTGATGAACCTAGATGCAAAAATCCTCAATAAAATTCTGGCAAATCGGATACAAAGGCACATCAAAAAAATTGTGCACCATGATCAAGTAGGATTCATCCCTGGGATGCAAGGATGGTTCAATATACGGAAATCAATAAATGTTATTCACCACATCAATAGACTTAAAGATAAGAACCATATGATCATCTCGATAGACGCAGAAAAAGCATTCGACAAAGTACAGCATCCCTTTATGTTCAAAACATTAGAAAAACTAGGGATAACAGGAACTTACCTTGACATTGTAAAAGCTATCTATGCTAAGCCTCAGGCTAGCATCATTCTGAATGGAGAAAAATTGAAGGCATTCCCTCTAAAATCTGGAACAAGACAGGGATGCCCTCTATCACCACTTCTATTCAATATAGTTCTCGAAACACTGGCCAGAGCAATTAGACAGACGAAAGAAATTAAAGGCATAAAAATAGGAAAAAGAAGACCTTAAATTATCACTATTTGCAGATGACATGATTCTATAGCTAGAAGACCCAAAAGGGTCTACAAAAAAACTATTAGAACTAATAAATGAATTCAGCAAAGTGGCAGGATAAAATCAACACGCATAAATCAAAGGCATTTCGGTATATCAGCGACAAAACTTCTGAAACGGAAATGAGGAAAAACACACCATTCACAATATCCTCAAAAAAAATAAAATACTTGGGAATCAACCTAACAAAAGAGGTGAAAGATTTATACAATGAAAACTACAGAACCCTAAAGAGAGAAGTAGAAGAAGATCTTAGAAGATGGAAAAATATACCCTGTTCATGGATAGGCAGAACTAACATCATCAAAATGGCGATATTGCCAAAAGCTCTCTATAGGTTTAATGCAATGCCAATCAAAATCCCAATGGCATTTCTTGTAGAAATAGATAAAGCAATCATGAAATTCATATGGAAAAATAAAAGACCCAGAATAGCAAAAGCAATTCTAAGCAGGAAGTGTGAATCAGGCAGTATAGCGATACCAGATTTCAAACTATATTACAGAGCAATAGTGACAAAAACAGCATGGTACTGGTACCAAAACAGGCGGGTGGACCAATGGTACAGAATAGAGGACACAGAGACTAATCCACAAAGCTACAACTATCTTATATTTGATAAAGGGGCTAAAAGCATGCAATGGAGGAAGGATAGCATCTTCAACAAATGGTGTTGGGAAAACTGGAAATCCATATGCAACAAAATGAAACTGAATCCCCTCCTCTCGCCATGCACAAAAGTTAACTCAAAGTGGATCAAGGAGCTTGATATCAAATCAGAGACTATGCGTCTGATAGAAGAAAAGGTTGGCTCCGATCTACATATTGTGGGGTCGGGCTCCAAATTCCTTAATAGGACACCCATAGCACAAGAGTTAATAACAAGAATCAACAAATGGGACTTACTTAAACTGAAAAGTTTTTTCTCAGCAAGAGAAACAATAAGAGAGGTAAATAGGGAGCCTACATCATGGGAACAAATTTTTACTCCTCACACTTCAGATACAGCCCTAATATCCAGAGTATACAAAGAAGTCAAAAAATTAGACAATGAGACAACAAATAACCCAATCAACAAATGGGCCAAGGACCTGAACAGACACTTCTCAGAGGAGGACATACAATCAATCAATAAGTACATGAAAAAATGCTCACCATCTCTAGCAGTCAGAGAAATGCAAATCAAAACCACCCTAAGATACCATCTCACTCCAGTAAGATTGGCAGCCATTATGAAGTCAAACAACAACAAGTGCTGGCGAGGATGTGGGGAAAAGGGTACTCTTGTACATTGCTGGTGGGACTGCAAACTGGTGCGGCCAATTTGGAAAGCAGTATGGAGATTCCTGGGAAAGCTGGGAATGGAACCACCATTTGACCCAGCTATTGCCCTTCTCAGACTATTCCCTGAAGACCTTAAAAGAGCGTACTACAGGGATACTGCCATATCGATGTTCATAGCAACACAATTCACAATTGCTAGACTGTGGAACCAACCCAGATGCCCTTCAATAGATGAATGGATAAAAAAAATGTGGCATTTATACACCATGGAGTATTACACAGCACTAAAAAATGACAAAATCACGGAATTTGCAGGGACATGGATGGCACTAGAGCAGATTATGCTTAGTGAAGCTAGCCAATCCCTAAAAAACAAATACCAAATGTCTTCTTTGATATAATGAGAGCAACTAAGAACAGAGCAGGGAGAATGAGCAGGAAGAAAAGATTAACATTAAACAGAGACATGAGATGGGAGGGAAAGGGAGGGAAAAGGGAAATTGCATGGAAATGGAGGAAGACCCTCATTGTTATACAAAATTACATATAAGAGGTTGTGAGGGGAATGGGAAAATAAACAAGGAGAGAAATGAATTACAGTAGATGGGGTAGAGAGAGAAGATGGGAGGGGAGGGGAGGGAGGATAGTAGAGGATAGGAAAGGTAGCAGAATACAACAGTTACTAATAGGGCATTGTGTAAAAATGTGGATGTGTAACCGATGTGATTCTGCAATCTGTATTTGGGGTAAAAATGGGAGTTCATAACCCACTTGAATCTAATGTATGAAATATAATATGTCAAGAGCTTTGTAATGTTTTGAACAACCAATAAAAAAAGAAAAAAAAAGAGAACCCCCCAGGTCAATCTGCAGTGCCACAAAAAAAAAAGAGAGAGAGAGAAAAAAGAAACAGCTATAACTGAAATTATAACACAGGATATATACAAATCAAAAGTTTAAAAGACAAATGACTTGGGCTGGGATTGTGTGAGGCACTGGGTTCAATTCTCAGCACCACATAAAACTAAATAAAATTTTAAAAAGGTATTATGTCCATCTACAATTAAAAAAGTTTTTTGGAAAAATGACTTGATGCTATTGTAAACCAGAAGTGTATTCATTTAACATCTGTTAGTTTAATAACAAAGAAATTTATAAGTTAAATCAAAACCAACATTTAACTCTCCACTCCAAAATATCAAGTAAAAGATCTTTTTTTTTAAGACTTAAGACTTAACTTCCTCCTGCTTTCATTTTTAAAAATGTAAATTCCAGAAATCATTTAATATAATGGTATCATCAGGACCAGTTGTAATTATTTGCCCATGAAAAAACACTCACATCAGCTAGAACCAGCTCGAAGGAGAGCTATCTAGGGAGCTAGGGAAGCCCTTCACTTACATGTGATACCATTTGAGACAATAAGCGTCAAGAGTGTCTGTTCCCCATTATAAGCAGTTCTTCTCTAATCCTCTGGACTGTCCATGTCGACACTAGACGAGTCTCTTTCCCTGGTAATACCCCTCATAGGTAGATGACTCCAATGCTTATTGTGCCATGTACATATTCTGAGAGTACATCAAACTCAGTATGTACAAAATTTAACTTATCTCAAAATCAGCCTCTCCTGGGTCCCCAGGTCTGTTAATAATATCACTGAATCACTCAAGATAAGGATCTAGTTTTATTTCCCTCACCATAATCCTCCCTCTTCCCAAGAGCAAACCAGTTTCAAAGAAAGACCTGTCCATTTTACCTCTGCAACACCACACAGCATCTAGCCCTGCCTCTAATCAGACTGCCTACCTCAGACTTTCATACTGATGTCCTGACTCATGCCAACAGACTCTACTTAGAAACCCTCTTAGCCTCTTATGCCCAGTAAGTCCACCTACTCTGAATATTACAGACAGATTGATTTTGCTACAAATGCCCCTTCCCACTCTGGGAATCCCACTGCCTACCACAGTGTCCCAAATTTTCAGAACACTAAGGATCCTCATTGAACTCAATCAACCATTCACTTGATCTTGGAAGTACCTCATATTCAAAATGCCCTGGCCTCACCTTCAAATCTATTCCTGCTCTAACTATAATCTAATAGCCCATAATATCACAAAAACAAAAGTGAACTATGCCATCACACAGTTCTGGAGCTAAAGGTCAAAATTCTCAACCTGACTAATAGGTCTCCACTAGGCCTGGCTCTGTAGTCTGTCCAGTCTTGTCATGCTCCCCTCTGCTCTCTCTGCTCCAGCCATCTTGCACATTGCCATGATCCCACTCATCCCCAAGACTCTGGACATGGTGACCTCTCAGCACCCCACCCTTCAGGTAGTAGGACCACCTCACCCTTCAACTCTCTACCCAGTGACTAACCTCACCCCCTTCCAACTAACTCAGAAGTCCCCTGCTCTTCACCTCCATAGCCTTAAGCAAAATTACTATAGATTAACTGTTGAATTTTTTTATTCCCAAACTGGAAGGTAAGCTCCACAAGAGCAGAACTGTATCTGACTTGTTTGCCACTCTATCTCACAACCTAAAACAGAGGAGCCACCAGGTGTAGTGGCACATACCTGTAATCCCAGCTACTTGGGAGGCTGAGGCAGGACAATCCCAAATTTAAGGGGCCAACCTAAGCAACTCAGCAAGATACTGTCTCAAAATTAAAGAATAAAATAGAAAGGGTTGGGGATGTAGCTCAGTGGTAAAGTACCCCTGGGTGAAAGAAAGAAAGAAAGAGAGAGAGAGAGAAAGAAAACAGAGGAGCCCTCAACAAATATGTGCAGATTAACAGAACTCATAAATCAGAACATCCTAAATAAGTTATAAAATCAGCCCACTACACACTGGTCCTGAAGTCACTTGGTTTCTGTATCCATTAAACTGATGATCTCATCTGCTCCATATTCTCTGAGTTCCTTAGAAGATGTTATTCCATGATTTTATCATTCCAAAGTTCTCCCTCACAATTCTCTTCTACAGAGGCACCAGCAAATCTTGCCTCCGCAACTCTGTCTTCATCTTTCCTTTCATTTAGGAATTTTCCCCCCAGCTCCACATTTTCAAATCCTACTTAGCCTCAAATGCTCAAATCCAGTATTACCTCCTCCTTCAAGTCTCTCTTCCTTATAGGCCCCAGCTAGTCACAACCCTTCCACCTCTGAATTTTCACAGGTTCTCCAGTGCCTCATTCAGGTCTCAGATCAAATGGCATATCAAATGAGCAGCCTCTAAACTCACTGGATGGTTATAATTCTCTATCAGACCGACCTGTTTTTATTTTGGTGATAACATTCACCAGGAGCTGAAATAACCTTGCCATTTCTTTCACTTGTTTATTTACTTGTTAACTGCTTGTCACCCACATTAAAATGGAAGGTCTTTGAGAGCAGAACCCTGTCTTGCTCACCACAGTTCCCTACTCCCTCAGGTCAGATGGGGAAAGTAATCAGTAAATAGCTGCCAAAATCTTGAATGACTATAGTTCTCATGACTAGGGTTTTGTGTATGGATCTTCCTCTATTTCCAAACACCTTGGGGACTAGGCCAAAGTCTGACTACTCTATTTGTGTGTCATATCCAGAAATCCTTGCACAACTGAAACAAATAATACACAACTGTTAATTAATTAGTGAGTGATCTTTCAAGGGGTACTGCCTCAAACCAAGCCAACGCAGGAACTCCATATGTTCAGAAACCAGAGTAAACAGGAACAGCTTTCCACCCCATCTCCAGGACAGACCCTGTTCTAATATGCCATTGGCCAGTGAGCTTCCAAAGGCTAGCTTCTTCACTTTCCTTCAGTCAGCAACCACTTAGTCTTCTATCCCTAAAATCTCACGCCTACCCTTTCCTTTATATCTCCACCAATACATCACTCCAGGGGCCTCGCTTCCTCAGAGCATCCCACACCTCCGCAGTTGGGGAACTTGTTAGGATCTAGAGAAAAAGGGAAGGTTCAAATGAAGTATTTGGTTAAGAACTGGCTCACTCACCTTTTTCTTGATATCTCATTTATCAAAAAATAGGCTGTTGGGCTGGGGCTGGGGCTCAGAGGCAAAGCACTCGCCTTCTGCGTGGGGCACTGGGTTCGATCCTCAGCACCACATAAAGTAAAATAATGACGTTGTGTCCACCTCAGATTTTTTTTAAAAAAATAGGCTGTTTCCAAAACTAGCTCTGATAGTCTTTGGAATCCAAAGCATTCTTCCAATTTAACCCACAGCACCCCAAAACTTTGGGGACACCACCACTACTGCCTCGAACCTTTTCACCTTCCGCCACAGGAAAAAAAAACAAGCCAGAGATGGTGATCTTCCCGGAAGCAAATGACCATCAAATGGAGCTGGGGCACCCCCTCTCCCGACTTTCTGTCCCGCATCCACCTCTGGGCTGTAGGAGTCTTAAGCACCTCTCACCCCAGTCTCCCCACCACGCCCCACCCTCCAACACCACCCCCACTCACTGGAGGCGGCCCCCGCAGTGCTGGCATTGCTCGCCCACCCAGCCGGCGGGGCAGATGCACTGGCCGGTGCCAGGGTCGCAGCGGCCGCCGTTGACACAGGGCTGATCACATTTCTTGGCCTCGGATGCAAGTGAGCCTGAGCCTGTCGCCGCCGCCGCCCCAGCCTTTCGCGGCAGCAGCAAGAGTAGCAACAGCGGGAGCAGCAGGAGCAGCAGCAGCGGCGGGAGTACCACCAGGAGCCTTGGGAGACCGAGCCCAGACCTCATCTCCCGGTCCAGGTTACGTCCGGGTCCCGCTGCCTGCATCCCTTCCTGCCCGCAGGCGCTGCCATCGTCTCAGCTGCTGCAGCCGCAGCCAACATCTTCCCGGGCTGGAGACCGCACCCGGAGAACTTGTACACAACCACCGCCCGGGCCGGGCGGGGACGAGGTGCGGGCGGGGCTGTGCGGACTGTGGCTCTTGCGATCCATCCCGAGGGCGGGACCCGGGAAGCGTGATAAAGGAGGCTGATAGTGTCAGTGCGGAGGCGGTCTCTACCCAGGGTCTGGGAATAGTTGAGACCCTCCCTTCGCTGTTGAGGCTACCTGCCTCCGGACTCTTTGCCTATAGCACCAGGTAGAAGCGGGGAAGCGAGCCCAAAGTGTCCCCTTCGCGTGTCTGCTCCGAAGCCACGTCAGCCTCTTTGAGTTTTGTCCTTGTGGACACTCCGCGCCCATCAGCGCTCTGCACCCACTGCAGCTGCGGGTCGAGAAGGACCCGGGAAGGCTGCTTCGTGGTGTGGTGCTAGGTGCGGTCCTGTAGAAGAGAGTGCTGCATATGAGTCTCTAAAATTGGGACAAAATAACGCGTGGGTTAAGACCTTGGCATATCAATAAATACCTAACAGACTGAAAACACACAGCCTGTTCGCCCTTGGTAATGTTAGAAATAACAAGGTGCCACAAGAAATCAATCAATCAATCGTAAGTGGGTCCAAAAGGCGCAATTGCACTTCTGCAGAAGGGTGCGCTCCAAAGGGAATCCAACCCGCAATCCAACCCCTGGGCGGGCAGCCGAGGTGCTGCCCCTGGCGTCGGATGGGAAGAGTTGGGGTGGGAGTATATAATTACTGGATTAGCTAATTTTAAAAATAGGTGGCACTGAAAAGGGCTACAGTGTGATTGGATACCTGTTAGAAAATTTTAAAAATGGCTCCATTCTGGCCATATGATCCCCAAATTTAAGATGACTCTCTTCTGCTCGCATGATTCTCTCATTTAACATGGCTCCATTCTGACCACATGGTTCTCTAACTTAAGATGGCTCTTTCATACCCTTGAAACCTCCAAGTTACTGTAAACACACCTGTGTTGCATTACAGGTTTAACTTTGATAGAAAAGAAGACATAGGGCTGGGGATGTGGCTCAAGCGGTAGCGCGCTCGCCTGGCATGCGTGCGACCCGGGTTCGATCCTCAGCACCACATACCAACAAAGATGTTGTGTCCGCGGAGAACTAAAAAATAAACATTAAAAATTCTCTCTCTCTCTCCTCTCTCACTCTCTCTTTAAAAGAAAAAAAAAGAAAACATAAATCTTACAGTTTCCCCCTCTTATATGATCCATATAAATCCTTTTCTTCAAATTTGGATAACATCTTTTGACTTTCATGTTGAACTGTATCTAACACAGGAAGGTTATTTTGATATATGACTAGACTTTGTTTGGTGAGAACTCTGTCAATGGTTGAACAAGTCCTCCCATACATGGAATTGAGCAATATCTAACTGTAAGTCATCACTCCCAATACAACAATCAATGGGATAATAATAAATGTGATTAGTTCTTTCCATATCATCCTATTAGTAACATCTATTTTTTGTAATTCCTTTCAGAAATTCTCTTGTATAATAACCCTTTGTTGATAATAATCAATGTAATTAATCCAATTTACCCTCTTATTTATAGAAGACCACCAAAAGAAAATTGATTCAAAACTTGCTATTATCTGATTTCCGTCTTTGAACTCATTAGGAACCAACCTCTTAAGGAATTCTGATTAAATCTATGTATATATGGGGGTCAAATGACCCCAGGGAAGAGAGATCTCTCTTCTTCTCAAAGAACTGGGATTGCTTTGATCTGAGAAATACTGGGGGAAAGGGATAGCCAATTGAATAAAAGTGCAGGTTCTATTCCAATTGTCAGATAAGGTCTCAAGTAACAGCCCTCCACAATACCACCAGACACTGGCTGTGGCTATAGCAAGTGCTTTTTGATTAGATATCTCCTCAAAGGACCAACTTTAATTGCATCCACATGTATTTCCCAAGAAGGCAAATTATTCCTCCCTCTGTGCCCCCCAGAGAGACAAGAGGTATGAGTGGTTCCAAGGGAAAGAAGTTGGAATCTTTAGGCCCTTAATTGCTGAGAACAACAACCACAGGGTCTTGCAAGAGTTATTTCCCCAAGCTGTGTTTTCCTGAAAGAGGGATATCCTACAACTCATGGCCAGAGGTCTGAGGTCCAGCCAAGTGGGAATGGGACCACTTGAGCTTGCGTTAACTTGCACAAGCATTAACATTTACTTTTATTTAAACCCTTCCACCCAGGCATTGGTCTCAGGCATTGGTCTCAGGGTACTCAAAATCTATTTTAAGAGTTTATTGTAAATCCTTTACTTCTAAAATAACCTTGGTAACATTATATTTCCAGAGATTTATTTCTCTAGAATATGCTGAACAACAGTATCTGTTTGTCCCAGATAATTGCCCCTGAATGTGTAAATCTTCACAGGCATCCAATGTAACAACCAGAGGGGAGGTGGTCTGGATTACATTAATGATCAAGTTATAGGATGCCATTTTCCGTATCACTATGGACATTATTAGAGTCTTTTCACAGCAAATTTGGTGGAATCTAGATATTGGACCGAGGACCATTGTTCCTCCCTATTAAAAGGTGAGGAGGCTCCCTTTACTCATGCGTAGTGAGGACAACCTGGCTTTGTAGTCTGAAGAGCTGGATCAGTCGTGAGCAGGACTTCCTAGGGCCCATCCCAAGCAGGGAACAGTTTGTTTTCCATCTAAACTTGGATCAGGATGTGGTCACCTGGTCAATGTGGGTGTACAGGGAATTCCAGAAGTGGTGTCTATGCCAGGAGGCCCTGTAATAGCAGGGATGATAAAGTAGAAGACAGACCTAATATATAATTTTTCAGAAATTGATCCTTTGTTTCAAAGGTGGGGAAACCCATTGTTTTTCCTAAATATGGTAACCCATACAACACTTCATGTGGTGATAACCCTACATCTTTTCATGGAGCCATTCTAATTTGAAGAAGAGCAACGGGGAGGCACTTAGTCCAGGGGAGTTTTGTTCCTAATATTAACTTAGTGATTTGTCTCTTTAGAGTTTGGTTCATTTTTTCCACCTTTCCTGAGTAAGGTGGGTACCAGGGAATGTGATATTCCCATTTTATGTTGACATACATTCTTTAATAATGGTTGCCCTAAAGTGGCTTCCATTATCTGAATCAATTTTTTCTATCAAACCAAACTGAGGGATTATAGACTCCAATAAGACCTTGGTCACATTGTTGGCATTAGTACTGGGCAGGGGGATAGCTTCTACCCAATTGGTAAAATGATTCACTGTCATCAACAAGGATTTTAAATGGCCTGTTTTGGACATTTCAGTATAGTCAATCTGGATGCTTTGGTTAATCCAGGGTTCCTCCCTCCTAGGGGCTGTTTTCTCAAACCTGTTTATTAGTTCTTGTATAAGTAATATAGCTTTTGTTGACTTGCTTGGCTACAGAATAAATTCCATGCACCCATATATTCTTTTATTTTAAATTTTGTGTAGTTATAGATGGACAGAATGCCTTTATTTTATTTATTTATTTTTATGTGGTGCTAAGGATTGAAACCAGTGCCTCACACATGCTAGGGAAGCGTTCTACCACTGAGCCACAGTCTCAGCCCCATATATTCTTAATACAGCATCAAACATGGCTTGTAGGTCTCAGGAACTACCTTTATGCATCATAAAGGTATGCATCATTTCCCCCATAAGAGGCTTTATGAGCATCTCTCTACCATTGGATAAAAGCCATTTTCCTTGGGGGCTCCCAGCTTTATTTTGTTTCTCCTCCTGTGGGCTGAATATTGGGATAATTGGGAAAGGGGATAAAACAGGGGTAAATGGCATTAGCCCTCTCATCTCTCTCTTAGTCGCAGATATTAATTAAGGAGATATCAGATGAGAGTCAATAGGGAATGAAGAAAAGACAAACAGACACACATAGAGAGAAAAGGGTGGGGCCAGCTTCATCATTCCTTTATGAGGGATAAATGACCCAGAACTAGCTCAGCACGTTTATTGTATAGGTTTCCTTGACAGGTAATTTATGGGAAAGTTTCAGCAAAGCAGGCAATATGAAGGATGCAGGACTGGTGATACATTAGGGTCATCTTGTTTGCTCAGAATCCTCTATCCCTGGGAGTTGGTGAACTCAAAGTTCTAACTGATAACTCTGAGCCTTTGCAAAGAGTTTCCTTGAGCTAGCAACTGGGCCATCTTGACCTGCACCTTTGCACAAGCATTTCCAAGCACAACTCAGACCATGATTCAAATCACTGCTGTCCACAGGTGAAATGAAAAATAGAGGTGATTGGAGGGCAGCCTCTTTAACTGCTTCATCTGCTAGTCTATTGCCTTGGCCTCTATGTTATAGCTCCTTTGATGTCTTGGCATAAGTTCAATAGCTATCTTTTCTGGTAATAATAGGCTTCCCAATACTTGAGTAACTAATTCTTTATATATTAAATCTTTTCCCTTACTATTAATTAAGCTGTGTTCAAGCCAAACTTTTACAAAAGTGTGGACAACTCCAAAGGCATATTTCAAATCTGTGTAGACAGTTCCCTCTTTCCTTTCGGAAATTTTAGGGCTTGATAAGAGCAAGTACTTCACAGGTCTGGGTGAACCACCTGTTGGGTAGCCTTCCTGACTCTATTATGATTTTTATTGTATTCCATCTACTACACAATATCCATTATATCTTTTTCCTTGAATAACTCAGGAGGACCCATCTACAAAGATTATAAGGCCTGTTGAGAAGGGAATTTCCCTAAGGTTGGGCCTGATCTTGGCTTGGTATTCTATTAGATCCATGAAGTGGTGCTCAGTAGAGTTTGAGAGTTTTTCCCAAAATTAAGAATTCAGCTGGGTTTAGACAGCATCAGTTATGAGTGTTAAGTTGTGGTAAGGGCTCTTCAGGGACAGGGAGAGAGCAACATTACATGCTGAATAGCTATGTGCACATGCACCCTCAGAACAAAGAGAGACAGCATGGAACATTCAGTGCACAGGCAGACTCAGGGAAACTCTGTTACGCATAACACTGTTGCCATTTTGTTGAAATTTTAATGTACAGAATATCTAATTAACATGCAAGTTAATAGATAGGGAAGACAAAGGAACTAACATGCAATGGGAGGGGAATAAAAACAATGCCCTGCTGCACTTGGGGTTCAGTCTTTGGATACAGATCTGCCAGGCCAGTGCCAGCATTAATAAATGCTGCTTTATGCTGAATGCCCCCAGTGCCCTGTTTCTCTGTGTGAGAATCCCACAACAAAGTCATCCCTCTCCAGGAGAACAGCCTCATATTTTAGAATACTAGAATCAGCTAACCATCTCCCCGCTCTTAGGTGGAGGAAGTTCTGACCTGATGGGATTTGCTCCCCCAAAGGTTACTTTTTTACTTTCCTGACCAAAAGGGCATGGCCTGAATGTATCCAATTAGTGGACCACCTTTGTGCATGATTTTATATATATCTATATCTATCTATCTATCTATCTATCTATCTATCTATCTATATCTATCTATATCTATCTATATAAAATAATCAGTTGGGATATATATATAAATGTATATGTGTATATATGTATATATGTGTGTGTGTGTATATATATATATATATATATATATATATATATATTTATCCTAATTACTTCTATCCATAATTGACTATTTCTATCTTATTTCTACTTATTTATTTAGTGCTGGCCATCAAACCTAGGGCCTCACACATTCTAGGAAAGTACTCCTCTATCCCAGTTGTTTATTTGATTATATAAGAAATTAGGAAAAGGAGAGATAGTGGGATGAATCTGACATAATTTTCCCACTTATATATATGAATATATCACAGTGAATTGCACCATCATGTACATCCATAAGAATGGAATCCTAACTAGAATCAGATATATTCCATGCTTGTATAATTATATCAAATGGATTCTGCTGTCATATATAACCAAAGAGAACCAATACATTTTTTAAAATATTCTAAAATGAGAAGAAAATTGAGCAAGTTGGTTAGAAAGGAAGCTGGGAAAGACTTCATAATCTAAGTGATAGCTGGCTATTAAACTAAAGGCACTGTGGGTTTTTTTTAAAGTTCTCAAATTCTTTGACACTCCCGTTAGAGTTGAAGTTTAATTCCCCCACCCTGTAATATCAGAATTATCAACTCTGTCTAACAAATACAATGTGATGGCATTCTGCTATGTGACATCTGAAGTGCGGTCCTACAAAGGATAACTTCTACTTTTCTTTTTCTTCCCCATCACTTTCTTTGGGGGAAATAGGCCACCATAACATGAGGACACTCAACACAGCCAGTGGATAGGCTTGGGTGGGGAGAAACTAGGCCTCCTACCAAGAGTCACAACCAACTTGCCAAGCATGTGTGTGAACCAACTTGGAAGTGGATCCTCCAGCCCCTGTCAAGCCTTCAGATGAGTGCAGCCCGGGCTGACATTTTGATAGCAACCTCAGGAGAGACCCTAAGCTGGAATCACCTAGTCAAGTCACACATGAATTCCTGGACCACAGAAAATGTGGGCACAATAAACTACGGTCTTTGTTGTAAACCACTAAATTTTGATGTCTCAGAGTGAAAGAAAACTAATTTAGGCAACAAGAGTTTGGAAGTGCCCCTACCTATACCTCAAAACCCTAGCAGGAGACTGTACCACTGAGACAATATGGCAACCCCATAGAAGAGGTTCATTCTCTCATTTTCTGCTTTGGCTCACTGAAAAGCCTTCCTTTCTCCAAGATGATTCCCATCAAAAGCCCATTGTCCTGGCACCACCAGAAGCACTCTTTCTAGTGTTAACCCCAGTGTTAACCCCATAACACAGACCATTTCTGGGGTTATGATGAAAGCCTCTGATGCCTACACAGAGGTCCCCATCTTAGGTTGCTGCCAAAGCCATTGGCACCAAATCTTATTATACAAGAAGCCACTGGTAACAATACAGGCTTCATTAAGACAAAGTGGTTCTTACCTTCACTTGTAGCATGTCAAGAACCCCAAAGTAGGGAAGAGTTGCATATCACCCTGTGTGAAACTCTTCAAAAATAAAAAGAACTATGTGGTTTATTGGAATGATTACAGATCTATAGATAAGCTGTCACTTTTTTAGCTTCTAACTGAAGGGATGGTAGGTTGCAAAATTTTCCCAATTCATTTTTCTCTGAAATCTGTTTTTGCTGCTTATTGTTTTAAGACCCTCAGTTTTGGGTAGTTTTATTATGCAGCAACAGCTGCCTGATATAGAAGCCAATTCTTGAAAGAAATAACAAAGGAATGAGGACATTGGAGGGGGCAGAAAATGGCAGGCCAAAAGGGTTCTTCAAGCTGGGCAACACACTCCTAGGCTCAGATATGTGCCTATGGTACTGGCTGCCATCAAATGTTCCACCCACAATTTGCCACCTTTTGAAAAGGCCTCAGGACAGCATGTCTTACATGTCACCCCACCACAACCTCTGGTGGTGAGCTAGAAATGGGGTTGGGGACTGAGGAAATATCCAGGGCATAAGACAGGGCAGAGAAGACAGGAAGAAGGTCCCAACGATTGTGCTTGTTTGTTTGCTTGCTTTTCTTGCAGGGCCAAGCTTTAGGAAAGTGTGGACTAAAATCTGAAAGGCAGGGCTTGAGGAATTTCTGCCCTCCACAGAGCTGCAGCTGGGGAAAATGGGAGACACAGTCGGGCTCCCAGGACAACGGTCTCTGGGTACCCAATGTGGGAGAGGTTGGGGACTGCAGGACCTTTACTCTTTTGCTGATGGATTCTTGGAGTGGAGGATGTACCCAGGATACCCTAGCCCTCAGGGCTGGGGACAACATGGCAGAGGTAACTTCTGATAAGGCTTTAGGGTCCTGGAGTAGGAGGGGCAGAGCTCAACTGATGGAAGAAACTAAAAAGCTGCAGAAGGTAAAGCAAGTCACTCTGAGCCAGCCAGAAGGTGCTGGCTCTGCCCTTAGTCCAAGTTTCTGGAGTCAATGGTCACTTGTCTTTAATTCTCATCTCATCAGATGTCACACAGCAGAATGCCACCTCTTCCCAGAGACAGGGACTTGGTTTCTAGACTTAATCTGTAAGAATGGAATGGAAGAACCAGAGGTTATTCCCTGAAGGCTGGGGCCCCAGGCTGCAAATCATGAAACAGAGACCCTTGTCCCCTCTCAGTGAGGACCCCTGACTCAGGAAGAACCACAACTTCTCCTGCCCCCACCCCAGGGGCTTTCAGCTTCCTGGTCTCCATGCCAACAGCTTTTCTGAGAGATCTGTCCCTTTTCCACGTTAACCCAAGCCCAAAAACCTGAGTAGGGAACATCAAGCTAAGGGGAGAAAAAGGGAGGTGGCTGAGCAATGGGAAAGGGAGGGCTCAGCATCAGGATTCCCACCTACCTTGGGGATCAGGCAGAGCTATAGGGCACAGACTTCTCAGGGTGGCTGTTGGGCTCTGGCAGAGTTCACAGGGTCTGAGAGCAATAGTGGAGGATGAATGCTGTGAGCACCGTTGGCAGGAGCCCCTGTGGCTGGGACAGGGACTCAAGGTGGCTGGGGATTAAATGGAAGGAGAGGCCCATCTAGACAGAAGCAGAGATCAGGAACCCACTCTTTCACTTCCCTCCCCACGTCCTCTGCTGCCTCACTCACCCAGGGCCTGGGACTCTCCAGTGGCTGTGGGGCCCAATTCCTTGGAGTAAACACTGCCCAGGGGGTTGTCCTTGCATGAGCCATCTTTGGGCCTGAGCACCAGAATCAGAAGCCAGGGGGTTGGAAGAGTGACCCAAAGCAAGGGTCCCAGGGACTGCTTCCCCACACCATGGTGCCCAGCTGTAGTTCCACATTGACTGTGTTCACCCTTCTGCTCCAAGTCACTCTCTCTGGCTCCTTCTTGCCCCCTCCTGAGAGGAGCCCTTGGGCCCCAGGGTTCATTTGAGACCCAAACTCTCCAGGGCCCCTTCCTTCCAGTCCTGATGTTTCTTCCAAGCTCTGGTGCCATACCAGCCTCCTGGCACCTTCTAGATGATGGCAACATTCATGTTCCATTGAGGGCTGAATGTCCCCTGCCCCTGCCCAGTTGAAGCTGTGCCTGCACTCCTTGCTGTTGAGGATCTTATTGCCCTTTATGACCCTAAGCCATCTCCCAGCGTCTTGCCACTTTGTGGTGCTCATGCTAGGCAAGTGTTCTACTGATGAGCTATACCACCAGCCCTTGCCACTTCCTTTGATGTCTCATCTGAATAGTCAGCCACTGCCCTCAAGACCCCACCCTGGTGATGAGTTGCAGCTGCCACCCCTATGCAGTGCTCCTGACATGCCAAGCTTGGCCTACATTTCTTCTCTGCCACAGACTCCCTATCACTACTCCTTGTGCCAAGGCCCTCCCAACTGGCATCTGGGACATAGTTAGTGCCCTGCCCCTGCTGGGGATGCCCTGTGCCCCAATCTCCAGGTCAAATCCTGCTCTTTCCTTCTGCTGGTCCAAAGCATTTCAAGGCCAAGCTATATCCGACATGACACTGGGTCCCAGCAAAGGGGCATCCCTAGGTGGACCATGCTTAGTGTTATGTGACCCTCCTCCCACATCACAGAGAACTGGGCTTGGGGCAGTCTCCTGACATAAGAGCAGTCATCACCATAGCTGACCAGTGGAATGGAGTGCAAACATGTGCTTAGCCCAGCACTGGGGAACTTGAAGGGGGTAACAGAAGTGATATGGGCAGAGGAAGGAGTAGAGGGCTGAAAACTCAGGGGTCAGAGAGACTGGAGAGGCCTCCAGGGACACAAGGGAGCATGAACTGTGGGAGCTGGTGACACATCAGGACAAAGTCAAAGGTAAGGTAACCATCTGGTGGGAGAAGCTGAGGATGTGACCAAGAGAGGCTGCTATGGAGGGAGGATGGGGAGGGTCATGCCCTGAGTGCTGGTGAGAGCAAGGATTCACACCCTGGTCTTGCCTGGGAGGCCAAGATTTCTTTCCAACTGCCTCAGGTATCTCTCTGCACCTGTGGGCAAGGCTGAGGCCCCTGCCCAATTCCCCACAGCTCCCACCAACCCACAGGTCCAACAGAACTCTGAGGAGCAGGAACCACTGAAGTAAGCTCAAGAAGAAGAACCAGAACCCTTAGGAGCTGGGTACTCAAGAGCCTACCTACTGCACAAGAGATCCCTCCTGCAGCCCCAAGGGCATTGCTGGAGATGGAATCCTGGGAGCCGGTAGCAGCACCAGGCCAGGCCTGCCCCAGGGAGTAGAGGCAGTAGAAAGCTGAGAAGCATGGCTAGCAGGAAGGCATCCTTCTCTGCAGAGGACAAGGGCACTGAGTCCTGAGCAGGTACACCACTCCTGGCCCTGTCTAGCTGCCCCACCCAACCCCAATGGCATACTTTCAGGCTGCACAGGGCCACTGTCCACACTACCACCGAAGCCAGACTTGTCACAGAAGGGTGGGGCCCAGCCCGGAGCACAGTGGCAATTATGGTTGCTATTGCAAACCTGTAAAGGAGAAGAGGAATGAAAGAAGGTCATCAGGGATCAGGGACCCCAAGGTCATCCCCACCCCTCATGCAACTCACTCCCCGGTTGTGGCAGGCAGTCAGGCAGTTCTCCAATTCCTGGAAGGTAGCATTCTGGCAGCGCCTGTCCTGGCACACCTATGGGCAGTGTACCAGCTGGGCAGTGATGGAGGTTGGGGGGGTACAGGACAGGACTTTGGGCTACAGGACTCATGTGCCCAAAAGGGGTGGAATGGACAGGGCTCACCATTTTAGGTCCACACTGGGTCCCCGCCTCTACCAGGCCCAAGTCAAGTAGATCCAGCTGGGCTTCTGGAAGCGCCAAGGCTCCACGACAGGCCACCTCACCACCCTCTAAGGGAACCATGGAGTCCACCGGCACCATGTACGGCACCCGTGGACTCAGCTCCCCACCTTGGCACTGCAGCTTCCCACACTGAGCATCCCTGGGGAGGAAGTGGAGGAGGGTCAGCAGTGTGGAGTGTCCCTCTTCCCTCAATTTACACAGCTTTGGTTCCTCCATTCCACTCCTCACTTCTGTGCACAAGGCAGGAAGCGGCTGTCGCTGTCCTGGCCACAGTTACCATGGGCATCTCCCGCAGAGTTCACCATCTGGAAACAGGCCTCTGGGGCTGGGTGGGACCCTGAAGAAGAATGGGCCAGACTGGGGCAGCCAGGACAGGGCCTGCAATTAGGTGGCCCCAGTAACCCCCATCCTGTATCTTCCCCCACAGTAGAAAACTAGGCAGAGACAAGGAGGGGTCAGGGTGAAGGGCGCACAGTGGTCTCACCAGGCCCCCAGAGCTGCTGGCACTGCTGCTCCAGCGTGGGACATGCGCCGTCCCGGCAGTAGCCTCTGCCATTGGCGCAGGGCGAACCATCCAGTAGGTAAATGTCCGGGGGACAGTGTGGGGAGGTTCCCGTGCAGAATTCGGGGAGGTCACAGTCGCCTGCAGCCTGGCGACATGGCGTGCCTGCTGGCTTCAGCTGCGTAGATAACCCGGTTAGGGAAGGGCAGAGACACTAGACAGTGAGAGGTCCACGCCAAGAGCTCGGCTTAGAGTGGAGGACCCAGCAGGAGTTCCAAGCGGATCCACACAGAGAGCCGAGCCCTCTGCACCCAGTAGAGGAAGCAGAGGGCACCAATTAGCCAAGACCTACTGGCCCGCTCCCCAGCGCCCCAAGTGGTCATTCCTGGGCTTCCCATTCTCTCACCAGGCAGCCGGAGCAACAGCCCCCGTGAGCGCACTGGGCCCCCGCACGCAGTGAACAGTTATGGGCGATGCAGCAGGGGTCCGGGCACTTCTGGCATCAGAAAGGCGAGAGTGGAACAGTGAGGGCGCAGCGCTCCATACCTCGGGGGAGGGGACGAGCGGGGCCCAGCCTTGGTCCCCAGAGGTGGGGCAAGAGGACTTCACCTGGCTGGAACCACAGTCGCACTCTTCGCCGGCCTCCACGAAGCCGTTCCCGCAGCGCGCCGACGGCAACAGGAGCCTAAGGTCCGGGGCATTTGAAAGGCACGCGCCACCTCCCTTCCGGAAGAAGGCGCGCAGCTGGCGGCGGCTGCAGGCGCTGAACACGCGCGGGAACGGGTGCCTACCGGCCAGAGGAGGATGTCCGACAAGCGAGGATCACCCCCCAAACCCCGGCTGGTGTTGGATTCTCACCCCTGAAGTTAGCCACACAGCCACCAGATGCGCGAACACCTCCTGATCAATGGGATGCCTGAATCCTCCAGAGGCTGAGCTCAGAAAATAGAAGCCACCTGCGCCATTCCGGAGCCCGACTCCGGAGGGTGTGGTGCCAAGAGTGGGTACGCCAAAGGACCCATGGTGGAATGGCAAGCCAGCGTTGCTCCTCCACAGTTGGAGTAGCCTTGCTCGATCGGTCCAAAACCGATCTTTATATACTTTTGAAAAACCGCTTTTCACTGAGGCCTCATAACCCCTAAGGGCAGGTAGTTATCATCCTCCCCATTATACAGCAGAGGAAACTGAGAGATAAACACAGAAACTCAGAGAGAAACATGCCTAGGTCCAGTGGCCCCCGCCCTGCGCACGTACCCAGTGGCCTCAGCCATCACGCAGCCGCCCTCGTCTGCCATGGCCTCCATGCAGCAGCCGTCTGGGTCATGGCTGAGGCCAAGGCTGTGCCCTATCTCGTGGGCCATGGTGGCCGCAGGGCCAATGGGGAGCTCCGAGTGGTCCTGGGAGGTGGGCATGGGGATGTCATTGCGGACCGCGAGCCCCTCTCCCAGCCACTCTGCTCCCACATCTCTGGCAGAGCTCACCATGGTCACGCCTCCAGAGCTGTCGACGCGGCACATGCCATTGACTGGCGCCAGGCCCACAGTGGTGCCCTGGAAGGTGCGGCCCCTGAGGGTGGAATGCGGCATGACCCTGCGGGACTGTGAGTCAGGACCTTCCTGCCCGCGATCCGCATTAGGGTCCAAGGCACCCACGTGAGCAACTGCGCTGAGTCGTGTGGCCGCCGAGTCCACACCCCCCGGCGCCACTGCAGGAAGGCCCAGAGCGTGGCATTCGCGTCAGGCGTGACGCGGCTGCGGTCTTGCTCAGTCCACACCTCCAGGCCAGTCAGCACCAACTGAATGTCCAGAGTCCTAAGAATCTGAGGGCAGAACGCGGTGGGACTGAGGCCGTGAACCAGGAGCCCCACAGAACCGGTGCCAGTGTTTCTTGGTGGCCGAGACCTTCTCCTCCCCCTCTACCATGCTAGAACCTGCCCTCTACCCGCAGTCTCCAACCTGTTCCACATAACTGGCAACCTCTAAAAGACGCTGTTTGGTGTGGTTCAAGTTCCGGTGCTGGATCAAGAACTGGAAGGACAGAATTACCCCGGATTGAGGGGCTGAGCTGGCCTCATCCCAGATCCTGCCAAATCCTTGGGTCTCCCCTCACCAGGGTGTGGTCTGCCACTATGTACAGCTCCAGGTACCTCGGACTCCTGTGGGACTCTCGCCTCTCCTATAGAGGGACAAATAATGAAGCTAAGTGACAGGAAGGATGCTGGGCTTGAGTTTTTACCACCAACCCCAATTCCCAGAAAGAAGAGTTTTTAAAATTCACTAGAATTTGTTTCTTCAGCCTCTGAGTTAAAATCTGAGTTAAAAGGTGGCCCTGGTCTGGGCCTTCATTCCTGTCTCCTCTGAATTGGAGCACTACAGATACTGCATTTCCACTCCCAACTATGTCTGTGTCCCTGACCCGGCTCTGGAGGGCAGGAAGAAGGCTGGCCATTTCTGGTTTGTCCTTGAGGTCCCTGTAGCCACAGGCCCCTTTCCAAGTGAGCAGTTGATCCATGCGGAAGATCTTGTGGGTTGAGAGGTCCTCAGAATCCTCAGATGGCCAAGGATGCAGATAATAGCTGGCATTGCTGCTGAGCCTGATTAAGCCACTAGGGTACAGAGGAGTGCAGAGGGGGATATGAGGGAGCTCTTGCTTAAGCCCCATCCCAGACCCCTCCCCCAGTACTGCTCACCTCATCCCGGAGCAGGTGCTGAGGACTACCCAAGAATGAGGGAAGCCTCTCACATGCCCATGGTAGTGACAATGATCCTGGAGAGGAAGAAACCCAGCCCCAAACTTCAGCCAGGGCTGAAGCAGGAGGAGCAAAGGGAGGGAAGAGAGGAAAACTGGCTCCAATCTTCCTTAGGAATGGGAATTGGGGAATGAGGTAGGCATAGGAGGGCTACCTTCAGGGTGCATCCCCAGCACCCAGCACCCTGTCTTCAGAGCCCCTGGAAGCATCTCACCGTGTGGTTGGGGACCAGCACCACTGGCTGCCCATCTGGGCTGTAGTGGGTTTCTGTGTATCCCGGGGCCAACAGCCTGCTGGGAGGGGATGTTTTAGGAATCACGGAAATTAGCCCACCTCTTCTAGGTTGCCCTCCACCATCCTCCCTGAATGCTAATTAACCAGCTCTACAGGGGGCACCCAGTGTGTGTCTTAGGGAAGGCACAGGACAGGTTGTGCATTGTCTCTCTCAGAAAAACGTTGAACTAGAGGGAGAAAGGTGAAGGTCAGGAAAGAGGCTTCACGGTGGCTTAGAAGTGGGAGGTGAGAGTATAGAAAGCACCAGCGAGGGACAGGCAAAGGTCAAGGGTTCGTGGTCCTGTGGGGCCTGCAGCAGGCAGCTGGGTCTGCAGGTCAGAAGGGGAGAATTCTGGAGACACTGCTGAGAGGTAGGACTGGGAGCCAAAGAAATGTGGTAAACTCCCTGAGTGCCCCTGCCCCTGTCTACCTTGTTGGGAATCTAGTCAGCCCTCTTGCCTCCCTCCACCCTAAATCCTTCAAATCTTCTCCTCAAAAGGCCTCCAGACCCCACATGTCTCCCATCTGTCCCTCAGTGATGCTCACTCCCTGCTTCCAGAGAAAACAAAATTCCACCTGTCTATACCTGCTTCTGCCCTGACCACCTGAGTAGGGATCCCCATCCCCACCTTCTCCAGACCCTCCTCCATGAGGAGAAATCAACTATAGCCAATCATTCTTCTCTAAAGAAAACCCTTGACTCATCCAGCCTCTTTACCTCCAGACTACCTCCAAACACCTGTGATTCCTGCTTTTCCTGCTCCCAGTCATTCCTCTACATTTTCCAGCTTTGCTCACCCATTACATGAGCACACACGTGTGCACACACATACCATTTAGTGGGTAGGGACATTAAACCCCAGGGTAACTGTGGTTTGGCATGGTGGAACTAGAGTTTGTTCCCAGTCCATCTGACTCCATTGGGGAAAATAAAATATGTGTCGAGCATTCAGAACAGACCATGCAATGAAACTACTACACACTAAGTGATACCTATTGATAATGTAGACATGGGGGGTCCAAGATTCTGTACTCCATCTTGCATACCCACACCACTCAGCCAAGGGCACCATCCTGAGCCCCTCTCCGCTTTCTCATTCAATGGCTTCAATTTTTTGGCTCTACGTATCCAGAACACAGCAGGAAATTGCCTTTGGTGATTGGCCCTCTTGAGACTCCCCACATCATTTCCCCCTGCTTTCTTCTTTATAGATGGAGGCCTTCCAGAGAATCCAGACAAATTGCCACCCCTGAATGTGCTTTGACTCCTGTAGCCATTGTGCCTTTGTTCCTGCCATCCCTTCTACCTGGAATGCTGTCCATTTGTGGAATTTTAAGATTCCTCCAGCTCACCATGTCCTGGGAATGCCCACTAGGTGGTGCTCACCCATCACCAGCAGCTCCTGAGGTTGGAACACACAGCAAGCCCACAGCAGGACTGACTCAGCTTCAACAGTCCACTTCAGTCTCTCCCTATCACCTGTACCCTTTCTGAGGCCCTCTCCCTAACTAGCCTCCAAGTTAGTTCCTATCCCCAGGACTGATCCCCTCCAGAGACAGGTGTGTTCCTGGCTCCCACATACCCCTGTCAGGTACTCACTGGTTCTTTTCCAACTCAAGCAGGAGCTCCTGGCCTTCAACCTCCAAGACCACCAACCCCGAGTTGAGTTTCAAGATCTGAACAAAAAGGAGTTCAGGTTGTGATGAATGCCTCTGGGTCCCCTGCCTGCCAAGGAGCAGGTAGGATGTAGACCTGGCTGGTGAGCAAGTTCATGGGTACAGTAGAGCCCCATGGATCATGGACAGTGTGGAAGGTGTGGAAGTGAGAACATACAAAGATATTCCCAGATGTTTTTTGATGTGACAGTAGCCACTCAAAGGTACATAAACCTTCCAGGATATACCATGTCATCCCTAGAGATGAGGGATCCCAGAAGGGTACCCTGCTTTTCCCACAGTCATTGGGCCTTTCCCTTGATCTTCCCTCTTTCATTCCCAGGAAGCATGAAAAGCAAAGAAAGACAGTGGGGGAAGAAGATGAGAGGCATTGGGTAGCCACAGTCACTGAGCTTTCTCATGATCCCTGTGTTATCTGGGAGTTTGTTTCTGTCTCTTTAAATATATATATATATGTGTGTGTGTGTGTGTGTGTGTGTGTGTGTGTGTGTGTGTGTAAATTTGGGGGGATGCTGTATATTCAACCTAGGACTATATGCATGCTAGAACCTACACCCCAGTCCCTTGTTTCTGTGTCTGGCTGCCCCTCATTCCCTGTAGAATTCAGACTTTATTCCTCCACCCCCAATTCTGGCAAACTGCCTTTCCTTCCAAAGTTTTCCATGGCTTCCAGCAGGCCTGCCCCACACCTGAGCTCACAAAGTAAACATGGACTCCATCCAGGCAGAGAGAACTCTGACTTTCTCAGCTAGATGTCAGGGAGGCTGGTCTCAGCCAGCCAGCCCTCCTCCCTTTCCCCTCACCTTCTTTGCCTCTTGAACCCCCTGGGAATACCCCATATTCCCTCCCTTGTCTGCTCAGCCTGGCTGGGGGCCCAGAGTTGGAAGCAGCCCAGGAGATTCCTGGGGGGTTGTATTTTCAGAGTGTTCCCTCACCCTTGCTGGCCCACTCCCCTTTATCCTAAAATGCACTGGGCTGGGGCCCTGGCCAAGGAGCTCAGAGTCTTGGAGGGGGGCTCTTTCCCTGCAGGTGGGGAGCAGACAGCCCTCACTTCCCCAGCCACAGGCTCCACAAGGCCCCAAGCATGAGCTCATGTGGCTGGAATGCCACTTGCTTTATTGGGGAACGGTTTGCACTGGGAGAAAGGCTGTGGCCCACATGGAAGAACACACTGGAGGTCCCTGCCCCTCTACAGCCCCTGCTGCCTTTGCTTGTTGCCTTCCTGGTGATACTGCCCACCCACCATGCACCCCATCTACACCCCAAAACGTGAGTGTACCCTGACTGTTGGAGAGGACATCCTGCCAAAGCTTAGTCTCCTGTCCTAGGCTTTCCTGGGGGCAGAGGCCAGAAGTGACTGAAGCAGGGCCCCTATGGGATCCCCCTCTTAGTCATAGCCCAGGCCAGACAGAGAAGGAAGCCCACAGTTGGTGTGACCCCAGCACGTGCCCAACCTTCACCTTCACCAGGTATGTCAAGAACAGTCCCAAAGTGTGGGCTAGCACTGTGCTTAACCAGTTGAAGGGGGGCCCTAGAGGTCTGTGGGACCCAAGTGAAGACCCTAAGTTGGGAGTCAGTGGGCCTCCAGGTAACCCCAACCCTCATGGTAGTACTCTCCTTGCACAGTGGAGCTGACCTTTCTTACCTGGAAATTCAGACCTCAGTGCTCTCTAGGATTGGGTGGGGATGACCAGTGTTCTGAGGTCTTTCAGAACTTAGCTATTCTGAGGTTCTAAGGTCTGTCTGACCATGGGTAACTTTTTAACTTCTCTTTTCTAACTTTACCCTTCTGTAAAATGGGCATATTGAGGGTACTAGCCTGTTTGTGATACAGATATTGAGGCAATAGATGGGAGATGGTTACTCTGGAAGAGTATGATGGACAGGAATTGGGAAGAGGCTGGACACAGTGTTCCAGAGAAGTAAAATGGGATGGGCTTGCATCTGGGGGTATCAGGAGAGTGACCACTGCTCCTTGGCCACAGTTTCAGACACTCAATGGCAGGGTCTTGGGAGAAACAACAGTGTGTCTACAGAGTTACAGGTTCTGGTAAATTTGGCCAAAGAAAGATATTTTGGTTTCTTCTTAAAGAGGTTCCTGAAAAGCTTCAGGCCCCACAAACTCTGGACCCATCTCTGCCTGGTGGGGGTGGGGGTGGGGGTAGCCTGGATAATACAAGGAGGGAGGGAAGGGGGAAGATGGGGGGAGGAAGCTGAAAATGATTTCCATGTGTGCAGCCTCAGCCATCTAGATGTCTCCCACCCCGTCTGCCTGGTGGGGAGGGGCTAAGAAAGCAGTGAGTTGGTGGTTCTGAGGACCCCAGAAAACTTGCGAAGCTGCAACTGGGGGACAGGGACAAAGGGCTGGGAGACAGGGGCCCATGCTGAGCATGGGGTATTGTAGCACTGACCGGCTCTTCCAGGGTAACTCTGCGCCAGGGTCGTCCATCCAAGACCCACTGGGGAGTAACAGGCTCTCCAGGAGTGTTTCCTAGGATGAAGACAGAGCACAGAGTGAGGGGGACCTTGGGGGGCTTGGAAGGAGGGAGGGGAGGTTCTGGGGGGCAGGCTCCATCTTCAACGCTCCTGAGCTCAGCCTAGAGAAGGATGGTGGGCACTCATGGGGCAACCCTGGAACTGAGGAGCCACCAAGGAGATGGCAGGAGAGAGACAGAGGAGCCTGGGAAGAAACAGCTCAGCTGGGGATTTGGGAGCTGCCTGACCTGGGGATGGAGTTGGGTCAGAAGTCACAAGGAAGAGGCTCAGGCCTGAAGTATAGAGGGGAAGGGAAAAAAAAGAGGAGGAGGCAGCCTCTGTATTTTTAGACTGGGCAGCAGATGCCTTTAGTATGAGAGATCTATGAGAAGAGGCTGCCTGTGTCTCCCCACCATCTGAGAAAAACAACATCCAGATGTTGTCTGGCAAGGTCCACCATGCCCAGTGTTCTCTTGGGGGCTTGGTGCTGGTGGCAGACTCAAGGACCCTGGCCTGGAAGCCCCCTCTTTTTGTCTTCAAGTGGAAATCCAGGGGACAGAACCTCTGTGTTCCTGTGCCGGCATGCCTAAGGGGGCTCTAGGAGGAATCCCAGAGCCAAGCATTACTCAAAGGGTGCCTGGAATTCTCCCCTGGAATGTTCCCTCTCCTCCCCCTAACTGGCCACAGCAAATCTCACCCAACCTACCCTGCAGGAGCCAGGCTCCACCCAGAGCCTGCAGCCAGCCCTCAGATCCTCAGTCCCTAGGGCAAGCCCATCTCCCAGAAAAGCAGCACCCTATTCACCACCCAGCCCTGGCCGTAGTCCTGCTTCTCAGGCCAATGGTTGTTTGTGTAGGTGGCTCAGCTACTCCCAGGCCACCCCAACTTCTTCCTCTCCATCTCCTCTTCTAGACAGTAGGCATCAAAGTCCTGGAATGACAGCAGCTCCAGGAGTCACCTTTCCTCAAGAAAACTTTAATTGATGACCAAGTTGCCATATCAGGCAGATGGCAGGTTTGGGGAAGGACCATTTCAGAACTGAGGCTGAAGGAGCTAACTATAGGGAGGCATTGAGTGGGAGGGATCATCTTTCAGCCCAGAGAGGGCTTAACTGGGTATGGAGAACCAAGCCTTCTAGTCCCAGGCCTCAGAAGATGCAATGGATGGAAATGGGTGTGTTATCCGCATGGCCTGCATACACTTGCTGGTCACTGGCACATTGGCAAAGGAAGCAAAGATGGAGCTGGGTGCCTGGGTGCATGGGAATAGAAAACAAGGGATCATGTCTGGGCTGAGGAATACAGCCCCCCCCCCTCAAGAGTCCATCACCATCCTCTGGGCCCAGGCTAGAGCTCTGGAGGTGGACAGTAGTGCAATACCTAGGGCTTGTTCCCAAAAGTATGACAGCTGTTGTTCCTTTCCTTTCTGGCAGGAACAGGGCAGGAGCCAATACATCTGTATTGGCTCAGTACAGAGCTGTAGAACCTGAAGCTCCTAGGCTTCCCAGCCCAGATCCTGGTGCCCCCATCGGCTCCAGTTGCCCTTTCTGTCTCTTGTACAGGCTCTGAAAAATCCATCTTCTTGGAGGGGCTGTTGTTAACAGCCCAGCCATACAAGGAGCTTGCAGAGGTCACAGGGAAGAGAGAGCTGAAGTCTTCCTTAGGCACTGTCAGACACCTTCCGTTTGGAGAAGTCCCTGCCTGTCTAACCAAACAAGGCAACTCCATCAACAACATACACACTGCCTGAGACTGGAGGAGGGAGGGGAGGGTGGTGGGCAATGAGATGGCTAGTCCTAAGGGCAGAGCAGGACTTTAGGGACCTGTGGGCCTGGAGGCTTCTTGGAGGAGTGAGACCTGCTGACCCTGAGGACTGAAGGTACAGAAGCCGCTCAGTTCACCCTAGCAGCTGGGGACTGGGAGGTTTTGAGAGAAGAAAATACAGGCGATGGGGGTCGAGGGGCTTTGCAGCTGCACAGGCAGAAAAGTGCCTTGCCCCTCTGCTTTGCAAGGCACCATGTGTGGGCAATTCAGGCCCTGAGGCCACCCCAAGCAGTCAAACCCCCTAGACAGGTCTCACAGACACCTGCCTAAACCCTGCGTTGTCCTCTTGGCCAGGTGGTCCCAGTGTTTCAGACCCTCCATCTGCTGACCAGGGCTGGACCCCTCAACCACCAATCACCTCATCTGCCCTCAGGGCATACCGGTGCCCACATCCTCACCTGGAAGCACGAAGGCACAGGGCACTGGCCAAGGCGGCGGCGGCAGCAGCAGCAGCAGCAGCAGCAGCAGCGACCCTTGCGTTCTCGGGGACCCCCTGCCCATGGCTGAGAACGCCTGGGCCTCTAAGCTCTGGCAGCCCGCTGCGGGCTCCGCCCCGACTGGATAGAGGCCGACCCACGCCCCGCGCAGCCGGGCCGCCGCCTCCCGACCCTCCCGCGCAACCCGGCTCTGAGCAGCCACCGCGGCGGATCCGTCCCCACGCAGGCCCCGAGGACTCGACCTCGTGGGTGCCGGGGAGCCGGGACGACCAGCCGGGGGAAGCAGCAGCGGCCGTCGAGGGACAAGAGCCGGGCAGCGCGGGCGGAGGCAGGAATCCAGCCCGCGAGGTCCCTCCACTTCCCTACCCGTGGGGGCGGAGGATGGGGACGGGGCGGGAACGCGGGAAATGTTCTTCGAGGCCACAGCGGGGTGGGGTGGTAAACAGGGGCCGCGAAAGCGGGCTGCCAGTAGCTGCTCAGGGTGGTCTCGGTGGTCTATCCCCACCCTGACTTGACACGGGTCCTGCCCTGAGGCTCCTAGAACCCGGAGGAGGGTACATCTATCCACACCGGGTGCCTCCCAGAGGAGAGGGACAGTCAGGTGTAGCTGCCTCTGAACCGTAGTGGCCGCCAGCCTCTGCCGCGGACGCACACCCGGGTGGTGGTGGTGGTGATGGGGAGTGTGCAGAGGCCGTGGTCTTGGGTGCCATGGTGGGGAGCAAAGGCGACATTTCGGACAAGCGCTGGGTGGGGCACAGTCCTTTGTCCCAGGCTCTGGCTAGAGGGCAGAATTGTACAAAGCTATACCTCCCAGGCTGCGGGAAGGCGGGGTGTCAGTAACGTGTGTGTGTGTGTGTGTGTGTGTGTGTGTGTGTGTGTGTTTGGGGGCGGGGGTCCTTTTGGTGTCAATAGCTCTGATAGAAAGATTTGTTGGTTTGAGAATTCGGTATATATTCAGAAAGCGAAGGACGTTAACTTTTAAGCGAATCTGTTTCCGAGAATTTGGGATTACGAATGTGGGTAGTAAAAATTCCAGCGGCGAGAGCGACCTACATTTACAGCATTAAAAATTATGATGGATCGTGACTCAGTGATTCCCACCTGTAGTCGCAGCTACTTAGGAGGTTGAAGTAGAACAATTGCTTCAGTCCAGGAGTTCAGGGCCAGCCTGGACACACAACAAGACCCGTTTCAAAAAACTCAATAAATAAACATAAAAATTAAGGAATGATAAAATGCTTAAGAAAAAGTCTTTCTACCTCTTCAGTCTCCATTCTTTCAACCCTCCTCGCCCAACAGGAAGCTGCTACTGTAAGTTTCTTACACAGGTTTTAGATTATTTTTATACATACCCAAGAAGTAAAGACATTTTTTCTTAATATTTTTCTTCACCTTGGTTTTGTTTTGTTTTATTTTCTTAGTACACCTTTTATGTCAGAGCTCTGAGAAGAGCTATGTCCAAGGGCATCAGAGGACTTTTCTGCCAAAATCTCTGAGCAACTGTTAATTTACTTTTGAGTTTGTAGAGGAAGGAATGGATCAAAGTTAAGGGTGATAGATCCTAGAAAGTCACCAATCAGCCCAGTATTCATGTCAGGTAATATTATGGGAAAGATGATTTATCAAATGGTTTATTGTTTTTTCTCTCTGAGCAGCATGAGGAAATGTCCTGGAAATAAGACAGACCAAGTGCAGTGTTCACCAACTAAACAGGACTCAGCCTGAGGAGTGATCCAGAAGAGGGTGTCACTGCCAACTCCAGCTTACCCACATGTCCTGGGTGGCACCTGGAGATCCCAGGCCAGTGGTTGAGTGGATCAGAAAAAGTAATGTGTGTGAATGGAGGATCTCAAAGTCACAGTCAAGGCTCCCTCCCTGACAGCCTGGTACATCCAAAGGACAACATGTTGCCCCTTGATAAGGTGAAGGGTTTGCTTAGAACCCTTCATCAGCCAGGTTTTGATTTGGGTAAACTGTTCTGATTATTAAGCATAAAAGATGGGAAGTTTCCGGTGGTGGTAGTGGTGGGGATTTTTGTTGTTGTTGTTGTTGTTGTTTTAAGAAATGGGGTCTTGGGGTTGGAGTTGTGGCACAGTGGCAGAGTACTTGCCTCACATGTGTGAGGAAGTGGGTTTGATTTTCAGCAGTATAAATAAATGGATAAAATAAAGGTCCATCGATAACTAAAAATATATTTTTTAAAAAAATGGGGTGTCGCCTAGCATGGTAGCATAAGCCTATAATCCCAGCGACTCCAGAGGATGAGACAGAAGGATTGCAAGTTCAAAGCCAGCCTCAGCAACTTAGCAAGGCCCTAAGTAATTCAATGAGACCTTGTCTCTAAATAAAATATAAAGAAGGTCTGGGGATGTGGCTCACTGTGTAAGTGCCCCTGGGTTCAATCCCAAGCAGAAAGGAAGGAAGGGAGGGAGGGAGGGAGGAAGGAAGGAAAAAATGGGGTCTCACTATGTTGCCCAGGCTGGCCTTAAACTCCTGGGTCCAAGTAGTCCTCCAACCTTAGCCTCCCAAGTAACTGGGACTACAGGTACACACCACCATGCCAGCTAAGTGGAAGAGTTTTTAAATACTTTCTTTCTGAAATACACATTCAGAAAAGTAAGTAACTCAATGAATTTTCACAAAATGAATACCCCCATATAACCTGAATCCAAACCAAGACAGAGCACATTCCCAGCCCCGCTAAAAGCTCTTTCATGGCCCATTTCAATCAATTTCCTTCATTGTTAACCACTGTTTTGACTTACATCACCATTAATTTAATTTCACAAAAATGGAATCACATGGTATTATGATTTGGATCTTCAATGTCTGCTCCAAAGATTCATGTATTGGGGCTGGGGTTGTGGCTCAGCGGTAGAGTGCTTGCCTGGCACATGCGGGCCCTGGGTTCAATGCTCAGCACCACATATAAATCAATAAAATAAAGGCATTGTGTCCAACAACACTAAAAAATAAATATTTTTTAAAAAGATTCGTGTATTGAAGGCTTGGTCCCCAGTGCAGTATTGTTCAGAGGTGGGGCTTCTGGGAAGTGATTGGATCACAAAAGCTCTAACCTCATCTAAGGATTTCTAATTGGATGACACTATCAGGAGGTGGGACATAGTTAAAGCAGTGAGTCTTTGAGGGTGTGCCCTGGGAAACTAGATTGTCCCTGGCTCCTTCCCCTGTCTCTGCTTCCTGGTGGCCAGGAGCTGAGCAGCTTTCCTCGGCCACACCCTTTTGTCATGATGTCCACTTTGCCTCAGGGCCAAAGCAATGGAGCTAGCCAGCTGTTCTAGTGACCAGAACATCTAGTGATGTTCTAGTTTTGCATGGTTGTGACCAAAAGACAGCAAGAACAACCTTAAAGGAGGAAAAGTTTATTTTGGCTCATGGTTTCCGAGGTTCGGTCCATGGTTGACTGACTGTGTACCTCTGGGCCAGAGGTGGAGGTAGAACACCTTGATGAAAGGGCATGGCAAGGAGAGCAGCTCAGGATGTGGCAACCAGGAAGCAGAGAGAGCTCTGCTCACCGAGGCCAAAATACCAACCCCAAAGGCACACCCTCAAGTGACCTACTCCCTCCTGCTGCCCTCACTTACCTACAATGACTGCCCAGTTCATCCAGTTATACCTTTCATAATCTTATCACTTCACCTCTGAAAATTGTCTCACATCTGAGCTTTAGGGGGACACCATAATACCAACCATGGACTGAAACCCTGAAAGCCTCTGAAACCATGAGCCAAAATAAATCTTTCCTCCTTTAAGTTTTGTTTTGTTCTTTTTATGTTTGTTTGTCTGTTTGTTTTGTTTTGTTTGTACTGGGGATTTAATCTAGGGGCATTTAACCACTGAGCCACATCCCCAGCTCTTTTTTTATTTTTTATTTTGAGACAGGGTCTCACTAAGTTGCTTAGGGTCTTGCTAAATTACTGAGGCTGGCTTTGAACTTGCAATCCTCCTGCCTCAGCCTCCTGAGCCACTGGGATCTAAATTTTTTTTCTCAGGTATTTTGGTCACAGAGACTAAACTGATTAGCACATACAACCTGTGCTAGTAGCATCTGGCTCCTTCCACTAAACATTGTTTGAGAGTGTCGCCCATTTGTTTTCTGCAGCTGTAGCTCCTGCTCACTGTTATAATATTCCATTGTGTGAACATAGCACAATTGTTTTTAGCCCCTCCTCTGCTGTTGAGCATTCACTGTTTTTAATTTCTGGCCAAGAGTAGCGTTTCTGTGAACATTCTAGTACAAGTCTCATGGTCACATAAGCCCTCGTTTTCTTGAGTAAATACCCAGGGGAAAAATGCTAAGGTCATGGGAGAGATAGGATTAGCCTAAATAGATATTTTCAAACTGTTTTCCAAAGTTGTCATACACACTCTATGATATCATTTATATAAAGTTCAAAAATAGGGAAATCAAATTTATGGTGGTAGAAATCAAGATAGTAGCTGCCCCTGGGGAGTACAATTGGGAGAGGCTGTGGAAGGATTCTGTGGTGTGGGTGATGTTCTGTTTCTTGATCTGACACTGGTGGCATGGGTGTGTCCACTTTTGGAAAGTCGTGGAGCTGTATGCACTGATACTGTGTGCATTTTTCCGTGTATATGTTACACTTCAATTGCAAGTTTATTTCAAAAGAGTAAGGGGGGCTTCAGATCCCTGAATGGAACCAACTGAACCCTCTGAGCACTTTCCAATCCAAGGTGGACGTACATCTCTTGAAGGGACACAGAAGCAAATGAAGACATGTTACATGTCCCCAAACACCCCAGTAGGCACTCCTCCTGCTGCCATCTGTGGTTCTCCTCTCTCTCTCTCTCTTCCCTAAGACAGCTCCCAAACATCTGGCTGCATTTGGCTTTATCTCTTCCTCTCCCACCTCTGGATTTAGCCCATTCTTTCCACCCTCCTACTTGACAACAATTCAGAAGAAATGATGCCAGTCACTGTGCTGGTTACTGGGGGTGAACAACACATAACCAGAGCCACAAGGAGCAGGGAGGGACACAGATCGCTTCAGCAGAAGGAAGTTAGTGTTATGTGATACGCACTCCCTGGCCACCTCTGCAAATATTCTCCAAGAATAAACCCCACCAACGTTGGAATCCTCTGTGTTCTAGCCCAGAAGTTTTGAGTTATAAGAAACTCACTCCAGTTGCATCATAGGATGGAAGTTTATCAAAAGGACGTGCTGGACAGGCTCCCAAGAAGAGTGTGACAATCAGGCACAAAGAAATGGGGTCTGGAATAAGGGTGCGTGAAACATCAGCTGCACAAAGCTTGCCTGGCACCCAATTTCTTCCCAACTGTTAACCCCTATCCGATGCCTCCTATTTACCATGCTTCCTATCCCAAGTCATAGGCCCAGATCAGTCCCTTTACATGTCCCACTCTCTGCTACCAGGCTACAAGGGAGGGTCACTAATCACCTGAGAACTGGCTCCCCTCAGTTCCTAATTTCCCAGGAGCACTTTATTCCTTCGTGGCAACCCTCATTCCCGCAGGAAAAGGACAGGAGCTCACTCAGTCAAGGAGAGGGATGCTAGCAACAATGACGCTGATGACATCTGTGTCTGCTCCTTGTGCTTGAGAGAGCCAGTTAAGCAGGGCCCAGCCCCTGGGATTGGGTGGGGAAACGTGGGAATGGAGGCACCTCTTTTCCAGGGGCTAGATCTGATACAAAGATGTCTGCTCAGGCACCCTCACAGCCTGGCATGCCCTCACCATAGGGACCACCAAACCTTGATTTCCTCAGTCCTAAGTCCTGAGAGGGACAACCTCCTTCAGGAAGCCCATAACCAGAATGGCTGGGGTCACCAAGACAGAACTGGTCTGCTGCCGGCATTCCCATCAATGTCAAAAGTCCCGGGAATGCGTCATTAATTGGGAGTTCTTTGGAAATAGAAGTTCCAAATGTACTTTGGACTCAGAATAAAAACTCCATTGCCCAATCTTCCTTGCAGCTTGGAGTGACCACATGACTAAATTCCAGCCAATGGGAAGGGAGTGCAACTGACATATGCTACTTCTGGGTTCAATTGACATGTGCTTTCCATTTCCACTCTTTCTCTTCTCACTGGAGGGCTGTAGACATGGTGGGGCCATAGTGAACCTCACAATCAAAGACCACCTTTGATGGAGGAAAGTAAAATAGAAGGATCTTGAGCCCCAACACTTTATACCACCATAGCATACCCAGACTAGCAGGCAAGAGAAAAACAAAATTCTATCATGTTGATGTCATTGTATTTGATCTCTTATAAGAGAAGCCTGAGTTGTATTCTGCCGGTACAAAGTTTCTTGGCAACTCTATGAGGTCTCAGATACTATTCCAATCCATCCAAAAAGTCCAGGGTGGGCTTTGAGAAGAAAGATATGAAGGAACAGTGCCTCCTTTGGAAGAGAAATGGAGAGAAAAGAAGAGACCCAGAGAAAAGGTAGAGACAGAGAAAGAAGGGGACAACAGGACCAGCTCAATTCTTTTCAGGATCCCGCAGAGGCCACACCCTCCCGGGGTAGACTGGGTTTCACCATCTCCTCTTACCACCCATTTTTCTTGGGGGTGAGAGGCTTGGAGCCAGTCATAGAAAGTCAGATGTCACTGTGCTGTTTGCACAAAGGTAGGTAAGACCCAACGCCTCCTCCTTCACATTTCCGGAGTCATCACAGATGCCAGCAACCTCCTCTTCCTGAGGGCAGGTAATGCCACTGGTCAGCTCAGGGGCAGAGCACAGGATGAAGTTCCACGTGTGGCTGCATCAGGATCAATGAGCTTCTCACAAAGAAAATCCTGGTCACAGGACTCTGGGTGCACAGGAGGGCCATCCCCCTACCTCCAGCCCTCAGCCCCCAGCCCCCAGCCCCCAGCCCCCAGCCCCCAGCCCTTGGTACGAGTCCCAGGGGAATTGGTAGGAGTTTTGAATGACTAAAACTGACACCAGATGGGTGATCAGGAGAAGAGGCACATCCCAGTGGAGGGGAAACAGACTTTCACCCTTGATCAGGTGACAGGCAGGCTCAGGAGTGGGGAAGAGAGACCTCAAAATAAAAGTCAAAACATCTTGGAAGTGTGGGTGATGCTAAGACCAAAAAATCTACCAGAATCAGGGTGCCAGTCCCCCAGCAAACACCCAGTGGCTGCTCTCAACCTCAGAATCTTGCTCTCCCCATCTTCCAAGTGATGCCAGTTCCCTTCCCAACTCCCCATGATTGTAGGTCCCAGGCACCATCTTATCCATGAGCACAGCCTCTATGGGTAGCCAGGCCTCATGTCTGCATGTGGCTGTGTGTTGACTGAGTGATTACCTGCGTAGTGTCTTTCTGAGGCGCCATCTCCACAGAATTCTCGCCCACATTCAGTTTATGAAAACGCCTCCTCCTACATGCAGGAATGGAGTCAGAGAGGCTCCCTGCTCCCTACCACCTGCCCTCAACCTCCCTCCCCACCCACATGCTGGCCCAAGACTGCCCCCTATACAAAGCAGGGGAAGCCCTGTGCACCATGGGATACCTCATCTTTTTTTTCCTCCCTGGCCCATTCTGTAGCCCAAACAGGGAAGGGAGAAGAAAAGTAAAAAAGCTACAGAAAGATGGATGGAGAGGCAACTCTAGAAAGGATTCCCAAATTTGGAAAAGGTGGGCTGGGAAGTATGTGGCTTGTGAATTTGGGAAGAGGAAGGTTCCCCTAAAGGATATGGGGCAATGTTGGAGGAAAAGGGCATAGAAAGGCGGCCCACCCTCTCGCTCTAGACCCACCTCCAGTTGTAGCAGGCCCCCAGGCCCAACAGCAGGCACAGGCAGCCCAATAGCAGCCCCAGGACACACAGGAGCGACTGGAACACATGTAGCCGGTGCAGGGCTGGAACGTGGAGGAGTGCTCAGGGGACAGCTGTGGCTCGTGGCCCCCAGTGCTCTCTTCCCAACACCTTGGCCCACCCAAGATGAAGACTTCTATTCTAACTTTCCCTTCATTTCCAAGCCCCCGCCCCCCCCCCCACCGCCATGCAAGAGCGCTCTAAGCAATCTTTTAGACTACAAAGATAGTCTTATGGCAGCCAGACAGACTCAGGGAAGACAACCTTTGGACCTGAGATCTGTGCCTTTGTGCAGAGTGGCCTGGGAGCCCCCTCTCCTCACCTCTGACCCCAAAGTAGGTGGAGGCAGAGGCAGAACCCAAGGCATTGGAGGCAGAGCACACGTATTCCCCCTGGTCACTGGGCCGCAGCTCCTTGATGTCCACCCTCAGGGCATTGGGGGAGGCCAAGACCTGGATGTGTGGCTCAGTGGGAGCTCCCTGAGGCTTGCTGGAGGCCACCAGTCGGCTGCCAAGGTGAAGGGTCAGGCTGGCAAAGGGCTCACTGTCCACTTGGCAGTCCAGGATACCCTGGAGGCCACCCTCAGGCTCCACAAAGACTGTCATGGTGGGCACCTTGGGAGGGTCTGTAAGGAGAAAAAGAGTATAGTGATTGTAGGAAATGACTACAAATTCCACCCTTCCTGCACCCATGCAGCTTGTCTGGTACCCCTCCCATGAAGGAATAAAGCCTATTTCCTCACTTTTTGACTCTGTAATTCACTTCAACCAATTAAAGGCAAAAATGACATTGAGGGACTTCAGAGATAGACCTCAAGAAGTCTTGAAACTTCCATTCTGCTTCCTGAAATGCAACCATGTGGGAAGCCCAGGCCAGCCTGCTGAACACATGTAGCCCAATCACAGCTATAAGAACGAGACCATCTTGGACAATCCAGCCTCAGTGGAGCCACTAAACAATGGCAGCCACATGCAGTGAGATCCCAACTGAGCCTAGCCCAAATTTTTGACCCATAGAATTGTGAGTTTGGGGTAGCTTGTTACATAATAATAGCTGACTGCTGCAGAGGTAACTTGTTACATAGCGATAGCTGACTGCTGCAGCATGGGTGCAGCATGGAGCAGAAGACCAAGGCTGACAAAGGCCTCCTGTCTGCCAGGTACTCAGAATGCTTTATCTCCTGTATTTCTCCCAAGAAGATGTATTCCCCATTTTACAAAAGAGGAAACTGTGACAGATGAACCAGAGCATACAACCAGTTGACAGCAGAAACCCAGGATTCCATTCCTGTAAAGCCTTTACTCTTGGCAGACAGCAGAGGAGGAGGACCTGAGGGTCATGGAGGATGTGGGGAGACCAAGGCTGGTGGAAGAGGGTTCACACTTACAGAGCACATGGAGCATGACTGGAGCAGAAGTGGTGGTCCCAGAGGGGAGGTCGGCCAAGCAGTGGTACAGCCCAGCCTGGGCACGGGCCACGTGGGTGAAAGTGAGAGTGGACACAGGCTCCGTCTGTAGTGGTCGGCCATTCCAGAACCATGTGAAGGTGGCGTTGCTCACAAGCCCAGGGCTGCCAGGGAGGTGGCAGCTCAAGTTCAGTGCTGCACCCTCAGGCACATCCAAGCCTGGCTCAGCTACCACACGCACACCTGCAGGCCAAGGATGGGAAGGTGGTCAGTGAGTTGTACCTGCCTCTGGGCATTGCAGGGAGGTCTCAATCTGTCTTGGGATCTGTACCTTGCAGGATGGGACTGCCTCTCCATTCATATTGAGGGCAAGAAGAGGGCTGTCCCACATCCATACTCTGGGGCTCCCAGGACAGGACTGTGCCTCCCTTACAGACAGGCCGTCTGACAGATGAGGATCTCCACCCCAATTTGAGGGTAAGGCTGTCTCTCTCCCTGCTCCAGGCTTTTCCAGGGCAGGTCTGGGACCCCCACCCCAGATTGGGCTCTATGAGGGTGGGGTTATCTCCTTTCCATCACCACTTCCCTTGGGCATCGCAACACCTCCCCCTTGCTGTTCACCACCAGAATGGGCAACCTTCTCCATCAGAATAGACTTCTCAGGGCAGGGCTCTCTCATACACCTTCAGGACAGTCCCCTCTAGTGGAAATCCCAGCCCCCTCACATGGACTCTGGCCTCAGTGCCTGAACCCCAAACCCAAGCTCCCTTCTTGCCTCTCCTTTGTTACTCACCTTCTGCCTGCAGCTTCCCACTAGTGCTGACGGAGCCCAGCAAGTTGCGGGCTGTGCAAACATAGGTGTCGTCATCACCTGCATGCACATCTTGCACCTGCAGCCGTAGCGCATTGCGGGCCACCTGCACATGGCCCTGCCTCGGTGCTGAGTCATGGAGCCCATTGCTGGTAGCTAACACCTTGCCATTGTGGGACAGGGTCAGCTCGGCAGGAGGTTCGCTGTCCACAGTGCACTGCATCACGGTCATGGGTCTGGCCCTCGAGTCACGGAAGGAGGACAGGATGGCATCTCGAGGGGCATCTAGGGGTGGGGCAGGGCACAGATGGGAGTGTTGCCTATGCACTGCCCATTGACCACCTGCCTGATGCTGTTGAGGTGGAAGCCTCTGGACAAATGGTCACTTTCTAGAAGAAACATCTCAGGAGTCCTGTAGGCAGAGTCCTCCAGGCAGGATTTGTAAGGCCATAGGGTGTCTTTTCTCATAACCTATGTCCTTGTTTCTCCAAATGCCCATTCCTGAGCCCATTGCAGTCCTGTGCCCTCCCTCACTGAGCCCAGAAGCACCTCCCACCACCCTCACCCCAGGCAGCCCCAACCAGCCTCCCCCACTCACAGAGGACTTTCAAGGCTGCAGGCCGGGAGCTGCGTGTGCCCTGGGCATCCTGCACCTGGCAGGAGTAGGCACCTGCGTGAGCCCTTGTAGCCACCGGGAACTCAAGTGAGGTGCCTGGCCCCTCCTGCAGCCAACGGCCATTGTGGTACCAGGTATAGAGGCTGGGTGGGCGGGCTGCGGTGTCCTCACATGTCACTGTGATAGGGTCCCCCTCAGATACAGTAGCCGAGGGAGTGAGTGTCACCCGTACACCTGAGACAAGAAAGAAGGTCAGGGTCTGTTGGGGCCAGCCAGACACCACAGCTGATTCCCACCCTGTGGTCCCCACCTGGCCCCCACCCACCCTCTAGTCGCAGCTCCAGGGATGTGTTGGCCTGGCCGAGGGGGCTGTGGGCAGAGCAGCTGTAGAGCCCTTCATCACTCAGCTGTGGCTCCTGTAGTTCCAGGCGCAAGGTGTTTGGGACAGAGGTAGCAGTTGAAGAGGCCAGGAGGCGACCGGCGTGGCTGAGGATCATTTGGGCAGGTGGGCGGCTGTCCACAGTGCACAGTATCAGAGCCAGCTGCCCACCGCGGCTCTCTAGGAGGTAGGTCAGACGCAGGCTGCGGGGCGCATCTGTAGAGACCCGGAGGGCATACAAATTCAGATGAAAGTCTTGCAGAGGCCAGTTTTAAAGTGCATAGGGACTGAAGAGGGCCCTGGCTCCCCACCCCATGGGCCCTCTAATTATCCAATTTGGGCCCTACTCCTCTGCCCTGAAAAGATCTATCTCTATTGCCCCCAGCTCTAATGCCCCTTGTCCATTAGCTGGCTGGGTACTGAGTCCTTGGGCTAAACGCCTGTGACACTCTGGCCATTCCCTGATCCCTGTGAGCTGCTGTCGTTCCTTTCAACCCCACCCTGCACCCAACCAGACTCACAGAGGATGTCCAGGGTGGCAGGTCTGGAGAGGTGGGGTGGCTGGCCAGGGAGCCCTACACCACAGCGATAGGAGGCAGCATCTGTGACCGTGACATTGGGCAAGGAGATGGAGCGGGCACCGCGGCGCTGCTGCCCATCCTGGTACCACGTGTAGGTGAGCTGGGCCAGGCTGGCGGCCCATACAAGGCAGGTCAGGTTCACCTGCTGCCCCTCCTGCACCACGGCCTTGGGCCACACCTGCACACTCACAGCTGGGGAAAGAGGGAGGGCAGAGGACACCAGTGAGCATCTTGAGGCTGTTCAGGTCTTGAGGCTGAGCTTAGGAAATGGCTCACTGTTTCTTGGATGGTCCCAAATGGAACTCTGCAGAGTCCTAGAAGGTCCCAAGCCCTCCCTGCCCCTGGTGGAAGGCAAATGGGGTGAACACCATGAACCCTACTCTATGGTGGTTTCCCCTGATTAGTTTTATCTACTGGGGCATCCAAGAAAAATCCTGTTTTAAAAAGGCTCTTCTGGAAAACCTAAGCCTGAAGACCACTGGGCTTAGGCAGCATGGGAATGGAGGCTGTCCTTATGCTCCCAGGCTTCTAGGGTCCTCTCCCACCTTCTCTCCCCTCTTCTGTGAGACACATGTGCGTGTGCACACGCGCACACACACACACACACTGACCCTGGGCATCGAAGTTGGCTGAGGCAGAGGCCCGGCCTAGAGTGTTGGTGGCCTCACAGGTGTAGACACCCTCATCCTCCAGCACTGTGTTGTGAATCTCCAGGCGCAGTGTATTGGGGGCCACAGCTACCTGCAGCCGAGGAGAGTTGCTTGCAGGTTCTGTCACACCTTGTAGGGTGGAGGCCACAAGGCGGTCCCCATGAAGCAGCCGAAGCTGTGCTGGAGGGTCACTGTCCACACGGCACAGGAGGAGACCCAGTCGCCCTGGGCCTGTGTCCATCAGGGTGGTAAGTGTGGCTTGGCGTGGAGTGTCTACACCAGGTGGGGAATGGTCAGGGTGTGGCCCAGGGTCCCTAATCCAGGGCTCTGTCATGGTGGCAGAGTCCAGGACCAGGAAATGCATCCTCTCCCCCACATGTGAATGAGAAAACACTCTTACAGGACACATGGAGGCTGACTGGAGCGGCCAGGCTGGTGGTTGCTGAGCCTGGGGCCTGAGCTTGGCAATGGTAGGCCCCAGCTTGCTTCAGAGTTATGGCTGCAAAACGGAGTGTGGCAGAGTTTGACTCCGGGAGGAGCTGGCCATCTTGATACCAGTGGTATAAGGTCCCTTCAGGGACCCCCGTGGGCACCTGGCAGCTCAGGACCACAGCCTGGCCTTCCTGGAGCTCAGGCGATGGTGAGACCTGGACCCAGGCTCCTGCAAAGAGAAACCAAGGGCTGGTGGGGGCTTGCCAACATCGCTCCTGTAGTCTGGGACTGGACGTGTCTCTGCCCAGGGCTGCAAAACCCCGCCCCTATATCCAGGAGCCACAGCTTTCCTCCAAAGCATTTCCCAGGGTCCACTTTTAGCTCCATCTCTGCTTTCCTGCCCAAGTTGCCTGCATAGACTCCACCCTGGTTTTTCACCACCCACCACCTGGAGTTACGGTTTTGCTCTGTCAATCAATCTTGCCTACCAGTGGGTAGGCTTTATGGGAACCAGGCTTGTGTGACCTGTAACCCCATCACCAGATATAGCACCTGCATGTGTTAGCTCTTGACAAATGTTGGATTGACCCATGAAGCACTGAAATAGGAGGGGTTTAGGTCATGGCGAGGGCTATTGGTTGACTGTGAATGGGACTATGTGGGTGGCCCAGGACTTGAAGGGAGGTTGGCAGCTGTGTGACCTTGAGTACTTTCTAGCCCTCTCCAGCCCAGTCCTGTACTCAGGCTCCAGGCAAAAGAGTCCAGGTATTGATCAGTGAGCAAAGGTCAGCTTCTTTGATACCCCCTGGCTCTGGAGCAGGAGACCAGGGTGGAGGTGGGGAGGAGGGACAGCTGGGATGGTAACTGAGAGCACAGGCCATACCAGGACCAGAACCAAGTTGGTCCAGAGTTAGCAGAATCATGTGCCCATGAGCAAGCTCCTAAAACTCTGACCCTCAATTTCTCTGCCTGTGAAATGGGTATAATAAGTAAGAAAATATACACAGAACCAAGATCCAAAGTAATGCCCCCAAATTGCTGTTGCTTGTCACTGTGGGAAAAGAAAAGTTTATTTTTCTTTGGCCTTTGCTTTGCAGACAATATCTTTCCTTTTTTGTTTATTTGCTTAGGGATAATTTTGTAGAGAATATATACATATATACATACATATTATATAAATATGTGTATATGAATATGAATGAAGAATATGAATATGTATAAGAAAGAATATACACATATGTATATGTGCATATATACATAATATACATACACATTCAGTTTTGTATGAGAATACCTACTATGTAACAGAATTATAGTGTTATAAAATAAGTTATGCCACAAAGTGCTGGAACCAAGCAAACCATCTCGTGCAATTGCTGCTGCCTCCTAGTGGTTTCTATAGTTATTACAAGTGAAAATATCTAGTGGAAGTCAGGCATGGAGGCACATACCGGCAATCCCAGCTATTAAGGAGACTGAGGTAGGAGGATTGCAATTTGACGCCAGCCTCAGCAACTTAGCAAGATTCTGTCTCAAAAAGAACTGGGGGTGCAGCCTTGAGTTCAATCCTTTGTACAAACAACAAAAATCTAGCAGGATGCATTCTGCTGACTGGTTGGAACCTGTCCCCTAACCAATGCTAAAAGACTCACATTTCTGCACAAAATTGATGGCACCCCAGCCCCAAGTCTGACCTAAGTAGCCTCCCTGGGCTTCAGTGTCTTTCACACCATGAGAGCACTGACACTCACCTCGGGCCTGGAAGAAGAGCGAGGTGTTGGCTGATCCAAGAATATTTGTGGCCTCACAGCGGTAGCTTCCAGAATCTCGAAGACCCAGTTCTCGAATCTCTAGCTGAAGGGAGTTGGCCATGGCCTTGGCCTGCAGCCTGCCATGGGATGGGAGCTGGGGTCCCAGACTGCTAGCCAGGAGGCGCTCTTCATGGAATAGGGCTAACTGAGCCAGGGGACGACTGTCCACAGTGCAAACGAACAGAGCCATGTGGCCCTGGCCCACGTCCAGGAGGGCCGACAGCTTTGGTGGGTCTGGGGGATCTGCAAGAACACGGAGAACTCACGCTACTTCAGCCCAGCTCACCACATTCCAAGTGCCACGCCATGGCCCCTTCTCACTGCACACGCACAGCCCAAGCCCGAGGCAGCCCATGGCCAGTCCAGGCTCTTACCTCCCCAGCCCTTTGTGCCCCTGAGCCCCTCCCCCCTCCAATCCCCAGCTGCCCTTGGCCATAACTCACAGAGCACACTCAGGATCACAGGAGCAGAGAGCTGGGCACCATCCTCCATGAGGAGGCGACAGGCGTAGAGGGCAGCATCGGTTCTGGCCACGGGCAGCAATCTCATAGTTTCCAGGGGGCCCTGGGCCCACAGTGCCCCATTCCGGAACCAGGAGAAGTTGGCAGGGCTGCCTGTGGCTTCCTGGCTCACATTGCAAGTCAGGTTGGCCTCTGAGCCCTCCCAAAGCGTGTTGGATGGTGTGATGACCAGGACTGTGGCTGGACAGCAGGCAGCATGGGCTCATGAGAGACAGACCCCACTATGACTACCCCCTGCCCAACCCAGGGGCCTGGAGCAGGGAGGGAAGGAGATCCCTTGGGCTGCCCACAGTGTAGGGAAGACAGCAGACGAGCTCATGGGAGAGCCCATGAGAAGCGGGTACTAGAGGACATGGAGACCCAGGCCAGAGAGGGGGCATAGTAAAGGAGACAGAGGACAAGACAACCCTACTGTCCTTTGCTCAGAGATCAGCCTCACAGTTCCAAGCCTGTCCCCGACCAAAGCTGAGCATAGGAAGGATCTGAAGCTTTGGCTTCCCTCAGCCTGGAGGTTTCCCAAAACAGATAGTCAAAAGATACCCAGTGGGACCCCACTCTGTCACTGGGAGCAGCTTTGCCTCCCACTGCTGAACAGGGGTGTTTTTGCCTGATCAGCCCTCCCCAGAACAGGAGAGGCAGAGGCGGGAGCTCCAGCCCCTAGCCCCCAGCCCACCGGTCCCCTGCACCCACTCACCCTGGGCATTGAAGATGGCCGAGGCTGAGGAGTTGCCCAGGGCATTGCTGGCCTCACACAGGTACAAGCCCTCGTCCTCCACCACTGGATTGCGAATCTCCACACGTAGCGAGTTGGGGGCTTTGGTGACTTTTGCACGCTGGGAGCAGCCCCCACAGGTGCTGCAGCCACTGGCTGGTGACAGAGAACTAGCCACAACATGGTCCTTGTGGAGCAGCCTTAGCTGAGCAGGAGGATCACTTTCCACCCGGCACAGGAGGACACCAAGCCGTTCAGCCCCAGCTCCGGCAGCATTGAGATCCAGCTGGGCGATGAACAGGGGCTGGCGTGGGGGGTCTGTGGGGAGGAAGAACATGGCCACTCATCCCAGGGCCACAGGCTGGCTAGGCTCCCAGGACACACTGAAAAAAGGCATGTCCCTAGATTGACCACAAACAGCTGTGCAGTTTGTGCACTGCACAAGGGTAACCAGACCAGGGTGGGTAGGATTCAGCCCATGCTCCTGGCTCTCACCTGTGCCCGGGTACTGTATTGAGTCTTCCTAGAAGGAGAGCCATTTGCTAGTTGCAGCAAAGATGCCACATGAGCTAGAGGCCACTCTACAGAAATCCCATCTGCTCCTGAGCCCAGCACCCTCATAGCAGTCCCTTGGAGCCTTGCTCTCGGTTCCATTGAGCTTGCCCCAGGGCCCTACCTGCCTGTCTCTCTGACCTCAAAGCCAGCTCCTGTGATACTGCATAATGCCTTCAAAAGCCTCTTTCTAAAGGTTTCTCAAGAGACATGGTCAAAAGATACCTAGCAGTCAAGTCCCACATAATCTCACTCACAAAACCCCCGATGAGGCAGCTGCCCTCACCACAAGCCCTGAGACAATGCCCCTGTGCACACTGTCAGGGGAGACTTTCTGGAACTTAAGCATGCTCTACACATGACTCAGCCCCTCTGGATAATATGGAGCATGCTCCCTTGGGAGGGTGCAGAGGGGCTGGTGAGGAGCGCTGAGGGGTTCTGACTTAGACTCTCCAGGAATCTGGGAGGGCTCAGCCTCTGGAATATGTGCACATGTATAGGAGTTCGGCATCCCTGAGTCACCTGCAGGCAGTTTGGATATGGGGCCATGGTGGCACTGAGACTTAGGGGCAGAGGGACTGAGATTGGAGGGCAGAACTCAGGGAGCAAAGGAAGCCCTGGCTCATTTCCCCAGCCCTGGGTGGCCAGGGCCACTGTGGCCAGGCCTGTGACCACCCTCCTGATGTAGACCCCAGAGGAGGACTGGGCCAGGAGAGCCTGCAGGAAGTGAGGACAGCTGGCAGTCCCAGTGGGCTGACCCTTCCCCAGTAGGCAGTGGCTGGTGGCAAGGCTGCTCACAGAGCACGGTGAGGACGACCGGCAAGGAGGGGCTGCTGGCGCTGTGGCTGTCCTGGGCCCGACAGTGGTAAGAGCCGGCATTGCTGCTGGAGGCAGCAGGAAGCAGGAAGTTGCTGCTGGGTCCCTCGTGAAACAGGACTCCATTGAGGTACCAGGAGACACGGGTGTCCAGAGTCGGACTCAGGCCGCTCCTGCAGCTCAGAGTCACCGCCTGCCCCTCCACCACCTTGGCTGCTGGACTGATGATGAGGCGGGCCGCTGGCAGGAGGGGGAGAAAGGAGGCTTGAAGAGGCTGCAAAGTCCCCACCCTCCATGTCACCTGCCAAAGGAAACCCTGTAGGTTTCTCCTCTCCCCACATGACTGTGGGCAGGTTTGAGCTTTATGGTGGATCAGGAGGATTTGGCCTTGATGCTAATTCAGATCCACTGCAGCACAGTTGAGAAGGTCTCTGAGCCAGAGCCCAGGTTCCTGTCAAAAGCTTAGCTGGATGGATTGGCTACATCTTCCATAGCCTCCGAAGGGAAGGGCAGCAGTTGGAAGACCTTACTTCCTACATCTGACTCCTAGCAGAGAGCCTGGCCCAAAAGTTTAACAAATAAAAAATAAATGAATGTCTATAAAGGACCTTTCAAGTTCAGAGTCCGAGTATAATCTGCAAAAGTAATGATGTGTATTGCCACATTTCCCTTTTTGCCTTGGCTTCTAGGAACTTCTGAGGCTAGAATGACTAGATAGCTCAGATCTTTAATATATGACCCAACCAACTAGTTCAGCCTCTCCGTTGAGTCATCTGGACTTTTAAAGGGAAGAGGTCAGAGCATGCCTCCTTTGGGGGGGTTTCCCCTATCCACTCCCCTGCAATCTGTGCCCGTGTTACCATTGGCATGGAAGTCCAAGGTGGAGGTCGAATTTCCAAGAGAGTTGGTGGCTGAGCACTCATACTCTCCACTGTCAGCTTGTTGCAGGTCTCGGATCTCCAGGCGCAGGGAGTTAGGAGCAGAGGAGATACTGAAGCGTGGGCTGTAATCCCTCTCCCCAGAGCTGGAGGCCAAGATGAGGCCACCGTGTGACAGCACCAGTGTGGCCACAGGCTCACTGACCACGGAGCAGTGAAGGATGCCCATGAGCCCGGCCTGTGTCTCCAAGAAGGCCGTCAGGTCTGGAGCAAGGGGTGGGTCTGTGTGGAGACCAGAGGAGGACCTGTCACCCTCAGATGGAGATGCCCTGTTATAACCTATGATCCTGCACCCTGTTGCCCCATAGTGCCCAGGGACAGAGGGCAACGCTAGAAGCTCCTGAGCACCTGTCAAATGCACTTTTGCTCCTGGGCCAGGCAAATCACTCTGTTGTCCCAGTCGGTCCTCATGGCAAAATTACAAGCAGGGATCGGGACCCCACATTAAAGATGAAAAAAAAATGGTAAATACCAGATGGTGGACAGCACCTTAACCAAGCCATCAACAGGGACATTACCAGCATGGCACAAACTGACACCAGATGCCTCCCAATAGGATGCACCAGGGTTGACACAGCATCACCCCTGCAACCTTCCTGCTCAAGCTCAGAGTCTTAGGCTATTTGAGTCACATAAATGCAAATTGAGGAATAGCACAGAACAACTGACCTATGCTCTTTAAGCTTCAATGTCATGAAAAATTAAGAAAGACTGAGGAACTGTCCCAGAGAGACACAACAGAAGAATAAAGAGATATGTATGACAACCAAATGCAAAGTGTGTGCCCAGATCTTGGACCAGAAAAAAATGTGCTGCTGAGCACAATAATGCACACCTGTAATCCCAGCAGCTCAGGAGGCTGAGGCAGAGGATCATGAGTTCAAAGCCAGCCTCAGGAGTCCTTAACAAGAATACTAAAGCAGGAAACATTGCATTACCAGACCTTAAACTATGCTACAGAGCAATAATAACAAAACAACAACATGGCATTAGTACCAAACTAGACATGTAGACCACAAAATACAAGACACAGATACAAACCCACATAAATATGGTTATCTCATACTAGACAAAGGCGCCAAAAACATAAATTGGAGAAAAGATAGCCTATTCAACAAATGGTGATGGGAAAACTGGAAATCTATATGTAGCAAAATGAAATTAAACCCCTATCTCTCACCCTGCACAAAATCAACTCAAAGTGGATTGAAGACTTAGACATGACAACAGAGACCCTACACGGAATAAGAAGAAAAAGTAGGCCCAAATCTTCATCATGTTGGCTTAGGACCTGACTTCCTGAACAAGACTCCTAAAAAGTAAAATCAAGAATCAATAAATGGGATGGATTCAAACTAAAAAGCTTCTTCTCAGCAAAGGAAACAATCACTAACATGATGAGAGAGCCTACAGAATGGGAAAAAAATCTTTCCCACACACACATCAGATAAGGTACTAATCTCCAGGATATGTAAAGAACTCAAAAAAAACTCAAAACACAACACAAAACAAAACAAATAACCCAATCAATAAATGGGCTAAGGAACTAAACTGAACTGACACTTCACAGAAGAAGAAATACGATCAATCAGCAAACATGAAAAAATGTTCATCATCTCTAGCAATTAGAGAAATGCAAATCAAAACTACTCTAAGATTTCATCTCACTCCAGCCAGAATGGCAGTTATCAATACAAACAACAATAAATGTTGGCAAGGATGTGGGGAAAAGGTACACTCATACATTGCTGGTGGGACTGCAAAGTGGTGCAACCAATCTGGAAAGCAGAATGGAGATTCCTCAGAAGAATTGAAATGGAACCACCATTTGACCCAGCTATCCCACTCCTCAGGTTATACCCAAAGGACTTAAAATCAGCCTACTACAGCGACATAGCCACATCATTGTTTATAGCACCTCAATTCACAATAGCTAAACTATGGAACCAATCTAGATGCCCTTCAACAGATGAATGGATGAAGAAAATGTGGTACAGTTACACAATAAAACATTACTCAGCCTCAAAGAAGAATGAAATTATGGCATTCGCAGGTAAATGAATGAAACTAGAGAATATCATGCTAAATGAAAAAAGCCAATTCCAAAAAAACAAAAGCCAAATGTCTTCTCTGATAAGCAGATGCTGATTCATAGTGAGGTGAGGGGATAGGGAAGAATGAAGGAACTTTGGTTTGTGTAGAGGGGAGTGAGAATGAGACAGACATTATTACCCTATATACATGTATGATTACACTACTGTAGTGACTGCACCACGTACCACCAGAGGAATGAAAAGTTGTGCTCCATATGTGTACAGTATGTCAAAATGCATTCTACTATAAAATAAATAAGTAAATAATTTTTTTTAAAAAAGAATGGGAAGTTATACTCCATGGATGTATGATATGTCGAAATACATTCTGCTGACATGTATAACTAAAAAGAACAAATAATTAAAAATTAAAAATAAAAACAAAGCCAGGGCTGGAATTGTAGCTCAGTGTTAGAGCACTTACCTGGCACATGTGGGGCACTGGGTTCAATCCACATAAAAATAAATAAATAAAATAAAGTCATGGTCCATCTACAACTAAAAAAAACTTAAAAAAAAAAAAGAAAAAAGAAAAAAAGGCCAGCCTCAGCAACAGTGAGGTGCTAAGCAACTCAGTGAGACCCTGTCTCTAAATAAAATACAAAATAGGGCTGAGGATGTGGCTCAGTGGTTAAGTGCCTCTGAATTCAATCCCCAGAACCCACTCTCCCCCAAAAAAAATTTTGTTCTAAAAGACATTGTGGAGTCAATTGCTAAAATTTGGATATGGACTATAGGTTAAAGAATCATCTTGGATCAATGTCACACATACTGAGTGGGATCTTCGTACTGGGGCTATGTAAGGGATTGATCTTAGGAAATACTCACTTGAGGAAGTAAGGGGAAAAGAGACATCATGTCTGCAACTGTAACGATGTAAATCAAGATGGTCCTCAATTTACAATTAGTCCGACTTTATAACGGTGTGAAAATGATACACATTCATTAGAAACTGCACTTTGAATTTTGAATTTTGATCCATTCCCAGGCTAGCAATTTCGTGGTATGATTCTTTCTCACACGTGTTGTTGGGCAGTGCAGCCCCCAGTCAGTCCCAAGACCGTGAGGGGAAGCTACTGACACCCTACCATATGCCTGTGGCCAGCATTTTGGTGATACAGCATTCCATAAGTCCCAAGAACTAGTCAACACTTTATATTATAAAGTAGGCTTTGTGTTAGATGCATTTGCCCACCTGTAGTTTAATTTGTTTTGAGCATGTAGGTTGAAGGTTGGTGAAGCTAAGCTACACTGTTCAGTAGATTCTTGATTTTGATATTTTCAATTAACAAAAGGTTTGAGATGTAGCCCCAGCATAAATTGAGGAACACTTGTATGAAGGTGGATAAATAACACATATGTGCACTGTGCATGTACATGGGGAGGGCATATGTGTTTACATAGAGAGTAAATGTGTGTATACATATAAACATATGTGTAAGCGTGTGTGTGCATGCACATAGAGAGAGAGAAAAGGATAAAGTAACATCTAAAATGTTAGTAAGTGGGGACGATAGGTTAAAGATATATAATTCTTTCTACCATTTTTGCTACTCTTCATAAATTTGAACTTATTTCCAAATAAGACTTTTTAAAAGTAGGAGGAAACTGAGGCCCAGAGAGGTCCAAGTCTTTCCAAAGTCAAGGTGTGCAGAACTGGGATGTGAGCGTGGCCTCAGAGCCCCATGCCAGCAACCCCAAGCCTCCCCTAGGGGCTCCACCCTCAGGCTCTGCTCTGGCAGTACCAGTGCCACCCCACCCTGGCCACTTACGTTTGACCACCACACTGACAGGGCCAGAGCGCTCGATGCCCTGGGTGTTCTGCACCTCGCAGAAGTAGAAGCCAGTGTCGGCCCTGGTGGCTGAGGGCAGCTGGAGGGTGGGGGTGTGCGCTTCTTCCAACAGGACATTGTTCTTGTACCAGCTGTAGCGGAGCTCACTGGGTGCCTCTTTGGGAGTGCCGCAGGACAGTGTCACAGTCTGATTCTCCAGGATGGGGTCTGCTGGGCTCACCTTGACTTCGGCCACTATGAGGGAAGCATAGGGTACACTAGAGGGACTCCCAGACAACTTGAGCCCCAACCCCTCAGAGTTCCAGATGGCAGCCAATCAGCTTCAATCTCTATTCAATTCTACTGCGCCCCTCCCCATGTAGGGAAGCCTCTTGGAATTGCCCTGCATCTCTGTCTTATTGACGGGGGTCCTCTGGACATCCCACTCCGTCATGTGTCCCCCAGTGAGGCAGAGCTGGGATCCACATCTGCATCCCAGAGGCACAGAGCTACACCTCTGGCTCTGCCCTGGCTCTGCTCTCCTCAGTCCCATGGCCTGGAGCCCCCACCCCACCCTCTGGCTAGATCCAGCCTCACCCAGGACTCACTGAACACATGCAGGCTGACTGGGGGTGAGACTGAAGAACCAACGCTATTCTCAGCTTGGCAGGTGTAGACTCCCGCGTCGCTCCAGGCTGCCTGGGACAACTGTAGCACACGACCGGTGGCTTTTAGGAGCTTCCCGTCCTTGAACCACTGCACGGAACTGATCCCAGGGTAGCTGCTGTTCACTTGGCAGGTGAATGTGACCAGATCACCTGGAAGGATGTTCCGCCCCGTGGGGCTGGGGAGGACCTCCACGTCTTTAGGGGCATCTGCAAGTCATGATGCAGGTGTGGGGTAAGGGAGGGGGTAGCACACCTCTCGTTTCCTTTCAAAACTCTGCTCTTTGCACTCAGAGCAAACATCAGTCCCAAGAGTTCCTCCGTCGTGTCCTCCTCTACCCCAGACACATTCCTGCCCCCTTCCTTTTCCACTGAGGCTCTGATAATGCGATGCTTGGCCTGGCATCCAGCTTGTGCAGCCTTCTATGGTTTTCTGCTTCAGGGGGTGAGTTGCATGAACAAGGTCACGGGCACCACTTTGCTTACTTTAGTGGCCTGTGGTGGTTGTTGGTGAGGGACCAGCCACTTAATGGCAGGGGCCAAAGGGTTTGTAAGGAAGGAACTGGCAATACTAAGAAATTACATTTCTTTAAATCTTGTTCCAAGGCCTCTTTCTATGTAAACATGCTAATAAAAGCTAATATTTCCAAGTATCCAGCACTCTTCTAACTACCTTACCTGTGTCAACTCCTTTCATTTAAAAAAAAAAAATTTAGTTGTAGTTGGACACAAAGATATTGTACCTTTATTATTTTTTTATTTATATGTGGTGCTGAGAATCGAACCCAGGGCCTCAATCGTGCTAGGCAAGCGCTCTACCACGGAGCCACACCTCCAGCCCCTTATTTCCATTCAATTCTGAGATAGGAATAAGGAATCATTAGCTCTACTAAGCAGATGAGAAAACAGATGGGAAACAAGTGGCTAGCCCAGTGTTTATTCATCTAGTGGATGGAGGCCAGCAGACTGGTGCCTGTGGATAGTAATTGTTCTAGAACAGCTGCCCCATTTTATTGAGATGGGATGAAGCATAACCAATGGAAACCAGGGCTTTCTCCCCATTGACTCGGCCCAGGCCCCAGTGATACCCTGGTTATTGTGACCATGTGCAGCTTAAAGCAGAAAAAGTGTAGACTCCATCTTACCAGCTCCTCCAGAGAGAGTACTTGCCGCCAACTTAGGGAGGGGCACTTGTCACCAACCCCCAAAGCTACTTGGAGGCTTACCTATCCCTTGACCTTTTGTGTCTCCCCTTCTCTGACCTTGAGGATTGACCCTTTCTTTGAAGCCAACAGAGTTGGAACAGAGCCATTCAACTTGGCTCTCAGAGCACAACACTCCCTCTTCATCGGCACTGCCCTGACTGTATGCCTGGTTTTGCCTCAGGGACATAGTCTCTGTTCCCCTCTCTCCGTTGGGGAGCCACGGACATGGTGCTCAGTAACGAGGACAGGACCCCTCGCACACTCACACTGCACTTGGAGGCGAATCTTGCGCTGGCTTCTGAAACTGGACACTGAGACCTCGCAGAGCAGTGTCCGGTCATGGTCCTGCCATGACAGGACCGTGTGAAGGGTCTCCAGGTGGCCGACTCCGGTGGGATCAAGCTTCTGGAAGCTGGAGGTGACAGAGCGAGTAGGGTCCTGGCCCTGCCATGTCAGGCTGACTGGCTTCTCCAGGCACGAGTAGGGTGTGGAGCAGTTGAAGTTCACTTCCATGCCCTCTCGCAGCTCCATGGGGGAGGCAATGATGGGCTCACTCGGCTTCTCTGAGGACAAAGACAGGTGTGCTCAGGACTTCCCTTTATCACACCTGAGACCTCTTGCCCTGGAAGCCCCAGCTGAAAGGGGAGACCTGATCAGGGGACTTAATGGCAAAGCGAGGCTACTTTCAACCTCCAGCCCCACTTTGGTGAATGCACAGGTTTGCTGGGGCTCAGAGTGGGGGAGGGTGGCCGGGGGGCTGGAATTGAGGTTGAGAAGGGACCAGGGTGAGGTTTAGGACAAAGTCTGATGCTATGAGCCAGTGGGTCTAGAAGCAGCTTGGAAGTTCTTTCCAGACAGTAGCGAGACTCCCCATTCCTCACCTGTCACAGAGACCGAGGTGCCTCTGACATCAACCCAGCGGTTGGTATCACTGATCTCAAAGCGGAAGTTGTAGGTGCCTGAGTCCTCAGGCCGCAGGTCCTTCAGCAAAAGGTTGCAGACTCTGTGTTGCATATTCCCCAGCAGCTGGGCGCGGCCACGGAACCGTGCCTCCACCAGTGTGGGATTCGCAGAGTGGGTCACCACCTGCCGCTGGCCCGAGTATTCATAGTACCAGATGGCTGTGATGCCATCGGGCACTTCCACGTTGGCAGGGAAGCTGAAGATGCAGGGGATGAGCAGGCAAGACCCCTTCACTCCCTGCACGGTCTTGGGACTAGAGACACCCCATGAGGTGTGGCCTGGTGAGAGGGTGGGAGAGAGAGATACGGGAGGGTGATACAGCCTTGGGATACCACATGCCCTGCCATTCACCCCAGAAAAGGTGCCTCAGGTAAATCCCAAAAACCATGCCCTGCCCTACCCTCACAGCGCACCCCTAGCTTAGGCTAGCTCAATGTCCTAGGGGTACAGTACGGATGTCCCTTAGGGGCTGCTCAGAGGCCTGGCAGGGTGGCTTCGAGAGGAAACTTGGCCTCCTGCTCAGCATCCTGCCACTGCCTGCCTCTGACCCCTCTTGACCTCAGCAGCCAAACCTGACCAGTCTGCAGAGGGCTGGATCTTCAGAGGCTGGGTCCTGGGACATAAGCTTACCTGGTGGGAAGAATGAGACCAGAAGGAGCAGCCAGAACAGGAAGCCCATAGCAGGTCCTCAGATGGATTCCAGTCCTAAGAGGTGGTACACAGAGTGGCTGAGCATGCAGGAGCCTCCCAGGGCTACCCCAGGCACTGAGGGTCCAGCCCTGTGTCTCCACCCGCTGAGATGGCCAACCTAGGAGAAGGCCGTGTTCCTAAGGATGTCTAGGGTGGCTGCCAGCAGGGAGCCAGGAGCCCACGTTTCCTGTCCAGGCTCTGCACAGAAATGCCCTCACTGGGTGGAGTGTCCAAGAAAACTTTCTGCTCCCCTTGGCCCAAACTCAAGTTCTGCTTTTCCCCGCCCCTCAAGAACCAAGGCAGTCACTGGCAACTGAGCAGCTGTTTCTCCCTCCTCCCCTCCTCCCCTGCCCCATCCATGCTACCCAAATTAACAGGAACTGGAGCCCAGAGAGGTCCAGGGCACCCAGTGAGAATGACAGTGTTTTGTTTTTTTTTTTTTTCCACTTGAGAGTTTTCTCCCTGTCACCAGCCTTACCAGCTACAGGCCATAATGGGGTTTGATTAAATTTAGCCTAAATGCTGCCTTTAAGGATCACTCCTCTGTTCAAAACCCTTCTATGGCTCCCAACTGTCAGTGAGATGTGAAAGGACCCCTTTCTTGCTCCCTGCCCCATCCCATTCCCTGTCCCCACCAACCCACTGTGGGGCCAGTCTTTCTGCTCAGCAGCTCCCTGGCTACCCAGCTCTGTCTCTACCATAAATGGTCTTTGCCTGATGAAACCTTATTCTGCCTTCAAGGTGCAGCGCACGTGAGACTTTACACTGGAATTTCTCCTTTGGAGTCTTTGGAGTCACCCCAGCGCTCTCTCTGTGTTTGCCTTGTTCTTGGTGGCCTCCATTTTGGAAAACCTAGGACTGAGGCTATATGAGCCCCAGCAGTACAGAGCCCCCCAGGCACATCAGGGTCTCCCTCAGTTGGTGAGAGAGGGCTGTGGGTCCTTAGGGGTTCAGAGTAGAGACAGGGAGGTGACAGAGCAAGTCTAGGTGTGACATGCCTACTGTATACTGTGCACAAGAAGGCACTCCATGCCATGGAGTGCCTCTGGTGGGGAAGGAACACCATGGAGTACAATAGATGTTAAGTCCAAAGGGGAGAGATAGCAGAAACTACTGAAGCTCTAAAACTCTTAGAGGATAACATGGGTGAAAATCTTCATGGCTTTAGATCAAGTAATGCTCCTTGAGCATGTCATCAAAAACACAGGAAAGGGAAACAGAAACTGACATAATGGTATGTGCCTTTAATCCCAAGTTCCTCTCTGGAGGCTGAGGCAGGAAGATCATGAGTTCAAGGCCAGCCAGGGCAACATAGCAAGACCTCCATCTCAAAAGAAAAAGAGAGAAAGGAAGGAAGGGAAGGAGGAAGCTGAAAGAGAGAGAGAGAGAGAGAGAGAGAGAGAGAGAGAGAGGGGAAGAAAGGAAAAAATGGACAACTTGACCCTCATCAAAATGAAAAAATTTTGAGGTAGGCATCATGGGCTGTTGTCCCCACTACCTGGGAGGCTGAGGCAGGAAGATCACTTGAGCCGAGGAGTTTGAGCTCAGCCTAGACAACATAGCAAGATTCTGTTTCGAAAAAGACAAAAAGAAGAAAAAAAGAAAGAAAAAGAAAAAATTCTGTGTATCAAAAGGCATATCCATAGAGTAAAAACAAAACAAAAATATTGGGAGAAAATATTTGCAAATCATTTCAGGGATTAATATCCAGACTACATAAAGAATTCTTACAACTCAAAAGGAAAAAAAAAAACTAACTCAGAAAATAGACAAAGGACTTGAATAGACATTTCTCTAATGAAAATAAGCACTCAGTCAATAAACACAGGAAAAAAAATGTTCATCATTAGCCATTAAAGAAATGCAAACCAAAACCACAATGAGCTACCACTTCACATCCATTTAGAATGGCTATCAATGAACAAAGAAAGTAGAAAATGAAAATGAAAAATGTTGATGAGTATGTGAAGATGTGAAGAAGTTGGTATTCTAGTGCTTTTTTTTTTTTGTATCAGAGATTGAACCCAGGGGTGTTTAACCACTGAGCCACATCCCTAGCCCTTTTTATATTTTATTTAGATACAGGGTCTCACTGAATTGCTAAGTAAGTGTCTCACTAATTTGCTGAGGCTGGCTTTGAATTTGCGATTCTCCTGCCTCAGCTTCCCAAGCTGCTGGGATTATAGGGGCTCACCAAAGGGCCAGGCCCCTTGTGCATTATTGTTTGATGGGAATTTAATGATATGGAAAACAGTTTGGAGTTTTTTTCAAAAAGTCAACAGGGAGTTACGATGTGGCCCAGCAACTCCATTCCTAGGCGTGTATTCAAAAAAGCATTAAAAACAGAGATTCGAATCAGTACTTGTACACCAAAGTTTATAGCAGCATTATGTACAAGAGCCAAAAGGTGGAAACTTCCCAAGTGCCCATCAACAGAAGAATGCATAAACAAAGTGTGGTGTGTGCATACAATGAAATATTAATATATTGTAAGAAGGAATGCAATTCTAACATTTGTTATACCACATGTGAAACTTGAAATCGTTATGTTGCGTGAAATCAACCAGACACTAAAGGACAAATATTATATAGTTCTGCTTACATGAATCTTCTAGAAAACATAAATTCCTAGAGGTAGAAAATGAAATAGAGTTTACCAGAGACTAAGGGGAGGAAGGAATGGGTAGTTAGTATTTAATGGGTAATGAGTCTCTCTTGTGGATGATGAGAAAGTTCTAGAAAGATAGTTGTGATAGTTACACAACATTGTACTTAATGCCACTGAATTGTACATTCAATGACTAAGTTTTATATTATGTATATTTTATCATATACACTGCTATCAACTTTGCAATCCTCCCTGGTTCCTGCTGACTCTGCAAAGTGACAGAAGAGCCTGAGGAGGCTGGACATGGGGACAGGAAACTCATGACCTCTCCCAGCCCCCGAGCCCATCTGCCTCATGGGTTATGTGCTGCTGACTCTGCTATGTCCAGGGGCACACCTGGGGAGGGCTGAGCAGATACCCAGGCTTGGACCAGGCCTGGACCAGGCCTGAGCTGCCATCAGGATGCCCAAGCAGTACTCAGGTCAGTGCAGAAAGCAGAAGGGATGTCCTGGAAGGTAGCATAGCAAAGGGCATGGGCAGGTCAGGAACTCTGCTCCCCCAGGGACCCAGGCCTTTCCTGGGATTGCTCCAGCAGACAGATCTGGTCATTTGCACTGGCCTAGCAGCTCGTCCTCAGTTTTTGGCACTCCTAGGCCTACTTCCCTTCTGGGAAGACAACCCTGCAGCCTGTATTGGAGATGGGCCCCAGTGGGACTCTGAGGCCCAAAGTTGAAAAAGCAACCTGTTGGGCACATTGGGGTATGTATGGCCTTGAGGCCCAGACCTATGCAGAGGGTCAAGGGCATTTCTCTGCAGCAGGGGTCATTAGCAAGCTATGTCCATGTTGTTCCTGTTACTGGCAGCCGAGCCAAGGAAGCTACCTGGATCCAGCAGGTTGGACTTGGCCATCTGCCCACATAGGAAAACAGCACATGATATAAAAAGGAAAAATAAATTTAATGATGTTTTATCAAACGGTGGAGAAGCAGCTTATTCTTATGCAGGTGGATGGCTGAGTCTAGTCAGCTGAAATCAGGGCAGATTCCTTGGCTTGCTGCAGGTAACATCCCCAGCTGCCTAGTTCTTTCCATCTGGGGTCCTAGAATGGATAACACTGAACTTCACAGAGGCATGGTGGGTTTGGACATATGGAGCATGTAGGAGGACCTTTCTAGACCCACCTAGATCACATTCTGCAGAAGTCACCAGTGCTTAGCTTAGCCCTAAAGGGGTCATTCCCATTGAAGACCAGATCAGCTGGTCCATCCCCAAAACCAGCCTTGACCCAGAAAACTGTCCCGGGGTAGGGGGGGAGAGCAGGGACAACCCTAGAAAGAGAGACCCTCATCCCTGTTTGAAAGGTTGGTATGGAGGGGAAGGAGCCCCCTGAGCTGGGGTTGGGGCTGGTGAGCATCTAGTGCCCCTGGTGGTAGAGGAATCTTTTCAGTCCTGGACGGGGGCCATGTATGTACTGGAGGACAAGGAGCTCTGCCACTCTGAAGAAAACCTTCCCGTGGACAATGACTCTTTTGGACAGCGCTGCCTTCATCCTGTGTCTCCTAGTCTTGGGTGGTCCCGAGGCAGGGTTTTAAATCCCCAGAACTGTCATGTGGCAGGTTGGATGGCACCCATGTTTGCTGCATATAAGATCAAATGCCTTGGGACATCTTGGAAGGGCAGACTGGGGCCCCAAAGCCCTGACCTCTGATCCCAGAGGCCAAGTCTGACCAGGAAGAAAGGGCCAGGAAGTTTTGCTATAGGCAGGATTCGGTTTCTCTTTCCTGACACCAGGGCTTCTCCCCAACTTCCCTCTTGAGCTGTAAAAGGAGGGACACAGGATGATAAGGCCAGCTGGAGGGCCTGGCTTAAGATAGGAAGTCAGGGTACAGGCGGGCAGTTCCAGGAGTAGCTTATTTTCAAAATAAAGGAAAGCCCCAAACACAGGTCCAACATTAATTCTGCAAGCCATAGAATTCATGTATAATACAGAGGGGCTTTTGACGGCAACATTAGAAATTTCACATTTCATTCCTTAAACTGGCTCTAAATGCCCCCAGCTGGAGCCACCCCTCCCTGAGCTGCGACAGAAACTACTGAGGGTCCCTCTCGCAGGCAGGTAAAGTGATGGATGGATGGAGTGGGAGAACAGAGGAGATTAAGGCTGGGCTGAGCTTGGACTGAGATGGGGGGTGATGGTTGGGATTTGGAATGGAATCCGGGCTGGGATTGGGTTTGCCATGGAAGTGAGAAAGGTGACAGGTGAGGTGTAGGTGAGGTGCAGGTGAGGTTAGGATAAGGCAGAACTGGGTTAGGATGAGGGTGACGGGGTTGGGGCTGGGATTATGATGGTTGGGGTGACCACGCAAGTGAGATGAGGTTGGAACAGGAACTGGGGTCCACACAGGGTCGGGTTAGGATTGGGACTGTGCTCTGCACTGGGGAAGATTTAGGGTGGTAGAGGAATTTAGGTTCTGATTACAGCTCTGGTTGGTGTCTTGGGTTTGGGTTGTTTGGGAATCTAGCCCTCACACCCAGATGACCCCCAGCAAGTCTCAGCCTCTCCCTACTCCCCACCTTCCCCTCTTCCCCTCACCCCGCCCTCCAGGCCCAGGGTTGGGGAGTACCTGCTCCACAGGAGGAAGTGGCTGTGGGGCTAGCAGACCTGCCAAGAAGAAACGGAAGAAAAGCCAGGAGCTCTTGGTGCAGCTGGTTCCCCTGGGTTCTGCCACCCCAAGAGAGGAAGATCTAGTCTCTGGTGCTGCTTCCTCTTTCTCAAAGCCTCAGCTCTTCGCCCCAGCCCAGAGTTTGGCCAGGGAGGCAGCTGCAGGCCTTGCACAATACCAGGACAGGAAAGACCTAGGCCCAGGACCTAGAAACACAAGCAAGCAGAAGTGGGGACCGTGGGCCACACGGTGACTCCTCCCAGGCAAAGTAAAAAACGGGGGTAGTGTTTCCTGTTCACCAGCCATGCCCACACCCCTCTCTCTGGGTCATTGAGCCTTTGGAGAGAGGCCAAGGGGAGCACTCTGCACAGTGCTCTCCCCTGATGACTGGGAAGGAATCGAGTCTGGCCTGGGGTTGGGGAGCATCACAAGGTACCCAGACCAGAGCATTTATCCTCCAAGCCCTTTGGGAGACTCTGTGTACCCCACTGCCACCTGGATCCTCTCAGAGCTTCCCAAGAAGCAGGCCCTGGTTGTGGCAGACACGGACGACTCCAACATCCAGGACCCTGCCTAGGCTGATTCCTCTCTCTCCTTTACTGGTTTTTACCCTCACTCCATGAAGGCAGGCAAGGAAAGACCTCTCCACAGCTAGTTCTAATACATGAGTCCATTTTTCTTTTGAGGGCTTACTATGCACACCTGAAATATGGGATCAGTGCTAAATCCTTCAAGCAATCTCAGATACAAGTGACAATGCTTTTTTTTTTTTTCTCAAAATCAATTCAACTCAGCCCCTGCCTGCCTGTCTTGGTGGGAAGCCCAGCTATAGCAGATGGGGCCCCTGTCCAGAGACATGAACTTTCATGTACAGAAAAGGAGAGGAAACCCTAAGTCAGAGTGGATTCAGAACTCCAGGCCACAGAAGTGCAGAGCCGAGGTCTGGTGATGTTCTGTGCTGAAATCCTCAGAGAGTCATTCTCTGTCACTGTTTCCTTCATTACAGTTCCTCCATCTACTCCTAAACTTGAGTCATTTCCTCTTTTGACCAGAACCCCAGGGGTTCATGCCATTGCTTCCTTCCTCAACAACTGGTCCAAGGACCCCAGCTCTAGGCCTATGGGACGGTGACCTATTGGTACTAAACCTTCAGTCCTCCGGAGGCTATAGGTACACCTACCCCACTGCTTCATGATGGAGAAAGCATATTCCCCTGGTCCTGGATTTTGGTCTTAGCCATGTGACTTACTCTGGCCACAGGAGGTAAGTGGACAAGACATAAGCAAGGTCTTGAGTTGCATGTGAGTCTCTGCATGTGGCAGACTCCAGGTAGCCGGCTGGTCCCAAGAGGATGACAGACACACAAAGATGACCAGAACCAAACCTCTGGCCTGGAACAAAGCCCTGCTGGGCCCCGTCCATGTCAGCAGACTTGAGCCACCCTATAGATGTGTGTGGGCTTAGCGTTGGGTGCCCCTGGGAATTTTGTGGTCCCTCGTTTAGCTGCATCAGCAAATTTATGGTCCCAGAACAACAGGCACAGAAACTGCTTATCTTCCTGTAGGGTGAAGAGACTTGTCTCCTTGCCCAGTCAGGGACCACTGCTTTTCCTAATGTCTTTCAGTCTGCAGCAACCTCAATAAATAATAATTTTTTTTAAGTACAGGGTGATTTCTCCATACCACTACTACACCGTACATTACACATATACACATACACAACCCTCATGAGCACACTCTGTGAGGTGGGTACTATTATTCTCATGCTAGATTTGAAGACCAAGATATAGGGAGGTCAAGGAATTTGCCCAAGGCAAAACTTTTTGGATGCAAAAAAGAAAGAAAGAAAGAAAGAAAGAAAGAAAAAAAGTTTGGGCTGGGGATATGGCTCGTTGGTAGTGCTTACCTCGCATGCACAAGACACCGCAAAATAAATAAATAAATAAATAAGTTTGACAACAAGTACCAAAACCCCAAATAACAGTGGTGTAAATAAAAGAGTAGTATACCTCCATTCCCCTCCAGTTAATGTTGGCATCAAATATTGATATGGCAAATCCATGATCATTATGAAACTAGACCCCTTCTTTTTGAGAGCCATCATCAGTAGACTGCTTCTACTCATCCAAGATGGATGCCTGAGCTCCAGCCATTATATCTACATTCCAGCAGGATAGAGAAACGGGGAAAGGAGGTCATGCTTCCTGCTTACAAAAACTCCTTAAATTGCACGCTTCATTTTTGTTTATATCCTACCAACCAGAAGTTACGTCACAAGGTCTTATGACTTTATTGTAATAAAGGATGTGCACCGGTAAAGTATTGTGGACTCATTATTGAAAAGTTGGGGAAGATGAAGGCCTGGCGTCATATGGAACAACAAGGATCCTAAGTCATTCATTTCTTTTTTTTTAAAATTTTTTTATTGTTAGTTGTTCAAAACATTACAAAGCTCTTGACATATCATATTTCATACATTTGATTCAAGTGGATTATGAACTCCCATTTTTACCCCGTAAGTCATTCATTTCTTGAACCTACCTGGATTTCAGTTCCAGGTTTCTGCTCACCAACATTGCCATTATCACTGCAGAACCTCCTATCTCCTCCAGAGGGAGTCAAAGTCCTCTGCTTCCTCTGTCTTCAGACACACACACACACACACACACACACACACACACACACTTTGTAACTGATGTGTGAAGCTCAGTCTATGGTAGCCCTAGGGAGTCCTTCAGGACTATGCTCCAGTCAGCCTGGGATCATATAGCTTGATGGTTAAGAGCATCAGTCCTAGCCGGGCAGGTGTGGCACACACCTTTAATTGCAACAACTCAGGAGACTAAGGCAGGAGGATCACAAGTTTGAGATCAACCTCAGCAACTTAGCAAGGCCCTACACAATTTAGCAAGACTCTGTCTCAAAATAAAAAATAAAAATGGCTGGAGATGTAACCAGAGTAAGTCACGTGGCTAAGATCAGTAGCAGAACTCTCCTGGGTTCATTCCTGGTGATGCAAAAAAATAAAAAATAAAAACAAAAGATTGATTAAGAATGAAGAGCAGATAGCTATTAAGGAAGTACGAAAGACTGTTCCATTTATAGTAAAATGAGTCACAGGTAGGTAAAGTAACTTGAGCAAGGTTTACACAACTATTAAGGGTCAAAGAGATGGAATTTGAATGTGGAAGACTGTTTCCTGAGATGTGCTCTGAATCAATCAACTCTGCTGCCCCTTCTTGTCGCTTGTTTGTTTGTTTGTGTAGTACTAGGGATTGAACCCAGGGCTTCTCATGTTCATTCCTACTATCTTCTTAATAAACTAGAAGAAAGGTTAGCAAACCGGTCCTAGAGAAAATATGAGAACTATATAGGAAGATTCTAATGCTATTACATTCATAGAACAAAAAGAGGCAGTTATGAAAGAAAACCAAAAACTTCTTGGAAATTTAAAATAAAATTGATAACATAAAAAGAAATTTAATAGAAAAGGGTGTGAACATCCGTGGTTTGGGTTTCCAAAATTAATTCACTCTATTCCCGTCTGAAAAACAAAAATGTTAAAAAAAAAAAAAAACTGATTTCTCGCCTGTATTCTCAAACCTCGGGATGGGTGGGATTAACCCCTGCCCCATTTACTACACAAAAGGAGCATGCTGCTCTGAAAGTCCACTAGGAGGAGCCAGGGGACAAAGACAACACAGGGCAGAAGAAAGGTACATAGGGACCCTGGATTCTTAATAACATCATTGAATCCCTGGATCAAGCCTTACCTGAAGCTACAAGAGTGAGTGCTTCTCTTAATATCCACTGATTAAATCCCATTAGAAGGACTCAAATTGTCCTTGCCTCAGTTGTGTGTCTAGCCCTCAGATGAACCACCGTCAAGATAAACCGCCAGCTCTTGGTTACAAAATCCCCATTGAGGGGAAATTTGCAACTGGTGAAAAATATCTAAATCACACTATTAGACTAGGAGAGCAGGAGTTCATCAAAAGAAAGGGGAAGAGAAGGCTGGGGATGTAGCTCAGTGGTACAGTGTGTGCTCAGCACGGCCGCGCCCTGGGTTCCCAGCACCAAAAAAAAAAGAAAAAAAAGTGGGGGTGGGGGGGTTCTGAATGTTGCGTAAACCCAACAACAGCTCCTTCATCTCACTTCACAAAGGACCCAGGCATGAGAAGGTGCACATGGCAAGTCGGCTCTCTGGCGACACAATGAAATGACATCTGTTTCTTCTCTCAGGAAAAAAAAAAATATATGAAAGGCAATTAGAAAACCAGAAACAACAAAATCTATTCCAGGAAACGAATAAGAAGCAACACATGTGAGGCAAGATTTTGAGCAATTAGTGGAGTATAAGAAAAGAGAATCTGATTGACCTTGACTTTGGAACAGCAAATATTCTCCTCCAAGCAGCACAGGGTGGAGGAAAGGGAATTAGATTTCCTTCTCAAAGGAGCTCTCTCATTACTTGGTTCTGCGGTAAATAATGGTTATATAATCACAGCTTTGGTTGGTTTTCAATTTTCCAAATCAACCTGAAGATGAAGCATGGAGAATTTCATTATAATTCCAGAATAGAATGTAAATGTTATAAATGTTGACCATGGCAATGTAAAGAGAAAACCAACCGAAATTAGAAGGAGGTGGGAAAAGGGGTGTCAGGTGGTAAATGGGGAGTTTGTTTTCCTTACATAGCAATCAAGCTCAAGAAATTCTGTCTGAAGGGCTGGAGTAGAGCCTAGCATGTGTAAGGCCCTGAGTTCAATCCCTAATACTGCAAAAACAAATAAATAAGTAACTCCCATCTGATGCTGAAGGACAAGGAACCAGATTTTAAATTTTATAGATTGTTTAAAACTGTACATAGCACCAACATAGGACTGCAATAATACAGCAAACAGAACTGAGAAGGTAGACCTGCGGGGAAATGAGAAATAATGTGATTTAAATTCCAGGCACACTGGAGGGTGTTCACCTGTAGTTCTTGCTACTTGGGAGATTGAGGAAGGAGGATCACTTGAATCCAGGGATTCAAGGCCAATCTGGGCAACACGCAACCCCATCTCTTAAAAAAAAAATACATTTCTTGCTTAAATAATGAGGTATCAGAAGTTGAAATACTAAATCAAGAAACAGAAGGAAAGCGTATTTAAAACCATGATGTTAAAAGTCCAGAATATCTAACAGCACAAAGTTCTGATGAGTAAGGCTGGGGGGTAGGAGATTTTGCTCTTCATTTCATCCCATTTTGTACTGGCTGAATGTCTTTACCTCCATGTCCCACACCACATCCACAGGGCTCTACCCCTTCTGTTTATATGAAAAACTGAAAGCTGGGTGTGGGTGGTGCATGCCTCAGATCTCAGTGACTCGGGAGACTGAGGAAGGAGGATCACAAGTTTGAGGCTAGCCTTGGCAACTTAGTAAGACCCTGTCTCCAAATAGAAAGAGCTGAGAAGAGAGCTCAGTGGTTAAGTGCCCCTGGGTTCAATCCCTGGCACCAAAAAATGAAAATAAATAAAACAAAAAAGACACTTAGGACCTATTTCCCCTCCTTCTAGTTTGTCTCCCAGTACTGCACAGGCTGGAAAACTAGATTTCCATTTCCCAGACTCTCTTCCAGCTGCATAATGCCATCACACCATCCAGCCATAACTCATTTCCCACTTCACCAAACTAGTCAAATAATAATCTCCCAGAAATTTTGGAGACAAAGAGACAGTATTTGGGATCTGGGAACAGCTGTAATCAGGCAAATTGATTCAGGAGATGTGGAGTGATTCTATTCACAGAGAAGAAAAACAATAAATTTAAAAATATGAAATATGTTAAGAAAATGAGAGGACCAGTCACACTTGGGGAGGGAATATTTGCAAAACACAACTCTGATAAAGAACCATTATCTAAAATAGACAAAGAACTCAAATAAATCCAAAAACCACTATTAAAACTGGGCAAAAGCCAGGCTTGGTGGCAAGTGACTGTATTTCCAGCAACTCAAGAGGCCAAGGCAGGAGGAACTCAAGTTCAAGGTCAGCCTGGGCAACTTAGTGAGACCCTGCTTCAAAACAAAAATTATAAAAGGGCTGGAGAAATAGCTCAGAGGTAAAGCACCCCTGAGTTCAACCCTAGTACCTAATAATAATGAAGATGATGATAACAATAATAATAGTTTTAAAACTGGGCAAAATATGTGAACCAACACCTTACCAATGAAAATATGAAAGTGGCAGATTAGCATTAAAAAAGCATTTGCCTAGCATGTGTGAGGCACTGGGTTTGATTCTCAGCACCAAAAATAAAATACATGAATAAAATAAAGGTCAATCAGCATGTAAAAAAAATTTTAAAAAGATATTCAAGAGTTGGAGTTGTGGCTCAGTGATAGAGCACTTGCCTAGCATGGGTGAGGCACTGGGTTTGATCCCCAGCATCATATAAAAATAAAAAAATAAAATAAAGGTATTGGGGTTGGGGTTGTGGCTCAGCGGTAGAGCACTCACCTAGCATGTGTGAGGTGCTGGGTTTAATCCTCAGCACCACATAAAAATTAAAAAATAAAATAAAGGTATTGTGTCCAACAAAAATAAATAAATAAATAAATAAAGCTATTAAAAAGAGAGAGAGAACGTCATTAATAAAAGCTATAGACTTCAGTTAATAATGTATCAATATTGGTTTACTAATTGTAACATATGTATTATATTAATCCAAGATGTTAATAATAGGGGGAAACTGTGAGGGAAGAGATCTATGGGAACTGTACATGCTACACTCCATAATTTTGTATATCTAAAACTATTTTTTAAAATAAAGTCTAGAACCTGTTGTGGTGGTTCACACCTATAATCCCAGCAGCTCAGGAGGCAGAGGCAGGAGGATCTCAAGTTTAAGGCCAGCTTCAACCACTTAGCAAGGCCCTAAGCAACTTTGTGAGATCCTGTCCCCAAATAAAAAATGAGAAGGATTGGAGATGTGGCTCAGTGGTGAAGTGCCTCTGGGTTCAATCCTATACCAAAAAAAAAAAAACTTATACTACCTAGTTCATACACTTCTTGGCCTCCCAATACCATCCCCTCCATTAAATCGCACATGAAAAAAAAATGTTCTGGAGAAGACAGAAACTTTTTTTTTCTTTTTAAACTATGGATTGAACCCAGGGGTACTCTACCACTGAGCCACATCCCCAGGTCTTGCTAAGGTATCCAGGCTGGCATTGAACTTGCAATTCTCCTGCCTCAGCCTCCCCAGTAGCTGGAATTATAGGTGTGCACCACCAGCACTAGCTGGCAAAACCCTCCTTGTGCAATATTGGAAGCTGGTGGATGACATTGAATGGACAAAGCCAGAATCCTCTTTCATGGGTAAAAAGAGATGGGGCAGCAGGCAGAGGGGAGCAGGCTGGCCTCCTGGACAGCCCTCATCCTTTCTCTTTCACACTACACACTCTGCCTGAGTGAGCTCATCTGTCCTTATGTCTTCAATTTCCACCTCCTTGAGAAGGGCTGCCAAATTTCTACCCACAACCCAAAACTCCGCTTTAAGCTCCAGCTCCATGTACCAACTGCCTAGTCAACATTTTCCCTGTGGTGTTGAATTAGATAGGATTACATTCCACTGTGAGTAATAGAGACCAAAATGCAGTGTCCTGAACAAAAAGAGTTTCTCTTACATTTAAAAGTCTGGAAGTACCCAGCCTGAGGCTAGCATAGGGAAACTGCTCCAGGGATCAGTCTCCTGGAAGGTCACTGCTTTGCTGTTGCTCTGGTTTGTCCTGTAACCTCATAATCCAAAGTGGAGGTTAAAGCTCCAGTCATCCCATTGACATTCCAGGCCGCAGGATGGAGCAGAGGAAGAACAAGGAACAATGGGCACCCACCAGTATTTTCAAGGAAGGATTCTGGAAGAGGCCACAAAACAGTTCTGCTTACATCTCATTAGCCAGACTTAGTCATGTAGCCATGGTTTGCAGCAAGGGAGGCTGGGGGGCATATTCTGTATGCTGTGTGACCATGACAAAAAGGAAAATGAGAGAAGAGCTGGAGATGCAGCTCAACGGTAGAGCTCTTGCCTACCATGTGCAAAGCCCTGGGTTTGTTCCCAGCACAGCTATAAGAGAAAAATAGAAAAGGAAAAAAAATGAGAGTTGATATTGGGGTAGAAAGCCACCAACATTGTCCACCCTGCAGCCCTACAATCTCCTCAAGAAAAATCTTGTCCTCTCTAGTATTTCTTTTTCCCTTAGTCTTGCTCCTTTTTGTACTTCCCCCACCACCAACCTCACAGAAGGGCAATTCTGTGGGGCGGGGGCTGGAAGGGGAAAGTCTCACCCAATCTAAGAATTGGGTAAGGAAGACAAACTCCAAGGGTCACAAACAGAGACTGAAGACTCCAAAAAGAAGACACCCGAGTGGAGCAAGTAGGATTGGGGGGTTCTGTGCAAAGGACCAGAATGCCTGTGGGGTTGGAAACAAGGGTGGGTCTGTCATCAAAAGCAGCAGGGACAAACAGCCCAGCCCTTCATTGGGCTGGCTGCCAACTACCTAGATTCCATTCTGCCTCCAGTGGCACCGCCCCTCACGCCTCTGCACTGCCTGTTTCTTCCACTTGGAACGGTTCTCCTTTCTGTTTCTCCATGTGGTTCACTCTTAGTCACCCTTGGGGGGCTCAGATCAAGGGCCACCTCCTCCAAGAAGCCTTTTCAATGTCCCTATGGCAAAGCACTGAGAGAAGGGGGTGCAAGTGGGAGGTGTCAGTATAGAGTTTTGGAGGAAAGGCCAATCCTGGTCCTTTGGGTACCATTTGGGGCAGGACATTGGAGGCTCAGCTGGAAGCTGGGACCCCCAAGTCTTTCTTTTTATAAAGAAGGAGGCATCAGCTGCCCACAGAGCAGTGACAACAGAAGTCACCAAGGTTAGCCTAGATCTCCTAGCCACCAGGCTACCACAAGCAATGGAGGAGGGATTGGGTCTCCCACAGTCCACTTCTCGTGAGGAAAGTGATGCTGTCCGAGGTCTGAGGCTGTGGGCCAGGGAGAAGAAGTCCATCTGGGTGGGAGCAGGCAGAGTAATTCCTGGAAGGAAGCTCATACCTCAGGAATCTGGGAGAGGAACATTCTAGAGGTCTCTGTCCCAGAAGCTGGCCACGTCCCATCCAGAACCAAGCAGGCAGGGTTGGGCAGCCAGCTAGGGAGTACGTCACCTGAGCTGGGGTGCTGAGGTACCAGGTTCCATCAAGGTACCAAGGTACCAAGCCCCTACAACTGTGGCACAGCAAGAGCACAGGCCATGAGGTGGCCTATTGAGTAAGGCTGGGCGATTTCCCTTTATCGCTCAGCTTTCTCTTCCAGAGAGAGAAGCACCGAGGCCTTCTTTCTATGGGTGTGATGAGGATAACTGAGGCTGCAGAGGAAGGTCCCCAGCGAGGCACCAGCACACCATGAGGTTCAGCTGATATGGTCCACTGGTGAAGAAAGCCTTGCCCACCCTCTGTGGGGTGTGTGTGTGTGTGTGTGTGTGTGTGTGTGTGTGTGTCTGTCTGTCTGTCTGTCCCAAGTTCTGGGCCACAACAAGCGGCCAGCCTTAGGCAGGATGTGGAGGGGAGACTTTGAAATCCCCTCCACAGCCCCCCAGCATCAACAGGCTTAGACGGTGGGACAGCATGTCCTACTAACTATACTCTCTGCTCTAAAGCCACCTGCTGCTCTGCCCTGTAGTGGGTACCAGGAAAGGGGAGCCTATGCCTTCCTGCCTTCCAAACCCAGGGTCTCCTTGGATCCCCAGCTGGCAGTTCCTAGGGTAGAGGACTTTCTGAGCAGGCACAGCACCCACAATAGGGTTCAAGGAACAAGTTTCTCCCAAGGGCCTGAGAGAAGGAAGGATGCTGACCAGCAGGACAGAGCTGGGGACTGGCCAAGGTAGAAAAAGGTTCAGAAGGTCAGAAGAGAAGCTGTGCCAGAAAGGCAGGAGGGACACTGATGGTTAAGGCTGGGAAAGGGAGTTTGAGGGGTCAGCCAAGGACAGTCCATGCCCTGAATCTTTTGGATCTTCTCTTGTAGGTCCTGGGCAGTCAGGGAAAGTGATGGAGTGGTGAAGTGACAGGCCAGATTTCACCTTTGAAAACCTCCTCCAGTTACACACTAGAGACGGCCTGAAGGGGCAGGGCTGGGGCTGGGGCATCCCCTGGGAGGAGTAAGCCCTAGGCAGAGGCCCAGAGAAGGGAGGTTCGGCCTGGCAAGAGGCTGCTGCTGGGAGAACACACTCAGGCTGATCTTTGTTTGTGCTGTCCCCACCCGGATAGAGGGAGGAAGCTTGGTGAGGTCAGTGGGTGGGCCCACAATGGGAGACATGAGACCACAGAGAGGTGAAGGGCAGGGGATCTGCAGGACCCTGTGAGGCCCAAACTTTCTATGGCAATTGAACTTCCTCTAACATGGATCAAGGTTTCACTGGGGTCATTTGTTGTCCTTCTTCTCTGTGTCAGATTGGAGGATGCCCAAGGGTGGAGCCTGTGGCTCCCAAATCAGACTGAGGGAATCTGAAGTTGGGGGAAGCAGGAAGCTTCCAAATAAGAGGGCACCCTCAAGTCCTGCTTGGAGCTTGCTGCTGCTGCTGACAATGACAAGCCTATCTTTGGAGTTCAGGGTTGGGATGCAGGAAGAGGAATGAATGGAAGTGGAAGGGGAAAATAATAACAGGGAGCACACATGTGAGCCCATCCTCTTTATCCCCTGACCATACACTCAGTCTTCAGTCCTCTCTGGCTTGACTCAGTCTCAAATGAGATAAAGGCCTGCCAGCCCCTGATCAAGGACTCCTGTGACACACTCACAAACACGCACACACAGAGACACAAAATACAGTGACACACATACGCACAGGCAGCCAGTGGAGACTGCTCTTTAGATACTTTGTTGGCCTCACTGACAAGGACTGACATCCAGAAGTGTGGGTGCATAGCAACCCCCAGCCTGACTTCATGACAAAGGTCCTGAGATGGGGGGGGAGGGCTGTGGTGCCTGCTTGTAATCCCAGCTACTCAAGATGCTGAGGCAGGAGGATCTCAAGTTTGAGGCCAGCTTGGGCAACTTATTGAGATCTGGTCTCAAAAATAAATAAATGAATAAGGCTTGGAATATAGCTCAGTGGAATCGTGCTTACCTAGCATGTGTCAAGCCCTAGGTTGGATCCTCTATACCAGGGGGGGAAATAGGTCCTCTGGAACAGCAGCCCTGAAAATAAGGGCAGCAAGGATTCTCTCCATCAGGTAAAAAAGGCTAGGGGAGGTGATACTGTAGCTAGGGCAGGCCCAGGGAAAGCAATCCCGGAGGTAAAATGGCCCCTGACCAAGTTTGGGGTGGAGGAGAGTACAAGTGGTGTTCCCAGAAGTGTGGGGGCCTTGCTGATGGAACAGGAGAAGCAGACACAAACAGACATGGGTGGAGAGGCTGCCAGGCACCAGCGGGAAGAGGCAAGGGGTCCAGGCTCTGCCAGGTCCAGGAGGGTAGGGCAGGGGTAAGTCAGCTGCTTATAAGGCTCCAAGCGGGGCCTAGCAGAACCAGGTCTCATGATTCAGAAACCACATTCTGGTATCCTTACACCCGGGTTAAGACAAGAAGGCCAAGGCCACTGTGAGCCCCACATGAAAGAGACTGAGTGTTGAGGGTTGCTAGGACAGGTTGAGTTCTGAGCGGTCCCCTGACCAGGAGTGGGGCTCTGGTCAGTGAGAAGCCCTGCCTTGACGCCCCAGATTTGAGCAATGACAGAGTTGGGTCCCAGCTAGGGACCCGAGGGCCTGCCCTCACCCTCAATTCTGCCTCTTCTGACATTGGAGAGCCCGCTAAGGAACTAGAGTAAGGGGAGGTGGAAGTGGGTCGGGTTCTGGCTCCTGGGACTGGAGGAGTCTGGGGCGCGGTACTCTCTCCCGCCGTGGCTAGGCCCTGGCAGATGCAGAAGGGCCGGCCAAGGCAGAGCCCCAAGGTGGGCTGTTGGGGCGGGGCGGGGGAGCCGCAGGAGGCCGACGAGGGGTCTGGAATTCCTCTCCCCCTCCCTCCTCCGCCCGCCTCGGCCTTCTCCCACCCTCTGGGCTGCGGGGGGAGCAGGGGAGGCGCCGGGGCCCCTCCGCCCCGCCGACTAAGCGCAGGAGGGGCGCAGGGAGGGGCCCTGGACGCCGCGCGGCTGGGCCCCTCGCAGAGGCCCGCGCAGGCAGGCCCCGCCCCGGCCTCGCACATCTGGGCCGGGAGCGCGGCCATCCGGCCTGGGGGAGGGGGCGCGGGCCAGAGCAGAGTCGGAGGCCGCCGGCCCGGCGCACGTCGAGGGCTGCGGCAGGCACCGCCGCCCACTGCGGGCCGGGATCCAGGCGGCCGGACCTGGGCCGAGCTGTCGGGAGGGCGGAGGTGAGCTCTCTAGGGCGGGGGCTGCGGGACTCCGGGAGCGGAGAGAGGCGCAGAGGTTGGCCGTCCCGGGCTGTCTGCGGAGACCCCACGAGAACGCTCCTGACTCGGGTGAGGGCAGTTCTGCCAGCCCCTCTCTTTAACCAGGCCGTGGGAGCGGGCTCCTACTTGGGCTATGGGGCTCCACACCCGTTGCGCTAAGGCTCCACCTGGCTGCCTGTGCCTGGGGGCTGGCAGGAGAGCCAGTGTGGGTTGGGGCCTGCTTCGGGGAAGTGGTTGTGGAGACACGGTGCCTGGGATGGAGACTGGAGGCTGAATATATGTGCGTTTTGGGAGCTGCCTCAGAGGCTCCAGGTCCTATGGTCTGGGATGCAAGAGAGTGGTTGGGTGGCCAGGGTCCTGGTGTCCCGGCCTCTGGTTTCTCTACTGAGGCTGCATCTGGGCTCCCATAGGGGTCCTGGAGCTGCCTGTGGAGCATACTTGTGTTGGGGACAGATGGGAGGAAAGGAGTTCTCAACCAGGACTCCAGGGAGCAGATCCACCCAGGAGTTATGGAAGGAGAGGGAGGTATTGGAGACTGATGGATCCTGGGGGACAGAGGTTGTTTGTGAACTGGCTGCTCCCATGATGAGGACCTAAGGGCGTGGGGCAGGATGTATGGAAAGCAAAGATGAGGACAGAAAGGCTCCATAGGAGACCATTTCTGTCACCCTTGCCCCAGCACAGGAGGGGGCAGCCCCTTCACCCCACAGCCTCCCCCTAGTTTCCTTCTGGCTTCTCTCCAGATTCAGGGTGGGGCAGACTTTTGGGTGCCATTTCTGATCTGACCCTTGGACCCTGGTTGGTTGGCCCATTCTGTGGCTTGGCCTCACTTAGCTTGCTGACAGAGTCCTGTTCCATTAGAAAGGCCTGCAGTATGCTGAGCAGGCAGCAGTGGATAGGAGAGGCAGGGTCCCAGGGAGGAGGGGAACTGTAAAGATGTGGTTGTCCTCATGGACATTGTGTGGAGTCCTGAAATCTAGTAGCACCACACACTTGCAGAGCTCCGAGGGCCATAGGCGCCCAGCCCAAACATCCTTAACACAGGAAGAGATCTTGAGAGAATTCTCTCCATTAAGTAAAAAAGTTCTAGGCTACTATGAAACTAGGGAACACTCTCTAGGAAGTCTCTGGTCTAAGTCCCTTCTTGGCCACACCCTGTCCTGGTTCCCAGGAACCGATAGGGCATGCCTATTGGGTAGAAATAAGGACCAGGGGTAAGGGAGAATCTGAAGATTAGAGGTCAATATGAGGCCAAAAGTTAGGAGTCAATCCATGGGCAGAGTTAAGGGTCTACTTATGGGTAGGGTAGGGATCATGCTGGGGCCAGAATTTGACACATGCTGTCAGCCAGGAAATGGAGTTACTTTTTGCATAAAATCAAACTGTCCCAGGAAAATATTCCCTAACCCATAGATGTCACTCTTTGAAATTAGTGGGCCCCTGCGATAGGGGTCTGCCTCCCTCATTTTCAGCTGTAAATTCTGTCCAGACCTAACTTTGGGGAACGAGGTTGTCTTGAACTCCCTAGTCAGCATTGCACTTAAATGTCTTTGGGTGCATTTGCATGGTGATGGGGGTTTCCAAAGACATGGGGCATGTGTGAGTGTTTTGTAGCTGCTACCTGCTTCCACCTACAACTCTCAGGGAATCAGCAGGAAACTCCTTTAGCACAAATTGATTTGATTCCTACCTCCTTGACAAAAAACTCAGGATGGCTAAATAAAATTCTCAGTAAGACCAGAAACTTCTAAAAAGCCAAAATTCAGAATTTAAATGAAACTATGAAGGAAAGAACACTGCTCATACATGCCTGACTCTCTGCCTTCATCAACACCTTTCATACCTGGATTTATGGATCCTCGGAAGTTCCTTGTGACACCCATTTTATAGGAAAGGACAATGAGGTGCAGAGAGGTGACATGATAGACTCATGCCAGGTGCCATGATATACTCACTTCAGGTACTGAAGCTCCTGCCATCCCTGAGAACCCAGGGCAGGGGCACTCCATGTATGACACACTCAAAGAAAGAAGATAACAAGCTTCAGAACAGAGATTATAGGCACATGGTTGGGGCATGAAATTCAGTTTAGAGTGATGGACAACTCAGTGTGTTTTTTCCCAAGTTTTTGGTTGTTTCTATAGACCCAATAGCATTAATCCATCCATCCACCCATCTATCCATCTAAGAAAGTGGTTCCCAACACTTAGCATAGAGACTGGTACAAAGAAATTACTAATATGTGTTTGCTGAAGAACCAAACATGATGGTGCATGTCTGTAATCCCAGCAACTCCACACTAATGCCCAAAGGATGGCAAGCTCAAGGGTAGCCTCAGCAACTCAGCAAGACTCTGTCTCAAAATAATAAATAAAAATGGCTGAGAAATGTAACTCAGTAGTAGAAAATTCCAGGGTTTAATCCCTACTACTGCAAACAGTGACAACAAAGAACATACAAATAGGACTACCAGCTTCTCTATTGCAGCTGGATCCAGTGGAATGCTGGTAAATGTTTTATAGTCAAGTCTCTGGGAGGGAGAAAAATCTGATTTTGTAGTGTTCGCCAATTCCCACAGTGTAAATATTCCCACCACAACTGATTTCAAGCTACTACCATGATGTCAATGAATGCAGAATTGAGAAAAGAGACACAGTTTCAGCTCTGAAGAGCTTGTGGGACCCAGCTCTAGGATGTCACTCTGTCACTCTGAGCTGGGCTTCTGTCCCTGGTGACCAATATTCCTATCAACCTCATTTATTGGTTTCTCTTTTCTGGGCATCATCTGGCCACTACTATGCAAGTGTCCACAGCCAGCCCCAGTCCTTCTCCTGATTCAGATTCCTGTGTATCCAACTGTGTACCTCCAGTGACATGGAGGACAGCAAGACTGCATGGTGCTAGCCATGTAGGAGTATCCTTGACATGCAAAAGGGTGTAGAAGTCTGGGTGTCTGTCCACAATTAGGCTGGGTTTGTGTAAACCGTGCATGAAAGGGGGTGTGTACATGTGTGTAAGGGCGTGCCAGTGCCAGCTCTGTGTTGGCTTGTGTTCTGTTAGCAAAACTTCCTGATCCTGTTAATGGGTACAGAGAGGGAGTAGGCCCTGGGCAGCCCCCACCTTTGTTTAGAGGGATAACCAGGCTCACAGATAAGGCCAATAGCATCCAAGATCTGCAGGCTGTTGAACTGCAGGGAAACTTGAGCAGCACTTCTCAAAGTCACCTGGGCATCTCTCCTTAACATACAAGTCCTGATTCAGCAGGTCAGGGATGAGGCCTGAGTTTCTACATTTCTAACAAGCCTCCTGGAGATCCCAGGAAGATGCCCAAGCTGCCATGTTTTGAGTAGCAATGCTGTTGAGAATTTGGAGGGTCCTGCCTATAATATGGCCCCCAGAACTTCACAGACACAAACTCAAGTTCTTCCCATCTTTTGTTGTTGTTGTTGTTATTGATGGACCTTTTATTTTTCATATGTGGTGCTGAGGATCAAACCCAGTGCCTCACACATGCTAGGCAAGTGCTCTACCACTGAGTCACAACCCCAGCCCAAGTTCTTCCCATCTTAAAAAATAAAGTAAATATTCTTCCTCACCTCCCTCCAGCTACTATGCTGTTCCTGGTCTCAGCCAGCCTTCTAAGGAGGTTTAGCCCAATTACCTTTCACTGTTGGCCATATTTGGACTTACCTGCCATGAACCATTAAAATAGGTGTTTACAGTCTCCTCTAGGGCTACAACTCTTTCATTTTTGTTTTATTTTACACCAGGGATTTAATACGGGAGGCTTCTACCTCTGAGCTACATCCCTGGCCCTTTTTATTTTATTCGGAGACAGGGTCTTGCTAAATTATCCAGGCTTGCTTGGAACTTAGATCTTCCTGCCTCAACCACCCAAGTAACTGGAATTACAGACATGTGTCACCATGTCCAGTGAATCTCAGGATCTCTTAAAGGCATCTAGCTTCACCCTCTTCTCATCATAGTCTTCATGAAACCACAGAAAGCTTCTCCATATCTCGGGCAGCCCATCTTCCCCTATTCAGACTTTAAGTCACTTCTCCTCTCTTCCCTCTGCTTTCCGCCAGGCCTCCCATGACCATGACTCCCAAACACATGTATCTAACTTGGATTTCTTCCTGACCTCCCGATCACATATCATCTGGCTTGTTGGCATGTTCTCTTAGTTCCAAATTCTGCCCCTTCTCCCTGCCATCCTGCCCCTTCACTACCTAGCTTATCATCTGTCTCAGCTTGAGCCAGGCACTGCCACCTTGACATCCACTGTCTCTTAAATGTCTCCGCCTGTCTCAAGGCACACAGACACCACCATCTAAAGCCTGGAAGGCTACAAGCCCAGCTAATTTCCTGCTTCCATGGATTCCTGCAGTCCACCTTCCCAAGCAGTCAGAGGGACATCTCAAAATGCAAACTAAATCATGCCTCTTCAAATCTTTCAACCTAAAGGAAGGTCCACAGGGGCCTGCCTGCAAGCCCACCCCTCCCCCATTCGCTGTGTTCAGCTGCCACATTCACAGTCCAGTATTGTTTATAATCTCAAAATTAATTATGCTGATTATCAGATTATGATCATCTCCCTCACCAAGCTGTGAGTCCCTAGGGACGGAGTCTCTCTAGATCACTGATGTGCCCCAGCACCTGGCACAGAGGTGGGCACCAGGAAACACTGAGAAGGATCCCAAGCCCTTTAAAGCCAAGCCATTTTGAGACAAACGGGGCCTGTGAGACTGAGCTTTACATGAGATGAAGGAATTGCTGTAAATTTGGTTAGACATGATAATGGTGTTGTAATGGTGTTTTTCAAAATGTCTTTATCTTTTGGAGAGACATGTTGAAGTGTTTATAGGTGAAGCAACATGATGACTGGGATTTGCTTCAAAGGACTCCAGCCAAAAGTAAATAAATACAATAAATAAGCAGTCTTTTGTGAAGGAACAAAAGAACAAGTAAATCCCATTCTGCTTTTCTGTTCCTGTTGACAGCTACAAGTCCCTCAAGGATGCTGGCTGTCCCGGAGATGGGCCTGCCAGGGCTGTACATTGGTAAGACCCCCGCCACTGCTGGCTGCTCTTCCTTGAACACCCTCCACTCACCCCTGCCTTGAGACCCCTTCACCTGCAGGTTGTCCACAATGTGTGTGTGTATACATATGACCTATCTGGTCACAGAACCCCTCTGTGTATATAGGGGTGTGAGTGCAGAGAGGGTGTGTGCGCACACAGGTATATGCATGTGCAAGTGTTTTGTTCAGATAGTGTGTGCACAAGACTCTGTGTGAGTATGAGTTAGTGTGTGTCTGTCTGTGGGTAGATCTCTGCATGGGACCTATGGGGGGTAGGGTATAGTCTAAGATGGGCATGTGAATACAGAAGTCTGTGCATGCCTATGTGAGTGGCTGGGTCTGGAGGCAGGCTCTGGGCTCTCTGCAGGGGTGGGAGGCCAGCAGGCAGGAGGGACACTCCTCAGGAAATCCATTCACAAAGACCTGGCGGGTTGGGCCCTTCCTTCCTGCCTCCCTTCCCAGGCTCAAAGCACAGCAACTTGGCCTCTCAAGCTGGAGCTGGTGGCAGGGCTAAGCCTATGCTTGGATGCCTGAGAAAGGGGAGCCCTCAGAATGTGAATACCATGTCCCTGCCCCTCTGGCACCCAAAGAGACTGCAGCCCTGTTCAGGCATTTCCCAGAATTCCATTCATTCCCAACCCCTCACATGTTCCTAGGTTACCCCAGGCCAATGAAGGCTGGGGCCTCTCTTGGGTCACATAGCAAGGCTGTGGTTGAAGGAACAGGTCCCTCCCCTAGCTCAGCATGCAGCATGACAGACCTGCCTATTTGTCCATGAATCTTCATGCCAGGTCCCTCTTTGCCTCTCTGGACAACCTCCTTTTCCGCACCCATGGATCTCAGGACTGCCCCAGTACCTCCCACATGACCCTTAGCAAAGCTCTGACTGATGGTGACCAGCTGCCAAGCCATACCTGGGAGTGTTCAGCCAGACAGGACCTCTTGCCCAGTGAGCTGCCTGATCCTTCAGGCAAAGCCTTGGGCTGCCTCCTGGGGGCTACTCTGTGGCCTCTTACCTAAGATCCAGCTCAGTCACGAGCCTGCAAAGCGGTTTCAGTGGGATCTCCTGCCCCTAAATGCTAGCTGGGGTGTACATTTGTGTATGGGGGTGTGTGTTTAAAGGGTTGGGTGATCTGACTTCCCAGTGCTGTGGACATGCCTAAGCTCAGAGCTGGACTGGAGGGAGGTGCTGGCCTCCCCCTTCCTGATCCTCCCTAGGCAGCCAGTTGGGCCGTCTGTGGCCCTGAGGATGGGGGAGGGAGAGCTCCTCAAGTCCTGATTAGAAACAGGTGGCCCAAGTTACGGCAGAGGGGAGCAGTCCCACTTCTGGGCCAACTGTGCTACCTCCCGGCCACTTAGATCTGCAATCCCCCCTCCTTTTGTGATTTCTCTACCCTCCACCCCTACCCCAGTAGCTTGTCTGCCCCACTTCTCCTGCCCTTCTACTTCTGGACTCAGTCTCCCCACCATATGATGCATCTCTGTCTCCCCTCCTCCCTAGCTGGGTGTGCCGGATGGGTGCCGGGGGAGTCAATGAGCCCAGGTGATACATAGATCACCCTCCAGGGAAAGGTTGCCTCTAACTGATAACAAGCCCTTAGCATCTGCACCCGCCTCAAGACTGTCCTTCCTGATCTTCCCTTCCAGTCCCTCTTCCCCAGTAGAACTGATGGAGAACCTCCTGGTGCCAGACCTGGGATCCCACTGTCCTGATCATGCCAGAATGACCTGCTCTCTCTTCCCTGCAGGTTCCAGCCCAGAGCGATCACCAGTACCCAGCCCACCTGGCTCCCCAAGGACCCAGGAGAGCTGTGGCATTGCCCCCCTCACACCCTCACAGTCTCCAGTAAGCCCAGATCAGGGACTGGGGTTATGGGAGGCCTGGGTTGGTGTGGAGGGAGATGGAACCTGGCAGAGCCATGGCAGGGCCTGTGCTGGGAAGAAAGAAGGGGCAGGGGCATACCGCATGCCTCCTGTCCCTGTACACTCTAGTCATACACCCCCAGGAGGATTAGCCTTGAGTGGCCTTGGGCTACTAAGCAGGTAAGCCCCACATAACTAACTCCCAGCCTTCCCTGCTATAGGATGATACCTAGAGGCCACTGTGGCTGGCTGCAGCAGGTTGTGGGGCAGGCCTGTGGTTTTTATAGGTTCTCCGAGCACTAGGGCCTCTCAGAGTTGCTCCACCTCCTGCCAACCACAGTCCCACCTTATTTCAAGACATATCTGGAGGAGAGGAAGTTGTGTTGTCAAAAAAGTAGTTTGGAAACTACTAACTTGAAGTTTCCAGGACAAAGACTTCTCACCCCCAGTTCCCTGAGAGTCTTGCCCTGATGATCCAGCCTGGGGACCCTCTTGTTCTCAGAGACCCCAGGCCTGGCCTGGGAGAAGGCAGGGACAAGTCTGCATGTGCATGGGGCCTCTCCTCTCTGCCACAGAATTGGACAGAATCTGGTTTGAGTCACTGTGGCCACAAAAAGAGTAAAGGAATAAAATATGCACAGATCCATATAAAGCTATAAAACTGCCCAGAGGAGCAAAATTGTTCCCAGCCATTCCGAGACTGGTGTAGGGAGAGAAGAGGGTGCAAGATGGGGGTGGACCAAGGCAGTAGCTGGGTGAAGAATTGGAAGTGGCAAAGCAGCTGCTGTCGCCCAAAACCACAGGGCTACCTGAGAAACCTCAGACTTTCTGAGTAGTTGGTATGCCCAGGTCTTAGCCTGGAGCCAGGGAGGAGAGGGGAGCCCTGGCCAGCAGGTGGGCAGGTGGAGCTGGGCCAGGTCTGCTCTGGACCACAGCTAGCAAAGGGGAGCACTTCCCTGCTGGTTGCTGACTCTGAATCTTGGATTTGCAGAAGCCAGAGGCCCGAGCCCCCCAGCAAGCCTCCTTCTCTGTGGTGGTGGCCATTGACTTCGGCACCACATCCAGTGGCTATGCCTTCAGCTTTGCCAGTGACCCTGAGGCCATCCACATGATGAGGTGATGGTGGCTGGGATGGGAGATTGAGGGGAGGGGGATCCCCAAATTCTGGGATGGGCCTGATCCTAGAAATGGTCACTGAGACATGGGGTCTTCTCAGAGCCTCTTCCATCCCTAGTCTAGGCACGCCGTGGGGACAAAAGGTTGGAGGATGGCCTCACATCTGGGCTCCAGGCCTCAAGTGGAGCACTCTCACCCTCTGCCTGAAATGTGGAACTTTAGTTTTATTTTAAGTTTTTATGTATTTATTTACTTTTGCACTGCTGGTGATGGAGCCTAGGGCCTTCCTTGCACATGTGAGGCGCTCTACAACTGAGCAACATCTCCCGGCTCAGGGGTTTATTTGTGTGTTTTGGGCAGTACTGGGGGAACTTTTTTTTTTAAAGAGAGAGAGAGATTTTTTTTAATATTTATTTTTCAGTTTTCTGTGGACACAACATCTTTATTTTTATTTTATGTGGTGCTGAGGATAGAACCCAGCATGCCAGGCAAGCACATTATCGCTTGAGCCACATCTCCAGCCCTGGGGAATTTATTTTTAATTTAAAATTTTTTGTGGAGATATAACAAATTTGCAATAAAACATACATACCTTTTTATTGGGTTATACACAAACATATATATCTGCATATATGTGTTTTTTTTAAATATTTTTAGTTGTAGATAGACACAATACCTTTATTTTATTTATTTATCTTTATGTGGTACTAAGGATCAAACTCAGTTCCTCTTACGTGCAAGGCAAGCGCTCTACCACTGAGCTACAACCCCAGCCCTGCATATATGTGTTTTAAAGATAAAAGTGATCTATAATAAAACTTGCTTTATTTTATTTATGTATTTATTTATTTTTGTGGTACTGGGGATTGAACCCAGGAGTGCTCTGCCATATCCAACCTTTTTAATTTTCTTTTGAGACAGGGTCTTGCTAAGTTGCTGAGGCTGGCTTTGAACTTGCAATCCTCCTGCCTCAGCCTCCTGAGTCTCTGGGATTATAGGTGTGTGCTATGGTGCCAGTTCTCTCTTTCTTATAAAGCTGCTGGGATTCAGTCATGGTTTCTTCACCCTAAAAACCTTATTTTAGTCCTGATCTCTTCCCAAAGGCCTCACCTCTAAACACCATAAATGGATCTCCACTCTCCTAGGACCTCACAATGGGGATTACATTTCAACAGATGAAACCTTAGGGGACACTCAAATCATAACCAAGCCATAGCAACTTCCCTCTGTATCTCAAGATCCCGATCCTTTGAATGTATCTTACTAGGGCCACAGCCAGTAGGTGAAGCTACAGAAGACTCCACAACTCTCAACCCAGATGGGTATGGGAGATACAGGGGAGCTTCCCAAGGGCCTGGGAAGGGTGAATGGAGAGACAGAAGCAACTGACCCAAAGATACATGAGACGTGAGCTTCCTGTGAACCTGGACTGATTTTCCCCCATCTCTGCTTCCTCCACATGATAGGAGGCCACAAAGGCACTTAGAGCCCTCTAGGAGCTGTAGGGCATACCAGCTGATCAGCGTACACAGCTAAGGCTATGCCAGGTTTCATGAACACATGAAAGATACTGTCTCATGAAAGTGATGGTCACAGAAACTGAGGAACATCTTGGCCTCCCCAAGCCTTCTCTTCTCACCACCACCAACCACCAAGCCCCATCATTTCTATGTCTCCCTAATATCTCTGGTATACCCATCCACCTCTCTCCATAGCCACCATTCCAGCCTAAGTTTACCCTCCATCCTCTCTCACTTGCACTGCTGCAACATCCTCCTTCCTGGTGTAGCTTCTGCATCCTCTCTTGCCTCCAATCTGTTCTTCATGGAGACCAGCGACCTCCCTTTCCAAAGGTAAATGTAGTCATGTCTGTTCGCTGCCCTACTTAAAATCCACCAAGATAGAATTCTGGTATGACATTTAAAGTTCTTCATTATCTAGAATTCCTGTAATTTCTTTTTTCCCTGCTGCACATTGAGTCAATCTAGAATTGGTTCCCCTGCTCTTCATACCTCTAACCTTTTGCATACTTCTCTGCCTGGATTCCCAGTTCCTTCCCACAAAGGACTACAATGGCGAAGTTGGCCTGAAGGAGTCAGGATGTCAGAGAAGGAAGAGGAGGGGGAGGAAAGGATTTGCCAGGCAAAAAAATGGATAGTTCTGGGTGGAGGTCCAGAAGCCCTTGTAGACAGGGGGTTTCAGAATCTCATTCAGGTTTTTGGGAACTGCCAGAGGTGCAGTCTCCTAAGGTGTGACTGTGGAGGTGGATCAGATAGAAATGGTCTTGAAAGACTTGGAAGGAGCCTGGCCTTGGAGAATGGCCTTCAAGAGGGCAAGGTCCCTGGCTGGGACCTGGGTTTCTTCCAGGGTCCCTGGGCTTCTTCCAGGGTCCCAGAGAGAACACATCAGGAAATCAGACCCACCCCAACAGATGGTGGCTTTTTGCTGCTTGTAAGGGATATAAAGAGGAGAGGTCAAAGGGTGTGACTTAATGGAAGAAACAGGAGTCAGATGGGACCAGTGGAACCTGTAGGTAGCATTTAAGGAGATTTAATTGTGTGCCATCTGTACTTCCCAAGAACAAATCTTCCCTCATTTCCTCTTCATAAGAACCCTAAGAGGTAGATACCATCATTATTCCCATTTTACAGAAACTGAGGCTTAGAGTTGTGTCCTGCCTGAGGTCACACTGCTGGCCCCGGAGCCAGCACCCAACCCCATGAAGGGTGGATTGCCGCTGAACCCACTGAAAACCACCCTGTGCCTCCACAGGAAATGGGAGGGTGGGGATCCAGGCGTGGCCCACCAGAAGACCCCTACCTGCCTGCTGCTGACCCCAGAGGGAGCCTTTCACAGTTTTGGCTACACTGCCCGTGATTACTACCACGACCTAGACCCTGAGGAAGCACGGGACTGGCTCTACTTCGAGAAGTTCAAGATGAAAATCCACAGCACCACTGTGAGCCACGTTCTGGCTCTGGGCAGGGCTGGGACCAGGGAGGCGGGGCCAGGAGGGGAAAAGACTGCATAAGTGGAGGGTGGGGCACAACTAAAAGAGATGAGGAAGAGTGGGGGAAGGATGGCTAAGGGGCGGGGCTGAAGAGAGTTGGTCCAGGAGGTGGGCGGAGCTCGTAGGTGGTCGGGCGGGGCTAAGGTGAGCTGGGACTGAGGGTGAAGAGGAGTTAGAGGGGGAGTGAGGTGAAGGTCAAAGAGGTCATCAGGGAATGGTGGCAGAGCTTTGGCCTCTGGCAGAGCCTCTGTGTGTCTCTGCCAGGATCTCACCTTGAAGACCCAGCTAGAGGCCGTAAACGGAAAGAAGATGCCAGCCCTGGAGGTGTTCGCCCATGCCCTTCGCTTTTTCAAGGAGCATGCCCTTCAGGTGTGCTGCCGCCCCGTTCCAGACAACTAGGGAAGGGACTCCCAGGCTCTTCTACTCCTTCCTTTCCCTTCATCCCACCCCATCCATCAGATGTGAAGTTATTGCCAGATATTATAGACCATCTTCTCCAGTTCCCTGTCTTTCTATCTGATCAGACAGGTGGAGGAGGGAGATTCTTCCAACTCAACTTGGAAGTCTTTCCTGAGATTTGGTTAGTTCCCCCAGCTCCCATACAGGGCTGAAGATGCTCCCAAGCCAACTGTTCCCCTCTCCACTCCCTATTCCTCCAGGAGCTGAGGGAGCAGTGCCCGTCTCTGCCAGAGAGGGACACTGTGCGCTGGGTGTTGACGGTGCCTGCCATCTGGAAACAGCCGGCCAAGCAGTTCATGCGGGAGGCTGCCTACCTGGTGAGGAATGCAGGCAGAACAGAGAACGATGCTTGGGAAGGCCTGGGGGTTGGCCCCATATCCTCATCTTCTCACCACCCCTGAGATCACAGAGTTACTACTGTTCAAAGACCTCAACCTTCCCCTAATGGGAATTTTGGAGGGCCATTGCCACTAGGAAAGGAAGGGCCTGAGGAAACAGGAAGTAGAATGACAAGAAGCACAGCTCAGGCCAGTATAGACAACATCTTTTTTTTTTTTGTTAATATGTAATGCTTCACAAATTTGCATGTCACTGTTGCGCAGGGTCCATGCTAATCTTCTCTGTATCAGTCCAATTTTAGTATATGTGCTGCCAAAGTGAGCACCAGATAGCATCTTAAGTCATGTTTCCTAGAAGCAGAGCCCAAAATGGGGAGTCTCATGTGGTTGTCTACTGAAAACAGGCTCTCAGGAGAAAGGGAAGGGAGGAAGCAGGACAGGAGAGAGCTGAACAGGGATGTGATCTTGCAGGAGCCCCGCCTCAGCTTGGTCTCCCAGGGAGCTCCAGAGGGAGAATTATAGCCCTGAGTTGGCTACCGTGAGGAAAGGGTCCATGTCCGTCAGTGACATGTTGCTGGGAAAATGGGAGGGACTCCTGCCCAAGGGAGGCTGTTCCCATTCAGTTGAGGACAGCTGTCCATAGAAGTAGCAGTTGTGGGCCAACAGCAGCAGACACAGCAGCAGACAGGGAACCACCGACATCCACTTCAGCTGGCATCAGTACTTTCAGGAATACCCCTGCCTCTGCCCCAGCCACTGTAGGTTCTTGAGCAGAGGAGAAAGGACTATGAAACTAGGAAGGGAGGAGATCTGCCCAATGTGTGCCAGTCTTCATACACAGAGATGTCCAAAGGCCTGGAGAAAGAAGAGGGTGTAGAGGCTCTACTCTCTCCAGGGGGGACACAGAGGGTACCCCCAACCTCACAAAGCAAAACTCATTGCTTGGCTTTGCCCCTGGGGTCTTGGGGGACAGACCCTAGGACACCCAAAAGGGATCTTGCCTATCGGCTCCCTGGGATATCAGTGCCCCAATACCTCTATACCTGTGGGCTAGGCATGACCCAGGGGCTAGGTTTATAGCTATCTATGCTTCTCACTGGAAGTCAACCCTGAACAAGTGGGCATCTCCCCACAGGGATCAGGACAGAAGCAAAGCTGTCTCCTGAAAGAATACTCCCCACCTTAGTGTCTCCCTGCCCATTTAATCACCCTGCTTCCTCCCATACTGTTCCCTGCTGCCAGCTCAGGAAGGGCTGGCTCTGGGCAGGAAATCTCCATCCCCACCTGTATCCTCCTCCCCCTTCTGATCAGAATTCTGGGGAGCCCCAAAGCCCCTACAAAACCCAGTATTTCCCAAAGGAATCTCCTGTCCTAATGCAGGAAATAACAGATTTCAAGTGTTTTTCTCCCCCCCACACTGGCCTATCTTGGTGCCTGGAATTTCACTGTTTCCTTCCTGCTATATCAGATTCTCTGGGAACAAAGTTCTCCTGGGAGTGGGGCAGCCTGTGGCCAAGTGTCTGACACCAGCCCGGTGAGCCCAAGGGAGCCCCTACCACTTCCTCTGCTCCACCACACTCCAAATACTGTGCTAGATAGTCTCTGCCAACACCCCAGCCAGTGCTCAGCTGGTCAGCTACACCTGCGAAGGGGAACCTTGCTACAGTTCTGTCATCTTCCTGCTGGGCCACCCCTGTGTCCTTTTGGCCGTGGCCATGGCCTAAGGCCTGGTCATAAAGTGGCCGTGAGCTCCACATTTATGTAGCATGAAGGGGCCTCAGAGGCCTAGCATGGGTGGGATGTGACCAGGGAGGAGGTGGGAGCCCCCTGGTGTCATCCTAGATATGACAGCCCATAGCACTGTCTGGTCCTGCCCACTTTCCACCCAGGCTGGCCTGGTATCTCGAGAGGATGCAGAGCAACTGCTCATTGCCCTGGAGCCTGAGGCTGCCTCTGTCTACTGCCGAAAGCTGCGCCTGCACCAGCTCATGGACCTTAGTGGCCGGACTCCGGGGGGTGGGCGCTTGGGTGAGCGCCGCTCCATTGACTCCAGCTTCCGTCATGGTGAGCTGCCTCAGGGACCTTGCCCAAGACTGGTAAGATGCAGTTGCCCTTGGAGTGTTGAGGTCACTGAGGCCACAGGCTCAGAATGTTCAAGATGAAGCGGAAGGAGCACTAATCTTGAGGAACATCCCTGGTGAAGTTCAATTGATGGAGAGAAGTGCAGCCCTGCTCTTGGGGCCCCTAGTCTGGGAGGTGGGGGGAATTGAGATTTCACCTTGCCTAGGGGCACATAGTCTGAAGAGGGCAGGACTCATTCAGGCCTGAGACTGAGGTTGGGGGAGGCACAGCCTGCCCTGGGGCAAGCTGCTCAGGTGGGCACTGCCAAAAACAAAGTCTGCCTCCACTCTTGTCTTCAGGAGCTTTCCCTTAAACAGCCACTGCCCATGCCCCAAGCTTCTGCTGCCAGAACCAGGCACTGAGGCCAAGGACAGCTATGGATAACATTGATCATCTTCCCAAATGTCATCTCTCACAATAGGAAGAGGCCCCAAGTTTTGAGCTCCCCTAGGATATCCCCAGATTCCCCCACCCCAGCTCCTCCAAATTCTTCTAAGTATGATTGTGCCTGGTCTGGCCCTTCCTGGGTTAAAGAAAGGTCCTATGTCCAGATATTACACCCCTTCCCCGGTTTCGGATACAGTGCCTAGGTTTGGGGGGGTCAGCATTGCACTCTCCCACTGGGGGTGGGTGGGAGTTTCAGGAGCACTGGAGGGTCCTGGCTGGGAAGATGAGGGGAGGGGCGTTGGGGGTGAACATGGTAGCACAGTCTGATCTCATTCTCCTGCTGTCCACAACCCCTAGCCCGTGAGCAGCTGCGAAGGTCACGCCACAGCCGCACATTTCTGGTGGAGTCAGGAGTGGGAGAGCTGTGGGCAGAAATGCAAGCAGGTGCAATGGAGGGGGATGGAAGGACATCTTTCAGGGAACCATATACTGATGGGAGGAAAGACATACCTAACCTGGCAGTCCCCTCAGTCACCAGCACCTTCCCTCTCACAGCTGTGCCCCTAACTCCCACTTCTTCAGAGTTCTGTGTGGAGGAGTCAGTGGAGTTGCAGAACTTCTGGAACCATTTCTCTCCCATACCCTGTGCCCATATTTGGTGGCCTGAGGTTCAAGTACTTGAAGCTCTTCACATCCCTCCCCACACCCTGGGGTGGCAGGCTTGGACCTTGGGCAGGGTTGGAGACTGGACAGCCTGGAGGGGATGCAGGACTGAGGGTTCAAGGCAGGCCATGCGTGTTTGCCTTTGCTGACTGTCACAGGAGACCGCTATATGGTGGCCGATTGCGGGGGAGGCACTGTGGACCTGACGGTGCACCAACTGGAGCAGCCCCATGGCACCCTCAAGGAGCTCTACAAGGCATCTGGTGAGTAGTCAGGCAGCACCCTTGCTACGTAGCGCAGGACCTATAGCCCGCCAATAGTACTTGGTGGCCAGGTGGGCGCTGACACCCCTTCCACTCTCTGGCTCACTGTAGGCGGCCCCTATGGCGCTGTGGGCGTGGACTTGGCCTTCGAGCAGCTGCTTTGTCGCATCTTCGGTGAGGACTTCATTGCGACCTTCAAAAGGCAACGGCCAGCGGCCTGGGTGGATCTCACCATCGCCTTTGAGGCCCGCAAACGCACGGCGGGTCCGCACCGTGCGGGGGCGCTCAACATTTCACTGCCCTTCTCCTTCATTGACTTCTATCGCAAGCAGCGAGGCCACAACGTGGAGACGGCCCTGCGCAGAAGCAGGTAGGTCCAGGGCCCCGGCTCAGGCAGGATTTGCTGTTGAGGAATGGAATGCCACTTCAAGGGACGGTCGTGGACCCCACATGACTGTCGCTGTCCGCGTGGACTGTTGCATTACGGAAATGTCGACAGGGCGAGGGGCGTGGGGCGTGAGAACCCAGTGGAGCAGCCCAGGAATCCGCAGCCCAAACTGGGCAAGAGGGCGGACGGTGGTGGTGGTGGGCGGGGTCGGATGTGTATCTTCTCCCGCCCACCTCCCACCTCGCAGCTGACCAATGTACGGTTCCTTGGCTTCTCTGCACCTAGGCAAGGGGATGCTCTTGCCTAGGACTGGAGAAGGCTGAAGAGTGGGGTGGGGATTAAAAGCCAACTTCTAGCTGGTTCACCCTTGACCCATAGTCAGCGCCGGGTACATCCACCCTGGCGGCAAGGGTAGGGAGTGAAGACCACAGATTCCAAACTGTGGCAAGCAGCCTGACCCTGACTCATGGGCCTGTGCCCCTCTTTACTGCTTACAGTGTGAACTTCGTGAAGTGGTCCTCTCAGGGGATGCTCCGGATGTCTTGTGAGGCCATGAATGAGCTTTTTCAGCCCACAGTCAATGGTATCATCCAGCACATAGGTGAGTGCCTGGTCTCTGTTCCACCCTCATTAGAGAATAATTCCCCTCACCAGTGCCTGGAAGCCACCACACATCCATACACTGGGATGAGACCCAGAATCATCTGAAACACCTGGAGCATGCAGTGAGGCAGTGATTAAGAACTAGGGGGATGATGTGTAGCTCTAGCAGGTTAAAGAACCTCTGGTGCCCCGGCTTCCCCATTTATAAAATGGGGTGATAGTACTGAGTTCCCCCAGATGCTATCACAGGGATTAAATGAACTGAAGTGTCTAGAGAGTGGGTACACGGTCTTGCATAGTATAGGTATTTGATACTGTAAATGCAGGTCCTGGTCCCTTGCCCTCCACGGGGTGGTGGGAAAGAAGGGGGTGAAGATAGAGTGTTGGGGAGGCAGAGCCCATGAGGACTGCCAAGAGCTCTCAGTGAAAGTGCTTAGTGTTTTTATCAGGATGTAGTTCAAATGGCTAGTTTTTTATTGCCTAAAGTGTACAGGTGGGGAGGGGAGGGGAAGCACCAAGTTGGCACGAAGTTGTGGCCTCAGTGGCTCTTTCTCTCCCCTTCCCTTTCCTCTTCCTCATCCATCATCTTGGTTCTGCCCCACAGAGGCGTTGCTGGCGCGGCCAGAGGTGCAGGGTGTGAAACTGCTGTTTCTGGTAGGCGGCTTTGCCGAGTCTGCGGTGCTACAGCATGCAGTGCAGGCGGCGCTGGGCGCCCGTGGCCTGCGCGTTGTGGTCCCACACGACGTGGGCCTCACCATCCTCAAGGGCGCTGTGCTTTTCGGCCAGGCCCCAGGCGTGGTGCGGGTGCGCCGCTCGCCGCTCACCTACGGTGTGGGCGTGCTCAATCGCTTTGTGGATGGGCGCCACCCTCCTGACAAGTTGCTAGTGCGCGACGGTCGCCGCTGGTGCACCGATGTCTTCGAGCGCTTCGTTGCGGCAGAGCAGTCGGTGGCCCTAGGTGAGGAGGTGCGGCGTAGTTATTGTCCAGCGCGCCCTGGCCAACGGCGCGTGCTCATCAATCTGTACTGCTGCGCCGCGGAGGACGCGCGCTTCATCACAGACCCCGGCGTGCGCAAATGCGGCGCGCTCAGCCTCGAGCTGGAGCCGGCCGACGGCGGCCGGGATAGCACCGGTGCAGCCCCAGGCCGCCGCGAGATCCGCGCTGCCATGCAGTTTGGCGACACCGAGATTAAGGTCACTGCTGTGGACGTCAGCACCAATCGTTCCGTGCGCGCCACCATCGACTTTCTTTCCAACTGAGGGCTACTCGCCCCGCGCTCTTTCGGTCCCTGGGTCTGGAGAGCGGGGTGGGAGCTGAGGAACTGGCCAGTTCCGATGTCAGCGCCCCTTCCCTGCCCTCTATCCTGGAGAGGTGAAGTCTGGAGGGAGGGAGGGGACATATGGAGACTCGCTTTGTGATTGGGCTTTGGTCCACTGATTGGAAGGCTGAAGGGCCCCCGCCAAGAACCAAGAACTTCTGAAAGGTTTGCAAGAGGGAGGGCCCAGACTGGCAGGGTGTGTGTGATCCCTTAGAGAATGCAACAAAAGACTAAGCCCTGGCCTGAACATGGGTTGGGGAGAAGCAGCAGCAAGATAGGTTCCCAGGTGCCACTGCAGGAGGGAGGTTGTGCAGGGCCTGGGCCTGAAGGGCCAGAGTTCACTAATTGATGGGCTGCTGCCATAGGGGAGAGCCAGGCAGAGCAACCCCAAACCACAGGAAAATGACAAATGGACATTGGAGGGACAGGTGTTAGTAACACCTTCCTGGATATGCTGACCGCCTAAATATGACTCTTACTCACAGAAAGGGCAGTAGCTGACTAGTGGGGAGGAGGGCACATTATTATAGTGAAGGCAGCTTTGGGGGGTGTGGAGACGACATGCTCTGGAGCCTAAAGACAGCTTGTGAATGACCCACCCCACTTTCATCCCCACCACCTGATTGGATGGGCAGTTGAGGGAGGGTAAGGACAGAGGGAGCACTGAGGGATGGTCCCAGCTCTGCCACTGACTCCATGTGCCATTAGGACATTCCCAGAGCACCCACAGGCCTGCTTCCCCAAATGTGAAATGTCAGGCATCTCTCTCAATCATGACATGCAACACCCACCCTGCAGCTTACACTAAGATGACAATAAAGCATTTATGCTTAAGGGCAAGCCACAGCCTGCTGGTACCACACAAGTGGGGACCCTAATAGTGGTAGTACTGTAGAAAGCATGAGTTATAGAGAAAGTAAGTTTTCAGCTGTGCACAAGGCAGGAACCGGCCATAAGGGGGTGCTGCTGTCAAACATCCCAAATACTTCCCCACTCCTGAAGACCTCTCCCTGGCCAGGGCAGATACCCATCCCCAGTTAGCCCCAGGCCTAAAATGCCACCACCTGTGCACAGCTCTTCTGAGGCCAAGGTCCTACAATACCACTGGCTGTTCTTGCCTCCTGAAAGGATGAGTTACCCAAGTCCTTGCCTGGCCCATCTGTGAGGCATTAGACAATTTTGAGACCAGAGAGAACAAAAAAACCCATGGCCATGTATCCATTTAAGTTTTTATTTCTTATGGGTTCTAACCCAACCAGTCATTTAAAAACCAAGTAACTCAGACCTGAGGGGTAGGAGCTGGGAACTGCGCCTCCCTCCTACTCACATGGGTAGCAGTGGGGAAGAGACAGGGGTGGGAGAGGTGGCTGAGGCATCCAGGCAGCAGCAGCAGTAATGGGGTGTTGGCGTCACAGAGCCACTCAGTCCTCTCCCAGACCCTGACTGGAGCCCACATGGCTTGGGATGGAGAGTGGGTAGAACCCACCCCAGAATCTCCCCTTCCCCTCCTTAGATAGCCTCCTTGGGGGCTCAACCCATTTCTTCTGGCAGGAGACTGAGGCACACGGAGAGGAGGAAGTGGGAGAATAGAACACAGGAGAGGCAGGATAGTGGCAGAATGAAGGCAGAGGTGAAAGGTGTGGGCGAGGCCCCAACACCACCCCTTCGCCCACCTGGGGATGGGGTGAGGAAGCCACATCATCACGCAGCATGTTGGGAGACCAGGTGGGGTTTAAGGCTGAGGGGCCCCAAGACAGGTCGGCCGGGTGCGGGCCTCAGTCGAAGCCATGCCAGTCACTATGCTCAGAGTCGTACTCCAGCTCTGCACCCACACACTTGACACCGTCCAGTAGCATGGGTGTGCCGTGGTGTCGGTCTGCAAAGCAGGCATGCAAGCTGGTGTGTCCACTGTGCCCTGGCCCCACCCCAAAGGGTCCTCTCTCCCCTAGAGATCAGGTAGTGGGGGCCACTGGGAGGACCTGGGCTAAAAAGTTGGGACCCCATTGGATAAGGATCCCCGAGGCCAATCTTGCATCTGCTCCCTTCCAGCCAGATCTATGCCTCACACTCACCCATGACACGTGCCTGTACCGTCACCCGCACACAGGCACCAGTGCCACCCTCGCAGGCTAGGAGCATCTCCTCTTTGAGGACGCCCTCCTTGTGTGCAGAGTACTCGCACTTGATGCTGTAACCTGCCCAGAGACAGGGGACAGGTGTGCCATCAACACCTCCCACAGCTTCCCAATCCTGTCCCCAACACTTATGGCTATCACCCATCACATGACATGCTAAGCCTCCCAGAGAATGGGGCAAGAATGGCCCCTTCAGAGCCCAGACACACATCCCTATTGGTAAGATGTGCCTAGAGGCCTAAGAAGCTTCCCTTTCTTCAATGAGCTCAATGTGCCTCTGGCCTGCAGGCCATCCCCAGCATGGCTCTCAAGGTGAGGCAGACTCAAACTCAAGCTTCCAAAAGAAGGACCTGTGTATTCAACACAAAGGCAGGCAGTGAGGGGGTAATGGAGGACAAGGGAGGCAGGCAGGGTGGAATGTGAGCAGACTGTGGTAAGAGCAAGGCAAATGCCTAAGGCATGTTGCTTGGAGTCCACTGGAGGACAAGATCATGAAAAGGTAGAGAAAGGGGGACATGACACTGAAGCTGGGGTCTATGGGCAGCACATGGAGAAACTGACACCCTAGCCTCTTCCAAGCTGAAGGTAGCGGGTGGAGCAGGGCCTGAGACCAGCAGGGTTGGGAGAAGCAGTGTGAAACCCAGAGCCTGGGACTGGTGGGTGCTAGAAGTTGGCCACACAAAGTTCTGCGGCTCCAGCAGATTTTTCTCGAGGGCAGACAGGAGGGAGGGTTGGAGGCCCAAAGCCGGTGGTTCCCATCTTGATAACTTCCCCACTAAGGAAACCATCAGGCAATGGGCAGATGCAGGCCTGCAGTGTGAGTTCATTGGCTTCAGTCAAAGAAGGGAGGCCTGGGACATGTGAACTACCAAGTTATCACTGCAAGCTCTTAAGAGGTATGTGTCACTGACTTGAAGTATCCCATATTCTCACTCTCTCACACATCTGGGACCTACTAGAGGAGGGCAGGCCTCCAGAACCCCAGGAAGGGACACACCTTCAGGGATGGGCATGACACTGAGGAGCTTGAGGTGAAGGCTGGGAACAGGTGCCTCCCGGATGTCCTTGCTCAGCCTGCGCACTGGGGGCAGAGTGAAGGTAATCTCATACCTGTGCAGGATCTTCAGGAAGCCAACCTGTAGCAGAAAGGGTGAGAAGACAGGCACCTCCAGTTACTGATTCCCTAAGAGTCCATGCTGCCTATGATCCTTGTGGACCACAACACCTGCTTCTCTGGAAGCCTAACTCCTTCCATCACTTTAGCTAGACCCCTAGTCCAGTGGCTTCAGGCCCTCTGGCAGAATCCCTTCCCCTAAAGGCCAGCACAATCCTCATCATCTGTCAAGGACCCCACATTCCTTAGTGGCCTATTTTATAAAGAAGATTGAAGTCAGAAAATGACATTATGTGACCAGGGAAAAGTCTTCCCTAGATCTCTTGGCCAGTCTTGCCATATTGGCACATAAGGCACTAGCCACTACTTTGAGCCATATGGAGGCTCCAAGTCCCACAACACAGACCATCCACCTGTCCCCACTACTACCAGCACCTATTCAGAACCAGTAGCCCAGGGTCCTCCAATCCCTAATAAGGAGACACCAGGTAACACAAAACAGTGTGGATGAGGGATAGAATGAAATTAGGTAAGTGGACACCAGAGTACGGGTATAGTTCAGTGTTAGTTCATGCCTAGCATGTGTGAGGCTTTGGGTTTGATCCACAGCACCAATTAAAACCCAAAATGAACTCCAGATCAGCTGTGTAAGTCCACAGCTGGCCCACAGACCTGACTTCTGCCTGTCTCGCTGGCATCAGATACACCCACCTGCTCACTCAGAGGCCCCTATTCATGGCCCATGGAATTTGTTGTTGTTTAGTACCAAGAATTAAACCCAGAGGTGCTCTACCACTGAAATACATTCCTGGAACTTTTTATTTTTTATTTTGAGACAGAGTTTCACCAAGTTACTTAGGACCTTGATAAGGTACTGAGGCTGGCTTCCAACTTGCAATCCTCCTGCCTCAGCCTCCTACTTGTATGGAATGACAGGTATGGGCCATCACACCTGCTTGAATATCCATTGTTTATACATAGTGCTTGGCAACCAACACTGTCCCTTTGGGACAGATGCCATCCTTGGAAACTCAGTGATGTGAAGAATTACAAGCCAGAGTGGCAGTTGGGCACAGTGGCCGATGGAAGTGCCAGTCCAGTAAACACAGGAGGGATGCAGTACCCCCAGCTCATGTGGGCAGAGAATCCTGGTCACAGTTATACAGGGCAGTTTGGAAATGGTTGTGTGGAGCTTTTAGCCTTTCAATGGGACCAGCCTTACATCACCACATGATAAAGCTCAATCCAGGTGATCCCCTCACACTCTGCTGGTAGTGGGCATACTTCTCAAGAAGCCTTTCTGGCTATACCTGCTTACTGTGACTCTGTGATCCAGCTGCACCACTTGCAGAATTTTCCAGGAGAAATGCTCAGAGATATGCAAAACAATAGTCATTGATATCCTATTTATAACAGGAAAAGAAACAACTGTAGCACCTAGGCACAGGGAAGCAGCAAAATCAATGATGATACACATGATGAAACACCAGGCAGGTATAAAATCTCATGGAAGATTATTTCCTGATACAGGCAGGAGCCAGTTCACAAGAAAAGCAAGCAAATATACCCTGTCCACTGTGATGCCAGTTTTTTGTTTTTTGGCTTTAAAAAACAAAAACAAAAACAAAGCTTAAAAAATGAAACCTGGACTGATAGATATCCAAATATTAACCATGGTTATTTCTGGATAATATAACTGTGGCTACTTTTAAATTTCTTTTTATTTTTTGCAGTGCTGGGGAGTGAACTCAGTGTCTCATGCACACTAGACAAGTGCTCTTCTGCTGAGCTATATCCTTAGCCCCTTATATTTTTCTCATAGATGTGAATGGATTTTGCAATGAGGGAAGGGAACTGGGTTTTTTTAACTAGGTTTTTTTTTTTTCTCATCGTTGTTGATGTTTTTTGATTTTTAAGCTTTAGTTCGTTCCTTTTTTTCCCCAGGGGAAAACTGTCAGCTGTAGGAGAAAGAAGGAAGACATTAGGGTTAGACAGAAATGGATACAAACCTGGGCCCCTTCTGAAAAGAGCAGCAAGCCCCTTTTTAGGGCAGTCTCCAGGGAACCAAACCTCTGCCCCCCACCACAGGGCATTTCTACTCAACTCTGGATCCTGGGCTTATTGACCAACCTGAAGGCCTCAGTCTGGCCCCTGCAGAGACTCCCTCCTGCCTTTCCAAGTGAATAGGGGACCTATCAGTCTCCTGGCAGTTGGAGGAGTCATGTGTGAGGTACGGCCATGAGAAAGGGGTACTCTACCAAGTAGAAAATGTGGGATGAAGCAGGATATGTAGTTCAGTAATAGAGTGTATGTTTAGCAGGCACAAAGCCCTAGGATCCATCCCCAGGGGCAAAAAGAAAAAAAAAATGGAGTAATCAATACCATTACAAAGAGCCCAAAACATGGTAAAAAGTCACACTTTGTTATCACCATATGTCTGCATCACATACCTACATCTTCCATTCTCACCAACTCTATAAGGTGTGAATTGTCTCCACTGGAGAGAAAACAAATGAAGATGACCTGCCTAAGGTCATAGAGCCAGAATGGCAGGCCTAGACCTGAATCCAGGCTTGTAGCACTACAGCTGCCTTGACACCAGCCTTCCACTGCTACTGGCTGGGTAAGGCCAATGACACCAGCTCTACTCACCTGGTGATACATTCATCTCATTAACCCCCACCACCACCACCATTTTATAGATGGGAAACCAAGGCTCAAGGAGGGGCAAAGACATGCCTGTGAATGCCACTGAGGAAAGAGGAAAGACAGTCCCAGAAAGCCAGGTAGAGCCAGAGAGGAGGTAAAGCTGATTCTGGGAGAAATATGAACATACCTTGACCAGAAAGCTGCTATCACCCTCCTGGGTGACCATGACCATTGAGTCATGTAGCTTCTCATCAAAGTGGACATGGCTCTGGGAGCCTTCGGCATCATGGCCTGCTGCAAAGCGGATACTCCGGACTCTGGGCTTATTGCCTAAGAAGAGTGAGAGAAGAATCCAGGGGTGGCTACGTTCTCCTACCCCCAGAAAACTATGTCCCCCTTATTCCTTCCCCATAACTGGACTTCCCTTGACATCACCCAGCACCCACTTGGCCAGGCCAATTTCAGGACTAAGTCCACTGGCAATCAAGAAGCTTGAGGTTATCTACCTCACTCCTACCTGCCCAGTCATCCCACAAAAGTCATCCCCACAACATGGTCATGGGACCCCTCAGGACTGGCTGATATGACTCCCCCCTTACTTGGAAGGGAGGAGGCTGGCACCAGAGACAGGAAGACACAGCATTGTAGGGCTTGGCCCAGGTCTCGGCACACCTGGCCCTATACTCTCCTTCACAGTGCCAAGCTCCCCAACCCTGGCATCTTCTCTCGCAGGTCTGTCAGTACATGAGGCCCCAGTCTACTCCCTGTGATGACCTCAGCCAACCTGGGGGCCAGAGATAGAAGGAGGTGCCCTTCTTGGAGGTGGGAGAAATGAAGAGGGTTAAAAACTATACTCCGTCCACTTAGGAGAGACTGCAGCTGTCACTAATGCTCACTGATCACTGGCAGGTTCAAGAAGAAAGAAGCTGGGGAGCCTCCTCGTCCTCCCCATGCCCTTTCCTCTCTGCTTAGCCCCCATCAAGGCCCTTGGCTGTCCCTGAGCTGGGTCTGGTTCTCCAAGGCCTGAAAGATCAGGGGATTGAGAGGGGAAGAGTGGTGGGGAGCCAAGTGGCTGGTCTGAATGGTCACTCAGGCTGAGGGACCCCAAGAGCATGAATCCAGTCCTCTCTGACACTTCAGCCCTAGGCCTCCCAAGAAACCTATCTGGAGTCCTTTTGGTGGGAAGGCCTGGGCCAGCCTTGGCCTGGGTTCTTTGACATTCAGCAAAAGCCCTGGGGGCCAGCCTGGTACATCCACAGTCCTTATTGCACTTCATTAACCTGATTATAAGATTTTACCAGAACTCCCTTGCCTAAAACTCTCCAACAGCCCTCTGGATTCAGTGAAATACAAATGGCCTGCTGTGGCCCTGCCCATCTCCCCAGTTTCAGTACTTAACACAAGCCCTGCATGTTGCTGGACCACTAGCAGCACAATAGGGTATCTCACACAAGACATAGGAGCACACACCTCCAGAAAACAGCAAACCAAGGAACTAGCAGGGGCCTCTGCTAGGGCTTGGGTGACCCGCAGGACCAGGCACACACAACTCACATGTTCGGAATTCATACACCATGCATACAAACACACACACACAGCTGAAGCAGGCCCCCCAAGCAAAAATGCCCCGTACCCCAGGGCCCATCTAAAAGCTCATGCACACCCACAGGCCAGGAGGACACTCACCCTTGTTGGCTGCAGCCATGGACGCCCTCCCTGCCACCGAGTGAAACACACAGCTCCTGCTGTATACCTCCGCTCCAGCTCAGCAGCCTCCCATGCTCCAGGGACACAAGCAGGAACCTGAAGGATGGGGGATGGAGAGGGCAGTGGTCAGGATCACCCATGAGCCCATGACTGGGAGAGAGCAGAGGGCTTTGCTTAGGAAAGACTCAAACTGCTGCTGCTTTCAGCAGCCCAAATGGGGCCTGCATCCCCTTGCACAGGGGTCTGCCTGACCCCTTCAGCCACTGACCACAGACATCAAGAGCCCTCACCCCTTCCTGACCCCCTACTGAGCCCAGGGCCCTGCCAGCACATGCTAAGTTTCTGGTGCCAAAGTGCCAACATAGGTCAAGTGCCCAACCCACTTGAGACTGGCAGGAAACAGCCTGGAGAGAAAGGGAACTTTATTAATTTTTAGGGGCCAGTTCTGGCATTGCTGACCCTGAAGGTAGACCCAGGGGGTCATACATATTATTCAGGTCACAAACCCAGTGCAGCTGTGTGCTGGTCAGTCAACAGCATGCTTGGAGATAGGAAAGAATAGGGGACCACAAGAGATAACTCTATCCTTAGAGCTTTCCCCCTAGTGGTCAGTCAGAGCCACATACAGAACAGAGGCCCATGGAGAGGATGTTACCCCATCTGAACCCACCATCCAGACCCTGCACTGGCTCAGCTCATCAAAGGCTGTCTCAGTGCAGAAGCAAGTGTGAGGTGTCCTAAGGATACCTCTGATGGGCTGAGCTGGTCCTATCTAAGCATCAAAAAGAATAAGAAGCACAACTGATGGAAACAGATGGAATACGTAAAATCAGAGCATTCACAGAGATTACAAAAAAAAGAAGAACAAGGAAAGCAAAACAAACACAAACCCTCATGTATCACCACTGATGGCAGCAGTGCCCCTTAAAGAGAAATAATTCTACCTGTCCCTCAGCCTTTCTTGTAAGCAAACTGCCCTGGTGGTTAATGGAAAGCTCCTTTTCACTACAGATTCCTTACTAATAAATAACAAAGGAACAACCAAATGTCAAGTAATTCTGCAGCGCCTAAAGAAACAAATGCCAGAGGCAACAACAGTGAGAAGATGCTGAACCACCAAGGAAAGGCGGGTGGAAGTAGATACACACAGATGCCCAAGTGCCACCAATGGATGACCTGGTGTTCTTAATGGGGATTAACACAAGTTTGCAATAGGGGGATGTGACATCACAAGGCCACACACAGGTCTGTCCCCCTCACTAACCACAGGACAGATGGCCTTGACACACTGATGCCTCCTGATGTGAGGCAGCCAAAAGTCACAGCACCACTGACAAGGGATCCCTGCCAAAGATGCTTAACCTGGATCTGATAGGGCCCCTAGCTCCAACTCCTCAATTACTAAAAACCAGAGGACAGAACAAATTAAACGATGCCCTGAGCAGACAATGAGACAAACCCAGAAGGCCGAGTATTCCACAGGATGACTGACCTGTTTTTTTCAAGGTGCAAGAAAAAAGAAACAGAAAGATTGTTCTAGATAGGGAATTGGCAAGTTACAGCCTCTTGGGCCACCACCTGTCTTTTGTAAATAAAGTTTTACTGGAATGTAACTGTTCTCATTCATTTACATATTGTTTGTGGCAGCTTTCGCACTAAAACAAAACTACTTCAAGCAGTTGTGACAGAGACCATATGGCCGCAAAGTCTAAAATATTCACCATCTAGCCCTTCATAGAAATGTTTTGCCAACCCCTTTTCTAGATTAACTCACACTTAAGGGACAGAAAAATCTACAGGACAACTGACCTGGTTTTTTCACTGAATCAGCTACAAAAAGAAAAGGACACGGGGGAGGGGGTTTTTAACTCCCTATAAAAAGACATTTGGGGGCTAAGTGGGGAATGTAAGTGAATAAGATAGTAGAAGACACTAAGAAATTAGATGACTTTGTTAGGTGAGATATCAGAATTGTACTCCATAAAGAAGTATACGGCTTTATTTTCTCAGAGAAACACACTCTGAGAGACGAGTGACCCATGAATGACCTTGGGTAATCCAGAGAATGAAGAAAAACCATGGGGTGGCCTCACGTCAGGGGCTGGGCCTATTGAGGGCATGACTTTTGAGATCCCTCGGGGGCTAAGCCAGACAAGTCCACCCAGGTCCCAGCTGTGTGTTCACAGCTTGGGTCCCAGGAGTCCCTTGGTAGGAGGCCTAGAGATGCAGGGAAGGGCAAGCAAGGTTCAGGCCTGTGGAATGCAAGGTAGGTCAGAGCAGCAACAGCCCCTTCCTTGGAGGCTAACTCCCAGGCCTAACTTGCAAGGAGGCAAACTATACCCTACTCACCTCTAGCCAGGGCTGCTCTGGAGACAGCTTTCCTCCAAGGAGCCTGGCCCTGGAAAGCAGTCTGTCCCAACCCACCTACTCCAGCCACCCCCAAAGCTATAACTCAGAACATGTGACAAACAGCCAAATGCAAGGGTGCCAGGCCTCCTTCCTTCCTCAAAGAGGCTGCTCCAACCATGCTTCTGTAGCCATATAGTAGTGACAGCCCAATATCCACAAGCCTCCCCTACCCCGCCCCCCAAGTACCCTGCTAAAACTCTTAACCAATGGCTCATTAGAAGCTCCTAGAGGCCCTCTTCACAAAACACACAGACCCAGTATATGCAGGGCCCCTCCCTGTCTTCCCCTACCCCACTGCCTGGTCCCCGCCTCCTTTTGCCGGACCCACCCTTTTCACTTCTGGGATCATGTTATCTATCTTCTCCACCTTAAAAGGGCAGTGACTGGTTTTGTCCTGAGCCCCCAGCACAGCACCTGACAGGGAGCTGCTGACTTCAGTTCATATTTGTTGAATGAATGAATGACATCTCTAAGGGGAGCCCAAATATAGGCCTTGGCTGGACCCTCTAAGCAGACATGGTGTGGTCAAGGACAACAACTCTCAGTATCTCCCTTCTCAACTCTCAGAGCAAACCTCTACCCTGAGGGCATCACTCCCCTGGACTTCCTCTGGCCTTGCCACAGTGGGCTGGTTACCTGCCCATGCCTACCTTGAGATGGAAAGACTGCTCAGGGCAGGACCCACATCTTCAGTGCCAGAACTCATGACAGTCACTGAGCAACTGCCTGTAACCCTCCGTGAGAATACAGAACAGGGAGGCAAGTGACTTCAGGGGCCCAAAGAAGGTTGGAAAAGCCAAACCATCTTTCACAACAGAGAACCTGCCAGCAGCTGTCCTTGAAGCTAGACTCTTATCCACACCATTTCCTCATTAGAAGCAGGAAATGAGGGCAACAGACCTCCCCTGATGCAGCCATGTTCACAGAGAAGTGCTAGGCCACCTTGCAACCCCTAGGGTAGCCCTGCCTCCAGTCTCCTCCTGTGCCAATTCCTCACTATGGTCTAAGACACACAGTCTCCTAGAGACAGCAATCCAGGTTTAAATTGAGGTTCTGCCCTTTCTGGCTGCATGGGATATTCCTATCACTTCTCTAATAGGCAGGAATAAGGAGTGGCCTCTTCCTCCCAGGGTATGGTGCAGCTTTGTGCCTAAGATCTGTGAAAATGCACCCACCCTGGACCTCTGTAAAACCCCAAAGGCCTGGTTTCTAAAGCAATAGCAATTTCACTAGGAAAAAAAAAAAAAGCACTTGGAGAAGAGGCACTTCAGGTCAATCCTGGAGGAGCCAGGAGTGGCCCTTCAAGAGGACCCCAGGGAATTCAGCTTCTTGGAAAACAGCTCAAGGGTTAAGGGGACCTCCCCCCTCCCTTCTTCTATTCCCAGGGCAGTCAGGCCCCCAGGGAGGGATGAAAAGAAAGCTGCTCGAAAGCCCCCTATCCACCCCTCCCCAACAATCACAGGAGCTCAGAAAGATGTGAACAATGTGTATCTTTGCCCTCCTTCCATGGCTAAACAAATGACCCAGCCTCTGCCTTGGGTGCTGTCAGCAAGTCAGGGGTAAGACTCTGGACAGTCACAGGATGGGAAGGACTGAAAAGCTGGGACAAGGCCTTTGGGGCTTCTTTGGCTTTCAGCTGTTCTCATGCAAACGGGGGAAACTTCCATTAGGGGGACAGAGAGGTGCTAGCCCAGATCCTTCTTGGTTTTGGAAAGAAAGGCTATTTTAAGGCTACTAGGGACTAGCAAGTAACCAGACAGCTGGACAGTTACTCAGGAACCCAGTTCTGCCCCACAGAGTGCTGGCTGTCACTTCAGGGTGTCCCATGCAATGGCCCAAGCTTCAAACTGGACAAAGGGCCAAAGACCAGTCTATTGGTAGCAAAGCAGAGCTCCTGAACCCAACACCCTTTTGTCCCCAATACATGCAACCTCCTTGCCCCAGAAGCAGCCCCCAAACTACCAGGTATCACAGGGCCAGCTCCAACTAGATCTTTGTTGTGTGGCTAGGGGTATGTCCCCAATCTCTCAGGACCTTATTTCTCAATAACTCTTCAATCCCTAATCTCAACCTGGTCCAAGGTCTTTCTCTATGCCAGGCGAGACAGACAACCTTCCACTCTTACTACCATTTCCTCCACTACACCTATCCTGGGGCTCAGTACTGGTTGAAGCACTCAGTGTAGCCTTCCATTAAAGCTCAAGTCTGTAAACTGAAACACCCAATAAGGCCTTGAAATTGGGCAACAATAAATGAATGCCTACTTCCTAGAACATAACCCAGGACTGAGCACATAGCAGGGCCACATACTTAACATTACAGCAAGGCAATGCTGGAGGAAGCCATCAGCTCGGCCTTGACCTAACTTCATTTCCTCCTCCCTCCAGAAGGCCAAAGATGTGAGGGTTAAGTAAGGATTTTTTGTTTGTTTGTTTTCTCTCACAGTGAAGCAGGAGTTGAATTTGGGAAGGGACTCCCACCCTCCTCCCACCCTCCTTCCTGTTTCCCAGACAAGTGCTCCCCTCCCCTGCCCAGCTTTCTCTCTCCTCATTCCCCCTGCCCTCAGCTAGAGGGTGCTGAGACTCCTCTAGTCTACAGACTGCCTGACCCACCCTGACCTGGCCCTAGAGACCTAAAAGACCCAAGAAGCAGAGGCCAGAGTGCATTCAGGGGATGACAGATACTTCTGACCTTTCTCAGCTCCCTAGAGTAGAATAATGTCCTATCCCCACTTCCCAAGGCCAAGACTCAACAGGAAAGACAGGCTGAGAAGCCCTTTTCAGTCTGACAGGGTCCTGGGAACGTTGGTCCAAAATCTAAATCAAATCACTCTAGCTACATGATATCAGGGAGGCCAAACTAAGTCTCCAACGTGCTAGGGGACCAAGTGTGGGACTCTGTTTCCTTTCTTATCGCCATCCCTGTGGGTGTGGCACCCTCAGCCCCACACCATTCTCATCTTCTTGGGAAACAAATGCAGCTGAACGTACCCCATCATATCCTTCCCGAGCATCAAGGCAGCGGTTCTGACCAAGATAATCGCCTGTGCTTCTTGCCCTCACCTCGGCTGACGCAGGAGTCTCCGGAGTCCGCACTCCCAGACATTACCGCCCTCTTGCCCGAGGGTTCAGAGCACCGAAGGCTCAGACAGGCTACCCGCCCAAGGTCAAATTACGAGATGGTAGCGACACCGAGGACGCGGCAGAAAGCGATGCTAACCTCCCCCCCCCCCATTACGCCCCCGCCCTCACTGTGTCACTCGTGCCCCGCGACAGCGCCCCGCGGAAAACATTCCTGCTCCACCAGCTAACGGTCACCCGCAACCCGAAGACCTAACATCACCCCACTCAGGTATTGGGAAGTCCTCCAGGCCCGGCCCCGACAGCGGAGTCCCCCTGCCCCACCCCTCTTATCACCCCGAGCCGGGTCCAGGCACCAACTGTCTAGGACAGGGACCCTGCCGGGAGCGGAATCTCGGCAAGATGGGCGGACCCCGGAGGCTGTGAGAGGAGGAACAGTCTCACCTTGTAAGCGCACCTCTGGGATGGGCCAGGCAGGGACAACCGCGGTGGTGGCTGCGGTGGCGACAGCAGCAGGCGGTGGCGACAGCAGCAGGCGGCGGCTGCAGCCCGGCCACAACGCTGAGCACGAGGAAGAGAGCCCCGAGCCACTGCCGCCCGCCTCACGGCACGCCCCCGCCTATGCCCATTGGCTGGTTGGTGGGTGGGGCGAGGGCCGCTTCAGACCAATGAACTAGCTTCAGGGAACCGCCAACGAGCGATTAGCCACCAGAGTCACGTGAAGGGGGCGTTGCGCCTGCGCCCTATGATAAAGCGGTTGCCCCAGGACCCGACGAGTTCTCGCGATGAAGGCTGCCAGGCTGCCAAGCCGCCGGTCGTAGCCGGGAACTAGAAAGCGACCCGAGGGAGAGAGGGTAGGAGGGGCGCCTCAGAGACTCCGCCTTTGTCCCACGTCCCTGCGTGGGGGTTTGTACTTCCCACTTTGGCCTCGACTTGGGCGGGGCTTCCCCTGGGCTTTGCTCCCTCCGGTGACCGTAAGGCGGGGCTGCCGGCTAGGTGGAGCGCCCAAAGGTGGCCTTTCTCCCTCCAAGTTTCCACGTCCTCACCATCAGCCGTTACGACCCACCCTAGTGCTGTCTAGTAGCTAAGCAGCCATCTGTCCGGTTCTGCGACCCCCGGGCTTTGCTTTTCCCTTTCTACCCCATCCCCTGCCTCGGAGGAAGCGCGCCCGAGCGGACTGGAGACGCGTCCCGAGAGCCTGGCCCAGCCCAGATAAGCTTCAGAACAAAGGCACACGGCATGGGGGGTTGGGAGATTTTGCGGGCGCCCCCGGGGACCGCAGCCTCTGCTCCCGGTCTCCATGGAGGCGGTCGCCATGGCAGCGGGATGCGCCTCGCTTAGCCTGGCGGGGGTAGCACGTGGGCGACTCCACAGCGCTGAGGAACCGGAGGCGTGGCCCCCGGGTCCTCAGAGGTTCTAGCCGTATCCATGAACACCCTATTCCCATTTCTGCTGACGGGAATAATTTCCCTAAAGTACCAGTGAATGAACCATCTAAAGCACGCAGCCTTTTCCTTCCAAAATAACTAGGAGAGAGGGCTTTAACAACTGAGGGCCAGCTTCCTTTCTGAAGGGCTAAGGTCACTGCCTTTGAAGAATCTTTTTTTTTTTTTAAAGAGAGAGTGAGAGAGGAGAGAGAGAGAATTTTTAATATTTATTTTTTAGTTCTCGGCGGACACAACATCTTTGTTGGTATGTGGTGCTGAGGATCGAACCCCGGCCGAACGCATGCCAGGCGAGCGAGCGCGCTACCGCTTGTGCCACATCCCCAGCCCCCTTTGAAGAAACTTAAAGAAGCCACTTCCCGCTGGATCCCTGTGGCCCCTAACTTTCCTGGTCTCTGATCCGTACACTTTTGAAAAATAATCTTTCTGAGCTATTGTTTCCATCGAGTCCTCCCATTCCTCTAAAATGCTGCGTCCTCCGGGACTGTCTCCAGCTGAGCTTCAAACTTCAGCATTTTGGGTGATTTCGTGCGTGAGCTCTCTGGCCTTTGAGAACACAGTCTTCCAGCGCAGACTTTGGGAGTTTTCCACATTGTGGTCTCAGCTCATCCATTCCTTTCCACTCGCTACCAATTCCCACCCTTCCTTCCCAATACCTAACCCCCCCCCATCCCTGCAATGTATTCTTTTTTTTTTTTTCAACTTGGCAGACAGTGGGCCCAGAGTAGTCTGCAGATGTATTTTGTTTAACCTACATGAGGCTTTAAAAATAATTCTTCCCCTCCTCCCCCTTCCTCCTTCCCTTTCTTGCAAAAGAATCTGATTTCCAGACTTCTTTTGAAATAATAACATGGAGTCATTACAGCCTGGCACCAAATTCTGATGCTGAGTGGTAGTTACCACTTTAGGACACATCAATTTACCATAAATCCTATCAATCTCTATTTCTCATGTTTATTTTTAACTCCTGGGTCTGTGCTGACATTTGATTTCATGAATCCTTCCCCTCCTATGGTATCCTCCCACCTGAAAAGTCATGTCTAGTATAGACTCCCAAACACAGACTAGCTGCTCCCTACTGCCTGGGGCCATTTCCTAATTGTCAACTCCTTTCAACAAATATTTACTGAATGTATGATGGGCAAGTTACTGTACCAGGTTCTGTGAAATGGAAGGTATCCCCAGCTTAGTGGGGAGGGACACCACATAAAAACAACTGTGGTCTCCTTTTTCTGCCAAACAATCCTCATACTTCCAGACCCTGGACTGTCTGGATAACTGGGAGGATCTACAATACAGACTTGCCCATGCTGGAGATACTACATGCTCCTGGGGAAGGCCACACAGTTCCAGAAAGTCTTCAGAAGAAAGCAAAACTTTTGGTGCCAGAAGGAAGTTAGGGTAGAAGTTACATGGCTGCACCATCTCTGCCCAATGAGCCTGTGTACCAAAAGAGGCCCTGCCAACGTCAGAGTGGTATCCAGGTCTGAGGGCTTCCTGTCCATAGAGTGTTAACTGAACTAAATGACTCTGAAAAGGAAAGCCACAGGCCCCTACCAGGCTCCCTAGAGATGGAGACAGTATGGGAAGGAACTAGGAGTAACTCCAGGTTAGAAGAACAGATGAAGAACATGGAAAACACCCACTCCAGCTCCAAACAGTAATTCTGGATGATGGGATGGGGGAATCAAACCCAGGGCCTCACACATGCTAGACAAGTACTCTATCACTGTTCACTGTTATGGTTTAGATATTAGGTATCCTCCAAAAGCTCATATGTGAGACAATGCAAGAGAATTTAGAGATTAAATGATTGGAACATGTGAAGTTTAACCTAATCAGTTAATTAATCCCCTGATAGGATTAATTTGGGGGTGACTGTAGGCAGATAGGTTGTGGCTGAAGGAGGTGGGCCCCTGGGGATGTGCCTTTGTAATTTTATCTCTGCTTCCTGGTGCCATGTTCCCAGCTGCTTTCCTTTGCCACACACTTCCATCACGGTGTTCTGCCTCATCCCAAACTCTGAGGAATTGAATAAATCATCTATGGACTAAGACCTCTGAAACTGTGAGCACCAAATAAATTTTCCTCCTCTAAAATTGTTCTTGTCAGGTCTTTTGGTCACAGAACAAAAAAGCTGACTAAAACAATCACTAAGCTCTATACCCAGCCTGATTCTTATTATTTTTAATAAAAAAACTGTGTCCTCTTTTGAAAGCTACTTGGCAGATTCTAATAAAATTGATATATGCCGGGGCTGGGGATGTGGCTCAAGCGGTAGCGCGCTCGCCTAGCATGCTTACGGCCCCGGGTTCGATCCTCAGCACCACATACAAACGAAGATGTTGTGTCCGCTGAGAACTAAGAAAAAATAAATAAATGTTAAAATTCTCTCTCTCTCTCTCTTTGTCCCCCTCTCTCTCTCATTCTCTCTTAAAAAAATTGATATATGCCCACTTTTACACAGTAATTCCTCTCAATTATATACCAGAATACATGTATACACATATTCATGGTTGCATTTATAATAGCCCCAGACTAGAAATAACCAAATGTATACCAATAATAAAATGAATAGATAAATTGCACTATATTTGTACAATGATATATTACCTATCAGTGACATCATCATACTGAATACATGCAACAACAGGGATAATTCTCACAATATTGAACAAAAGAACAAAAAATAATATATTCGGGCTGGGGATATAGCTCAAGCGGTAGCGTGCTTGCCTGGCATGCTCGGGGCACTGGGTTTGATCCTCAGCACCACATAAAAATAAAATAAAGATGTTGTGTCCACCGAAAGCTAGAAAATAAATATTTTTTAAAGTTTAAAAATAATAATATATTGTATAGCCTAGTACATGTCTTTTAGCGAATGTATGTGTGCATTTCTCTTGCTTATTTATCTAGAAATGGAATTGCTGGGACATAACTGTGTTGTTTTATAATATGTCAATTTAGCTAGAGTAAACTGTTTCAAAAATTCTCTTTAATATATGTTTCCAATTAAGGTGGGCCATGTGGGCCATGACAGACATTTTTGCATGAGATTTGAAGAATGAAAGGAAAGCAGCAACAATACCAAATTTGAGGGGCTGGGGATGTGGCTCAAGCGGTAACCCGCTCGCCAGGCATGCGCGGGGTGCTGGGTTCAATCCTCAGCACCACATAAAAATAAAATAAAGATGTTGTGTCCACCAAAAACTGAAAAATAAATATTAAAAAAAAAACAATACCAAATTTGACATTTGCAAGCTCCAGGCTGGAGCTTTGTCGCCCACACACATTGTTGCTGATCTGCAGCTTTACCTCATTGACATGGGATAGCAGTTAGGCCTGCAAACTTACACCTTCCCTGGGTCCTCTTTCACTTCTCTGACTCCTGGGCCAGATGACAAAGGGGGCCAGCTGCTTCTGCAGTTTATTCACATCCAGATTAGAGGCAGTGAGAACTGACATGAGTTCCAGTTTGTCCTCAAGCCTTCCAGCTTATGCTTGTGGATTCCAGTGTGTTCTTTCATTCCCCTGCCTTATATTCTTCTTCCCATCGGCCTTCTTGTAGACTTTAAGCTCCAGAATTAGGTGCAAAAACAAAAGTGTTACAGAGATTGGAGACTCTTTAAACAACTTCCACAATTATCTAGTCAAATCCCTATAAGAAATCCCTTCTACTACTGATTAAACCATAAATGATAGCATAGGCATCTGTAGAAACTGCCAAACATTTCTGAAATGTAATTCTTGACACTCCCATTAGCAGAGTATGAGAGTTCTAGTTGCTTCACATCTTCATCAACATAAAAATTAGCATTTAATTTATAAAAATACTACACCATGCAAGTCAAAGCATGGCAACAGGCCACCAGTCTTCAGCCTCTACTATGAGCCATGTCCTTCTGCAGGACAATCTCATAGTATCAAGATTACAAATGCATATATTTTTAACCAACCAATCCTGTTTCTAGAATTTATCATACATATATATTCATGTACAATACTAAATATACTAATATATAAGATTATTCATTGTTGCATTATTAATATCAAAAGCCTGGAAATAAATGCTTTCTGAAGTAGAGGACTGACAAAGTAAATTTAGGATAGACAATAGAACTTTTTCTTTTTTCTTTTCTTTTTTCTTTTTTTTTTTTTTTTTTTTTTTTGGTACTGAGGATTGAACCCAACCCAGGGGGATGCTCTACCACTGACCTACAACCACAGCCATTTTTATTTTTTTATTTTGAGATACAATCTTTTTTTTGTTTTTTAAATTTGTTCTAATTGGTTATACGTGCATTTTGACACGTGAGATAGGGTCTTGCTGGCCTCAAACCTGCAATCCTCCTGTCTCAGCCTCCTGAGTCATTGGGGTTATAGGTGTGTACCACTGCATTCAACTTAAATAACAAATTCTGGATACTCTTTTCATGCCTTTCTCTCCCACAGGATTGTGAACACTATTTTATACTTTTCTTGGTGTTCCTGGCATTTGGCACATCATATGCACTCAATAAACATTTGGGGAATCAATCAATGAATTAACCAGGGAAACTAGAATTAGTGGGGGTCAGAAATGGGAGAGACAGCATTGGCTGTCCAAGGGGAATTTTGGGAATGAGAGAGATATTTAAAGAAGAGTTATAGAGCTATAATGTAAGATGTAATCTACTTTAATATCCCCAAGAGACATTTAGCAAAATCCTCCAATTGCTTCTGGGATTTGATTTGTGGTTCTTGGGAGATATAACTGTGGGTTGGTACAGTCTCAGGTATATCTGATAACAGGGGTAGAAGGGTCTCAAGGAAGAAGAGCCTCCTAGACCCAGCCCAACCTTTGTCATGGAGAGGCCAACAGATTCTTTAGGGCACAACCCAGTCACCGAACTTGTATTCTAGGGCCACTGTGCTCCTGCTAGGCAGAACCATAATCTGCCCAACTGATGTTTCCTCAGATTCTTCATATAAGCTATGACTACTAGTATCACATATAGGAGCCTATACATACGGTTAAGTGAATGGAAGTTTTAGAGAATAGAACTCTGGAAATCTAATGTTGACTAAAAAGAGTGTTAGAACTGTGGTCAGTGTGTGGGAGAAGCTAGTGGTTTGATCCTCAGCACCACATACAAATAAAGATGTTGTGTCTGCCGAAAACTAAAGAAAAATAAATATTAAAAAATTCTCTCTCTTTAAAAAATAAACAAATGTGTTGTTTTAAATCTCTAGTGGCAATTTATTATATGATGATAACTAATACAGGTTATTTTTTATTGTTGCCATTGGAGCATTGCTATGAATATTGCTGTAACTTATCTCTCAGAACACAGAACACAACAGTTTGATTAGGTAGAAAATCAGTGTTTGAACCCAAGTCCCTGCTGAGCTTAGGGATGGGGCTCATACCAAAGGAGTAGTCACCAATTTTGATTTTCATTCATTCATTGATTTTTTTTTTCAGTGCTAGGGGAGCCTAGGGCCTTGCCCATGCCAGGAAAGTGCTCTACCACTGAGTTATACTCCAGCCCTAAATGTTTTTAATGTTACTGAATTTGGCTAAATATAATCCTGATTCATGAAACTCTTCCTGTTTGTCCATAAATAACCGTGAATACCTATCAACCTGCTCTAAGAGTTAAACTATTACAAATAACTTATACCAATGCCTATGCTTCATCTCTTCCCTTTGCTTCCTCTTAGAGGGAACCACTATCCTTGATTTTTGTCCCTTCATTACCACAAGGAAGAAATCTGGCTCCCAATGATTCCTGCCTGGTATTCATACCCATATGTACCCTTCCCCTTGAATGTTAGCTGGACCCAGTGTCTTTCATCTAATAAACAGATGTCAGGCAAAAAATATGATGAGGTGTCACTCCCTTGGTTACATTAGATAACATTGTAAACTTCCATCCCACTAGCTCACTCTTTGCTCTCTCCCTTATTGGCTTTGATGAAGTATGCTAGTATGCCAGAGATGGCCACATGGCAAGGAAATGGGGGCAGTCACCTACCAGCAACCAGCAAAACACTGAAAAGCTCAGTCCAATAGCCTACAAGGAACTGGATTCTGTCCACAATCAAGAGAGCATGGCTCCTTCCCCTGTTGACCCTTCTGTCTGACACCTGGAGTACAGTCTTGTAAGAAACTCTGAAGCAGAGGACCCAGCAAAGCTGTGCCTAGACTCTTAACCCCCCAAAAAATGTGAGATAATAAATGTGTTGTTTTGGGCTGGGGATGTGGCTCAAGCGGTAGCGTGCTTGCCTGGCATGCGCGCGGCGCTGGGTTTGATCCTCAGCACCACATACAAATAAAGATGTTGTGTCTATCGAAAACCAAAGAAAAATAAATATTAAAAAATTCTCTCTCTTTAAAAAATAAACAAATGTTTTGTTTTAAATCTCTAGTGGCAATTTATTATATGGTGATAACTAGTACAGGTTATTTTTTATTGTTGCCATTGGAGCATTGCTATGAATATTGCTGTAACTTATCTCTCAGAACACAGAACACAACAGTTTTAAGTTTCCCCTGGGGATGTGCCTAGGAATGGAATTGCTATAACTCAGGATTTACAAATGTTCCACATTATTGGTAGTCAGCAAATCATCAGAGTTAAGGTCATACCAAGGCCCTGGTGTCTTGGTCAGTGTTGGGAATAAAGTTGGCCTCAGTCCATAGAACTTGGGCAGTGTGTGCACAGTCAGGAATCATACAGAAAGCCAAGATAAGGGTCAGTCCATGGGCAGTTGAGGGCAAGGGTGTGGCCACAGTTGGGGAGAATCTGAGGCCTGGGTTTAGGGTTGGGTTTGGACAAAGTTGCAGGACACTGTGAAGGTATACATTTGGGGGTCCATTTAAGCCAGGATTAGAAATCAGGCTGTCATAGTTCACAAAAACTGACCCTTGGGCTGGGGATGTGGCTCAAGTGGTAGCTCGCTCGCCTGGCATGTGCGGAGCGCTGGGTTGATCCTCAGCACCACATAAAAATAAAGATGTTGAGTACACCGAAACTAAAAAATAAATATTAAAAAATTCTCCTTAAAAAAAAAAAAAAAAAACCTGACCCTTGGTGATCTCTTCAATATACCAAGCAGTGAATACACAGGACCCACCACCCATGAGACCCATTCTGGGTTCATGACACTTTCACTGAAGGGGGATAGAGGGTGGCAGAGTGGAGGACAAGGTAGGGGCGGAGATTTGCTGCCTTCAGGGATCCAGGCAGAAAGAGAAAGCAGGCACAGGAAAGAAAGCACAACACCACCTTTAATGAGGGCAGCCCTGTCACAGACACACCCCAGGCACACCCGACAGTACCCGATGGGCTGGGAGGGAGACTGCTATAGGCACCCACGGATGTGTCTCCTATTTCTGGCTATTCCCACTCATCACACCTTCCTCTCCAGCTGCTTCGGTCTCCAGCCTCGAGATGGGTCCCAGGTGAGCACCCAGGAGGGGCATTGGAGCCACTCGGTTTCTAAGGCCAATTTCCCGTGTGTCTGAGGCCATGGAGAACTAGTCTGGATGAAGACGTCGCTGGCCTCAGAGCTGGGCGGTGACTTGGGTCTGGGGGTGTGGACTGAACCAAGAGACGGCTTCTTAGGGCCCAACACCTGGAGTTCCAAGGCGGGACCCCAGGTGTTGGGCACTGCTTTGGTGGGCACGCTTGGTCTCCGCACGTGGCTTCTGGGCTCTGGAAAGCGGTCCATTCTCCTGGCCCGGGTGGAGTGTAAGGAGGCGGCTCAGTCGCGAACTTCGGTTCCTAGGGCTCCAGTCCTAACGCCCCTACGCTCACTCCCATCCCCAGGGAGAGAGGTACAAGGGCCGAGCAGCTGGCTCCGCCCTCCCAATCTTGCGTCTGCTGTTGGGTGGGTGGGTCGCGACGTCTGGGCTCTGACCCATAGTGGGACGTTCAGGCGCAGCTCACCGCTGCTTGCGCTCCGCCTGCTGGAGCCTCCGGGAAAGGTCCTCGATGCGCACGTTCTTGAGCTGAAGCAGGTGCTCCAGGCGCCTCACCTTCATCTGCAGGACCTGGGTGGGCGTCGCACACAAATCAAACCTAGCCACTGGCTGTCCTGCCCCGACTCTGCAGCCCCTAACCCCCTAAGGCTTCCCAGTGCGCCCTCACCTACACGGTCTCCTGCCCTCACCTGCACAGTCTCTTGCGAGGCCAACAGCTCCTGCTCCTTTTCAGCAATCTGAAGGACGAAGCTTGGGTCGCCCTGCAGCTCCTGGCTATACCCAGGAGGCCGGGGTGCCGGCAGCCGCCCCACCCTGAGGTAGGAAGCATCTTAGCGAAGGCCTGGACCTTGGGCTCCACCCTCACCCTTCCAGTGTATTGGGCCGGGCGTTCACTATTCCCCTTCTCCCCTTTTCCCCCTCCCCACCTTTCCACACCCAATCACCGTCCCCCAGCCCGAGTGGGGAGATTACCCAGCCTGTTGAGATCACACTGCTTCCAGCTTCTTTACCTGAGCTGCTCTCCTCCTTGGGGTTCTGGTGCACCTTCCCCTCGTGTCTTCTGGGATACATCTGAGACAAGGCAAATGGAGGAGTGACATTGCTGTAGCTCTATTTTGTTTCCCCTCCGATTCTGCAAGCCATAGGAAGGTCAGGAAGACCTTTCTGAGAAGAAAGGAGGAAAGGCCACCTTACCCACATCCAAGTAGCCACTGCCATCAGCGGGAGGCAGCTCCTGAAAGAATCCCAGTGGTCCACTGTGAGTCTCAGCTCACCCATCCCCCAAAAAGCCCCCTAGGCCCTTCCGCAGTTCCCCAGATCAGGTCTTTTGGCCAGGCACCCCTCCCCCACACTCATCGCAAAGGCGATGCTTCTCCCTGCCTGGGAACCTCTCCTCCCTAAAGCATTTGGAGAGATTCGAGCTGGGTGCCACCTGTAAGGAACCGGAGCCCTGCTTCCTGCGCCTTTGCCGCTCCTCCAGGCGCTGCTTCAGCGGGATGAGTACCAACTCCACCACACCCGGGGCACACTGAGCAATCTTGCGCATTACGTCGTCTGGTACCGAGAAGTTCAGTTTGTTTAGCACCTTCCTACAGGATAGACATAGGGATGGTGGACTGGGTCCTGCGGGGAATTAAATCAAAGTAGTGGAGAAGGGGCGGGGCACGGTTGTCTTAATCCTGAGTGTGCAGCCCAGGGGGAGTAGAAGGGCTTGCCATCTGAGCCTCACCCTCCCCTGCCCGAGATTGGGTGTCCCAAGGTTCTTTGTCTCCTTCCCAATAGAAAAGTTCCTTGATTTTATTACCAGATGAATTCTGTCGTGTTCGCCCTGCCACCCTACCGTCAAAACAGTCCCAGCCTGGACAGTTAAGACCACAGTAAGTGAACATTCTTCTTAAGATATTAAGAGTGAGGGTTGGGTTTGTGGCTCAGTGGTAGAGCACTTGTGTGAGGCACTGGGTTCAATTCTTAGAACCGCATATAAACAAACAAACAAACGAAATAAAGGTCCATCAACAACTAAAATATATTTTAAAAGAAATTAAAAGTGCAGAGATCATAAACAATAACAACAACAAACCCCATAGGAGATGAAGAGGCTGGGGCAGCTTTCCTGGGAACTCAGGCAGGTTGGGGCTGAAGAGTTCCACTCCTGCATCCAAGTATTGTTTTACCTGTTCAGGTGACCCCAGTTGCTGAGCTTCTGCTGGAGAGAGTTTGCAGGGACATAATTGTGCATCTCCACCATCTTTGGGAAATAAAATTTGATGACCTCTGCCACCAGGACTGTGGGAGTAACCGTGAAAGCAGACATGGAAGATGGGGGGATGAATAAGGGAGAAGAGGGTGGGAGAAGAGAAGGGAGGGATAGAAAAAGCAGCAGAGTGATTGAACCCAGTGGGGAGGAAGATGCAGAAAAGGGAAGGATAATAGGGTGGGAAACAAAGAAGAGACAAAGATCATCAGTCAGATTTAAGATTCAGCTGCATTCCTTCTCCGTTAACTCAGAGCATAGGAAAACTCAGAATAAGTCTCTTAAGAACTCTTCAGGAGGATGGGGCCTTACCCTAGGAATTCATATGGACACACATACTGTAACACCAAAGTTCCAGAGAGAATCACAGACTCATACAAGCAGAGACATGTGGTAAGATCCCACTACAGATATATATGTAGGGCAGAATGTATAGACATGCAAGACAAAAACACAAGTCAGCCTAGTGCAGTGGCACACGCCTGTAATTCTAGCAGCTTGGGAGGCTGAGGCAGGAGGATCACGAGTTCAAAGCCAACCTCAGCAACTCAGTGAGACCCTATCTCTAAGTAAAATATTAAAAAGGGCTGGGGATGTGGCTCGGTGGTTAAGTGCCTCTGGATTCAACCCTCAGTACAAAACAAAACAAAACCAAAAACAAGTAAAAAAAAAAAAAAAACCCACAAGCCAGATACACATAGGTGCACATGTAGAATACACATGTAAGTACAGAGTCACATATGTACATGGCCTCCTCAAATATGTACATATAAAATGCATATTCCATCCTGAAATCCCAGAAGACATTACTGGGATTAATAATTTCTGTGACTATGACTACATAATCTCATGGAAACACATACACTGCACAAATACATACATAGATACGTATCTTAGTCATCAAAGTCCCTGGAGGGAGTCACACACACACACACACACACACACACACACACACACACTATGTGCACACCAGATAGAACAGATGGACATACACATAGACACATTGTTCACACATAGAAACAAATAGAAAACACACACAAGGGTACTCTTCCACAGTTGAAGTCCCAGGAGGTAGATCTCACCCATATACACACACACCACAGTTACCCAAATATCAAAAATACAGTAAGCACACAGATCCCTTACACACGTCCATACAGGTCAGAATATGCAGAAACACACAGGAGCGCACACCTCCATCACTGAAGTCCCGGGAGAGGTTTCTCTTGGGCCTGGACAGAGGGATGTTGTCTACCCATAGGTACAGCTGGTGCAGCGCTTCCTCATCCACACTGCTCGCCATTGGGGCCCAGCAAGGTCAAGCCGTTCCAATCGTGCAGCGTCCAGACCCAGCCTCACGACCCCTCAAACGCTTCCTCTCTCGCCACTGCGGGCGTCCAGACCTGCCTCTGCCTCCCTAGCCCAAAGACTTACGTCCCATCTGGGAGCAGCCATATTGTTTTCTGAAACCATGGCAACCATTGCCGACTCGCCTCGAAGCAGGGCCTTCTGGGAGTTGTAGTTTTTTCCAGCTACCCTTTCCTGGGCTCCAGAGTTGTAAAGAGTTAGGTGTCCTTATCTTCTCTTTTTCTCCAAAAAGGCATCACCTCTACACCCATACCACCTGCTGACCCATTCTGAGATCTGCCAAAGCCGAACAGGCCCCCAGAACCCTGGCACCAGTATCCCCAGGGCTGGGATCCTCCTTCTGTGCCCTTTAGCTATCAGTCCTAAATGAAGGAAAGCATTGCCATAATAATAATCACCTCCATTTGGGAGTACTGTTAATAATCTGCTACCCATCTGAGCTGTGCGATTGACTTCTGTATGACAGTGTTTCCTTGCTGGCTCCCTCCCAAAGTTCTGTACTCAAAGGGCCACTGCCACTTCCTCATGCCACCAGTGTTCTGGAGGGACATTTAATAGGTAACCAAAACTCCCAGAGAAAGCAGAGTTCAAAGTCAGTACCTTAAGCAAGTCATTCAACTCCATCACCCTATTTGCTCCTTTGTGAAATGGGGACAGTTCTCACCTACTTGTCCCCGTGGGATAATGAATAGAAAAGAACTTACAAAATGGAAAGATGTTAACATTTACAAAAGACCTGTATTTGTATGGTAATTGGGGGTAATGGGAATTGGTTACAGGTACAGAAGCAAGAGCTACTCTATCTGCATTCCTCATCTTTCAAAGAGCTGTTCAACCATGGATTAGCAACCCTACAAGAGTTAGGAAGATGGATCCCTCATTAATGAATAGGAACAGGGTAGCAGTAAAGGAGTACTTCTAGGGTCAGCCTGGGGAGAAAGCTTCCTTCTAACACAAGTGTGGCTTTGGGTACATCACCAAACCTCTCTATGCCTATTTGTCATGGTTTTTCCTATCTTGTGGGCACTTTGGAAAGTGTTTAAAGCCTGATACACTGTAAGGCCCTATTAGTATCAGCAGTATGATCACTAATGAGATCATCTCAGTTCCAGCAAGAGGTGTTCTTGTTGACAAAAAACAGCTGGAAGTGATTTGCCTAGTTAGTACTTGAAGTAAGGGACCCGAGTTGGCCAGGGTCACTTGGGGAGAACACCACTGTTCCCTCCTACTCACTCCAGAGCACATGGGATGTGTGTGTGTGTGTGTGTGGGGGGGGTAGATTGGGCTTGATTTTGGCTCCCTGGTCTCCTCCTCCAGAGTTCAGATAAAGGAATGGGGGTGATGCCAACGGATAATCTCAAGTCCTTTTTGTTGTCACTATGTTTCAAAGCCAAGGCCTGGAGGGGAGTGCCAAAAGTGCAGAAGGCCAAAAGTGGAAGTCACCCCACCTTCCTGTTTTAAAGTGATGCACAATGGCCTTGCCTTTCTGGGAGGAACCACACCCAGTGCAGGCAAAGAATATCCCCCACCCAACATTCCAGGGTAGGGAGAAGAGGAACTTGGTAGCAAAGGGGTGATGAGGGGTTGGGAGGAAACCAGAGGTGAAGTGCCAGTCCCAGGCAGGGTGGGAAAACCGGTTTGAGACCCAGAGCTGCCTGCCCTACTCAGGCTCAGGCCCTCCCCTGGCTGGAACCTCTGGGGCCTGAGGGCTTCAATGAGGAAGGGTTATGGAGAAAAGTACTGGGCCCTGAAAACAGGAGGTGTAGGACAGAAAAGGGCCTGTCCTCACTTTTGGACAGGGGAGCCCCTGGAGGGCACTGCATCAACTTCTTGGTGGTACAATTTGCTCCTAGAAAAGTTCACCTTCCTCCTACCACTGTCTGCAAAGGTGGCCACCAGGTTTGCAGAGGGCCATCAATGAAAGGCCTTAACCAGGTGCCACCAGCATGCCTATATCCCAACTACTCAGGAGAGTATAGGAGTAGGATCACTTGAACCAGGAGTTTGAGAGCAGCCTGGGAAAGACCTCAAAAAACAAAACATCTCTCTAAGGCACCAAAGGCAAATCAAAGGGTTCTCCATATGCCCCTCCAAACTCCAACTTGACCCACAAGAGCTGTCTGAACAAACTTTCTGTTCTAGTACAACTCTTGCAAGGATCTTCTTTAACCAGCCTTGGTGGGTCTAGTCCTCAGGTGCATATTGTCTGATTTAGCCCGACAGACTATTGGCTCCCTCTTTTCTGCCCCCAGCCAAGTGACCAAGAGCTTCTCTCTAACCCCAAAGCAGTGCAGGTGTAGGCTTCCTCAAATCTACCCTTAGGTGGGTACACTGAAGACCCCTTCTTTCCCAAGTCTCTATAAATAACTCTTAGACATGGATGTTGACAGCTCCTGCTGCCCCTCACCCCAATCAGGGCCACCCACCCTCTCAACCCTTGCTTCTATGTCCCACCAGAGCAAGGACCAAAGGGAAGAGGGAAAGCATGTGTCCCCCAAGACAGACGCAAGCCCAGACCATGAAGGATGCACCCTTGGCTGTTAAAACGTTCACCCCCACAAAAGGGGAGTGGACAGATTTATTGAATTCAAACTGGGAAAGGAGCAGCTGGATGGCTGGACTCTGGGCCCAGCCCCAGGCCCCTCTGCCCAGGATGGGGCCCTGCCAGAGAGGGATGAGAGGCACAGGGCCTGCAGCTGCCCACAGGGGAGGTACCCAGTATCACTCCCCTGAAGGGCCTCTTGGAAACCTCCAATCTGAAAAGAAAACCAAGGGCCAAAGTCACAAGGACTGGGCCAAAGGAAGGGATTAGGGAGGTGGAAAGCAGGCAGAGGCAAGCTTAGGAGCCTGCCATGAGTTAGACTGTGCTTCTTGAGGCGGCCCAGGGGTGGGGGTGGGGCTGCCAGCCTTGTGGGGACCCAGGCTGGACCTTCCTCTGGAGCCCTTCCCAGAATGGCTTTGAGGTCCCCCCCACCGAAGACCTGGTGTGGACGGCAGGGGGAGAGGCACTCTCCGGCCGGGAGCTTCCAGGGCCCATCCCTGGCTGCCACTATGGTCTAGTCCACTGATGGCACGGTGTGGTAGCACCGGACAGCTCCCCACTCACCCCACCTGGTCCCCTAGCCCAGGGGCAAATGGGGAGGAAAGGATTTTGAGAAAGAGGCAATAAGCAGGCAGTGAGGCAGACCTCAGCCCCTGGGCCTATCTCAGGGCCAGGGAAACATTACTAAAGGCCCTGGGGCTCCCCCCTTCTGGCTCCATCCACAGTGGTTGCAAGTTCTCTGCCCCAGGGCTGGTGCTGCCCTTCTGGGTCAGGCAATGGCTATGCCCAGGGGGCTCAGCTTTGATGTCCAAGACCCCGAACTCCCGCCTGCCTGGCGTGGTTCTTCCTAGTCACGTGGACCAGATCATGTTCCAAGTGGAGGATGTGGCTCTGCACACGGTCATCAATGGGGAAGGAGGTCAGGTACCTCTTGACCATGGCAAAGTAAGCCATGGCCTCCCCAAAGCTGGGTACAGGCACCTCATCATTATCCTCATCATCATCTTCGTCATCTTCATCCTCCTCATCCTCATCCTCATCTTCCTCCTCTTCCTCACTATCTGACTCTGAGTCCTCCCCACCTTCCAAGAAATGGAGGGTAGGGCACTGTGCCTCCTCCTGGGCACTGTAACCCCCAAAGCTGCCTCCAGCCTCCACTACTCCCTGGGCCCAGTCCTCGGCCTCCAAGCCCTCAGAAGAGCTTTCCTCCTCTTCCTCCTCTTCTTCATCACTGTCATCAACATCACCCTCCTCCTCCACCTCCTCTTCCTCCCCCAACTCCTCTCCTTCTCCTTCTTCCTCCTCCTCCTCCCCTTCTTCCTCCTCCTCCTCCTCTTCCCCTTCACCCTCCTCCTCCTCCTCTTCTTCCTCCTCTTCTTCTTCCTCCTCCTCCTCTTCCTCTTCTTCTCCCTCACTCTTGAGGGAAGTGGTGATGGTGGCATTAGGGCCACCTCCAAAACCAGCCTCCCGAAAACAGGTGGCTATGTCCGAAGGCTCCACTGCCTGCCACGCTGCAGCCACAAAGTGCAGGGCCTCCATGAGGCCCAGCTGCAGGCCTGAGCGATCCTGGCCCTCTAGGGCGGCCATGGCCTTGAGCAGCATAGCCTGGCGATAGTGGCCTTTCACCTGTTGGACCACTCCTCGCTCCAAGGGATGCACAGTGCCCGGAGGGAAGAAGGCCAGCTGCACGTGCCTCAGGCCTGAAGTGTCCAGGGACTGGGCAGCCAAGCGGCCTGCCAGCAGCAGGACCCTGCGAGACTCTGCAGCCATTCGGGTGTCCAGGGCTTTCAAGTACTTGGCCAGTGCCTGGGTGGTGACACCACCCTTAGAGTTGGCGGTGTAGTCGCAGGGCAGGCCACCTTGTCCCGCACGAGGTTTAGCTGATTTGCCGGCCACCAAAGGGGGTAGCTTCTCGCTGCCATCGGCATTGGCGCACAGCAAGACGCTTAAGCGCTGGGTGGCTTGGCGCGCCCTTCCATCGCCTCCGCACAGCCCCGCCGCCTGGTCGGGCAGAAAGTCATACCAAAGACTGGTCTCGGTGGCGCTGAACACGTCCTGGGAGGCGTATCCCTCGGCCACAGACGGCGGTTGCTCCTCCCGGGCGCGCCAGCCAGGCGTACTCCCACCACTGCCCTCCGAGGGCACAGTAGCCGGGCTGGCAGGTGCTGCTGGGGTCCGGGGAGCACTGTTTCGTCCCCGGGCACGGGCCACACCACTGCAGGACACCACACCATGGCGCCGGCGGAAGCGGTCCAGCCAGCCGTTGGAGGCAGTGAAGTCGTCCATGCCCAGCTCCTCGGCTATACGCAGAGCCTTCTCCTTGAGGATGATGCCCTTGACCGGCAGGCCAGCGGCGCGGATCTGCTGGAACCAGGCTATGAGCAATCCCTCCAGCTTGTCATAGGGGGACAGCTTGTTGGTCTTGCGGCAGGTGGAGGCCACACCGTACTTGCGCTCCGACGCCAGGATGGCGCGCTTGTTCTTCAGGATGGTGCTCAGCGTGGACGGCGGGATGTTGAAGCGCCGCGCGATCTCGCCCTTGCGCAGGTCCGGGTTCTCCTCCACCTCCTGGATGATCCGTGACTTCTCCCGGAACGTCAGCTGCCGCCGCTTGGGGCCCATCCCGGCGCGCCCCCCGCCCCGGGGCCCGGCACCGCCGCCGCCGCCCCGGGGCGGGGGGCCCGGGCCCACGGCGGGGGGCACTTGGCGGCCTCTCCCGCGCGCCCCGCCCGAGACAAAGCGGCTCGCGGGGAGGCGGGCGGGGCGGTGACCCGGCCGGGCCGGGGGCACCTCCTGGGGCGGCGCCGGGCGGCTGGCGGCAGGCGACGAGCACGGGTGAGAGTGGGAGGCGCGGGCGCGGAAGGCAGGAAGTGCCGCGGCGCGGGGATCTGAGAGCGCGGCGATCGGGGCGGAGCACACGGAGCGGGATCTCGCGGGAAGCGCGGGGACGCCCGGCGCCGCCTCCCGGTCCTCCGTGCCCATCCCCTTCCCGCCGCCCCGGACTTGCCACCGGGGGCGCTGCGGCCTGCGGGACCGGCCAGTGCTCGGGCCTCCGGGTGACCCGCCGGTAACCGCACAGGCGGTGACGCGCTGCGCTGCCACTGCTCTCGGTGGAGAGCGATTTGCTGCATAAAAAGCAAAATAACTCCTCCCGTCGCCTTAGGTTTAGGGTGAAAATGACCCTCATTCTTTTTTTTTCGGAAATTGAAAAATACCCGAAGCTAAAAATCGCTAAAATCGCTTTTCACACCAGCACCTGGAGAGATGCGCAGGTAACATTTTGATACATTTCCTTGCAATCTTTTCTCTAGGCACAGTTTTTTTTGTTTTGTTTTGTTTTGTTTTTAATGGATAAAACGCATCATGCTATCTAGAATGTATATCTGGCATCTGTTTTATCTAGAATCTAATGATGATAATTTTACCATATCGAACATGCTTTTCTAACGGTTGTATATAGTTCTAAGTGTGGATGAGCACTAACCCACATAACCCATTGTTACACACTTAGGTTATATGTATAGACAACACCACAGTTTTGTTTGATGATCCTAATGATATTTTAAAAGTTCTAGTAATCCCACACTGTAAAGATAAATACTGATAATAACTCAGTGTTTCGCTGCCTGGGCTTTTCCACGCACATAGCCATACATGTACCTTTGCACCTATAGAAATAATGTCTTGAATATACATAAGCATTTACACACATAAATCCATGAAACCTCCTCCTCCAGCACCAAAATACATAAAAATGATGAGTTCTTAAAACAAGTTCATTGCAGTGTTTTAAAACCTGGCGTAGAACAGCAACCCAAGGAGACAGGTTGAGAACCTGAGACTGGATGAAGGTTCCAGTGAGTGGGTGTAGGCAAGAAAAGAGGACCAAAGACAGTGCCCTGGGTGCTACAAGGTTAAGGGGGTGCAAGAAAGGACCATCAACAGAAGCATAAGGAGCCGTTGAAGCCACAGGGGGAAATGGTCTGAAAACCAAGGGAAGAAAATACAACTTATTAGGATTTGAGTCTTGTGGATTTTTTTATTAATTTATTTTTTAAAATTTAATTTAATTTTTTTAAACTGAGGATTTAACCCAGGGATCCCCAGCCCCCCCCCCTTTTGTGTGTGTGTGTGGGGGGATTGAACCCAGGGCCTTGTGCATGTGGAGCAAGCACTCTACCAACTGAGCTATATCCCCAGCCTTCTTTTTTTGTTTTTTATTTTGAGACAGAGCCTTGCTAAATTGCTGAGGCTGGCCTTGAACTTGATGATTATCCTGCCTCAGCTTCCCAAATTATTGGGATTATAGGTGTGCACCACTATGCCTAGCTGTGAATTTTCTAGTTCTATCCTTTGCCTATATTTCTTGTGTTTGTCTTTCTTTTTTTAACATTTAGTTTTTAGTTATAGGTGTACACAATAACTTTATTTTATTATTTTTATGTGGTGCTGAGAACCGAACCCAGTGCCTCACGAATGCTAGGCAAGCACTCTACCTCTGAGCCATAATCCCAGCTCCAATCTTTCTTTTCTTTTTCTTCTTTCTTTATGTGTGCAGGTACATGTGTGTGCTAGTAATCAAACCCAGAGCCTTGTGCATTGCTAAGCCCATATTGTACCACTGAGCTATGCTTCCAGCCATTTTTCTTTACTTTTAGGAGCTCTTCATATGTTCTGACATAAATTGTTTTTCCCTCCTGGGGATTAAATCCAGGAGTACTCTACTACTGGGCTATATCTAGAGCCCTTTTTATTTTTTATAGTAAGACAGGGTCTGTCTGGCCTGGAATTTGTGATCCTCCTGCCTCAGCCTCTTAAATTGCTGGGATTATAGGTTTATGTCACCACACCTGGTTTATGTATATTGTTTTGTGGTTTTGTTTGTTTGTTTGTTTAGGGGGATAGTGGGGACTGAACTCAGGCACTCAGCCACTGAGCCACATCCCCAGCTCTATTTTGTGTTTTATTTAGAGACAGGGTCCCACTGAGTTGCTTAGTACTTTGCAGTTGCAGAGGCTGGTTTTGAACTTGAGATGCTCCTGCCGTAGCCTCCTGATCCACTGGGATTACAGGCGTGCGCCATCGTGCCCGGCTGTATATTATTATTAATGGGACACATTTGGTATAATATTTTGTAGCTCATATTGTGAACATATTTGCATGTTAACAAATATCAACATAGGTGAATTTCATGCTTCTTTTACTCTAGGAAAACTTTGTTTAAAATACCATTTTCCAAACTAGGTATGGTGGCACATGCCTGTAGTCTCAGTGACTTGGGAGGCTGAGGAAGGAGGATCACAAATTTGAGGCTAACCTCAGCAATTTAGCAAGGCCCTAACCGACTTAGTGAGACCTTATCTTAAAATTAAAAGTAAAGCTGGGAGTGGTAGAACATGCCTGTAATCCCAGCAGTTTCGGAGGCTGGAGCAGGAGAAACTCAGATTCAAAGCCAGCCTCAGCAACTGCTAAGCAACTCAGGGATACTCTGTCTCTAAATAAAATGCACGATAGGGCTGGGGATGTGTCTCAGAGGTCAAGTGCCCCTGAGTTTAATCCCCAGTACCAAAAAATTTAAAAGGGCTGGGGATGTGGTTCAGTGGTAGATCATCCTTAGGTTCAATCCTCAGTACCAAATAAATAAAATCTCAAAAAAAAATTTAAATGCCATTTTCAGGAGCCCAATATGTAATCATCCAATATTTGACATTTTGCATATTGAGCCCATCAGATGTCAAGCATCAGGCATCCCTGCTCAACTGCCTTTTAAGTACTGAGGATTGAACCCAGAGGTGCTCAACCACTGAGCTATAGCCCCAGTTGTTCAGTTGTTTGTGGGTTTTTTTTTTAATTTTTTATTGATTATTTAAAGCATTACATAGCTCATGATATATCATCTTTCATACATTAGACTCAAATTGTGTTTTGAACTCCCAATTTCACCCCAAATATAGATTGCAGAATCACATCTGTTACATATTCACATTTTTACATAATGCCATATTAGTGTCTGTTGTATTCTGCTACCTTTCCTAACCCCTACTATCCCCCCTCCCCTCCCCTCCCCTCCCATCTTCCCTCTCTATCTCCCCTGCTGTTGTTCAATTCTCTCCCTTTTTTTTCCCTCCCCCTTGCCCCTCATAACCTCTTATAATTTTATGTATCCTTGAAGGTCTCCTACCATTTCCATATGCTTTCCCTTCTCTCTTCGTTTCTCTCCCCCCATTCATCTTTGTTTACTGTAGTCTTTTCCACATGCTCTTCCTTCCTGGGTTTTTTGTTTTGTTTTGTTTTGTTTTGTTGTTTTGTTTTGTACTAGGGATTGAACCCATGGCAAGCACTCTACCAACCAAGCTGTATCCCCAGCCCCCCCTCCAGTTATTTTTATTTTAGGGTCTTTCTAAGTTGCTAAGGCTGGCCTTGAACTTCAATCCTCCTGCCTCAGTCTTGGAAGTGCCATTATCTGCAGCCTTTAAAGAGAAGCTACCTTCCATATTGAAACACAATGACTCAATACACATACTTCCATGTATACTTTTATCCTCTTCTGAAATGAAATCTTTACAAATGGATTATTAAGGTCAGAGACCAACCTTGATCTTGACCTATGCAAGATGCCTGGAGACTGGAATAGGTGAATGACTTGGTCCCTATTCTTTGGTAGCTCACTCAGTTTAAGGAGATAAGTAAGATGCAGGAAAATGGAAAAGGAGATTTTAATACATACGCTGTTTCTCTCAGTAGTAGCCCCATCTTAGGAATTTATTCTATAGATAGGCAGCACCCAGGCACCAACAGATGTACTTGCTGTTAATCATTGTCAAAGCCAATAACCTAAATGTTCAGCATTAGGGACTTGAGTAAGCATAGGCCATATGGTACTAATATGGATCCATCTCTAAGTGAAGTGAAGAAAGAAATGTATGGAACAATGTTTCGTATATTGTTTTTGTAGTTTTAAGAATACAGGCGTACACATGCTTGTAAATGTATATTCCTGCATTGTTCACTAACCCATGTGGCTATGGAGCCCTTGAAATGTGGCAAGTTCAAGTTGAGATATGCTGTGAGTGTAAAATGCACCTTGGATTTTGAAGATATCCAGGTTTTAAAGCTATCCGTTGGATTTTGAAACTGTCAAAAAAGTATGTAAAATATCTCATTAATAATTTTATTGACATGTTGCCATGTTCAAAGTAGTCTCCTGTGTTTCTTTTTATTTTTTATTTATTTAATTTTTTTTTTGCAATGTTGAGGATTGACCCCAAGGCCTTGGGCATGCTAGGTAAGCACTTTACCACTGAACCATATCTCCTATTTCCTTTTTTTGGATTGTTTATTTTTGTTTTGTAGCAGGGATTGAACCCAGGGCACTCAAGCACTAAGTTACATCCCCAACCCTTTTTATATTTTATTTTGAGACAGGACCTCTCTAAGTTGCTGAGGCTGGCCTGGAACTTTCTTTTTCTTTTTTTTTTTTTAAGAGAGAGTGAGGGGGGGGGAGAGAGAGAGAGAGAGAGAGAGAATTTTTAATATTTATTTTTTAGTTCTCGGCGGACACAACATCTTTGTTGGTATGTGGTGCTGAGGATTGAACCCGGGCCGAACGCATGCCAGTCGAGCGCGCTACCGCTTGAGCCACATCCCCAGCCCTGGCCTAGAACTTTCGATCCTCCTACCTCTGCCTCCCAAGCTGCTGGGATTACAGGCATGGGCTACCATGCCCAGCATTTTATTATTTTTTTTAAATGTTGTTATTACTAGAAAATTTTAAATCCTATATGTGGCTCACATTCATGCCTGCTATTACATTTCTACTGGCTATAAACTATCTTCTGTAAAATATGTAACACATTTATAATAGTAGCTGCCTGTGGGGAGGGGTCCTGAACATTGGTCCTGCTTCACTGTCTTTTTGTAACATTTAAATATTCAACTTTGTTTGAATTTGTGGTGCCATGGTAACCATTTTGGAGGGGCAGGGATACCCAGGATTGAACTCAAGGGCTCTCAGCCACTGAGCTGTATTCTCAGTCTTATTATGTATTTTATTTAGAGACAGGGTCTCACTGAGTTGCTTAGCCCCTCCCCATTGCTGAGGCTGGCTTTGAATTTGCAATCCTCCTGCCTCAGTCTCCTGAGCCTCTAGGATTACCTAAAACCCTTTAACATAGCTGGGTGTGGCTGCCCATGCCTGTAATCCCAGCAACTCAGAAACCTGAGGAAGAAATATCACAAGTGGGAGGCCAGACTGGCAAGACTGTCTAAAAATAAAAGTGACTCAGGAGGCTGAGAAAGGAGGATCACAAGTTTGAGGCCAGCCTCAGTAATTTAGCAAGGCCTTAAGTAACTTAGTAAGACCCTGTCTCAAAAAATTAAATAAATAAAAAGCTCTGGGAATGTGGCTCAGTGGTAAAATCCCCTCTGGGTTCAATCCCCAGTACCAAAATAAATAATTAATTAAAAGAAGTGCTGGAGGTGTAACTTGGTGGTAGAGCACTTGTCTAGCATGTGGGAGACCCTGGGTTTGATCTCCAACACACACACACACAACAACAACAACAACAACAACAACAACAACAACAAAACATTAAACATGCCATTAGCCATGACAGAAAATCCACAGGGAGGGGAAGTCCCACAAAGGTGAAGCTGTGTGGTAGCTGGCTTGGAGAAACAGAAGGGATTATGGAAATAAGAAGTTTATGAACCAATGAAAAAATAGGGAAAAAATTTATAAAATAGTATCATAGAGATACTATATCTCATTAAAGTTTCATGTTACTATCAAAAGTAACTGACAAGCTTAAAAATGCTTTATTTGGTAGCATTAAAGTATTCGTTACAAATTAAAACAACAACAAAAGAAGTATGTTTGCTCCTCTTCTGCCCAGGCCCCAGGGGTCACATCAGATGCTCTTGAATGAGTCTAGAGTTTGATGTGCTTAGTGCCAGGGTATTTGCTTCCATGGGGAGATGGAGCCTTCCATAGCCCACAGGTGTCCTGAACAGAATATAGCTAGATTTGGTCCTGTTACTATGCTGGTTGAAAATATTTCTTTTAACTTAATTTTGTGGACTGGTTTTTGTTTTAACTGAGCACATACTCCATGATCTAATTGGCAAAAGGAGATTCAGCTGGACACACAGAGCTGACATGCAGGCCTCCACCTGTGGGATATCAAAGGATTCCAGAGATTTTCAGAATCCACACAGCAGGTGGTTTCCTCTTCAAATACCCTGTGGGGATTTGTGTGGGAGGGGGTGGGGAGGTGGAGACCTGCTGTGTTGACTCTCTAATTGCAACCCTCAGAGCTAATAAACTGCCAGTCTTTGGAGTAGAAGCTGTCCAAGAGAGTGGAGCATTCCCATCCACTCGGGGAACTAAGGCCATTAATGTAGATAGGAGCTAGCTTCTAGAAGCTAGGTTTCTAGCTTGAGTCCCAGGGAGAATGAAGGGGGCGGGGGCAGCCATCCCTGCCTGCCTCAGCAGTATAGCTCCTGGCACAGCATAGGAACTGGGCAAGATATTGAGAAGTTCCCAGTTCCCACCTTGGTTGCTCCTCTCACAGGCTAGGATCTTTCTTTCTCCTTTCCTCTCATATTTGCTGACCACCTGGTGCACGCCCTCCCTTGTGTCACCCCCACCCAGTGTCCTAGGACAAATAGTTGGGATTGCTAGGGAAAGTGCTTTCCTGCTTTCCTGAGCTGTGCCCCGTCCCAGCCAGGAGCCTCTCTTCCCTGGGGAGATAGGATGCAAAATCTAGCTTTTGGGTGTAGCCCTCCCAGCTCCTTCCAGGGAAATAGGCTTGGCTGGAAGGTGATTAGATAATTAGAAGATGATCATTGTAAACTAATGACAAATTCAGCCTCCCTCCTCATCAAAGAAACTCCAATTAAACAATATGGTGTCACTGACACCAAATTAGCCAAGTCATCAGTGGGAATGAGATACTTCTTTGGTCGCTGACAACCCCCCAAATTCCGGAGGCAGAAATCCAGGCCTAAACAGGTTCGGTGGCACACGCCTGTAATCCCAGCTACTGGGGAGGCTGAGGCAGGGGGATAGTGAGTTCAAAGCCAGCCTCAGCTACATAGCGAGATCTTGCCTCAAAATAAAAAAATAAAAAGGGCTAGGTTGTGGTTCAATGATTAAGCGTCCCTGGGTTAAATCCCCGGTACCAAAACCAATTAAAAAAAAAAAAAAAACTGTGGGGCTGGGGCTGTGGCTCAGAGGTAGAGCACTCGCCTAGCACGCGTGAGGCCTTGGGTTCAATCCTCAGCACCACCTAAAAATAAATAAAATAAAGGTATTATGTCCAACTACAACTAAAAAACAAAATATTTTTTTAAAAAAAGAAAAAACTGTGAATGGTATTCATGAATATAATGCACTCCACTACTGTCATGTAAGAAATAAATTAAATAAATAAATAAGAAAAAAAAATGAAAGAAATCCATGCCTAGGCCAACTGTGGCGTTGCCAGGAAAAACTTGGGTCACATCCAACCTGGCGGCCTCCCCTCCTCAGTTCCGGTGAATTTGTGGTGCCATGTAACCCTTTGCGGGGGGAGGGGGGGCGGGTACGGGGAATAGAACTCAGGGGAAAGGGGGCTGGGCCTGGGAATTACGTTCTGCGGCTGCTTGGCACTGAACGTTGCGTGGACAGGTAGGCTACTGGGGTCAGAGGCTTCTGGGAGGGAGCATATCCTGGCTCCACCTGCCCAACCGTGTGACGCTTCTGTCGGTAAAACAGTACCGGGAACGCGGACGCGCAGCACAGCTGTGTTTGGCAAACTTCCTGGAGCCAGGTGGAGCATCTCAAGGTCCCTACCGGGTGGTCGTGCGCAATGTTACACCTCGGGGGGTCTTTCTGATGCCCCCCCCCCCAGGAGGTCTTGGCTTCCTCTGGGGTATGTTGCTCCAAATCAAGTCCCAAGAGGTGGAATTCTGGAAATTAGAATCCTGGTGCCCGGGATTGGGGATGAGTGGGCGTGGCATAACCCCCAATTCCTGTGCCTGGAAAGTGGGCGGGCTGGGTTTGTCCAGTCTAGGCGATGCTCACCCGGCGGGCCCCGCCCTCGGTCCCGCCTTCCTCTGACCGGCGCCCCCATTGGTGGCGTCGGGCGGCGCGGCCGCTGTTATTTTTCGAATATATAAGGAGGTGGAAGTGGCAGCTGCATCGAGAGGTTTCCCCGGCTGCAGCCTGAGTCCCGCGTCCCTCCACCCCTCCCCACCCTCCCCGCATCCCTTTCCCCTTGGGCTCCCTCGCTCCCAGTCCCGTTGCTCTTCCTCCCTCCCTCCCTTACTCCCACCCCGACCCGCTCCCTCCCTGGCCCCGGCCAGCTGTGCTGGGCTTCTGTTGGTCGCCTTGCGCCGGGCCCTGCAGCCAGCTTTTGCCCGCCCCGCCGCGATGGAGGTGCCCCAGCCCGAGCCTGCGCCAAGCTCGGCTCCTAATCCTGCCGGCGTACGCGAGAGCGCCCAGCGTCCAGGCCACCTCCCGGGCCTCTGGCTGGGGACTCATGGTCTCCTGGAGTCCCCGGAGCTTGCGGTCTCTAAGTCTCCAGTCACCACCCTGACCCAGACCATGCACAATCTCGCCGGGCTCGGCAGGTAGGACGCCCTGAGAAAGCCGGGCGTGGAAATGAAGGAGGCCAGGACTAGGATCCTGGGACACTGGGCACGGGAGCCCAATTTAAAAGGTGGAGTGGGGAGGCTTCCCGACAGAGCAGAGGCACCCTTGCCCCTGCTTCAGGAGTCCAGGGCAAGGGCATTGAGACAGACTGTGGCTTACACCCTCCAGGTGACCTGATGTGGACCCTTTTTCCCCCTCCCCCTCCCTCGTTTCGTCTCTACCACGCTGTCTCCCTAATCACTGCCCCAACAGCCACCATTTTGCCCCAGGCAGGGAATCTAATTCCGGGCCTAGAGGGGGAACCTGAGGGTGGCATAGCTGTGGTTCTCACCGGTTGGACCCTCTGTTCCCTGCACCACCCCATTCTGCCCCCAGGGTTAGTGATTAAAGAAGGATCCTGCTCCCTAAGACAGTGTGTAGGGAGGCAGGAGGGTGCTGGTTGGGATGCCGGCAGCAATAGAGACCTAGGTCTTGGCCCTTCTTCCTGGAAGGAGCATGAATGGATGTGGGTCTGAGAGCTGGGGAAGCTACTCTCCAGCTACTTTGCTGCCCCCCTCTCCGACCCCTCTGGGCCCCAAGCCCAGCCTCCTTGCTCTTGTCCCTGGATTGATTCATCTCTCCCTGCACCTTGGAGAATTTTTCCTAAAACAATCAATCCAGACAAGACAATTAATAGATTGAGCCTTGCAGATCTGAGAGGAGGGGTAGACCTGATGGGATCACCTCCCACAAGTTCTTCTCTCAGTGAAGGGGCTCCCTGGGACATTGTAGAGGCTGGATGGGCCCTTCAGAGGTGGTGGAATGCGGGAATAGGGGCCGACCAGCCCTTGAGTTCTACATATTTATCTTTCTCCTTTCCTGGGTCCCTTCTCCCTCCCCAGCGAGAACCCAAAGAGTCTGCCCTTTGGAAGCCGGCTGACACACCTATCCCTGTCAAGGCGGGGATCTGAATCTTCCCTGTCATCAGAGTCCTCTGAATTTTCTGACGCAGGTGAGACCCAGGGTCCCTGGGGGAGGTCCCCAAGTGCCAGGAGAGTGGGGGAACTGCTTGGGCCTCTTGACTTCCCTGCCCTTCAGATTAACATCCTTCCTACAACCTGAAAGGCCTAGCAGCCTCCCCTAACCTGCCCACAAAGTTGGAAGACATACCTCTGATGAGGCTCACCACACCCAGTCCATTCTGTGGAGAGGGTAAGAGGGTGGGGCCCTCTGCGGAAGGTGAGATCTTACCTATTCAAAACCAGGCGCCAAAGTCTCTAAACCACAGCCCCACCTGGAAGGCATTTACAGTTGAAAGTTGGTCTTTTAGAGCATTCTCTTATAGTCTGGAATGTTTTTCTAAAAAGCTGTTGTGTCTTCCAAAGTATTTTAAACCAATTTAAGAAAAATGCTTAGAAAAATATACGTAGAGGAGTTTCCATAGCGAACAGGGAGCCAAGCCCTGTGCCTTTTGATGGATAGTGTGTCATCCTCCGAAGCCGTGGGTAGGTTTTTGTTTCATTGTTTAAAATAAAGTGTCCAGATTTAAAATAAAAACACGTTTATTTTTCTCTTCTTTGGATGCCGTGGGGAAAGTATACAGAAAATACTACTTTCAGATCAAGGTGTTCTGTCCCCTTAGGTCTCTGCATGGATTCCCCCAGCCCTATGGACCCCCAGATGGCAGAACAGACGTGAGTAGAGAATGGGGGTGGATCCCTACTACCAAGGACTCACCACTTACTTTTGGGAATCCTAGTTCTACTAAACTCAGTGGAGAGGCCAGGGAAAGTAGTCAGATCCCTCAACATTTGTCTGGGGCTAGTTGACCTTCCCAGACCTTGCTCCCTGTTTCAGGGAAGGGTCTGCTCTTATGGAAACCAGATGAGAGTGGGCTCAGGAATGGTAGGGAAAGAGTTCCCTGGGAGCAGAGGATGGCTCCCACTAGCCAAGTCTGTTTTTCAGTCCAAGCCCATATGTCCCCTTTGTTTGCCCATACATATTATGTGTGTGTGTTTGAGAAATACCAACCTAAAAGTATGGTCCCACTAATTCAAAACTTTAATTTGCTTTAGGCCAAGTTGCACACTGTTGGCTGCAGACTGATTTGGCCCTTGGCCCATTAGCAATCTCTAGTTTCATGACACACTTTACTCTCTGGCCAAACCCTGGAAGTCAAGAGAGCTGGTGGTCTCTGCTCTGGACGAATACCTCTCCCTTTGTTAGGGGTTGTGAGTAGTGCCTTCCAGAGGACAGCTGTTCCCATCCAGCTGTTAAGGCCCAGGCAGGTGGAGCAGCTGCCAACCATTAGTAGGGGCAGCTGGGTATCCCCAGCCTGAGCCCGGGGACTGTGGCTTTGGGTTTAGGGCAGTGACTGTTTCCTCCCTTAGCTTTTGATCCGACTGGGCGGGGTACAGGGTTTGTTCACAAACAGGAAACAGAATTGAGTGGGGGTGGAGGGCAACACAGAGCTGCCCTTGCCTTACCCCTAAGGACTAGGTGCAAATTGGAAATGAAGCCGATTAATTGGTCATCCTGATGCCAAGTTGGCTGAGCACAGCCCTCTCTTGAGGGAACAGGGACACCCCTTGATACTTTGGCCCAGAGTCCCTCCCCCCCTGCACCTGCCTTGACAGTTAGTTTCTCAGAAAGAAGCTGGTGTGTGTGTGAGTGTGCATGCACAGATGCACAGAGTTCCCCATGGCAGGTGGTCTCCAGTAACATAGCTGGGGGGCGGGGCCTATATACAGAAGCTTATGCTTTAGCTTCAAAAGGAACATCTGTTGGAATTCCTTGCCTGCTGGCCTCTTCTAAGGCAGAAGGAGGGGGTGGAACAGAGGCTGGGTCCTGGAAAATTCCGTAGGAGGGAGGAAAGGATGTGACCCTGTACATTTGTCACTAGGGGGTCTGCTGTGGCAGACGGGGGCTGGTCCAGGGGGCCATTAAAGCAGGCCCCTGTCCTGGAAGGAGCCAGACCAGTTCCTCACTGGGGGAGGAGAGCCCAGCCTTGCTGGCATCCACCCCTGACTAAACTCACATTGCTGGATGCCCATGGCCGTCATCATGGGGTGGATGGATGCCTTCCCTGGCAGCCATATGGCCCCACTTAGGTGATTTGCATACAGGTGGAAGGCTTGTATGCAGGCTGGCGAGACTGTTGCCTTGGTGATATCTCAATGACCCTGTGACCTGCCCCAGCTGTCTCCTTCACTGCTTGTCTCTGGGCCCTCTTCCATTCAGGGAAGCCTTTAAAATTCCAGGCTGCCTCTCATCTCCCCTTCCTCAATACCTGGGCCCCACTGACAGTGGGCCTCTTCCTCCCCCTCCCTTTGCTCTGGCCTGAGCCCTGGTCCTTGGGCCTTATGATTTGTGGCCTAATGCTGGGCGTAGGTGATGGGATATAGAGGAAGATGGGCCACATCTTCTGTCTTCTAGGTTTGAGCAGGCCATCCAAGCAGCAAGCCGGATTATTCGAAAGTAAGTGTCCCTGACCCTCTCTGCCCATGACAGGCTGGCCCCCAGGGATGTCAAGGGATCTAGGGGAGGGATATCTTCCCTGCCTTTAGTCCCTGTCCCCAGGGACTTTTAGCTCTGAGCTTTCCCTGTTTCCTTCTGCAGTGAGCAGTTTTCTATCAGACGTTTCCAGTCCTTGCCGGTAAGTGTCCTCTGAGACCCAACAGAAAACATAGGGGTGCTGACTGGGTAGGGGCACAGGCATCCCAGGGCTACCTCCCAGTTGGTTGGGGAACATGGGGTTTCATATGAGGCTGAGCAGGCCAGGGGAGTTGGAGGAGGGGCAGAAGAGAATAGAGTCTAGGCTGGTGGCCAAGAAATGCAGCCTTCAGTATCTGCTGTCCTTCCTGGCTTCCTAGGTACGGCTGCTGGGCCACAGCCCTGTGTTACGGAACATCACCAACTCCCAAGCACTGGAAAGCTGGAGGAAGAGTGAGGCAGGTGACAGAGCTGCCGGCAGTCCTGGGGAAGACAAAGAAAATGTGAGCTGCTTCTGGAAGGCCCAAGTGGGAAACCTCCAGGGAAAGAAGGGGGCATGCATGCCTGGTGGTTCTCTGGCATCCAGTGATGCCCCTCCTCTTGCATCTCGCCCACAGAATGGATTTGTCTTCAAGATGCCATGGAAGCCCACACATCCCAGCCCTGCCCATACTCTGGCACAGTGGGCCAGCCGCAGAGAGGCCTTTACCCAGAGGCCAAGCTCAGCCCCTGACTTGATGGTACATAAGGAGAGCTGACCCTTTGGAGGGACCTTAGGATATAGCTTGGGGGAAGGAAAGGGTAGCGTGGGACCCCCCTAGGCACTGAGAAGGAAGGGGTTGAGGACTGACTCTGGTCCTCCCCACCACTGAGCAGCCTGTGTGTGTTTGTCACTCTGGCAGTGTCTTACCCCTGAGCATAAGATGGAAGTAGAGGAGCCCAGCCCCTTGGCTCAGTCCTGCTCTCTGACCCCTGCTGAGGCAACTACTGAGGAAGATGATGGATTTGTGGACATTCTGGAGAGTGACTTAAAGGTAAACAGTCTTGGCCTGTCAGGTCCCTACCTCTCTCCCTGGGATGGCCCAAAAGAGAGGCTCTGAGCCCCAGCAGCAAGACATGACTTCATTTCAATGTCAGAAGAAGTATTTGAGGTAACTGAGTTACAGTCTGATCTCTGGCCAATCAGAGAAGGGCAAGTGACTGGTGCCACAGTGGAGGGGAAGCTGGGCAGGGTGAAGGGACATGCACAGCTCAGTACAAGCCCCAACAGCAAGTAGGTCCCTGCAGCTCTGGGGGCTTGGGGGCGGGGGCGCTGCTCTGGTAGAGAAGCTTAGCAGGGTCTGGGAGGGCTGCTGGCCTGGTGTTTGCTGAGGGGACAGAGAGAGTTGTGCTGGAGGATTCAGGCCTGAGGGGTTTGACTTGTGCCTGTGGTTGTGACCATGTCCTTGCTGATTTGATCTTAGGATGATGAAGCAGTTCCCCCAGGCATGGAGAGCCTCATTAGTGCCCCATTGGTCAAGACCTTAGATAAGGAAGAACAGGTATGCCTCTGGGGTGGCCCTGCCCTCTGGGTAGAATTTGGGATTAGGGATTGAATGTTCTGACCCCTGACCTGCCACCCTTGCCAGGACCTCATCATGTTCAGCAAGTGCCAGCGGCTCTTCCGCTCTCCATCCATGCCCTGTAGTGTGATCCGACCCATCCTTAAGAGGCTAGAGCGGCCTCAGGACAGGGACATGCCTGTCCAAAATAAGCGGAGGAGGAGTGTGACCCCCCTGGAGGAGCAGCAGCAGCCTGAGGAACCTGTGAGTGCCTTTCTCCTGGGACTGGGCTGTCACTATCACCTTGATGTTCCACTCACTTGGTCGTTCATGGCAGAGGGTAGGGTACAGCTGGTATTCTGGGCATGGTAGCACCGAGAGAACAGATAGCCTCACCCTTGACCCCTGCATCCTTCTGCCTTGCCTCTTAGAAAGCCCGTGTCCTCCGCTCAAAGTCCCTGTGCCATGATGAGATCGAAAACATCCTGGACAGTGACCATCGTGGGCTAATCGGAGATTACTCCAAGGTACCAGCACAGCATGGGGCCCTCAGGAGGCTTACCCTATTACTAATTGGGGACCCCTGCCCCTGGAGCTACTTCTTTTCCTCCTCTCTCCCCAGGGACTCTCTTTTCTTTGTCCTTTGTTATCTTTGCATCCTATGTTCCCATGCAGACTTCTCCCTCTGGCTCTTCTTGGTCTCCTGACTTTACCCAGATCTGCCTAGGCATCCATTGTACCTCAGCCTTGGAGAACATTTCCCACCTTATATCCATGTCGCCCCTCCTCCTGCCTCACTCCTGGACATGGTAGGCCTATGGGGCAGGAAGCAGAAAGTTCATGTTTTCTATTCCCTCCTTCACTTCCCCTTGGAAGGTTGTTCTCTGGTTATCAGCCCCAGGAGGTGCCTCTTGGTTGCTATGGGAACCAGAACTGAATTTGAAGGGCAAAGCAGGTGTGATCTCTGGACTTGGGAACAAAGCTCCCTTCCTTTTCAGGCTCCTGCTTTTACCAATTTTACTTTCTCGTTTCTTTTATCCCTTCCCTTCAGGCCTTCCTTCTACAGACTGTGGATGGCAAACACCAAGACCTCAAATATATCTCACCCGAAACGGTAAGCAGGGTTGAGTCATTTTCCAGGGGCCTTTTGGACTACTGTTGGCTGTGACCTCCTCTGGGGATGGGCTACATGTATGGACCAACAAAAGGGCAAGGCCAGTCCCTGGCTGCCAGCCTGACCTTCTGATGGCGCCACCTGCAGATGGTAGCCCTGTTGACCGGAAAATTCAGCAACATTGTGGAGAAGTTTGTGATTGTGGACTGCAGATATCCCTATGAATATGAAGGAGGGCACATCAAGGTGAGGTGGGACACTGGGCAAAGGCCTGAGGACCCCACGTGGCTCAGGCACCCTACTGCAAGGCTCAACCAGTAGAGGGCCCATGTGTGCCTTCTCATGGTAGGGAACTTGCCCAAGAAAGATGGGGTCACCTATCTGGGAACAGCAAGGGGAAGGGGTCTGCCTCCCAGGTGCAGGGCTGTGGCCTCACCCCTAGCATCTCTTGACAGACTGCTGTGAATTTACCTCTGGAACGGGATGCTGAGACCTTTCTGCTGCAGCACCCAATCATGCCCTGTAACCTGGACAAGAGAATCATCCTCATTTTCCACTGTGAATTCTCATCTGAGCGTGGGCCCCGCATGTGAGTCCCAGCTTTGTCTGCCCAGCCTGCTAGTGCCTGCCCTTGGCCTTTCCTGCCCAGGCTTGTAGGTGCTGGAGCTGTTGGAATGGCCAGAGGGGTGAGCCAAGCCTTTCAGCCTGTGTCTCTGGTCCTTTGCTAGTCTGTTTCAGGAGCCCTGAATATATCTCTTGAATTGTGTCCACTCATCACCTCTCTGCTTCCTCTTTCCTGGGCTAGGCCACAGATTTCTCTACTGAATATTGTGCAACTGCTCTCTGGAAATAGAGCTTACCACCTCTCTCCTGCCATCACCCCAGCCTCTTCTTTGCCCAATAAAGACCAGCAGACTTATCCTCTACTGGCTGATATTCCTGTGCTCAAAAACTTGTGTGTGGGCTGGGGCTGGGGCTTGAGCTCAGTGGCAGAGCACTTGCCTAGCATGTGTGAGGCACTGGGTTCAAGTCTTAGCACCACATAAAAATAAAATAAAGGTTACAAAAATTTAAAAACAAAACCTTCCGTGGCTTTCCCAAGGCCTTCAAAGGAACAATTTTTTCTTGAATATTTCCAAAGTGTAAAGATGAGGGAACAAGTCCTCTCATCTAGACCCCACCACATGGCCAGCTCCGATCCCCCCATCCCCCACTGTAATGTTCCAGGTGCCGATTTATCAGGGAACGAGACCGTGCAGCCAATGACTACCCCAGCCTGTACTACCCAGAGATGTATATCCTCAAAGGCGGCTACAAGGAATTTTTCCCACAGCACCCGGTACATGAATGGGGGTGGCTACATCCTCTGGGTGACAGACTGCAGGGGAAAGGCTTGGCCAGGTCATAGTCCTAAGAGAAGGAGAAGGAAGGGCTGGCTTCCCCTTTCCTCCAAATTGACAGACCCCTTCCATCCTGCCCTAGAACTTCTGTGAACCCCAGAACTACCGGCCCATGAATCACGAGGCCTTCAAGGAGGAGCTGAGGACCTTCCGCCTGAAGACACGCAGCTGGGCTGGGGAGCGAAGCCGGAGGGAGCTCTGTAGCCGGCTGCAAGATCAGTGAGAAACTGGTGCCAGTCCTGCCACCATCCTGGCCCTGTGAGGCCCTGGTGCCTATTGTACCATGGGCCTTCTAGAGGCTTCAGGTGCTATCCAGGGGAAAGACAGCATGGGTGTCCTGTCTGTCTGCCCCTGTCCCTGATTTCCCTTGTCTCACTCCAGTCATTTTCCATACCCTGGTGATAACACCACCCCGGGAAGACCCCAGCCTGGTGGGTTAAAACCAGGTCAGAGGAAATATTTTGTGTTCAGCAGGAACCTTTTTGCTTTTCTTCCTTCCTATTTGGGTCAACTCTTTTGTCTTCCTGGTCCAGAAAAGTCCCTTTATGTATGTGTCAGCTGAGGCTGTTGGGAGAGCCTTGCCCCTAAGGACGAGGATGGGCCAGGGCTGCCCCTGCCTCTGCAAGAATCATGGGTGTGTCTGCACGTTGCCCCTTTCTTTTTCCTGTCCCTCTGTCCAAGCACCTCCAGTGTAAACATAAGCTCTTACTCTTTCCTATTGCAGTATTACCTGCGTGCTTGATTTGTTTGTCTAACTTTTACCTGTCCCAGGACACAATCACTGGCTGTGTAGTCTCCCCCTGTCCAGTTGGGGTTAGAGATTCAAACAGCAGTTACCCCCTGGTCCTGGCTTTTGTTGCCCCAGAAAGGGATGTTATTATCTTTGGAAGTCCCTGAGGAAGGGGCTAAGGCCTGAATCAGGAGCCTACTGGAGGCCCCAATGCTGTGAATCCTAGGGCCTGACTGGTCAGAACTTGCTGCTGTCCTGTCATGGATGGATGGATGGATGGATGGATGGACTGTGGGCGGGTGGATGGCCATGAATGCATGGTGCCTTGCACACACATGTGCATATAAATTGAGTGGAAGCATTTTGGTGAACATGCTAGCCTGTGGCAGGAATGTATATGTGAACAAAATGTCTTTACAATTCATTTGGAAATATTCAAGAAAAAATTGTTCAAGAAAAAATGTGGAAGCAGCTAAACCAAGGACTGAGCAACCTCTGGATTCTGTATCTCAAAGTGGGGGAAGGGTTGTGCTTGAAGGCCCCATGAGACATCTGTTAAGGCCTTGGTTCAATAAAGCACTGAGCAAGTTAAGAAAGCAGCACTGTGATCTCTGGAGCCCTTGACAAAACCAAAGCTGACCACAGTGGTGGGACTGGGGCAGGGAGCAGGCCAGCAGAGGCTGGAAGGCTTTCTAGTAAGGTATCTCAAGTTCCCTTTCCGTCTTCTCTTGAAGTCTTCGATTTCTTGTATCAAAGACACTCCAGCCAGGACTTTCCCCTTTCCCCTCATCTGACTACCCAAGCATTTCCGAGCTTACCTTCCCTAAACCCTACACCCAATGGTAAGAGTAAGTGACCCCAGCATGCCTCAAGAACTGTCAATGGGGGCTGGGGATGTGGCTCAAGCCGTAGTGCGCTTGCCTGGCATGCGTGCGGCCTGGGTTCGATCCTCAGCACCACATACCAACAAAGATGTTGTGTCCGCCGAGAACTAAAATAAATAAATTCTCTCTCTCTCTCTCTCTCTCTCTCTCCCCCCTTTCCTCTCTTAAAAAAAAAAAAAAAAAAACTGTCAATGGGATGGGCTGGAGTTGTGGCTCAGTGGTAGAGCACTTGCCTAGCATGTGTGAGGTACTGGGTTCAATCCTCAGCGCCACATTAAAAAAATTGGATGAAATAAAGGTATTGTGTCCATCTACAACTAAATAAAAATTAAAAAAATCATTATCAATGGGAGCCAGGTGCAATGGGGCATGCCTGTAATCCCATCGACTTAGAAGGCTAAGGCAGGAGGATCATAAGTTCAAAGCCAGCCTCCGCAGTTTAGTGAGGTCTTAAGCAATTCAGTGAAATCCTGTCTAAAAATAAAAATGGCTGGGATGTGGTTCAGTGGTTAAACACCCCTTGGTTCAATCCCTGGTATCAACAAAAAAATTGTCCATGGGGCTGGGTGTGGTGGTACACACCTGAAATCCTGGCCACAGCAGAGGCAGGAGGATCACATGTTTAAGAGCAGCTTCAGCAATTTAGTGAGGCCCTTTCTCAAAAAGGGCTGGGGATGTAGCTCTGGTAAAGCACCCCTAAATTCAATTCCCAGTAAGGAGGAAATAAAAAAAGAAATCGTCAGCAGGACCAGGTACAGTGACATACACCTGTAATCCCAGTGACTTCAGAGGTGGAGGTAGGATTGCCAAACTCGAGGCCAATCTAGGCAACTAAGTGAGACCCTGTCTCAAAATGAAAAGCTGAGAGCTCTGGGCATCGTCATACTGAGACTTGCCTGCTCCACCCTCCCCCCTGGTTTCATAGGAAGGCAGCTGGACGCAGGCCGCAGGTCGCATAGCAGATAAGCAGAGCAGGCATTCCAGCCTGCCCAGGATTCTCACCCTTCACCTCTCACCTTGGTCCTAGCAGCCAATGGGGCTGGAGGGTTGACCTGACCTGTGTCACCTGTGAATGTCCTCCTGCATTATCCAGATCAGGATACCTGAACAGAAAGGAGCATGGACCCAATATCTACAGCCCCCAGGCCTGTGCCAGGTGCTGATGTCCGTGGCCACTTCTGTCCCCCTGAGCCACCATCAGAGTCATAGCGGCAGTCATGAGACACTTAGTAAGATGCAAACTTTAGACTTATAGCCTCTTGAGCCTCCCTGGAGGACATTTAGCTCATTTTGCCAGAGAGGTGGGAGGTGGCCTCAGAGAGACACTTAGTCAAGTCAGGAGAAAAAGTCCCCCAAGAGAAGCCCAAAGTGGGTTCTGGCATCCACCTTGAGGGAGGCAGGGACCTGGATCTGGGCAAAGGGCGCTGTGGGTTTGCCTCTTGGCTTTTGACTCAGGCCAGGACCTGCTTCCTATGGAAACGTCAGGACACCAGGAAGAGTGCCCCATCTCCCTTCCCCCAGCAGGGAAGCTTTAACTTTCTTCCTGGATGCTCTTAAAGAGAAACAGATCAGGCAGGGAGGCTGTTTAAAATCCTGGGCTGCCAGCCAGTTTTGAAGGTTGTTTTGCTGGGGCCAGGGCGGGGCAGGAATTCCAGCCTGCCAGGAGCCCAGGAGCAGCCACGTGCTGTGCATTCACATGGTTAAAGAGCTGTGTGGAGTTGGGCACTAGCACAGGGAGCTGGGCAGTGCTGGCCCAGACAAGGCAGCAGGCACCAGTCTGGTCTAGGGGGGGTTGGCATGGGGGAAAGAATTTCCATCTGATTCATGGTCTGAGTTGCACACTCAGTCACTTTTTTTGCAATCACAATGTTTAAGGACACTTTTTTTTTTTAAAGGAAGAATATCCAGCATTTCCTCAAAATCACACATCATCAGCATAGACTCTGGACCTGAAGAACCAACCACCACGTGGGGTAAGGTTATTTCTAGCATTTTAGGAGGTCCCTCATGTTCTTCCCATGCATGACTCCCACTCCATAGGTAATTCCTATTGTGACCTCTATCATGGTAGTTTGGTTTAATGAAATCATAGAGTTAGTACTCTTCTGATTTTTTTTCATTTGGCCTAATGATTTTGATGTTCGTCATGTTCTCATTTAGTGAGAATTTGTTGCTAAGTAGTTCATGATATGGATATGTATCCTTTAATTGGATTAATTCATTCTACTCTTTTTTCTTTTGTATTTATTTATTTATGGGGCTGGGGATCCAACCCAGGGTTTCACACATGCTGGATAAGTGCTCTACCAACTGAACTATATCCCAAGACCTCTTCTGTTTTGAAATGTTTTTTTAAAAAATTAAAGTATAGCTTGATGTAGTGGCATGTACCTGTAGTCCAAGCTACTCAGGAGGCTGAGGCGGAAGGATTGCTTGAGCCCAGTGTTTCAAGGCTGGCCTGGGCAACATAGACATATCTCAAAGAAAAAAAGCAAATACAAAAAAAAAAAAAAAAAAAAAAAAAAGGAGGAGGAGGAGGAGAAAGAGAATAGGGAGGAGGAGAAGGAGGAGGAAACACACATACACACACACACACACACACACACACACACACACACACTCCCTGTCATTTGCCATGTGATGCCCAGCACTGCCTCAGGACTTTGCTAATAAGAAGACTATCACCAGATGTGGCCACTGACCTTGGACCAGAACCATGAATAAAATAAAAAAAAAAAAAAAAGAAAAAAAGTTAGCTGGGCACAGTGGCACACTTCATAATCAGTAATCACAGTGATTTGGGAGGCTGAGGCAGGACAATGGGCAGTTTGAGGCTACCCTTGGCAATTTAGGGAGACTTTGTTACAAAATGAAAAATAAAAAGAGTTGAAATGTAGCTCAGAGGTAGAGAACATCTAGGTTCAATTCCCAGTACTGGGGAAAAAAAGTGATTAATATGTAGTAAAATTCACCCTTTTGAGCATATAGTTCTGTGAGATTTGTTTTTGTATTTTTGTTTGTTTGGTAGTGGGGATTAAACCCAGAGGTGATTTACCACTGAGCTACATCTGCAGTCCTTTTTATTTGATTTTGAAACAAGATTTTGCTAAATTGCTTAGGGCCTTGCTAAATTGCTGAGGCTGGCCTCAAACTTGTGATCCTCTTGCCTCAGCCTCCTGAGTCACAGGGATTACAGGTGTGTGCCACTGTGCATACAGTTCTGTATTCACTACCACAATCAGGACATGCAGAACACAGTGGGGCACTCCTGTAATCCCAGCAATTTGGGTGGCTGAGGCAGAAGGATCCTTGGCAACTAAGTGAGGATCCTTGTCTCAAAACTAAAAATAAAAAGGACTGCAAATGTAGCTCAGGGGTAAAGCACTGGTAGAATGCCAGTCCTTACACCAACTCACCTTCCCACCAACAATGTCTAAGAGTCTTGTTCCACATTCTTGTCAAAATTGGCAAATTGTAGCTGGGCACAGTGGTACATGCCTATAATCCCAGCGACCTGGGAGGCTGAGGTAGGATGATCACAAGTTCAAAGCCAGCCTCAGCAACTTAGTAAGGCTCTAAGCAACTTAGCAAGACCCTGTTTCAAAATAAAAAATTAAAATGGGCTGGGAATGTGGCTCAGTGGTTAAATGTTCCTGGTTTCAATCCCTGGTACCAAAATTTTTTAAAAACAAATTTTAAAAAGAACGAAAAATTTAAAAAATTGGCAAATTATAATTTCTATCTCTTAACAGAGAATGTGAATTCTGTATATAGCAAATAACTCTGGCAAATGTTGAGTGCTGAACCCATATACTATCATGTGGCCTCGCAGGTGTTTGAGTGATGCAGATTCAGTCTTTTTCTGACTCCTATATTGAAAAATGAGACAATATTTGCCTTAGTCTTGATTTTTTTTTTTTTTTTGGAAGATACTGAGGATGGAATCCAAGGGTACTCTATCTCTGAGTGACATTCCAAGCCCCCTTTTTATTTTTTTAAGACAGGGTCTCACTAAATTTCTGAAGTTAGCCACAAATTTGCAATCCTCCTGCCTCAGCCTCTCTAGTAACTGGGATTACAGGCCTATGCCACCATGATTTGCTTTGATTTTTTTCTGTCAATTCAGATTCTTTAAACATCAGTGATTTAAGCCAAACATGGTAGTACATGCCTGGAATCCCAGGTGCTCAGGAGGCTGAGGCAGGAGGATGGTGGGTTCAAAGCCAGCCTCAGCAAAAGTGAGGCACCAAGCAACTCCATGAGTCCCTGTCTCTAAATAAAATATAAAATAGGGCTGGGGATGTAGCTCAGGGGTTGAGTACCCCTGAGCTCAATCCCTAGTACCAAAAAACAAAAGCAAAGACAAACAAACAAAAACACCCAAATCAGTGACTTAACCAGGTGTGGTGGCACATGCCTATAATCCCAGCAACTTGGAAGGCTGAGAGGATCACAAGTTCAAAGCCAGCCTCAGCCATTTAGCAAGGCCCTAAGCAATTTAGTGAGATCCTGTAGCTAAATAAAATTTTAAAAGGGCTGGGGATGTGGCTCAGTATGTTTTTTTTTTTTTTATTTTTTTTTCCAACAAAAAGGAGAAAAAAAATCAGTGACTCTCTATAGAGTTAATTAGCTCTGTGTTAACTGGCTTGAGTCCTCTGTTGACAACAGCCCATGACAATCTAGAAAGCATGATTTCTATAAGGTCTTCATCCCTGATCCCTGAAATTGAACAGAAGGACATCCTTCTTTCCACAGGCAATAAAGCTGTTGGTGTGGTGCAAAAAGAAGTTTAGATGGGAAGGTCCATAGACACGTAGAATCTGGAATTAATCAGGAAAGGACAATTGAGTAATGATGGAGAAGTGGCTGCTTTGCAGCTGTCAAAGTCATGCCTGGAGAGAATGTTGGATGATGTGAGAGTATTCACAATGTAGTGCTCAAAGAAGACAGTTGATTATGGGACAGAAGGTAAGAAGCATCCCCACCCTCCCCACACAGGAGTCTGTGTGGCTGCCAAGGAGTGTAGGGAGGGTGGCCCCAGCCCCACCCCACCCGCATTGGTATGTACCCCCCAAGGGGGGTGACCACAGCTGCCAGGCTCTGAGTCAGTGGGGCCTGGGGCAGCGGGGAAGGAAAGGGGCCTCACGTGGCTGGGCCCACACTGCCTCGTGGAGCCTCTGGCTTTCAGCCCTGCAGGAAGCGTGGCTGTTTGAAAGGACGAATCACACATAGCCTAGTCCTCCTGGGGCCCAGCCAAGGCCACTTCCCTGAAAGGAGGGATGCATGGGGGAGGAGGGGTGTTCCTGTGTTGAAAATGGGAGTACCAGGAAAGAAGGCCATCCAATCCAATCCTGGAGTAGAAGGCAGCTCCCAGGGTTGAGTTGTAGAGAATTAGCCGAGTTGGGGTTGGGGAAGGGTTAATGACCTTACAGAGATCTGTGGGAAGAGGGACTGAGTCAGATCTTGTGGTAACCATGACCGGATATGGGAGAAGGAGACACACAAGGGAAGTGCAAGGGGCAGGCTGAAATCTATTGATATATACACGTCCCACGATGCTACGTGCAATATCAGGAAAGTTACTTAATCTCACTGGGCCCCTACTTCCTCATCTGTAAAATGGGGATAATAAAGACTGTATTTCAAAGGGTTGCAAACTGGATCTAATGGTTTGATGTAAGTAAAGCACTCAGAACAGGGCCTGCCTACAAGTGCCACAGGAGAGTCTGCTACAGCTGTTACTACACACGAAGGGACAGTGTAGAAAGTAAAAGGAGATCGGGATGGTTAAAAGGAACAGCCTAATTAATTTAATTAAAGGGGCTGTTGTGGAGGGTCCCTTCCCTTCCTGCACATGAACAGGTCCCTGGGTATGGGTTATAGGAGAAAGCCCACCTACAGTGTGCAGAAGCAGGCAGCGTGGGCTCCAGTCTGGGTAGAAGCTATGGATGGATGTTTGGGGGAGACAGAGGATGGGAAAACTCGTGAGAGACCTGTAGGAGGCTCTTAGCATAGGGTGATGCCAACTCTGAGATGGCTCAGGGAGGTGGAGTAGAGGGAGGCACAAGTCTTGTCTGACTTTTGGGCAGCCAAAATCCACCCAATATTCAGCCTGTCTTGATTCTCAAAAAAGCACATCCCCTCCTCATCTTAGTTTCTCATAGATTCTGCCTTGCTCTTTGAGAAATGCTAGTCACCTTTAACATGGAGTCAGTCAAAAAGTCTACTGCCTGGCCAGGCACGATAGCGCACACTTGTAGTCCCAGTGGCTCGGGAGGCTGAGACAGGATGGCAAGTTCAAAGCCAGCTTCAGCAACAGCAAGGCACTAAGCAACTCAATGAAACCCTGTCTCTAAATAAAATAGAAAATAGGGCTGGGGATGTGGCTCAGTGGCCAAGTGCCAGGGTGCAACTCCCAGTACCAGAAAAAAAAAAAAAAGAAAGAAAAAGAACTAACAGGGCTGCCAGGTGGGGGTGCACACCTGTAATTGCAGCAACTCGGGAAGCCAAGGCAGGAGGATCACAAATTCAAAACTAGTCCCACCAACTTGGCAAAGCCCCTAGGCAACTTAGTAAGATCCTGTCTCAAGATAAAAAATAAAAAGGGCTAGGGATGTGGCTCAGTGATTAAGCACCCTTGGGTTCAATCCCCAATACCAAAACAAACCAAAAAATCAAAATAAAAGATAAAAAAGGGTGGGAGATGTAACTCAGTGGTACAAGTACCCCTGGGTTCAATTCTCAATACTAGGAAAAAAAAAGGAGGGAGTAGAAATGAGCCAACTGGGGGCTGGGGATGTGGCTCAAGCGGTAGCGCGCTCGAGTGGCATGCGTGTGGCCTGGGTTCGATCCTCAGCACCACATACAAACAAAGATGTTGTGTCCGCCAAAAACTAAAAAAAAATAAATATTAAAAAGTTCTCTCTCTCTCTCTCTCTCTTTAAAAAAAAAGAAAAAGAAAAAAAAAGAAAGAAAGAAATGAGCCTACTGGACCTGGAAGTTGGTTCTGATGTCTGGGAAAGGCAGCAGAGATTATCAAGCCTGACTGTCTATCAGCTAATCAGGACCCAGCTTGAGTAGATGAAGAGTAGAATTCATTTTCCCAATTGAGTCAATTCAGTCCCTGCATAGGTATCCTAGCAGCTCAGTAGTGGATGCCAAGTATGGTTCAAATAGGAAAGCCCCAGGCCACCTGCAGGTCTCACCCGTGGGTGTAGGGCAGTGGAGTGTGGGAATAAAGGGGTTGGGGAAGGGCGGGGCTTGAGGCAATTCCCCAACTCAGAGAACCACTGAGAGAGCAGGGCTAGGTAAGGGGGCATCTAAGTTGTGAGTGCCTCTGCTCACTGTCAAGAGAGGGAAGGGCCCCAGACGGGTTGTTTCCTTCAAGCTCCTCTTGATTTTCAGCATGCTTTATTAAATTGTACTTTTGTTCCTTCTCACCTTCTCTGTCTCTGTCACATACATACCTGATCCTGTATACTGGCTTTGCCTCAGATTCTAGGCTAACCACTCTAAAAGGAACCTGTAGCCCACTGCTACAACCCTCAGTCTCCACTGTGTTGTCCTCAGGACGGGTCTTGTAACCCCAGGACTCCCAGCCTGTATCCTGCCCCTGTCCCGTGCTTCTGAGCTGCTACCAGACCCAGAAAAGCCCACCTGTCTTTCCAATGCTAATCAATGCCCTTATCTGCCCCTGGATTAAGGGTTGTCAACATGTACTGATCTATTGAGTACCCATTAAGACCAGTGGCTTCATTACATAAATATGTGTGCTCAGCAAGAAGACTGTGGCACCTCTGGGGCCCATGTTCCTTCCTCCCTTACTATCCTCAGCATAGTGGGTTTTTTATGTTATTTTATTTTTTATTACTGGTGATTGAACTTAGGGGCACTAGACCACTTAGACACATCTCCAGCCCTATTTGTGTATTTTATTTAGAGACAGGGACTCACTGAGTTGCTTAGTGCCTCACCATTGCTGAGGCTGGCTTTGAACTCACAATCCTCCTGTCTCAGCCTCCTAAACCACTGGGATTACAGGTGTGTGCCACCATGCCCTGCAGCACAGTGTTTTTGACTTCAGGGGCCACAAGTTGACTGTGTGCTACAAAAGGTCAAGGAATGGTATCATATGAACTGGGTGTGATAGTGCATGCATATAATTCCAGGTACTCAGGAAGATGAGGCAGGAAGATCGAAAGTTCAAGGTCATCCTTATCAATTTAGCAAGATTCTGCAACTTATCAAGACCCGGTTTCCAAAAAATAATAAATTTAAATAAATAAAAATAAGGCTGAGGATGCAGTTCAGTCAGTGGTAGACAGTCCCTGGTTCAATCCCTCATACCACCATATAAAAACCCCCCAAACAAAACAAACAACCCACCCCACACAAAACTATATTCCTTATCTGGAAAATTCTGGGAGGCATTTCTGACTGACCTCTGGTCCACTTTGGGTTTGCTCTGACCTACTCCTCTTGTCCAAAATGCCCTTCCTGCCAGGTGCAGCTTCTGAACTCCTTCCTACCTCTTCAGAAAGCCCAGTTCAGATGTTACCTTTGAGTAATATTCCCAGACTGATCCTCCAGGCTTCTTCCCATTCTTGAGCCTCTTGGACCTCTCTGCCTCTGTTTTATCTGTTCCACCTGTCTGCCCAGAGCCTGCCCTGGAAACTCTTGAGTACCCAGATGATATTATACCCAGCAGAAAGAGCAAACGAGCACATGAATGAATAAAATGTATGTCTTCCTTTTATTTCAGACCATGACTATCCTTTGCAATCTTGGTCAAATTCTTCCTCTCTTCTGCAGGCTGGCTGCTGTGGGAAGCAGAGTTCATGCCTTAAAATAAATGCTTTCCACTGGGCACTCTGCTGTGTGATGGGGGCCACATCAAGGAGCCATTTAGTCATCTGCTAAATGAGAGGCTATACTTAAAAGTTTCTTTTCATTGTGCTGGAGATGCACTTCAGTGATAGTGCTCTTGCCCAGCATGCTCTATCCCCAATACATGGAAAAAATAAATTCGTATTTTAAATCTCCATTATTCCTAACTCAAGCCTGCATTCTTCTAGTGCAGAGGAAGGAGTCTATCAGACTTCAAAGAAGATATTTTAGTGAAATTGTCACCATCTATGAGTCATATAAAAATGAGGACTGTATGAGGGAAGTGGACTTGCATCCCTAAACTGGCTGAAATTTTCATTTTTACTGAAGTTTCTGTTGAATTAAATATATGGGAAAGTGTTCATATCTTAAGTGTCCAATTTGGTTAATATTTGCAAGGTGAATGTGCCAATATAATCATCACCCAGATTGAGGCACAGAATGTGACTGTCTCCCACAGCTCCCTCAAGTCCCTCCAGTCATTATCTCTCAAGGATAACTGCCATTCCGACTCATAACTGTGCAGAACAATTTGCTTAGATTTGTACACTTTTTTCCCTTTATCTTTTTTCTTTTGTGTGTGTTGCTGGTGATTAAACCCAAGGGCATTCTACCACTGAGTTACATCCCAGCCACCCACTTTTTTTTTTTTTTTTTTTTTTTTTTTGCTTTGAGACAGCGTCTTGCTAAGTTGCTGAGGCTAGCCTCTATCTTGCCATCCTTCTGCCTCGGTCTCCCAAAGTGCTGGGATTAGAGTTGTATACCACCATGCCTGGCCAATTTACACCCTTTCTGCTAAAGAAATCACATGGGGTCTACTTTTTTTTTTTAATACCAGTAATTGAACCCAGGGCCCTTTACCATGGATGGAGTCATATCCCCAGTCCTTTTTATTTATTTATTTATTTTAAGACAAGAGTCTTGTTAAGTTGCTAAGGGCCTTGCTAAATTGCTAAGGCTGGCCTCAAACTTGTGATCCTCCTGCGTCAGCCTTCCAAGCTGCTGGGATTACAGGCATGCAGCATGGCACCTGGCTTGTGTCTACATTTTTGTGACTAGTTTTTTTTTTTCACTCAACATTATGTCTGTGAGGTTATCCATATGTATATCAGTAGTTTTATTTCATTGTCATATAGTATTCTACCAAACAAGAATACACATGTATTTATTCATTTCATAACTGACAAGTATTTGGATAGTTTCCAGCTTGAAACAATTAAGAATAAAGCTACTGAGAATACTTCACATGTCTTTTGGTGACTAATGACTCCCAGTTCACCCAGGTATGTATCAAGAGTAGAACTGCTAGATCACAAAGCAGTGTGGTTGGCTGAGTAAGTATTGCTGGCTGGGTAGATATTTCCATGGTGCCCAAGTGTGTCCTGAAGTGTGTCCTGGATATAGAAGAGGCCAGCGGCCAAGGAGAAGGGCTCTCCTATAAGCAGCCCTCAGCAAAACCATCAGGTGAGACTTCCCTCTCTGCTGCTTTCCACCCCCACGGCCACTCCCCAGCAGGCGGAGGAAACCCTCCATGATATCACTCCTCTGGGTTCTCCACAGTCCTCCAGAATAGTGGTTCAGGCCAGCCTGTCTCCTCCATGAACCCTATACAAGGTCAGTCCTGTAGTGATCTGCAACTTGGTGTAGACTCACTGCCTAAGGAGTAGACAGAAGTCAGAAACCTGTGTTCCAGATGCTAGGTGGGCCCCCAAATAAAGCCCTCTGCCAGTTCATTGCTGTAATCAGCTGGCAAACATGAGGCCTGACTGAGAGTGATAAGAACTGAGGACCAGGAATTCAGCCAACATCACTCCACATCACTCACCAGCTCAGTGGCTGAGGCCCCGCACTATCTTTGGGCCTATCCCTCCACCTACAAATTCATTTAAGTATTATACCTGTGGTCAAAATGCTCACATACCTTAGCCAGCACCGCTCCCCAGGGTCCTAGGCCAAAAGGCCCAGAGTGTACTTTCTCAGGGGATTTTGACTCCAGGACCCCTGCTTGGGCCACTGTGCCCTATCCTCATTTCTTTTTTCTTTCTTTTTTTCTTTTTTTTTTTTTTTTTTGGTACCAGGGATTGAACTTGGGGGCACTCAACCATTGAGCCACCTCCCCAGCCCTATTTTGTATTTTATTTAGAGATAGGGTCTCACTGAGTTGCTTAGCACTTAGCAGTTTCTGAGGCTGGCTTTGAACTAGAGATCCTCCTGCCTCAGCCTCCAAAGCTGCTAGGATTATAGGGGTCTGCTACTGCACCTGGCCCTTCATTTCTTATCACAGGAAGGGTGTTCAGGTCCCTTCAGTCCTGCCTTGTGCCTTCTCCTGGAAAGTGAAGATGGAAGCCACAACCCACCCCATGGGAGCAGGTGTACACTACTGCTGCTGGGAGACCTTCATAATGGTTCAAGAGGCCAATGGGCAGTCTGAGAAGGAAGCCTTCCCCAAAGTTTGGGTCTGAGTATATTTGGAAGGGGGAGGGGAGGTGATTCCAGACTAAGGGAATCTACAGCCAGTATAGAGAGGCTCTGCAGCATAGAACACTGGGACATACCTGGGGAGGCTCAAGCCGTTCACTTGCCAAGAAGTGAAGGAGTATACACCTTTGGTTGCGGGGAACAGTGCAGGGCAGACCCCAAACATTTCTGGGCCATGTCTCCAGGTTGAGGTCTTTACAAGGCTCTGGAGGCTGGCACCTGACAGTGCCCATTTCAAGTTTAATGTATAAATCTCTTCATGATGGCCTCCTTCCAAGGAGTCAAGCAGGGATCCTGCTGGAGGTGGGACATGAAAAGAAAAAAAAATGGTCAGCCCTACTAAGCGCTGGCCCCTGCTGTTATTATATTATGGGATTTCACTGGGGCTCAGCGGAAGTTGATCTGCCAGGAACACGCAACTGTGACAGGACTGGGATCAAAGTTCAAATCTTTCTATGCCAAACTCAGCCCCAGTCTTAGCCGGCTGAGGGAACCCTATATATAGGCAAAATTGCCTATATATACCTATTTCCCTGCAAATTCATAATTTTTCAGGGCCTTTGATCCTCACACAATGGTCAGTCTAGGAAGTAAACCAGCCACCTCGAGGCCCTGAGGCGTAGCCACGAGCCGCACTAGGTTGGCAGGCAGCCAGGGAGCCTGCACTCCGCGCTCGGGCTACTCTCGGCCTCCTGGGAAAGCACGCGCACTGGTGGCCGTCGCGGCGACGCGCCCCCTCGCGGCCGCCCGGGTCGGTGGCCAGGGGCGGGGCTAGGTCAGGGCTTCCAGCCTGGCAGCACATACCCGCACGGCTTCCACGGAGAACTCAGATCCCCGTGTGGAGAACAATGAAGCCCGCTTGCGCCCCGGGCCTCAGTGTCGGAAAGTACCTGGAACCCAAAGCAACGCACGCTACGCAAGGGCCCCGCCTACTCCGACCCGCGGCGCTCTTGCTCGTGCCTGCCGCCGGCGTGCGCAGGCGCCCACGAATCGTGAGGCCGCCATTGCTTGCCCACTGCCGTGTTGGGCTCCCATTTCGAAGTCCGCCGCCCGGAGGGAAGGCTGAATGCTACGCCTCGATAACAGCGTCCTAGTGCTGTAGGTGCAGCACGTTCAGAACTGAAAACCCTCTCAACGCCAGGCTGATCGGAATAAGAAACTACAATTCCCAAAGTGCATTGCACCGCAGGGTTGCGGGAAGTAGTGACGTAAGGCTCCTCGGCCGCTACCATTATTCTGGTGGGGGGCTGGGGGACGCGGGCTGATGACGCGCTCTGGTTGCCTCTGGCGGGTCACCGGAGGTCAGCGCTAGGGAATAAGGGTTCGGGTCTCCAAGTGCCTTCGGGATATATACAATTCCAGCCCTCAGGCCTTTCAACCCTCAGGCCAGCCACTGAACTAAGGAGTTATTATTATTATTATTATTATTATTATTATTATTATTATTATTTTGAAATAATCAACTCCCGTATACTTTTGTTTGTTTGTTTTGGTACTGGGGATTTAACCCAGCGGCGCTCTACCACTGAGTTACAGCCCCAGCCCTTTTTATTTTTTATTTTGATAGGGTTCCCCTAAATTGCTGAGGTTGGCCTTGACTTTGTGATCCTCTTGTCTCAGCCTCCTGAGTTGCTGGGATTATAGGTGTGTGCCACCTCACACAGTTTCCCGTATATTCATTGATAAGACTAGCCAGTCTTCACATCTTTTATCCCCTTTATCATTTCTTCTTTTCTCCGTATACCTATTCTGCCACACACACACCCCTCCTGGTTTGATTTAGCTGCATTTGGTGCCTCTTTACCTCTGTACTTAAAGGTATGTCTCTATGTATTTTTTTTTTTTTCCTGAAAACAGGGACATATTCCTACATTCAAAACCAGGTAACATTGACCAAGACCATCTTCTAACCCATAGTCCGTATTTAAATGTTTCCAGTTGTCCTAGTAATTCCCTATGTGGAAATTGTCTTTTTCCTGGCCTAGGATCCAGTTCAGGAGCCCATGTTGCATTTAGCTGTCAGGTTTCTTTAGTTTTCTTCAGTCTAGAGTGGCTCCTCAGGTTTTCCTGGACTCTTGAGACCTTGACTTTTTTGGAGATTCTTGGCCAGTTGTTTTGAAGAACTAGGTTTAGGGTGTCTGTGATTTCTTCACCACTAGATGCTCTGACTCGGCATCACAGAGGCTGGAGTGGGTGTTGGCTGGGTGAGGGGGGTTCAGTGTCCAGCCACATTGGCCTCTGGACCCACCCCAGATGCTGCTGGGCCACACCCACAGGTGCTTCCCAAGCTGGGGTTTCACTCTCACCCAGGTCTTTGGCTTTTCTGTAGCACCCACCACAGAGCCATGGTCCACGCCTTCCTCATCCACACCTTGAGGGCCCCAAATGTGGAGGACACAGGCCTTTGTCGAGTGCTGTACTCCTGTGTCTTTGGTGCTGAGAAGTCAACTGATGATCCTCGACCACATGGTGCAGAGAGGGATAGGCTTCTCCGCAAGGAGCAGATTTTGGCGGTAGCCAGGTAACCACAGTCCAACTCCAGGCTTCACTGAGCACGCGGCTGATTGTGATAGGCGCTCTGGGGGCATGCAGCAACACAGGAGGACTAAGAAGCAGGGAGGATATCTTGGAGTGGTTTTTCCCAGAGTCTTCCACAGGTGTTAATAGTGTTAATATGAAAGAGGGTTGAAGAGGGCTGGGGATTGTAGCTCAGCCATAGAGCATTTGCCTGGCATGCTCAAAGCCCTGACTTCAAACCTCATCACTGCAAGAAAAGTTTAAGGAAATAATGTTAATGGTTTTGTAATCATTATTATAGTGAGCACTTATCGAGTCTGTATGTGCTAAGCATTTATGTTTTGAGCATTTCACATTTATTATTAATTCATTTAATTGTCATAATAGTTTTTTGAGGTAGCTACAGTTATCCCCACCTTACATACAATGTGCAATGAGGTGCACAGTGTTTAAGGAACTTAACTTGCCAGGATTATACAGCTAGAAAGTGACACAGCTGAGATTGGAGTGTAGGCAAGCAGACCACAGTGCAGATTCAACATACTTTGTAGTGCAGGACTTCTCAGGGCCTTTATTGTGCTGTAGGCTTTCTGTATCTCTAAGAAAGAAAGAATATGTATACCCCAGCCATCTTTATACTAAGGTCCTCCCGAATGTTTGGATTCAGAGCACAATTTGGAAAACATTGTTCCAAAGAGGCTATCCTTGAACCTTCCCATCCCAGACTTAGTTACCAGAGTTTTTCCCCTCTGCATTCTGGGTAGGAAATTGCTACTCTGGGCAACTTTTACTGATTCCTGCCCGCCTCTTGTTCTCGACTTCCCCTCCCTCCCTGTAGCATAGAAAACCAAACAGATATCTTCACTATTTTATTATTTTGGTGCTGGGGATTGAACTCAGGGCCTTGCACATGTTAAGCACATACTTTGCCACTTAGATATACCCCAGCCCCAACAAATGCTTTAAAACCAGGCTGTGCATGACTCAAATTAGAAGGCAATTTAGGAAGGATCACAGGGAGTTTTCAATGGAAAGATGGGAAACTTTATTTTTACTTGGAGAAGGTTGCAGGGTGGGATGAAGGTAGAGAGGTTGGGTAGCCCAGGTTGGGCAATGGCACTTATTTTCCTTAGCAAGGCTTCTATGAAGCAGGTGGGACAGCCTCTTCTTCCCCTGGGGCCCTTTTTTAGCTGAAAAAGCTGTTTTTAGAACCTGCCTTCTCTTGGCCACATGTAGTAAAGTGGTCTAGGGCCCAGAGGCCAGGCCTGGATTCCAAGATGAGGTCATACTTCCTTGCTCTGTGGCACTGGAGAGGTCACTTAGTCTCTCTGAACCTCAGTTTCCTCACTTGAGATATGGGCGTAATGGTAGCTCCCAGAGTAGTCATGAGGATGACAGAAGTTGGGCCTCACCAGATCTGTCACTTCTTCCCAGGCAAGTGGAGTCAATGTGCCAGCTGCAGCAGCAGGCATCTGGCCGACCCCCAACGGACCTGCAGTCTCCATCCTCAGACGAGCCTGTGCCCCTGCAGGAGGCTCCACGAGGTGCTTTCCGCCTGGCAGCAGGAGACCCTTTCCAGGAGCCGAGAACTGTGGTGTGGTTGGGAATGCTCTCATTGGGCTTTGCCCTGGTGCTGGATGCCCATGAGAACCTGCTGCTGGCCGAGAGTACCATCCGGCTTCTGGCCCGCCTGCTCCTGGACCACCTCCGCCTGCTGACCCCTGGCTCCAGCCTCCTGCTGCGAGCTGACCGCATTGAAGGCATCCTTACCCGCTTTCTGCCCCATGGTCAGCTGCTTTTCCTCAATGACCACTTTGTCCAGGGTCTGGAGAAGGAATTCAGTGCTGCCTGGCCCCGCTGACCCCTCACTGGAATGGGGCTCACTGAGGGGACAGGGAAGGAATATAGAGATTCTACACACAGGGCTGGGGATGTGGCTCAAGCAGTAGCGCGCTCGCCTGGCATGCATGCGGCCCGGGTTCGATCCTCAGCACCACATACAAACAAAGATGTTGTGTCAGCCGAAAACTAAAAATAAATATTAAAAAAAAAATTCTCTCTCTCTCCCCCTCTCTCTCTCTCACTCGCTCTTAAAAAAAAAAAAAAAAAGAGAGAGAGATTCCACACACAGCCAGGGGAAGCTTGGCATTTGCCTCCTGCCTGACCTGTTTCTTGCTCTGATGTGCTGCCATATCCAGGACACATGGATGGGACAAGCTGGCAGCAAGGGGACCAGTATGAGGGTAGAAGTGGGACTGTGTCTATTCTCAGGTCACCAGAATCACAGAACATCCTGAGCCTAGAACTGCCATCGTGTGACTTACTCAGACCACTGCATTATGTATGTCAGACCTGACCTAGACTCTGCCTTCCTAAAGCCCCACTAGCCACTAGTGCTGGGGGATTAGGGGGGCGCTGCCTAAAACAGCACACCTTCTCCTTCCAAAGCCTCAGTCATTGCAGACTCCCTTCATGGTGGGGGTGGTTAGGCCCACAACCTGGCAGGCCCTGGCCCCTACCTTTGCAAATACTTAAGCAACATCATTGGAGATTTTGTTAGCAAGGGCCTCCTCTCAGCTAGCTCCACCTCAGTTCAGAAACACTGTTCAGCAGGGCATCCTGTAGCCCCTTGTGTGCCAAGCCCTAGCCCATCAGGTAGGGTTAAGATGCAGCATTTGGGAAGTCTGCGCTGGTTGACCTTGTCTTTCTCATTTTGTATTAAAAGTGCTGGTTGTGTGACCTTGCCCTTTGTGAGTTTGATAGACACATTCTTCTACAAGTGAGTGCCTCTTCGGATGGCCTGTGAGCTAGGTGTCTACTTCCTGCTCAAGGGTCTCCCGAGAGGTTTCTTGGGCGGCCTCTATATCTTGCCCGCCTCCTTGACTGCAGCCTCCACTGGTGGCAGGTCAGTGTGGGCCTCTGGGAAGGAGAGCCTGAGACAAGTATGTGCAGGTGGCTTATGTGAGAGGTAATCCTAGGCAATAGGAAGGGGAGGCAGCCCATCAGGTGTGACTCAATGGGGAGTTTCATGCTCAGATGGGGGCCAGTGTGTAGGTCACCTCTGAATTACCTCACCTGAGGGTTGGGGGTCGTGGGTGTTTGCCCACTTGCTTTAGTCTTTGCTTGTTGTCACAGGGTGTATAAATTCCTCGGCTCTTTCTGCTCTCAGAGAGTGGAGCTGAGCCTGCCTGCCAAAAATATATGGACGGGCCACTAAACACCAGTTGTTAGGAGGCCTTTAATCAGCAGCTTCTGGTGTTGGCCTAAAATTATTCAGTTAAAAAAAGAAAAATCATTATCATTTTCATGATCGGTCTGCTATTGTAAAGACAAGGCTTTCTTGGTGTGGGCAGAATGGCCTTCTGGGTGGTCAGGGTGCAGGTGGCATCCCCATCTCATGCTTCCCATGTATCGGTTGCCCTTGGTCACCCAGGATGAGTCCACCCACATGCATTTAGGAGGCAGCACCGTAATCAGCCCTTCTGTGTCTGCAGCCAAGGCCACCAGCCATACTGTAACCTTCTACTACCAGGGATAATCTTGGTGAAGTGGCTTTATTCTCACAAGAACAGGCCCTCTGGCCTCAGGGGAAGATCTCAAGCTTGCCTGATCTGAATTCTTTCTATTCAAACTGAACTTGAAGGAGAGATTGGGACCCTTCTGTCCTGGAAGTTGGAATTGGGCATGTTTGGTGGCCTTGGTTCCCATCTCCTGGGGCAAACTGATACATAGAGAATGGAGGAGACTGAGGCCACACCCTGGGGCTGCTGAGCCCCTGGTTCTTGTTCTGGCTGCCCAGTTACTACCTGGGTTTCTGTCACCCCATGAGCTCACCCAGTGTCCTTTCTACATTTTTCCACTTTGTTTTTGGATTGAACCCAGGTATACTTTACCACTGAGCTACATCCCCAGCCTTCTTTATTTTAATTTATTTATTATTATTATTATTTTTACTTTTTTCCCCAGTGAAAGAAAGTTTATTTTTCCCAACAACAACAATTATAAGTATAGATACTTGCCTAATTGTTCCAGACTGACACAAACACAGGTATTGGTCAAACAATAGCACATTCTGTTACAGGGATAATTAGTGCTATGGTCTGTGCCCACAGAGAAAATATCCCCAAATCATATGAATATATGGTAGGCATTATCAGGGAGCTTCTGTGAACAGCAAACTTTATGCCACAGACAAAAGCAAGGCTCTAGGTAGAAATCAAGAATCTTTTTGTGATTGTTAGCAAGAACCTCAATGCAAACTTGAAACCACTTTAGGAAGAATTACATGGAACACTTACAAGAGAAAGAGCACCAAGTTAAACTGGTCTAGATATGAGGAAATCTCTAAATCTTGTGGGTTTTCATTAATTCTGGGTCAGGAGAAATTAATAATAAATATTAATTAATTTATAATTAGTGGAATTCATAATTAATGGGATAATAATTGATACTATATGAATTTAGAATTAAGTTTTAATAGTGTTTTTGAAATCTGTCTCCATATTTTATTTTAAAAATATTTTTTAGTTGTAGTTGGACCCAATGCCTTTTGTTTTATTTATTTTTATGTGGTGCTGAGGATCGAACCCGGGCTGCACACATGCCAGGTGAGCGCCCTACCATTTGAGGCATAAGGGATGCTTGGGATGGTCCTGGATCATCACATACAAATGAAGATGTGGTGTCTGCCGATAACTAAAAAATAAATATTAAAAAATTCTCTCTCTTTAAAGAAAAAATTAAGATTGCTGCATAAATTGGGCACAGTGGCTCATACCTATAATCCCAGTGGCTTGGGAGGCTGAGACAGGAGGATCTCGAGTTCAAAGCCAGCCTCAACAATGATGAGGTACTTAGCAGCTCAGTGGTTAAGTGCCCCTGAGTTCAATCCCTGCTACCAAAAAAAAAAAAAAAAAAAAATTGCTAGAGAAGTAAACTTGCTTCACCTCCAAGCCTTCTGACTGTCTTCTTCCTGTCCTAGGAATCTGGGTCAAGCCACACACCCCTTGACCTCTTGAGAACTGGAGACATTTAGCAGCTGGTGTTGAAGCCAGGGCACAGAAAATGCTCTTGGGACAACAGGAAGATAGCAGGAAGGAAGTGGAGCCCTATATAGAGGAGGAAGTCACAGGTTTCAGGCCAGGCCATGGTGTTGCTAGGTGGTGTGGATCACTGGAGGCATAAGGGATGCTTGGGATGGTCCTGGATCATCACATCTCCTTCAGGACAGTGTTATTTTCCCTAGGCCTGTGACACAGCAGACTATTGTCCAGCAACCCCCAGGGCTCAGTCCTTTTCTTTAAACAATTATTCATATATTTTGTTGTAAACTCAAATACTATTTATCAGATGCAACACTCAGTGACCCCTTAATCAAAGCCCTGCATATTTATGCCATTAAATTGACCTTGATTTTTGCATTTTTGAATAGTTTTTTTAAAAAATGGGATTGAACCCAGGGCCATTTTACCAATGAGCTATATCCCCAGTTCTTCTTATTGCTTATTTTGAGACTATGGTCTCGCCAAGTTGCTGAGGGCCTCACTAAGTTGTTAAGGCTGGGCTGGAACTTGGGATCCTCCTATCTCAGACTTCTGAGTTGCTGGGTTTACTGCCCAGCTAATATACTTTATTTTCTAAAAGCAATTTTACATTCACAGAGAAATTGAGCAAAAAGTACAGAGAGTTCCCATATAATCCTTGTCCTCACATATGCATACCCTCCCATTATCAAATCCTGCCTAGAATGGGTATATTGTTACAATTGTTCAGTCTACATTGACCCATCAGCATCACCCAAAGTCCATAGATTCCCTTAGTATTCACTCTTGGTGTAGTGCTTTCTAAGAGTTTTGACATGTGTGTAGTGACATGTATCCATCATTGCAGTACACAGAGTAGTTTCATTGCCCCAAAATGCTCCTGTGTTTTGCCTATCTGTCATCCCTTCTCTTCCACTAACTCCTGGCAACTTCTAATCTTTTTGCCATCTCTCTGGGCTTATCTTTTTCAAATGTCATGCAGTGGAACCATACTAGCCTTACACAGTGGCTTCTTTCATGTAGTAATATGCATTAAATTTCTTTCATGTCTTCTCTAGGCTTGATTGCTCATTTTTTAAATTGCTGACTAATATCCCATCCTATAGATCAACTAGAGTTTATCCATCCACCTACCAAAGTACTCATGGTTGCTTCCAAGTTTTGGCAATTACAAATAAAGGTGCCCTACACATTCATTTTTGTGGGGCTATACAATTTCAATTCATTTGAGTGAATACCAAAAACTGTACATTCAGTTTGTAAGAGATTGCCAAATTGTCTTCCAAAGTGGCAATACCATTTTGCCAGTAACAGAGTTCCTGTTGTTCCACATCCTTACCAGCATTTGATGTTGTCAGTATTTAGACTTTGTTCATTCTAATAAGGGGCAATGGTATCTCATTGTTTTAATTTGCAATTCTCTATTGACATAATGTTGAACATCTTTTATGTACTTAACTTACCATCTGTATACCTTCTTTTGTGAGGTGTCTGTTCATATATATATATATATATATATATATATATATATATATATATATATATTGTACACAATACATTTATTTTATTTATTTATTTTTATGTGGTGCTGAGGATTGAACCCAGCACCTTGCACACGGTAGGCGAGCGCTCCACTGCTGAGCCACAACCCCAGTCCAGGTCCTTTGTTTTTGTGTGTGGTGTTTATTTTTTTGTTTGTTTTGTTTTGTTTTTTTGTACCAGGAATTGAACTCAGGGCCACTTAACCACTTGAGCTACATCTGCAGTCCTTTTTATTTTGAGACAGAGTCTCATTAAGTTGTTGAGGCTGGCCTCAAACTTGCTATTCTCCTTCATCAACCTCATGAGTAGCTGGGATTACAGGTGTGTGCTACAATGCCTGTCTCTTTTGCCTCATTTTTAATTGGGTTGTTTGTTTTATTACTGTTGAGTTAGAGTTCTTTGTATATTGTAGGTAACAGTCACTTATCAAGTATCTCTTTTTCAAATATTTTCCCCAGTCTGGGGCTTGTCTTCTCATTTTTTCACATTGTCTTTCACAGAGCAGAACTTCTATATATATAAATATAAATATAAATTATATATATATAAAGTATGTGTGTGTGTATTTAGTTGTCAATGGACCTTTATTTAATGAACTTATTTATTTATATGGAGCACTGAGAATCAAACTCAGTGCCTCATAAATGCTAGGAAAGTGCTCTACCACTGAGCTATGAACTCAGTGCCAAGCAGAACTTCTTGTGTGTGTGTGTGTGTGTGTGTGTGTGTGTGTGTGTGTGTGGTCCTGGGGATGAACCCAGGGCCTTGTGCGTGCAAAGCAAGCACTATACCAACTGAGCTATAGCCGCAGCCCTGGAGCAGAACTTCTTTTTTTTTTTTTTTTAAACATTTATTTTTTTTTAGAAGTAGTTGAACACAATACCTTTATTTTGTTTTATTTTTATGTGGTGCTGAGGATAGAACCCAGGGCCTCATACATGCTAGACGAGCACTCTACCGCTGAGCCACAACCCCAGATTCTGGAGCAGAACTTCTTAATGTCATTAAAGTTCTTTCTTTATGGACCATACCTTTGGTGTTTGGTATTTAAAAAATCATCTCTTGGGCTGGGATTGTGGCTCAGTGGTAGAGAACTCGTCTAGCACATGCAAGACCCCCTGGGTTCGATCCTCAGCATCACATAAAAATAAATAAATAAAGTAAAGGTATTGTGTCCAACTACTTCTAAAAAAAAAAAAAATCATCTCTAGGGCTGAGCATGTGATTCAGTGATGGAGGGCTTGCTTTGGATGTGTGAGGCCCTGGGTTCAATCCCCAGAAAACAAAACAAAACAAAACAAAAAAACCTTAAAATTCATCATTATATATTTTCTGTTATTAGTCCATTGTTTGTTACTATAATGAATGTCCTGAGATCAGATACCTTTTTAAAAAAAAGAGGTTTCTTGCCCCATGCAGTGGTGCATGCCTGTAACCCTGTGGCTCTGAAAAGTTGAGGCAGGAGGATCACGAGTCCAAAGCCAGCCAGCCTCAGCAAAAGCAAGGTGCTAAGCAACTCAGTGAGACACTATCTCTAAATAAAATACAAAATAGGCCTGGGAATGTAGCTCAGTGGTTGAGTACCCCTAAGTTTAAATCCCTGGTACCAAAAATATAAAAATAAAAAAAGAAGAAGAAGAAGAAAAAAGAGGTTTATTTATCTCATAGTTCTGAAGGGTTAGGGTATAATGCTCAGTGGTAGAATTAGATGAATCAGATCTGGACTGTCCCCCAAAGGCTCATGTGTTGAAAGCATGATCCCCAGTGCATCAAGGCTCAGAAGTGGGGTCTTTTAGGCAATGATCAAATCATGAAAGTTCCAACACATTCATCATTTGGTGGATTAATCCATTAATAGCTAGAAGAACTATTGGAAGGTGGATCTAGATGGGGAAATAAGTCACTGAGGATCTGCCCTGGAAGGGTTCTCTCTTTTCCCTCTCAGCTTCCTGGCTGCCATGAGCTGAGCGGCTTTACTCTTTTCTCTCTTTTCTTTTCTTTCTTTTTTGGCAGTGCTAGAGATCAAACCCAGAGTTTGGTGCTTGCTAGGCAGGCACTCTGCCGCTGAGCTACATTTCCAGCCCTATTATACCTTTCTACTATGTTTCTGTCTTAGAGCTGGTCAGTCATGAACTGAATCCTCTGAAACCATCATCCCAAATCTTTCCTCTTCCAAGTTGTTCTTGCCAGATATTTTAGTCACAGTGATGAAAAGCTGGCCAACACAATCTCAGCTCTGATGAAGGCCTCATGTGGATGGCACCACAATTGTGGGAGAGATCTTATCTCCAGAAAGGTAACCAAAGAGCTGGGAGGGGCCAGTATTGGCCTCCCATTAGGTCTCACCTTTTAAAGATCCATCACCTCCCAGTATCATTACAGGCAAACTCATGGGAAGCAATTCAAACATATTCAGACCATGAGACCCCCTGAGTCTCTTGACCATCCCCTTAAGAGGGTTTTCTCTCTTCTGGTCCTCATCTGAGGGCCAGGTTATGTATTAATCAGCTTTTTGTTGAATGCAGCTAAAATCTCTAACATCTTTAAAGGAAATACCTGATAACTTTTTTTTTTATTTTTTAAGTTATGCATGGATACAATGTTTTTATTTTGTTTATTTATTTTTATGTGGTGCTGAGGATTGAACCCAGTGCCTCATACATTCGAGGCAAGCATTCTGCCACTGAGCCACAGCCCCAGCCCCTGACAATTTTTTTATATTAGTTTTTAGTTGTAGTTGGACACAATATCTTTATTTTGTTTATTTTTATGTGGTGCTGAGGATCGAACCCAGGGCTTCACACATGCTAATGAGTGCTCTACCACTGAGCCACAACCCCAGCCCCATACCTGACAGTTTTTAAAGTAAAGATGTATTTGGCCCAAGGTTTCAGAGCTTTCAGTTCATGGTTGTCTGGCTCTATTGGTTTGGGTCTGAGGCGAGGCAGAACCTCATGGCAGAAATGTGTGGCAGAAGAAAGCTGTCTAGCCCTTGGCAGCCTGGAAGTGGGGAGGAGGAGAGAGAGGGGCCAGGGACAGGAAGTAGTTCCTAAGTGCAAGCCCAACCATGCCCTACCAGCCTACAGTTTTTACTATCTCCCCATAGTCCGTTCAGTTATCCACTGATGATGTCAGAGCCCTCATAATTCAGTTACTCCCCAAAACCCATACCCCTGAATATTGCTGCACTGGGGACCAAGCCTTCAATACATTAGTGTTTGGGAGACACTTTATATCCAAATCATAAAAGGTTATAATGCTATGGGCCAGGCTATATGGGTAATGACCAAACAGACTCCATCTTACCCTGAAACTCCACGTCATGTAAAAACTGCTTCTCTCATGGGAAAGCCCCACCTCTGTACCCATCAATTGTTGCTTAGCATAGCATATTTGGCAACACAAAATGGCAATTATTTTTCAAATTTCTTATTAATTAATTAATTTATTTTAATTAGGTATATATGACAGCAGAATGCATTTTGATTCATTGTACACAATTGCAGCACAACTTTTCATTTCTCTGGTTGTACACGATGTAGCAATGTAGAGTTGCACCATGTGCACAGTCCTACGTGTACCTAGGGTAATTCCACCATCTTTTCTGCCCCCAAGCCTCCTCCTCACCCCACCCTCCCCTTTGCCCAAAGTCCCTCCATACAAAATGGCAATTCTTATATAACGTAAAATTGTTCTCTCTTTGGTTCCCAGGTTTTTTTTTTTAGACAATGTACCCCATCAGAGATTGATTGCCTAAATGTTAGTAACTGTTCTTTAACTTGTACTCAACTAGGGACATTTTGACCTACTCCCTCTTCTGCTTATGATTTTAGATCTCATGACGTTTGTTTATGGTTTTGAATCATAACAACAGCCACTTATGATTAATATGATTTTGGTACTCAAACCCCCAGGAGGGGATCAAAGGGTGTAGACTTGCAGCCTGCCCCTTGGCCCATGCTAACTGGTGAATAAAGTTTCCATCTCCTGCTTTAAGATCGATTTGGTGATTTATTGCAATCTTGCCATACAATAACCTCCAGGAAACCTTAATGTTAACTTTTGTTTTCTGCATTATATAACATTTAGCCCATACCAGGCTTATAATATATATTGAACAAATGGACCAATGGATAAGGTGATTCTTAGGAGACACCAAAAATTCTCTTTTTAAAAAAATGTTTTTTGCAGTGCTGGGAATTGAACCAGTGACTTGGTTGTATTGTGATAGGCAGGGGCTCTACCACTGAACTATACTCCCAGCCACATATAACAACTATTCTTTCTCTTGGGATACAGATAGAAGCAATAGTCTGTCTCTTATATCTCCAAGATGATATTCCCAGGACCACAAGTTCCTTTCCCATTAGATAACCTGAAGTTCCAGCAAAGGAGACACTCATGCAGCATCTGCACATTTCCTGCTGCAAGTAGCCCTGCGTCCTGCTGGCTTGCTTTCTACTCAGCTCTTTCTATGCCATAGAGGAAGGGTCTCCCCCTCAGTGTTCTGAATGAGGTTGGAGCTATGACTGGGGATTACCACAGGTCCATGATTCCTGCCCTGAGGGAATGAAGGTAAAAAGGTGACCAGAACCCCTGCCCTCTCAGCAACAGTCATCCCAGTTTAGTCTGGCAAAGGTCAAAGGGACTCTCTCTGTGTCCACTCCAATTAGAGCTTGGCTGTGTTGAGGGTCTACAAGTGTTTGCAGTGGCAAAGATTCTACCTTAGGCTGGTAAGTGCCTGATCCCTGCACTTGCTTGGGACTGACTTTTGGTGGTACCAGGAATCAAATCCAGGGTCTCATGAATGCTAAGCAAGCACTACAACTGAGCTTCATCCTCATCCTGGGATTGACTCTTGATGGGAAACAAAAGGACATAAAAACTCTGACAGCCAGGCATGGTGGCCCACACCTGTAATCCCAGCAGCTTGAGAGGCTGAGGCAGGAGGATCACAAGTTCAAAGTCAGCCACAGCAATTTAGCGAGTCTCTAAGCAATTTAGCGAAATCCACTCTCAAAATAAAACATAAAAAAGGGCTGAGGATATAACTCAGTGGGTAAGTGCCCCTGGGTTCAATCCCTGGTACCAAAAACAAAATAAAAAACCTTCTTGGGGGCTGGGGATGTGGCTCAAGTGGTAGCACACTCGCCTGGCATGCGTGCGGCCCGGGTTCGATCCTCAGCACCACATACAAACAAAGATGTTGTGTCCGCCAAAAACTAAAAAATAAATATTAAAAAATTCTCTCTCTCTCTCTCTCTCTCTCTCTCTCTCAAAAAAAAAAAAAAACCCTCTTGACAGGGGCTGGAAGTGTAGGTCGGTGGTAGAGCACTTGTCTGGCATGCACAAGTTGCTGGGTTTGATCCCCAGTAACACACACACACACACACACACACACACACGAACAAGTTCTTTCCAACACCTTTTGACAGATCTCTGGCTCTTGTGGTCCTGGAATGTCCTTGTGACTGCTCTACCACTGAGCTACATCCCCAACCCCCATGTAACAACTTTTACTTTCTCTTGGGATACAAATAGAAACAATAGATTACTGCTTATCTCTCAAGGATGATACTCCTAGGACCACAAGTCCCTACCACAAGGCATGCCCTGTCTGAAAGACCAACCTCCCCACACTCAGAGAGGCCCTAAGTTAGGTGATTAACAGCAAAAAGAATGAGCAAAAATCAGTAATTTCCTATGCCCATGAATAGGGATTTAATTAATACCATGAAAGTGAAGATCCCAACCAGGGTAAAAACCAAATATATAAAATATCTGGAATCAGACATAATCATAACTGTGTAGTATCTATGCAAAGAAGACCTATGAGCTATTCTAAGATGCTGAAACTAAAGAATGAAGGGATGATGAGGAAGCAGTTATTCATACAGGTTCAAAGGATCTTTCCATAATTGCTTATTAATTAAAAATGGGGGGCTGCGGATGTGGCTCAAGCAGTAGTGTGCTCTCCTGGCATGTGTGTGGCCCGGGTTCGATCCTCAGCACCACATACAAAAAAGATGTTGTGTCCGCCGAAAACTAAAAAATAAATATTAAAAAATTCTCTCTCTCTCTCTCTCTCTCTCTCTCTCTCTCTAAAAAAAAAAAAAAAAAACAATTAAAAGTGGGGAAGTGAAGCAGTAGTGAAGTTTACAGACAGAAACCTGTGACTCCACCCACCAAGTGATCAAAGGGAAAATCCACAGTGGTGGGACAGACGTGTGTTGCCAATCTCATGCACAAAGGACATAGCATCACTCTGAGTGTCCAAAATGCTACACCTGAATCTGATCAGGAGGAAACCTCAGACAAATCCAGAGAGAGGGAAATGTCATAAAATATCTGACCTGTACTCTGCAAAAATATCAAAGGTGGAGTCTTTGCTACTGTAAACACTTGTGGACCCTCAACACAGCCAAGCTCTAATTGGAGTGGACACAGAGAGAGTCCCTTTGACCTTTGCCAGACTAAACTGGGATGACTGTTGCTGAGAGGGCAGGAGTTCTGGTCACCTTTTTACCTTCATTCCCTCAGGGCAGGAATCATGGACCTGTGGTAATCCCCAGTCATAGCTCCAACCTCATTCAGAACACTGAGGGGGAGACCCTTCCTCTATGGCATAGAAAGAGCTGAGTAGAAAGCAAGCCAGCAGGACGCAGGGCTACTTGCAGCAGGAAATGTGCAGATGCTGCATGAGTGTCTCCTTTGCTGGAAAGACCAAGGAGCTTCCCAGATTAAAGGAGACTACAGGACTATAGAAACTTGACTAGTCAAGGGAACTTGTGATTGGGACAATGAGACCTGGAACCCACAGACTATCTATTCTGTGAATGGACAGAATTCAGGGAACTTTGCAAACTTGGATGGGGGAAAAATTGCATCTTCTTTTGCACTAATCACTAAATGAAATTAACATTTCTTTCCTTTTTTTTTGGGGGGGGGGAATGTTTGCAGCTTTATGAGGGACACACAATTGGCACACAATGAGCTTCTCTAAGGGTAAATCAAATGAAAGTGTTTTGTTTGATAAAGAGGAGGTAGCTGCATCTCCCCTTACCTTAGTGTGTCTCTTTAAAGGCTTGAATAGGCCTTACTCTTTTGCCAGGAATTATAGAAATCCCAGTCTCCAAACTTTACAATGCTGGCTCACAGCCTTCTGACCCTAGAACTCTTATTCACAAGCCTCCCATGTTAACTCAGGAGTCTCTTGTGAAGAGGATGGGAGACCATCAGCAAGATGTGTTCATTTGTCTCCTGGAAGATGACAGAAGTTTCACTTGTCTATCTTCTACTGAATAAAATGTGTGCTGAATAAGATGAAATGCTGCCTAGACTTTGTAGTCTCTAGTGAAGCACTTGTGTGCTTGTTTCCCAGTTGCATTCTCAATAATGCATTATTTTCTCTCTCCTGTGTATCCGTGCATATGCATCTTCTTATTCACAAGATTCATTCTCTCTCTCTCTCTCTCTCTCTCTCTCTCTCTCTCTCTCTCTCTCTCTCTTTTTACCAGGGATTCAGGGATTGAACCCAGGGTGCTTAACCACTGAATTACATCTCTAGCCCTTTTTATTTTTAATTTTGAGACAGGGCCTCCTAAATTACTTAGGGCCTCACTAAGTTGCTGAGGCTGGCCTCAAACTTGCAATCCTCCTGCACTGGCAGGATTCTTTATTCACCCACTAATACATATAAAGTATACACTTTAGGGCTGGGGTTGCAGCTCAGTGGTAGAGTGCTCACCTAGCATGCATAAGGCACTGGGTTCAATCCTCAGAACCACATAAATATAAAATAAAGATATTGTATCCACCTAAAACTAAAAAGTAAATTAAAAAAATAAAGTATACACTTTAATGAGATTACACACACACACAAATATTACCACAAAATATGAAGATATCACTACATGAAAATATGGTCTTCGTAAAAAATATTACCATAATTAAGACAATGTATTTATCCATCACCCGTCCCAAATTTTTGCAATTTTATTTCTTTTTAAGTGCCACCCACAAACGAAAAAGGTGTTGGCAGAATCTGAGACTTGGTCACCAAAAGAAATCACCAATATTTTCCTACCACAGTACAGTTTATATAGATATATTATTGTTTATACATGATACCACATGAATATTTTATTTATTTAGAGAAACACATCTATTTAATAGTTTAATAATATTATTTAAATATGATGAGTATTTTTGGTAGCCTTCTATATCTACATGAACTTAAAGACATTATTCTTCCAAGTGCCATAGTACACACGGGTAATCCCAGCTACTTGAGAGGCTGAGGCAGAAGAATCTCCAAGTTTGAGGCAAACCTCAGCAACTTAGAAAGAAAGATCCTATCTCAAATTTTTTAAAAAATTTAAAGGGCTGTGGGTATATCTCAGGGGTAGAACAACCCTGGTTTCAGTCCCCAGTAAGGCAAAACTCCCCAAAAAACAGAAACAAAAAATTATTATTGTGAAGGCCCATCCCTCTGAGGGTCCATGTGTGAGAACCAGGCCAGAGTAGACCAGGATTTGTTTTGGGGGCTGGATTAGTGTCATGGCCACCATCCACTAGTGGTAATTGAGCCTTTGAAACAAGGCTCCTGTAATTACAGAAAGGCATTTTTAGTTTTATTTGATGTCAATTTATTAAGTTTAAAAAGCAAAGCAGTGCAGGTTTCTAGTATTATGTGATGAAGCAACAGTATTTTTATATATTGGATTAAATAAAATGTGTTACTGAAAAAAATTTAAAAAAATAAATAAAAACATTATCTTGGCCTGTGGATTTTACCAAGTGTTGGTCATGAAGACAGCCCAAGGAGACACTATCTCAAACAAAGTGACACCCAGACTCTACAGGAACAGAATAGTAAAATTCTGTTCCTGTAGTAAATAGTAAAATAGAACACGTCATGTTCTAGGGACTATTCTACAGGCTGGTCCCCATCTGGTCTCCCTAAAGCAGCCCATCCAGCAGATGCACACCCAACTCCTCAAGGCTTGCTCTCCCCCCAACCCTCTACTCTTTCTCTCCCTTTTTTCTTTTTTTGCTGTGGTTCTGTGGATTGAACTCAAGAGTTCTACCACTGAGCTACATCCCCAACCCTTTTAATTTTTTTTAATATTTATTTTTAAATTATAGGTGGATACAATATCTTTATTTTTATGTGGTGCTGAGGATTGAACTCAGTGCCTCACACATGCTAGGCCTTTGATTTGTCCTGTTCCCTGGGTTCCTTAACTTTATTTTCCAAACCATCTAATTAACTTTTTAAAAAATATTTATTTTTTAGTTGTAGTTGAACACAATATCTTTATTTGCTGATTGAACCCAGGAGTATTCTACCATTGAGCTATATCCTCAGTCCTTTTTATTTGGTTTTTTGAGATAGGGTGTTGCTAAGTTGCTGAGGCTTACCTTAAACTTGGGATTTTCCTGCCTGCACCTCCCAAGTAGCTGGAATTACAGGTTTGTGCTACCACACTTATCTTCTATTTTCCTTTTAAAGTTCTTGTTTGTTTCCTGCCTGGTTAACCTCAGAAACCTTTTTCCCTGTTGGCTTTTCTAGTTCTCTTTCTGTTGCAGGCTTTTCCCAATTATCTGGTGAATTTTGTTCACATTAAGAATGAAGCAATAAGGATGGGGTTATAGTTCAATAGAGCACTTGCCTAACAAGTACAAGAACTTGGGTTCAATCATCAGCACTGGGAAAAAAGAAAATAAAAATAGTAAAAAAAAAAAAATGAAGCAAAAATGCCTTGGGGAGTCTAGTACAGTGACACTCACCATTAATCCCAATGACTCCAGAGGCTGAGGCAGGAGAATTTCAAGTTTCTTGGCAACTTAGAGAGACTCTGTCTCAAAATAAAAAATTGGGGTTGTGACTCACAAGTAGAATGCTAGCCTAGCACGTGCAAGGCCCTGGGTTTGATCCTCAGCACCACATTAAAGTAAAGATATTGTGTTCAACTACAACTAAAAAATAAATATTTTTTAAAAAGTTAATTAGATGGTTTGGAAAATAAAGTTAAGGAACCCAGGGAACAGGACAAATCAAAGGGGTGAAAAAAGGTAAGATACAGGAAGTCCTGTTGATTTGCACACACAAAAAAACAGATTTGGGGTTTGCCAGCTGGTTCTGGGAGTAGGAGGTATGGTCATTGTGTGGGATAGTTGGGTAGATTACCAGCTTTTCACCCCATTCTTTATTCCCATCCTGGCAATATGGCTGTATATCACTATAAAGTGGTGGAGTCTTTCTCCACTCCCCTTGAATCTGGGTCAGCTTCTTGACTTACTTTGGCTAGTAGCATGTGGCAGAAGTGATGTTGTGCCAGTTTGGAGCATATGCCTAAAAAGCATGCATTTTGCTTTCTTTTTTGAAACCTGCTGAGCTGTCATGAAAAAACAAAACAAAACAAAAAACACACTACATGGAGCAGAGATGATCCATCATAGCTGAGCCCATTCCCAGACCAGTTAGTTCCCAACAGAACTAGCAACTGACTGCAAAGGCATGAGTGAATCCAAATAAAATCAGAAGAACCATCTAGCTGAGCCCAGCCCCAATCACCAACACAAAATTGTGAACAAAATAATTGGTTGCCATTTATTTATTTATTTATTTATTTATTTATTTGGGGGCACTAGTGATTGGACCCAGGAACACTCTACGACTGAACTACATTCCCAGCCTTTTTTTTTTTTTAATTTTGAGACAGAGTCTTGTGAAGTTGCTTAGGGCCTGGCTAAGTTGCTGAGGCTGGCCTTGAACTTGCATTCTTCCTGCATCAGCCTCCCAAGTTCCTTATATTACAGATGTGTACCACCACTGCACCTGGCTGTGTGGTGGTTGTTGTAGTTTGTTACATTTTGGGATAGTTTAAAAGCCAACTAACACAATCGATTCCCTCTATCTTCTTATAGGACATTTTCCAATATATTACAGAGGCCAGAAAGTGGAAAAACTATGTCCCACACTACTTTGCATCTAGAATTATGAATATGAAATAGGTATGATATTTGAGGGGCAGTGGCTATCTTCCTGCTATCACTTCTGCTGACAATAGGACATGATGGTGCAATAGTCGAGAACCAGTCTCAGCAGCCAGACTCACCATCTTTATACTCTTTCTCTGGTGTCACAGAGAGTGGCAGCAGTGGCCTTCTCATTTCCAACTGGCCTGTGAAGATGTGCTCTTGAACTCACTCCCAGTCCCTCTCACAATTTTGCAACCAACTAATTCCCTGTACTGAATTACTTGTTGTGAAAAAAAGCTCCAACCATGTTAGGTGTTGGTGGGAAACTGGATTGGCCTGAAGTTACTGGAACTTGCAAGACACTGCTAGTGGGAGTGTCATATGGTGCAAACACTGTGGCCGACTTCTTGGGAGCTTCTCATAAAGCTAAGCATAACTTATCCTATTGTTCAGCAATTTATTCCCAAAAGTATACCCAAGAGTAATGAGTACATGATTCTATAGAAAAGACTTATACATGACTATTCATAGTGGCTTTGTTCTTCCTGCTAGCTCAAAATCTAGACAACCCCCGTGTTTCTGTAAAAATAGAATGAATAGCTGGGAATGGTGGCCATTCCTGTAATTCCAGAGACTCAGGAGGTTGATCTCAAGTTCAAAGTCAGCCTTAGCATAGCCTTACTGAGGCCCTATGCAACTTAGTGACACCCTCTCTCAAAATAAAAATTAAAAAGAACTGGGGATGTACCTCAGTGGTTAAGCACCCCAAGCTCAATCTCCAGGACCTAATAAATAAAAGTAAAAAAATAGAATGAATAAACAGGTCTAGTCATACATTAGAATACTACATAACAGGGCTGGGGTTGAGGTTCAGTTGGTAGAGTGCTTGCCTAGCATGTGTGAGGCACTGGGTTTTATTACCAGGGATTTCCAAGGATGGTAAGGAAATGAGCATGTAGGCAGGATATGTGGTCAAAATCAAATGTCCATAGTCGTTGTGATGACACACACTTGAATTCCCAGCAATTTGAACCATATATAAGTAAATAAATAAAGGTCAATCAACAACTAAAAAGAATACTACATAACAATGAAAGAGAACACATTTATGATACAGGCAATAACATATATGAATGTCAAAAACATTATGTTGAATGAAAGATGCCAGACACAAAAAAATGTATGTACTCTGTGTTTCTGTTTATATCAAATTCAAGAAGAGGCAAAACTAAATTACGGGAATAGAATAGTGATTGGATAGTGATTGATAAAGAAGGAGTGTAGGGGAACTTTCTGGGAAGATGGAAATATTCTAGATTTTGATCTGTTGTTAGGTACATAGGTATTTACTCAGATATAATCCAGGTCTTACACTTAAGATTGATGTATTTCACTGATGATAAATTATGCTCAAGAAACCAAACCTGCCATGCATAATATACATAGAATAATTTTTATTTGATTCATTAAACACCTAATACTGGTGGGGGGACAAGCAACAGAAAGAGGGGATGACAGAAAGTAGGGAACATCAGTGAGGCAGGAAGCTGGATCTAAGGAGGGATGTGTCTGGGAAGAAGTGCCTTGCATTGGGGGAATTTTTTTCCCTTCTTTTTTTTTTTTTTTTTTTTTTTGAGTACTGCAGATTTAATGCAGGGGTACTTTATCACTGAGCTACATCCCCATCATTTTTATTTTTTGAGACAGAGTCATTAAGTTGCTGAGACTGGACTCATACTTGCAATCCTCCTGTCTCAGTTCAGTGAATGGCTGGAATTACCAGCATGAACCATTACACCCAACAAGCATGTGAATTTTTGTAACTCTTTTTTTTTTTTTTCCTTTAGGCACTAGAGATTGAAGCCAGGAGCTCTTTACCACTGAGCTACATTCTTAGCCCTTTTCGTTTTTTATTTTGAGACATGGTTCACTTAGTTGCTGAGGTTGACTTCTAAGTGGCCATCTTCCGTCATTCTCCTGCCTCAGCCTCCCAAATTGCTGGGAATTCAAGTGTGTGTCATCACAACGACTATGGACATTTGATTTTGACCACATATCCTGCCTACATGCTCATTTCCTTACCATCCCTGCAAATCCCTGGTAATCATCTGCTGCCTACATCAGTGGTTTTCAAAAAGGAATGAAAGGGTGGCAGGACTCCTTAACGGCAGGCTTCTAGCAATACAGTGCCCTAAGGCCTGAGGCGGAGTCCATGCTGACTACAGGGGCTTCACTGCCCCAGAGGAGGAACCAGCTATGCCAGGGACTTATGGAGAACCCTCGTGATCCAAGCCAGCTCCTTCTGCTTGTCCTGAGAGGTAAGGAAGTCTCCTTCCTGGACCCTGTTGTCGCCCAGATCTTAACTTGACCCATCTCACAAACTTTTGTCCAGGAAAGGATGAGCCCAGGAAGACATGAGACTCGGAGACACTGTACTGTTGAAAAGAAAACAACAGAAGAAAAGACACTTGCTGGGTGCAGGTTTCTAATCCCTGGAAGCTGAGGAAGGAGGATCCCAAGTTCCAGGCCAGTCGGGGCAATTACAGAGACCTTGTCTCAATAGAAAGAATTAAAAGGGCTTGGAGTGTAGCTCAATGATAGGCATGCCTGGGTTCAATCCAAAAAGAAAGAAAAGAAAGAAAAAAAATAAGAAGAAAAGACCCCAGAATGTCACCAGTCTTTTACCCCTGGGTGATGGCATGCATTGAGTACAGATTTTGATTTTCTGCTTTCCCCACATAGCTGTATAAAGCATTTTTTTTTTTTTTGTGTGTGTGTACATATACAAATATATGTAAAATATCAGCATATATAAAATAAATCAACAGAATGAAAAACAATAGTTTAAAGAATAGCCATATGAAACTTTATTTGAAAGGAAGTTGTGAAGGCAGGGTTTGTTTTGTGTTTATTCTGGGAGCGTTCCCTGAAGGACTCAACCATGAGAGCATGGCCCTTTTTGGGGCCCTCTGGCACTATCTTTGGGCCTCTGTTCTCTGGGGGAAACGTGAGCTGGTGTTTGCTGAGTCATCATGTGTGGATCACAGCTCTCCTTGGAGCACTGGCCTGGGGCATAGATCACTTTCTGGCCCATCCTCCCACTAAAATGTGGACAACAATCAACAAATTGAACCCATTGCAATAGGGTGGAATGTAACACACTATATGAGATAAAGAAATATAAATAGCCAGGTAGAATCAGAAGATTATTTTATTTTACTTTATAATTTTGAAATGATTTCAGACTTCAAACACAATTGCAAAAATAATACAAATGCATCTTACACAACCAGGACAATGATCAAAACCAGAACATCAACACTGAGAGAACATTGTTAAGCCAAAAGCATTGTTTAGGCTCTGCGTGGTAATGATTACATGCCTGTAATTCTAGCTACTCAGGATGCTGAGGCAGGAGGATCACAGTTCAAGGCCAGTTTCAACAATTTAGTAAGACCCCATCTCAAAATAAAAAAATATAAAGGGACAGGGATATATCTCAGTGGTAGTGTACCTTTTGGTTCAATCCCCAGGACCAAAACAAAACAAAACATTATTCAGATTTCACCATTGGTCCCACTAATGTCCTTTCTCTGTCTCAAGATCCAACGTAGGATCCCACATTACATTCAATAGTCACGACACTTGGGTGTCCTTTACTCTGGAACTGTTTTCCAGTCTTAACATGTCTTTCGTGACCTTGATGTTTTTGAAGAATTATTCTGTAGATCAGCATTGTCCAACGTAACATTCTAGGTTGATAGGAATGTTCTGTATCTGTGCCATGCAACATGATAGCCATTAGCCAGATGAATTGACATTTGAAATGTGGCTAGTGGAATTCAGGAATTGACTTCTAAATTTTATTTAATTTCAGCCAAAATAGTTACATGTGGCTATTAGCTACTGTATGGGACAGGACAGCTGTCAGGTGGCCTTCATTTGAGGTTTTTTCATTAGCTTCAAATGTGAGCTTTTGGTAAGAATAACATAGGCATAATGTTGAGTCCTTCTTTGCCTTGATTTTTTAAAAGCCGTTGACAGGTGACAGGGAATCACCCAGCCAGGAAGCTGGATTGTTTTCATGCCCTTCAAGGTCCAGCAAAGACAGGGATGACAATTGCATTTGGAAGCCAGGCCCCACACTCCCAATGCTCTTCCTGCAAGAAGTAGATATGAAGCCACAGGGGTCAAGGTGAGTTGCAGGCACCATTAATTTTTGAACTCATCATCACTCACTCTTTTAGCTACATAATGTGGAGCTGGCTTAATTACAGTTGGAGTGTGATTTAGAACACTTCCTAAGTTCTGAATGTTGTGAAACACCACAGGGCTACCAAGTAAGTACAGTAATAAAATCTCACCTATAAAGTGTTTCAAAACTTCCTAAATTTTGGTTTGGAAGCACAGGCTTTGTAGTCAGATCTTTCCTTAGCCATTTGCATGTGATCACAACCAAATCTCTCTTAAATGTTTGAACCCTTGTCTTTTTCTTTCTTTTCTCCCCTTGCCACCCTCCATAATGGGGATTGAACCTTTGAGCTATATCCCCAGCAACCCCCATCTTTGAGACATTCACTAAATTGCTGAGGCTGACCTTAAATTTGTGATCCTCCTGCCTTAACCTCCAAATTACTGGGATTACAGGTGTGTGCCCCTGAACCCTTCCCATTGATGTTTTGTTTTTGTTTTTGTTTTTTGCCTTACTGGAGATTTAATTCAGGGCCTTGCATATGCTAGGCAAGCACTCTACCACTGAGCTACATCCCAGCCCCCACTGATGCATTTATTTATTTGCGTTGCTGAGAATCAAACCCAGTGCCTCACACATGCTAGGCAAGTGCTTTACCACTGAGCCACATCCCCAGCCCTACTGATGCATTTAACAAAAAATTTTTCTAGATGTTGATGGACCTTTATTTTATTCATTTATTTATCTGCAGTGCTCAGAATCGAACCTAGTGCTGCCTCACACATACCAGGTAAACCACAACCCAGCCCCCATTGTTGCATTTTTAAGTATGTGTAAACTTGTGTAGCTACCACTCAGGACACGTAGAAGAACATTTCCATCCCCTAGAAGGTATGCCTCTCTCCCCTCCCCCAGGCAACCTTCCCAGAGGTAACCAGTGACATGATTTCTATTTATGTACATTAGTTTTTCCTGTTTTTGAAGCAGTGCCTAGAATCAGGCATCATATGTTCTTTTGTATTTGGCTCCATTAACTGAACACTGTTTACTCATTCATAGGTGGAAAGATCCATCCATGCGGTGTGTACCCAGTTTGTTCTTTTTTTCATATATATATATATATATATATATATATATATATATATATATATCAATGGACCCTTATTTTATTTATTTATATGTGGTGCTGAGAATAAAACCCAGTGCCTCACACATGCTAGGCAAGCGCTCTACCATTGAGCCATAACCCCAGCCCTCAGTTAGTTCTTTCACTGCTGTGTACTATTCCATTGTGTTGAGTACAGGACAGCTTGTCTCCTCATTCATCCTGCTAATAGATATTTGAATTGCTTCAGGAGTTTGCCTATTATGAATAAAGTCACTACAAATATCTAGTGCATATGCTTCTAGGAAGATGTACATTCAGGAGTGAAATTGCTGGGTCATAGAGGTTGCCTATGTTTAACATCAGTAAAACTGTCAAACATGTAGTGGTGTATGTGTGCTGTAGTCTCAGTTACTCCAGAGGCCAAGGCAGGAGGATCCCAAATTCAACGTCAATCTGAGCAAATTAGAGAGACCCTGTCTCAAAATTTAAAAAAAGGTTGCGTAGCTTAGTGATAAAAGCTGGGTTCCATCCCCAGTACAAAAACAAAAAAAAACAAAAAACCCTGTTAATTTCCCCAAATCTTTTAATCTCTCTTTGAAATAAGAAGTATAAACCTATTCTACTTGATTATTTTGAGAATATTCAATGGGCCCTTAGATATACAGCAGGTATCTAACAATCGCTGGCCTTTCCCCACCAAGTGTCCGCTGTCCAAGCAGAGTAAAGACTCCATTAATGACAAACACTAAGAGAGGAGTGCCCAGACCCTTAGGCGAGAGAGGACTCTGCTGCTCTGCGCTCAGGCCCGCACCCTCATCCAGCACAAGCGCTTGGCAACTTGACATCCCTACCCAGCAAGTTTCCCGCCCAGAACCCGCTCAGATCCCGCTCCCATGGCCCAGTGTGCGAGTCGCACACTGGGACCTTTACTTGTCACTCAACGTTTATTGAACATGAAATGTGTGCCAGGCCCGGGAGACGCTGGAGTGAGCGACACGAAGACCCTCTCTCCTCAGAGCACCTAGCTGGAGGAGGGGTTGCTTCACCTGAGGAGTGCGGGGATTGGGTTCCAATCCTGCCAAGGACTCGGAGGCGAACAGCCCTCCAGGCTTCTGGCCTGAACCTGGAGTTCCCCCTGGAAGTGGCTCAAGACAAATAAGGGAAGAAAACAATCTGCTCTTCTGCGCCCCCTGCAGGAAGCTAGGTGCATACCCAACGCCCTTCGGAGCGCTTCCAGGCCTACTCGCCAAGGCCAAGTGCCCGCCCCTGCCGCGGAGTCACCATCGGTGGCCACGAAGCCCCGCCCCCTGCCTAGCCAATGGACGCACGGGCCGAGCCCCGCCCCGCCCCTTCCCTGTGGGGAGGGTTCCTTGCTGGAGACAGTGGTCAGCTGGTCGCTGGGTCGTGACTGCCCTAGGTAAGATCGCCGTCCCGGGCGCTGGGTCCTCTGGGCTCTGCATGCATCGATGCCCTTCTGGGAGGTGGGCTGCTGCGGCAGGAGCCAAGTGGGTCTCGGAGACCGCCGGGGCGCGCAGGGCCCGGGGCGCGGAACTCCGGGAACCGCAAGTGCCAAGCACTTGCGTTTCGGGACCCCGAGGGCTCCTCGCGCCACCTCCAGCACCCGGAGAGAGTGGGTAGGTGGCTCAGGGCGTCTGCTCAGGCTCTGGGGAAAAGGTGGGGCCGGAAGGAAACGGGCTGAATTACTCCCGCCGCCTGCAGGCCCAGGGTGACCCTCAGGCTAGACTGGGCCTGGGTGCGCCGACCTGTGGCAGTAACTCCCGGGAGTCCGCTGCCGCCAGTCCCTGGGTCTTGACAGTTCTGGCTGGTGGCATCTGCTCCGAACTGCCTCCCTGCCCTCCGCGGACCTGGGTCCCGCCTAGGAATCCGATCCGAGGCTCCGAGGCCTGTCCCATGGGAGGGTGGATATTTCTTTCCACTACGCGCTCAGAGGCTCTAGGGCAGTCGGGTCGGAAACTTTGTTCCGGGGTGTGGAACACTCTGCTACCTCCTCCCTTTCTCTGATATCGAAGTGCCAGAGAAAGGGTGAGCATGAAACCAAGCAAGAACGCCATTCTTTGTATGGATGCTGTGAAGCTTCAAAAACATCTTGTAGGACAGTCAGTTACCTGGGAATTGAGGCTGACAAGGAGAGCAGCCCTCTCTCAAAAGATTTCCCCTTCTGCCAAGAGAAAGAGATTAATGTTGCATCCTCCCATGTGCATCTCCTCTGGCCACCCCCATCCCGCCCCCTCGACGACCTTGGCCCCTCTGCAGGCATAGATGCAGAGGGCTGGCTGTGTGGCCCTCACTTTCTCCAGGGGCCTTTGTGCCCTGTAAGGTACATAGCCAACTGCAGTGAGGTAGCACATCTAGGGTTCAATTCTTGTGTGGACCCCTGGCCAGCTGTGTAAATGGTATCACTTCTTTCCTGGGATTGTCAAGAAATCAAGTGGAAAAAATCTCAGGATATGTCTATCTCTAGTGAGCCCTCAATCAATGTGAACAAACATGGGCTTCCATTCCTTTTGGTGGGGTCACATCACCCCATCTCCCCCATCTGTACCTTAAGGCTTGAGACTGGGCTGTGGAAGAGCGCCTCATGGGACTCCCTCCTAGTGCCCCCCTAGGTGCCATGGGAAGGTAAGGAGAAGGGGTTCCATAAATCTCCACAGAGTTGTCTTTGTGCATCTCCTGAAAGATCAGAAGACCCATAGCTTCCTGCTCTCTGGACTTTCCCATCACTAGCAATTGTCCCACCAGGAGTCTGAAGCATGGTGGTCAACAAAGCAAATCATGCAACCTGGGGCTACGAGACCACCAGATAGGATCGCTGTCCTGCATCCTATGTGGTGAGGACCTGGCACCTGCAGCAGCGATAGGTACAGACTATGATGCAACACTGTCTCTGTGCATGTGGGTATCATGCACACTGAACACCCACTTCGTCCTCTATCTGCTTCCTTACCTCTTTGACAGTGCTTTTGATATTCAAACAGCATCTTAAGCTTCACATGTTCAAAACAGACCTCTGGAGTTCCCTCTTCACTAAGGCTCTCCCATTGCTTCCCTAGCTTAGTAAATGGCACTTTTCTCCCACCCAGTGCCCAGGGAGTCATGCTTGATTCTCCTCTTTCCTTCACCTTCCTCATCCGCAAACACCAGGAATCCCACTTCCCCTTGCCACTTCTGTGGTTATCATCTTGGCCATGTCCAATGATGTCTCCCCCTGAACCCCACCCTGAGTGGCCTCCAGACTTGTCTCCTGCTTCCATTGTGGCCCTTCCACAGTCCTTATGACCACCAAAGAGGACTTTGATGTAAATCAAAAACTCTCTTTTCCTTGTTAGAACCTTCTAAGGGAGTTTTCTATTTTTCTCGAAATAAAACCCAAAGTCCTTTCCTACATGAGTGGCTCCTACCAACCTCTGTGACCTTGATCTTTACCTCTCCCCCTAGCTTTCTGAACCTTGACCACACTGGCCTGCATTCTATTCTTCAAACATGCCAAACTCATTCCCATCCTAGGACTTCCTCTTACTGTGCCCTCTGCCTGAAACACCAATCTTCTCACAGCTGAGAACAGCCCAACTCAAATGTCTCCAACTGAGAAGGGCTTCCTTAATTACCCCAGTTCAAGGAGCATGACCTTCTCCAGGATGTGTCTCATTGCTCTGTTTTGTTTTCTTTACAATTTGTATTGCTTTTTGGAATTCTCATTTAGTTTTGTGTTTACTATCTGTTATCTCTCCCACCCCAATGAATATAAATTGGATAATGGCACAGACCTTATCTCTCTTATCCCCTGCAGCACTCCCTGATGGGGAGGCAAATAAGAAACAAGCAAACAAACACACCTATACTTGCAAATTGTGGCAAGTACATAGCTATCACTTGTATTTGGAATATTTTTAAACTTTTAAGCTTATATGTCTGAGCTGAACAATTGTATTGTCAAAACAAACTCCCTGAGCCATTTTAAGGAAAAGGCTGGTAACTTGCCTGGGTCATACTGTTCAGGGCAGTAAGTCAATCTCCTGCCATAAGAACACATATACAAGCTTTAAGGGTGAGTCTGCAGGCATGTTCTGGGAAGAACCTGATCCTAAACCTCATTCCTTTGCTTTTCCAGTGACTAGAAAGCTCCTTAATTTCTTAGTAACTTATTTTCTTCATATTTATAGTAAAACGATCCTTTTGTATGTGTGTTGGGGGGGGGTGTTAGGTCTTGCTAAGGTGTCCAGGTTGGCCTTGAATTTGTGATTCTACTGCCTAGCCTTCCAAATTGGGATGGATTACAGGAGCATGCCACTGAAGGGGGAGTCCTATTGTTATTATATTGGACTTGTTTTTTTCTTTATTTTGGTATACCCCAAAGAGGCAGCACTTGTAGGTGACTCTCTTACTATCCTGCCTAAGAGTTGGGAGGGGAACAGGTATATATATCCCCTAGTCACAGCAGCTAGGGGCTCATTGCAGACCCTTCTCAACACTGAATAACCTGCAGGGTAGAAATGGGTCCTAGAAGTCAGGTGTGGTGGCACACGCCTGTAATCACAGCAGCTTCAGAAACTAAGACAGGAGGATCGTGAATTCAGAGCCAGCCTCAGCAATGGCGAGTCGCTATGCAACTCAGTGAGACCCTGTTGTTAAGTAAAATACAAAATAGGGCTGGGGATGTGGCTCAGGGCCAAGTGTCCCTGAGTTCAATCCCTGTTCCCATCTCCCTCAAAAAAGAAAAAAAGAAATGGGTCCTGGGTCTTCTGCATCTAATTTTTTTCTGGTCATCAATTCTTTTTTTTTTTTAATTTTTGTTTTTGGGTACCAGGGATTGAACTCAGGGGCACTCAACCACTGAACCACATCCCTAGCCCTATTTTGTATTTTAATAGAGACAGGGTCGCACTGAGTTGCTTAGTGCCTTGCTAAATTGCTGAAGCTGGCTTTGAACTTGTGATCTTCCTGCCTCCACCTCCTGAGCCGCTGAGATTATAGGCATGTGCCACTGTGCCTGGCCCATCAATTCATTTTAAACCAATTCTTTGAGAGCCTCTGAGAACTAGGCAATATTAACATAGAATGTTTTAAGAAATAAAAGATTAAAGGGAATAAAGCAAAAATTCAAAAACATGGAGAAAGAATTATGATTTGTCCAACCCTGTTGCCATGTGCAATGCCTTTTCTTCCAGTCTTTTTACCCCTCTCTCAGTCCATTCTCCCTTCCCCGGGCTGCAGCCCTATCTCTTTAGAAGCTGAGCTGCCATGGCCTTTGCTGAAGATGAGACCTATAAGTATATCCGCCTCCATCACAGCAAGTTTTGCTGTGTTAATGTTCTGGAGATTCTGCCTTTTCTGCCTTGCCTGACAGCCAGTGACCAGGTGAGCAGGGAAGTGACAATTGGACTTGGGGCTGGGGGCTGGGCTGTGGAATTAAGCTCAGCCCCATGCCAGGTTTTCACCCAAGCCAGGGCCTACTACTTTTTCTTAGTTCCCCTCTGTCTTGCTTCTTGTGTTCTCTGCTTTTTAACTTTTAGATGAAACGTGGTTCAGGGTGGCTTTTCTAACCTTGCCGAGCTCCCTCTTGTGTTGTTTTAGTGTAGTGCTCAAAAATATGGCACTGACTCTGGTCCCTTTGCCCATTATTTTTTAGATCCTCTTTTCTTCCCTGATGGGTTTTTGTTTTGTTTTGTTTTTTATTTTTGGTATCAGGGATTGAACCCAGGGATGCTTAACCACTGAGCCACACCTACCCCAGCTCTTTTTATTTTTTATTTAGAGACAGCGTCTCATTTAGTTGCAGAGATCCTCCTGCCTCAGCCTCCCAAGCTGCTGGGATTTTAGGCATGAGACACTGTGCTTGGCTCAGTTTTGAGAGTTGAGAGGGGCCAGATCTGTCCTGCCCCACCAGGACTTTCTGCAGACCCCTTAAACTAACTAGTTAATGAAATGAATGAATCCCTTACAATTTTAGCTGTTCTCAAATGGTATCCCTGTGCTCCTAGTAGATGCCTGTGGGCTCTTTTGGCACCCAAAAGACATGTCCTCCAGTGTCTCAGGAGCACCATTGCTTCCTCTGTGTCCTCCTGTGTAAGTACCATTAGAGCACAGGTCTGGGGTAGTTGGAGTTTTTGTCCCAATTTGTATTGATGAGCTTGTTGGCATATCTTGTTACCTAGTTTGTAGTAAATGTTTTCTCTGAGTTTTCATTTCTTCTAGTTGCTCTTTTTGTTTGTTTGTTTGTTTTTTGTTTTTTCCTTTGGACCAGGGATTGAGCCCAGGGACACTTAACCATTGACCACATCCCCAGCCCTTTTTTAAATGTTTTATTTTGAGATAGGGCTTTGCTAAGTTGCTGAGGCTGGCCTTGAACTTGCAATCTTCCTGCCTCAGCTCCCAAGCTGTTGAAATTACAGGTGTGCACCACCATGTCCAGCTAGTTGCTTGTTTTTATAAGGGAATTTGAATTAGTGTAAAAACGCAGCTGGTGTCTTCTTTCCAGATACCCCCTCCGCAGTGGCTCCCCAGAACCCTCATTCCCCCTATTTGATCCCCTTCCTTCTCTTCTTTGCCTCTTTTCATCTTATTGTTGCTACATAACCTTTCCTTCTGCATCCATCCAAGCCTTTTTCTTTGCTTTAGGGCCTGTCTAAACCCAAGGCTTTGCCTCAGATTAACTGGGTTTGGATTCCTGTCCCACTGCTATAGGATTGATGCTACTTTGCTTCTGCTAATGCCTCAGTTTCCTCATCAGTGTATAGGGATAATAATAGCATTAAATAAAAATTCATGTAAAACCACAACAGAGAGCCTAGGACATTGTCACAGCCTGTTTCCTGCTAGCTGCCTTTATTGTTGTTGGTAATTTCTCTTCTTCACTCCATTCCTGGGCTCCAGTCTTGGTCTTGTTCTGAGCTCTGACTCAATTTCAGATGGCTGACTCCTTCTTGTGGCTTTCTTGATGCCCCCTCTGCAGTGGCTCCTCTGTGGGTGGAGAAAGAGTTGGGGCCACCTGGCTTGAGCAGGGTGGCTGCACTGTGTCTTCTAGGATCGACTACGGGCCTGCTACTCAAGCCTGGGAAACCAGGACACACTCTGGGAACTCTTCAACCGCCTCCAGCGCCGGACTGGTTGGGTAGATTTCTTAATCAAGGCACTGAAGACCTGTGAGCAGGCTGAGCTTGCTGAGGAAGTGGCTCATGTTTACCGGAGCAAACTGCTTCCTGGTGAGCCTCCTGTCCTGGCCATTTCTGGTCACCCTGCCCCCATCACCCCTGAGCAATATATACACTTGAGTGTAAATCCTGGCAGAGTCACTTATTATCTGTGTCCCTTTGACCAAGTTCCTTAATTTCCCTGAACCTCAGCCTTCTCCTCTGCAAAATGGGGCTAATGGCAATGTCTACCACATCGGGCTGCAATAAATAGCATAGGACGGTACCTGCTGAGTATTTAGCTGGGGCTCAGCACCTCCCATGTGCTCAGTGCGGGGGGCCTTCTTTCAATTTTGTGGCTGTGGTGTTTGCCTCCTTGTTTCCTCTTCTGTCTCATATTCCCCCATCCATTCTTTCACAACCCTCTCTCCACCTCCCTTAAGTTGCCTGATTATTCCTTAACTACTCTTAAGGTCCCTGGCTGGCTTGAGTGCCCAGAGGGAATTTTGTGGGATGGAATCTGACACAGGAAGAAAAACTGAATCAGCCCCATCTAGTTCAGACTAGAGGCTATCCCAGAGATCCTCACTCAGATTTATAGCTTTGGAACACTCATCTTCTTCCCCTCTTCCTTCCGTCCTCTCTCCTTTCCCTGGGGATTGAACCCAAGAACGTTTTACCACTGAGCTACATTGCCAGCCCTTATTATTTTTTTATTTTGAAACAGAGTCTTGCCAAGTTGCTGAGGGCCTTGCTAAATTGTAGAGGCTGGCCTCAATCTCGTGATCCTCCTGCCTCAACCTCTTGAGTTGTTGGGACTACAGGCATACATTACCATGCCCCTCCTGGCTTCTTTTCTCCCCCCACCTCTTTCTCCCTTCTTTCCTAACTGCTGTCTTCATTTGTGGAGATTAGTAGTGATCTCCCCTGAATACAAATGGTTGTGGTAGTATCTGGGGCAGGATGTGTCAGGGATCAATTAGGTATAACAGCCCTGAGAGAAAAAAAGTCTGGGGACGTAGGAGGAGTGACCGCTGATGTAGCCTGGGTGCTCATGCGGATCCCTGCCCCACTCATGTCTTCCTTCTCCCCAACTCTTCTCTCCCTCCCACTCCTGTCCCCATTCCCATGATGCTTGTCACCCATGGGGTGCATCCCATATCAGGTCAACTTTTAGAGCTATGGAGGGAGGAGGCCCCAGAGCACCCAGGCCTTGCCCGTCACAGGGAGAATCCCTGGTTCCTTCTTGGTATCACTGTATCTTTGTTCTCCAGGGAACCCAATCTGTTCTCCAGCCCCTCAGGCAGCACCGGCAGCTCCTGGCAAGGTCCCAGGGCCCTCTGCACCTGCTGTGGCTCACGTCCCCTACAATGGCTACCGAGAAGATCCAAGTTACCCCAGGCCTGTGCAGGACACACAGCCACCAAAGTCCCCAGGAGAGGTATGTCCTCAGGGTTCACCCCAGGCTTCCTGTTTTTATGTTCTTGTCTGCTCACTTCTGTGCCCCCACCTCCAGCCTCTTGGAAGTCTTCGCCTGCCTCCCACAAGTCATGCCTGATCTCTGTTAAGGACCCCAGGCTCCTTCAGTGGGGATCTGCTTCAGCCCAGCTCCCAGACTACTGACAAGGTCTGAGGCAGCCCCCAGCACTGTCATCAAACAGCTGGGAGGCCACACTTTACCACGTGGTCATGCGAGATGTTGAGCTGGGTGGAAGAACCTGGGAGTGGCCAGACTGGGGAGTAGGGTGAGGGAACTGGAGGTCTCGGGTGGCTGGAGGGACTGTAATTATCACAGTAAAGTTAAGTGTGGAGAAAAGATGACAAATTATATGGAGATATGATAAGTGGGCTGTGGGGGTATCAGGAGATACCAAACTGTGGACCTGAAACCACAGGGTTTGTGCAGAAACCCCTGAAGAAAGTGCTTTGTGCAGTGGAGACCTCCACATGGCCAGACAGATGGATAGGGACCCCCATGGGACAGTGTGTGTGTGTGTGTGTGTGTGTGTGTGTGTGTGTTTTAAAGTTCTGAGGACTGAACCCAGGGTCTCGTGCATGCTAGGCAAGTGCTCTACCACTGAGATATACTCCCAGTTCCCAGGGGTATTTTCTTTGAGCCCGTCAGTACTCTCCGGGTGTCCACTACAAGGGGTGTCCAGTTCCCAGATGTAAGATCATCTGTGGACAGAGGGTCTGGCAATGACCAGAAATAAGAAAAGAGCTCCTTTAGAAGTTGTCCTTAGCTGGGGACAATGGCGAATGCCTATAATACTAGTGACTCAGGAGGCTGAGGCAGGAAGATTGCAAGTTTGAGGCCAACCTAAGCAACTTAGCAAGGCCCATAGCAACTTAGCAAGACCCTGTCTCAAAATAAAAAATAAAAAGGGCTGGGATGTAGTTCAGTGGTAAAGCACTCCTGGATTCAATCCCTAATACCCCCACTACCACCACCAAAAAAAAAAAAAGGAGATGCTCCAGGAACATCAGCTGTTCTTTGCCAGCTCTTGTCAGCCATTTCTCTCTCTCTCAGAGTTCAGAGCCAGCCCCACAGATACCCAGTTCCAGGGGAGTCCTGAGGAGACCTGCTGGCTCCTTGGAGCCCTCCTCTAACCCAACAGCCCTCAGTCTTCCGACTTCCAGCAGGCATCAGGAGCAGGATCGAGAACTGGGTGGTACCCACATAGCAGGTATGCATGTGATATGATGTTAGAGGGCCTGTTTGACCTCCCAAGTGAAGGGTAGGATTAGAGTTGCCCCTTGGGCTTCCTTGAACAGGAGCAAAGTGGGAATAAAGTGCATTCACCCCAGGTACCAAACCAGTTCCTCAGTGAGTGTATCAGTTAGTGTTTGCTGTGTAACAAACAGTTTAAAAAACATTATTATAAGTAGATTAAAATACAAGCATTTATTTAGCACACAGCTGACCCAGCTAAACAGTTCTTCTGGTCTTGGCTGAATTTCCTCTCCTGAACTCCCTCATACATATACTTATTCTGCTTCTGCCTTATTGGATGGGGCACCTTTATTCCCTTCCATGGGGTTTCATATCCTCTAGCATACAGGCCTTTCCCATGGCAGCTGGACTGAGACCTCTAAGCAAAGAAGAAAGGGCTCTTGAAGCATAGACTCCAAACTGGCACAGTGTCCTTCCTTCCTCACTCTGTGGGCCTAAGCAAGTTATAAAGGACAGCCCAGATTCATGAGAAATTGACTCCATTCTTAGATGGGAGGCCTACAGGTTAGCCAGGACCTGGAGGATGGGGAAAGACAGTACAAAGCTGGATTGGCTATTGTCAGAGGAGCCCTTCAGTACTGCCCTACTACAAAGGGGTGTCCAGTTCCCAGAAAGTCACTAAAATATCTCAACCCCCAGAGGAAGCATGTCTATCATCAGCCAGGTGCCTGGACACTACACCAGATCTCAGTACTCCCCCTCAAGGCTGTGTAGCTGACCACCCTGACCTGGCATGTCTTTCTACTACTTCTCAAACTGTATTCCAAATGACACTTGTGCCTGGCCTGCCCTCAGTACCCTGGAACAGCCACAAGGCACAGGGATATTTAAAAGTTAGGAGAAACCATCTTGTACCCTCCACTCTTGTCACCCCCAAATAGTCCTGAGCACCTGTTTGCACTTTACAGTGTTATTTTGTCATGGAATGCCTTTTAGGAGATGCTTCTATGAATCATGAAGGCAAAGGCATCTGATTTCAGTGTATTGATGGACACAGGTCCCACGAGAGTCTGTGGTACTGCATTTAGGGGAGGGGACATGAGACATCACTTCTTTTTTAGAATTTGGGGGTTTTTAGATATATATGACAGTAAAGTGTATTTTGACATACATGCATGGAGCGTAACTTATTCTAATTGGGATCCCCATTCTTTTTTTTTTCTTCCCATACTAGGAATTGAACTCAGAGGCACTCAACCCCTAAGCCACATCCCCAGACCTATTCTGTATTTTATTTAGAGACAGGGTCTCACTGAGTTGCTTAGCACCTCGTCATTGCTGAGGCTGGCTTTGAACTCGTGATCCTCCTGTTTCAGCCTCCTGAGCTGCTGGGATTACAAGCATGTCCCACCATGCCCAGCTTGGGATCCCATTCTTGTGGTTATACATGATGTGGAGTTTCAGGCATCACTTCTGACCTTTGTCAACCTTGGGGTCTGGTGTGTGCATCCTCAGAGTTCCTGATGACACTGCCTCTATGGGCTGTCACCCTGTGTCAGGTCCTCTTCCTAGGGTGGCTTTGCCTTACTCCTGGGAACTGGCCAGCCTCTGGTACCACTTGACTGGTGTGAGCAATTCTGCTTGAACCACCCTGCTGTCCCTTGCCCTGATCCAGTGTTGCTCCTGCTGGAGAGTGTGGGGGACAGCAGTGAGGGGAACATCTAGGATTCCACTAGCTAGAGAGAGAAAAAGGCAGAAACAGGACAGGAAGGTGTTCTGGGTGGGAGAAACAGAAGCAGAAAGAATAGTCAATAATGATCTTTAAGCTCCTGGATGCAGTTAGTGGGAAGGATGACATCGGTCTTGTGATAGGACAGACTTGGGGATGTAGGTCAAGAACTGCAGGCAACAGTTGAGTCTCAGGTCTGAGAGCGATGACCAAAGGGACTGTAGAGTCTTCTCCATGCACAGGTGATTGGGAGGCATGTTGCAATAGGGCTAATGTGATTTGAGACACAAGGACCTTTCCCCATCCCTGAGGGTGACGGTCCTTTGGGTTTATGCTTCTACTTTTGCCACCTGCAGGTGCAGTTTGCAGCTCCACATCAGCCCGTGGGCCTGTGTCTCCGACTGTCTCCTTCCAGCCCCTGGCCCGTTCCACCCCCAGGAAAAGCCATTTGCCTGGACCTGCAGTGTCAGCTCCTGCATCTGCTGGTCCCTCCTCCATTGCCTTGGCTTCTGTAGAAGAGATTGGTGACCATAATAAGACTGCCATCTGCTCTAGTGATGCAGAGGTACCTGCTGATTCAACAACTACCAGCTTACTGCCCTCCAAAGTGCCTGCCAACTCGGCCCTTGTCAGCTTGGGGCCCTCCAAGTTGCCTACCAGCACGAAGCCCCCTGGTGCAATGCCCCCTAAAGCGCCCTCCAACCCAGCACCATCCAAGTTGCCCATCAACTCAACACGTGCTAGCGCCATGCCATCCAAAGTGCCTACCGCTACCATGATTCCCACCAAGGTGCCTACCAACACGATGCCCTCCAACGGGAGCAAAGCCAAGGTGAGTCCTGGCCCCTCTTAGCAGTGCCTCAGGCCCTTTCCCTCTGGGCCCTGTCCTTGGACCCTTCCCAGTCTCCATCCTGTCTCTAACCTGGGCAAGTCCATGACCTCTCTTTAAAGCTGTGGGGACAAGCTGGCAACCTGCCTTATCCTCTAGGAGGAATGACTGTCATGAAAGCCCCTAAGTATCATTGCCCCAAGAGGGTCAGGCATGGGGCCACCCTACTGGTCATGTGCTTTAACTCATTGGGACTCAGCCTCCAGTTAAGCTTAGCAACACTGATCTGTCGATGAGGAAGCAGTGAGGGGTGGAGCATGGTGGCCCACTTGCCTTCATGCCTTGCCCTTCACCACCAGTATGTCTGGCCTGCCCGTGTGACCAGGCTTTCCAAACAGTAATTCCTGGCCAGCCAGCCTGGAGCAGCTGCTCTGACCCATTAGCCCCCGTAGCTGCCCTCTCCAAAGCCTTGCATCTAACCCTACTGCTGCAGTCTGCCTCGAGGAATCAAGTTCCTGAGGCTCCAGGACACTGTAGCTGCCCTGTGATCCTAAGGCCTCAGCAACAGGGGCTTGCTGTCAAGGGCTTCCCTGGAGTGAGCTCACAGGCAGACCAGTGAGTTGGGAGAGGGCTGCAATGAGGCCGTCAATGAAATGATACTACAAAGCCTTGGTGCCTTCTTCCCCTTCTGCCCTCTTCCCCACCAATGGTCGGGTCTCCAAGCGATGCTGTCTTGCAAGCCAAGATATAGGAGGGAACTGAGAAATTTGGGCTTAGGCTACTAGTTCATGCCCTGACTCGAGAACAGGGCCACCCACTTTGTCTGGCTTATCTCCCTCCCATACCCATCCCCTTCTAGCACTTTCCTTTCTTTCCCAGGAGACCCCAGGGACTCCAGCAACCACAGTCACCATTGAAGGCAGTTCTCCTTGGAGGGGTAGCAGCTCTGGGAACTTGCGCTCTGAGGCCGAGCTGAGCAAGCCTGGTACCCTGGTATCGAAGGTCGACAGCCAGCCATTTTCTGGCTGTTCTGAAGATCTCGCTATCAGCAATTCTGTGGTCCTGGAGTCCAGCCAAGGCCCAGAGGAAAATGAGTACATGTCCTTTGCTATCCATGTGGCTGAGGGTCCCAGTGCTGACCTTCTGGATGGCATCCCTGAACGACCTGAGGCCTCAGAGCCCCAGGAGGAGGAAGAGGAGGAGATGATATGCTCAACAGCACCAGGGGCTCTATGGTGGCTGGGGACTGCCGCAGCCACCGCGCTCCTGGCGGTGTTCCTGGTGGTGCTGTACCGGCGGCGCCCACTGCAATGAAACCTCCATTGCCCACTGCACCATGCATCTGCTGCATTCCCACGGTGCCCTTTCCCCAGGCTGGCAGGGGCCAGGTCAAGCAGGGGACCTCGAGAACTATGGGCCTGATGGAGGAGTGAGTTGTGAGGACAGCGTTTTCTGTCCTAGCTCTTGTCCTCTGCTTGTCCCTCACCATCCTTGGCTTTCTGGCTCTAAGCGGCCCCCAGTGCTTCAGACGTTGCCTACCTGGTAGTCTCCCTGTGTGCTCCTAAGGAGGTCCCCTCCACCAGGCTTTGTCTCCCTTTGCCCAAGCCTGAAGATCAGGACGTGTCCCTCATTCTGCCCAGGTCCCCTGAGGCCAAAACAGGTGTGCTGGGTGGGGGATTCCCACAAGACCTTGTTCCCCGCCCAGCAGCTCAGCATCCTGACAGCAGCAAGGTGCCTAGTGTTCAGGGAGCCAGCTGCTTTGGGTTCCCTGGCTCTCTAGTCCCCCTCCATTGGCCAGGCCACCCTGGAAGAAGGTCCAGTTCCAGTGGACCCAGGGAATCCAGAAGCAGCCACTAGACAGGAGGAAGACCCTTGGAGCCTTTCTCCAGTCCCCTTACCTCCACCTCCTGTCCTCCATTCTCTTTGGCTTCCTACATGGGTTGGGGAAGGGACCTGCCTAGTGGGCAGAATTCAAGCCAGGTTTAGATTTCAGCTCTTCCCTTTCTGGGCTGTGTGACTTTGGCAGATGTTCAGACTCTCTGGTCTGGTTTCCCCACATGGACAGTGAGCCTCTAGCTCATCCTTCATGGACATGACATACAGGATGCGGCATCCTCCTGTCTAACCAGGTAGAGCTGAGGGCTTAAGAGGCAGAGTGCACAGCAACAAGGGTGCGCTGTGCAGTGAGGGCAGGCTCGGCTGCATCCTGCTCATCATCTCACTAGCTCTTTAATCCCAGGCAAGATATTAACCTCTGTGTGCCTCACTTTTCTCACCTGTTAAATGGGAGTGAAATGTACACACACACACACACACACACACACACACACACACGTACATATATACATGTATATTCTAGTGTTGTCCTGGGGATTAAATTAGTTTATCTATGTAAATCTTAGACTGAATCCTGGCATTTCCTAGGGACTGGATATATGTTATTATTGCTAATAAATGGGCAGTGAGTAGAGCACTTGGCTATACTTTTAGAGGTAAACCCAGACCCTGCTACCTTCTCCTTCCTTATATCTGCCTCTTAACTTCATCTAGTACATTTGCGAGTTGTTGGGGAGGGAGGTCCATCCAGTGAGCAGCTGTTCTCCTCATCTCCAGCGGCCAGGTGTGTTCCACCACCTCCCTGGGTGGGAAGATAGCTATACTCTTCACACATTGAGGTGCACTGGGGGGGAATCCTCTTGGGTTCTTTTCAGGTGGCCTTTGCTGGACAAATGGTAGACACAGGAGCCTTCTCCATTTCTGGGCTCTTCAAGGGGCAAGAACTAGAGCCCTTGGAGACATCAGGGGTGGGGCTTGTTATGTAAAGCCCAAGGCAGCTTTACCCTACACCACCCTAGGGAACTTCCGCAACCTAATGACCTCTACTTCTGAATTTCAGCCCCCACTCTAAACCCAACAGCCTCTAACTTGAATCTAGGTGTGGTCTGTCCCCAAGCAATCTATATCAGTACTTATCAATCCCTTGGTCTTAACCGGCCACTGTATCCCCCACCTGTACCCCCAGGTGCCAGCCAGCCAGTTTGTGCACAGGTCCTAGTTTTAATGTGCTAGCCTCCCAGAGTACTTTGGGGAAAAAAAAAAAATCTCACTGGGTGGAGTGGCCCATGCCTGTAATCCCAGCAGTACAGGAGGACCAAATGTTCAAGGCCAGCCTCAGCAATATCGAGAACCTAAATAACTTAGCAAGGCCCCATCTTTTTAAAGAATTAAAAAGGGCATAAAAGGAGACATAAAAAGGGAATATAGTTCAGTAGTGAAGCACCTCTGGGTTCAATCTCCAGCACCCCCTGAAAAGAAAAAAAAAAAAACTGGCTGAAGAAGGCAACACGTAGTCCCAGAGAATCACTCAACTGGGGGATTTCTTTTAGTTGGTGGTGGTGCCAGAGATTGAACTCAGGGGTGCTTAACCACTGAGCCACATCCTCAGCTCTTTTTATTTTATTTTTTTATTTTGAGACAGGGTCTCCCTAAATTGCTTAGGGCCTGTTAAATTGCTGAAGCTGGCTTTGAACTTGATATCCACCTGCTTTGGCCTCCTGAGCCACTGGGATTACAGGTGCACCACTGTGCCCAGTCAGCTGGTACAATTTCAACCACAGTAACCAGTCACTGTTGGCAATATATTGGGTCAGGTGTGTGGGAAGTGTTCAGGGCCCTCCCAGCACTTTTCAGATTATACCGCCTCAAATCCCTGATTTGGCCTGCACTTAACACTATCCCCGTCTCAGCTATTATCAACCTGAAGACTTAAATGCCACCTTCAGGCAGAAATGGGAATTAGAGTCCAGTCTCAAGAATCCTGTTCTGGGTTGTGACTTTCAGCTGCAGGAAGGTTTACAAAGAAGTGTGAACTAGGAAGTTCACCTTCACAGCCATGGCCCAGACAAGGTAGAGGCTGGAACACAAGGAAGGGAGAAAGGACCTCCACTCGCAGACGGGACTAGGGGACCGTTGAGGTCAAGGCTGGGTAGTCCTGGAGAAACCAATGCCCTCCTAAGTGCCCAGGGGCAGACCCACCTGCAGCAGAACACCTGTCCACCTTCTTTCCCTGGCCGAAGCATTTCCTCAAAGCCCTGGGACTGTTGTGGTTTCTGTCTTTCAGGGAAGTACCCTTGGACTTTGCTTTGACCTAACAAAGCCAGAACAGTGCCACTCCTTCACTTCTCTTGATGGCCACCCTCAGGTTTAGGGAGCTTCTTAGTCAAGGATGAGGGTGATGCCCTTCACCCTGCCAGGTCTCAGATTATTAATACCTTCTTTTTTTTTTATTTTATTGTTGGTTGTTCAAAACATTATATTAATACCTTCTTTTAGAAAACATTTATTATGGCCAGCTTTCAGACAAATGCAAAAGTAGAGAGACTAGAATAACAAACCAGTATGTGCCCATCTCCTGGCTTTAATATCTTGGCCATCTTGTTCATCCCTGCCTGTTGCCCCCTTCCTTCCTCTTTTCTTTGGCATGGGGGGGGCATTGATTCCAGGGGCATTTTACCACTGAGCTACATCCCCAGTCCTTTTTATTTTTTATTTCAGGGTCTAAGTTGCTTAGGCTGGCTTTGAATTTGCCATCCTCCTGCTTCCTCCTCCCAAATTGCTGCAATTACAGCCATGCACCAATGCACCCGGTTGCCCCGCTTTTTTGAGTACAGGTTCTTTGTATAAGAGTTTGAAGGGTTCAGAAAGCCAAGGGAAAGACATAAGCTGGAAGGATTATAAGATCATCTGTTTTCTCCCAGGGCAGCATTACGTAACAATGAAGCATCCACATTGTGGTCTGTTAGCCTCTGTAGGTGACATCCTTCTTGAACCAGTTCAAAGCATGAGCAGCACTGGACTCCATCTTAGGAGGAGGGGGCTGCAAGCGTCCTTCCATTGTCAAGCTCCTTGGAGGTGCCTGCTATTGCTCCTGTCTCAGAGAAGTGACAACACATGAGACATATACCCCATGGCACAGCCCTTCCAGCCGGCAGAAGTTCTCATGCTAGGCAATGTTCAAATTCCAAGTCCTTGGGCCTTGAGGTTCCACACTTGCCATGGGTGCACTGTCATGCGCCTAAAGGCCAAGACCCACTTCCCCGAGGGAAGGGAGATGAGGGGTCTTTGGTCTGAAGCGTTTGTGCTGGGATTGATACCGCTCCACAGAGGATAGTCACATGCTCCTTGCTTTCTTAGTTTTTTTTCTTTTAGCTCAGGCCTAAGAGGTCCACAGGGGGTTCTGGGTGTGGTCACTGTGAACATTCTTCACTTGGCTGCTGCTAACAACAAATAATAATAAAGGTCGCCACTAATGTCTGACTTTAATTGCATGCTAGACACTGTGCCAAGAGCTACACATATATTAGTTCATTTAATCCTCACAATGACCCTAGGAAAGAGACACCATTATGGACCCAATTTATAGCTGGTTTACAAGACTGGGAGGGAAGAAGGACAAGAGGGACAATGACCCCTAGGCCCCAGAGCTAGATGCTTCTTACGTCTATGAACTTCAACTGACCTGATATCTGGAACAAAGTAAACCATTTAAAATGAGATCATTACACCATCACATCACTGCCCAGTATGCCAAAATCTGCCACCTACTATAATAGTATAATAACACTCGGTCTATAATTAAAATAATCTCAGGGGTGTCCTAATGATACGATTATAATCATTTTGTGTGTGCCCAGGCTCAAAGCCCTGGGGCTGGGTGAGGTGAGGCTGGTGCCATAAGAAAACTAGAATGTTAGTCTTCATGAAGCCAGTTTGATTTAGCAGACATCGTTTAAGAGTCACTTGTGCCAGGTCCAAGGCCTCTGAGGGTGCCTTTGAGTGGTTGGGGATGTTCATAATGTGTGATACAGGAAAATAGGCTTCCATGTCATTCTTTCATATAATTTTACAGCAAATATTTATTTTGTACCCACTGTGAGCTAAGCATTATAATAGGTCTTGATGACAGATAATAAAGACCTCTCCCTAAAAGTCCTCTCCTACCCCCACTGTCTCCAACCCAGTAGTGAACGGTTCAGTGGAGTTTTTCTGGAGCATGGCAGGGGCCAGTGAGGGGGAAGGACAAGTATTGTTTTGATCTGTTTTTGACTACTGAGAATTATAACTAAATTTGGAGCGGAGTGAGAAACAGTATGAGAGATAACATTAAATGTTCATGAAAATATGAATATGTTGGAGGAATGTAGGTTGGTGTTATGGCCTGAAGGTATATGTCCCTGCAAAAATGAACCTAACCCCAAGGTGATGGTATTAGGAGGTGAGTCCTTTGGGAAGTGATTAGGTCATGAGGGCTCCACCTTCAGGAATGGGGTTCATGCCCCTTAGAGGACCGAGGGAGCTGGTATGGTGGTGAACACATGTAATCCCAGCAACTTGGGAGGTTGAGGCAGGAGGATCACAAATTCGAGGCCAGCTTCATCAACTTGGTGAGACCCCATTTCAAAATACAAAGTGCTGGGGATATTGCTCAGGGTAGAGCACTCCTGGGTTCAATACCCAGTACTGGAAAAAGAGAGAGAGAAAGGCTTGAGAGCCCTCTGTTCCTTCCACCATGTGAGGACAGAAGTCCATATGAGAAAGCAGCAACCATATCTTTGAAGCTGAGGCTGGACCTTTATTAGACACTGAATTTGTTGGTGCCTTGATCTTGTACTTCCCAGTCTCCAAAATGGAAATTTCAATGATTTCTAAATTACCTAATAAAAGGCATCTTGTTATAGCAGCTTGCATGAACTAAGCCAGTTGGTGTTACCTTACTGGAAAACTGGCAGTTGTCTACTAGAGCCTAATATAGGCCTAAACCTGTGACCCAGCAATTCCACTCCTGGGTGTGTTCACAACAGAAACAAGAGTGCATGTCCACAAAGATGTGTGCAAGAATGCTTCTCAGATGCTCAAGTCCCTTGTGCAGTATTTGCATATAACCTCTGCACATTCTCCCATATAGTTCAAAACATCTCGAAATTGCTGAGCAAGGCAACGCTCGCCTGTAATGCCAGTGACTTAGGAGGCTGATGCAAGAGGATGGCAAGTTCAAGGCCAGTCTCAGCAATTTAGTGATGTCCTAAGCAACTCATCTCAAAAAACAAAGGACTGGGGATGTGGCTCAGTGGCAAAGAGCCTCTGGATTCAATCCCTAGCACCCCCCTCCACCCAAAACAAAACAAAACAAAAAAACTTCTAACCATCACACTGATCACACTGTCCATAATATCTCCAAAATGAGAAAAACCCAAATTGTCTATCCTCAGGAAAATGGATAAGTTATAATAAAGTCACACAGTAGAATACTATTATATAAATGAGGACATTGCAACATAGAACATGGATGAATCTCCCGGACCTGATGCTGAGCCGGAGTTAGTATACACCAAAAAGCAAATTTTATTTATCTTAAATAAACAAAGCTGATTTATGATGTTAAAAATCAGGAGAAAGATGAACTCTGGTAGGTATGTAGCTGGGAAGAAACATTCTGGGGTGTTGGTCTACCTCCTGATCCACGTGTTGATTTCATGAGTATTTTTAGTTTGTGTCCAGTACCCTGTGGGAGATGTGAAAATTGGGGATGGGGATGTGGCTCAAGTGGTAATGCGCTCGCCTGGCATGCGCGGGGCGCTGGGTTTGATCCTCAGCACCACATAAAAATAAAATAAAGATGTTGTGTCCACTGAAAACTGAAAAATAAATATTAAGAATAATTCTCTCCCTCCCCCCCTCTCTCTCCCCCTCTCTCTTAAAAAAAAAGAAAAGAAAATAAACAAAGATCATCCAAATGAGGACTAAAAGCCATTTAATCAGAGCTTGAGAGGCAGTCAGCCATCATAATTTGCATTTGGCAAGGACTCTAAGGCAGGCACCGATGCGAAACTCCATAGTAGGAAAAAGGGAAGGTTCAGGTGTGCTGTGATTGGATGATGTTGGCATGGGGTCCGCAGAGGAGGGCTAACTAGAAGAGTGTGGCATCTAATCATTGGTTAGGGAACATATATGGCTTTTCTGGTTGGTCTTGAGCTGTAAGAGGTGGAGAGGTGGTTGGAGGTTGGGAAGGAACCGTGATCATTAGCTAAATTCTCCACCCCACCCCCATACTGGGCATTGAACCCAGGGGCACTTCATACTGAGCTATATCCACATTCTTTTTCTTTTTCTTTTTTTTTATGTTGACGCAGGATCTAAGTTGCTGAAGCTGGTTTTAAATTTGCTTGCGATCCTTTTGCCTCAGCTCTCAAATTGCTTGGATTACAAGTGTGTGCCACTGTGCCCAGCTCACTGGCCAAGTTTTCACTGTTCTGAGCTCATTGCTGCACAGATGGAAGTTTGGCTTCTGGGGCTTCCCAGGCTGCTTGCTACAAGAGTTTTATTCACATCCAAATTCCTTTATCATATATAGTCAGTCATTTTCCATTGCATATTCAGTCTCTCAGAGGGAAGGGCATGGGCTTTGAGGGAGCTGCCATGCAGCACAGATGGGAGGCACATTCATACTTCCTCCAGCTCCCCATCCATCTCTGGGGTCAGAGGTGCCTGCCTGTGTGAGGGAGTCCATGGCCCTGGGGCTCTGCTCCCAGCTGTGGTGCAGCTGCTACACCAACCAAGGTTCTCTTTTTTTCTTCAAGGCTGGCTTTTTAAAGCTCAACCCCTACAGAAAGGTTTCTTTGATTAGATCCCTCTGGTTTTAATAAGTGGGCTTCTTAAATTCCCATGGCTCACCTCAAACCCTGCTTTTATGTGTAAATTCTGACCTCCTTGCCTACATTTAAAAAAAACATAAACCAGGCACCCTGGTGATGCAGGCCTGTAATCTCAGTGACTCTGAGGAGGACTGCGCAGGCTCAAGGCCAGGCTCAGCAATTTAGCTAGATTGTGTCTCAAAATAAAAAGGGGCTGGGGATGTGGGGATATAGATCAGTGGTAGAGCACTCTTGGGTTCAATCATCAATATTGTAAAACAACAACAACAAAATCCTATACTGATTACTTTTAATTACTTTCTCAGTGAGTTTCTTCTCCCCCGCACCCCACCCCCCAGCCCCAGGAGCGCTTTGCCACTCAGCTACATCCCAGCCCTCGATTTTTTTTTTTAACTTTTTTATTTTTGAGACAGGGTCTTACTAAGTTATTTAGGGCCTTGCTAGGTTGCTGAGATTGTCCTTGAACTTGTGATCTTCCTGCCTCAGCCTTCCAAATCACTGGGATTACTGGCCTGGGCAACTGCACCTGGTTGATTTATCTCTTTCTTTCTCTCTCACTCTCTCTTTCTTTCCTCCCTCCCCTTTGTTCTTTCCTTCTTTCCTTCTTCTCTTTTTGTGATGTCAGGGATTGAACATAAGTTTTGTGCATGTTAGGCAAATGCTCTTCCCAGTGATGGTTGTGTGTGGTATGTAACTGGGGAGAGAACCCTGGAGTGTTCTACCACTGTCCTGTGAAGGACATGAAGAATAAATTCCAGGGTGTTAGATATGAAAAATGACAACCCCCATAATACTGTGACCTGGGAAGAGGGCGTGAGGAAGAAGGCAACACATTGATAACACTGATCCTTTCCCAATACATTCTTTCCCAGGGACAAGACAAGCCCTGGGGAGGAGATATCCATCAAGCCTAGAATGACAGTCTCTAATAAATCCTTTCTAGATACTGATCGCTGTTCCCCGACCCTCCATCTTGCCCAGTAAAAACAGATCTCAAATTCCTGGGTGCCCAAATTGACACGCTAATTAATCAAGTCACTTCTCAGTGTAACCTATAACAGACTCCCCCTTTGGCCAGTGACTTATTTTCCATTAGGAAAGTGGGTCCATCATAGGCACGACTTTATTGATGAACAAAGGCTGTGCTGATCCATGAAGTTTGCACCCAGCTCGTTCCTTTTGGAGCTAACATTTTGGTTCCCTGATCGGGAAATGGGAGAAAGGTAATATTTTGTTCTTCCCTGTACCCCCAAAACCCATTCCCTTCCCCCACAGTCAAAGTTAACCAACTAATGAGGCCTTGAAAGTGACTACTAAACATCTGGCACTTCCATGGCTTTCTGAAAGTCAGGGGGACCTCCAAGCCATGGCTCATAGGAGCTACAGCTGAATCCCCAAACTGACTGTGTCCCCCCAACTCTGTAAAACATAGGCCCTTCATGCCCTTTGCAGTCCACTTTAGCTAAGCAACTGCCAGCTTTTGTGCGGGAGAAATTTGGTGCTTGGGAAAGAGGAGGGCTTAAGGCAGCTGGCCAGGGCCACTCTCTGGTGCTGCACGAAGGTCTTATGTCTCAAATCTGGTCCCGACAGCCCTCAGGGGTACCAAATATCGACCACCTGCTAGATTTTTGTGGCTTTATGCCACAAGAACAATGCAAGATTTGTATCAAATCCTTTATTGGCATTGAAGGTGTCCTGTTTCTACTTCCTCCCCTCCCCAATCTTCCCTTCCCTTACACACCCAGCAAACCTCAGGGATCAGAGATCTCTTTTCCATTTTGTTCCTTCATCCAACACCAGCTTTTAAATTCTCCAGAGAGGTAAGAGTCAGTCCAGCTGGTCTCCAGCAGATAGGTACCCACCCTTTAGCTAACTAGGTCCCAGGGGGTCCCCTACCAGTGAGATTGGTATAAAGATATTTCCCCAGTCCCCAGTGGGAGAAGTCCAGTCTGGTGACTGGCACACCTCTGACATAAGAGTTCAGAGGACGCTTTGCTTTCAGTTGTCACTTCTGTCCAGCCTCTCCAAATATGGGAGTTATTGGGTCAGTTCCCAGAGACAACCTCTTGGGCTGTCTCTTTATCAATTTTATGACCCTCTACTCCCAAACTGACCTCAAAATTGGACACCTCATTAGACTCAGCACTCAGATTTGACCACAGTACAAATTAGATAATCAGTGCCCATGGCCCAAGTACAAAACTCTTGATAAAGAAATTCTCCGGGCTTTGCAAAAATATTTAATACAGATTGGCAGGTGGTTTGAGGTTCCATACCTTCAACCTTTCTTTTTCCTTCACTCAATTACCAAATATACCACGCTAGACTTTCATACTGCTGCTGATACTCTCTTTCTCCCTATGCAATTTATCAGCGGGTCTGCACCTGATACCCGTAAAAAAACAGAGAAGGGCGCCAAGGCTTCCCAGAATCAATTTCTAGATCCTGCTTTCAAGACCTTTAACAATAGGGAAGATGAGGCCAAACAGGAGAAAGAAAACCATCTTAAAACTAAACATCAGCTCCTAGCCTCTGCCATCCATCGCCCTAAAACAGCCATTGCTGCTCGCGGCCCCACCAGACCCTCTAATATACCTTTGGGCCCCATTTCTGATGTGGGTGGACTGGACCTTGGGCAAAAATTTGTCGTAACCCAAGGCTTCTCACCAAGCCATATCCCAAATGTGGGGCAATGGGGACACTGGAAGGTGGACTGTCCCCAGGAAAAAACACCTCTCCCCTCAGTGCAGCCAGCTTCCCAAGTCCCCTAATAATACATCTGAGGAGCCTTAGATTACAGAGATTGATGAATGGCCAAGCAGCAGGCAAATATTCCCCTTCTGAAGAGATTTTAAGGGCTCAACTAGCTGGTAAGTTTCCTCCTTAAATTAAAATAATTATCAAAAAGTTAATTAGTATTCTCCATTCTGAGTGAGGTCCTAACCTGACATTATGTAAAAAGGAGGCTTATTTCAAGCCCCTACCCTCAGCTTACCTATGTAGCAAAAATTTAACCTGTTTGTCACTGAGAGAGAAAAATAACCTAACCAGCTCAACAGTGAGTGGCGTGTCTCAGTGGTGTGACCTAGCAGCCTCATCCTCAAAGGTATGGGAGATAGTGTTTGATAGTTTTCTGCATCTAAGCTGGCCTGATTACCAATCAGAGAAAAAAGGGTTAAAGAGCCCTGGCGATTGCACTGGAACATAAAAGGCAGGGTTCTTAGGAGGTAGGAGGCCAATCCAGATTGAAGGGAAAAAATGTCATTTTAACTTCTCCCTGGCTGCGGCATAGGGAGAAAAATGATTTCAGGGCTTGCTCTCTCTCTCTCTCTCTCTCTCTCTCTCTCTCTCTCACTCACTCACTCTTTTTCTATCCCTCTCTCTCTCTTCTCGCTCTTTCATGCTGCTTCTGAAATAATTAACGGCCTTGTCATTTTTCCCCCTAAGATTCTTGTTTTTTGTTTTTTTTTAATTCTCTATTTTTTTTAGCCCATTTTGATCCAGCGCACCTAGGTTTGTGTGTTTTTCTGACCAGACCTATTTTATCCAACTATAAAGGTTTTATACACTCTGCTCTGTTCAGAGTTCAATTTGCAAAGGTTAGCTCTTGACCTAATAGGTTTTAAAAAGCTATAAGGCCTTTGTTTCTTTGTTCTGTTTCTACATGCACCTGTATATTGGCCTGTCTACATGTGTTTGTGTATCAAAATTGTCATATAGATGAATGAGCTCATAAATTAAAGTTTCAAAAGTATGGATCCAAATACCTTTAATTCATGTGATTTAGAAGGTTCAATTTAAATTGGGTAAACAAATGAGAATAAAGTATATACTTAAAGTTATTAACTCTCAGGTTTTTCTAGGTGATCAGACAACTAATAAAATATTAATATATAAATCCATTGTTTCTAGGATTTTTCTTCAACAAAAAAAAGAGGTGAATGCTGTTTAATACATTCGTCTGACACCTTGGTTCTTACAGTTAACAAATGAATTATATTTGACGTATGTGGGATTAATCGTAAATGTATTTGTTAGAGACAGCTGAATAATTTGCAAAGTTAAGATGCTGTTAGGGGTTGGGGTTAGCTCAGTTGGTCGAGTGCTTACCTTGCATGCCCAAGGCCCTGGGTTCAATCCCCAGCACCAAAAAAAAAAAAAAAAAAAAAAAAAAGCACTGTTAAATATAACATCAAGTACTCTTAACTTCTTGAATTGAATGGGGTGATATACTTGAACATTGTTTGTGTTTTCATGAATTGTTAAACAAACAGATGTGATTCTATGTACAAAGGGTCCAAAAGTTTCAACTGTGTTCCAATTAGTGTCTGTAAATAATAATGTATTTGTTCTTATTAATATGGAGTAATTTGTCTAAATTCAGAAATTTCATAAGGGTTATTTCAGAATAAATAAAAATAGGGGTCAACAGATAGGAAAGAGAAATTTGAAGGTTCTAGGTATGGAAATATATTTAGTAGAAGGAAGAAAAAATGTTTCTGGATAAGAAAGTCTTTATGAAATAAGCAACGAGAGTGTCTAAGTAAATGATAAGAAGGTCTGTGGGAGTAAAAGGCAAATTTCAACAAGTTTGTGTGTAACCAAGTTGGTTATATGTATGTAGAACATCAGTTAAAGCTATTCAAGTTTCTTCCCTAAGGTCAAATACTAATTTGCTGATATAAAACCAAGTGTAATCTACATGTTAAACTGACAGGATTTCTTAAAACATTAATTTACTCTTAACATTGTGTCTGTTAAGTTTTATTCTTTAAAGCAACTAGTCTTAAAGGAATTAGGATCTATACAATACTGGTTACACAGGAACAACCATTATTTTTTAGTATTATAGTACATTACAGAGTCCAAATGTTCCTTTAAAAGCTAAACTTGGTTAATATAAAAACATCAATGTTGGGGCGGTAGTGCATGCCTGTGATCCCAGTGGCTCAGGAGGCTGAGGCAGGAGGATAAGCAGCTCAGTGAGACCCTGTCTCTAAATAAAAATATAAAAAGGGCTGGGGATGTGGCTCAGTGGTTGAGTGCCCTTAGGCTCAATCCCCAGTACAATAAATAAATAACTAAATAAAATAATAATAATAATAATAAAATGTCAGTTCAAGATTAAAACAAAACAAAACAAAAAACCCACATCAGTATAGCATACTAAATGTGTTCATATCTTCAAGGTATACAAGTCTTTAAAGCAGGAGATTTAAAAGAACATTTTTATCAAGCTGCTTTTCTCCAAACTAAAGTTGTCTGTAATGGTAATTTTAGACTTAGAAGAATAACAAATTTTATTGGGGATTTATTTATATCATTTAATGTTCTGTAACTGAACCTAAATTTTATGTAATTTTTTACATTGGGGTAGAAATGTAAGTGTGATTCTAACAGATAATGAGGACCTGATCAGTTTAAAGATTAATATTGTAAAACAGGAAAGAATTTTGCCAATTTTCCACATAAAAGGAAAGTTAAAAGTTCTGTCAGCCTTTCTTTGATTCGTGTTTTAAATGTAATGTTATATTGTGTTAACTAACATTCATATAGACTGAGGAAACAATATATGCAAACTTTGTAAACTGATATTTAAGAAATAATACAACAGCTTCAGAACTAGAACACTTTACCTAAATTTGTCAAAAGTCCCACCTTACCTGAGAAAAGGCTCTGCCTCTCACCTCACTACTTGTTAAAATGGCTAGACTTCAGCTCATTTAAAGTTATTTCAAAAGAGGATATAATGTATAACTCAGCCAAAATTCAAGATAGCTATTACACAAACTAAATATGTTTTTTACTCTTGTTAATTTTCTTTTTCTTTTTCTTTTAAACTCTATAGCTGTTGCCTGTTTTTTTTTTTTTAGAGGTACTGCTTCAAGAACACACAACCTGGATTAATTTGAGATAATAAGCCAACACCTACAGGACAGATAGGATATAAGGCTAACTTCCAGTACTAATAAGAACCCCAATTAAATAAAAGGGATAAATGACTGTAAGGTTATAGACATTGAAATTAAAGCCCAGTACTCTTACTCTAAGACTGGTGAGATTGGCTTGCTGGATATTTATGACCAAGGCTAAAAGATTAAGGATGTCATGAGGGGGCAAAATTGTGATGTTTGCAGTCGAGGGGAGAAATAAACAATGTCCACACGCTTCTGCCCCTTTCAATGCTTTATTCACTCAAATTACTCAATACAATTTCACTCTATAGGTTCTTAATTAGGAAAATGACAATCCTTATGGCTAGGCACTGCAATAGACATAATCAATTCACAGCAAACAATTCTAGATTAATTCTAAGCACTGCAAACACACTTAATCATGACAGGCTGACGACAGACATTACCTCTGCATCCTAAGTTCAAAAGTCTTAAGCCTTAGGCTTCACGTCCAGCAGATGCACACTCACTCAGACTGCAGTGATCAGGTCGGGAACCAAGGCAGGCTTTTCCTGGCGGGGAGTGGACCACCGGTTGAGGAGGGGGTCGTAGGGAGGAGTTGCTGCTCTCAGCAAGGTCCAGAAGAGGCTGTAGAGTTTGAGAGCGGTGAGGATCATGCAGAGGCTCAGGAAGGATGACAAGTGAAGGGATGTCAGGTCCTCATCAGGCTCTCCAGCTCGAGTGCATCCTTGTTTCGGCTGCTGAATCCCTGTTCATTTGCTCTATCATTTATACTAAAATTTGGGGCTTTTGACCCCCCTTTCAATCCTTATCGGCTACCACTGGATTTCTCAGTGACATTTACCCTGGGGTCAGAAACATCTGGTCTGGTGGTCTCCACCCTGATCTTCTCGCCTTTCCCTCTTATCAGGTGTGGACAGCCTGCCCGGGGCTTCACTCTGTTTATCAGGGTGAGGGGAAGTAACTTGTTTGAGGCCATCCTGGAGGGCTCCGTTGGATGTGCCTGGTGAGACTGCAGGTTTCAAACTGGAATTTTAAAAATGAAGTTGCTTAGGCTCAGGCCTAAGGCCATCCTAACAAAGGATAAAACTAAAGATCCAAGAAAACCAATATTTGGCTCTTGCCCTGAGTCAGCCTGAATTCTGGGAATGAGAGAGAACTTCTATAAGGGGTTTTGCAACTCTGGTCCACATGACCTCCTGATCAGGGAGATTAATGAACCCACTAGAGAATGGAAAGCCAATCAGTGCACCTGCTGCAAAGAGGAGGATCATTGGTGACGGTATAATGCCAGATTTGTGGGACGCCAATAGACCTCCAGGAGCCGCATCCGATGCAATCACACAAGAGTCTTTATTGCAAGCTGGAGCCTGGACTCACAACTGTTTCCGACGGAGCAGTCCCATGGAGTGAGTCCTGGTCCTTTGTTCAGTGAGATTTTATAGGTTTTGGGGGGATACTCTATGGGTCACAACATCACACAGCAAATCATTCCACACTGTGGAAAAGTCAAACAACAACTCTTAACATTGATTAGCACATTCACTGGTGGGAACAAGTTGGGTAGGAGTGATTGGTTAGTACAAGAGGGGGATTCGGTTGAACTGATTGGTTTAAGCCACGAGGGGTGTACATGCTAAATTACATGGTTTTCCAACATGTTATCAACCACCATAAACTACTGGGGGGTCATCTGGCATCCCAGGGATTTTCCCTGTCTCATGCTGATTGGTGGTTGCTAGGGGGGTGCTATGGGTCCTCACCTAGCCTAACTGAGTCAGGGACACCTGGTGCCGCAGATCTCTCCTGTTATTTGTAGACAAACAACTCAGCAGGGTGGATATGTGCTTAGGAGTGCTCTGTGGGTTTTTCCAGGGACAAGGGTCACGCCCTCTTCCTTGGACAGGCTTTGCTCTGAGGTAGAGGCTGGTTTCTCAAAAATGGAGTCACATCAGTTTCTCAAAGGGAAGCCACCTCATCAAGGAGACCCTAATTCATCCTAGCAAGCAGACGACACTAAAAGACTAAGAAGCTGCTCTCAAGTTCCCCAAGAGTGACCCCTGAGGGAACTCAGCTGACTCTTAACAACACATAGAACAAGGTCAATTTGACCAGCTTGATCTTAAACACCTAGCAAAAACAGTTATAACCAAAGTATAGCTATACTTGGGCATTTAAAAGAAAAACAATAGTTCTTTTGAACAGAACTTTAAGATGTACACTTGTGTCAGTTCCACAGCCCTGATGCCCCCCAAATTCTGAGTTTTTCCTTTGCCAGCCTCATATTTATCCCTTCCTACCAAAATTAAACTGGCCTCTGTACCTTGATTTTCCTTACTCTTCAGACTGACATTTTATCCTACTACCAAAGCCTACTTATTCCAATAATAGCACACACCAGACATAGGAAAGCCCCCAAATTATTTCCTTACTCATAGAACAAAAACACCCACCAGGATTGGCACAGGAGCAGAGGGATTAGGAACCTCTATTCACTATAAAAATAGTTAGCATAGATTATTGCAGATATCCAACAGGTCACCAATTTGGTACTGACTTTACAAAATCAATTGGACTCCCTGGCACCTGTTGTTCTGCAAAACCAGTCAGGAAAGAATGCTACTTCTATGTAAACCAGTAAGGAATAGTAAGAGACAAGGTTAAATGGCTCCAAGACCACCTGGAATATGACAAATAAGTCTGACTCAGCAGTCTTTTCGAATCTGGGACAGTGATTCTCAATATAATAAGCTTAAAGATGTTACCCATCTTAATATTTCCTTTCATAAGGAATTCTATCTCACAGCATGTATATTAAATCTCTGTTTTATTATCTGGGCCCATTCAAATACAATATAATGCCTCTCACACACAAATATATATATATATATATATATATATATATATATATACATTTAACATTATATATATAACAAATGTTAAAAGTAAAAACTGTATGTTGCAGTATAGTGTCAATTGAATCATATGGCAGAGCCCAAAACAAACTGTTATGATTCTCAAAAGGCTGGTAGCAGTTGGGCAAGGTGGCACACATCTGTAATCCCCGCAGTTCCAAAGGCTGAGGCAGAATGATAGTGAATTCAAAGCCAGCCTCAGCAAAAGTAAGGCACTAAGCAACTCAGTGAGATGCTGTCTTCAAATAAAATACAAAATAGGGCTGGAGATGTGGCTTAATGGCCAAGTGTCCTGAGTTCAATCCCCAGTACCAAAAAAAAAAAAAAAAAAAAAAGCCTGTATCTGTTGACTCCCTGTAAAAGTGCTCAACATTTCACCTGGTAGCTAATAGCTGGCATTGTTATCTTGGCTGGGATAATGGCTTCTGAATTTTACTGAGACCTGGCAAACTCAAGGACACATTGATTAGGAAAATTTGAACAAAATTCAACAACTAAAAGATTCTATTATATGGCTAGGAGAACAAGTACAAGATTTACAATGGGCTCAGAGACGCCAAAGTCATTATAATATTACCCACTTTTGGGTTACTAGAATTCCATATAATGACACTGAGATTCAATTCAAAGTGTATATGCATCACCTAATGGGACTTGATCCTTCTCATAATGCTTCTTCGGGTGTGCTAAAACTACAATTTCAGATTCTGGCCAAGGTTAATGCTAAAACACCTTCTTTTGATAATGAAGAGATCTGGGGCAGTTTAGCTGAAGGAATTTCTTCCCTTAACCTTTTTAAACACTTTTGTACACATAGCTGGGTTACTAGCTATAACTATATTGTTAATTGTGTCTCTGTTTTTATTTTGCATAATCTGTCAAGAAGAATGGAGACTAGATTAAACCACCAGGAAAGTATGGCTCGAAAGTTATCATGCTTACTATGCTCCAAAGGAACCAGATCTCTGAAATCATGGAAGAGCCTAAATCTGATTGAGTGTTAATTAAGAATAATAGGGTCCCCAGCTATATTACACACCAAAGTCATTTTCATAACACTAACAAATTAGTTAATCTTAACTTTTCTCACTAAAATTATTCTCCTAAAGCTAGTAAGCTGGTCTTCATTTTATATGCTACAATTGTTTCCCTAACCTAGCAAACCAGTTAATCTCCACGTATTGTTATAATATCTTTTCTACTCGCTATTTTTAGTTTTACAGTTTCTTAATAAAGTTACCAACTCAGCCACATCTGCCAGGAAACCTCTCCAAGCATCTCTTCTCCCACTGCTCATGCTTGATCTTCTGAGGCCACATAAAGAGAACTGACATCACTCACGACAGCATCAAAACTTCTCCCACATATGCCCCTCTGCATCTCCCCAACATTCACTTTTAGGGCTCTGAAAGGAAGCCCCCCCCCCACTACATCATCCCCTCTCAGCAAGAATTAGCCAAAGCTCAATCTCTTCATTCCAATTCATTCTCCCCTTTCGGAGTCTGGAATGTTCGACATGGAAAAGGACAAATCCCAAAATAGTGTGGCCTGGGAAGAGGGCATGAGGAAGAAGGCAACACATTGATAACATTGATCCTTTCCCAATATAGACTTTCTCAGTGATAAGACAAGCCCTGAGGAGGAGATATCCATCAAGCTTAGAATGACAGTTTCTAATAAATCTTTTCTAGATACTGAATGCTGACCCCAGACCCTCCATCTTGCCCAGTAAAAACAGATCTCAAGTTTCTGGGTGCCCAAATTGACACGCTCATTAATCAAGTCACCTCTCAGTGTAACCTATATAAACAGACTCCCCTTTTGGCCAGTGGCTCATTTTCCATCAGGAAAGTGGGTCCATCATAGGCATGACTTCATTGCTGAATAAAGGCTGTGCTGATCTGTGGAGTTTGCACCTGGCTCGTTCCTTTTGTGCTAACACAGGGCACTTTCCCTATGTACAGCTGTTCCCCCACCCACCTTCCTGCTATGTGTGTGTGTATAGAGATATCTTTGGCAAATTTAGAAGCCCAGGGCTGAGCTGGAAGGAAGGCAGGAATATAAAATGGGGAGAACACAAAAAGAACTCACACCTGACCCCCACCTGGCTGAACTGGGGTCCCCAGTACAATAGGCTCCAGGGAACTTCCCTACCTGGCCTCCTCTCCACCCTAAATGAGCGCACCAAAAGAAACTGACTAACCCATCCCATGACCTGCTTCTGCTAAATCCTATACGACTCAGATTATTATTGTAGCCCATCGCCATTTTTCTCTTCTGAAAATATGCCTCTTTGCTGCTTAATAAAAAGCATCGCTGACCTGTTGAGGTCTGTCCCTATTTCAGTTATTTTTGCTTTCTAGCAACATCCTCAGCCCTTATTTATTTATATTTTCATTTTATTTAGAGATAGGGTCTCACTAAATTGCCCAGGCTAGCCTTGAACTTTTTATCCTTCTGCCTCAGCCTCCTGGGTCACTACGATTACAGGCATGCATGACAGTGCCTGGCAGTGATGTTTTTCTTAAAAAACAAAACACTTGCAGAACATGGTGGTGCACACCTGTAATCCTAATGGCTGAGGCTGAGGCAGAGGCAGGAGGATCACAAGTTTGAAGCCAGCCTCAGCAACTTAGGGAGGCCCCAATCAACTTAGCAATACCCTGTCTCAAAATAAAAAATAAAAATGGGCTGGCAATGTAGCTCAGTGGTTAGGTGCCCATGGGTTCAATCTCTGGGGCTCCAAGAAAACCAAACAAAACACTCTACAACAGAGACCGAAAGGAGGGGGAAAGGTGAGAGTAAAGTGAGGACAGAAAAGTTGAGGTAGGGGAGGGAAAGTGAAGAATGGGGAAACCCTGAGTTTTAGTCCTACATGGGCAGTCAGCCCCCTCATCCCTCATCCTCTGGGATGCGCAACCCGTGAGTCTGGACCAGGTGATGATGTCAAATCCTTCCTCCTCCAGAGTTTAACCATCAGACCTTGGGTGTCCTTGACTAGAGGTGAAAACAAGCTGTAGTAGCTCCCTCAGACCATCTCTGTCTTCCTCATCCCCAGGTGCCATTACCACACTATCCAAATTTCCTAAGCAATCAGATGCAGTCTTCTACTTAATCAGTACGATTGTATTCAGCATAAGAAAAAAGAAAAATCCTTTCATTACCATGTGCAGCTGGAAATTGCCTTCTTGCAGGAGGTCTATCCAAAGGAATTGTGGAACAGAGAAACTGGTAATTGCTGAAAGAATTACTTAATTTTTCCCCCTGCCTGCTGTCTTCATGTCTTCAGAATTGTGAGCCCAAGGACAACTCCTGTGCAGTAATTCTGCTGGTGTTACCTCTAGACCTTAGAATGCTTTAGCTCTTTCTTCATGAACCCAGTTGTGAGGGTCTACACTAGCCAATTGCCTGCATATAATGAGGCTGCTGCAATAAATGAAAACACAACTTCCAACCTAGGGGGCTGTCGGGACCTCTTCCAGGTTTCCCTCTGCCTTCCTTCTGGGGTGGGGGTGGGGCCATCTACCCAGAGAAGCTGTCAGCTCTCAGAAGGTGTGGCAGGCTGTCACCTTCTGGGCTGGCTCAGCGGATTCCTTCCTTGCTACTTAGCCCAGGGGGTTTGGTTTTCCCATCCCTTTAAATTTTCACCTTGTAATCGAGTTTCTTTTAAAACAATTGGTTTTAATCACACAGGCAATTCATACATGTAAAAAAAAAAAATTCAAACGGTAGAGACATAGGCCAGAGTTTGTACGTAAACAACATTCTCTGGGGATGTTGTTAAAATAGAAGTTCTGATTCACTGAGTTTGGGGTGGAGCCTGATTTCTAAAAGACTTTTCTTGGTGGGGGGGGTACCGGGGATTGAACTCAGAGCACTCAACCACTAAGCCACATCCCCAACCCCTTTTAAAAAAAAAAACAACATTTATTCTTAAGTTTTAAGTGGATACAGCATCTTTATTTTACATTTATGTGGTGCTGAGGATCGAACCCAGTGCCTTGTGCATGCTAGGTGAGCACTCTACCACTGAGTCACAACCCCAGGCCCCCCACCAGCCCTTTTCAATATTTTATTTAGAGACAGGATTTCACTGAGTTGCTTAGCGCCTCGCTGTTACTGAGGCTGGCTTTGAACTCTGTGACCCTCCTACCTCAGCCTTCTGAGCTGCTGGGATTACAGGTGTGCACCACCATGCCCAGCTCTGAGGGATCTTTTCTAAGGATAAAGAACAGTGATTGAAAACACTCTTCACTTGCTTATAAGCCTGTTTTCTTTCTTTCTTTTCTTTTTTATAACCTTTTATTTTATTTTATTTTTTTAATGTGGTGTTGAGGATTGAACCCAGAGCCTCAGTGTGCCAAGTGAGCGCTTTACCACTGAGCCATAACCTCAGCCCCAAGCCTGTTTTCTTTTTGATGGACACCATTCCTTGTCTTTCTTCAGATACTTCTGTGCCATTTTATGGCCCTGACCTAACCTCATCCTTGGCTTGGGGATAGAGGCTCTGTCATAGTGGGATTCAAGGTCTTGTCCATAGTGGGATTCAAGGCCTCTAGCCTCCTGGGATAGCTGCTTGTAGCATTCCATAAAGTACTGTTGCCCCACAGAACAGGTCTTGGTTGAACTGAATTTAGTTCATATAGCAACCTGAATGATTTGGTCACTGTTTCAGGTGGTTGAGGACCTTTTGGTTGTGAATTTTTTTCACTCTGTGCAGGATGACCCTGTTGAAATGGTGAAGAGGGCAAAGTTAGAGCTAGAATGCCACAAGATGCTATTCAAAACTACTGGTCAACTGACTTCATCAGTTGGCATTATATGAATTGATTGATCAGCACCTTCTCACAGTCTTATGACAACATACATAACACAGCCTGTATGAAGGTCGTATTTGTCAGCTTTCTGTCATTAAAATGACAATTAATTTAAAAAGAAAAATGGTTTATTTTGGTTCATGGTTCTGTAGGTTCCACCAAGGTTGAGTGGCTCCCATTACTTTGGGTCTCTGATAAGGCAGCCACCATGGCAGGAACCAAACCACAGATGTTCAGACCAAACCACTCACTCATGAAGCAGAAAGCAAAGACAGAAAGAGATGGGGGGTTCCAAAACTCTCTTCAGGGGCAAACCTCCAAGGACCTATATATAGATCTCCTATGAAGCTCCATCTCCTAAAGGTTCACAGCACCTCCCAACAGTGCCAGTCGGGGAACAAGTCTTTAACACATGGGCCTTTGGGAAATGGTCAACCAAACCACAGCAGAGGTATAATCTGTTAACCATATGCTGTATGAGAAATTATGTCAAAATTTAAAAGCTTTAAAAATATACAATAACCATGTGTGGTGGCACACACCTGTAATTTCAGAGACTTGGGAGGCCAAGGCAGGGGGATCTCAAATTCAATACCAGCCTCAGCCTTAGTGAGCCCCTGTCTTAAAACAAAACAACAACAAAAAGATCTGGGATATACCTCAGAGGTAAAGTGCCCCTGGGTTCCATCACCAGTACTGCAAAAACAAAAACAAAACCCCACATTTTGTTTTTCACAGTTTCTGTGGGTTAAGATTCCAGGTGTTGCCAGGCATGGTGGTGTATGCTTGTAATCCCAGCAGCTTGGGAGGCTGAGGTAGGAGGATCACAAGTTCAAAGTTAGCCTCAGCAACTTAGTGAGGTCCTAAGCAACTTGGTGAGATCCTGTCTCAAAATAAAAAATAAAAAGGGCTGAGGATGTGACTCAGTGGTTAAGTGCCCTTAGTTTTAATCCCTGGTACACACACACACACACACACACACACAAAAAAAAAAAAAAAAAAGAAAGAAAGAAAGAAAGAAAGAAAAGAAAAAAAAATTCTAGGTGTAGGTTAGCTGGGTCCTGTAACCTAGCTCAGGGTTTCTCTAGCCCTCCTTGACTCATCGCCTTACACCAGATGGCACTAAATGGATGGGAGCCTGTCAGAGAGGAAGAGATCACATGGCAAGACAGGAATTTGGGGTAGGGGACAATGTTGCTACCTCCCACTTGGCCCACCTGTTAGAAGTCGAATACCACCACCTTGGGGAAGCTTCTAACACATGAATCCTTTGGGAAAAACCACATTTAAACCATAGCAGTTACCTTTAGAGAAAGAAGGAGGGAGGAAATGGTGGAAGTTTCCAGGACGGAAGCCAGACTTCTCTGATCAAATCTTATTTATATAGAGAGTTTACATTGGAACCATATAACTATTTTACATAATTATGTAACTAAATTAAATTTTAAAATCCCCCCAAAATTGAATCAAAATGGAAAACAAAAAAGACTAATTATAGGATTGGAGTGTCGCGCCACGGGCGGCGGACGGAGGACGGTGCCTGCGGGGATCACTAGGCAATGCTGAACTGACGTGGATCTGGGGCGACCAGTCTGGGCCTTTCAGAACACACACTGAGCCCGGATCGGCTGAATTCAAGCTCCCGTTCGCCTGCTTCCTGCAGACAAACAGCTGTGACTCAGCACTAATCCATCCGGCTGAAACAACTGGTCGGCCCTTCTGTTCCTACGGAGGTAAATGCCAACCGAGCCTTCATAAGTAGTGGCCACAGGTTTGAAACGGGGCTTGGGAGAGACAGTAAGGACCCACCCGTTGCATTGGACATCCAGCAAAGGGAAACGAACTGTCGCCATTTGCAAGAGATACCACCATGGCAGAGAACTGACGTCACCAGACTGCAGTGGAGGAGATAACTTCATTGAAACCTGCGGCTACAGGTGTGTAATTCCCTAGCCTTCCCTCTCCACACATCGGGGAAACCTTAAGGGCCCCTTCCAGCTCTCCCGTGAGCACGATAGCCAGACTGAGGGAATCAGACGTGGCGCGGGACCCGTGGCGTGGAACTACCGCTCTCACCAGTGCTGACAACTGAGGTCTCTTGCACCAGCTACTGGGGGCGTGGCTACCGGAGGGCAAGTAAAATTCGCTGAGGATTCTCAGCCCCAAGCTCTACAAACTTAGGGTCTGAGGGAATGGCAAACAGGGAGAGTGTGCCCAGTCGTCCATGAAAACAGGGCTCCCGGGAGCAGCAGACCTGGCGTGTAGACAGTATTGTGGTGAGCGGCACCCGTGAGAGGGGCCTGGCTAGAGGAAAAGTGGGAAGTGACTAGACACAAGAGGAGTCCCTAGGCACTCAGGATTGGAGACTCGCCCAGTACGGGAGGAGGAGCTGCTGCACAGTGATTGGTTCCCGCGTATTGACAGGAGAAACTTGGCCTGGTGGGCACAGTGCCACCTACTGGAAGAGAAGTTAATCAAACTCTAAGACTGCATTTATTAGTTTTTTTTTTTTCTCTTTTTTTTGATTTGGGTTTTTTCTTTCATTTTCATTTTTCTTTCTTGTTGTTTTTTAAATTTTTTTTACAATTTTTTAAAAATTTTTTTCTTCTAATTTTAATGTTAATTTTTTTATTATTTTTTTTAATTTTTTTCTCTTTTTTTAATTCCTATTTTTTTCTTCTTTTGTCTTTTCATTTTTCTTATTCCCCCTTCCTTGAATTCTACCTGCTTACTCTCATTCTCTTTAGTGACTTCTTCCCTTCCCTTCTAATACCTTTCCTCCCAAGCATCAAATAAATTTATAGGAGTAAACAGTAACTCAGCAGTCAAACAGAACAAGAAGTAACATGAGCAACTTGAAAAAGCAAGGAAGAAAAGGAGAACAAACAATGCATGACAGCCTAAATATTCAGGAGGACCTAGAGTCATCAGAAAAATGGTCATATAAAGAACTCAAGGAACACCTTAGACAGATGGAATGGAACCTTCAAGAGGATACGAGACAGCAAATTGAAGCAGCGAAAGAACACATTGAGAATGAATTACATAAACAGATAAAAGAAGAAGTTAAGCATCTTTATCAGGAGATAGAGATTATAAAAAATAATCAAACAATAATTCTAGAAATGAAGGAAACGATAAACCAAATTAAAAACTCAATTGAGAGTATCACTAACAGAGTGGAGAAAGTAGAAGCCAGAACGTCAGATAATGAAGACAAAATATATCATCTTGAAAAGAGTCTCGCCAACTCAGAAAGGCTGGTAAAAAATCACGAGAAAAACATCCAAGAGTTATGGGATAACATAAAAAAACCAAACTTACGAGTCATCAGGATAGAAGAAGGTACAGAGATTCAAACCAAGGGAATGAGTAACCTGCTGAATGAAATAATTACAGAAAACTTTCCAGAAATACAAAAGGAAACAGATATACAAATTGAAGATGCATACAGGACACCGAGCACACAAAATCACAGTAGACCAACGCCAAGACACATTGTTATGAAGATAGCCAATATACAGAACAAAGAGAAAATATTAAAAGCTACAAGAGAAAGGAGGCAGATTACATTCAGGGGTAAACCAATAAGGTTAACAAGGGATTTTTTATCACAGACGCTGAAAGCGAAAAGATCTTGGAACAACGTATTTCAAACACTGAAAGACAATGGATGCCAACCAAGAATTCTATACCCAGCAAAATTAAGCTTCAGGTATGACAACGAAATAAAAATCTTTCATGATAAACAAAAGTTAAAAGAATTTGTAGCCAGGAAACCAGCATTGCAAAGCATTTTGAGCAAAACACTACACGAGGAAGAAATGAAAAACAATAACCAAAACCATCAGTGGGAAGTGCCTCAGTAAAGACAGAGGGCGAGGGGAAAGATAATCATGGAAAAACAAACTAAATTTTTTTAAAAAAGGATAAATAATCAAACATGGCTGGAAGTACAAACCATATATCAATAGTAACTCTGAATGTTAATGGCTTAAACGCTCCAATAAAGCGACATAGGCTGGTATCATGGATTAAAAAAACAAATCCAACAATATGCTGCCTCCAGAGACACATCTGATTGGAAAAGACATACACAGGCTGAAGGTGAAAGGATGGGAAAAAATATACCACACACACGGTCCTCGTAAGCAAGCAGGGGTGGCCATCCTCATATCGAATAAAATCGACTTCAAGACTAAGTTAATCAAAAGGGATAAGGAAGGACATTATATACTGTTAAAAGGAACCATTCACCAACAAGACATAACAATTATCAATATTTATGCACCAAATAATGGTGCTGCGACATTCATAAAACAAATTCTCCTCAAGTTCAAGAATCAAATAGACCACAACACAATAATTATGGGTGACTTCAACACACCTCTCTCACCATTGGACAGATCCTCCAAACAAAAGTTGAATAAAGAAACTATAGAACTCAATACCACAATCAATAACCTAGAATTAACTGACATATATAGAATATATCAACCATCATCAAATGGATATACTTTTTTCTCAGCAGCACATGGATCCTTCTCAAAAATAGACCATATAGTATGCCATAGGGCAACCCTCAGTAAATATAAAGGGGTGGAGATAATACCATGCATTTGATCTGATCATAATGGAATGAAACTGGAAATCAATGATAAAAGAAGGAAGGAAAAATCCTACATCACATGGAAAATGAACAATATGTTACTGAATGATCAATGGGTTACAGAAGACATAAAGGAGGAAATCAAAAAATTCTTAGAGATAAATGAAAATACAGACACAACATATCAGAATCTATGGGACACAATGAAAGCAGTTTTAAGAGGGAAATTCATCACCTGGTGGTCATTCCTCAAAAAAAGAAAAAACCAACAAATAAATGAGCTCACACTTCATCTCAAAGCCCTAGAAAAGGAAGAGCAAAACAACAACAAATGTAGCAGAAGGCAAGAAATAATTAAAATCAGAGCAGAAATCAATGAAATTGAAACAAAAGAAACTATTGAAAAAATTAACAAAACTAAAAGTTGGTTCTTCGAAAAAATAAATAAGATTGACAGACCTTTAGCCATGCTAACGAAGAGAAGAAGAGAGAGAACTCAAATTACTAACATACGGGATGAAAAAGGCAATATCACAACAGATGCTACAGAAATTCAGAAGACAATTAGAAATTATTTTGAAAACCTATATTCCAATAAAATAGAAGATAGTGAAGACATCGATAAATTTCTTAAGTCATATGATTTGCCCAGACTGAGCCAGGAGGATACACACAATTTGAACAGTCCAATATCAATGGATGAAATTGAAGAAGCAATCAAAAGACTACCAACCAAGAAAAGCCCAGGACCGAATGGGTATACAGCGGAGTTTTACAAAACCTTTAAAGAAGAATTAATACCAATACTTTTCAAGTTATTTCAGGAAATAGAAAAAGAGGGAGCTCTGCCAAATTCATTCTATGAGGCCAACATCACCCTGATTCCGAAACCAGACAAAGACACCTCAAAGAAAGAAAACTACAGACCAATATCTCTAATGAACCTAGATGCAAAAATCCTCAATAAAATTCTGGCGAATCGAATACAAAAACACATCAAAAAAATTGTGCACCATGATCAAGTAGGATTCATCCCTGGGATGCAAGGATGGTTCAATATACGGAAATCAATAAATGTTATTCACCACATCAATAGACTTAAAGATAAGAACCATATGATCATCTCGATAGACACAGAGACAGCATTCAACAAAGTACAGCATCCCTTTATGTTCAAAACATTAGAAAAACTAGGGATAACAGGAACTTACCTTGACATTGTAAAAGCTATCTATGCTAAGCCTCAGGCTAGCATCATTCTGAATGGACAAAAGTTGAAGGCATTCCCTCTAAAATCTGGAACAAGACAGGGATGCCCTCTCTCACCACTTCTATTTAATTTAGTCCTTGAAATACTAGCCAGAGCAATTAGACAGACAAAAGAAATTAAAGGCATAAAAATAGGAAAAGAAGAACTTAAATTATCACTATTTGCGGACGACATGATCCTATACCTAGAAGACCCAAAAGGATCTACAAAGAAACTACTAGAACTAATAAATGAATTCAGCAAAGTGGCAGGATATAAAATCAACACGCATAAATCAAAGGCATTTCTGTATATCAGCGACAAAACTTCTGAAACGGAAATGAGGAAAAACACTCCATTCACAATATCCTCAAAAAAAAATAAAATACTTGGGAATCAACCTAACAAAAGAGGTGAAAGATTTATACAATGAAAACTACAGAACCCTAAAGAGAGAAGTAGAAGAAGATCTTAGAAGATGGAAAAATATACCCTGTTCATGGATAGGCAGAACTAACATCATCAAAATGGCGATATTACCAAAAGTTCTCTATAGGTTTAATGCGATACCAATCAAAATCCCAACGGCATTTCTTGTAGAAATAGATAAAGCAATCATGAAATTCATATGGAAAAATAAAAGACCCAGAATAGCAAAAGCAATTCTAAGCAGGAAGTGTGAATCAGGCGGTATAGCGATACCAGATTTCAAACTATATTACAGAGCAATAGTGACAAAAACAGCATGGTACTGGTACCAAAACAGGCGGGAGGACCAATGGTATAGAATAGAGGACACAGAGACTAATCCACAAAGTTACAACTATCTTATATTTGATAAAGAGGCTAAAAGCATGCAATGGAGGAAGGATAGCATCTTCAACAAATGGTGTTGGGAAAACTGGAAATCCATATGCAACAAAATGAAACTGAATCCCTTTCTCTCGCCATGCACAAAAGTTAACTCAAAATGGATCAAGGAGCTTGATATCAAATCAGAGACTCTGCGTCTGATAGAAGAAAAAGTTGGCTCCGATCTACATATTGTGGGGTCGGGCTCCAAATTCCTTAATAGGACACCCATAGCTCAAGAGTTAATAACAAGAATCAACAAATGGGACTTACTTAAACTAAAAAGTTTTTTCTCAGCAAGAGAAACAATAAGAGAGGTAAATAGGGAGCCTACATCCTGGGAACAAATTTTTACTCCTCACACTTCAGATAGAGCCCTAATATCCAGAGTATACAAAGAACTCAAAAAATTAGACAATAAGATAACAAATAACCCAATCAACAAATGGGCCAAGGACCTGAACAGACACTTCTCAGAGGAGGACATACAATCAATCAACAAGTAAATGAAAAAATGCTCTCCATCTCTATCAGTCAGAGAAATGCAAATCAAAACCACCCTAAGATACCATCTCACTCCAGTAAGATTGGCAGCCACTATGAAGTCAAACAACAACAAGTGCTGGCGAGGATGTGGAGAAAAGGGTACACTTGTACATTGCTGGTGGGACTGCAAATTGGTGCGGCCAATTTGGAAAGCAGTATGGAGATTCCTGGGAAAGCTGGGAATGGAACCACCATTTGACCCTGCTATTGCCCTTCTCGGACTATTCCCTGAAGACCTTAAAAGAGCATGCTACAGGGATACTGCCACATCGATGTTCATAGCAGCACAATTCACAATAGCTAGACTGTGGAACCAACCCAGATGCCCTTCAATAGATGAATGGATAAAAAAATGTGGCATCTATACACAATGGAGTACTATGCAGCAATAAAAAATGACAAAATCATAGAATTTGCAGGGAAATGTTTGGCACTAGAGCAGATTATGCTTAGTGAAGCTAGCCAATCCCTAAAAAACAAATACCAAATGTCTTCTTTGATATAATGAGAGCAACTATGAACAGAGTAGGGAGGAAGAGCAGGAAGAAAAGATTAACTTTAAACAGAGACATGAGATGGGAGGGAAAGAGAGAGAAAAGGGAAATTGCATGGAAATGAAGGGAGACCCTCATTGCTATACAAAATTACATATAAGAGGTTGTGAGGGGAATGGGAAAATTAACAAGGAGAGAAATGAATTACAGTAGATGGGGTAGAGAGAGAAGATGTGAGGGAAGGGGAGGGGGGATAGTAGGGGATAGGAAAGGTAGCAGAATACAACAGTCACTAATATGGCAGTATGTAAAAATGTGGATGTGTAACCGACGTGATTCTGCAATCTGCATTTGGGGTAAAATTGGGAGTTCATAACCCACTTCAATCTAATGTATGAAATATGATATGTCAAGAGCTTTGTAATGTTGTGAACAACCAATTAAAAAAAAGACTAATTATATATTGAGTTGATGACTGACCTACATAAAGAGGAATTATTTCAAATGACTTTAAAACAGGACGATTTTGGTTTCTCATTCCTACTGCAATATTTTCTAAGTACAAAAAGAACTGCAAAGAACTTGGTGAGATCTTGTCTCAAAATAAAATGAAAAAGGGCTGGGGCTGTAGCTCAGTGGTAGAGCATTTGCCTAGCATGTTTGAGGCCCTAGGTTCAATCTCCAAAATTGCAAAAAACAAAAGTATCTTCTAGTTCTAGCTTCCAAAAGAACCAGAAACAATTAATGACCCAATAGCAATATGCACTCCTAAGTGTCCAAATTGTAACCTTTAAATGCCATTTCCCACTGCGAGGGACCATTACACTTTGGAGAAATGGCTGATTCAAGGTCTAGGTGGACTGGGTGAGATGACTCATGCCTGTAATTCCAGCAGCTTGGGAGGCTGAGGCGGATGGATCACAAGTTCAAAGCCAGCTTCAGCAACAGCAAGGTCCTAAGCACCTAAGTGAGATACTGTCTCTAAATATAATACAAAATAGGGCTGGAGATGTGGCTCAATGGTTGAGTGCCCTTGAGTTCAGTTCCTGGTACAAAAAAAAAAAAAAAAAAAAAGAGAGAGAGAGAGAGAGATCTGGATAAGGAATTTTCCTTTCTTTCTTTCTTTTTTTTCTTTTTTTGTACTGGGGATTGAATCCATGGGTGCTTTATCATTGAGCTACATCTCTATCCCTTTTTAGTTTTCTTTTTTTGCACTGTGGACTGATTCCAGGAACATACAACCACTGAGCCACATCCTTTTTTTTTTTTTTTTAATTGTTAGACAGGGTCTTGCTAGATTGCTTAGGGCCTAAATTTCTTTGGCTAACCTTGTATGTGCAATCCTTCTGCCTCAGCCTTCTGAGTTTCTGGGATTACAGATTTATGCCACTGTGCCCAGTTGGATGGGGAATTGACAGAGTTGTCATATCAGAAAACAAAGAGGCTATTGAAGATGCAATAGCCATGTTTACCTGACTCAGAAATTAATCTTCTTTTTTTTTTGAGAAAGAGAGAGAGAGAGAGAGAGAGAGAGAGAGAGAGAGAGAATTTTTTTAATATTTATTTTTTAGTTTTCGGCGGATATAACATCTTTGTTTGTATGTGGTGCTGAGGATCAAACCCAGGCTGCACGCATGCCAGGCGAGCGTGCTACCGCTTGAGCCACATCCCCAGCCCCCAGAAGTTAATCTAAAGGGCTTCATTGACAGAACATGGGACAATTTGAACATAAAATATATTAGTTAGGTGTTGTGGTTTGTACCTATAAGTTCCAGCTACTTGGGGGGCTGAGGAAGGATGGCTTGAGCCTTGAGGCCAGTGGTTAAGCACCCCTGGGTTCCATCTCCAGTACCAAAAAAAAAAAAAAAAAAGAATAAAGGCAGGATGGGCACAGTGACATATGCCTATAATTCTAGATACTCTGGGGCTGAGGCAGAAGGATTGCAAAGTTAAGGCCAGCCTGGGCAGATTAGTGAGACCCTGTCACAAAAAATCAAAGTGGGTGGGATGTGGCTCAGTGGCAGAGTGCTTGCCTAGTATGTGCCAGGCCTAGCGTTCAATCCCTAGGACTGCCAAAAAATAAAAATAAAATTAAAAAGTAGACTCGTACACATACTTTATAGCATCTTTATTTTATTCATGGTATCCATTTACTGGAAACAAACCAAATATCCACCAGGTGCTGAATGAATAAAGGAAATAAGATATTTCCATATAATGTAGTACTATCCATCAAGAAAAAAAAAACATACTGATATAGTAACAACATGGATGAACTCAAAAGCATTATGCTGAAAAAGACACCAAGAGTACATGCTGATTGACTGCATTTACATTAGTCCTCGGAAAAGACAAATAAAAGCAGTAGAGATAGAGATTGAATCAGTGGTTGTCTGGGAGTAGGGGTGGGGAATAACTAGGAAGGGGCATAAGTGAAACTTGTGGCGTGCTGAAAAAGTTTTTGATTGTGGTGATGGTGGTTTTATTTATTTAAATTCATCCACTGTGCATTTAAATGGATGCATTTTATTACATGTTAAATTATACCTCTCTAAAATTAATTAAAATGTAATTGGAAGGCTGAGGATGTAAGTTTGTGTGGTGTGTGAGGCCCTGGGATCAAAGACAGACAAAAGTGCAATTGGAATAGAGGGAAAGGAAATTATAAATAAATAAATAAATAAATGGCCAGCGCTATCATGGTAGCATATGCCTGTAATCTCAGTGAGTTGGGAGGCCAAGGCAGGAGGATCATAAATTAGAGGCCAGACCCAGCAATTTAGCAAGCCCTAAGCAACTCAGCAAGATCGTGTTTCAAAATAAAAACTAAAATGGGTTCTGTCTGGATGTGGCTCAGTTTTTAGCACTCCTGGGTTCAATTCCCGGTACTAAAATAAAATAAAAAAATAAAATAAAATAAATGGAGGGTGGCTGGGGTGGGTAAGTGGCACTAAGGGGGGTGGTGAGGGGATCTTCTGAGAGAGAAGCAGAGTTCTAGCCAAGGTAAGGGCCAAAAAAGTGGAGGGTGAAGATGCATCAGCTGGAGTGGGAGTGGGGAAGGAGTTCTCCAGGCTGGAGGCAGAGCAGATATGAAGGCTTCAAGGCATCAAAGAGCCAAGGAAAATTGTTTTTGCTGTGATAATTATTTCAATGAAGACTAAACTGGAGATGTTTGGCCTACTTAACATAACAAAAAATCTTTGAAGAATTTGAGTAGCATTCTTCAAAACTTAATGACTTATAATGAAGCAACCTCATCTACACAAATCCCATGATGACCTCCTGATGACACTTTGAAAGTCAATGTACAAGAGTACAAGACGAATATAAACAATATTTCTTGAGTATGATTAATTTGTCATGTCATTAATGGAGACTGAGTTTCTTTCACTGACTCTGACCAGGGAAAAGGTTCTGAGAGGGTAGCATCATAGAGAAACTTCTGTAGTGGCTCCATCTGCTCAAATAACATAGACAATTCTTCTTTTGTGAGTTTTAGCCTCTTTAGCTGCCTCACATTTGAGGATCCTTGAGCTCTGAGCCCTTATGGTAGAAAAACTATAATTCAGGTTTTTGGATCATGGAAAAAAGGACAGGATAAGTGGCCTTGATAAGGAAGTCTGGTCCTCCATCATGATTATTTTAAGAGTTGGTTCCAAGTAACGGAAGGCAGTGTAAGCTAAATTAAGAAAAGGGAGAAGACTTAAGAAATTTATTTTAACATTTCAGGGAAGACCCACGGAACCTGATGTGAATGTATTCAGGCCAGGGAAGATAGAAACGGGTGGAATGGGGAAAGCTGGCCAAGCAGTCTACTTCTGTGTTTTGTTCTCCATCTGTTCATTTTTGAGTTTCCCTGCAGACCAGATCTCTTGGCTTCTTTGCTTGCCTGGGGGATGTGGCATCATGCTTTGAGGGATGATCTCTGCTCCAAGGTGATGGCAGGAAAGGTACAAAGATGGCTGCTGGGGTCCAATCTGTGAAGTGTAGGGGTAGAGGATTTCTTGGAGAATAGAGAATAGCTGGTAGCTGGGCAGATACGGAAGACTGTCCACCACAATGTTGGGTTGTTAGGGGATCGTGAAGCTGCTATTGTCACTGCAGTCATTAGCTACCATATTCTCTGTGTGCATGTGTGCATACATATGTGGGCACACACTTAAGTGTGTGGGTGAATCTGTGCTTACTCTGTGAAAGTCCCTTTTGGGGATGTGAAAATGCAAATTCTTATTCTAATAGCTTTCATAATCTAGTTGAGTCTATAAAAAGTACACTAAGACTTTTAAGTCAAGGAAGTACGTGAGAAATGCCATAAAGGGTGACATAATATAGGCTTTGGAGTGTAGATTAGTGGTAGAGTGCTTGCTTAGCAGGCATGAGACCCTGGGTTTGATCCCCAGCACTGGGGAAAAACAAATAAGGCTGACCTAATATAAAAGGTCAGAAAGTTCATAGCAAATGTGGGTAACTGGTGAAGATTTTAAGGAGGAGGTATCACTTTGTTGTGCCGTGGAAGCTGGGTTGGATTTTGATAAGTAGAAGGAATTTGATAAGTGGAAAGGAATTTCATGTAGAGACAAAGGATGATCTGAGGTTTAGAGTTGGGTCAGAGTAGAGCCTATCTGGAGAACCCGAGACTTGTTTGTTAGAACATGTTATACAAGCATCTGGGAAGTAATAGGGAAAAGTGGGAAGATGTCAGAAGTGAGGTTCTTTGGATGTTAAGTTGTTTGAACTTTACTTTGTAGAAGAACCACCAAAATATTTTCAACAAAAATAGGATTATAAGCAGAACAATCTTTAATCACACAAATTTGGGAGTTTGGGGAGGAGAGAAAGTAGGCATGGCAACCTTTTAGGAGGCAAAGAAAATAAATTACTGATTAGAGCCTTTTCTCTAGGATGGCCACTATACATACGTGGCTATTAAACACTTGTAATATGACCAATGCCACATGTTGAACTAATATTTTGAATATACCCAATTAAGTAAAATATAATATTAAAAGTAATTTGTTCCTTCTTGCCTTTTTAAGCATGGCTACAGAAACGTTTTAAGTTACACATATGGTTTACATTATATTTCCTCTTGAACAGTGCTGGATTCAAGCGAATGAGAGGAAGAATCAAGTTACAGCAATGGAAAGAAAGGGCAGTACCTTTAAGAGAAGAACAGAAACATAGAAAGTGGGGAAGTAGAGCAGTTTAAGAAAAATCAAGACAAACTTGTTTTCAGGGGACAGATGCTTCTATGAATAGGTTTATTTGGGAGTGAAAATAATCCCAGTTATCGAGTTTTTCACAATAGAAAGAAGCATTGCCTTTAATATAACCGGCAAGTGATATTATTCTCAGAGGGGAATGGTTTAAAGTGTGTTCTGAGGAATCAGAAGTTCTGTGAAAAATAGTTCTGTAGTTAATTACTTTTGGGAAACAGCCACATGACCTCCACACCCCAGCCTCTTCTTAAAGATTTATCATGCCTTTCATTCAGCATGTTAAAAACATTAAGAGGTTGCACTTAAATTTTCTTGTATTTTGCAAACTTATTTGAACACAGATTCCTTCTCTAACTACTATTAAAGGATGAGACCATTACAGTTGTTAAGGAGTTAATAGTATCCCATCAGGAATATTTATCAAAGATAAGATAGGCCTCGAGTGTGAAAAACAATGAAAAATAGTCAACCCTTTTCTTCTTTTTTTCCTGGGTGCCAGGGATGGAACCCAGGGCCTCATGCATGCCAGGCAAGTGCTGCTCTGTCACTGAATTGTATCTCCAGTTCCTGTTCAATCCTTTTAATATTTGGGAAGGGATTGGATCTCCCATATCTAGAAAATTCTAGTTGTTCTAAAATTGTTTTTCATCTTGAATTTTCTTTCTCTATTTGCTTGAGACTGGTTTCGTGAAAGCAGTCAATGCTTTTACATTGCTTGTGATGAGCTGAGGTGGGACCACCAAAATGCCACGATCTAGTTAGTGTATGTGTGTGCTTGATGGATAGTGCACATCTGTCCTAGTGACTTGGGAAGCTGAGGCAATAGAATCATGAGTCTGAGGCCAGACTGGCCAACTCAGCAAGACCCTAACTTGGAATTAAAAATAAAAAGTCCTGGGGGGTATAGTCAGTGATGAAGTGCCTCTGGGCTCAATCCATAGTACTACCAAAAAAAACAACCTGCCCCCATCTCAACTGTCTTTGATAGAGGAATCTGGGCCAGCATCCAAGTCTTGGAAGAGCATCTAGGGGCTTAAGAACTTCATGTTTTTCATTTCTTTGGAGGGGTGGGGGAAGGAGATGCATGCATACTTTTACATTGTAGAATAAAGGACCTGGGATTAAAAGAGGTCTGATCTACACTATGTCCTTAGCATCACTAGAGCCCACTGAAAAGTGAAAAAACTTGTTCTAGAAACCTCTGTGGCCTCTTGCAATGATATCTTTATTTTTATTCTCCAGTGACGCTCTACTTTAACTGAAATGCCAACTCAGATAGGGTCTATCTCCTGGCTCTTAGAGAGTAGAAATAAAGAGATGAGGATGCCAATCACTGGGTGCTACAAGACTGTGGAGTCCAAGATGTTGCCCTGGGTCCTCTCCCTTGTGATATTTACATTCTTGTAGTACTAACCCATAGTGATTAGAACTGATCTGTGTAATAGGATAAACAATGGAGTATGACTTCCCAGCTAGGTCATAAAAGACACTGCAACTTCTATCTTGTTTTCTCATGGATCACTAGGTCTGGAAGAAGCCAGTTGCTACACTGTGAGTATACTCAAGCAACCCTTTGGAGACTCAACTGGTGAGCTGAGACTTCCTGCCAACAGCCAGTACCACTTTATCAGCCGGATGACAACTAGGCAGGATCCTCCAGTCCATTACATCTTCAAATGACTGCAACTTCTTAGAAGCCCCTGAGCCAGAACCTCCCAGCTAAGACACTCCTGATTTCCTCTCAGAAACTGAGATAATACATAAATATTTATTACTGCCTCAGTTGAAGTTTGGGGGTTATTTTTACCCAGCAATAGGCAACTAACATGATAGATGAATGATTTGTACGATGTTTCATTATAGAAATGGTTCTAGATTTGCAAGGCCTTCCTTTAGCATAAGGTGAGTTCCTCTGAAGTACTATGCTTACCATGTCCATTTGCTGTTTACTCTGCAGTAGACACCAGAAAAATGTCTTCTCCTGGACTTAGAAGAGTGATAAAGAACTTAATAGGGGCTGGGGATGTGGCTCAAGGATAGCGCGCTCGCCTGGCATGCGTGCGGCCCGGGTTCGATCCTCAGCACCACATACAAACGAAGATGTTGTGTCTGCCAATAACTAAAAAATAAATATAAAAAAATGAGGATGTTGTGTCCACTGAAAACTGAAAAATAAACATTAAAAAAAGAACTTAATAATGCTATCTAAAAAATTAAAAAATCTATTATAATAACCATGGAGAAGTGAAACTTCTTAATTGCTACTTTCATTGTGAAGTAAAGTTGAAAAAATAGAATAAATAAAAAGGAGACAAAAGGAAGGACAAGGAAATATAAATTTAATGTGAAGTTCTGCAGAACTTTCCACGCCTGTCACTTTCCACATTAGTTCCTCCAGGCTTATCACTCTCAAATTTCTGGGAAATCTATAAATCTTTGGAGTTACTTTAAATTCATCTAGTTATGAAAATTACCTGTGCACTGTTAATTACACCATGTAATAAACAGATTAAGCAAAGAAGTAGGGTATTTTAGGAAATTTATAATCTCTAGGGCACTTTCCAATGTTATCTACTGACCAAATAATGAAGACCACGTCAGCCTAAGGATCCTAAGATTGACAAGAGTACCATAAACCATTAAAAGAAGAGCCTGAGAACCCCCAAAGTGTCTCTCAGTCTCAAAATGGTCTGCATTTTTCCTTAAATGTGCATTTCTTGTTCTCCAAAATAGATTTCTGTGCCTTTAACTGACACATTCTTAAATTAATTTCTGCTATCTTTGTCAAGAAGCTCACTTGTCCTGAGTTGAGATTCCCTTCTCCCAGGAATCCTTGGATCTCCTTCTGTGACGATTTCACTTTTTTTGGGGTGGTGGTGGTAGTGGTACTGGAGATCAAAACCAGGAGCACTTTACCACTGAGTTATACCCCCAATCACTTTTGTTTCTTTTCTTTTTAATTTTTTTAAAATATTTTTTTAGTTGTTGATGGACCTTTATTTTATTCATTTATTTATATGTGGTGCTGAGAATCGAATCCAATGCCTCACACTTGTGAGGCAAGCACTTTACCACTGAGCCACAATCCCAGACCTTTAAAATTTTTTGAGATAGTCTTGTTAAGTTGCCCACTCTGGCCTCAAACTTGCAATCTTCCTGCCTCAGCCTCTTGAGTAGCTGGTACTACATGCATGCACCACTGTGCCTGGCAACAATTTCTTTTTTCTTTCTTTTTTTTTTTTTTTTTTTTGGTACCAGGGATTAAACTCAGGGGGGTTCTTAACCACTGAGCCACATCCCCAGCCCTTTTTATTTTTTAATTTTGAGACAAAGTCTCGATAATTTGCTTAGGGCCTTGCACTTGCAATCTTCCTGCTTACAGCTTCCCAAATTGCTGGTATTACAGGTGGGCACCATCACTTGGCCAACAATTTCACTTTTCAAAAATAAAAATCTAAGCTTACTCATGGAGTTGTTTACCTTACTTTGCTCCAAGGCAAATATTCAATTACTCTTTTCAAAAATAAATAATTTAAGTATAACATATATACAGAAAAGTGCACAAATCATAAGTTAACATCTTGATGAAATATTACAAAGTGAACACACTTATGTAACCACCAGCCATCAAGGAAACATCATCACCAGCCTCCTGGTCCCTTTCATTGCTTCGTTCCTTCTTTCCCTAAAGTAACCATCATCCTCACCTCTTATATCCTCTACTAATTTTGAACTTAATTAATTTATTGTAGTGCTGGGGATCCAATCCAGAGCCTTGAGCACTTGAACATGCTTAGCAGGTGCTCTAACACTAAGCTATATGTATCCCCAGCATCTGAACTTAATATCTGAACCATACAACAGTGTTTGTGTGTGTGTGTGTGTGTGTGCATACAAAATATACATATTTTATTTTATTTTTATTTTTTTTTAAAGAGAGAGTGAGAGAGGAAAGAGGAGAGAGAGAGAATTTTCAATATTTATTTTTTAGTTCTTGGCGGACACAACATCTTTGTTGGTATGTGGTGCTGAGGATCGAACCCGGGCCACACGCATACCAGGCGAGCGCGCTACCGCTTGAGCCACATCCCCAGCCCCATATTTTATTTTTTGATACTGGGGATTGAACCCAGAGGTGCTTTACCAGTGAGCTACATCTCCAGCCCTTTTTATTTTTTATTTGGAGATAGGGTCTCACTAAATTGCTTAGGGCCTAAGTTGCTGAGGCAGGCCTTGCACTTTTGATCCTTCTGCCTCAGTCTTGAGTTGTTGGGATTACAGGCATACACTACCTCGGTTGACTCAGTATGTATTCTTTAGTTTTTGGTTTATTTTGCTCAATTTATTCACATTTATGATTTAGGATTATAAACAAGCTATCTTGTTGCTATTGGTATATGCTTCATCTTTTTAGATAAATTTTAATAATTGCCAGATTGTCAGCAAGTTCACAAATACACTACAATAGGTGAAGACTAATACACGTATTTAGGAGGAGAAAAAGTCAGTATTTATTGGAATTTCACTGAATCTGTTCCTTCTATTGGTAAGCAAAAGGCAGACAGTAGCTGAACTTCTCAGGAGTCTAGGGTATCATTTTTTCCCCTCCCTGTGCTGGGGATGGAACCAAAGGGCTTCCTCTCTGCCAGGCAAGCACTGTACCACTGAGTTACATCCCCAGACCTCTGTCATTTTGAAAACTGTGTATTTTGGATAATATGCCTTATCATTCACATCTTTCTGTTGGAATAAAGTGAGATGTGAAGGCACTTGGTGACTGCAAAAACACTACACAGATTCCTGGCACTGTTTTGATGTTGGATTGCCTCTTGGTAGCCAAGAGATGATGAAGATGATTCTTTGGTTCTTCAGGATGATCTATGAGAATTCACAAACTTAGATGGAAGTTCCCTCAAGTCAAGGAAGAACATATTTTGGGGGTAAGGGTAGGAGGCAGAGAGATATGCGATGTTGGGCACTAATATGTAGAAGAATAGCTACAGGTGTTTTTGATTCTAGGAGGTTCATCTGGGGTGGCTTCTGAAGGAGCTGAAATTTCAAATTAGGAAATAGGGTTTCCAATCATTCCTACAGGGAGAGGTGCTCTGGAATGATCATGGGAATTCTATTCCAGGAAACTTAATCTTCTTGTTCAGCCTGCTACTTACTACCAGTGATGATGGGAGACGTGAAGAAAAGAAAGGCTATGGCCGTTCAGTAGATGAATGGATACAAAAAAATGTGCCATACATACACAATGGAATATTACTTAATGATAAAAAAGAATAAAATCATGGCATTTGCAGGTAAATGGAGTTGGAGAAGATAATGCTAAGTGAAGTTAGCCAATCCCAAAGAAACAAATGCCGAATGTTTTCTTTGATATAAGGAGGCTGATTCATAGTGGGGTAGGGAGGGGAGCATGGGAGGAATAGACAAACTCTAAATAGGGCAAAGGGGTGGGAGGGGAAGGGAGGGGGCATGGGGATAGAAACGATGGTGTAATGTGATGGACATCATTATCCAAAGTACATCTATGAAGACACAAATGGTGTGAATATACTTTGTATACAACCAGAGATATGAAAAACTTGTTCTGTATATGTGTAATATGAATTGATGTTTTTTAAAATATATATTTATTTTAGTTGTAAATGGATCTTTATATGTGCGTTGAGACTCAAACCCAGGGCCTCACACATGCTAGGCAAGTGCTCTATCACTGAGCCACCACCCCAACCCTTGTAATATGAATTGTAATGCATTCTGCTGTCATATTTTTTTAAAAATAATAATAATAAAAAGAAGGGCTATGGCCTAAGGGTCATTATAGAGTCTTCGGGTAGGCACTTATTGGATAATTAGCAAGCAATATAAGATCACAGTCCACTTAAACTTGAGGGGGTTGAGGAAGTACCTTGGGGATATAGAGCTTAGGCAGCCTTAGGTGGAAGGGCTTTTGGTATACAAAAGATACTGGGGTCTCTGGGCTGTAACATTTTTGCTCTTTAAAAGAAAAATGAAGACGACTAAAGTGGGGAAAAAATCCAAGTTCCAAGGCGTCCGCCAAATCCTTCTATGTCCCCCATTACACCACAGCGAAGTGGCTCTGGGTCTCCTTCAAAAAGCCAACCCAACTTCCTGGCTCCCACACACCCTCCTTCACCACAGGAGGATGGTGAAGGATTTATATCCCTCCTCCTTCCTCCAGTTGCCATGGAGACCAACCCCAGTCCTTTCATTCCTTCTGGTACCCGGAACATCTCTCCAGCGCAGGCGGAATAGGAGAGGGGCTTAGCTTAAACAAGCTAGGGGAGGGAGTGCAAAATAATGCGGAGGGGCTGGAGGCCTCGAGGGTAACTGCGGAACCAGACCCAGGGACAAAGGCTTATGTCCGTCGCGGTTCAAGCCCTTGCATCTGCCAACGACTGGAGGCCAGTCGCTGAGGGTCCTCTACTGGGGTGGAGGATGGCAGGACGGCACGAGCCAGGAGGGAGCACAAGGAGCAGCGAGAGGGGACACGCGGGCGTCCCGGGAGAGTTCCGGAGGCCGGGGCACCGACCTGCCCCCGGGTGGGGGAGACTGGGTAGGGAGGAAGGAGTTTGGCCCCTCCACCCACGCGCCCATTGGGCAGCGCCGCCATCACTCCGCTCCCCGCGACACCGCCTCCTCCTCCGCGGAGCCCAGATACTCCTCTCCTCCGCCACCTTTTGCCCCGCCCCGTCCTGGGAGAATCTCATTGGACGGGGGCGCGGTCGATCCAACTTGAGTCAGAGATTCGATTGGACGAGAGGCCCTTGGGCCGCCCCTAGCCTACTTGGATTGGCTTGATGTGCCTTGGCGCAACGGAAGAGGCGGCCGGCCCAGGGTGCGCCTCTGCTCAGGCTGGACTGCCGCGGAGGAGGCAGGAGGATTCCGGCGCTGGGGGGCTGGCTCGGGCGGCAGCGGTGGCTGCTGCGGATGGGAGCGGGCCGGCTCGGCGCGCCCATGGAGCGCCACGGCAGGGCCGCCGCCACCTCAGCCTCGTCGGCTGGGGAGCCGGCGCCCGGGGGCCCCGAAGGGCGGCGGCGGGAGCTACTGCGGCGCCGGGCGAGCAGCGCGTCGGCGCCTGCTGTCGGGGCCTCGGCGGATGGTGTGAGGCGGGATCGGCCCAGCTCCTACAGCGACCCTGCCTCGGTCCCCCGCCCGCGCGTCGAAAGCCTCCGGAAAAAGCGGCCGCGTAAGTGCCCCACGGGGCGTCCTGCGGCTCGCCCAGCCCCCTTCGTTCCCGGCTGCCGTTTTTCCCGCGCGTGGACCGTGCCCCCACGGTGGTCCCACGTTGGTGCGTGGCCTGATGCTGGGCTAGAGGGCTCGAGTTCCCCTATCGCGGAGCCTTCAGAGTTGGGGCCCCCGTCGGGCCCTCGCGGCCATTGGTCTGCGCTTCCCCCTTGTTGCAGTGCCAGGACCCTTCCTCCCTCTCCTTAGCTCCTCGGGCGTTCTTTTCCAGAGAGTCACATGATTTGGTGCTCTAGAAGGCTTCTTTTGATTTGATTCATTTTCATCGCCTTTCTCCCCTCCCCCCAAATCCTTTGACTCCTCGGTGTCTGTCTTCCGTGGATTTCCAGAGAGCTGCTTTCCGAGACGTTAAATCCTTTTTATCTTGCCATTTCGAGCTTAGCGGAAAATGATTAACCGCCCCCGAGTCGCTCCCAGCCTAAAAGTGGATTCCCTGTTTCTTGCACCTCTAAGGTTTGGCTGCTTTTCTTCCCTTGAGAATTCAGGTCATCTCACACCCAGATATCTCTTGTTTTCCTTCCATCTATTTGCAGGTAGTCACGATTCAGGGCTGTAGCATTTTGGGCATTATGGGTTTTAGTTTTGAAGGGAGACTACATCTTCCTGAATTTTGCCTTGGGAGTTGCATTTGCTTTTCCCAGAGAACGTGTTTCTCCGTTTTATAACCAGGTTTCTTTTTCTGCAATTTCTTTTCATCCCTCCCTTTTACAGGTCTTCATTTCAAGACTGCTGTCTCACAACCATTGCTACTGTTGAAAATATCAGTTGCCCTGATACTGTAGTATGAGCTTTACATTGTAGCCGGGTAGATTTGCTGATGGTGGTGGTTGCTAAATTCCTATTTGAGGAAATTGACTTGCTTAAATGCAGATTGTGAGAATGAGGTTAAGTGGCAGGAAGTGGGTGAACTCTGTTAGTCTCAACCACTCAATTTGCTTTTTCTTTTGTCATTTGTGATTTGGGTGATTAAATGTAGCTCTGTTTTGCTATAGAAAGTTTGGGAATTTTCAGTTCTTTCGTCCTTTCCCATCTTCTTGCAAGAGATTTGGAAAAAAGTCTCAACTGATTCCAGTATCAGAGTTACTTACCTAGTTTTTGTTTTGTTTGAGAAGCACCTGATTTTGAATAGTGCAAACCATTAGTTCCTTCATGTGTTTTTCTTCTTCTACATTTCTTTTCTTTTCTTCTTTTTTTCTTTTGGGTACCGGGGATTGAACTCAGGGGCACTCAACCACTGAGACACATCCCCAGCCCTATTTTGTATTTTATTTAGAGACAGAGTCTCAGAGTTGCTTAGTGCCTAGTGTTTGCTGAGGCTGGCTTTGAATTCTCCATCCTCCTGCCTCAGCCTGCCAAGCTGCCGGGATTCCAGGCATGTGCCACCATGCTTAGGTTCCTTCATGATTTTGTATTACATGGTTGAAGATGTGTGTGTAAATTTCAGAGATTCAGCAAGTAAGAAACACAGCTATATAGAGAGCCATTTGTGATCATTAACCACAAGGATCATAAGTGTTGTATTTTGGATGTTTGCATGGGTCAGTACTTTTCTAAGGTCTTTAATAACTCATTAGTCCTCAAAGCTCTGAGGTAAGTAGGTAGTATTCCTTTCATTTTACAGATGAGAAAATGGTCATGTTTGCCCGGTGTTGATTGGTTAGTATGTGGTGGGATAGAACTGTAAACTCAGGCCCAGAGTGTTGGTGCATACTAGTAATCCCATCTACTCTGAGGCTGAAGCAGGAGGATCCAAAATTCAAGGCCAACCTAGGCAACTTAGTGAGACCTACTCTCAAAATAAAACTTTAAAAAAGGGTTGAACATGTTGCTTAGTGTTAGAATGCTTGTTTAGCATGCTCAAGGCCCTGGTTTCAATCCTCAGAACTGGGAGTGTGAAAAGGAAAAGAAAACAAAGGAAATGTAAACTCAGGAATTCTAGCTTCATTGCTTCTGCTTCTAACCACTGTGTTTTACTGAATTGTTGATGTTCATTTAGTTGTATCTTGATTGCTCTAAGACCACACAAGCGTGATCTTTTGAGCTCAAGGCTCTTACTTGTACTATGGAAGTACTTTCAAGTATTGAGCATAAAAATAACCAGAGTTAAGAATGCACATTTCCTGGGCTCAATTCTTTATCTTTAGAATCAGAATCTGGGGAGAGGAATTAGAAAAACTGCCATTCAAGTTCAGGCCACTCTAAGATCCCTCTGGAAAACTGGTTTAGGCAGGGGGCAGCAGGGGCTGGGGGGGCAGGTGGGCATTTTAAAGTGGCTTTGAAACTTAAAGAACTAAGAAGATAAATAGTCATGTTATAGGATTTATGTTTTGATTTGGTGTCCAATATTCATTGTGTTCACCTTCATTGCTTTCTCTGACAAATTATGAAGTCATCTTTCAGATAATAAGACCTGAAAAAGAGATAAACAATATATTATTTTTCCTTTGATTTGCACTTCTTATATTATCCTGGGGTGCACCTGTTAGATGGAGAGGCAGTTCATTGCTGCTGAATCCTTCAAGAATGTACTTTAGTTTTAAATTTGAGAATTCCATGAAGATGAAATCTTTTGTCTTTATTGGTACATTTGGCTATGGAAAGGTGCCACCTTTTGGTTGGGGTTGGAAAATCTTGTTCTGATGTCCTTATGTTACTTGTCTAAGAGCACAGAGTCTCGTTATTATTTGAAATTAGAAGGAAACTAGTTTGTCTTAGAATTTTCATGGCCCTAGTTAGTCAAGTTGCTACCACATGTCCCTAGAGCAGTATGGTTCCCAGACTACTGGTCCTTCTTTTAGACTTTCTGCATCAGAATAATTAGGGATGAGGCTAGGCATATGTCTGTGTTCTTGAAAAGTTTTGAGTTAATTGGGGTGTATGTCTTAGGACTGAGAAAAATGTCTAATAAAGATGGATTAAAAATAATGGAAACATGGGCTGGGAATGTAGCTCTGTTGGTATAACACTGACCTAGCATTCATGAAGTGCTGGGTTCAATCGATTCCCAGCACTGCAAAACGAAACAAGCCAACAACAACAACAACAAAAACCATGGGGGGGCTGGGGATGTGGCTCAAGCGGTAGCGCGCTCGCCTGGCATGCGTGCGGCCTGGGTTCGATCCTCAGCACCACATACCAACAAAAGATGTTGTGTCCGCCGAGAACTAAAAAATAAATATTGAAAATTCTCTCTCTCTCTCTCTCTCCCCTCTCTCACTCTCTCTTTAAAAAAAAAATGGAAATAAGATAATAGTGATCATTATAGCTACAATTTTCTGAGTGCTTGTTTTGATATTTTTTTTAAGAGAGCGAGAGAGATAGAGAGAGAGATGGAGAGAGAGAGAGAATTTTAATATTTTATTTTTTAGTTATCGGCGGACACAACATCTTTGTTTGTATGTGGTGCTGAGGATCGAACCCGGGCCGCACGCATGCCAGGCGAGTGCGCTACCGCTTGAGCCACATCCCCAGCCCCTTGTTTTGATATTTTATAAACATCTCCCTTTGGTCTTATATACCCTGTGAGGTAGTTGTTTTTTTTTTTTTTTTTGTTGTTGTTTTAAATTCCCAGTTTCTAGATGAGGAAAAGGCTCAGTGAAATTGTCCCTTTGTCCAAGGCCAGGCCTTATTGAGTTAGTGATGGAGGTTTTTTTTTTTTCAGTGTTCAGGATGGAACCCAGGGCCATGAACTTACTATATAACTGCTCTGCTACTGAGCATTCTACCAGCCTAGAGCTGGTTTTGATTCTAGGTGTCTGATTTTAGACCAAGAATGTTCTTGATCCCCATTTTGGGACTGGGGGAAAGCATATGTGATGTAATCCAGAGCTGTGGTTGTAAGATGTTTTAAAAATTGTCTCCAACCCACCCCACCCCCCTTTCATGCAGAAGGGTCTAAAATAATTAAAAAAATTTATCATACATACAATAAAATGCAATCTTGATAAACATGAAAACATACATTTTTATCAAGGGCCTCAGATGTGCAGCAGATGTGCAGTAGGTGTGGGAATCCTGGGATCATAGTACTCCATAGCAGCGTTGGGGACCAGCCAGTTCTTTGATGTTAACTCCAAAGTATGCTATAGTGGACCAGGGAGATCTTTGGGACTTGCTGATTTTGGAATCATGCCAATCATGAGAAATCCTTAACCCTTATTAGTCTAGAAGGTAAGGTATAAAGTTTTTGTTTGTAGCTTGATAATACTAACCTGCAAAAAGGGTTATTTTCCTTGTCTTTTTTTTAATATTTATTTTTTGGTGTAGATGGACACAACACAATGCATTTTATTTTTATGTGGTGCTGAGGGTCGAACCCGGGTCCCGCCCGTGCTAGGTGAGCACTCTACCACTGAGCCACAATCCCAGCCCTATTTTCCTTGTCTCTTGAGGGAGCTTAAGTGTTGGCAAAATAGAGCTGCTCTTGAGTCCATTGAGACCCTCCTCCAACCCCCTTTATCAAGCTCACCATTTCACCTGCAGTGAATTCACCTAAGGAATTAGGACGGGCTGCCCACTAGGAGCTCAGGAAGAAAGTGGTTGATTTCCTGTAGCTTTGTATCCCTTTATTGAGAAACAGAATGGGAGAGGATGTTTTTTAACTTAATGTTTTATCACTTTTTTTTTTTTTTTTCATTGCTTGGAGTGGAAGCCAAGGCTTGCTCATGCTAGGAAAGCACTTTACCACTGAACTACATCCCCAACCCCTGTTTTAAGCATCACCTTTATATCAGAATGAAACCAAAGTAAATATGGCCCCTCACCTTGGATGTATAATATATATATATAAAGTATTAAGCAAGGCCTAAAAAATAATCCAGTTATGCAGCTGTGTAAAATGGCACAGTGTGTTATTTTAGGGGTTATAGGTATGAAACATGTTTTTGAATAATATGGTTATTCAGTATTGGCATCCCTGCCCTCTATTTTTCTGGGAACATTAAGGCAAGAAGAGATAGATGCTATTAAAAATATTTTACTTAAATACTTTTTCCAAAGGAGAGAGGGAACACAGATAATTCACTATATGTTGTTGGAGAGAACCTTATCAGGTAGTGAAAAGAACGGCTATTTCTATTGGTCATTTAAAAGAGCAATGAGGTTTGTTAGACTTAAGTTAGAATAAACTGAGTACTTTGCAGGTTCAGAACTTGGAGTACCTTTGTTTTTAGGAACTGTTGTTTCTCAGTTTATTTCAGTAAAACATAACCATAATATGAAAAGCCCTTTTTAAAAGTTTGCTTTCTAAAAGTGAAAACCACTCTCAGTTTTTCAGTAGTCTTTTTTTATTAGTTGTAGATGGACACAATACTTTTATTTTATTTTATTTTATTTTTTGTGCTGGGGATTGAACTCAGGGGGCCTTGTGCATGCAAGGCAAGCACTCTGCCAACTGAGCTATATCTCCAACCCTTATTTAATGTATTTTTTTATGTGGTGTTTAGGATTGAACCCAGTGCCTCATATGTGCAAGGCAAGTGTTCCACCACTGAGTTACAACCCCAACCCTTTCAGTAGTCTTAGTTAACATTTGTGTGTTTACATTTCCTGAATGTAGAATTTATGATTGGGCATACTGATTTTATGATGTAGTGTTTTGTAAGCATCCAGTCTTTGAGTTTAAAGCTTTTTTGGGAAAAGAATAATAATTATTAAAATGTGTTTTTTAATATTAGGCCAAAATCTTTTTAATATTGATTTTATTTTTTAAAAACATGACAATGGAATGCATTACAATTCTTTTTTTAAAAAATATTTAATTTTTAGGTGTAGATGGACAGAACACAACGCCTTCATTTTTATGTGGTGCTGAGGATCGAACCCCAGTCCCGCCCATACTAGGCGACCACTCTACCACTGAGCCACAATCCCAGCCCACATTACAATTCTTATTACACATAGAGCACAATTTTTCATATCTCTGTATATAAAGTATGTTCATAACAATTCATGTCTTCATACATGTACTTTGGATAGTGATATCTATCACATTCCACCATCATTGCTAACCCCCTGCCCGCTCCCTTTCCCTCCCACGCCAGGCCAAGATCTTAACTGACTAGACTATCCTACGGATTTGAGATTGCAGTATCTTAACCATATATGGTCTGGTAAAGGTGTAATTCCTAATGTTAGAAAATTGAGCACTCCCTTGCTCCACCTAATACTGGGGATTCACACATGCTAGGAAGGCAATCTACTAACTCAAGTATATTGTATCCCCAACCCTTTTTAAAAATTTTTTATTTTGAGAAGAGGTCTTGCTAAGGTTACCCAGGTTGGCCTTGAACTTGGAATCCTCCTGCCTCAGCTTCCTTAGTAGCTGGAATTACAGGTGTGTGGCCTGGCCAGTATACCATTTTTAATAGTGATAATATACTTCTAGTGTTAGATTTATTTATTAATATTTTATATATTTTTGCTATGCTGTTGTGTATGACCTTTTTCATGTCATTTTGTTTTGCTTATGTATAATAGCAAAATGAAAAGCTATTGGTGTTTGTATCTGAATACCTTTAAACATTTTTTTTTTTTTAAAGAGAGAGTGAGAGAGGAGAGAGAGAGAGAATTTTTTAATATTTTTCAGTTCTCGGTGGACACAACATCTTTGTTGGTATGTGGTGCTGAGGATCGAACCCGGGCCGCACGCATGCCAGGCGAGCGCGCTACCACTTGAGCCACATCCCCAGCCCCTTTAAACATTTTTGATGTTGTTCTATTGGTTTTAATTAGTTTTCTTAGATTTTATACTTTTGGAATATTGAGATAATCATGGTTCTTTTTCCTTCAACTTATTAATACAGAAAGCCTCAGTAATTGGACTTTCTAATGTGAAAACCATCCTTTCATTCCTGAGAAGATTCTTTGCTGACCATGATAGTCTTACTCTTTATTTTACGGCTGGATTCCATTTAATAATTTAGTGTTTTTATATTTGGGTTCCCAGATGCCTTTGTTTTTTTGGTGCCAGGAATTGAATCCAGGGGCTCTTAACCACTGAGCCACATTCCAATCCTTTTTATTTTTTTTTTGAGATAAGGTCTCACTAATTTGCTTAGGGCCTCGCTAAATTGCTGAGGCTGGCTTTGAAGTTGTATTCCTCCTGTCTTAGCCTCCTGAGCTGCTAGGATTATAGGTGCGCCACACACCGGCCTCTCCTATAGTTTCAGTGTGAGATTATGCTGGAATGATAGAGAAGCTTTGTCTGAAACCAGTAGGGTCTGAAATTTTTATTCCCCTGGCGATAGATCTTGACATTGTTAGAAACGTTTTTTAGTGTGTTTGATTGCCATGTTTTTAAGTCTTATTCTGAATTACTTGATGTTTTTTTCTTCCCCCCTAACTGATCCATGTTAGTGTACACTTTAACTGATTGCTGTTGGCTTAAGATTTCTGAGCATGTACTTTTTCTTTTCTTTTTTAAAGAAAAGCCATATTTTCTTTTTCTTGGATGTAGTTACCAGACTCTTGTCTGTTAGTGACGTTTTCAAAGCTTTGTTTTATTTTATTTTCAGTATGGGGATTGAACCCAGAAGCACTCTAACGCTGCCTTACATCTCCATCCCCCCTTTTTTTAATATATATATTTTTTAGTTGTAGATGGACAAGTACCTTTATTTTGTTTGTTTATTTTTATGTGATGCTGAGGATCAAACCCAGGGCCTCACCGCTGAGCCACAACCTCAGCCCTCAAAGCTTTATCTTATTGATCAGCAATACTGTAACTGTAAACAATGATGTTTTTCTGTTTTTATTTACATAGTTTATCTTGTAACATCTGCTCTTTTTTTAAAGTAGCTTTTAAATTGTGCATGTTTCCTTTAAACTGGTACATAAAAATTGTACAGACTCATGTGGTTCTCTGTGATGTTTCCATACATGTATATACTGTATAATGTTCAAATCAAGGTAAATATCTTTCTCCTCAGATTATTTTAATTTCTTTATGGTGAAAACATTCAAGATCCTTTAGGGCTGGGGGAGTAGTAGCTTGGTGGTAAAATGCATTGGGTTCAACCACCAGCATTTCCCATCCCCACCAAATATAGCACACTATTATTATTTACATCTAGTTGGAAAAGTTATGTCCCTTTTTTCTTCTGGCATTACCTCTACATTTTTAGATTTTGAAGGCGGGTACTGGGGATTGAACTCGGGCACTAGGCCACTGAACCACATCCCCAGCCCTATTTTGTTTTTTATTTAGAGACAGGGTCTCACTGAGTTGCTTAGTGCCTAAAAATTGCTGAGGCTGGGTTTGAACTCTCGGTCCTTCTATTTCAGCCTCCCTAGCTGCTGGAATTACAGGCCTGTGCCACTGTGCCCGGCTATTATACAATTTTTTAAAAAATATTTATTTTTTTTTGGTTATAGGTGGACATAATATTTTATATTTATGTGGTGCTGAGGATCGAACCCAGTATCTCACACATGCTTGGCGAGCGCTCTACTTCTGAGCCACAACCCCAGCCTCTACCTATATGTTTTTAACACATTTAAAGTTACTTCTCTTTCTTGTCTAAAATTAATCAGAATCTTTATGTTTTCTTCCTTTTTCCAACAAGGCAGAAATGCTGCTTGCTTTCACTTCCTACTCCTTTTTCTTCCTCTTTGACTTCCTATGTTGAAACCATGTAAGTATTTTAGTTCCAGATTGCTTGTTTTTCTAAAAGTCAGCATGTGCTGGTTTCTCTGCTTATAGCCCATGGATGAAAAGTTTCTTAGAGCTCTTGGATGTTTTAAAATTACGTTGATATGCATCTACTAATTATTGCAGAGGAAATCTTGGAGTAGTAAAAGTTGAGCTCTTTTGTGTGTGAAGATTTCTTTGCATTCCACTTGAAAGCTGGTTTAGCTAGATAAAAAGTTTCCAAATCCTTTTCCTAATAACTTTGAAGCAGGTACTCCATTGTCTTCCACTAGTGCTCCATTGTCTTCTAGATCTGTGTTGCTGTTGAAAAGTCTGTTTACTTTTATGAAATTTATGTATCTTTGCAGGGATTCAGTTTTTTCCTTACGATTTCCTGAAATTTCAGTAGGATGTGTCTAGGTCTTCCTTTTTCACTAGTTATATATAACACTTGGTGTTTTGACCTGATGATTCATGTCCTCTCTTTTCCCTAGAAAATTTCTGGAACTTGTATAATAGAGGTATTGAACTTTATGGTTCTGTATTCTGTGTATCTACTTTACCTTCATACCTGAGAGGCAGTCTAGAAGAATTTGTTTTGTTTTCCATTTTTTTTCCTGCCCATTTTCTTGGTGAGTATGTCTATTAAGCTTTATTTTGGCAGTAGTTTCTTTTATAAAAATGTGTTTTTTGAAGTATAATTTACATAGAGTAAGCTGCAGCCATTTAAAGTATACAGTTTCACCCATTTTGACACAAATATTCACCTAGGTCTTGCTAGGCATAGTGGCACATGCCTGTAATCTCAGTGCCTTGGGAGACTGAGGCAGGAGAATCTCAAGTTCAAAGTCAGCCTCAACAACTTAGCAAGACCCTGTCTCTTAATAAATAACAAAAAAAGGAGAGGGGTGCTGGGGATGTGGCATAATGCCTCTGGGTTCAATCCCTGGTGTACAAGAAAAACCAAATTACCTAGGTATATAGACATACAACCTCCATACTCCCAACAATCACAATTTGGGTTGCCATGGAAAGTGTTTTTCTGCTTTTGTGCAATTTAGTTCCTTCTGTCTAGCCTGTGATCTGCTTTTTCTCAGATGCAGAAGTGATTGGTTTGCATTTTCATATAAGTGGAATCATAAAGTAGGTAGCCTTTTGTACAAGGCTGCTTTCACTCAACCTGTTTTTGAGATTCATGAATGTTAAGTGTGTAATAGTTTATTTTTTTGGGGGGGCATTTGAAATCATTTTCCTTTATAACTTGGAAATTAACATGGGTATACTTTATTTAAATTTTGCCAATTTTACTCAAGTTCTTTTGTGTATTTAGTTTTATATAATTTTTTTAAATACCAGTGTTACAAGTTTTCTCTTTTTTTTAATATTTATTTTTTAGCTGGACACAATATCTGTATTTTATTTTTATGTGGTGCTGAGGATCGAACCCAGGGCCTCGCACGTGCTAGGTGAGCGCTCTACACCGAGCCACAAAAAAATTAAAAATTTTTTCTCTGGTAGCTTATTCTTCATGGATGAGATCTCATTTTATGCCTGAGGACATTTAATATTCTCCTGGTTGTTCTTGCAGTTCTTCAGATACTAAGTTTATCATATTTGTGGCATTTATTTCCCTTTGGTGACTCTAGCTTGTACAGTGGTCATCCCTGGTTTGAGTTTTGTTCTTCTGTTGGTGGATGCAGTTTCTATTTACTGATCTGTCAGAGTGGACTATAGAGGAGAGATGGATGTATGTGTGGCCAGATGTGGGGACTCCCCATTATTTGTGGCTAACAGTAGCTACCCAGATGTCATCTTGATTATGGGACTACAGTGCCACTGAAGAGTTTGTCTCTGCAGGGGTGGAGTGGAGAGTGTTGGAAGGGGGGAAGTGGGCCTGTCCATTTGCATGAAATGTATTTCCCTACCATATCACTTAATCCTGCTTCCATTCCATGGCAACCATCCTTGTTGGCAGCCTCAATGGATCTTCTCCCATCTTTGTAGCTGCTCTCAGTTTTAATAGCATTCCTCTTGGGAGGGTTGTGGACTGATATTACCTAGTTCTAGTAATATCACTTTTTTCTTTTTCTTTTTTTGGTACCAGGGATTGAACCAAGGGTAGGGGCCCCAGCAAACTTCCAGCTGCCAGCAAACTGCTAGCTGCCAACTGATTGGCTCCTCTGCGGTGATGCTCATTGGGCTGTTTCCCTGCCCTTTCAGACCACGGGAGCTGCTCATTAGGGGACTTTTTTGGCTCCGCCCACGCAACCCAGCCAATTGGCCTCAAGAGCAGGAGGAGTGGGGGAGGTTGAGAGGCTTGTGGGAAGCCGGTGGTGGCAGTTGGGCTCTGAGGGTTTTTCCTGAGGAGCTGTGTGGTGTGGTGTGTGTGTTCTTAAAATAAAGTTCGTTTCTTTTGACAAGTGGCTCCTGAATTGTGCCCAGCCAGACTGCCACAGGTACTTGACCACTAAGCTACATCCCCAGCCCTTTTTATTTCTTATTTTGAGACAGGGTCTCACTAAATTGCTGAGTCTGGCTTTGAACTCACGATCTTCCTGCCTCAGTCTTCTGAGCTGCTGGGATTACAAGTGTGCACCACCACGCCCAGTGTAATATCACTTTTTGTTCCAGAATTATTTTAGAAAAGGATATATCAGTAAAATGATATTTTAGCCATTTCTAGGAATTAGGGTGGGAGAGGAAGGCATGTATATCTGCAGTACATTTTGATCCAACTTCCTGAAGTCTTCTGTTTTCTTTTTGTTGGAGAGGATTTTGAGGAGACAGATGTAACTTAAAGTCTATTGAAATCTTTTATTTTTAGGACATCATGTTTTGAGAGAAATTAATCACTGGTGCTTATTTGTTAGGTAGGGTAGGGAGTTTCCTGTATCTTCAGTTTTAGTACTAAACCAGAGTTTTGAGTTCTCAATATTTCTCATTTAAGCCAGTTGGGGGCATGAAGATTTTCATTCTCCATCTTTGTTTTTCAGATATGAGCTTATTGTAGTCATTTTTTGGTGGGGGAGCATTGGGGATTGAACCCAGGGGCACTTAAAACTGAGTCACAGTCCCAGACTTTTTTATTTTTTATTTTGAGATAGAATCTTGTAAGTTGATTAGGACCTCCTGAAGTAGCTGAGGCTGGCCTTGAATTTGTGACCCTCCTGCCTCAGCCTCCTGAGTCACTGGGATTACAGGTGTGTACCAGCACACTTGGTTTTTTTTTTTTTTTTTTTTTTTTGGTACCAGGGATTGAATTCAGGGGCACTCGACCACTTGGTCACATCCCCAGCCCTGTTTTATATTTTATTTAGAGACAGGGTCTCACTGAATTGCTTAGCACCTCATAGTTGCTGAGGCTGGGTTTGAACTTGCGATCCTCCTGCCTTAGCCTCCTAAATCGCCCAGCCACTTGGCTTATTTTTAAAAAAATATTTTATAGTACAGTTTGGACTTGTCTGTATAGGAAGGTTAGGTTGGCTCAATATTTTGATATTTTTCTTTTTGATCTTTGTCCTAGTTTTTTCCAAATCAGAGGCAGTCACATTTCTTCACCCCCTTTTGTATAGATTAATATCCCTTGGGAATCAGAGGGTGTGAAATAAGTTGCCAGCTGTAAACTCAGGTTTTTAGAAAAGCTGTTCTGACTTTTTTTTTCTTCCCTAGTTTTTCCATGGTTTGGCTTGGATATTGGTGGAACCCTGGTCAAGCTGGTTTATTTTGAACCCAAAGACATCACTGCTGAAGAAGAAGAGGAAGAAGTGGAGAGTCTTAAAAGCATTCGGAAGTACTTGACCTCCAATGTGGCTTATGGGTCCACTGGTATTAGGGACGTGCACCTGGAGCTGAAGGACCTGACTCTGTGTGGACGCAAAGGCAATCTGCACTTTATACGCTTTCCCACTCATGACATGCCTGCTTTTATTCAAATGGGCAGAGATAAAAACTTCTCGAGTCTCCACACTGTCTTTTGTGCCACTGGAGGTGGAGCATACAAATTTGAGCAGGATTTTCTCACAGTATGCATTTTTTAGCTTATATACAATTTATGGTAATTTGATTGTTAAAAATAATGCCAATTGCAAGTGGTAAAATTATTTCCATTTCTAATGGAACTTGAATTTTCTTTAGTGCAATGAAGACTAAATATAAATTAGTAATAGGAGTTAGCTAGAGATAGCTGTGTTGATGAGAATCAGGACCTCTAAAAGCATTGCATTTTGTCATTCCTCTCCATGAATACTTATTGAGTCTGGGATAAACAGAAGAACAGTGAGCTTGAATAATAAAACTTAAAAAACCCTGTCATAAAATTGTTTCCAGACTCATCTATCATGATTCTTCTGCCTTTCTATGTGCTCTGTGTTCACTGAGTCTGTCCACCACATCTGTCCCTGAGGGCAAGAGTCACCCAGCACTTGATTTTGCCTTCTTTCTGTGAACAGTGAGCAAGGCCTTGAGCCTAGGTCTTTTGAGGATGGGTGTCACGATAGGTGTAAGAATTGACTAGTGAATGGCTAAGACCCTAACCTTCAGGGTTCAATACAGATTTAAAATGTCTCTAGTGACCATGTTTTTCATGCCACCTAATGAGAATATTAGACCAAGGGAGATTCTGCCTTTGTTTTATTCTACACATCTTTCTTTTTTCCCTTGTATGTCATTATTATATGGTTTGTGACCTTGCCCTCTTTCTTTGTTCTCTGTGTCCTGACTTTTTCCCTGTAACTGGCCGGAGTCGTCATAGTATTAAATTGACGTGAATTATTTAACAGGGTTTTATATTCTTTGTTTGGATTTTTCTTGGTTGCTGTTTTTCAGTGGTTTCTTTTTCCTCCTGTGAGTACAGGAGAGGTAGCCGTAGAGAGGCTTATGTCCTTTGTGGAAGTCTTCTAGTGGGCTTTGGACTATAAACGAGAGGAGAAAACCTCTCTGTTTCTAGGATTCAACAGAGTTCTTTGCAACATACTTGAAAGCTATTCAGGCTGTTAGAGGATCATGTTGCGTGATTATCCAAGGAGAGGGTTCAAAGTGCCTTAGGAATTGGTTCTTGGGAATTCTCTTTTGTATGCACCAGTGCTGTACTTTAAAACTATATGAAACAAATGCCTGTCAAATTGTGTATTAGGAGTGATTAATATTATAGAGAGAGAATTTTTTAAAACCTGAGTTTCTTTTTTAATGTGAATCATATTTTCTTATTTTATATTTAGTTTGCTTCTTGGCACTAAATTTATATTCTGAATAACTTGGAATAGTTAAATTACCTGTGAATTCAGTCATTGAATATATCACTTGGGCTGAGATTCATTAGAAATAATATCACAGCAGGATATGTAAGGATAAAATGAGAAATTGATTTGACATACACTATCAGAAAATGACTTGGGTTCTAATAGGCCACTGGTGTCAAATGATTTGGTTTAGGAGTGAAAATACTGGCACTTAGAGATGCAGGGAAGTCAACTTTGAATTCATCTTGACATGGGGGAGTGGCTAGATGAAATGACAGTGATGAACACTTAAAGGGTTTTGGATTTGGTCCCATGAGTAGCTTAATATTCTTAATTAATTAAATTAAGGATTCATCCAAGGCTGTCCATTAACTCTTTTTCATAACCCACAGTGGCTGTGAATAAATTGAATGTAAATGTAATCAAATGGGATTTGGATTAAAGAGGGAGAATTTGATGGGCTAAACTTGGTTATAAACAGAATCAGGTACTTCAGGGAGTTGAGCCTTGTAAACATCCAGGTGGTTCAGAAGTTCACAGACATGGCAGTCTGTATCAGCTCTCTTAAGTACTGTGAAAAGTTTATATATCTTAAATTTTTCTGTGCATGACTGTATGACACATGTGCGTGTAAACATGGTTTAAAAAAAAAAGTCAAATTGGGCCATATTTTATAAAATAGTTTCCAATTTGCTTTTTGACTGACAGCATGTCTTGTGATTCTTTCCATTTTAATACATATAGATCTTTATTCTTAATTGCTATGCCAATTCTATAATGTTGAATAATTTCTTTATTACTTACAAGGAATTAAGTTAAAAAAATGATTTCAATTTTGATATGGCTAACCCGACTTTCCCTAGAGCTATAATGAGTTTAAATAGGGAGAAATTTTCTAATTGGATACTTGAAGCCCTTTGGCTTTAGGTTAAATAGTAAGGTGTGGCTTCTTTTGATACTGCTCCATAGACTTGAATCTGGTCTTTTGGAAAGCTGATGTCAGAGTCTTTATGGCTCCTGCAGTTGTCACCAGTTACTCTCTAATAGAGATATGGCTTAATTTGTGCACCTGCTTCATTGTCCCTGTGAACATAGATCTTGTTTTCTCCTTGACAAGTTGGTGAGCATTCACTTAAGATTTTTGGCACACTTCTTCAGCTGCTGCAGTAGTTTGTATGTAGAGTATATTTGGGTCTATGGGAGCAGGCGTCTGTCTTGGCAGGCCATCCCTATGTGTTGTCCCTAAATCTGTTCTGTAATGCTCTGTATCAAATAATACATATCTGTGGGTGTATTTTTATGGTGTGTCTAACGTAGAGGGGATGTCTTTTTAAACAGAAGTTTTTATTTCTATTGGTTTGTTAAAAAGTCTGAATACAGTCTTATTTCATTACAGATAGGTGATCTTCAGCTTTGCAAACTGGATGAACTAGACTGCTTAATCAAAGGAATTTTATATATTGACTCAGTTGGTTTCAATGGACGGTCACAGTGCTATTACTTTGAAAATCCTGCTGATTCTGAAAAATGTCAGAAGTTACCATTTGAGTTGAAAAACCCATATCCTCTGCTTCTGGTGAACATTGGCTCAGGGGTTAGCATTTTAGCAGTGTATTCCAAAGATAATTACAAGAGGGTCACAGGAACAAGGTAAGTCTTTTATAGAGAAGTCATTGTTTATTCTTAGTATCATACTAGGTTAACTGAGTTTTCAGGTATTATATGTAACTGTACCTGCAAGAACTGGTTAAAATTATGTACCTTTAATGTCTTGCTGAGGATTTTATTACTACAGTTTAATAAAATGTTGCATCAGTAGACTCAAGTTCATGGTCCTGGCCCTCAGTTGATTTATGATGCATTTATACAAAGTAGATAAAATTACTAGGTAGCATCTTAGAAGGGAAAGTCCTGTAGATTTTATGTGATGATTTAAAAATTATATACATATTTATTAGTTGTAGATGGACACAATACCTGTATTTTATTTATTCTTATGTGGTGCTGAGTATGGAATCTAGTGTCTCACACATGCCAGGCAATGTACCACTGAGCAACAACTCCAGTCTGAAATCTGTAGATTTTATACATCTGTACAAATACACATATTTACACATTTACGCACACATGTGATCAGAAGAAGGTAGTCTGAAAAGGGAGGAATAGGTGGAAGAAGAGAGTGAATATGTTTTGGTTTAAGAATCAGGTCACTTGAAAAACAAGGATCTGGGATTAGGATAAACTTTTTTTGCGGGGGGGGGGGGGTAACTGGGGATTGAATCCAGGGGCACTTCACCACTGAGCCACAATTTTAATTTTGAGACAGGGTCTTGCTAAGTTGCTTAGGGCCTCATTGAGTTTCTGAGGCTGACTTTGGATTTGGGATTCTCCTGCCTTAGACTCTGGGATTAGAGTCACTAATAGGCATGTGCTACCATGCCCAGCTAAATAAACAATTTTTTTTTTTTTTAAACAAGAGTGAGCAAAATAATGAGAGGAGGCTGTGTGTGGTGGCACACATGCCTGTAATCCCAGTGGGTTAGGAGGCTGAGGCAGGAGGATCATGTGTTCAAAGACAGCCTCAGAAACTTAGTGAGGCCCTAAGCAACTTGGAGAGGCCCTGTCTCTAAATAAAATATTAAAAAGGGCTGAGTATGTGGCTCACATCTAGGGTTCAAACCCATGTACCAAAAAAAAAAAAAAAAAAAAAAAATTGTTGGAGAAAACAGATTAGTGGAGTCTGATGGGGTGCCAATGAGCCAGGGTGATAAAGTGCTTGAATGAGAATAACTTCAGTGAGTACGGGAAGAGAGAAAGTGAGACAGTGCCACTGTGACTGGTCCCAGGTATGGGGCTAAACTGTAACTGAGGCTCTTTATACCTGCTAGCACCCTGACTGCTCTCAGAACTTGGGAAGGGAGGGGCTGGAATTGTGGCTCAGTGACTGAGCGCTTGCCTCGTACATGTGAGGCCCTGGATTTGAACCTCAGTACCAAATAAAAATAAAATTAAAAAAAAAAAAATGCCAGCTTGCTTGCCTGGCATGCGTGCAGCCCAGGTTCTATCCTCAGCACCACATACAAACAAAGATGTTGTGTCCGCCGAAAACCAAAAAATAAATATTAAAAAAAAAATCTCTCTCTCTCTCTTTAAAAAAAAAATAAAATAAAATAGAGGTATTGTGGCAACATGCAACTAAATATATAATATATATATATATATATATATATATATATATATATATATATATATATATATTTAAAATATTTTTAAAAAAGTTACCCACTAAGTAAATGAGCAAAAATTTAAAAGTACTTAATGATAAAACTATGTAAAGCTAATCAAGGGAATGCAAATTAAAACCAACTTGTAGGGCTGGGGTTGTGGCTCAGTGGCAGAGTGCTCGCCTAGGGTTCGATCCTCAGCACTACATAAATGTAAAATAAAGATATTGTGTCTACCTAAAACTAATAAATAAATATTTTTTAAAAAGTCCTCATTTAAAAAAAGAGAACTTGGGAAGGGAGGCGGGCCCTATGTTTTGCTGCTTTGCTTGTCTGATGAATGTGTCCATCCAAGGTGTCTATGAAGCAGACTTTTTCATATCACAGGCTTGTTTCTTACTGATGGCATCTGCAGGATTGTATTGGGGCAAGAGTGAATTGACGTGAATACTTTTAGGGGTCATAATTTTTACTCTTTTATTCCTATTTTTTTAAAATATTGTACTTTATTGCTTGTTTTTAATTACAGTCTTGGAGGAGGAACTTTTTTTGGTCTCTGCTGTCTTCTAACTGGCTGTACCACTTTTGAAGAAGCTCTTGAAATGGCATCTCGTGGAGATAGCACCAAAGTGGATAAACTAGTGCGAGACATTTATGGAGGAGATTATGAGAGGTTTGGATTGCCAGGCTGGGCTGTAGCTTCGAGGTAAGGGAGCCTGTGTATTCTAAGTAGTACAGGAATATGATATTAAGTACCTGACATATGTTTTCTTTTAAGCAGCTTTATTGAAATATAATTTATGTACTCTGAAATACCTGGTTAAAGTGTGTAACTTACTGGTTTCTAGTATATTTCCAGAACTGTGCAGCCATCACCATGATCCAATTTTGGAACATTTTCATCTCCTGGAAAAAAGGCTTATATTTATTGGTTGCCACTCCCTATTTGCCCACCTCCAGCCCTGCCTAATACTAATCTACTTTTTTTTTTTAACATTTATTTTTTAGTTATAGGTGGACACAATATCTGTATTTTATTTTTATGTGGTACTGAGGATCAAACCCAGTGCCTCACACATGCTAGGCATGCATTGTACCTCTTGAGCCACAACCCCAGCCTTTCATCTACTTTTTGACTCTGTGGATTTGGCCTCTCCTGCATATTTCCTATTGTATCATACATGTGCTGTTTTATGACAGTTTCTTTCACTGAGCATATGTTTTCAAAGTTCATTTTTACTTTATCATGAATGTTTATTCCTTTTTGTTGCTGAATAATATTCCATTATATGCATATACCACATTTCACTCATTTATCAGTTGATAAACATTTGGGTTGTTTTCCACTTTTTGGCTGTTTTTTTTTTATATTTATTTTTTAGTTGTAGTTGGGACATAATACCTTTATTTTATTTATTTTTTTGTGGTGCTGAGGATTGAACCCAGGGCCTTGTACATGCTAGGTGAGCGCTCTACCGCTGAGCCACAACCCCAGCCCTTTTTGGCTATTTTTATGAATGATGCTGAATTTGGTGTACTTGTCTTTGTGTGGACACTTTTTAATTCTCTTAGGTGCATCTTTTTAATTAGGTGCGTATCTAGGAGTGGAGCTTCTAGGCCATGTGGTAACTTTATGTTTAATCTTTTGAAGAAGTACCAGACTGTTTTCTAAAGTGTCTGCATTGTCTTACAACCTGGGTTTTTAAAGAGTGTTAAGTTTTTTTCATGTCCTTCAGACTGTTTATCTTTTTGGTCTTAGCTGTCTTAATAGGCATGAAGTGATTTTTTTTTTTTTTTTTCTTTTTAAACTAGGAATTGAACCCAGGGGCACTTTACTGCTGAGCTACATCCCCAGTCCTTTTTATTTTTTATTTTGAGACAGGTCTCATTGAGTTTGCTTAGGGCCTCACTGAGTTACTGAGGCTGGCCTTGAACTTAAAATTGTCCTGCCTTGAACTTACAGTTGTCCTGCCTCAGCCTCCTGTATCACTGGGATTACAGGTGTGCATTACTGTGACCACACGAAGTGATAGTTCATTGTGGTTTTTATTTGCATTTCCCTAATGGCTAGTGATGAACAGTTTCACATGTGCTTATTGGCCCTATGTCTGTTACCTTAACACCTGTGTCTGTGTTCAAATCGTACCAATTTTTTCTTGCGGGGCATAGTGGCACAAGCCTGTAATTCCAGCGGCTCAAAAGGCTGAGGCAGGAGGATCACAAATTCAAAACCAGCCTCAGCAAAAGCAAGGTGCTAAGCAACTCAGTGAGACCCTGTCTGTAAATAAAATACAAAATAGCGCTGGGGATGTGTTCAATTCCTGGTACCAAAAAAAAAAAAATTTTTTTTTCCTATTGTTTTTATCTTAATATTGAATTACAAGAGTTGTTTATATGTTGAATACAAGCTCCTTATTAGAGATTCAATTTGCAAATATTTTCTCTCCTTTTATATTATCTTTTCTTTGATGGTGTTCTTTGCAGCATAGTTTCAAATTTTGGCAAAGTCCATCTTTGTTTTCTCTCTCATCTCTTGTGCTTTTAGTGTCATAGATAAGAATTCATTGTCTAAGATCGTGAAGGTTTACTTCTGTATTTTCAGTTCATATATTTAGGTCTGTTACCCACTTTGAATTAATTTTTATATATGGTGAGAAGTAAAGGTCCAAATGCCTTTCTTCTTTATTGTGTTGCTATCTAGTTGTCCCAGCACCTTTTGTTGTAAAGAGTGTTCTTTCCCTATTGAATGTCTTTGGTCCCTTTGTCCAAAATCAATTAACCAGTAATTACATTATAAAGGATTCCTGATCCAATCCCAAAAGGAAAAAAAAAAGTGAGAGAGAAAAAAAAGAAAATCAATTGACCATAGATGTTTAGGTTTATTTCTGGACTCTTAGTTCTTTGTCACTAATCTGTCTGTCCTTAAGCCAGTATCACACTCCAGTATCACACTGCCTTGGTTACTGTAGCTTTGTATTAAGTTTTGAAATTAGAAAAACCAAGTCTTCTAACTTGTTCTTTTTTGGCTATTTTGGGTTTCTTGAATTTCTATATGAATTTTAGGATCAATTAGGCAATATCTGCAAAGAAGACAACTTAGATTTTGATAAGGATTGAGTTGAATCTATTGACTAGTTTACAGAGAATTACCATCTTAACACTGTAAGGTCTTCTGGTCCAAAAAGATGGAATATTGTTCCATTTATTTAGGTCTTTGCTTTTTTTTTTCAACAGTGTTTTATAGATTTCAGTGTAAAAGCATTTACTTTTTTTTTTTTTTTTTTTTTTGGTACCAGGGATTGAACGAACCCTAGGGTGCTTAACCACTGAGCTGCACCCCCACCCCTTTTTTATATTTTGTTTAAGAGACAGGATCTTGCTGAATTGCATAGGGCCTTGCTAAATTGATGAATCTGGCCTTGAATCTGCAATCCTCCTTTCTCAGCCTCCCAAGCTTCTGGGATTACAGGCGTGTGCCACGGCTCCTGGCTACCATTATACTTTCCTTAAATGTTCCCTGAGTGTTTTATTCTCTTTGTTATTATATATGGAATTGTTTTGAGATTGTGTAGCAATTCAATTGTATATTTAGGCACATGGATTTTAATAGAAGAGACACTCATTTATACTTGTTGTTCACTAATTTTAGGTGCTTAGTGCCATAGATTTTATTTTGTTTGCAGCATTTGCTCATTGGTCCTGACTTTCTTTTTCTGATTGCCTAGGTTTTTGTTCTGGTCAAGCAGCAATTCTTATGGTCAAGAAATTAACTTAACACTCTTAAGTAGCTCATTTTAGACTCAGCTCCCTGCACTTTGCTTTGCTTTGATAAAGTAGTTTACTAAATGTAAATGTGAGCATCTGAGTAGAACAGCTATGTGTTTGGGATGGATTGCTGATAGAACTGTCTGTGATGGCAGAAAGGGTGCTGCCTTCCGTGGGACTATCTGGGTGTCAAAGCTAGGTGTTGGTAGACACCACAGGGAAAGCTGCCTGTTCATTTAGAATGCTTGTGGGCTCTATTTGGAGCTGAGTTCTCTGAGCAGATGCTTAGGTGCTTCATCATTTGTGAGATAAGAAGTTGGAAGACGTGAACAGTATTGCCCTAAAGAATCGTTTTATCTTAGTAAAGTAAAATTGAAGTTCCATTGGGCTGTGTTGCCTTTGGTTTAGCAATGGGATATTTTTTTCCCATCACAGCTTTGGAAACATGATGAGCAAGGAGAAGCGAGAGGCTGTCAGTAAGGAGGACCTCGCCAGAGCAACTTTGATCACCATCACCAACAACATTGGCTCCATAGCAAGAATGTGTGCCCTTAATGAAGTAAGGGGACATGGGTTTTTTATGTTGCTCTAAGGAAAATACTGAACTTCCTAAGTGGCCCCACCTTGACGTTAAGCTTTTTTCTTCTTAGAACATTGCCTACATATAGTTGTGTGGTGGACTTTTGTTTCAGTGCAAAGTTAAGATTTCTTCTAATACAGGTTAATCTTCACTGATTTATTTTTTCTTCTTACTGAAGATAACACTGCTACTGTCTAGGTAAAATGACCTTTTGAGGAGAAAGTAGAGGGAATTAGGAAGATAGCTAGTGTTGAGATGATGGGGAGTGGGGAGGTGGGCAGTGATGGGTAATGATGCTGAATCGAGACTCCATGCTCATTGGGAGCAGTAGAGGCTCAGGAAAGGAATCCACAGAAGTCACTGAAGCTGGGAGAAGACTGAGCAGGCAGAGGAATGTCACCCTGGCTCCCCTCTACTTCAGCAGAGCTGCGTCTTTGTGCTTTCAGCTTCTTTACAGTGCTGCCTTGTAGCATTCAGGTCAAGCAGCATTGTACAGGGCTATGAAAGAACCAAGAATGGGCTGCCCTTGGGGAAAGAGAACTTAGGATCTAGTTGGTGCAGCTTGATGTCCCTATTTATACATTTTTGTTTAAAGTTATTCTTTAGATAATACAGTCATGCAGCTTAAAAGGAAACCTCAGAAGACAGAAGGATTTTTCTCATTTTTAAATAAAAAAAATTTGGATGGGATCAAATAATTAAATTTCTTCATTTTAATATAACACTTTTTTTCTTTATTGCATGTTCCCTTTCCTGTGCTTATGTATTTTAAGGTAGCTAGCATACATACCATTTCATATATTTTACTTAAGTATTATACATTTCTTGGTTGCATATTTGATTGGGTTCATCTGTGTCATGGATTATTCACATAACTTTGGCATTTCACATGCTGGATATTTGGTTGCTTTCCAGTGATAACTCTTCAGTCAGCAGTTTTAAGTGTGAAACTACTCTTTGGCTCAGTTTTATTCTTGATATGGGACTTACTCAGGAGTGAGACTTCAGGTCTTAAGAGTATGACCATCTTATGAATCTTGGTGCATATTGCTGTGATACTTTACACACACACTGCGCCCCTTTAGATCATCTTTAGCAATGAATTAATGGATCCATTGTACTGCAGTTTTACTAATGTTGGGGGTAGAATTTCAGGTAGTTTTTTTTGTGTTAATAGTTCTATAATTTTGCTTTCTTTGATCATTAGTGAAGATGAATTTTTCCAACTTGCATATCTTGTGTGATCTGCCTATTTGTGTCGCTTTGCTCTTTTTGAATTGGGTTATAGTTTTTAATTGTGTAACAAATTTACTTAAAATTAGTTGTCATTTGTCATATTTAATACGAATGTCTTTCCTAATCTGATTTCTTCTTCTGTGACATTTTTGGGCATGCTTTTGCAGTGGGTCCAGAGTTGTTTGGGAATCAAAATTTCAGAAGTCTTGGACCAAATGGAATAAATTTGATCATCAGTCAAGTTGCTGCATGGTCCTCTGTTGGAGTAACTTTTATGAGAAAACAGAAATTAAGATGCAAACTAATTGCCTTTTTTTGATGTGCTCAGAACATTAACCAGGTGGTATTTGTTGGAAATTTCTTGAGAATTAATACGATCGCCATGCGGCTTTTGGCATATGCTTTGGATTATTGGTCCAAGGGACAGTTGAAAGCACTTTTTTCAGAACATGAGGTAAGTGGATTTGTTTCTGGTGATGTGTCATATATACAAAAGTGCACAGTTGTAGTGGAACTTGAAGGACAGGTGAACTGGGTTGCAGTATTTCTGTTTTTTTTTTTTTTTTTTTGTGTGTGTGTGTAATTGTATGAGGTGGAGTTTAACTTTGTAATGTTTGAAAGCTTTTTTAAAAAATCTGATATATAGTACAAAGTAGATTTTTGGCTATTTTAATTGTAAGTTTAAGCAATTTTAAAGAAAATAATTTTTTTGTTGTTGTTGTCATGGTGCTGGGGATCAAACTCAGAGCCTACACATGCTAGGCAAGTGCTGAGCTATCCTGTATTCTTTTAAAAACAATCTTTATTTTTTTCTCATTGCACTGACTCTGAAAACGCAGTTGTTCTGGGTTTTTACTTTTTTCACTTTTTTGATGTCAGTTATTATGTATTGATAAAATTCATGTACTATTTAAGGTGTATATTCTAAAAATGAATGGATCAGTGAAAAAACATTCTAGACTAGAACCACATTATTGTAAGAACACGTAGACAGGCTAGAAATGACAAAGTGGAGAGGAATCATTAAATTGTTCAACCTGATATCATATCTTGGAAAGTGCCCTTTTTTACTGTTTGGGAAAACATGGGACCAAAGCTGTAGAAGAGTTTCTCTCTTTTCTCTGTTTGGTTGTTGGGCAGTTGAACTATTAAGTGTTGTTGGAGTTCAGGTAGTACTACCATGAACATTTTTCAGAATTGTATGTGGGTACTTATTTTAAGTATTTACATGGATTGACAGAAATCAAAGTAGGATTTGAGATGCTGTAAGTAAAAATTATTTTTTTCCTTTAAAGTTGTCTAAGTTTTTCTTTTTAAATTGTTCAAGTTCATAGTTAAAATCCCAACTACATAGAGTCCCCATATCAAAAAGCATTATCAAAGCCCAAAGTCATCTAATTTTTTTATATTAGTAAATCAATACAGAATTTGGCCATAAGTTTCATATAGTTCATAAGTTTTGTGAATTTTGCTTTTATTATCCTTGACCTGTTTTGTTTTACTTTGTTAGAATAAAAATAAACTTTATTTATGTTATGTGATAGTATAAGTTTCCTCCTGTATTATTTTTACTCTTTTTGAAATTTTCCTAGGTAGAACTTAAAGAGATTAGTTTCTTAGCCTTTTTTAAACTTACACCCTCATATCATAATAATAGTTGAGTATCTCTAGTTATGAAATTTGAAATCTGAAACTGTTTTTGCACAGGGGATTTGAACCCAGAGGTGCTGTATTACTGAACTGCATCTCCACCCCACCCATATATATAAATTATTGCCAGTGGATCTTTATTTTATTTATTTATATATGTTGCTGAAAATCGAACCAAATGCCTCACATGTGCTCTACCACTGAGCTACAACCTCAGCCCATCTCTACCTCTTTTTTATTTTGAGATAGGGTCTTGCTAAATTGCCCAGGCTGGTCTCAAACTTCAGTTCTCCTACCTCAGCCTCCCAAGTAGCTGGAATTACAGGTGTGTGCCATCACATCTGGCTGAAATAAGAAACTTTTTGAATGCTGGTGAGCATTTTTGGATTTTAGATTTTTGAATTAAGCATGCTCCAACTGGTAAAGTCTGTGAATATTTTAGACCACTTCTAGGCCCAAGCATTTTGAGTAGGGGATGTGCAACCTGTAATTATAAATCTTTTTTTTTTTGTATCAGGGATTGAACCAAGGGCACTTAACCCACTGAGCCACATCCTCAGACTCCCCGTTTAGAGATAGGGTTTCCTTAAGTTGCTGAGGCTGGCTTTGAACTTGCGATCCTCCTGCCTCAGTCTCCTGAGGTGCTGGGATTATAGGCATGTTCCACTGCACCCAGCTGTAGTTAGAAATCTTTTTAAACCCTCATGTGTCTACAGTTTGCCACCCTTTCCTGCCTGCTGACATCATTTTTCCCTCTGGTTAGCATTGTTGCAGTGTTTGTCCCCGGGTTCTCCATTTGTGATCAGGACTCTTACTCTAGTGTTGATCGCTGCCCTTGTGGAATTTTGATCTTGAAGTGTTCTCCTGCCCCACCACAGCAAAGCAGTTGGTTTAACAGTTTTAAAGCTGTGTGTGCATTCTTCTCAAGCCTTCCTTCTCTCATCCTTTACCATTGTCATCCCAGCACTTCTTGGTCTACAACAGCCTGTCTTTACTTTATAGTAGCTTCTGGGTCTTCTGTGGTTAACTCTTATTTTTTTTTTTTTTAATTGTAAAATAAAGCACAGACACTGGAAGCTACATACAGCAACATGTGCTGTTGGTATAAGATGACACCTATGTCTGTTCTTTGGCAGAGTTCCCAAGCATTGCTGTCTCTTGGCTGTGTCACCTTTATAATTCTGGCCTTCTAGTTAACACAAATAGATGTGACTGCCTTTTTGAAAAACTGAGAAATAGAGTGATAGGGCAGGCTTCAGCCTTGCTGCTGTTTCATCACGTTTCTTGAGCTAGCTCGTGTGTGTGTGTGTGTGTGTGTGTGTGTGTGTGTGTATTTTTATTTGTTCTTTTTAGATATATATGTGAGCTAGTTTTTCTTGAAAGACTAAACCTCACTATTAAAGATATTTTAGACATTTTTAATATCTTTGAAATTCACAGTCAAATTGTTCAGGATCTTCCTACATTCCTTTTTTAGTTATTTCTTTTTTAAAGTTCTTCAATACTTGATCTCATGCTCTTAGAGACCTTGATGGATTCTGTAACATTGTGGGTTTCCTGTCTGATTCCTGCTGGCATTCTTGTCAGTGTGGATTTTGTACCACTTTCTTTTAACGTTTTATATCCTTTTTGTTTGGATTTGGGGTTCTCTTTCAGCTGCTGCTTCTCAGTCCTCCCTCACTGCTGTCTATTCCTGTGCTTCCTGCTCTGGTCTAGTGGATCCAGTGACTGCTGGGCACAGCTGCTCCTTTGGCATTCTGTAGGAAACCTACCTGCCTTGTTCTCCACATTTCATGCTCCTGTGTTCCCAGTCTCAGGGTTGGTGTTCTCAGACTTTCCCTGCTGCCCTCATCCCCTCCTTTAGACGCACCTTGAATTTGTTCTACTTCCTCCTCATCCTTCCACCTCCAGCCAGGCGGGCCCTCAGCTGTGATACATCCTATCATCTTCATTCATTACTTGTCTGAAAAATGTGCCAGGCCTCAGCTGGTTCTCACCTCTTTCTTCAGGACAATCCAGGTATCATCTTTTACCAGAATAACTGAGCTGCTGTTGGCCCCACCACTGCTCCTGGAATACCCACCGTGGGTTTGATTTTTCTTTTTTGGGGGTGGTGGTGTTAGTGGTGATGTATTAGGGATTCAACTCAGAGGTGCGTTACCACTCTACATCCCCAGCCCTTTTTATTTTTTGTTTTGAGACAGGGTCTCTATGTTGCTGAGGCTGGTCTCGAACTTGCGATCCTCTTGCCTCAACCTCCTGAGTCACAAGGATTACCACTGCTCCTGGCTGGGCTGGTGTTATTACACAATGGTCTGACGTGTGTGGGGTGTCTTGTACCTCCACCCCCTCCCTGGCTAGGGAGCTCCTCAGGCCTTTCCTGTTCCCAGGCTGGCCTTGGGCCTGCTGCTAGTGCTCAGGAGTTTAGGGTGATGTTGATTTTAATACTAGTAATTGTATTTGTGGTAGTTGAAATAAATCAAAGGAAAATTGCTCTTATTTTTGCTGTATTGTTTTTCAGGGTTATTTTGGAGCTGTTGGAGCACTCCTGGAGCTGTTGAAGATTCCCTGATTGTTACCTGGGAGGGCGTCCTGGAAATTTCGACAATGGGATCTGTGGACTTTTGTATTTTAAAAGACTTACTCAGTTTTATGATCGTGTACTACCCGAATCAAAGCAAGAAATGATGTGTATTTTTCTAAGTCATCAAGATAAATCCTTAAAAAATTCAGTCTAAACTAGCAACCAGTAAGGAAAAATGCATTAAAAAACAAGTGGACCATGTTCAGGCAGTGTGAGGATTACTGTGTTTAAGTTGCCTTTCAGGGTAGCGCTGTTTCACCTGTGGTGTTTTTGTAAATCTCGGCATAACTCATTGCAGACGCCTTGGAAGAGCTGTCCTGCGTTGCATCCTGTTTTGACTTGCTGTATGCAAGATAGGCTGCTGTGTGTGATAATCTAATCACTGTTTTCTCAGTACGGCCTTAGAGATCACCTGTGCATTACTCTGGTTTGTATTTAGCCTGTGTGTGTACATATTGAAAAATAGTTTAAGCTTCTAAAAACTTAATTGGGTTGGTTAATTCTGTTCCTGAAACTGAAAAAGCAACTTTTAGAAGGGCTGCTCTGTATTACTTCTCTAAATCATGGCAAGATCTGTATGGAAGGAGAAAACTGCTGGCAGAATTCCCTAGGGTAGGGGGCATAATGACCTGACCAAAATGGGTGAGCTAGTGGAAAAAGCAGAGGCTGGCAGTGTGACACCAAAGAGCCTCTGGAATTGATGGCTCTTCAAGGGGCCATGTAGAGAGTATCCTTTCAGGCTGAGTAGCAGATGAGGAATTGAGGTGTCTGCTGATTAACTGTGGGAGCCTCTGGTGCTTGGGGGTTTCAGACTACTTGAGTGTCTTGCTAAGGGCTGGACCTTTTCTTTCTGCTGTGCAGAATAATTTAAGAAGCCTTCCCCTTGGAGACAGCGCAGCTTTTATATCTAATGTGCCAAGTGATGTGGGAATCACAGTTGAAGGCAAGGAAAGGCCTGGTATAAAGCAGCCTTATAACTAGAAGGAAGGTCTTAAGACCCTCCCTGTTCTGTGATCTCCACATGTAGCTCAATTTCTTTCTGGGGTGGAAGGGAGGGGTGAGTAGGGCGCAAGATTGGGTGTGGGCTGTGTGATGGCAGCAGAGGGCCGGCTCATGCAGGGCGTCCCATAGCTTTTCCCCTGAGGGACATGTGCCTTTATGCATGTGCCTTGACACATCTAGAGTGTGGGTCCAGCTGGGCTGGGGCCTCCTGCAGCAGAGTAAGAGGAATGCTGCTGGGATGGCAGTTCACCCTTATTGCAGCTGCTTATCTCTAGATCTTCCACTCTCAGTTGTCTGCTTGTTGGCTGCACTTTCTCCTTGTTACCAAAACCACCACCACCATCTACCCACTTGTACTGGGACTGGAGGTGGGGATTTCTCAGCTTATGGGCCCTTGGCTTTCCTGCTCTGCTGGGCAGATTATTCCTGTGAACTTCCATCTCATGGAGCACATGAGGTTATGACAGTGTTCCACATGGGCAGCCTCCTCAGCCCTGGCTATTCCTACAGTATAACACAGAAGGAAATTGAAGCCCAGAAGAGCAAATATACCCAAGGTCACACAGCTGGTAATGGGCAGAACTGGAATCAAGCCCAGATCTGTCTGGATCCAGAGTATGAGCTGTGAATGTCTCGTTGGCCTTCCTTCAACCCACTGCTCATCTCTTGAGAAGCTGTTTTTCTTCACTTTTTACCTTGTGTTCAGCCCACTCTGTCATTCCATGGGAGTGTTTTTGATAGGCTACCAGTGAACCTAAAGTTACAAATCTAATGGATGTTTCAGGATCTTACCTGCGTCAGCTCTTAGCAGGCTCCTCTTGCTTCTCTGCCTCATGGATTATTTCCGTCTTTGCCAGCTTGTTTTCTGATGACAGATGGTGTCAGTCCTCAGACACAATCCTGGATCTCCTCAAGGCAGCACCCCACCCAGACCTGGCCCTTAAACTAAAGCCATAGACACTATTTCCTCTCCACCTGTGGACTTCAATGCTATCCCTACAGATATGCATATCCTTATCCAAGCTTACTGCCATCTCACCACCTCCAGCCCATAAGGTGCACTCTGGGTGGTCACCGTGGCCAACATCCTGTCTGCTCTCAGTAGTTGTCCTAGTCTGCTTTCCACCTGGTGGCCTGAGTGTCTCACCTTATCCTAATGCCAGAAGAAACAGTATGTGGGCTGTGGCTATGGTGCAGAGAAAAATATATGGCCTGAACTTATAGGAGGAGGGTGGCTGGTCAGGGGTAGGAGGTGGCAGGGTGTAGGGAGATGAGGGCGTAAGGGCACCTATGTTTGATTTTGGACTGTCAAATAGGCACCTGAGTTTTTAGGTCAGATACAGAGCTGGGTAATGCGCATGCAGATGGGAAAAGTAAGGGGATTTTGTGAATTCCAAGAGCATGAGAAAAATAATAGTAATGAAATGGGCAGTGAAGGAATAAGAGACAAAACAAGCTATTCATAGAGGCCTGTGGCTCAGACTAAGGGCAGGTCTTCAGGCACCTGGTGGAGAATGGATGAGGCTGTCCAGATTCGACTGCAAGGTCATGAATGGCCTCAGAACAAGTTTTCCTGAAGCCACCAGACTGAAGCTAAGCTGCAGATGTCTTAGTGAGGAGCGAGGAGAGTAGCACTGGCCTAGAGAACTTTGGACCAAGACACCTCTTCAAGACAAATACTTTAAGGTCTGGGATATATAGCAATGAGGGTTGGTTTGGGGGTGAGTCCTTAGGGTCATGTGGGCTGAACGTGGAAAAAGCTTAAGTCCTGCTACTTCAGGCCACCCTGAGTTAACAGTTGGGAGATTGTCAACATGTGCCTGTACAATTGAGGCCAGGGTGGTTGGTAAGGCCTGGACTTCCGAAACTGTAATCTCCATTTGAAGCCTAGCATTCTCACCACTATGCCTGTTACAGAAGTGGACAGGCCAGAGGCATCAGCACCTACCCCCTCTGCTTGAGCAGAACCTTTCCCTTTGTATTTTCAAGTCTTACTACCCAGGCAACTACTCTTGAGTTGAAAGGCACACACTTGAACACTAAGTATTTTCAAAACCTGCTTTTTATTTACATGTGTTTCAGTCAATTACATGCATGTTTTGTTTTTAAACAAGTGATTAGCAAAAAATGCATTAAAATTTTAAAATAGCAATTAAATATACAAAAATATACCTTACAAAAAACTGCGGATGTTTAAAAATATTCTGCTGCAGAATTCTTAGTGTACAAACACGTCTATGAAAACTGAGGTTCAGCATTTCATAAACCTTATTTTTGAGGGAGTTATACAATATCTAGTGAATAAGCCCCAAAGGGCTAAACTGCAAGACTAAAGTGCCCCCCTTCCCGGCAATGATCTGTCAAGAGACCTAGAGACAAGTTACCAGCAGCGTTCTCTTGGAAGACCAGGCTGTCACCAGGAGGGACTTATTAATGCTGGGCACCCTACCCCATCCACCGAGCTGTGCAAGGGAGGGAGGAACGTGGACGGAGACTAATGGTACACAGCAGGCCTCAAAACAGACCTGCCAGGCTGGAACTGGCCTAGGGTGCGGGGAAACTTTGTCAAAGCACAAACAGAAGTCTCGACATTGGTGGGGCCCACATTCTAGGTTACACCATGTCTATAAAGCAGCACGGGTGGTCTCCCTGATCCTGTGGCCACAGGCATGAGGACTAGATTGGAAAGCCAGAAGTGTAGATGCTTCACATTTAAAAGTGGAATTAAGTGCTTTGCATCTCGCAACATTTTGGGCTGTAAAGCTGAACGGGAATTACTGAACAATTTCCCCTCAATTGGAAGCACAATCCATGGCACATAGGATCTTGTTCATCTTACTAAAGAGCTATGATCTGGTGTTTTCCAGTTATCACATGCAGTTTTCAGAATTTACACTGAGTTTAGGTATCTTCATCTCTATTACTTAAGGAATTCCTAACAGGGAAAGACACTAACCAAAGCCAGATATTCCACAAGTGCCTGAGGGTGTTTACCACAAAATTTCTAATCAAAGTTCAGGTTAGAGTGGGCCTAGTTGCACTTTAAAACAGTGATGCTGCTTGGGGCAGTAGGCAGACAGATACCATCAAGGCTGATGAGAGGCACTGGGTGGCTGTTGGTGAGTGAGGCACAAGTCTACCCTCCCCCAGGGGTGCCTGGAGGAAGCAGCTTCAACTTTCATCTCCTTAAAGGGCAAAAATGAAAAGATTATGGTAATTTCTTACGCCAAATGGAAAAGTGGTTGGGTGAGGGGAAATTCTCTAGGAAACATTTGCCTCTGAGTACATAGATGAAGATGAAAGAAAAGGAAGCCAATCTGGAACTTGCTTATGGACATTCAGACATAGCAGCCAGCTGACTGGTAGAGGCAGAGACATCTGCACTACAAGATAAGCCTTTAGTTTCTATTCAAACTTCTTCCTCTGAGACACTGGCACTCTTAAGAAACAATGGCAGTTACAGGCAGACAACACTAAACAAACCAGATGGGGTTGGGGCACACTGCACATACAGCTTGGGGCTGAGGAGCTGGTCTTGCTTGAGCCTGCACTGATCTCACACAACAGGAAGACAATCTGAAAACTAGTGCTCTTGAATTAGCTGGACCATTGGCTTAAGGGAAGGACTGCAGTTGCTGATTCACATAAGAAACTATATAGTTCCAGTATGTAAACATCAAATAAAAAACACCTTATTCAAAAGGAATATGATGCAAAAATATCCCCCAGTTCTGGGCTCACCTTTTAAGAGATTCTGACTAATCAAATGGCTCTTCCCACACGAACAGGAATGTCCCTTTAATAAGCCTGTGTGTTATAACATGAGCAAAAAAACTCCAATTACCCATACATTTGCATGTGGAATGTGTATGCATGAATAATCTCTGGAAAGCTATGCAAGGAACAAAAACCAGTGGGTGCTCATGTGCTGAGGAACTGGGTTTGATGGAGTCAGGAGTGCAAGGAAGAAAATTTTTAACAGTTTTGTGGGATTACCTATTTAAAAAATTAAATCTAGAAAGGAAGACAGCCTTGAACAACCAAGTTGGGGTGCAGTGGGGGAAATGACAGATGAATGTGACCAAGGAAGATCAGAAGAGGAAAGGGAGACAGGTGAGTCCTAGCCCCAGGTAAAGCCCCTGCAGCTTAGGAAGCTCTTGAGCCTGGACTCAGATATTATGAGGATGAGCAGCCCCCTGTCCCTAGGCCTGCTGCTCACCAGGCTCTGGACACTGGCTAATCTTCCCAAGAGGTGGCAAGGACATTGTTAATGCAGTCCCCAGGCGGTGAATGAGGAAATGAGGCTTTGAGACAAGCCTGCAGAATGGCACAAGGCAAGTGAATGGGAAGGGGGTGACTTAAATTACTTCAAGTGCTTCTGCCTGGAGCTCTGGGATACCTCCCTGTGCATCTCCTAATACCCAGGAAGCCTCTCAGAAAATAATTTCTACAGTAGTTCATAGTAGCTTAAAGTGGGACCTGACAATGGAGATGAGATGTGGAGTCATGAAGAGACACGGCCCAATGTCATTTCTGATGGAGCCAAGGGGTTTGGCACAAGGGAAACAGATCTTGATTTATTAAGAACTAGGTAGCTGGCAATAGTGGGAGGTCCCCTGTATTCCTTAGCCCAGACCTCCAGAAGCACTTGTTCTCATTTGGCCAGTTCTGTCTTGTCCTGCTCCTTGGCCAGAAAAGTACAGGTTGCAAGGACTTTATCTGCCAGTGATGGGCCTAACTAAATCATACTTGGCAAAGAAAAGCAGCAGATGTCAACTTCTAGGGTCTTATGCTGATCCAACTAGGAACTGGGCTGGGTCTGTTCCCTGCTTCTAACATCAGCTGAATTCAGTTGGCCTCTAGCAATAACTAGATAATGGTTTAGCCACAGAAGGGCTGAGTTATGTTCCACTAACCCACAGCACCCAAGTGACATCCAATCTTTGAGCTGCTTAAGACACTGACAAATCACACCAGCTAGTGGTCCAAGAGTAGATCAGATTCCCCACATATCTACACCTGGTGGGGGACCCAGGTGTAGGGACTGACTGTATGGCTAAGAGTTGCCATAACTACTGTTAGTGATGTAGCAGGATGCCACCAAGCCAAGAGATCACTAAGAGCAGAGGAATACTCTTGTTGACAGTTCAGCTTCCAGCCCAATGCTAGCAGAAGGAATTCCTTTTAAGAAGCACTTTGCATTCACAAGTGCTGAGATGGTGAAGTTAGTGGCACTTCATTCAGGCACAGCATATCCAAGATGAGGCCCAGTGCAGAATACAGAGCATTCTTGTCCTTTCCTCTAAAGGCCCTGACTATTTGGAGTCTGCACCTTAGCATGCCTGGAGCTCTTATGCAGTGAGATGAGATGATTTTGTCTTGGCACAAATCCAGGGACTTCATGAGGCTATCTCCTTAGTACTAATGCATAAGGACAGAAAAGGTGGCAACTGAAAGGCTAGAGTCCTAGGAAAGTTGTAAGTGGCAATGATTTGCACTGTAGGTCAGAAGGGAAAAATTTCTTTCCTATTGGAGCCCCTTAAAAAAAGAGGCAGCAACATCTGTCCCAAGGTCATGCCATGGAAACTGGTGGATGCTGGCCGTTAATGAGGCTGGGCTAGCAGCAAGCCCACTTAACACTGGTCACTGAAAACATTTCACTGTAAACTGGGTGTTGCAGCATTCAACTCTATCATGCTACGAACAGAACACAAAAGGAGGGTGAAAGTTGCAGTGTATAAAGAGTTCTCAAGAGGGCCAAACAGGCTAAGGCGTTCATATAAAAATAGTTCACACTTCTCTTGCCCTGTTTAGGCAGCAGTCCAGTTGGCATACGAATAGGTCACACATAGGAAACGGCCAATTCTGACCAACTGCACTTGTAATTTTCCAAACTGGATTCTGCCCAGCACTTTTCTAAGCAAATGGGAATTTTCTTCCTCATCTGACCCAAGCCACCTGAGCCAAGGTCAGGTTCCCTCTTATGATCGTAGAGGCTGGATTCCAGAAAAAATTCCTGGAGACATGCCATGAGTACAGCAGCAATGCCTTCTCCATCCTCTCCATATCACGCAGACTGTATTCCAGTGAAAAACTCTACTCACACCTGTGGGACAGAGTGGAGTAAAGCAGTTGATGATGTGTTGTGGCACCTCTTAAGATGGGATGGGAGGGGGAGAGCAGGCTGTGGAAAAGAACGTTCTGTCTCATCCACTGCTACTACACATGGCTAGTTTACACAGTGTTCACAGATCCTAATAGACTGAGTCATTTCTAGAAAAGCTGGACAGAAAGAGCCAAAGAGTAGCATGCATCTCTCTCCTATGAAGACACTTTCAGTTGGTGATCACAAGTTCAAATACTGAGGCACACACTAAGGGTAGCCAGCCCTATAGGGACTTCCTGAAACTATTTACAATTCCGCATGGATCACCGGCTTCAGGATTCAGAATTACGTAGGGAACTTACTTGGGGTAGACTTTAAAAAGTCAATGACAGGCATTTTTTTTTTTTCTTAAGTAGAAACAGCACAAGAGAGGGGAAAGAATAGAGGGAGGAAAGAACAGGAGAGGCAAAGGGGTCGGTATCCTCTTCATTCAGCTGGGCCAGGAGGACTGGCCTTTGTCAGTTGCTCCTCTGAAGGGCTCACAGCAGCTTCACCTGCGCCAGTGGGCCAAGGCCAGCAGCTACATTGGCACCATACTGTGCTTACAGGGATGTAGGCAGAACCTTGGGGCCCCCTGGGTTACACAGGGACAGTGTGGACACAGGCTCTAGCCCCTGCTGGGGCTCCTGACAGGCCTAACTGGTGAATGGGAGGAGGAAATGGTAAGAGGAAATGACTTCTGACCAGGCCTTTCCAAGCACATCTAATATTTTCAGCTTAGATGATTTGATAGCAAGTATTGGTAGCAAGTGAACTTGGGACAGATATGGTGAGGGGCACTTCTGCCCTTGGGTTCCAAGATGGCCTTATAAAAGGAACATAACTGAAAAGCTGTGGGCACTGCCTCACCAACCACTGGCAGCTACCTGGGTTTTGGCTGGTGTAACCACTGGTTTTACTCAGTTCCCGGCTGCCAGGAGAGTTTGTGGTCTGCACAGGAGCTCATCTGTCCACAGGGTAGGGGCGTGGCTTTAAAGACGATCCCTCAGTTCCCTTATCTTACACCTGTGTTTATCTTCCCTTCTGCTTGATAAAGATTCACCTCAACATGGAGATAGAGTGTAATGGAGTTAGCAAGAGACCCTCATGAAGTTTCTGGAATCAAACCTGTAGACTCATTCACTCCTCTTCTCTTGGCCATGGGGTAGTGTCAGAGTGCTTTGGTTGTCACAAGACCCAGATGCCTAGATTGCCAGCCTGGTTGACTCAAGAGTTCTTCGTGAGGAAAAAGAAGTGGCAGTTAATGCCCCAGGTAGACAGCAACCAAGACAGAGACTGCTTGTGTTCCTCCTGGCTCCACACAGATCTCGTATTCAACAACAGTCTGATCCTTGCAGTGAGCTATACAATGTTCTCTGCCCCAGGCAGAGGTCCCTGGGGGGGCCCATGGTCCTGCTTATTATGCAGCTGGGCCAGCTGCAGAACTGGCATGTTGCACAGTGGACACACTTTCCGAACTTCCAGCCACTTAATAAGGCACCTGCAGAATGAAACAAGGTGAGGGGAGGGAGATGTTATTCCCATACTAATAGCAGCTCCTGCTGTCATCTCACTGTTGCCAAGGATAGTGAACATGTCTGCCACCTAGAACCCAAGTGTAAGGAGTCTGGTATATGGTCTCAAGGAGCTCCACTATAGGTGGAGAAGACATGTCACTCTCTGAAGGAATCAGACCCTCCTGTTTTCCAAAAGGTGGTATTAGGAAGCCAGTTGGTGTGTTATACCCTCAGTTTACCCCCCACAACTTCTTTTTTTAGTGGGGGTACCAGGGATTGAACTCTGTGGTACTCGACCATGGAGGCATATTCCCCAGCCCTATTTTGTATTTCATTTAGAGATGAGGTCTCACTGAGTTGCTTAGTGCCTCACTTTTGCTGAGGCTGGCTTTGAACTCGTGATCCTCCTGATTCAGCCTCCTGAGAGGCTGGAATTACAGGCATGTGCCACCATGCCCGGCTATCCAGGACTTCTTAAAGAGCAAAGTACACTGAGGAGGGAAATAGGAAGCAGGAAAATAAAATTTTCTAGTAGAAATACAAAACACATAAAATTGCAAGAGAAGGGAGATATTAATGTCTGTGGTATGGAGGAGATGGCCCCACACTACCATTTATATACAGACTTTATTTATTTTGATTTAAAGTAACTATGGTTTTGATTAAAATACATTTTTAGGAGATGGAAACTATTGTTAGAAAGTTCCATCTAAATAGTTGTTTATAATCTGGGTTCCAGAGAGGTGTAGGCTTGGCTGACTCTCTGCCTGAGCCCTGTCGTGGTAGTCACATTCCACCCCCTTCACCCTCCTAAATGTCACGAATACACACACCTGCCTCACAGGGTGCTGTCAACTTCCTGCATTACAGACCAAATGAGAAACCATCAAGCTTGTCTGGCATTGCCACATAGCCCACACTGAGTTGGTTGATATGCCTCAAGGTCAACTCCCATTAAATAATTCCATGCCAATACTCACTTTCTGTGGAAGGCATGCTTACATGGACAAATCCCTAACTCGTCCCGAGGCTTGAAGTCTTCTAGACATACTGCACAGAGCTGAAAGACAAAGTCACAAATGAGACCAAGTGTCTGGCAGGTACTCACCCAAGCCACAGAGCAGAGCTCAGGCTCCCCAGGGCCAGCCATTTGAAGAAATTTATAGTGTCTCACAACTCTTTACAGGAAAGAAACCAACTGGAATGGTAAGGCCCTCTGAAGAAGATGCCCATGCTCTTCCTGTTGCACATTTAAAGGTGGTAGGCAGATGGAGAGACAGAAAATAAGTACAGGTTCCTTTATTCTGTACATGAGAGAAGTGTGACAGGATTCCTCTCATACATGCAGGCTTCACCTTGTAACTTGCATGTGACCAGGGACTGACTTTCCCAGGGGATGCTCTGCCTGATCAGCAGCACGGTCCCAGCTCCCAAGTACTCACTGAAGGGCCTGCTCACATCCTGGGCAACTCTTGCTTCAGTTTTTAAGGCACAAATTGTAGTTCGTAGAGCTGCCATGTGGCACTGTCCTTCTATCAGAGTCTGTCTTTGTCAAATTAAATATTATTACAAGTTTCACTTACCAAAATTATGTACATGGGCCAGGACTGCTCTCTGACAGATGGACAGTTTTCACTGCTTTCAATACTTAGTGCCTTGGATACATGTATCATCACATTTACCCATTTTACAGATGAGGAAACAAACGTAGCAATAATCATGTTGGGGAGAGGCCAGGCTTGGTGGAGTTGGGGAGCAGCTAGTCCTGGCTGGGGACTCAGGTCTGTTACATTGATGTGTTGCTGAACCCCTTCTGTCTCCTGCTCAATAGCTGCATTCTTCTTTGCTTGTTTTCCTGTTCATCCCCAGGGATCCTGGCTCAGGCTATCACTATTTCCTGCCCTGACAGCAGACACGGTTTTGCTGTGATCAGCTTTTTAACCTGTAATATGTAACCCAGTCTTTCTAGGTTACGTGTGCCTATAGCCAGTGCTGTGAATGTCAGTCTTCCAATACCCCTGTTGTGGCAGTTACTGGGGCCTTTTGTGTACAACAGACAGGATCTTCTCAGGAGGAGAATGGACAAGAGTGCCCTGTAAGATTCATCATGCCACCAAGACTGCAGGAAGGAAGAAGGCAGGATAGGTGTCTGGCCTGGGCTTGGACACCTACTAGCTTTGTGTTATTACAAGTTGTGGCCTCTGTCCTCATAATTACTGTTCTTTACCTATAAAATGAGGACATTACCTGTCCTGCTCCTCACTGAACTATATCAGGTTGGAAGGATATAGTAAGTCAGTCTATCAATACCAATTGTCTATTAATGTTTAAAATTTGTGATGAGAGCATTACTTTCAAGTCCATTTTTGTTTTCTGGGGCAGGGTTATCTTTTTGGGCCTCAGCTTCTCATCTATAAAGGCAGAAAATGCCCCCACCTTCTAAACTGGGTGAGCAACCCTGTGGCCTTCAAGAGGAAGCTTCCCTCAGCCTAACCTTCTGAAACAGGGTTAGAATTATCTTCTGGAAGTTCAGTACTAACTCTACTGAAGTATGTGAGACACATTGCTCATTTTTATAAATTCTAGGATCCAAATTTGTCACCTTTTCAAAATGGAGTTTGTTATGGTTTTTAATGTGCTATTATGTTCTACATAAACAAATTCTAAAATTATATTGGGCTAGTGTTGTGGCTCAGTGGTAGAACACTTGCCTAGCATGTGTGAGGCATTGGGTTCGATTCCCAGCACTGTAATTAATTAATAAATTAAATAAAGGTCCATAGACAATGAAAAAAAAATTAAAAACACCCTCATAAACAAACAAAAACTATAGATGTCTGAAAACAAACAAACAAACAAACAACAAATACAACATATACACACAGAAGATAAATTCTGACATGGTAAGTGCTAAAGGTGACCAAAAATTAAAGGCAATAATAAAAAGACAAAAGCCTCAAACTGGACTTCCTGGAAGATCCCCCAGGGCCAGAGTCATTTAAAAATTTTCCTTTATAGAGCATATTTTGCAAATGACCTTTACTTTCAATGACAGATTGTTTGTATCCAAAGTGATTTCCTATCACCTTTATAAATACTAAGCTATAATTCTCATATCATGATATTTACTCCTTTAAATAGGTATAGAATTCAGCAGGGTTTTTTTTGTTTTGTTTTGTTTTTGTTGTTGTTGTTTTTGGTACGAGAGATTGAATTGAATCCAGGGGCACTACTGAGCTATATCTCCAGCCCTCTTTGTTTTTTATTTCAGACAGGGTCTTGCTAAATTGACAAGGCTGGCCTCAAACTTGCAATTCTCCTGCCTCAGCCTTCTGAGTCACTGGACTCAGGTATATACAGATGGGTACCACTGTGCCTGGTCAAAGAACTCTTCCCTCTCTGATCCTAGTACTGGGCATCAAACCCAGGGCCTTGTCCATGCTAGGTAAGTGCTCTACCACTGAGCTATATTCCCAGCTCCTAAAAGTTTTAAAACACATCCAGAGTTGTAACCCCAGTGATTCAGGAGGCTGATGCAGGAGAATCACAAGTTTGATGTCATCCTGGCCAACTTAATGAGAACCTTTCTCAAAATAAAAAAATAGGGCTGGGATTGTGGCTCAGTGGTAGAGCGCGCACCTAGCAGATACAAGGCCCTGGGTTTGATCCTCAGCACCACATAAAAATAAATAAAATTAAAGTATTGTGTCCAACTACAACTAAAAAATAAATGTTAATAAAAAAATAAAAGGACTGGGGATGTAATTCAGTAGTAAAGCACCCTGAGTTCAATCTCCAGAACCAGGGAAAATAAAAAATAATATATTAACTCTCTGCCACTATTTAATTCCAGAACATCTGCCTCACCTCCCTTACCCCAAAACACCCATAGCCATAAGCAATCCCTTCCTATTTTCTCTTTTCATCAAATTCTGGCAACCAATCACTAATTCTGTCTTAACGGATTTCTCTATTCTAGACATTTTATGTAAATGGAAGCATAAATATGTGGTATTTTGCATTTGGTTTCTTTTCCTTGCTGTCTTTAAGGTTCATCCATACTGTAGTACTTCTTTTTTGGGGGGGTTACTGGGGCACTTAACAACTGAGTTATATCCCCAGCCCTTTTTTATGTTTTATTTAAATTTATGGTCTCACTGAGTTGTTTAGGCCTCACTAAATTACTGAGGCTGGCTTTGAACTCATGATACTTCTGCCTCAGCTTCCCAAGCCACTTGGATCATAGGCCTACGCCACTGAGCCTGGCCTTCATTCATTTTCATAGTTAAATAATGTTCCCTTGTATAAATATACCACATTTTGTTTATCCATTCATTGGTTGGTGGCCACTTGGGTTGTTTTACATTTTGGCTATTGTGAATAATGCCACCATACATATCCTTGGAGAAATGTCTATTCAAGTCCTTTTGCCCATTTTTTAGCTGACTTATTTTTCTTTTTAGTTATGAGTTCTTATATATTTTAGATATAAATCCCTTGTCAGATAATCAACTTGTTTTGACAAAGGTGCAAAAGCATTTCAATGGCAGAAGGATAGCCATTTCAATGAATAATATTGGAGCAACTTTAAGTCCACAGGCGTGAAAAGCACATACTACCTAAATTACAAGTAATGAGAAAAAAATTTGATAAACTGGAGTTAAAGACTTTTATTTTGCAAAAAGCCCTGTTAATAAAGTAGCAAAATATGAAGTCAATACCCATAAATCAAATACACTTCTATACATCAGCAATGAATCCTTTTTAAATTTTTTTTTTTAAAGAGAGAGAAAGAGAGAGAGAGAGAGAATTTTTAATATTTATTTTTTTAGGTTTTCGGCAGACACAACATCTTTGTTTGTATGTGGTGCTGAGGATCGAACCCGGGCCACATGCATGCCAGGCGAGCGCGCTACCGCTTGAGCCACATCCCCAGCCCAGCAATGAATCCTCTGAAAGAGAAATTAGGAAAACTATCCCATTCACAATAGCCTCAAAAACAAACCAAACAACAACAACAACAACAACAACAAAAAAAAAAACTTGGGAATCAATTTAACAAAAGAGGTGAAAGACTGCTACAATGAAAACTACAGAATACTAAAGAAAGAAATTGAAGAAGACCTTAGAAGAAAGATCTCCCATGTTCTTGGATAGGAAAATTAATATTGTCAAAATGGCCATACTACCAAAAGCACTATTCATATTCAATATGATTCCAATTAAAGTTCCAACATCATTCCTCATAGAAACAGAAAAAGCAATCATAATATTCGTTTGGAAAAATAAGAGATCCAGAATAGCCAAAGTAATCCTTAGCAAGAAGATCGAAGCAAGAGCCATCACAAAACAACCTTAAACTATACTACAAAGCTATGGCAACAAAAACAGCATGGTATTGGCACTGAAATAGACATGCAGACCAATGGTACAGAAAAGAAGACATAAAGACAAACCTACATAAATATAGTTATCTCATACGAGACAAAGGTGCTAAAACCATACATTGGAGAAAAGATAGCCTATTCCAAGAAACAGTGCTATGAAAACTGGAAATCCATATGCAACAAAATGAAATTAAATCCCTATCTCTCACATGCACAAAACTCAACTCAAAGTGGATCAAGGACCTAGGAATTAGATCAGAGACCCTGCGCCAAATAGCAGAAAAAAATAGGCCCAAATCTTCATCATGTCAGATTAGGCCCTGACTTCCTTAACAAGACTCCTAAAGCAAAAGACGTAAAATCAAGAATTAATAAGTGGGATGCATTCACACTAAAAAAGTTTCTTCTCAACAAAAACAACAACAACAACAACAAAAAAAAACAAAACAAAAAAACAAAAACAAAAACAAAAAAACAACAATCAATTAGGTGAAGACAGAGCTTACAGAATGGGAGCAAACTTTTACCACACGCCCAATAGACAGAGCACTAATCTCTAGGATACATAAAGAACTAAAAAAACTTTAACACCAAAAAAACAAATAACCCATTGGACTAAAGAACTGAACAGACACTTATCAGAATAAGATATACAATTGGTCAACAAACATGTGAAAAAGTGTTCAACTCTAGTAATTAGAGAAATGCAAATCAAAAATTCATCTCCCTCCAGTTAGAATGGCAGTTATCAAGAATACAAGCAACAATAAGTGTTGGCAAGGATGTGGGGAAAAGGCACACTCATACATTGCTGGTGGGACTGGAAAGTGGTTCAACCAATCTGGAAAGCAGTATGGAGATTCCTTAGAAAACTTGGAATTGAACCACCATTTGACCCAGCTATCCTACTCCTCAGTCTATATCCAAAGGACTTAAAAACAGCATACTACGGGGATGCAGCCACATTAATGGTTTATAGCAGCACAATTCCCAACAGCTAAACTGTGGAATCAACCATGCCCTTCAATAGATGAATGGATAAAGAAAATATGGTATATATACACAATGGAGTATTACTCAGCATTAAAAGAGAATAAAAGGGCTGGGGATGTGGCTCAAGCGGTAGCGCGCTCGCCTGGCATGCGTGCGGCCCGGGTTCGATCCTCAGCACCACATACAAACAAAGATGTTGTGTCCGCCAAGAACTAAAAAATAAATATTAAAAATTCAAAAAAAAAAATTAAAAATTCTCTCTCTCTCTCTCCTCTCTCACTCTCTCTTTAAAAAAAAAAAGAGAATAAAATTCTGGTATTTGCAGGCAAATGAACGGAGTTGGAGAATATCACACTGAGTGAAGTAAGCCAATCCCAAGAAACCAAAGGCTGAATGCTTTCTCTGATAAGTTGATGCTGATCCACAATGGGGGCGGGGGCATGGGATGAATGGAGAAACTTTGGATTGGGCAAACGGAGGGTAAGGGGGGGTAATGAGGGCAGGAAAGATGGTGGAATGAGATAGACATCATTACCCTAGGTACATGTATGATTGCATGAATGGTGTGACTCTACTTCACGTACAAACAGAGAAGTGAAAAATTGTGCTCTATTCATTTACAATGAATAGTAATGTATTCTGCTGTCATGTATAAATAATTAGAACAACAACAACAACAAAAAAAGCCCTGTTAAGATGAAAAGCTGGGAGAATATATTTGCATACCTTTTTATTTTATAGATTTATTATGATTGAGTTATAAGAGTTCAGATACAGACTTGCAAATATTTTCTCCCTATGGGTTGTCCTTTCACTTTCTTGATAATGTCTTTTGAAGCATAATAGTCTAATATTTTGCTAACTTCAATTTATCTATTTGTTTCCTTAGGTTGCATGTACTTTAGTTGTTATATCTAAGAATCCATTGCCTAATCCAAGGTAATGATGATTTATATACTTATGTTTACTTCTGAGAGTCTAATATTATTAAGTGATATATTTGCCTTGATACATTAAGACAAATGAACAGAGAAAATAAAAACTATATGCTGTCTATAAAAAAAACTTACTTCAAATATAATTATATAGGTAGACTAAAGATAAAAGGCTAGAAAGAGACATACCATACAAACATTAACTAAAAGGAAGCTGGAGTCACTATATTATCAAAGACTTTGAAGCAGGACCAGGTGCAGTGGTGCATGCCTACCATTCTAGAGCCTGGGGAGGCTGAGACAGAGGATCGTGAGTTTGAAGCCAACCTCAGCAACCACGAGGCAGGTGCTAAACAACTCAATGAGGCCCTTTCTCTAAATAAAATACAAAACAGGGCTGTGGCTCAGTGGTTGAGTGCCCCTGAGTTCAATCCCTGGCAATCCCTCCCCGCCAACACACACAATAAAAAGACACTGAAGCAAAGAAAATTATCAGGGATGAACAGGGATCTTGATAAAAGGGTAAATCACCAAGACATAAAAATCCTAAATGTGTAACAGCCTAAACAACAGTGCTTCAAAAAAATTACTAAATAAATAAATAAAAGATATAATACATTCATTCATACATTAGAAAATAAATGTAATAAATGTCAATTCTCTCCAAATACATTTATATATTTAATATAATACTAATCAATAATCTTCTATTTCAGTTATTCCCTTTATTTTACTTTTTTTTAGTTGTAGATAGATACAATACCTTTATTTCACTATTCACCTTTTTAATATGGTGTTGAGGATCAAACCCAGAGCCCACACATACAAGGCAAGTGCTCTACCACTGAGCTACAACCCCAGCCCCAGGTTTTTTTTTTTTTTTTTTTTTAACTGGTAGACTAGCTGATTCTATACTTTACATAGAAGGGCAAAAGAACTAGACTAGTGCTATAACTTGGTTTGTCCCCACCAAAACTCATGTTGAGGCTTGGTCCTCAATGTAATGTCGTTGAGTGGCAGTGGGACCTTTAAGAAATGAGACCTAGCAGAAGTAATTAGGTCATGAAGGCACTTCTTTCATGAATGGTTTCATATTTCCTGAGAGACTGGATTATTCTTTTGAGACTGGATTAAGTTTAGCACCACTGAGCTAGAACCTCACAAGACTGGACTAGTTACTGTAACAAAGATTATGAAGCTATTCAGGTTTCCCTCTGTCTCTCTCTTGCTATCTGACCTTTCTTCTGCATGTGCCTATTTCACTTTTGCTTTTCTACCACACATGGAGCAGCACATGGTCCTCCCCAGAAGCAAAGCCAATGCCAGTGTCACGCTCTTGGACCTTCAGCACATGAGCCCAAACTAACCTTCTTTCTTTATAAAGTACCCACCCTCAAGTATTTTGTTATAGCAACAGAAACTAGACTAAGACATCTAACAGTTTTGGAAGAGAATAAAGTTAGAGGAACCATACTACTTGATTTAAAATTTTTTAAAGTTATTGATAGACCTTTATTTTTTATTTATTTATATGCGGTGCTGAGAATCAAACCCAGTGCCTCACACATTCCAGGTTAAGTGTGCTTCTACCACTGAGCCCCAGCCCCCACCCCCATACTACTTGATTTTAAGACTTAATATAAAACTACTCTAATCAAGTCAATGTGGTACTAATGAAGGAATAGGCAAATAAATTAAGAAAACAGAAGAGAGAATATAGAAATAGAGCCACAAAAATATGGCCATTTATTTTTTGACAAAGGTACAAAAGAAAATGACGAAAGCAATTTCTCACCATAACTAGAATTTTTTTTTATCACAGGTAAAAATTGAAGACAAAGGTACAAAAGAAATTTAATGATAAAAGCAACTTCTTACCATAACTAAATACAAATAACAAATAACTAAATACAAATGGCCAGATTCAGCAAAATAAATTGATTAGGAACAGCTGGGGGCACTAATTCTAATATGTAATGAGGCAGCAATTTCCTTTTTTTGGTATTATTAGGTATTGAACCCAGGGCCCCTCACACATGCTAGGCAAGCACTCTATTGCTGAGCTCATCCATAGACCTTTTTAAAAAAACTTGTGAGTCAGGATCTTGCTAAGTTGTTCAGGCTGGCTTCGAACTTGTGATCCTTCTGCCTTAGCCTACTGAGTAGCTGGGATTATAGGTACATGTATCATGCCAGCAACATAATACATTTATTCAGGATTAACTTTCTAAAAGTAATCGATCAAATCAATACTGAAGACTTCTGTTCCCGACAAACCTGGTTTTTCAACTTGTTAATGTATGTCAGAATTAAAATTTCATTTATGGTTATCAAAAAGATCTCAAAGCAGGGCATGATGGTGCACATCTATAATCCCAGGGCTCGAGAGGCCGAGTCAGGAAGATCACAAGTTCAAAGCCTGCCTTAGCAATGGCAAGGCGCTAAGCAACTCAGACCTTGCCTCGAATAAAATACAAAAAGAAAAAAATCTTAATTAGAAAAGAGATCATCTTCTATTATTTTATGCTAATTTTGGCTACATGTTAAAATTAACCTTTGGAAAGTTAAATATCCAACAGTAATTGATGCTTAAATTTAATCCAAAACTATAAGTAAACTGCTGTTAAGCAGGAATGTATTCAATTCGTTGATGAAAAATATGTAAAATGACCCAAGGAGCATCAGATCATTTCAAAGTGTTTAACAACAATTTAAATAATAATTATTCTTCTTCAAATAACTTCACAAATTAACTCTCTTTGAGAGACTGACAATGTAGCTTCACCACAGGCAACACAGGAATAACATTAAAATTAACAGAATTTTTATAGACTATGTGTCTTAATGTCTAGAACAGGATACACACAAAAAAGTTTATATTTAAATTACCAGTGAGCACTTGTGAGTCAACCCTGCAACTTAAGACTCAGACAATGCCCAGGATTTCTACTGCTACCTTTGTGCCCTTCCCCATTCCATCCTTCTGCCTCACTTTCTCACACACCTATCCCTATTAGAAAATCATACTTTGTGTGTGTGTGTGTGTGTGTGCATGCGTGTGTGCCATTAGTAGGAAGGTAATACTGAGAACATTTTCAAGAGTGGAATTAGTACAAATTCACCTCAAATAGAAAAACTGATTTATATCTATCTCCTTTTATATAGCATTGACAGTAAGCAGCGTTCCCTGTTGCTATGAAATCTTACATTGGCACCATCCCTATTAAAAACAGTAAATATGTTACTCTCTTTAAGGCCTCACACAATTTATCTTTATATGACTTCACCCTCAAATGGTCTATTAAGCAAATCAAAACAAGCCTAAGTTTTTCAGCTTCTGAAAATAAAGTTATTTAAGCATACTATAGCATATCACTTCTATTAGAAAATAGTTTAAGACAATATTAAAATGCTTATAAAGCAACTTACCTCATGTAAATTCAATTCTTTTACTTTCTCTTTTAATATAACCTGTAAGAACAAAAAATTATTTTGTGCTTATTTAAATTTGTAACTTAAAACATTTTTCATTCCACTTAGAAATATTTATATTTATATATGTGTGTGTATATATATGTGTGTGTGTGTACATACACACAAATAAAATTTCCTTCATAATTCAGTATTGAAGATAATCTCTTACAATTTGAGATAGAACATTTTAACAACATTCTTTTAACTTGAGCTCAATATACTATATAATATAAATATATTTAAATATATTCAGTATATTTTAAAGATTAAATTTACCATGTGTCTTGTGACCCAATTAGTTCTATCAATTTCATGTATAAATGATCACCAAGGCCAATTTTACTTTCTAGTTAGCCTATATACAAACATGCTTAGGTTGTCAAGATTATGACAAAACTGAGACAAAAGATTCACTTAAAACTAAAATATTCAACTCTGAATCTCATATGAAAACTATGGGGAAGAATGTGGGATTAACCAAGACATCAGTGTGTACATCTAGGGAACAAGCCAATAAATTCAGATATCAAAGATACATGAATAAGGGCTGGGACCGTAGCTCAGTGGTAGAGCTCCTGCCTCGCATGTGTGGGGCACTGGGTTCGATCCTCAGCACCATGTAAAAACAAAGATATTGTGCCTGTCTACAACTAAAAAAATATTTTAAAAAAAGGATACATGAATAAAAAATGGATAGAAAGATATACACTCCTAAAATGATGACATAGTCCTGTTAACATCAGTGTCAATAAGGTTAATGACCCAAACAAGCTGAAGCTGCTTTCCCTCCCTGCCTATATTTAAACTCATATAAACACATACTAAAATTCTAAGGACAACAAAAATTTTATGCTTAGAGCCAAAAGAGAATTAAGGAAAATCTAGGCCCACTGTTTGGTGTCAGTGGTAAATGTTAAAGAATGACACAAGGAAGAAAAAAAACTACTTTTATTTGGATTTCAAGAAAAGTTGAGTTATTAAAGCACAAACTAGTGAGGAACTATAGAAGGGTTAACAGCTATGATCCAAGTTTGTGGGCTTCTAATGTGAGACCTGAACTAACATTTAAAGTACAAAAGGGAATGATGAGACCACTGTACCATAGCTGGTCATCTCTGAGGAACTGCTATGTCTTTAAATGGAGAAGGAGTAAATTCATTTAGCGAAATGTCTCAACTCTATTGACAGAAATGCTAAAATGAAAATATGTAAATCCAGTCTTAGTTTAAAATATGAGTGAAAATAATCTTAGTTCTTAATTTTTAGGAAAAAAACATGATCAAAATCAATTTGGAGGCTGGGGTTATAGCTCAGTGGTAGAACGCTTGCCTCGCACATGTGAGGCACTGGGTTCAGTTCTCAGCACCACATAAAAACAAATAAATAAAATAAAAATAAAGATATTGTGGCTTTCTACAACTGAAAAAAACATTAAAAAGAGTAGATGTTTATAAATCTTAATTAATTAATTAATTAATATATTGAATTAAATTTCTTACCTGTTTGTATGCATAAAATTCTTTGTGGGCTTGATGTCTTAACCTAAAAGACAGAAATAAGCAATGAGTTACTGAGATTTCTAATAATTGAAAAAAATTTTAAAATTGATTTTAGTGTTAATTTATATAATTTATGGTTTAAAATACAGTCTTTATCCTAGAATACACCTAAATGACATCTCTTTTGCCAGGTTAGGAGAAAGTGAATCATGAAATGTTACCCAAATATAAGTTCTATTGATATTTCATTAAGACAAAATCTTAATACAATAAATATTTTAATGAAGATGACAGTTCTTTTTTATATTTGCAAATATCTATTTTTTCAATAATATTTGCTATATCACATTTTTCATAAATAAAAATTTAAGTATAACATACATCTAATAAGGTATAAAATCTTGCCAGGCTTGGTGGCACATTCCTGGAATATCAGTGACTCAGGGGGCTGAGGCAGGAAGATTGGGAGCTCAAGACAAGCCTCAGCAACTTAGTGAGGCTCTAAGCAACTTAGCAAGACCCTGTCTCAGAATAAAAAATAAAAAAGGACTGGGGATGTGGCTCAGTGGTTAAGTACCCCTGGGTTCAATCCCCATTACATACATACATACATACATACATAAATAAATAGTATAAGACCTTAATTATATAGCTCAAAAATTTAAAAATGTATATTCCAGTATAATTATTATCCATATGAAGATAATGGGACATTTATAGTATCTTTGAAGCCTCAGAAATGATTCCTCTCAATCAGTACCTACTCCCCAGAGTTACCCCCATCTTGACTTCTGGTTACTGTAGATTATATCTGTTTTTTGGACTTCATATAAGTGGATCATTTGGCATATATTCTTTTGTGTTTTGCTTTCAGTCTACAATCCTTTTTGAGAGTCATCCATGTTATATTCTGTTCTTTTGACTGACATGGTATTCTACTGTGTGCATATAATACAATTTATCCATTCTGTTGTTGAATAAAGCAGCTTCACAAATTCTTCTACTTGTCTTTTAGTGGACATACAGATTCATTTCTGATGAGGATATAATTAGAAATAGAATTGCTATGTCCACAGTGCTTGTACCAATTTCTACTCCTACAGGCAGTTTCTGAGAGTTCTAATTCCACATCTTTGCCATTATTTAATGGGCTCAGTTTTAAAAAATTGAAAATTTAAATGTAGTCCAATTCATTATCTTTTCTCCAATTACTGTTAGTTTTTTTTTTTTGTATCTAGTTAACAAAATCTCTTTGTAGCTCAAGATTAGGAAAATATATAAATCATAACAGTGCTCCTATACAATACTAAATAAAAGTGATAGTCAAGGGCCTATCAATATTGTCACTATTAAGTATGATGTTTTATTAGGTATTTTGTAGACAGCTTTGATTGAATTTTAAAAACACTCCCTTCTATTCTAGTTTGCTTATTTTAAAAACATTATGTGTAAGTATTACATTTTATAAAATATTATTTTTCTTCCTTTCTTTTACTTTTAATGTGGTTATTATATTGCTTTTTGGGGGGCAGTACCAGAGATTGAACCTAGGGCCCTATGCACGCAAGACTAGCACTCTACCATTGAATTTTATCCCCAGACCTACACTTTTTGATTTCTGAATATTAAAAACACCTTCATTCATGGAACAATTCCTATTTGGTTATAATGCATTATTCTTTTTTTGCACATATATTATTCACTAATATTTTGTTCATGAGAAAGATTGGTTTATAATTCCCTTTCTTGTCATGTACCATCAGACTGTGGAAAGAAAATTATGTTGGCCTCATTATATGTGCTGAGACGCATTTCCTCTACTTCTCTTCTTTGGAAATATTGTATAAAAGCAGTATTTTTGCCTAAAATGTTTCAACATAATGAATTCACTGATGAAATTACTTGGCTTGAAAGTTTTTTATGGGAATGCATTAATAACCATTCAATATTCATTACATATAAATTATTCATATTTTCTATTACTTTTGTCAGTTTTTCTTTTAAAAATGTTATTTTTATTCACATTACAATTAACTATCTTCTAGTGTACAAATCAATGATAATTTAATTACAATGTTGGTGCAATCAACAGTTGTGTCTCTAATGTTAAAAGTTTTCAGCACCGTCCAATAAAACACCTGACACCCATTAGGTAATCATGCTTTCCTTCCCCCTTCCCCATCTCCTGGCAATCTCTAATCCCTCCTCTATGGATTTTCATATCATGGATATATTCTAGAAAAGAACTCAAACAACATGCAACCTTTTGTGGTTGGCTTTTCGGTGAACATAATGTTTTCATGTACATCCTAGTTGCAGTATATATCAGTACTTCATTTATGTCTGAATAATATTCCACTACATGTACATACTATAATTTGTTTATGTTGATAGACATTTGGTTGATTATCCATTTTGGTTATTATGGATAATGCTGTTAGAAATATTCTTCTACACAGCTGGGTGTGGTGGGGCACACTTTTAGCACTTATGAGTTGGGAAAGAAGCAGGAGGAGTGCAAGTTTGAGGCCAGCCTCAGCAACGTGGTGAGACCCAGTCTCAAAATAAAAAATAGAAATAGCTAGGGATGTGGCTCAGTGGTTAAGCTCCCCTAGGTTCAATTCCTGGTACCAAAACCAAAACCAAAAAAAAGTCCCGTACAAGTTTCTGTGTGGACATATCTCTTCATTTGTCTTAGGTATCCACCAAGGAATGAAAATACTAGGTAATATGATAAGTCTATTTAATATTTTAAGGAACTGACAAACTTTTTCCCACAGCAGCATCACTGTTTTATTCCCCACCAGCTCTTTGATTTCTTGATAATGTTCTTTAGTACACAAATGTTTTTATTAATAATAATTATTATTATCTTTTAGGAGATATCTTACTATGTTTCCCAGGCAAGTCTTAAACTCCTGAGCTTAAGTAACCCTCCTGTCTAAGCCTCCCCAGTTACTGGGCCTCACCTTTTAAAATATTTTACAACTGCATTTTTTTTTCCTTTGGTTGCTTGTGCTTTTTGTACCAACCCACTGCCAATCTGAAGTCATGAATATTTACCCCATGTTTAAGAATTTTATAGTTTTAGTTCTTAATATTTAGGTCGCTGATCCATTTTGAGTAATTTTTAAAATTATTGTGTGAAGCAAGGGTTCAACTTTAGTCTTCTGCATGTGAATATGCAGCTGTCTCAGCACTACTGGTTTAAAAAAACAATTCTTTACCCACTGAATGATTTTGGCATTCTTATTTTAGATGTTTAGGTTTATTTATTATGGACTCTCAATTCTATTCTTTTGGTTTATGTTTCTTTCTTTCTTTTTTTTTTTTTTTTTTTTTTTTTGGGTACCTAGGATTGAACCCAGGAGTGCTTTAACCACTGAGCTACATCCTCAGCCCATTTCAAATATTTTATTAGAGACAGACCTGAGTTGTTAAGTGCCACACTAAGTTGTTGAAACTGGCTTTGAACTTGCAATCCTTCTGCCTCAATCTCCAAAGATGCTGGGTTTACAGGTGTGTGCCACTGAGACAGCTGAATTTCTAACTTTAGGCCAAAAGGACAATGTATTGATTACTGTACATTTGCAGTAAGTTTTAAAAACAGGATAGGTAATTCCTTGTATTTTGTTTTCTTTTTCAATATCATTTTGACTATTTGGAACCCCTCATAGTTTTAAATGAATTTGAGGAATAATCTTTCCATTTCTGGAAAAAAGAAAAAAAGTCATTGTAATTTTGATAGGAATTGCATTGAATCAACAACTTGGAAGAATACTACGATCTCAGCAATATTGTCTTTAAATCCATGAACCTGGGATGTCTTTCCATTTATTTAGTCTTCTTTAATTTATTTCAGCAATGCTTTTAGTTTTCGGAATACAAGATTTTCACCTCTTGGGCTGGTGATGTGCTCAAGTGGTAGCGTGCTCGCCTGGCATGAGCGGGGCGCTGGGTTCGATCCTCAGCACCACATAAAAATAAAATAAAGATGTTGTGTCCACCGAAAACTAAAAAATAAATATTAAAAATTCTCTCTCTCTTTCTAAAAAAAAAAAAAAGATTTTCACCTCTTTATTCCCAGGAATTTTATTATTTTGGATATTATAAATAGAATTGTTTCTTTAGTTTTTTTGATAATGTTATTCAAATTATCTATATGCTTACTAGTTTTTGTCTGCTTCTTTACTAAAAAATGTGTACAGTACATTTTCATATAAAGAAAAGAGATAAACTCTATTAGAATTCATTAAAATGAGGCTTGATTTGTAATTTCCTTTTGCTTAACTGAATCTTTCCATTGCATCTGAATATTTTCCCAAAGTAGAACTTGTTACTTCCACTCATAAGAGGGATCAATTATGTTCCCATTTCTTCAATCTGTGGCTCAAACTCCATCTATTCTAGGAAATTCTCAAATTAACTCCCCTTATTGATTACTCCTTTAAGTCCCACTAATTATTAATATTTTAGATTATACTACTTCATTTTGCATTGCTAAATAAATATCTTAAAAATATGTAAGAGAGCATGATTAACAATGCTGAACAGTGCTGGAGAAAATGACAAAACCATGTAGCTTATGGCCACTAAGACTATTCTCAGCCTGCCACTCCACATTGTTCTCTAATCCTTCTATATGTTCATGGTTAGAATCCTAAGCTTCCATGAAGTGGTTGATTCAAACCCTTGCCACTCTTTAAGTTTAACAGTACCACATTCTCTCCATCATTTTCTTTTCTTTTCCCTTCCTTCTTTTTCTTTTTTTTTGCAGTACTAGGGATTGAATCCAGGGGTACCCAACCACTGAACTACATCCCCAGCCTTTTAATTTTTTATCTTGAGACAAGGTCTAAGTTGCTGAGAGGCTGGTCTTGAACTCCCAATTGCTTGCCTTAGCCTCCATAATATCTGGGATTACAGACATGCACCACCTCCCTATCATTTTCAACTGTAATTTTTTATTTCACAGGAAATAAAGGAAGACTGCCACATATGCAAACCCTCTCATTCCCAGACTTACTGACTTACATGAGCAATTATTCTCTACAGGTATTCTGTTTAGGACTATATCACTGTATTCCTTAGGTTTGTCTCTTTGAACATACATGATTTATTCTTTCTCACAAATCCTCCACAACTAGCTGGTTTCTATCTTTAAAAACAAAACATAGGGGCTGGGGTTGTGGCTCAGTGGTAGAGTGCTCACCTAGCATGCACTAGGCACTGGGCTTGATCCTCAGTACCACATAAATGTAAACTAAAGATGTGTCCACCTAAAACTTAAGAATGAATACACGCACACACACACACACACACACACACACACACACACACACACACACACACATATATACACACAGGTTAGTTGGTGGTGTATGCCTGCCTGTAATCCCAGTGACTCAGGAGGTTGAGGTAGGAGGATTGTGAGCTCAAGACCAGCATGAACCAGTATAATGAATTGGACATAACTTTCCTATGTTCATATATGAATATATGACCAGTGTAACTCCATATCATGTACAACCACAGGAATGGGAAGTTATACTTCATGTATGTATGATATATCAAAATATTTTCTACTGTCATGTGTAACTAAAAAGAAAAAAAATTTAAAAAAATAACAAACAAATTTTTTTAAAAACGGCAAATCTTTAAAAAGAAAAAAGACCTGCATGGTCAATTTAGTGAGATCCTGTTTCAAAATAAAAAATGGGCTGGGCATTCAATCCTCAGTAACACACACACATACACAAACAAAAAGCAAACATCAAAATACTTCCTTGATTTTACAGCCTCTGCCTCTCCCCTAAACCTAATAGTTCTTCAGCCAAATTTCTTCAAAGAGATTATATGTCTTGTATCCATTTTCACTCACTAGTCAGGTTTTGCCACATTATAGCTTGCCTTCCTTTATTCCCCTATCCTGAACTTTTCTAAAAGAGTATGGATACAAACCTAATTGTTCAAGGTGATGGGAAATTTTCAAATCTTACTGGACCTCCCTGGGAGCAGCTGACACAACTGACTCAATCCATTGAAATCATACTTGTGGGGTGCCTCTTTCATGATTTTCCTCTTACCTGCTGCTACGCCTTCCCAGTCTTCAGCTCCAAAAAGCTGTTTCCCCCCAATATTTTTTAGTTGTAGACAGACACAATACCTTTATTTTATTTATTTATTTTTATGTGGTGCTGAGGATCGAACTCAGTGCCTCACAAGTGCCAGGCAAGCACTCTACCACTGAGCCACAACTCTAGGCCTCCAAAAAGTTCTTTGAAGAATATCATATAAAATTTTATATAGTCTCAGTCTTGGTTTTGAAAATTAGACACTATTAAAAAACTTAAAAAGTAAAAATGCTTAAATAATTATGAGTCAATCAACATGAATCTTTACTGGCCAAATCTATTACCCTTTCAACTGCAGTGTTACCTTTTGTCAAATGTCTCTACATGTACTATTGGTAATGTAGAATATGTAGTGGTTTTTTTTGGATAACCAATCATCTGACTATTCAACTAGCTGGACAACAACTGGGAGTTTAAAATCTTCTTGAGGGACCACAAGGAGCTTTTTTAAAGGCATGGGTCTTGTCTTGGACACTGCTGATCCCTAATGACTTTAGCTAACAATGATGCAACACCCTTTCAAAAAACAATTTGAAATCCCTGTGAAAATATTTTTTTTTTTTTGAAAACAGACAATGATGTAAAGTATAGTTGGACCAGGTGCTCACATGGAGGACAAATTAATAAAGACAATTTTCTCCTATAAGAGACTTAACAGTAAATAGGACTGAAGACTGCATAAAGGTGTATTACTGATTAGTAACTCAGAGAAGATTAAAACAATAAGCATATTAACTTTTAGAAAATTTGCCATTATCACATTTAAGTTTAAATATTTTAAAATCTGAGGGTAGGACTGGGGTTGTGGCTCAGTGATAGAGAGCTTGCTTAGCATGTGTGAGGTACAGGGTTTAATCCCCAGCACCCCATTAAAAAAAATTAAATAAACAAAATAAAGGTATTGTGTCCATCTACAGCTAACATATATATATGTTATATATGAATATATAAAAATATGTGCATATATTCATATATATATGAATATATACACATATATGAAAAAATCTTAGGGTAGAACTTGATTGCTTAACATATTCTGAAGTAACATAAAATGAAAATTACCTAATCAAGTAGCAACAGAAGAGTAAACTAAGGATGAAGACAAATATAGCAGTGCCAAAAACCACAATATATATGTTGAGAGGCAGATTCTGGAATCCAATATTAGGCATCCTGAAGTTGTAATGTGGGAAATCTGAGCTCATGGATAAACTGTAGGGGAAGAAAAGAATGGAAAAGAATTAGGTATCAAGACTAAGAACCAAGATGTATAGAGGCAAAAGTTTTCTAATGCTTGACTTCATTTGAAACAAGTATGACAGACAGACATTCATTCATTGTATCACATATTTACTACGTGCTTACTTACCTGGCATTATTCTAGAGAATAGAGATCCTGTGAAAAAGCTCTGCAAGTTGCATTCATTCATTAAGATATTTCACTGAAATAATGCCAATAATCAATAAACACAAAAATGTTCAACCTCAAAGAAGTGCAAAAAGGAAAAAAAAATCTTGAGAATTTTCAAACTTTAACCTTTGAATTAATAATTCAACTCTTAAATTCCTAATATTTATAATAGTAAAAGTATTAAATAGTAATTATTATAGTAAGTAAATAGTATTAAATAGTAATAATAAAAGTATTAAAAACTCAGACCAGAAGCAGTGGCTTCAGTGACTCAGAAGGCTAAGGCCAAGAGGATTGAAAGTTTGAGGCCAGCATCAGCAATTTGGCAGTACCCTAAGCAACTTAATAAGATCCTGTCTGAAAATACAAAATTAAAAGGACTGGGGATGTAGCTCAGTGGTAAAATGCTCCTGGGTTCAATCCCCATTACCAAACAAACAAACCCCAAAACCACAAATAACCACCCAAACAAAAAAATATCTGACTTAGATATCTTACAAAGAGATGATTAAGCAATTACATCATATGTTATTATTTTATGGAGTCATTAAAGCTGATGTTTTTAGTTAATTTTAATTCAAGAGAAATAAAAATATGTGGGAAAAATGAAACAAAGGTTGCACATAAAATATGAAACCCATTTTGCAAATACAAATGTGTGTGTGTGTGTGTATATATATATATTATGAGTCAATCAACATGAATCTTTACTGGCCAAATCTATTACCCTCTCAACTGCAGTGTTACCTTTTGTCGAGAGAGAGAGAGAGAGAGAGAGAGAGAGAGAGAGAGAGAGAGAGAGAGAAGCCTGAAAGGCAACTTATCAAAATACTAACAGTGGCTTAGAATTTTATTCTCTTCTTTTTAAACATCTTTTATCAAGTCAGGCTCTGTAGTAATAATTTTACTGGCATTATTTTATTTAATCATCACATCAAACTTTTCTGGTGGGTACCACAATTATTCCCTGTTTTATACATGAGGAAACTAAAGCTGAGAGTGTTTTGGTCACATAGTCTGGTCAACTATGTAGAGGAGCTTGGGTCCCTCCAACTCCAAAGCCAGTGCTCTCAATCAATTTGCTCTACTACCTTTCTTATATTACTTTTATAACAAGAAAAGAGCCAATGTTTTTAAAATATTAAAAGGGGACTATTTCTGTAGATTTGCTTGGTAATACTTAATGATCACTACCAAAGTTAAAATTTTATAAATGGAACCTGACTCCTCATTTAGGTGATAAGCTATAGTGATAAAATGACTTATCACACCTTCTCACTAGAACTTCCCTTGTCGTTGATTCCTCACAGAATAAAAAAACTCCTGCCAAGCCTGCTTATTAAGACAAAAGATGAATAACTGAATTATAACTATGACTATTACCAAAATCAGAACAAAAAAGCCTTACCAAGAAAATAAAACTACTTTTATTTATGCATAGAAAATTTAAAAATTTATACACATTTAGTGTTCTTGTTAGTTCTCAGAATTATATCATACTTACACTGTTGACACCATTGAGATGGTGACTGGCTGTTTCTGAAATGTAAGTCTTATCATTACTTAAAATTTCCAGTCCTAATATATTTTTTTCCCCCTGCCAAAGGCATAGAAAGAGGTTTATTTAGGAAAGTAGATATACATTCAAAGGAGAATGTGGGCAATCTCAAGAGAGATGCCTTTGGAGTAAAGCAAGGAATATGTATTTTAGGTAGAATGCAGGCTATCTCCAGAAAGAGAGACAATAACCTGATGATATGGTTTGTTAATACTTACAAAGGGTTAGTACTAGGAGCTGAACTAGAGGTGGAGCTAAGGTGGAATTACACGATTTTGTGTTATTTCTCTTGTGACGGTGTATTGCCTGATTTTATAAGGTGCCCCATAATTTTGTGCTAGTTTTTCTTGTGCTTGTGCATTTTGCTTATTTTACAAGGGAGGCCAAGGGTACTGTTGCTTAGAAGTTAGAATTGTTCCAGTGTGCTTTCTGCATTTCAATTGCTCATGAGTGTTTCCTTTGAGACCTCTTTTTATCCCAAATTTCTATCTTGCCCCGCATCCTACCCAAGGCTTGGATCCCTTATTCTTAAGGGGTGCAGAAGGGGAAAAGTTCAGCTCTTGTATCTACTTTAGGCTGATATGAGATGTTGTCCTAATCTACCCAGGGACATAAAGTCTCTTCCTGCCTCATCTAATGGGACAAAGAGAGATTGGTCTTAGTTGTTGGAATATGTTGGAGTCCTTGTCTTGTCATGCTTTTAATATGAATTGTTGTAATCTGGAAAATACAACTTTATTAGGAGGCTAAAAGGCAAGGGCTGATCAGTAAGAGAAGAAGTATAATTACCAGAGGTCCTAATAGTGATAACAGCTAGATGGGGCTAATTAAGTAAGCTTTAATAGTTTTATTTGCTTATACATTTCAAGATATGGATGTTTTTTAAAAGCACAGTCTGTCAGATCAGACTTAACTAAGCACAAACTTATGACTTTAGCAAAGCCTCTTTTTTTATAGCCATAGATGGACAGAATGCCTTCGTTTATTTTTATGTGGAGCTAAGGATCGAACCCAGTGCCTCACACGTTAGGCAAGCGCTCTGCAAACTGAGCTACAGCCTGAGTCCTGCAGAGTCTCTTTTGATAGTTATCAGACACTCATGTGTAAGCACCCTTTCTCTATAAACTTTACTCACTTCTGGTAGGGCTGATGCAAATGCACATTAAGTTACATTTAAAAGGACTAAAGCATTTTTCTTTAAATGCCCATACTGTTCTTTGCTTATACTTTCCTGCCAGGTGTTTAAGACCAAGTTGGTCAAAAATTGACCTTGTTCTTATTCACTATTATGGTCTTACTGACTACACATGACTTCCCTTGGAAGCATCAGGGATATTTTCCCTCTCCAATAACCCTCCTCTTTGCAAAATGTAAAATGGTTGGTTTTCAGTTCTCTAGGGTCCTCAGGATACCTAAGTGGGAGGTTGAGTGACTAATCAGAGTTGCAGGGCCCTTAGAGGGGTCCCGTCATTCCTGGGTCCTGGTTGACTATTTAGAGGCCGGGCCAAAATACTGGCTTTTCTCATTAGCTTTTTTACTTCCTTGGCTTTAGTCTCTGAGTTTTGGTCTTTAAACATTCAGCAGGCCAGTCCCACCAGTCTTGAATTGAGAGTAATGGGTTTTAACATTAATGTCTATATTTTTACAGTTACCTCTTTAATTTAATTGGAATCAACACTAGTATTGGGAGTCAGCATTATCTATTATCTGTCTTGTGGGTGATGTCTTATTATCTTAAATTAACTCAGGTTGTTTAGTTAGAAGTAGTATTTCTGCAAAACACTAACAGGCAATGTTTACAAGGAAATACAAAATGAAATTAACAAGACAAAAAACATACAGTTTGTATAATAGCTTTGAACCACAGAACATAATTTTTATAATAACATTAACTCATCTTTGTTATCTATTTAGCACCTATAAAAATCCATAAATTTATCAACTCAATCACATATGAAATCCTTCACAAATTTTGCTTTCTTTAAAAACTTTTACAATCTTTTATAATTTATTCAAACCTTTAGTTTTGTATCATATCCAGTCTCTAATATCTTGAGCCAATAAATCAACAGCTACAAAGAGTAACTACATCACATAGTATTTCTTCTCCAAGAACTGCCAAATATGATATTAATCAGTTTTAAATCTTTGTCCATTTTTGCTTAAAGTGAGTTTTTACTTAAAATACATAATTTCCTTTTTCCTATGCTCAGATCTTCTTAGGAAGGGAAGATGTAGCTAAGGATTATTTTGCCAAATATACACAGCACATATGCTGCAGAGTTATAAGAAAATTATAGCTGCACAAAACTTATCTTTCAACTTTACATTGTGGACAAGGCCACACTTGATGACCCCTGCTATGGTCAAGACTTGGATGACTGTACTTTAATCCCTAAAAATGTCACTTCTAGACAAATAGGGCTTGGCAAAATACTTCTCATCTTAGGAAATAAGAGTTTAAACATCTGTGCTAGGTTGGCTAACAGAAAGGAAATAGGGCAACAAAGTGGTGTAGTTAAAAAAAGGGACTGTTTGTGTCAGTAAATCTGGATGCTTTTTTTCAGGATGTCACCAGGTGAATGTCAATACCTGTCCCAACTATATTTAAATTTTCTCACCTTTCAATAGGAAAATGCCTATCTTATTAACTTCAAATAATTCTTAGAAGGATAAAAAGAATAGAATTTGAAGAGTATAAAAATTCTAAGAGGGCTGGACATAGTGGCACACACCTGTAATCCCATACTTGGGAGGCTGAGGCAAGAGGACTTCAAGTTCAAAGTCAGCCTCAGCAACTTAGTGAGACTCTGTCTCAAAATAAAAAAATAAAAAGGGCTGAGGATATAACTCAGTGATAAAGTACCCCCAGATTCAATCCTAGTACCAAAAACAAACAACAAATCCTCTAAGAGGACAAAAATATTGAGGCTTTAGGATGTGTATGGTGTATGTGTGTATGGGCACTCATGCATGCATGCATGTTTGAGGAAGGAAGTTACATGTGAAATACAAGGAATAAAGAAATCTCAATAAAGACCAAGCCTCTGGAAAAGATTCCATCAAACCAAGTGCCCTTTTATCAGGGAGTTCTTCCACATACACTACAAAGGTTTGTGTCAAGCAGTCTACTAACCTGGCCTCTAGAGGCAAGAACTGGAAACCAAACCAACAGAAGTCCTCAATTTAGACCAACTTGGGGTGAGCCCTATGCAGTGCTATGAGAATGATACCCTATAGGGGTCCTTGCACTGGATGGTACTATCAAGGAACTCTTGTAGAATTCTGAATGGAGATACAAACATATGAAACATTAGAGGTAGTGCTGTCATCAAAGAGAAGAGATATGTGCCTCAGTGATCCCGGGGGCTGGATAGTATATATACTACTCAGCATGGAAAGAACTACATATTCATCATTTGAGTAATAATAATGCTTTGCTATTGAGGTCTTATGATGCAAAAAGTTCTTTAGTAATTGCTCCTTGTGGGAGAGAAGAAGAAAAATGGAACTTGTAGAGAATGCACCGTTGTATCTTGGAATTTCTGACTTATTTACACGAAAATCACTTTTTCCCCCAGTGTAATTCATAGGTTCTGAAATTTGTTGCTTTAATTTCAAATCACCTAATTAATTTATAAAAACAAAACAAACAAATAAATAAAAAATAAGCAAAGGTAAGAAGATTTAAATATTTTATCAGCAATAGGACTTCTCAGCAAGAAGGTTTTAAGACAGATTACATGAGATTTAGATTAGTATATAGACTGGAGTTTAAAACAATATACCACAGCTGCAGCATCCTTTCTCAAAGCATATTTGGTAGTCATATTCTTCTTAGGTCGGTCAGTTTCTGTTCCCTGGACAATATTACATTACCAGAAGTTAGTATTCTACTTTTACTTTAAAAATGCTTAGAAAGGGAGCCACCAGTAATTAATAATGCTGTATTTTATAGTTTCCTGTTCACAAACCATAAAACTACATCTGTTTCTTATAAATAAAAAGTGTCCAAGAAAAAAATTTAGGAAAAACTACTTTAGACTTTCTTTATATATATATATATATATATATTATTTTTTTTTAAATAGATATAAGCCAGGCCCTGAGGTGCATGCCTGTAAACCCAGCAACTTGGAAGGCTGAGGCAGGAATATCTAAAGTTCAAGGACAGCCTCAGAAACTTAGTGAGAACCTGTCTCAAAATAAGAAATAAAAAGGGCTGGGGGTATGGCTCAGAGCATGCTGGGGTTCAATACACAGTACATAAAAAAAGTTAATATATAATTTTAAAAAATGCATCCATGACTGGGTGTGGTGATGCACACCTATAATTTCAGCTACCAAGGAACAAAAAATAAAAACAAAAATAAATTTTAAAACTAATCATCTTAAAATCAACAAACAAGTGGTGTTTAAGACATTCATAATGTTATGCAACCATTCGCTGTATAGGAGTTCAAAACATTTTCATCACTCCAAGTGTGATAAAACTCTACCCAGGGCTGGAGTTGTGGCTCAGTGGTAGAGCACTTGCTTTTGCACATGTGAGGCACTGGGTTCAATCCTCAGCACCACATAAAAATGAATAAGCAAAATAAAGATATTGTGTCCATGTATAACTAAAAAATACTTTAAAAAACCAAACAAAAACAAACCTCTATCCATCAAGCAGTTACTTCTTATATACTCTCTCCCCCTGGCAATCATCAATCTGTTTTCTGATTCTATAGATTTAGCCACTATGGATATTTTGTATACATGGAATCCTAAGTTATAGGACTTTTGTATCTGGTTTCTTTCACTTACCAAAATGTTTTTGAAATATATCCACATTGTAGCATGTATTAATTAGCACTTTATCTTATTTTTATGGGTGAAATGACAGTATTTCGTCATCAGCTGATGAACATTTGTGGTCTTTCAACCTTTAGCTATTGTGAATAGTGTTGTTAAGATTATTTGTGTATAAGGATTGTCTCAGTCTCTGTTTTCAATTCTTTTGGGTATATTCTTAGGAGTTGAATTGCTGGGTCATGTAGTAAATTCTGTTTAGCTTTCTGAGGAAAAACCAAACAGAAGTGATACCATTTTACATCATTACAATAATTACAGCAATGTACGAGGGTTCAAATTTTTTCATATCATCAACCCTTGTTTTAAATTAATTTCTTTCTTTTCTTTCTTTCTTTCTTTTTTTTTTAAATCAGGGATTTAACCCAGGAATGCTTAACCACTAAGTCACATCCCCAGCTTTTTAGAGACAGGGTTTTTGCTAAGTTGCTGAGACTGGCTTCGATCTTGCTGAGACTCACGATCCTCCTGCTTCAGCCTCCCCAGCCTCTTGTGATGTGTTGGGGATTGAACCCAGGGCCCTGTGCATGCAAGGACTCAACCAACTGAGCTATATCCCCAGCTCACTTTTTTTTTTTTTTAAATACTCATCTTCATGGATGTGAAGTATTATCTATGCGTGTCTGTGTGTGTGTGTGTGCGTGTTTTGAGACAAGGTCTCACTATGTTGCCAAGGCTGGGTGTGAACTCAAGATCTTCCAGCCCCAGCCTCTCTTGCCTAGTCATTTCTGAGGTTTTTTGTTTCCCTAATGACTAATAATGTTGAACATCTTTTCACATGCTTACTTTATTTACACATCTTCTTTGGAGAAAGACTATTCAAGTCCTTCACCTATTTTAAAACTGGATTGTCTTTCTGTTATTGAGTTTTAAGAATTCTTAATGTATTCTGGATGCTTAGTCCTTTCTAGACACATGATTTGCAAATATTTTCCCCAATTTTGTAGGTTGTCTTTTTACTTTTTTGATAATTTCCTTCAATGTACAAAAAACTTAAATTTTGATAAAGTTCAATTTATCTTTTCTTGCTTTTTTTCCCCTTTTGTCACTTGTGGTTTTTGGTATTATTACATCTAAGACTCCATTATCAAATATGAAGGCATATAGATGTACTCCCATGTTTTCTTCTAAGAATTTTAGTTCTTATATTCAAGTTTTATAAAGAGCAAGCCCAAAACATTACTTTTTTGCCCTTTAAAAAACTTTTTACCATTAACTGGGTGTTGTGGATCACACCTATAATCCCTGCTACTTAGGAAGCTAAGGCAGGAGATTCACAAGTTTGAGGTCTGGCTGTGTAACTTAATGAGACCCTCAGCAATTTAGGAAGACCTTGTCTCAAAAAGAAAAAAAAAAAAAAAAAAAAAAAAAGGTCTGGGATATAGCTCAGTGGTAGAGTACCCCTGGGTTCAATCCCCAGTACCACACACAAAAAACAAACAACAACAACAAAACAAAACAAAACAAAACAAAAAAAAACCTTTTCATCAACCTTTTACCTAGAATATGGTATACCTTGGGGAATGATGTTCCATGTGTGCTAAATAAAATGTGTATTCTATAGTCATTAGATAGCGTACTATAAATGTGAGTCAAGTTGGTGATTGAATGTGTTCAATTCTTATATATGCTTGGTGATTTTTTAACTTATTACTGAGAGTGATGAAGTGAATTTCTCAATTATTATTGTTTAGTTACAGTTGTCCCTCAATAGCTGAGGGAGATTAGTTCTAGGATCCCCCTACCAACCACTCATACCAAAATCTATGGATGTTAAATCTGTCATAAAAAATGTAGTATTTAATATGACCCATTCACATCCTCCTGTATACTTTGAATTATTTCTGGATTAACTATAATACTGAATATGATGTAAATACTATGTAAATAGTTGTTATAATGACAAGAAAAAAACTCTGCATATGTTTAGTATAGATAGTCTTTTTTTTTCAATATATCTGATCCATGGTTGGTTGAGAATGTAGAACCCACAGCTATGTAAACCTGACTGTACTGTATCTATTTTTCTCTTTAATTTTGTCCATTTTTGCATTATGTATTTTGGGGCTTAGGTCTTAGGGGATGAGTTGACCATTTTATTATAAAACGTTCCTCCTTATCTCCAGCAATGTTTTTGTCTTAAAATATATTTTGCCTGATAGTAGCAGTTATCTTTTTTTTTTTTTAAAAAGAGAGAGAGAGAGAATTGTAATATTTATTTTTTAGTTTTCGGCAGACACAACATCTTTGTTTGTATGTGGTGCTGAGGATTGAACCCAGGCCCCTCACACGCCAGGCGAGCGTGCTACCGCTTGAACCACACCCCCAGCCCAGTAGCAGTTATCTTATGTATACTGTTTCTAAGATCTTTTTCCAACGGATGGAACTTGAGAATGATGTTAAGTGAAATAAGCCAAACTCAGAAAAATCAAGGGCTGTATGTTTTCTCTTATATGTGGAAGCTACAGAGAAAAACAGGAAAAGAAAGGTGGGGAGTAAATCTCATGAAAACTGAATATCAGTAAAAGGACCAGGGGGAGGGATGACACTGGTCAATCAAATTATATTATTATACTGTGTGCATATATTATTATATAACAAGTTCCACTTTCTGTACAACTATAAAGCACCAATAAAAATATGGGGTAAAAGATTTTTAAAGAAGGAAATAAAGATATCTTTTTCCATAATTTTGTATCTTAGAATCTAAACTGTCTCTTGTAGACAGTTCAGAAATGGATCTTAATTTTTAAAAAAATCTAGTCTGTCAATCTCTGCCTTTTAACTGGAGTGTTAATACATTCAATGTTCCTATGGCTATGACTGGATTTGTGTGCCATTTTATTATTTGTTTTCTAGAAGTCTCATGTTCTTTTTCTGACCTCTTATTAAGTAGGTATTTTTCTAGTGTACCATTTAATTTTTTGAAATCTAAAACATTTTTTTCTTAAATAAAATTTTATTAAGGTAATTACAGATTCATAGGTAGTTCTAAGAAATAACACAGAGAAATCCTTTGTATATCTTGCCTAGTTTCCCATGATGGTTATAATTAACTATACATATAATATCACAACTATATATTAATTATATATAACTATAATATCATATCACAAACAGTATGAATGATGACAGAATTCACCAATCTTATTCTGATTTCTCTACTTATTTGTACTAATTTGTGCTCTGTATCTATCATAATAGGTAAGATACTGAACAGTGCCCACATCATGAGGATCCCTAGTGTTACCCTTTTAATAACCACACACTTCTACCTTTCACCTTCACCATTAATACCTAACTTCTGGCAACAACAAGAAATCCTCCATTTCTAAAGTTTTTTATTTCAAAAATGATATACCAGTGGAATCAAAGTATCTAACATTCTAGAATTTCAGCATTTTTTTTTGGAGATTTATCTAAGCTACTGTGTGTATCAACAGTTTGTTCTTCTTACTGCTAAGCAGTATTACATGGTCTGTATGTGCTACAGTTTGTATAACCATTCACCTGTTGAGGGCCATCTTGGTTGTTTCCAGATTTTGGCTATTACAAATAAAACTGTTATGTTTTATTTACAAATAAATAAATAAATAAAACTGTTATGTTTTATTTGTAATACAGGCACACGTTTCTGTGTAAACCTAAGTTTTTATCTTTATGACATATGCTCAAGAGTGTTTTGTTGATTTTTAAACTATATATATTTTAGTTTTTAGTAGTTACTCTAGGGATTATAATATCTTATTACAATATATTTTAGAGTAATACTAACTTAATTCCAGTAAAACACATGAATTTTGTACCAATATATATACATCCTTTCCTACTCGTTCTTTTTAACATCATCATACATTCTACATATTTATAAACCCAATAATATAGGTCATAATTACTACTTTTATAATTTTGTCATTTAAATATGATCAAAACAGAAAATATATAGTTACAGAACATTTTATATTCACCTACATATTTACTGTTTCAAGTATCCTCCCTCTCTTTCTTCCTTCCTTTCTGTATTAGGGATTGAACCTAGGGGTGCTGTACCATTAAGCTCCCTGGCCTTTACTTTATTTTTTAATATGAAACAGAGTTTTGCTAAGTTGCTGAAGCTGGCCTCTAACTTGTCATCTTTCTGCTTCAGCTTCCCAAGTCCCAGGGATTATAGCCATGTGCCACCATGCATGGCCAGTACTCTTCATTTCTACCTGTGGCTTTGAGTTACCATCTGATATTTCCTTACTCCATTTCCCCTCCCCTGGGTTTTTTTTTTTTTTTTTTTTTTTGTACTGTGGATCAAACCCAGGGGCACTCTATGATATCTACACCCCCAGCCCTTTTTATTTTTAGACAGGGTCTTGTAAAGTTGCTCAGGCTAGCCTTGAAGTTTAATCCTCCTGCCTCAGTGCTCTAACTGGGATTACCACAGGCATGTTCCACCATGCCCACCTCATCCCCTACTTTTTGCACTATTATGGCCATATAGATTAAATCTTCATATTTATAAGCTCAGTGATGCATTTTTTTTTGCAATTATTGTTTTATGTAACTGTCATTTTTTCATTTTTTGGTACCAGGGATTAAACCCAGGGGTGCTTAACCAATCAGCCACATACCCAGACCTTTTTATTTTGAGACAGGGTTTTGCTATGTCGCTTAGGGCCTTGCTAAGTTGCTAAGGCTACCTTTGAATTTGTGATATTCCTACCTCAATATCGTGAGTTGCTTGGGATTACAGGTATGTGCCACTATGCTTGGCTTCATTTACTTTTTGAAATGATTAAAAATCACAGTAAATAGGGATGCTGACTCTGGTTTCATAGTACACTTTTTTTTGTTCATCTCACTTTTCTTTTTCACATCAAGAGCTATAACCAAGCAAGTCTTCCAGTTTCATATAAATTATGACATAAGCCTTAAGGTGCAAGCAGTTTCTCACAGATTAATCGTCATGCTTAACTATGATTTTTTCCCTAATTTATTAAAAAAGAAAGCTCTTGGCAAATCAGAAGTAATTCACTTATTTGTTCTTTACTGAGTATCTTTTTAAAAAACATATTTTTAGTTATACATGGACCCAATATCTTTGTTTATTTTTATGTGGTGCTGAGGATCGAACCTAGTGCCTCACATGTGTGAGGCAAGTGCTCTGTCACTGAGCCATAACCTAGCCCTACTAAGTATATTTTTAGTCTCTTGAAACACGGTCTTTAAAAAAAACATTTTTAAGTGGGTAGATAAGAGGAAACTTTTTAAATTTCAAAAATATGTTACTGAGTAGTAGAAATATTTAAGTCTTCTGATAAAAAGGATATGGTGGGTTCCAAAGAAAATTATTATTGGTGAAAGACCTATATGTACACATATCTTAATAAAATTTCTGAATTCTAAGATAAAGAACTATGATAAGCTTCCAGAAAGAAAAGTCAAGGTGCTATAATAGAAAGCATAAAGAACTATTACTAGAGTTGTCTCAGGTCACACGTAATAGAGGCTTATGGAGTCAGAGGGCCTAGAATTTAATCATGAATTTGACAGAAATTTTGAGTATGCTATTTATCTTATCTATGTCTCAATTTCGTCATTTGATAAAAGCAGAAAAACATTAGTAACTACTTCATAGAGTCTTACAGGAATTAAGTAACTTAATATATGAAAAGCACTTGGAGAAAAACCTGAACACATAGTGTATACATGAGAAAAGTCAGTTATCATTATTAACTAAAACACTGAATGATAAAAGATAATAGAGTTCCTGTCTATACCTCCATCAAAATACATCCAAGTAGACTTCTGATTCTAGAAAGATGGAGTATACATTCATTCTCCTACTTCTCAGGCTAAACACAACTAAAACCCCTGGACATTACTTATACAACAAATACAACAAAGTTCAAGAGATTCAAGGAACTGTGTAGCAGTGTGTTCCCTGCGATTTCTTTGTCTACATATCTTAGACTTAGAGCTAGAGAAACTGGCAAACCAGAAATGCCGACAGATAAAGACCAACAAAGAGCCACAACAAATCTGTTCTCTATAGTCAAAGGACCACCAAAAGGTAGCCTGGGGGGACAGAAAACTTTTAGGTAATAATTGCTCTATTTCAAGCTAAACATATCCCAAAAAACACTGTAGCTACATCCCTACACATGCCAGCTAAAGTAAAAAGGAGAGCCTAGATTTCTACCCTGACTGAGACATAACGAGGTGCCCCCAGGTGGTTTGCTGGGATAGTGTCAGAACAGTCTTCCTTGGAAGCTGGGATTTTACACTGCCAGGTGGTAATGAAGCCTCACCTCTGTAGTATTGGTGGAGACAATATATGGACCCTAAGTTACACCTCTTTCCACTAATGAGGTAACTATACTTTCCCTCACTGGAGTAGTGACAGAGGAGATATGGTGGATAATTAGAATTTTAATACCTTAAGCAGCAACAAGCACTTCTCAGCCACAGAATATCAGTGAAAGCCTGGTGGAGAGCTGGAACTCCCTCCCATCTTGGTAATTAATAACAAGGAGCCTCCTAACTCTCCCATGTCAACAGAGGCTGCAGGGAAAGCTGGGCTTCTACCCTCACCTGGCATTAAAGAGGCAACACTATATATCTCCACCTTTTTTACTGTCAGTGACGTAAGGAAGCCAGCTAACAGAAGGTTTAAATAAGATCTAGACTGTCCAGATTTCAAATGAAAATGATTCATACCAAGAACAAGGAAGATCGTCAATTAAATGAAAAAAGAAAACAAATGCCAACACTGATGAGAGAAAAAGTCAGAAATGTCTGACAAGGATTTTAAAGCAGGCATCATAAAAAAGTTCCAAAAAGTAATTATGAATATGCCTGAAACAAGTGAAAATAATGAAAGTCCCAGTAAGGAAACAGAAGACATGATAAGACTGAAACTACAGAACTTAAAAACCTAAGAAATGAAATTAAAAACTTAGTGGATGGGTTCAATAGCAAAGTGGTGAAGAATCTGGAAAGTATTCATGAATTAGAAGACAGAATAATAGAAAATAGCCAATAAAAACAACAGAGAGAAACTAGAATGAAGGGCAAATAAATAAGCAATAGCAAAAAATTCAGAGCCTCAGGAGCATGAGGACTAAAGTAAAAAACTTAACATTTATGTCATTGAATTTCTGGGAAAAGAGAAAATGGGCAGGGCTGACAAAGTACTCAAAGAAATGGCTTAAAAAATTCCCATATTTTGTACAAAGCTATAAATATACAGATTCAAGATACTGAGCAAACTCCAAATAGAATAAACCCAAATAGATCTATATTTAGGTACATCTTACTGAAACTTCTGAAAACTAAAGACAAAGAAAAAAACCTGAAACCAACAAGAGAGGGATGCATGTTACCATTAGAAAGAAAATGATTTGAAAGATAAGAGATTTTTCATGAGAAACAATGAAGGAAAGAAGGAAATTACATGGAACACTTGCCTAGCATGTGTGAAGTTCTTTTTGGATTCAACCCCCAGAACTGTAAAAAATTTAAAAAATAAAAATTAAAAAATAAGAAGAATATTACATATTTTTCAAGTGTTGAAATAAAAGGGTCATCAACTCAGAATCTTACATCCAGCAAAAATATCCTTCAGGAAATCATAAATCATATAAAGGAAAACAAAGATTATTTGTTGTCAGAAGGTCTACTCTGAAGAATGACTAAATTAAGTTACTTAAATGAACTTATTTTAACAGAAAGGAAATGATAAAAAAGGAACACTGGAACATCAAGTAGGAAAAAAAACAGCAAGCAAAAATATGGGTAAACACAATAAACTTTTTCAGTTTTCTAAATTCTGTTTGATGGTTGAAGAAAAAATATAGTTGTCTAAATTACTCTAAATGTATGAAGAGGAAATATTGAAGACATTAAAAATAAGAGTTAAAGAGATACAAAGGGAGGTAAGACTTTTAGTTTTCACTTAATTGGTAAAATGATGACACCAGAAGGCTTCACATATAATAAAATACCTACAGCAATTACTGAAAATACTGCACAAAGAGATAAACTCAAAACACTACAGGAAACTTCAAATGGACTTCAGACAACAATTCAAGTAACAGAGTAATAAGGTACAGAGAGAGCAAACAACACAAAAATCAAAATGACAGACCTAGACTGGCAGAATGTGTGTGGTCCCAAGGAAGCTGAGGTAGCAGGCATACAAATTCAAGGGTAGCCTGGGCAACTTAGTGAGATCCTACCTCAACAAAACAAACAACAACAACAACAAAAAAAACACCAAACTCCCCCCACCAACAGGCATAAACCCTAATTTATAAATAGCTACATTAGGTATAAATGGTTTGGGCTGGGGTTGTGGCTCAGTGGTAGTGTGCTTGCTTAGCACACATGAAGCACTGGGTTTGATCCCTAGCACCACATAAAAAAATTAAATGACTAAAATAAAGGTATAAAATTTTTTAGAAAGTATAAATGGTTTAAATATGCCAATGAAAATGCAAAGATTGGCAGAATGGATTAAAAATATGGCCCAACAATATACTGTCTACATGAAACTCACCTCAAAAATAATGATCTAGGTAGGCTGTCAAGAATAAAATACACAATGCAAGTATTAATCAACAGAGTAGGAGTGGCTATATTAGACTTCAGAACAAATAAAATTATCAGAGACAGAAACATTACATAATGATAAAAGGTCGATGCACCAAGAAGACATAGCAATTATGAATGTATGAGTATAACAACAGAGCTGCAAAATGTGTAAAGTAAAAACTAAGAATTGAAAGAGAATTGAAAGGAGAAATGGACAAATCCACGATTATGCTTGGAGGCTCAAAACCTTCTCTCAACAAAAGCTGGAACAACTAGATAGAAAACTAGCAAGAACAAAGAAAAATTCAACAACATAATATCTAATGAAAATTTATAGAACATTCCATTGAGCAAGAGCAAAATGCACAATCTTTTCAAGTACCCAAGAAAGTCCACAAGCTCAGCCATAAAATGGATCTCAATAAACTTTAAAAAACTGAAATCATACCAACTATGTTACTAAACACATTAGAATCAAACTAGAAACAGAAACCTAATAGGAGAAATGCCCAAACACTTAGAAACTAATCAACACATTTTAAAATAATCCATGGGTCAAAAAGGTCTCAGGGTAATTAAAAAAAAACTGAATTGATTGGAAATGAAATCAGAACATATCAAAATCTGTGGGACACTGGTAAAGCAATGCTGAGAGGGAAGTTCACAGCACTAAATGTATACATTAGAAGAGAGAAAAATATCTCAAGTCAGTAATCTAAATGCTTACTTCAGAACCTAGAAAAAGAGTAAAAAAAAAAAAAAAAAAATCCAAGTCAAGCAGAAGGAAGTAAATAATAAGGAGGAGAAACTGGCAAAATTTGAACATGGCAACAATAGAGAAAAATCAGTGAAACAAAAATCTGAGTTTGTTTTTTGAAAAGATCAATGACAAACCTCTGGGAAGAATAACAAAGAAAAGAAAAAAGGGGTTGGGTATAGCACAGGGGTTGGGGTATAGATCAGTGGAAAAGTGCTTGTGTAGCATGCTAGAGCCCCTGGATTTGATCCCCAGCATGGGGGATAGAGGAGAAAGGAGAGAACAGAGAAAACACACAAATTACCAGTATCAAAAATTAAGTAAATGATGTTACCACAGACTCTGCAGACATCAAAAGGATAATAAAGATATGTACACATATAAATTTAGCAACATAAATAAAACACACAAATTCCTAAAAAAACTATCACAACTAACCCAATAAAAAGATAATCTGAACAGCTTTACAACTATTAAAGAAATTTAACTCATCATTTAAAAAATTCTTAAGAAAGAATGCTTCAGGTCCAGATATTTCATGATCAAATAGGGTTTATTCCAGGGATGTAAGGCGGGCTTAATATTTTAAAATCAGTATAATCTACCATATTAAATAGCTAAAGAAGAAAAATCACAGGGTCGTATCAACTGATGCATAAAAAGCATTTCACAAAAGTCAACATCCATTTATGATTAAAAATTTGCAGAAATTTAGAAATGGAAGGGAACCTTCTTAACTTGATGAAAAGCACCTATAAAACACTAACACATTTCAACCAGATAACAACAAAAACTGTAAATTATTCTTAATGGTGAAAGACTGAATACTTACCCCCCTAAGACCGGGAACAAGGCAGGATATCTGCTTTCACCACTCTTATTCAACATAGTGCTGGAAGTTCTAGCCAGTGCAATAAAGTAGAAAAGGGAATAAAAGGCATACACATCAGAAAGGAAGAAATTAAACTGCTCCTATTTGCCGACAACATCACTATCCACTAGAAACAAAAAAAACCCCAAGAACCTATAAAAACAAACAAAAAAACCCAACAAACCTCCAGAACTAATAAGTGAGTCTAACAAGCTGCAAGATAAAAAATAAACATACAAAAATCAATTAACAATGAACATGTGAATACTGAAATTAAAAATACAATGAATTTATACAATTGTTAAAAAAATAAAATAAAAGGACTATATCCAATAAGATATATATGGAACTTCAATGCTGAAAACAATAAAATTTTGATTAAATAAATCAATTAAGATCTAAATAAATGCAGAGGCAAACTGTGTTCATGCATTTGAAGAGTAAAACTATTTTCTCCAAATTGATAAACAGATTTAACATAATTCCTACCAAAATTCCGGTAAGAAAGACAGGTAAAGAACTAAAATAGCTAAAACAAGTTTTAAAAAGCAATAAGGGAGAAGATTCAGTCTACTCAATTTAATGACAATATAATAATTAAGACTGTGTACTATTGGCAAAAGGACAGACACATAGATGAATGGAACAGAACAGAGAATCTAGAAACAGACTTATATATTTATGCCTAAATAAATATTGAGAAATGTGGAAAAATAATTCAATGGACAGTCTTTCCAACAACTGGTGTTGAAGCAACAGGACATCCATAGGCAAAATACTGAACTTTGATCATAATCTCACACACACAAAGTAACTCCCCAAGTGGACCATTGTCTTACATACAAAATGTAAAATTATCATACAGTTGGCAAAAACAGAAAGAAATATTTGAGATCTAGGATTGGGGAAAGCGATCTGATAGCGAAAATGTGTCCATAAAAGGAAAAGAATGATATCATTTTAAAAAAACAAGCTCTTCCTTATAAAAGTCCTTGTTAAAAGGATACCAAAAGAAATAAGATTTTCATAGTGGTGGAGTAGAGGAGGTGGCTTTCCTGGCTGTTCCGTGGACTGAAACCAAGAAAGCAGACAGGCAGCTTGTCAGTAAGGTGGGTGAACCAAAACCTGGGGGTACTTTACTGGAATTTAAAACTGGACATTCATAGCAGACCAGGAACTTAGGAGGTTGGATATAATAAAATAAGCAAGAATTCCCCGGTGGTATAGCCAGTGCCACAGTTGGGCTGGGATTACCAGCCAGATGGTCCCTCCAAGAGCAAAGTGGAGGCATAAGGGAATTAAAGGAACTCACGATATGGGAGGCCAGAGGAGTGTCAGGGTATGGAGCATTTAGACATCAAGGACATTGCCTGGCAAACTTGAAAGACATGCTGTACAATATGCGTGTGCATGGGGGAAAGAAGCCACCATCTCTCCAGGTAGCATTTAGGGGACAAAGGAAGGAACCATTTTGCAGGCGTTTTGTGGGGGCCAGCAGCTGAAGGGGCCAATTCCTGGCAAACCTGAGTCTGCCCTGAAATACAGGCCTAGTGAACACACACTACATGATATAGAGTGTGCTTAAGTGACCAGGAGAAAAATCAAATGTGGAGAGAGGTTTCCACAGGAGACAATGGGTAGTGGAAATCCCCTGGCTCTACCCTCCCCCTCCAATCCGACACTAGCAGGACTGGCTGAGAGATGCATCTGGCTTGGAACCTGGAAGGGCAGAGGTGGGAGAGAAGTTCCATACGTATCTTATTATTTGGAGAGTGAACGCCAGACCAGGAAACCTGGAGTCCAAAGGTGATGTAGGACTAAGAATTGGCAATCCCACCAACAGAGCAGAATCCAAGGAAGATCCCTGGAGTAGTCATCCAGTGTGGACCAGCAAGTACTGGGTGCTGGAGGTGCACTGATTTAAAATCTCTAGACCAACTGGCATTCCGCGAAGAGCCTGGAGCCCACCTTAGCCTAAAGTTTGCCTCCAGGAATTTGGCCTATGGGATTACCTCACTCCAGCATTCACAGGGTGGAGACTCAAGTTCCAGATGACCCCACCTAAAACTGCTGAGAAGCTGAGAATATTATGAAGTGTCCAACAAAAAGAATTCTTTAACTTTTCATCAAGATCTTTTAAATTCTTTTTCTCTGTTTAATTGTGATCTTAATGATACATGGACATTTATACATATTCATATTTTCCCCCTCATTTCTAGTATTTCTGAAGTCAGTTTTTTATGGATTAGTGTTTTGTGAACTAGAAGGATTAATTAGTACTTAGTTTTGTTTTATATTCTTTAATTTTTATTTTTAATTAAAAATTTTTTACTATATTTTTTCTCTTATTTATTGCTCTTGATTCTCTTTTCCTCTGCTAACAGCCAATCTCTATTGTTCTTTCTTTCACTCTTCCTTTAATTTTTTACTCCTCTTTCCTCCTCCCTCATAATCATCACATCCTATATCACTTCTGTTCTCTCCCTGTCCATTTGAAATTATAAACCCTTTTGCAAACTTGCTGTTTTTATTGTAGGCAATAACTGATCGTATCATTTCTGTTTATTGTGATAATTAACACTGTAGACACCATAATAGGAATTATTTGGCTTAATGCTGTATATTGTTGTTCTTATTTGTCTCCCTGTAAACAGTGAGACTGGAAACCTTCAGGAACACTATAAGTCTACAGGGTAGAAACTCTACTGCCTCAGATCCATACTATTAGATGGGTAGACACACAAACAACATGAAAAAACAAGTGAACAAAGTGCCCGAAACAAACCAAGATACTCTAATAACAGAATCCATCGACATTACAGTAGAAGAAATGTCAGAAGTCGTTTAGAAAGGACATAGTTAAACTAATCTGTGAAGTAAAGAATGCTATAAGAAATGAAATCAGAAAATACAGGAAGTGAAAAATCACTTCAGTAAAGAGGCAGAAAAAAACCAAGCAGAAATCCTCAAAATGAAGAAAACAATAAACGAAGTTAAAAGTTCAATAAAAAGCATCACCAACAGATTAGACTACTTGGAAGACAGAACATCAGGCAATGAAGACAAAATATATAATTTTGAAAATGGAGTTGATCACAGAGAGATGTTAAGAAACCATGAGCAGAAATTCAAGACTATGGGATAACATGAAAAGACCAAATTTAAGATTTTTATCAGGATAGATGAAGGCATGGACATACAAACCAAAAAAATGCACAATCTTCTCAATGAGTACTATCAGAAAATTTCTCACACCAAAAGAATGAAATGGAAAATCAAATATAGTAAGAGGTTTGCAGGACCCCAAATGTACAAAATTACAACAGACCCAAACCAAGGCACATTATAATGAAAATGACTAACATACAGAATAAGGATAGAATTTTAAAGGCTATAAGAGAAAAATATCAGATTATGTGTAGGGGGAAAGCAATTTGAATCTCAGCTAATTTCTCAACCCAGACCCTCAAAGGTAGGAGGTCCTGGAATAACATATACATGAAACTCTGAAAGGATATGATGCCAACCAAGAATCCTATGCCCAGCATAGTTTCAGATTTGAGGATGAAATAAAAATCTTCCATGATAAACAAAAGTTAAAAGAATTTGCAACTAGAAAGCCTGCACTATAGAACATTCAACAAGATTTTCCATGAAGATGAAACAGAAATTAAAAAAAAAAAAAGTGAAAGCCAGCAAAGGGAGAAACTACACTAAAGGACTAGTAAATGAAAGAAGAAACTAATTCAAATTAAAAACTAGAAATAAACCCAAATGATGGGGAATCCAAATCATTTCTCAATAAAACCCTTGAGCCTTAATGGCCTAAACGCATCAATTCAAAGACAAGGCTGGCAGACTGGATTGAAAAACAAGGCCCAACAATGCTATCTCCAAGAGACTCACCTCATAGGCAAAAAGACATCCAGACTAAAGATGAAAGGATGGGAAAAAACAAATTTACATGGAGTATGTAAACAGCAGGGGTTTCTATCCTCATATCAGATAAAGTGGACTTTAAGCCAAAGTTAATCAGAAGGGACAAAGAAGGCCATTTCATATTGCTTAAGGAAATTATTATATATTATTATTATTATTATTGACATAACAATTGTAAATATGCCTCAAATAATGGAGCATCTACATTCATCAAACAAACCCTTCTCAATTTCAAGAATCAAATAGCCCACAGCACAATAACACTGGGTGACTTTAACATGCCTCTGTCACCACTGGATAGTTCCTCCAAACAAAAACTAAAGAAGCTATAGAAGTAAACAGTACTTTGATGAACATTCAGTACTTAAAGTATTTGCATCAGAAAGAAGCTAGAATAACAATCAAATTATTTTCAAATTATGTAGTAGGAAGGAAAAATAAGAGTAGGAGCAGAAATATATGATTTATATTTCATATAATAATAAAAATTATTATCAATGGAAAGGGAGCTATAAATTATAAAAATACAATCAATAATTTGACTTAACAGACATATACAGAATATTTCTTACGTCAATGACTGAATACATTTTCTTCTCAGCAGCACATGGATCCTTCTCTAATACAGACCATGCTAGATAAACTATCACATATGTTAGCATACAATTTTATAATATTACCTTAATATATTTTTAGCATCTGTTGGGTTGGGGATATAGCCCAGCTGGTAGAGTACTTGCCTTGCATGCACAAAGGCCCTGGGTTCAATCCCCAGTACCAAAAAAACAAACAAACAAACAAACAAAAAACACCCTAAAAAACATATTTTTAGCATCTGTATGGTTATTTTGATAGCTTCCTTTCCATTGATAATAATTTTTGTGTTATTGCTTTTTATGATTAGACTTGATTTTTATCAAATTTTTAGTGTATTATTTCTTCTCTATTTCATATATTTCTGCTCCTACTCTTATTTTTCCTTCCCACTACATAATTTGAAAATAATTTGATTGATATTCTAGCTTTTTTCTGATACAAGTACTTTAAGTTATGAATGTTCTAAGTACTGCTTCATCCAAGAGATCCTGATATTTTAAGCTTTTATTATCACTTAGTTCAAAGCAGTTTTTATTTTACTTTTCTTGGGCTTTCTTCCTTGACCTGAGATATTTATAAGTGTGCCATTTAATTTTGAAATATTTGACATGTGGGGGTGGGGTTCTATATATCTTAATGTGACTGATTTCTAATATAATAAATCATCTAGGAAAATATACACAAAATAAATAGAAAAAAAGAAAGGAAACTGGGTGGTGGTAGGGAGAATCTTTTGTACTACTGTTCAATTTATATGTTAGCATAAAACTGTCCAAATGAATTGCATTATTTTAAAAAGGAAGAGAAAATAAAACCAAAAAAAGATAAAAAGAAGCTAAGTTTGAAAATAACTTACCTGACAAAGAACTAATAATATCTATACTTAAAACTCAACATTCAAAAACAAAACAAAACAATTATGGGTTAAACTGTGTCCTAAAAAAAAAAAAAAAAAATGGTGAAGTTACTACTTTAGATTGTGACCTTGTTTCAAAGCAGGATTGTTGTAGAAGTAATTAACAAACTGAAATCATACAGAGTAAAGGTAAATCCTTAATTTAATATGACTTGTGTCCTTGGAAGAATAGACACAAAGAAACAGACATGAGAGGAGAATGCTATTTAACTGAAGAATGCAAAACAGCAATCAGCACAGAACACTGAAAGTTACTGGCCATCATCAGAATCTAGGAGAAAATACACTCTCAGAGCCCTCAGAAGGAACCAACTCTGCCAACATCTTAATTTCAGACTTCTATACCCCAGAACTGTGAGATAATAAATTTTTACTGTTTTAAGCTGCCTAATTTGTGATAATTTGTCATGGTGGAGCTAAGAACTAACGAACAATTCAATTAGGAAATGTGCAAAAAAGACATTTCATCAAAGTGGGTATACATATGATAAATAAGTACCTGAAAATAAGTTTGAAATCAAGATAGGGATTTACTAACCAGGGTTCCAAAAAAAAAAGGAAAGAAAAGAAAAGGCTAGGGATGTGATTCAGTTTAAGTGCCTGTGGGTTCAAACCCTGGCACCAAAAAAAAAAAAAAAAAAAAAAAGGTTAAATTGTACAAAAAATTTCATTTTTGAAAAAGTATACTACTAAATAAAATTTCTATAAGGTATAATTTCAAATATTATGCTAAAATGTAATGCATCTCATTTGCAGCTCTAATGCAATGAGATAATATTACTTTGTCACCATCACTAAGGAAAAAGAAGCAAAGACAAGTGGATGTTTAAGAAAGATAAAAAGAAAAGATAAAAAGAGAGAGGGGTGAGTCAAAAGTTAGGAAATAATAGAAGTATAAAACAAAGAACAGAAACAAGGTAAAAATTACTCTTGATGAAAATAAAATAAATGATTTACGTTTCCTTATTAAGAAAGACTCTAATATTACACACAAATAATATTTAGCTAAAGGCTAGTTTTAATAAAACATTTTAAATGACTTAGAAAATTTTAAATGGGAATGTTAAAAAAAGAGAGCAAAAAATGGCAGGCAAATATTATAGAGAGAAAGTAGGAGTGCCAATTTTCAAAAAAGTAGAAGTGAAAACAAAAAATTATATGGAACAATGATATTTATAGTAATAAAGATATCAATCTTCAAATAGAAAGAAGGGATATAAATACCATTCAACAAATAATAAATATACACATAGAGCTTTGTATCTTTACAGAAGGGCAGTTCCTTTTCAAATGAATATGGAACTTTTTTTTTTTAAAGATAAACTGTTTATTATTCTATAAAGAACATTCCAAAGAATGAAAACTGTATAGGCTACATTCTGAGACCACAATGAAATAAAATTAAATCATCAACAACAACAAATACACAACAACAAAAAAATTAGCTACTTGATTCAAAAAAATAATCTTTAAATGATTTTGGTTTCAGTCAAAAAAAAAAAAATCAAAGCAAATCAAAGTAAATCACAGACCATTTAGAAATTAAATCACATTGTAGGGAAAAATCCTTCTACTGAGAGACTAATGCATAGCTTTTAATTCTGCATGAAGTCTAAAAATAATGAAAATGAATGAATAGGAGGACTGGGGCTATAGCTCAATGGTACAGTGCTTGCCTCACATGTGTGAGGCACTGGGTTCAATCTCAGTCAGCACCACATAAAAAATAATAATAAATGAATAAATAAATAGACAAATGTTCCAGCATTGAGTATTGTCATTTTTTATTTTAGTCATCTGACAGATGTATATGTAGTGATATCTCATTGTGGTCTTAATTTGCATTTCCCTAATGACTAATGATTTCAAACATATTTTCATGTGTTTATTTACCATATGTATACCCACTTTGGTGAAATGTCTTTTGTGTCCATCTACAACTAAAGAAACATTAAAAAAGAAAAGAAAAGAAAAAAAAATGAAGAATTCAAATTTATAAGATAGAAAAAGAACAAACTAAACAAAATAGAAGAAGGAATTAATAAGTTTAAAATAAAAATAGATGAAAAAAATTAAAGGGCATCGAAATCAACCAATCAATCAACCAGAATATTAATGAGAAAAAGATAAAAACTATTGTTATACTGATATTTTAATAAAAATCTTTTTAAAAATTTAAGTATTAATTTTAAAACCTAGATTAAATAAAACTTATAGGAATATAAGTATCCAAACTATCTCAAGAAGAAACCATGATAACAGAGAAATATCTTCATGCAATAGCCCTAGACCTTGAGGCAATGGAGGTGGAATTCAGTAAATGTGCATAGAGAATTCCTCTGCTATGAAAACTGATCCATAGTGTAGAGGGGAAAATGTTGAAAAGGTAAGTACAATCCTGAAACCAAAACAAAAACCAAAACTATACATTGGAGTTTATAAATTCAAGGCCTATGACTGAATCTAGCCTACAAATAAATTTAATTTGGCCTATAAAATTTTAAAGAACTAAGACAATGGTTTAAATTTGTGAGATTTAACATAAAATTAGCAATTTCCAGCTTCACAATGAAAAAAAGCCAAAAGATCTGATAACCCTGGGCATTCTTGCATGGCAAAAACTGCTTGGAGCTAAGTGGCCTTTTACCAGGCTGCCATGTTGTTGCACAATTTGGGATAGGTGAGTAGCATTCCCGAAGTCTACAGTGTGAGAATGCCCCTGGGCCTATGTCAACAGGTTCCCGATCACTTCTTAACTTTGAACCAAATGTAGGCTGCCATTTATTGTTCCATTATTTTTGCCATTATTTTTCTCAAAGTAGATAAATATTTCTAACTCTATCTAAATAATAAAAGAAATTGAGTGCTGCATGACTTTATTTTCAAATTCTTGCTTGGTCCCTGTTAGCACTGAGTTTTGTCTATGTTTTATGGTTTCTTTCTCTGTTTTTCCTGCACCAGTTTATTAAAAACAACCACTTACATATTTTTAATATCTAAATGGTTTTACATGTTAGGCATGAAACAAAAAAGACCAAGGTTTTCCCAAATCACCATTTGTTCCAGTAATGACATTTATGAAATCCTTTCTCCACTGTCTTAAAATTCTACCTTTTTTCAGAGTTCTTACACATGCCTGGTTCTGTTTCTCAAATTTGGAGACTTTTTTTTTTTAATATTTATTTTTTAGCTTTAGGTGGACACAATATTTTACCTTTTTGTGGTGCTGAGGATCGAACCCAGTGCCTTACGCATGCCAGGCAAGTGCGCTACTACTTGAGCCATATTCCCCAGCCCTGAAATTTGGAGACTTTTCCCCTGTTCCTGTCTATGATGACCCACATCAGTATCCTATGCTTTGTTTTAATATAATTCAGCCTATCAATAATCCATGATAGGGTAACATTTCTGTCAGTCTTCCTTTTTAATATTTTCAAGCATATTCTTATATAATCTTTTTTCAATAAGCAAGTTTAAAAATACCCTGTTGGGAAACTGATTGAAAACACATTAAATTAATAGCTTATCTAACTAGGGAGAATGGGTCTTGCTATAGTCTGAATGTTTGTCCCCTCACCTCAAATTCATGTTGAAATATAATTGTCACTGTAATAGTTCTTCTCTCATGAATGGATGAATATCATTATCAGTGGAATTAGTTCCTTATAAAAGGATAGGTTCTGCTCCCCTTTGCTTCTCTTTCACCCTCTTTCTGTTCTACCACCATGTTATGATGCAGCAAGAAGGTCTTTGCCTTAATCTTGGACTTCCAGCCTCCAGAATTGTGAAACAAATTTCTGTTGATTTAAAATCACTTAGTCTATAATATTCTATTAGAACAGCACAAAATGGACTAAAATAGGTCTTTATATCCGGGCATATGATATATCTTTTCATTTATTCTAATCTAATTCCTTTCAATAAACTTGTATAGCTTATTCATACAGGTCTTATACTTTATTTATTCATAGTTATTACATATAGGAGTGGGTTTTTTTCCCATTATATTTTCTAAATTGGTTCTCCTGGCATATAGAAAAGCTACATTTTTTGCATGTTCATTTTGCAGCCTAACCTTGAAAAAATTTTAGATGCAGTTAATTGCCTGCCATTTAAATAAATATTAGTAAAGCACCCACTGAACATTTAGTATTCTTTTAATGTTTTGTTTTCATTGTAGTTGGACACAATACCTTTATTTTATTTTTATGTGGTGCTGAGGATGAAACCCAGCGCCCACACGTGCTAGGTGTGCACTCTACCACTGAGCCACAACCCAGCCCGAACACTTAGTATTGAGCAGTCAATATTCCAGAAAAAAATGGTTGTAACCCATGTCAAGGCAATTGAACATGACATTCTATATGATCTTTACACTTACATATTACCTAAAATTGTAAAGGTAAAATTTCTAAGCTGATTCTAAGTCGCAAAGCCTGGGTTAAAGTGTAAAAGACCGGGCATTGCAAAGTCTCCAAGCTGCAGGGCCTGGGTTAAAAAGTAAAAGACTAGGTATTGTTAAAAATTCCTCTGCTACCCCCAAAACCTGTAATCCCTGTAGCTGTTAGGACAATACCCGAACTGCCCAGTAAATATTTCCACTGACTCCCTGGTTGTTTAATAGCTAAGGGCTCTGAGTAGCTCGGCACGTAGGCATCCAGGCCCCAAAACCAATCAGTTTGAATGTGTACCCCGCTTAGAAGTGACCAATCACCCCTGTCCAGCCTGTTCCCGCCAATGAATGTACTAATCATGTCTCAGAGTTGTTCAATTTTCCCTCGCCTCATGATGATTTGTTCTGATGTATGCAAAGCCCCCCCGCCCTATCCAAAAAGTGTACTTAAGCTCTGCTTGACCTCTGCTCTGGGCTCTGGGCTGCTCTCCCTTCCTGAGTGAGCCTTGAGCCCCAGCATGCTGGTTCAATAAACTCCCTCCTGCCAATTGCATGAAGCCAGTCTCTTGTGTGGTCTCTTTCTCCGACGCTTCGCCGGACCCTTACAAAATAATTATAAAAACTATATACCACCAAATAAATTTTTTGTTTGGGGGTATCTGTTTTCTAGCTCATCTTTCTGATAACAAGCAAGCAAGTAGCCTCTCAAGACCCTGCCCAATAGGGAACATGAAGGCACACTATGCTTTAGGAGATGCAATCTTTTCATTTTCTAGCTTAACCAAAGGTAATGTCAGTAACAAATTGTAAATAAGAAGCTGGACATGGTGCCTTATACCTGTAATCCCAGCTACTCAAGAGGCTGAAGCAGGAGGATTCCAAGTTCAAGGTCAGCCTGGGCAGTTTAGGGAGACCCTATCTTAAAGTAAAATTGAGTTGGAAATGTAGCTCAATGATAGACCAGTTTCAAAGCCCAGTACCCCCCCACACACTAATAATAGTAGTAGTAATAATAATAATAATAATAATAATAATAATAATAAGAAGAAGAAGAAGAAGAAGAAGAAGAAGAAGAAGAAAATAAGAAAACCTGGATACATCTCTGTTCTTTTAACCAGCTACTATAGAAACCAACTCAGAAGAGACCATTCTGTTTGCTAACGTTCAGCAATGAGCCACAGTGTAGTCTCCCTCCAACTATAACACGACCATCTGAGCTGGGCGAATTAGCTCTGGGTCTGTATTAATGGTCAGGAATAGATGTAAAGCTTTTGTAGCTCAGACCATAGCAAACTGCTCTCCACCACATCAGAGGCCAATAAAATTACAAACATGGATTACTAGATAGATGGGGGTAGATTTCAGTAGTAACGAGTATAGAAATTTACTTTAAATATGTATAAACCCTGGAGGATTTCCAAGAAATTAATAATATAAGCAGCTTTTGATGAGGAAACAAGGAACCTAGGAAGGTTTCATTGTCTATATTCTTTTGTATCATTTGAATTTTGAATGATACTACTATCATTTCAAAATGTTTTAAAGTTAAAAAAAAACAGTGATATATGTAACCAATATTTGTCCACATATTACATTAGAGACAAGGATATTAAAGAACTTAAACGAAGTCTGTGCATATGAAAGTAAAGGATACAATTAAACACACACTTTCTGCCACATCCATTGTGCACCTACCAGTGAATGTCAAATAGGTCCTCCAGAAAGTATCCTTATGACAGGAAAGAAATACTTTTTAAAACCACTTACATACCTCTATTTAAATTCTAAATTCATCAAAATTATATACTGATTTTATTCTGCTTGTCCCATGTGATTTACCTAAGGGAAAGAGTGTGAAAATTTGAGGCCCAGGCCCTGGAAAATTTGAGGCCCAGTATCTCCAACAGAGATCCTGCATTAGGAGGTATTGCTCCTGGGCACCTAAGCTGACGCTCCTGGATGACACTAGTGCTGCACTTCCTTCTAAGAACTCCAGTCTTTCTGTGACATATATTTCAAAGATGTCCCTCTGCATTTCAGTCTTTTATAATCTCTTCTGGTACTTGGTTATTAGAAAAAGATTTTTTAGGGTTCTATCAGGGAAAAGAGTTTCAGAGTTGTAAAATCTTTTGTCTTCAAAAGGCAGAGAGCTAGACAAGATAATTTGCTGGTATTCTTTAAATATTTCCCTAAGTGTATCTTCATCTCTGTTGAGTTTAAAGTTTAAAGTCATTTTTATCTTTTATTCTCCAGAATATAGTTCTTTTTTCTTTTCAGTCAGTTCTAAGAAACTGATAACTAGGTATCTGTATTCTGTTTTTAAGGGTTCTATTTTTCTCTGTAGTAACTTATGTAATATTTTCTTTCTTAATGCTTCCTCCTATTTGTATCCCCTTCCCATTATTTAGAGGAGAGTTGGAAGTAAAAAAAAAAAACTACATCTATTGGAATAGTTATAACCTATTTTTCTATCCCAGCTGTACTTTAATCTGGATATTTCCATTTAGTCTCATTTCACTGACCATCCCATTATTTTGATTCCATTTTAAAATTAAAGAATGTCATAAATTTGCTCATTTTATTTTTTATTTCAAGACAGGGCCTTTAAGTTGCCAAGGCTAGCCTCAAACTTGTGATGCTCCTGCCTCAGTGTCCCTAGTAGCTGAGATTACAGATGTTTGACCCTTGCCCAGCTTAACCAGTTCCTTTTAATAGTCTTTGTGTCTTTCAGCCTCCCCATCCCCATTACTGACAATTCCGATCCCTCTGCAACTTGGGTCTGCTTCTTCTGCTACCACTGTTTTGAGTTTATGCCTAGTTTTTCTCTTCATTGGCATTGCCAAAGTTTTAAAATCAAGCCTGAGGTACTATCTTTTTTTACCATAATTGAAGTGTGTTTCTTAAACTTTTTGTTTATTTTAGAAGTTTGTCATTTTGATATGTTTATTTTTACTCTACCATGTTCCCAGTATTTATTCTCTAGGTCAGTTCATAAAGACCTTTTCTCCATTCTTATGATTAAGTTTCTATTTTCAATTTTTTAAAAATCCCATCAGATAATTCTGAGACTACATTTGGTGAAAGGGATTCAAGTTTGATGTCTCATATTCCCTTCTAACCTCTATATCCAAGGAACACAGTCCACTAAAATTTTATAAATAATCTGTTTATCAGCTTTTAATTACTGACTTTTGTTTCACAGTTTTGAGATTAACTGAGGGCAGAATTCTTTTTTTTTTTGGTTCTACTAGGGATTAAACCCAGGAGCATTCTAACTCTGAATTATATCCCCAGCTCCCCCCACCACACACACACTTTTTATATTATTTTGTGACAGGTTCCTACTAAATTGTCTGGGATGGCCTGGAACTTGCAATCATCCTGCCTCAGCTTCCCGAGTAGCTGGGATTACAGGCATGTGGCAATGCGCCTGGTACTAAAGGCAGAATTCATTTATGAGCATGCATTGGGGGCAGCGGAAGAAAACAGAGTAATGTTGAGACAGGAGAAGGATGAAATGGATGACAAGTTATGAAGGAGGAAAATACTTTCCAGTTGAACTTTTACAGTCATAATTACATAAAGGCAATGAGAAGAAATGGGTAGCAAAAAGCAGTTCCCATTTCACCATGAAATAAACTCTAGGTGTAATATAATACCTGTTTAATTTCAGGAAAAAAGCTGATTTTGTTCTGCAACATGTTTTTTTACAACAAAGTAAGCCAAAACACAATAGGTGAGCAATGCCTGTAATGCTGGGAACTCAGGAGGCTGAGGCAGGAGGACTGGAAGTTCAAGGACAGCCTTAGCAACTTAGCCAGGCCCTGTCTCAAAATAAAATACAAAAAAAGAAGAAAAAGGTCTGGGATGTGGCTCAGTGGTAAACCACTTCTGGGTTCAATCCTTGGTACAAAAAACCCCACACAAACACACACACACACACACACAATAGAGAGATAGACAGAGACAGAGACAGACTGAAAGGGAACACACCTGGGATGTATAGCTCAACGGCAGAGCACTTACCAAGTATGTGTGAACACTGGGTTTGATCTCCATTACCACCCAAAACAAAACAACAAACCACTCCCCCAAAAAAACTCTTACCAGTGATTGCCTCTGAAAGGATTGGAAGGAGAATAATTTTTCACTGAATATCTGCCCATAATACTTTTAGTATTTAAAAATATCTGTTCATACTACTATTAAACAGAACATAAAAGTTTTCTTATGTTGTTTATGAAGATTCATAGGGATTTAAAATTTTTGATATTTATTTAAAAGACTAAGTTGAAAATCCTGGCCTTTTCTGGGCAGATATGATAAGGAAAAAATTACAAGGATTAGTACTGCATAAATATCCTATGGTTATCTGTCTTAAATCAGCATTTGCTTAGATAAGGTAATGATCAAATGATAATTTTAATTCCTTCTTTATAATCAGCTATAATTTTTTTTTTGCTCTGAGTTGTCTAGTATCTCTAAAATGAGAGTAAACTAATGTTAATAAAAATTCTTCTCTTATTCTTACTCTAATGAGATTGCCCTTTCATGAATAAACATAATGTGTGTGGCTGAAGACATCCTGTCCCCTAACACATTTACCATACTAAGTGTTATGGTTTGGATATGAGGTAACCCCCCCAAAGTCCCTATTAGCCGAATATTCATAGGTAAAATGATAAGATTTTGAGAGTTATAACTTAATCAGTCAATTCTAGTTTCAATGGACTAACTGTAAGCAGGTGGGCCACAGATGAAGGAGGTGGTCATTGGGAGCTGCCCTGCATTTTCCCTTCAGTGCCTCCCTGAACCCTCTGCTTCCTGACCCCACCAAGAGCTGAGCAGCTTTCCTCTGTTGGGCCCTTCCCTCATGATGTACTGCCTCACCTTGGGCGAAAGCAATGCAGTCGGTGGTCTAGGGACTGGGAACTCTGAAACCATGAGCCCCAAATAAATTGTACCTCCTCTAAGTTATTCTTGTCAGGTATTCTGGTCACAGGGAGAAAAAGCCAACTAAAACACCAAAGAAATTTCATTTATTCCTGATAATACTATTATTTAGTGAGTTGAAAAATGCATTTCTTGAGGGCAATAGAGATTTTACTTGTTATTTTACCAATTCTTAATTATTATTATTATTTCTCCTTATTCAATTTTTCTTTAAATCTAAAATTGTCTCAGAATTTAAAATAAATATTTTATTCCAAATTATTTAAGAATTACGATTGGCCCTTTTGATTCTTTAAGGCAACAAAAATAACCTAGGGCACATCAGCATGCTAACTGCCTACACACAGGAACCTGTGGCAGGAATTGTTTCACTGGTGCATTTATTCTAACCCTGTTGGTTAGGTTCAAGCTTACTAAAGTGAAAAACAACAGGATCTCACAGGAGCCCATGAGAAGAGTAAGAGATCTGGTTTTAGTTCCTTTCACCACTAATACTTTCAGTTTGGACAGCTAATTTGGCTTTTCTCAGGCTATTGGAAAGTATAGTACCCATCCCATGGTGACTATAAAGAATAATATGAACTAGGTATGTGAATTGTAGTGTTTAACTGTAAAGCACTATGCAAAATGTTCTTTTTGATTACAATTCTATAGAATTGCTTGGAAAAAGATTCTCTAGTTTCATGGATTGTATGTTAAGCTGCTCCTCTTCTATAATTTTTCCTACATTAATTGTATTACTGTACTGAGGGAAGTTGAAATACACAGATGACATGACTATGTTTCTGATATTTTTAATCTTTTATTATTAACAATCAGTTGGGACCTAAGCAGTAGACAAACCCAAAGAATTCAGCTGAACACTATAATCTACTTAATATAGAGATTTCACTTGCACATTATTTTATTTAAGCCAACATCTAGTCCTTTTGCTTTGAAAATTATGACATTAGGAAGAGAATTTAAAATATGAGAGCCTCAAATCTGTTAGTTTTCCTAAAATTTTAAGCCAAAGCCATTAGTACAACCCATGGAAGTATTTTCAGGAGAGCCCTATAAGGATACAATATGCCCAATTTACCAGTTATCAGAGACTAAATAACCCTATACTTTGTTTTCAAAAGTAAATTATCCGGGATGAGGTTGTGGCTCAGTGGTAGAGAGCTTGCCTAGGATGCGTGGGGTGCCAGGTTTGGTCCCCAGCTCTTCTAATCTGTGACAAAGACTGCAAAGACTGTCTTCTTTTTTTTTTTTTTTTTGTACTGGGGATTGAACTCAGAGGCACTTTACCACTGAGGCACATTCCCTAGCCCTCTTTATTTTGAAACAGTGTCTTGCTAACTTGCCAAGGTTGGCCTCAAGTTTGTATTCCTCCTGCCTCAACCTCTCAAATTGCTGGGGTTACAGGTATGAGCCATTGTGCCTGGCTGAGAACTGAATATTTTAAATTAAAATTAGTCAAGGTTCATTTTATTCTGAAAATGCCGGGGACTGAAGTTATGGCTCAGTGGCAGAGTGCTCACGTAGCACGTAGGAAGCCCTGGGTTCGATCTTCAGCACCACATAAAAATAAATAAATAAAATAAAGGTATTAAAAAAAAAGTTTTAAAATGTCATGGTACTTCTGGAAACAGCATTGAATGTGGAAAATCTCACTCGGGAATTGCTAGTCTATGTGATGATCAAGGAAATATCCTGAAACAATGAGCCAGAGCTATCCTAAAGATAGAAAAAAGAATCATTTTTTAAATAAGAAGAATGTGATAATCTGAATAGGTCAGTGATACTTAAGATACCTATCCATAATAAATCAATAGTCAATTCCTGGAAAAGCACAGGGCACCAGATATCAATATAATTCTGATTTTTTTTTGTGGGGGGGGGATGTGGGGGAGAATTGAACCAAGAGGCATTGAGCCACATCCCCAGCCCTTTTTTATATTTTATTTTGACACAGGGTCTCACTAAGTTGTTTAGGGCCTCACTATATTGCTTTGAACTTACAATCCTCCTGCCCCAGCCTCCTGGGCTGCTGGGATTACACCACCATGCCCAGCTATAATTGTTTAATGGTGCAGTTATGAAGGATTTATTTATTTTGTTTTTAAATGAAAAAAAATTGAGTTTGTCTATAGTCTTCAAAGAAAAATAACAAAATTCAAGTATACAAAGGTTATTAGAAGGCACTAAATTTTCTCCACGTGTGGACTCCCTTTTCTAACTGGTAACAAGTTGCCCAGCTGTGAGTGACCCTAATTCAAACTTGGAGGTTTACAGTCTTTAAACCTCATTCAGGCTACTCTTGAGAGAAATGGCAAGATGGTCATTTGTAAACTGCAATAAGACCTCTTATTCTTGAGGGCTTTGGGTTGAGCATATTAATTGCAGGACTTTACTGGTAAATTCCTTTTTTTTTTTTTTTTTTTTGGCGGTGGTGCTGGGAATCAAACTCAAGAATTCATTCATACTTGCTATGCACATGCTCTACCACTGAGCTACGCTGCTAGCCCACCGGTGAAGTCTTAGTTACCAGAAAAGGTACTGGTTTTTCAGAATTCCAACAGAAGCTTAGAATGCCTGGAGAGGAAAGATTACAAGCCATAAACTGTATATACTAAAAGTGGAATAGAGTTTTTGTAAAACAAGCACTTTTAGAATGGTAAAAACATTTTCATACAAATGAAAAATTGAAGAGTCTTTAAAATAACAGAAAATGTCACCCATGCTTTAGAAATTCATCAGCAGGAAAGGAGAGAGTAAACCAGAGAAAGCCTAAGGCAGAGGCATTAATCCTGCAGGCTCCAGCTTAGCCACTCCCCCAACTTGTACCATAGGCAAGTTTCAATTTCCTATCTGAAAAACCAGGATAGTTATGACACGCCTCCCCCCAGGGGTGTGCCTGACATATGAGTGCTCATCACTGCCATCAAAGTCTCCTTTGGTTTTCTGGTATAAGGTTGGTATTGGGGTTAGTGTCTGAATTTTCCTGAGTCAGGAACCACCGAAAGATATAGTCTGAACTATATCTTTCTGGGCTTCAGGTGAACTCCTTTCTGAAGTGACTGGGGTGGAATATGGAATTTTGGGAACTAGGTATCGATTTAGTTCCATTTCTTTAAAAATGTCAGATGGTTAATCTGTATAAATTAAAAGCTTATCAGTTCTTGGATCTTAATTTTGTAGAAGGAAAGAAAATTTAATGGCTATAAAACAGCATCTACCAAGCTCATGACTAACTCAGTAATCCTCACATAATTATGAATCCAGAAAAGTATGCAGGCTGCTTTTTATGTATTTTGACACTGATGATAATTATCTGAAATTTCCAAAACTATAGCTCTAGGCACTGCCTGAAGATCCCTTGTTTGGCTGGGTAGTGTGTTCACACCTGTAACCCCAACTACTCTGAAGGATGAAGCAGGAAGATATCAAGTTTGAGGCCAGCCTGGGCAATTAAGTGAGACTATCTCAAAAATAAAATTTAAAAAGGTCTGGGGATGCAGCTCAGTGATAAGAATGCACCTGGGTTCAATCCTCAGTATAATTAAAAAACTAAAAACCCCAAATTCCCTCCTTTGTCTACTAGACTCTCCTTGTTCTTTAAAAAAAAAAAAAAAATCCTTAAGATGGGCTGGGGTTGTGGCTCAGTGGTAGAGTGCTTGCCTAGCATGTGCAAGGCCCTGGGTTCAATCCTTAGCACCACATAAGAATAAATAAGTAAGAAAAAGGTATTGAAAAAAAATCCTTAAGATGATTTTAGGAGGATGGAATAACTGTGTCAATGGGACAGGTGAAATATATTATTTGAATATTTTGGGAAGTGAGTGGTTCTGCTGATTTTATACTTTGAAAAATTCTGAAAAGGTCATATCATTCTGGAACAGTGAATATAAAGAGCCAAGACTTGCAATATCATAAGCCCTGGAAGTTTTCTTTCCTTTATGAAAACATTTTACAAGACCACTACTATTATCATCATGCAAAGCACTATTATCTTGATTTTACAGATGCACACATTAGAATGTATGGACTTTCCCCACTACAAAATAAGGAATGAGATGGGAGCTCAGGCCAGACTTAAGCCTTACAAGGTGTATGTTCCAGGTAAGATCACTGTATATTTGGGTCAGATCTATTCCTTGCTTCCTCAGGGGCTACTTGGCTCTGTGGAAAAATTCACACTAACTCAACTCACAAGAGCTTGGCTTCTAAACTATACTCAACTCTAGCATTTAAACAAGGAAATATCTCTTTTGGATAATCCTCTTGTGCTAATCCGATTACAGAAAAGATAATGACATATTCTTTTTTTTGTTTATTTTAATTCAATTTATTTATTTATTTTTTAGTTTTAGGTGGACACAATATCTTTATTTTACATTTATGTGGTGCTGAGGATCGAACCCAGTACCTCAAGCATGGTAGGCGCAGGCTCTACCACTGAGCCACAATCCCAGCCCAAGAGAATGACATATTCTTTTTTTTTTTTTTTTTACCTTCCATTAGCGTCATCTTTTTTTTTTTTATTGATTATTTATCGCATTACATAGTTCATGATATATCATCTTTCATACATTAGACTCAAATTGTGCTTTTGAGAATGACATATTCTTAAGAAATGTTTCTACTGTCAGCCTTTTTCTTCTAAAAGGACATTTCCATTTAGGTTGTAATAACTACTAGAAACAGAACCCTTCTTTCTTTAGAGGAAGAGATATATAATGGCAAATGCCCCTTGGGTTTCCCCATTGTTTATTATTAATGAGATTATGGCAGAGATTGACGGTGCGCCCTCTTTACCATTCCCCAGTACCTGTTCTTCTTTCTTCACTGAAATTAAGACTTTTTAGCTAAGCATACAGCTACAATTCCCACAGTTTCCTTGCAGCTAGCTGTGCATGTCAGTATGTTTTAGTTCTAGCCAATGTGACAGATGTATATGAAAGTTTCTGGGAATCATGCTTAACAGAGCATTCACAGGTGCCTTCTACCTTCTGCTTCATTCCTTTCTAGATCTTGTTCCCAGTAATATGGATGCCACCATCCTGCTGAATAAGAATGAGATTTACATCCAACTGCAGCGGGGGTACGGTAAGAGAGAAATGAAGATAAGAAGTATAAGGTCCCTTACGGCATTAAACTCCATATCAGGCTTGTGCCAACTTTACATGAATAAGAGATATTTTTAATCTTGTTTTAAGCCATTTGCTGTTTTGGGTTTTCTGTTAACAGCTGAAACCATCTCATACAGTGATGTTCTAATATTTTAATATTCTAACATTTTGAATATTGATATCATAATGTTTTAAATTATTTTGTATTCACAGACCATTCAGAACATCAGACCACAAATCCTAATTATTGTTCAGAAAAACATGATTTTTACTGAGACTTATACTACTGGCTTTCTGTCATGGCACCAACATTACATAACTCATTAGAACAGGAAATTTGACATTACCAGGTAATCTTTTTTTCTAGGAATCAAATCCAGGGGCTCTCTACCACTGAGCCACATCCCCAGCTTTTTATTTTGAGATGGGTTTAAATTGCTCAGGCTGACCTTAAATTTGGCAATCTTCTTGCTTCAGCCTCCTGCATAGCTAGGATTACAAGCATGCACTACTACAACTGGCTACTACAACATACTCTTGAGATGATATAGAAGTAGTCTAGGATCATTAGCAATGCTTTTTCTTACCAATTAATTTCACAGAACCACAGTTAAAAACCTTTAGCACCGGTCTGGGGACATGACTCAGTGATGGAATGCTTGCCTGGCATGAATGAGACCCTGGATTGGATTCCTGGCACCACAAGAAAAAAAGACCTTCAGCACTAATTTTTTTTTTAAAGTAACTTTTTTTTTTTTAAGAGAAAGTGAGAGAGAGAAAGAGAATTTTTTTTAAATATTTTTTTTTAGTTTTCAGTGGACACAACATCTTTGTTTGTATGTGGTGCTGAGGATCGAACCCGGGCCGCACGCATGCCAGGCAATCGCGCTACCACTTGAGCCACATCCCCAGCCCCTTCAGCACTAATTAAGTATCACAGTTCAACCACCATCCCACTTTGCAGAAGAAACTAAGGCACAGTGGCTGGATTTTCAAAATGACAGTCTGACTTATTTTTCTTTTTTAACTATATCCACAAATTTGGGAGGAATGTGCTCTGAGGATTGTATTTCTATGTATCCTGTCTCCAACATCTCATTTATACTACAGGATAGATAATTCTTATCTGAAATGTTTGGGACCAAAAAGGTACTGACTTTCAGATCTTTTCCCCTAGATTTTAGAATATTTGTATACACATAATGAGAAATATTGGTGATGGGACCCACGTCCAAACATGAAAGTCATTATGTTTCAGGTATACACATCATGAATCTAATTTTACATAATATTTTTACAACAATTGTGTTTTGATTTTAACCTGTCATATGAGGTTGGGTATAGAATTATCCAACTGTCGTGTCAGTGCTCAAAAATTTTTAGATTTTGGAACATTTCAGATTTCAGGTTTTTGGGCTAGGGATGCTTAATCTGTAATATACAGTAATTGGTTATCCCAAAATAAAATACCTAGCATTTAGCTCATAAAGTTACATAATAACTAAAACTACTGCATGTAATCCTAGCATTATATAACAATATCTGAGTTATATAGAACAGTCAACAGAAAAATCAGTTACAAGAGGAAAATAGCAAATAAAAATGACAGTGGTGCAATAGTTTTGGTTACAATAGTCCCATACAGTTACACAGTATTAGTCTCTGCTATTGAAAGATGTACTAATAATCATGGCATTATTCATGCACACAGAAGCAGCTAAACAGAATGATGGGACATGAATCTTCCACATTCTGTACTAGAACACCATTCTTTGGTCTGCAGCTACAGCAACTGCAGCTTTTAGAGAGCTTTTCTCGTCATTTGTGACTGATAATGAGCCATGGACACAAGTCAATTTTCTTTATTACAAAAAAGTCACTTCATCTCCTTCCTATCCTACAGATAGGTCAACAAGCCTGTCAAGTTAATATAACAAAAAGAAAACAAGGATAAACCTTGAAACATCATGCTAAGTGAAAGAAGCCAGTGACAAAGGGACATATATTGTATAATTCCACTTATATAAAATGCTCAGAATAGGCCAATCAATAGAGACAGAAAGAAGTGTGGGGAGAGTGGGGAGTGATGACTTAAGGAATGAGTCATTTCTTCTTTTTATTTTATTTACTTATTTATTGATTGGTATTGAGGCCTGAACTCAGGGGTGCTTTACCACAGGAGTTATATCCCCAGTCCTTTTTATTTTGAGACAGGGTCTGGCTAAATTGTTGAGAATGGCCTCGAATTTATAATCCTCCTGCCTCGGCCTCCCAAATTGCTGGGATTACAGGCATATGCCACGGTTCCCAGTTCTTGAAATATGATAATGATCATGTACAACCACAAGAATGGGAAGTTATACTCCATGTACATATGTCAAAATACATTCTAATGTCATGTATAACTAAAAAGAACAAACAATAAATTTTTTAAAATAAAAGAATTTTTAAAAATATAGTGAAAATATTCTAAAATTATGCTAATATGCTCAATTCTGTGAATATATTAAATTCCAATTAATTCTACACTTAAGTGAACATACTATATGGAATGTAAATTACATCTCAATACAACTGTTCAAAAGTGGGGGGGAAGAACTGACTTAAAACAACCATCAAAAATTTTATATATACACATATATGTCTGTGTGTGTGTGTGTGTGTGTGTGTGTGTACACACATACATATATATCTCCTTAAAGTTAAGAAAGTAAATGCAGGGGCTGGGGTTATAGCTCAGCAGTAGAGCTTTGCCTCACACATGTGAGGCACTGGGTTAGATCCTCAGCACCACATAAAAAAATAAAAAAATAAAATAAATAAAGATATTGTGTCCATCTTTAAAAAATCGTTAAAAAATGAAGTAAGTAAATGCAGTTAAGTAGCAACAATTTTTCACATCATCTGATAACCACTGGAATGAAACCTCTGATCCAGCATAGCTCAGTAACTAGGCTTAGCCTGGCACCATAACTGGCCTTATATTTATGAAAAGAATACGACTGAGATTTTCTTGTATACTTCTTTCATGGTCCCATCCTTTGTATACAGTAACAATAAACATTAGGAAATCAGTTTATTAAAGAAGCTGAACTACCACAACAACTTGAAAGTATTCAATGCAATTACCCCCATCTGAGAATGGCTGAGATTTCAATGTAATTACCCCATCTGAGAATAGCTGATGAAGTTGAGAGATTTTAGTAGACAAAGGCTACACAGTAAACAAATAGTGTCAGAACTTGCTTAAACTCCATATGCTTTTCCCTACATCATTCTACTTTTTTGCCTTTGTGAAAATAAATCTGGAATTTACCATGTAAAAGAAAATATGCTTAGATTTTTAAGAGAGTTGGAAGTTAGCCTGAATAAAATCTAAATGCAGGCTCCATTGATTTTACTGCATTTGTAGGAAGTTATCTTAGTCAGAAGAGTACTGAAATTCCTTTGAGAATTCAGTTTTCTTCACCTTAACAGGAAATTTTAAGTCAGATAATACCAAAAATGCCAATAAAAAAATATCAAAATAACAACCTCAAATCTAATAAATGCAGAATTAAACCATAACAACTTCATTTAATAAAATAAATGAAAGTAGTGGAGTTAATTCATTAAGCACTTTTTATCAAAAAATTTTCATCTCTATAAGTTCATTCTGAACAATACATGATGGCATATAAGAGATTATAAATAAATGAGTTGTGAATAATGGTAGGGTAATAAATCCAAGCAGAATTTGATTAAATAACTGAAATATTCTTAAAAAGAAAAAAACTACTCTTTTTTTTTTTCTGGTAGAAATGTACAAGTTTTGCAGCCTCCAAAGAGCAGGCTGCTAACTTTTGTGGTTTATCAGTTTCTAGCTTTATTATCCCATCCCCTCCCCTCCCCCTTGTTACAAACAAGCAAAGAGGACAAAGGATGAAAAACCGTATCCAAGCACAGTGGGCTTTCTGGCTGCTTTAAGGGAGGGCTAGGAAGCAACAGCATTGGAACAATTTCCTAGAAAGGTTAATAACAAAAAGGAAGTACATCTTCCTCATCCCATAGATGAACTCAACCCTTCTGCTCAGCACCTAGCACCTTATACACAACTAGGTATTCCATATCTGTGCTTAATTCCCCAAATAGAAAATGTAATTTTTAGCACTAAAACCATTTTACAGTTCAGATGAGGAATAATCGGTTTTCATATTTAGCTCAGCCAATTAAAACAATTATTTTGATTTTGTCTATGATCTTGTTTATTTTTTGTGGTGCTAGAGATAGAATCCAGGGCCTTCAGCATGCTAAGCAAGCACTTCACCATTGAGCTACATCCCTTTCTAATGGCATTCTTTATTCTTCAGAAGACAGTATTATTATTTTTAAATAAACAATATATTCATAGTAAGTGTTTGCTTATGGAGAAATCACACTAAGCATATACTTTTAATAGCCTTCTCAAATAATATAATTAGAGGTTGTCTAGCGATGGTTATCAAGCTAAGAATATTGATCTGTTTAATTGTCATTTGATATCAAGGTTACATTTTCCAGAACACAAGGGTTCAGAAAATGCATAAAAAGTCTTAAGGTGAAATGCAGCAGGACAAACAAGTAAGGCTTTCTTTGCTCAGCATTTTTTTATTCAGTAAAAAAAGAAAAAGAAAAAGAAAAAAAAGTGAAGACATGAAGTTAAACAAAAGGTATTGTGAGAATTGGTGATCAAGAAACTCTCTCTCAGAAAGAAAAATTTCAATAAAAAGAACAACATTCAGTGAAGAATTCCTTCAGCCTTTAAAATATTTAAGCATTAATTCTATAATACAATTACAATTTCTTTATTCACAATTTCCCCCAAACACTGTCAATGCTTTAGGGATATACACACACACCAGTAATTGATTGATAGAAAGTACATAAGAGTCCACATTAAAAAGGCACAGCATGTCCTATGTTTTTCATTTCTGTGATTTGTACCCCATGGATCTGAGTCAAGCTCCTTTTACATGAAAGATTTAAAGATAAATTAAAATGGGGGAAAGAAACAACTAAAGAGAAACTTCAGATTAGACTGTATTCAAACTAGGCCCCACCCAATACTATGAGTCCCAGGGTAATCAAGCATTTGGAATCACTAGGCAATATTTCTGAGAAATAATAAAAATTAGGCAAGTGAAGTTCTTTCTTATTAAAAAAATCTCTTAAATTCAGTCAAGGGTAGGGGCAGAGGTAGGATAAGTAGAGGAGCAGAGTTCATTTTGTAACCCAATAGCTTTAGATCAAAAGTTTAACTAAGAATAATATCTTGCTTAAGAAGCATACAGTCTAGGGGCTGGGGTTGTGGCTCAGTGGTAGAGTACCCACCTAGCATGGGTGAGGAACTAGGTTTGATCCTCAGCACCACATAAAATAAATAAATAAAAATAAAGGCATTGTGTCTACCTACAACTAAAAAAACATTTTAAAAAAAGAAGCAAACAGTCTAGAAAAAGATGCTTGAATATGATCATCATTATTTCATCTTGATAAAATAAATTTTAGAACAACGTCTTTTATACTAATTATTTCTTTATAAATTTTTCTTTATTCCAAGACTCAGGACTATTTAGAAACTTAGTGATATTTATACCCCCAAAGAGATTCTATTATGACAAATGAAAGGATTAGATATTCAGCTGCATTAAAGGAAGAAGGCTGGGCCAAATCAACTTTGGAAATCCCCTGACCCTAATCTAATTCTCTTTCCTCTCCACTGCTTGATTCAAGTTTATGAAAGGCTTTCAAGTATCTCCACCTTTAACTTCCAGGGGTACTGGAGTACATACCTCAACTATAACAGAAAAACAATCATTCACATATTGCTATAGAACTAAAAATTTTTAAATGTCTCATTAAAACAAGATTAAATCCTCAATTCAATGAACTCAATTCCACTTATTCTGATTAAAACTTGTTATCTTTTATCAATGACACAATAATATAAAGTTTTATGGTAGCCTCTCATACAAACTATATTTCAGGGTAACCCCAAATACCTCTGTTGAAATAAAGGTTTTCTTTACAGAATACTTGCTAATAAATGTGGAAGAGACAACAGAAGAAGAAAAATCATTTTGGATTTTTTTTTTTTTTTAAAGAGAGAGTGAGAGAGAGAGAATTTTTTAATATTTGTTTTTTAGTTATTGGCTGACACAACATCTTTGTTTGTATGTGGTGCTGAGGATCGAACCCGGGCCGCACACATGCCAGGCGAGCGCGCTACCGCTTGAGCCACATCCCCAGCCCCGGATTTTTTTTAAATTTTTTTTTTAGTTGTAAATTGATCTTTTACTTTCTTTCTTTATTTATTTATATGCAGTGCTGAGGATCAAACCCAGGGCCTCACTCATGCCAGGCAAGTGCTCTACCACTAGGCCACAACTCCAGCCCTCATTTTGGATTTTGGATAAGATACCTATATGATGTTACCGTCAACGGGGTCTTTTCACAACACTAGAAGTGGGGTAGCCAGACACAGCAGGCCTCTAGATGTGATGCAATTTAAGCACTTGGTAAGCATTCTTGCCAAAAATAGACAAATTTAAATTTGACTTTAATCAAGCTTCTAGAGTTAACTTCCATTTATAGGAAATATAAGGAATGGAGCAAAAACCACCACCATGATGAAGCAAGTGGACAAAACACAAATGTGAGAAAGTTCACAGGATAACTGACCCATTTCCTGCAATGAGTCCATGACACAAAACAAAACAAAAAGAGGAGGAGGAATTGCCCTAGACCAAAATAGGCACAAGAGACAAAATGACCAATGTTATCTGTAGACTCTGGATCCCACAAATCTCTAAAAAAAGATTCTTAAGTCAATCAGGCAAAGCTAAATCAGGTCTAGCTATGAGATGATACCAAAAATTAATTGCTAATTTTATTAGGTATGAAAATGGCATTTTGGTTTTATAAGGAAATGTCCTTATTTTTTAGATATGTGTATAGAAGTTTGGTAGGGTAAATATCTGGAATTTGCTTTAAAATACTCCAGCAAGGAAAGATGAAAGAGAAAAGGATAAATGAAACAAATACGGCAAACTGTGTTAACTGTTGAATCTGAATGATTAGCATATGAGGATATTTAGCACTACTCTCTAATTCTGAGTGTATACAAATTTTCATAATAAAAAAGAATTTCAGTAGCAGAGAAATCTAAAAAACAGTACAGGTAAATCTATTGAGTAATATTAATCTCAGATAGATAACAAAGGGATCAGTGAAAATTGTTACATGTTGCCTAATTATGTAGAAATGGAATGAGATACATGGAAAATATATCCATTTTCTTCTTGTATAATGGCCAGTTATACAAAATAAACATTGTTTTACTCCTGAAGTAGGTTGTTTCACTGAAAAACAAGAAAAACAACTGTAAAGAACAAGCAATTTTACAGAATATACTAAAACAAACAAACAAACAAAAAAAACTTTTAGGAATGCAGCTGTGTATCCCTTCTCTCAGAACTGGTCATGCTTTTATATACAAAGTTCTAAATAGGTGGTGGAGCAAACTGAAATAGAGAAAACGGAGAAACAGAAAACAGATGTCACAGCTGCATTCTGAACTGAATGCTGTGCATTTTTCTTTTTGTGTAATCATTTTATTACTTTTTAAAAATTTTTTGTTTTTGAATACCAGGGATTGAACTAAGGGGCACTCGGCCACTGAGCCACATCCCTACCTAGTCCTATTTTGTATTTTATTAGAGACAGGGTTTCACGGAGTTGCTTAGCACCTTGCTAAATCACTGAGGCTGCCTCCGCCTCCCGAGCCGCTAGGATTACAGGCTTGCGCCACCACGCCCAGCCTTGATTACTTTTCTAAGAACCCATGGCCTCCTTCATATCCCTCCTGAAATAGTATCTGAACTTTTATTATGCAACATTCACAATGTATTCCACAGATAGTGTTGACTAAGGTTCTCTGGAGCTCAATTTTAAAATTATCTTTCAAGTAGTAATTCAAAGTAAACCAAAAAGAAAATCAATAGATTTCTTGAAACATTTCCAAAGCATAAAACATTTCATTCCTAATAAAGCAGTGTTCCTCTTAATCTTTTTAGGAGTTATGAACCCTTCTGAAAATCTTCCTATAGAAAAAAAAACTATATATTTTTTTCAGAGGGCTTTATAATAGTTCTGAAGGCACCTGTAAGAAACTCTCGTAATATGTTCTCATGGGTAGATAACTCTAAACTAAATACAAATTCATCAACCCAATACTACAGCCCTACCATGAACTGGCTGAGGCTTTTCAATCTCTTTTTCCATTATTTCTCTAAATCCTACACTTTAGTCAAATGCATTAGTTATGGCTGCACAAAGATGCCTTCCTATCTTTATTTTTGATACTTTTACAACCTGCACTCCCCAACTATCTGATAAAAATCTGTCCATTCCCAGCTTCTTGCGAGGCTAAGGCAGGAATATCCTAAGTGCAAAGCCAGCTTCAGCAACAGCGAAGCACTAAGCAACTCAGTGAGACCCTGTCTCTAAATAAAATACCAATAGGACTGGGGATGTGGCTCAGTGGTTGAGTTCAATCCCCAGTACCAAAATAAATAAATAAATAAATCTGTCCATCTTTCATGATTTGTTTTAAGGAATACTACCATGAAATCTGCCTTAGTTCCCCAAACCTTCCTTTGAACTTTAGTTTTTTGTCCTTCTATACTTCCAATACCTTTGCCTATTTTGTATCTTGATCTACCGAATACTTGTCTAATATATGATTCTGTGTGACACAGCAGTGAAATAGAAAATTAGCACCAATAAAGTTCTTACCTCCTGTAGTGGGTTGACTGGTGCCTCCCAAAAAGATATGTCCATATCTTAATTCCAGAAACCCATGAATATGACTTTATTTGGACAAAGAGTTTTTGCAGACATAATTAAAAATCTGGAGATGAGATCTTTTTGGATTATTTGGGTAGACTATAAATCCAATGGCAGAAAGTGACTTTATAAGAGAGAAATAAGAGAAAGCCACATGAAGACACTGAAAGAACCTGGAATAAGTAAGGAAACATTCTCTCCTAGAATCTTTGAAGGGTGTGTCGCAGGTAGCCTTGCTGACATTTTGATTTATGATTTCTAGATTCCAGAATTCTGAGAAAATAAATTTCTGTTGTTATAAACCACTAACTTAGTGATAATCTGTTATGGCAACCCTAGGAAACTCATACACCCCCTTTGACCCATTCTAATTCTAAAAAATAATTTTTATTTCCTTTTTTATTTTCTGCAGTAGTTCTGCAAGAATATTAGAAGAGATAAAAACATGTAGATGTCCCCTAAATCTGTCCTTATGTCCAACTATTCTCTTCTAAAAGTCATCAAATGTGACAGGTGATGGGCATTGGAGGATAAAGGCCTGGCTTCTAAATCTGGCCTTTGACCTGTGAACCTGAACAGATTACTTTTTTCATCTTTAGTTTTATCATACATAATGTTTTGAGGATTGTTGTAAGGAGTAAATAAGAAACACATGTAAAACTACAGGCATGAAATGTTTTCAGTACAGATTAACTAATGTGAAAGATGATTTCTCAGTATAATATATTGGCCAATTAATATATTGCTTTGTGATTTTTAAAATAATCTTAGTCACTTCCACAAGATGTCCTTCTAGCCTGTTTTCAGAGATAATCAACAAGTTTGAGTAAAAAAAAATTAGTTATAGCAATGCATAAGATTTCTAACACATTTGGGAGAGTTTGGTAATTTCTTTTATACTAAAGAAAAAGAATGACAGCCTACAGTTCTGATTTCCCTACCCACCCATTTCCCACAAACTACATTAACTCATAACTTGATGTTTCATTATCTGCCAAATTTTTATTCAGTTCAAAATCAAAAGAATATTTGGATATGATGCCTAGATTCTATTACAAGTTTATACTACAGGGCATAATTTCAAATGTTCAGATGTGGGAGGGAATCAGAGATACAGATAGTCCATAAATTTTTTGTTTGCCTAGATAAACTCAACAAGTAAAGGTAATGCAACACCATTCAATCTCCAAATTTGTAAGAAAAAAAAGTTTTGTTTTGGGTTTTTTTTTTTTTTTTTTTTTTTTTGGTACCAGTGATTGAACCTAGGGGTGCTCCCCACTGAGTTATTTCGCCAGCCCATTTCATGGTTTTATTTTGAGACAAGGTCTTGCTGAAACTGGCGTTAAACTTGCCATCTTCCTGCCCCTGCCTCCCCAGACACTGGGATAAGAGGCATGCACAACATAAAGCATAGTGATAGACTGTAGTGAAATCATTAATTTTGAGGCTAGACAATATCATCATAAAGATGCTCACATTACCTGCAGTGCCACATTGGCATTTCTTTTATTCTCAAACCACTGAAATTAAGTTTGCTAAAAGAAGTGAGGAACTGTACCTGACTGATACAACAGCCTGCCTAAGAAAATATGAAGAGCAGATAAAATGAGATAGATTTTTTTTTAATATTTATTTTTTAGTTGGACACAATATCTTTATTTATTTATTTTTATGTGGTGCTGAGGATCAAACTCAGGGCCTCGCAAGTGCTAGGTGAGCACTCTACCACTGAGCCACAACTCTGGCCCCAAAATGAGATAGATTTTAAGAAGATATACAAAATTAGCTTTTTATTGAAACCTATACTTTATATAGGAGCAAGCATTATGATATGAGGAAAAATTTTACTTCCTAATGACCAAAACTTTAGGAGATGACGATGACCATAAAAAGAACAGGCAAACCTCCCTTTAAGAAAAGTTAATCAGGAACTTTGAAAGCATGTAAACTGGTAGTTACTTAGAATATAAAAACATTCACCTTTATTTGTAAGCAAATTTATTATACTTAACATTGAATCCATAAAAATTCAAGCTACATTAAACTTTTCCAAAGCAATTAATAACATGAGGTTCAATTGTAATGCTATCTAAGAAGTAGCTAGCTTCCTTTCCCTTGCTACTGCAGGCTGGCTCCAGCCCTTGGAGCAAGCACCAGGGAGGCCTAATACAACTCTTCTGGTGCCAGACTATCCTTAGGGCATATGGAGGGCACAGGCTGTCTTTCCCAAGAGTGGCCAACCAAAAGTAAAGCCATTGGCCAGCTATTCATGTGCCAGCTGGCATGGAACAAAGTGTCTGGTTCCTACCTCCAGCACAGAAGAGACTTAGCCAGCTGGCTTTCAAAGGACTGCGCTAGTTGGAGTGCTCACAACTTCTTTCAAACCATCTGGCATTCTTTTAAGAACCCTCAATTTACCCAACACTATACTCTGAGGTCTGAAATGCTCAAATTATTTGAAGAGTCCCTACTACCTATCTAGAGAAGAAAAGAAAAAGGCAGGGTAATTGCTAAATTACTTCCAGAAACAATTTCTAAAACTAAAAATTATTCTCAATTTTAGCTTGTATATTATCTCTTAAAACATTCCCATGATTATTAAGCAAACTTCCAGAATAAAAATCAAGACAAAAAATTAGGGAATAAGATAAAGCAAACATTTTAACATGCATAAAAGCATCCCATAAGACTGACAGGACCTAGTTCTACTCTGAATTTTTATAGCCTTTCTGTATTTTTCATGTGACTCAAAGTAGACTATATTGTATTGCTACCTATATTTATCTTCCCAGCTAGCTAGTATCTGAAAATATCAGTGTCTTATAGATACTTTAAAAAAAAATCTGTTTGATGACATATTGGGTGTTTTGAAAGTTTTAATAAATAGGGCCGGGGCTGTGGCTCAGTGGTAGAGCACTTGCCTCACATGCGTGAGGCACTGGGTTTGAGCCTCGGCACCGCATACAAAAAATAAATAAATAAAATAAAGATATCGTGCCCATCTACAATGAAAAAAATATTTTAAAAAGAAAGTTTAAGTAAATATAAAATAAGAAGAGTTAATGTGGAATAACATGAAGAAGGCACTTCATCTCTGAGCAAGACAAATAAATAAAACAGGATATGGCTTGAAATAAAAAGTATTTTATCAAATTATCAAAATGATTTATCAAATGACCCAAACTGCTGGTAAGTGCTACAAGGTGCTCATTTGTCAACTGTAGATCATTGTATCCAACACAGGATAATCTGCAGCAGAGGCAAGGAATCAGGGAAAAAAAAAAACAACATAAAACCAAAAAATAGCTAAGTCATATTCATAGCCAATATATGCTAAGAGACACAAGCATTCTGAACAAAAATATTAAAGAGTCTGGGTCATAACCAAATGTTATAAATTGGAGGAGGCTGCAATAATAATTGTTTTTCACTAAGTTCACTGCCATTCCAAGTATTGAATTTGTCATTTCACATGTTATCTCCTTTAACTCACAGAATAAGTACATGCAGTGGGTACCATCATTATTTCCATCTTAGAGATGGAAAAACAGACGTTAACCTGCTCATAGTAACTTGTTAAAAAGTAAGAGCTGAATTCAACTCCAAGTAATCTGATGCTGGAATACTGGCAGAAAACTGCCAATACTAAACTATACATAGGAAAGAATTAAATGGAACCTAGGGAAAAATTCAATCATGATATAGTACTTGTATAGTACTTACAATTTTTTCCAACTCTAAGTGCAGCAAAAAGCAGAAAATAAAAAACAAATGAAAATGTATTTTCTTATTAGAAAATTTCAAAAAGCAAGAGCTATTTTACTAGTTTAAAAATGTCAATTATACCTTTTTGCCCATATATTGAATAGGTACTTCTGCTAGCAGCTGTTCTAGGGAACATAATAGTAAACAGGACAGATGAAGTCCTTGCCTTCCTGGAGCTGACATTCCAGGGGCATAGGTGACAAAAAGATCAGTAAACAATAGATTTCAAAATGTGACAGGTACTATAAATGAGGTAGGAAGGAAATGTGCACATCTCATGTGAGACTTCAATTATGCAGGTAAACAGGAGGTGATTGATGGGAGGTGGGGAAAGTTATAATTTGTTATGTTTTTTAAAGATGAGCAACATGGGAGCATGTGGGTATGCTGACATGGATAGATCCCTGGAGAGTTGATGATGCATGGCTCAAATGTAGGAGTTAGGAATTATGAGGGGGTATGAGGTAAAGAAGGAATGAGGAGGAAGAGTATGAGATGGTACACATGTAAGCAGATAACTTTGGAAAATATAATCTACTCCACAAGCCAGAGGAAAGAAAAAGAGCTATACCAAGATATATCAGGAAATGTTAGGAATGCCACAAATAAACTGATGACCCTAAAATCTTCTAGAATGGGAAAAAGGGATTAGGGATTAGAATGCTATTGAATTTCTCAATAGCAACACTGGAAGTTTACAATGGAACAATGCCTTCAAAGAGGGATATTAATTTTCAATCTACATTTCACCACTGAACTAGACCCCCATCAAATGTGAGGGTAAGATGAAGACATTTCCAGATATGCAAATTCTAAATTCAGGAAGGAATTTCAGATTTTCTAAGTACCCTTTCTCAGGAAGCTACTAAGGAATGAGGAAGACACAGGATCCAAGAAATAGGAGATCCTACACAGGGGAATGGCAAAGGGAATTCCCAAAATGATGACAAAGGGAAGTCCTAGGATGATGGCTATGCACTCTGAGAGCAAAACAATACAAACTGGAGTAGGAAAGGGAGGGCTCCAGCAGGACCAACCCCCAGGAAAATGAAGTGAAACCGCGAGGTTACCTTTAAAAATACTGAAAAATAATCAGTTTTGTCATAGTTGGAGGAAGAATTAGTGACTGATACAAACACAACTAAGCAAATGAAAAACAAGATGTAATAATAGTACTCTACATGGTTCATCTGTGAATAATAGGCATAGTCATAGTCATAAAAATACTCAATACTGATGTAACTGGGAACCGTGAAGTACTAGTAAGGATGAAGGACAGTTACATGGAATAGCTAAATCTTCAATTTCCAAAGTAGAAGTCCATTTTTTCCCCAAAAGGTTAAATAAAACAAGAAACAATAGTATGAAAATTAAAAACAAAATAAATAAGGAATACCAAAAGTGACTGCTAAGAGTTGGCAGAGTTTGAACCACGTGAAATTGATGATTTTTAAGTAATTTCCCAGTCTAAAAAAAAAGATTTTATCTGCTTCAAGCTAATATGTTACAATAAAATTACTGCTAATTTTAAAATAAAAATAATTATTAATAAAGGATACTTAATAGAACAACATTTTACTTTCGTTAGCAGACATTGTTGGGAAGATTATGGATCCCAGTTTTGGAAAACAAAAAGTCACGGGGTGGGCTGGGGCTGTAGCTCAGTGGTGGAATGCTTGCCTCCATATGAGGCACTAGGTTTGATCCTCAGCACCATATAAAAATAAGTAAATAAAAAAATAAAGATATTGTGTCCATCTGCAACTAAAAATATTTTTTAAAAAGTCACCATGTATACAACTACACCATGCCTAATATAATAATATTAGTATTCTAATGAATGTAAATAATATACTTACTACTAAAACATTTAACATAATTTAGTCTACTTCAATGTTTTAGAAGTCACTGCAGAATTTTTCTTCACTTACCATACTTACAGAAACATTAGACTCTAGGTTAGTAAAGATTTTGATTAACTGAATGCTGAATAACAAGGTCAGGCTGTATTAGGAGTCCTTTGTTGTGCTTGCTACAGCAGCACATATACTAAAACTGTGAATGATAAAGAGATTAGCAAGAGCTCTGCACAAGGATGACATGCAAATTCAGGAATGGTTCCTTTGTTGATGTAAAAAATGGCTAAGTCACTCTTGCAAAATTAAAGTTCTATGAAATTGCAGTACAATACAAGACAATATTACAGTGATAATCCGGTTATACTGTTTATCTAAAACTTCCCTTTATGGTTTATTTTAAAAGTACTTCTAAAAAATGTCTTATGCAGGCAATTTATAAATGTATTGGGGTGCTTCAATATTAGTGACATAGTTTTTAAGTTAATTTACCCAAGCTAAATTCATTGATATTTAAATTTTATTTAAATAGAACATCAGAAAACCCAAACTTCTTTAACTAAAAAAGTCAACTTTTAATAATGTTAGCTCTTACAAAAAAAAGAATTTGAACTTGGTAGCATAAGAAAAGCATTTTACCAAGAATAACAGAGCTTGAACCAACCAGAGGAAAATTTCTCCTTCAATTTAAAAAGCAAAGGTTTTAAACAGAGGGAATATAAATAAACAGATGTTGTGAAGGTTGACATTTCATTTTGCATCCCAAACTACTAGGAACTAAAATACATATGATTCAAAAATAAATAATCTTAGGGCTGGTATTGTGGCTCAGTGGTAGAGCACTTGCCTAGCATGTGTGAGACATTGGGTTCCATTCTCAGCACCGCATATAAATAAAATAAATGTCCATTGACAACTAAAAAAATACTTTGCCAGGCATGGTGATGCATGCCTGTAATACTAGCAGCTGCCGAGGCTGAGGCAGGAGGTTCAAAGCCAGTTCAAAGCCAGCGTCAGCAAAAGCAAGGCTCTAAGCAATTCAGTGAGACCTTGTCTCTAAATAAAATACAAAATAGGGCTGGGGATGTGGCTCAGTGGTTGAGTCCTCCTGAGTTCAATCCCTGGTAGCCCCCAAATAAATAAATAATCTTAGAACATTGAACATACCCAACTATTCATGCCATCCAATATAAATTCCTCTTAATTTTTTTTTTGGGGGGAGTACTAGGGATTGAACCCAGGAGTGCTTAACCATTGAGTCACATCCCTCGTTCACCCTTCTATAAATTTTTTAAAATTTTGAGACAAGGCCTCACTAAGTTGCTAAGGTGGTATCAAATTTGCATCCTCCTGCCTCAGCCTCCTGAGCCCCTGGGTTTATAGGCTGTGCCAGTACACCTAGCTCCTAATTTTCTCTTTTTTTTTTTTTACCTCCCCTATTTTGAATTAAAATGTCATAATAAAAAATATTTTGAAAGTGTGTTTTTGTAACTGAATTTACCTAATTTACTATCACTCTACAAAATTAGAAGGGTGGAAAAGAAACTGAAAATCATCCAACAAAACAAGTGTCTTCTAAGATTTAAATAATTTTTTTAAAAAATAGCAAAGAATAGATGGTGGTATCACAATGGCCTCCTTTTAATTGGTCTACATTAACTATAACTCCTCATAACTTCACCAAGACAACAAAATCAGACAGGCAGTCCTATCCAGACAATATCTATGGGAACCTGCAGTGCTTCTTCCCTCTCTCTCTTTCTCTCTCTGGGGAAGAGGACAATGAAAAAAGGTGTTCTGTTTTCCAATAGTCCTGTAAGAGGAGCCATTGAGCTGGGCTGCACAACCAGACAACAGAATACAGGAAAATTCAGATCAAAGGAAGGGCGCATGCCAGGGTAATATGCAATAAAAATCTTTGCCAAAGTATTAGGAATTAAAAAAAAAAAAAGCAAGGAGGTGGAAAGAACCTGCTGGACCACCTTCTTAACACAGGGAGTCAGGAACGAAATCTGCCTATACTGGGGATTCCAGAAAACAGTGTCCTAGATATACTGGAGTATTCCTACAGACTTGTTCTCAAGTATAAAGACATTATCAATGAACTATAGCCAGATGAGTTGTCCGATGAGTCGGAGTATTCCCACGTACACAGATATATTGCCATTAACTAACCCCCACAAAGCAAAGTATTCTACATTTACAGCTAGAAGAAAATAAACATGCATATTTTCAATTAACGAAAACCACCGGTTTTACAATAAGAAACCAAAAAACTGCTGTTTGAAAATAATACCATAGAACTGGGTAAAGGTGTGAAGTTACTTTTTTTTCCTTCAATCCCCCTTATCCCCTTATGTCCTTTTTGATGATCTGATTCTCTCATTTCATGGGTGTCTCTCTCTCACATACACCCCAGCAGGTCTCCGGAAACAAAGGAGGCTCCTCAAATCTCTGGCCTGTGGGAGCACACCTCCCCCCATGATGAGGCCACCATATGACTTCCATAATGAGTAAGCCAAGGAAAGAGGTCTCAACGCAGACCACTGCCATGCACACTGTGACAACCAGGCACGAGCCAAGCACCACAAAGAAGGCGGAGGAGAGGATCGGGACCAGGAAAACACTGCCACGCCGCGCCCCCCACGGAGCGTCCACACCGCCAGCACCTAGGCAGCCATCCTCGACATCCTCCCCGTCGCCTCCCTGCTCATTCCCGCCGCCTCCCACGCTCGGGGACCCGACGCCAGGGCTTTGGCCGGCAGGGCAAAAGGGGGGCCGCGAACCTGCCCTGGGTGACCTCCGGATGACAGCCCCACGCCGCCCTTTGTGCAGGATTCACCGCTCCCTGGCCCCGGCCCCGGGCCGCGCCGAACCCTTCTACGCGTTTCTCCCCGGCCTGAGGCAAATGTCTCAGCCCTCGGCCCCTCGCCCAGCCCGCCGAGGCGCCCCAGAGTGTGTAGGGAAGGCTGACGCGGGCCCGCGGTCTCCTCAGCATCCCGGACCCGCCCCGTCCCTCAAGACCCAGCTCGGGGGCGGCGGTCTCGGCGTCCCGGTCCTCGCTCGCTCACTTACTCGGGCGCGCTGGCTAGTGCGGCGGCGGGCGTGCGGGACCGTCAGCGCCCGGCAGAGGGCTGCGGGTTGCGGGCGGCAAGAGTCCGTCGGGAGCAGCGCGGCTGAGGTGGCGACTGCAGACTGCGCTCGGCGGCCCCCGGTGAGGGGCGGACCCGGCGGGGGAGGGGCGCTCGCCGCGCCTCTCATTCATGCAGCGGGGGCGGGGTGAGGGACCCGGATGCCTGGGCAGTCCCCGCCTATCTCGCTGAGGGCCCTCGGCTTCAGCGTCGACAGTGCGCAAGCGCGCGGTTCCTTGACCAGGCCTGGTCCCGCCCTGCCGGCTGGCGTGGTCTAACCGCGAAACTGCGGGGGTTTAGCCTGTCTTGCTAGAGAGTTTAGAATTTTGGGAGCAATTTTAGACAGTGAAAGGTTGGAACACCATCTCTTTCGCCTAGGAGTCCTTGGGGACACAGGGATGTGCATGAAATGGGGTACCCTTAGTTTGATGGGGAGACGTGTACACCAATTCCCCCCTCCATCTGTCTTTGCAGGACAATGTGATGGATGCCACCTGGACTTTGCCCAGATAGTGGAGAGAAGTGTGTGCAAGAAACAGTGCATGTCTGTATTTAATTATGTCTTACCTATTGCTCTCAACCCCCAACTTCCATTCTAAAGGACAGGCAAGAAGTTGACCTGTTTTGGTGGGGGCCCAGCCTTTCTTGTAATACCAAGATCAAGGGTCTAATGCAGCTCCAAGGATCTCATGTCTTTAGCAGGCAGTGCGTTCTTGTTCCCAGTCCCTTTACTTTGCCGCTGCTCCGCTGGGAGCAAACAACAGGCCTCAAAACCTCTTCTGAAGCTTCTCAGCAGTGTGGGCACTGCAGCTCAGGACTTGCAAAAATTATTGCCCCTTTTCCTTAATCCCTATGTCCCTCTCTAAAGTTCTCCTTCCTTTCCCAACCCTCCCGGACCCCTCATATAGACCACAAATAGCTTAGTAGCTTAACTTTAGGAAGCAAAATGTCATCATGGAAAATGCCTGCAGTCCTGTTCCTCCTGCTTTGGCAAACCATAAGCCTTCAAAACAAGGGGAAGTCAAGAGGAAACATCAGTGAATATCTCAAGAAGTAGCCTGCTACTCACTGATCACAGTACCTCAAGTTGAGAGATGAGTACAGGCATGTGCTGGGGAAAGAGAGTAGCTCTTCCACCGGAGTTGCCTGTCCTGGGGTTTTGGACCCATATCTTCTCTGCCAATCAAGCCAGGACGCTGGGGGAAGGCTACTTACCTTGCTCTCAGTCACAGCAGTTACCAGGAGGGGGTTTTCAACTCAGTTTTCCTGATATTGATATTTGTCATTGTCTAAATCGGGTCTTCTCACCTGTCTCCTGAGTTCCTGCAGGCACCTCAATCCATTCCCATGCAAATCTAGTCTCATGATATGCAAATCTGCCTTTTTCTCATTTCCTGCTCCATCCAGCTCCTTAAACCTTATTTTCCAGCCATTTCCAGAATACCATCATGGTGTTTCACCATCAGTGACTTCATTTCCTGTTGATTTCTTTACAAGGAAAGCAACACTCATCTTGCTTTTTCCTCTAAAAATCCGCAGAAGATTTTTAGGACAGTGGAAATAACTCTGTATGATAGTATAATGGTGAATATAAGTCATTATACCTTTGAACAAACCTGTAGAATATATAGCACCAAGAGTAATTCAGCGCCTAATGTAAACTATGGACTTTGGGTAATAATCAGTTGTAACAAATGTACCAGTCTGATGGAGGATGTTGATAACTGGGGAGGTTATGCATGTGTGGGGAGTATAGGGAAGTTCCTACATCTTCCTCTCATTTTTCTGTGGACCTAAAACTGTTCTTTAAAAATTAAATATTAAGAATTCACTTTTTGGGAGGGTCTCCTTACTCCCTTCACCCATGGACATCCTTTCCTTTGAAATCCCCACCTGTGTCATTTACCCTTCTCTCTGGGCACCAGGCATACTTTGAGGTCCCACTTATTTGCATATTTTGGCTCCCTCCAGAATATGAGTCCTTCAACATCAAGAGCAGTGTTTCCTTAGAACCAAGCATGTGACTGGTGCACAGTGGACATGCAATAGTTGTTGGTGGAGGCAATGTTCCCTGGCAGCCCAGGGAGGTTTCAAGTAGGAGAGAAATGCTGAGTTCCTTTTCTTCTCCTTTCTTATGGCTTCCCTCCCTAGGCCTGTGTTTGGAAACCAGTTTTCTTTGTTTATAAAGCTTGGCTAGTAATTGCTAGTCCAAACAGGCTACAGGGTAGAGGGTGGAGTGGCTCCAGCTTCATGACTTTTGTCCTTAGGAAAATTAGGTGTTAGAGAGAAAGAGAAAATTGCTTAGCAATGCACAAGGGTCAACTCACTGCTCTCCCCACTCCCAACCACTACCATTTCTCTAGACAAAATACATGTGATGGAGGAGTACAGGGGCATCAAAGGAGGTCTGGGCTGTTCTTTCTTTGATCTCCTTTCCCTGGTACTTCTGGGAGAGGATTGGGAGCATCTTCTGGGAGCCCGCCAACAGTAAATTGCATGTACCCAAATCCCCATCACAGCCTGTTTCTAGGGAAGCTAAGATATATGTAGCTCTCTACACTTGATTAACAGTAAAGGTCTGAAAACTTATTGAAAAGCCTTGGGAGCAGGGGTCCAACTTATCAAAGCAGAGATTCACTGAAGGGAAGACAAGAGTAGTTGTTTATTGGAATCTCTAACACCAACATCCTTCGTTCTTTTCTTCTTGACTGGTTTCTAGAGAAGAGAGGTAAAGGGGAACTGTTAGTGATTTGGGAAGTAAGCAGAGAGGAAGTTGAGAAGCCCAGTATGTAGTGAGGAAATAGTCACTTAATACCCCTGTTTTCCACACAGTAACTTTGTCCTCAGTTATCTCTGTGCTTCCAGTCCAGGGGCCCTCTGTTTTACCCTCTCTAGAGACTAAATCTACAGTCCTCTGCCTGGTGAGGGAAGGCCTGCAACTTGGAGAGTAGGAAACATGAACTAAGACTATTTTCCAATTACCTTTCACCCAGTTCTCCTGATTTTGGCTTGCTGTTCTAGAAGAACCTGAGACTGCCAATTCCTTTTTTTTTTTTTTTTTAATTTTAATTTTGCCATGAAAATAGGGCCATTCTTAGCTTTCCCTGGGTTTCAGCTTTCTTGGAACTTCTAAGTCAATTACCATACACCCCTCTGTTTTCTAGCTTCTAAAATTGTTTTGCTATTGTCTCTTCTGTTTTCTTTGTCCTCAAGAATCTGTATCTTTCTTTTTTAAATTCCCTGATAGTAGTTTTAGTGGGATTCTGGAGAAGCAAAAGTAGATTGTAGACTCAATTCACCCTCTTATCCTAGGGGAAAACCTTCAGTGTTATTTGGAAGACATGTCCTCCCAGTGTTAGCCTCAGATGACTGACAGGCAAGTGAGAAATGCCAAGTAATGGAGCTAAAGGCCTGGAATGGGAGTTCTGCCCCCACTGGAAGATTCTGCTCCAGCAAGACCAAATTTCTTTCCTTAGTCACTGCCTGAGCCCATCTCTGAGAACATAAAGAGCTGACTCCTTATTATGATCATTGTGGCTTGAATATGAGTTATCCCCCTAAAGCAGGAATGTCCAGAGGGGAATTGATTAGATTATGAGTGCTATAACCTAATCAGTAGATGAATCCATTTGATGGATTAATAATTTAATAATTATTGGGTGATAGCTGTAGGAAGGTGGGGTATGACTAGAGGAGGTGGGTCTCCAGAGGCATGTCATTGGGAATTTTATCTTATTCCCCTAGTTCCTCTGCTCTCTCTGCTTCTAAGCTGCCATGAACTGAGCAGCTTTCCTCTGTCACGTCCTTTACCTCCAGCCCAGAGCAATGGAAACAGCCATCATGGACTAAATCTCTGAAACCATGAGCCCAAGTAAATTTTTCTTTCTCTAAGTTGTTCTTGTCGGGTACTTTGGTCACAGAAATAAAAATCTGACTAACACAATCATGCAGGTTGAAAGGCAGAAAGCCAAGATAAGCAGGGAAGCCTGCCTAGAGGGGATGCTGCAGCAGCTGGAGAACATTCTAGAAAGCCCGCCTGTGTTTTCTTGTCTTATCTCTCTTCCCCGTCCTTGCTTTGAGATGAGAGGATGGTGGCTGAAAGCTACTTGGGTAGATTAGATAGGTTGAAATGAAGGAAGAAGAAAACCACCATAGTTTCTTTTCACTAAAATGAGTTGTGGGTTAAGTATCTCATTTTGCTTCTTTCTCTTTCAAGCTCAGACCTAAAAAACTTAGGAGAGAGAAAGGCAGTGGTACAGTTGGGGCAGAAATTGTGGTGATGGTGGCATTCTAATGGTGAGGGCAACAGTTCCAGCTAGGAGATGTATAACCCATAGCTGGAGAAGCTGAGTTGGACAGCATGCTTGATTCCACAGATGGAACTGGAAAGTTCCCTGATGGTCTTCTATAAGTAATGGGAAGATTGAAGTCAGTGGATAAATACTCCCAGTCCACTCCTTATCCAGGAGAACAATGCTGAGAGCTATTTCAGAAAGTTGTTTCCTTGGTTCCTGATAGGATTAAGTCTCAATTATGGGCAACTGGGCAGTAACTTGCCCATCAATTCAACTTAGTATTATTGGTTTCTTTCCCTTCCATATCTTCTTCTCTCTACTTTTTCACTCCTATTTTCTAGGATCACCTCCTAAATAAATTGCCTACATCCAAATCCCTGCACCCAAGGGTCTACTCTTGAGAGAATCCACACTAAGACAAACATTCTCCAGTCTGAATGGTTGTACCATCTCTGGGAAATCGTACCATTGATCTTCTGTATCTGTGTCTGGTTCCAGCTAGGAAGCTCCCACACAGAATCCTGCACATACTTGTATTTTGGGAACTCTGAGTTCTGTTTGGGTGATTGGGCCTGTATATGTACCAGAAAGGTAAGATAGCTTGTTGGTGGCTGGGGAAATAGAATCCCTGGCTCCCAGCCTCTTCACTGGCCTGAGGGTAGACACACAGCCATGCCCAAAGATGCCACACACATACAAATACTTTTCCTTCTCCCCTTTCTCACTGCTTCATGGTCATGCACACACATTGAGAAGCAACCCCCACCCCAATGCGCGCGCGCGCGCACACACACACACACACACACACACGCACGCACACACACACACACACACACACACACACACACAGGCAAGGTCACATCCCAGTAAGAGGTCCACACAAGGAGGGATGAAGGAATTATTCCTGGAATGAAGGAACTCAGGAAATACAGGAGGACACCTCTTGCTCTCATAGAATGGTGGGACTCCTCTCCTGGCCCAGTGCAAGGGGTCAAAGTATTGTATGGTCAACCCTTGAAAGCGTCAATCAGAACTCTGGCTAATTAAACACTCAAGTGGTTGATCAGAGGAGGGATATTTTTTCTGAGATGGTATTCACCACCCAACAGATAAGATAGGCCCCCCACCCCAGGACCTACCTTCCCTACCAGGTAGGGAAGAGGGGTTGGGTTCTAGACAATCTTTGATTTCTAGCTTCTATTTGAAAGACTGATTTTTCCTTCACTAGTCAGATAGTCTTTGACAAACATGCATTAAGTGCCAAATCTAAAGATGACTAAATCCAGCTCCTGCTCCCACTGTAGTTACTATACAGAAAGTTACTATTCTAAAATTAGTCACAGACATTTGATTTAAAATTAGACATCATTTCTTTTTCAGGGGTCTTGAAGGACTTCTGACCATATGGATAAGGGCACAGTTTTCTGAGGTGAGTTGGGAGTGAGGAAATACTTTAAAAGAGACATAATGACTGAGCACAGTGGCACATGTCTGTAATACCAGCTACTTGGGAGGCGAAGACAGAAAGATTGTAAGTTCAAGGCTAGCCTCCCAAACTTAGTAAGACCCTGTCTTAAAATGAAGAAATTGCTGAGCTTGGTGGTGCACACCCATAATTCCAATGGCTGGAAACCTCAAGTTCAAAGCCAGCCTCAACAACAGCAAGGCGCTAAGCAACTCAGTGAGACCCTGTCTCTAAATAAAATACAAAATAGGACTGGGGATGTGGCTTAGTGGACGAGTGCCCCTGAGTTCAATCCCCAGTACCCACCCCCCAAAAAAAAGAAGAATTTGCTGGATGGCAAATTCACCTATAATCCCAGCAGTTTAGGAGGTTGAGGAAGGAGAATCAGGAGCTCAAAGCCAGCCTCAGCAACCTAGTGAGGCCCTATGCAACTTAGCAAAACCCTGTCTCTAAATAAAATATTTAAAAAGAGTTGGAGGTGTGGCTCAATGGTTAAGCATCCCTGTGTTCAAGTCCCAGGATCACTAATAACAATTCTTATTAATAATTATTTATTGTATTGTTATATAATTATTATAAAGAAAGTATAATATAGGAAGGAGATGGGAGAGGTCAGGAGGAGGGAGTGTGGAGTGTTTGAGTTCTTTTTTTTTTTTAGTTGAAAACAGACACAGTACCTTTATTTTGTTTATTTATTTTTATATGGTACTGAGGATTGAACCCAGTGCCTCACACATGCTAGGCAAGCACTCTACTACTGAGTTACAACCCCAACCCTTTGAGTCCTTTTTGTGCTGCTATAACAGAATACCTAAGATGGGATAATTTACAGAGAACAGAGATTTATTTCTTACAGTTCTATAGGCTGGGAAGTCCAAGTTCAATGAGCTGGCATCTGGTGAGGGCCCTCTTGCTGCAGAGACCATGGTGGAAAGCAGAACGGCCTTGGTCTGATTCCGCAGTGAGTGGAAATTGCACCACAGAGTTGATCTCACTTTGGAGCAAGAGGGTTTGTTTCTTATACACACAATTAATTAATCATTGGCTTCCAGGGAGGGGACCACAAACACTAAAACAAGACAGTTCCTGAAAGAGGACAATTCTTTACAGGGCAACTCTGACCCATTAACAACCAGTCACACAGCAGCAGCTGGGGTATGGACAGGATACCAACATCTAGTGTAAATCACCAGATTACCAGCTATCTGAGGAAGACTACTAACATTAAAGAGAACAAATAATGATGATCAAAATAAAGATGCAATGGTCCCAACGTTATTTAAGGAAGACTATTCTTTCCCTAATGAATTAGCCTAATAATTTGTCAAAAATAAATTGAAGAGAGGTGTGGAGTTTATTTCTACACTTGTAATTATTGTCTCCTAAAACAAATGAACGAACAAACAAACATGCAAACTATTTATCAAAACAAACAAACAAACAAAAATAATCTGAAAGACATCATGACTTATTCTTAAGGATAAGAGATGATAATATATCCATGAAATATGAATACGATGTTATTTTAAGAGAGGAAATAGGGTTGGGGATATAGTTCAATGGGAGAGCATTTACCTATCGTTTGTGGAGCCTTTTGTTTTGATTCTCAGTGAAAGAAAAGAAAAGAAAAGAAAAAGGATGGGAAATTAAAAGAAGCTTTAAAATAAATAAGTACACCGTAGCAGAAATGAAAAATTCCACAGAATATTTGGGGAAGAAGTCTGCGATATCTTATAGAAAATAGACCCAAAAGATAAAAAATGAAAAATGGGAAAGAAAAGATGAGGACTGTAGGAGGAATAGTCTGAAAGTTTTAATATCTGGATAATATATATTCCAAAAGGGTGGGGAGATAAAATTATCAATGAGATTATTCAAGAAAATTTTCTTAAGCTGGGAAATGTAAATTGCCAGATCAAAAGGGCCTAGTTCATGGAAATCCATATGCAACAAAATGAAATTGAATCCCTATCTCTCACCATGCACAAAAGTTAACTCAAAATGGATTAAGGATCTAGAAATCAAACCAGAGACTCTGCATCTAATAGAAGAAAAAGTAGGCCCTAATCTCCATCATGTGGGGTTAGGCCCTAAGTTCCTTAATAAGATGCCTATAGGCCAAGAATTAAAACCAAGAATCAACAAATGGGACGAATTCAAACTAAAAAGTTTTTTCTCAGCAAGAGAAATAATATGTGAAGTGAATAGGGAGCCTACATCCTGGGAACAAATTTTTACCCCTCAAACATCAGATAGAGCTCTAATCTCTAGGATATACAAAGAATTTAAAAAGTTAAACAACAAAAAAACAAAATAACCCAATCAACAAATGGACCAAGGACCTGAACAGACACTTCTCAGAAGAGGATATACAATCAGTCAACAAATACATGAAAAAATGCTCACCATCTATAGCAATCAGAGAAATGCAAATTAAAACTACTCTAAGATACCATCTCACTCCAATAAGAATGGCAGCCGTTATGAAGTCAAACAACAACAAGTGCTGTCGAGGATGGGGGGGGGGGGAAGGTACACTCATACATTGCTGGTGGGGCTGCAAATTAGTGCAGCCAATTTGGAAAGCAGTGTGGAGATTCCTTGGAAAACTGGGAATGGAACCACCATTTGACCCAGCTATTCCTCTTCTCCGACTATACTCAAAAGACCTAAAAATGGCATACTACAGGGACACAGCCACATCAATGTTTATAGCCGCACAATTCACAATAGCTAAACTGTGAAGCCAACCTAGATGCCCTTCAATGGATGAATGGATAAAAAAATGTGGCATTTATTCACAATGGAATATTACTCAGCACTAAAAAATAATAAGATCATGGCATTTGCAGGGAAATGGTTGGCATTAGAGCAGATTATGCTAAGCGAAGTTAGCCAATCCCAAAAAAACAAATGCTGAATGTCTTCTCTGACATAAGGGAGGTGACTCAAAAAGGGGTAGGGAGGAAGAGCATGAGAAGAAAATTACCTCTAGATAGGGAAGAGAGGTGGGAGGGAAAGGGAGGGAGAATGGGAATTGCATGGAAGAGGGAAGAAGACCCCCTTCGTTATACAGAATACAGATATGAAGATGTGAGGGGGAAAAAAAAGAAGTGAGTCACATTAGATTGGGTAGAGAGAAGTGGGGGGAGGGGAGGGGAGGGGAAGGGGGGAATGGAAGGACCGCAGAATAAAATAGACATTATTATTGCTGTGGGTATATACGTGACTGCATGACCAATGTAATTCTGCAACCTGTACACTCAGAAAAATGAGAAATTATGTCCTATCTGATTCAAATGTATGATAGTCAAGAACATTGTACTGTCATGTGTAACTAATTAAAACAAATTTTAAAATGTTCAGATAATAGCAACTTAAAAAAAAAAAGGCCTACTTCAATGGGTAAGGGTTGACCCAGCCAAGGTATATATATAATTGTGAAATTTCAGAACCCTGGGGACAAAGAGAAGATACTACAAGCTTCAATATACCAAATCCCATGAATCAGAATGGTCTCAGACTGCTTTTCATTGGAACTATTCCAGCAATCGTGGTAGACTATTAAGATACTATCTTCAAAATTCTGAAGGACAATTATTTCCAGTCTAGAATTTTATACCTAGCCAAACACAAGAAATGAGTATAACAAAGAGAATTTCAGATATGCACAATTGCATGTTTCCTTCACTAGGAAGCAACTGAAAGAGATGCTCTAACAAACCAAGAGAGTAAGCCAAGGAGGAAGACAGAGAAAACAGGAAATTGGGGAAACCAACAAAGGGAATAAGTATAGGGAATTCCCATGAAGCTGACATAGGATGAACATAGGATGATTGGAACAGAGAGATTCAAGAGAAAAATATGATATAGACTGTCATCAACAAGATGACCACTATCCTTATGCCATCTTCATAACCAATTTTTGTTAGAGGCACAGATTTTTGGGATAAATTGGCTAAAAAACAGAAACCCTAGTTATTGTTGGAAAGAGAACCTGCCTAATATGATTGAGGTTTGGCTTCCAGTTCTGGCTGTGTCTTCTGGCTATAGGACTCTGGCAAGTAATTTTCCTGGGTCTTAGAATCATCCTCTGTAAAAGTTCAGGTGGATTAAGGGAATTCCTTGTGTCTTCAAGTCTATCCATACCACCGTAAAACTTATTCTTTGTAGTATATACAGTCCAGCGGGATTTGTAAAAATACATAGAATCACATACAGAACACTTTCCTCACCCCAAAATTTACTCTCATACTGTCCCTTTGTCATCAACCCTTGGGGCTCCCCTAATTCCTGGAAACCACTGTCTCTCCATCCTTGTTATTTTTCCTTTTCTAGACTTTCCTACAAATGAAATCATATCGATATGAGGCCCTTTAGGTCTTTCTTCTTTCGTTTAACACAGTGCATTTTGTTTAACATACAAACCAACAATTAGCACTGATCTTTTCAGTTCTTCTCCAAATGAGATGCTGAGGCAAGAATTCCAATACAAGTAGTTAATGTGGGAGATGATCCCAAGAAGCACCAGTTAGCAGGGTGAAGGGAAAGAAAGAAGTTCATACACTGTGTTAGTGTGTTTCTCATCACTGTGGGAAACAAGCTCAGTTCCGGGGGGGGGGGGGGGGTCTGGGACCCAGTACAGAACACTCACCTCAAGGCCATCTAGCCCAAGGGATGAAGAAGCTGGAGTATTTGTCTGCTGATTCCCTGTTCATCAGTGGTTGAAAATGTTTCTTGGGGCCTTAACTCTCCAGCATTTCCCACTTGCCCTGTTCCTGTGGCACATTCCTGTGGCCAGAGATAAAAGGCTCTAGGCAAAAATGTACAGGTGTTCATAGTAAGCAGTTTTCAGTATGCAGAGGTGAATGCCAAGGACTGTCTGTGAGGTACTGACAGCATCAGTACATCAGTACTTTCTGCCCTCCAGTGAGTGACTGAAACCCTCACACACCACAAAGCAGCTGTAGGGAAGAACCTTGGGAGCTTCTAAAGAGGGGCCTGAGAAGGAGCTGAGACAGGAATGAACCCAGAGCTTCACTGGAAGAATTCTAAGAGTAGGGACTTTTTGCTTTTGGGATAGGTGGGCCTCTGAAAGGAAAGAATCCCCTGCTCAAGGGAAGATGAGCACACAAGAAAACAGGGCTATTTTCCCCCTGCTGAATCCATTCTGTGTCACCTAACTTCTCCTCTGGTAGAGTCAATCCCTCAGTGTGAACAGTGGCCTCTTTTTTGGTTTTCTTTCTTTCTTTTTTCTTTTTTTTTAACCTAGATAAGCTTATATTACTTGAAGAACCCTTAGCTCTCTTCTTTTAGCAAATTATTAGTGCAATGGATATGCATTTCAGCAGAAAAATATCAATGTGCAAGAAATACCTTTTAATTTTTACAACTTAAATTGAATTCAGTTTCTATTGTAAGCCCCATGCGCAGTTAGTTTTACCTTAATCTCAGGCAGTCAGGGGTATTTTCACAAGTTTCTGAGCAGCTTCCAAGAATCTAAAAAATTGGTAGATGGCCTCTGGTTTGCATCTGCAGTGGCCTCGTCCGTGTTGTGTGTGATGTGTTTTTTCTATCTTGTCTTTGTGTGATCAGTTCATACAAGTCCTTGGTGGCCCAACCCTTATCCTTGATTGCAAGATTCCTGGGGACCTGCTATCTCTCAGTCATCTCCTGTGTCCCTCTTGATGCACAGTGTCTTCTGAGTTTCTGTGATGGCCCTAAGGGATGTGGATTATCACATTTGGGGGGCTTATTCTCAAACATGAACAACTCATTTGATTACTTCCAGACTTTGTGGATGTTGGAAGCCCTGGAAAAGCCACTCAACCTGCCACATATACTACCCAGTCTTCTCTACTGGAGGATCTTATTGCCACCCTGAGCTCTACCCAGCTTGAACCTATATGATTTTCATCCAGGAAAGAAAGCAATGTGCAGAACTCCTTTCTTTTTCTTCCTTCCTTCTTTCTTTCCTTCCTTCCTTCCTTCCTTTCTTTTTTTTAAAAATACCTTTATGTATTTATTTTTATGTGGTGCTGAGGATTGAACTGAGCGCCTCGCACGTGCTAGGCAAGTGCTCTACCCTGGGTTCAATCGCCAGCACACACACATGCAAATGGGTTTAGTTTCTAATACTTAGGTATTTTAAATGTTACCTTTCCTTTCTTATTTTCTAGTTTGATCCTGTAACGGTCAAAGAAAATACTTTGCATGTGTAATTTCAACTACTATAAATCAGTTAAGGTTTGTTTTATGGACCAGGTTTTATGTCCTGGTCCATTTATCTTGAAAAATATTTTATAGGTTCTTGAAAGGGATGCATGTTCTGCTACTATTGAGTGCAGTGTTTTTTATGTACCAATTGTATCTTGATACAATTGGCCACTGTCTTCTTGTTCCTCATGTTGAAGCTCTCAGCTTCCCATCTTCCAGTACTGGGTGGGATAGACTGGGTGGGAGTGCTGATGAATTGTGTAATCCTGTTGTGGGGTGATGTAGAGTTCTAGATTGGAATTTCTAGTTGCTGGGGTTCAGACTTTGGTGGATTTTGATGGGTGTTGTTCAGTTCTTGTATATCCTTGTGGATTTTTTAAAAATTAGAGCATTATAGTTATACATAGTAGTTGGGTTCATCCCAACAAAATCATGCATGCATGGAATTTGGTTTTAGTTCACAATCCTCCTTTTCTCTCCTATCCTCTCTGCACACCCCCCATCTTCCTTTCTCAACTCTATTAGGCTTACTTTCACTCATCTATTTATTTATTATTGATTGGTTCTTTTTACTGATACATAAGGGTGAGATTCTCTGTGGTATATTTATATATGCATGTAACATGATTTTTTGTCTTTTGGTACTATGGATTGAACTCAGGGACACTGGACCACTGAGTCACATCCCCAGCCCTATTTTGTATTTTATTAGAGACATGGTCTGACAGAGTTGCTTAGCGCCTCGCTTTTGCCAAGACTGGCTTTGAGCTTGCGATCTGCCTGCCTCAGTCTCCCTAGCCACTGGGATTACAGGTGTGCGCCACCGCGCCCGGCCATATAACATGATTTTAAAGAATTCATTCCACATTTTCTCTCCTTTTCTGTTCCTCCACTCTGCCTCTCAATTTCCTTCTTCTACAATACTGATCTTTCCTATATCATTATGATATCCTATCCTTCCCTCCTAATTTTATTTTGCTCTAGCTTCCACATGTGAAAGAAAACATTTGACTCCATGAATCTGACTTATTTAACTTAGCATGGTGTTCTCCAGTTGCACCCATTTACCAGCAAATGCCATAATTTCATTCTTCTTTTTAACTGAGTAGAACTTCATTGTGTACATGTACCAGTTTCTTAATCCATCCATCTAACAATGGGCATCTGGATTGATTTTAAAATTTAGCTATTGTGAATTGTGTTGCTATAAATATTGAAGTGGCTATATCACTCTGGTATGCTGGTTTCAGTTCTTCTTGGAAAATGCCAAGGATAGGAGGGCCCAGAACCTAGGTATGAATGACAGCAAAAGAAAGATCAAAACAACTTGAACCCTTGTAAAATTGCACCCCACCTAAGTCTAAATCAAGGCTAAATAATGAACAAGTACAGGAGAGAGATATTAATGTATAATCTATATGAATATTATATATTTTCAAATTTATCCATGCAGTGACAGCATACACAATGACACGTACATACCCACATATACACAAAATCATGCTTAATGAGAAAAAAGTAAAGAATAATAGAATACAATGAAATGATGTTAGAAACAATTGAAAAAAAGTTAAAATTTAAAAAGAATTAAAAATGAGAATATACAGGAAAAAGAAATAAGAAAAAGGAAACAAAAGAAAAAGGGAAAAAAATTAATGAGAGAGAAAAGGCATGTTTCCCCTGAAGTGATCAAATCTGTTGGCAGGTATGGATTTTCTTTTCTTTTCTTTCTTTCTTTCTTTCTTTTTTTTTTTTTTTTTTTGTGTGTGTGTGTGGTGGTGCTGGGGATTGAACCCAGGGCTTCAGGAGGCAAGCACTCTACCAACTAAGTGATCATTCTTTTATATTTATTTTTGGCTCTGTATTTTTGGCCACTGTCGTCTTGTTCCTCATGTTGAAGCTCTCAGCTTCCCATCTTCCAGTACTGGGTGGGATAGTCTAGGGAGTGCTGATGAATTGTGTAATCCTGTTGTGGGGTGATGTAAAGTTCTAGACTGAAGTTTCTAGTTGCTGGGGTTCAGACTTTGGTGGATTTTGGAACTCCATGGGAAGGTATTTGAGATTTGGTCCATACCCACTATGGGTGTGGAGTTGCCGATCTCTGCTGGACTACCGGATCTCTGGGGCTTCTGGTAAAATCTGCTTTTAGGGCATAGAGACTAACTCCTCACAGGTTTCACCTTCACTTCGATGGATGTGAATTACTGGGTATGCTCCTTGGAGTGCAGATGCACTTGTGTGGCTGCAGTGAGCATATTTGTGATAGCTCTTATGAGGTCCTAGCATTTATGGGAGTTTTGTCCATGGGGATCCAGAGGTTGAATGGTTCAGGTAAATTTTTCTTCATAACTATTTCAGTCTCTCTGGTTCAGGCACCCTTTAGGAATTTTTTTGCAGGATGCTGGTAACTTCCTTTATGAATTTCCAATCCCCTGTCTCTGTTGGCAGCTGTGCAAGCTGTGTGGGAATAGTTTTCAGCATCCAGAAACATTTTCCTCAACTGCTATGGTTGATGGCCTGTGGAGGGTTTTCCATCCTCAGAATGCTTTTGTCTCAGTGGAATGCTTTGGATTCATTTTCACTGAGACATTTCCACTACCAACTCTGTATCCGTTAAAATCAGTCTTCCCCTGTAAACCATAGGTTTTCCCAAGTCATTTTTTCTTTATTTAAAAAATTTCTTTATCTGCAGACACTTGTCTCTTCTCTATGCTCCCTGTTCCACTCTGCTGCCGCTGCTGGCATTATTTCTTTCCCTTTCTTCCTCTCTCCCTCCCTCCTTCCTTCCTTCCTTCCTTCCTTCCTTTCTTTTCTTTTTTTTTTAAGGTTACACAATAATTTATTGAGAGCCCTCCCTCCCTGCCCTTGCTAAATGAGACTCATAAGGTAACTGTAACTGTTTTCTTCATACTTCGAGAACAAAGATGGTAGATTCATCTTCTCATATAGTGCTCTCACCTGGGCCACCTTCTTGGTGTCCTTCTGCCCCTAATTCTCCTGCAAGATCTGGTGCTGTTCTGGAGTGGCCCATTGCAGACACTGAACCTCCATCCAGTTTCACTTGTTGTCTTAGATGTCAGTTCCAACCTTTCTTGTTACACTGGAGTCGCCAAAGAGGTCAAGGTAATCATCCTGAATCTGAAAGAACTCTCCCATCTCAATCGGGATCTTCTTGGCATTGGTATGTTCCTTCTTCCCATTAATGCCTGCCATGTACATGGCAGCAGTGCTAGGCAGGCAGAAATAGTGCAAAGTTCTCTTTACTTGACAATGGATTTGTATCTCTTTTCAGTGTATCTTCCAAGATCCGCATTATCCTGGGGGACTGGGATGAGGTCCAGGATCTGCCCCATCTCAGTTTGATAGGAACTCTGCAGGAAGAGCTCAGTCAAATTCAAATAGCAGGACTGTTCCCGGCAGTAGAACGTCAGCAGGTGGTAGACACATGCTTCTGGAAGCAGAGTATCATTGATAGCATCCAAACCCATGCCTGGCTTCTGATACCAGCTCTCCCTGCCAGATAAGGGATGAATCCATGATGCCATCTGACACCAGAAAGAGAGCTTTCATCAGTTCCACACACCAGCCCACTGTCAGGGCCCTCTGGAGACTCTCAGCATCCTGTTTTCTTGGATCCACCAGCTCCCAGAATGCCACCATCACTGTCAAACCTTGGTTGTATTTACCTTCAATGGCATTATATTCCAGGACTACCTTGAGTTGAGCAATAGTATCTCCTGTCTCTCAGTGCCCATCTCATCCTCAGCCAGCACCTTGACCATCTGCGAGAAATGCTGGATGAAATCCTGCTTTTCTTGGGCATACACATCTGATTTCTGGTCTCTGTTCATTCTGAGAGAGGAGCAAAGTGCTCTGTTCCTGGATGCCGGTTCTTGCTTGATCTCTAAAGTATTATTTCTATTATTTCTTATATTCAAATATACTGACTTTCTGAAGCTCTATGATTTTTTTTTTACAGTTCAGGATTAAGTTTCAGTGAGGTTCCTTAGTTACTTACCTCACTAAGGAGCAGCCTTCCTGCTCTGTAAATCTGGTGCTGAGGAACTGGGATGGGCTTCCTTTCTCTAATCCACCATCTTCTCTCCTTGTTGATTTTAAAAAATGTTTCATCTTTTTCTGAGAATGGAACTGAAATATCCACTTATAATTGTGGATTTGTCTATTTCCCTTTCAGTTCTGCCAGTTTTTGCATCAGATATTTTGAGGGTTTTTTTTTTTTTTTGTATGTACACAGAACCCTCATACATTCCTGGCATATAGTTCCCTTTTTAAAGACAGGGTCTCACTAAGTTGCCCAGGCTGACTCCAAACTGGTGATCCTCCTACCTCAGTATCACAAGTAGCTGGGATTACAGGCATGTGCCACTACATCCGGCTTATGGGTCCTTTTATCTTTATGTAATTTTTCTCTTTGCTGCTGGTAATTTTCTTTGCTCTAAAATCTTACTTTATCTGAGAGTAAAGCAGCCATTTCTGCTTTATTTTATTTAATTTTCACTTAATATATCTTTTTACACTCTTTTATTTTTAACACATTATTATATTTAGAATGAGTTTTTTATTAACAACATATTGTTGGGTAATATTTTTAACTCACTATAATGATCTTCATGGTTTGACTGATATTTGTAATCCATTTACATTTAATATAATGATTGATATGTTAGGAATTGAGTCTGCCACTTTCCCTGTATTTGTTCTTTCTTTTCTTTTTCCTGCCTTCCTGTGGATTATTTGAACATTTTAGAAGAATTCCAATGATTTATTTATACTGTTTTTGAATGTAGGTCTTTGTATAACTTTTGTTGTGTTTGCTCTAGTTATTGCCCCCACACACACTCTTATTGTCAGTCTATTGGCATAAATACTTTACAGTTTAAGTGAAGTGTAGAAAACTTACCTGCTTCTAGGTTCTTTTGTTGTTCCTCATTTATCGTTTTCTTAAATGTTTTCTCTTTATACACTGAGAACCACATTAGAAAGAGTTTTTGTTTCAACCATAAACAAACTTAAGAGAAAAAAAATCTCTTGAATCTACCCATATTTTCCACCTTTTGTTCTTTGTTCTTTCCTGATGTTTTAAGACTTCCTTTATCATTTCCTTGCTCTTTAGTAGACTTTCCTTAGACATTGTTTTAGAGTAGGGTTTCTGGCAACAAATTCTCTCTAGTCTGAGAATGTCCCGATTTCCCCTTCATTCACGAAGGGTATTTTAACTGAGCATAGAATTCTGAGTTGAAAATTCTTTTTCTTTTTGCACTTAAAAAAAATGTCATGCTATTTCCTCTGGTCATTGGAGATGCTGATGGGAAATCTGCTTCCATTCTAATAGTTTTCTCCTTTAGGTAATGCATCATTTCTCTCTGCTTTAAAGAAAAAAAATTGTCTCTAGTTTTCAGAAGCTTAACTGTGATATGTCTTGGTGTTCACTACTCTGGATTTAGTACATTCAGAGATTGCTCAGCTTCTTGAATGTGCAATTTTATGTTTTTCTTTTTTTTGTTGTTGTTACCAAAAAAAAAAAAAAAAAAAACAAACCATTATTTCTTCAAATACTGTTCAGGTCCATACTCTTTCCCCTCTCCTACTAGAACTCACATGATATAAATGTTAGATCTTTTAGTCTCACAGACCCCTCATGTCTGTCCTTTCTTCCTTTCTTTCTTCCATCCATCCTTCCTTCCTTCTCTCTCTCTCTCTCTCTCTCTTTCTCTCTCTCTCTCCCTCTCCCCCTTTTTTCTACACATACAAATACATCTTTTTTTTTGTCACCACATCTCCTCTGACTCTTTTGCTTCCCTCTTTCCTTTCTATAGGGACCTGCTATGGTTTGGATAAGTGGCTCCAAAGGTCCCTGTGTTAAAGGCTGGGTATCCAGCCTGTGGTGTTATTGGGAGGTGGTGAAACTTAAAAGGGTGGAGGGAAGTTAGTAGGAGGAAGTTAGGTTACTGGGATGTTCCCTTGAAGGAGATTTTGAACCTCTTCCTGTTTCTTTCTTTGCTTTCTGGATACCATGATACAGGCCTCCTCTGCCACATACTCCCATCATGATGTACTGTGTCACTGTAGGCCCAAAGCCACAGGGCCAAGTGGCCATGGATGGCAACCTCCAAAACCATGAGCCAAAATAAACCTTTCCTCTTTGTAAGTTGATTATCTCAGATATTTTGTGACAGTGACAGGACCCTGTGATTACATTGGACCAACCTGTAAAACACAAGACAATCTCCCCTTTTCAAGGTTCTTAATCACAACACATCTCAAATTCCTTTATGCCATGTAAGGTAGTATATCCACAGGCTCTGGAGACTAAGATGCAGACATCTTAAGGGGTCATAATTTTGCTTGCCACAGTGCCCATGTTCAAAGATCCAGAATGAAAGAGGTTCTGAGTTAACAACACCTTTACAGAGGAAATCAGTGCTGGGAAAGACAGGTTTGGTGGCATAAGAGACTAGAATATAAAATGGAGAAATACACAGAGGAAGAAATATACATATTTGTGTGTGTGTGTGTGTGTATGTGTGTGTGCATGTGCGTGCATGTATATGTGTGTGCGTGTGTGTATGTGTGTGTGTGTGTGTGTGTGTCTGTTTGTCTGTCTGAGAGGAAGGAGGTGGAGGAAGTGGGATGAGGATAACAGAAACAGCCTGGAAGAAATACAAGGAATAGTAAGAAGGGTGGGTCTACTTTTAAATAAGTGGCCCCATAGGTGGGGCTGCAGAGTTTCTGGGAAAGGGTGAGCCACAGATTTCACAAAGAAGCGTTTTAAAGGCTGCCAAAATGCACCAAAGTAAAAAAGAGAGAGGAAGAGTATGTGACCCAGAACTCCAGGAAGACCAGCAGGTGGATGGTATCTGTTGGGTGGTATAAAGATTGCCTGCTCTGTGAGCAGAGAGGGGAAGAGAAACAGAAACTAAATTTGTTATGGGAAACAGGGCTGTGGTTTCATACTTGACAATGAGTGTTAAATATAGGGTTTGATAACAAGTTGAGGAAGAAGTATAGATAGAAAGCTTCCATGGAATCTTTTGTCTCCTATTGAAAATCTGGGTGTACCAAACGACGTTCTCCAATTAATTCATTCAATAAATATTGAGCTGCTATCATGTGTTGGACAGTGTTCTCTGCACTGGAGATACAAACAATGATCAAAGTGAGTGAGCAGAATCAGGAAAGTAGGTGTGATTGAAATACAAAGACAAACATTTGAGGAGCCAGTGGGTGAGTGGGTGATGGAAGCATAACAGGCTTTTCTTACTAGGGCATGATGTGGCCATTTGCAAGATCCTTGTTGTGTGCTGAGAGAGGCTTGCTCAGCTCCTTCCCTCTAGCACACCTACCCTGGGGAGAAGCTTTGAGTCTTACATTCCCCACTCTCCTCTTCCTTGGATCCCTTCCCTCTTCCTTCCTTTCCCCTCTTCCTCTCCCTGTATCCTTCTTTGCCCTGGAGCTTAGGAGAACCAGGGCTAAGGGATTGGGAATTTTGGCTTCTTTCTCTTGCATTTATATTTTCTTCCTAACCTTTGAACCCAATTCAAAATAACTAAGATGAATGGTGGCCGGGAATCATGGAAGGCCAGGAGGCTGTCATGGCCAAGGGCAATTCTCCAGCTAGGGGACCACATAGCAGCTGGGCCAGGGATATACAAACCAATAAGAGGGTCTGTGTGAGGCACTGACACCATGCACCATAACAGAGATGTGGACCCGCAGATAATCTCATACCAGGCTGGTGATCTCACACCCTGATGCAAATTGATATAACACTTGGGAAAGCAATTTCATAATATCTTGTAGAGTAAAAGACATGCATGTCCTATGACCCAGCAATTCCACTTCCAGTCACATACTCTAAAGAGACTTTGATGTATATGAGGAGACAAGTACAAAAATGTTTGTTGCGGCATAGTTTGAAATGACAAAAACTGGAAATAAATGAAATGTCCAATTTATAGAAAGCAGGATGCATTCATCTAATGCATTACAACAGACAAAAAAAGCAAAGGATATCATCAGAGGGAACTCTAAAAACATAATGTAGAGTAAAAAAAAGATCCTACAAAAGCATATATGTAATGTTGCCATTTATATATAGTTTACAAATATGCAATATATGTGTTTATACATATGTCAGAATTTATATATTTATATTATTGTATATTTATATGTGACATACTTACACATTCTTGAGATGCTTGGATTAGCATCCTAGTTCCACCTCTTACTAGTTATATAAATTTGGAAATGTTACTTAACCTCTGAAAGCCTCAGTTTCCTCACATGTAAGATGGGAAATGATAATTGTATCATTCAGCAATTGCTGCCTTAATGCTGTGTAACAAACAACCCTTAAGCTCAGTGACCTTCAACCATAAACCCTTATTTGTCATTCACAAGTCCATGGGTTGACTGCAGTTCTGTGGACTGGTTTCCAGGTTTGAGGTTAGGCTTAGGTCTGGTCTACATGTTTCTTTTTTCCTTTTTCTTTTTTTTTAATATCTTTTAGTTGTAGTTGGACACAATACCTTTTTATTATGTGGTGCTGAGAATCAACCCAGCGCTTCGCATGTTCTAGGCAAGCACTTTACTGCTGAGCCACAACCCCAGCCCCAGGTCTACATGTTTCTATTAGCAACTATTCAACGCGTACCCTTTGCATGGCAGAAGTCACGTGCATGAGTGGCGAGCAAAACACACAATGCTTTCTTAAGCCTTGAGCTCAGCACTGTCACCTTGCTTCCACCCACATTCCATTGGCCAAGGCAGGTCACAAGGCTGAAGCCAATGGGGTAGAGGGAAGGGTACCACACCCATGGTGAACCAAGACAAGGGCAGCAGGGAAGAACTGAGCAAAAAAGAGAACATTAGTGCTGATCTCCCAGAGTTGTCCGGAGGACTAAAGGAGTTCAAGGCCTTAGGGCAGAGCCCTGTACATAGTGGAGATTAAATTCTTTTTTTTTTTTTTTAAGAGAGAGAGAGAGAGAGAAAGAGAGAGAGAGAGAGAGAGAGAGAGAGAGAGAGAGAGAGAGAGAATTTTTTAATACTTATTTTTTAGTTTTCGGTGGACACAACATCTTTATTTTATTTTTATGTGGTGCTGAGGATCGAACCCAGCGCCCCGCACATGCCAGGCAAGCGTGTTACTGCTTGAGCCACATCCCCAGCCCCAAATTCTTATTGTTTAAGAGAATGTTGAAATCTAAAAGAAAGAGAGGATTTAACTTGTCTGTTAAATTTCCATTTTTTTAAAGAAAAACATAAACAAAAAGAAAGTGAGGGAAACTATTTGTTTTTAGGAGATGGCTTTTGAGATGGGTAGGAATTGGCTAGTTCCAGAGGGAGAGTAGGAAGGACAGACATGAAGTCTTGGAAGTAGATAAGATTATTGTGGACGACTGGCTGGGGAGGCAGTTCAGTGTAGGGTATGATGCCAGACCCGGAGTTCCATCCCCAGCACCATTACCCCTGCAGAGGGGAGGGGGAGGGGAGTGCTCAGGAAACACCAGGAAGCAGAGACTGTGTGATCTCATTTCTCTGTGCCTAGCACCATGCCTGACACAGAATAAATGCTTTTTTTAAAATATATATTTTTTTAGTTGTAGATGGACACACCTTCTTCCTTCCTTCCTTCCTTCCTTTCTTCCTTCCTTCCTTCCTTTCTTAGTGGTGCTAAGGATTGAACCCAGTGCCTCACACATAGGTGAGTGAGCACTCTACCACTAAGCCACAAGCCCAGCCCAGGACAAATGCTTTTAAGAGGACTAGGGAGGGAAGGAAGAAAGAAGCAGTGAGAGAGACCCATCAGAGGGAATCAGAAAAGGAAGCCCTCACTTAAAATCCCAGGAGGGCATTAAAGGGGATGGATAGTTGTGCTGTCCCACTCTGGAACCAGCCTTGCTGTCTGGGTTCCCCAGGTCAAAGGGGACAGATTTTCTATTTCATTTGGTGAGTTTTGTCTCAGCCCCAGTTTCTGTGCAGTGGATGCTGGATGGCCCTGTCCCTCAGGGTCCATTGCTATTTCAACATCTCCTTCTCTTTGTTTCTCCTTTGATTGTTCCTGCCTCCCCTCCAAGCCTTCTCTCCAGCCTCCAGGGTCTCCAGTGCATGGTGGAATGTGCAGAGGCCAATACAGGAAAGAGGCCTAGGGCAATGGAGGCTCTCTGGGTTCAGAAAGGGGAGAGGATGGAGCCCTTTATTGGTGCTTCCTGCCTTAGCTTGAAAAACTCCACGGAGCCTCGGTGGAGGGCAGGCAGCCAAAGACTAGGGGAAGGTAGACTCATTGCTTTATAAATTATGTAGTTATTAGGGCGGGAGTTTCACATGTGGCTTTTTGCATAATCAGGTTATCTGGTAGTTGGCCCATTAGAGGGCTCGTAAAGTCTGGCTGCTGTGACTCACAGCATGAAACCTAAGGTGAGCCAAAAGGAATGGAGCTCCCAGGAGAAACCCGCAGCCACTTGCCTATGTGATATCAGGTGGGGATAATCTTTGGAGCCCAAGTGTCACAAAAATCTCAGGGCTTTAGAATCAGTCTATTTGTGATCAAGACTCAGCCCCAGCATTTGCCAGCTATGTGACTTTGGGCAAGTTTCTAAACCTCCCTGAGCTTTCATTTCCACCTGAGTGCAGTGGTAGTGGTTTAGGAGGATTTTTCTGGAGAAGAGCAGCTGGCTGTTGGGCAGACCTCCTAGGAGGGCAGTTACAGGGGTGTGGGCACCAATTTTTGGAATCTGATCCTCAGGTTTCCCTCTGACGTTTAGTGGTTGGCACTCTGGCAAACTGCTGGGCCGTAGCTACTAAATCAGCTATATTCCTTTCTTCAGCTTGCCATAGCAAAGAACCACACTTGGGTGGCCATGGACAACAGAAATGTATCCTTTTACAGTCTGGAAGCTGGAAGTTAGAAGTCGAGGTGTTGGCAGGGCCACACTCCCTCCAAGGCTCTAGGAGAGACCATTCTCTGCCTTTGTCTGAGTTTCTAGTATCTCTGGCATCATTCGTGGCCCTTGGCATGCAGCTGGTTGTATCACCCCACTCTGCAGCCATCATCACACAGATCCTCCCTGTGTGTCTCTGTTTTCATATGGTCCTTTCTTCTGGAGTGTGTCTGCATCTAGATTTCCCCTTTTATGGTCATCGGTCATATTGGATTAGGGCTTGTCCCACTCTACTGACTGTTAACTTGATTACAAAGACCCCATTTCCAAATAAGATCATATTTGTGGGTACAGGGATTAAAGCTTTCTTTATCTTTTGGGGAGCCACAAATTCAACCCATAATACCATTACCTATGACTCAGTGATTCCACTCTTAGGCATATAACCTACAGAAAAAAGTTATTTAGTCTCCCAAAAGACATGTACTAGAATGTTCCAAGCAACTTTATTTATTTATTTTTAAGAGGATTCAGCTGTGGATATTCCTTCCTCAGGCATATTCTCTCTCTCTCTCTCTCTCTCTCTCTCTCTCTCTCTCTCGCTCTTCTTTGATACTAGGAATCAAATCCAAGGTTGTTGTACCACTGAACCACATCTCCAGCCCTTTTTATTCTTTATTTTGAGACAGGTTCTCTCTAAGTTGCTTAGGGTCTTGCTTAGTTGCTGAGGCTGCCCTTGAACTTTCGATCCTCTTGCCAGTCTCCTGAGCTCCTGAGTGGCTGGGATAATAGGCGTGGGCCACTGTGTCTGGCCCAACTTTAATTTTAATAGTCCCAAATTGGACACAACTCAAAGGTCCATCAACAGAATCAAAATACAAACTGTAGTATATTCACACAGGGAAAACTACTGAGCAATAATAAGACGAACTGAGGACAGAAGCAACAACATGAATGAAACAGTACACATAATACAATTCTATTTGTATGAAATTTAAGAAGAGGCAAAGTTAAGCTGATAGATATCAGAATAGTTAGGAAGGTATTGAATGGGAAGGGGCATGAGAAAATCTGTGTGTGGGAGTGTTTTGGGTATTTTGGTGTTTTGGTGTTCTGTATCTTAAAAGGGATTCAGGTTGCATATGCATCTTTTTACATAAATATAATTTCATCAAGTTGTACACTTGAAATCTGTAAATTATACCTCATTTTTTTTTAATCAGAAAAATAAGAAACTCAGTCCTTGGCATGCCCGGTGACTAGTAACTTCCAGGGCTTGACTCTCACTTGTTCAAGTCATAGGAGCTTGACGTGTAAACTGGAAGGCTTGATCTGTAAACTAAATGAATTCTAATAGGACTCTAATGAGCCAGGATCAGTACCTACATAGCCTGGACAGTGCTAGACACAAACTGTCCAGTGAGGTCCTTGGGATGCTTCCTCCTGAAGTGCTACCAGTTGATTGTGCTCCCTCCTTGGACAGGTGGGCTCTAATTTCATTCCAGTGCCCTGTCTCCTTGTGAAAATGACTGAGCACCCTGTGATCTAGTCACCTCATCTCTAAAATGGGTGTACTCACCCTCACTCCCAGGGTGGTTCTGAGAAGTACTTCACAAGAGACTGTATCCAAAGTCGGAAACATATTAACTATTCAGGTAACTAGATCACAGGGTTAATGTTATTTCCGCTTCTTTTGTGTAGACAGCTGCAATACTGACTTGGACATTTTTTTCTTTTACACCATCATGTCATGCTTTGTTATCATCTTTTTGGGGCCTGAGCCTTCTGCCAGTTGCAGATGATAAGACACTCCTAAGAACTTCCTCTTTTGTGTGTTAGGTCTCCCTAGATAATGACTTGTATCTGCAAAGGGGCTTTAGAAACTCAGGGGCTGTTCACAGCCTAACAATACATTCTCCACCAGGCAGCTATTGCCCGGGGTCCAACTCTAAATGTGTCCTCCTGTGGGATCACCCCTGGCTCTTGTTTAAAATTTTTCCTGAGCCTGGGGATGGGGCACAGTAATATGTTTATCAGTTTTGATGGTAGCTAGAAAGGTTGTGAGTCACTGTGGTAGGAAGAAAGCAGACAGCCTTACAGAGTTTGAGATGACAGAGGGGGAATATTTGTGGTCTTAATGTCCCCTTTGTCTCCTTGTGCTGGGCTGTTGGCATCCTGGTGAGACCATTAAAATTGGAAAGAAGCAGTGAGCTCTAGGAACAGCTGCCCCTTTTGGGTCTCCTTCCCTCTGTCCCAGGGAATCACTCCCCCAACACACATTCCTGACACCTTAGGCTAGTCAGGGCAAGGGTATGAAGAATCTAGAGGCAGGGCTGATAAGGACAGGTGGGGTGTGCTTGGGGAGTGAGGTGACATCCTGAAGGGGCTGCTTGGGAAGCTGACTCAGTGAATGCCAGGCAGGCTGGGAGAGGAGCCTTAAGAAGAAGTGGGGAATGAGGAGAGAAAAAGATGGCGGCGAAGGGAGTGCATCACCCCCGTGCGCCGCGTCACTGTGCGGGAGAAAGACGAGGTGAAACAGCTGAAGGCTGTCTTGTTGGGAATTTCCAGTGAAATTGAGGTGCTCCAGAATCTAGTGGACGGATTTCCATCGCTCGAGGTTCGGCTGCAGGGGCTCAGACGCGGGCGATTTCTCCGCATGGAGGGTCGCATTGCCTGATCTGCGGACCGCTCCGCAGCTGGAGTCTGCGGCGCGCGCTGGGAAGCGGCGAGGTGCCGGAGCGGGGGTGCAGCGATGCGGATTCTGGGGGCTCCTGCCAGTGGTGCAATGGCCGTGCTTAGTGCTGAGTTCCGGCTTTGAGACAGAGGAGAGAAGCGGTCCAGTTCGATTCTCGACACCGGTCGGACCACGGAGGAGGACAGCAGCCGCCATCTTGGAGAGCTGATGTAATCATCCCTGTTTTCTACTGATCTCAGCTCATTCAGCTACGGAACAGGTGATTTCAGGCTGGTATTTGCCTGCGTCTCACAGACAGATCGCTCAGGCTAGGGGCTGGAGAACCTGTGGAGAATACTCCTTGGAGCTCGCTCCTGGCAAGGCGTGCGCCGGGCTCTGAGCGGCCGGATTCTGGTTCCCGCAGCTGCTTTGGCCCAGGGCTGGGGAACCTGCGGAGACTGCGTGTTGAGGCCAGCTCCAAGTGGAGCGTGCGCTGAGCTCGGGGCGGCTGGGCTCTGACTCCCGGAACAGTTTTGGCCCGGGGCTGGGGAGCCCAGGGGGACTGCGTCTTTGAGCCTGCTCCCAGCGGAGCGTGCACTGAGCTCGGAGAGTTTGGAGCGGCCGGGCTCTGGCTCCCAGGGCAGCTTTGGCCTGGGGCTGGGGAACCTGCGGGGGTCGCTCCTTGGAGCCTGCTCCTAGTGGAGCGTGGCCGGGATCAGAGAGGCCGGGTTCTGGATCCCGAAGCTGCTTTGGCCCAGGGCTGGGGAACCTGCGGTGACTGCTTCTCGGTCCGGGTCCTGCTGGGTGCTGTGGGGGTCAGGGGGGCAGAGTGGAGCCCAGAGCAGGCCAAGTGACCCGCTGGGGTGCTATCATGACACCCCAACTGCAGCTGGGGCTGAAGAGAGTAGCCGCCCACGCCTAGAACAGGACCAGCGACCCGATAGTGCGGTAGCCAAGTCACCCCATTTGGAGTAGGGGCTGTGCAGAGCCGCCGTCTGAGCCTGCAAGGTAGGCAGACCTGCGACCCACTGGCAGGACAGGCCCGGTAGCCTGCCAGCGTGGTGGACAAGTAGCACTGAGGCAGTCACATCACACTGGTTGGAGTGGGGGTGGAGCAGAGCCGCCGCCCGTGTCCGGAAAAGGCCCAGCGACCTGTTGGAGAGGCAGTCAGGTACCCCCACTGGGAGTGGGGGCTGAGCAGAACTGCCGCCCGAGCCTGAAAGGTAGGCAGACCTGCGACCCACTGGCAGAACAGGCCTAGAGGCCTGCCAGCGTGGTAGACACGTCACACCAATTGGAGTAGGGGCCGAGCAGAGCCGCCACCCACATCCAGATCAGGACCAACGACCCGAGGGCGTGGTAGTTACGTCACCACAATTGGAGTGGGGGCAGAGCAGAGCTACCACCCGCGCCCGCAGGGTGGGCAGACCTGCGACCGACCAGCGTGGTAGACAGATCACCCTAATTAGAGGAGGAGCACAGCCACTACCCGCCCTGCAAGGGAGATTTCCCAACTATACAAGAGCAATATAAATAAATAGGGGGAAAATTTCAAAAACACAACAGTTTCACCAAGCAGAAAGAAACGCAAGCAGTATGAAAAGACAAGGAAAGAAAGGACCACAAGCAATGCAGGTCAACTCAACTTTAGAAGAGGTAATAGCTGCAACAGATGGAATGTCAGAAAAAGCGTTCAGGATATACATGCTTCAGATGATCTGGAGTCTCAAAGAAGACATGAGACAGCAAAATCAGACAATGAAAGATCACTTTGACAAGGAACTACATAAACAAATCCAGGAAGTAAAAGATCAATTTCACAGGGAGATAGAGGTAATAAAAAACAAACAAATAGAAATCCTAGAAATGCAGGAAGCAATAAACCAACTTAAAAACTCAATTGAGAATACTACCAGAAGAGTAGATCACTTAGAAGATAGAACATCAGACAATGAAGACAAAGTATTTCAACTTGAAAAGCACATAGACAGCTCAGCAAGACTGCTAAGAAACCATGAGCAGAACATCCAAGAAATATGGGATAACATAAAGAGACCAAACTTAAGAGTCATTGGGATACAGGAAGGCACAGAGCTCCAAACCAAAGGAATAAACAATCTATTCAATGAAATAATACGAGAAAACTTCCCAGACTTGAAGAATGAGACAGAATCCCAAATCCTAGAAGCCTACAGGACACCGAATGTGCAAAATCATAAGAGATCCACACCTAGACACATTATAATGAAGATGCCCAACATACAGAATAAGGAGAGAATTTTAAAAGCTACAAGAGAAAGGAAGCAGATTACATTTAGGGGTAAACCAATCAGGATAACAGCTGATCTCTCAACACAGACTCTGAAAGCTAGAAGATCCTGGAATAACATATTTCAAACACTGAAAGAAAATGGGTTCCAGCCAAGAATCATGTATCTGGCGAAATTAAGCTTCAGGATGGAAGATGAAATTAAAACCTTCCACGATAAACAAAAGTTAAAAGAATTCGCAGCTAGAAAACCATCTCTTCAAAAAATCCTTGGCAAAACATTACAGGAAGAGGAAATGGAAAATAACATTGAAAACCAACAGTGGGAGGTAGGACAGTAAAGGGGGGGAAGTAATCAAAGAGGAAAACAAAACAGGTTTAGTAACATTAATAAACAAATATGGCTGGAAGAACAAACCATATCTCAATAATAACCCTAAATGTTAATGGCTTAAACTCACCAATTAAGAGACACAGGCTAGTTGAATGGATCACAAAACAAGACCCAACAATATGTTGCCTACAGGAGACGCATTTGATAGGAAAAGATATACATAGACTGAAGGTGAAAGGTTGGGAAAAATCATACCACTCATATGGACTGCGGAAACAAGCAGGAGTGTCCATACTCATATCTAATAAAATAGATTTCAAGCCAAAGTTAATCAAAAGGGATAAAGAGGGACACTACATACTGCTCAAGGGAACCATACACCAACAAGACATAACAATCATAAATATATATGCCCCAAACAATGGTGCAGCTATGTTCATCAAGCAAACTCTTCTCAAGTTCAAGAGTCTAATAGACCACCATACAATAATCATGGGAGACTTCAACACACCTCTCTCACCACTGGACAGATCTTCCAAACAAAAGTTAAATAAGGAAACTATAGAACTCAATAACACAATTAACAACCTAGACTTAATTGACATATATAGAATATACCACCCAACATCAAGTCGTTACACTTTTTTCTCAGCAGCACATGGATCCTTCTCAAAAATAGATCATATATTATGTCACAGGGCAACTCTTAGACAATATAAAGGAGTAGAGATAATACCATGCATCCTATCTGATCATAATGGAATGAAACTTAAAATCAACGATAAAAGAAGGAAGGAAAAATCATGCATAACTTGGAGAATGAACAATAGGTTACTGAATGATCAATGGGTTTTAGAAGACATCAAGGAGGAAATTAAAAACTTCTTAGAGTTAAATGAAAACACAGACACAACATATCGGAATCTATGGGACACATTGAAAGCAGTTCTAAGAGGAAAATTCATTGCTTGGAGTTCATTCCTTAAAAAAAGAAAAAACCAACAAATAAATGATCTCATACTTCATCTCAAAATCCTAGAAAAAGAAGAGCAAAACAACAGCAAAAGAAGTAGAAGGCAAGAAATAATTAAAATCAGAGCTGAAATTAATGAAATCAAAACAAAAGAAACAATTGAAAAAATTGACAAAACTAAAAGTTGGTTCTTTGAAAAAATAAATAAAATCAACAGACCCTTAGCCATGCTAATGAAGAGAAGAAGAGAGAGAACCCAAATTACTAGCATACGGGATGAAAAAGGCAATATCACAACAGACACTTCAGAAATACAGAAGATAATCAGAAATTATTTTGAATCCTTATACTCCAATAAAATAGAAGATAGTGAAGGCATAGATAAATTTCTTAAGTCATATGATCTGCCCAGATTGAGTCAGGAGGATATAGACAACCTAAACAGACCAATAACAATAGAGGAAATAGAAGAAACCATCAAAAGACTACCAACTAAGAAAAGCCCAGGACCGGATGGGTATACAGCAGAGTTTTACAAAACCTTTAAAGAGGAACTAACACCAATATTTTTCAAGCTATTTCAGGAAATAGAAAAAGAGGGAGAACTTCCAAATACATTCTACGAGGCCAAAATCACCCTGATGCCTAAACCAGACAGAGACACTTCAAAGAAAGAAAACTACAGACCAATATCTCTAATGAACCTAGATGCAAAAATCCTCAATAAAATTCTGGCAAATCGGATTAAAAAACATATCAAAAAAATTATACACCATGATCAAGTAGGATTCATCCCTGGGATGCAAGGCTGGTTCACTATACGGAAATCAATAAATGTTATTCACCACATCAATAGACTTAAAAATAAGAACCATATGATCATCTCGATAGATGCAGAAAAAGCATTCGACAAAGTACAGCATCGCTTTATGTTCAAAACTCTAGAAAAATTAGGGATAACAGGATCATACCTCAACATTGTAAAAGCAATCTATGATAAGCCACAGGCAAGCATCATTCTGAATGGAGAAAAATTGAAGGCATTCCCTCTAAGATCTGGTACAAGACAGGGATGCCCTCTCTCACCCCTTCTGTTCAACATAGTCCTCGAAACACTGGCCAGAGCAATTAGACAGACGAAAGAAATTAAAGGCATAAAAATAGGAAAAGAAGAACTTAAATTATCACTATTTGCAGATGACATGATTCTATACCTAGCAGACCCAAAGGGTCTACAAAGAAACTATTAGAGCTAAAAAAAGAATTCAGCAAAGTGGCAGGATATAAAATCAACACACATAAATCAAATGCATTCCTGTATATCAGCGACAAAGCCTCTGAAACGGAAATGAGGACAACTACTCCATTCACAATATCCCCCCAAAAAATAAAATACTTGGGAATCAACCTAACAAAAGAGGTGAAAGACTTATACAATGAAAACTACAGAACCCTAAAGAGAGATATAGAAGAAGACCTCAGAAGATGGAAAAATATACCCTGTTCATGGATAGGCAGAACTAACATCATCAAAATGGTGATATTACCAAAAGTTCTCCATAAGTTCAATGCAATGCCAATCAAAATCCCAATGGCATTTCTTGTAGAAATAGATAAAACAATCATGAAATTCATATGGAATAATAAAAGACCCAGAATAGCAAAAACAATGCTAAGCAGGAAGTGTGAATCAGGCGGTATAGCAATACCAGACTTCAAACTATACTACAGAGCAATAGTAACAAAAACAGCATGGTACTGGTACCAAAACAGGCGGGTGGACCAATGGTACAGAATAGAGGACACAGTAACCAATCCACAAAACTACAACTATCTTATATTTGATAAAGGGGCTAAAAGCATGCAATGGAGGAAGGATAGCATCTTCAACAAATGGTGTTGGGAAAACTGGAAATCCATTTGCATCAAAATGAAACTGAATCCCTTTCTCTCGCCATGCACAAAAGTTAACTCAAAATGGATCAAGGAGCTTGATATTAAATCAGAGACACGGCGTCTGATAGAAGAAAAAGTTGGCTATGATCTACATACTGTGGGGTCGGGCTCCAAATTCCTCAATAGGACACCCATAGTGCAAGAGTTAACAACTAGAATCAACAAATGGGACTTACTCAAACTAAAAAGTTTTTTCTCAGCAAAAGAAACAATAAGAGAGGTAAACAGGGAGCCTACATCCTGGAAACTAATCTTTACTCCACACACTTCAGATAGAGCCCTAATATCCAGAGTATACAAAGAACTCAAAAAATTAGACAATAAGATAACAAATAACCCAATCAACAAATGGGCCAAGGACCTGAACAGACACTTCTCAGAGGAGGACATACAATCAATCAATAAGTACATGAAAAAATGCTCACCATCTCTAGCAGTCAGAGAAATGCAAATCAAAACCACCCTAAGATACCATCTCACTCCAGTAAGATTGGCAGCCATTATGAAGTCCAACAACAATAAGTGCTGGAGAGGATTCGGGGAAAAGGGTACACTTGTTCATTGTTGGTGGGACTGCAAACTGGTGCAGCCAATTTGGAAAGCAGTATGGAGATTTCTTGGAAAGCTGGGAATGGAACCACCATTTGACCCAGCTATTCCCCTTCTCGGTCTATTCCCTAAAGACCTAATAAGAGCATGCTACAGGGACACTGCTACATCGATGTTCATAGCAGCACAATTCACGATAGCAAGATTGTGGAACCAACCTAGATGCCCTTCAATAGATGAATGGATAAAAAAAATGTGGCATTTATACACAATGGAGTATTACTCTGCATTAAAAAATGACAAAATCATAGAATTTGGAGGGAAATGGATGGCATTAGAGCAGATTATGCTAAGTAAAGCTAGCCAATCCTTAAAAAACAAATGCCAAATGACTTCTTTGATATAAGGGGAGTAACCAAGGACAGGGTAGGGACGAAGAGCTTGAGAAGAAGATTAACATTAAACAGGGATGAGAGGTGGGAGGGAAAGGGAGTGAGAAGGGAAATCGCATGGAAATGGAAGGTGATCCTCAGGGTTATACAAAATTACATATAAGAGGAAAGGAGGGGTAAGAGAAGAATAATACAAGTGGAAGAAATGATTTACAGTAGAGGGGATAGAGAGAGAAAAGGGGAGGGGAGGGGAGGGGAGGGGAAGGGGGATAATAGAGAATAGGATAGACAGCAGAATACATCAGACCCTAGAATGGCAATATGTAAATCAATGGAAGTGTAACTGATGTGATACAGCAATCTGTATACGGGGTAAAAATGGGAGTTCATAACCCACTTGAATCAAACTGTGAAATATGATATATTAAGAACTATGTAATGTTTTTAATGACCAACAATAAAAAAAATAAAAAATGGAACAAGACAGGGCCCTCTTTCACCACTTCTATTTAACATAGTCCTTGAAACAATGGCCAGAGCAATTAGACAGACAAAATAATTAAAGGGATATGAACAGGAAAAGAAAAACTCAAACTATCACTGTTTGCCCATGACATAATTCAATACTTAAAGGATCCAAAAAATTCCACCAGAAAACTTCTAGAACTAATAAAAAAATTCAGCAAAGTAGCAGGATATAAAATCAACACCCAAAAATCAAATGCATTTCTGTACATTAGAGATGAATCTTCTGAAAGAGAAATTAGGAAAATTACCCCACTCATAACAGTATTAAAAAAAAACCTTGGAAATCAACCTAACAAAAAAGGTGAAAGACCTCTACAATGAAAACTACAGAACACTGAAAAAAGAAATTAAAGAAGACCTTAGAATATGCAAAGATCTCCTTTGTCCTTGGATAAGCAGAATTAATGTTGTCAGAAAGACCATACTACCAAAAACATTATACAGATTTAATGCAATTCCAACTAAAATCCCAACAACATTTCTCACAGAAATAGAAAAAGCAATCATGAAATTCTTTTGGAAAAATAAGAGATAGATAAAGCAATACTTAGCAAGAAAAGTGAAGCAAGAGGTATCACAATACCAGACCATAAACTATATTACAGGGTTATAGAATCAAAAACAGCATGGTATTGGCACCAAAAATAGACACATAGACCAATGGTACAGAATAGAGGACACAGAGACAAACCCACAATTATTTCATACGAGACAAAGGTGCCGAAAACATACTCTGGGGAAAAGATAGCCTATTCAACAAATGGTGCTAGGAAAACTGGAAATCCATATGCATCAAAATGAAATTAAATCCCTATTTCTCACCTTGCACAAAACTCAACTCAAAGTGGATCAAGGACCTAGGAATTAGACCAGAGACCCTGTTCCTAATGGAAGAAAAAGTAGGTCCAAATCTTCATCATGTCGGCTTAGGAAATGACTTCCTTAACAAAATTCCTGAAGTGTAATAAATAAAATGAAGAAACAATAAATGGGACAGATTCAAACTAAATAGTTTCTTCTCAGCAAAGGAAACAATAATGTGAAGAGAGAGCCTACAGAAGGGGAGAAAAATCTTTACCTCACACACATCAGATAGAACACTAATCTCTAGGATATATAAAGAACTCAAAAAACTAATACCAAAAAAAAAAATAATAACCCAATCAATAAATGGGCTAAGAAACAGAACAGACACTTCACAAAAGAAGAAATACAATTTGATCAGCAAATATATATGAAAAAAATGTTCAACATCTCTAGCAACTAAAGAAATGCAAATCAAAAAATTCTAAGATTTATCTCACTCTAATCAGAATAGCAATTATCAAGAATACAAGCAACAATAAGTGTTAGTGAGGATGTGGGAGAAAAGGCACACTCATACATTGCTGGTGGGACTACAAATTGGTACAACCAATCTGGAAAGCAGTATGGAGATTCCTTAGAAAACTTGGAATGAAACCACCATTTGACCCAGCTATTCCACTCCTCCGTATATACCCAAAGGACTTAAAATCAGCTAGTAATGCAGCCACATCAATATTTATAGCAGCTCAATTCACAATAGCTAAACTATGGAACCAAGCTAGATGCCCTTCAATAGATGAATGGAAAAGAAACTTTGGAATACATACACAATGGAATATTACTTAACCTTAAATAAGAATGAAAATGTGGCATTTGCAGGGAAATGGACGGAGTTGGAGAATATCATACTACGTGAAGTAAGCCAACCCCCCCCCCAAAACAAAGGCCAAATGTTTTCTCTGATGCTGATCCATAATGGGGGAAGGGGGGACAAGGGAAGAATGGAGGAATTTAGAATTGGGCAGAGGGACTTAAAGGGAGGGGAAGGGCTATGGAGTGAGAAAGACAGTGGAATGAGATGGGCATTATTACCCTACATACATGAATGATTGCACAAGTGGTGTGACTCTGCATCATGTACAATCAGATAAATAAAAAGTTGTGCTCCAAAAAAAAAAAAAGAAGAAGAAGTGGGGATGGGCTGGTTGTAGCTGAGTGGTGGAGTGCTTGCCTAGCATGAATGAGGCCTTGGGTTCGATTCTCAGCACCACGTGAAAACAAATAAATAAAATAAAAGTTAAATTCTTAAAAGAACAAGTGGGGATTTGGAGCATTCTACAAGCATGTTTGGGGGTACATAGGAACATACATGTGTTTGTATCAATGGAGCCCTTGGTTACCCACCTTCTGCTTCCCTTTTTTTCTGTATCAGTCAAGAGTTCTTTGGAGAAACAGAAGCAGTAGAACTACTGTGTAACAACATAGCAATAAGTTCAGAGGCTCACCACATGGAAAAACCAAGGTCCAAGAGATCAGTGTTGTGGGGAAAGAAAGGCTTTATTCAGTGGCCAAAGAATGCAGAAGAGGGAGCATTTCTCACAAATCAGCTTCTCAACTCCAGGGCGTTGAGGGGATGCAGTTACAGGAAAGCAATAATGTGGGAGGGGGTAAGCTCATAAAAGGGAGGCACATTCATGTCTTTTCTGGGAATACGCAGAGATCCTCCAGAAACTTGTGTGCCATCTCTTGTCATTTCTTTCATGGTCTGGTGTTTTCTTTCAGTGTGGCTGATAAGTGTTTTTAGCTTAAAGGTGGGAGAGGGGGTGGGAGGGAGATCAGGCAAATCTAGGTCAAGTTAGCACTATGTTATCGTTTTGCACAAAACAAATCTCAAATGATCATCATGTCTATATGCAGAGCTGACGAGCATCTGACCCAAAGATTAAGGCAATAGAAGAGACAGACCCAATATGAAGGCAGAGATGCCAGGCCTTTCATCCCATACCAGTTACCCATCAGACATCTACAGGCCCAAGTGAAGAGTCAGTATTTTCAGCAAAAGTGGCCTTCAGGTCTCTGAAGAGTCACCTAGGCAACCATTAACATCTTAACTCACACAACAGAGGTGGTATCTACAGCAAAGCTAGTGGGAGACTAACAATGTATTTCCCAGCTGTGAGACCTCCCCAGTCAGTGGTAAAACAGAAAAGTCAACGGAGAGAAAGTAAAGCTAGAGAGTTTATTTAAGTTTTTCCTCAATAACATAATTATATGCATCTCTTTCTCCCTCTCTCTCCCTCTCTCCCTCTCCCCTAACTCATTCACTGCCCCCTCCCCCTCTTGGCTCACAATTAATTATGGAGACTGGTAAAATCAGCAGGGTAGGCTGGCAGGCTAGAGACTCAGGGAAGAGCCCATGTTGCTGTTCTCATCTGAAAGCCATCTGCTGGCAGAATTCCTCCTGCTTGAGGTCAGCCTCATTCTATTCAGGCCTTAAAGTGATTGGTGGGCCTCATGCTCCCATCATTAGGGAGGGACATCTATTTTTTTCAAAGTCTACTGATTTAAATATTAATCTCACCTAAAAATACCCTCATAGAAACATCCAGAGTAATAGTTGACCAAATATCTGGGCAGTGTTGTCCAGTCAAATTGACACATAAAATTAACTTCTTTACTGAAATAACTTCACAAAGCAATAGGAATGGTAGCCCCCAGTTAGTGAGGCTCTACCTTATATTGGGGTCCTTGTGCTGCAGTGACCTGATTCAGGTGAACTATTCTGATGCACCTGTAGGTAGGTATCTTGCTCATCTGACAGAGGAGTCAACTGAAGTGTGGTGTTAGTACCCCACCCGAATCTCTTTTCCCAGACAGTGCACCTCCTTCACTAGAATCTGCAAGTGCTCCAGCCACAGCTTTTATGTCTGAGACCATCCCTAGAGGATTTCCTCAGTGATGGGACTGCATTTGTTCAGAACCTAGCAACTTACACCTCCTTCTCCCATCCCCAGCACCCCCCATTCTTCAGTGGTAGACAAGGACTAGCTGACACAGGTACACAGGAACCTGGCCTGCTAACCTCCAAGGAACTACAACTGGGACTATTCACAAATACAACTACAATCACAACTACAACTTACCTTCAAGGAACTACAACTGGGACTATTCCTTCCTACCCTACTTTCTTTCTTGCCTGTTTCCTAAGATCCTTTCCTGGGTAAATCATGCACCCACGATTCTGCATCTCAGGCTCTGAGTCTAGGAAGTGGGACTCAGGACACCTGCTAGTGAGGAATTGAAACTCAGGCCTAGATGACTTCAGTCAGCCCACTGAACACTGTATATCTAAAGCTGGGTGGAAGGTCAACAGGAGTGGACACCTCCTTGGGGGAGGGGGTTCTTGCTGAGGACAGGCCAAGAGTCCTAGCCCTCAGAAAGCTCTCTGTGGGTTTGTCACTTCCTCCTTCCCTGCTGTCTCAATCCACAAAACAGAGCACCTGCAACATACTCGGAGACTCTGCTGGAAACCTCTTCCCTGGGTAGGGAGTGGGGAAATTGGGGGCTACACTTGTGGGTGGGAAAGACTGTGGGTCCCACCCCCAGGCTTCTCAGAGTAGGAAGTCACCACCCTCAGGAACAGGGCCCAGATGTGCAGCAATGGGAATGTATCTGAAGTGAAGTCTTGAACTGCTTCTGGAACAGTACAGGAGACAAACCCTGGGTGAGCAGGCCAGCAGCCTAGTGAGTGGGCTCCAGCCTGGGCTGTGGTCCACAGACCCCATTTGCAGCCCCTGCCTGTGGGAGCTGAGTCACCATCCTGGAAGGCCTCTGCTGGGTTTTTCCATAACTTGGAGGTTTGGAAGCTCCCCAATCACATCTGCTCCAGTTAAAATTTTGCCTCTGGCATTCCCAGGCGACCTGCAGCCCTCTCTTAGAGACAGCTGCTCAAGGACAGCAAGTAAGTAGGAGTGTGTGGCCCAGGTGGAGGTGAGACAGTCTGGACCAGAGATGGTGGGGCCTGGGCCTGGCAGAGGAATTACTTGGGGTGGCTGTGGGTTGGGGATAGTCTCCTAGCTGGCCTCCAAAGAAACTGATTGGAGAAGATAGCTAAGTATGTAAAGCATGGGTTGGCAGAAGGCTTCTTTTAACTAAAAGAGATGTGGGGCTGTTCTCTTTGGTTAAAGCCCTTTACTACTGCCTTCTCTAAGAAGGACATAGGGTGGGAGCTTGGTGTCATATAGATCTGATTAAAAACCTCTGTTCTATCCTTATAAAGAAATTCACTTACTAGCTCAAAGCCTCGGTTTCCTCATTCATAAAATAGGTAGCCATGCTCACTGCACAAATTCGCTGTTTGGGTTAGAGCAAGTCAGATAGATGAAGGAAGTACCTCAGCCAGAGCCAGAGAGAGCCTTGGTGGAACAGGAATGCCAAGGAAAAATCCATCCAACTTTGCTGTGAAGGAACTCATTTACTTCTAGAGCTATGGGGACAAATATAAGGCTAATGCTCACCCCCCAAAAAACCTTCCAATATGTGAGGCTGGCGTCACTAATTATATTCATAGACCCTGAATGGAGCACCCAGTTATCTTCTATTAATTAATTAGAGATGGACCTTGTGTGTCATCCCTGCCCTTCAGTCAAGAGTCCTTGGTAGCCATATGGAGGAGTTCATAGGTATGTGAGAGAGAATTTCCAGGAAAGAAAATTTGCCTTTTACGTGTGTCTTCTGGCTTGAATGCCTTGGGGATGGAGATGATTTCTGAATGAGCAGCTGAAATGTCTATCACTTTCAGGTAGCTTAGTTACTAAGCAGAGGTCAGGCTTGGTGTGGGCCTTCCAGGTGACCACTAGCTTGAAGGGTTGGCCTCACCAAAGGTAGGCTCTTGGACTATTGCCTTCAGTAGATCCTGGGACAAAGGTTTGTGAAGAGATCCCAGGATCTCTAGTAGAAAAGTGAGGAAGTGAGACCAGGGAGAGAAATCAGAGAGGGAGCTGGGAAAACTGAATTAGTCAGCTTTGTGTTACTATAACAAATCATTTACCTGTGATAAATTGACTTTAAAAGAGGTAAGGTTTATTTGGACTCACAGTTTTAGAAGTTTCAGGCCATGGTCAATTGGCCCCATTACTTTGGCCCTGTGTTGAGGAGCACATCAAAGTGGGAGTATGTGGTGGAACAACATGCTCACCTCAGGGAAGCTGGATGTAAAGAAAGAAGACACCATCATCCCACATTCCCTTCAAGAGCACTCTTCAGTTACCTGAAGACCTTTCACTGGCCCCACCTCTTAAAGGTTCTACCACCTTCTGATAGCACTAAACTGAGGTCCAAGACTTTAACACAAGGGGCTTTGAGGGGAATTTTAGATCTAAATTCTAGCAGGTACTTATGACATAACCCATCAGCCATTAGTTGAGGGCAACTGGGGAGAGGTTGTTAACACCTGGTTACAGATGAATAGAATAGGCTCAACTGGCCAAATAAAACTTTGGGGCAAAAAAAATCACAGGTACTGGTAGTTGGAAGAGGTAAGAGCCAAGAGCAGTATCTACTGCATGTGTGGTCCCTAAATGCTGAGGACCTCAAGTGAATCTTCTCACTGAAAATCGGAGACACCTTTCTTAGTGTGGAGTTCTTTTTAAAATACTGGTAGCCTCACTATCCTGATCTGCCCCACCTGTAGGGGCACAGGACTTATAGTCCCCACCAGGTATGCCTGCTACAACCACAGAAGACAATGCCAAGTGATCACAAAACTCCCTCAGACAATGCCTTATAATCCCTCTCAAGAGAGTGAATGTTCTATGTTGTACCAGTAACAATAAGAATAATCCCAGAATAATATTGGAGAAGAACATAGTAGATGCTAAGTAAATGGAAGCTGTTCATATCATCATTATTGCTGTTTAGAGATGAAATCTGTTGCTAAACCTACCCTGACTCTAGGACAGAGAGGATTTCTCAGGTTCTTTTTCTCCTAGCAGTGAGCAGAAGGAAAATTTGTGAAGACCTGGAAGAAGTTGGGGTAATTGAGAGGGGGCTGGTTTTGGAGCCTGGAGTCTTTCCCCAAGGGAGGCCTGGTTGATGTGAGTCAGGGATCAGTGAGAGGTTGGTGCCCAGGAGAAACTGGTAAGGGAAGAAGAGGTAAGAGATGATAAAATCTTGCTCCTCAACGTCAGCAGGTAGGTCTTACTCACCAAAAAGGGCATGCTCAGCCTCATGCTCCTTCTCCTCATCTTACAGTTCCTCCCAATGAGAAGTGGAGTCTGTTTCCCTACCCTAGAATCTGATTTGGACAGCTGACTTGCTTTGGCTGATAGAAGGTGATGTTTGTTCTGAGCCTAGATCTCAAGAGGCACTGCCTGCTTTGGCTTGGTCTCTTGAATGTTGCTATGATCGGGTGAACAAAGTTCAGACTAACCCTCGGGAGGATGAGAGACCACTTGGAACAGAGACAAGCTTCTCAGCTCAGGCTGTATTAGATAAACTGTGAGCTGCTGCCCAAACATGTCAGAGAGCTCGGTCAAGACCCACTAGGACTCAGCTCAGCTGACAGTAGACACATGTGTGATTCCAGACGATACTACAAGAACTACCCAGCTAACCTAGATACATGAACAATAGTAAATGCTTATTATTTTAAAGGTATAAGCTAACTGATATACCCAAATTCCAGGGTCAAATCTCCTTCCTTCACCCTAGCTGGAGATTGGGTCTGCTCCAACACACAAGAGGCAACTTCCAGCCTGATCAAAGCTTCTACAAAATCCTCCCTTGTGGTCACATTAACTCACATTTTGGCTTCCTCTCTTCAGTGGGGTTGTCCTGGTACTCTCTCATCTTTTTCCTACATTCCTCTTTGAGGGAGCTAATACGTGTGTGTGCATGCATGCACACCCCTCTGCCATGACCTCCTAAGTGTATCTCACATCTTAAGGTCACTCTTCTTTGGCTGAGGATGCCCTGAGGCCCAGTCTGTGCTTTGTATCCAGGAGATATTCCCAAGGCAGCATACTGGCTCTCATTCCCTAAAAGTTGCTCCTAAAGCTCTAAGTTGTGAGGTTCCAGCACTGTGGATTTGGTTCAGTCCCATAAACTGCCTCACCTTGACCTTGGATCCAGCAGGAATGGACAGCCCCAGCCCCCACCCAAAGAGCTACAACTAGTCTCCCTGGCTGGGCCAGTGGGCCCTGGACCTGCCTTCCACAGCTCTCCCTGTCTTTACAGGGCCACTCCCTGTCCAATGGCTCTCCTGCATGACCTGAGCTGGTCATGGGACCGGCTCCCTCTGACTGTCCAGGACTTGACAAACCAGAGTGACCTAAAACACCTCCCAAATCTTTCTGACGCTTAGCTCTGGACTCTTCCAATACAGCACTTACCAGCCAGGGTGTTTGTTCACAAACCACAGAAACTGACTGAGTGGCCTAAGCCGAAGAAGGAGTTATTAGATGATTACAGGGTGGTTTATGGGATTGATCAGAGGACTGGCCACAGAAGGAGCGTGGCTAGGAACTGATGCTGCTGGTACGGCTGTTTTCTGTCTGTGATCACATTCTCAACTGTCCCTACTTTTCTGTGGCTCTTACCTTAGCTTCAGAGCTCTGGGAGGCAAGAAAAGGAGGAAGCTGGGCTTGGTTCTGGGCTGCTATACCCTTGTCTCTGGAGAAAACAATTCATAATCTTAGGCTTCTCCAAATAAAAGGAGGGTTCCCAGATGTGTCAGGCTGCCCAAAATATAAATAAATAAGTAAAAGGTGATAAAAGCTAACTGATAGACCCAAATTCCAGGGTCAAATCGCCTTCCTTCACCCTAGCTGGACACTGGGTCCTCCCCAACACACAAGAGGCAACTTCCAGCTTGATCAAAGCTTCTACAAAAATCCTCCCTTGTGGTCACAGTCAACTCATGTTTTGGCTTCCTCTTGACAGCACTCCATTTTTTAATTTTTAAATTTTTACCATCAGTTATGAGGAGCTGGGTGTTTCAAGTAGAGCTCACTTCCAACAGTCATTTTCTTTTCATTGTCTTATTTTTTTAAAGAAAGAAATTGAAGTTTAATTTTCACACAGTAAAATGCATACATCAGATTCAGTTTAGTGAATTTTTCTTGCCCATTTGTGTAATCTCTAACCAGATAAAAATAGGAACAATTACCATCACCTCAGAAAGTCCCTTTATGTACTGGCCCCATCACCCACCGATCCAACCCCTTTTCCAAATGAAATGACTCTCCCCATCTTAGCTTAGTTTTGCCTGTTTTTAAACTTCATATAAAACAAACCATACAGTTTATACGCTTTGTTTCTTAGTACAATGCCTTTGAGATTCATCCAGAATGCTGCATACATAAGTAGTTCATTCATTTTTCTTGTTGAGTAGTGTTCCATGGTACGAATGGACCGTAATTCGTTTATCCATTGCCTCATTGGTGTATATTTGAGTTGTCTCTCATTTTGGATTCCTATGAATAAAGTTATGAACATTTGTGTCTGTCTTTCTGTAGCCGAGCATCACTTTTACCCAGGATTATCCTGCCCCCTGAAAAATGTCTCTCCCTGTAACTAGCAAGACAGATGAACTACCCTGTGAAGCTACCATCCATATCCCAAACTGCACCCTCATTCATACCACTAAAATGCTTTTTCTGCAGTCTTCTCCACTTTACCATGTTTCTGGACTAATCATTCAGTATAGAAACTTTGACTCTTGTATCCTTCACCCAAGTCATCAGCAACCCCACCTTGTGTGTCTTCAAAGTACCTAACCACTATCACCTTCATTATCCAATCTGGGCCACAACCACTGTACTTGGATGAGTGCCTTATTCATTCTCCCCAACTTCTCTCTTAGTTTCTCTCTCTCCCAGGTGATTAGTCCCTTAGTTTCTCAACCCCCCAGGTGATTCCCAAAACAGCAGCTAGAGTAACTGTTGAGAGGCTGAGCCCATGTTCATCTTCTGCTTGAAAACTTCCAATGGCTCCCACCCAGTCTAAGCAAAATCCATAGTCCTTACAACATCTAAAAAGCCCGATGTGATCTCTGTCCTGCTACTCCTTGCCCATCATTCCTCCTTCCCTTTCTCTCCCAGGCTTTAGCACTGGCTATTACCCCTAAATGTAATACTTTCTCCCTAAATATCAGCATGGCTCCCTCCTTTACATTTCTTTAGGCCTATTGACTTTATCAGCTCTATTTGTCTCTAGGGTATTGCTACCATCTGACACAGTCTATTTACAGGTTAGACAACCTGTTTGCTATCTGTCTCTCCCATCAGTGTGTCAGCACCATGAGCACACTGACTTTGTTTAGCTGGCCCTTGTGTCCCCAATACCCAGAACAGCATGGGTCATATCATAAGTGCTCAGAAAAGACAGAGGGGACTATAGCACACACAAAAGGAAGAATCAAGTCTCATGGTTTCCAGTTTTGGTTCACTAGTTGGGCAATGGATTCATTAATTGACTTCTAGGAACATCCTTTGAGATCTTCTCTGTCCCCTCAGAAATTTAGATGACTTTGCTCCAATTCCCCAGAAGACCCCAGTCTCACACCCTCTGTTGGGGCCAGGGCAGCCTTGAGGGTTGAAAAGACTTTGGGAAATGAAGTCCAGCTAATCTGGGAGGATAATAAGGGTTTGGGTAGGAAGAGGACACAGGACAGCGTGCAGAGATAGTCAAGGCTGGCACCCTGGACAGAATTGTTCCTCCTGGGGGTCACTATCACCACTCGCACTTGTGCTGACCAGGCCAGGCTTTGGGGAGAGAGGTCTCAGTGCTGCCATCTCTGCTTGTTCTCCCAATATCCATCATCATCCCCAGATTTGACTTGGGTTATTTTCGGTCATTTTTTTCCCCTAGCAGTGAAGCAAACCATAGAGGGAAACTAAATCCCTCTTAAAGCAAGTTTACAGTCTCTCAGGAGTGATGAGACAGCCCTGCCTAAACAAGTCCCTGGACTGATAAAGCTAAAAGTGACCTGCCAAACAGAGAGGTCTGATCTCTGTCAGGGTGTTCCAAGGAGTCAGTAGGTCCATCTCCATCTTCCGACGTGGGCTTGACCACACCAGGCCATTCCAAGTCTATGATATTTCATGACAGGTCTGGAAGGCTACCAGAGGAGCTTCCTAACCTCATTGGCTCGTCCCCATTATAGTTGTCCAGCTTCTATCTCTGTCCTAAATGTATTTTGCAGGGAGAATCTTTCTTAAGTATAAACTGTGGCTCAAAAGATTTTGCCCCTGGGGCAGCGGGCAGATGGAGAAACTGCCATGCTTGTTCAGTGCTTGAATTGGATGGGGCAGATTATTTGGGATGGTCTTGGAGAAACTGTAACAGGGGTCATGGAGATGGTGAAAACTAGGACATCTGTGGTAAGTAGGATGACAGGTAGGCAGGCAGGTGCCTGTAGGGCACTCTACCTTGGCTGCATACTCTACCATGCCTGGGCCATCTGGATTCCCCTGAGCCCCAGAATCCCTTTTCTTTCAGAGACAACTCATAGATCTTTCTCCAAAACCTTTCTGAACCTTTTCCAGAAACCCATCTCTCCCTCCCTCAAAGGAGGGTCCTGGGGACAAGCTGCCCAGGGATTTGGTTTCCCAGGGCTCCCCCAGACCAGGGCTTTTGTCCCAGGCTACCTGGGGCTAGACTGGGCTGGGTCTAGCTAAGCACACCCTTCTTTCCCCATGACCTTATTCGAGTCATGAAACACTTTGGCCATCTATAAATCCAATAATTCTTTTCAGAATAATGCTTTGAAATGCACAACGTAAAGTACACCGGAAAACAAAGGAAACCAATTATGCTAAAATGCAGATATCAACATATTTTTAAATATGATATAGTATCCCAGCTACTTGGGAGGCTGAGGCTGAAGGATTGTGAGTTTGAATCCATCTTGGGCAACATAGTCGAGACAGTGGTTTTTGTTTTTTTAAGCAATATAGTAATATACATGTTTAATACATTAAAGAAGAAAATTTGTCAGTGACTGTGATACCTGTCATAATTTCATATATGATATTTTACGGTGTCAGTAATAATATGGAAATGTCTGTGATTTTTTTGGTGGCAAATTTTCAGGTACTGATACTACCATGATCTGTTGCCTATATTTAAAATGCAAAAAAAAAAAAAAAAGAAAAGAAAAGAAAAGAAAATGCTATATTTTAGTTAGAGGCTGGTGAAAATAATGGCATAATTTTTTTCCCCTCCCAAGTTTACTGAGTTCAGGACAAAAACTCTGGTTTGGACATTTCTCTCACCTTCATTACCTTCTGGGGTTTAATTAGAGACATCATCAGGGTGGGGGAAGGAAGCAGGCCCTGATGTCTCATTTTCAAAATATATTTACTTTAAATTTAACAGGCAATATAGTAAAAAGGAACTCTCATTTATGCCCCAAATCTCTTCCCTCTCCAGAAAGAAGGCCTATTATCTTTGTGATGTACACATTCTTAAACTTACAAAAGTAATACCTGAATTTGCCTTGAGAAAAATAGATTTTAAGTTACAATAATTAAATTTGATATTTAAAATTAAATTTTAAATTAACGATAAAAGGAAATATCACAACAGACACTACAGAAGTACAGAAGATAATTAGAAATTATTTTGAAAACTCGTACTCTAATAAAGTAGAGAATATTAAAGGCAACGACAAATTTCTAGAGGCATATGAGTTGCCCAAATTGAATTAGGATGATATACACAATTTAAACAGATCAATTTCAAGCAAGAAAATAGAAGAGGCCATCAGAAGCCTACCAACCAAGAAAAGCCCAGGACCAGATAGATATTCGATTGAATTCTACAAGACCTAAAAAGAAGAACTAATACCTATACTCTACAAATTATTTCATGAAATAGAAAAAGAGGGAGCACTTCCAAACTCATTCTATGAGGCCAATATCACCCTGATTCCAAAACCAGGCAAAGATACATCAAAGAAAGAAAACAGACCAATATCGATAACAAACATAGATGCAAAAATTCTCAGTAAAATTCTGGCAAATTGAATACAAATACGTATCAAAAAAGATAGTGCACCATGATCAAGTGGGGTTCATCCCAGGATGCAAGGCTGGTTCAACATACAGAAATCAATAAGTGTAATTTATCACATCAATAGACTTAAAGATAAGAATCATATGATAATCTCAATAGATGCAGAAAAAGCATTTGACAAAATACAGCACTACTTCATGTTCAAAACACTAGAAAAACTAGGGATAACGGGAACATATCTCCACATCATAAAGGCTATCTATGGTAAGCCCCAGGCCAACATCATTCTAAATGGAGAAAAATGGAAGGCATTCCCTCTAAAAACTGGAACAAGACAGGGATGCCCTCTTTCATCACTTCTATTTAACATAGTTCTTGAAACACAGGCCAGAGAAATTAGACAGATGAAAGAAATTAAAGGGATATGGATAGGAAAAGAAGAACTCAAATTAGCACTATTTGCTGATAATGTGATTCTATACCTAGAAGACCCAAAAAATTCCACCAGAAAACTTCTAGAACAGTAAATGAATTCAGCAAAGTAGCAGGATACAAAATCAACACCCATAAACCAAAGGCATTTCTGTATATTAGTGACAAATTCTCAGAAAGGGAAATGAGGAAAACTATCCCGTTTACAATAGCCTCAAAAAAAAAAAAAAAAAAAAAAAAAGAAGAAGAAGAATGCTTGGGAATAAGCCTAACAAAAGAGGTGAAAGACTCTACAACAAAAACTACAGAATGTTAAAGAAAGAAATTAAAGAAGACCTTAGAAAATGGAAAGATCTCCCTTATTTTTGTATAGGCAGAATTAATATCGTCAAAATGACCATACTACATACTAACAGAAGCATACATATTTATACACATATTTAATGCAATTCCAAACAAAATCCCAACGACATTCCTCATAAAAATAGAAAAAGCAGTCATGAAATTCATCTGGAAAAATAAGAGACCCAGACCAGCTAAAGCAATCCTTAGCAATAAGAGTGAAGCAGGTGACATCACTATACCAGAACTTAAACTATACTACAAAGCAATAGTAACAAAACAGTATGGTATTGGCACCAAAATAGACTGGTAGACTAATGGTACAGAATAAAGGACACAGAGACTAGCTCACATAATTACAGTTACCTTATATTAGACAAAGGCACTAAAATATACATTGGAGAAAAGACAGTCTCTTCAACAAATGGTGCTGGAAAAATGGAAATCCATATGCAACAAAATGAAATTAAAGCTCTATCTCTCACCATGTGCAAAACTCAACTCAAAATATATCAAAGACATAGGAAGTAAACCAGAGATATTATGCCTATTAGAAGAAAAAGTAGGCCTAAGTCTCTGCCATATCGGATTAGGCCCCAACTTCCTTAATAAGACTCTTATAGCACAAGAATTAAAACCAAGAATCAATAAATGGTATGGATTCAAACTAAAAAGCTTCTTAGAAAAAGAAACAATCAGTGAGGTTAATAGAGAGCCTACATCTTGGGAGCAAATTTTTACCACTCTTATTTCAGATAGAGCATTAATCTGTAGGGTATACAAAGAACTCAAAAAGCAAAACACCAACAAAAACAAATAGCCCAATCAATAAATGGGCCAAGGGGCTGAATAGACACCTCTCAGAAGATGATATACAATCAATCAACAAATATATGAAAAAAATGTTCAACATCTGTAGCAATTAGAGAAATGCAAATCAAAACTATTCTAAGGTTTCATCTCACTCCAGTCAGAATGGCAGCACTTAAGAACACAAACAACAATAAGTATTGGTGAGGATGTGGGGGAAAAGGCACACTCATACACTGCTGGTGGGACTGCAAATTGGTGCAGCCAATATGGAAAGCAGTATGGAGATTCCTTGGAAAACTGGGAATGGGACCACCATTTGGCCCAGCCATTCCACTCCTAGGTCTATACCCAAAGGACTTAAAAACAGCATACTACAGGGACACAGCCACATCAATGTTGATAGCAGCTCAATTCATAATAGCTATACTGTGGAACCAACCTAGATGCCCTTCAGTAGATAAATGGATAAAGAAAATGTGGTATATAAACACAATAAAAGAGAATAAAATCATAGCATTTGCAAGTAAATGGATGGAGTTGGAGAATATAATGCTAAGTGAAATTAGCCAATACCAAAAAAAACAAATGCCAAATGTTTCCCTCATATAAGGTGACTGATTCATAGTGGAGTTGGGAGGGGGAGCATGGGAGGATTAGACAAACTCTAGATAGGGCAAAGGGGTAGGAGGGAAAGGTAAGGGGCTTGAGGGTAAAAAGATGGTGGAATGAGATGGATATCATAACCCTAAGAACAGGTATGAAGACACAAATGGTGTGAATATACTTTATACACAACCAAATATATGAAAAATTGTGCTCTATATGTGTAATATGAATTGTAAGGCATTCTGCTGTCATGTATAACAAATTAGAATATAAAAAAGAAAAGGTCAGAATTAATATATAGTAAAATGTAAATGATTGATGAACTATAGCTTAAAGAATCATTTCCTAACTCCATTTTCCATCTCTGAATGTTTTAATGAAAATTAAAATCTGCAATGGTATATAATTTTTAAAAATCACAATAATTAAATTTAATATTTAAAATTAAATTTTAAATAAAAATTCATAAGTAAAATTTTTAAAATTAAAATTGAAATTAAATTTAAAATTGTATTTAAATTACTTTTTAAATGTAAAAATAAAGTCTTTAAGGCTGGAGTTGTGGCTCAGTGGCAGAGTGTCTGCCTAGCATTCATGAGGCACTGGGTTTGATTCTCAGCACCGCATATAAATAAACAAATAAATAAAAGGCTTTTTGACAACTAAAAAATATTTTAAAAATTAAATTTTTAAATAAAATTATGTCAATTCAACTGCTAAATATTATTAAGTATGAAAATTAAATATTGGATTATAAATTAAATATTTTTAAACTTAAAGAAGTTTTTTTTTTAAATTTATATATGACGGATGCATTACAATTCTTATTATACATATAGAGCACAATTTTTCATATCTCTGGTTGTATACACAGTATATCCACTGTGTATACAACACATCATATTCCACCATCATTAATAACCCCATGTCCCCTCCCTTCCCCTCCAACCCTCTGCCCTATCTAGAATTTGTCTATTCCTCTCATGCTTCCTCTTCCTATCCCATTATGAATCAGCCTCCTTAAGGAAGGTTTTTAAGGCTTTTACATATAGAGCATATAGCAATACTTAGTTTTTTAATTTTTAAAAATTTTGTATTTGTTTTAATTAATTATACATGACAGTAGAATGCATTTATGCACTTTGATATATCATACATAGATGGGTTATAATTTCTCATTTTTCTGAGAGTACATGTTATAGAAACATATCAGTCACAAAGTCATATATATGCATAAAGTAATAATGTCTGTTTCGTTTTACTATCCTTCCTATCCCCATATTCCCTCCCCTCCCTTCATGCCCCCTCTACCTAATCTAAGGTAACTCTATTCTTCCCTAGTGTCCCCCACCTTATTGTAAATTAGCATCTGCATATTAAAAAAAAAACAGTCAGCCTTTGTTTGGGGGGGCTTGGCTTATTTTGCTTAGCATGATATTCTCCAGCTCCATTCATTTACCTGCAAATGCCATAATTTCATTCTTCTTTAAAACTGAGTAATATTCCATTGAATATATATACCATATTTTCTTTAGCCTTTCATCTATTGAAGGACACCAAGGTTGGTTCCATAGGTTAGCTACTGTGAATTGAACTGCTATAAACACTGATGTGTCTGCATCATTGTAGTATGCTGATTTTAAGTCCTTTGGGTATAAACCAAGGAGTGGGATATCTGGGTCAAATGGTGATTCTATTCCAAGTTTTCTGAGGAATCTTCATGTTGCTTTTCATAGTGGTTGTACCATTTTGAAATACTTTGTCATCTTATACCAAATGAAAATAGGATATAGTATAAGACTATGTATACATAGTACTTCAGACTATGTGTGTTTACTACCTCTCATCTACTGGGACTGGCTCTTTTCTCTTAACAGTGTGTGGTGAAAATCTTCCCATATCAGTACATATGGATTTCCCTCCTCCTGAAGAGGGAAATATTACTTTACAGCTTTGTAAGAGTGTTACTTAATTACTTGTCTCTCTAGGAATGTTGCTTAAACACTCATTTAAATTGTAACATTTTCATGCTAGGTCTTGTTTTATATCTCTTAGAGATGTAAGCTTACAGTTATCTTGAGTTACTGCTGTCTGTGGTGAGGCCACTTTATATCACTCACAGGTGTTTCACTGCCTTTGTTCTGCATCCATGAATGGCTTATCACAAGAATTCTTGTGCATGGTCTTTGGTCACGTAGGCCAAGAATCCAGACCTACCAATGTTGTAATGGTTAAGAAGTGATGTCAAATTTCCTATAAAAGCCTCCATGTAAGCTAAGCTCAGGGCCCAGAACTTCAGAGCACGAGCTCATCTTTATCTGCTATGTAATAAACAAGGGTTCTCAGACCTTCCAAGTGATGCTTGGTCTCTTGCTGAATGAATTATGTACAACTTGCCCACCTCCTTAATCTTTTTAGAGTTGCTTAGTATTCAATAGCCATGTATTTGTTTAAGTAACCATTCTCTTAATCAAGAGATTTTTTTAGGTTATTTTTCAGATTTTCGGTATTTTAGACCATCTTACTGCAAACACTTTGTTTATACTTAATGGATAATATATAACTAGATGCACAGGGCTGGTCAAAGAGGGTGCACATTCTGAATATTAACAGAATTCAGCCAACCCTGACATGCCTGGGATATTAGTGGGGAATCAGTTCCCAAGCCAGAAATTAGGCCATCAATTTCTCTCTTCCCCACTCTGCTTGCCCAATCTATCAGCAAGCCTCCTGAATATTGTCAGTATTGTCTCCCTTCCTCCAAATCCATTACCACCACCTTTGTTCCAACATGCATTACCTTTTTCTTTTCTTTTCTTTGGCACCAGGGATTGAACCAAGGGGTACTTAACTACTAAGTCATATACCCAGCCCTTTTTATGTTTTATTTGGAGAAAGGTTCTCCCTAGGTTGCTTAGGGCATTCCTAAATTGCTGAAGCTGGCTTTGAATTTGTGATCCTCCTGCCTCAGCCTCCTGAGTTGCTGGGATTACAGGCCTGCACCACCACCACACTGGATCTCTCTCTCTCTCTCTCTCTCTCTCTCTCTCTCTCTCTCTTTCTGGAAGTTGTAGATGAACAGCATGCCTTTATTCCATTGCTTCATTATGTGGTGCTAAGGATCAACCCAGTGCCTCATACATGCTAGGCAAGTGCTCTGCCACTGAGCTACAGCCCCAGCCCCTCTTTTTCTCTTTTTAAGGTAGTGTTTTTAATAGGAAAAGATGGCAAGCAACCCAACGACTTGTGAATGGAAGAATAAGTGAACAGCACACATTGCCTCTTGCTCCTGCCTGGGTGAAGATGTGAGCTCTCATTCCCAGCCTCATCCCTAGTCTTCATCACTCTATCTCCTGCATGGTCCTTATTAGTCTGTAGTCAGAATTACCTTTCTCAATTCCAAATCCATTACCATCCTCCCCATACAAAGCTCTAGCTTCCCATTACTAATAGGATAATTCCCAAGGCCAGGTGAGGTGGTGCACATCTGTTATCCTAGCAGCTTGGTAGGCTGAGGCAGGAGCACCTTGAGTTCATAGCCATCCTCAGCAATTTAGTGAGGTTCTAAGCAACTCAGTGAGATCTTGTCTCTAAATAAAATCTAAAAAAGGCTGGGGAAGTGTTTCAGTGGTAAAGTCCCTCTGGGTTCAAGCTTGGTTCCAAAAAAAAAAAAAAAGATAATCCCTAAACTCTTACATTTTGCTTATTCTCATAACTCCACTCTGCCATACTCCCTGGCATCATTCCTCTTGGGCATCTCCTAGGCACACTGGTTCCCTGAGATGCTGACAGGACCCCTAATCTATCAGGCTATTTGCAACCCAGGTCTTACTGGCTTCTCTCTTGCCACTTCCCTTCTCTCTGTTCTCCTCCCAGCTAGTGAATGGGAGGACTTTGGGGCCTCATCTTATAGTCACTCAGGGAAGTCTTTTCTTTTCCCCAAAGGAGGAATGACTATTTTCCTTTGAGCTCCTGCTGATGTTCTTGGGGGCAGGGGATACTTAAAAAAATGTAAAATTCTCTAGATTGTTCATCAGATAGACTGAATCAGCATCTCTGGGGTTGAGGATGTCATGGGTTTGAAAATCTGCATTAATTTCCACATCCTCCGGGAGATTCTTCCACATAAAATTAAAGAATACTGCTCCACCACAGAGCCTGGCATCTTCTCTCTCCAGGTTCTGATCACTCTATTTAGCCCTTGCTCCATGGCTAGCTGTTTTTCCAGCTTTTGATTCAGAGTTGTACACAATGGCTTGTTCAAAGTTAACTTGGGCTAAGTAGGGGATGAGGATGTGCAAATACACCAACATTGGTTGAAATGTCAACCCAGCATTGCATAAATGTGAAATAGTGGAAATGTGAAGATTAGCAACAGCCTCAATATATGCTAATAGGGGAATGACTGAACTATAGCTTATTCATTCTCTAAAATACTATCTGCAGTCGAAGGAAAGACATTACAAGATAAACTGGCAAATGAAAAAAGTCCTTTGCAGAACACACTTCTAGCATATGAACATATGATGATAATGCATATTGTAAGTGCATGGAAAAGGGGTTGCCTCTGGGCAGGAACTGAAGATAAGAAGGAGACAGCCAGAAAGACTGAAACCTGATCTGTAATTTTTTTTTTTCATGGAAAATGCATTCTAGCCTAACTTGGTAAATTAAACATTAAATACATATTTTTACACTTATTTTTACCCTATGTGTTCAGGTCCTCAAAGCAGTGTTGGGAGAGGCATTGGTCAATCAATCAATACTAAATATGTATTTGTTACTTGATCAGACAAATTAGGTTTGCTCTCTTACAAGATGTGTGACTTTTTTTCTTTTCAGTCATGTGACTACACTTCATTGATGACTTTTGTAAGCCAAATGACCTAGATTGGATGTAAGTTCTTACATTTTCTGTTGGTTTCAATTAAAAAAAAAGCCAAGATGTGTGATCTTGTACAAATGATTAAACTTCTCTGAACTTTGATTCCTTGCTGTTTCAACCTGGGTCATCCCCTTAAGCAGAACCTGAGACAAAGTCTTGTTAATTGGTAATCTTTGGTAATTAGCAACTGCCTCAGTATATGCACTTACAATTTGGGGGAATGTGATCTCAGGGAACAGAAGGGAGGAAAAAAGGCATTGAAATGGGAGGAGGAGAGCCCATACAAGATGTATGGTCAATGCTGTGGATGTCTGGGGCTTGATGCCATCATGACCTTCCAAGGAACCTTTTGAAATGTCTTAGAACTGTCTGTTGAGAGACAAAAGGGAGAAGCATTTTTCCATTGGCTCTTATCTCCTATCAATCAGGGAGGTGCCTCAGACTCTGAGTTTCTTGTATTTTTGAGCTGCTTGTGCTTGAGGGTCACACACATCCCCTGGGGCCTCCCACTCAGCTCTATTGGAGAAATCTCAGGTCAGGTTGAAACTTGCTCTGAATCTTTCAACTCAGCACTGCCTGGAGGAAGAGTTTCCGCCAAGAGGTTTTTAAATTTGTGTCCAAAAAGTATCTTATACATTCATTTTTCAAATAAGGAGAGGGATCTACTTCATAGGGATACTACAAGGACTGGTCTGAGTGTCACATGTAGATGAGTTACCCAGGGATGGGGTCCCCCAACCAAGGAGTGAAAATAATAGGAAACACTCTCATGGGTGGCTTAAGGGGAAGGTAGATCCAGAGTCAGTGATTAAAGGAAGGACATGATTTTGAGAGATGAAGAAAGGAGAGTAGAATGATATTCGAGTGGGAGCAGAGAACAGACTGCCCCCACCGGAGAAAGACTTTCATAATCAAAGGCTTTGAAGATGGAAAGAGCAAGAACTATCAGGGGATGCTGTGAAGACCATGCTTTGGGGAAATTTCAGGAAAGGAACTTAATGTGGACAGTTTGTATAGCTGGAATGTAGAGTTTGGCCTGGAAAGCCCCTGAGATCCAGTGGGCAGAGGACAGAGGTGTATCAGTTTGCTTTTGGTGTGTAACAAACTATTCCAAAAATTAGTGACTTCAAACCACAATTCTTTATTATTTCTCACTGACCTATTTTTCTGGTCTGGGCTGGCTTAGCTGAACACATTAGTTAGTTCCTTCACCCATCTGTGGTAAGCTGATGGGTGGTGGGGACAGCTGACTCAGGAAGGCTTCTTCTCATTGGTAGACATTTGTCTGGTTGTTGCCTGAGCCCCTGGGGGTACCTGTTGCCACATGGTTTCTCATTCTCCAGAGGGTTCTCCAGAGCTTACTCCCATGGCGACTAGATAGAAAAGAGGAAATTCACATGGTCTCTTGAAGCCTAGGTTCAGATTTGGCACATTGTCCCTTCTGGGATATCCCATCAGTCGAGCCAAGCCACGAGGCCAGCCCAGATGGATGGGGCAGGGCAACAGAGGAGATACAAAGTCACATTGTTAAGGGTGTGGATATAAGAAGGGGAATAACTGGGGCCTGTTGCAATTTGTCTGTCACAAGGGTTTGAAGGCAGTTGGTTAAATAGGAGAAGAGCCCAGGGACTAGAGGGCTGGTTGGGAAGTAATTACCATAGTGATCAGGAAGAGAAGAATAGGATTTGTCCAGAATCCAAGATGGAGTACACCTAGGGTGGTACAAGATCCAGGGGATGGGGAGGAAACAGGTCTCCAAATTTGGGGCCTGGTGAGCTAGGCAAGCGTTAAGGATGTCAGCAGGTGGTTATTGGGAAAAAGGACTGTCTTATGGCCTTTCCAACTGGGAGGGCCTGAGGCCTGGGGACATGGCAGCTCAGGAGAGCATTTGAGCCCTAAGGCCTCTGCAGCTACAGGCTAAGAGATCTTGTCAAGCCCTTTAACATTTCCTGGGCTTGGGGTAGGAATTTTAACCTTGTAGGGTTGTCAGAGAGGAGATGAGGCTCTCTACCGGGGAAGCTTCTTGCAAACTCTTTTGGGCTGTACACTTATTCATGGTTTTATAGTGTGGTTTTGTTTTTAATTTAAGAGACATTAGCCACACAGAAGAGGGACTTTGGAGGGAGTAGGAAGGGAGAAAAGGAGTCCTTGGGGTTCTTTTTAGGGGAAGGCTGCTGTCAGGAGTGGGGTTTGTGTAGAAGGATCCAGAAGGAGAGAGGGGGGTGGATTTCAGCTTAAACAGGGTCCTTTCAGCTTAGGGTGGGGGAAAGCTCAGGAAAGCTGCAGTGTGGGGTATTCAGATGAGGCTGGCTCTGTCCTCACTCAGACATTGGGGTCAGAGAAATAAGCTGGAGTCAGTGGGCAGAGTGGGTTGGGGGAAGTTAGTCTCCCTGCTTGGTCCTCTGGCTGCAAACTCTTGGGTGGTCTGGACTGACGTCAGCAAGGCTGTCTCTCTCTTTCCCACTGCTCTGAAAAGTCCAGCAGCATCACTGCTTCCAGATGTGGACTCCAGATGTGGCCTGGAGTATTTCCAGAAGGATCAAGGATACAGAGGCAGCAGCCAAACTCCTGACTTTTCTTCATCCCTCTTTCTCTGATGGGATCTGCCCAATGGCTGCCCCTCCCCTGACTTCTCTTCTACCACTAGGTCAGTGTACCACACATACTTAGAGGTCCTGGTGGATGGATAAATAAATACCAATTCCGGATAACCCTGAGCCAGACAGATGCATCTTTATTCATGTTGGAAATAGTTTATATCTGGGGGAGTGGAGAACTCTCAAATGTTTCCGTTCTGAGCAGTCCCAATGGTTCCAGGAGGAGGAAGTGAGCTGTCTCCTCAGCTGGGGACCCGCCAGGGCACTGGGCTCAGAGCCAGCTGAGGCCTGGGAGGAGCTGCTAAAAGTCTCCCCTTAATGGGAACAGCCTGGGCCCTAGTGTCTCACACGTATAGAGCCCCTGTTGGGGGTGGAGTGGTGGGTTGTGGGAAGGCAACTATTTTATTAGCTACAGACCAAGGAAACCAGGTGGGATTACTGAGCTGGAGTTCTCGGATGCCTGACCCAGTGAGTCTCATCTGGGGTGGGGCCTAGAATTCTGTGCTTCTAACTAGTTCTTAGGTGATGCTGATGCTGCTGGTCTGTGGGTCACACCTTAAATAGATGTGGCATCTAAAACATGTCTATACTTGTCCACATTTTTATGTGTGTATACATTCCTGTATTTTTTTAAGCTTTTCCTTTTCTTTTTTGGATTATTTATTTATTTATTTATTTATTTATTTTCAGTGCTTCGGATCAAACCCAGGGCCTCATGCATGCTAGGCAAACACTCTATCATTGGGCTATACTCCCAGACCTTATTTTTAATTCAAACGATGTCAAGGAAGAGAGGCCACACTGCATATGCTCCTTCTTTTTATGACTCAGTCTTGGACCCTGCAGCTGCCATATGTTGATATCTCCCAAAGAACTAAGCTGCCATTTATACACTCATTTTTAAGGAAAGAGTAATGGTGATCAAGAAGGAAGTCCATATGCCTAAGCAATGGGAGCTAGCAAGTAAGAACAGGCCCAACATTCATGTCATGAAGGTCATGCAGTCTCTCAAGTCTCAAGGCTATGTGAAAAAACAGTTTGCCTATGACATTTATATTGGCAGCTTATCAGTGAAGGTCTTCAGTATCCCTAGGGTTTCTCGTTAGAGAGTAAGAAATCTCCAAGACTCAAAGAGGGGAAGCCAAAAGAAAGCCCACAAGAAAGCTGAGCCTGAGCTGGGTCAGCAACTGGATTCCAGTTTAGAGGTGGCTTTGTCATGGGTGAGGTCTGCCACCAGAGTAAATGGAGGAGGTTATATTGTGTTGAATAAACTTGTAGTCAGAAACATAACAAAATGCAAAAGGTACCAAAGAGAAGACAGTGAAAAGTCTGTTCCCAGCAATCCAGGAGTTCCTTCCCATAGTCAGTCAGTGTTGAAGGGTTTTGTGTATAGGTGTTTTTCTGTTTCTTGTTTTTTACTTTAACATATCTTGGAGATTCTTTTAGTTGTTTCTTTCTTTTTTTACCTTTTTTGTTGATTTCAATTTTTATTTATTTTTTAAAATTTTTTTAAAATTTTTAAAATTTGTTCTAATGAGTTATACATAACAGTAGAATGCATTTTGACACATCATACATAAATGGAGTATAACTTCTCATTCTTCTGGTTGTACATAATGTAGAGTTATACAGGTCGAATAATAATGTATATACATAGGATAATATCTTTTTTACCTTATTTTTTAAGAGAAAGTGGCTTGCTATGTTGCCTAAGCTGGTTGTGAATTGCTGGGTTTTAGTGATGCTTCTGTCTCAGTCTCCTAAGTAGCTGGAACTATAGGCACACATCACTATGGCAGCTAATCTTTCTTTCTAAAAGTTGCAGTTTTATTAGAAGACATAACTCACTGGGAAAATTCCTTGTAGATGAATACTTGATTGTGCCAATTATTTTACTCTTGAGCAGTAAATACCTTAGCAGTCTGTTCTTTACCCATGAGTGAGTTTATCAGAAAAATAAACACCTACAAGTGGAAATTCAGGGTCAAAAAGTGCATGTGCATTTATAATTTTGCTGTGCATTTATAATTTATAATTTTGGGGGGAGGTACTGGAGATTGAACTCAGGTGCACTCAATCACCAAGCCATATCTCCAGCCCTATTTTGTATTTTATTTAGAGATAGGGTCTCACTGAGTTGCTTAGTGCCTCACTATTGCTGAGGTTGTTTTTGAACTTGTAATCCTCCTGCCTCAGCCTCCTGAGCCTCTGGGATCACTGGTATGCCCCACCATGCCTGGCTATAATTTATTTTTTTAAATATTTATTTATTTATTTATTTTTTTAGTTTTCGGCGGATACAACATCTTTGTTTGTATGTGGTGCTGAGGATCAAACCCGGGCTGCACGCATGCCAGGCGAGCGCGCTACCACTTGAGCCACATCCCCAGCCCCCCTGGCTATAATTTATAATTTTGATGTGCACTTAAAAATTCATGTGCATTTATAATTTTGATGAATAATGTCTAATCAACATTTCCAAAGAGATTTTGCTAACAGTGTCAGAAAGAGTTAATTGTCCTACTTTCTCAACATTGCATGTTAACAAACTTGTTGATCTTTGCCAATCTGATATGTGAAATATGGTAACTGCTGTTTCTGAAACTCTCTCGACCTTCAGCTCTTACTGTTTTCTTCAGCTATTTGTTAGAGATCATTGCATTCACCTTCTCTGGGCCACACAACTTATCAGGTGCTGGGACTCCTATGGGGACCAATATGCTAATGACCCTTGAGCTTTTCTCTGGTAAGAAAACTGATTAATGAGTCAATCACAGGTTTTGGGTAGGATGAGTCCTATGATAAGGGAGTGACTTCCTGAGACTGAACGCAAACTTCAATGTGTACACGCATCAGCCGAGACCTTGTCAAAATGCAGATTGTGATTTTCATCGAGTCTGGGTGGCGCACGAAGCTCTGCATCTAATAAACTTCCAGGTGAAATGTGCTGCTGATCCTGGTACTACATTTTGAGGCACAGGGGCCTACTTAGAACGAGGGATGGCAAACTTTTTTTCTGAAAAGGACCAGAGGTTTTGAGGACCAAATGTGGGTCTCTATTGCTGCTATTCAACTTTGTCTTTGACAGCAGCCAGAGACGATACATGTAAATGAATGGGTGTGACTATGTTCCAATAAAACTTCATTTACAAAGCACCTGGATTTAGTTATGGTTGACTCTTGGATTCAAACACCATAGACATTTAATCACTCACTGAAGTGATGAGTGAAAGGATGCTATTTGAGTAGTAACAGGGGACTGAACTAATCCTGGGGTCAGTAAAAGCTTGGAAGAATTGTGTATTAGTCAGAGTCCTACCAGGAAAACAAAACCCAGTGTTTAAATAGAGGTAATTAAATGCAGGGAATGGTTACCCAGGTAATGGACGAGCTGAGAAGTCCATCAGGGTTAACAGAGATTAGCAAGAGCGAAAAGCTATTGCCGCCCTATGGAAAGACGATGTTAGGAACTCAGGTCACCCAGTAGAGCTGGAATTATGATGATTCAACCTACCGAGAGCTTGGAGCTACGGACAAGACCCAAATGTAATCAAAGACCCTGGGAAGAAATAACCTGCAATCTCCCTTCTTCCTGCCCTTTCATCTTCCACCCAGTGGTCAAAGCCACCTGTGGTTCAGTCTATTATACCAGAGCCTGCAGGGCCAGTCTCTGTCATATGAAGCAGAGTAGGAGGAGTTAAGCATGATCTAAGGCTAACAGGCCTAGACTTAGGTAAAGGGATATCTAAACTGAGTCCCGACGAGCAAGTGAAGCTAGAGAGTTTATTTAGGTTTTTCCTGAAGACTCTAGGCAGGAGATGACAAGAACCTAACTGGTGATGGTTGTGTGGAGAGAAGGGGATGAGTTTGAGATGTAGAATAGAAAGGACATAGAATAGCTGGTTGGAACAGAAGGTCTAAGCCTGATCTGTAGGGATTTGCAAACTGACACATTGTATATTCCTCTGATGAGCTGGGAACACTGTTCCCCTTGCCTGCTGAACCAGAGGGAAGTTCTGTCATTTTGGATAATGGACTCCCTCATCCTCACTTTCCCCTTCCTTGTCCCCTCTTTAGGCAGAATGGATGGAGAAACAGGTTGCAACACTCTCAACAAGTGAGGAGTCAGGACGCCCAGCTGTTTGTGACTCATTTATTATTCATTCTAGAATATGGATACCTGGTATGTCCTGTCCTAAGGCCTTGGCTTCTGTTCCTGCACAATAAGGAAAGTCCCACCAACATCCTCTTACACATTCCTGTGGGGTTTGAGCCCAGAATAGAAATGAGGGTTGGCAAATTCCTTACACAGTCCTGGGCTTGGATACCAGCAGTTAGCCTCTGCCATTGTCTTGATCACAGGCTACTTGTGTCATAGGCAGGGCTAGGATGGTGTCTTTGTTTGGGATCCCCTAGAAGTAAACCCTGAGATGAGGCTTTGAGTGCAAGTCGTTTAGCAAAATGGAGGAGGGAACTCTGGACACCAGAGTAGAACATGAGCCTCAGAGTTCTTCTGCCTCAGGAGCGATGGAGCTGAGATTAACACTTCTGAAGGGTGTTAATTCCTTGGCACTTCCAGTCTGCTTTGTGGCTTTCAGTGTAGTTCAGGAAAGAAAGTTTTCAGGCATGGACTTGCAGACTCATAGATGGAAGGCAGCCAGAGCTCCCTGAAGTGATAAGACCTGAAGGAGATGGGAGGGCACCTATGGAATCTGCTCTAGATCATTCTCATCTCCATTTGACATGGGGAAACTGAGAAGGAAAGTGACAGTCCCCAATCATTTGGAGGGTTTGTGATGAATTGGGGGAGCTGAAGCTCACAGCCTTGAGTGTCTCCTATTAGTTTTCAGCATGCTGTCGGGGCTTCTGGCCCTTGGTGTCTCATAGGCTGACTCCAAGTGCCCCCACTGCCTGCCTGCTGCATCCTCTCTCCTGACTACTCTCTACTTGCTGAAACTACTCAGAGTCCAACAGGTGGGGAAGGGAAGCCTGAAGGACATGCACCTGTGGCAAGGCCAAGTGCCAATGTGGGGCTCACTGAGCCTGGGAGAAGTGTTTGTAGAAGACCAAGTGGGGCTGGAAGCCAGGAGGGGCAACTGGTCAAGTGGTTGGGGGAGGGTTTGCTGAGCAGTAGTGGAGACAATGAGACAGAGGCAGTGTGGAGGACCCTCAGGAGGACTGCAAGTGGGCTGAGAAAATCCAAGTCCCCTGCCCTTTGTCCTGGTTACATGGGACCTGGAGCCAGGAAGCAGACATCCCAGGCCTCAACACTAAAGCCTCTGTGTGATCAGCATCAGGTATGAGCCAACTCAAGTGTTTGTTCACTTAGGGTCATGGGGCGGGGGGGGGGGGGCTCAGTATGTCTCAGCCATTATGCCAACTACATTTGGGGACATGTGTTGGAATCTATTAGACTGTAAGACTATTGGCCATTAGATCCTATAGGTAGAATAGTACAGAAAGCCCCTAGTCTGGGACGGGGATATGTGTGGGGGGAGTCAGGGGGCGACACTCCCAAATCCAGCTGTGGATTCCCTTCCCTGATCAAGAAGACTTGGAAATTCAGCATGGGATGGGTGTGACCAGACACTCCACTTGAGTAGCCCATGAGAAGTTCAGTGTGGAATGGTGGACACCAAAGGCTGCAGGTTCCAACCCTTGCTTTCTCTCACTTCATTCCTACACCCATCTATGGCAGTTGCATTAGTCCCCTCCCATGCCCTTGTCCTTTGCAATGTGACTTTGCCATCACTCCCATCGGGAGGTGGAATCTATTCCCCACCCATTGAATCCAGGCTAGTGTATTAGTCAGCGATCTCCAGAGAAACAGAACCAACAGGATGTGTAGACATATATACAAGGATTTATTTTAAGGAATTGGCTCACACAACTGTGGAGAATTGGTAAGCCCCAAATTTACAGAATAGGCTGGCTGAAGCCCCAAGGAAGAGTTGGAGATTCGGTCCACAGGAAAACTCCACCTTGAGGTGGGAGAGATCCATCTTTATTCTATCTACTTGCTATCTTAGAATTCTGCCAGCTACCATGTGTACAGTCTTGGGCTACCCTCTGGAGGATGAGTGACTATGTGGAACAGGGACGAGATGTGCCAGTTGATTCCAGGTCCCAGTCAACCTGTCAACTGATTGCATTTTTGTGAAGGAGTCTAGCCAGATAAATTGCTCAGCCCAGACTGCTAACCTCCAGAACTGAGATATAAATAAATTGTTGTTGTTGTAGGCCAGCATATTTTAGAAAGGCTTGTTACACAGCAAAAGTTCTCTGATATACAGTCCAACTTCTACAGTGTCCCAGGACAGAGTCTTCTATAATGCTTATCATCAGCTAAGGGACATAGAAATAGAGAGAGGTGATTTCAGGTTCTAATAAGGCTCTGTGCATATCTATACCAGTTGACAGAGTGTGCATAGACTCACTTCTATCTTGAGATTTAAATATAACTTTGCTCAAGCACCACTTTGGCCTGACAAGCTTCCACAATGATATGCCAGAGCAGAGTGGGAGGTAGGAGGCTGATGGTGGCAACCAGGAAGGATGCATGCTGGGGACTGAGGGAAGACAAGGGATGGGTCCTAGAGGCTGCCTCTGTGGCCCTGGGGGAGTTTCAGAGACAATGGCAGGATGGAGGATAAGAGGCAGCAAATCTGGATTAAATCTTACCCAGTTGCCACCAGGCCTGTGTCCTGGGCAAATCACCTCACCATTCAGAACCTTGGTTTCTCTAAGAACAGAGTTATGGTTTGTGGGGACTGAGATAATGTCATTTGGAATCCTCCTTCAAGCAGAAGAATAACTATGATTATAAATTGGTAGGACTTTAGAAGGGGCTCATGCAAGTGAGCTTAAGTTTCATTGTAGTAAACTGTAGTAACTTCATGTAGTAAATTGCTTCTTTACTAGGAAAAAACTGTTGAATTAATAGTACTGATGGAACAAGGCTTTTTGAAAGTCAAAGATATGCCCATACATGGTGGGGTCCCATGGGTGGGGTCCCAAAGGAAGGCAGCTTTTCATAGGGCAAAGGATTCCTGTGGTGGCTAGTGGGTGGGCTCCTGGAGAGAGATGAAGGGGAGTAAGGAGAAATGGATGGAGAAGAGTGGAAGGGTATTCAGATTCCCTCCTGATCCCACAACTGCTCTTGAATCTTACAGAGAGAGACTATAGGCAGAAGCAGGAGCAGATTTCATGAGATCTCCATAAAGTTCTTAAGCTGAAGCAAAGTTGTGACAGGTCTCTGGACACAAAGTTGGGAGGAAGGATAGGGTTTCTTTCCTAGAGTAAGAAGCTGAGATGGGGATTCTAGAACAAGTGATTTATTGAGGAAGTGCTCTTAGAGGAGCATAAAGGGAGGGAATGAATCAGGCCAGGATAGGGCAAGATGCTCAGCAGGGATGTGGTCTCATCTGGGCTCTAACTTCAGTGTGATCTCAAGGGAAACTATGGGGTATAAATGGATCACAGAGCTGTCCCCACTGTACCTCTGTATCAATCAGTTCTTGGGAGAGCTTGAAGTATAATCTCCCAGGGGTCACCCATCAGCTGAAGGCAAGTCTCAGGAGAACGGGGCTGCATTTCAGCAGCAGATGGATGTACTAGCCCAGGGGAGGGAATCTGGGTGGAACCCCCACAGAATCTACTACAAGAGTCCTTCCCCAATTTCTGCAGGATACCCAAACATAGTGTGGCCTAGTGTTTTAGTCAGATTTTTTTGCTGCTATGATAAAAGGACCCGACCAAAACAACTGTAAAATAGGAAAGGTTTATTTAGGGCCTCACGGTTTCAGAGGTCTCAGTTCATAGACAGCAGGCTCCTTCCTCAGGGCTTGATGTGAGGCAGGACATCTTGGTGGAAGAGTGTAGCAGAGGGAAGCAGCTCATATGATGATCAGAAAGCAGAGAGAGTGAGACTCCACTTGCCAGATACAAAATATATACCCCAAACCACACCTCCAATGTCCACCTTCTCCAGCCACACCCTACCAGCCTTCAGTTACCACTCAATTAAACCTATCAGGGATTGGTTTAAGGCTCTTGCAACCTAATCATTCCCCCTCTGAGCCCTCTCGCATTGTCTCACATGTGAGTTTGGGGGACACCTCACATTCAAACCATAACATTCTGCCCCTGGCCCCCCAAGGCTCACATTCAACTGACAATGCAAAATTTATTTAGTCCATTCCCAAGAATCACCATAGTTTCAACAATTCCAAGATCGCTCAAAGTTCAAGTCCAAAGTCTTCTCTGAGGCCCAAGGCAATCTCGCATTGTGAGCTCCTGTAAAATTAAAAGCAATTTATAAGTATCCAATATATAAAATAGGGGCATAGAAAGAAGGGATGGGACCAAAGGACCAAAGCAAGACTCAAATCCAGCTAGTCAAAGAAGTCCTATAGTTCTGTGCCCAGCATCTCATCATGATGTCCTCTCCAAAAGGCTTGTGTAGTTCTGTCCCAAGTGGCCTTGTTTGTTGCCCTGCCCCAAGTGGCTATTCTGTTGGCTTGTCTCTGCTTGATTCCTATAGCGTTCCTAGGATGATGTCCCACATTACTTTCATTTCTTAATCTTGAGGGTCTCCACTGCAGCTCTCCTCCTCACATCTCCACACTGTGCTCTCCAGGGCTGACCACAGGGATTCTGAGCCTGGGGCATTTTGCCTGACTTCCCAGGCCTTCCTTTGAAACCTAGGAGGAAGTCTCCATGACCCCCTAGCTCCAGTATCCTGTAATACTGCACATCTAGCACCACGTGGTTGATACTAAGGTCTGCTGCCATCTCCAGCAGTAGCCAACCCTCCAGGTACCCTGGCTGCTGCAGCCTCTGAGTGCCTGGGTATCTGAGCATGTTGAAAAAACTTCCTAGTGCAAGAGAGTGCCCCACTGGTCTCCTCTCCAGAGAATTTTCACTTTTACTCCTTTGAGCTTGAGGTGAGCGTGGTCTTGCCAGCTCCTGAGATGTCCTCAAGCCATCTTTCTTGTTATCTCTAGGCAAAGTCTTTAGCATTTCTTCAGTGGTGGTAATGCCTTTAACAACTGCAACTTCCTTAGCCCTCATTTTGCTCTGGCCTTTCAAGTCCACGTTTTCCAAATCTTTCTGCTCCTGATTATTACAATCCATTTGGCTAAGAGCTGCCAACATTATCAATGCCACCGCTTGAATGCTATTCTGCCTAGAAATTTCTTCTGCCAGATTAATAAGTCTATTGCTTTTAAAATCAGCCCCACAGAAAGTCTCAGGACATGGGCAAAATGCAGACAACTTCTTAGCCAGATTATAACAGGAATGTCCTCCAGTCCAGTTATCAATAGTGTCCTCCTTTTCCTGTAAACCCTCTTGAGTCCTGTCCTCACTGTCCACAGTCCTATTGGCATTCTGGTCACGTACAAATGATAACTTCAGGGGGATGAATGGATGAAATTTAGGAGGGACCGACCACATGCTGGTACTCAGGATAATTATCAGGGGCCATGGTGAGGTGCTGCCCCCATGTGGCTTCTAAGTACTTGTCTTTCTAGAAAGGGACTTGGGCTAAGCTCATCTGAGATACCCTAGCTACTTCCAGAAATAACTGGGAAAAACCAAGGGGCTTGGGAGAACCTGTAGTCCAGAGATACAGGCAAAAAGCCTATAAAGTGTGTCTTTTTCCTGTTACTGCAAACTCATCTGTGAACATGGACTGGTGGGTCCTTCAGGAACTCTGGGCACGTATGGGAAAGGGCTTTGCCAACTCTGAAGTGCAGAATGATTTCCGAGGCCGTTTATATGAGCAGTTGGGAGGTATTTCCCCGAACTGTGGAAGGATCAAAAACTCACTCCAGTTTGGCCATGGCCTAGTGGTTGGTCCGTGGAGTCAAGAGAGAATGGCAGCTGGGTGAAACCAGGGTCCTGTACCTTATACCCATACCCTATTGTCAAAGACAGTTATTTGCCTTTGGTGAGGTGAATCTTAGAACAAAACAACTGGAACTTGCCAATGGTATAGGTAGGAGTATAAAATGGTATAACCACTTTGGAAAACTCTTTGGCAACATTTTATAAACATATGCTTATCATCTATGATCCAGCTATTGTAGACCTGGGTGTTTACCCAAGAGAAATGAGAGCACATCACATTAATCTTCTACTGCTTTGTAACAAATTACCACCAAACTTAGAAACTTAAAACAACAAAAAATATTTCTTATCTTCACAGTTTCTGTGGGTCAGAAATATAGGAGCTGCTCAGCTGGGTGATCCTCTTGGATGTCTTTTGTAAAACTGCAGTGAGCTGGTCCACATGAAGTTTTGATGGAGCTCGGTCTGTTTCCATGGTGGCTCCCCCACACATGGGCAAAAAAGTGCTGACTGGATGCTTCAGTTCTTCACCAAGAGGATGTCCCCAAAGGGCTGCTTGACATGACAACTGGCTTCCTCCAGAGCAAGTGATCCAAGAGCAATGCAGAAGTTGCAAAGGTTTTTGTGACACAGCCTTAGAAGCCTCACATCTCTGTAATATCCTACTGATTACACAGACCTGCTGTATCCAGTGTTGGAGGGAACTATACCAGGTCATGAATACTAGGAGGGAAGGATCGTGGTGACCATGTGGGAGGTTGATGACCACAGGGATAATGCAGCCATGCCTCCTCCATCCTGCACAGAGCCACACGCACCTTTGGAAACTTGCCATTCTGATGCTTGAGTTGTTAGTCTCTCTGGAAGAGCCCTGTGGGAGTTTTGGTTCCAGAGAAGGCCTAATAGCACCAGTAGCAGCTGAAGGCTATCATGCTCAGCAAGAGGCTGTACAGAGGAGCAATGGCCAGGCTGGAGTGCATTTGTTCCTGAGTGAATATAAATTTGCTCCAGGTGCCAGCTATGGTGCTCACTGTGGCTTGGTGCAGATTAATTAGACCCAATGGGAGGAAATCTCCTGCGGATGAGATCACTAAAGAAACTGCTTTGTCTTCATTTTTATATGCTCTGAAACAAGGGCCCAAGACCCTTAAGGCTGCCTCTAAACTTCTGTGTCAAAGTTGAGTGGATGCAGAAGTGCTATGATGAAAAGGCATCTCCAGATTGAGGGTTTGCCTTTTTTTTTTTTAATCCTGAAATCTACCTGGCAGGGAAGTGAGCATGTGATCGATCTCCTCTGTGCCGTGAAGCTGGGGCAATGTCAGTTCCAAATTGTGGCCCTATAAGGACCTTTATTATCTGGCCATATGCTTTGTAAATAGGTCACTCCGACTGAGCTGGCAGAGAGTTTTGATTGCTGGATCTTTGGCTGAGCGCATAGGCCAAAGATCCTAATTCTTCAGTTCCACCAGTTCAGCTTCTAGTTCCGCCAGTTCCACCAGTTCAGCTTCTAGTCTGGGAGCATTGTGTGGTGGGCGTATGTCTGTCCCCTCTCCATCTTTATGTTCTGTGCTAGGAGATGGAGGCAGGAAAGCAAGACATATACTTAATTCTCAAAGTCAGCCTCACAAATGAATTTTGGATCCTCAATAAATGGATTTTGAATCAATGCAGAAATTTAGGGGCTGCTCTTATTATTATTATTATTTTTATCACTATAGCCCATGTTTCTTTGGGACATAGATGAAGAGAAGCACTAGCATTTTAAAGAGAAAGCCAGGTTTGCACAGCAATGCAAATTGCATGCAAATGAATCTGCAAAAGTGAACTTGGGACTCAGAGGCAGAGGATTTGGATGAACTCAAGAGTTTTCATGCCAGTTTGCCCAATCCTGAATCATGGTTCCCTGCTAGAAGTGAGAAGAGAAACTACAGCTCTAGAATTTCTATAAAGGAGGGCTAGGAGGGGGGTGAAATCTCACTAGAAAGGTAGGAAGCTGTGGAGAGTCACCAAGCTGACCTGGGAACTGTACACTTGATATTTTTTTTTTTTTTTTTAAAGAGAGAGTGAAAGAGGAGAGAGAGAGAGAGAGAGAGAGAGAGAGAGAGAGAGAGAGAGAGAGAGGGAGAGAATTTTTTAATATTTATTATTTTTTAGTTCTTGGCGGACACAACATCTTTGTTGGTATGTGGTGCTGAGGATCGAACCCGGGCCGCACGCATGCCAGGCGAGCGCGCTACCGCTTGAGCCACATCCCCAGCCCCTACACTTGATATTGATTGTGTATTTATTAGAAGATGGCTTTGACTCTCATTTTCTATCTACAATACATTAATATGACAGCAGGAATCAATTTAACAACCTCCTTACAATTCTTTGCCTCTTTCTGATTTGATTATTTGCTTTGGAATTTTGTAAACCACTTAATTATGGTTCAGATATGAAGTGTCCCCCAAAGCTCATGTGTGAGACAAAGAAATGTTCAGAGGTGAAATGATTAGATCAAGAGAGCTGTAACCTAATTAGTGGATTGATCTGTTGGGGAGCTACCTTGTTCAGGAGCTATGCACACACCTTTAAGTCCTGAGTAAGAGGTACAGAACTGGTATTGCACTCTGCAATGCAACTGTACTTTACCTCTGCTTGGATAAGAAAGGTGTAGCTCTGGGAGTGAGCGTCACCCGATGGGATTGAATTACACCCATCTTTTTGTTGTAATCCTACCTTTCTGCCCTTTTTTGGATAGAATGTTCCATGGATTAGCTCCCCCCATTAATAAAACCTGGGTTCAAGGTGTGCTCCCTCTCTCTCTTGCCTGTCTTGACTCCTTGGTGGGAGCTGGGTCATAGGGCCCGTCACTGAACACAAAGTAAAAGGTACTTCTCTGTCTGTCTGTCATTATTTCGTGCCAGCCCAATTCTCCTGGAGTGACCATGACTGGTTTAGTTGCGTGTCACCGCATTGATCCAGTCATATGGATTAACTGGGTGGTAACTCTAGGCAGGTAGGAGTGGCTGGAAGAAGTAGATCACTGGTGGTATCCTTTGGAGTTTATATATATATTTTTTCCCTAGGGAGCAGAGCTCTCTCTGCTCGGATAGCTGCAGATTCAAGAAACCCTGTGTCTCCTGAAAGACTAGGTATCTTCAAAGGACCTGAAACTGAACAGCTCTGAGATGGAGCTCATGGTCCTCCAAAATCCAGTTCTCTTCAGTACCCCATCATTATGAAAAGGATGACCCTATCCAAGGTCACCTCCTGAAGTTACCCCCCACCCCCATGCAATCTATTTCTAAGGCTTGAATCCTCCATCTCAAAGTTCTTGACTGTTTTAGTGGCTCTTATTCTACGTACCACTGCTCTATACCCTAACTCTTCCAATCTTCATACAGAAGTCATGATTATTCATGTTCCCATTCTGAGCAATAACCTAGCTATGTGACACTGGGAAAGTTGCTGCCTCTTCCTGGGTCTTAGTTCTTTGTTGATCACAGGAGAACCTGCTGTAAAGACTTATCAAGGACCGGCACAGGTTAATTTCTGTGGTGTCATGAGCCCATGGGGCTATCTGTGTTCTGGATAGAGAGAACAATGATGGGGTAGGGGACCCCATCAGTTTTTCTTCTCATGGGATCCTTCAACTTCTAGATTTTATATGATGATTTTTCCCCCTATTGAGGATTGAACCCAGGAGTGTTCTGCCAATGAATTACATTCCAGCCCTTTTTATATCTTATTTTGAGGCAAGGTCTCTCTAAGTTGCCAAGGCTGGCCTTGAACTTGCAATCCTTCTTTCTGCCTCAACTTCCTAAATTGCTAGGATTACAGATGTGCACCACCATGCCTGGCTCATATAAGGATTTTTAAAAAGCTTTTTATTTGGAAGTACTAGAGATTTACAGAGTGTTGCAAAGGTAATATGGAGAGATTCCATGTCCCTCTCACCCAGTTTCTTTCAGTGGTTACATCTTACATAATTATAACCATTATAAGCATCTTTCCATGTGCTTACTTGCTATTCTATATCTTCATTAATGAAATGTCTTTTTCCATTTTCTAATTGGATTATGATATATAGCACAGTGTCAAAACTAGAAACTGACATTGATACAGTGTGTGTGTACATGGTTCTGTTATTTTATCATTTACATAAGCTTGTGTAACTACCACCCCTTTTAAGATACCCTTGTCACATCCACCTCTCCCTACCATCTCTAACCCCTGGCAACCACTAAAGTATTCTCTACATTTTTTTTTTTTCATTTTGACGATGTTATATAAATGGAAGAATACAGTATATGACATTTTGCAATGTTTTCTCTCTTTCAGAACCATACCCTTGAAATCCATCTGGGTTGTTGCATGTATCAACAGTTTCATTTTTGAGTAATAATCTATGGTCTGAATGTACCACAGTTTGTTCAGCTGCTCATTTATTGTAGGACATTTTGGTTGTTTCCATTTTTTTTTTTTTTTTTTGCTATTATAAAGCTGCAGTGAACCATCGTTAACAGGTTTTTGTGTGGTCATAACTCTTGATTTCTCTGGGATCAGTGCCCAGAAGTGCAATTGTTGTGTGGTTAAGTGTATATTTAGTTTTTTTTAAGAAACCATCAAACTGTTTTCCAGAGTAGCTCTACCATTTTACATTTTCATTAGCAATGTTTGAGAGATCCAGTTTCTCTATATCCTCTTAAGCATTTGGTATTGTCACCATTTTTTATTTGAGCAGTTCTAGGAGTTATGTAATATATCTTATCATGGTCTTAATTTGCATCTCCCTGAAGGCTCATGATGTTGAGCATCTTTCTATGTTCTTATTTGCCATCAAATATCCTTGTTGATGAAATGTCTCTTCAGGTCTTTTTCCCATTTTCTAATTTGATTATGATTATTTTATTTTATTTTATTGTGGTGCTGGGGATTGAACCAAAGGCCTCACACATGCTGGATAAATGCTCTATCAGTGGGCCACATCCCTAATCACACTTCTTTTTTAATCTGTTGAGTTTTGAAGTTATTTATACCTTCTGATATGTGTCTTTTGTCAGATACGTGGTTTACAAATATTTTCTTCTTCATGGCTTGTGTTTTCATCTTTTCCACAGAATATTTTTGTAAAAAAAAAAAGTTATTCATTTTAGTGAAGTTTGGTTTATTAATTAATTGTAGGGATCATGTCTAAGAACCCTTCACCAAATCCAAGGTCTTGATGACTTTCTCCTAGGTTTTCTCCCCAAGTTTCATAGTTTTACGTTTTACACTTCTCTACAATCCATTGTAAATTCCTTTTTGTGTAAGACATGAGATTTAGGTCTAGGTGTGTATTTTTGCCTCTGAACGATCCTCCCTCCACTGAATTGCTTTTGCTCCCCTGTCAGAGATCAGGAGGCTGTGCTTGCATAGACCCGTTTCTGGATTTTCTATTCTGTGTCATTGATCCACAAGTCTATTCTTCCACCAGTGACTCACCATTTCAATGACAATGGCTATATTATTAGGACTTAATATTGATTAGTTTTTCCTCCCACTTTATTATTCTTTCTCATCATGTTAATTCCTTTCCATATAAATTTTAGAATAATCTTATCTATCCAAAAAGTCTTGTTGGGATTTTGATAGGAATTGTGTTAAACCTGTCTATCAATTGGAGAAGAATTGATTTCTCTACTATGGTAAGTCTTCCAATCCATGAATATTTATGACTCTCCAGTTGTTTAGATTTTCTGTAATTTCTTCTTTTTATTTTTAATTTTTTAAAGTTGTTGATGGACCTTTATTTTTTATTTATTTGTATGTGGTGCTGAGAATCGAACCCAGTGCCTCATGCTTGCTAAGCAAGCGCTCTACCACTGAGCCAGAACCCCAACCCCTGCAATTTCTTCTTTAATCAGTATTTTATAGTTTTCAGTATGTAAGGCCTGTACATGTTTTGTCAAATTTACACTTACATATTTATTTTGAGCAATTGCAAATAGTATTGTATTTCAAATTTTGTTTCTCATGTGTTCCATTGCTAGTGTATAAAAATAAAATTAATTTTAAACTAGGCATCGTGGCACATGCCTGGAAAACCAGCTATTCAGGAGGTTGAGGCAGAAAGATCACTTGAGTCTACAAATCTGAGATCAGCCTGAGCAACCTAGTGGGAACCTCATCTCAAAAAAAAAAAAAATATATATATATATATATATATATATATATATACACACACACACACACAACACACACACGCACAAACACTCACTAAATTTTTATTTGTTGATCTTGTATCTTTCAACCTTGCTAAACTCACTTAGTAGTTCTATATTTATTTATTTATTTTTTGGTAGATTCCTTGAGATTTTCTACACAGACAATCATGTGATCTGCAAAGAGAGGGCAGTTTTATTCTCTCCTTTCAAATCTGTATGTTTTATTTCCTTTTCTTGACTTTTTGTGCTGGCCAGTTTTTCCAGTACTATGTTGAATGGCCATGGTAAGAAGGGACATCCTTGCCCTGTTTTCTGATCTTGGCAGAAAAGCTGACTTGGGAATTAACATGCATACCTTCCAGGTGGAACCTTTCCTGCCTTGGCAATGGAGGAAGCATGGAGATGGAGCCTCCCTTTGCAGGATTCCTCAGTGCAGAAGCCACAAAACAAAGAAACCACAATCCTGCACCTCACCCCACTTACCCAGTTGACATGCAATGGTCATGCAACATGAGAAAGAAATAAATCTTTGTTGCTTTAATCACCTGGTGTGTGTGTAGGGGGGAGGGGATGCACTATCTTTCACCACTAAATATGATGTTAGCTATTGGTTTTTCATAGATGTGCTGTATCAAATTGAGCAAATTCCCCTTTGTTCTCGATTTTTAAAGAGTTTTTATCATGAATGAATTAAAAAAAAACAGTTTTTGTAGATGGACCCAATACTTTTATTTTATTTAGTTTTTATATGGTGCGGATGATCAAACCTTGTGCCTTGCACATTCTAGGCAAGTGTTCTACTACTGAACCACAACCCTAGCCCTCATGAGTGAATTTTGAGTTTTGTCAAGGGCACTTTCTGTGTCAATTGATATGATTTTTTTTCCTTAGCCTCTTGATGTGATGGATTATTTTGGATTATATTAATCGACTTTTGTAAACTGAACCAGCCTTTCATTTCTGAAATAAACCCACTGGATCATTATATATGTGTACACACATGGAGTCATGTGTTACTTAACAATAGGGATACGTTCTGAGAAAGGTGTTGTTAGGTAATTTCATTCTTGTGCAAACATAATAGCATGTACTCAGACAAACTAAGATGGTCACGATGTCACTAGGCAATATAATCTTATAGGATCACTATTGTTTATGTAGTCTGTTGTTGATTGAAATGTTGTTATGCAGTATAAATGTATGTGAATATATATGAACTCTATTTGTTAATATTGCTAGTATTTTCTTAAAGATATTTTATTTATATTCATGAGGGATATTGGTCTATAGTTCTTTCTTTTTATTTTTTTTCTTTCTTTTTTTGGTACATGGGATTAAACCCAGAGATTCTTTATCACTAAGCTACATGCCCAGCCCTTTTTATTTATTTATTTTGAGATATGTTCTCACTAAGTTGCTGAAATTGGCCTCCAATTTGAGATTCTCTTTTTTGATTGAACTCAGGGGCACAGAGCCTTAGTTTGTATTTTATTTAGAGACAGGGTCTCACTGAGTTGCTTAGTGCCTCGTTTTTTGCTGACGGTGGCTTTGAACTCATGATCCTCCTGCCTCAGCCTCCAGAGCTGCTGGATTACAGGCATGTGTCACCTCACCTGGCTTGGGATCTTCTTGATAATGTTGGGTACAGTGTTCCATAAATGTCAACTGGATTCTGTCATTTGATGGTGTTATGGAAATCTTCTATATCCTTGCTGCATTTCTAGATGTTCTATCAATTGTTGAGAGAGAAATGTTGAAGTCTCCAACTATAATGGTGCATTTGTCAGTTTCTTCTTTCAACTCGATCAATTTTTGCTTCATGTATTTTATAGCCTGTTGTTTTGTGCACACATATTTAGGATTGCTATGTCTTCTTGGATTGACCATTTTATTATTTATGTTCTTTTTTATTTTTATTTTTTCCTTACAGGTAATATATGTCATTTATTTCTGCTTTCAATATTTTTTTCCTTAATTTTAGAAGTTTGGCTATGACATGTGTTGATTTGGATTAGTTGATTTAATCCTGTTTGAGGTCACTCAACTTCTTGAACCTGTAGGTTCGCATCTTTTGCCAAGTTTGGGAAATTTTCAGCCATTATTTTTTCAAGTACTTTTTGAGATGTGCACTCTTCTCCAGGTGGAATTTAGTGATACAAATGTTAGATCTTTCGTTAAGAGTCCCACAGAACAGGCTCTGTTTTTTTTTTTGTGTGTGTCTATTTTCTCTGTCATTCAGGTTAGACAACATAATTGCTTTCTTTTCTTTTTTAAAATTTTTTTTAGTTGTCAGTGTACCTTTATTTTTCATTTATATATGGTGCTGAGAATTGAACCCAGTGCCTCACACATGCTAGACAAGTGCTCTACCACTGAGCTACAACCCCAGCCCCAAATTGCTTTATTTTCAAGCTTACCAATTCTTTATTCTGTCATATCTGTTCCGCTGTTCAGCCCATCTTTTGAGTTTAAAAATTTTAGATACTTGGGAGCTGGAGTTGTGACTCAGGTAGAGCATTTGCCTGGCATGTGTTGGGCACTGGGTTTGATTCTCAGCACCGCATATAAATAAATGAAAAAAAGGTCCATCAACAACTATATATATATATAAAAATTTAGATACTATATTTTTGGCCTTAAAATTTATACTTGGTTCTGTTTCTTTGCTGATACCAAGACATTCTGTGTCCCAGCCCCAGAGACTTTTTTTTTTTCTTTTTTGGTACTGGGGATTGAACTTAGGGATGCTTAACCCCTGAGCCACATCCCCAGACCATTTTATATTTTATTTGGAGGCAGATCTTGCTCATTTACTTAGAGCCTTGCTAAATTGCTGAGGCTGGCTTTGAACTTGTTGTCCTCCTGCCTCAGCCTCCCAAGCAGCTGGGATTACAGGTGTGCACTATCATGCCCAGCTCTCCCCAGACTTTTTATTGGTTTGTTTATTTATTTATTTATTATTTCAAGTGTTTGCAATTGCTCATTGAAGCATTCTTATGATGTCTGTTTAGTAGTTCTTTTTTTAAAAAAATTTTTTTAGTTGTTGATAGACCTTTATTTTATTTATTTATATGCAGTGCTGAGAATCAAACCCAGTGCCTCACACATGCCAGGCAAGTGCGTTACTGCTGAGCCCCAGTCCCGGCTCTGTTTTGTAATTCTTGACAGATGATTCTAATGTTGGTGTCTCCTTGGCGTTGGCATCTGTGGATCATCTTTCCTCAAGTCGAGCTTTCTCGACTTGATAAATCATTTTCAGTGAAAACCTGAACATGTTGACATTCTGGTTGCTATGAGAACTTAGAGCTTGTGTTTTCTTTTGTCCCTAGGGTCACAATACCACTGAGGGGGTTGAAACCCAGGGGCACAATACCACTAGCTACACACACCTTCAGACCTTTTTTATTTGTTCTTTTGAGCCAGGGTCTTGACCAGGCTGGACTCAAACTTGTGAATCCTCCTGTCTCAGCCTCCTGGATCGCTGGGATTTCAGGAGTGTACCACTGTGCCCAGCGACCTTGGAGCTTATATAAACTTTCTGTTTTAGCAGAACTCATGTGACATGCTGCAGCTCAGGAAAGGGTTGCTTCCTTTTTTTTTTTTTTTTTTTGCCAGGTGGAGTGAAGTTCAGGTTCCTCATTCTGCTTTTGCTGAGGCTCCAGGGTGGAGAGGAACTTCTCGGTACTGGTGGGCAGTGGACACAAATTCAGGCTCCCTGCTGGCCTCCACTGATACCATGGTTGGGAAGGGCAGGGGTTAATCCACATGTGACTGCCACTGACACAATGGCAGAGAGGGGTAGCTTTGTTACTGCTGGGTAGTGGGGAAAGTCCTGAGTGTCCACTAAGCCTCCCCTGAGACCAACCAGCCCAGTGGGGAAGGAGAAGGGCAGAAGTTCCTCATGTGGACTCCGCTGACACCTCTGGGAAGGGGGGAATCTCATTGCTGCCTGCTGGGATCAAAGTCCTGCCTTCCCTCTGTTTTTTTCTAATACCAGCCTGGCCAGGAGAGGAGAGGCTAGGTTGCCTCATTATAGCCTGGTGAAGGTAGAAGTCTAGGATCTGCACTTGGCCTTTGATGATGTGGTTGAGGGTAGGGCCACACTTTTATTCATTCATTCATTCATTCTGTGGTATTTGGCTTGACTAGCACAATTATTGTTAAAAGTTTTCCCATCTTGCTAAACTGTCCATCTTGGTCATTTGGCAAAGAAGAGAGGAGACTTTTCTTGGGGTTTATTGTTGTTTCTGGGTTACTGGGTTCTCCTGCACCCTGTCCAGGATATATGAAGCAAACAGGTGAATCCAGAAAATTTATTGTTGTGTCATTTCCTGATCCCAAAGCCCCTAGTTGATTTGCCTTCTCTCCACTTTCAGATGTTTGTTTTACATGCGGCATCTAGGATTCTTAGCTGTATTTTTTGCCAGGAGTTGAAATCTCATCCATTGATTTAATCATGTCATGGATGCCTTTAGCTCTATATACAGCAGATGTCTTCTTAGTCTTTCATGGGGACCGGGCACTGGGCTGAGGCCAAAGAGGAGGCACAGATTGACCCTGTCCTCTGGAGCTCACAGCTTTCACAGGGACACATGGTCTTGCCTCAGGTAAGCTCTGATAGTGAAGGACAGGATGCTATAAAGGGAGAGATTACTCTGGAAAGCTTGATTGGGAGAGAGCTTCCAGGGAATTGAGAATAGAGCTTGGATTCACTTGGCAGGTTTCAGAGAGGATGAGCAGAAGTAGCAGTGCTAGGAGCAGAGGTCCCCAGGAGCACTGGGGATGGCAGGAGGCAGCTGCAAGAGCTGGCCTGGTTGGAACCTAGGACAAAGTAAGCGAGCTTTGAGGGTGCATTTTGGCCCCAGATCCCACGCAGAGAGTCTTGATTGGTTCTTCCTCAGAAGAGAAATCTGGAGGCTGGTGTTAAAGCAAGCATCAACAATGGTATAGCATATGGGGTGTGGTGATGCACACTTGTAGTCCCAGGTACTTGGAAAGCAGAGGCAGAAGGATGTAAAGTTTGAGGCCAGTTTGGGCAAAACAGCAAGACCTGGTCTCAAAAAAAAAAAAAAGTGCAAGGATATATGTCAGTGGTAGACCACCCCTGATTCAATCCAGTACTCCCCCCCCCAAAAAAAAATCAGCACACACACACACACACACACACAGAGCAATGGAATAGGAATCATGTGGGTGAGTGATCATGGTGGTTTGGCTGGTACAGTGATCATGGGATGGAGAAGAAGGGTACAGAATCCACAGAATCCAGAGGAATGTAGGAGGCAGAATTGATGGGTACCTGGATAGATGTGGGAGAGAGGGAAGGATTGGATATGACATCAGGATTTCCAGCTATGATGTCAGGGGAAGGATGGGGCCATTAACACAGAAAATCGAGGGAAGGGAAGCAACCTCTGGAAGAAGATGAGATTTTGAGCATGAGTACTAGGGAATCCCCTCCAGATATAATGCATTAAGGTGTAGGGGCAAATTTTCTCTGACCCTTGCAATTTCTCATCAAATAAGCAATGGATTGCTGCTAAACAAAAGCACTTTGGACAAACAGCAGCACATTGCAATTTTCAAACAATAATGGGCTATACTCAACTTTTGAGAGAAAGAATTAGAAGACATGTTCTGAAAAACTGAGGTTTCTCCTAGACCCAGGTTTCTTCTGTCTTTTTTATTGCTTTTTCTTGGTCTGATGGTCAGAGGAGGACCTAATGCTCAGGCTGCAAGGCAGAGCTTCTCATAGTTACTCTACTCACCTGTCTGAAGCCGTGGGCTGCCCAAATAATTCAGAGCCACCCAAATAATTCTAGCCAATCAGGGGTCACCGTGGATGGTGTGATGGTACCTTCTTTTCAGAGAATTGAAACTTTTAGAGAGTAGGAGTCTTTTTCTAATGTGTTTATGGGAAGGATCTCAAATATCTAATAGGGCACCTGATATATAATAGGTGTTTGGTAAATATTAGTTTGAATAAATGAAGGTCTGCTGTGGGTTGGGGGATGGTCTGAGACCAGGGTTAGGGGAATACTTAGATCAGGTTATTAGATAATAGGCTCCTACGTATAGTACTGAGATCTGGTTGCGTTAAATAAAGGTCTGCCTACTGGGGCAAAGTAGGCAGGGCATTGGTACCCTTCCCAACCTGAGGACCCCTTATATGGCTAGACAGCAGCCCTTGACTGAGATGTTTTAAAGCAAGGTCTCAGTCACCTGGAGTCTGGCTTGCTTTCCCTGAAAGGGACAACTATGCAGGTGCTTGACCATAGGCTCACAGCTGTCCTCTGGTGGCCAGCTTCAACCTCTGCAGTTCATGGATGGCATCTGCCTAACCTCAGGTCACCAATGCACATCCCATCACAAGATTGCTCTGTTTCCTGAACCCCAGATGGGGAGGGGGCAGGCGTGAAGGCTCACATTGCCTTTGCCCTTCTTTCTGCTGTGTCTTCATCAGAGAAGATCTCGAGGGAGGGCCTGGGCTATGTCTCTCTCTAGCATCCATGAAGACAGATCCCTAGCCTCCTTCTCTCCAAGGCCATTTCTGTCTGTGCAGAACAGATTCCAAAAGCATCATGTCATGAAACAACTTCCCTTGGACCTCCTTGGTCTGAACTCACTATTGCCTACTTCACCCCGCATGCTCTGCCAGCCTGTGGACCCTCTCGGGGGAAGTCCCACCAGCTTTCCACCTAAATGTGTGTTTATCTGACTGTCACAGGGTCTATGCCTGCAGTTCTGCAGTTTCTGGCAGATTCTTTAAGATGTGAGGAATCCCTTACACTCCCCCTCCCCCACTGCACCCTATCTACAAGGTATTGTATTCCACCGCAAGCTCTTGGACAGAATCTCTCAGAGCCACCATAGCTGGTGTCAGTCTCAACCCCTGGGCAGCTATCATAGTCAGAGAGGGTACAGGCTCTGGCCACAGGACCCCATATTTCAGGTCAGTGATTGGGATTACCTCCCTGAACAGTCTGATATGGTCTGATAAGTAGCCCATGACAAGCTGTCTCTGTGGCATGGACAGCTGGGGTGGATGGGGTGAGGTGGGAGTGGGCAGATCATTCCTGTCATTTCAGGCAGGAAGAGCATTCCCAGGTAACTGAGCAGCAGGGTCAAGTCTTCCTGCTTCTGCCCATGAAGAGAAGGTACATGTGCTTGTTCTGTGTCCCCTTCTCAGTCCCTAGGAAAGAAGACCCAGGGCAGGCTCTTCTTAGCTCCTGGGAAAGGCTTCCTCCCCTTTCTCCTCCTCTGGCCCTTCCTTCCCTCTCATGTCCCCACATGACGTATGGCATGTTTTGCAGAGCAACAGACCCTTGTTTTGGTTGGCCCTGAGAAAGAGTGGTTTTTCGCAGAAAGAAGGCCTGACCAAAGCAAATCCCAAAGACCAGGAATAGGGACTAATGCTGGGTCCAAGACTTTGGGATAAAATCAGACTTCTGAATCATAGGCCTCAGGATAGGGAAGTCCAATCTGTGGGCAGAGGATAATAGCAGGAAGCCCACACAGCCAAGCACCCTTCAAAATCTAGAAGGCAGTAGGTTCATTTGGGATGGTTATATATCTATATTTATCCACACACATGTCTACTCTCTCTGTCTCTGTGTTTTGGTTAATTCTTACTGCATAACAAACTACCCTCAAATCCAATTAAGCACTTATCTTTTCTCACAAGCCTATGCTTTTGCAATCAGATGCTGGGTTGTTGGGCTGCCTGGGGTAGAAATCACCCAGCAGGCTAATCCAGCCTTATTCACACTGATTGCTGGAATTCAGGAAAGCAAGTGAAAATATTCAAAGCCCCATGTGTTCTTGACTTGGAATTAACATACTGTCACTTTTGCCACACTCTTTTGACCAAACAAGTCTCTAAACAAAGGCTTGCTTGAAAGCATTTTGCAGAAGACATTGCCTCTTGATATAAGGTGCTACAAAATCACATCACAAAGTGGGGGAGTGGAACAGCCTTGGAGCCATTTTTGCAATCAACCTAACACAATATTTATTTGCAAAAGACAGAAACCCATGTGCTTTGCTGATATCTCGTTTCCCTGGAGGACTTATCTGGAACCTTTGTGCATCCTGTAAACAAAGACACTGCTTCCACTTCTCAAACATCTATTATATCACCAGATCAAGACTCCTCACTGCCACTACCTAGTTCAAGGAGCCCTACAGGATTTTTTAAACTGGCCTACTCAGATTTAGGCAGCTGTGCTCCAATCTCTGGACCACACAGGAGCCAGCAGAACCTCTTCAAAGCAAGTAAGATTATATCATCTCCTCCTGCTCCAACCCTTTGTAGACTCCACATTAGTTCACAGTTGCAAAAAGCATAGACCTGCTCTGACTATGGAAAAAAAAATATTAGAAATACTCACAGGATGATTAGAAAGGCAGGCCCAGAAATCACATGGGCATCAAGGGTAACAGGGTTAAAACTGCTGCTGGAGCTTCTTGGGGGTACACTGTGGTCACCACCACCACCTATGCTGCTCCTGACTTCCAGATGCTACTGCCACCATTGGCAGGATAAATATTCCATTGTTTCTGCTTCCTTGTATCACTGGATGCAGATTCAAAGACCTGGGTGGAAGCAACTGATAGGCTAAGACCAAATAATTTGCAAATGGAGGTGAAAAATAAAACTCATTTAATTTCTCTGCTGACTCAATGGGAAAGTCCCAGAAATCTCTAGAAAGAAGAAAATGCTGATCATCCAGTTGTTCTGAACCTTTGCTATACTTAGCAGGCTCCCAAAGCCACCAGCAGCTGGGTGGGGATCTTAACTGGTATTTTGCATTTCTATTGCAGTAAGCTTTATTTTAGTTAAAAGTCACAAACCCCTTTTAGTTTAAGTGATAAGGTGGTGAGAATGAGACCTTTGCTTATTGCCAAGTCATAAAGAGGAGAAAGTCAGACTGAGAGAAAAAGAAATCGTCAAAAGTGAAGAGCATGACGGAATCCCTCTGTTGTCAGGCAGAAAAACAGGAGAGGAGGCAAACGATAAGCAAGAGATTCCTCTGGGCCTGGACAGGAGGTGTGAGCCAGAGAATCCCAATTGCAGGAGCCTCACAAACAGTCCCAACCACTAGGATAACCGTTTTCCGTGCCCAGGTCTGTGCAAAGACATGCATTCTCAGTTCTCATCCAGGGAAGAACAGGAAAGAGGATGGAGTGGACAGCAGTAAATGATACCGGTCTGAAGTGGACTATTGGTGGCTTGTCCAGTACACTGTTGTTGTACCGGTCGGATCACAGCTGCATGTCTTCTTCTCCAAAGAATTACCCTTAGCCCAAAGGGAGCTTTCGTGTCTGGTGGATAAGCGCCCACCCGACAGCACGCAGCCAATGGCAGCCTTCCAGGTAAGCCCTAGGTGAGGTGCACAGTATCTTAGGTGTCGCGGTCCGATGTCCCAGCGGGGTCATGCTGAGGCTAGACTCCCGCTGAAACTACACCTTTGCTTAGCAATCGGGGTGCCAGAGGCCCTGCCCACCATGGAGATGAGGGCGGGGGGGGGGGGAGCAGCTGACACATTCCCAAGACCTCACCTTCCGTTGGGACACTCGCCCAAGCCAAGCTTCTCTCCGCACGGTGTTCCGCTTTCTGCAGGCGTTTGGGAACCAGAAGAGGCAACTCGGCAGGGCCATTGACTTTCTTCTGCCCCCTTGTGGACCTGCTGAGAACGTCCGTGATTCCCGATGGCTTTTCCCCCAGTTCTACTTGCTTCTCAAAAAGTGGCACACTGGGACTCAGGAAAGGAGGGAGAAGGGGCCACAGTGATCCCTCGTAGCTGGCAAAATTGAAGGTATTTTTTCCAAGCAAAGGGTTTGATGGGCTGCATGGATGAACGGGTGTTATTTCACCTTAAAAAACTTGGCGTCCTTGAGGGCCAGGCAGGGAGACTGTGTGGGGAAGGGGCTGGTTGATTCTGGCAGTAATTTCTGTGACCTTGGGTCAGGTACCACCTCTTAGTCAAGAGGAGAGAATCTGACCCAACCCCTATAATTTAGAGGTAAGGGGCATACTTAGAGCGTCATTCTACAGATTCCAGAGAATGCTGGGTTTATCAAGCTATCCTGATCTTGCTCCCTACTGGATTTTCACCATATTATTATTTTAACCACTTAACTTTTATTTGATTATCAATTTTCATTCTTGTATGTACTGCTTCTCCTCTTATGGGTCTTCCTACTTCATTGCAACTAGAATTCTCTTATCCAGCACCATTTGGCCATGACTTTGAAAAACCTTCAAAAATTTCCCACTGCACTTAAAAGTCCAAACTGTAGTTCCATGCCCCACCCCACGCCCACCAACCCTGCATGTTCTGGCTCCTGCCTGTTTCTCCAGCCTCGCCCTTTACCTATCTTCCTTGCTCTCTGTTCTCATATCGTCTTTTGGTTCCTTGACCAGCCTGACTCTTATGCCGCAGAGTGTCCCACATTTCTGGCCTTCTGTTCAGAACACCTTTTTCTTGTGTGTTGCTAGCTCCTTTTCAGTTCTTTAGATTTCAGTTTAATTATCATTTCATAGAAGGGTCTAGCCACGACTGACCCATTTGCCCTGTATTTCCTTCATATCAATGAGCACAATCCTAAATTCTTGTTTATATATTAATTTCCTCCTCCTCTAGAATGTTTTCCCTTGCTGCTATAGTTTAAATCTGAAAAGTTCCCCAAAGCCTCGATCTTCAGTTCAGTGTTGCTATTGGGAGTGGTAGAACTTTTAGGAGGGGGAGCCTAGTGCAAGGAAGTTAGGTCATTGGCAGTTGCCCTTGAACCTGGTGTTGAACTCCCTGGCTCCTTCCTGTTTTTCTTTTTTCTTCCTGCCACCAGGAGGTGAACAGGCATCCTTTGCTTCATATTCCTGCCCTAATGTACTGTGCCACTATAGTCCCAAATGAGGTCAACTAACCATGGACCAAAACCTCTGAGGTTATAAGCCAAAACAAACTTTTCCTCCTTTTAAGATGATTTATCTCAGGCATTTGTTACAGCCGACTAACACTTTTTTTTTAAGGTGTATATGGACACAACATAATGTCTTTATTTTTATGTGGTGCTGAGGATCGAACCCGGGTCCTGCCCATGCTAAGTGAGCGCTCTACCGCTGGGCCACAATCCCAGCCCCCAACTAACACATTTGCTAAAGGAGCATTATAATGCCTAAACTATGACTTATCACTCTTCTAACCGGTAGGTATCAATTAAGAATATGTTCAGCTGCAAGTACCAAACACATTTAATAAGTAATAGACTTAACAAGTAAAGTTTTCTTTTTCCCACCACAGAAGAAATTCAAAGTAATTGCTGGTATTTTTTTCATGATCTATCAATATAATTTCTTTCTATTTCTATACTTCTGCTCCATTATCCTTGGCATGTTAATGTCTCTCCCTACATTTATTACCTCATGGTCACAAAATAGATTGTTGGTTGGGTTTAGTTCCTTGCTGTTACAGGACTGAGGACTTGGTTTTCTTACTGGCTGTAATTTTTTTTTTTTTTTTTTTTTTTTTTTTTTTGGTGCTGAGGATTAAACCCAGGGCTTTGTTCATGTGAGGCAAGCACTCTACCAACTGAGCTATATCCCCAGCCCACTGGCTATAAATTAAGACCACTCTCAGCTTCTGGAAGCTGCTGCATTTCTTGGCTTGTGGCTCCCTGTTTTCATCTTGGAAGCTAGTGATGATGGTAAGTGGAGTACTTTCTAGTTCCTTCTCCCTGATGCAGTTGGGAAAGGTTCTTTGCTTTTAAGGACTCCTTTGATTAGATTGGGCTCACCTGGAGAATCCACAATAATCTCTCTATTTCAAAATACTTAGCCTTATTTACATCTGTAAAGACCCTTTTGTCACATAAGGTAATATAGTCACAGGTTCCAGGGATTAGGGATTAGACATCTTTGGGAGGCGTTCTTCTGCCTGCCCTACTCAACATCCCCAAGTGTAGTATCAATTCTATGTTTAATCCATATAACAATTGTTAATGGGATACTTCACTTTCTTTCTTTTATTTGTTTATTTTTGGCACTGAGGGATTGAACCCAGGGGAGCTTAATCACTGAGCAACATCCCCAGCCCTTTTTATTTTTTATTTTTATTTTGAGACAGGGTCTCACTAAAGTTGCTTAGAGCCTCACTAAATTGCAGAGGCTGACTCTGAACTTGAAATCCTCCCTCCTCAGCCTTCTAAGCCACTGGGTTAGAAGGTTTGTGGCACTTGCTGCTACAGTTAATAGTCTTAAGTGTGGTATTGGCATTGGGGTGATGTAGGAGAATGTTGAGATTATTAGGAGATGGGTTTTGTTGTGATCATCTCGCAGATGTAGATTAGATCTTCCCATCCACCCCAAAATTGGCTTGAATGTTGAGACCAATGGTATAGTCACACATTAAGAAAGTAAGAAAAGCTCTCACATAACGAGAGGTGTACTAGAGAGAATGTTGCCCCAAATTGCCTGAGTCAGCAGGAAGAGGGCACTGGCTTGTCTTTTGTTGTGAGTGTGAGACTGGGGTGAGGGTTCCTGGCCTTGGGTTGGGACTTGCATGAATTGAACTTTCTGCCAGCATCTGGACTTTTTATTGATTTGCCCAGGTGTAGGGTACAATGCAAAAGGGAAGGGTGGGGCTTGACAGCTGTCAGGATCCAAACATCAAAAGTAAAGTCAGGCGTGGTGGCTCACACCTGTAATCCCAGTGGGAGGCTGAGGCAGGAGATCATTAGTTCAAAGCCAACCTCAGCAATTTAGTGAGGCCCTAAGCAACTCATCTGTTTCTAAATAAAATACAAGAAAGGCTGGGGATCTTGCCCCATGGTTAAGTGCCCCAGGTTCAATCCTGGTACAAAAAGAAAAAAATGAAAACAAAAAAAGTGAAGTCAGATTCTTTATTACCTTTCATTCCTGATGTTTGATTGAAACTGCAATGTGCCATGTTTCATCCTGCTGAATTTGAACTTGTTTAAGTAAGCCTTTATGATGTTCTATGAGGCCTGCCCTCCAAGAGCAATAAGGGAGTGGAAAGTTCCACTGAAGGTCTTGCTTAAGAGCTGAGTATTCATTGTCAAAATTTAAAAACGTTTGTGCATTAAAGGACACAGAAGAATGTGAAAACACAGCCCACAGAATGAAAGATCTTGCAACTTGGATCTCTGATAAGGAACTTGTATCTAGAATATATAAAGAACTTTTAAAGTTCAATAATAAAAAGATATAATTAAAGTGGATATTATTTATAGAGTGAAAAGACAACCCACAGAATGGTAGAAAATCCTAGTAAATCATTTATCTGATAAAGGCTTTATATCCAAATACTTAAAGAACACCTGCAACCCAGCATCAAAAAATAAACAACCCAATTAAGGGGCAAAGGACTTCAATAGATGATTTTTCAGAGCAGACATCTGCTTTGACAAATGGCCAAAAATCACATGAGAAGTTGCTCAACAGCATTAATCATTAGGGAAATGCAAATCAGGATCACAATGAGATAATATTCCACACCCACTAGGATGGCTATAAAACAGCAACAACAACAACAACAAAAAGGAAAATAGCAAATGTTGGTGAAGATGTAATATTGGAATCCTGTGGTTGCTGGTGGGAATGTCAAATGGTGTGCAGCCTGTGTGGAAAATAATTTGTTAGTTAGAATTAGCATATGACCCACAAGTTCATTCCTAAGTATACATGGAAAAGAATGAAAAACGGGGACTTATGGGATTAAAAACAGGGAGTTAAACATTGTATGTCAATGTTCATATCATCATTAATCTTAATAGCCAACAAATCAAAATAACTAAAGTGCCCATCAACATATGAATGAATAACAATGTGGTATTCATATGGAATATTATTCAGCCCTAAAATAGAATGAAATTCTGATACAAGTTACAACATGAATGAACCTTGAGAACCTGAAGTAAAATAGGCTGGACACCAAAGGACTATATTGTTTGATTTTGTTTATATCACCAGAGGAGGGAGAAATGGGGATATTACTTTAAGTAGTACAGTTTCTGTTTGGGGTGATTAAAAATTTTTGGAAATACTGGTGATGGTTGTTCAACGTTGTGAATATACCTAATGCCACTGAAGTATATCTATAAAAATGGTCAACATGATACAACAATTACTAATAGGGCATTATGTAAAATTGTGGATGTGTAACCGACATGATTCTGCAATCTGCATTTGGGGTAAAATTGGGGGTTCATAACCCACTTCAATCTAGTGTATGAAATATGATATGTCAAGAGCTTTGTAATGTTGTGAACAACCAATAAAAAAAATAAAGATATAAGTAGAGAAAAAAATGGTCAACATGGTAAATTTTATGTTATCTAAATTTGACCATAATTAAAAATGTTAAAAAGGGACAAGGTATTTAGATAGACATTTCAGCAAAGAAGATATACCAATGGTAAGCACATGGAAAATTATTCAACCTCATTTACTCATTAGGGAAACAGAAATTAAAACCACAGTGAGATACTACTTCACATCAACTAGAATGGCTATAATAAAGAGGACAATAACAAGCATTGGTAAAGATGTACTAAAATTGGAGTCCTCACACATTGCTGGGAGAGGGTACTATAGTGCAGTCACTTTGGCTGGCAGTCTGTCAGTTCCTCAAATGGCTAAACATAGTGTTACCCCATGATTCTATGATTCCACCTCTGGGTATACAGGGCTAATGATCAGGGGAGTTCCTTTTTGCAGCAATGAAATCTAAAATTGGTGGAGGTGAGGGTTACACAGATCTATAAATATACTAAAAGCCACTGGCTTATACATATTAAGTGGGGAATTATATAGTATGTAAATTATATCTTAATAAAGTTCTTTTAATTTTATTTATTTATTTATTTATTTATTTATTTATTTATTTATTTATTTATTTATGTTTTATACCAGGGATTGAACCTAGGGGCGCTTAACCACTGAGCCACATCCCCAGCTCTTTTTTTTTTTTTTTTTTTTTTGGTATTTTATTTAGAGACAGGATCTTGCTGAGTTGCTTTGGGCCCTACTAATTTGCTGAGGCTGGCTTTGAACTCACCATCTTCCTACCTGAGCCTCCCAAGCCACTAGACTAAAGCTCTTTTTAAACATGCCAAGTATTGTGTGTCCTGAGAAGTGAAATGAATGTCTGCAACTGTCAACGATGCCCGGAACTTCACAGGGGTTAAGAAGAATCTTGATGAGGCTTTGTAAACTTGTAGTTTTGGTATGTGCAGGAACATGTGTGACCTTGATGTGTATATGTGTTTCTGTGAGGCAAGAAATCCCCAGAGTTCTTCACTCCAAAAGACGTTGACCTCGGAGAAGGAATTTTTATTGCTGTCTTTGGTGAGGCCAGGTAGCCAGACTGTTGGCATTGTTTCTAGAGTCTGTAAAAATATGTAAATGGGGCCAGATGTTGGCCAGGGCATTCAGTGCTACCATAACTTTGGGGTTTGTGCAAACTCATGGATCCCGTCTCTTATCAAGGATGTTCCAGTTAAGAAATGAGAAACTGCAGCTTTCTGCTCACCTCCAACTTGTGAGATGTGTCTGTAAGGTGTATGTTGTTTTGCTGTTTACTCAGTTTATCCCCAAGTGTTCTCTGGTAACTAGGGGGCGACCTGTTATAACACCATGGCATGTGGCAAGGGACTGAGGGCAGGGGAGGCCACTTCCTTCTGCAAATAGGATTCACCAGAGGTTTCAGATCTGGATCCCTCTTGTAGGTGCCATTCCTATTGTATCAAGGAGGCCTCAGTGACTGGGCCAAGATTTGGGGTCACTGCTTCTGTGACTGAAGCTGTAATAGGAAACTGGGAAGCTCAGGAATTGTGACAGCCTGTGTCTCCAGGAAAGCCCAGCATGTAGCCAGCAGTGGGTCATGGAGAAACTTGGATGTGATGAAGATCTTGCCTGTTAAGATCATGTGTGATGGCAGGGCTTTTGACATACTCTCTAAGGAAGTAGGTGAAGGTGAATTGTCATCTTTCTGATGGAGAAGGCAATGGGGACTGAATGGGTGGGACCACAGCATTAGGATTGTGCTCATTCACTGTGAGGCTCCATTCACTCTTTCCAAGTTTTTGAATATGCTATTAAATGAAAAAACAGTATGGGTATTTACCCTTTCTCTAGATAAATCTCTTTCTTTGGTATTGGGAATTGAACTTGGGGCCTCTCGCGTACTCCACCTTTGAGCTACATCCCCTCTATAAATAAATCTCAACTATGGGTTTCATTTCTTGATGGCCTTTTTAAATATTTTTTGGCATATAACTATTTTAAAGAGAAGGGAAGAGGAAGGTCCGTGGGAATACATCTAATCAAGCCAATTGCTAAACATCAAAGATTAATTTAATATTCACTGGCTCTGAGAGTCCATGCCCACTATGGATATTTAGGGCAGTGTGTGCTACGAGAACAGGGAATTTAGCCAGGGAATGGTTCTGATGGTTAAGGTGAGGCATAGCTGATTTTCCATTTTATGCCTAAGATTTTAAGGGGGTACCTTGTTTGAATTTATTGGATTAAGACATTTTAGCACCAATTACAGTTACTTCAGAATCTATGTTGTAGAGGTACAAAAACCAATCCATACTATTTAAATTTATTTTTAGTTGTTGATGGACCTTTATTTCATTTATTTGTTTTTATATGTGGTGCTGAGAATCAAATCTAGTGCCTCACACATGCTAGGCAAGCGCTCTACCACTGAGTCATAGATAGCTCCAGCCCCGAATCCACACTCTTTAATATTTTTGTTGTAGAAATTCTTTCAGCAAGATTTGGATTTCCACTTGGATCATCCCCAATTGTGGATCTCTGTCTTTTGTTTTCTTCTCCTATGCCCAGGTATTTGGGAGTGGTGTGTATGGGAGTGTTATTGACTATGTCCTGGGCAAGGTCCCCTTTATTTTTCATATATTTATGTTTCATTCTGCAGAAAGTCTCAAATCAGTATGGTCAGGGTGAGGAGTTATGTTCACTGATAATTATCACCTTGACAAAGTAATAGCTCAGCCTAAGCAGGGGGCAGGGGAGCTCTGTGGTATTGAAACCAGAGTTTTGAGATGAGACTTGTTTCTCTGCTTTTGCTAGCAGGTGGGGTCTGCAAGAGGTTGAGAAGTGCTGCAGCTCTTATTGATGTGCCATGCAGCAGACTCCAGCAGCTGACCATTAATTAATTAATTTTTTTTTTTGGGTTCTTGTCTCCTGAATTGAAGGAATGAAATTCACAGACCAGGTTGAGTAAGTGTAAGAGTAGGATTTATTAAATAATAATAATAATAATAATAATAATAATAATAATAATAATCAGGAACAGAACTCTTTGTATACAAGTGGGCACCCTATAGTTTTTCCTCCCTCTGAGTGTGCTCATCTAGGGGTTTATATAGCACTTGGATCACTGCTATTGGTCCAAACTTATGCTAATTAGGCTTTGGGAAAGTACTAACACTATTGGTCAATTCTTGAGTCCCAAATTCCATTCAGGTAGGCTCCACTTTCATTTTCTCCTTGCAGGTCAGGAAGCAGGAGGTTGAGGTCGTTGGATGGTCTGTGCTCACAAGTTCTGGGCTGCAGCACTGCGTAGGGCCGGCTTCTGAAGCAGGCCTCAGTACTGTGCCAAGCCTGGCTGTTGAAGGGGGACTGGTTGGTGCGCGTTGGCTTGAATTGCCTCAGGCCCTCCACACCTGCATGGTGGGCTCTGAATGGCCACAGGCTGTGCTTGCTGTCCCTGCTCCAACCCATCATTACACGGCTCCACTGTTCCACCACTGTGCTGCGCTTCTCTGCAGGAACCAGTGGGCTGTCTGCTTGGCTTGGCAGCTGGGAAGCGGTATCAGTGAGTTGGTAAGTTGTTATTCAATTGATCCCAGAGTTTTTGTTAGCCCAGTTAACAGTGATCAAAGAGGGTCATGATGCCCTCTGACCTCTGAAGAGGGGCAAGGATAAAGCATTCAGGTACTTCTCATAGAGATCCAGGCAGTGGGTTGCCATGGGTTTCTGTCCTGTAACCTTGAGGATCAGGATCTTTGCTGTGACGAGGCACAGGTGGCAACAGCATCATCTGGCACTTTGTGAGCCATCTGCTTTTAGGAGACTGGACCTCAGCATGTGGGGACTACTCTTCCTTTACCTGAATGACCACTGTGGGGCTTGGGTATTGCACAGGTGTCAGGAGTTCCCCTGGATGCTCTATAGATTAGGGGCCAGCACCTGGTTGAGACACACAAGAAAGGTCAGGTGGTAAGAGTTGTTCCCTGAGCCCAGCATCCGACATAGCTTATGCTGGAATTGAAACACATGGTTCAGTGAGACACGCAGCTAGCACCAGTCTGAGATACATTTCCCAAAGGCTGCATGAAGGAAGACTCCAATCCTGTGCTTCTGTCTCTAAATTCCAATCATTGAGGGTAAGACTTACTCTTTGTTCGGAGCCTAGTGACTGGTGGCTCAAAACAAAAACATTGCTTGGAGCCAGACTCCTTGGGTAACGAATGAACACATTATTTAGCCTCTGTGTGCTTTAGTTTTTTTTTATCTGTAAAATTTGCTAGGGCTTATCATACTAAAATACCACAAATTGGGTTGATTGAACAACAAAAATTTATTTTTCTTATTATTGTGGAAAATTAAAAGTCTGACATTGAGTTTTCATAGGACTGGGTTGTCTGAGGTCTTTCTGGCTTGTAGCTGACCACCCTCTTCCTTTCTGCAACTTCATGTGGTCTTCCCTCTGTACATGTCTGTGTCCATATTTCCTCTTTTTAAAAATCAATTGTATTTGGAGCCACTCTAACAAACTCATTTTAACTAAATGATGTTTTCAAAGACCCTGTCTCTGAAAGCAGTCACATTCTGAGTTACTGGGGTTAGGACTTCAACATATGAATTCTGGGGATGGGTGGGAGATGGACATACACCTTAGCCCCTAGCAGGAGGATGATACTGCAATTTCTTCTTTCACAGACTTATGATGAGAAATAATTAAGTCATGTAAAATGCTCATGTCAGTGATAGAAAATTTTTCTATTATTAAAGATGTAGAAGTGACATGAAAATGAGGCAGCTGTTTTATAGATTCTCAAAGCTCTGGCTTCCTCTGGAAGTCGGCTCCTTTGAGTCCTAACAGTTCTCAGATCCCATGCCCTCCAAACCCCCTTTCCCACTGCCCCCCACCCCTCAAACCTGTCCTGCCACTTGTTTCAGGCGTCTCACGTCGAGTCTCAGTTCTCAAAGGCCAGGGTCCTCCGGAATTCTCTTATCCCCACAGGCACCTGACTGGGTGGCCCCCTGAAAGCCTGTGGTTCTCACAGTGTGGTCACCTGGCCAGGTAATGTGGCGCACCTCTATAATCCCAGTAACTTTGGAGACTGAGGCAAGAGAATCATAAGTTCAAGGCCAGTTTCAGCAGCTTAATGAGGTGCTAAGCATTTATGAGACCCTGTCTCAAAATAAAAAATGAAAAGGACTGGGAATGGGGCTCAGTGGTTAAGCGCCCCTGGGTTCAACCCCTGGTACAAAAAAAAAAGTACAGTCGCCTGGAAACTTGTTAGAAAGGTGTATTCTCAGTCCCACCCCAGATCTACCAAGACAGAAGCACTCAACTTGCAGGTGATTCTAATGCACACTCAAATTTGGGAATGGCTGAGCAAATGAGCCGGTCCTTAGCAAAGGAATCAATTCTGCAAAACTACCACTTGGGGGCAGCATAGGCTGATTAGAAGCATCCCCTAAAGGCAAAAGACTCCCTCTGCCCTTTTGCTACCAGTCTGCAAATAGCCTAAGCCACCCCTGGGAACCTTGAACCCCATGTGTCCCTGGTCCAGAACTCTTCAGTGTCTCCCTAAGGGCTGAGAGGCCCTGCATCTGCTGAGCGGTGTCTCCTGCCAGCTGTGTTGCACACCCCCATTCTCTGTCACTTCACTGGCATCAGACTGACCTGGGTTCAAATTTCAGTCCCGCCTTTTACCATGGAGGGGGGTGATTTGAGCAAGACACATTCTCCTGAGCCTTGGTTTCCACATCCAGAAAATGGGAGTAATTAACAATGATGAAAATTGGAAATTTTGTTATAAAGAGACTTTAGCTTGGAGCCTGGCGAGGAGTAGGTGCCTGGTATGCTTCCCCTTGTCACTGCCAAGCTCAATTCACCATCAAGGAGCATAGACCCACCTCCGTGCCAGGGGAACCCACCCACTCATCATGACTTGGCAGCTGCTGGAGCGTGCATGGCTTGCCTGGCTTCTGGCACTCAACTCTGGGACCAGAGCCATACAACTCTGCAAAGGGAGGTAATAACAGTGCCCGCCTCATGGCACTGCTGGGAAGGCCTTGTTAGTGCCCTCAGATTTTTACTGTTGGGGTGGCCCAGAACTTGCCATCTCTGTGACCCATCTATCAACAAGGAGTGACCATCTCAGAAATATTGGGAAGTGAATAAGGACACTGGACACCCCAGGGGGTCTGGCTTATATGATGGCTCCCTCCTCTACTACCCCTGACCCCTGTGGGGCCCTCAGGTTGGCTCCTGCTTACCCCCTTTCCGACACCCCAGACACCTGAATTTGTATATAGGATGTAAGAAGACAATGGGTACCCAGCACCTTGACAGGGCAGCTAGTTCTTCAGAGACTTTCAGAGACTGAACAATCTTGGGCTGGGAACCTAGAGGCAACAGAATCCCTTAACCTGCAGCCCGCAGGACCAGAAGATCTTGTACTTTCCTAGGAGTGTGGGCAAAGGGCACACTCTGTCTTCTGTGGGTTGATTTACCCTTGATCTTCATATTTTGCATGGGGCTGATCCTGTCCTGGATGCAGTAGGCATTCATCAATGTGATTTGATGTAAAGAACTCCAAAACACCACCCTCCCCAACCTGAATATCTGCCCTACTGGATTGCATTGCTGTGTGTGCCTGAAACTTCAGAGTTAAGCATTGCCCTCTTCCAGTTGCTCTTTAAAAGTGAGCCAAGTTTTGCAGTCAGGATCTGCTACATAATTTGTAGAGCCCTGTGCAAAGTGAATTGCAAGGTTTCTTGTTCAAAGTTAAGAATTTGAAGATGGCAACAGTGGAACATTAAACCAAGTGTGGGGGCCCCTAGTTGCTGCACAGGTTGCACACTTACAAAGCCGGCTCTGCCTGCCCTGTTGCCTCAGCTCTTGGTGTGATTGAGTTTGTCTCTTGGGTCTTTGCACCAATGAGGAGCCTAGGAAGCTGCTCAAAAAAGACCAAGAACACAAGGACAAAATTTGCCTCTTCACTCAGCTAGATCGGTGCAACCCAGAATTCTCGGTCCAGCTGACCTTTCTCACTAGGCTTCTTTTTGGAGTCTCTTGAATATTCCTCTGGGCATTCTAGGTCCCTGGAGCCATGGAAGTTTCTTGGGCTTTTTCTGCTTCTGACCTGGTTAACACAGGCAGGCGGCCCTTCTTAATTAGCCTCTGTGGCTGTGTTTGCCAGGCTTGCTCAGGCTGTACTTGGGAAGTGGGCTTGGTCTCCTGGGGCCTTTTCTCTTTCCTGGACACCACCGGGCCTTTCCACCTGGGTCCCAGCTGCCCTGCGAGTGCTCCCCAGGCACTTTCTACGTGCCCAGGGCTGTTCTTTCTGCATCCACTCTTGGATCTTCTCTGCTTGAGGAAGTGCCCCCAGAAGGCTAAGCTTTGTGGCTGCCCCAGTGGGCCCCCTACACTCTGGCTTCTGGCTGGAGAAAGCAATGGGAGCAGAGACTGGAAACTGAAGGGAGTAGGAGAGAGATGGGGCTCCCTTTCACCCACTGGGGATTGAATGCAGAGCGCTTTACCACCGTGCTACACCCCCAGCTATTTGTTATTTTCAGATGGGGATCTCACTAAGTTGCTGAGGCTGGCCTCAAATTCCTGGTCCTCCTGCTTCAAGGCATCCGAGTCACTGAGATTACAGGCACAAGCCCCCACACGCAGAGAGGTGGGGCAAGATCCCTTATAGTAAACACTGCCCCTGGCTGTGTCCATGTCTTAGGTTCCAGCTTCTTTCCAGGCAGCTCTCTCCTTACAGCTTTCTCTGCCTCTGGGTTCTAACCTTTCCTGCTAACAGCTCCCTCCCCTTGGCTGCCAGACTAGGGGTTGTCAAAGAATCCAGCTGCCATGGTAATTATGCAGCCTGGGCAGTGGCTCAGGGCACCCCACTTGGCTCAATGTTCTGTGCTCCAATGCAGGGTGCTCAATCACATCCCCAGGCCTTTTCATTTTTTTTTTTTTTTTTAATTTTTATAAGTTGCTCAGGGCCTTGCTAAATTGCTTAGGCTAGCCTTGAACTTGCAAATCCTCCTGCCTCGGCCTCCCAAGTTGTTGGGATTTCAGGCGTGCGCCAACACACCAGGCCACCTTCAAATTCTTAATAATTTTAAAATAAGAAACCCTGCACTTTCATTTTACAGAGCTTTACAAATTTTGTAGAGTTCCCAACTGCAATTTGATATATTTTTCAAAGATTAACTGGCAGAGAGCAATGCTTTACGATGAGGTTACCCTGAGGTTTCAGGTGCAAACATCATGAGAGTCTGACAAGGGGAGATGTTTAGGCTGCCGGTGGGGAAGGTGTTTGGGAGGCCCCTTACATCCAATCCCTTTATTAAACTCTACCAGAAATATGCTGAATCTGTATCTGTTTATTTCTGGGTCCCTGATGTAAGGATCTTTGCTCTCTGTTGTGACCACAAATCTTTGAGCCCTGATCCCTAGGAATGGCCAGTTCAGGGGCCATACAGGAACTCAGGCCAGGGCCCACTCCCTGGCTCCTTGAAGAGCACCCACAGGAGCACTAGACCTTTATCCTCAGCTAATTTGTACTATGTATAAATTGTATCTTGTTTTCTCCTTTGGCTTCAGGGCCTGATAGAAGCAAGATGGTCTTATCAACCGGAGTGCTATCCCAGCAGGTTCCCTTTGACCAGGTGACTAGGTAACTAGACAAGTAAATAATTAGACAGTGAGGCAACCAGATAGACAATAAAACAACTAGGTAATCAGATAATCAGACCTTCAGGCAGTGTTCCCTGTGGGGGGATGTCTGCTCTTTTGGGGGATTCCATTTCTACTCCCCCTTTTTCAGTAGTGATTTTCCCATGGGGAGTCTCTGCTCCCACCCTCTCAGCTTCCTGCTCAGAGGAGGCACCTAGGACCTAGGCCTAAGCTAGTCAGTCAATCAAGTTTAACTAAAGCTCTTCTTGGGTCTTGAGTAACCAGGATGAGGCTCTGCCTTGCTAGACCTTCATAGAGGTCTGAAGCTGGTGAGGTCTAGAGCTTCTGCCACCCTTTTAAATTCAGGACAGGTGCTGAACTGGAAGAAGGTAAGGCTGAGATATAGATAGCTATTGCTTGATCCCTGATCAAGCCATTCCTGAAGCCAGTATCCTGGAGACAGTTGTATGAAGAAATGACTTTCCTTTTTGCATAAGCCAGTTTATGTAGTGTTTATTCCTTTTAGAAGAAAGAGTCAGGACTCAGAGGAGAGCCACTGCAACTTTGTTCCAGTCGCCTGCTATTGGGTGTGAGAGGCTTCTCCCTGCTTGTAAAAGTCTTCCTGGAATACCACCCAGAGTGGCAATCAGGATGCTGGGGCTCAAACCTCAGTCTGCTTTTAATGAGTTAGGTCAATGGACACATCCTTCAGCTCACAGGGTGGTGGGCTTCTCAAGGTTAGCTGTGGAGAGACCCAGAGCCCTGCTTTGCCAATAAATGGGACTGAGTGTTCACACCATTCCCTCAGGGCATTTAGGGCAGGGACAGGGTTGCTCAAAGCTGGCTCTCAGCTCTAAGGACTTGTTGCTCCAGGGAGAGGAGCCAGGGCTCTCCTGCTGCCCTCTTCTTCGTCAGCAATCCCTGTTCCCAGCCAAGGTCTGAGCCCAGTGCTGCAGAGGCTGAAATGTCTTCTCCACTCCTGACCTCTCCTTCCTTCTCTGTGCTCCTCCCTCTGCCCCTGCCTGAAAGCAGTGTGCAGTGGGCAGCTGAACACATGACTTTAACAAGGGTTTTTATCAGGAAATTCCATCTGCACTCCTAACTCAGCCTTTAACCATTGGGAACTGCCTGTCTCAACTGCTTAGCCCTAGAGTTCTCAAAATTGGGCTCCAGAACCCTGGCAGCAGCATCACTTGGAAACTGGTTAGAAACACACACTCTTGGGCCCTGCCCCAGACCTGCCCAATCAGAAACTTGGCCTGGGCCTACAAGCAACGTGCCTTGTAAGGGGATTTCAATTCCCATTCACATGACAGAACCATGGCTTGGAGCTGTTACCAGCACAAAAGGTACCCAGAGAGGATTACCTGGAGCTATCTACATCCCCTTTAGCAGCAGGTGTACATTTCCCCAGCTGCTGTGGAGGAGCGTTGGCTGCTTAGTCCCTTCTCCCTGTGCCTAATCACTATGCCCACAAATGGACAACTATCCCCTTGGGCCCCAGTCAATGACTGATGAACATGGGGGTTTATAAGGTCCAGGTGGGAAACTGGTATGGATTACTTTCTAGAGCCTGTCTTACAAATGAGGCCCATTCTAGATTTTAGTTGCTCTAATAGCCCAGAGCTGTTGTTAGTACAACAGGTGTGAATTACTGCACAACACTCTGGTGCAAAAAATAAACAGTCACTTGGCTTGGTTTTGCAAAATTAAAATGAACCTGGCCCTAAAGCTCTGCCTGCCAGGTTGGCAGATGTCTGTGCTTGGTTATCCTTCTCTGCAGGCTGGTTGGAAAGTCAGTGTCTCCTACATCCAGGAGGCTGGGGAGGCCCCTGCTTTGCAGGCCCTGGTGGCGACCAGCTGTGATTAGACCATTTTCCTCTTGGTCTCAAAGAATCAGCTCCTCTGCCCTTAGCTCAGACCTTATTGGGACCCATTTCACAGGGTGCCTAGGAAATACAAAAAAATTTATCAACTCCTCTCCTTCTCCTCACTGTTCTTCCTGATGGGGGGAAGAGGGAAAAAATGGGTGTTTTTTGTCCCAATAGGAAAAAAAGAAAAGAAAGAAAGGCAAGACACAAATTCCTTTCCCCAATTAATTTTTTAAAAATATTTTTTAGTTGCCAGTGGATTTTTAACTTTGTTTATTTATATGTGGTGCTGAGGATTGAACCCAGGGCCTCACACGTTAGGCAAGCACTCTACCACTGAGCCACAACCCCAACCCACCTCCCAATTAATTTTTTGATGGGTGGGTGTAACAGAGAAAATGGCAAGTGTGTCTGTATCTGTGTGTCCATGTGTGTGTCTATATGTTGGTGTTGGGGAGTGTTTGCATGTTTATATGTGTGCATATGAATGTGTTTGTGTGCATGTATAGGTACGTTTCACATTCATATAGAGGTATATTTGTGTGTGTGTGTGTGTGTGTGTGTGTGTGTGTGTGTGTGTGTACAGGTATATTTGTACATTGGCTTGGATTTCCATATAGAGAGATTGTCACCAGGCCAGAACCCCAGAGGATGCCAGTCTCTCCTTCAGTCCCAGGCCTCACAAGTGATTGACACAGTGTCCACCTGCTGCTCCTGTGGATCCCACTGGGAACACAGAGGGTGATGCTGGGAAGGACAGTGGGATGACCTGTTTGAGCTCTAGCCACCTGCCTGTGGCATTTTAGGGTTCTGGGGTTCTGTAAGAACCTGAGTAACTATGGCCCTAAACACCCGGAAGAGACTGAAGGGAGACCTAGTTAAATGAAAATTAAAAAGACCAGATAGAAATACAGTAAAACATTCATAAAATTAATTTTTTTTTCCCCTGGGAGCTGTGATTATGGGTGTTCTCTATTTATGTCTTTTTGTTTATTTGCATTTTTGAAATGTACTATAATGAACAAGAAGCATGTGTGCCATGATTGAAAATGAAACCATAAGAAGACTTATCAGGCCATGCACAATGGCGCACTCCTGTAATGCCAGCGGCTTGGGAGGCTGAGGCAGGAGGATCACAAGTTCAAAGCCAGCCTCGGCAATGGCAAGAATTGCACCCAGAATTGCACTAAGCAATTCAGTGAGACCCTGTCTCTAAATAAAATATACAAAATAGGGCTGGGGATATGGCTCAGTGGTTGAGTGTCCCTGAGTTCAATCCCCAGGACCGAAAAAAAAAAAAAGAATACTTAATAGCACTCCCATATCTGGCCCTCGAGTACCTGCTTCTTCTCCTACTCTGTCAACAAAGGAAAGCTTTTACTTCTTCAACTTTCTGCTATGACAATTCCTGGCATAAGAAAAGTGGAAAGGATAGTATGGATTCCACTCGATCAACATACACCATGCCTCACCACCTAGGTTCAAAATTGGACTTTTTTTCACATTTTATTTTATGTGTATTAAAATAGATACTTTTTCCTGAAACATTTAAAAGTAAATCTCAGATACCAAGATATTCTACCTCTAAATTACTTTCAAATACATCTTTTAAGAAAAAGGAAAGTCTCCTTGTAACCACAATGGCATTTCACACCTAAGATACTTTATTTTACCTAATATCCAGGCAATATTCAATTTCCACACTTGTCCTAAGAATATCTTTTGTAGCTGTCTAGTTTTTGAACCAAGATCCAATCAAAGGCTATACTTGGTATTGTTTTTCGTCTCTCTTGTCTTTGGTAGTAGAGATAGAACTCAGGAGCACTTTACCACTAAGCTATATCCCTAGCCCTTTTAATTTTTTATTTTGAGACAGGGTCTCACTAACTACTTCGGGCCTCAGTACATTGCTGAGGCTGGCCTTGAACTTGCAATCCTCCTGCCTCAGTCTCCCGAGTTGCTGGAATTATAGGTGTGTACCATTGTGCTTGGTTGTTGTGTCTCTTTAATCTCTTTTAGTCTGAAATATCCACACACAACCTTTTTTTTCCCCCTGATGACTTTAACTTTGTGAAGAATCTAGGCTATTTCTTGTGGAATGTTGTATAATCTGGATTAATCTGTTTCCTTGTGAGATTGTTTATTTGTTTTTCTCATCTCTGAATTTTCCGTAACTTAGAAATTATCTTCAAAGATTTGGTTACTCTCAAACTTTCTTCATTTTTATGTATTGATTAGATTGAACATTTTGGGTACAAATATATGGTAGGAGGCCCAGAGCATCTGGTTATTCTGTAATGAAGCCCATGATCTCTCAGTTGAAATGTGTTTCCCTCTTTGCAACTAATAAATAGGATTTTATTTTGTCATGTTGTAAATATTTCATTTATACCAACTTTTCACCTAATGTTTTACACATCTATATATGGTTCTGGCCTGAATCAATCATTGGGGATTGAAGTAATGGGGATTCTTGATTGGGTATGTAGCTCAGGAGTGGAGTATAAGGCTCTGGGTTTCATCCCCAGCACAGGAAAAAATAAAATAAAAAATAATGATTTGGAGATGTCTTTATGGGCCTTTGGATTATTATTTTTCAGTGCAATGCAATCAGTTATAATCATTTTTAGTTTTGATGTTCAAAATACCCCAAATTTGGCCAATAGGAGTGCTCTCATGCTGGGTCACATGTATTTTTGACATGGATTGAAACCAGGGGTGCTCTACCTCTGAGCTACAACCCCAGACATTTTTTTTTTTTTAATTTTGAGACAGGGTCTTGCTAAGTTGTCCAGGATAGCCTTCAGTTTGTGATCCTCCTGCCTCAGCCTTCTCAGGAAGTAGGATTACAAGTGTGCACCATCCTGGTCCATATCTGTATTCCTATGTTTATCTTATTTACCTTTTATTTTTACAATGGGAAATACATTGTACATACCATTTGCACTTGAAATTTTTCTTACGTCCTGGAAGTCATCCCACATCATATATCATCCGTATTCTTTTGTACAACTGTGTAGATGTATCAGAGATTATTCAGCCAGTACTCTGTAGACAGACATATAGGTTATTTCCCATCATTTGCTGTTACAAATAGTTCTTCAGTGAAATTCTTTGTTGTTTTGTATTTGTGGTGGTGTAACTTTACGGTAGATTCCAAGAACTGGGGTTTCTGGGTCAAAAGCCTTTGTACCTTCATCAGACAGCTCTTTTTAAACCTTGATCTGATCCTGTGATAGTGACTTCCTGTGGTCAGGATTATGACCTTAGACTCTCATCCTCCCTTATCCTGACCTTGGCTCTAAGCAATGTTCTTTACTGAGTGAGCATTCAGAGTTAACTTTCTGCCGCAGTCTTGGCTGGGCACAGAATCACGAGCCACCACACAGCTTTGTAGATTCAAACAGCAATTCTTTATTCCCAAACTCACACCGGCCTCCACACACGTTCTGGGGCAATCCCAGTTCTGCTGCCGCCCAATTCACCTACTCCACGAGGCTTATTTCCCAAAATGCTCTCTGAATCTCACGAGAGTTCAACAGGAGCTTAGGCAGCAGGAACGCCCTAATTCCAGCAGCAATAATCCTCAACATCGAACTTCCCTAAAATCCAAGGTCTTAAACTGGGAACGCCTTGTCTTAAACCGGGAACGCCCTAAACCCAAGGATTGGGATACTTCCTCAAACTGCAGGATACACCCTAATCCTGGATCCACCCTCGTCCTTGGGCAGGGTCACCTAACATGCAATGTCAACAGCGAAATTAACATGGGGTACGCTGGCAAGGAAATTTCCTACTTGGTAATGGCCCTCAGCATCTCCCCCCTTCTGATTAATTAAACAACAAGCAATGTGGCTTAAGGACCGTGCCTGGTAGGTTGTCCAATTCAACATATGGTTCTTACCCGTCATGGGAAAACTGACCTTTAGGCGTCAGCCTCCTGTCTTAGGTTGAATCCACTGCAATCAGATCAACCCGTCACTGACTACCGGTCCAGCATTCAGCCAAGCTTGTGGAAAGGCCTATGCACCAGTGGGGGGGTGAGGTTTCTTGCCTCACCTCTGTTGGCCCCCAAATTTAGCCTTGGTGCCAGTGGGGGGGTGAGGTTCTTTGCCTCACCTCTGTTGGCCCCCAAATTTTAGACCATCGCTAGTAGAAGGGAGGAGGATACAGAAATGCCAGGACACCAAGCCAATTGACGGCTCCTTTGGAAAAATTTCGTCACTGGTAACACCATCAGCAAAGATATGCCAGCATTACCACAATTAACATGGGGTGCGCTGGCAAGGAAATTGCATCACTGGTGACACCATCAGCAAAGATATGCCAGCAGTACCACAATTCGCTGCATCAGATGATATTTCACAATGCATGCAACTGATATATAGTCCAGGCAAGTTCTGCAGGCAGTTCAAATCGGAGGAGTCTATCAATATGTCCATTTCCTCCCAAAGTAAATCGAGTCCTTGATTGAGCATAACTTGTTGAGTTATATTCATTGATGCATCAGTTTATACAGTTACTGTGATGGCTATCATAGAAGCTGTAGTTTGGTTTTATCTTAGTCTTCACCGGCACTTGGATGGAGATGGGAATTCTGGCAATGATGCTAAAGAGACATTATCCTGAACAGAATTATTAAATATAATGAAAAGGAAAGGTGAAAGTAAACAAACAGATCTGTTAACCTCCTAAAAAACAATCCTTAACAGCTGTTTACCTAATTTAAATTAGTAAGCAAACAGATCTGTTAACCACCTTTAAAAACAATCATTAACAGCTGTTTACCTAATTTAAATTAAACCATTTAAATCACGTGAATAAAAAAAAATTCGGATCCATTTTTTCATGAGCGCTCCTTATATATGAAATATGGACATACACACATACAGACATACAACACAAAACAGTGCACACATAACATACAACACATAAGACAATAAAGGCCTTGTAGTTTTACCTAGGTGAAATCTCCATTGCAATGTTTAAAAACTCCACAGTCAAAAAATAAAACACAGTCAAAAAATAAAACTGATCAGAAAAACATTAACCTAGGTTTGTATGAGCTCAAAAAATAAAATAGAACTTTACGATGTGGGAAAAATGCAATAATAAAATAGATATTGAAAAAAGCACCGTGGTTAATCACTGTCACAGATGTAAGAATAGCCAAGCTGGAGCTCTGGATATCAGCTGTTATGGATTTGAGTCAAATTATCTTCTTTTTGGTCTGTAGAAATTGCTTTAGTTACTGGAATCCAAATCGGCTGCTGTTCTCCCTGTGGAAACAAACACAAACGGAACCCCGACTCCAGACAATAACTGGATCAGGACCTTTTCATTGTCCTGTTAGAACATCTTTCCAAAGTACCTTAGGCTTATGTACATTTTTCGGATACATATGTCTTTCCGCAGCACTAAGTCCTGATGAATCCAAATTTAGAAAGTTTATTGTAAAAAGGGTTATTTTATCTTTGGGGGATATATACCCCTATAAGATCCTTTTAAATTCAAGTCATTCAAAAGCATTCTGCCTTAGTTTTTAGAATTACTTTAGTCCTTTTAATTTTTTGATGTGGTTTTAAACCATAGTTGTCTTAGCCTCTTGCATTTTCTATCTGAAATACCTTTACTTGACATTTTCAACCATTTTCTATCTTATTTCTATCTTCTAGTTTTCTTCTAAGGTTTTTGTATTTACCCTTAGTTGCTTTTTTCTCTCCTAGTTTTCTTTTGTTTCCTATTTTGTGGGTTTAAAATTCTTGTCTTTCTACATCTTTTTTATCTTCCTATATCTTTTTTATCTTTCTACATCTTCTCTCTTTTTTTACCTTTCTGTACTTCTGTTTTTAAAGTTTTTCACTTCAAATTTTTAATCTTCTTTATCTAAATATCTTTTATCTTATTATCTTCCCATTTTCATGGTTTTTTTTTTCCATCCATCATGAAGGCATCTTAACCACCTTCAATTTAACCTTTTAAAGCCTTTTGCAACTTATTTAGACATTTTACAACTTTTTACTTTACCACACAAAGATTATCTCATCTCCCTCTTTATAGTTTAATAAGTACATTTAAATAGTTTGATGAGTAAAGCAATCTTTTTTCCGCCATGAAGGTATCTCGACCACCTTCAATTTAACCTTTTAAAGCCTTCCAATTATCATCTATACTGTACTTTTAAATGTACTTTTTCACCACCTACAGCTTCACTCTTTTAAATGAGGCTTAGATTCTGTTTAAATCGCTTTAATGTTAGTTTACATGGCTGCCCTTCAACCAAAGGCTTTTTTTTTCCCATTAAGAAGCTTTGTCTCAATCTGCCATGTACAAATATCTTTCTCTTCTTTCTTCCATTCTCAAGCTTTTAAATTAAGTCTAGTTTCCTCAAAATCTTTTTAAATGGCATTTTACAACTTTTTACTTTACCACACAGAGATTATCTCATCTAGAAACATTTCTTTTTCCTTTAACCTTTTATATTAAAATATATTTCCACATCTTGAATCTTTTTATATCTCTTTTTTAACCATTAACCCTTTTATAAATTCACATTCTGAAACAACTCTTATAAAATTTCTGATTTAGACAAATTATCCACTTTAATAAGATGAAATACTTCCATGTTTTTTATGGTACTATTATACTGTAATTGAAACTCAACTGAAACTTCTTATACTCTTTGTATATAAATTACACATGATAGAATCTTAACTCTTAGTAACCTTGTTTTAGCAAAGACACAGACCAAAGCAATATTAAACTTTTTTCTATTTACCAATTTATGAAAACACACATACTGTTTAAATATATTACCTTATGGAACTTAATAAGTAAAGAGTACTTGATTTTATATTTAGTGGTTGATATTTTAACACTTTTTAGCTTTGTAAATTAATCAGATGTCTGTAAAACCCAAGATCTTAGACAAGTATAGTAAACAGAACTAGCCATCTCTTTCTTGTTGAAGAAAAATCCTTCTACAGGATACCATGATGGTCCCATTGATATACTTAATAACTCATCTTTAAAAAGCCATGGGCTACATTTTTGTACTGTATCAACATATGACCTTATTGTTCTTGGTCTTACTGGGGTGCCTCCTTCCTCTAACAATTTCTCTTCCTCCGAGGCGAACAACTTCAAACCTCGAGTCAACCATTTTCCCCAGTTTGCCTGAGAAAGTTCTAGGAACAAGCAACTTGAAATAAAAACAAAATAAATCAAAACAAGAACACATTGTTTTTTGAAATGGTCACCCATTTTTTTTGCTCTCCTTCAGGAGCGAGCAAATTCACTTACCCCCAAGCTTCAGACATCCCGCGTACGGACCACCAAATGCCAATGTCTTGGCTGGGCACAGAATCACGAGCCACCACACAGCTTTGTAGATTCAAACAGCAATTCTTTATTCCCGAACTCACACCGGCCTCCACACACGTTCTGGGGCAATCCCAGTTCTGCTGCCGCCCAATTCACCTACTCCACGAGGCTTATTTCCCAAAATGCTCTCTGAATCTCACGAGAGTTCAACAGGAGCTTAGGCAGCAGGAACGCCCTAATTCCAGCAGCAATAATCCTCAACATCGAACTTCCCTAAAATCCAAGGTCTTAAACTGGGAACGCCTTGTCTTAAACCGGGAACGCCCTAAACCCAAGGATTGGGATACTTCCTCAAACTGCAGGATACACCCTAATCCTGGATCCACCCTCGTCCTTGGGCAGGGTCACCTAACATGCAATGTCAACAGCGAAATTAACATGGGGTACGCTGGCAAGGAAATTTCCTACTTGGTAATGGCCCTCAGCAACTTTCTCTACGAAGGCCATTTCCCTGGGGTTCTCTGAATTGCTTCATTTGTCTAGATCTTCCTCTGATGAACGGTCTATTGCTAGCTCTACCTTTTCTATGAATGCTTCTCTGAAATTATGAAATAATGTCCTGTTCTGTTATTTAAGTCTTCATTCAGCATTTCCTGGGTAGAGTGACTCAGAGACCAAGACCCAGTCAGTCCTGCTCTCTAGGAGCCCATAGTGTAGTGGGTGCTTTGGGAGGCACCAGGAGTTGGTGCTGGTAGAAGCAGAGGAGGGGCATCTCCTAGAGATTGGGGTGGTTAGAAAAAGTATTTTAGAGCTGCAGATGATATCTGGACTGAGACCTGAAGGATGCCATGGGAGGCGCAGAGCAAGGGCAGATCACGGTTGGTGGAAGATGTCTTGGGGACCAGATTTTCAATGTTAAAAAAATTTCTCTTCCCACATATTCAAAAAAATTGTTTGAATGGAGTACTGAATGGAAAATAGATTGCAAAAGGGCATGGGGATTATGTAGGAACTATTACAGCCTCCAGAAGCTAATTGAAGTCCAAACTTAAGTAGATGGATATGAGGATTACGAGGGAGGCACATCTACAGGGTCTGGTTATTTACTAGACATGGTTGAATGAGCTGGGGGATCCGTCAACACTTTATAAAACATCCAAGTTTTTAGTTTGATTATCTGGATTAATACTAGTTCCTTCACTGAATCAGATAATTAAAAAAAAAAAGAAATTGGATTTTACAGGTGGGTGGGAGAAATGGGCTTCCTTTTACTGAAGTAAGTTTGAAGTACCTGGGGTTCATTCAAGTGGAGACTTGTAAGAGGGAGTTTATATGAGAGGTCAGAGGGCTCATCTAGACTGAAGATGGTAGATTTATGGGTGATTAGCATATGATGGCAAGAGAAGCCCTTTCTAGAAGAGAGTGTGGCTTGAGAGAAGTCAACCAAGCCCCCAAACTCAGAGGAACCATCACATTTATTAGTTTCCTGGAAAAAAGAGACCCAGAAGAAGCATCCAGAGAGGTGAGAGGAAAGCCAGGGAGCTGGTGCCAAAGAAACTGAGAACACTTCTAAGGAAGGAGGAAGTGGCTGGCGAGTCAGATGATCCCTCAGGAGGATGTACAAAGGTCCACAGAGGACGGAATCATTAAAGAACAGTTTCAGTGAAGCGAGGGGGACAGAAACAAGATTCCAAGGGCTTGGGTGATAAGCAGAGCACAAGGCTTGGAGATACCCACCAGAGATTGCTCTATAAGAAGTAGGAAGGAGTTGAGAAGGAGGGATGGAAGGAGGGAGGAAGGAAGAGCCCTTTGAAGTGGGTCTGCCATTTTCCAATTTTCCATTGTCCCTCAGTATCCAGCTGGGGAGGAGGAAGGCTTCGATGGGACCTAGGGGTGGAGGAGGAATGTGGCAACTGCCAAATAAACACACCATCCAGGGAAGGCAGCCAAAGCTCGGCCCAGAATATCTGAACCGGAACTCATCTTCCTTCTGCAGCAGGAAGTGGAGTTGGGAGCTGAGTTAACTGTGGAATTTCCGAGGTTGGAGGATGTTCGTGGCAAAACTTTTTATTTATTTATTTTTTCATTGATGAAAAAAGAGCCGGAATTAAGTGATCCCCTCCAAGTATTCCCTCCCACAAAGGAAATGCTTAATTTAGCCTTATGTTCACAGTTAAAAAAGAAAATCTCTCTGAGGTTTGAAGGTTTGTTTCTTCTGGGTTGTTTGTTACCCTCTAACATGGCAGGATGTAAAAATCAGACTCTTTGTGTCTTGATTTCAACTGAGAGCCTAAGAGAATTAGTGGCCCTATTCTAACCTCACTACCAAGAGGAAGTCCTTGTAGACCACTGTGGGGAATGTGGAAAGAGGTTTTGAAAACCAGCTCTGGAAATCTTAGATGGCCCCACCCGCTGGTCCATAAAATTTGCTAGTGAGTCAAAAAGAGAGTTGAAAATCAAGCCGGGCATGGTGTTGCACGCCTCTTTCCCAGCAACTTGGGAGGCTGAGGCATCGCAAGTTCGAGGCCAGCCTTAGCAACTTAGGCCCTGAGCAATTTAGTGAGACCCTGTCTGAAATTAAACTTAAAAAAGGCCCAAGGAGTTAGTTTAGCAGTAAAACTCCCCTGAGTTCAATCTCCAGTATAAAAAAAAAAATTAGAGAAAATTTCTTTAGAGGCATTTGTGTTATGAGTCTATCATAGACTCCTGGGGTGAGATAGATGCCCCCCCCCCACACTTAGGACAAAATGAGAGGTGCTTCCATGATACCACATACAGAAAAACTCTTATTCTGTCCCCAAGGGAGATGATCCTAAGTCCTATTAGATGCTAGCTCAAAGCCTAGGGTTTATGGATGATGTGTGACTTTTTGCATGAGGGCTAGATAAACTTCTCTGTGTTCAATGGCCTATAAAAGAAGTCAAGTTATCTGGCTTGCACTGCATACCAGGATGTGTGAAAATACAATGCTGGGGAGAAAATAAGATAACTACAACCAAAACATCTCATTTGGCCAATGGGAGAATGGGAAACCTGCAGAGTAGTGGGTGGTCCACAGCTATGGTCAAGCCCACTGGGTGGGCAGGATTCATGAAACTCCCTGCTCTGAGGATGGACTGAATCCTTTGGTCTCCCTCTTGGTCCTGCTCATTTCTTTGACCTGCTGGCACTGTCACTTGGTGGTCAATTCTTCTCCATTTAAAGCGGGCTTGGAAATGCGTGCCCTTCCTGGGTTCTGTGTAGCTTTCAGCCTGGCACAGGTTTGGAGGACCAGGATCACCTTAAAGGCTTAGAATGTCTTTAGTAACCCAGCCTCTTCAAACCCTTAGAAGGCTTCAGGGGTATTTATTCACATGGTTTGATGTTTAATCTCACCCAAAGACAATCTTTTTTAATTTTTATTTAATTTTTTTTTACCATTTGAAAACTTTTAACTTTCATTTGTTGTTCTCTATACTGCAACAGTCTCCTTTTTCAACTTACTGATGGCTCCTTGAAGGTATATGAAGTAATTGACTTGGATGTGAAGGCAACAACATTATTCTCCCTCCTTCCCTCCCTCCCTCCCTCCCTCCCTTCCTTCTTTCCTTCCTTCCATTCTTTTTTGTACCAGGTATTGATCCCAGGGGTGCTTAACCACGGAGCTACATCCACAGCCATTTCCACCCTCCATTTTGAGACAGGGTCTTGCTAAATTGCTGAGGCTAGTCTCAGCCTCCCGAGCTGCTGGGATTACAGGTGTGAGCCATTGCGTCTGCAACATCTGGATTCTGAGCTTCAGGTGCTGACTGCACCCCTCAAGACCTTGGGGTCTCATCTTTTGCTTAGGATGTCTTTTTCAAGTCATATCTTAGAGACACCCAGGTACTTGAAATGATGGCCACTGTAATGGACTGTTAGAAAAGTTACTAAATAATATCCCATCTTTCCCACTTTCTTTTATTTTATAGCAATAGAAGTTTTCCTGGGAGTTTAATTGCCCAGCTCTGACCTTTCTTCCCAGCTTCCCCTCTGGCTAGTTGTGGCCCTATATACTGGTCAATGGGCTATTAGTGGAAGTGATGTGTACAGTTCCTTGGTTGTTTTCTTTTTCTTTCTTTTTTTTTTTTTAAAGGAGGAACATGTCTGTGTATTTAATATGCACAGTGTATTTTATGGAATTAATAAAACCCTGGACCCCGCAGGCATCTGAGCTTTATTTATTTTTTTTAAGAGAGAGTGAGTGAAAGAGAGAGAGAGAGAGAGAGAGAGAGAGAGAGAGAGAGAGAGAATTTTAGTATTTATTTATTTTTTTAGTTTTCGGCAGACACAACATCTTTGTTTGTATGTGGTGCTGAGGATCGAACCTGGGCCGCACGCATGCCAGGCGAACGCGCTACCACTTGAGCCACATCCCCAGCCCCCCTTGGTTGTTTTCTTAAAAAGAGGTTGGTTTACCAGTATTCATTCTAGTTTAGCCTTCATTTCTACAATTATTTATTTCAAATTATTTTTTGAATACTATCTATTTATTTCTAAATTTTCCTTTTCTGGTTTATATTGTTATTTCAGAGCTTACATAAATTTCCTAATGTCTTTTAGCTCATTTTGTTAGAGTAGGTGATGTTTTAAAGTCTGGTTTGTGGACATGGCTTTCGGGCTTGTGTTCATTGTCATCGTGATGTTATTTTCCTCCTTATTCTCTTTCTTCCTTACAGTGATGTTGTATAGTATCTGGCCTTGATTATTTGCTCTGACTTATTTCTTTGTCAAGTTAGTTTTCTTGAACTTTTAGAAGGAAACTGGCCAGATGAGGTAAATAGAGGATACTGGGGGGTCCTTGCCTTATTCCAGAATTTGAAGGGTAAACATTTAATGTTTATCTACTAAGTTTTTATTTTCTGGCATTGGGAATTGAGCCCAGGGCCTTGTACATGCTAGGCAAGTGCTCTATCACTGAGCTACATCCCTAACTCTTTTTATTTTATTTTGAGACAGGATCTTATTAAATTGCCCAAGTTAGCCTTGAACTTGTGATCCTCCTGCATCAGCGTCTCGAGTAGCTAGCTGAATTACAAGTGTGGGCCACCTCATGTAGTTTCAGTATCTTTTTTTTTTTTTTTAAGGTATGGTGGTTATCTTTCCCCAGGTTTAGGAAATTCCATTCTGTTTTTAGATACCTAAGAATTTTTATCATTAATAGGCATGAATTTAAACAAATTTTCTATATTTGATTATCTTGTATATTTAAATGCTTTAAAAATGTGTATACATAGTATGTTTTAATGGTGAACCATTTCTTGATTCTGGAGATAAATCTAATTACAGTATGATGTATTATTGCTTTGAATACATTACTGGATACAGTATTTTGTTTTGAATGTTATGTTTATAATTGATGTTGGTCTGTGAATTTTCTTTATCATTTCATTTTTGTTTTTTGTTTGGTTTGAGGATCAAGGTTTTTCAAGCCTCATTATTGAATTGGGGCATATTATCTTCTTATTTTCTGGAATGTTTTGTATGAGATTAAAATGAACTATAACATGAGTGCTTTGAAGACACTGCTATAAAACCATCAGAACTTGCTATGCACAGTGGTGGATGCCTGTGATCCCAGCTACTTTGGATGCTGAGCTCAGGGTCAGCCTGGGGAACCTTGTGAGACCCTGTCTCAAAATGAAAAATAAAAAGGGGGCTGTGGATGTAGCCTAGCAGTAAAGCATCCTGGGTTCAATTCCCAGAATAGGAAAAACAAACAAACAAAACCCATCAGTTTTTTTTTTTTTTTTTTGGTGGGTGGGGGAGGGAGGTACTGGGGATTGAACCCTGGGATACTGAGCTACATCCCATTTTTAAAAAATTTTAAATTTTGAGACAGGATCTTTCTAAATTTCTGAGAGTCTTGCTAAGTTGCTGAGGCTGGCCTTGAACTCAGGATCTTCTTGCTTCAGCTTCCATAGTCCTGAGATTACAGGTGTGCACTATCATACCTGTCAGAACTTATTTTTTTAATGAGTAGATTTTTAAATTCCTGAATAAATTTTTCAAATGATTATACAATTATTTGGCTTTTCTGTTTCTTGAGTCATTTTTGATAGATGTATTATTCTAAAAATTTTCTTGATGAAATTATCTAGATGAAACATCTAAGTTTTAAGTGGCAACATGTCATTCATAGTTTATAGTTGCTTATAGTTTAAATTTCTGGGTTTTTCTATCATGATGCAACCGTTTCATTTTTAATATTGTTAGTTTGTGCCTTTTTTGTTTTATATTTTATGTGTATTTAATTTCTAAATCTGCCTTCTTTGGATTTATTCTATAATTGGTTCTCTCATGTCTAATATTGGCTACTTTGCTCAATAATTTTCAACCTTTTGTATTTATGATGCTTATTTCTTGCTCTTGGTTGCTGATTGCCCCATGGTTTATTATGTGGTAACTTTTTGTAAATATTATGTATGTACTGGAGAAGAATGATTTTTTTTTTTCTGGCTTGGAACATTTGTCTTTTAGGTCAAGGTTACTACCCTGATTGTTCAAATCACCTATATTTCTCCCCATGCCAAATACTTGGTTGTTGTTGAGTTAAATTCCCAGCACCATTTCATCCAAGGCCTCTCTCCCTTTTCCAAGCTGATAAATTTTCCTACCTACCAAGACCTGGATCAGATGAACACATGTGACCTTTCTCTCCTCCATCTCAAATTTCTACTCCTTATCCATCTGAGAGTACAAGCTGACCTCCGAGCACCTCAGGGTGTTTGCATTTTCTTATAGAAAATAATTGTAAATTTTTTAAACAGTATAATAAGCTCACCAAAAGAATAGTGACCTGGTATAATGACAAGACACTGGTAACCCTGGACATTTCGGGGCTATTTGATGACTAACCATTTAAGACTACTCTGAAAGGCTACATGCTGATGATCCCAACTATAGAATATTCTGGAAAAGGCAAAACTAGAGAAAGTAAAAAGAACCAGTGGCTACACAGGGTTTGGGAGGAGGAAGAGATGAATAGCTGGAGCATAGAATACTTTCAGGGCAGTAAGACTATTATTCTGGATGATACTATAATTGTGGATATATGACATTTTACATTTGTCAGAACCCATAATGTGAACAACATCAGGATGAATTCTAATGTAGACTATGGGCTATCGTTAATAATGCATCCATATGGGCCCACCAGTGAGTACCACAATTAGGCAAAATATTAAAAATAGGAAAGATTAGGAGGGAGGTCAGGGGGTATATGATAATTCTTTGTACTTTTTATTCAATTTTTCTGTATAACCCAAAGCTGCTCAAAAAAATATTCATTAAAAAAAAGTGATACAGAAGAGTTTAACTTTTTTTCGGTTGTTGTTCAAGAGATTGAAGCCAGGGGCGCTTAGCCTCAGAGCAACATCCCCAATCCTTTTATTTTTTTAATTTTGAAACAGGGTCTCACCAAGTTGCTGAGGGTGGCCTCAAACTCACAATCCTCCTGCCTCAGCCTCCAGACTATTCAGGATGTGGTTAGATCAAGAGAGTGATCAAGGCTGTAGATTGAGCAGATGCCACGCTGGAGTCATGAGGCTAGAGAGAGTGCAGGGAAGGGAAGGTAACTGGGACCAAGATGAGCCTCCTCATTCAGAGGAGAAGTTTTCAGGGAGGCAGGAGAGAAACCAGGAGACCAAACACGCCAAGAGCAGAAAGCCTCCCCAGTAGGAGGCAGCGGTCAAGTGTAGGAAAGCTTCCAAAGGACTGAGAGGTGAGGACCACTGGATTTGACAACCTGATAGTTGCCAGAGTTCCAGCAGAGTGCTCTCCACGTGATCTTCCCACAGGTGAAAAACATTGAATTAGGGGAACAGAGATCAGGACATTTGGATGATCTGCAAGGCTAGGAGAGAATGGTTGCCACTCTAGCAGAAGTTCCTAGTGCTACCAGTTCTGGGAATTCTTTCTCTCTTAACTTGTAATAGATCTACAAGCCACTCTTGGATTTTACCAAGTATGGAGTGCTATTTACAGGAACTCTAAATCTAAGAAGGGGGTATTTTGCAAAGTAAATAACATTTCCAAATGTGTCTATTTATATGTTTTGAGTCTGAATCTCAATATTGAGTTTCATAAATCTCGATCCTCATTCTTATCCACAGGAAGGCCTCTGGACTCTCCTCTCTCTCAGCAGGTCACCTCTTCCAGCGTTGTCACAAGGACCTTCTTGAGGCCTTTTTCATCTTTCCACACAGTGGGATTCTGGCTTTTAGTTCTGTTGGGAAATAGGAATGAACTAGCCATTCTATGTGTGGAGTTGTTTGCTTCTCAGCTAAAATAAAGACAAGAATGAGTCAGCCTGTTCTAACCTCTGGGATCTCCCAGTCCTCCCAGTGACTCAGAGGATGGTCTGTTAATGGATAACTACTCCTCCCAGGAAGTTGGTAGCCCCATCCTCCCACTACCTGTCACCAGCCCTGATGTGCTCCCATCAACGAAGATAAGGGGAGGTAAATCAAGGAAGATCAGCTAAAAGTGATCCAGGAAAGAGGATGGGAGTCAAAAGATTCAAGAGGCTAAATTGGTTTCTCATTTGTTGGTGGCCTCAATTAGACCAACAAAGGGCTCTGTGTCCCTACATGAAAATGGAGAAATCATAAAAACTACAGAGAGATTCAGAAGGCATCCAAAAGGGTGAGGTTAATTTTCTCTGGAATAAGTCTGGATGGAGACACATTTTGGAACTTTTCTGTGCAAAAGGAAGAATGCTCTGGGGGATGGTTTTATCTTTGAGGATTTTTAAGATAAGCTGTGGTCTGAGCAAGGTTTGGTGGAGGGTAGAAGAAGATGGAGAGATCTCCATGAGATAAGGGGCAGGTTTAGAATCGAGGGCTGGGGCAGGAGGTCACATGTAAGGAGGGCTGGCCAGTAGCAGGGGCTGGAGTGACCAGTGAAAGGCAGGGGAGGTTGACAAGTAGGGACACCTGGGGGGTTACCTTTGGGGACATCGAGCACTTGGAGGAAACCCAGCATCCCAAGACCTTGGTTTTGGCACCTGTGAGTTGTGGGCTGTGGTTTTCTTCTGTCTACTTCATGGCCTCTCTGCCTCATTCTCTGTGTTCTTGTTTGTTCATTCCCTCCCCCTTTTCTCTCTCGCTCCTTCTCCTCCATTAGGAAGCAGTGAAGATAGCCCTTGCGTGGGTTGAGTGCTTCCTGTTTAGATGGTATGTGGCATCTGCTTCTGGAGCAGCCATCAGCCCATCCTGTTTACTTATTGCTGACACAGAAGGTTGTGGTCAGAAAACCCATCCACCATGGCTCCTGCAGGGGGAAGACAGGGACCGGGACACTGACATAATGGGCATACACACTCCTGCCATGGCCAGGTCTGTCTGGCTCACCAGAGCCAAGGAGGTCCAGGGTTCTCCATGTTTCCATGTCTGGGACAGTCTTCAGGGCCAAGTTTGCCTCTTGTGGTGCTGACATCAGGGGTCAGAAAAATGTCCTGAGTTAAGTTGGTTCACAGTGTGCAGCTCTTTGAAGGGTGGGGGACATCTCTGAATCTAGAAAGGGTGTGCCTAGAAGGAGCATCTGGTCCAATGCTCCTATTTTGCACTGGGGAGGAAGGCAAAGGGCTTAAGGAATCAGTACCTTGTCCACATTCTCTCTCTGCTCTGCTTCCCCTGTCTGAGCCTCTCCTTAATTCATGTGATTTGCGACATACTCCTAGTTTGGTTTTTCTTGGTTTTCTGTGCAGTGGCTACTGTCCAGGGTTGGGCTGCAGGTGGATGAAGTTTTCTGAATTGGTGATATGGATGAGGTAGGAAGCAAGTGTGTGGGAGAACAGATGAGGGTAGTGATGGACATTGAAATAGAGCCATTGGGAGACCTAAGGCAAAAAAGATGGTGTTCTGTTTTCAAGGTGTTCCTAAACTCTGAGATAAGGACCTGAACATAACAAAAAGTGTCAAACAAAAAACTGGGATATGAGCAAACCCCGCATAAATAGAAAGTCTAGTTACAGGGCCATTGATGTTCTGATGAAGTTCTTGGAATTCGCTAGGCCAACTGGAGATTTCCAGGCACCTGATCTCCTGGCCTGATTGCATACCAAGTACGAAGATGAAATGCCAGATACCTCTGGTTTCTTCTAGGCAGGAGAAATCTGTTCCATGCCTCTCTCCTGGTTCCCTTGGTGGGAGAGCAAAACATATACCCAAGCCTGCTGCAGTGGTTGGTGTGATTTTGCAAGGAGTGTCATTTTTGAGACAGCAAAGTAACAATAAATAAATAAATAAATAAAAAGGGTTGGGGATGTGACTCAGTGGTAAAGTGCCCCTGGGTTCAATCTCCAGTACACCACTTTCAAACAAAAGTATTCCTGGGGGCTCCTGCTTTGTGGTAGGTTATCTGCAAAGATGGTATAAAGGATTCCTTCTATGTTTGTGTGCATATTTGTTATGGGGTGTATTGTTCTTCCCCTGAAAACATAGTGGTGTAGTAATCCCCCATACCTCAGAGTCTGATTATACTTGGAAACAGCATTTTTTTACAGAGGCGATTAAGTTAAAATGAAGTCAGTAGGGTGAGCCTTAATTCAATGTGACTGGTTTCCTTATAAGAAGAGGAAACTTGAGAGCTAGAAACATGGAGAATATCACGTGAAGATGACAGCAGAGACCAGGGAAGAGACCAGAGGAAGACCATAGATTGCTAGAAACCCCTCAGAAGCTAGGAGAGAGGTGTGGAACAGATTCTTTTTCCTAGAAGGCACCAACCCCACTAACACCTTGATCTTGGACTTCTGCCCTCCAGAACTGCAATAAGTTTCTGTTGTTTAGGCCATCAAATCTGTGGTATGAGGTCCCTAGGAAATATGCAGCTCTACTTTTTCTATCAATAGCTGGACTTGATTTACCCTCCTTTTGAATCTGGGCTGGGCTTGTGACTTTCTTTAGCCATAGAACATGGTCAAAATCATGACTTGGCAGATCTGGGCCTAGGTCTTAAGATGCTTGGTAGATTCCTTTGTCATCTTCCGGGAAACCAAACTGCCATGTTGTAAGGAAGTCTGGGCCATCCTGCTTGAGAGGTCCCATGGAGAAAGAAATCACTTTAATTCCAACCCCAGACAAATTTCCATCGGATGTCCCTAATCAACATCATTTATAGCATAACTGTCCAGCTGGGTCTGGTCAACCCAAAGAATTGTGAGAAATAAGTAGCAAAAGGCAACTGAAACATGCATTTCATTTATTGGCAAGTGGTTTAGCACCTCTGCCACTATTGCCACTAAAGTCAGATACCTCCATTTTCTCTCTTTCTAGCCTCCTCCTGGTGGTTTCTGGGTGGTGCCTGGTTCCTTATGTTGCTCACTTCCACATGCAAATTTTCGATGATGCATATCATTGGCAGGGCTTGGATATTGCCAGCATCATCAGAAGACTGGAAAAGAGAGTTTCTGACTTGGAGTACAGGTGGGAAGAAGGATTCATGAAATGGAAAGTTCCCCAAACACAGAAGAATGTTCAAAAAGTATTGGTACCCATGAAACATAATGAAGGTCTTCAACAATAGGCAATACTTTTTGGAGGGAATTTCCTGTGTGTGCTTGGTACATAGCTCTGGGTCCATTCACCATCTAATGGTAAACAATGCCCTGAAATCTCTCTCAGTTCCAGTCCACATGGTTTAGATGGGATTGGCTTTAGGATGGGTATGCCATTCAGTCTGAAAGTCACAACCTCAGTGATTGGTTTGTAGATGGTACATGAACCAATCAGAGCCAACTTGGTATAATTTGGCTTTTTGCCAAGAGAAATGAGGACTTGGGCTGTGAGAATCACAGCTAATTTACAGCTATAAGGAGCAGAAATGGAGAGATGGGGAAGAGAATATCAAGTCTTGATAATTTTTGAGTCTCTGGGTCCCTGAATCAGTCATACTATTGGAGTTTTCCATTATATGAGTGCATAAATTTCCTGTTTGCTTACACCAAATTAATTCATTTCCTATCATTCACAATCCATCCAATCCATATTAATAATCTTATTTAATATAATAACTCTTTGGAATAGGTGCCATTTATTAAACTTTCAGGTGGGCTACAATGGAGGCAGAATTCAAACCCCAGAATCTAACCCTGAAAATTCACTCACCAAAGTTTATTCTGGCTGGGTATGGTGGAGCACTCCCAGCTGATCGGAAGGAGGAAGCAGGAGTATCATGAGTTCAAAGCCAGCCTCAGCAACTTAGTGCGGCCCTAAGCAACTCAGCAAGACCCCATCTCTAAAGAAAATACAAAAAAGGGCTGGGGATGTGACTCAGTGGTTAAGTGCCCCTGGGTTCAATCCCCAGTACCATAAACAAACAAACAAACAAAAACTCTGTTTATTCTGCTCTCCATGGTGACAGGGAAGAATTCATGGTGGAGGGGGATGTTTAACCTGACATGTAACTCCAAAGGGGTATAGGAGTTTGTGGGGAGTGGTGGGGAGAAGGAGCTTCCAGGTGAAGGGAACAGCTAAAAGGAGCAGAAATGGAGAGATGGGGAAGGCCTTTCTTCTGAGAAGAAACCTCATCTGAAATTGAGTTACCCTTGATATGAAGCCTGTCCCCAAGTGGTTCCCTCTTGCAGGGGAGCATCAAACCTCATTTCTGCAGGGCCACCCTCCTCCTGGCTTCAAGCATTCTGATCTGTACTCTGCCCTTGGGCTTGTTCCTTGGTATGTGCCCCCAAGACTAAGATGCAGTCTGGATAGGGACCTGTTTCCATCAAAGGCTTGTGTTCCTTGGATGGGTGTCTGGCAGTCCAGGGTTAAATAGGATGAAATTTTCAAACAAATGTTCCCCTCCATTAAACTAGGAAGAGTAAATCTATAGGAAAGCAGTGCTTGCAGAATCTCAAATAGAAAACAAATAATTTCCAAATAATTCTGATTTTTTAAAGGAAAAACAAGTGAGCCACATATTTATCATTTGCTTTAGCTTTTATTAAGTCGGTCTTCTAGCACTGAGTCACAGTAAAAAAAAAAAATACTTTTTCATTCATATATGATTTTTTTGATGGGGGGATCCTGGGGATTGAACTCAGGAATTGAACCACTGAGCTACATCCCCCCTCCTTTTAAAAATTTGAAACACACTCTAAGTTGCTGAGGCTGGCTTCAAACTTGTGATCCTCCTACCTCAACCTCCAGAGACGCTGGTCTTAACAGACATGCAACATCAGGCCCAGTAAAAGATACTTTCTTAAAAAGATCGTCACTTTTGCTCACAGTCCTGGCCTGTGAAAGGACAGGCTGGGATTTGAGTGCCGGCCCACCCATCTTCTATTGTTTAGGGTTCGAGACTGATGCGTGGCAGTTTTCCAAGGCGGAGGAGGGGTGGGATGGAGGGTTGAGGTCGGAGGCGGCCCTTGGAAACTAGCCATCTGACTCCAGTTAAGATCCCGTGCAGGGCCACAGTAGTGAAAGTAGAACCCGGAGGGAGGAGAGGCGTACCCTCATCTTCAAAGGTCGGTTCCTAATTCCTTGGGTTAACCAAGGTAGGTGTCCTGGCTCTGATGGTCGCCCCGCAGACGGCCTAGACTTTGCGTTACGCCTTGCACGAGGCTGGGCCGGCTACTTTTTCTTTGGGGATGAGTGAGTAAGTTGGAGCTATGCTTGAACCAAGGGGTGTGAGCCCAGGTGGCAGCGCGGGGCGAAGTAGCGGCACCTCAATCTTCAGCTTCAGTGGCCTTCGACTTCCCCGCCTCCGGAGGGGCGGTCCGGGGGCGGAGCTCGGCGCGTCCCTGCCCGGAGGCGGAGCAGAGGGCCGGCCCGAGCGGACCGGGCGGGGTGGGCCGGGGACTCGAGGCGGAGCGGGGCCCCACACAGGCCGCGGCGGCTGGCTCGGGCCCCTACGGTCCCGGCGGCGGCTGGAGGAGGAAGCCAGACGGCTGGCGGAGGAGGGGAGGCGGAGGAGGCCGAGGCTACTAGTCGAAGACTCACTTCCCCGGCTCAGCAGGGAAAGGTACCGAGCACCCGCTCCCCGGCCCGGCCCCCAATCTCCGCCTGGCGTTGGCAGGGGCTGTGGCTGCTGCGGGAGGGTGAGGGGCCCGGAGCTCCGGTGGCCAGCGGGGCGCACTGGATGAGGGTTGGGGTGCGCTGCGTCCCTGGAGGCTTGCGGAGAGCGGTGGTCGCCGCGCCCCTTGGCTCCGATGGGGGAAGGTAGTGTGGAGGAAGGTGGCGGCGATCCTGGGGCGGGGGCTTCTCGGGCCGGGCGCCGGGGGGTGGAGGGCAGGCCGGACCCGCCGGCTGCGTGCTGGACGAAAGCCCCTGGGGAGCCGGGCAGGAGCGCTCCGTGGGCGCAGACAAAGCCGGGCGCGGACGCCGGGAGACTACTCGGGCTGCCTGGAGGGTGGGCGCTGGGGATAGAAGAGAAAGCTCCGCAGGGACCCGGGGAGAGGCGGGCCACCCTGGCTCCTAGCTCCGGGCAGCGTCCAGGTGGCCTCCTTGAAGGGCCCGGGCGGACTGCGGAGCAGCTTTCTTGGAAGGGCCAACTAGGGGCTCACGATCTGCGCGGGGCTTGGCAGGAGCAGGTTCGGAAAGGGGTAGGGTGTGTTGGAGTGCTTACTTTGTCCGGGACGGGGGAGTTGAGGAAAACCACCGCCCTGAATGGAGGCGGAGGCTCTTGTAGAGCAGGTGAGGGGCCCACGGACTCCCTCGGAGCTTGCAAGAGGAGGGGTAGTGCCCGAAGTGATAAGCGCGGTGGGTGGCATGTACAGTGAGCTGTACCCACAGGTTGTTTGCAGAACCTGTTGGTCGTAGCACATTACGTTCCAGTCCGTGGGGGCAACTTGGCTGTGGTTGGGCAAACAGCAGGTGCCAGGGCTCAGAGGGACTGGGCATGAATGGAGGGACAGGTAGGCGTGCATCTGGTGCTTCTCTGAAGGTGTGTGTAGGGTAAGCCCCACATTTGCATTCCGTTGCTTCTGTCCCCTTTAAAGATTGTTATTCAGCTAGGAGCATTCAATTCCTGAATTCCAGGCCTCTGGCTCCAAGATCCTTTCGCTGTTGCCCATCCCTCAGTTACCTTCCCTCTTCAGTGTTAGAAGTGGCTTCTTTCCCCTTGGGTCATTTCTTACACTATAAGAACAGACTTTGCTCCCTCTCTCATTTTATAGTCCCCCTTTTGCCTTGATCTCCCTCCCCCTTCAGCTAGGACCCACTTCTCTTCATAGTGGAACTTCTCTGGAGAGCTGACTATACCTATTCCTTTAGAGCATCCCTTCTGTTTTGCAGCCCACTTGACTGGGAAACTTCCCTGAAACTGCAGCTCATGCAGTCAGGGCTCGTTATTTGCACACCCTTCCATTCTCTGCCCACCTCTCTCCATTCTCCTCCTAGAATCAGTGTCCTTCCTTGACTTCTCCTGGTTTTCTTTTCCCCTTCCTGGCTGCCTCTTCCTTAGTCGTCTTCCTCTTCTGCTTCTTCTTCTTCTTCTTTCTTCTTTCTTCTTCTTCTTCGACAACCCCTTCACTCATTTCTACATGCTGTAGGCCCTGCATGCCCCATCTCTGTCCTCAGTCCCCTCCTTTCTCCTCACTCCCCAGCTTTGCTTTCCCCTTTGTCCCCTCTATTCACTCTCCCTTGCCCCAGTTTTCATTTTTCCTTAGGATTTAAAAAAGCAAGTATTAATTCATAAACACACAGATCTTACATGTTTTCATTCTCATGATTTTAAGTAGCTGATTTTATCTTGGGCCCCAGCCACTCTGTAGCCACCTATCTGATTTATGATGTCCTGGTTGACAAAAAACTTAATGTGGATGGAACAGAACCCAGACTGCACTCCCCAGATATGATCCTCTCCAGGCCTTTTGAGTGTTGCTTAGAATCTACTCACCTTTTTAAGACAAGTGGCATCAACTCCTTCCTTTCCCCCTTTTTCCGAATCCAGTCCAAGAGGAAGTCCTTTTAGTACTTTCCACAAAATCTAGATCAGTCCTGTTCTCCATTCTCTGACTCCTTGTTACCACCCCAGGTTATTGCCCTAGGCTTCCTGCCCCAGGCCAAGGCATCTTTTAAGTCTTGTCTGAATCCTATAGTAGCAGAGAGTAGCCACTAATGGGATAATGGGCTAATGCTTTTCCCATCTGCATGTGTCCTCTGATCTATTTTAACAAGAATAATGCTGAAATTTTTGATTATATCACCTTATTCCACTAAAACCATTGATGGCTCTCTATTGCACTTGAATAAAATCTCAAAACTTTCTCCTGGTCATTCAGACCCTCTGTGATCTGACCTTGCTGACCTCCCCAGCCTTATATTGACCACTATCTCCTTGTATGCTCCCTGACAGACATCTGAATCATATCTGTCTGTCCAACAGCCTAGGCATTTTCCTGCTCCAGGGCCTTTGCTTGCTTGTGCTATCTTCTCTGCCTGAGGATTTTCCCAGTGCCTTCACTGGGCTGGCTGTGCTCCTTACTTTTCAGGTCTCATCTTAAATATAACTTCCTCAAATGCCTTCCCAGTGTAGGTAGAGGGGCCCTCCTCTCCTGTAATTCATTATAGCATCTGGTTCACTTTCTTCATTATATTTATCAGAGGCCATAACTGTTAAAATTGTCCTAACTTTGTTTACTTGATTTTGTCTGGCTTCTAAGACTTTGTCTGGAACTTTGACTGAATGGCCTGCTGCTCTATCTGGAGCATTGAGCACAGGGCTTGGCATGTAACTGATGCTCAGGAAATTGGAGCCAGGTGGGAAGGATGGGACTGGGCAAAAAGAGATGGATATTGCAGTTAGCACAGGAGCCCCTTTAATCTTCAAGCGTCTTTGAGGATTTTATTTTTGTTCCTCAAAAGCAGTTGTGCAAATTGCTGCAAGAATCTGAGAGAGCCAGTGGGATGTGAAAAAGGGAAGTAGAAGTTGGGTGCAGTGGCACATGCCTGTAATCCCAGCAGCTTGGGGGCTGAGGGCAGGAGGATCACAAGTTCAAAGCTAGCCTCAGCAACTTAGTGAGGCCCTAAGCAGTTTAGTGAGACCCTGTTTCAAAACAAGAAATTAAAAAAAGGACCAGGGATGTGGCTCAGTGTTGAGCATCCCTAGGTTCAATCCCTGGGGGTGGGGGAGAAGTGAAGAAAGTACAGGTGGCTTGAGGTCAGGCTTCTACACCTTGGGGTGTTCCAGTGTGTGGAGTCTGTGTGGGTCACTGTGGGTTGAGGGCAAATGATTTCCTTTGCATTATTTGGTGGAAATCTGGGCTGCTTCATGAAAACAGATTTTAAGTAGCTGATTTTATCTTGGGCCCCAGCCACTCTCTGTAGCCACCTATCTGATTTTTGTCCCCTCTATTCACTCTCCCTTGCCCCAGAAGGGAGATTCTCCATTTCTGGAGAGGTGTATAGCCTGGGATTCATTTCAGCCTATACCCTTGGGTGGTTGCTGGGTGCTCAACCTAGGGGTCAGGGATTTGGAGAGGAAGAAGAAGCTGAAACTACGGGGGTCTCTATAGACTTTTTTTTTTTGGTGGTCATGCTGGGGATTGAACCTGGGGCCTTGTGCATGCCAGGCAACCACTCTACCGACTCAGCTATATCCCCAGCCCTCTCTGTAGTCTCTTACCTTTCTACCCACAGCTCTTCTGTTTGCATGGATGAATCACGTGACTGGTACTCTCAGAAAGGAGGACTGAGAGCCAGGGGACCTCAGATCTGGGAAGGAGGAGAGCTTAGCCTTTGACAGGGGAACTGGGGATAGATTGAAGTCACACCACAAGTTGAATGCTGGAACTCAGGGCTGGTGATTCGGATCTGGGGTCAAGTGGGTACATTTAGGAAAGGCCTTGAGCTGGAATAGGTAGGAACAAGGATGGCATCCTGGGATGGAGAAATCTGGCAGAGACCAAGAGGCTAGGACGAGGCTCTGGTATGCTCACTGGGTGTCAGGCATTGTTCTAAGGACTTTGCAAAATTAACTCCTTTAATCCTCTTACCAGCTCTGTAAGGTCAGTCTTACTCCCGTTTTATGGATGGGCAGACCGAGGCACAGTCATACAACTAGCAGTGATGGTGTGCGTTCTAGTTCACTCTGCTGCTTCTCTCATGCCTCTCATAAATGTGCCACCTGAGGACTCCTGAACAAACAAGGGGTTTTTCCTGATTCCCGGAGGTGCCTGGCTTGGGGAGCTGAGGAGACAGGAGAGAAGTCATATCCTCTAAGGTGGAAGGGATCCTGGTGTGAAGTAGGTGAAAAAATTTTCTGCTTCATGTCCTGCTTTTTCTTCTAGGAGGGGCTCTGAACCCAGCTCATGTAGTTGGGCATGATGCATACTGTGATTTCAGGGTGCTGTGGAGGTCTACTGCTTCAGATCCAAAAACCTGTTAGAATGTCACCTCCCTGGGTATAGCATTCCTTCTTTGTTGTCTCTTAAAATGCCTGGAGAGGACAGGGAGGTCAGGTAGGGTCTCTGCAGATAGCTGGCCCGTTTGGGATTCAATATAGAATGCTGTTAGGTAGAGCTTCAGGCTTGGCCCTGAGAAACATGGCTGGAGTCTGAGTTGGACTGAGTTGAATGTGGGAACAGAATTGGGGGAACAGAGAGATGGAAACTGGAAACAGCTGTTTGCTCCAAATTCTGAGCCTCAGAGTTTTGGGGATCTGTTTATCTGTCTGAGCATGTCTTGCCAGCTCCACAGGAAGAGAGGGTCTGTCAGCATTCTCTTCTGCATTTGGGGAAACTGAGGCACCGGGCAAACATATTATCGAAAGCTCACCAGGCCCCAGGGTTGTCAGTAGGCCCATGGAGGAGGCCTTTCCATAGCACCTAAGTCCTTGTCCACTGTGTTAAAGGGAAGGCTGTGGCAGAGCCTCAGGTGGGCAGGCTAGAGCTGAGGGCAGACTTCCTGACAGCTGGGCACTGGACCTTGTTAGCTGTCAGTGGCACCTGGCATCTCCTGAGTCCCAGCCTGGTTTTCAGAGCCAATGAGGACAAAGGACATGGTCCCCACTCTCCAGGAAATAAAAGTGAGCCTGCCAGCTGTGATATAATGAGGTGCAGTTCAAACTAGCTTCCTGAAGGAGGTGGTGCTTTGAGAGGGTCCTAGAGTTCTGGGTGGCTGTGCTGACAAAGGAGGAATGGCATTCCCAAGGCAGAGGGGGATCCCAGACCTGGAGAAGTGGGTTGAAGTTAGGCTGGGGCAAGCTTGACTGCCAAGCTGCTGAGTCTAGACTTGTACTAGGCCCCAGCGAGCCATTGAAGGTTATAGGTTGTGATTGCCATGACTTAATTAAACGGTGGTCTATAAAAGTGCTTCTCAAAACTCAAATACATGCGCATCACCTGCACAGCTTGTTAAAATGCAGGTTGGTCCTGTCTGATTCAGAGGTCTGGGGTGAGGCCTGAGACTCTGCATTTCTAACGAGCGCCTGGGCAGTTCAGTGCTGCTGGTCTAGGGGCTCCGATTTGTGTAGTGAGGATTTAGACTGGAGTCCTAAGGAACCTGTGCAGTTCAGGCGGGACTTGGAACAGGTAAAGGGGACCATCTCAATTCCTATGAACCATGTAGGGAGCTGCCTGTGTGGGGATTTGAGGGTGCAGGTGAGACTGGGGGGGAAGGGCAGAGAAGAGCACAGTAGATGCTGGGTGAGGGGCCTCTAGAGGTGTGAGTCTCACCTGGGAAACCAGGCTTGATTTCTAGGGCTCCTGACTGGGAGGAGCTTCCAAGACCACAGCGGGTGTTTGGGGTGACTCTGTTCCTGGGCAGAGTGACATGCAAATGACATGCAGGGCACCTTATCTCTGCCCACAGCCAAGCTGGGTGCTGCGCATAGCCAATCTGTGGTGAGCACCCTTCCTCCAGCCAGGGTGGGGTGAAAGATTGGGGAAACAGCTGACTCCGGCCTCCAGTCCCAGCTGTACATCTCTGAAAAGCCCCTGGAGTGTCCCCAGCTGTGGACCATCATCCCTGGCATGTGCCCTGTCTGTTCCTCTGGCTGGGTGTGAATCCTGGGTGCTGCTGCCGATGGTCACTTGAGCTGCTGTTGGGGTTTTATCCCACTCTGGCTGTTCCCCCAGCAGACCTGGGCGTTGAGGGCCCTGGATGCTTCTCTCTGCTTTGCCCCTGGCTGGGCCCCTACAGGCAAGTGTCTGCTCTCCTTTGAGGCCTCAGTTTCCTTGTCTATAAACTGAGAGATGTTCAGTCCTGGGGGAAGGGAGGGATGTCACAGGGTTTGTTGAGTGGGGCACTGCATCTTCTCCAGAGTGGCAGCTTAACATATTTTAGTTTTGGTTTAATATTTAAAATTCGCATGCTAAGTAATGGAGTAGAAGGACCAGCTTGCACGAATAAACTGTCCAACTTGTACAAATAAGCCGTCCAACTTGCTTTGGGGGTCTCCTAAGGCTCCTTGTTCCTTAGGCTCTGCACTGAGATCACTGGTAGCTGAGGTCCCCCCAGACACTGGCAGGGGAGTACATTCTCTAGGAGGAGGATAGGGAGGCCAGACATGGAGGGCAGAGGTTCTGTTATGCTAGGTAGTGCCCAGAGGTGCTGTCAGGGCAAGGGTTCACTTGCTCTCAGGCTCCCCAGGTGTCCCACCTGCCTCTTCAAAGGAGGTTAAGGCCAAGCCAGTCTTACCCGCTACCTCTGTGCCGGGCTGTCCTGAAGGGGTGGATGGGGCAGCATTTCTCTGACTGTTCTGGGAAACCTCAAGGGTTCTGGGGACAAATAACAGTAGAAAGTGGCAAATCTACTCCATCTGTGGGAGATTTACAATGGATTTAGGAGCATTAAAGGCTCTGACAAGTCCTGTAGAAGGAAACCATTTTGTATTTCCCAAACTGAGTCAACCAAGGAAGTCTTTTTTTGAAGACTCCCTAATAATATCTCACTGACTCTGAAGACACCTGTTGGGAACAGCTGATATAGAAGGATGCTGTATGTTGGGATACCACAAACATGGTTGATGCGCAGGCCCACATATGCCAGGGAGGAAAGGAAGGATGGAGAGATGGCTTCCTGGAGAGGTAGACTCAGTGACAGGCACATTTGGACAATCAGAGGAAGAAAAGGGCACTACAGAGGGAAGGGCAGGCTGGACAGTACCTGGTTCAGAGCCAACTCTGGGCTCTTGCGGTCATGGCTCTGCTTCACTGAGCAAGTGACTAAGGGGCCTGGATGGACCTATCAGATGTCCAGGACCTGGTGGTGACTGTGCCTGGATCTTCTGGATTCTGCGAGGGTCTCCTGCTCTATACCTCTCTGCTACCTCCCCTTAACAGCAGGGTTAAGCTTTTTTGCCCCGAGTTTCCCTGTGCCTCAGTTTCCCCATTTGTATCATGGGGATAATGTCACCCCTCCCCCTTGTAGGGTTGTGACAGTCAAACACCGGCTGGCTGTTGTTACTGGTGTGATTCAAGGATGGAGGTGGTATCTCCAGGAGGGACCTGGGGAAGAGGATCGTCATCACAGACATGTGGAGGCAAGGTATAAGAAGCAGCCGAGAGCAGACTAAAGCTTGGGGTGGGGTCCTGGTTAGAGCAGAGCCGTCCTTAGAGGAGAAGGAGGAGTGAAGGCAAGGGCAGCCAGGACTGGCTCCCTGGAGGAGTGGCCTGCAGGGTGGGGAAGCAGAATGAGAACTCACAGGCTTGGATCTGGGAGTCTGAGGATTCTGCTGGGTATGTGTAGGATACCAGTGGCCTGCGGGCAAGTGGGAGGTGACAGGGACCTGCCTTCATTTGTTAGGCCACAGGGAGCCATTAAAAGTTTTGGATGTGATCAGAGCAGTGCTTAGTGAGAAACACAGCAGGGACATGCAGTGATGGTAGCAGGGGTGCAGGACCCTCTCCCCTACCCACCCAATAATAGTGGTGCTCCTTAAAGCATGGGAGGGGGCTGGTTGCTTATATGATCCTTGTCTTTAGATTCTTGATCATTTACCCAGAATGTTTAGAATCTTTCCCTGTTGTCTTCCCTGGGAAGGGTGTGGTCAGTGGAGGAGGTGGGAGGGAGGAGAGTTCCAGGGTCCCTGTCCCTACTGTCCCCCTATCCCCTGTGTCTGGTGGGGACAATCAGTGAGGCTACCCTGCCTTGCCCTTCTATGTCTGGTTTCCTTTGCAGTGTGAGGACTCTTTGTTCTGCAGCTCAGGTGAGGGGACAGGTGTGGCATTTCAAACAGTGTAGGAGGAGGAGCTGGGATGGTGCAATGTCAGGTGCTGACAGGCTGGTGTGGGTGACTGACACGCAACCTCGGAGAGGCCTAGGAGTGGATGCTCTGGGATTCTTCATCCAGCCCCAGCTACGCTCCCGTGTCCTCCTTTGCCCCTTGTTCTTTCTTCCTCAAATAGGCGGGGGCCCAGGGCTCTCTCCAAGTCCAGGGGTGGAGGATGAAGAACAAAGGAAAACATTTGGGTTGAAGCAGAGTTGGGTGGCCTGGCTGTCCTGCCCTGCTAGGTCAGATCCCTGAATCTTCTACCTACTTCTTAGGGGAGGGTTTTAAGGCCCTTGTGACTTGAGACCAGGAGAAGCAGCACTTGGAAATGAGTTGGAATTTATTAGAAAACAAAGAACCTAGCCACCCCCTTGTTCACTGTGTGCCAGGCCCTGGCGGATACACAGTTCCTTGCCTTCCCACGTAGCCTGGGAGGCCTGGTGAGATGAGACACAGATGAGACACTGTCAGTGGCAGTAAATGGAATGGTGAGGGTCAAACTCAGGTTCTGGGACATCTGGCCTTATGCCCTTTCCTTACCCAACAGCTCTCTCAGAGTTTGTCCCAAGACGCTCACTTGGGAGTGCTGGCCCAGCTGCCTGTACTTCTGATCCTGGGAGTGGGGTGCTATTCTTTTCAGCTTCGCAAAAAACTAGACCCCAGGTCAGCTGGATTTTAGAGATGACTCAAGCAGGAGACACCCAGGACCACCAAGGGGCAAACACTGTTAGGAAAGTTTTCTAAATGCTGCCTTTCAGTGTTACCCACACAGGGCTCTTTTACTGTCTTTAATTTTGGTAAATTAATTTTAAACAACACCAGGCACAATACAAAACTTTGTGAGTTAAAGGTTTGGAGTCTAGGAAGTAACTCAAGGAGAATCAATGAACTTGACTATTACTGGATTAAAAAAAAAAGTGAGGCCTGAGGCTTAGTATCTTATGGAATAGATATCGAAGTGCATTTTGTCAGATGGCAGGTTGTGGAGACTCCTGCGACCTCAGTTTCCTCCTCTGTAGCACAGGGGCACTGATGTAAGGATTAATTGAAATATTTCATGGGGAAGTACTTAGCACTATGTTTTGTAGCTCGAATGTGCTCAGTGAAGAATAGCGATAACAATGATGGCAGAATGTTAAGAATGACCCTTTTTGACTTCAAAAGCTTGAGAGTTATTAAGTCTCTTTGAACTCAACAAAAGGACTTGAAAAATGTTTATCATCCAAACTCAGCATCTAAACTCCGTAGGTGTTTTATGGATTACACCTCAGGCCGGGGCCCATGCGTGCACTTTCTATGAACACCTTTCTATGGACACTTTCTATGAACACCTGGTTTTTCAGACCTTCTGGCACTTGCTTGGGACGCTGTGCTTCAGGCTGGGATGTTTTGTAGAGTCCTTTGGAGGCTGGTTCTGTGCACTTGTTAGGTGAGAATGGACAGGGCACCCTGAAGTCACTAGGAAGGGGCAATTTGTTGCCAGTGAGAGAAGTGACTGTCTATAGGGAATAAAAAACTAGTCTTTTTGAATTTTCATTTGTGCTGGCAAAAGTAATGACGTCACATCACTGACCCTGTTTATGGGGAGAAAAGCAAGGGTGAAGGGCTATGGCCTGGCACAATGTGGCTGACAAGCCTAAGCCAGCACTTGAGGCAGGGAGACTAGGCTGGCCTGCAGCCCACCTAGCTAAGCATTCGGACCAGGAGGCAGGTGGCCTCCTGGTGGCAGCCCCAGGTTTTGGCAGTGCAGCTGGGGTGAGTCACCAGGCTTTGGGATGACTCTGCCAACCCAGAGTGCCTGGCACAATGTGTTCAGTGTCAGTATGTGGGTAAGACAGGAGGGGTAAGACAGGGAAAGTACCAAGCCCAGGGCAGTCCCTGTACCTGCCACCCTAGGAGGTAGAGTGGGGACTTAGAGCTGAGCAAGGGTTGAGCCCTGCTCTACCACTCCCTCTCTCTGGGTGGCCTTCATCCTGTCGGTGAGTTTCTCGGAGCTGGTTTCCTCATCTGTACAATGGGTAGCTATACAGTGAAAATGAAATAGTGCAGTGAATGAAGAGCCCAGCCCAGGGCCTGGCACAGGAAGCACAAAATAAATAGCAGTTTGCTTTGAGGTACATTTGGTGGCTGGAGTTTTGGGGGAAGTTTTCTTTCTTTCTTTTTTTTTTTTTTGTGATCATGCATGCTGCCTATGCTCTGTGATACACTGTGCTGTGTGGAGACTACAGAGAGGTAGTATTCCTGGAAAATGGTTTATGGTGAAAGAGGATCCCTCCTCCCCCTGCAAACATTCCTTGGACCCAGCAAACCTCAGACAACTCTGCCATTGCGGCTGTGAGGTCTCTTTGCAGTCAGGGAGCACAAGTCCCAGGCTGGGCCCAGTGGGGGCCTCATGGCCTAGGAGAGAAGATAGACTTGCAGGAGACACCCCCTCCCCGGAGCTGGAGTCAAGCACAGTTGGGCTTTGTGCAGAGTCACGAGGGACCACCAAGGGGAAACTGCACCCCAGCTGAGCTGCTCCCACAAGCTTCGGTTCTTGTCAGTGGTTTTGAAAGAGTTGTGGAAAGTGCTGACTGGCTGTCCTCCTTAACCCCGGCACTGTGAGGCTGTGGCTGCTGGCAGGGAAAGGGGAGAAGCCTCAGGGCCCAGCCACCCCCTCGTCTGTTAGCTCATACTTCCCAGGCGTCCAGTGCCTGATCTGCACAAAGGGTGTATCTCTGTGCTCGTGGGTGGCACTGGGGACACTGAATCACCTAGGGACAGGTCGGGTGCCTTCAGGTGATGCCTGATGCAGGGGCTGGCTTGGGGAGGGTGCATGCAGGGTCCTGTGAATGGAAGCCACCTAAAGGGATGCTTGCCCAACTCTGGTGATGGCTTTGAGGAGGGAACAGGGCTCAGGAATCAGGCCCGTGGTGCCCACCTTGCACTTGTGGGTCCTGCACCAAGGTATTTGAGCTAGTTTTTCCTTTTTTCACATCACAGGATTGTTGTGAAGTGCAGAGTGAGGTGGCCAGTTGACTCAGTTACAACCAGTCTTGGTTCCTCCCAGTGGTCATGACTGGGCACTCAAGTCATCCTGGCCAGCTCTGGCCCCCATATCCTGCCGTTCAGCAAGTCCCTAGGAGGTCAACACAGCACTCTCACTTCCTCTGTTCCACTGTCATCTATGTGTAAGGAGGTAAGGGAAGGCAGAGAGGCCTTCCCTTACCTCCTTACATAGAGCGGTTCCCTGTCCCTCCACCCTGACTTCTTTTCTTTATGGCACTTGTTACCTGGACTTGCCAGGTCCTTTAGGGATTGGCTTCTGGTTATTGCAGTATCTGAGAGCCTGATGCCTGCCCCAGAGTAGCAGTTGCTGAACTGCTTTAGATGTGGGAATAATCTGTCCCCTGCCACCTGCCCCTCTCCATTCTTTCTCAAACCTTGGCTGTGCTTACCTCCAGTCTTCTCAGCACCTGCCATGCCTGTAGACCTGGGTCCTTTGAGGTGGAGCTGACACATGTCCCCACCCACAGGTCCTAGGCCTACTCAGATTCCACACCCAGCAGGGCGCAGCCCACGGAGGATGAAGTGCCCATGCTGTTTTTTGAGTGGCTGTTTGGCCTGCCTGCCTGCCTCTCCTGCTTTTCTGGAGGGCTGAGACGCTGCCTCACTGCCTTGGGTGCGGGTGGAGGGTCTTGTGTTCTCTAGCGGGCTCAGGCAGTCCTGTCCTGTGAGAGTGCTGCTGTGCACACCTGTGTGGCTGACGTCTGGAAGCTCAGCGCGCTGTCCACGCCCCAGGGGTGGGGCTGGGGAAGGCCCTGCGCGGAGGTGGGAGATGCCTCCGACTCCCAGGGCGGGTGCTGCAACTACCGAGGGAGGTCAGGTGAGTGCTGCGGCTTGGGACCTGGGGCTTTGGAGTTTCGGGGCCTTGCCAGGTGGTTTGACCGCACTGGTCTCCTCTGTTGAGGGTTGCTCTTGTAAGTAGTGCCTGGGAGCCTTGGTGCTTGTGGCTCCCCTTCCTGGAGCTCTCATCGTGGAAATCTGACTCCTTCCCCAGCCCACCTCTTTTAGATAGATAACTTTTTATACCCTCCTTGGAATTTCCCGTGGCGACCCTTAGCACTGTTTATTCTACTCATGAGTTAAGAAGCCATGAGCTTTAGGGCAGCCCTGTCTCTTTAAGTCATTCCTCTGTCCTCCTAGGGGCTAGTAGAGCTCCGTGCAAGACTGAATCCTGGGGGAGACAAAAATACAAATATAGTTTTCTCTGAGGACTTGTGAGAGGAAACTTAAGACCCAGTAGAGATCAGGGCAGGTGTAATGGTAATTCCTATTTTACAGATGAGAAAAAAAGACTTTTTGAGAACACTCTGAGCTAGACCCCATCCCTGCAGCCTGATACTTCCCCTGTGGGAGCACCCCCAGAGAGAGGTTGGGCCTTGGGCTGGAGTAGGCCTTGGAGGCAGAGAAAGGGGAGGAGGATGTGGATATGCTTGGTGCATGAGCAAAGGCAGGTGAGGACACCTGTCTGGCTTCAGGTGTATTACAGACATGGAGTGAAGATGTCTTTGGTAGCCAGGCAGAGGCGGCATAGAGGGAGACCTCCAGCTAAACTGTAGGCTGGGGTCATGTTTGCCACTGCTACATAACACATCCTGAATATCTCTGGGCTGTCCTACAGTCTGCATTTGGAGCCTGCTTTAGAGAAGTGGATACATGTTAGCATCATGCAAGGCCTAAAATAATATCCATATTTGGGTCTCATCCCAAGGAGTCTGATTTAAATGATGTGGTGTAGGTATGGGTTGTTTGTAAAAATCTCCATGTGAGTCTAATGTGCTGACTGGGAAGCAGTTCCTGTCTCCCCGGCCTTATAAGCTGCTGGGCCTAGGACAGGCTCCCCGCCCACTGTACCTTAGTACTACATTTCAGAACAGAGTGGGCTGAGATCCTCAGTGGGATGGGGACTTCTGGAAAGAGAGTTGCTGACTATTAGTTATCTATTGCCAGGTAATAAAGTAGCCCAAAATTAGTAGTTTAAAACAGTGATGAATTTTTATTATCCTCAGGGTTGTGGTTGTAGCTCCGTGGTAGAACATTTGCCTAGCATGGGCTGGATCCTGGGTTTAGTCCTTAGCAACATTCACATGTGCGTGCGTGCGTACTGTGCGCGCACACACACATGACCTCATTTATATAACATTATTATTCTCCATTAATATGGGTCAAGAATTGGGAACAGTTTACCTGGATGGTTCTGGCTCAGGGGTCTCCCAGGAGGCTGTAGTCACCATATTGGCCAGCACTCTAGTCATCTGAAGATCTGCTTCTAGGCAGTTCACTTTTGCTTGGCAAGCTGGTTTGGCTATTGTGGGGAGAACTCAATTCCTAGTCTGTGGGCTTCTCCATAGGGTTGCTGGAGGGTCTTCAGGACATGATGACTATCTTCCCCCACTGTAAGTACTCCAGGTGAGTGAGGTGGAAATTTATCTAATCTCAGAAGTCACAGTCCATCATTTCTGCAATATCCTATTAGTTACAAAGGTGGGCTTGTGGGAGGAAGGGACTACACTAGGGTATGAATACTAGGACAGAAGCATCATTGGGGCCATCTTGAAAGCTAGTGGCCACACAGGTTGTCCTAGAGTTGCACTTGCAGCTTCATAACCTTGTCTCATTGGTCCAAGTGCAGCCAGCAAGGGGGATCCTGGGCTGATCCTTCTCTCCCAATGCCCCATTCCTCCTTTCCCATAGCAGTGTTCCTGTGGGGTGGGGTGGGGTGGCTCTCTGAGACCTGACAATCCTTCTGTGCAGTCATCTTGCAGGAGGCTCTTGGACCTCTCTACTGGTAGATTTACCCCATCCTCACCCACATATGGTCACCTGGTCCTGTCTTCCCTGGGTAACTGCCATTAGTATGCAGACTGGGCTCTGCAGGATAACGTAAGAACCATTGCTGCTCTGTGGCTGGCTCTGGGGTAAGCACTGTGCATGCATTGTCACATTCAACTCTCTACTGATGAGGAAATTGAGGCTTAGTTTTCCTATCAAATAAGTGGTGGAGATTCAAACCATTGATATTCAAAAGCAAGTGATCAGACCCCAGGATCTGCATGGAAACCATGGTGCTATAAGGAGGGGATAGCAATTCATTTATTTTATTCAATTGGGTCGTCAAGTGAAACATAAAGAAGTGTGCTTTTGTTATTGTGAGAGAGAGAGATGTCTCTTCCTGGGATTCCCCTGGGGCTTGGGCACCTCAGAACTGGTACCCTTGTCTTGAGACTGGTTTTTCCTCTCTGGGTTTCAGCTTTGACAGAGACCTTTTTCTAGGGGAGTGAATGGCTGTGAGCACTGTCTTCTCTTGGTCCTCCTCTGCCTATAGCTTGGTCTGCCATCACCAAGGGAAGTCTTGCACCAACTTAATCACCAGGGCAGTGACTGGTTCTCTAATGTCTCTATACTTGTGTGGTTGATGGCTTCCTGGAGGGGAACTCAAGAGTTGTTGTGTCAGGCCCTTCTCAAAGGGAGAAAATCCAGATGGTCGTATCCTGAGAGTTGCTTAGAAAGCTTCAGGAGACTGGAGACATAGCAGCTGGTGGATAGGATCTGGGGTCAGGGCTGTCCTTACTCAGGGTAGGGGTGAGTGTCACCATTATATAGATGGGAAAAAATGAGACTCAAGCACTACTCTTCAAGACCACACTGGTTAGTGGCAAAGGCTGCTGTCTGGGCAATTTGATCTTTTACAGAACTAGCCAGGAGTGGTGTACTTAGCCTGTTAGACCCTGACATTGAGAGGGCATGGTACCTGAATGCCTCTGGAAGATTTGGGACTTGAAGGGACAGAGGTGTGTCCTTCTTGTGGAGAGGAGATTTCCTTCTTGGCTAGCCAGGACATGTGCACACAGACACACACGAAGATGGGAAATCAGGGTGTGGGGTGTGAGCAGCTTGGAGTTGGAGATAGAAGCTAAGCTAGAGTGCTGAGTCAGTATTATTTGAAAGGTTAATAGGAAGCATTCAGAAGAAATGGAAACCAATCCCTGAACTGATGTATTGTCTGAACACAGTTCATGCACTAATTTTTGCTAAAGGTGGGATCTATGGGAGGTGGGGTTGAGGGAACTTTGGGTAAAGCTGTTGGGGTCAGGGTATGGGAGGAAGAACTACAGTCCCAGGCTGTCTTGTGGCTCAACTCCACCTATTTGTCTCATCAAGGTCTCCAACTGAGGGGACCTTTATGTCCATCAAGAAGATCCTATCCTTTCTATGGCTTCTTCCAAAACGTTTTTCCCCTCCTCCACCCACAACTAGGCTTCTGGTTGAGTAGTCTCCTGGGCCTGTCCCTGCAGGGAGCTATACAATTACCTATTCCTCCCAGGGATGCAAGTCCTGGAACAATTAACCTGGGTTGTCTGCAGGCCTATTCTGCCTTGCGGAGCATCCTGGGAGACCAGCCCAGGGTGCTCACCACCCACAGTGTGCCTCCTCGTCCTGCCTACTGATTCCCTGGGGGTGGAGGAGCATTTGGTTCTCGCCCCATGCACTGAGTTAAGGGCTGCCTCTGTCCTTGCAGCACAGGCCTGCCAAGGACTCCTGGCTCCCCTATTACTCTTCTGAATAGGCTTATAAAGCCTTTTAAAGTTGTGCTTTTAGGGACTTTACATATTTAAGGAAGAGATGTGGGTAACAAAGACATTGTGCTTGGAGAGGAGTCCAGGTGCCAGGATGATAGATGGGGCCCTTTCCCTTTTTTTGGCCTGTGAGGGCCAAAGGACACTGCTAGTAGTTGGAGGTCTGTGGAATGAGGCACCTATGCCTTTTCTGGTTCATGAACTTGGAGTTGACTAATGACTAACATCTCTGGTGCCCCCTCATGCTCAATGCTGGGTAGGATGGTCAGGCTGAATCAGTGCTGTGGGGTTCAGACCGAGTTATTACTGGGAGGAGTCAATCGAGCTCAGGTTGTAGGGTACCTGATTGATGTCTGATATTAGGGTTGGGGCCAAGGCCGAGTCTGGGTTTTGAGCTCTCATCAAGATTGGGGGTCTTATACATGAAATGGAGTTCTGGGCCCTTGGAGAGGTGACTCTGACTTCCTATACTGGCCTTTTAAGGGATCTCCCTCCCTTCCCCTCCCACTCTGAGGTGGTCTTTGCAGTTGGCCATACTGTTTACCAGTGTTATCTCATTTAATCCTCCCAGCAGTCCTGCCAGGTAGCTGGATCTTCTGTCATTTTACAGATGGGGAAGTATGGAAGACTAAAGGAGGCTTCAGGTATCAGATGGGACTAAGTCAGGTGAGCCCAGGAAGCAGGGGACAGATGCTGTGTCATTGGAGTGAGTTCAGAGGTGTTGGCCAAGTAGGGTTCAGAGAAGGACAGATAGTAGTCTGGGTGTCACCTGGAAAGCAAGGAAGATACTGAACTGGAGCCTCAGCCCAGGTCTCCAGCCTCCTGGGCCTGTGTTCTCTCCCTTTCCCTTCCTCTTTTGGGCTCAAAGACTTCCTGTGCTTTTTCCCCCAGTCTGGCTCAGTAATCCTGTCCCTTTTGCTTCCTCACTGGCTTGGATGAGGAGGCTGGGGAGGGTCTGGCTGGGAGAGTTGGGGGGGGCCCTCCCTGGGGTGAAGGGGTGGGAGGAGTCTTGCTGTAGACACAGAGCCCCTTTGTCTGCACTGCTGTGCAAAGCAGCTGGTCTGGGATTTCTGGGCATTTTTTACATTGGAAGAATAATTGCATTGTCTGGGGGGACTTGAGAATCCAAATCTGACAGACCTGACAGGCAGTCCAAAGATGTTCCCTGGGCCAGCCCCTGGCTTCCGTCCTTTTCCCTCTCCTTATGTTAGAAGCTTAAGGGAGAGAGGGGTCCCTCTAGGGAAGGTGAGGAGGCTGCTGCCCATAGGTACTCATTATATCTGTTGGGAGGAGAGCATGAAGTCCCCCAAGGTTGGTTGGGAAGGGTTTCAGGTGAGCTGATCTTTGCTGCTGAGGGTACTCTGGACAGGTCTACCATGAGCAAATGTGGGGGCTTAGAGTGTGGGGGAAGACTTCTGGTTGGAAGGCATGTTCCATTTGGAGGGGTTCAGCTGATATAGCCCTAGACCTCAAGGGGGAGGGGGTGAAGTGACAAGTCACTTCAAGTCAATTGCCTTCTCCTGGAAATGGATGAGGAAATTCATCCTGAGGTGGCCCTGAGAAGAGGACAGGGCGCAGGCACTTGACCTATGTGACCTATGTTCAGAGGGCCCAGGGATGGGCAGAATTCTATGTATCTTTGAGGAGGGATGTGGGAACCAGGGAGTCTGGCTCTTGCTGGCATTGTTTTTGTTGAAGTGGCCACTGTTAGGGTGAGGCTGTGGCGGGCTCCAACACTGAGGAAGAAGAGATGCCATAAACCCAGCTGGGCTGTTGGCCCTCCTGTGAGTGATCACTGGGCATGGCCATGCTTACCTGGGGGCCAGTCCAGCCTGGAGCCTGGCCCTGCTCAGTGACCATATAGGGCAACAGCCTCACTGATGAGACTCCAGGCAGCAGGATTTCCTGAGATGCTGGTGCTCTGAGGGCTCTCTGGGGGCTGTTGTAGCACAGAGCCCGTGTGAGGAACTCACAGTTCATGGTGACTGCTGCTTTGGAAAACAGTAATGGAGCAGACCTGGATTCAGCAACATAGCCCTACAGTGACATACTGTGCAGTCCCAGCACCCCCAACGAGGGCATGTCTGTGCTAGGAAGACCCAAGCAACTTCTGACACATGGGAGGGAGGGTGTTTCCCCCAGGTCTTTAGGTTGGCCGTGCTGGGCTGGGAGGCCTAAGACTTTGGTGGAGGTGGGAATCTGTATGTTGGTATTTTGTGGGTGGAAATCAAAGCCAGAAAGGCCACCGGGGTCCAGAAAGTAGAAGGACCAACCTGCCAAGGGCTTCCCTGTGGCTGGCATGAGGTGGATGCTTGATGAATTGCTGAATTCTTTGGTCATACCGTGAGAAGCCTGGCCATACTTGTTTTTGTGAAGATGGGCTGGGGGATGGAGACCAGGCACTGGTGAGGTTCAGAGAGGAGGATGGGGGCCTTGTGGGAAAGTTGGGTTTGAAAATGGCAACAATTTGGGCTGTAAGTGTGATGTGGCTTGTCCCAACTGATAAGGAGGGTCTTTCACTAAGGATGCCTCAAGCTTTGAGTCTCAGGACTGCTCAGTGCTCCAGTGATGCATGGGGCAAGTGCAAGGAGATGTACCCATTTCCCCTTCAGTTCTGGGCATTTCCCGGAGCGGCTCAGCAGGGACAGGTGTTAGAGACCAGGACTAACCATCTAACCATGTCTCTAGTATTTGCATGAGGAAGCACTTGTTGCAGGGTTAATTTCTGAGTGACAGTGAAATTGGGAGAACGTTGGGCTGGGGATGTGGCTCAAGCAGTAGCGCGCTCGCCTGGCATGCGTGCGGCCAGGGTTCGATCCTCAGCACCACATACCAACAAAGATGTTGTGTCGGCCGAAAACTAAAAAATAAATATTAAAAAATTCTCTCTCTCTCCCTCTCTCTCATTCTCTCTTTAAAAAAAAAAAAGAAATTGGGAGAACGCGGGGTTGAGTGGAGGTGGTGGGGAGAGGCAGTGGGGCATTTTGAATGGGGGTAGAGGGAGGTACTCCTGTCCTGGCTGGCCTGATTTCTTGAAGTGCTGGGGCTTGGTCTGCTTGGAGACATGGGAGTCCTAATGTAGGCACTGGGCAGGATGCCCCAGCTCCCCCACTGCCATTTTGCCATGGAAGCAGCAGCAAGATGGCAAATGCCTATTGCCCTGCTCTTCCCGCCTCCCCCTGCTTCCTCCTCCTTTCTCCTGCCTGGCTGAGCCAGCACTTTTTTCTTCTCTCCTTTATCTGCGTGAAAAGTACAGGGTGTTCTGTTTCTCCTGTGCATACAGATCAAGGAGCGGATGTTATTTATTTATTTCTTTACCCAAGGCGAGAAAAAGACAGGCAGGCACTGAGGACCATTTAAATGATTTTTCTTCCTCAATAAGGCAGTTTCTTATTTAAAAAAAAAAAATCCAAAAGGAGAAGATGATACAGACCAACAGAAAACAAGTTGCTTACTCCCTTCCCGTGCTGGAGACAACAGAGCACCCAAAAGTCCACTTGAGCCTTTAGCATACAGTAGGGATTCCTGGATGTCTTCTCTCTTCTTTCATTTGGACCCATGGGATGATAAGGGAGGGGGACCACAAGGAACACTTATCTCCTTGCCCTCTGTGGGCAGTGTGGAGCTCCTTTGGCATTTGGGGGGCACCAGGTATAATGGGACTGGTCTAGAACAAGGCCTATGGAGGACCAGGACTATGGGGTTAGCTGTGAGGGTCAAAGGTGGCAGGTTAATTTCTGAGTGACAATAAAATTGGAAGAATGTGGTCTCCAGTTACTTGTGTTACTTCCACCTGACACTCCACCTGTGATATCTTTCTGAGTTCAAGGTTTCTGGGACCTGATGTGGGAAATGGAGTTTTTTTTCTGCATTCCTCTTAAAGACAGAGAGTGCCTGCCAGCATTTTCCATGACGATATCCAGAACCCATTCCAAAACCAGTCTGCTTGTAATGTGGCTTCAGAACCTGATGAATTAGTTTCTTGCATGAGCCCCTCGAAAATGCTGACAGTCTTGTAGTAGTACTTAGGACCTTATTTGATTGTCTCCACAATGGACAAGCTGGCCATACCCTTGGGGAGGCCAGGAGGTCAGGTAACTGGCTGCCAGTTTCTCCTATCCAGGCTTCCCAAAGAAGGAGCTTACCTAGTCCCCTGGTTTTCAGAGGCAATACTCAGGAAGCCTGATGATAAATAGGATGACCAGTACCTTTAGTTTAATCGTATTACACCCTGGACCCCTTAGCAGCTTTTCAAGATGCAGTTCCAGTGAGGCTTGAGAACCACTTCATCCATCTTACCCACTAATAGTATAAAAGAAGTTACTTGCGGGGGCAGGGGAGGAGGGGTGCTGGCAGGGGACCCCCCCAGTCCTGGGGAGCTGGGGCATGGGGGCGGGGCCGGCAGCGGTGCCACGTCTTCGTGGGGTGCCCAGGAAGCGGTGGCGTCATTGCAGCTGGCTCTGGGCCCTCCGCAGCATGCCGCGTGTTTACAAACCTGACGCAGCGTCAGCGCTGGCTGGCAGACATCCGGCAGCATCATCTCTGACCCTGCCTGCCCGCCGGTCCCCTGGCGCGTGCGGGCGGCCACATCCTCACCTCTAAATTTAGACGGCAGGAAGTAGAACCTGGGGGAGGGGAGGAATGACTTGAGCTAGCTCTGACCCCATGCACTGGAGGGGGTGGGGAGGACTCAGCATCTCAGGGATCGGAGGAGAGGGGAATAGGGACAGAGGAAGGAGGAAGGAATGAAGAGCCCTGAGACCGCCTTTGGCCTCATCCCTTGGGAAAGCCGGGACACAGCCTCTCTTGGAGAGGAGGCAGGGAGCCCCTGTTCCTGAAAGTGGAAACTGCCGGTGAGAGGTTCTGGGCCTCGGGCGCCACCTTCTGTCCCTTTAGAGAATCGGTTCTGCCCTGAGTGGGTTCATCTGAGTCTTTGGGTTTGGAGGGTGGTCAGGGTGTCCGGAATTCCAAGTGAGGAGGTGGTGGGTCAAACATTCAGTGGCCAGGTGGAATAGGTGGGGGTAAGTGCAAACAGCAGCTTAGCAGCTTGAGTATATTTTGAAAAAGACTGCTTTTTGCTAAGATTGATAAGCAAGGACACCTTTCCAAGTAGAATGGAAACCTCAGCAGCCAGACCTTGGGATGTGCAGAGAAGGAAGTCAACATGCCAGCCTTTGATCCATAGATGAGTGGATTGGAGGGCAGGGATGAATATCTGAGATAGACATACATACCTATAGTAAGTTACACTTTTTTTTTTTGATATAGGGGATTGAACCCAGTGATTAACCAGTGAGTCTCATCCCCAGCCCTTTTACACTTTTTATTTTGAGATAGGGCCTTACTAAGTTGCTGAGGCTGGTCTCAAACTTTCAGTCTTCCTTCCTCAGCCTCTCAGATCCTTGGGGATTACAGGCCTCCCTTATAAATCTTAAATGTATAAATCAGTGAGTCTTTATGTATATACTGTGTAATCATCACTCAGATCGAGATATGCAGGAAATTCTCTCCGGACCCTTCTTACCCATCTCCCCTCCCTTACAGTCTCTCTTCTGATCCCTGTCTTCACAGAACTTCCTGAACTTTGTGTAAATGAAGTCATACAGTATGTGCTTTTTTGTCTCTTGCCACTTGCTCACTGTCATGTCTTTTAGGTACATCTATGTTGTTGCAAGTATCAGATAGTTCAGTTTTGTTTATTGCTGAAGAATATTCAATTGGGTGAATATACTACATATAGTGCAATGTATGTATCTATTCTATTGCTGATAGACCTTTGGGTTGTTTATAGTTTTCTTTTCTTTTTTTTTGTTATTATAAAAATCACTAGAAACGTTCTTTTTTATTACTAATAACAAAGGCTTTATTGATTAGATTTCTCTTTTATCATTGCCCTATTAGTGTTTCCTTGAGCTCAAATCTGCCCCCAGGTCAGCTTGTGGAGAAACCAAATGAAAACAGAACTTAAAGAATGAAGCAGTTATTAGGTAGAAACATTCTTTATTTAAAAAAAATTTTTGGTTGTAGTTGGACACAATACCTTTATCTTATTTATTTATTTTTTATGTGGTGCTGAGGATCAAACCCAGGGCCTTGCACGTGCTAGGCAAGCCCTCTACTGCTGAGCCACAATTCCAGCACTAGAAACATTCTTTAATAGATTTATTTGGTGGAATATACCCTGCTTCTCTTGGGTGTATTCTTAACAGTGGATTGCTATGCAGTAAGAAGGGTCATACTTAACTCTTGGTTATGGGTGACAGTTTTTTGTTTTTACCATAGTTGCAGGCAGCTTCCTCTACCTGAGTTTATTCTGATGTTAAATCCTGGACACTGTTAGATTCTGCAACTTCTGCTACTCAAACCTCAGTGAAGGAACTGGAGTAGACATTGTTTGGGTCAAGGAAAGACCAGAAATAGGATCAGGACTGAGAGTATTGTCCCAGGACACCTCCAAATTCTCTTGATCATTCTGGGAATAGAGAGGCTGTGTCTTCTGGGGCAGATTCAGACACCCTGTTGGCCTCCCAGCAACAGGCTCCTCTAGTCTGGCGTCTCTGAGCAAGCTGGCTTAGTGTAACTGTCAATTTGATGTCTGGCCTCTGGTGCCACGGGTCCTCATGGTCCTCCGTTTCCCGGGCTCCTTGCTGCTTTGTGGTGACCGAGGGGCTGGGTGGCTGGGTAAAAAAAAAATGTACCAGGAATAGCAGAGGCTTGATGGACACCAGCCTCGTGGCACTCTCTGGGGGGAGGGTGGGACTTTGTCCTTCCCACCAAATTGCCACCTCATTGAGACTGTGAAAGACTAACAGAAAGCCTAGATGAGAATTGAAGGGGTGAGAGAGGGAGAGAGAGAGAGAGAGAGCGAGAGAGAGAGAACACGAGGGCACATGCCAGGCAAGAGTCAGGCAAAGGAGCAAAGCAGTGTCTATCCTTGTGTGTGCAAATATCCTGGACTTGGTGTGAGCATCCTGTGGTCCGTGCAAGTATCCTTGGGTATGTGTGAGCATCCAGGGGTTGGTGTCAGCATTCTGGGGTTGGTATGAGCGTCCTGGGGTTGGGTCAGCATTTTGAAGTTAGTGTGAGCATCCTGTGGTCTATGTAAGTATCTCGGGGCCTGTCCTTGGGTATATGTATCCTGGGGTTAGTGTGTGTCTCCAGGGTTTGATGTGAGCATCCTGGGTTTGGTGTGAGCTTTCTGGGATTGGGACATACTGGACCACAGTAGCCATGCTTGGCTGCGCTAGTTCAGGATCAACAGCCTTATGGTCAATGTCTCTTGACTTTGGCTTTTTTGGTCATCTTGCCTCTGCTTTGGGGCCTGTGGATAGGAAAGAGGTACTAACAGGTTTGGGATGGAAATGATGGATGTCAGAGGCTTAGGATGGGCTCCATTTCCTGGTGGGGACTGAAATGTATCCCTCCTTTCTTTTCTTTATTCCCTTCCTTCCTCCTACCTTTATTTACTTCTTTCTCCTTCCCTGCATCCTTTAGAGGTAACTCTTCTTGTCCAGGTCTTCAGAGAGGGAGGAGTAGGACATGGTCCCCTCTAGAGGACAGAGTGTGATGGGAGACTGTGAGTGTGACACTCCTCCTCCTAGGTTCCTAGAAGGCGAGTGCGGACGGTATGCAAAGTTGTGAATCCAGTGGCGACAGTGCGGATGACCCTCTCAGTCGTGGCCTACGGAGAAGGGGACAGCCTCGTGTGGTGGTGATCGGCGCTGGCTTGGCTGGCCTGGCTGCAGCCAAAGCACTTCTGGAGCAGGGCTTCACAGATGTCACTGTGCTTGAGGCTTCCAGCCGCATCGGAGGCCGCGTGCAGAGCGTGAAACTTGGTAAGCATTACCCCAGGCAGCACCTCCCTAGGTCACATTTTATTCTCTAACCCATGACCCTGCCTGAAATCTCATTATCTTCTTCCTTAGGATGCACATTTCTTCATATAACCTATAAATATTTTCCAGAAGCTTCCTTTGTGTCCTTCACAGAGGGGGAGAAGGTGGAGTTCTAACATCTATTCTTGGAGAGTGCTGGCTTGGTAGCTAGGATTCATAGTGTTCAGGAGGAAGGGGACACCTAGAAGCAGCTTGCTTGGTGCTAGGTGGGCTAGTTTCTTCTATGTTGCAAGAAGGGGAATCTGCAACTTCCTACTAGTCATTAATTTTTGAGTATGAATTAGTGTATCATTACTAAGAGAGCTAGTCCTAGGACAATAGAAACTTAGGTTAGCAGAGGTGGAAGGGATTTGGGGTCTTCTTGTGGGTGATGTGAAGGTCTTAGGATTGTCTGTAAAGAAGGTCTGTTCAGGTTTCAGATAAAGAGGACCCTAGAGAAAGCAGCCAAGTAAAAGACTTGATTTTGGGATGGGCAGATTTTACCAGGTCTCCTACAAAGTGGGGGAGATGGCTTGAAATGCAGCTGGAGGTTGGGGCTTCCCAGTCATTGTGGGGATCTGACCAGTGAGAGGTTAAGACCATGGAGAGCACACATGGTGGCCTGCAGTGTGTGGATGAGCCCTCTATAGGGTTTTGTGTGTGTTTGTGTCTGTTCTACCTTAGTTGGCAAGGGTAAGAAGAGCCTGTGAGCTCACTTGCTCGGAGAGGAAGGTAGTCAGGCTTAGAACCAGCAGAGATTAGGACACCTGGGGACCCTCTCTCTTCTTGTAGAAGAATGAGTTAAGAGTCTTTCCCTAGACCAGTGACTAGAAAGCATATGTAAAGTTTTGTCCCTCCTCCTCCGGCACACACTGTAGTGTCTGCTGGAAGTAGGGATGAAAGTACCATCCAAAGGACTTGTAAACCTGGAACAGCCCATGGAAGTGCTGGGACTCTTTGCTAACACCCAATTGGTTGGCTGGCTGGGAGCCTTGGGGAAAAGCAGTCTAATTACCCATCTGGATGAGATGATCAGGGTCTGATATAGAAACAGAAGACAAGGAGACAGATGGCCTAGTCATGGTAGCTGAGAGCTGAGAGCTAGACATGACCATGCTAAATGGTCATCATTAGCTGTAACCTGTACGAATCTTTCTCTGAATCTCAAGACCTACCCCTTACCTACAAAGGGGCCCCAAATTCCCTTCCACCTCTGCTAACCAGCCTTCCTATTGCCTGGGGCAATTCACACTCATACAGGAAAATGCTGATACAAGGTGGCACTGCAGGAGAGAAGGGCTGAGGAAGGCTGAGAGGATGACTGGGTAGGAAGTCTTGCTGTGGGGAAGGAGGCTGGGTATGCAATGGTGGTGGTGGAAGTTGAGCAGATAGAGAGAAGAAGAGGCAGTATGTGTGGAACGATGAGTGTGAGAAGATGGAGGTGGCCAGGATGGGGAACACATGTTAGAGCAAGGCTGTGTGTAATTGTGTCATGTGTGCAGTTCCCAGGACACTAAATGTCTGTGAGGTTGGCATAGAGATGATGTCTGATGCCCTTTGGATGCATGGATGATAGACAAGGATGACAGAGACAGAGGGGCCAGCTGGGAGGGGGCAGGCAACATCCTCTGCTGGGGGCTTGCTCTGTGCAAAGCTTGGGGATAGAGGTGGAACACTGACTCTGATCCTGACCTTGAGCTTCTCACCTCTTCCTGCTTTTGATGAGTATCCTGAGGCAGGAAAGGTGCTCTGTGTCAGGGCTGTCCAGTGGGTGGTGTTAACTTGTAACTCCCTGCTGTGCCCTAGGAAGGGTTCAGGTCCCTCCTCAGAGTACTGGTAGCTTTCCTCTTCCATTGTGAACTCACAGCAGACCAGACACTTGGGGAGCCTGAAACCTAAGGCTCTAGAGGAAGGTTAGTAATAGAATGACCTTAATGACCACTGGGTTACCTTTGCAGGCAAGGCACCAGGCTTTCAACTACTGGTGCTCTTCAGTCTGATCACTTTCCTTGGACAAAGAGACCTATACATTCCTGCTTTTTCCAGAGACGCCAGGAAATTCTGTTTTGTTAGCTGTGGTATGAGGTTGCATTTTCTCTTGTTTTTGGCATGTACATGTGTACAGGGCTATTTTTAGTAACTGCTGATTTAATTAGAAGCAGCCAAGGAAAGGGAAGACATGAAAAAGGAGAACATGCCTAGTTCTTAGGGTGAGGGCTAATACTGCTGTGTGTTAGAATGTGTTGGATAGCTATTGCTGTATAACAAAATGCCCTTAAATGCAATGGCTTAAAGCAGCATCATTTGCTTTGCTTAAATTCTGCAGGTCAGAAATGTTGGCAGGACTCAGGTAAGTGGGTCTTTTGCTGGATTTGCCTTAGCTCCCTCATATGGCAACAGTCATCTGGCAGCTTAACTGGGGTTGGTTAAGATATCTAAGATGGCCTCACCCACATGCTTGGTGGTTGGCATAGGTTTTTGGATCTAGCATGTATCTCTAGTAGGATAAGACTGGTCCCCCTGCACCATGGTTGTTACATTCTAGAGGGTGAGAGTAGAAGCCACGAGGTCCCTTGAGGCCTTGGCTCTGAAGCCACAAATATCATTTTCACCATATTCTACTAATCAAAGCAAGGCATGAGTCCAGCCCAGATTCCAGGGGTGGGGAAAAGGACTCCACCTCTTGATGGGAGAAATGGCAAAGTCATGTTGCCAAGGGGCATGTTTACAAGGATAGGATGGTTTTTTGTGACCACCTTGGCAAGAAATTTACCACATACATCTTGAACCAGTGTGCAAAAACAAAACACCAAAAATGTTTCTATCCTCTTTGCATTGTTTTGACTTCTCTGGAACTAAGTAGGGAAGGAAATGAATGTACCATGGTCCTTGAAGCATTAGAAGAGGAAACTGAGGCTCAGGCAGAGAGACAGCATGCCAAAGTCTAGACTTTGGCTGGAGGTGGAAAATAGAACCATTTCCCAGAGCTGTCCCAACTTGGACCCAGGAGTGACCTTCCAGCCACCTCAAATAGATGCTCTAACCAGAGAATCTCTGCCCCCTGTGCTAAAGGATTAGAAGGCTTATTTCCCCCTGGAGATCTGGTTTAGATTTCTCTAAGGAGGAATCTTTCAAACTGGAATGTTGGCCCTCTCTCTCCTCCCCATTTGGAAGGGGCCTTTTTCTATCTGGGAGAAGGACTTAGACCCTGGGGTGATGATGGTATTGAGGAGTTGGAGTAAGGCTGGATGAGGATCTTGGTCCTTTACTTAACTTGGGTGCCCAGGTGTCCACAGTTTTCCTCTCGAGCAGGGAGGCGCCAGGGAGGAGGGAGGTCTGGTATCTGGTGTTATTTTGGAAAAAGGTTGGACTGGAAATGGAGAGCCTTCTAACTGTTCCCATCCTGAATCATTCTGGGTGGCTCTTCTCTTAGCTGTAAAGTGGGTTTCACTGGGAACTTTTCCCTGAAGTCTTTAGTAGGTTATCAGAGGACGCTGAGCCCTTTCTTGTCCTGTTCTTGAGGTTGGGAGGATTCCCTTGGAGGAAGAAGAGGAGGCAGTGTTCAGGCCCTGTCTAAAGAAATTCCTGCCCCTCTAAGGGCCTATTGTTGTTGCCATTAGGACACGCCACCTTTGAGCTGGGAGCTACCTGGATCCATGGCTCCCAGGGGAATCCTGTCTATCATCTAGCAGAAGCCAATGGCCTCTTGGAAGAGACAACTGATGGGGAGCGCAGCGTGGGCCGTATCAGCCTCTACTCCAAGAATGGGGTGGCCTGCTACCTTACCAACCGTGGCCGCAGGATCCCCAAGGACGTGGTTGAGGAATTCAGCGATTTATACAACGAGGTGAGGGTTGGTCAGGCAACAGGGTGTGGGGAGGGTGGGAGGAGTTGGGAGACCTACGGGATCTCCTATGATCCTAGTTGTGTGTATTTGCACACTGTGGGGCCTACCTTTGGAAAGGAAGGACAGTTTGAGAATAAAATGCAAATAATGAGTGGAGAGGTACTAGGCAAGTCAAACTTGATGCACATGATTAAATATTTCTTCAAAATGGCCTTAAACATCTTTTGTTAGTGTTATTAGAAAATACTTGGGTGGCAGTGTTTTCTATGATTGTTTTTGGATACTCTTAAAATTTTATTTTCTAATTATTCACAGTATGTAGCAGTAGAACTGATTTTTATATATTGAGTTTAACTTCCTTGCTGAATTAATATTTTGATTCTAATAATATCTAGTTACATTATGGAATACAAATTAGTATATCTACTAATATACTAATTTGTATTCCATAATGTAACTGTTAATATACTAGGTTATATTCTATGAATATTTCTGAACTTTAGGTACTACATGAAAATGAAAATTTTGTCTTTTTTCTTTCTAATCCTTAGGGCAGAGTTGTCTAGTAGAACATTTTCACAGTGATGGATATATTTTAAATCTGCACTATCCAATAGGGTAGTCACTAGCCACATGTGGCTTTTGAGCACTTGAAATGTAGCTGGTATAACTGAGAAGCTAAATATTTAATTTTAAGTTGCTACAGGTGTCTGGTGATTATTGTATTAGGTGCATAGCCTCAGAATATTTTTCTTACCATATTGCACTGGTTAGTATCGCAGTCTAATGTTAGAGGTAGCAATGGCATACATCCTTGAATTATTCAGGTTTTTAAAAAATTGTTAATGTTCTTAGTATCTTTCAGTGGTGCTGTGAACTGTACTGAACAGGCAAGGTAATGTATAGACCTTGTTTTCTGATAGCCTGGCATTTGTAATGTAATGACCCTTTTTACTCCATCTAGGACAGCAAATGGGCCAGCAAGCACCTTTTGTGCATTTTCTAATCTCTTGCTTTGGAAGTCCCTGCTGTGTGGAGGACAGGGACACAAAGTGTTTTCTCTGTAGGCACTGGCAGTATATTTTCTGTATAGTTCCTTGGTATTATGTGTTTTCACTCACTGCAGAGAGGTTGAATTATTATCGATCAGATAAGGACTAGTATTCTTCAAGGTAGACCTTCCTGGTCTACACCCTGATTCCCAGGCTATTGGAGTGCTTCAAGCATGGATGCTTCTTGAAAATGACTTTCAGGACCATGACCTCCCCCGACCTACCACTGCCCCAGCACTGGGGTTCAAGCCCAGAGACTAGCACATGCTAGGCATATGCTTTACCACTGAGCTGCATTCCCAAACCTTGCTCTTTTAAATGTCCTTAAAAGTAGATCATCAGCTGGGTGTGGTATTCCTGGGGATTACAGGGATTGTACACCTATAATTTCAGCAGCTTGGGAGGCTGAGGCAGGAGGACTGCAAGTTTGAAGCCAGCCCCATCAATTTAGCAAGACCTTAAGAAACTTAGTGAGATCTTGTCTCAGAATAAAAAAATAAAAAGGGCCAGGGATGTGGCTCAGTGGTAAAGTGCCTCTGGGTTCAATAATCAGTACCAAAAAAAAAAAAAAAATGTAGATCATCGTCAACTTGTGCCGGTCCATTTGATTTTTGAAAGTCAAGGGTATGAGTTATGGAAAATAGGGTAGATAAAGAAGGTTATCAGTTTATCAATCTGGGTCATGATGCTTTGGGTCTGAAGGTTGAAGCATAACCATGAGGTTAGGATTTCCTTGATGATGATCTTGATTCAAATATCAGTTATAGTATTTATTAGCTATGTAATTTTTTGGGGGGGGGGTACTGGAGATTGAACCCAGGGACACTTAACCACTGAGCTACATCCCCAGCCCTTTTTTGTATTTTATTTAGAAACTGGTTCTCACTGAGTTGCTTAGGGCCTCACAAAGTTGCTGAGGCTGGCTTTGAACTCGAGATCCTCCTGCTTCAACCTCCTGAACCGCTGGGATTACAGGTGTGTGCCACTGGGCCTGGCCTAGCTATGTAATCTTGAGCAAGTTATTGAACCTCTCAGACCTTTACTTTCCTTATTTGTAAAAAGGACATGGTTGTACCTACTTCTTAATGTTGTAAGGATTAAATGAGATCCCAGTGAAAAGTGCTTAATAAGAACTGAGGTAGCTAGGTGTGGTGGCACATGCCTGCAATTCCAGTAGTTTGGAAGGCTAAGGCAGGAGGATCTCAAGTTCAAAGCCAGCCTCAGCAACTTAGTGAGGCCCTAAACAACTTAGTGAGAACCTGTCACAAAAAAAAAAAAAAAAAGAAAAGCCAGGGATATCGTTCAATGGTTAAGTGTCCCTGGGTTCAATTCCTGTATCCCTCCAAAAAAAGGTGGGGTTAGTATTAGCTACCTTTGACCTGTCCCATTTCCAGGAATCACATCAGGAAGCCATTATTTAACCTAGGGGAGGAGACTGTACCTACATGACAAACTCAAGTTCAAGTTAAGGCTGTCCTCAGCGGTGGTAGACACAAAGAAAGGCAATATTCCTTACTCCTCAGTTGGGTTTTGGCCTCTAGTCAATCAACATGAGCTAAGGATGGGCTACCATGTTGCTAATCACTCAAGGAAAAACCCCAGGGAGGGGGAGGTAGTTGAGATCCTGACGCCTTGGCAGTGGTCTGGTGTGAGGAATTTGCTGAGGACTCCAGTTAAGGCCAAACACCCAGGATCTTGTGACTGCAGAGAGGACAAACGAATAATTTAACTCATTTTCTTTTGTATAATTTATACTTACAAGACATGTTTAATTCATGTTTCTATCTCTTGTGGAGGCCTTTCCCTTGAGTGGAATGGTGGGGGTGGGGAGTGGTGATCTCAGTAGGCTTTGTCACCTCCCTTGACTCTGTGGCCCCAGGGCCTGTCCCAGGGCTGGGGTGCAGGGCACACATTGTTCTCCCAGATGTGTGCTGACTGAATCTGAACTCACTGTAGGAAAGGAAGCACACCCCTAGTCAGCTCAGCTGCAGATGTGCAGCCCAGGAGCCCACATTTGCCAGTGTCCTGGGAATGACAGCAGTGGGTGGGGGATCTTGCTGTCTTCCTGCTGACAGATTTTTTAGATTAAGGCTTAGTCCTTGATGTCCCAGCCCCTGCCTGTCTTTTCAGAGTCATCTCTTGAACTTTCTCTCTCCTTGTTGCTCCCTTTGGCAAGATTAATCCACATTAAGGTGGCCTAGGGCAGCCTGCCATTCCCAGTCTGCTTAGCAGGTGCTCCTTCATGCAGAGGTCAAGGGCTCAGCACATCCAGGGACCACCTGGTAGCTGTCACTTTCAAATTGGGCTCCTTTCATTTGGGGGTGGAGGTGCAATGAGGGAGTGTGAGTTTCCTGGGGTCTCTCTGGCAGGTCTATAACTTGACCCAGGAGTTCTTCCGGCATGGTAAACCAGTCAACGCTGAGAGTCAAAACAGCGTGGGGGTGTTCACCCGGGAGGAGGTGCGCAATCGCATCAGGGATGACCCTGACGATCCGGAGGCCACCAAGCGCCTGAAGCTTGCCATGATCCAGCAGTACCTGAAGGTATCTTTGCTATCAAGTACAGCTGTCAGAGTGAAGAAGCCTGATTCTGGGGGAGTCTGGGTCTGAGGAGGGCTGTGCTGCCCAGAGTTCTTGTTCTTTGCCCAGCCTGGCTCTGGTGTCATTGGCTTCTCTCTGGGTCCTCCCACAGGTGGAGAGCTGTGAGAGCAGCTCACACAGCATAGACGAGGTGTCCCTGAGCGCCTTTGGGGAGTGGACGGAGATCCCCGGTGCCCACCACATCATTCCCTCAGGCTTCATGCGGGTTGTAGAGCTGCTGGCTGAGGGCATCCCCTCCCACGTCATCCAGTTGGGGAAACCGGTCCGTTGCATTCACTGGGACCAGGCCTCAGCCCGCCCTCGGGGCCCTGAGATTGAGCCCCGGGTTGAGGGCGACCATAATCATGACACCGGGGAGGTTGGTCAGAGTGGAGTGGGTCCCCAGGGGGGCAGATGGGATGAGGATGAGCAGTGGCCGGTGTTGGTGGAGTGCGAGGACTGCGAGGTGATCCCAGCGGACCACGTGATCGTGACGGTGTCGCTGGGCGTGCTGAAGAGGCAGTACACCAGCTTCTTCCAGCCAGGCCTGCCGGCAGAGAAGGTGGCTGCCATTCACCGCCTGGGCATCGGCACCACCGACAAGATCTTCCTTGAATTCGAGGAGCCCTTCTGGGGCCCAGAGTGCAACAGCCTGCAGTTCGTGTGGGAGGACGAGGCCGAGAGCCGCACCCTCACCTACCCACCGGAGCTCTGGTATCGCAAGATCTGCGGCTTCGATGTCCTCTACCCGCCTGAGCGCTATGGCCACGTGCTGAGTGGCTGGATCTGCGGGGAGGAGGCCCTCGTCATGGAGAAGTGCGATGATGAGGCGGTGGCTGAGATCTGCACGGAGATGCTGCGTCAGTTCACAGGTGTGCCCTCTGCCGCCCTTTCCACCTGACCCCTTCCTCAGCCAGCTTCCCCGGGAGACCCTTGGCAGCTCTCCCCCGCCCCCAGACTGTGAAACCCAGATGGCTGTGGGCACCGGGAGCCACTGCAGGGCACCAGCTTGGCTCCTAAATTGCTGACACTCTCACTTCAGAGCATGAAACTCTCAATGGGTACTGTGTTTTCTTCCCCTTCTAAGGACTGATGGCAAAAACACTGCCCATTCCTTTCCCATGGTCTTCCTAAGAGTTGGATTTGATTTTTATAATCTGATTGTTTTAGTGAAACATTCTCTACACATATTTCCGGGAGAATTTAACAGGGACCCCTGACATTAGATGGGAAATATGATTATCTGTAATTTTTTTTTTTTTTTTTTTTTTTTTTTTGCAGTGCTGGGGATTAAACCCCAGCCTTGTGCTAGGCTAATGCTGTACCAACTGAGCTACATTCCCAGCTCCCGTAGTTATTTTTAAGATAGGAAAATTAGGACCCTGAGAGATGGAATGTTTTGCTGGGGGTCACCCAGAGGTGATGAGTGGGCCTCCCTCCCTCCCTCCTCCTCCACCCTCAGTGCCTTCTCCAGGCAGCCTGATATTCCTGGAGCCCTGGAGGTGGGGTGGAGTTGTTCATTCTGGGATGCCTTCTGTATGTATGCAGCCTTTTTTCTTATCCTTCCTCCTCTTGGCTCTTCTGACTCCCCAACAGGGAACCCCAACATTCCAAAACCTCGGCGAATCCTGCGCTCAGCCTGGGGCAGCAACCCCTACTTCCGAGGTTCTTATTCATACACACAGGTGGGCTCAAGCGGGGCAGATGTGGAGAAGCTGGCCAAGCCCCTGCCCTACACCGAGAGCTCTAAGACAGCGGTGAGTGGGGATGTGTTTGGTGAGAGGCCTGGGAGTGGGTGTGTGGGTATTTTGTGTGTGTCTGGTCCAGGTTGAGGAAGGGTATGAGGTAGTGTTCACTAAGGTGTGCTAAAGTCAGGCAGCAGTGGAGTGGCACCTATAATGAAAGAGAAAACAAGACAGTGTGCGCTTAACATCTGGAAGAAAAAAAAATGGAATCAAATTGAAACTTTAAATGCTTTCTTGGGATGATAAAAACTGAGCCATTTCATTCTGTTAGTTAATATGGTAGCAGTTAGTCATATTTGATTTAAATTAACCAGAATTTAAATTAATAAATTAAAAATTTCATTTCTTGAATGCATTAGTCACATTTCAAATTTAATAGCCACATGTGGCAAGGGGCTATCCTATTGGATTATGCAGCTATAGAATTTTTCAGTGTCATAGAATGTTCTATTGGATAGCACTGATTCAATGGAAATATTTTCCCACCATGTTTTAGAAAATAAAATTAAGAACACGACCCACTCCAAAATTATGTCACCCGTACACTAAAAAAAAAGGTAAATTTGAGAGAAATATATATTTTTGTTTCCACAAAGTGGATTTTTAGTTTTCCCAACTAAGTGTACATATAACAATAAATGTTAAAACCCCCACAGAATTAAATTTAAAACAATTCTTTGGAAAATCGGTGAAAGAAATTTCAGTCAACCAAGGTACACTGTGTCTGCCCTGCTATGCTCAGAGGGAGAAAGGAAAGGGGTCTCAGAGAGGTCCCTACCACTGCCATAGCCATCTTTGCAAAAAGTAAACCTCTTATCACCTGCCTCAGGACTAGTGCATGTAAAAAGGCAAAGTAAAACAAAAATAACTGTGGCTTAAACAAGACAACTTTACTTCCAGCACACAAAAGGAAATCTGGAGGTAGGCCTCAGGACCTAGTATTATTAGTTACTGACTTTTATCTTCAGGGCCACCTTATGGTCCAAGAAGGGTGCAGAGGCTCTGGATCTTACATCTGCCTCTTAGTGTAGAAGAAGGAAAGGCAGATGGGCAAAAAAGGGGAATCCCTTGGAGCTGAGACATGGATCTCTAAGCAACCATGCATTTGCATCTCATTGGCCAGTACTTTGTCATGTGACCACACCTTGATGATGGAGAGGCTGGGCCACATCATTTTTATTTGGGATGACATCTGGCCCAATTAAAAACTAGGGCTTTATAATTGAGGAGATAGAGGAGAAAGGGTGGATGTGAGAACAGGTGTCTGCTACAACATCCTTCCTGCCACCTCTTCTGTTTAACAACCTCTATGGGTTTCTTGTTGGTGGGATATAGCTACATCTTAGGGAACTTATTAGGAAAGCACATTCTCAGTGCCCCCAAGAAATGATGGATTAAAAACCTGCATTTGATCAGGCTCCACAGCTGATGCCTTGGCATTTGTAGTTTGAAAGGCACCAGAATAAAGTCCACACACAAGCTTGGGATGCAAGAACTTGAACTTTGCCTGGACTTTACCAAGAGAGCCTGCTTTCTCCAGGTTGATTCCTGGATATACAAAAAATTGCACTTTCCCCCCAGTGTGGAGCATTTTTTGCTCCCACTTTTACCTTTCTCTGAATGTTCTTTGCCTCTATTCATCCAGCATCTTCTGAGAACTGGCCCAAAGGTCCTCTCCTCTGGGAAACTCTGTGGGATCCACCAGGCCTCTTTTCTGAGCCATTGGCACCTCACCCAAACACCTACCACATCATGTATGACCGTTGTTTAGTAATTGGGTTTCATGTCTGGCTTCCCCACCAGCATGGAAGCACCACAAAGCAGCAGCCTGCTCACCTTTTATCATCCAAGTGCCCAGAACAGTCCCTGGACCTTGATAGGGGCTCCATAAAGGTTTGTTAAATCACCACCTGACTTTATCATATGCTTATGTTCTTCCAGGTTCTAAGTGCTTTAGATCCATGATATCACTCAGTCCTTGTAACCACCCTCAGAAGTAGGAGGTACAAACACATTGGGCCAGTGAGAAAAAATCAAGGCTCAGGGAGGTTAAACCCCTTGCCCTGTTTGCTACTAAGAGGCTCACAGAGCATTTGAGACTGCAGAGCCTGGACTTCTAATAGCCTCAGGTTAGAAAGAACCAAGGTCTGGATGTTTGGGGAAGAAAGAGGGGAAGGTGACCAGGTGGGATGTGTAGCTCCTCATCCTGTGGAAGCAGCAGAACCTGCATCTTAGATGCCTGCCCATTCTTCTGTGATTTGTGGTAGGGATGAGGGTTCTGGGGCATTCAAGAAGCCCTTTGGCCTCTGCTGCTCCTTCATCCTCACTTCCCCTTCCCCCTACCCAGCCCATGCAGGTGCTGTTCTCTGGTGAGGCCACTCACCGCAAGTACTACTCCACCACCCATGGTGCTCTGCTCTCTGGCCAGCGCGAGGCTGCTCGTCTCATCGAGATGTACCGAGACCTCTTCCAGCAGGGGACCTGAGGGCTATCCTCACTGCCTAGCGAGCATGTTCCTTAAAGAACAACTAACTCGTGACTGCCAGCCCCTGCCCCTTGCCCCCTTGTGCCCCTAACTTCCCAATCCTCTGTAGAATGGATTTTAATCTTTGGTAGAGCTAGATAATCTGGCTGGCCTCAAACCCAGCCCTGTAGCTGTTCCTTTTCTCCAGACCAGGTGGTGACCCTGTGGGGCCCGTTGATTTACCTCTGTGCTGGGATGCTGACTCCTGCACCTCCCCTTCTCCCTCCTTGTTATTGCAAGTGCCTTCAATACTTTGCATTTTGGGATAATAAAAGAGGCCACCCTTCCTGTGCTCCTCAGCTTCTCTCCTCAGTTCTCCTCAGCCTCTGCGTGTGTGTTTTTAATCACACCTCCTTTGAGGGGGGGTTGGTGGGGGGAACCATGGCCTGACGATGTCCCCAGAATGGTAGGTGCTTGCGTTTACTGGAGGGGATGTCCCCCTCACCGTATTTGTGTCTAAACAGAGAGGTTCCTCAGGAATATAGGCCTCACCCTGCCCAGTGCTGGCTCCTTCAGGATGGGCCTAGGTCTGCTTCATGGCCCTTTGCCAGACTTCTTGGAGCTTAATTGCATGATGAACTGCATGGAGTGAGGTGAGTTCCATGTGTGGAGACCCCACTTGTGGCTCCCTGCCAGGCTCAGATGTGTTCATTGTTAATCTGTTGCTGGTCACAGGGTGGTGGATCTGGCCCTTGCAGAGGTGTCTTTTGAGCCTCTGAGAATGTGGATAACATGACCATTTTTTTTTTCTTTTTTGGTGGCAGGGAGATATCCTGAGTGTGACCCATCTGCTGTGTTCCAAGGATCTGCCACTTATGGGAGGTGGGGATAGAATTTTCTTTTCTTTTTGCTGAGTGGAATATGTCCCCGCACTTATACTCCACCCACACACCTATAGGTGCTTCTTGTGCACATGTAGACATACAGCCTCCATCCATGTACCTACACATAACATGAACCTACATACACACATGCACATACCTGAGTTTATCCTCGAGAAGTGTTTATAGAATTTTTGCCAAGGATCCATACCCATCTGCTGGCATAACTTAAAAATTATATATATATATATATATATATAACATTTTTTTTTTGAACAGAGGAATGTATTCATGTGATTCAAGCCCAAAAGCCCTTTGAATTGTATATTTTTTTGAGGGGGGGGTACTGGGGTTTGGACCCAGGGGTGCTTAATCACTGAGCCACATCCCCAGTTCTTTTAATTTTTTATTTTGAAATGGGTCTTGCTAAGTTATCCAGGACCTTGCTAAGTTGGTGAGGTGGGCCTGAACTTGTGATCTTCCTGCCTCAGCCTCCTGAGCTGCTGGTATTACAGGTATATGTCACTGAACCTGGTGAAACAATCCTTGTTATACCTGTCCAGAATCACCATTGCCCCTCCATATACCCTTGCTATTATGTCAGGTGTTTCTCTTCTTAGATGTGTCAATATTAAGATACTTTTCCTTCTTTTTATACAAAAGTGCCAAAGTATTCATCCTGTCCTTTATTTTGCTTTTTTAGATTAACAGTATACACTGGACATCTTTCCACAGTAGTACTTAAACAGACAATGTAAATTTAGACATTACTTTGGTTAAAGCAGGTCTGACTCCTTCCGACTTCGTGCCTTGGAGGCACCTGTCCACCTCTCACCCTCCCCAGCTCCTGGTTTTTCCCACCAACTGCAGTGGGATGGACAGAAGTAAACCCATGGCATAAATATGGGGGAAGAAAGTAATACAGGTTCTCGGGGTCACAGGCATAGGAATTGTAAGGGACTCCATGGGGATGAGAGGGTGGGAAATGTTTCTTTGGTGACTCCATGTCAGGTATGGGTAAGAGGGAGGGAGAGAACATTCACTTGGTGCCAGTCACCCTCTGGCAGAGTGTCAGTCATAAATGATGGGCACATTGTCTCTTGATTTGTTATGGATGCCAACTTTGGCTGGAAGAGTGACTGATCCCTGAGGGTAAGTGAAGTCTCAGAGTGGTTAATAAGTGTGCCCATTGTCACCCAGGTAGGTAGTGATACTGAGACATGCACTGAGATCTGCCTGACCCCACAGTCAGGCTCATTCTATTGTATTGTACTTGATGAAGAAAAGAGATTGAAGCCACCAAAGCAATCTGAAGCCATTGCCAGAGAGGGTGGACATGGGCACAGCCTCCCTGGGAGGCTGTGTGACTGATTCTACCAAGGCTGGTCTTGTGCTTGCTAGCATTTCCCCCCTGATTTCCATCCAAGAGAAATCTGAGTGCAGATGCCCACAAAAGATGTGTACCAAAATTTTCATAGCAGTGAAGTTTACAATAACTAGAAACTGGAATCATCCCAGCTGTCCACCCATAGAAAAAATGGATGAACTGTAGTACATTCAAACAATGGAATACTACTTAGCAATAGAATAAAATAAATGACTGTTTGCAACAATGTGGATTATCTCAAAGACATGGTTTATTGTTGAATGGAAAAATCCAGACACAAGGCTATGTCCTGGATGATTTCTTTTATATAAAGTTTAAGAACTTGCAAAATGAAGCTATGGCATTAGCAGCGAGGAGATGGGCATAGTTAACAGGAGTTCATGCATTGGTAAAAATGCAAGTCACATACTGAATATTTATGCATATTTTTGTATTGTGTGACTTAATTTAAAAGATTAAAGTAGGGTCTAAAGACTTCCTCCCCATTATCCCAACCCACCCAACCCAAAATGTGCTGCGTTGGTCTAGCTAATTTCTTCCTTGGCAGAGACAAAGCATTCTAAGATCCGATAAAGGGAGGAGGGACCTACTTAGGCCCATTGGCTACTCAATGATAAGGGTTGACCTTGAATTCATATAGAATGTCCCTGTTTATTTGATCCATTATTCTGTGTGTCCCCTCATCCTCTCAGTGCCTGCAGATGTTCAAGAGAGGCGGGGAGTGTTTCATAACAGAGGAAATCGAGGTTCCCAGAAGGACTTGTGTGCGGCTGAGCAAGGCCACACAGTTTAGAGAGGATGTGATCTTGTGGGAGTGGGAACCACCCTGGGAGGAAGCCAACAGGGACCCTTGAGACACACAGGAGGGGTCAGGTTGGAGGAGGGGTGGCCCTGGAGAGTTGCCAAAGCATCCAGCCCTCCAATGTGCTGTTCCACCTCAAATAATTGCATAATGTAGGTAGCGTTTATGATTTACAGCTCGAAAAGCAGATTCCAGGCAGATGAACAAAGAGGAACAAGAACCCTTCATCAGCGTGGAACAGCTAGACACGCCCAGGACACAGGATGCATTCCATGTGGCGACTAAGTTCCTGAAGCAGATGTGGACAAGCAAACATTGATGGACAACCAAAGGGATCTATCAAATGTGGCATGCTCAGGCCATCACCCTTGCCAGCATTGCCATATAGTTCCCATTGCCTGAAAGGTCACCTGGAGAGAAAAGTTCTTTCCTGCACTGGATTCTATGTGGACTTGGTTGGTTTCTTGTGCTTTGGGCATCAGGGAATCCATAGTCACAGCATTCAGTTGTGGCTTTGTGGAAGCCTCAGAAATGTGCCCTCAGAAGGAACATTTGGGGCACTATCTCTTCCTGACTTTGCTGCTATATGACAATGAGTTATCGTCTACTTTATGGGAACTGCCTGCAGTCTGCCCCTCCCACAAGTATAGCACTGGAACACCTCTGGTTTGAGCCACTGTTAGTCAGCTTTCTGTTGCTGGGACAAAATACCTGAGGTAATTAACTTAAGAGGAAGAAAGGTTTATTTTGGCTCAGAGTTGTAGAGATTTTGGTTCATTGGCCCCCTTGCTTTTGGCTTGTGGTAACACAGTACATTATGGTGGGAGCGTATGTTGGAAGACATTGGCCTCATGGTAGCCTGGAAACACAGAGAGACAGGAAGGGATTGGGGTCCCAATACCCTAATGATCTAACTTCCTTCCATTGGCTCCACCACTTAAAGGTTCTACCACATCCCAGTAGTGTCATAGGCTGGTGACCAAGCCTTCAAAGCATGGGCCTTTGGGGACATTGGAGATTTATTCTAAGGCAGTCACCCTGCAGGACCAAGTAGAATGGGCTCAAGTGTAACCCTGAGGTGCAGAGTGAGGTAAGGGGAGCTGCTGGCTCGATTCTTGAGAATTGCCTGTCTAATTAATGGTCTTTCAAACTTAATGGTAGATACAAGAGACTGGGTTTTCTTATAATGACCGGCTAGGCTGTTTGTTGAGGCTACTCCTGGTTTGTGTAGGGAATCAAACCATCAACACATGGGAAGAGTGGTTGCCCTGCTAAGGTGACCAGGACATCTAACTTTTCTTATGTATTTAATATAAGAAAGGAAGGACTTGGTCACTGCCCTGTTTGGATACAAAAACCATTCTCACTTTCCATGATTCTAGAGGTGGTTGGTTGATGTTGAGTTTGCAGGAATGTTCAAAACCTAGACCTCAGGAATGGAAAGTGTTGGGCATATTTTATTTCCATAAACTCAGTATCTGTACAATTTAATCTATTGGATGGGGTGTTCCCCTCTACATTTCACTATAGATTCAACCTCTTTTTTTTTTTTTGTCTCAGATATGCTACTGTCCCCATTACCATACCTGGAGAACATGAGGTCACACAGTCATCTCTCCATCCCCAGCTCAAGGCTATTCGATCACTTTATGTCTTTCTCATTTGTGAGTGGCTTCAGTGTACTTTATGGCACCCTGGACTATTGGTTTCTTCCTTTGCTTAAATTAGTTTGGGTTAGGTTTCGTTCACTTGTGATCAGTCCTGACTAATTCAAATTGGTTCCAGAGCTGGGGTTTTACAGTTGGTCTCTCTCCAGTACCTTCAACTCTTTTGACCCTTGTTTTATTAAAGCCAGTCAACCTAAGCCCTGGATCAAGCCACAGCTATTCCTGGGCCACTGAAGGGGCTTCTGGAGAAAAACACAGAGCCACACCTGCTGGCCAAAGCAAAGCAAAATGAAGCAAATCAAACAAAACAGCATGGCACTGCCTACAGGATCTTCTGTGGATGTGATGTGTCCAAATCAGAACTCTTTATTCTGCTTCTTCCCAGATTTCAGCTGCCTCTGGTCTTCTCCACTTGAGAATCATTTGTGGAATCACCATTTGGCTCTGTGCAAATACCTTGAGTCATTGTTGACTCATCCTGTTTTTCTTTCATACTACATCTGATTGTTAGATTTACCATCACTGAATCTTGTTCTTTCATACCACATCTGATTGTTAGATTTACCATCACTGAATCTTGTTGGCTATCCTTACAAAACATTCTGAATTTGCTCTTCCGACTGCTTGCATCTGTGCTCTAGATAGCTGCAGTAGCCTCTTAGGTGATGTCCCTTCTTCCACATCTACCCTGTTAGCCTGTGTGGGCCTTTTAAAATATCAGTCCAGCCTTGCTGTCTCCCTGGTTTCCACCAACAGCCATCACACTAGGACGAAGTGATCTCCAACACCCTACCTATGTGATCTATCCCCTGCCTGTCACCTCCTGCCCCTCTCCTTCCATTGGCCCTGGCTGTTCTTCTTGTCTGGAATATTTTCCTCCAGAAATTTGCAAGGCTTCTTCCTCTCTGTCTTCAGATCTCTACTCAGACGTCACTTCTCTGGGAAGCCTGCCCTGAGCATCCTGTTTTCACAGCCTCCCCCTTCTCTGTCCTCTCCCCATGACTGTTTCCTTTTCCCTTATGTTAGTGTGTGTGTGTGTGTGTGTGTGTGTGTGTGTGTGTGTGTGTGTTTATCTATTCATTTGCTTATCCCTCTTCTCACTATAATATAAAATTTCATGTTACCCATTATAAGTAAGTTTGTTTCATGTTTACTGCTGCCTATGAAGTATGTCCAAAATAGTGCCTGGCATAATAGTAGGCTATCAATAAATATTTGCAAAATGAATGAACAAGGAAATGAAAACACCAAGCTAAGTAGTGCCACCACGGAGACCCACCTTCAGTGCTGGTGACAGTCATGGCTTTCCCTTGTCAGCTCTCTCCTCTCAAGCTGCTCATACTCCCCTCTCCCCACAACTTCACCCTTATCACTGTCACCAGGCAGTGTGGCCTCCTGCTTCATAGACAAAGTAGACCCCTTAGAGGTCACATCCTCACCCAGTCAACAAGTTCTCCAGCTTCACACCTGTCCTGCGGGACCTCCCTCCTGACACCATGGGAGATGAGGCTCTGCCTCTTCCAGGGTGACCCTTCACCTGTGCATTCCTTGTTCCAAATATAGAGGCCTTGCCTCTTCCACCTCACTCTCCCCATCTCTTTACTGCATCCTTCCCATCCATATTTCTACATGTCTGTCCCACTGCCCTCCCTTTCTTTGCCTCCCTGGATAGTCAAGCTTCACAGCAGCATTTTCTACATTTGCTTTTTCTGCATTCTCACTGTCCTCACCCTAGCAGTTGTTGGGAGGGATTCTCATATTTCAGAGAGAGACACACAAAAAAAGGCCAGACTGATCCCCCCTTTCTCAATGGCTAAGAGGTGAGGAATAATCCACTTCCTGGATCTCTAGAAGCAAATGCTCTATTGGGACTATAACCCACATCCTCTGGCGCCATCTGCTGGCCATATCAGAACAAAACCTTGCTGTCCTGAATTCTCTTGAGTTTTCCAAAATCCAAACAAATGAACCAACACAAACAATCTTAACTATAAAAGGAGGCCTTATTGGTTCCTAAAGTAATTTCTTGTGTTTGTTTGTTCATTCATTTTTTTGTTTGTCCATCAAATGCTAATGACTTACTTTTGTATGTCAGGCGCTGTGAGGAGAAATTTCATGTGTCTTTTTTTTTGAGGGGGGAGTGTGCAGTACCAGGGATTATACTTAGAGGCACTCAATCACTGAGCTGCATCCAAAGCCCTATTTTGTATTTTATTTAAAGACAGGGTCTCACAGTTGCTTAGCACCTCGTCATTGCTGAGGCTGGCTTTGAACTTGCAATCCTCGTGTCTCAGCTCCTGAACTGCTGGGATTACAGGCATGCACTTTGTGTGTGTGTTTACATGAAAAATTATTTAATGACAGTGCTTTTGGAATTATATGTCTCTAAACACCACAGTAGTCCTACAATACAGTTTGTTTTGGGTGGAAGGTGGGGGATTTAGTACAGAAAGGTTTACTTAAATAACAGTTGGGAAAGAAAGTTCCTTTGTGTTTATGTGGCTTGCACTATTAGTTTGGTTTAGGGGCAGGGTGAACTGAAAGATAAATGGTTATTAGCTACAAAACATACTCAATTGATCAAAATTGACTAAAGAACAAATCTACATTTTTAGGTGATCTTTCAAAATCAGTTCTCTGTTCTGAATTACCCAATAACTACTGGGGATTCAAACTCACTCTCTTATTATAAAAATACATATTCATGCTGGGCACGGTGGTACATAACTGTAATCCTAGTGGCTCAGAAGGTTGAGGCAGGAGGATTGCAAGCTCAAAGCCAGCCTCAGTAACTTAGCAAGGCCCTAAGCAACTTAGCAAGACCCTAAATAAAATATAGAAAAGAACTGGTCATGTGGTTCAGTGGCTAAGCACCCCTGGGTTCAATATCTTGTATAAATAAATAAATAAATAAATATTTATAAAATGTTTATGGTTGTGGTGTTCTAGTTACAAATAGCTTCTACTTTTCTAGTATAGAATTTCACTTTGGAGAAACTTTAATTATGCTTCAAGAATTAAGTTTACTAAATCAGTAAATAAAATATGTGAATTTATCTTGTCCCCCAAGTGAAGCTGGACTTATGGGTTGTATACAATTCTTTTATGTTTGGACATAAGTAATAGAGGTGTAAGGAAGAAGTCTTTGGTATGAATATATTTACTGTGTCCCAGTAAATCTGGCTTCTTTTGGGGACAAAATAAGGTCCCATTTAAAAAAAAACTTATTTATTGGAATAGAATGGCATATGTAACTCATAGATCATGAGTGTACAACATGTAAAATTTTGAACTTCTCATGTAACTAGAAACAGAAGTGTCCCTTGTGCCTCTCCCAGTCATTACCCCACCAAGGGTGTGTTATCTTGTTACTGTAACAGAATACATGGGATAATAAACTTATAAAGAGAAAAGGATTATTTTTGCTTAGAGTTTTGGAGGTTTCAGTCTGTGGTTGGGTAGACCCATTGCTTCTGGGCCTGTGATGAGGCAGTACGTCATGTGGTAGAGCAAACGACTCACCTCATGGCAACCGGGAAGCAAAGAGAGGGACAGGAAGGGGTCTCAGTATCTTCTTCAAGGACATGTCCCCAATGATCTAACTTCCTCTCAATAGGTCCCACATCCTAAAGGTTCCACCACCTCCCAGTAGTGCCACATACTGGGGACCAAGCTTTTAACACGAGCTTTTGGAGCTCTTTTAGAACCAGACTACAGCAAAGTAGTTTGAGACTTTTCACACTTTAGTTCGTGCCCATTTTTGTACTTTATGTAAACCTACATTTTTATTATAATCAAATCTCTGAGATTCATCCCTGTTGTGTAGCTGTCATTAGTTTATTCTCATTGTCAGATAATAGTTCACTGTATGATGTGCTAAGATTTATACATCCCCTCTGGTGATGAACACTGGATTTGTTTCAAGTTTTTGGCTATTCAAAACCATGGCTATGAAGATGCTACTCTATGTCTCCTGGTGAATGTATAAATGCATTTCTATTGGGTGCTTACCTAGGAGAATTGATGGGCCATAGGGTACGAGTAGGTAGGTGTAGGTTTAGAAGTTCAGGGATAATATCTCCAGCCCCTGCATTTCACACTAGTGGGAAGCATAGGATTTCTCCCTGCTTTCCCTACAGGGGTGTTGACACTCAGTCATTATCTACCTTCATTCTCCTCTCCTTCATATGACCTTGACCTGAGAAACTCAGCTGAATCTCCTTCCAGTTGATATCACACAGCTGATGGCTGGGGATTTGCAGTCCTCTTTTCTATCAAATTATCCTTGGTGTGTGCTTGAGACCACCATGGACACCAGGGCAGTCAGCATGTGGATCCCATTACCAGAAGGGAGCCAAGGCCCTGGGGCATACCAGGGATAGCTGATATTTCCATTCCTCCTCAGGTTGACTTGCCATCCTCCATCCTGGTCCTCCACCTTCCATCCCATTGTTCTCTCTGGCCAAATAGGCAGATCAAGTGGTGATGGGACTGGATTCAAGATTGCTGTTTCTGTTTCACATTGAACAGTCTGTGTCCTCTTCCTCCTCCCTTCTCTTTCCATTTTGTGCCGGATTGTTTGTATCCCACTTCATAAATTCTCAGTGAAACCTCTTTGCTTCCCCCCCACACTCCTGCTCCTCAGAATGTGGTCCCCAGACCAGCAGCATCAGCATGTCTCCTGGAACTCATTAGAAATGCAGAATCTTAGACTCCTCTTCCAGAGGAATCAGAATTTGCAGTTTAATCAAGAACCTCAGGTGATTTGTGTGCATATTTGGGTCAGTGTGTGCTGACTGCCGTGCTAATGGGGACACTGGGCTGTGACTCTTGCTTTTCAGAGAGCAGGAGTGAATCAGCTCCTTACCTCCACACCTTGCCTTCCATCCCTAGGCCTCTCAGCTCCCTCCTTCTTCCAGGGAGTTGCCCATCTTTAAGTTACCAGGCAGGCAGATGTTAAGGCTTCCCAACAGCCTAGATGTCCCAGGGCTGGGATGGCCTATCTCATGCATGTCTTAGAGCCATGCTCTTCAATATGTGCTGGTGGATTGGCAGCATTCACCTTACCTGGGAGCTTGTCCGAGATTCAGAACCCCAGGTCCCACCGTGAACCTGCCGAATCATTCTATATTTTTAATAAGAGCTGCAGAAGCTTTGATTGCAGGGTAAAATCTGAGATGTACTCTCTACACCACGGGTTCCTCACTCCAGCACAAGGATTGTCTGGGGAGATTAAAAAACTACAACAAAAAATAACCCAGGGTTTCAGGCTTAGTTTAGAGTTATGGTTTCCATGCTGGTTGCATATTGCAATCACCTGGGGAACTTTAAAAGCATGGATGCCCAGGGCCACGCCCAGAGCTCTACTTGAATCAGCCTCACCTCTGTGCTCTTCAATGTTGTCAGCAGCTCCTACCTTGGATTTTCTGATAGGGGCTTCTTTGTGGCTTCTCTTACCACATGGCCTTCATTCCATGAATCAGGGAACCAAAGAGGTGAACTTGACCAAGCATTTCTACTCCAGCAATTCATGAAGGAATTGGTGAACTAACCTTGAAAGGGTTCAGATCTCTTGGGCTATTACAAGGCAGATTTGGGTCAAAGGTCCATCAACTTTCAACCTGCATAGCTCCTACTGTAACTGCTGTTCTTTTTTATTTTTCCAACTAGAAATTCATTTTGATACACAGGTACTTTTGTGGAAAGAAAATGTTTACAAAAGAAAACTTGTGATGTCATAGGAGGGACCTTAGCCAAGCACAATCAGCCTTTTCCTTCATTTAAGGGGTTCTTGGACAGTGCAATGACCCAGATCAATCCATTTCACAGATCATGCCATATTCCAGGCATAAATTTTTGGACAATTTGTTGCCATTTCTGTTTCCCTAAACTTGTCATTTTATGTTTTTGGCCAGTTAATATATTGCAACAAATTCTTCACCATCAAACTTTTACATCCCACTATTGAATAAAAGCAGTTTAGCAATGCCTGAGAGGCATGGAAATCATCTCTGAATCATCAGAGAGCTGTTTTATTAGGAACCATAGTTTTTAAGTCTCTCTTTTTCTATAACAATCCTTTCTCCTTTTTTCTTCAACTCATTATACTGAAGCGTAATATGCAGAGTGCATAGTATTTCTCCTAGTGACTTTGGACTGATCCGATACTATCTGTCCTGAGCAGTTTTCCTAAGTCTTGGGGAACCAGTTTGCAATGAATCTTAGACTTTTGTTGTCATTTGGTGCTATCCGTAAGTGACTAAGCTACTTTATACAAACGGTGTTCCATCCCACCAGATTTTGACAAATTGGTAACCAGTGTATGATAAACTGACTTCACAGAGATTACTCAAAATATGAATATATGGTGAATGAATTATCAGGTGCCTTGCACAGTTCTGTGCCACCAGCCAGGAGAAGACATAAAGCATTGACAGCACTACCAAAGCCCCTTTCATGAACCTTCTTGTCTTAGTTCATTTCTGTTGTTACAACAGAACGACGGAGACTGGATAATTTAAAGGAAGATAAATTTATTTTGATTTATGGTTCTGGAGGATGAGAAGTCCAAGGACTGTCATTTGCTTGACTTATGGTGAGGGCCTCCTGCTGCTTTAACTTGTGGCAAAAGGGGAAGCCAGTGTATGTGAAAGAGGGAGAACATGAGGGGTGGACTTGTTTTATCTTAACTCTCATGAGAACCAGAACTCACACAAGAGGCGTTCATCTGTTCATGAGGACCCTTCCTCTGGCCCAAACACCTCCCACTAGGCCCCACAACCAATACTTTGGCTTTGAGGTGCTAAAGTTCCAACATATGAACTTTGAGGTGATGCACTCAAGCTATCACACTTCCCAAACACAAATTCCTCTCCCCTCCCCAAAGAACCTGACTTCTAACATTATCATTTCTGATTTGTTTGCTTGCCTTGAACTTTCCAAATGGGGACTACTCAGGATGTGATTGGCTTCTTTTGTGCAGATTACTCATGAAATTCATCCATGTTGTATGTGATTGAATTTTATACATTTTTATACATATAATTTTCTTAACCAATCTGTTGTTGTTCTTATTATTAGTGGTGCCAGGGATCAAACCCAGTTTGTTCCTCAAGTACTCTGCCACAGAACAACACCCCCAGTTTTACCAAATCTATTTTTGTTGAACATTTGGGTGGTTTTTAGTTTGTGGCTCTTAGGCATGCTTGTTCCTGGGGTGCACATTCGAACACATTTTGATTGATCTGTGTCTGAAATGGATCTGATGGCTCTGAAAGTCACTTCATCTTCAGGCAGTAAGGTGCACAGTTTTCCCAAGTGGTCGTACTGTCTGCCAGGTTTCAGTTGCTCCCCATTCTTTCTTGTAATGTCCTTGTCTGGTTTTAGAATCAAGGTTTTTCTGGGCTTGTAAAATGAATTCAGAAGTATTCCTTCTTTTTCTGGTCTCAGGAAGAGTTTAAAATTGGTGTTATTGCATCCTTCAATGTTTGATGACATTCACAGATGAAGCCATCCAGTCTTGGAAAGTTTTAAGTTGCAGGTTTAATTTATTTCTTCATTGTAGGATTATCTATCTGTATTTTTATTTTAGAAGAGATTTGTAAGATGTATTTTAAAATTAATTTTTTCATTTTACTAGGTTTTCAAGTGTATTGCCTTATATTTCAAAATATCTTTTTAATCTTGATTTATGCCCACATATCATAATGATGTCCTGACATTGACCATCAATCTTTTTTTTTTTTTTTTTTGCACTGGGGATTGAAAACAGGTGTGCTTTATTATTGAGCTGCATCCCTAGTCCTTTTTTGAGACAGGAGTTCCCTAAATTGCTTAGGGCCTCACTAAGTTGCTGAGGCTGGCCTCAGACTTGGCAATCCTCCTGCCTCAGTCTCCCAAATTGCTGGGATTTCAGGCATGCACTACTATGCCTGGCTAATCTTTTTTAAAGATCAAGCTCACTGGAAAATTTTATATTAAAAGAAAGAAATTTGAGCTTTGTGATCCTCTTTTGTACTTTTAAATTAACTTCTGCTCTAATCCTTTTTTTCTTCTTTTGCTTTCTTGAGGCTTCATGTTCTCTTCTTTTTGAGATGGATACTTATCTTATGAATTTTAGCTTTTCTTCTAATGTGTGTTTTGTTTTGTTTGGTACTGGGAATTGAACCTAGGGTACTCTACATCATTTATTTATTTATTTATTTATTATTTTGAGATAGGGTCTCACTAAATTGCTTAGGGCCTCACTAAATTGCTTAGGGCCTCACTAAATTGCTGAGGCTGACTTTGAACTTGTGATCCTCCTGCCTCAGCCTCTCAAATTATCTGTGTGCCACAGTGATGGGCTAACATATTTGTTCAAAGCTATAAATTTTCCTCTGATCACAACCTTGACTTTATCCCATAAGTTTTGATGTTCTCGGGATCTGCAGTGATATTTCATTTCTGATATTGGTAATTTGTGTCTTTTTTTGGTCTGTGCTAGAGGTTAACCAACTGATTTTTTTTCCCCAAATAATCAGCTTTTCGTTTCATTGATTTACCTGTATTGTTTCAAATGTCATTGATTTTTACTTGTTTTTAATATTCCCTGCCTACTACTACCTTGGGCTTAATTCATTTTTCTCGTTACATAGACAGGAACTCAGATTATTGATTGGAGATCTTTCCTCTTTTCTAATGTGAGCTTTCAGTGTCATAGTTTTCCCTCTCAGCACTGCTTAGGCTGGGTCCCACAAATTTTTATCTGTTATATTTTCATTTTCACTTAGTTCAATTTTTTGTTTTTTGAGCAACACCATGATGTGACTTTATTATGTCGCTTGTTCACCTCCTAACGGAAACTTTGTTCTCACTGGGCTTACTTCAAATTCTCCTGTCTAGACAGAAAGGACAAAATCCTGTCTAGAGACATGATACAGAGAAGGAACAATTTAATAGCTATTCCAGATATGTCTGAGGACTGGAGCTATTGAGAAGAATCTGCCACTGAGCTTTGTTTTTCTTAATGCTTAATTCTCCCCTCCTGTTATTTTTTATTATTTCTAATAAAAAGTCCACTGATGACAAACCCACGTCAATGGAGTTATTTTTCCTTTCTTCGATCATCTGTTTCCCCACTCTGATCCTTCCGCTTCTGATTCTCAGCATATTTGAAGATTTGCTTATTAACTGTGATTCAACAAAGTTTAAGGTCAGTGTGTCTAAATGTCAATTTCATTGTGTTTATTCCAGTTAAGATTCATCAGAATTTTCAGTCTTAGGATTCATGTCTAGGAAAGTTGCCTTTTAAAACATTGCTTCTCTCTTGTCCTGTCTCCACTTTCTCTTGAAGTTTTTACCTGGCACATGTTGAAGTTTCTCATTCCATTTTTCATGTTTCTTAAATTCTCTTTCCTGTATTCTCCTTTCTCTCTGCGCCACCTTCTGGATGCTTTTCCACATCTCTCATTGCCCTTTTCCCTGGTTAGTCTCTCTAGGTAAGATTATAAATGTACTTTCATATTGCTCCATCTCCTCTAGTGGCTGGTTTTCTGTTTTGCTGTATTTCTTTCTTGGATCAGCTGGCTCTTGGAGACCCTTCCCCTTCCCCTTCCCCTTCCCCTTCCCCTTTTCTTTTCTTTTCTTTTCTTTTCTTTTCTTTTCTTTTCTTTTCTTTTTTCTTTTCTTTACTGGAGAATAAACTCTGGGGCACTCAACCACTGAACCACACCCCAACCCTATTTTGTATGTTATTTAGGGACAGGGTCTCATTGAATTGCTAAGGGCCTCACCATTGCAGAACCTGGCTTTGAACTTGTGATCCTCCTGCCTCAGCCTCCTGAGCCTCTAGGATTACAGGCATGCACCACAGCGCCGGGGAACTCTCAGAGACTTTTTTTTCTCTCATTTTTGATGGGGAGTTTACTCTCACTTGCTTATTGTGGGAATTCTCTGTGCTCTGATTTGTGAAGGGTCCTTGCTGGGTCATTTCTGTATGGCTCTGCCAAGGCCCTGTGGGTTTCACTGGGTCTGTATGAGGCTTTTTATTATTTTGGCTTTGACTTTTTCACCTTGAAGACAGTGCATGTTTGTACCTTCAGCCACTTGGAGCAGAGGCTTCAGGCTTAGATTTTTCTCGGTGACCCCTTTTCTGTCCCTGGCCTCACCCCAGGGGCAGGACTTTTCCCTGACCTGCTTCACAGGCAGAACAGCCTTTCCTGGCTGCCCACCTCTGGAGAGAGCTCAGTTTCAGGTCTATTCTGTGCCTGGAGTCTGGAGTTGGGGCCTCAAGTCTTGTGTCCTTGAGGGCTTTTGAGCCCTTGTCCCTAATTCTACACAGATTATATCTTTGAGGGGCCTTATGACAGATTCAAAATCACCATCCTGGCTTTGTGTTTCTCTCTAATTATTGGCACCTGGGAGTTTCTGGTGCCCTTGTAAAGAGAAGAACTGGAGAAAGTATCTTCAGAGTTCTGGAGGGCAGGAGGTTCCAGCAGATAGATTATTTCAGTGAGGGATCCCTGCTTGGTAGATGGTACCCTCTGTGTGTCCTTGCCTGGTGGAAGAGAGTTCAATGTTTTAAAAAATTTTCCTCGAGTATTATCTGTGATTCATGGATTATTAGAAATGTGCGTTTTAGTTTCCAAATGTTTGGAGATTTTTCCCATTATTTTTCTGTTATTGATTTCTAGTTTGATTCCATTATGGTCAGGGAACACACTGTGTGATTTCAATTTTATTAACTTTGTCCAAGTTTGTTTTATAACCCAGAATTTAGTATATGGTGGTTTTTTTTTAAGAGAGAGAGAGAGAGAGAGAGAGAGAGAGAGAGAGAGAGAGAGAGAGAGAGAGAGAATTTTTTTTTAAATTTATTTTTTAGTTTTCGGTGGACACAACATCTTTGTTTGTATGTGGTGCTGAGGATCGAACCGGGGCCATCGAACCGGGGCCGCACATACGCCAGGGCTAGCGCGCTACCGCTTGAGCCACATCCCCAGCCCTAGTATATGGTTTTGTTATATGACCTATAGGGGCTTGAAGAGAATGTGTGTTTTGCTCTTGTGTAGAGTACGTTATAGATATTGTTCAATATGCTTGGTTGATGATATTGTTGAATTTTTCCAAATCCTTATAGATTTTTCTGTTTGGTTCTATTAATTGTTGAGGGAATAATGTTGAAGTATCCAACTATAACTGTTTATTTACTCATGCTTTTGGTTCTAATGTTACCAAAAGCTTGGTTCTTGTCCCCAGTGCCAGTCCAATAATAAGGACAGGGTTTTGAAAAAAAAAGAGAAGTTTTATTGCTTTGCTAGCAAAGAAGAAACACAGGGAACTCTTGTCTCAGAGGCTGTGATTCTACCTGTTAGGGGAAACAGAGGGCTTTTAAAAAGGTGATTCAAAGGCTATACTTCAGCTGTGCCCCATCAGAGTCACAATTCACTAGTAGACTTGAGAGACAGCTGTTTCTTAGGTCTTTCAGTTGCCATTCTGAGGTCTGAAATGTGTGTGCATAAGGACAGATAACTCGACCTAGGATAGAAAGATGGGTAATCTTGCTTCCTCTAAGGTTAGGAAGAAGCAGATGGGAAAGAGGAAGAAAAAAAAAAAGATGTCAGTTTTAAAATAAGTCATAGTGGCAGAGCAACAAGAGTTATGGTCAAAGCATGAAGTGGACCCCTGTTACACTATCATTTTTTTTTGTATTAGTAGACTTTATTTCTTTTAGAACAATTTTAGACTTACAGATTTATGGGCAAATAGTAGTCTCCCCTTCCATTTTTTCCTATTATTAATATCTTACATTAGTATGATGCATTTGTTATAAATAATGAACCAATATTGATACATTGTTATAACTAAGGTTCATCATTTATTCACATTTCCCTACTTTTCCCCAAATGTCCTTCTTTTTTGTTCCAGAACCCCATAAAATTACATTTAGTTACTGTGTCTCCTTAGGTTCTGTGGTGTATTATGGAATAAGGCAGTCCTTCTTACCCATGGGGTATATGTTTCAAGACCCTCAGGGGATGCCCGAAACTATGGATCATACCAAAACCTATATATAGTATGCTTCTGCCAAATGCCCTGCAGCATTGCCAAATAGTACCAAAGTTTATCTGTCTTTCCAATGTTTTACTTGTGGCCTTTGCATCACCACCCTTGTGCTTTGGGGCTGTTATCAAACAGAACTAGGATTACTTGAGGATAAGCAGTGTGATACAAGTGACTAATGAATGGATAGTATAGGTAGCATGGATACTTCAGACAAAGAAATGATGGGGGTCCTGGTCAGGACAAAGCAGGATGGTGTGAGATTTCATCATTTGACTCAGGACAGTGCAGAATCAAACACTTATTTGTTTGTGGAATTTGACCATTTATTGTTTTAGACTGAAGTTGATCATGGGTAACTGAAAGTGGAAAATGAAATCTCAGACTGGGGGTGGGGTAAAGAGACTACTTTGGGGATCTGATCTTTGTCTCCTGTTCATGTCTCTGAATTCCTAAAACCCTTGGAATTTCCTGAGCTCTGGGAATGTTTTCTTTTTGTTATTATCATTTATAATGCTCCTTTATGATCACACCTGAATTTGTGCTAATGAGGTGACCTAGGGTAAGGCCTTCGATATTCTCAAGGTGGGATTAGTCACCAGAAAGATCAAGTGATTAAAAGATTCAAGGGTTGGAACTTGAGTCCCACCCACTCACCTTTAAGGAAGGGATGCAGCTAGCTTAAGCTCTATACAAACTCTTGAACCTTCTATAAAAGATCTGATGAACTTCTGAGTTGCTGAACACACAAAGGTTCTGGGAGGGTAGTGTACCCAGAGGGGTCATGAAAGCTCTGTACTGATTTATACTTTGCCCTATTTATCTCTTCATCTGGAAGTTCATCTGTATCATTTATAATAAATGGATAAAGTGTTTCCCTGAGTTATGTGGGCCATTTTAGCTAATTATCAAACCCAAAGAGAGGGGATGATGGTAATCTCAATTTATACCTAGTCTGCAGCTTTTCTGCATCTGTTGAGAGTCTTTTTGTGGCTATGGAGGTAGGGATCCAGGTTTATGCTTAGTCCTTGACTTTGGCTGGTTAACTCAGTATTACTTATTGGATGGTCTGCCCTTCCCCCACTGATTTGAAATGTCCCCTAATTGTTAGGCAGCTAGTCAACCATGAACAGGTGAGCAGGAACAGTGAAAGCCACTGAAAACCACAGGGAGCCTTATCAGACAGCATCTGGGGGATGGGAGCCTGGTATTTCAAGTAGTAATTACATCCCCTTAAGAAAAACTATTGTGTCACAGCCTTCCAGGTGGCCAGGTGACCCTCCCTTGTCTCTGAAACCCTGTCACAACCATCCTAACCACTTCTTGTGACCAGGATGTATCAGACTGTTACAAAGAAAATTTGCTGAGGGCTATCCAAAGGGTAATGAACAGATTAAGTGGGTATGAGAAATTGAGGCAAGAACAGAGGGACCCAGAAGTCCTTAGAAATCCTTGACTTGGTGAGGGTCATTGTCACTCTCCTCTCTGAAAGGACCCATTCTCACCCATGAGGATGTCCCCTTTCTTTCTTCCTTTTCTCTTCTAATAAACTGTGCCATTCTTTTACTAAGTCTTCTCTCTGCCCTGGAATCCTCACTCAAGCTCTGTGGGTGGGTCTCTTCTGCAACAATAATGATTTTTTTTTTTAAAGAGAGAGTGAGAGAGGAGAGAGAGAGTGAGAGAGAGAGAGAGAGAGAGAGAGAGAGAATTTTTAATATTTATTTTTAGTTCTCGGCAGACACAACATCTTTGTTGGTATGTGGTGCTGAGGATCGAACTCGGGCCGCACGCATGCCAGGCGAGTGTGCCACCGCTTGAGCCACATCCCCAGCCCGATTTTTTTTTTTCTTTTTTGGTGTTGTTGAAGCTGGCCTTGAACTTGTGATCCTCCTGCCTCAGCTTCCCTAGTTGCTGGGATTGCAGGTATGGCATCATGCTGGGCTTGCAACAGTCCATCAGTAATCATTGACGGAGAATAGGAAATGTATTAGTTTTTGGATATGATTTCAACTTGGCTAACCTCTTTTCTAGTTTGAATTATTTAATCAGCCAGTTTTCTTGCATTTTCTGGATAGAGAATCATATCTGCAAATTTTGATAGGCATTTTCTTTTCTGACATATACCGATTGCTTCTTTTCCCCTTCACTTACCACATTAATTATTGCTACTGCTATGATGATTGCGTTAACTATTACATAATTATTACAGTGTTGAATAAAACATTGACATGGGATCACAGTCTTGTTCCTAACTTTCATGGGAATACTTCTAAAGTTTCTAATAAGTTCCCAAATTAAGGGGCAACTATGATAATCATGATCTCATTACTTGTGACAGGTAGCCCAGACACAAATAAAACCTGTGACACTTTTCTGTGCTATAAAATGTCAAAAGTCAGTTTCTTGACAGATATGTCTGTTCCCTGGAGATGAGTCAGACTCCTTGCCCAATAAAACATCTTACTATAAAGCTCCATGAAGAGAAGGATGCCAGTAGCCCACATCTAAAAAAATAAAAATAAAGTTTCTAATAAGTATGCTGTTTGATCTGGGTTTCTGGTAGGTATGTTTTATCAGGTTATCTAATTTGTTTTATTGTAAATAACATTAAATTTTATCAAATGTCTTTTCTGCATCTCTTGAGATTATCATATAATTTTTTCTTATTTGTTAGTGTGTTAATTACATTATTAACATTTCTAATGATTTCTTTGTATTTTGGGGTTATTCTTTACCATATTGTATTAATCAGCTTAGATTAAATTCTGCTTTGGTAACAAGCAACCCCCAAATCTTATTGAATTACAGCAGAAGTTAATTCCTTGCTCATGTCACAAGCACATTGAGGATTGATTTCATATCTTCTTAATTCTAGGATCCAGGCTGAAGAAACATGGTAAAGCAGATACTGGAGGATCTTAATGTTTCTGCTCAGAAGTGGCAGGTGTTACTTCTATTTAAATTTTGTTGGGCAAACCAGGGAGGCAGGCATATTATCTTTCTGCAGGGACGTGCAGCAAAAGCTTTGACAATAATACAATCTACAACATTGGTCATGATATATGCTCACAAGTGGCCTTTTTTTTTTCTCTTGGGATTTAAAAACAATTTGGGTTGCGTTATATATTTTTATTATGTAGATTGGGAAAGCAAATATAAAATGTTAGTTATCTGTTTCCTAAAGGATTAAAGAATTTACTTGTAGAACTGGCTGGGTCTAGGGCAGTGTGTGTGTGTGTGTGTGTGTGTGTGTGTGTGTGTGTTTGTGTGTGTGTGTTTTGGAATAGATATAGGACTACCATTTTAATTTATCTTATGAAAATCTGTTAAGATTTTCTACTTTTTTGATGGAGATCCAATTTTGGAGACTGTGATTGAAAATTGGCCCTTTTATGTTGGTTTAAACATTTGGTGGCATAAAGTTGTTTATGGAATTCTTTTTTGTGAATGGTTATGTCTCCTTTGTGTTTCGGATTTGTGCGTTTTTTCTTTCTTTCTACATTTCCACTGGTTGAGCTTTGTCAAAGGTACTTTTTAAAAAAGAAGAATTCATTCATGTTCGAGAATATCTACTTCTCACATTTATTCCTAAATGATACTCAATTTAGTTAAGGAAACTTGTAGTTAAGAATTTACTTGTAGAACTGGCTGGGTCTAGTGCAGTGTGTGTGTGTGTGTGTGTGTGTGTGTGTGTGTGTGTATGTGTTTTGGAATAGATATGTGACTATCATTTTAATTTATCTTATGAAAATCTGTTAAGATTTTTCTACTTTTTTGATGGAGATCCAATTTTGGAAATTGCCTCTCCTTGTGGTTCTTAAACACTAAACAGGTATGATCTGGACCCTATGACAAATGAAAAACCTGGGGCTTGGCAGGGAATAGTCCTTGTCCCAGGGTACAGGAGTGTGTCACCCAATCCGGAGCAGTGTGGTAGTTCAGAGAACAATCTACACCGGTATTGCCACTTCTGGTAGGTAGATGGTACAAGGACCTCAGTTCTTCTCTCTGATGTCTGTATGCTTTCCCAGGCGACCTTCTATCTGCTCCCACTAAGGAGGTACTTATGGGTTAAATTGTGTCCCTGCCTTCAAATTAATTGAAGTTCTAACCACAATACCTCAGAATGTGACTGTATTTGCAGACAGGATCTTTAAAGAGGGAATTAATTTAAAATGAGGTTTAGAATGGGTTCTCATTCAGTATGACTGGTGTCCCTAAAAGAAGAGATTAGGATGTAGAAGCGTACAGAGGCAAATCCATGGTAGACAATGAGGAGAAGCCAGCCATTTACAAGCCGAGGAGAGAGACCTCAGAAGACACCACGACTCCTGGCCTGCAGAATTGTGAAGATTTTTGTTGTTTAAGCCACACCATCTGTGGTACCTTTTTATGGAAGCCTTAGAAAATGAACATAGAAGTGGAGTCTATATTCCTACACTTCTTGAATCCAAGTTTGACCCAGTGACCTTCAGCCAAGATAATGAAGTGGAATTGAATGAGTACCAATAGGCTTTGGGCATTCTACTTGTGCTCTTGCATCTCTGTAGTCACCATGACAACATGCTTGGCTTGGGCCAATGGAGGATGAGAGACACGTGAAGCAGAGCTGAGTCACTTTAGTCACATTGGTCTTCCTAGCCAGGGCTAGTCTAGATCAGCAAACAACCGGCCAGCCCTTAGACCAGGAGCGAACCTAGCCAAGCCCAGCTGACCTCAGACATGTGAGCCTGACAGTGAGATTTTGTGGTTGGCTGTTACACAGCATCCTTGTGGTTCAGATCCCACAGGTAATAAGAGGCAGTTGCACAACCCTGAACATGGCCCAGCCAGAAGCAGATGGGGAAGGAGTGTTGAGGCCTGGGCTGAAGTTGCAGGGGCCTAGTTGTTTCCTAGAAGATTGAGTTGAAAGAAACCATGGAAGATGCCCTGTAGCCAGATCCAGGGAGTCTAGGGCCAGAGAAGTGGATAAATTATGGAAAAGAGGTTCAGGAAGACACAGCAATGTGATTCTCAGACTTCTTGCCAGGAACATGGCCACCCTCTGGATGCGACACTACTATTCTGCAGTTGTATTTTGTTTGTTGATGTATTGGAGTCCCCAAGATTTTCCTGCTTGTGGTCCTGCCTTCATTTAGTAAATGCTGCTTGCGGCAGCTGGCTGGCCCCCATCAGTTGTAGGGTTCAGATCCCACAGGATGTCTCTGGGCTGATTATTAATTATACCACGGGGGCTCCTGGACAGGTTGAGGGCTTGTTCTGCCACAAGACTCACTTCCGTTGTGATACATGTGGAGAATCATTCAGCAAATATTCAGTCATATACTTTTCTTCCTTGGAGCAGAGTAGATTTTCTTGCCGCACAGGCTTTTATGTTAGCTTTGTGATTTGCTTTGGCCATTGAAATGCAGACAGACATGATGCAATAGGCGCTGAAACTTTTAACAGGTAGTCACAGTTTTGAATTCTTGCGTACTTGCCATTTGTCATGAGAAGTGCATGCCCCAGAGGGCTGAAGTTTCAAGGAGAATATGGAAAAAAGGGTAAGAGATGGGAGCCCATAGAAGCCTAGAACTGAAACTGGAATCTATAAACATTTACAAGCAAAAAAGGTAAATGCTTGCAAGAAAAGAAATGCTTACTGTTGTAATCTGTGCATTTATGGGAAGCTTGTTTCACAGCTTTATTGTAGTAAAAGCTGATTGAGTGGCTGGGGTTGTGGCTCAGTGGTAGAGTGCTTGTCTAGCATGTGTGAGACACTGGGTTCAATCCTCAGCACCACATAAGAATAAATAAAATAAAGGTATTTTACAACTAAAAAAAAAAATTGAAAAAAAAAAAGCTGACTGATACACCTTTCATCCAGTCCAAGAGGTCTATTCTTGGGCACTGGTGATAGAATGAACAATGGGTTGATGGATTGGGAAGGAACCCAGGGTGAAGTGTGATTCAACTTTAGCAAAGGGGCCTGGAAGGAAGAGACCAAGGGATTTGGGCCCCTGGAAGATGCTTTCTTTTTTTTTTTTTTTGAGTACTGGGGATTGAACTTGGGGGCACTCAACCACTGAGCCACATCCCCAGCCCTATTTTGTATTTTATTTAGAGACAGGGTCTCACTGAGTTGCTTAGGGGCTTGCTCAGTTGCTGAGGTTGGCTTCAAATTCTGATCCTCCTCCTTCAGTCTCCTGAGCTGCGAGGATTACAGGCATGCACCACTGTGCCCGGCTTAGAGGATGCTTTTGACTAAGACCCAACAAGCTGAGGGAAACAGATGCCAGTGAACATTCTTTTTGTTCCACCAGATGCAGTTAAGATCATCTTCTACCCTCATCGCCCAATTCTTGACTGAAAAGGAAGAACTTCATTCTAAAAGTTCAGAGCTGCTAACCACTTTTCTTCCATCAGGTGAAACACCTGGAAAACGACAGTATCTTACTCTGATTTCCAGTTTTCTTTCTGCCCCCAGACCCACATACATGGATAGGCCAGTGGGCATGAAGTCTTTGCTAGATGTAGCAAGTTCCTGAGGAGGCTCAGGAGAATGGGAGAATCATGGCTTTGTTCTCAGATACTCAGAAAGCAGTTTATGGGCAGTGGGGCAGTGGACATAGGTTTAATGATTGGGCAGACTTTTTGGAATTAGGGGTGAGTCACAGGGGACTATGCAGTGGACAGAATCAAGCCTTCTCTTTATCCCTAGCCAATGATGCCTTTGATGCAAAGAGGAAAATTCTGGCAAGGGCCCCAAGCCTTTTAATTCAGCTTATTCAGACCTGGAATCTCTACTGTTTGCAAATGGTTGGTTGATATCCTTACTTTTAAGACCCATTTTGAATTTTTATGCTTATTTTAGGTCTTTTTTATTTGCTTTTTTATTTCATTTAGTTTTTTTTCTTTCCACATTTTTTATTGGTGCATTATAGTTGTACATAATGATGGGATTTGTTCTTTGTTGGTATTTTAAGGAAAAAGGTCTTATAAAGGAATTGTCAGGATTCCACCTTAAGTTGAAAGTGTCATTAATTAAAAAAAAAAAAAACCTTACCTGAGATTTTAAGGGGCCTTCCTCATAAGGCAGGCAGGCAGGTCTAGATGATAATTTGGGAAGGGTGTGCTGAGCATGGGTTTGGCACAGGGAAATGCTTCACTTCGAGAATCTCTTCAGAATCTACCTATTTCCATTACCTTTACCTCCATCTCTCTGACAAAGGCATCTTCATCTCTTGCCTGGACTGTTGGGTGTTACCATGGAAACTGGCATCCTTGCTAATTTTTGAATATGCCACGTACCCTCCTAAGTCAGGATTTTGCCCCTGTTATCCCTTCTACCTGGAAGCTTCTCCCCAAGGACTTGTGTGACTCTCTGCCTTATCATCTTCTAGCTGAGGACTTCCTGGGTTCTAGATCTAAAAGTGTAATCTCTCTGACCCTGATGCTTCCCATTTGTTTCTTGCTTATCACCATCTAACTACTGTGTATTTTGTTGATGTTGTTTATTACCTATCGTTTTTGTGTGTTCTAGAATGAGGACACCAGGAAAGCAGAGGGTTTTTTATCCCTCATACATTGATGGATCCCCACATAATAGATGCTCTGTAAATATCAAATGCATGCATTGTTTAGTGATTTCACCTGACCTCACCATTTGTTACTGATTGAAGCATCCTGATTGGTTGAAGGGTTCCAGGAATTACCTAGGCCCCACCTATAAGGTACAGTTCACAGCTGGGGAGAGGGGACATCAAGTACCTAATCTGTATAAGGCCCAGACATTCAATACTTATAGGCTTGTCCACTAGGGGGACCATAAGATTCTCCCTAAGAACTTGAAAATAAAAGCCTCAAGACTATCTTTAGAGAGTTCCACTCTGAGATGGAACTATAATGGTTGAGATTAAAGACAAGAAAAGTGATCTTCAACGCACAGATCAAGATGAAAGGCTGGGAATGAAGCCTGGGTCAGTTAGGAGGATGGAGAGGGATGGATCATGGAAGAAGAGGTAAAACCCTGGCCAAGGGTTCTGGTCATTAACTCTCTGGCTTTGCCTCTGAGTTCACCAAGTGGCTTTCAGACCATGATTTGGTTTGTCATTAAGGTCATTTATTGTCACGGGGATATTGGTTTATATGATAGTTAAGTTATATTTATTGTTAAAAATTGGCACATTGACCTTGGGCTTATAAACTTCACTTCCTAGTGAGTTAGGCAGTCTGTATTAGCTTATTTGAGACTGGCCACTGTAACTGCTTGCTGGAGCTCTAATTCTGAGGCCAGCATTTTAGCACAGCCAGCCAGTTATTTTCTTGTGTTCCCCTCTCCTTTTCACAAGTCTCTCAAAATTCTACACATTTAGCAGGACATGATGGCACATGCTCTTCATCCCAGCAACTGGGGAGGCTGAGACAGGAGGATTGCAAGTTCAAGACCGGTTTCAGCAACTTAGTGAGGCCCTGCCTTAAAATAAAAAATAAAAAGGACTGGGGATGCAGTTCAATGGTTAAGTACCCCTGGGTTCAATCCCTGGTGCAAAACAAAACAAAACAAACAAAAAAGTACACATTTGGTGGAAGATGTTTTTAAGGAAGAGGACTTCCAGAATAATCCCTTTGTGCCAGGGTCCTGAAGAAAGGGGAGGTTCTTAGTTTGTACTGTTTTCAAATGAATTAATCGGGTCTAGACTTGGAATGTGTTGATGGCATATATAACAGACATAGAAGGCTGCCTGCCCAATATCCATTCTCTGTGGTTTATTGCTGCCAGAACTTTGATTTTGGTTCAGGATAGCAGTGTGCCCAACAGAAGGCAATCAGTGATCCTACTTGCCCTAAAACAAGGGTTGACAGATGTTTCCTATAAAGGGCAAGGTAGTAAATTTGGGCTTTGTGGTCAGTCAGCAAAATTGGAGATATTATGCAGTAAATTCATATAATTTTTACATATTATGAAATTTTTTTTTTTTTTTTTTTGCTTTTTTCCACTATCCTTAGTTCATAGGCTGTCCCAAGTCAGGCGGTGGGCTGAATTTGGCCTGTAGAATTTTTGGACTCCTGATCTAGACCAATCACACTGATTTTTTTTTTCCAGTCTCCAGCACAGGGTGGTCATGTGACCCAGTTCTGGCCAATATATCCTTGAATGGAGGTGGAGGTAGAGAGATGTTTCTGGGAAAGCTTTGCTAGCTTGAGAAAAGGAGGTAGATGCTACCGCCAACCCTTCTCTTGCTCTGCTTTGAACAACTACTTGAAATATGGAGCCACTAGTCATGATGCAGCAGCAAAGAGGACAAATAGATTATGAAGCAGAGAGAGCATGACAATTTCAGTAACCCATTTGCCTTGTAACTTGTCAAGTGAGAAAACTAATGCCCAAGGATTTATCTAGATACTGAGCAGTTTCCTCATTGTTTGTTGCATGCTTAGCTGACCCAGTGTCCCAGAGATGTCAATCTTTATCTGACCAGCCCTGCCCCCTCTGGAAAATACTTGCTCCTCACAGGCTGGTGCCCAGTGGGCTGTTGTCCCACTTGGCCCATCCCACTCCCATCTGCCTGCTCCTGCTGTTAAGCCTGACCCAAAATTAGCCAATCCATAGGCTGACCAGTGACCTTATAGCTTGGCTCAAATGATGAGCGGGACCAATCTGATTCCCTCTCAGGAAAAGGAGCTGAGTTTCCTTCTCTGGTTTTTGGCAGGACAGAAAGAGGTGGACACAAGCAGTATAGTGGAGATACATGAATAGTGAATCCCTGAAGGAAATGTCCAGAAATGTCACAGCTGAGGTGCTTGCAGATGCTTCCAGTGCATCCTTACCTCTAATTCCTGGCTCTGAAAGCTCAACCTGTGTGGCTCCGTGTCCTGGATTTCTTCTTGATTCCATATGTATCCTGTGGTTTCCCCTTAATTACCCCCAGACCCGGGTAATTTTAGAATGTGGGCAGGTTCTGTTCAGCATTCTTGTTGTTGCCTTTTTTTCCTAAGGGGCAGGGTGGGGGAAGGAAAGTGGGCCAGCTCAGACAGCAGGAGCAGTGCCAGGCCCCGTTTCCCTAAGGTCCTACCCCCCCCCCCCCAGAGCCACCTGGGTCCAATAGCTCCCTGGGGAGCTATGCCAGGCAGAAAGGCTGTGGGGACTGGTTTAGCCTTTGCAAGCATCTGGTTTTGTGCTTCCCTAGAGTCACAAGAAGAAAAAAAAAGGAAATTCTTTCCAAGTGGATTTTGAACATGTACCCCCCTGGGGGTGTAACAGGACAGGAATAGAATCAGGGTCAGAAAGGTTCAGAGGAGTCTGAGCTCTGACAGGTCACTGAGCAGAGGGCAATGGAGGTCCCAAACCTTTCCCCAGAACTGTCAGCGCCTGAAACAGAGGGACCAAGGGAGGGAATGGATGCTACTGCAGGGGCCTGCAGGGGCAGTGGGGCTTCAGATGGGAGGGTAAGGTGGACTGGAAGCAGGTGTTCCCACAGGAGTGTACAGCATAGCTGGCTTTCTAGACTGTAGCCAGGATGAACTGTTTGTGAGCATCCTGGGGGTGGGGGGCTATGGGATACTCAGGGATTAATTCCAAGTAGGGGATCTTTGAAGGAGGTCTTGAGAGCTGAGGATTCTGGAAGTTGGAAATCAGAGAGGGCAGGGTATGCTCAGGAGGCAAGTGGCCTTGGGGTTTGTATTTGGGGGTGTCTGGAGGTCACCAAGGGGGAGGGTGAACACATGCAGAGCTAGAGACAGCCCCTTGGGACTCATTCATAAGCAAGTGGTTATTGAGATATGTGAAGTGGATAAGAGTATGTGGAGAGTTGAGAAAAGTTAGAATAAAACCCTGGGGAAACTTTTAAGGGCAGGGAGGGGAGACTTTAGAGAACGGGGAGAGAGGAAGAAGGGGGTGGAGAGGAAGTGTTCATCATATCAGGAGAGACCCTGGGATCCCAGAGATCTCCTTGCATGGCCCAGAAGCAGGCAGTGAATATCTCAGCAAGCAAGGGCCTTCCATCAACATGGACTATGACAGAGTCATAGGGAAGGAGAGTGGAGAAATGGACTGTCCCAGGTGACTTGCAAAAGCAGCCTGGGAAGAGTGTGAGAAGCATGGCAAGGTGGGTGGCAGGAGCCTGCTAGAGAGGGAGGGCAGACTGCAGCTTGAGTTCCTGGGTGGGAAGTAGAAATGAGGCTTTCTAAGGATTGGGGATGAGGAATTAGGCAAATGCCGTGTCTCTGGAAGCTTGCTTCTGTCTCTGTCACATCTCACAGGACCGTCCCTTTTACCACTCACCAATTCCTTCAGGCTCCACCCATCCTTGAGCACACGTAAAGGAGCTTCCCTAAAAGCAAAAGCCCTCTTTTACACGCAGCCGGGGGACAGTCTCTCTAATCAATCATGTAGTCCAAGCTGGAGAACTGAGGCACCTGAGGACCCAGGGAATGGTGCAATTGTACTTCTTCGAGGTGTTCCCAAATCACTTGCCATACCTCCCTCCTCCACAAGGGCACTGTTATTCCTTTCATTCCTCTTGGGTATTCTTTGACCCTTTGACATGTCCCAAGGGCAAGGTCAGTGGCAGTGTTCTATTGGTTTTTAGAGCAAGGTCCCTGGATGCCTCTGCTATATGGCATGGCCTCTCTGGGGCTCTGCAGCCCTCCTGCATTGCTAGTGGGCTTGGTACCTGGTCTGAGGGGTATAGGAGGAAGCAGCTGGGTGCAAATGGCTGCTGTGCCAGGATACAGGGCTGTGGCTTGAACCTAAGAACAGTTCTGCAGGTGATCATCACACCTGGAGCAAGTAGTGAGCAAGCCCTCAGTTCCTCCTGCCTCTGTTTCCATTGAGTTACACAGGGCAGGGAGGTCCCCAAATCCTCCTGACAAAGGCTCCTTCCCATTCTATTCTCTTACCCTCACTGTCCACCACCTGTGGATGCAACTAGCCTGGAGCATGGGAGCCAACATTTACCCTGCTCAGAACTCTTGTCTAGTTTACCACTGTGCTTGCCAGTGTTCAGTCATTGGACACTGGTGTCTGCCTCTTCTCCAACCTCTGATTTGAAGAATGGCTTCTACCTCTGTGAGAAGATAGCAAGGGATGCCCCCCACCCAGCTTTACAGTGGCCAATATGTGCAAAGTATGCACTATACTCCCAGAACTGGCTATGAACTGTCCTTCCTATTCCCCAAGGTTGAGGAAGGCCAGGCCTGAAAGCCCAGATCCTTATATAGAACCACCACCATGTGAACTATCCAAGCCCTGCATTGACTGCCTTTTAACCTTGTAAAATGGATGTCAAAGGTTTGAATTGTGGTGACCTTTCACATAAACTACCTCCCTAGTACAAGATAGAGACTTCTAGCCTCAATATTGGTCCATGTTGGCTCAGCAGCTGGCTTTTCCAGTTTCAGAATAATCCCAGGTACCCCAGGGCAATGTTTAACCATTGCTCCTTTTAAGGGTTCACTGGCCACAATAATTATTCCCTTGCTGGTTGGATAAATGTGGTTGGTATTATCTAGCTGAAGACTGAACTGCCTACAATCTATGGGAATATGAGATTTTACTTAAAGCTAACAAACACTGATGCTAAGTATGGATTCTCTTCCCTAGCCATGTATACCTGTCTACTTGGGCTTGTATATCTTTTCACATAAAGTAATTTTTTACCCATTTAACTGATGACCACCTTCCTCACTGAGGTCCTCAGAGCATCAGGGATGCATCTGGGAAGATCAGCAAAGGGATAATTTGTGCTTATTATTACTATTTGGTGACCAAGATTAATCATGTGAATTTTAAAAGCCAATAAAACTCCCAAGTCCTTTGGTCATGCTAAAAGACCCAAAGGACAGTAGTCATCAGTTAAAGAGACAGTTGAGTCAAAGCTAGAGAGGTAAATAGAGACCTAGTCTATCTTGTTGTGGGCCTAAGAATTTCTAAGGATTTTAGAAAAAAAAGTTCTTTATGGATTATAGGCTAAAGTTTGCACAGTTTGGACAAAATATAAGTACTCTTACCAATAAATATGTTTCAAAATGACAAAGCTCTCCCCAGTTGGCAGCTCAAAATCCCAGCAAGAAGTGATGGGCACAGGCACAATGAGCTATGTACAGAGTGTAAACAGTAAGGCCCTTGAAGGGAAGTCATGAGGGGCACAGCCAGGTGATGGAGTGTACACTGGACCAATGCAGGGGTGGGGGTAGGAGGCAGTGGGCCCAGGGAAAAATACAACAGGTTTGTATGACTGTCAACCAATAGGCCACCAAAGCTTGCTGGCAGTGGTGGCAGGTTCACTGGGTCCCGCTAGTAGGCAGTTAAGGAGAAATTGTCCATTGAGGCGACCTGACCCCATTGTCCTTTAACCTTGGGGCAGCCACGCAAGACTTTGGTGCCTCTTCCTCTCGAAGAAGAGGAACAGGACTGCCTGGCCATACTTGGGGCAATCTACTCGGGTCAAGGGCAGGGCATATGGGGTGGTTAGTTTCTCAAACAGGAATTTGGGTGCCAATGGCACCATAGATCCTGCAGCCCCTCCCTCCTAGGAAAAGAGCTCTGCGCACCTGTCTCCAACAGAGGGCCCCAAAACTCCCAACGCTTCAAGGGTCCAGCCAGGCTTGCTCCAGAGATGCCACAGAAGCAACCATCCTGAACAGTTTTTGAGTCCCTGATCCACCCTGGCCACTCCAACAAACCCAGCCTCCCTCCCCACAAAGCCCCCCACACCCACCCTCAGCACATTCCTCAGTCTAGCTTGGCGGGTCCTTAAATATCAGTCTCCCGGAGGTTGCTGTAGTCGGCCAAGTCATAAGCCTGGCAGGTGGCGCCCTCCGCCACATCTTGGGGAACACCTAGGGACACGGCTTCCACCTCCGATTTCAGGGTACACGCGGCCTCTGCGTGCTGCGTGCCCCCGGTGCGGATCTTTTGCGACAGGCTGGAGACCTTGGCACGCAGCTGGGTGGTCGGCCTCCGCAACGGCCCGAGCAGCCTCCACTCGCGGAAGGCGTAGAGGGTCTTTCGACGGCTAGATACTGGAGCCTGCACCTCGTCCGTGCCTGGGCAGCTGGGATCTGGGGGCGCTATGAGAGCCAGCGGCGCTCCGGGGGGCGCGGCACTCGGGCTGGGGGCGCAGTCGGGGCGCGGGCCACTAGTCGAGGCCCTCCAGTGGTGGCCGTAGACGCGCCACAGGGGACGACGGCGTCTGCGGCCGCGACACTGACAGCGCAGGAGGCGGAGGAAGGCGCGCTTGAACTCGCGGCTGGAGCAGGGGTAGATGAGCGGGTTCACGCAGCTGTTGAAGTAGCCAAGCCAGAAGATAACCTTGAAGACGCCCTCTGATGGTTTCAGCTGCGGGAACAGGGAGCCTGGAGGGCACAGAGACCCGGATTGGTTAGCTGCTCTGGGAGCGGGAGGTCCAGGCAGGCCTTGGGTGCAAAGAGGACAGGCTCTCTATGCACTCCAGGGAGATTGAAAGGATCTCCCCCAGAGACCCCTGATATAATTCAGGAGCTCCATAAACTTGGATGGGGAAAGCTAGCATCTCCAACGTTTACTCACCTCTACCCGAAACTGATCATTTCCTTCAATGAGTGCAGGCAACAATCAGAGTAGAATTGGACAAAATCATGTGAAATTACTGTTTTTATACATCAAAACTAGTAGTGCAAGATTGGCAGTTCCCGCGTATATTTTCCTATCACATTCAATTGCTGCCGATGTTATGAGATATTTTCTGTGCTTCTTGTTATTTGGAAATGACAGTCGTTAGAATGCACCACCAGATCTCATTTAATGCCTTAATGTGGAGGCACATTTCTAAGTCATTGATTTCATGTAAAAATATTTTGACAACTTTTTTAGTAAAATCAGTTTCATTTCTCATTTTTTTTTTGTTTCATGCTTTTGAAAGTACGACTTAAGATGAATCCATAGATTTCACCAGATACCTGAGTAGTCCCCAGCACAAAAAGGGGCAAGAACCTGGGAATTAAACCTGGACTAAGGCTTGCCCCATGCCAAGCAGTGTGCTGGGTTCTCCTGTGAGGAGGCACGAAGCATGGCCCTTGCTCCCAGGATAGCAATACAAACATCACTGAAATGCAGGTGGGGTGATGGTAGAGGAGTACTCATTTTGTTCACATAGGGAGGGAGCTTAGGCTTTGTGTTTCTAAGGATCTCAGAGAATCAGCCTGGATGAGAGGGCCAGAGTGTCTTACATGTGAAAGCTGCAAGTGGGCAAGAGAATGCCAAATTTGGAGCCTGGAAATATCCTGTAGGATCAACTCAGAAGACTTCATTTGGGACAGATGGTGAAGGGCCTTAAATGCTGGAAAGTTCAACTTTTTATTTTGTGGGTTAAGAACCATGAATTGCTTAGAGCAGGTCAGAGATTGGGCATAGAGTTAGGCTTCTATAAACAATGCCTATGGGCTATCAGAATGCAGGACAGTGAGACTGTCCGACTGAGGTTGGGGAAGATTTCTGGGATGACTTTGTGGGGGCACTAGGCAGGTGGGGGTGGGGGCACTGTTTGGGAGCTGTGCCAGGAAGACCCTCCTCTCCACAAACCTCTACCCTGACATCCCCACCACAGACCTGAAGGAGGCCATGTCTATGGAAAGAACAGCCAGTTGCAAAGATACACTCCAGGAAACAGAAGCCACTTTCTTGTTCTCCTCTACCTAAGCAGCAGTAGGGGGCCCAGGGTGTTGCATCCTAGACAGGGACTGCAGCTACCCATGAGACTGGTGAGACAGCTACCCAGGGTCCTTAACAAACTGTGGAAACTTCTATATCTCTTCTTGCTCCTTCCCCACAAATAAGAGCAGGGTCCCTTAGTGAAGGGGAAGAGGCACCATGCCTCACTCTTTGACCTGGAGACCTTTGCATATCGTCTAACCCCTACCATATAGAAACAGTTCTGGGTGCCAAGAGATGTGGTGGAGGAAGAGGAGGGCCACACAGCATCACATGGCTCAAGAGCAAGCTATCTGGCTATCTAAAGTCTCACTTTGAATTTCTGTGAACTAGAGATGATGATATTTCTCTGGAAGGGATTTGGTAAAGATTTATAGGTCTTGGAACTAGCATGTTAGCAGATTCTTAATAAATACCAGTGAGGGGCTGGGGATGTAATTCAATGATACCATGCTTGTCTAGCATGTGTGAAGCCTTGGGTTTGATCCCCAATACCACAACTATACCACAAACTGGTGTCTGTTCTCCTTCCTTCTTACTTTTTTCCTGTGGTTTTGAGAGTGGAGACTATAGTCTTGGGGAGAGACCAATTTCCACATATAGAGAGTGACCAGAAACGTGGCTGAGATGTGGTAGGTTTGGGGGTGCTGGAGCATCAGTCAGGGTGGATTGAAGAGATGATTCTTCTTGGTAGAGGTGTTGGGTAGTCCCTGGAATGTGTGGGCCACCAGGGTGGACCTCAACTTCCAGGAAGGCAGCCCTCAAGAACAGCATCCCTCAATGGCTGCAGTCAGATCAAGTGCTGAAAATAACTTCTGACTCAGGCTACAATTCTTTTATATTTAGCCCAGGATGACAAATCAGTGGACTATGCTTTCCAGTGGTGTGCCTGAAGCCGGCCAAAGGACATTGCTATCAGCATGGTTTTTATTCAGATTGGGGGGCAACACAGCATTTCATGATACTGCCTGGGTCTTGTTGTAAACATTAATATCCTAATTCATGCTCAATTGACCTGTGTGAAGCCAGCTGTGAACTGGGAATTCCTTACAGATGAAAGAGGGAATCCAAACTCAGCCTCCCAGTGTATCCTATTGAGGATTTGTCTTACTTTGGGATCTCCTAGAAGCAGACTCTGAGACAAAGATTTAAATGCAAGTCATCAATTTGGGAGGTAAATGAAACACTTGGAGTTGGGAGGGAAAAAAGAAAGCAGGAAGCCCATGAGAGGTGGCTATCAAATTAGTTGTCAAAGTGGGCAACTGGGGCTTAATACCACCAGCGGGGCTCTAGGTGACTGTGCAGAACACAAACCTCAGAGTGACCCAACTGAGGGGAAAGGAGGTGGGGTATTTACACTCCTGTTCCCATCAGTTATGTTGAGCTGTTCAGTCTGGGTGTTCATTTTTCTACTTCTTGCCTGCTACCATGGTGGGCAAGGATTTTGATGGGCAGAGAGAGTTCCTGGGCAAAGTAATACAGGCATGTGCTCAGGTCGAAGTGGGTCCATGTGCACTGAAGGACTAGGGGAGATGGGTAAGTGCCAATAATGTCCACCACAACTGTGTCTTATTTGCTTTCTGCCCATGGTGTGCAGACATGTTGCCTAGAAAATATAGACATCTGTGCCTTGGGTTTCAGATTCCACAGGCCACAGCTCCCCTGATCTCATAGATGGCAGGTCTAAGGTTCATATAGACCAGATTTTAGTGGGAACTTCTTCTGCAGAACTTCTTTTATCAACCCTTCCTGATCCAGCAGAATTATTTGTATTCCTGTCCCCTCAGCCAACCCCCAGATCATCACACTTACTTATAAGTGCCAAGAACACTGTAAGTAATTATTGGTTTTCTGTTTATCTTGTCCTTAAATGCTTGGCACAGAATCCCTTGAAAATGGAAGCCTGAGCATTTCATTTCCTCACTTCCTGTCCTCTTTTCCTCATCTGCACTTTGACCTTCTTCCAGCTCCTTGTATCCCTCCTATCATGCCCTTCCTTTTGGGCTTAGCTGACCTCCTGCTTGCCAGCACCTCAGCCATTCCCTACTCCATCCTCCCCTGGGACTTAGGCTGGGTTCATCTAGCCAGATCCTAACCCCAATGTAACCCATCTCTGGCAATTTAACCCGTCTCTGAGCACACTTAGGCCTCCAACCTCAGCCGTGTCCAGGAGCTGCAGTGATCTCAGCCTTCATCCTTGGTAGCTCTGTCTCCTGTCCTGCTCTAGCCTTTCTAGCTCTGAGCCTGGTACCACCCTTTCTTCTTCCCCAAAGTAGTTGAACTCATCTCCTGTTTCACAGAGGGAACTGAGGCCACAGAAGCTAGCCACATGCCCAAACCATCTGGCTTCTCTTCCTCCTGGGTTAGAAAGGAGTCACCCTCCTACCCAAAGTTGGTGTCCTTGCCTGTGTTGAGGTCCTTGATCCACCCTGTCATAACTGCTGTCTCTCTGGTTGTGGCCTTGTGCTCCTTACCCTTTCCAGGCTACTCTTGCTGCTTCTCTTCTCCAGGGCACATCACCTGTCACCCTGCTGCTTTCCCCACCCCCGCCCCCACCCAGGGCCCCTAGCCTTCGAACAGCACTCTTGGCCGCCTGGATGCTGCTCATTTTATCCGTGGCTTCCAGGATGCCAATTTTATGATTTGTAAACTATTCGTGTCAGTTTCCTTTCCTTTCCTGTATACTGACTCTTTAATAAAATTTGTTACTGCTCCATTACTCTATGACATGATGCTTCTTGGAGACAGGGATAGGATTCTCTATCTATAAGTTCCTGACCCAGAACAGTGGCTCTAAAATATTTGTTGAATGAATGCAGAAATGGCATTTGGATAGGTGGTCTCTAAAATGCTTTCTGAATGCTCAGTACCCACTAGCCTCCATTTTGGGGCCTTGAAATGTTTTTTCATTGAGTCCTCAAGACAGCCCACTTGCAGAGATTCTAGTTAACCCTAGAGGTCAAGGTCAGGCTGTGCTCCTGAGCTGGTCTGGTCCTAAACCTTTTGGTCTTCCCATATCATCACTTAAGAGGGCCAGGGGCCATAGCCACTCCCTTTATTCCTGCAGCAGCTTCCCCACAAGCAGCATGCCTGTCCCCACTCCTGAGCATGGCTGATCTGGCCAGAGTGGCACTCCTCCTTTCTCCACAGGTAGCCTCTTCTCTTCAGACTCTGCAAAGACCACCTTCTCTGCAGGTATTTCTGTGATTAACCTCACCTCACTGGTGGCCCCTGGGCAGGTGGTAGTGGTCTTTGGAGTGTGTGTTCCCAGCATACTCTCTTCTTTCTGTATGCCTTTCTGTATGGCCTCAAGGGTACCCTATGGCACTCAGAAAGGCTGGGCTGTTGCCTTCTCTCTGGAGAGAGCATTGAATAGACCCCAGACTCCTAGGATGAGTCCCAGAGATCTGCCTGGTTGTCTCCTTCACCTCTTCAAGTCTTTGCTCAAAAGTTACCTTTTGGAGACTAGGAATGGAACCACCATCTGACCTAGTTATACCACTCCAAGGTATTTATCTTGAATAATTAAAGTCAGTACATCATACAGATACATGTATACCTATGTTTATAGCAGCACAATTCATAATAGTCAAATTATGGAACCTTCCCAGGTGTCTATCATCAGATGAATGGATAAAGAAAATGTGGTATATATACACAATAGTTTTATTCAGCCATAAAGAGAATGAAACTATGTTATTTGCAGGAAAATGGATGGAACTTTAGAACATTAGATTAAGTGAAATAAGTTAAACTCAAAATGTCAGGGGTTCTGTGTTTTCTCTCACATGTGGAATATAGAGAGAAAAAAGGGGGGGGGGAAGTGGGTGGGATCTCATTAAAATAGAAAGGATACAAGTAGAGTGGAGGAAAGGGACCAGGGGAGGGAAAAGGGGAAGGACAGGGGAAATATTGGGGAATGATATTGACCAAATCATTTTGTTATATTGTATACATTTATGAATATGTAATAATGAATATCATTACTAGGTATAAGTATGATGCACCAATAAAAATGGAAAAAAGTTACCTTTTGGTCATTAAGTGGATGCCCTCACTCCCATCTGCTATGAGGATTGGCTACCAATGGCTCCTACTTGTCCTCTATCCCCAGCCAATGGGCACTGCTTCAATTGGGGAGATGAATCTGACCCCATGTGACAGCCCATAGCCAATGACAGTCCCTTGCTTCATTGTGGTACAATTCTGTGCTGCCCTTCTTTCTCCTGAGTTCCCTAGAGTCATCACACTGAGGCAAGCCTTTGTTGGAGACCACAATCTGGGTTTAGCTTTTCCCCTGCCCCATGTTGCTTCCTCCCTTCCTCCCAGATGTCTCCTGAGAACATTCTCTCAATAAATCCTTTGTAAAAAGAACCCCTATCTCAAACTCTGCTTCTAGGGCACCTGATCCAAGACTACTCTTGGTCAAGTTCCTGAATGTTTCTTCAAGTTCTTTTGCTTGGTCCCAAAACTCTGATCCAAGGATTAGTCCTTGGTCACCACCATAACTTGTCTGCCTACTGCTGGGAAAGGTGAAGTTGGAGTGTGCACGTTTGTGACCATTCCTCCTCATTCAAAAGGTGGCTGGGAGTGGGATGGAGGTGCAGTGGCTACTTTTACCACCATGAGTAGAGACAGGATGGATGTAGATAGAGATGACCGACCATAGTCGTAGTTCTTGTCAGCCTCCCTCTGATCCTTGTCCTTGTTCTGTCATGTGGTTAGTCTCCATCCAGCAGCTCCTGCCTGCCTTCCCCATTCCCTGTATTGGGGTTGCTATGACTTGGATATGTGTCTCCCAAAGACCCATGTGTTAAAGGCTTAGTCCCCAGCCTGTGGAGTTACTGGGAAGTGACAGAACCTTTAAGAGGTGGGGCCTAGTGAGAGATCTTCAGGTCACTGGTGGCATGTCCTTGAAGGGGATTGCGGGACCCTGGTCTTTTCCTCTTCCTCTTCTTTCACTTCCTGACCATGAGGTGAGTGTTCTGCTCTGCCATGCACTTCTGCCAGGCCCAAAGCAACAGGGCTTGCCGATCATGAACCGGAGCTTCTCAAACTACGAGCCAAAATAAACCTTTTTTCTTTTTTACATTAATCAGCTCAGGGTTTTTTTTTCTTTTCTTTTTTTTTTTTTTTTTTTTTTTTGTACTGGGGATTGAGCTCAGAGGGACTTGACCACTGAGCCACATCCCTAGCCCTATTTTGTGTTTTGTTTAGATAAGGTCTCACTGAGTTACTTAGTGCCTTGCTGTTACTGAGGCTGGTTTTGAACTCAAATTCCTCCTGCTTCAGCCTCCCAAGCCACTGGGATTTCAGGCATGCACCACCACACCTGGCTCAGGTATTTTTTTTATAGAGATGTAAAACTGACTAACACAGGGGAGTCTGTCTCAGGAGTCTGACCCTAGTGTCCAGGGGACCAGACCCCTGCTGGTCAGAAGATGTAGGGCTTCTCCTGAGTCAGCAAATAGCCATGTTGGCTGGGTCAGCCTGGTCCAAGAATTGTTGGGGAAATTGAGGCGGGGGATTGTTTGTAGTCTAGATTATGAAAGGCCAGTTCTGTGTTCTAAGGAGGAGCTGCTGAGATGTCAGGTAAGGCGGGAAAGGACATGGCTGGAACTGAGCACGCTGGCCAAGCCCGCCGAGAACAGACAGCTCTGAAGCCAAGGGGGCAGACTGTGTGATTAACAGTACTTTTTTGGCATCACCAGAAGGGAACTTGTTCTTGGCACACCATCAGAATTCACAGCCAGTCTCTCCCATAACTTGTAGCCAACCATGAAATATCAGGCTTCACCCCAACCTCCCCCTTTTCCTATCCCCTCCTCCATTAGTGATTTTTCTACCCATAGTACGCCATCCTCTCTGGCTGAAAGATACAGAGGAGTTAAAAATACTCTGTCCTTCTAGATACTCAGGTCTCTTCCCACCAGCGGGTCTAGGAGAGAAGGAATTCCAGCTCCAGATTCCCCTCCCGTCTCCCAGTTCTCTAGCTGTTTGGCAGTGGCTCTGACCCTGGAGTTCAAAAATCTCTCCCAAGAGGGGCTAAACCTCCAACTCCTCATGGACCTCTTTGCTAAATCAGAAAGGGTCAGACAAGCCTCTCTAATAAAGCACCTTGGGCGAAGACTTGAGGGCCTGTGGGGAGCAAGCCATGCATCTGACGGAGGAGACAGAATTCCAGGCAGAGGCAAGGGCATGAGGCATCAGGGTACCTGACAAGTTGGGGATAACCAGAAATTAGGATGGCTGCAGCAGAGAAGGTGAGAGGGAGAGTGGAAAGAGATAAAGCCATTTTGAAGTGGAAACACTCACAGAAGGCTGCCAGAAAGAGGTGAGCTGGGTAGGAGCCAGATCTCATGGACTGTGAGGACGTGAAAGAGTGGGTTGAGGGCACTGTGGGGCCAGCTGTGCCAGCCAAATCTCTTAAATTCCATGCATTGCTAATTTTCCATGGTGAGGGGCAATTGGCAGGATCTTATTTCTTGAGATCGACCAGGAATAGGCCAGAAGTCCTTCTGTGCTGCCATGATTGCCTCTGGATACTTGGGCTCCCTGCGGTGGCAGAGAACTATTGGTCTGGCCTGGGACACCCTTCTATAGCTGCAGGCTGCGAGAGGGAAGGGCAGGCAGCTCCTAGAACACAGAGGCTGTGTGGAGGCCACATTAGGGATATAATATATCCCTATACTGGCTCCTGCTCATTTCCCTTCCACTCTGCCCCCCCCCTCTCTCCTTTAATTTCTTTTCCTCTTTCTCCTCTTGGTTGCCATCTCTTCACTCATCTTTCCTGATCTAATCTGTAGCTTTGGAACAGGCCATACCAAGCTCTGAGCGACCAAGACTGCAGTTCTGCTGAATGGCTCTTGTGCTCAGCCCCACTGGATCCTGACCCGGGCATGAGCCTCTGAGCTCTGGGTCCACACTGGCAAATGACTCATACGTCTGAGCAGAATAGCACTTCTGCCAGGGGAGAGAAGGTCTCCAGATAGTGGCCACTCTGTCAGGGAGTCCCAGCATTGAGCTGCCTGAGCATTGCCTCCCAGACCCCATGTTAGTTCTCAGGGCCAGAACTTTGTTCTCCTGGGCCTTCACTCACAAAGTGAAGGAATGAAAATCCTCCATCATCCCCAGGGTGCAAGATGAAGCAGAGCTTATGTGGGCTGGAGATGGGAACCCTGAGGAGTAGCCTCAGGGACTCTGCAGGTCCATAAGAGGCTCAGGTCATGCAGGGAGTAGCCATGTCCCATGGCAATGCTTGGGACCTTTTCTTGGCCAGCATCTGGGGCAGGAAGGTGCACAGCACTGAGTCTGGGGGATGTGAGCTGGGGCTGAGGAGTTGGGTGAGAGATAAAGTTGAAAACATGGCCATGAACTGACCCTTAACCCTGGGGACAGTGGAAGCTTAAGAAGAGGAGAAGAAAAGGGGGGAGTCCAGAAAGGGAAGACAGTGTGGTTGGGGTATGCAAATGTGACAGACAGAATAAGAGCCCTCAAGAGGTCTGGACCTAAGAAATCCACCTTCCATGGTGAAGGGGACTTTGTAGCTGTCATTCAGGATCTTGAGTGAGGGAGACAATCCTTGGTTCTCCAGGTGGACACAAAGTAATCACAGGGGTCCTGGGGAGAGGAATAGAGGCAGGAGGGGGAGAGTCAGAGAAGACGTGACAACAGAGCAATACTTTGGGTAGAGGAGGGGCCCAGAGCCAAGGAGTGCAGCCACCCCCAAAGGCTGGAAGAGGCCAGAGGGGGATTCTCCTCTGGAATCTCTAGGAAAAGCACAGCCCTAAGGAGACTTATTTTTAGGACTTTTGATCTTCAGAACTGGGAGATAAAATGTTGTTTTAAGCCACTAAGTTTAAAGTAATTTGTTACAGCAGCAACAAGAAACTAACATCAGGGGGTTTGAAGGGCTGGTGGGGACTTGGCAGCTAGAATGTGGGCCTGGAACTTAAATATGGATCTGAGGGGAAGAGGGCCTTCTAGGAAGGCTGAGAAGGAGTAGGAGGTACACCTGGAGGAGCAGGGGGTAAAGAGGGAGACGAAGACTCCTAAGAGACCAGGAGAGAGCACGAAAGCTGACATACAGGGATGAATGAAAGAAGGACTTGAAGAGTCCTCTGAGTATGAGAATCTGGCAGTCACCAGTGACCATGTCAAAGGCATATCCATGGCAGTGTGTCCTCAGAGGATGAGGGTTGGGGGAAGGATGGCAGGAGATATGTGAGTGAGGCTGATGTGTGTTGGTAGGTGGAGAAGTATTGATATCAGATTATTCTTTAAAGAAGTTAAGTTGCAAGGAATATTATTGCAAATAAGTGAAAGGGAGAAAAGATCACAGTGAGAAGATAGGGAGAGGGTGAAGGCAAAGGGGCCACAAGGTTGAAGGAGACACATCTTTAAGAAAGCTCTGGACATATCAGTATGCTGTGTATAGGCAGAAGAGAGGTGGAAGGTAAGGAAGGACAAGCAGTAGCTGATCGAGGAAGATCCCTTGGAAGGGAAAGGGCTTTGAGAGGGAGTCAGAGCTGATTGGGAACCTGCAGGAATTTTGGAGAGATCCTAAGGCCTGCTGCCATGCAGAGCCCTGACTATGGAAGGTGATTTTTGTTTAGTGAGTGCTCACTTAGATCCTGGGATTGATTGATTCACGAGAGCTGATGGTTCAATCTTCAGGAATTTTGCAAGCTGATGTGTGTGTGTGTGTGTGTGTGTGTGTGTGTGTGTGTGTGTGGTGCGTGCGCGCTTTGTTGATAACTTGCAATTGACCACAGTGGGAATATTTATACTAGGGCAATGGGCAGATGCTACAAATTAGCTCCATCCCAAAGCCAATTATTATTATTTTTTGTTTTGTTTTTTAAATTTTTAATATTTATTTTTTAGTTTTCAGTGGACACAGCATCTTTATTTTATTTGTATGTGGTGCTGAGGATTGAACCCAGTGCCCCACGCATGCCAGGCAAGCACGTGACCACTTGAGCCACATCCCCAGCCCCCCAAAGCCAATTATTGAACATTTCCCAGAACATCACTGTGCTCCATGTGAAAGAATGGCTTGAATCAGGATTTGGGACTCATAGAAGTAGGTAGATGGGAGAGAGTTAAAAATTGTTGGAGAGGATGAAGTGATAGATCATGGGACTAGCTGGCTAGGGAAGGGAGGTATAACTGGTCAGGTGACAAAATGTAGGGCAGAAAGGTGAAGGCTTGGGTGGTTGAGATCAATGAGCAGAAGTAATGGGAGCCAAGGAGGCAGGACAGGAGCAGATTGGGGCAGGCATGTGGACTTGGGCATGGCCCTAATTAGAATGGGGAGAGGGAAGGTCACTGTAATGGGGAGGCCAACGTGTCATCATGGTCAGCCTCAGTATAGTAATGTCACACTGATGCAAGGGCAGGGATGAAAGTGAGGGAGAAATCTTGTGACCCCAACACTTAGGTCTTTAATGAACGAGGCTGAGTGATCCAAAGGTCATTGAATGTTTGGGATAGCACTTTAGCAGGAGTTGGGCACAGGATGAGATCTGAAGGGAAGGGATCTGTCCCCAAGGACAAAAACCCATCCCCATCAGTGGTGTATATTTTCTTTACAAAAGATAAAATATATTTCCTAGATCTGTCCACTAGATGTGTAACCAATTCAGAATCAAGGAAGAGCTGAGAGCTCAGACTGTGGTCTCTCACTTGTCATTTTCCACTAAAAGATACCAGAACTTTTAAGAGAAATAACTAATTCTAGGTCCAGAGCAGGAAAAGCATAAGCTGAGACTAAAATGTCTCACTCGATCAGAAAGCAAGGAAGTACTCAACATTCTCTGGGTTGTGCCAAAGATCTCAGGAGCCAATTTGAAAAGGTGCTCATTAATCAAGCCCCAAATGGTGATGTCTGTAAGGTGTCAGAATATCATGGATGTCTAAAAACCATGGCATTATTATGGTATTAAAAAACCCCCATTGGCCACCTCTGGAAAGAACACTGGAGAATTGACTCCTCATTTGATATATAAGGAGGAACATTCAGTACCTCTCCTGCATCTTCTATAGACACTATTTCAACCAAACAGCTAGTGGTGAATTCTTTTTGAAATTCTAGTAAAAAAATCCAGAAGTAATTATAGGATTAAAATACCACCACTTTAAGCCCCATTGGTCCCGGCCATGATCAAAGCTGCTAAAGCCAGCAGAGGAGAGGCTGATGAGTTACCTTATAATGGACAAATCAGGCCGACAGCATCTGAACCCTGATCAATCTTGACATCACAAAAGAGAATTCTTGTCCAAACCACCAAACCTGAATCTCATCAAACTAGCTTATAGGCAAATAGGAAACAGAGGGATATGGTAAATGGTACTATGAAGATGTGAAGTCCATATATTGTGAAATATACCTTGGGAGAAGCAATTTTGTTTCTTTACTAAAGAAATTAAAAGAAAAAAGAGGTAGTGGTGGTGGTGGTGGGGAGGGATGTATCAATTAAGTAAACCTGGTAGGCAAATGAACCACATACAATACATGTGCCTTTTTTGGATCTTCATTCTAACAAAGTAAAAGTTTATAAAGCAACCAGCAACCTTTTGAACACTAGGTAGATATTTGAATTAAATTGATAATATTAAGTGGTCATTTTAATGTGTTACAATAGATAGTAGTTATTTTTTAAAAGTCATTTTCTTCTAGAAATATATACTGAAAAATTTACAGTTAAAGTGATATGGTATCTGGGATTTTTTTTTTCATAATAATGTGCAGTGGTGGGAGAGTGGGTGGGGTTGAGATGAACCAACATTATTAGCCTGGGGTTGAAGCAGAGTCATAGGTACATGGGGGTTAATTATACTGTTCTACTATTGTAGGTACTTGAAACTTTCCATGAAGAACAAACAAACAAACAAACCACCAACAACAGCAAAAGCCCAGGCTGGAGCTGTAACTCAGTGGCAGAATTGTGCTTAGCATGTCCAAGGCCCTACTTCGATCCATAGCACTGCAAAAACAAACCAAAACCAAAACCCCCAAAAACCCAAAAAACAAAAAAACAAAAAAACAAAAAAATCCAAAACAACAACCCCACAAAGAACCCTAACTCATGGGTTATTCGAAACAGTTACTTGATCAATGTTATATATTATGCTTAAATTTTTTAAAGCACATGTATGGAGGGTCATACACCCATATCACTAGTAAGGATGATTGACAGTTAATAGAGGGAAGTTATACTAAGTGAGATAAGCCAGTCCCGGTAAAAATACCACAGCATTCCACATATATGAAGCACCTGAGGTAGTCCAATTCATAGAATCAAAGAGCAGGATGGTGCTTCACAATTCCTCAGTGGGAGTTGCCAATCAATGGGCATAAAATTTCAGTTCAGGAAGGTGAATAAGTTCTAGAGCTCTTCTGTACAACACAATTCCTGTAGTTAACAATACCATATGCATACTTAAAATTTATTAGGAGGGTAGATTTCATATTAGGTGGATAAATTAATAAATAGAGGGATAAATAATAAAATACCACAATACGACACAAAAAATAAAGTAAGTAGAAGGCTGTGTAATATGGTTTGGATGTGAGGTGTCCCCCAAAAACTTACATGTGAGACAATGCTAGAAGGTTCAGAGGAGAAACGGTTAGGTTGTAAGAGTCTTAACCCAATCAGTGATTTAATTTAATAGGGATCAAGTGAGTGGTAACTGAAGTGGTAGGGCGTGGGGAGGAGGTGGGAGCTGGAACATGGCTCTGGGGTATATATTCTATATCTCGAGAGTGGAGACTCTCTTTCTGCTTCATGATCACCATGATGTGAGCTGCTTTCCTCCGCCATCCACTCCCGCCATGATGTTCAGCCTCACCTCGAGCCCCAAGGAATGAAGCTGGTCTTCTATGAACTAAGACCTCTGAAACCATGAGCTCTCAAATAACTTTTCCTCCTCTACAATTGTTCTGGTCAGATCTTTTAGTTACAGCAGCTAAATAGTTGACTAAAACAGCTGTGCTTTACCACACAGACTCTTGGCATGGCAGGATGCAAAGAGGCCATGGATTCTGTCCTTTTCTTCTTCTTCTGCATACATTTACTGAGCATGTACTATGTGCTAGGTGCCACAGAAGCACAGGTAGGAGACTTAATGCCAGACTTTTCTTCAGGTTTTTGCATGGGGGTGGGGGGATGGGGACAAATGCCATCACCAATGACCTGTCACACAGCACCCCCAACTCTTCCCCTGCACCTGCCGACCCAAGAAATATCTCAGGAAGTTGTGGAGATGGGTCCTTTGGAACATGGCCAAATCTCAGAAACACCTGCCTGCACCACTCCTTACCTGATTGTCACAGCCTGCTTTCCATTCTGGACATCAATTCTGTTAGATATGGAAAATGAAAAACCCTCAAATAGTGTGGCCTTGGAAAAGGGAATGAAAAGAAAGCCATACATTGATAGCTTTAATCTCTTTCAAGATAAATCCTTTCCAGATGCTGGCCACAGGTGGGGAGAAGGTGTTTTATCAAAACTAGAATGATAGTCTCTGGGAAGCACTAATCTCTTCCAAGATAAATCCTCTCCAAGTGCTGGCCACAGACCTCCCCACCCCCCTAAAAACCCAAATTCCTGAGTGCCCAAACTCACATGCTCACTAAATCGTCTCTCAGTATAGCCTATATAAGCCCAAATTCCTTTGGCCAGTGACTCATTTTCCACCAGGAAAGTGGGCCCATCAGAGGTGTCACCCTCTTCCTGCATGAAACTTCTTTCCTCAATAAAAATCTGAGCTGATCTATGAAGTTTGCATCCGGTCTGGTCTTTTTGTGCTAACAAATTCCTCAGCATGGCTCACAGTCTTCTACCTGCTTTCTGTCCCTCTCATTAAGGTACTCAAATTGACAGTCAAGTTTATAAGTGCATACATCTCAAGCGTACAGCTTGCTGACTTTACATATGCAAACAATGATGTGATAACTGCCCAGAACAAGATACAGAACATTGCTAGTTGAAGGTTCTAGCATTCGCTTCCAGTAAATACCAACACACACACACACACACACACACACACACACACACACACATAATCACTACCCTGATTTTTATTGCTGTTGATTAATTTCACATATTATTCAACTTTGTATACACAGAACCATATGGTACATATGCTTTAAATTTCTGATCTGACTTATTCTACTTAATGTCATGTACAAAAAATTCACCCATGTTGTTGTGTATACCTGAGGTTTGTTCTTTTCCCTGTTGTACAGTAGTCCAGTTTATTTCTCCATCCTCCTGCTGGCCTCATCCCTTGACCTTTCTTCTCATAGACTACACATTCCAAGAGTGTCTCATAGACTCCCAAGCCAGGAGCACCCCTGCAATATGGCCACTTTTCTAGGCCCACATAGTAAGTTCTCTCACTCTTCAAACTTTGTGCTATGTATTGAATATTCACAAAGACAGTATACTGTGGGGAAAGTAATGTGCAGTAGAAGCATGTGCACACCTAACTAAGTCTGGGTGGTCAGGGAGGTGTGCTGTATCACAGAGACAGACTCACAGCAGGGAGAAAGACCTGGTGAGGCTTGTGGATGGATGGTGTGTTGTTCTGGGACATTGGCTGGACTGTGGGGGCTTCTGATATCTGGGCCTCTGGGCAACTTGAATATCTTGAAGTGTATTTGGGAGGGGTCCTAGGTTCTGAGCCTCTGGGACTTTCCTGGGTGATGGCATTCAGAAGCCAGGGGTACTTTGTGATCTGCCCAACAAAAACACAGCTGAGAGTGTAAGCTTGAGGGGTTTGCTAGTGGTCATCAGGAATGACAGGAGGTGTGGCTGGTGTGTGAGTGTAAAATGTAGGGGACAGATCCACCTCTGGGACTGGCTGGGGGCATTTCCCAGGCAGCAAAAGCCAAAGGTAGCAAAGTGTTATTGCTGTGAAGACACCGAGGAGAGAGACAGCCTCTGGAGACTCTGGGAAGAGGAAGGAATCTCTGCACAGATGGATGCTTGCTAGGGGCAGGTTTCCCCTGTCCTTCCTGTGTCTCTCTGGCCCTCAGGGAAGGTGACCTGCATGACTACACTGAGTGATTGGCTCAGACCTCTGAGAGAAAGGGGACTCCTGCATCAAGTATCCCAGGGTCAGAAGGCTTCACCAGGCACACTTCCAGCTGCCCACCCCTCCCAGGGCTACGGCCCCATGGTGGCCATGCTCCCACCTCAGGGATCCTCCAGGGAAGTCCCAGGCAGCAGCTCTGACTGTTACCTCTCCACATAACCCTCTGCAGGTTTGTGCTGCTCTAGACATTGGGGCTACAGGATGCCCATGAGCAGGAACCACTTACGCAGTTTCCTGTGATTTTCCATGGCACTTAGCCCTGCGCCAGCTTGCTGAGGTCAGTGGGTATGTGTTTGTCCTGGGTAGGGCTGCCAACAGCCCCTCCTCCACAGGCCTCTCAGACCAATGTCCATATTCTCTCTTGTCCAACCAGGAACATCCTTGAAACTGACAGGGAGCACTATCATAATCACATTGGTCAACAGGCACAAAACAGGACTGTCCTAGGTGAACAGGGATGTGCCATCACTATGCATGCTCAGCTGAGTATAAGCATGAAAGCCAAGGTTGGGGGGGCTGCAGGTGAGGGGTGAGGGGTATTTATATGTCCACAGGCATCTCTGCAATCAGAAGCAAACTTTGCTGCCTGGAATTACTGTTGAACTCTTGATGTCTCAGGTTCATTGAGGGACCCTCTGCCTGTCTCAGGGAATGTGTGCTCTGCAGTTGCTCCTCAGGTGGGGCATCCAGAAATGAGGGAGATGATCCCCAGTCTCTTTGAGCCCTTCAGGATTTTAGGTGTCTGGCATCTGTGTCCCCAGGGTTTCAGGACACCCACAGATGGTGCTCTTTCTCTCTGATGTTTCTGTAGCCTGACCCACAGCATTAGATGATCAGTCCATGGCCCACTGAGCCAATGTCCCTCTATGACTCTGGACCATTTTCTTGTTACTCCCCTGGGCTATTGGTGGCTGTTGTTAAAGGACTGTCTCTGCTGTGGTTTTGGCTGCTGCTTCTACTTAGCTTTGTGTGTGCAGGTGTGAGTGGGGACACTGTGGACTGTTAGGCTGTCCTGGGTAGTATCTTTATGGGTCTCTTAATTTCTATGGCCTATGGCCTTTGTGGACACACAATGATATTTCCCAATCCCTCCATTTCTGGTGCTCATTTCACCTAGTGTGGCCATCAGGATCTGTGAGGAGGGAGGTGCTGCCTGTATGGCCATCTTGCCCAGCTACCTTTATTTATTTATTTATTTATTTTTGGTACCATGGATTAAACCCCGGGTCACTTAACATCTGAGTCATATCCCCAGCTCTTTTTAAAAATTTTTGAGACATGGCCTCACTAAGTTTCTCAGGGCCTTGTTAAATCACTAAGGCTGGCTTTGAACTTGTGATCCTCTTGCCTCACCCTCCTGAGCCGGATTACAGTCATGTGCCACCACACCTGGCCCAGCTGCCTCTCTGCTTTTTCTGGCTCTTTCAAAGCAGGTGTTCCCTGAAGCTCCACCGAGCCCTTTTCTTTTCTCTTCTCCCTCCATCCTTTCCTACACCCCATGCTCCTGTGAGCACCCCCATCCTTGACCCCATAACCAAGTTCCCCTCATCCTCCCCTCCCCGCCATATACCTGGCACCTTCATGCCAAGAACTGCCTGCCCCTTAGAGGCCATATTCCCTTCAAAGTGTTGCTGCTCAGAATGTTCGGGCTCTTCCAAAGGGACCTCCCCCATCCCAGGCCTGGGGGGTGTTAGGACTTCCTGCCCAATTTCCTGCCTACACAGCCTCCAAGCCATTCCTGCTCCCTTAGTAGCCTCTGCCCTTGTATTAGCTCTTCAAGTCACATGGGGAAGATTGGAATATTCTGTTTCCTTGCTTGGCCTCTGCTCTCTTGCCTCATTTATTGTCAATACCATTCCATTCAGCTCCACCGGCATCCCTTAGCTCTTGTGTGTATGTCTTAATCATACAGCTCTATGACTTTACATATGCATACACCCATGCAAATCTCTGCCCAGAACAAGATACAGAGCTTCTGAAGGGACCCCATGCCACTTGTGAGGAGCAGCAGAGACTGAGGAATTGAGAAAGAGCAGTAGATGCTAGGAAGGGGCAAAGGCCCTGGAAATTTAGGGATGATTTCCTAGAAGAGGGAAACATGTGATCTGGACCTCAAAAAAACAATAGTAGCCCTTTGCAGTGCTTATTGTAACTGCAAAAACCAAGAAAAACTGCACATTCAGCAGGACACTGGATTAACACACCTGGAAGACACTCAAATGTATTGTTGTGACAATGGCCCAGCATGGCATAAATTTCAAGGACATAATATTGGGTAAAAAAAGGTAAACTGAAGAGTGATATGCACAGCAGGTGCCATTGATATAAATTCTAAAGACACAAAGCAATTCTATACTTTGTTATGAATACAGATGCTTGTTCTAAGAGTATAAACAAATACACGGGAGTGACAAATGCCAGATTTGCCTCTGGGGAGGCAGGGAGAGAGAGAGGAAGGCGGGGAGGAGGGCACTGGGTTGCAGCTGGGTTCTATTTTTTTTTTTTTTGAAAGGAGCAAGAGGAAGGGATCTAAGGCAAATATGGCAAAATGTTAACATGTGTTCAAAATGGGTGGTTATAGTACATAGGTGCTTGTTACATAATTTTCGATTTTATTTTGTAATTAAAATTTTAAAAGAAGTTAAAGAAAATATAAAAAGGGAGGTGGCTTCCCTCCAGGGAACCTGTGTGAATCAAGGTGCAGGGGGAGAATGAGGGTGCTTATGAACAAGATGCAGGGGGGCAAGGCCAGCACAGGGGTGTGGGGATGGAGCTCAGAGAGTTCTAAATCCTGGGTGTCTGAGTAGGTGTCTAAGGTGGGGGGCACACCCACTGTCTCATGACCGCTTATTTGTCTTTTCCTCCAGTTGTGTTGCTTTCAGAACATTCCTTGCCCCTGTGCTCACAACAGAGTTTGGATTTTCTTCCCAGGGCAGTGGGAAAACTCTTTGGGACAGATGACTTCAAGAGGGGGCTTTACTCATGCCTTACTCTGAATTAGCATCAGCATATCCAGCACTTGCTATGTGCCACAATTATATTCATGCAATATTATTCTCACCACAGCACTCTAGGCTGGCATTATTATCATCACCACCATCCCTATTTATAGATGAAGAAACAGAGGCACAGAGTGGGTAAGGGACTTGCCTGAAGTTCCACAGAGGCAGAGCTGGGATTTGAACCTAGGCTGTTTGGTGTCAGAGCCTGTGACCCTCAATGTGGCACTCTATTGTCCCTCATATACCAGGTGCTGTGCTGGCCACTGTGGATTCATGATGAGACAGTTATGGGACCTTGCCATCACAGAGCTGCAGAGCCAGTGGGGAAGTCAAACATCAAATCAAGCAACACACATATATGTAACTATAACTGATGATTCAATGAAGACAGAGAACCTTATCCTTTGAAAGAGAAAATAGGGAGGACAACTGAGACCGATAACTCTAAGAAAAGGGGACATTTAAGTGAAGATCTAAAGGATGAAGAGTTAGCCAGGAGAGGCTGCTGGTGGGTGGAGGTGTGTGTGTGGGGAAGCTGTCCAGATAGAGGGAAGAGCAAGTACAAAGGTCTAGAGTCAGGTATGGGTTTGGTAAAGGAACCAGACAGGATCAGAGGGGTGAAATATGGGGGGCAGGTAGAGGGAGGGAACAGGGGCAAGGTAGAGGGAGGTAGCCCCTTCCTTGGGACCTCCCTTTCTGGAGGGGAATTACATGTCTGGGATTGCCCTAGTTCATGCCAGTGGTTCTAGTGTAAACACTCATAATGTCCCATTTTGGCCTGAACAATAAAAATTTGAAGGTTACCTTCTCCAGGCCATGGTACAGTTTGGATTTTCTTCCCAGGGCAGTGGGAAAACATTGAGGGATTTAGTAGGAGTGTGACACATCTAATTCATAATGTATAAAGGTCACTGTGGCTGCTGTGGGGAGAGGGCCTGCAGTGGAGGGGGGGGTAGGTATTGTTTCTTCCTCGACTCAGTCTCACAAGGTAAGAAGGGGGCAGGTCAGGGAGAAAAGGCCAGGGGCGGGGGCGGCCCTCTGTTTGAGTAGGCTGAGGCTGCAGCTGCATGGGAAATGATTCCAGGCAAATGTCCCCACAGATGCTGTCTCCTTCTCCTCCCCATGCTGGTCCAGCCCCTAGTCCCTGCTGCAAGAGAGGTCTCAAGGAGTGAAAGGAAGCCCTGAGAACATTGCCCATATCCCAGGGCAACTTGTGAAGGAATTAGGAAAGTTCCCTGACTTCATAAATTTCAGAAATGATGATAGACAATACTAATTGTCCATTTTGTAATTTGCCCTGTTTTTCCCCCCTTCTTACCCCACACAATCCTCTCCTGCAACTCCTTCAAAAAGAGCCTTCAGACATAAAAGCTCAGGATACACTCACAGATACCACTGAGGCCAGCTTCCAAACTGAAGGAGTGCTGAAGGAAGCAGGTGGCTTATAGAGTATGGTGATGCACAAGTGGATGGGCCAGGGCCTGCTTCTCATGAATGAATGAACACATGGGGACCTACCCACTCTGTGCCTCTAGTTCCGGAGGGCGGGTAATGTAGGGGTCACATACACAGCTGACCACACAGTATGGGCGATATCTACAAGGATTTCTCATGGTCATGGGGGGCTGGAAACAAGATCGGATTTGTAATAGCAACGAACAGGAGAAAAACAAAGAGCTGGAACCCTGTGAAACGAAATCTGCTTCTCATTTTCCCTATACAAAGTAAGAGATCAGGAAAGTCGCTAAATCAACCCTACAGGGTTAGGATGGAACCCTAAAGGAGGAGGTGGAGGATCATCCATGTCTGCCAGGAAGCCATAGCCATAGGCTTGGAAAGGAAATGAAGGGGCTAGTGGGAGAGGGATCGCTTACCCAGCGGCAGGACGAAGAAGAAGGGGAACCAGCAGAGCACGAAGACGCCCACGACGATGGCCAGCGTCTTGGCTGCCTTCTTCTCACGAGAGAACTTGAGCAGGCGAACAGATAGCGAGCTGCGGAAGGTGTGGCCCTTGGTACTCCGAGTCCCATGCGTCCCGTCTGCGCCGGCGGCTGCACCACGACAGTGGATACGCAGCACCACCTCAGAGGCCTTGCCCCGCTCACGCTTGACGCCCGCCTCGAGGCTGCGCGTGGTGCTGCGCGCGACCACGTACACGCGGCAGTACATGACCACAATGACTGCCATGGGCAGATAGAAGGAGCACACCGAAGAGAAGACAGCATAGCCCGCCTCCTCCGTAATGCCGCAAAAGCGCTCGTCCGGGGGCACCGGCTCCTTCCAGCCCAGCAGAGGCCCCACGGACACGACGAGGGCTACGGCCCAGAGCAGAGCCAGGATGGCCGCCGCCTTGCGCTCTGTCATGATCGCAGGGTACTTGAGTGAGTGGCGCACGCCCACGTACCGATCCACCGAGATGGTGCAGAGGCTAAGGATGGAGGCCGTGCAGCACAGCACGTCCACCGCGGCCCACACGTCGCAGAAGGCCCGGCCGAAGGCCCAGAAGCCCAGAACCTCCATGGTGGCAGAGAAGGGCAAAACGGTGGCGCTCAGCAGCAGGTCGGCTACAGCTAGGTTCACTATGAAATAGTTGGTGACCGTCTGCAGGTGGCGGTTGCAGGCCACCGAGAGGATGACAAGTAGATTGCCCGCTACAGCGGTGAGGATGAAGGCTGCCAGAAAGACACCCACCCCCACCCCCTGCGCACTCACAACAAGCCCCCCGACGGCCGCTGTGCCGTTCACCTCGCCACCCGCGCCCGCGCCCCCCGGCTCCCCAGCGGAGCTCTGGTTGTCCTCGCCGCCGCCCGCTCCCACCACGCCGCTACCGCCGCCCGTGGCCCCCGAAACGCTGCCCACCGCCGGGGCCTCCGAGGCAGTCGCGCCGCCTGTGCTGCCCCCGCCGCCGCTCGCACTGGAGCCCCCGGAGCTGCTGTCCGGGCGGGGTCCCTCGAAAGTGACGCTAAGGAGGTCTCGGAAAGTCATCTCAACGCGCAGCCGTCGGGGGCCGAGCCAGGATGCAGGACCAACAACTGACAGGGAGGGGGCAGGAGGGCATAGCCGCAGGGCTTCGGGTTCAGCCCCGCGCGCGAGTCCGGTCCGGGTCCTGCCCAAGTTCCTGTGATACGTAGAGTGGCAGCTGGGGAGCGGAATGCCAGGTCGGGAGGCGGCTGGGGCTCCCCGAGGCCACCCGTGGAGTCGGATCGAAGAAGAGTCAGGGCTGGTGACTCGCGCTGCTCTCTGAGCGTGCCCAGGCGATCCGGCAAAGCAGCGGCTCCGGGACCCGGTGGTGCAGGCAGTGGCCACTGCGGCGCTCCCAACTCCGTGCGGGGGGCGGGACGGAGGAGGGGCAGCGCGTGGAGGGAGGAGGGGGCGGCCGGAGCCGAAAGAGGGGGCGCCGCGCTCCCTGGGAGAAGGGGCTCTGATCTCTGGGAGACAGTGTGTGTGAAGGTCCGGAGGGGTTGCGGTGCTGACGCGCTCTCCGACTCCAGAGCCACCTACGCTTCGCCGCTGGTGCCAGGACTGCTCTCTTCCTTCGCTGTTCCCTTCGCGCGCTCTCCCGCTCCTCTTCTGGATCCCCTCTCCCGTGGTTCTCACTCCTCAGCTGCGTCGCTCTTCTTCGCTTCCCTTTCCAGCCTCCGGGTCACTCACTGGTTGCCCTTGGGCGTGCGGAGCTTAGAAGGCGCGATTTCTTGGTCCCCAGACTCCCGACACTGGCCGCCAGAGAGCAGCAAGCGCCCGGGATCTGCGGACTGCGGACTGGACGGTGCAGTGTCGCGGCGGTCGCCTCCTGAGACTGCCTGGATCAATCTGCAACACCTCTTTTTTTTTTTCTTTCAGGCCACAGGCTAGAGGAGGGTCTCAAACCCTTCTGCCAAGTATGAAGGCGTGGAGAGAGCCCCGGAAGGGGTCAGAAGCCTGGTATAAGCTGAGGCCGGGTATGAAGGGCGCCGGCCGAACAGACTATGTGGCTATAGCCCTGAGACCCTGCCCAGGACAGTGATCTATGTAACACCAACTTTCGCACTGTTAGTTTACTCTACATCAAATGTCAGAATAAATCTTTCTATTGCTACTGCAAACAAGCGGCCTGGTGCTGGGGAGGGAGAGCACAAGTGCTGGAGGGTGGGAAAGGTCACTTGGCAGGATGGATGGGGGTGGAGGAGGGAAGAGAGAAGTCTGGCTCCAAATACCCAGGCTCCTCCCTTATTAGCTGTTGGATCTCTTTGTACCTACCTCAGTTTCTCATCTGTAAAATGAGAGTCAAAGTCTACCTAGTGCCTGGGTTTCTTAGTTGAGTGGGACTTAGAACGGCAGGATCTGAACAGGGAGGACAGGGGGCAGAAGAAATGTGGCACTGGTATGAAGCACGGACACTGGTGGAGGTTAGAGTAGGAGGAGCCTCTTACTGACCAGCAGATCTGGCAGGGAGAGACACAAGACAATCATTCATTAAGCCAACATAAAATACTTAAGTGGCTGCTGGCCCTTATGAACGACAGAAGAAGAAGAGTCAGTAGGGAGCATAAAGCCACCTCTTAGGTGCAAGATGAAGGTGATTTAACACTTGCCAGGGGATTTTTTTGGAAAGAAGGCTGGGAGGAGATGGGTCTTGGCGTCTCTGGCTGTGGCTAACAGGCAAATTGTCTGAAAGTCCTAGATGAGAAGCTGCTTTGAAGAAAAAGCAGGAAATGGGAGAATTGTTGAAATATGGGTAAGCCCCTCCTCCAGCCTAGGAAGCCAAGGCTGTAATAATCATAACTTAGAAACAGTTCTTCAAGGCCCACAAGTTATCCCATTAAATCATCCATGTTTTACATGGGTCTGGAAATTACCACTGTGGGTTAAAATGAAAGCAATGTGGCTTTTAAGGGTTAGCTGGAAGCTGACCAAAAACAAAACCCTGAATCTGGGCTTCCTCTCTGAAAGGGAAGGGCACTGAAAGGGGATGCCAGGAGCTCCTCACTTGGGAGTGAGGGGAGGCAGTCCTAGTGTCCATGACTGGCTGCCTTCTCATAATGTGGGACAGGTGTAACCCCAATGGAGTCCATTTGGTTCTAGGTCTGGTGAGTTTTCAAAGAAGACTGGGGTAAAGGGAATGGGGCTGGAGCACTAGGGGATTTCTTCACTGGTGTCACAGAGATCTGTGCTTGATTCTGTCTAGAGAGCCAGCAGAAGGCTGGAGGTGTCTTTGCCAGCAACATGAGAAGGAGAGGTGGGGTAGGGTGCCTGGAAGAAGATGGGGCAGCCTCACTCCTTTTAGAATTTGGTGGTCCTCAGAAGGTCTGCAAGAGGATGTTTTAGAGATCTTTGGGAAGGAACATGGAAAGGCAGGAGCTGTGAGATCATCTGTCAGTTTCCTGTGCCAGCTTATCAGATGCTCAAATCTGGGAAGGGTCTAGACACATGTACTGCTGGCAGGGGCAAAGAGAGGAGTTGTCTCTATCTGAAGAGAGGTTTTAGCAGTGGAGAGACTGGAAAAAAGCTCAATACTGCTCCGAGCACAGCATCCACACCCACAATTTTGCCTGGATACATCATGGGCACCTCAAATTAGACGTATTTAACAAAACCAAATTAAACTAAACTCACCATCTTGGACACTCAGATTTTCAACTTGCTGTAATCCCTTATGAAAATGGAATCACCATCCAGGCAGTTAAAGCTAGACACCTAAATTCATCCTCTGGTTCACCCTCTACTCCAAAACTAGCCAGTCTAAAGTTGTACTGATTGGTTTTGCCACTTAACTTTGTGAATCCATCTCTTCTCTCTGTAGTCTCTACCTTGGGTCAAGTCTAAAATTTCTCATTCTAATTTTCATTTCTACCTCAACAATGACTCTTCCCGGTCTGTTTTTATATGGATCTTTCTTTCTTTGAATTTTTAAAAATGTATTTATTCTAATTAGTTATATATGACAGCAGAATGCAATTCAATTCATATTACACAAATAGAGCCCAATTTTTCATGTCTCTGGTTGAAGACAAAGTAGAGTCCCACCATTTGTGTTTTCATACTTAGGGTAATGATGTCTGTCTCATTCCACCGTCTTTCCTACACCCCATACTCCTCCTCCCCTTTGCCCTAACTAAAGTTCTTCTATTCCTGCCATGCTCCCCCGCCCATCCCCATTGTGAATCAGCATCCTTATATCAGAAAAGACATTCCCGCCTTTGCTTTTTTGGGATTTACTTAGCATCATATTCTTCATCTCCATCCATTTACCTGCAGATGCCATGATTTTATTCTCTTTTAATGCTGAATAATATTCCATTGTGTGTATATATATCACATTTTCTTTATCCATTCATCTACTGAAGGGTATCTTGGTTGTATCTGTGGATCTTTCTAATATGATCATTTTCCTCTTTTCTTTCTTCTCTGTTATCGGGGAATGGTGGTGTGTGAAGTGATTAGTTTAGAGGGGATGCCAGGGATTATGAGTGGTTATTTCTTTGCAAGGATGCTGCTCTGAGACTAGTCCACAAAGTACCCTAGTATTTATTTCAGCTACAAATGAATGAATGTGAATGAATCTCACATGAGATTTATGTTCTAGAATAGACATTGTCTATAGAGACATGCTGTCCTCAAAATGGCTAGAACTTAGGGCCTGGGAACTCAGATTCTCAGGTACATCCCCAGTGTATTTCTATTTGTTTCCCTCTAACTGTCCCCTTTCAACCATCTCCAAAACTTCCTAGGGAAAGTAGACTTCAGGGAGAGTTTAAATGCACTCTTGATAAATAATTGATCTATTCTATTTTTCGTTCTTCCTCAATTTGACTTGGCCTGTGGAAGCGTGGCCATCCTTAAAAGAAATGTTGGAGGGCTTTCTGAAAGTGTCATGCATGTGACCCATCAATGCTCTCAGCTGAAGAAGACTTATGGTTGGGTTTATTCCTTTGGTTAAACTATTTGTCACAGATAGTAGAAGAATGAGCAAGACCAGTGGTGGCCTCAATTGTGATGCAATATGAAACACACCCCCATCCACTGAACTCTTTCAATTAGAGTTGAACCCTTGGCAGGCAAAGTGTGACTTCTAACTGAAGAGCCTTCCTAGGGCAACAAGGAAGTCTTTAGCAGTTTTGTAGGAACTCTTACCTGGGAACCATGCAGTGGCATTCAGGCTCTGTACTTTCTCATTCTATGGCCTTTGGCAAATCTCTAGGCCCAGTTGTTTAATTTACAATACAGGGCAAATGGGATTGAACTAGAACAAAGATTAAAGCACAAGAACACACTCTCTCTCTCTCTCTCTCTCTCTCTCTCTCTTTCTTTTGTACCAGGGATTGAACCTAGTGGTGCTTTACCACTGAGATACATCCCCAGCCCTTTTATATATATATATATATTTTATTTATACACAGGGTATTGTTGAGTTCCTAGGGCCTTGCTAAGTTGTTGGGGCTGGCTTTGAACTTGTGATCCTCCTGCCTCAGCTTCCCAAAATGCTGGATTACAGGTGTACCCCACTTTGCCCAGCAAAGCACAGGAACTCTTGCTTCAAGTAAAGTCTTCACAGAAACCCACATAGTTTCATTGGGAGCCCCCCCCAAGCCAGGGACACCCCCAAGATATCTTGAGTACCAGGAGTCCTGTGGGAAAGTTGCTGGAACAATGAGTTCTGGAGAACCCGCTGGCCTTTGGGTTCTTTGTGTTTCAGTGGCATGACTCCCAGTTTAAGATGGAAGACTGAGCACCTATATTTATCTTTCCTTTCTTATGGGACCTCTTTAGAGTGATAGTAAAGAAAAAGGAATGGCTTGTCTCACAAGTGAGAAGTTAACTTTAGTTTGACCAACTCTGGCCTCTAGTCCCTAAAGAGCAGATCTGATGCATCCTGGACCAACCCTCCCTTTGTGAAGATGCTATAGATTGATTGGCACCATTGGAGTCAAGATGCTAAGTGGGAGACAGTATGTATGTGGAGAAGGTGATTGTGACTGATATATTCTGCTTGTGGGCACCAGCAAGCAGAATATATCAATCACAATCACCTTCCCCACATACATACTCAAGTTCTAGTGCCCTGTCACCATTCTGGGAAAATTCAACTAAACATCACCTATATGCCAGGAACTATTTTGGGCACTGGGGATATAATGTTGTATGAAGCAAAGTTTCTGCCATCCTAAGACTTGCATGCAAATGGCGGACAATGCTACCAAGGAGAGTTAGGAGGAGAGTTTTCCCATTTCCATGGACAAAAAGTTTCTCTGGGCTTGACATCTGCATCCTAGAGATTATTTCCCCTAAAGAAATCTTCAAAAAAAAAATCCAATTTCAAAGGAACTCTTTTCTAAGACTTCTTCACCTCAGAGTGGCAGTGGGGAGATGAGCACTAAATCTGAAAGGGTGCAAAGATCTTTCCTCTTTATTGAACCTCTTTAGAGTGATAGTAAATAAAAAGGAATGGCTTGTCTCACAAGTGAGAAGTTAACTTTAGTTTGACCAACTCTGGACTCTAGCCTTTAAAGAGCAGATCTGAGGCATCCTGGACCAATGCATAGCATTGGAAGACTTGGCTAAAGTTGCCATTTCCTGGAATCAGTTTCTGTGAAGAACATGGACATTTATTCTATTCTTCAGCTGCAAATTGATATTTAGCCCTGGCCTGAACTTAAACCTTACCATGGCCTGATCTTAATTCTGGTTATATCTTGACTCATAACCTTGACTTACTTATAACCTAAGATTTTTTTTTGATCCCCTAAATTGTGTCATTCTTCTCCATACACATACTATGATTGGCAAGGGCACTGGATGAAAGGGTTGGAACTAAGTACCACCTTCTCCACCTTCAGAATAGCAGAGTTCGGTACACAGGACTGGTGGCTTCTCAGTTGGAATGGGTTAGGGAATATTTGGATGAAGGACATTGTCTCTGAAGGAAGGAGATGCTGGGTAATCCATTCCCCAACCTCAACCCTATTCTCAGCAGAAGCTGGATGAACTGGATTGATTGTTTATTCTAATGTTTGTTTAAACTTAATGGAGTTGGAAATTAGTGACTGCATCTCCTGTTATAGTGGAAATGGTGAGGACAGTGGTGGAATGATATTCCCACTCAAAGCCTGGCAAGAAGCCCACTGTTCTGAGCACCCTTTGGGAGGGGCTCTTTGCTTTGCAGCTGTGTTTTCTTCTGCTTCAAAGATATAGTCTTTTATTTCTTTATATTTTCTTCAGGAGAGGAAATAAGCTGGGAAGCAGGATATTGGACAAAGTTGGAAGACCCATTAGAGTGGAAAACTTTCAAGGCAGGGATTATTTGGGGTTCCTATAATAAGGAACTCCCAAATTTTAGTGGCTTAGCACAATAAAACTTACTCATTTAGTCGAAGTCCAATGTGACTGTACCTAGTTGAGCAGTTCTTTTGGTCAGATCTTCTCTATGGTATGACTCAGAGATCCAGGGTGCTTCCAATGGATGGCTCCATTATTTCCTAGAGGCTTAGAATTGCCTACAGCCCTAGAACCCTCTGTGGATTATCTATAATGGTGCCCAAAGAATAAAGGAAGAGTATGGAGAATTGATGGGTATTTTAAGATCCAAGAACAAAACTTGTCTTTAGGCCCACCAGTGCCATGTTGCCACTTAGATGCAAGGGGGAAATGTAGTTTAGTCAAGTGCCCAGGAATAGAGAATGGGTTTGGTGATAGTCTAGCCTGTGTGTGCTGCAGAACTGCAAGAGTTACAGGAAGACTCCATTTAGGCATTAGCTAGGCAATGCCTGATGCATGCATTATGAAAACAGTAGTTATCAGTTGCTCTAAACCCTCAGCAAACACTCTACCAAGGCCCAAAGATAGTTTTGTGACTTTCCATGTGGCTCTTCCTTCTAAATCAGGCTTAATATGTACCTTTCTAGCATCACTTGCCAAAAAATAGTTAGAATTGGGAATACCATTTGGAAACATTCTAGTGACAGTTCCAACTCACACAGCTTTGGACTACAATATGAGAGTCAAGGAGGGCAATGGGAGTGCAGTTAACATTGTTTTAGGCTTAGTGAAGACTAAGAAATCCCTCTTTATAGGATCCACCCCATACCAATGGGAATCCTTCACCTTTCTTTTCCAGAACTTGAGATTCCACCCTTATAATCTAGGTCTACTAATTCCATGAACAATGGTTTTCTCATTTTATCACAGATTCCTCATACTTACCAGTAGAAGTGACATACAAGACAACCATCACTTCTGATCCCTACAATATGATTACCCATTATGGGATGGGAAACTGGAAGAAGCAAGGAAGATGTCCCATGAGAATATTTTTGGTACTTGAAAGAAAATTCCAGGGATACACTAACCTGACAAGTTCTCTGATCCCCAAATGGATCAGCAAATGCTAATGAGGGAGATTTCCTAACACGGAATTAAAATAGGCTAGTCCATTTAGACAAGTGGCCTATAATCAACTTGAGAGGCCAGGCAGGGTTGCAGGACTCCAATCCCAATTAGAGAGGCTGAGACAACTCCTGCTGGGATGTCAACCTTCCAGAATGAATAAGATGGCCCAAAGCCATTTTCCATTTCCTTTCTTCTGGGCCAAGATTCAATCTCTGGAGAAGAAAGTGAAGAAAGGAGGATTTCCCTTGATAATGATTCCCTGGAGGAACGGAAGGATGGAAGAAGAAAAACTCCCAGCCATCCCAGGAAAATAATTAGGAAATGAGGCTGGCCTTCCGTCCTTTAGTGTTCTCCATGCCTTATCTCTTGGGCTCCTACAATTCTCCCTTCCTCTTTTCTCTGTGGATTAGTCACGTAATCTTTCTCATCTTGCATTTCCCCATTTGTAAAAAGATGATAATAATCCTGCCCCTCGTGGGGATTGCCCTCCTCTTTTGTGTCTCTTTTATGTTTGATTTATTCATCTGTAATATCTAGTGATTTAATTGTTTACTTGTTATACCTGGAGGCAATAAACTTCTTGGGTTTTTCAGTGATGGTGACATGTTTATCTCTTTTATGCTTGGCAGCTGATGCCATGCTGGTCTCTTGGAGTTTCTCAGTGAATGTTCAGTCAGTGGACAAAAGCATGAATCAATAAATGAATGCTGGATATCACTGAGGGTTAGAATACATATCTCTGCAAGAGATGACTAGAGAGGGTTTTCATGCATTCTAGGGAGCCTGATCTTTCCAGGGCAGGAGTAGGCATCATTTCCCTAATAGGAGCTGAGTGGCACCAACAGGGAGCTGGCACAGAGTGCTTCATGCCCCTGCTCCCAATGTGGGAGTGACCTGCCCATGGCATAGAACTTCTCAGCTCTATAGTCTATGAGCCTTTCTAGAAAACCCTTCCTTAGGGTTAGTCTTACCTTCCTGTATGTAAGTCTGCCTAAGGAGAGTGTTGCCTACCTAAACCTGGGGCTCAGTTGACAGCCTCATTCAGGCCTCATTAGGGGACTAGGATTCAGCTGAGAGGCTGGATTCTAGAAAATTTTGGATTTTTACCTCAAAGAATATGCTGTAGCATACTGTGTATGTGCATTTCCCCCTAAGCAGTTGCAACTGAGGCAAATATATGTCTATAATTGTATGATTAATCTATAAGATTAAATTATGGTCACCAAATTTCATTCTCCTGTAGTAGAATATATTCACATTCTTTATATAGCTTCAGGGTGGGAAGAATAAATGTCTCTGCTGTTTGACATTGAGCTTGACCATGTAACGTGCTTTGGCCAATGGAATGTTGGCAGAGTGATGGAAGCAGAGGGTTGAAATGTGCTTGTGTGTTTAGCTTTTGCTATCATTGGTAGAATGCCACATACCGGGTGACCATTGCATCTTCATCCCAGAGAGCAGAATGACACACCTGGAGTGATGCTACCCCACCAATCAGCAGACATGTGAGAAATACTTGAAGTTGCATGCCAATGAGATTTTGTGGTCGTTTGTTATGTAGCAAGAACTGACAGATACAAGGAGAAATGAGTCATTTTGATTTCAGGCTTGTTGACATTGGCAGTTGGGGAGATGATTTGCTCCTTTGAATGGCAATGCAGCCCATTATAAAGTTTATTACACAAATAGCCTGTGACCTAGAAATTCAGGCTTATTTTCCCCAATAGACATGTATAAAATGTTTATAGCAGCTTCATTCATAATACCAGAAGCTGAAAATAATCCAAACGTCTTTTACTCCATCAAAGAAGCTTAAGGAGGGACTAGGAATGAGGAAATAGATGCAGGAAATTGTTGGGAATGAAAAAAGAGAGGAAAGACTTGTAGCTAGAGGCAAGTAGGAGGATGGCAGTGAACTCTTTCTAACTTGAAAAGATTTGAGTGTGTTTGTGAGCCTGAGGAAAGAGCCAAAAGGAAGGTAGAAGTTGAAGTCTCAGAAGCAGGATGCTGATGAATGGAGGATGTGGATGAATGGAGTACTCAATAGGAAGTAGAGATGAGGATTCTAAGCCAGAAGCAGGAGTTGGCTCCAGGGAGAAAATGAGCAAAGGGGAAGTTGAAGGGGTTTGTGGGTTGTTTGGAGAGGAAATTCATGGAAATTCTGCCTAATGATGGTGGGAAGTAAAGGATTTGAAGTAAGTAATAAAAAGTTGTAATAACCCTTGAGGGAAATGGGAAAGAGGGTTGTCCAAGGACAAATAATATTGCTAAGTAGTCCCAAGGGCCCGGTTGAGAGAAGAAATTGGAGAAATTCTGGTACTTTTAAACAAGATCCAGAGTTTGAATATGGGAACCAAGAAGTTAAGAGATAGGCTTACTATGTGTCTGGGATTTTACAGTATAAGAAAGATCAAGGAGCTAGGGATTCTGTGGGAGAAATGCATGTTTGACTCAATATCTTATCTTTCTTGGTGGTAGGAGATTCATGTCTTAGAATCTGATGGGTCTAGAGAATCTAAGAAGTCATTTAAAAGCAGAGTACAATAGTTTTGTACATTATTTTATTTGTTCAGAATTCTTAAAAATACAAATTAATCTATAATAACAAATTGTATATCAGTGAAAGATTACAAAGGAGCATGAGGAAATTTGGGGTTATTTATATGGTGATTGTCTTCATTGTGATTTGATTGTGTATATTTTCTTCTTTTATTTCTCTTCGTCCTCATTTTCTCTTTTCTCTTCCCCTCCAATTATTTTTTTCTCTTTGTGTTTCAATTTGGATGTTATATCTTTATGTCATTAATCTTTTCTCCTACAATGTCTAATCTGCTAATACCCTGTAGCATATTTTTCATCTCAATATTTTAGTTTTCCTTTATCTAAGTTTGATTTGGGACTTTTAAGTATTTGCCATGTATCTATTTAACTTTTTGAACATATGAGTACAGTGTTAATAACTGCTTTAATTGGTATTGGCACACTTAATATCTATCAGTTTTGGGTCAATTTTGATTTTTTACCCCTGGATTCCAGATACTGTGAATTATATTTTTTCAAGTACTAGGTATTTTTGTATAGTAGTATATATTTTTAAACTTTTTTCAGGGATGCAGTTAAGTTACTTGGAAACAGTCTGGTCCTTTTGGGTTTTATTCTTTTGCTTTGTTAGTTGGGATCAAAGTAGTGCTTGGTATAGGGATAATTTTACCCCAGTACTAAGCCAAGATTATTTTGTGCATGCTCTACCTAGTGGCCTGTGAATTGTGAGGTTTTTCAATCTTGGTAGAAATAAGCATTATTTGGGGCCATGTGTGAGGGCTGGGAACTGTGGGTCTAATCTCTTACTGTGCTTTTTCTGCTAGTTTGGGGAGTTTTCTCACATTCAGGCACTAATCATTGGTCTGCTCCTGTTGGGAGGAGGGTTAATTTCAACCCAGAACAAAGCTAAAGAATTTCAAAGATTTCCAACCTATAGAAAAACTTTCTGTTTATCTTGAGCTCCCCAGAAGTAGATCCTGAGATAAGGACCCATGTACAGAGATTCTCCCAGAAAAATCTAACAAGTATTTGGGTACAAAAAAGGCGAGGAAGCCAAGAAAGGATGTTGTCTCTTGCATTGTCCCACAGAGGGTAGCTTTAGCCTGATCCCAGAACTGGGGAAGTTCTGAAATATAAGTCAGAGATATTTGCAGGACAGCAAAAGAGCTGGGTTTTCTTAGCCCACACCCACTTGTCAATCATTGATTTAGGGTTATCATTTAGGAAGGGCCTAAAAGTTACATTTAAGGGGCTGTGAGAGAAATTCTTTGTAATGTTTGAAACATCTGCCATCTACATGGTGTAGTTACTTGGAGGAAGAGATTGAGCAAAGGTGAGAGGGTTTATTGAAGAATGAGTGTCACTCATATCTATAAGAAATTGATGAGATCTATCAAATGGAGACTTGACAATTTTTGCTCCCTGAAGAAAATCAGAGAGAAGGCTTTGGACAAAAGATTAAGATGGTTTATTGGTGGGATGGGGATGTGGCTCAAGCGGTAGCACGCTTGCCTGGCATGCGTGCGGCCCGGGTTAGATCCTCAGCACCACATACAAACAAAGATGTTGTGCCTGCCAAAAACTAAAAAAATAAATAAAATAAAATAAATATTAAAACTCTCTCTCTCTCTCTCTCTCTTTAAAAAAATGGTTTATTGGTGACCCATAGCAAAATTTGTCTGAATATATTTTAGTTCAGTAAGAACCACAAATTCTGGTCAATGAGGTCAGTTGATCAACAGTTCTGTGAAGTCTATGCCTGTGTTCTATCCTGTGATTCTTCTTCTTTTGACAAACATCAGTTTTGACAGCATAGCACAAAATGGAATAATAAAAGAGGGCAAAAGATGAAAAGGAATGGTTGCTGCAGATTGTGGATCAGAGTTCTATGGTTACATATGGTCTGGCCATTGTCCATTTGTATATGAAGGAGAAATTGGTGCCTTACCCCAGAAAGTTCATAGTCTGGGTAAGAAAATAAGATGTACATTCAAGGACAAGATCAACCCTGGGATTAGCAGTTTATCTGAGGCCAGGCTGAGGAGTCAGGCTGTGAGCAGAGTGAGGGTCAGGCTGCAGGTAGAATGAAGTTTGGGCAGTACTTAGTCTTGTTCCTCAGGCTGACGTGTGGTCAGCGGAGGGCAAGGGGATTGACCAAAAGATGCTTCTTTTTCTCCCTACATTTTTTATATATACATTTTTTTATATATTTATAGTTTTACATAATGGTGGGGTTTGCTGTTACATATTCATACATGCACATAACAATATAATTTGGCCAATATCATTCTCTAGTATTTCCTCCTCCTTCACTGTCTTCCTTTCCTTGGTTCTTTTCTTATACTCTACTGATCTCTCTTTACTTTTCATGAGCTCCACCCTGCACCTTTCTTCTACTCTTCCTCTCTAGCAATGAGAAAAGGTATATGAGAGAAAACATATGACCTTTGACTTTTTGAATTTGGCTTATTTTGATTAACACAATGCTCTCAAGTTCCATCCATTTCTTGCAAATGATATAAATTTCTTCTTCTTTATGGCTGAATAAAACTCTATTGTGTATATATAGCATTTTTCTTTATTCATTCATCTGATGATGAATACCTAGGCTGGTTCAATAATCTGGCTATTGTGAATTGTACTACTGTAAACATGGGTATGCATGTATCACTATAGTATGTTGACTATAGTTCTCTAAAAGCTTCTTTCTGAAGGTTGGTTACCAATATGGGAGCAACCCAGTGATGCTGGCCCAAATGAGCCCCATTTCTGACTAGCTCTGATTCAAGGTCATGCTCTTCTTAACTTCTCTAACTTTTTTTTTTTTTTTACATCAAGAGACCTCCCTCAGTTGCACCTGACCCCTTGGGGGAGTACTTTTAGTAGTGCAAGGTTGGGGAGGAAGTGGCATGGCTTTGATAACTGAGTAACAGGGTGAAATTACAGCCTGCAGTCTCTCCCTGCTGTGTGCTAAAAGCATCATCTCACCTGCACAGGAAGGGGTTTGACAACCACCTCCAAGCCAGAATTGCCCCCTGCCATTGTATTAAGTATCAAGATGCTGTGATGCCATGGATCTCCCAGGTTGGCAGAGATGTGAGGACATGGTGAGGGCTTTTGTTCCTTTCATTGTGCTGTTTAATTGCGTTTCTTTTTCCTTAAAAGGTTGACTGTAGGCATAACTATAATCTCCAATTACTACTTATCCATCGTTTCATCTTAGGGGCTATTGGCTGTGAACAGACAACTTCTTGAATTCATAGAGAGAGACAAGGAAGCAAAGAATCAGGGTGGGTTCAGCTGGTGATGAGTGGTATGGAAAAAGCCAAATAGACTAATGCTAAGGGAGACAGATTCCTTATATTCATAACTGGGGTGACTGAACTGAGGGATACACCAGAGTCTGCTAACCAAACCTTATTTACTGTTTTGCCATAATGCCCCAAAGGACATGTTACTGCTCTACTCTTTTGGGTTGAACATTGCCTTCCATTTCTTCCATGCCACAAATATTTCTTACAAGTGTAAACTAGGTATCAGATGCCTTTCCTTTCTGGTCACTGGGGAGGACATGTTGGGTTAGACCTCACCTTGACTTTCATGGATCTTATGGTGTATTATAGGAGGATAAGAACAAAAGTACAATGAAGCTAGTGTATCAAGGGACACACTTATGCACTGTGACAGAATAATGAAGGCAATTTAGGTGGGGGTGATGAGGACAGGTCTCTGAGAGGGTGGCATGTCAACTGAGATTGGATTTTGAGAAACCAAGTTTGTGAAGAGCACACACATTTCAGGCAGAAAGAAAAGCATGGGGAGAAAGTCTTGCTGTTCTTGGTACCAAATCAAATCTGATGAGGCTGGAGCCTCCAGGATGAGGATTGAGGTTCTGAGGTTCAGTTAGAGAGGAATCAAGGGGCCATGGGAAGATGCAAAAAGGTGCCCCCCCCCTTTTTGGCTACTATGTCAACCCAGGGGAGCTTTACTACTGAGCTACATCTCCAGACCTTTTTACTTCTTTTTATTTCATATATTGAGACAGGGTGTTGTTAAGTTGCTGAGAACTTTGCTAAGTTGCTGAGGTTGATTGAGGCTAATTGCTTGAACTTGTAATTCTCTTGCCCCAGTCTCAGAAGTCACTGGATTACAAGTGTGTGCTACCACATCTGGCTAATTTTTTTTAAAGCAAATCCTAGTATTATAAAAATGCTTCTTATCCCTTATAAACATTTCATGCAATAGAGAAAAGTATCCAAAGAGGAGCAAGAATGTATCTTGATGTTTGTTTTTAACTTATTCCTTTTTGTGCCAGGCTGAGAATGGCAGGGATAGAAGCGGGAACTCATTCTTAGCCATTCATTTATTAAATAAACATCTATAAAGCACCTATTCTGTGTCACACACTTTTCTTAGCTTTTGAGTGGGTGGTGATGAACACAGCAGAGAAGATTTCTGCTTTCATGGAGAACTACCAGGAAACAAATAAAAAGTTGAATTCCACTAGTGATGAGTGAAATGAAGAAAATCCAACAGGCTAATGTGATGTAGAGCAGCTTCTTGAGGTTTATCATTAGAGATTCCCTGGAGGGTGACCTCCATGTTGTGATATGAGCTGTGTGATATATGATATGAGAAGGAGCCAGGAGAAGCAGCCAAGGTTGTGAGGGAGGAGCTAATGTGTGTGCTTGAGGAGTAGACAAGGGCCAAGTCATGGAGGGCTTGTGGGTCATGACCAAGGACACGGGCTTTGATCCAGGTGTAATGGGAAGCCAACCAAGATCAGATAGAGCTTTGAATATGTCCAGGCAGGAGCTGATGGTGGCTTCTAGAGGGAGAGAAGGGAACAGATTTGAGATGTATTTTGGAGGTGATGTGACAAGACTCCTAATGGATTAGATGGGGAGGGGGATTGAAGGAAAGGAAAGTATCAAGGATGACTCTGGAATTTCTGACTTACATCATTAGCTGCATGGTGGGAATTGCAGTTTCCTGACATGGAGAAGGGCAGACTATGGGACCAGGGGAGGACTTTTGGGGAGAAAATTTAAAATTATGTTTTGGATGTAGTAAGTGTGAGATGATCTGAGATATTCAAATGAAGGTGTTGAGGAGGTGTTTTGGTTATCCACATTGGAGTCCTGAAGAGGGGTCTGGGGATATTGACAGCACACAGGTAGAAACGAGTAAGATCACAAGATAAAGGCGGGTGAGCTAGCAAAGGTGCAGTGGAAGACCTGCTGGTGAGGTAGGTGGGAAACTTGGAGGGTGATTTAGTTGTTTAGTGTTTTTTTAAATGTTCCTCAGGGAAAAAAGCTTTCCACCTAGGGAAAGCACTAAGCCGAGTCAACAGATAGCCTTACAAATGGGATCTTCTCTGAATTGCCAGGCAGGTTGAATAATGATGGCTCTTTGTAATCAGGGCTTTGAAAAATACTCCAGTCCTTTTCTGGTCCTTTTTGGTGGCTACCAGGCTATCACTTTTCACTGTGAATGTGGGCCCTTCTGAGACTACTGTGGACCTAGGGAGTAGGGGGTGATATTAGGGCAAGTAAAATGCCATAAAGCTTGATGTTCTTAATGAAATTCAGCCCTTTTTCCTGGAAAAAAAATGCTGTGTTAATGATAAACTCTGATTAATTTTCAGAGTTCTGAAAAGGTTTATTCTAACCTTTTTTTGCCAGTTTTATCATTACTTTTATGCAGAGGTCAGTACTCTTCATTTTTAAAATCATGATATTATTTTAAAGTTTTATTTACATACTGGGGATAGAATCCAGGGCTCTACCACTGAGCTACACCCCCAGCCCCATGACGTTGTTCATTATTTTGATCTGAGAATTTTTCAAATAATTTTGCTTCTTTTCTTTGTATCTTTTTCCTTTTCCTTTTCTTTTTTAAATAAAAAAGCAAGTATTCTTGTTGTACATATTCTATTGTATCACATTAGGACTTCTATGATATCTGGTTGTCCCATTTTTAGAATGCTAACAATAAACCATGGATTAAAGAGTTGTCAGCCTGATTGATCTACTATAAAGTTTCTGCACAAATTTTACTTAATGATTTGAGTGACTTATTTTTAAACTTTATTAATTATTTCATCAGGGAGTGTGAAATTGTGATTTTCTAAATCTGATGTTCCTTCTATATGGATTAGCTGTGATTCCCGTTTGAAGAACAATCCTCAACAATTAGCTTATTCTGAAATATAGTTACATACAGGTAGAATAGAAGCTTGATTTTTTTTCTATTTTTGATTGTAATAAAACATGTATCATAAAATTTGCCATCTTAGGCATTTTTAATGCATAGCCTAGTGTGTTAAGTATGTCTCTGTGAAATGAGTCTCCAGAAATTCTTAATATTGTACCTCTGAAACTCTATACTCATTAAATAAACTCTCCCCTTTCCACTCCCCTAACCACTCTCCTTTCTATTTCTATATATTTGACTGAAGATAACACACATAATAATTAGAATCACTTGATATTTGTCTTTTTGTGACTGCATATTTCACTTGACAGTATCAAGGCTCATACATGTTGTAGCATGTGACAAGTTTTTTCTTTCATTTTTAAAGATTGGATAATATTTTATAATAATATATTATAAAATATAACCTATTTTATTTCCTTATTCATGGATACAGACCTTTGGTTTGCTTCCTGTTTGGAGTCACCCAGGCTCCAAAGACTAACTTCCCCATCCCCCAAGAAGAGCCGTCCAATGGTGAGCCCTGTTGGCTCATGTGATCCTTACCCACCAATCAGAGACCTGCTGGTTCACATGATCCTTACCCACCAATCAGAGCCATGCTGGCTCACCTGATCCTACCCACCAATCAGACTAGTCCTGCTGGCTCACCTGATCCTTACCCTCTAATCAAAAAGCACCCCATGCCAACTGTCAAACCACCCCTGGCTCTATAAATATGTAGAGCTGTTCCTCAATAAATGAGCATTTGCTCCGACTACAAGCCTTGTTCGTTCTTTCATTGGTGCCGAAATCCGGGAGGGGGAATGCCTCACTGCTCGAGGGCCCCCTCTCTCAAGGCTTGCTATCCTGGTCCACTCTTTCGAATGCTGTTTACAACACCAGATCTTCAGTAGGTGAGTTCCCCTATCGGGTATCCAACTTCAGATGGGCCACGCAGGGGCTTTGACCGTGATCATCCGGCAAACCTCTGACGCCCAATCTGGAGGAGAGAACGCACCCCACCACGACCTTCATGAGTGGGAGGTACTGAGGGGTGGAAGAACAGGCACTCCTCTCTCTCTCTCTCTCTCTCTCTCTCTCTCTCTCAACCACCCTTGTCCCTCTCCTGACCTATGGGGGCCTCTTCTTCCCTCCCTGCAGACTCCCCCTTATTAAATTCTGCACACAAGATTGGCCTTACTATCAATTAGACAATCAAAGTCAATGGCCCCCAGGAGGATCCCTAGATCCCACAATTTTCAGAGATCTGTTTAACTTCTGCAAGCACTCGAAAAAGTGGAAGGAGTTCCCCTATGTTGAGGCTTTTTCTCTTCTTCATTCTCACCCCTACCTATCCGGCAGATGAACCCCCTCCCTACTGACCTCCCCCGTTGACTCCGTCCAGCCCCTCAGGAGCTCCCCCCGACTTGGCCAACACCTTTAGTTCCCCCCAAACTAGGTCCCGCCCCTAGTCCCACAAACCATGGCCCCTTTAAGAGAGGTTGCTGGACCTGAGGGCATTATCCAGGTACATGTCCCGTTCTCTATGAATGACCTCATGCAACTCGAGCAAAGGTTGGGCTCATTCACCACAGAAGAGAGTCTCAGTGGGTCCTCCAGGCTTAGAGCCTCACTTATATGTTATTGGCTAATACTCTCCTTCTTGAGGAATGTACCAGAGTCTGGGAACTTGCCAGAGCCCATGTGGATGAAACTCACCGACTTAATCCCAATCACCCTCCGGGGCCACTTGCTGCCCCCAGATCAGACTCCCAAAACCCCAGATGGCCGTCATGTCCTTATGACATATTTCCTCTTGCAGAACTACCCCGAAGTTCTAACTAAAAAAGATCAAACTAAAAAACTAAAAAAGCTCAAACAGGCCCTGCCACCCCCCAGACTGAGAAATTTCAGATGCTCGCCCAGGTCCTGCAGGGTGCTTCCTTGGGTTGCTGCCCATCACCGAAAACCCCCCTGGGTGCCTGCTTCAAGTGTGGCAAGGAGGGACATTGGGCCAGGGCATGCCTCACACCACGCACTCCACGTACCCCATGCCCTAAATGTCAACAACAAGGTCACTGGGGCTCTGACTGTCCTAGATCTCATAGGAGGCCTATGGCCAGGGAACCCTCCGACCTTCTGGGCCTGGCAATCGATTGATGGTGCCTTGAGTCCTTGTCCCCGGCCGTAACGATCAATAGACAGGAACCCAGGGTGTGGATTCAAGTGGATGGACTCAAGGTTGACTTTCTCCTTGACATCAGGGCTACCTTCTCAGTCCTGACAGAATTCTGGGGGCAAACAGTGCCGTCCACCTCTCCTATTGTCGGGGTAGGAGGAAAGACCATCTATCCAAGAAAGACTCCCCTATTACTCTGTTCAATAGACAACTTCCCAACCTCTCAGACGTTCTTAGTTATGCCCCAAATGTCAAGTTCCTTTGCTAGGCCGAGATATTCTCTCTAAATTCAATACAACAATCAACATACGGGCCCCTGGCATCAGTCAGGCCCCAGAATCGACCTATTCATCTTTTCTGGCCCTTTTGGCAGAAAATCGGCCATTCTGCTCCACTTGTGAGGCTGACATGAAATACCATACTAACCTGGTTGACCCGATTGTATGGGATACCCACACCCCCTCCACTATTTCCTGATTATTCAGGACCTTCTTAGCAAGGGGTACCTCCATCCTGCTCATTCCCCTTACTCCCATACTAGTGGTAAAAAAGCCCAATGGGTCCTACCTATGACTCATCAACACTTCCCTTAGGCCCATAAAGTTCTTCTGGGCCTACAACATACATCCTTTGGTTCCCAACCCATACACTCTGCTGTCTCAGATCCTCCACACTGCCACCCACTTCTTGGTCATAGATTTAAAGGATATCATTTTGCCTTTAACCTGGACTGTCCTTCCTCAGGGATTTCGAGATAGTCCACACCTCTTTGGACAAACCTTGGCCTCCGACCTCCAATATGGAAGACGTATTATATAGGATGAATCCACCCTCTTGCAATATGTTCACTATCATCTGGCAAATCTCTTTGCCCACCTGCGGGGAGGAAAGCACCCCACCACAGCCTTTAAGGCTATGGTGGCCCTCAGGACTCTTCCTTGGGCAGATTCGAAAGTCCTAGTCCTCTCACCATAAGACTCGGCCGCTAGAGAGACACTTATCCTCCCCTTCCTCTCCCCTCTTTCCGGTCCTGGGAGTATCCGGCCTCTCCAGGAGGGGTCCTGAAAAGCCTTGGCCAAGGTCTCCCATGGCTCCGGCTCCATCCAGGATGAGAGCTTTGACTGTCAGGATTCGGTAACGACTGATCTCTGCAGCTTGAACCTACCACTTAGGCACTCCTGATTTTTTGGCTCTAGCAGGGATGCCTCTTTTGCCAATAAATCAGTTTGTTTCCTCCTTCTCTGCATCCTCTTCCCTCCTCCTTACATGGGTAATGTGTCCTCTCTGCTGGTGCACTCTCCCCTACAATGCCTCTTGGATCAAATATAGCACCCAGGCCTGGCCCACTTATCCCTTAGACAACCAAAGCAGATGGTCCCTTTTTGGGTCCCTGGATTCCTCCATTCTCAGGGATCTCTTCCAGGCTTTCTTCTTGCTCCGATCCAATCCTGCTCTCTGCACCTCTTGCAAACATATTCTTCTAGCTGGTCCAAAGGGCGCTCAACAGATGACAGAGTTCTCCTACTTAATTTCTTGGCCTTAAAGGGATATCGGGCCTCTCCACAAAAGGCCCAAATAGCATGTATCTAGGGTTCTCTATCTCTCAAGGGAAAAAGGCCATTACAGTAGACAGAAAACAGTGTATTGTGTCTATACCTACACCAAAGACCAAAGATGACTCTCCTTCTTGGGTTTGGCTGGGTACTTCAGGGCCTGGATTACTTTTGAATTTCTCTCTTCTCACCAGGCCGCTATATAATCTAGCCAAGGGCCCCCAAGATGAACCCCTACCCTCAGCGGTAGGGAAGCCCTTTAAAAGGCCCGCCTCTGGGCACCCACCCTGCATCTCTCTGACCTCTCCCAACCCTTCACCCTCTATATAAAAACAGGGAGAAAGTCTGATATTCAGGGTCAGGAATATGGCCCCACATTTGTACTAGTGGCCTACCTATCCAAACAGTTTGACCCCACCGTCAGGGGCTGGCTCCCATGCCTCAGAGCCCTAGCAGTGGCCCATGACCTCCAGAAAGAAGCACACAGCTTATGCCTGGAGGTATTAGAGATTTTACCCTGCCCTATACAAAGGGGTTAAAGTAGCGGGGTATGCTGTCATTTCCCTCTCATCCATCATCCTATATAATATGTCTTCCATATCCTGATCTCTCACGCAGCCATTTGGAAAGAAAGAGGGCTACCACTAGAGGGACAGCAGTCATTAATTCCACACTTATTTCTGGCCTACTACGAGCCTCCAGGCTGCCTTCCCAACTGGGAATAATCCATTGCAAGGCCCACCAAATTGACTCCTCCCTTACTACTATGGGGAATTCCAAGGCCAATCAAGCAGCTCCATCAGCCGCCTTACAAAGCTTTACCTCCTCTCTGCTAATCTTCGTAACCATCGGAGATCGGCCCAAAGATCCCCAACAACTCTTCCAGTTTCTTCACTCTCTATTCCACTCTAGTCCACAGAGTCTTACTACTTTCCTTCACTCCTTTTTCACCCTTTTCCACGCGATAAGACTCTCCTACAACAGATCACTTCTGCTTGTCAGATCTGCCAGAGAACCAATACCAATACTCCATTAAAACCTAAACCTTTCCCTTCTCCTCAGGCCCGCGGTCATACCCCAGCTGCAGACTGGCAGATTGATTTCACCAACATGCCTGAGTAAAAAACATAAAATATCTTCTTGTATTGGTAGATACTTTTCAGGATGGGTTGAAGCCTTCCCCACTTCCAATAAATGGGCCTCTACGGTAGTTAATCTATTGCTTACTCACATAATCCCCCGTTTTGGGATGCCCACTTCTATCCAATCAGATAATGGCCCGGAATTCACCTCGAAGATAACTCAGGGACTGGCTCACTATCACTCCCTTGGCATTTCCATTGCCCTTACTGCCCCCAGGCTTCCAGAAAGGTTGAAAGGACCAATCAGTCCCTTAAAGAGACCCTCACCAAGCTCACCATGGAATTAAGCCTGGACTGGGTAAAGGTGCTCCCCTTGGCTTTATTGTGCATTTGGGCGCTGCCAAAAAAGCCTTCTAATCTCTCAGCTTTCAAAGTCAAGTATGGCCGTCCCCTTGTTCCTCCCGGATTGCCTACAGAACCCCTACCCATCTCCTAAACCTATGCCCTGCCCCTCCTCTTCCATCTACACTCTGAACTCTGGTGCTCTCAAGACTGGCTCCTTCCTGACCTCTTTCAAAACCCTACCTCCTTATTAACACCTGGTCAACTTGTTTACTATTGCCCACGGGGGGAAAAGCCCCCTCTAAAACCAAACTGGGAGGGTCCTGCTCAGGTGATTATGTGCACTCCCTTGGCAGCCAAACTCAAACTACCTAATAACCAACTTACCCCATGGATTCATATTTCCAGGCTTAAGCCTGGCACTCCACCTTCATCAGAAGAGCCAACGATCGTCACCTGTCATTATTAAGTACTCTTGTCAATGCTCCCCCTCATATCTGGCCCCTCTTGGGTCCTCTCTTTGCCCTTTATTCAAGGCAATTGACCCGAAGGGCCCCCTCCAGCCAGACCCCCTTCTCTTCCTTACAGACCCCCTACTTGCTTGGATCTGGCCAGTAGTGGGACATTGTGTGTTGTCCTTCTGACAAACCACTTAGGTGTCCAGAGCATGGTGACCCCTGAATAAGTGTGATCATAAGAGAGCACTTTACCAGTTGCCTTCTGGACCTAAGAAGAAACGTGTGTTTTGTTTACCCTCCCACTTTTATTGAGGTGTAACTGGTGTGCAGGACCCTGCACATAGTTGGCGCGTACAGTTTGGGCATGTGCACATGCTGGTGTTCCCATCACCACCCTCCAATAGTTCCTATGCCTGGGTTCCTGGTGAAGTTGTTTCTTCCTGTTGCTTACATCTACCCCTACCTGAGTTACCTTCAGTGAATCCAGTTACCTTCAGTGACTGTCCTGGGAGGCAACCTGAGCTCTCCTTGGGTGAGGCGTTGGGTGTGCTCTGGTCCAGCCCACCTGCTCTATCGTCACTCTGTCTTCCCCTGTCTGAAGTGCTCTCTAAGTCTTTCCTTTCCTCAACTTCTCCATCCTGTGTGGAGGTTGCCCTGTCATGGTGATCCACATGCCCTGCCTCTGAAAAACCAGGTGCTTCTTTGGGTCCTGCCTGTTTGCCAATAGAAGAGTGAGAAGCTTTGATGTCATGAGCTCGTTACAGGCTTTGATAGGGTTTCTGCTTTTCCTTTGTGTATGTGTGTGCATGTCTGAGTTCAGTTTTAAGTTCCTAGGGGAAGAAGTCACCATCTTCTGACAGCAGCTGGAGTATACCGAGACTCGCTGCTCAGACCAGTGGTTAGCTGGAGCATCCATGCCAAATATGATAGCATGCACTTAGTGTGTCCACCTTCAAATTTACACAGGGCTCCAGAGGGCCTCCCAGTTTTGTAAGAATTCCAAGTATCAGTATTTAAAGTTGAGGTGTTTCACATAAAACCTGGAGAGATCTGACTGCTCTCAAAGGGAAATATGGTAGCTGGTACACCCAGGTAGGAGAAAGTTTGAAGAGCAGCCTTAATAGAGAGGGGAAGGAGCTAGATTAGACAAGGAATGAAGAGTGGAATTGAGGGTGTTAGGTGCAGGACAGGCTGGTCTGCAGGGCCTGCAGGGCATGCCAAACAAAGTTAGCTGCAGAATGACCTGGCCACTCAAACCCTCTGTCTGGTTCTATATCACCTGTTTGCTTCAAGCCCAAATGCCCAAGCCCCAGCTCAAGGCTGAACACTTAACCCCCCTTGGGCCAACAAGGCAGCTTGCAGACCCAGAGACCCCCTTAGATTTGGGCTATAAAAACTCCCTGTGCCTGTTCCTTCCCCCTATCATAAAGTTCATTCAGACTCAGGTGGGTAAAATTTCTAGTCAAGCTTTCAACCAGCTTCTCCTCAGGAATTACCAACTCCTGGCTACTGATGATACCTCCAGTCAAGACCTTTGCCGAATGGATTGATGTCATCATGAATCTGTGGTGGCAAAGAACCTTTGTTGATACCGGTCTTCTCTGCCCTCCTGTGGGGGCTCCTTACTTCCCTCCTCTTTCTCCCACACCACTCCATTTCAGCAGGAAGCAGCCAGAATGATTCGACGCCCATTCTCATTTAATAACAAAGAGGGGGGAATGCTGGGAGTTGCCCAGGCTCCAAAGACTAACTTCCCCATCCCCCAAGAAGAGCCGTCCAATGGTGAGCCCTGCTGGCTCACGTGATCCTTACCCATCAATCAGAGCCCTGCTGGCTCACCTGATCCTACCCGCCAATCAGACTAGTCCTGCTGACTCACCTGATCCTTTCCCTCTAATCAAAAAGCACCCCATGCCAACTGTCAAACCACCCCTGGCTATATAAATATGTAGAGCTGTTCCTCAATAAATGGGCATTTGCTCCGATGACAAGCCTTGTTCATTCTTTCACTCCTCCCCCCTTGTCTATTGTGAAAAATGTTTCTGTGAACATGGGTGTGCAAATCTCTTTTTAGATTCCACTCTCAATTCTTCTAATTATATACCCTAAAGTGGGATTGCTAGATCTATGGTAGCTCTATTTGAGAAACTTCCATACTATTTTTCCATACTGGTTATACTATTTTATAATCTCACCAAAAGTATACAGGAGTTCTAATATCTCCACATCTTTGCTAACATTTATTTTCATTTTTTTTTGATATTGGCATCCAATGGGTGTGAAGTGATATCTCATTGTGTGTGTTGATTTGCTCTTTTCTGATTAGTGATGTTGAATATTTTTTATATGCTTGTTGGCCATTTGTATATCTTCAGAAAAATGTCTATTCAAATCCTTTGCCCATTTAAAAGTCAGGTTATTTGATTTTATTTTTTGCTGTGTTGCAAAAGTTTTTTTTTTAAATGTATTGCCTGGGCTTTTGGTGTCATATCCAAGAAATTATTGTCAAATATAATGTCATGAAGCTTTTCCCTTCTGTTTTCTTTTAGGCTTTTTATAGTTTGGGGTCTTACATTTAGGACTTTAGTCCATTTTGAGGATTCTAAGAAACTTATAATAATGCTTATTTTTGTGGAGAGTAAAGCCTCAGTGACAAGGTTGCAAAAGAGACCTATTCTAGCTTTTTTTTCCATAGGTAACTATTATTTTTCTTGAATTTTGCATCCTGTGCATGTATTATCAAATTATTCAAACAAGACAAAAACTTAAGAGTTAATATATGTCTTGAGACAAATGAAGAAATAAATGAGTTTTTTAAAAATACAATTAGTGATGGAGAGGGCAAAGGTAAAAATAAATCCCTTGAATATTATGCAACAGGTCAAAGAGATGAAATTGGTCAAAGAAAGGGTGATGATTTCCAAAAAAGAAAGCATGGAGCCCATCACAAAAATGGAACAGAAGCAAAATTCAAAGGCATAAAGTAATTACTGTTCTGAGATGAGAAAGGATCAAAAGAGCTCAACTGCATTTCAAAATAATAATAAAGAGCCTAAAAATTCAGTGCATCTTGGTGAAGTTTTCATAGTTTGGGAGTATCAAAAAAAAATTAAGTCTGGACTTAGGTGTCTGTCTGATAAGGAAAGTACATCATTCTCTCTTAAGCAGATTCTGTACCCATCATTGTTTTGGGAAGATGTGATATATATTGTTTGAAAGAAAGATGTCTTAATCAAACATGCTTGGGAAGTGCTATGGACTGTACATTTCCTTTGGAAAATTACAAAGCCCCATTTAGTAAAAATTAATTAATTAATTATTTTTGCTATATTTCCCAATAATAAATGTCATAACTTTATTAATCTCCATAAAAGTGCCTTATCTACCACTGCTTTGAGAATTATTCAGTGGTAGAGGTCCAGGGTTGTGACAGGAATTTGTGGCCCTGTTAAGTTGTTGTTCATATGCAAAGGTGACAGTGTCATATTTTTATGGTCTTAATATGCCAAGTCTTAGAAAATGTATCATACCTTGCACCAGTTCTTTAAGAATATTCTCAGCATGAAATATTGGGCTAAACTAGTATGCAGCATTTATTTAGAGATAGGAATGACCAGAGGCATTGGGATGTGGTGATGAGAGTCCTAGACCAGGAATCAGCAACGAAGGTAAGTAATTTACCAGCTATGTGATCTTCAGCTGGTTATCTTAACTTTTAGTGTCTCAATTCCATCATCTGAAAATTGAGAATCATTTATATTTCTTTAGTCTCCTAGAGGATGAAATAGACTGAAAAATAGGAAACTAAACTCAAAGGAAGAGTAAAAAATATATGTATTATCTCAATTTTAGCTCCCTAAGAAGCAGACCTTGAGACAAGTTTTGAAGTTCAAGTATTTTTATTTGAGATATGATCCCTGAAAATACTGTCTGGGAGTAGGGACATGAGATAGGCAAGGGAAGGCAACAAATAAAGGTGTGTTTTCAAGTCACTCAGCACTGTTGGCAACCACAGCTTAACCTCACCAAAGAATGCTGGGACCAGTGGGATACTGTACACCTGTTTCTATCTGTCATTGGTGTAGGTTGCTGGGGGGGGGTTACTTCCCTGTCACTACTAGCTTTCCATGTGCTCATGCAGGGAGAGTTTCTGAAGCCCAAGGGGAGCCCCTAGGAAGGAGTTGCAGGTTCAGGCAGCTGGAAGTCATGGGAATGGTTGATTCTGAGGGGATTCAGGTGAATCCCTGATGATAGCTACTACTTTAATCATCCATCCAGTGTCATTACTAATACTGTACACATACCATCATCAAAATACATATTTGGATAGGGCTGCTTTGGTGTTTACCAAAATCTCTTTTCCAAATACTATCTCAAGACCTACCTTGTCTATAGGGACAGCTTCAGCCTACACTCAGCTCTGAACAACCAACAGCCACATAGTATGGCCTCAGTTGGCCCTTCTTATAATTGTTGGTCTTATCCTTTTTGACACCCTGTTCTCCCCACACTTTCACCTCCCATCTGCCTCTAGCAATGGATTAAGAATTCACAGATGCTGGGGAAGGGCTTGATAACTGATAGAATTAAATTTGGAATGCAGCATGGTTTTTTACTCATATATATTCCCATTTCCATCCAGAAACTTCATTTTGGAGCCAGATACCTCCTAATGAGAATGGTGTGTTAGGGAGGTTTACATAAATAAAACTCATGGATGATAGCCAAACCTCTTCTTCAAAATGAGATTCCATCTTTTCCTCCAGCAAATGTTTAGTGGAACTGCTCACATAGAGCAAAATTAACTGGCTTGGGTTTCTCCCCTGCCACTCTGAAGCAACCCTCTTGGGAAATTTATGTTTTAAAAACATCCTCTTATCTCAGAATCTTCTCTCTCCCCAGATACCAATCCCTCAAGCCCTGTCCCCATCTTCTGGATTCCAGCCCCATGTAGTCAGTGTCTGTAGCATTTGCTGGTTTGGGGGACTATTCAGGTATTTCTTCCTTCCTTCTAACCCATATGAGGACCTCCCAAATTTGCTTCTTAGCTGGAAAAGGTGACCTCCCCAATAGAAGACAACCCGCTGGTCTTATACTGGCTAGGAGTGAGGGTTAAGAGAGAGACGGGCCTTCCCTTGCAAGAATTTCTGTCCTCTCCTGCTCCCCAGCCTGGCATCTAAAGCCATGCTCATTCCTGGCAAAAAGTTGAGGACCTTGATTTTTTTCTATTGTCACTCTTTATTAGTTCATGGGAGGTGAAAGCCTTAGAAAAACTCAAAACAGTGCCTAGAACAACTCATTGCACTTTCTCAGTGATCTGCCTGTGACTTTATGTTTTTGATAATATACAGCAGAGCTGTTTGCATTTTTTCCCACTCAATTGAGTGACTTTTTGATGGATTTGACTGGTTGTTTTGGCATGGCGTGGGCACAAACTTGAGCTAGGGCTCCACAGAGGCGGTGAAATCAGACATGAATAATAATCATAATAAACCTTCACAACATTTGAAAGTTTCCAAAGAGCTTTCCCGTACATTTACCTTCTTTCATCCTAACATGCCCTGTGACGTAGACAGGATTGGCATTATGGTTTCCATTGTTCTGATGGAGAACAGAGATGGTACTAGCTTGTCTTTAACCTTGATCAGACCTGAGCTTTTCATCCAAGGGTCTCTCTCTCTCTCACCACACACACACACACACACACACACACACACACACACACACACACACGGTGGGGCGGCAGGTAAGGGAGAGGATGCCTGATGGGGACTACTTGGTGGAAGACTGGGACAGAGACTCTTTACACTTTTGCTTGGGTATATGGGCCCAGGGCTCACTGGGGCTCAGAGAACCAGGTTTTGAAGAGGAAAGAAAACATCAAGGCATTGAACACTATGACTTGGGATAAGGACCTGGAAGAGAGAAGAGCCAGCCCTAGGACTTTCAAGGGACCCCAGATTAACAGGCCAGTAGGGTAAATTGGCTCTTCCCCTTAGGGATAGGGCCATGCTATGCAGCTGTGAGGTAGACATACTTGGTGTTCAGCGTCCCATCTGAGCTCCTTACTCTGGCCTGCCAACTTTTCTAATGGCTCTCATTGACTCCAGGAACACCTGCGCATCCTTGGCCCTACGCTGTCATCTTGCTAGCCTCTCCCTTCCTCTGGTCCAATATTTCCACCTCTCTCCCAACCTCTCTTCCATAGGATCTTTTGGTTTGGACAGAACAAACTACTTATCAGAGAACAGCTCATCAGGCCTCAAATACAAAGCATTTATTTTTATAGGGGCCTTCTTAAAATGGTGTTCTCGCTCAGCTTGGCCCAATTTCTTGACCTGAGTGTGTGCTTCCTGTTGACCTTTCCTTGAAAGACCTGCTCAAATCCTGCCTCCTCCAGGAAGCCTTTCAGGGTCCGATTCCCAGGCAAACAAATGTTCTTACATCATCAACTTCTTCCCAGAAAGTTCTCTTGACTTTCTTGCCTTGAGTAATATGTTACTTTTTATTTTTTAACCAAAAATACAGCTTGTGTTGGATTCTCTCATATTTTAATTTTCTACCATTACTGTATAATAATACTCTTAAAAAAATCTTCCTTCTTTGAGATACGTGCCACCTGCTATCCTTCCTAGTGACTGGAAAACACATATTTCTGGTCATTCTCCCCTTTGAGGGACCTCAAAATCCTTAGCCTCCTTCCTTTCCAACAAGATCATCCCAAAATTGTCTAACCTTGAATCAATCCAACCACCCACCTCCACTCCTACTCCAACCTATTGCAAGGTTGTTGGAGAGAATCACAAAATGTAGGGATGACTGCCACCAGAAACATATGGCCTTCACCTCATTTAGCTCATTTCCCCTTCTTTGGAGCTTTCCTTCCTTCACCTTGTCTACACCCACTTTCCTGCCCTCCTTTTCCCCCCAGCCCCATCTCTTTTATTTTAAATATGTAGTGGATTTCCAGTGTCCTCATGGTCACTGCTTACCCTTCTTACCAAAACCTGCTAGGACACTAATATATTCCTTCCTTTAGGTCTTCCAGATTTGGAGCCAATGAAGCGGGGCACTTATGGTGGGACTCCAAGTGTCAAATGGGACAGGCTTGAGTAAGATGGTGGATCTATTTGGGAGCTCCTTAACCAAAGGAGAATGGGTCCTGGATTTGTGACCTGTGACACTGAATTGATTATCTTTTGTCATTTCCACAGATCTTATCTCCAACTCTTGATTCGCAACTGACAAGGTGTCACCATCTTTGTCTTGCAGGGACTTCTTATGACTTTCTAATCAGGTGCTGTGAGTGTGGAATAAGATGGGAGTAGATACAGGCAGAGGAATGATTGCTTCTTCCTCTTGTACAGCCTGCATAGGCCTCTGGGTGTCTCCTCTGCTTGGAGGCACAAGTTCCCTCCTGACCTCCTCTGCACATGCCCCCCATTCCCAGGCTGCAGACATTCTTCCCTCTTTCACACCCTCAGGGTGTGAGTGGGTGGTGTGAGGTCAATGCTGGGCACCCAGCCGGGAAGCTGAGGGTTGACAGTGGCACTGGCCACTGTAGTCTGACATAAGGCACAGGCTCCAGGGTGTCCTGGGTTGTGTCCTGGCTTCCCTGGGAACCATGGGGATTCTGGGCCCTCCCCAGTCCACCATACCCCTTTTTGCCTTGAAGACTCTGACAAAGGCTAGGGCCCCCTCCCTTGCTGTGCTACATGTTGATCATATTTCATTTTGTGGAATTTGCTTTCAGTGACAAAACACATAGTTTGACCAATTAAAGCTGCTTTTGGAGCAAACCCCTGATAGAATTGGAGAGGAAACTGAAGAGGACGTCCTGTTCTTATGGTTTTTCATCCCTCTTGCATGTCCCCCCACCCCCTTGGTCATGGTTCAGATTTAGAGGGAAGTAGGCAATGGGAATAAACTGTGTCCACTCTAGGCTCTTGACGGATGTAGGGATCCAGCTTCCAGCTGTGTTGACAAGGCCCCAGGAGCCCAGGCCAGGCCCCGGAGGCAGAAATGGACTGGGAGAGACCTGAGATCCCAGACTAGGAGCAGAAGGTGGGAAAGGAGCTGTCCCTGCTGGGGTGGGCTGGGGGTTGTAGAAGAGGCCCACAGTGGATGTGAGAGGAAGGACCTGCTCAGGGGAGCAGAGGAGGCAGGGAGGAGTGGACAGTATGATCAGGGGTACAACTCATGCCCTGGACCTGCCTCAGGTTCATGCTAAGCCTGCTGCAGTGATGGGCTGCAAGTCTAAGCCAGGAAGCCTCCTGACAGTTCTCTGGGTAGGGCACAGTTGTTACTGTGCTTTTTTGTGGGCCCTGGAGACAATGACTTTGTGCATCCTGGAGGTGGGGCTGGAGCAGAAAAGGAAAAATGAGACAGAGTTTATGCTGTGAGGATAGCTGATGGATTCATTTGAAGACCCCCCTGGGGACTTTACAGTCATTGAACAAGGATAGCTGATGGATTCATTTGAAGACCCCCCTGGGGACTTTACAGTCATTGAACAAGGACAGGTTGTCCAGTGTGAGCAGGTAAGGCCAGGCACCAGTAACATAGGCATCTTTACTGCCAAGGGGACTCTGCTTGTACCTACGGGCTAGAAAGACCTGGGAAAATTGGGTCACAGGAGAGTGGAAGAAAGGAACAAAAGTAAATTTGTTGGACATCTGTGTACTTGGCATGGTGTCAGACAATTCACACATCTCATTTTATTCCACCAAGAGCTCATTCATTCACTCATTCATTTATTTGATCATTCAACAAACATTGGCTAAGAGCCTGCCATCTATTAGGGATATGTTTAGGCTCCAGGGATGTAAGTAAAATGACACACACAGTCCTTCCCTCAAGAACTCATGGTCCAGAGGGGAGACCCTAATGGAAGGGGTCCTTCTCTGTCAGGCTGGGTAGTCACAGGGTACTCCCTGAAGGAGGTAGCCTTTGAACTGTGTTTGAAAGGTTTAACTAAAAGGAAAATTAAAGGGTGAAGTGGGAAATGGTGAGTGTTCTATGTAGAACAATGATTGTATTGTATAGGCACAGAGATTTGAAGCAATGACATTTTTGAGAAAGTAAGAATTATTTCATGTGGCTGAGGCCAAGGCTTTGAGATAGGCTCGGAGGCATGAAGCAGGGGTGAGAGGGTCTTGCAGAGGCCCTGGGAGTGTAGTGGGGTCTGACTTTTCACAGGAAGACTTTGTCTATCTATCTGTAATAGTTATTTGTCTATCTATCTGTCTATCCATTCATCTATCTATCTATTATCTATTTGTGGGTTCTATGATAAGATCATAATTTTAAATATTTTACTCTGACATGTTTTAGGGGCTTCAGAAATGGAGACAAGTGAATGGTTTTCAGGCTGGACAGGAAATTGAATGGAGAGGACATGATCAGATGTGGGTGGTGAGATATAGTCATATATTTGAATTCCTGCAATTGCTGTGTGACTCCTGTTTTGAATAGGAGAAATTCATAGCAAAAGACACAAAAGTGGCCCCCTTTCCCATGGCAATTCCAGCTTAAAAGGGAAGAAGTGATGGTGTGCATACTGCCAGTGGGTGAGGAAGAGGTCCTAATGTGGGTATGACTTCTGTCCAGGCTCCTGGAAGATTCTGACTGGTGCAATTTCTCTGTAGGGAAACCAAGGAAACCAGATGGGAGGGGGAGGAAGTTTGAGACAGAGGGAAGAAAGCAGGACTTGGAGCAATTCCTCCTCTCACAGATGGTAGGGCCACTGAGTGGGCATTGCTGGCTGGAGGCACGCTTTATTGAGAACACAGTGGAGGAGCAGGGTTGCAGGTTTGGTTGGACATGTTAAGTTGGCTGCCTGGGGGACCTCCATGTGCTGATGTCCAGTGGATCATCGGATAGGTAAATGTATTCATCAGAGGGTTCATGGATTTATATTCAGATTTGGTTCCCTTAATGTATCTGTGGTGGTTGAGGGCATGGGAATAGGGTCATCCAGTGAAAAGAAGGGGTCCTGGAAATCTTCCCTCTTCTCTCTGTCTCTCTGTTTCTCTTTTGGTTAAATCAGAGCACAATTCTAATCAACAAAGCTTGGGAAGATAAAATATGCACATAGTGAACATTTGAAAACACAAAAGCACGTACAGTGACTAGTAAGTTTCCCTCTTATTCCCGATCCCTAGTAACCCTGGTCCTATCCACAGACTGTTCCAGTTTCTTATATATTTATCTGGAGATGTTCTATATCTATAAAATAACTTAATTTAAATGTTAGCACACTAGGTTTTCTTTTTCTACATCTTTCCTTTAAAACTTAAGTAAACATCTTGGATGTTATTATTTATTAGTATTAAAAATCTACCTCTTTCTTTATATAGCTGCATAATAGTCCACTGTATACATGTACCATAATTATCAGTTCCCCAAATGTAGGAATTTCATGTTTCCAGACTTTTCTCAAATAAACAATATTGCAAAAAAATTCCTTGTGTATATAAATATTATTTGGGGCTTAATTTTGGCTACATGTATCAGAATATTCAAACAGCAGGGATTTAAACAAAAATATTTATTCTTTCCTCATGTAAGGAGAAATCTGGGGCAGATAAGTACTGGTATTGGTTTAGTAGCTCAATTATATCACAGTAGTTCACCAGACCCTTTCCTTGTTGTCATAAGATAGTTGCTTCAGATCTAGCAACCACATCCACATTCTATGTAGCTGGAGGGAAGACAATAAAAATGTATATCAATAATGCAGTCTATTATCCATTTAAGATTTCCTGAAAGTTTCCCAAGTTTAAAAAAAATTATCATGCTCTATCACTGAGCTACACCCTCAGTCTCTCAAATAATTTTTGCTCACATCTCATTGGCCAAACTTGTGTCAAACCACTGTTCCTACCTTTGGGAAGCTGAAATGGTTATTAGTTTGGCTTATTAAAAACAAACAAACAAACAAATAACCCCAAACAATTAACCAGACAGAAAAATCACAAAACAAACAAACAAAAACAAAGAAACAAGCAAAAATCAGGTTTTGCTGTAAAGGAGAGAATGGGCATTGGGTAGGAATCTTGTAGATTTTATCTCTAGAACAAGTTCTTATAAATGAAATTGCTGGATGAAATCCTTAAAGGCATTTAAAATGACCTCCAAAGGGGTTTTATCAGGTAAACTTCTACACTGTGTAAGGGTGCCTGTTTCTATTTGCCAAACTCTTCTTGTTTTGCTAATCTGATGAGTAAAAAGTGATTGATATTTGTTTTAATTTGCATTCCTCTTCCTTTGAGTGAAGCTTAGCATCTTTTCTGAATGCTTCAAAACCTTGGCATTTGAAGAGTGAGTGAAGAAGAAACCTCTATAAGGGAGAATGAGAAGCACTGATTGGGAAGGGGGAAAACGAGGACAGGTGGGATGGAAGACGGGGGAGGGAGGGGTTTCAAAGAGAAGAGGAAGCTGGGAGAGGCCCTGACAGGGGTTGTAGAGAGGTAAGATAGGAACAAAAGAGTGCCTGCTGGATTTGGTAACATTAAGGGCACTTGGGGTTCCTGTTGAATAGAAACCAGGTGATTTTCCTTTCCTATTATTTCTGTTTTTTAGATGAATAAATGAATCCAAATGGCTTCAATAACTTGATCAAAGTCACAGGTGTGTTGAACTTCCAGAATCTCTGAAAGTGAAACTGACAGATGCTATAGTGAAAGAGAAGTTTTGTTTGGAACTACTGCCTTAAGGACCTGAAAAGGGTCTTTACATTTATGGATCCACTTGTCCCATTTTACAAATGAGAGAACAGAGTCCCTGTGTTTTTTTTTTGTTGTTGTTGTTTTTTAAGCTTTCCACCCCTATAACAAAATACCTGAGATGATCAACTTATAAAGAATAAAGTTTTATGTTAGCTTACAATTTGGAGCTTTTAGCCCATGGTTGGTTGTTCCATTATTTTGGGGTCTGTGGCAAGTCAGCACATCATGGTGGGGAGCACATGGTGGAGCAAGACCTTACTTCATGGCCAGAAGTGAAAAGGAGATGGGGAGAAGAGACTGAGGTTCCAAATTCTCTTTGAGAGCATGACTCCAATGACGGAAGGCTTTTCACTAGGCCTCACCTCTTAAAAGTTCTAGCATCTCCCAATAGTGTTATGGACTGAAGACCAAGCCTTTAACACATGGACCTTTGGAGGCTATTCCAGATCCAAGTGTTGGCAGTCCTATTCAGGTGAAGAGACTTGCTAGAACATATGAGAGCCCAACAAGAACTTAGATCTTGCCCTGGTCTACATCATTTGTGGGATCATTCCTTTCCCAAGTAGCGAGCATTAGTTATAGCCTAGACTGGGGCTGGTCAGCACTATGGACAGGGCAACATACCTGGGCCCAAGGGGAGTCTTTCACCCCTTGAAGGAAGAGACCTGAGCCAAATTTATGTACTCAAAAGAGATCAGGCTATTGTTACACTCTAGGTCCTTTTGGTAGCCCTTTGGGAAGGATGTGGGAGTTTATTTCAGATCATGTGCCCTCTTGAAAGTTCTATTCCACCTTCTCTAATGGCAGATCCTCTAAATTGTCCCACCTAGGTTTCTTAAGATGAGTTATCATCTATCTTTGGCTCTCAGTAAAGCCGATCCAATGGCCATACCTCTAGGCTCTTTGATGGTTCATCCACCCATTTATTTACAACATTTTTACAATAAGGCTTAAATTAATTTATTGTTATTCTAGCAAAATATGGGTTAGCACCCAGATAATCCTGGTTGAACAGTTTGTTTAGGATAGCTATGTATCTAGCCTCTGAAAACAAAGCATTATTAGCTAAGCTAGTCATGGAGATATATATATTATTTATTTAATTTTTTTTTTGCCAGTACTCACTTTCCCAGAAATCCTTGCAACTGGATGGGGTGATCATGTGACATGGTTTTAGCAAATGAAATAAAAGAGACAAGCATGAGCTGAGTTATCATTGGCATTATACTTTTTTTTTGCCTTGAATGTGGATGGGGAGCTTAGAGAAGAGGGAGCCATCTTGTGATAGGAACTGATAACAAGAGATCAAACAACCTCAGGAAGGGGGAGCAGTAAGCTAGGGCCTTGATGACTTCACTACCAACCGGGGGTTCTCAACCTTCAGATTTCTTGTTATGTGAGATACTTAAATATCCTTATTGTTTAAGCCACTGTTACTCAGGTGTGGAAGTATTTATAGATAAAAATATTTGTTTTATATCCTCAAACGTTTTATTTATACCAAGGCTTATTCATTGTTCAACAAATTGCATTCTTTTTTTTTCTTTTGGTACCAGGGATTGAACCCAGGGGCCCTTAACCTCTGAATCACACCCCCAGTTGTTTTTATTTTTTATTTTGAGATAAAGTCTCCCTAAGTTGCTTAGAGCCTCAGGCTAAATTGCTGAGGCTGGCTTTGAACTTGCCATCGTCCTGTCTCCCAAGTAGCTGGGATTATAGGCATATACCATGGTGCCTGGCAGCAAATTGCATTCTTCATTTAATATACCTTAGAGATTTATTTATATAATTACACTCATATCTGCCTATTTTTTTTGCCATTAACAGTGTGTTTCGATCAGCTTTCATCACTGCAACCAAAATACTTGACAAAAACAGCTTAAAGGGAGAAAATTTTATTTTGGCTCATGGTGTCAGAAGTTCAGTTTATGATCAGCTGTCTGCATTGCTCTGGGAGGGCAGCGAGACTGAACCATGGCAGAAGGGCATGGCAGAGAAAAGCAGCTCAAAACATGGCTACCAGGAAGCAGAAAGAGAGCTCTGCTCACCAGGGAAAACTATAAATCCCCATAGCATGCCCCCAGTGACTTACTTCTTCCAGCCATACCCTACTTGCCTACAGTTACTGCCCAGTTAATCCATATTGATGGACTAATACCTTGAGTAGGTCACACTGCTCATAATTTAATTATTTCATCTCTGAACTTTCTTGCATTGTCTCACACATGAGTTTTTTTTTTGACACCTAATATCTAAACCATAACAAACAGGCATATAGTATTCCATTTCAGCAAATGTACCACAATTTATTACCTACTTTCTTATTGGTTGAAATTGAGATTGCTTCTAGTTTTTTGCTACTACAAAGCAGAGCGATCTTGAACTTTTGAACATAGGTATCAGATACCTTTTGAACATATGTATCAGATAACTTTTTTCAGGATATCTGGAAATATCTGAGCTGCTGGTTCAGAGGGACTGCACTTGCACTTGGGGGCCTGGGTTATCTTTCTGTTCCCATCAGACCCGGACAGTGTGAAGATATCAGGAAATGTCATAAGCCAGGCAAATGACACTCCATGGGGGTTTCCAGCCTTGAGGCAGATGGCCTAGGGGAAGCACCTGGTGGGGTGGAAGGTACATCCTGAATCTGTTTTGAAGGATCTACTCTGAGATGCCTTCTATTGGGGCCTGGATATGAGAGACTCTTAGGATCTCCTTCTCACCAAAGACTAGCCAGAACTATCATTCAGGAAACATTAGACAGCATCCCAGAGGGTCTTTTAAGTTCTCTCCCTGAGAGGTACAAATGTAGCTATCAATCTCCAAGTGACCAGCAACACCCTGGATTTTGCTTCCTTCCATCCTCCTGGCTCCTTTGGTCAGTTATTTCCTGGCCCTGGGCCTCCCTTAGTTCCTTATGACATGCCAACCTCCCCCCGACACTCTGAGCCTTCTCATAAAAAATCCCCAAATAGGTATTTTCTTCCCTGATCAGGGGTGGGACAGAGGCAGATGCCAGAACTCTTGGCATAATTGAGGTTATCCATGGATTTATGCAGCAAATGCTCCACACAATTGCTAGGAGTATAGCTTTTGCAGATGGACTTGCTCTGAAACCATCTTTTGGATTTTTTTGAGAGGCTAAAATAAAAAGGAATAACAGTACCAGTGTTGTCAAAGATGCAGAACAACTAGATTCCTCAGACAAGGCTTGTGGAAGTGTAAAAGTACATTATGCAACTAAACTAAAAAAACTGCTTGTAGGGATCTGCTGAACTAAGAGTCCTACATAAGACCCTTACCTTATGGTGCAAAATTTCATTCCTGGGTATACATGGTAGGCACTGGAAAGGATTATGTATGTTCTCTAAAAGATATGTACCAGAGATGTTAATAGCCGCAATATTTGCAATAGTCTCCAAATTGGAAATGATTCAAGTGCCTTTTGATAAGAGAAAGAATAAATAAATTACACAAAGTGTAATACAATTTAGCATTTAGAAAAAGAACAAACCAGTGTTATAATATTATGGACTGAGTTATGTCCCGCCCAAAAATATGTATGTTGAAGTCCTAACCACTAGCATCTCAGAATTTGACTTTATTGAGAGGCAGAACCTTGAAGGAGGTAATTAAGTTAATCCGAGGTTATTAGAGTGGGATCTCATTTAATATAATTGGTGTCCCTCTTAGGAAAAGAGATTAGGGTATAGACACAAAGAGGGAAGACCAGGTAAAGATAGAGAGAAGACAGCCCTATGAGCCAAGGACAGAGGCCTCAGAAGAAATCAACACTGCCCATACCTTGATTACAGATTACTAAGCCTTAAAAATTGTGGGAAAATAAATATCTGTTGTTTAAGCCACACGGTCTGTGGTATTTTCTTATGGCAGCCCTAGCAAACTAATATAATATGCAATTACATGGACAAATCCCAAAGACTTGTTGAGTGAAAAGAACCAGATGTGAAGGTATACATCCCTTCTTGATTCCATTTATATGAAATTTAAGGACCTGCAAAACTAATGTTGTGTGTATGCGTGAGGGAGTTTGAGTGTTGAGTGGGAAGGGGTACGCGAAAGTTCTATGGGATACTAGAAATGTTTTGTACCTTGATTTGAATATAGTTAGATGGTTATATACTTAAGTAAAAATTCATCAAGCTGTATACATGAGTCTTAAGATCTGTGCACTTGGCTGTTTGTAAATTAGAGCTAATAAAAAAGAAAAAAAAAGATCCAGAAGAGACATGAGCATTTTGGGGTTGGCGTCACCTCTGTGTGGCTGGCTCCACCCGCCTTTACAAACAAAGCGATGGGAATCCAGGCCAAGTGAGCACTGTCCAAGTCAGCTCCTTTTGAATCTGAGACTAAAATAACCACGTCTCAAGTATGTTCCTTCTTTCTTTCTTTCTTTTTTTTTTCCCCTCCAAGTGGGAAAGGCACAGACTTTTTTTTTCACATTCCCAGCCAGAGGGAATCTTTCTCAAACTTTCCATAGAGATTCTCCTTTGGGCAGACACCAAACATGGACATTTTTCCACCAGGGAACAACATGCTGCAGAGTTACAGGCTTCTGAAAAGAGAGGGTCGGGAGGAAATGATGGCAGAGTTGCTGTCCCCTACTGGCCTCTGCCCAGTTCTCAGAGAGACAGGCTAGCGTGGGGCACCAATCAAAGCAACGGAGACAGGATCTTGAGGACCAGGGTGGGAGAGTGGACTGAGTCAAAGAGTAGCCATGCTGCAGCCTAGTCTGAGCACCACCTTCCCGGCCTTGTGGAGAGGTTTAGGTTCCCCACCTCCTACACTGAAGGAAGAGAAGGAAGTCACGGATATTTAAAAAAAGCAAAGTGTAGTGCATGCAGTATATAAACTGTGGACAGTGATGGGGTGTCCCAATTCTGTCTAGGTCTGTGTGTCTGTCAGATGTGGAGAGGAGCCTGGTTCCTTCTGCATTGCCCCTCTCCCCTTTCCTCCTTGTTCAGTGTCTTCTGTTTTCCTCTGCACCCTCTTAGGTGCCTGGGGATGGGGACAGATCTTTAGGAATCACCTATGTAGGGCAGGCAGTGCAACACTGTGCCAGGAAGTTGTTATTTTTCAGGGGAGAGCACCCAGGGTAGGGAAGTGCAGTGACTTGACTCAGTCACACACCTAAGAGATGCCAGAACCAAGACTTAAATCTGAAATGGTTGGACCTAGCCCGTGTGCTCAGACCATTGGGCTCAGCTGCTTCCTTCTTTTGAGAAGGACATTGCTGGACAGTTACATCCTCTCCCATCTCTCAAGATAAATAACATTTTAATGAAATATTTAAAACAATGAAAATTAATACCAAAATTCATGATGAATAAAATATAAAAATTTTAAATAAAATCTGGGTCAGTATTACTGATTTTTCTCTGGCTTCCAGCTCCCATGGCACAATCATGCTGAATTATCCATATAAGCCTCTCTTCTGTGCCCTTCCTCTCAATATACAAGGGAGCCTCCACTCCTGGGCCTGCTGTTCTCCTCTGCTAACCCTCCTGTCCTAGGACTCTGATATAGATAATGTGTTATGCTCTCAATTTTCATCTCAGTGTATTTGACACCAAATTCTACATGCCCAGTTATGGACATACTACTATTCTTAGGTTCCTGTTTTATATTTCTACTGGCCTGTTGGAACTCTCCACCTGAATACCATTGACCTCCTAACATCAACTTTCCTCAACTGGACTCTGCCTTTTCCCATCCTGTCCTCAGGTCTCCTTTTGACTGTCCTGTTCATCACTATTACCAGCAGCCTGCTGGTCACCTAGCTCCTCCTTCAAGTTCATCTTCTATTCCAGTCTATTCTCAAGCCTTTTTGGTGTTTATCTTCAAATACCTCCTGCAGATGCTTTTTCTCCTCAATAATCAACACAGGCCATACTTTGAACTCACCACTTCCTGGGAGGTTAAGTGATAGGAAAAAGAGGACACAGGTATGATGGTTTGTCTGAGGACCATAGCCGTAGGGTTGGGTGGAGAGAAAGGGATGGGTTTACTTGGAGCTGGAAAGTAGAAGTCAGAGGCAGAACTAATGTCCATGTTATTCGGTGTCTTCTCATTCAGTCTTTTATTTTGTAAATGAATATTGAAAACCTACTATATTCTAGGCACTCTCTGGGAGTTAGGGAAACAAAGATTGAAAGTTAGTTCAGTGTTTGAGAAGCTTATAGCCTAGTGGGAGAGAGAAAGTTACAAATAACCTCCCAAGAACATACCACTTTGGAGCAACCAACTGTGCCTGAAAAGATGGGCTGGGAAAATTTCCCAATGGAGGTTACATTGAGCTGATCTTTGATGATGAGTGGAATGAGGGAGATGACGTATGTTACTGTGATGGTGTTGGTCATGATAAAGAGAAAGAGGATGGTGAAAATCATAGAAATGATAATGATAAACAGGGAGATCCCCATCAGGATTATAGAGACTAGGCAGTGATATTGGCCATGCTGAACCAATCCGTAGTGCTTGATTTTGCTTGATTTCAGGTCCACTCTTATAGTCATGGCTTATGAGTTGAAATGAAGTTTATCTGTGCTTTTTTCTTCTTGAATGAAGAAGGCATTTTCTTGGCTTAGAAACAGGATATGAAGATAATAATTTCTGGCTGTTCCCTTAAAGCCACTTGCCTGCTCTGGAATTGCAAAGAGATATTCTTGCCACTGGCCTTGACCTGATTTTAATCTGAATAAAAAGCCACTAAAAAACTGAGGAAGGGAATTCTCACATTAATTGCAAGTTAATCAGCTGTTGCATATTTTGGACATCTGATCTCATCCTTCCACCCCTATTGTGGAATTCTCTGATTCAGCATCCACAGCCTGATGGGCCTGGGTCCCAGGGGAACATCTACTCTAATTTGGAGAGCTTGTGTGAGAATAAAAAGGGAGCTGTGTTTTTGCCACTTTTCCAGTTCTAGAACAACTGGCCCTGCTAACTGATAACTCCAGAGGGACTGTGTCACCCCAATATAGCTCTCCCATTGGCCTGACCCATGCTTGGAGTCCTGCCATTAATACATCACTTCCTTGATTTAGGTCTTGCATTTCCAGGCAAGGATGGAAAGAGGACCATATCAAGACATTATCACTTCCTAACTTCCCTGTGTAACAGAGTTCACAGCTCACTGTCTCTTGGGCCACTATATCTTAATACTGGGGAAGAGAGAAGAACTGATTAAAATGTCGGGGATAATTCTCAGTGAACAGGACTGGATGAGGATGTATGTGTGTGTTTGTCAACTTTTTGTCTCTGTGACCAAAGTACCTGACAAGAACAGCTTAGAGCCTGAAAAGTTTACATTGGGCTCACAGTTTCAGTCCATGGTTGTCTGACTCCATTGATCTGGGCCGGAAGTGAGGTGGAACATCATGATAGAAGGACATGGTGGAGGAAGGCTGCTCAGCTCATGGCAACCAGGAGGCAGAGAGAGTGAGAAGAAGGGGCCATAGACCCATAAAGCCTAGGCCATGCCCCCAATTCCTACTTCCTCCAGCTATGCCCCACCTGCCTATGGTTATCACCCAGTAATCCGTCAAATTATTAATCCATCAAATGGGTTAATCCATTAATCAGGTTAGAGTGCTCATGATCTAATCATTTCATCTCTGAACATTCCTGTATTGCCTAACACATGAGATTTAGTGGGACAGATTTTAGTGGGCAGAAGAATTGGCAGCTTTGGGACTTCCAAGGATTGTTTTTGAAGTAAATAAATTGGGTCTCAGTTGCTTGAAGGCTCCAGTTGGGGAACTTTGTAGGGAAATAGAGAGGATTAGGGACCGATGGATATGCTTGGAATCCCTGCTCCTCCCCTGTGTCCTTCTGCCATTCTCCACATCTAAGTCTTTATCAGGTGGGGCCTTACTCCATACATGATTCATGGCAGACATGGCCTCCCAAGGGGCAGCCAGCAGAGCAGATGAGTAGGAAGTTTCATCCTTTCTCCTGCAGGGACTCCAGCCAGTCCTGAGTTTGACAAGCCTCTTTCAAATTCCCACCAGGCACCTACAGCTCTCCTTCCCCCAGAACAATATCAGTGTGGATACACCAGGGTGGCTTGCATCCCAGGAGATTGATGTCTCCCCCAAGTTAGAGGATGCCCAGACATTTCTTTGCATCTAACAATTTTTAGAAATCTTTTTAAAGGCTTCCTTTCCTCCCCTTATAAAGCAAGTCTAACTTGGTTTTTCTCCAATAATCAATCATGCTCTGTAGCTGCATCTCCACCTGAAATGTCTCTTCCTGCTCCCATTCCCAGTGATAAGAAGCCAGGCCTGGGGAACTTCTAGGGCATGAGAATTCTAGGGCCTGAAGTTCCTGGGTGCAGACTGCCCAGCTGAGTCAGCTGTCCTGTGGAGAAGGTGGCATTCATGTCAGAACTTCATAACCACATGCAGCCAGGATCGAAATTCAGGAGAGTCTGGGAATTCATTGACTAATCCTGAGCTGTTTTTTAAAACCATGAAATGAAAATTGGGAGCCAGACCCCAAACATTATAACCCTAAGACAGAATCTCCTAAGATGCCAGGCATGCCTGTCATTGGTTGCTTGTAGAGACCCCTCTGTAGCCCCAGTGACGGGTTGGGGAGAGGGCCAGAGAATGCTTCCATGATGAATCCAAGCGAGCTGAGTGTGCAAGGAGGAATTCCCAAGGTAGGAAAGTAGGAAAAGAGCAATTCCCTGTAAATTTCAGGATATGGCCATCATCTCTTATAAAAAATGCTGATTTTTATTTAGAAAGACAGTTTTGCCTAGAGATGTCAGAACAGAATTTGGAGACAAATTGGGGATTAAGTCTCAATCCGATTTTCTTTATGAACTTGAGCAAGTTTTAAAAATTGTTTGAACCTCAGTCTCTTTATCTGTGAATTGGGATAAACCCCACCTCATTGGCTAGTCACTCAGATCAAATTCCTGACTTGTACAAAACTCTTGAAATAGTAGCTATGATGTCTCCAAAGGTATTGAACTTTTAACTTTAAGAACATGCTGCTGTTTTTGCATCATTAAATAAATCATTTTTTCATATTTTTATTGGTGCACTGTAGTTGAATAATGGTGAGATTTGTTGTTACATATTTGTACTTACACACAATATAAAATTATAATTTGGACAGTATCATTTCCCAGTATTTTTACTTTTCCTCCCCTCCTCCCTCTTCCTAGTCCCTTTCCAAGAGATCCAGCCCATTCACACCCACACGGTCTTTTCCATTTTCCTCTTTAGCCTTCACATAAGAGAGCAGACATACAACCCTTGACCTTCTGAGTTTGGCATATTTCACTTAATATAATGTTCTTAAATTTCACCCATTTTCCTATAAATGACATAATCTCATTCTTTTTTGTAACATATTTTTTTAGTTGTAGTTGAACACAATACCTTTATTTATTTATTTATTTATTTTTTATGTGGTGCTGAGGATTGAACCCAGCAGCTTGCTCGTGCTAGGCGAGCACTCTACCTCTGAGCCACAACCCCAACCCCCATAATTTCATTCTTTATGGCTGAAAAACTCCATTGTGTATATAACCACACTTGGTGTGCACTGATGCACATCTAGGTTGGTTCCATAGTTTGGCTATTGTGAATCATCAAGTGAATCTTGATTGTTTTCCTACTGCGTGCGAGTGTTGAATGCCAGGTTAAGATGTTTGAAACTCATCTTGCCTCACGCAGCTCCATTTAAGAGGACAGGCGATACCCTGGACCAGAGACTCTGAGAAGAGAGATTGGTCAGGGCCACTCTTGTCTCAGGTTGGATTCCTCAAGAGGCAGGCATGAGCCCAGGGTGTGAGTGTAAGTAATGTACTTGGGGGGTGACCACAGGACACATTGACTGGGGAATGGGAATTGAGACAGGGAAAGGAAGTCAGCCCATAACAGAATTCTCATGTGGTGACTCAGTCCAACTGAGGAGCATTGGTGGACCATGTAGATCATGTACCTCAAAGTCATCCCCTTCTGAGGAGCCAGGGAGGCGCACATTTACCCACCAGCTCTAAGCAGTCCATCCCGGGAGCATTTAGCATTCCCAGCATGTTTCCTGGGAATAAAATTTTCCCAAAACAAAAAACCAAAAACCAAAAACCAAAATCACACTCTGGGAGTAGAGATGTGGGCACTGACAACTTGGTGAGGATGTTACATTGGAAAGAAGAAGGCTGTGGATAAGACACCATCTCTCTTGAGATTATTGCATGTGGGTTTTTGGGGAGAGACTGGTGGATGCTGGTGGACTGTGGGGCAGAATGAAGCATGGCAGCAGTTGGGGAGCCAGGGGATCTATCAGCGTGAAGAAGCAGGGATGGCTGCTGGGGGCAGCAGGATGGGAATCTGAGGAGACACAGAAATGGGGCAGGTACTACATCTCCATCTGGCAATTTATGCTCTGCCTCAATTAACTCTCTGGTTTGGTGCCTGGGAGTTCTACTTAAAGATGCTCTTCCCTTAACATGGTGTATTTGAGTTGTTGAATCAGAAAGATAAAGGAAAGCATTTGATTACCTTTCTTAGTGTTCTGTGCCATCAGACTCTATTCACCTGCTCTGAAAGCACGTCCAATCAGCCTCCCCAGATCTAGAAGAGGATATTAAATATTTCTACTCCCAGATAATCCTCATATTTGATCTGCATGCTTATGTTATGTTTGACCAGCACCTTGTTATGGCTTGGATATGGGGTGTCCCTTAATACCTCCTGTTAATGCAGGGATAGTCAGAGGGGAAATGATTGGCTTATGAGAGCTGTAACCTAATCAGTCCATCCTAGTTGAATGGATGGACTGGGTGGTAGCTGCAGGCAGGTGGGGCATGATTGGAAGAGGTGGGTCCCTGGAAGTTGTTTTCCTGAGGCCCCTTCCCCTTCCATTTCCCTTTCTCTCTTCTTCTTGACCCTCCCATGAGCTGAGGAGCTCTTCTCTGCTGGACCTTTTTTCCATGATGGAGCAATGGAGTCTATGGTGAGACCTCTGACACCATGAAGCCCAAGGAAACTTTTCTGCCTCCTAGTTGTTCTTGTCCAGTATTTTGGTCACGGCAACAACAACAACAAAGATGACTAAAACGTACCCTATGCAATAAACCTGACCGTGAGACAATGATTTGGATCCAAGGAGTTTCTTAGGGAAGTAAGTCATTAAAAAGAGTAGAGAAATGAGACAGAAGGGAGGAAAAATAACAAAGAGCATGCTATTGGACAAGCAGGCAACCCTAGTCCAGTCCTGTTGGGGGCCACTGAGTGAACGTATGGACCTTGCATCAGGACTGTCCTCTGAGGGATTTTCCTCCTGTATCTGCCCCTTCTGGGTGAAGGTTGCTGCCACGGGTTCATTCCCAGGCACTTTAAATCTGCCTTGCTCAGGGGATCCCATCTTTTTTGGTCAGATACTGCCTTGAGGTAGAAATGCAGGGGTCGACTGAGGGAACCAATGGTGAATGCTCACCAGAGGAAGAAAGGGATGCCTCACCAGGAGTCAAAGACACTGGGAGACACTTTATTTCCTCCGAGTAGAGGTACACTTACAGATTTAAATAATTCTTTCATCTTGCCATTCTCGTGCTCCATAAGCTTCACTATGAAATCAAATCTACTCTCCAAATCCCTGCCATTTCAGCACCGCCTGATAATTCTTTACCTTTTAATTTGTAAAAAATTATAACCATAACAGAAAGCACCGTTAATCAGACTGACATCTGTGCTTTCAGTGCCATGTGTGGAGTGGCAGCGGACGCACATTTGGCTGATCTGTTAAACTGTTTTTGACTTGCTTTGGCAGCCTGGCACACAGCTAGCTGTACCCTCGCTCTGGCCTGCTCGACCCACTCCTTGGCCCTGCTCACCCCCTTGCCCCTTCGGTACCTTCTCCCCACTCTTCCTGCCACCTGTTCAAACTCTGTACATTCCTCAAGGCCCAGTTGGGTTTCACCTCCATTGGGTTTTCTTCCCATGCTCGGTCCCCTAAGGGGCATGTTTATAAGGGTAACTTGTTAGGCCAGGGTCTTTGGCTATTGATACTCTTACTCTAGTTGGATGTGTGTGTTTTATATAAATCCATTGTGGGGGTGCTCTGCTCAAGGCTGGAGCCTGAGCCTCCTTTCTGTCCCCATGGCACAGCCAAGCAGAGGGGCAAGTCCTTGATTAGTCTTCTGTGCATATTGAGACCAGGACACTAGGATATTGATTATGAAGACTGTAGCAGTAGCTCTCCGTGCCCTGTCCACATCACCACAGCATTTACCTCTGTACCCCAACGCTGCATACAATGAATGATTGTGACTGATGGCTTCTTTTTCTGGTGCAAGGGCAGGTGTGACCTGTGTGCTGAGCAATCAAGTGCTCATTACCCTGACTGGGTCATTACACAATGTATGTGTGTATCAAAACATCACATTGCACCCCCATCAAGTCGTATAATCATTGTGTCAATTAAAAGTGAAATTTTAAATACAGTGCCCAAGCACTACTGAGAAGGAGCAGGCCAGACCAATGAGGGCAGCTTCTTCTTTCAGAGTTCAGGGGACTCTGACATATCTTCCAGGATTCCTCACCTGGGTTGAGATGTCAGTGCCCATGGTGGTGGCTTGTAGGTCACCCAGCACACGCCCCTTTATTTGACTGCCTTCTCTCCTTCCTTTAATCCTCAATTGCTCCCACAGATGTTTCCTGCCTTTGCTTTCCCCTGACATTGAGCTTGCACTTAAATCCTTGTCTCAGTGTGTGCATCTGGGTGACCTTGACCTGGGAACCAGAAGAGTTAGGGTTCCAAAGGCTAGAGCATGGACAGTTAGCACTAAGGGTATGTGCATCTAAGGGGCTGGACAAATAGGTAGGTCTGGGGCTAAGGGAAGGGTTGTGGGGCCTGGGGAGCAGGTTTCTCAGTGGCTAAAGAGGAGAGATTGAAACGAACTTGGAATGACCCTGAAGCTTGTTAAGCTCAACTATTGCTAAAAGCTGTATCTTGATTTGAAAATTTACTATGAAGTGGTTTGGATTTTGGGAGAAAGTGCCATTTCCACCAGCCAAAACCCACATCTTTTTTCATTTGGAGTCAGAGTGGCTGCTCGGGTATATTTTGCCAGGGTATCTGCATACCTTCGTCCTGACACAGAACTTGATCTGTTTCCCAGTGAGAGAAACTTAGGTTGGTCGCCAAAAACTGAATGTTGACCTACTGCATGGGGCCACGAATGGACCTCTGACCACATCTTGGAGTGACCACCCATCCTGGCCTCAGAGGATGCTCATACCACAGACTGATTTCTCCACTCTAGTTTCAAATGTTGTTCCAGAAATGGGTGCTGTTGCCTCAAGGAGACTAACAAAGAGAAGGTGGTTTCCTGACTGTAGCCCACCCATAGTTTGAGCCCTGAAGGCACAGGATCCCAAGTGTCCTAAGGACTTGGGGTTCTCCTATGGCCCTAAATTCTAGGGTTTTCTATAATCTGACCTTGCATTGAGCACCAAGTGTCCACAATGACTCTGTGGATTTCATTTCTCAAGCATCCATCTGTTCATCCTGAATCTGGAACACTTTTATCCATTGAAGGAATTAAACAGAAGTTGGAAAAAGCTCAGCAAAATTGGCCAAAGACTCAAAGAACATTTGGCTCGAGAAAATCCCAGAAGAGAAAGTGTTGGTGAAAGGGAGGCTAAAATCCTGGCAGCCATCTCCCAGAGAGCAGGGAGGGTAGAAAGGGAGGATGCAAGTCAGACTGGGAAGCTGCCTTCACATGCTGATCACTGAAACAGGGGACCCCACCTCCCAACAGACTAAAACACAGGAGCAATTAGCTTTGGTTGGGGCTGGTTAAAGGAGACCCTTTAGGGTGTGTTGAAGAATTTGGTAGAAAACTTTCTGGCTGGGAACAAAGGCCTTGGTTTTACAAGTTTTAATTTAATGGGATGGATTTTTTTTTATGGAATTTTTGTCTTTGAATTGAAAAGAAAAAGAAAAGTCTGCTCTCTGTAACGAAAGGTTCCACTTCATGCAGATCCAACCAACTGTGGATAGAAAATGCTTTTTTTTTTAAAATATTTATTTTTTGTAGTTGTAGTTGGATACAATAACTTTATTTTATTTATTTTTATGTGGTGCTGGGGATCGAACCCAGGGCCTTGCTCGTTTAAGACCAGTGCTCTACCGCTGAGCCACAACCCCAGCCCCAGAAAATGGTTTTTAAAAATTGCATCTGTACTGAATTTGGGTTGAGGTTGTGGCTCAGTGGGAGAGCACTCACCTAAGAACATAGAAGGTACTGGGTTCCATCCTCAGCACCACATTAAACAAACAAACAAATAAAGGTATTGTGACCGTCTACAACTTGAAAAAATATTTTTTAAAAATTGCATCTATGCTGAATTCATAAAAACTTTTTTCTTATTATGTCCTAAAAAATATAGTATAACTATTTATATGGCATTTACATGATATTAGCTATTATATGAAAGTATGTGGGAGAATATGCTTTGGTTATATACAAATACTGCATCATTTTATATAAGGAACTCAAGCATATGAAGATTTTGATAACTATTAGGGATTCTGAAACCAAACCCCATGCATACTGAGTTATGACTATATATCTTAAATTAATTAAAGTGTACAAAAGTGGATTTTCACAAATCAAACTCACCCATGTAATCAGCACCCAGTTAAAGAAACAGAATACAATCAGTACTTCAAATACTCCCTGCTCTGTTTATGTTCTCTTCTCATCACTACCTTTTCAAAAATATCCACTATGCTGAATTCTAATTACATATATTGATTTTGTCTGTGCTTGAAATTTATATAAATGGAATCAATCAGTGCACACACTTTTGTGTCTGGTATCTTCAGCATTACGTCTCTGAGATTTTTTAGGTTATATACATCTTTATAATTCTTTTTCATTGCTAAATTTTGAGGAGATTGGGCACCTTTTCATACGTATGTTGATCATTTGGATATATTCTTCAGTGAAGTACTCATTCAAAACTTTTGCCTATTTTCTGGTTGGGTTGTCTGTTGTTCTCTTTATTGATTGCACACAAAGCACATGTGATTTGAGGCAAATCTCTACCTCTTCCTAGACCTCTGTTTTCCCATTGTATCTATGTTGTTACTATGGAGTTGCAACCCCAAACTACAAGGCTCCTAGGTAAATAAACCATTCTGGACTTTCAAACCAGTTTATTTTGTCTCCATGATCCTTATAATGTATGGGCCAATATCTTAGACTGGTCCAGGGATACTTTTGTTGAAGCTTTTGGGAAAGTGAAGCTCTTTTTTTTATTGGTTGTTCACAACATTACAAAGCTCTTGACATATCATATTTCATACATTAGAATCAAGTGGGTTATGAACTCCCATTTTTACCCCAAATACAGAATCACATCGGTTACACATCACATTTTTACATACTGCCATATTAGTGACTGTTGTATTCTGCTACCTTTCCTATCCTCTACTATCCCCCCTCCCCTCCCCTCCCCTCCCATCTTCTCTCTCTACCCCATCTACTGTAATTCATTTCCCTCCATGTTTGTTATCCCATTCCCCTCACAACCTCTTATATGTAATTTTGTATAACAATGAGGGTCTCCCTCCATTTCCATGTGATTTCCCTTTTTTTCTCCCTTTCCCTCCCACCTCATGTCTCTGTTTAATGTTATTCTTTTCTTCCTGCTCTTCCTCCCTGTTCTGTTCTTAATTACTCTCATTATATCAAAGAAGACATTTGGTATTTGTTTTTTAGGGATTGGCTAGCTTCACTAAGCATAATCTGCTCTAGTGCCATCCATTTCCCTGCAAATTCCATGATTTTGTCATTTTTTAGTGCTGCGTAATACTCTATGGTGTATAAATGCCACATTTTTTTTATCCATTCATCTATTGAAGGGCATCTGGGTTGATTCCACAGTCTGGCAATTGTGAATTGTGCTGCTATGAACATCGATGTGGCAGTATCCCTGTAGTATGCTCTTTTAAGGTCTTCAGGAAATAGTCCGAGAAGGTCAATAGCTGGGTCAAATGGTGGTTCCATTCCCAGCTTTCCCAGGAATCTCCATACTGCTTTCCAAACTGGCCGCACCCGTTTTCAGTCCCACCAGCAGTGTACAAGAGTACCCTTTTCCCCACAACCTCGCCAGCACTCATTGTTGTTTGACTTCATCATGGCTGCCAATCTTACTGGGGTGAGGTGGTATCTTAGGGTGGTTTTGATTTGCATTTCCTTGACTGCTAGAGATGGTGAGCATTCTTTCATGTACTTGTTGATTGATTGTATGTCCTCCTCTGTGAAGTGTTTGTTCATGTCCTTGGCCCAATTGTTGATTGGGTTATTTGTTTTCTTGTTGTCTAATTTTTTGAGTTCTTTGTATACTCTGGATATTAGGGCTCTATCTGAAGTGTGAGGGGTAAAAATTTGTTCCCAGGATGTAGGCTCCCTATTTACCTCTCTTATTGTTTCTCTTGCTGAGAAAAAACTTTTCAGTTTAAGAAAGTCCCATTTGTTGATTCTTGTTATTAACTCTTGTGCTATGGGTGTCCTATTAAGGAATTTTGAGCCCGACCCTACAATATGTAGATCGGAGCCAACTTTTTCTTCTATCAGATGCAGAGTCTCTGATTTGATATCTAGCTCCTTGATCCACTTTGAGTTGACTTTTGTGCATGGCAAGAGGAGGGGATTCAGTTTCATTTTGTTGCATATGGATTTCCAGTTTTACCAACACCATTTGTTGAAGATGCTATCCTTTCTCCATTGCATGTTTTTAGCTCCTTTATCAAATATAAGATAGTTGTAGCTTTGTGGATTAGTCTCTGTGTCCTCTATTCTGTACCATTGGTCCACCCACCTGTTCTGGTACCAGTACCATGCTGTTTTTATTACTATTGCTCTATAATATAGTTTGAAATCTGGTATCGCTATACCACCTGATTCACACTTCCTGCTTAGAATTGTTTTTGCTATTCTGGGTCTTTTATTTTTCCATATGAATTTCACGATTGCTTTATCTATTTCTACAAGAAATGCCGTTGGGATTTTGATTGGCATTGCATTAAACCTATAGAGAACTTTTGGTAATATCGCCATTTTGATGATGTTAGTTCTGCCTATCCATGAACAAGGTATATTTTTCCATCTTCTAAGATCCTCTTCTATTTCTCTCTTTAGGGTTCTGTAGTTTTCATTGTATAGGTCTTTCACCTCTTTTGTTAGGTTGATTCCCAAGTATTTTATTTTTTTGAGGATATTGTGAATGGAGTGTTTTTCCTCATTTCCGTTTCAGAAGTTTTGTCGCTGATATACAGAAATGCCTTTGATTTATGTGTGTTGATTTTATATCCTGCCACTTTGCAGAATTCATTTATTAGTTCTAGTAGTTTTTTTGTAGACCCTTTTGGGTCTTCTAGGTATAGAATCATGTCATCCGCAAATAGTGATAATTTAAGTTCTTCTTTTCCTATTTTTATGCCTTTAATTTCTTTCGTCTGTCTAATTGCTCTGGCCAGTGTTTCGAGAACTATATTAAATAGAAGTGGTGATAGGGGGCATCCCTGTCTTGTTCCAGATTTTAGAGGGAATGCCTTCAATTTTTCTCCATTCAGAATGATGCTAGCCTGAGGCTTAGCATAGATAGCTTTTACAATGTTGAGGTAAGTTCCTGTTATCCCTAGTTTTTCTAATGTTTTGAACATAAAGGGATGCTGTACTTTGTCAAATGCTTTTTCTGCGTCTATTGAGATGATCATATGGTTCTTATCTTTAAGTCTATTGATGTGGTGAATAACATTTATTGATTTCCGTATATTGAACCATCCTTGCATCCCAGGGATGAATCCTACTTGATCATGGTGCACAATTTTTTGATGTGTCTTTGTATCTGATTCGCCAGAATTTTATTGAGGATTTTTGCATCTAGGTTCATCAGAGATATTGGTCTGTAGTTTTCTTTCTTTGAGGTGTCTTTGTCTGGTTTCGGAATCAGGGTGATGTTGGCCTCATAGAATGAATTTGGAAGAGCTCCCTCTTTTTCTATTTCCTGAAATAACTTGAAAAGTATTGGTATTAATTCTTCTTTAAAGGTTTTGTAAAATTCCGCTGTATACCCATCCGGTCCTGGGCTTTTCTTGGTTGGAAGTCTTTTGATTGCTTCTTCTATTTCATCTATTGATATTGGTCTGTTTAAGTTGTGAGTATCCACCTGACTCAGTCTGGGCAAATCATATGACTTAAGGAATTTATCGATGTCTTCACTATCTTCTATTTTATTGGAATATAGGTTTTCAAAATAATTTCTAATTGTCTTCTGTATTTCTGAAGCGTCTGTTGTAATATTGCCTTTTTCATCCCGTATGTTAGTAATTTGAGTTCTCTCTCCTCTTCTCTTCTTTAGTATGGCTAGGGGTCTGTTGATCTTATTTATTTTTTCAAAGAACCAACTTTTTGTTTTGTTAATTTTTTCAATAGTTTCTTTTGTTTCAATTTCATTGATTTGTGCTCTGATTTTAATTAATTCTTTCCTTCTGCTACATTTGCTGTTGTTTTGCTCTTCCTTTTCTAGGGCTTTGAGATGAAGTGTGAGCTCATTTATTTGTTGGTTTTTCCTTTTTTGAGGAATGACCTCCAGGCGATGAATTTCCCTCTTAAAACTGCTTTCATTGTGTCCCATAGATTCCGATATGTTGTGTCTGTATTTTCATTTATCTCTAAGAATTTTTTGATTTCCTCCTTTATGTCTTCTGTAACCCATTGATCATTCAGTAACATATTGTTCATTGTCCATGTGATGTAGGATTTTTCCTTCCTTCTTTTATCATTGATTTCCAGTTTCATTCCATTATGATCTGATAAAGTGCATGGTATTATCTCCACCCCTTTATATTTACTGAGGGTTGCCCTATGGCATAATATATGGTCTATTTTTGAGAAGGATCCATGTGCTGCTGAGAAAAAAGTATATCCACTTGATGATGGTTGATATATTCTATGTATGTCAGTTAAGTCTAGGTTATTGATTGTGATATTGAGGTCAATAGTTTCTTTATTCAACTTTTGTTTGGAGGATCTGTCCAATGGTGAGAGAGGTGTGTTGAAGTCACCCATGATTATTGTGTTGTGGTCTATTTGATTCTTGAACTTGAGGAGAGTTTGTTTTATGAACGTCGCAGCGCCATTATTTGGTGCATAAATATTGATAATTGTTATGTCTTGTTGGTGAATGGTTCCTTTTAACAGTATATAATGTCCTTCCTTATCCCTTTTGATTAACTTAGTCTTGAAGTTGATTTTATTCGATATGAGAATGGCCACCCCTGCTTGCTTACGAGGACCGTGTGCGTGGTATATTTTTCCCAACCTTTTACCTTGAGCCTGTGTATGTCTTTTCCAATCAGATGTGTCTCCTGGTGGCAGCATATTGTTGGATTTGTTTTTTAAATCCATGTTACCAGCCTATGTCGCTTTATTGGAGAGTTTAAGCCATTAACGTTTAGAGTTACTATTGATATATGGTTTGTTCTTCCTGCCATGTTTGATTATTTATCTTTTTTTTTTTTCTAATTTAGTTTGTTTCTCCATGATTAGCTTTCCCCCTGTCCTCTGTCTTTACTGAGGCACTTCCCACTGATGGTTTTGGTTATTGTTTTTCATTTCTTCCTCGTGTAGAGTTTTGCTCAAGATGCTTTGCAATGCTGGTTTTCTGGCTACAAATTCTTTTAGCTTTTGTTTATCATGAAAGATTTTTATTTCATTGTCGTATCTGAAGCTTAATTTTGCTGGATACAGAATTCTTGGTTGGCATCCATTGTCTTTCAGTGTTTGAAATACGTTGTTCCAGGATCTTCTCGCTTTCAGCGTTTGTGATTAAAAATCCGTTGTTAACCTTATTGGTTTACCCCTAAATGTAATCTGCCTCTTTTCTCTTGTAGCTTTTAATATTTTCTCTTTGTTCTGTATATTGGATATCTTCATAACAATGTGTCTTGGCATTGGTCTACTGTGATTTTGTGTGCTCGGTGTCCTGTATGCATCTACAATTTGTATATCTGTTTCCTTTTTTATTTCTGGAAAGTTTTCTGTAATTATTTCATTCAGCAAGTTACTCATTCCCTTGGCATGAATCTCTGAGCCTTCCTCTATCCCGATGACTCGTAAGTTTGGTTTTTTTAAGTTATCCCAAATCTCTTGGATGTTTTTCTCGTGATTTTTTTACCAGCCTATCTGAGTTGGCTAGACTCTTTTCAAGATGATATACTTTGTCTTCATTATCTGACGTTCTGGCTTCTACTTGCTCCACTCTGTTAGTGATACTCTCGATTGAGTTTTTAATTTGGTTTATCATTTCCTTCATTTCTAGAATTATTGTTTGATTTTTTTTATAATTTGTATCTCCTGATAAAGATGCTTAACTTCTTCTTTTATCTGTTTATGTAATTCATTTTCAATGTGATCTTTAAGGTTCCTTTCCATCTGTCTAAGGTGTTCCTTGAGTTCTTTATATGGCCATTTTCTGATGACTCCAGGTCCTCCTGAATATTTAGGCTGTCCTTCATTGTTTGTACTCCTTTTCTTCCTTGCTTTTTTATGCTCATGATACTTCTTGTTCTGTTTGACTGCTGAGTTACTGTTTACTCTTATAAATTTGTTTGATGCTTGGGAGGAGAGGTATTAGAAGGGAAGGGAAGAAGTCACTAAAGAGAGTGAGTGTAGGCAGGTAGAATTCAAGAAAGGGGGAATAAGAAAATTGAAAAGAAATGAAAAGACAAAAGAAAAAAGTGAAAAGAAAGAAAGAAAAACAAAAAAATAAAAATTTAAAATCTGAAATGGAAATAAGGAAAACCACTCCATTCACAATATCCTCAAAGAAAATAAGATACTTGGGAATCAACCTAACAAAAGAGGTGAAAGATTTATACAATGAAAACTACAGAACCCTAAAGAGAGAGATAGAAGAAGATCTCAGAAGATGGAAAAATGTACCCTGTTCATGGATAGGCAGAACTAACATCATCAAAATGGCGATATTACCCAAAGTTCTCTACAGGTTTAATGCGATGCCAATCAAAATTCCAATGGCATATCTTGAAGAAATAGACAAAGCAATCATGAAATTCATATGGAAAAACAAAAGACCCAGAATAGCAAAAGCAATTCTAAGCAGGAAGTGTGAATCTGGAGGTATAGCGATACCGGAGGTCAAACTGTACTACAAAGCAATAGTAACAAAAACAGCATGTTACTGGTACCAAAACAGGCAGGTGGACCAATGGTACAGAATAGAAGACACAGAGACTAATCCACAAAGTTACAACTATCTTATATTTGATAAAGGGGCTAAAAGCATGCAATGGAGGAAGGATAGCATCTTCAACAAATGGTGCTGGGAAAATTGGAAATCCATATGCAACAAAATGAAATTGAATCCCTTTCTCTCGCCATCCACAAAAATTAACTCAAAATGGATCAGGGAGCTAGATATCAAATCAGAGACACTGCGTCTGATAGAATAAAAAGTTGGCTATGATCTACATATTGTGGGGTCGGGCTCCAAATTCCTTAATAGGACACCCATAGCCCAAGAGTTAACAACAAGAATAAACAAATGGGACTTACTTAAACTAAAAAGTTTTTTCTCAGCAAGAGAAACAATAAAAGAGGTAAACAGAGAGCCTACATCCTGGGAACAAATTTTTACCCCCACACCTCCAATAGAGCCCTAATATCCAGAATGTACAAAGAACTCAAAAAATTAAACAATAAGATAACAAATAACCCAATTAACAAATGGGCCAAGGACCTGAACAGACACTTCTCAGAGGAGGACATACAATCAATCAACAAGTACATGAAAAAATGCTCACCATCTCTAGCAATCAGAGAAATGCAAATCAAAACCACCCTAAGATACCATCTCACTCCAGTAAGATTGGCAGCCATTATGAAGTCAAACAACAATAAGTGTTGGCGGGGATGTGGGGAAAAGGGCACACTTGTACACTGCTGGTGGGGCTGCAAAATGGTGAGGCCAATTTGGAAAGCAGTATGGAGATTCCTGGGAAATCTGGGAATGGATCCACCATTTGACCCAGCTATCGCCCTTCTTGGACTATTCCCTGAGGACCTTAAAAGAGCGCTCTATAGGGATACGGCTGCATCAATGATTATAGCGGCACAATTCACAATAGCTAGACTGTGGAACCAACCTAGATGCCCCTCAATAGATGAATGGATAAAAAAAAATGTGGCATATATACACAATGGAGTATTATGCAGCACTAAGAAATGACAAAATCATAGAATTTGCAGGGAAATGGATGGCATTAGAACAGATTATGCTAAGTGAAGCCAGCCAAGCCCTAAAAAACAAATGCCAAATGTCTGCTTTGATATAATGAGAACAACTAAGAACAGAACAGGAAGGAAGAGCATGAGGAAAAGACTACAGTAAACAAAGATGAATGGGGGGAGAGAAACGGGGAGAGAAGGGAAATCACATGGAAATGGTAGGAGACCTTCAATGATACATAAAATTATAAGAGGTTATGAGGGGCAAGGGGGAAGGAAAAAGAGGGAGAGAATTGAACAACAGCAGGGGAGGTAGAGAGGGAAGATGGGAGGGGAGGGGAGGGGAGGGGGGATAGTAGGGGATAGGAAAGGTAGCAGAATACAACAGTCACTAATATGGCATTATGTAAAAATGTGAATATGTAACAGATGTGATTCTGCAATCTGTATTTGGGGTGAAAATGGGAGTTCAAAACACAATTTGAGTCAAATGTATGAAAGATGATATATCATGAACTATGTAATGCTTTAAATAATCAATAAAAAAAAACCAAAAAAAATTATAATGATAATAAACAAATGGAAATTAAAGTTTAAAAAATAATAGTAATAATAATAGAATAAAAAGAATTAAAAAAAATTGAAACCATTAATAAGAAAGTTGAAGAACAACAACATCAACAACAAAAAAGTGAAAATAAAATTTTAAAAAAATACCAATAATAATCATTAAAAAAATAATAATAAATGCAGTCATAGAGCTCAATTAACTTCTCTTCCAGTAGGTGGGAACTGGGCCAGGCTTCTCTTCTTGATGGGTGGGAACCAATCACTGTGCCTCAGCTCTTCTTCCCAGACTGTGCGGGTCTCCTATCCTGAGTGCCTAGGGCCTTCTCTTGTGGTTCCTCAAGCCAGGCCCCGCTCACCTGTGATGCTCACCACAATACTGGCTACATGCCGGGTCTGCTGCTCCTGGGAGCCCTGTTTCCATGGATGCCTGGGCACACCCTTTCTGTTTGCCTCCCTCAGACCCTAAGTTTGTAGGGCTTGGGGCTGAGGACCCCCAGCGAATTTGTTTGCCCTCAGGTAGCAACTCCCCTGGTAGCTGGTGTAAGGGACCTCTGTTGTCAGCAGAGGGATACCCTGGGTCTGACTATTGTGCTCAGTTGGCTTTTACCTCTGTGAGTTCAGGTGGGCCGACTAGTTATTTCAGCGGGATCATTAGTGCTGAGTCATGAGAAGCAGGCGAACCAGAACTAGAATGCAGCCCAATCCGGGCTCGGTGTGTTCTGAGAGGGGCAGACTGTTCGCCCGGGATCCCCTTCAGCTCAACAGTGCCTAGTGGTCCTGAGCGAACAGTATTTTGACAGTTTACTTCTCCCTATGCCCGCGCAGCTGAAGGGGTTAGAGACTTGATCTCTCTGCGTCCGCCGCCATGTTGGATCACTTAGATTTTAAATTGTCACTCATCTTATCAGCTGTTCTATTTAACTCGGCAGCTCACTCGCGCGGTGAAGAGTCTGCTCTATGGTGCTCCACGGGAAGCGGCGGTGGCGGCCCCAGCGCGGTGGCGGCCCAGCTGTGGCCTTCGGGACCCCCGGGGAGGGGGTGCGGGCTGGGGGAGGGGAGGCAGCACCTCGGGGCCGCGCGGGCCGGGTACTGGACACGCGGGAGAGCGGGCGGGGTGGGGGAAAGAAATTGAGATCTAGATTTAGGGACTGAGCGTGGGAGGAGAGACGGCGGGGGAGAAGCAAAGTGGAAAGGCGGAGAGGAGAAGGAGAAGGGGCCGAGGGAGCCGGGCAGCTCGGGGGCTGCAGCCTTACTGCTCGCGCTGAAGTCGTGATGGACTCACTCCACCTTGGCTGGAGTCGTGGAGGATTCACTCCACCTAGGCCCCTTTCTTGACATGGTGCTGAGTCTTTGTCGACAGATCTCCTTTAATGATCTTTACTTCATCTTTTAAGACGCGGCAACATACGCTGCGGGCGCGGCGGCACGGAGCACGGAGCGGCTTACTCACTTCCCGCCGCCATCTTCCCAATTACTCGGGAAAGTGAAGCTCTTTATTATGGGATTGATGAATGTGAAGATGATATAAGGCTGAAGTTGCCCTGGTGGCCTTGTTGCCATTGATTCATGAAGACATGAAGAACTGCTCAGAGCAGAGCTTAGAAAGGAGGAGGGGAGGAAGAAGAGGAGGAAGAAGAAGGTAGAGGAGGTGACATTGGCAGCAAAGGAGGAGAATTAGAATTGATGCAATCATTCATTTTAGTTATTCCGTGAGCTGACATTTTCTTTTTCCATTTAAAAACAAAAGGAAGGAAATTAGCTTTGTAGTTTCTGTTGGTGCCCTGCCATCTTATTCCCTTGGTCCTCCCTGTTCCCTTATCCACATAAGGTTTTCCTCTGCAAGCACCTGAAACTTCATTTGAGGACATTCTCTATAGTCTTTGGAATCTGCTTGATCCATGTCCAGGGCAGGATGGAGTGCTGGGGACTAAGGAGTCCTGGGAGTATCTCAGAACTAATCGGATGGGAGTTCTGGAACAGTTGCTTCAAGTATTACGTTACATGTACCTGACTTACAGCAGTTTACTGGTGCCAACATTTTATCAGCTTGAGTGAAGTACAGAAGTCTAACCTTTCTTAGTCCCTACACTTTCTCCTATTTATAATTGTCTTAGACACTTTATCTACATACTTCTAGAATCACTTAGATAGTGTTATAATTTTTGTTTCAACTGTCAAACATAATTTAGTCAACTCCACAGGAGAAGAAAAGTCCATTGTATTTATCTCTTATAATGTTTTTTTTTAAAGAGAGAGAGAGAGGAGAGATAATTTTTAATATTCATTTTTCAGTTTTCGGTGGACACGAAATCTTTATTTTATTTTTTTTATGTGGTGCTGAGGATCGAACCCAGTACCCCATGCATGCCAGGTGAGCGCGTTACCGCTTGAGCCACATCCCCAGCCCTCTTATAATGTTTTTTTCTTCATTCTGGATGTTCTAAGTTTCCTTCATTTATCAGTTCCTTTCTGTTTAGAGAAGTCCCTTCAGCTATGCTTTTAGGGTAGGTCTACGCCAACAAATTCTCGTAGTCTTTTCTTCATCTAACAATGTCTTGATTTCCCCTTCATTCCTGGAGATGATTTCACAAATACAGAATTCTGAGTTGACAGTTCTCTCAGTCCTTGGGAAATGTTGTGTGCCTTCCTTTTGGCCTTTATGGTTTCTCATGATCAGTCTGTTATCATAAGAATTGTTTTTCCCTTATAGACAATGAATGATTTCTGACTATTTTCCAGACTTCGTCTTTAGTTTCAGATATTTGACTTCTTTGGGTCATGCTGTGGATTTCTTTGGACTTGTCCTTTTGTTGTTCTATCATCTTTTTGAATCTCGGTTTATGTCTTTTGATAAATTAGGAATACTTCCAACATTATTTCTTTGAATATATTGTGAATACCCCCTCCCATTTCTGCTCACCTTGTGAACACAGATGACACCAATCTTAGATCTTTTGTTTTAATTACACACATCCCTGAGGTGCTTGTGTGTGCACCCATACTTCTCTCTCTCTCTCTCTCTCTCTCTCTCTCTCTCTCTCTCTCCAGTCTTGCTTTGGACATACCATTTTGCCTCTCTGGTCTTCAGTTTCTTCCTCTATAAACTGGGAATAATGTCATCATCAGTATTATGATGATTAAATGACCATGAGTGCTCAATAATGTTTGTTAAATGAACGAACAAACAAATGAGCTAGTTGGTGGACTGGACTTTGTCAGTTTACTTGTGAACATTGTAAGGTTAAGATAAACACCCTCTTTAGCCAAACTTCCTGATCTCTTTTCTCTTCTCACCCGTGGGTAAAAACCTTTGCTAGTCTGTGGGTTAGTTATCTTCTTAGCCAATAATGAGCTCTTCAAGGGAGGGACTAGATCTCCTTTCATTTCACCCCCCAAGTTGGCAGATGCTCAGTTAATGGCCACTAGTTATTGGATTCTAATTGGCTAAAGTGACTCCTGGACCTGAGACAAGCCCTTGGGAATTGGACTGTGAAAGTAGAGCTCAGTCACCTGGAACTCTCACTCTTGTGCCTCTGATATGAAAACAGTTTGGAGTGGCTGAGATGCTAACTTATGTGTGGAATGAAGTTAGAAAAAAATAAAACAAAACAAAACTCAGGGACTAGCTTAGGAATCAAACACACAGGGCCAGGGTTAAGGGAATAGGTGAAATATTTACATCTGGTTGGTTTTACTGGGCAAATGATTACCTGTGGTGGATAAGACTGGGTTTGATTTATGAGTGGAATAGTACATTCCCTGTGTTTCCTAAGTACTCCGAGACTCCTTATTAATTGGGACAGTCAAATTTTTACCAGCCACACACAAAAGTACATAAGGAAGAGGTTATGAATGGCTTAACACATTCATAGCTAGAACAGAGCTCCAATCTTATCCTGTGATGAACTGCAGTGACATCTTCTTTAAGTATGGAAAGAGCTTGTATAACAACAATTAGGCTTCCACACCCCTGGGTCCTTCTAAGAGAGAATGCATTCTTACTGTTATTTATTTATTTATTTATAGTCATATATAGACACAATACCTATTTATTTATTTATTTATTTATTTAATGTGGTGCTGAGGATTGAACCCAGTGCCTCACACATGGTAGGCAAGTGCTTTACCACTGAGCTACAGCCCCAGCCCTGAGATTGCATTATTCTTGGTGATAAGTCTCCCCGTGGTGGGACCTCAACACACCTGTGGGCAGACAATGCATAGATTGGTGGTAATAAAACAGGCACATGAAGTTCTGTTACAGAGAGGTGAACAATTAGGACAGTCAGACAATCTTCTTATAAAATTTCACCAGGAAGTTATAGAAAAAAGTAGCCAATAAGTATTAAGGGTGAAAGAAATAGAAGATTAAAGGAATGAAAGAAGAGAGTCCAAGCAAGTGAGTGAGTCTTATCAATGGGTGAGCTTAAGAGTGATAACCAGTGATCTCCTTACATTGAGTGGGGGAACCAAACAACTGTCCCAAGAACCGCCTCGATGCCTCTCAATTCCTTTGAAAGAATTATCTGGAGGCTCTCTGTCCCTTTACTATGATTAAAAAGGCTTGCTTTCAATAGACCATTTATCAGAGTGGGGGCTCTAGCCAAGTTGAGCAGTAGGGTCATGCTTAATACCAATGCTTCCTGGACTTCAGTGTGCATACAAGTCATGGAGGCATCTTGTTAAAATGCACATTCAATTAATTGGGTGAGGCCTGATATCCTGATTTCAGCTGAGGCTAATGCCACTGGTTGAATGATCACCCTTCCAGGAGCAAGGGCTTAAGAAAATAACACACATACATATGTACACACACATGAACACATGTGTGTACCTACATATCATCCACCACCAATTTATAAATTTCACATAAAAGTTCCCTGAAATCCCATGGATAACACTGGTAGGTTGACTGAACTTACTATTTTTTTCCACTGTAAAACTGAGAAAAAAAAATGGATGATTTCAAACAACCAAATGCTTTTAATTTATTTTTGGCCTGGGAATCTAGGTTATATTAAAAATTAATGATAAAGACTCTAAGTTAGTAAAGTTTTTTTTTTTTTTGCATTTTAGAACAAGTTAATTCAGTATTTAAAAAACCACAATAGTTTATTTAGCCTTCAAAAATTATACTGTTAAATATCTCCCTGGGGAGAAATTACAGAACAGCAGGAAGGAAATTGATTATTCAATAAGTGATACCAAGACAATATTTTAACAATTTGGGGAAAAAAATCAATTTAGAATCTCATCTTACTGAGCACCAAAATAAATTTTAATGGATTAAAGAATGAAACATAATATAAAAAGACCATAAAAGCACAAACTAATCTTTAGATGGAAAGTACTTGATAAAGTTAAAAGAGTTGAAGGAAATCATAAAGTTACATATTTTATTAGATAACATTAAAATTTTCTTTCTATGTCCCTTCTTGTTCTTATCCTACCATAATTAAACAAAAATCACACTAGGGAATAGCATAAACACCACAGTCAAAAGACAGAACAGCCCATAATTCTATTCACTTGTCAAAACTCATAGAGCTGTAAAGAGAAAACAATATAAATCAAAAAATAAATTATAGGAAGAACAGAACAGAAAAATTGCTGCTGAAAACACAAACATTAAAATACTAATCAACTGGAAGAAAAAGATTTGCAATATACATATCAAATGAAAGGTTAATGTTCTTTATATATAAAAAACATGCATAATTTGATAAGCATGGTACTAATATCCCAATAGATATATATAGATGAGCAAGCAAGTCATAAAAGAGTAAACTTAAATGGCTAAAATCATAAAATCCAAATTCAATTGTCATTGGTGTTTTATGTCCCACCCACTAAATTAGTCCAAAAAAAAAAAAAAAAGGAAAAATGGAAATACATGATGTTTGCAATAGGTAGTGTGGTAGGCTGAACAATGGCCTCTAAAGATATGTGATGTATATAATAGATATATTAGGATTATATACTAATCCTTGGAACCTGTGAATATTACCTAATAAGGCAAAAGGAAAGTTGCAGATGTGACTAAATTAAGGATCTTGAGATGGGGAGTTTATCCTGCATTATCCAAGCAGGCCCTAAATGTAATAAATGTCTTTATAAGAGGAAGACAGTGAGAGCTCTGTCTACAGAAAAGTAACCAGAGATGTGCTTGTGGAAGCAAGAAGTTGGATCAATGAGAGAAGGTCACAGCCAAGAAATGCAGGTGACCTTCAGAAACAAGATAAAGTGTAGAAGTAGATTCTCCTCTAGAAATTTCTGGAGGAAGTTCTGCTGACCCTGTTATGGTTGGAATGTGAGGTGTCCCCCTCAAAAGTCACATGTGATACAATGCAAGAAGGTTCAGAGGAGAAATGATTGGGTTGTAAGAGTCTTTACCTAATCAGTGATTAATTCCCTGATAGGGATTAACTGAGTAGTAACTGAAGTGGTGGGGTGTGGCTGCAGGAGGTGGGAATTGGGGTGTGGCTTTGGGGGTACATATTTGTATTTGGTAAGTGGAGATCTCTCTCTTTCTGTACTTCCAGATTACCACACTCCTACCATGCTGTTTCTGTCCCACCTGCAGCTCTGAGGAATGGAGCCATCTGTCTATGGATTGAGACCTCTGAAATTGTGAGCCCTCAAATAAACCTTTTCTCCTCTACAATTGAGTTGATTGGGTCCTTTAGTCACAGCAGGGAAAAAAGCTGACTAAAACAGACCCCTTGATTTTATTGCAGTGAAACTGATTTTGGATTTCTGATCTTGATAAATCATGAGAATATATTTGTGTTATTTTAAGGCTCCAAATCTGTGGCAAGTTGTTACTACATTAGGAAACTAATACATGTGGCAAAGCACTCTTTCTCCTTGGCTGCAAATGGATATGTCAATAATGTAACCTCTTTTGCAACATTTTCATAATATGGAAGTAAAGCTTTAAAAATTTTATGTCTAATGATGCAGTGATTGTATATCTGGGAATCTATTTTAAGGAGGGAATTTTTGGTAATGAAAACAGCTCTTGTATGAAGATATCATGTGACCACAAACTTTAAATAAATTAAACACCGAAAAGGAAAGACTGAATAAACTATAGACTGAGGATAGATTGCCATTAAGTTATAAAATATTTGTAAGTGTTTTGTTAAAGCATGGGGACATGAAAAATTTATAAATATTATACTAAGAGTAAATACATAGAAACAAGACTAGAAGGAAATAAGCCAAAATATTTACTGGGTGAGGATGGGTGCTTTTATTTGTTAAACTGCCCTATCTTTTTAAATTTTTTGTAATGAATGTATATTATTTTTAGAGTAAAATAATTAAAATCAACCATTGGAAATGGAGGGTAGAGAGGCTTTTTTATTTTATTTTTTAATCTAGTATTGAACCCAGGGGCACTCAACTACTGAGCCACATTCCCAGCCCATTTGTTTGTTTGTTTGTTTGTTTGTTTGTTTTTTTGGATTTTATTTAGAGATACAGTCTCATTGAGTTGCTTACGGCCTCACTAAGCTGCTGGGGCTGACTTTGAACTAAGATCCTCCTGCTTCAGCCTCATGAGCCACTAGGATTATAGGTGTGTGCCACCCTGCCTGGCAGGGCTTGGGTCTTTAGGCTGGCATGATCAAAGCTTTGGAGAAGTAGATCTGCAGAAACTGTCCAGGAACAAAGGCAGGGAGAAAGGAAGGAAGTTTGCACAGGTTTCATGGGCCTGGCTAGTGGAGTGGGAGGTACAGAAGGGTGTAGTGTGACAACTTGTTAAAGAGGGGAATTTGGCTTTAATCTGAGACACAGAGCTATAGCAACTAGTTAGCAGAGTTTGGGAAAAATAGCTTAGGTCTTCCCATGATAATTATTGTTAGAAGAGTACAGTAGGAATATTTGTCCACCCAATATCTATTTCTCCCATTTCCTGGCAGAACACCAACATCGTGCAGGTATCCTACCTGCCAGCTCTATTCAACCCATGTAAGTAAAGAAAGCACATTGCAGCCCTAGAGAGAGATGGGAAGGGAGTGAGAGTGGTTCTGACTTGTCTAAGCCACTCCCAGAAAATCCATCCCTTCTCTCTCCATGTGCATTTTCAGAACCAGGATTTAAGCTCCTTCAATCAGAGTTTAGAATAATGTCTCACACTCAATAGACACTGATGAATAACGCTGTCACCCTTGGCACTCTCTAGCAATTCTACTAATTCAGCAGTGAAGTGTGACTTGGCTTGTTCTAATTAGGGTAAGGAGAAGAACTTATATTGTCAAATGAAAGGTTCTCTGTGTCTTGGAAAATTTGAACAAAGCAGCCCACTGTCCCTGTGACTGTTGGGTGCCATCTTGTCACCTTAAGAGTCAGAAGGGAAAGGAAGCCTTACAGAGGAGAGAAGAACCCAGTCTCTAAGAAATGGTGTCAGAGCTTACCTTTCTTCTACTTCTACTTATATGAGTTAATATATTTTTCATTTTTCTTAGGAATCCTTGTGTTGGGATTTCCAATGTAGAGTGTAACAAGAGTCCAAGGATATTTAACGGCAAGATTCCAAATATTTAGAATGTCTGGCATTAAAATTATTTTGAGTGAGACACTGTGCTGAGCACTAAAGTTATACTAGTGGTTCATAATCAGGGTTAGATTTTTATCCAGTGAAGGAGTTAGCTATTTATTGGATTGACATGGAGGAACAGATATAATTATTATTATTATTTCATGAAAAGAGTATATACAAGTGGCCATATTTTTGGGGTAATTATGTGGCAAATAAGAACTTCTTGTCTTAGGTTAGAGTGTGTATCAATCAGGATGGGGAGCTTTAAGCTGTAATAACAAACAACCCCAACAACAAATATTTATTTATTTTTTCTATGTTGCATGCCCATCATGGGTAGATGGGTGGATGGGCCCTGCTTATTGTAGTTCTCAGGGGATTACCTTGATGGAATAGTCACAGTCCAAATGTTTCTGGTCTCCTTGTCAGAGGAAAATAAAGATCTCTGAAGTAAGTAAGTACATGCTGTAAGTAATTACATGCACCAACCCAGAAATGATATGCAAAACTGGTATTTTGGGCATGGAGTTTATGCAGTCACAGGGTCTCAGATGGTCACTATGCTTGAATTAATGTTCTGTGGTTGCCATCTTGAAATTTTGAATAAAGGGTTTTGTTTTTTTCACTTAGCCTCATAAATCATGATGCCAATCTAGAGATAGGTGTTGCTTAAATTTACCTCAATGTCCAGAATAGGCCCTATGGCTCTACCCTAGCCACAGGGGGGCATAGAAGTATAATTCTACTTTGTGCCAGAAAGAGGGAAAACCCAGAAAAATTTAGTAGATGTCGTAGAAAATGGCTACAGAGTCTGTCAAAGTCTTCTTTTGTGGGGATGAGGTAAAGCCTTTTTTTGGTATATAAATCCCTGGGCAGGTGGGAAGAACTTATTTACATAAAGGTCCCAAGATCTTCTAGGGGAAAAGGAACAGAGATCCCAACTTTATTCCTAAAGATTCCAAGTTTGGCAAATCTGTTGGGGAGAACCTATCCTAGCTGAGGGACTGGGAAGAGCAATGAGGTTCTAGGATTAGAATTAACGAGTTAAGGATGGGACTCAGCATCAAGAACAAGGGGTCTGTGAGAGGAAACTTGCTTTGGCCCAATGTGTGCAGGGCTGGGCGTGCTCTTACTGTGGTCAGGTTTAGGATGTCTGAGCATAGGTTTGTGAACCAAGATAGCTGCAGCTTTGCGACCCAAACACGGGACCTTTCCTACAGGTGGACCAGGGAAGTTAATCAGCAGTGGACAAGGATGCATTGGTTCACTTTTCAAGAAGAGAGAGAGAGAGAGAGAGAGAGAGAGAGAGAGAGAGAGAGAGAGAGAGAACGAGCGAGAGAGCCTTTCAGAAACTGGTGGGATTCTAATTATCTCTTGACAGCATTTGGAAGTAGGAATAATGCCTCTTCGAATTGCTTCAGGCTCTGCAGTTCTTAGAAAATGTGTGAGGAAGGTTCAGCTTGAGAGACATGCTAGTCAGACATGAATGATTAATGAAAACAATATGAAAAAGGGCATTCTAGATTGGAATTAGAGAAGCAGCTCATATGGTTACTTGCAGTTCAGCCAGAACTGTGCTCATGAAAAGATGCCTGAAAGAGCCCTCTCAGCTTGGGAGCAATACCTTTCCCAGTCTTTGGGCAGCTAAGACAAGTACTATTGGGGCCCCTGAACTCAGTGGCTGGCGGTGGAACAGTTGCTATGTGCAGTTCAGGTTCCTGAGGCCTGGACTGATCCAGAAGGTGGAAGCTTGGGGATGAATTCATTCCCTGGAGACGCTGTATTCCAGAAGGCCTGTTTGGATTCCTGGCGTAGCCTTGGCCAAGTGAATTAGACCCGTGGGACTGGTTCTACTTTTTACTTGTTCTTCTGAAGGTTGGGCTCCTTTGGTTCTTGCAGGAAATCTCCTGGAGGACAGACTTAGTGAAGGAAAAGGGATCCAGTCCAGCGAATTTGACAAAATGAGCATTTTGCCTGCGTTAGATGGTGTTGGTGCCCTGCCTCATCCCCTGTTCTAGGAGGAAGCACCATTTCCCTTCTGCAGTGTGTGCTGGCTGCTAATGGATCACAGGAAGCTGTCATGGGCCAGCCATGGGCTGTGTGTGTGAGCATTTTGAGTGCACGAGCAGACTGGACTTACGATGCTGCTCTGCCTGCACTATGTGCACTATGTGTTCTTCTTGCTTGCTCTGCCTTTTGATCCCACACAGCACCTGAGATGGGTGTGACTTTCCAAGTTGTCAATCAATCTATTGACCACAAGCCATCATGAAGCTAGACTGAACCCCCTGAAACCTGACCCTTTGCCTCATTTGGAAAGAACATTCCATGCAACCTCCCTTTGTGTGTCCCCCCCCCCCCATATAAGAATAAAGAATTCAGGTGGCTCTCTCTCTTTACAACAGACTCCTAAGTTCGAGAGCCATCACCAGACCCTAAGGAAAAAGGTACTTTCTGTCTCTGTGTGTGATTATTTCATGCCAACCCAAATTCATCTGGAGGGACCCTGAATGATCTAGTCATGCGTCGCAACAGGAAGCACATTCTCCCCCAAATTGTTTTCAATTGACTGGGAGCCACCTCCTTTGGAGGCTGTGTGGTCTTTGGAGAAGGACAGCCTTCCACCAGTGACCAACATAAGGGTGCAAAGGACTGGCCCTCTTATTTCAGAGTTGACCCATTCATGCTCAGAGCCCACATCCTTGCACGGCTCAGTTTACTGTCCTGTTTCTCTTACCCACCCCCACACACCCCCAGTAACTTTTGTGCACCCAGTTCCCCATCTCATATTCTGCTTCCACAATGCCCTCTGTTCTGTGGGCTTAGGGAAGTGTTTGGCTAAGGAAGGACAAGTCTCCCAGCAGTGGGAGTGGGAAGGTGGAGGAGGGAAGCGTGACTTTCTTTCTTCATTGGTAGAAATATGCTTCCCAAAGACTGGCTAGTGGAACTCACTGACAAGGGTCTTGGCAAGTCCAAAGGGATCCCCACTTATGATTCAATGGGCCCTATCAGCTCTCAAAGAAGGGACATGGACTGGGATCTGAGCTGAGTCCATGCTTCATGCAAGCCAGCATGGCTGAGAAAACATCTAGTCACAGATTTTGCCTTTCTTCCCTTCTCCTTGTCCCCTCCTCCCTTCTCTGGCATCCCCATTTGCTTCTGCCTTGGCCCTGCATAGCACACAGCTCTATTTCTCAAATTACTACTCATCCATCTGCGCCTTTGTTCCTGTTGTTCCTTCCCCTTAGGTTGCCTCTCTCCCTGATTGACCTTTCAAGAGTGACTCCAAGTCTGTCTCTCTCAACTTTCTTTTTGCCTTCTATCCCAGGGGCAATAATCTACCCTGTCTTTTGGGCTCTTTCCTGCCTATCTTTCCCTCCATCATTGGGAGTGACTCTAAACTAGTGAACAGCATCAATTTGTTGTACTTCAGGTGACACATTTAGACCATAAGTCCCTTAGGGTCCAGGACTTCTTTGAATCTCCAGGGAACTGCAATCTTCCTGGTGCAAGGCACCAGGCTGATCTTGGTGCACTAGACTCACTGTCCATCTCAACCTCCTTCTTGTATCTCCACCTTGTTTAGGGAGGGGCTGGAAAATCAAAACCCATAAGTGCTGGACTCCTTGAGGCTGTCTCTGGATGGGATTGAGACAGAAGCCAACTTTCTGTTTCTTCCTTTGGTTCTGTTGGAACAGGCTTTGCCATTGAAATAATGTGACATGTTCTAGAGGGTGGTCATTAGCTCCATAGGTGTTGAGAGGCAGGGGTAAGGGCACCCATGCTTTGTTTGTGGATGTCTAGAGAGTGTAGTCTTGCTCGGGAACAAATGGTTGCACAGGGGACTTCTGAACCCTGATTCAGTAAAGTAATCCATTGCTGTGTTTGTGGCATTGGAAGCAACTCTCTTGCTGAGTTATTTTGGGTGGTGTTGGTTTGGATGTCAGGGCTCTTTCAGTCCTTTTATGAGTTTCCTAAGTGTTATTTCTCTTGCATTCTATCTATTTTTGCCTAATATGGTTTAAATAGTTTGCAATTGATCCATGACAGGCATAGAATGTTTGCAGAGTATTGAAATATCTATCAATAGATTCTCATCTACTGGGTTCATTTCACAGATGAGGATACTGAGGCCCAGAAAGGAAATCAAGTAGGGTAATGGCAGGGCCGGGACTGGAACTGAGTTCCATTTGCCTCTTAGTCTAGTGTTCTTTCTTCTGTATCAAGTGACATTTCTGCCTTCACTGTCCTCACTCTTCCCTGCCGCATTCTCTAAAATGACTCTCTTCCTCCAACAAGTGGAGTTGGTTCATTGCTTTAAATATTTATATTTTAATATTTTACTGCTGAGGACACACAAAATCAGTTAGGGGTTCTCTGTTCTATAGATTTCTCTGTGAACAATAAACATTAGCTTTGAAACTCTGGGAAAAGGCCAGCATTCATCTTTAACCCCCTCATTTTTGAGTACTCTGTGTTCTCCGGTCCTTGTCCAGCTCTCTCCCTTGAGATTATTCTCCATGCAGGGGATAATAGGCATTGTTGGCACCCTGTTCATATGTCTTTTGGCCATACCATGGTGGTACATGCAAGCCCAACAATGTCCAGGTGCCAGCCTTCGCTGGCAGTTCCATTCTGTTCTTGGATCTGAAAATACTGGAGAATTAACTCCCCATCCTACCACAGCAGTTCCTCTACCAATGACCAAGTGGAAGTGGGTGTATAAATACCCCAGCTCCCTTGCCCTCCAGGTGGGAGGGATCTCAGCCATGTTCAACAGTATCCTCAGAGTTCCTTGGATTGGATTCCAGTTGCCCAACAGTGTAACTCCATGGCTAATGTGTAGACTGATTTCTCTTCTCCATTTTACATCCCAGCCTGCTACTAGTATTTAACAGAATAACTTTCCAATAAACAACTTGCTCTAGAATCCATGTCTCAGCATTTACATCTGGGAGAACCCAAATAAGACAAAATTTTCCTTCTGTGTCCCTGGAGAGGGTAGTTTAGGAAGTTGGCAAGAGATTTATAGACACAGAGTCCTTGCCAGAACCCTCTAAAACTTTTCCCTGGAGGTGGGCCTTGGAGACCCCACATGCTGTGCAGTTGCCCCTCCATACTGCTTCCAGCTGAGACCCTTGCTTTTGGTTCCCATGTGTTATGTTTTGAATGTGTCCCCTCCATAGTTCGGATGTTGCCCATAGAGTGGTATACAGAAGTGAGTCTTTAAGAAGTGATTAGGCTATGAGGGCTGCTTCTTCTTAAATGGGATTAAGGACCATATAAAAGAGGATTCACACAGAGCTCAGTCTTTGGCCTTTCCACCTTTCAACATGTGCGGACATAGCATCATAACATTTCTCTTCTCTGGGGGATACAGCATTCACCAGACAATCAAAGTTGCTGATGCCTTGATCTTGAAATTCCTAGGCTCCAGAACTGTGAGGGATAAATTTCTGCTCTTTATAAATTTTCCAAGTCCCAGTTGTTGTTGTTGTTGCTCCTCCTCCTCCTCCTCCTCCTCCTCCTCTTCTTCTCCTTCTCCTCCTCCTCCTCCTCCTCCTCCTCTTCTTCTCCTTCTCCTCCTCCTCCTCCTCCTCCTCTTCTTCTCCTTCTCCTCCTCCTCCTGCTCCTCTCCTGCTCCTCCTCCTCCTCCTCCTCCTCCTCCTCCTCCTTCTCCTCCTCCTCCTTGCTTATTGCTGAGGCTGGCCTCAAACCTGCAATCCTCCTGCCTCAACCTCCCAAGTCACTGGGATTACAGGCATGTTCCACAGTGCATGGCTTCAGTTATTCTTTTATAACAGCACAAACAGATTAGGACATCTAAAGCAGATTGTTTTTAGTAAAGTCCAATGTTAAATATGATTCTCTTGTAGCTGGTCCCTTTGGTAAACCATATGTCCTTCAGGAAATGGTATAACTACTCAAAATTTACCATTTGAGTCCATCCAACTTGTCAAGTATAAGTTTTTCTTCAAGAAATCCTGCCTCTATTTGGCCAGGCTTAAAAATCTCCTAAGAAATAGCATAGGTCATGTGATGTCTTTCATCTTCACAGAGCAATGCCATGTGGGGTGGAGAACCTAGGTGACATGAAGGACGATAGTGGCCCACAGACTACATTTCTGCCATCACTCAACGCCAGGCACTTTTTTTTCTTTCCTTTTTTTTAAAAAAAAATAAGCTTGAGAGAAATGATAAGGAGTTTTAAAAATAAAAGCCTGTTGGGCCGTCTGCAGCATCTTAGCTCCTGGCACCTTGGCCTCCTAACCCCAGTGCTCAGCACATGGCAGGACCCAAGGCCCATTCCCCAGAGCCTTGTCCTCTTGCTCCTCGGTCACCTTTGGCCTGAGAGCTCTGCCCTGAGAGCCAGTCTGGCCAAGAGTGGTCAACAGGGCAAGGAGAACCAGAGTGACCCACACATGCAGAGATAAGACCTCCCTGTGTTGATTCAGGGCTTGCTTCTTCTCTAAATAAACTTTCCTGCTTCAAAAACTTCTCTTTCAACTGGAGCTGAGTGTTTCCCTGTCACTCTTTCCCAAGGGAGAAGCTTGTATTTTTCTTTTTATAAATTTTTATAAACTGTTCCCACACTCATACCCATCCTACACCCAGCTCCTTTGATCCCTCCTCCCTGGATCAGCGATGGAGCATGGGTGCTCAGGCCAGGATGGAAGTCACACATCCCCTTTAGAATCCCATGGGTTTAAGGGGGTGTGAGGTGTGAGAGAGTTGGTGCTGCAAAGCAGGAAACCCTCACGATTGAGGATGTACAGTCTTCTGAGGTCACACAGAACATGCCACACAACTAACTCTAAGAGAGTTAGCCACCCTGCTTCCATTTTTTTTTTATTTTTATTTTTAATTATATAGGACAGTAGAACATATTTTGACATGTTACACGTACATGGGGTATAACTTCCCATCCTTGTGGTTGAACAGGATATGGAGTTACGATGGTCATGTATTCATATACGGGCCTAGGAAAGTTATGTCCGATTCATTCTACTGTCTTTCCTACTCCCATGCCCTCTCCCTTCCCTTCATTTCCCTTTGTCTAATCCAATGAACTCCTATTCTTCCCTCCCTGCTCCCTTATTGCATGGTAGCATCCACACATCAGAGAGAACATTCACCTGCCTCCATTTTTTAAAGAGGAAGAAATTGAAGGTCTGTATGTATGTGTGTAGAAGTGACTTGTTCCTAACTTCACTGTGAAGAAGAGAGGAAGAGAAAGCCTAGTCCAAGTACTCAGCCCCCGTGCTTCCCTGCTTCCCCAACTGACAGTGAGGTTTATTACTCTATCAGTTAGCTATTGCCACAAAACAAGTGACCCCCCCCCCATTTAGTGGATTTGAACAATTATTTACTTGGTTTGTGATTTCTATGAGTTGATAATTTTGGTTGAGCTGAGCTGAACAGTTTTTGCACCAATCTCACCTAGGCTCATTCATGAGTCTGCAGTCAGCTGAAGTTTGATGTCCTCATGGATGTGAGGCAATTGGTCAGCTGGTGTGATGGAGGTAATTGAGCTCTTGTCCTCAAGTGGGAGAACCCAGGCACATTCACTGGGGGTTAACTGAAGTTTCCCAAGAGCAGCATTTCTTATGTCACAGCTTTCACATTTACTGCTACCCAATTAGTCAAATAAAGTCACAGAGGGAAGCTCAGATCAAACAAGGAGAGAAATACTTCATTGCTCGATGGAAGGAAAAGGAAAGTCCCTTTGTAAGTGTGTTGATGCAGAGGCAGGAAGACATTTTGGCACTGTTGAAATCTACTGCAGTTACAAACTGCAGTGGCTCATAGGCCACAGGAAGGGAGGGAATAGAGCCTTGGCATGGCCCCCAGTCTGGAACCCAAGTGCTCTGTTACTGCCCTACAGCATCTTGGGTTAAGCTATCTCTGCTTCCTTCACCTTTAATTCCAGGCAGAGAGCAATAACCATGAGTCATTAAGAGATGGGTCACTGAGAGGTAAGTTTTGGTGTGAGGACAAAGAATGGAAAGAAATGAAGCAGAGGCTAGTAGAATGCCTGGACCCAGCAGAGCTGCACTGCTGGGTGCAATTGGTGGGAACAGGGTTAGCGTATTCCACAACTCATATTCTGCCCCCATTTTGGACCCCTCTGTCTCCTCCTCTTAATGTTGATCCCACTGTCAATAGTAATCCAGTCCCCATTTGGTTGTCCCTCTATTAGCTCCCAGGACCCTGCAATTGCAAAGGAGCCTATTGATCCCCACCATTTCCATTATGTGCTGAATATTAAAATGTACATACCTGCAGGGAAAAAAAAGAGTGCAACACCTTGGAATGATGGAAAATTAGATAACATGGATTGCCTGTGGGGACATACATAATTTGGGGCAAGTAGGTTGGGTAAGTGGCAGCTCTGACACTTCTCCTATTATCCAAAAGTTTTCTTTGCATTTCTTGGTATACCAAATCTGGGAGATACAGAGGTCATAAAAATGTGTCTTCAATCCAAAAGCATGTAGGACCTAGAATTCTGAACCTAAGAGTTTTTTGTTTGTGTTGGTACTGGGCATTGAACCCAGCAGTGCTTTACCACTGAGCCACATCCACAACCCATTTTACTTTTTGTTTTGAGACAGGATCTTGTTAAGTCGCTTAGGGCCTCACTAAGATGCTGAGGCTGGCTTTGAACTTGCAATCCTCCTGCCTCTGCCTCCCAAGCTGCTGGGTCAGGCGCACACCATGATGCACAACTTGAATTTGAGGGTTAGAAGGAACCTTAGAGAACAATAGAGAGAGCTTCCCACCCTTCTTTTATAGGGAGCTTTAAGGCAAGAGGGATGGCATTGGTAAAAAAGGACTTGGTAAAGGTAATGGAGTAGTATGTAGCACAGCTGTATTAGAATCCTAACCTTGTGACACAATTTGAACAGCGCTTTTTGAGCACTGACTTTGTGCTCAACAAACACACACATATGCTCACTACTAACCCATATACTCACACACAAACTTATACTTACACTCGGGCTTACTCATAGACACAGATTTGCACACATATTTGTGTGCACAATTGTATATACACACTCATGCACAAAGTTGAGTTCTGTGCTATTCCTATTATCTGTTTGGTTCTGGTGGGGCTCAGTAAATGGTGGCCCAGGATCCCCAGATATTGTCTTGCCAGTTGAGAGGCTGAACAGCTGTCAAAAATATCCAGGGTAAGCTCTCTCTCTCTCTCTCTCTCTCTCTTCTTTAGGCTCCCTTTTTTTGTGGTACTAGATATTGAACCCAGGAGTGCTCTACCACTGAGCTACACCCATAAACCTCCCTTTTTACATTTTCTATAATGAGATAGATTCTCCTGCCTCTGTCTCCAGAGTCACTGGGTTATATGTGCGTGTCAATGAGCCTGACCTCCAGGGTGGGCATTCTTGATAACAACATGAGCTAAGTTCAGTTTTCAATGCAATAAACCATATCATCCTTTCTGGCCTTTTGGGAACAGTGACAGATGCGTGGGCACCAGGTCACAGCTTGCTTCTCCTCCCACAAGACTGAGCCTCCGCCTTTGAAGATTGGGATCCAGAACTGGGGGAATTCAGGGTTGCAGCTTCCAAGCATCACCATGACCTGCCATGTGTTCCTGCCAGCTTGAGCAAGCACGGCAAGTTAGAGCAGCCTCTTGACCATCCAGCAAGTGAGATCTGGAAAACTACATCTTTGGCTGCCCAAGGCAGAAGTAGATCAGTGCACAGACACCCCCATTCTTTAGGCAAATTAAATTGATAACCAACTTAAAAGTGCTTTTCAAACTGTAAAGTGCTGAATGTACCTAAGAGATGTTCATTCTTAGGATCACAATGGAAGATTTGTTATCTTCCCAGATAGTGGGGGTTACACCTTCTGCACGTCCTTTCTCAGGACCAGGTCATCCAGGGGTATCTTTTGGAGAGTTAGCAAGATATTGGGTGCCCATTCCCAGGCCTGGCTCTGTGTGGTCCACAAGGAAAACAAGAACCATGGGACTCATACCAGGGAACTCCACTCCAGGAAGGGAGTAGGGAAAAGTTTCCCCACACATCTGCAGGCAAATTTGTAGATGCCATTGTTGAGGTTGGGGGAAGAAATGGCCTCTTCTTGGGCAGCTGTGCCTCCCACAGACCCTTGTAGTAGTTTAGCCCTTAGGGGAACCAACACTGATTGCATTCAGGCACATAATGGTTTCTAATTCAAGTCAGCAATCAAACTCATGAGATGGAAGCCAACTTATTTTTACTATGGCTGTTTAGCTTTACAGAAGGATACACAAAAGGAGATACAGGATGCCCAACATCTCCACATCAGGAAGGCCGGCATCTACCCAAGAATACAGCTTTGTTGGCTTCCTCAACCACATGGCTATGGTGCTGGGAGCCAAGGTGCTTGTGGGTCACCTTGACATGGAGAAACCAGAACCTTTGCTTCCCAGCAGTGTTTTATGCTGTTTGAGTCAGGTAAGCCCGAGCCTGCATGCCAATTCAACACTTCATAATTATTCTGTAGCTCCACAGAAGCAGTGGAGTGAGAAAAGCAAGGTCAAGGGCATTCCCCAAACTCTGTTGGCCCAGATCTGCTGTTAACCCTTTACATACATGGATGCAATTCTTGCTGTGGTCAGTTCTTTCTGTCCCTGAGCCCTCCTCCACTCATTACAATTCATGGGTGAAGGCAGAACCCAGAGGAGGACCAAGGATCTGAGTTTCACCTTCTAAACTCAATGTGGTTTCTCAAGGGAGTTCTTTTTATGGCAGTAGGATTTGTGCTTGCTAGATCTAGGCTTTGTTGGACCATAAAATGGCTTTCTAAATTCCTCCAAACTTCTCTAAATATTAGGCAGGTTCAATGGTATCTCACCGTAAGTTATGGCTTAGTAACATGCAGGTTGTATGTTACATAGTGGGGAAAGAGGTGGGAATCCCTTCTGGACTCAGGGAATGGAGCCAAGGATGGAAGAATGGGAACTGGGGAAATCTGATCCCTGGCTTCCCTCTGGGTAAAAATCCAGATGGTTTGGGTCTACGTACCTGATGGAGACAGGGTTGGAAAATTGAGAGCAGAGGGAAGCTCTCTACTGCCCATCTGCCCATCTGCTTGAGGAGGTAGAGCTTTCCCCAGGGCAGCCTGTCCAATCAGGACCAAACCACGATGCAGTAAAAATAGGGGTGAAGCTGGGTTTCACTGAGAGAATTCGAGCCCACCCCAGCCCTAGCCACTCATGGCTCCTGTTGGGGAGGTGGGGGACCATGTTTGCAGTCCCTACAGAGGAATAGAAAAGGGACTGAAAGACAGCATGGCAACCAGGAAGTCACTGTGATGCCAGGCAAGGGGACTCCCCAACATCATATCCGACAGAAGCTGAGGAATGGGTAGCCCCATGTCAAGGGCCAGCTTGAGTGAATGGTTGAGCCCCCTCCCAGAGCTGGTAGCCCCCACAACAGCTCAGATAGATTCTCAGTGGCAGCAGTTCCAATTGCAGGGCCTGTTGCAGCCTGGAGTGACTGAAATTGGGTTTAGCAACCATGCCCCACTGGGCTGCATCTCTTATCTGCATCCAGATTGACTTCTCACCTTACTAATTCCCCATAAGCTCCTGGAGACAGCATCAATTCCCCAAGATGGCTGATTTAGAGAGGAACCTAATAGCCCATGTATTATTTTCCTCAGCAACAAATTAAGTTAATGAAGAAACCCTGGCTATTTATCTCCTTGATGCGAGCTGGGTTGTGGGAGGCCGTGGTGCTGTCATGAGCAGCACTAATGTTGTTCTTGATCAAAACAATGCATTCTTTCCTCACTGCCTGAGATTTGGGAAGGGTGAGCACTGCTGCAGTGATGACCAGCTTACACTCAAAGTCTTCAAAGGCTCCATGTTGATGAAGAGAAGTAAATCCATCTTGGCTTCATGACAAGTTAATAAGAGAACCCCGTCTGATCCCCATAATGGGGAGTCCCTGGATGCCCAAATCTATATCATCTTCTTTGGAGCAGGGTGGGAAGGGCTCCGGGTTCCCCCAGGCTTTTTCCTACCTCTGAATCCCTCCATAGTCATGGTCATGGAGGTGGGACACACACCTAGGTGCCTCGCCTCCGTGGGAGACATTGGTGCTAGCCTCTACTCCTGGCTGAATTAATCAGATCAGGAGGAACCCAAGTAAAGACTCAGGGGGTAGAGAGGAAGAGCCCAGGGTTGAAATCCTCTAGTGGACATCCAGTGGCTCTGGCTATATACTGAAGAGAAGCCAATGGCTCTGGAAGCTTATTGGAGGTGGGGTGGGAAATATAAGATGACCATGGCCTCAGCCAAACCTTCTCTTGAGTTAGGATCCTAAAGAACCAGCTAGAGACAAAGTTTTGGGGTAAGTGTTTTGTTTGTGAAGGTGAAGGGTATTCCATTTGGTGGGGAAAAGAAGATAGCCAATGAAGCCTGTGTTGTTCCGTCAGTTCCCATGTGGGCAACTGGGGCTCAGTGCTGTTGGAGAACTCTAGGAGTCATAGGAGACATGCATTTCAGTTTTTCCCCCTGCATGGGAAAGGAGCTGGGGTATTTATCCACCACTCTGTCTATCATGGGTTGAGGGATGCTGCTGAGGACAATAACTCTCAAGCATTCCAGCCTTGTCCTACATATGGACTGAATGGGCACCTCGAGTCAGAAAAGCCCTGAGGCAGTGAGTTTCAGTTGTTCCTAAGAAGCAGCCTTCAGGTTGTAGAGATGAGTATGGAAGCAAGATAAACAGGCGCTGACAAATATCTACTCCATCACCCAAGTGAATTCTTTAGCTTGATGTTCCTTTCTATGAATTGACTCCCTTGTTCTCTCAGTCTCTCTGTGTCTGGACCTTGATTCCATGAGAGACTTTCTTCCTCCCCCACACCCAGTCATTAAGCACCTGGTTTGGGTTGGTCTTTCCATAGGTTTCAGCCATCAGCTCCCTGGGGTTTTCTTGCCTGGACCCAGGAGATCTCAAACTCAGATGGCAGCAAGCCTTCTTTATAAACATGTTCTTCTCTATCCAAACTGACTTAGACTGATCTTACAACCTTCCATGGTTTCCCGTTTATTTCAGGATAAAACTTAATTATATTATTCTGGCACCTTCATTTTAATATCCCTCCAAAGATTTATGTTTCAAAGTTTGTGTGTGTGCATACGTGTGTGTGTGTGTGTGTGTGTTTTCCATTCCAGACACTGTGTTCTGAATTTGTAGTTAGCTGCCTCTGCGTTCTGCCTCTTGCTGTTCCGTAGCCAGGGGTACCTTTCTTTCCTTCTTACTTCCGCAGATGCTATGTCTTTAAGAGAACTATTAAGACTAGGAGTAAGAAATCACATGAGATCATGCTGGGCACTTAGGTCTTATCCGTATAAGAGGAGGGAGGTACAGGGGAGCAGAGAGCACTAGTTCACCAAAGTCAAAATGAACACTTCTCTGAAATGCACAGATTTCTCAGGGCTGCACCCATCAGGCCTACCTGGCTGGACACACCAAAATAGCAGAGAAAATACTGAGCCTAAGTCAGATTATAAAGCAAATTTTTCATTAGAGAGAACCATTCTGGTCATTGTCTTATAAGCAAATATGAGACTGGAAATTAGAAAGATGGATTTAAAGTAGGCTATTATTGGAAGTTGGACAGAATATTCCAAGTTAAAACCTTGTATGTTGATGCTACTTGACTGCATTCTAAAAATGATAAATTTCATGTGATGTATATTTTTACCACAATTAAGGAATAAAAGAAAAGAAAAACTAACATGCATTATTAAAAAACAAACAAGCACCACTAAAACCAACCTGGAATAGCATGATTGTTGGGAATTTAGAGAGTGGTTGGTTGAGGGGAAAACTTCTAAATGACATAGATAAAATTTTAAAAAAATTTAGTTGTATATGAACACAATATCTTAATGCATTTATTTTTATGTGATGCTGAGGATAGAACCCAGTGCCTACCATTGAGTTACAGCCACAGCCCCCCATTTTTTTTAACAGTTTTTCCAGATCCAGGGTCCTGGCACAAATTTGTAAGCTGGATCAGACAGAAGGTAGTTTCTGGAGGAGAGAAATTAAGCATCTGGACTATTTTTATAAACACTCCCCTGACACAAGAATGGGGTGCCTGTTGCTGGCGTGTTCTGGCCAGGACATGAACAGTCTAAAGAGAAGAATTCTGGGTATGAAGGTCAGGCTTGCCTTGAGGAAGGGAAGAGGGAGAAAGCTTCTTGCTTCCTAAAGGAATGAGCAATTTGGTTGAGAAAGCCAGGAGGAAGTACAAAAGTTGTGGAGATTGTCCAACTTTCTCCCAGTGAAGAGGAGCCAACCTTGAGTCCTCCAATTTGGAGGAAGAGACGCCCTTCTCCCCAGGTACAATACCTGGTTGGTGGCTGGAAACCCCATCCCCCCCCACTTAACCAAGGCTTGAAGAGAAAACATGGGGCCTGCTTTTAGGGAGTGGAGCTCAGATGTAACAAAGCTCTCCACGACCTCAGGGCCTGTTGGGAATTAGAAACATGGTTGGAAATATCATTTGGGGATAAGAATTTCTGGGGGAAGCCAGGAATTGCCTGTTTTTCCAAAACAAACCCAAGTGAAGTCTGCAGTTTTCAGGCTGCCTTTGCCAATGGTGGGGATGTATCCCCATCTCCAGAAATCTGAGGAAAGGAAGACATTTAACCCATTCATTGGCTAAGGCCTCCTTGCTCCTACAAATCAAAATAAACTGGTCACAACCCCAGTTTTATGGCCTCTGATGGTCCAAATAGTTCACTAAATGATTTCTGTGGATTCTTGAAGGTTCTCTTCCTCCTGGTGTCCTTGGTTCTGGTTTCTGAAGCCAAACATCAAATATCCATTTTGTCCTCATGTTACAAATGTGGACACATGGAAACCTATCATTGTTTTCTTCTCCCAAATTGCAGCAGGCCCTTCATCCCACAGATTTATTACTATTAAAAGAGATTTGCTGTTTCAACTAATCTTGAAAGTTCTCCCCTTTCCTCGGCTTCCGTTGCTCCCTCCCATATCCCCTCTTCTCTCCTCTCTGTCTTAGGAGCCAACAGTTCGTTTCCTTGTTGTATTGAGGTACTTTTCCTCCCTTCAAGTCTTGGCATCTGCTGCCAGCCCTGCCCACGGTGCTTGGTTCTACCCTAGCAGCCTTCTCCAGGCAATCTTTCCAAACAAACAAAATGCTCTCCTGGAGAGGGCCTCTGAGAAACTCAGCTCTCTCCATCTTCTGTGGATTCTTGAGACAATTTAGCTGACCTATTGAAGACACATTTTATCATGAATTAGCCAAATCACCATCTTCTATTGATAGGGGATTTAAAAAAGAATAGGAATAATTAACCTTGTAAATATTTGAGACACACAAATCATCAGATCAAAGATAATAACAATAATAAGGGTTAACATGCAAAACCCATCAACGTGCATTTTAAACCAATGCTTCTCAAATATCAATGTACAAAAACATGCCCTGGAGATCTTACTAAACTGAGGTTTTTAATTTGATCAGACCATGGTGGTGTTGCAGATTCTGCATCTCTTGTAAGCTCTCTGGTGCTGCTGACCCACCAGCCACATTTGGAATAACAAAGTTATAGATCAATGGATTTTAAAGTAGACTGCTATTGGGAGTTACCTGGGGACTTTAAAAAAAATTGGTGCTTGGACCCACCCCAAGATTCTCCTGTGATTAAGAATGACTAGGTTTTGGTAATTTCAAAACTTTCTAGTGATTTTAATGTATAGCTACAGTTGAGAACCACTGCTGTAAAATAGAGCATCAAGCACATTTATTAACATTTGATCTTTTCTTAATTTCAGTACTTAGTCTGCACCGAGGTGGACAGGTAGAAAGCATAACCTCATCCTAAGGGGGAGACCAATTACCACATTCTAGCAGACCGCAAGGGTTCTAGGGAGAACCATGGAGGAACTCAGCCCTGAGTTTGCTATGATAAGTAATTGGGACTCATTATCTAAAGCCAACTTATAAGAATATGCTAATCAATAAAGTGGCAAATTTGGCTGAAATAAAACAATAAAAGGATCAAGTAATAAAATGGTGAAATAAAATTCATAGTTGAAGGAAGTGCTAAATGTTAGTTAAATTTATTTAATTAATTAAATACTAGTTCAGTTAACTTTTTCCCACCTAAGTTCTGAGAAGCTGTAAATTCTATCCACATTTGGTTTGAGGGCATCAGGTTAAAGATCCTCAGAGTGACTATGGTAGGGAGTCAGAAATTTCTGATGCCAAGAACCAGGATGCCAAGGATCACTTGTTGGGTCAGATGTCAAAGAACTTAATTCTGTAAGTAGGGGCTGGTGGTATTCCCTAACCCTCTATAGTTCTATAACCCTTATAAGTCACTACTTATTTCCATTTCTCTTTCTTTTTTATTTTGCAATATTGGGGATTGAATCTGAAGCCATGTGAATGCCAGGCAAGTGCTCTACCACTGAGCTACCTGCCCAGCTTTATCAAGGCATTTTCTTCTTAATCTGACACAAAACTATCATCCCAACCAGGATGAGGATAATAAAATGTCTTGCATTAATTTATCTGGACCTGGACTGTGGCTTGGAACCAAGACCAGCCAAGCCAGACTTAGGTTAGCCAGAACAGCCAACTTGGAGATATGTGAGAATCAATGTTTATTGTTATATGTCTCTGAATTTGAGAGATGGCTTTTATTACAGCATAATTGCTGATGGAATTGACTAATACATCTAGAAATAACATATTTTCAGGGCTTTATGGTTTATAATAAACTGGCATCTTAATTTATCCATTGCTTAAAATTCTCTGTAAGAAGTTTACTCTAGAAGAGAGAAGGCTGTACATTTATTTAATGTTTATTTTTTCTGGACTCTGGCAATTGGATACTCAGGATCTTACTGTACATAAGCTCATGAAACTCAGAGGTAAATGGTTGGATGGTAGTGAGGTTAAATAGAGAAGGCTTTTAGATATTCAATTCAATTCAGCAAGTGCTTGTCGTTTCTATATATGCAAGACACTTTTCTAGGCATAAGACACAGATACAAAAAACCCTGTCTTCGTGGTGCTTTCCCTCTGCTAGTGGTCATTTACTAGATACAGGGGTCATTACACTCTATAGCAGAACAGAGTTCTCAAAATCCATCCACAGAGGATGGGAAAGGGAAGCCAAGACCCAGGAAAGTTCATGTCACTGAACCTATACCAGGTGCAAAGGACTATTTACTCTGAAAAGAAAATGTAAAGAATGAATGAAAGCCTGGAGAGAAAGTGTCAATAAACCTCACTCAACATAGCGGGGAGGGAAGAAATCCATCTGTCAAATGGGAAATACAAAAATAAAGTCAATTCAAGGAAAGGAAGTGGTTTCTTTTTCAACATGAATTGACCTCAGGGCCAAGAAGAGGAAGAGAAATACAGATGGTCCTTGGCTGAGGATGATTTGACTTATGGTTTTTCAATTTTATTTATTTATTTTTTTATGGCATGAGTTTTTTTTCTTTTTTTCCCCCTATTTGTTCTTTTTAGATATACATGATAGTAATGATTTTTCAATTTTATAATGGTGTAAAAACAACATGCATTCTGTAGAAACTGTGCTTTGAATTTTGAATTTTGATCTTTTCATGGGATAGTGATATGCAATATGATATTTGCTCTTTATGCCAGAGAGTGGCAGTGAGACAGTTTCTAGAAGTCATGCAATCACGGAGGCAAATGATCAATGCAGTGCACTGAGGCTAAGCTGCGGTGTTCCATTTATTAGGTTTATTAAATACATTCTCAACTTACAATATTTTTAACTTACAGAGGGTTTATCAGAGCATAAACCCATCATAAGTTGAGGAGCATCTGTACACTCTAAATTATTATTAACAATTATGGGCCTCTTTCTCCTAGGTAGGACTTGCTTTCTAAATTGATTAGAGACTCTCCTCTGTTATTAACCATATATGCAACCTCAAATATCCTCTCCTTCTTCCAGGATCCTTTTGCTTAAAGAGTTATCAAGCTGCCCTAAGCAACCCCAATGACCTATCTAAACTACCCACTCTACTGGGCAGTCCTGGTGCTGATTCTGACCTTATTTGGCAGTCATCCCAGGACATTTGCAAAAGAAGTGAAAAAGCCAGGCAATCCGCCAGATACTCATTTTGTTGACATGGTCAAACATCTGAATATGCAGGATTCTGAAAACAATAATGATTTGCACAAAGTAGAAATTGATTTTGTGTTCACATAAAGCTTGGGGCAGGCTGTCCATGGTCTCAGAGACCCTGACATATTCTATCCTGCTGCTCCTCCATTTGTGGCCTTGGACACTTGTGCAGGATAGCAGTATCTACATTCTAGATTACAGAATAAAAAGAAGATAAAGAAGATAGGCAAAAAGTGTATCATAGCTGCTTCTTAAGGAACAGAATGAATTTTAAATATTCTGTTTCTTTCAGACACTAAGGAGATTGGGAAATATGTTCTTCACTCTGGGTAGCCCTGTGTCCAGCTAAAAATCAGGGGATATAAAACAATAGAAGAAAAACTGAATATTAAGGATGAATTAGTAAGAATGAACCACAGAATGCTATGGTACAAATAAACCATAATATCAGTGGCTTAACACAACTAATGTTTATTTCTAACAATAACTAATTTAGTTATTGTAACAATAACTAATTTCTAATACAAGTGTTTTTGTTTGTTTGTTTGTGGTTTTTTTGGTGGTGCTGGGGATCCAACCCAGGGCCTCCTGCATTTTCTACCACTGAGTTCCCTGCCCTACAAGTTGAAGTTTTGGTTCAACACTCTGTCAACCTTTAACATTGCTGTCTTCCCCTACTGGCTTTTTGTGGCTTGAAGCCTTTGTTTTCTCAAAGCCTTGTGCTTTTCTCTGTAAATCCATAGTCTTGAAGAAATGCTCTGGGTGCTGATGCTAGATTTTTCCACTTGACATAGAAGAGGCCTCATTTTAAACAACAATAAAAATAGCCTCTATTTATGTTGCCATTTTTTTCCTTCCTTTTTGTCTTTTTAACTGAAGGAGCCAATTAAACAAAGTGTGTGCTTTCTGCGCCTGCTTTGTGCTCACTTTAAGATTTAATCAACCCTCTGAACTTGCAGCATAACTGCCTCATAATGTCAAGTTAATATATTGAAATCAGCTCAAACCCACATTCCCAAGGGTGGTTTTGTTTAAAGTCGAGTTGTAATTGAATTTCTAAACAACCACCAAGCTTTCAAGGTACCAAAATAAACATTATCCAACGAAACTTGCCCTGGAGTTTTGGGTTAACGTTAAGTGTACTTTAAGAAAATGGAAAGTTTTAGAATTTTTTGAAAAAGTGAGCTGAACTCTTTGATGTTTTTAAAAATTACTGACCAACATTCCTCATTTTTGAAAGCACTCAAAACTGAATATCTACATTTGCAAATCAGGAAATCAGCAGCTGATTATTCATTGAAACAGTTTTCTTCTCTTTACATGAAGTTGCTCTTTGGGCTTCTTTAATTGCTCAGCTAAATATTTTCAGGGCCTGCAGAATAAAGTTCAAATTCTGTATCCTCAATGACTTGTCTCCAACGTACATTTCAAGGCTTATCCTTAATTAATTACAGGACCTTTTCCGCCGGTACCTATTTATTAATAACATTTGCAGTTCATCTCTTGCAAATGTGATTGACACTTTCTACCTGTTCTTGATAGAATACTCTTCACCTTAACTACCTGGAATACTCTTCACCCCTAACTCTCTCTTAAAACCCTACCTGTTATAGTTTAGATATGAGGGGTCCCACAAAATCTCATGTGTGAGACAATGCAAGAAAGTTGAGAGTTGAAATGATTGGGTTACGATAGCCTTAACCTAATCAGAATGTTAATCTGCTGATAGGGATTAAGGGTGGAAACTTCAGGTAGGTAGGTTGTGGCTGGAGGAGGTGGGTCAGTGGGGGCATGACTTCCGAGTACATATTTCATCCCTGGTGAGTGGAGGAGTCTCTCTCTGCTTCCTAATTATCATGTCCTGAGTTGCTTTCTTCCTTCATATCCTTTCACCAAGATGTTTAGCCTCATCTTGGGCTCAAAACAATGGTGGTTAGCACCATCTTGGGCCCAAAGTAAGGGAATTGGCTTGTCTATGGACTGAGACCTCTGAAGCCATGAGCCACCGCCCGCCACCCCCCAATTTTTCCTCCTCTAAAATTGTTCTTATCGGGTCTTTTGGTCACAGTTGTGCAAATGTGGACTAAACACCACCCAAATTGGTAGCCTCTTCCAGATTCCTGTAGTTATGCTAAATGTCACCTTTACGTTGTGCTAAATGTCACCATAGCATTTGGGATCATGTTTATTGTTTTCCTTCTCTCATCCTGTTTGCATCAGAATAGTGTCTGTCCAGCTTCCACATGAGACTGTAAATTCCTAAGGCCAAGAGGCTTGCCTTCTCTTTTCCTTCCCATGACAATTTATTAAATACCTACTAAGTGCTTGGAACTGTGTTAGAGGATTTGAGAATTATAAATCAAGGACAAATTAAGACCTCAAGAATACCATGATAAAGATTGGATAGAATATTGAAGAAAAGAAGTGAAATAGATTGATGCATTCAGGTTTAAAATAGCAACAAAATACATAATGCAGATTAAGTTTGATATGTGATGAACAGTGATCTGTGGCATGACTGGTCAACAACAAGAGTGTGATGAGAGTCGAAAAGAAGGGGACATCACTTCCAGCTTGGTAGAAGCCTCATGGAGGAGTCTAACTGTAAATTTGGACATCCATGGCCAAGGAGAAATAGTGTGTAAGGTGGCAGGGAACAGCATGAGCAAAAGCAAGAAAGTGGAAAAGTTCAAAACATATATATTTTTTAAAATATAAAATATCTGTGAAGGGATCATCAGAGCATATAATTTGGAAAAGAAAAAAAAATGTTTTGAAAATTCTGAATTTCCAGATGAAGAAATTTGGATGTTGTTTTATAAACTGGGAGGGAGGCACTGCAAGTAGTTGTGCTGGTCAGAATGTTTGTGTCCTCCACAAACAAGTATGTTGAAATCCTAAACCCTGAGGTTAGGTTAGGCGATGGGGGCCTTGGGAGGAGATGAGGTCACAAGGATGGAGCTCTCATGGTTGGAATTAGTGCCCTTGTGGAATAGATTGCAGAGAGCTAGCCTATTCTTTCCACCATGTGAGAATGTACTGACAAGCCTCCATTTTTATTTATTTATTTATTTATTATTTATTTATTTATTTTTATTGTTGGTTGTTCAAAACATTACATAGTTCTTGACATATCATATTTCACATTTTGATTCAAGTGGGTTATGAACTCCCATTTTTACCCCGTATACAGATTGCAGAATCACATCAGTTACACTTCCACTGATTTACATATTGCCATACTAGTGTCTGTTGTATTCTGCTGCCTTTCCTATCCTCTACTATCCCCCCTCCCCTCCCCTCCCCTCCCCTCTTCTCTCTCTACCCCCTCTACTGTAATTCATTTCTCCCCCTTGTATTATTTTTCCCTTTCCCCTCACTTCCTCTTGTATGTAATTTTGTATAACCATGAGGGTCTCCTTCCATTTCCATGCAATTTCCCTTCCCTCTCGCTTTCCCTCCCACCTCTTATCCCTGTTTAATGTTAATCTTCTTCTCATGCTCTTCGTCCCTACTCTGTTCTTAGTTACTCTCCTTATATCAAAGAAGACATTTGGCATTTGTTTTTTAGGGATTGGCTGGCTTCACTTAGCATAATCTGCTCTAATGCCATCCATTTTCCTCCAAATTCTATGATTTTGTCATTTTTTAATGCAGAGTAATACTCCATTGTGTATAGATGCCACATTTTTTTTATCCATTCATCTATTGAAGGGCATCTAGGTTGGTTCCACAGTCTTGCTATTGTGAATTGTGCTGCTATGAACATCGATGTAGCAGTGTCCCTGTAGCATGCTCTTTTTAGGTCTTTAGGGAATAGATCGAGAAGGGGAATAGCTGGGTCAAATGGTGGTTCCATTCCCAGCTGTCCAAGAAATCTCCATACTGCTTTCCAAATTGGCTGCACCAATTTGCAGTCCCACCAACAATGAACAAGTGTACCCTTTTCCCCACATCCTCGCCAGCACTTGTTGTTGTTGGACTTCCTAATGGCTGCCAATCTTACTGGAGTGAGATGGTATCTTAGGGTGGTTTTGATTTGCATTTCTCTGACTGCTAGCGATGCTGAGCATTTTTTCATGTGCTTGTTGATTGATGGTATGTCCTCCTCTGAGAATTGTCTGTTCAGGTCCTTGGCCCATCTGTTGATTGGGTTATTTGTTATCTTATTGTCTAATTTTTTGAGTTCTTTGTATACTCTGGATATTAGGGCTCTATCTGAAGTGTGAGGGGTAAAAATTTGTTCCCAGGACGTAGGCTCCCTATTTACCTCTCTTATTGTTTCTTTTGCTGAGAAAAAACTTTTTAGTTTGAGTAAGTCCCATTTGTTGATTCTAGTTATTAACTCTTGTGCTATGGGTGTCCTATTGAGGAATTTGGGGCCTGACCCCACAGTATGTAGATCGTAGCCAACTTTTTCTTCTATCAGATGCTGTGTCTCTGATTTGATATCAAGCTCCTTGATCCATTTTGAGTTAACTTTTGTGCATGGCGAGAGAAAGGGATTCAGTTTCATTTTGATGCAAATGGATTTCCAGTTCTCCCAGCACCATTTGTTGAAGATGCTATCCTTCCTCCATTGCATGCTTTTAGCCCCTTTATCAAATATAAGATAGTTGTAGTTTTGTGGATTGGTTTCTGTGTCCTCTATTCTGTACCATTGGTTCACCCGCCTGTTTTGGTACCAGTACCATGCTGTTACAAGCCTCCATTTATAAACCTGGAAAAAGACCGTCACCAGACACAGAATCTTCTGGCTATATAATTCTTGATTAGCACTTTTTTTTTTTAACTTTCAGCTCTACAAATGTCATCCCACTGCCTCTGGCCTCCATTGTTTTGGTAAGTCAACTGTTAATCTTATTGGCCTTCTTTGTATGTGATTAGCCCTTTTTCTCATACTGTTTTTGAGCTTTTCTCTGTATTGGGCTTTCAACATTTTGACTATGCTTCTTTATTTGGATATGGATCTCTTTATATTTATCCATCAAAGGGAGTTTATTGAACTTCTTGAATGGACAGAGTAATGTCTTTCACAAATTTGGGAAATATCCATCCATTATTCCTTAGAGTAATTTTTTTTCTTGCCTTTTTCTCTTTCCTTTGGATACTCCCATTAAATGTAGATGAACTTAGTGGTGTTCCACATTTATCTAAGTCTCTGTTCATTTTTTTTCCTCTTTGTTTTCTGGTTTGCCAAGTATTTATTGATTTACCTTCAAATTCACTGAATCTTTATTTTGCCAACTCAAATCCGTTGAGCCTTCTAGTGATTTTTCCTTTTAGTTATTGAGCTTTTCAACTCCATAATTTCTATTTGATTCTTTCTAAAATTTCTGTTTCTTTTCTTTTCTTGGGAGTAGGGATTGATCGTAGGGGCACTTTGCCATTGAGTGGCATCCCAGCCATTTTTGTTTTTTATTTTGAGACAAGGTCTTGTTAAGTTACTTAGGGCCTTGCTAAGTTGCCAAGGCTGGCCTCAAACTTGCAATTCTCCTGACCCAAACTCCTTTATTGCTGGGATTATAGGCATGTGTCACCGCACTCAGCTTAAAATTTCTACTTCTTTATTGATATTCTCTATTAATGAGAAATATCATCACAATTTCCTTTAGTTATTTAAGATATAGTTTTAAGATATAGTTTTCTTTAGTTATTTGAACATATTTATAATAGATATTTTGAACTCTTTGTCTGTCTACCATCTGGACCATTTTAAAGGTAGTTTCTATTTTTTTGTTGTTGTTGTTGCTTTCTTTCTTATGTATAGGACATACTTTTCTGCTTCTTTGCAGAGCTCAAAACTTTTTTTATTAAAAAATGGATGTTTTACAAAAAACCTTATAGTGACTCCCTTTCCCCCTTGCCCCAGGGTTGATGTTATTGTTGTTTACTTGGCAGTTTGTTTATTTGTTTAGTGACATGGCAGAACTAACTTTGCAGAAATCTGTTTCCCTTGCAGAGTGCAGCCTCTGATGTCCCCATTCAGATTTGTTTATCATGTTTCTACATTTTAGTCTAGCTACCTAGGGGGTCAACTTTGAATCTACATAAGCTAAGTGTGAGCCACTGTTGTGTTCACACTCCTTTAGCCTGTTAGGTTCTTGCCTGTCTTCCTTTTGGGGGAGAATATGTGCATAGCTTACAACTTGTAGGTTGCTATTGCAGTGCAGGGAGTTTATATTTTTGCCCTACATTCATCCAGAGATTAGCTTGGAAGTTCCCTCTGTGATCACTTCTCAAAGGCCTTGGGCTTGCATGCATTTGTTCAGACTTCCAGGGATATGTGTAGTTTTATTTTTAAGCCTGATTTCCTGGGAGTTCCCCTGGGTCATAGTAGCCTATTATTTAGCCAGTGTTTCATCTGAGGTTGTACTTAAACTCCTTGTGCCTATAAGACTTATGCTCTTTGTTGATGAATCTGTGTGTGGCTTGGGGACTGCTTACGAGTCTGGCCCATCTCCAATTGTGATGACTCCTGAGTGCGTGCAGACTAACGCATGTGCACAGTCTTCTTGACCCCCAGCACCAGCTGTGATCCCAAGAGGGTTCTTCTTGGCTGTCTTTTATGCTGTTCATTTCTGCTAAATTTCTGGCCACTCTGCCATTTCACTGATACTGTTGCTACTTGTGTCTTAGCTCCAAGATACCAGCACCCTCCCAGTTACCCTTCACCAAGGTCTCCTGGTTTTCAACAACACCAGTATGTAAGGAATTTTCCCACTTGAGGGGGAAAAAATAGAAATTTACGGCTCATGTTCCCAGGAAAATACCAAAGACAAAAAAGTATCTGTTGAAAGACACTCATGAAAATGAGTGTAGGACATCTCTATGTGGCCACATACCTTCTCTTTACAAGTTTTATAGTAAGTCCAGTATGATAAAAGGACAAAAAACTAGACATCATTGAGGAGAGCTTTGTGATGGTTCCTTTATTGTGAAACGTTTCCAGCTTTTCTTTGCCCTTTTATTTATTGTATCCCAGGAGAGGTGGAATAATGTAGCTGGTTGCTAAATCTGGGAAGAATAAATGGAGCTTGCTCAGCTCAGTAACTGTAATTTTCCTCTAGGGAGAGAGCCTACTTGTAGGTACCAGTTCTCATCTAACCCTTCAGCCCCTAAGTTTTTTATTTTTATTTTTATTGTTGCATTATAATTATACATATTAATGGGATTCATTGTTACATATTCATAATGCACACAATGTCATTTGATCAGTTTCATTCTCCTTTGATCCATAAATCTTATCCTTATCTCTCCACACAGATGGGGACACCTGTCCTAGTCATCTGGGATGGATACATTTGCCCTTTTCTGTGATTCAGCTAACAGGTCCATTTCACAATAACCTGTGTTCTCCAATTCCTTAGCCTTTATAATAAATAATAAGGGTTATCCTTAGACCTCTGAATGCCATTCTCTATTTTCTAATTGACTCTCAAATTGTTGAGCACTCCAGAGCGGGGGAGATGGATGCAATTTGTGAACGTCTTGAGAGAACCATAACATTTTGCTTTTATCATATTGGCCATAGCTGATTTACATGGCCACCTGACTTCAAAGGAAGATAAGAAAGCACTTATTTCACTTTTCTAGCCTCTATTGTAAGGCAGTGAAGGAGAAGAAGTTTGGATGGTGGCTGTATTTATCACAGAAGTTATCGAGAGCTTCATTCCTGAGACCAGCAGCACCAGGTTCACTTAGAAGCTTGATAGGAATGCAGACAGCTGGGCTCTGCTTAAGATTCCCAGCTGATTTGTGTACCTAGATTAGGAGTTCCCAGACTCCTGTTTGTGAGCAGGCTTTATTGGAACACAGACACACCCATGAATTCACATATTGTCAGTGGCTGTCTTTGCATACAGTGACAGAGTTGAGTAGTTGTGACACAGACTACATGGCCTGAAAAGCCTGAACTATTTAGTATCTGATCCTTGACTGAGAAAGTTTGCCACCTCCTGGTCTGGGTCAAGTCCAGAGCTGAAAGTGTAGCTTGGCTGACAGTGACGGGGAGATGCTTGACCAAGAAAAGATAAAGATGACTTTTCTCTCCATAATGAGAAGACTAGGAGAGTACTAAAGGGCAAGAAGTACGAGCCAGTATGAAGGGAGGCAGGGAAGAAAGGATGGACTCAAGGATGTAGGTGAGAGAGAAGAAAGCATGGAAGGGTGGAGGTTGGGTGAGAATCCAGGTAGTTGTTCAGGTGAAAAGAGAGGTGTTGATAGACTCTTCGTTGGGTGGTCTCATCATTTTGAATTTCCTACAACTCCTAGCATATAACCTGAGTTAGGCATCAATGAATGTTTTCTGAATTGGAAAAGAGATGCCCACACAGTATAAAAACTGGTGTGCCCTACTGAACACTGCTTTCATACTCTGGGACTCTGTGCCTTCACACAAACCCTGTGGTATAGGAAAGGCCTGAGTAGTATTATTCTCACTATGCAGCTGGGAAGTTGTGGCCAAGAAAGGGTGAGTGACAATCCCAAGGTCACCAAGCCACGAGGCCATCCCCAGCAGGAGCTGGAACCCAGAACTTTCCACCAGCCCTTTGTCTTAGGGAGACTGCATGAGAACCAAGGGCTGGGGTGGGAGCTGGGAGCAGGCTGTCCCCTGGGAGAACTTGCTGCTAGTTGGTGTTGACTGCACAAGCTTGGTGCAGGTGGTATATTTTGGAGTTGATCCCAGAAAGGAGGACTTGGGGAGTTGGGGGAGATGCTAAGGAAGGAGGAAAAGCCACATAAAGTTGTGTTATGAAGATTGACAGTTATCTCTGTCATCAAATCAAAACACCACTTGAGGGGTTCAGAGGAGGCCTCTGATTTTGTGATATTTGTGTCCAAAAGTGAAGGTTACATTTCTACACCAGTCTGAGCTCTTGCTGAAATGTGAAGTGGGATGGGACCCAGAAGGGGTAGGGATGGGAATTGCTGCCAAATGCCTGGGCCTCATGGGGACCGGGAATGACAGAAGAAGATGCTTGGACAGTCCTGTGGACCTTCTCCTTTCTGGGAGCTCATCCTTCTCCCCTCCTCCTCTTTCTTTATTGTTTCCCCAGCTGCCTGAGCCCTGCTCCCCAGGGCTTCTCTGTGGCCTAAGCTCCTGTGAAAGCTCTGACTGTCTTAATTCCCGTTCCCAGGCCCTGTGCAAACTTCTCTGGGCCATGTTGCAGCCCCTCAGGAACATTTCCTAAAACACTCATCCATGCTGACTTTTGGCAGAGTCCTGGAAACTCTCTATGCCATGGAGAGGTGTAACACAGATATTCGGGATGCCAAAGCTCTCCAGGAGTAACCTTGGACCAGCAGGGATCAGAAACCAAGGAATAAACATTCTCACTTCCTTTGTGTAGTTAGTTTTAGGAGATTTCTGCATATGGATTGGGTCCTGGTGGGATGGAGCCCCGTGGCCCACAAGATCAATCTTCATGCACAACTTTATGTGGCTTTTCCTCTTTCCTTAGCATCTCCCCCAACCTCCCCAAGTCCTCCCTTCTGGGATCAACTCCAAAATATACCACCTGCACCAAGCTTGTTCAGACTCTGCTTTTTTTGGTTGAGTTATGTTTTTAGATGGACAACTTTATTATTACAAAGGTATTTTTGTCTCTTTTCTTTCAATATTTATACCTGTTATATATTTTTTTCTTGTTTTATTCATTGTCTTAGATCTATTTTTTAAGAAGAACAAATCTTGGTCTTGTTCCTGAGTTTTATGTTACTAATTTTAAATATTTATTTACTTTTTTTAGTTGTAGTTGCACACAATATCTTTATTTATATGTGGTGCTGAGGATCAAACCCAGGGCCTCAAACATGCTAGGTGACCACTCTACCACTGAGCCACAACCCCAGCCCCTTTATGTGACTAATTTTAATGTTTTCTCTCTCAATATGATACTGATTTTTAAGGAAGTGTTTTCCTACTATTAACTGACCACAGTGTGAGTGGGTGTGTTTTAAATCAGAGGCAAGTGTTAAATTTTACCAGGCTTATTTTCTGCAATTTATCTGTCAACTATTGCCACCATGATATCGTATAACAACTGCCCCTACACTCAGTAGCTTCCTACAAAAATCATTTTTATCACTCACATGTTTGCAGGGTGGCTAGGGTTTACCTCATCTAGCTTGACTAGGGCTTGGCTTGAAGTGGGTGTTGAATTCAGGCCTGCTCCACTCGTCTCTCATCATCCTTGAATCTCTGCTTAAGACAGGGTGAGTTTTTCTCATGGTGATGGCAGAAGTTCAAGGGAGGACAGTGGAAATAAATGGTACCCCATAAGGCCTAGGCTTGGAAATCCCAGACTAGCATTTCCACCCAGTATCCCTGGGTTTAAGCAAATCATACAGCTAAGCAAACAATAATGAAGATGGGAGAGGTTGCTCTGCTTCTAGTGGAACTCAAAGTCACATGGCTAAGTGGATACAGAAAAGGATAAAACACTGGGAAGAGGGATATACTTAACCACATGCATCTACTAAAGTATTTATAGACTCTGTCTCATTCTAAGTATGTTAAGTAATTATATGTATAGATTTTTAGTTGTTGAAACATCATTGCCTGCCTGGAATAAATCCTGCTTGTCTTGATTTATCATTATTATTAGTTAGTTTTATTATTACATGGTCTGATTTAATTTTCTACAATGATTTCTGTGATTAAATTGCTTCCACAGGAGATTTGTGGGTAAAGCAAGGGTAGGACTGAACTCTGGGTAGGTTGTGCCAAATATTTCTTTCATGGGAGTAGGACTCTCCCATTGCTCTGAGGGGTCAGTAGCCACCTGGGACTTTGTGTTTTACTGGCTGTATTATGTGGGCATTTCCCTGTTGTAGGTGTACATGTACCTACTGTCTAGCACAGATGGGGAAAGGAGGGTTCAACTACTGAGTGGTTCTGACTGCAGACATGGGTTGGATCATGCTCCCTTCAAATTTGTATGTTAAAGTCTTAATTTCCAGGACTTTAGCATGTGACCTGATTTGGAAAGAAGGTATTTGCAATGTAATCAAGTTAAACTGAGGTCACCAGGGGTTGCTCTGATCCAATATGACTGAAGTCTTCAAGCAAAGGAGAAATTTGAAGACAGAGAGAGAGAGAGAGAGAGAGAGAGAGAGAGAGAGAGACAGAGAGCCATGTGACAATGAGGGCACAGATTAGGATGATGCCAGGGAATGCCAATGATTTCTGGAAACCCCCAGAACCTAGGGAGGAACACGGAACAGATTCTTCCTCACCAACCTTCAGAGGAAATCAACCTCGCTGATGCCTTGATCTTGAATTTCTAGCTGAAAACACTGTGAAACTCCAAACAATCTTTTCTTATTGAAGTCCCCTCAATTTGTGGTACTTTTTTACAGCAGCCCTAGTTCACAAATATGTCCCCCCAAGCAATCACACCAGAAAATGCTTTGAGACCCTCAGAACCTTCACTCACTCCTATGTTGGTTGGTCCTTAGATGAGCACTCCCTAGAGCTTCTTCTTTTTTTCTCCCTTCTCCTTTTCTTTTTCTTTCTTTTTTGTTTTTTGTTTTTTGGTTGATGTTTCTTCCAATCTGTTTTTTCCTTCATAGGTTTCATACCATTATCAACTTTATAGTCACATTTTTTGTCAAATGTTAGTCTCATTTTCCGGGATGTGTTAGATTTATTCAGCTTCATATATCTGATCTGTCATTTCTTAAAGTATGGGGCCATCTGCTTCCTTGAGCCAATTTTAATACAAATATTATAAACTCCATTTTATTTATGAAGACAATGATGCCAGATAGGACAAGTTACTTGTTTTAATCTATGTCTATTAGACATGAAGTTTGGGCTAAAGAAAGTAAAAATAAAGCAAAAAAAAAAGGAAAGAAAGTTTGGTCTAGAACAGAGAGCCCTGATTCCTAAGACAATACATATTTCATTGCCAGGAATGGCAGAGAGATTTTGTCTGGTATATTTAAGCAGATTAATAGAGTTTGCCAAAAGTATTGTGTTGAGAGAGATTCTGAGGACTCATCCAAGAATAGTGTGCTGATCCGTTAGTGATGTCTGCCACGGGGAAGAAGTGGCATCGAGTATAAGGGACCTGCTTGGTCTGTACTAGGTCTTGTTAGTCCTCAAAATTTTGGCTCATGCTCTTAAGACTTCATTGTCCTTGTAGGAATAAAACTAGTCATTGCAGCTAGATGTGCCTTAGTAATTTACTTTTGTGTTAGCTCCACGTCAGATATGCATTTTCAACCAGTTTTATGCCTGGCATGGTGGTGCACATCTATAATCCCAGTGACTCAGGAGGCAGGAGAACTGCAAGTTTAAAGCCAGTGTCAGCAATTTAGTGAGACCCTGTCTCTAAATAATTTTTTTTTTAATAAAAGGACTGGGGATGTGGCTCAGTGGTTAAGTGTCCCTGGGTTCACTCCCTGGTACCAAACCAAACCAAACCAAAAAATAAACAAAAAACTCCACTTTTATGAGAAGGAAGGGGACTTCTTTTTTGGGGGGGAGGCGGGTACTAGAGATTGAATTCAGGGGTGTCACAAGCCATCCATGGGTTGTGTGTGGGTCACCACACATCAAAGCCTAGTGGAAAAAAAATCTGGTGTCTGGGAATGACCAGTGGGCATTTTCTCTGGTCAATTGCCCAGGGACATTGTGAATTTCTGTCCCACTCTGCCATGTCCCACACAGCACCTGAGATAGGTGTGACCTGTCAAGATGTCAGTCAACCTGCTGACTGCAAGACATCACAAGCAAGACTCTGCCCTTGAAACCTTATCCCTGCTTTCCATGTACCCTCTTAAATAAACCACCAGAGTCATCTTTCCTTTGTCTAATTCTAGCTCTTGTATGGACTGGATGTCTCAGGAGCTCCACTTTTGTAAATATATTTCTGAATATTTTTTAAAATATTTATTTATGTATTTTTTTAGTTTTAGGCAGGCACATTATTTTGTTTTTGTTTTTTTAATGTGGTGCTGAGGATTGAACCCAGTGCCTCATGCATGCTAGGCGAGCGCTCTATCTCTGAGCCACAACCCCAGCCCTTATTTCTGACTCTTTGTGTTTCATTCTTCACTAATTATTTTAGACTTTAAGTTTTCAGGTGGCTTATACTCTCCTCAGAAGAAAGAAGAATTCCCTAAGGAGATGCTGGCTGTCGCCTCTGTTACAGGGACACTTGACCACTGAGCCACATCCCCAGCCCTATTTTGCATTTTATTTAGAGACAGGATCTCACTGAGTTGCTTAGCACTTTGCTCTTGCTGAGCCTGACTTTGAACTTGTGATCCTCCTGCCTCAACCTCCCGAGCTGCTGGGATTACAGGTGTGCACCACCATGACCAGCTTTGATCCTGTTTCTTACCCATCCATTATCATTTCTCCTCTTCTTCACTTCTCTCATCTTTTCTTTCATCTTCTTTTGAGCATTGCCAGTACATGTTCAGGTGACCCCATAAAAGAGTAACACTATATCTAAGAAGGTAATTGTCTACTGGGTAGAATTTGGGGCCATAACATTTTTAATTGGCTTGAAAGACTCTTGAGGATGGGAAGAGGGATTGGCTTCTAAGACTCCTCAGCACACAAATTGTGGCTCTGCTATTTACTTGCTGAGTAAATTTGCATAAGTTGCTTTAATATTGTGGATGTCAGCTTTTCCTCCGTACAATGGGAATGTACCATTCCTCTTTGTAGACTTGCTATAATAACCAAATAATACATTGAACATAAAAACATGAGGCATTCATTCATTTGTTCATTCACAGTATGTTGATGGAGGATCTGCTATGGGTTGGGCTCTGGCAATCCAAAGGTAAGTAAAGCATGGTTTCTGCTTATGATGTTCTCAAAGTCTGATGAGTAAAATACACACACACTGTCACCATTTATTTGAAGGGTCACAGGAAAAAAGGTGCACATGATGCTCCCTGTTATGAGTAATGGGGGGGCCATAGGAACTTCCCTGAAAAGAAATCTTCAAAGCTGAAATCTGAAAAACAAAGAAGGTGCTTTTTAGGAGGTGACAGGGGGGAACAGCCACCAACACTGCAGTTTTCCCGTCACTGTATAACAGTGTTGTCTCATGGGAAATGCTCATTTTCTGCTCTGTCTCATTTCTGGGGACTTGGAATTTGAGCCATTCCAGAGCAATCCTCTGAGACATAACCCCTCTTTGCGTTAAGAAATGATGTTATCTGCTGGATGAAATAAAGCGACAGCATGTTGGCAGTTGATGGAACCAGTTCTCCTTTGGCTCCACGACTCTGGGTGGTTGGTCCCATGGGGGCTGATTTGGGAAGAAGGAGGAGGCAGGAGGACTGGGAGGCACAGCCCTGTGCAGGCAAGATGGAGAGCTACAGCGTGGGTCTCCCTTAAGAAGCCTGCAGCAACTCATTTATATTTAGCCAATAAAATGCAATGTGCCTGAGGAGGGTGGGTGTAAATTGTTATTTATTGCTTTGAGAGAAAACTCCCACATAGGGTTCTCTGGCAAGGGAAGCTTTGCAAAACATTTTTGGCAGAAGCAAGGTATGGCTTTTATTTCCAGTGGGTTAAAAGGAACACTTTGTCTCTAATGTTTGTCAACGTGTCATCATTAAGAGAGAAAACAAAATTGGAGGATGCATTTCTGGCCAAACATGTTCATTAGCTAACATATATTTATTGAGCAAACACACAGTGCTAGGTACAGGGGGTATAGTGGTAGCCAAGTCAAATGCGGCCCCTGTCCTTACAGAAAAGGCAAGACAGACGATAAACAGTTTTAATGACATTTGGGGATAAGGAACCCAAGAACCACCCCCTGGCCTTTCTTGGTTCTGATGATGGAGGATAATGAGACACATGAAAACTGAAAGTATTACCAAGGGCTGGGAAAGAGCCAATAGTCCATCAAATTCAGAACTCTCTGGTATCAGGCGGATTCAAGAAAATTGGACGAGTTTTGAGGCCAAAATAGAGGCTTTTCTCCTGCCACACCTAGATCTTGGGACCAACTGTTGACTGGATAACCATTAGGTTTGGGCCTGTTACCAAACTAGAGAGAGAAAGACTGTTATAGAAAGACTGGAGGAGGCTTTTCGTACAAAGATTATGCCTTCTAGCAAAGTGTATCTTCAACAACATCCTACACACACTAAACTTCTATTACCATTGTCTGCAGAAATGGAATGAGGGGTATGATGGGAATTCGACCTTACATAATTGCAGGAGAAGTGGGGAAGTAAGGCAGAATGAGAAGATGAGAGATCTGTGAAAAGTCCTGAACTTAGCCTCTTGACGCACTAATGTGGGTGGACAAGGGAGGCCTTGCAGGGTATCAAGGAGCCAGGCACAGCTCGTGCTGGGGAGGAACCATGAAGAGGAGCTGGGAGAGAGGTCTACCGAGGGCTACAGTTACTTTGCCTGGTAATGTGCACCTGCTCTTGGCCAGCAGGATAAGTGGTTAGGGGAAAGGTCTGATTGCAGGGCAGTTGGACCTTCTGGCACTTGTGCATATGTGTTCTGTAGCATCCAACCATGAGGACCTGAAGAAAGTCATGGTTGCTGAATCACCTCCACTTTGCATTTCTGGTACAAGGTCTTCTTGTGGCCAAGATTAAAGAGAATTCTGTGAAACAGATTTCCACCTTAGCCACATTTACACATGACACTTGCATAATCAGAGGAAAAACTATTCCACCAAGACCCAGAGGGAAAAGTTTCCAGGACAGAAGCAGCAGCAACAGCAGCAGCTCAGGGTTAGCTCCAGGCATGATTCAGCTCTAGCAGCCTTCTGTCAGGAGTCTGTGTTCCTGGGAGAGTGTCTACAATCAACCTAGTCTGAGCAGAACCAACCCTTTTGTTCAGAGCAGAGCCCTATGATTTGTAGCCTTCTTGTATTGGAAGGAGAGGGGCTCTCTCAAGAAAGATAAGCTTGTTGGACTAGAAAACAAGGGGGGTGGGTGGGAATCCAATGGTAGCTCTTGTTGTTGCAGAGAGAAAACTCATTGAAATTTCCCATTTTTGAAAAACAATTCAGCTCCTGAGCTGGAGATGGGATTTACTTTTCAGATGCCATAGCCAATGTATATCTTTGGGTGGCAGATTTAGGATTTCAAATGGTTTTTGACAGCCTGCAGAAAGTGGAGATAATCATATGCTATAGAAGTCAACTGGGCAAAATAGTCGGTATGTGAAGTATCTTAGGAGTTTTGTTCTTGGGGGAGTTGAGTCAATCAAGAGGAGAATGAGACTGTTAGAATGTGCTGCCTTCCAGAGCTGGGATCCAGGACCAAACTGAGGGTGGGCAACCCTCTTGCACTGCATGAGTCAGGCACTTGCAGAGGGGCAGGATGTGGTGGGAAAATGGAACTGGAGCTAGAAATCAGCCTTGCCACAGGCCTATGACCATGGTCTGGACATCTCAGCACACTTGTTTGTTTCTTCACTGCAAAAACATGAATGGACCTGTATTGCTCTAATGTCTGTGAATCTGTGAGCCCTTGTAGTTCATCTGGGGCCATGTGGTGGACATCAAAAGTAACCAGGAAGAAGTGAGAATTAGAAAATGTGGTCTAGGTCTAGGAACTGGGGCTCGGAAGCTTGGGGGAGGGCAAACACTTTAATATGTGAAAGGGTCTTCATCTATGGTCTGGGTATTTGTCCCCCCTAAACTCATGTTGAAATTAATCCCCAAAGTCATATGTTAATGCATTTGAAAGTAAAATCCTTAGGAGGTAATTAGGATTCCATTAGGAGATCATGAGGGGCAGGGGTCTTGAATGCATTTGTGACTTTATATGAAAAGGAAGAGAGACTCAACTTAGCAATCTTGCTTTGTCTCACCATATGATGCCCTGTGCCACATTGGGACTTTATAATAGAGTTCCACCAGCAAGAAGGCTCTCATCAGATGTAGCCCCATGACCTTGGACCACTAAGCTTCCAAAACTATAAGAAATAAATTTGTTTTCTTTATAAATTACCTAGTTTGTGGTATTCAGTTATAACTAGAGAGCACTTTTTCCTGCTCAGGTAGACTTGGGCTTTCAGTTTAACATCAAACAATGTTCTAAGCGATGGCCCTCTTTGTGAAGTGGTAGGATTTTTTTCAAAGGCTCAGTGACCCCCACTCAGGAATGACCACAAAGGGGTATCAGATGTCCTTCTTATATGGACATCTTTCTTGGGAGGTGATTCAGCAATGAATATGTCAGCTAATAGCAAATGAGCCAAGATTTAGGCAGCTTCCAATGTGTATCAAACTCTGCATTGGTATTGAAAGATTCTGAAGATATTGAAAATGAGACTCCTGTGATTTTGGAAGTCAATAATACCCACTCACACACATGTACACACATACACATCCAAATTCTGTACCTCCTTTTGCAGGTTGGGTTTCTCAGGAAATATATTCTGAGATGGAGTGCAGGAAGTTTATTGGGGAGTATTCTTGGACTGAACATCTGAAGGGAGTTAGGGATGTAGGGTTGGGCAGAAGGAGAAGTTGGTTTATAATGTAGTTGCAACAAAGGCCTGAGCCACTCCATGGAGAGAAGAGGAGAGGGGAAAAGAGAGGAGGAGAAGGAGCAGGAGGAAGAAAAGAAGATAATAGAGGACAGGATTGATTGATTGATTTTAATGAATTGATTCACTCAGCTATGGAGACTGATAAGTCCAATATCTGATAGGGTAGGTTGACAGACTGGTGACCTAGGGAAAAATTTCTAATGCTCTCTGCTTACAGAATTCTTTCTTGCTGGGGGAAGGTGTTGGGGATGGGGTGGGGAATCGTTGTTCAATAAAGACCTTCAACTAATTGGATGAGGACCACCTAAAGAAGACAATTTGCTTTATTGAAATTCCTCTGATAAATGGACTAATTAAATGCTAATTAAAATTGTATATCCCATCCATTAAAAACAAACAAAAAATAAAACACCTTCTGGGCTGTGGCTGTGGCTCAGTGTCAGAGTGCTTGCCTTGCATGTGAGGCACTTGGTTTGATCCTCAGCACCACATAAAAATAAATAAAATAAAGGCATGCTGTGGGGATGTGGCTCAGCAGTTAAGCACCCCTGGGTTCAATCCCCAGTACCCCACCCCCCAAAAAAAAAAACAAACCAAAAAAACCACCTTCCATGGATACATCCAGAATCCCATTCGGAATGTTTGACTAGGTATCTGGATACAATGGCCCTGGCAAAATTAGCCATCCTAGGTATCTGGTTTTTGAAGCACTGTTGTCCTTCAGTGTGGCTGCCCCTGGGAGAGGCACAATCTTTGATATGGCAGCCCCTCCCTGGAGCTGGAAGGGACTCTGTGGGATCTTATAAGTGCTACTGGCAGCTGAGGGAGTGGGTGCCTTGGGTTGATCTGGACAATACATCTCAACACCTCCTTAAGGCTTGGCTCATGTCCCGCCCCCTCACTCCCTTTTTTATTTTTTGTAGTACTCATAATTGAATCCAAGGAGGCTCCGCCCCTGAGCTACATCCCCAGTCCTTTATTTTTGATTTTGAGACCGGGCCTCACTAAATTGCTGAGGCTGGCCTTGAACTTTTGTTCCTCCTCCCTCAGCTTCCCAAGTTGCTAGGATTACCGGCAAGCACTGCATCCAGCTCCTAGCTTCCCCCTCTCTTTTCAGTCTTTGGTTTTTAATTTGGCAAGAGTTCCTTTTCCTGACTGGCATCTACTCACTGAAGCAAGAACTGTGCCTCCCCACAGCTCCGTCCTGAGACACTCCAGGGCCTCACCCAGTTCATTCTCTTGTTGTTTGAAGGAGTTCCTAAAAGCATATTTCCTCTTTCCCAGCTCTCTGTTCATACGAGAACATGATGATTTCTTAAAAACAAGAAGATATTTTTCCATTTCTCTGACCTGCCACTGCTTTTGAATTTTTGAAGGAAGTCTTAAAATATTTTTGTGTATGAAGAGCCTAATATTTCTAGAAGAAGCCACTGATAGTAATACGCTTCCCACAAAGAAATGATCTCTGACTTCAGTTGTTTGGTTGATAGATCTCAGCTGGGCCCTCTCCTCCCTCCAATGAAAGCTGCTAATGAGCTGCAACATTCCAGAATGGAATGTTATTCTGTCTCCTTCTTTTCTTACTTCCTCTTTTCCAATTGTCTGGAATTGAACATGCAAGATGCTAGCCAAAGGAAGAAAGGGAGAGAGCAAGGTGAGTCAATGTATTTGCTTTTTCATCATGTTGACATAATACCTGAGATAAACAAACTTAAGAAAGGCTTACTCTTTTTTGGAGATTTCATTCAATGGTCAGTATTCTCTGTTACTTAAGGGCTTGTGGTGAGCTCATGGTGGAGGAAGCAATCATCTCATAGTGACCAGGAAATGAAAGAGAAAGAGGAAGGGGCTGGGTCACACTCTCCCCTTCAAGGGCATGCCACAAGTGATCTAACTTCCTCCCATTAGGCCACGCCTCTTAAAGGTTCCACTACCTCCCAAGAATGTGACAGGCTAGGCCTTTAATACATGGGCCTTTGGGGGAACACTAGTCCAAATCATAGCAGTCTATTACAGAGATGGCCCCAATTATTTTCTTGTTAGCTATTTCCTAAGTTCCTTGTTTCGGGGCTTCCCAGAGTGTGCGCTATGGACCAGCATCTTCAGTAAACCTGTTAGAAATTCAAAGCATGAAAATAATAGCCCTGCCACCCCCATGTCCCGCTGAATCAGTTTTGTTTGTTGGGGACCAGGAATCTGTGGTTTCACAAACTCTCCAGGTGATTTTTGTGTATGCTTAAGTTTGAGAAGCACTGCAACCCACTTCCTCCCAATCACACTTTGGAAGTAGCTTAGGCAGAGTGGGCATCTAGTGATTATGCAAAAAAATTCAGGGGAACAGATAAATATGTCCCTTATCCCAGTAGAAGTAATCTACTCCCCCCGCCTCTGCTACCTGTGTCTAAAATCAGGGCAATGGAGCTGAGCTGTGGGTTGCCATTCTGTCCGTTAAAATGCAACAATCTAACCCTTCCAACACACCATCTACCTCCACCTTTTCTTCCCCCTTTTCCCTCCTCAAGGAAAAACTGTTGAAGAAAGTGTTCAAAGATACAATAAAAACAGCAGGGATTCCAGGAACTGGGGTGGGTGGTAACCATGGTGATTGGGGGCTATTTTAGACCTCAGGGATACTCAATCCCAAGGTACTGGCTCTAGGTGACAACAGTCTTCAGTTTATTGGTGACAAAATACAGGCATCAGGACTGACCCATTGTTTTAGATTTGACTCTGCCACAAAGTTCTAGCATCTGACTAGCCCCTGAAGATGCTGGAGTCTATGACCCTGCATTCCATGTAAAAGTAGTCTGCTTTTTTTTTTTTTTAACAGTAATAAAATTAGTATTTAAAAGTGCATTGTATTTTTTTGTAAGGAAGGAGAAAGCTACTAATTGATACTTTGGTTTCCCAGAGTGGTTTAAGAGCTTGTTAGGAAACCCACCAAAATCTTATGTGCTTAACGATGTTAAAATAGAACCAGGTTTGGAGTTCATTGCCCCTAGTCTCTTGATGACAGGCTCCTTGAGCTGCCCTTTCCAGCAGGATGGGGCCTGGGAATTGAACCCTGAGCAGCTCTCCTTGCCTCACCTGCCTTGGTCCAGGTGTAGCCATCAACCAGAGGGCCTTAATTAACATCCAGCATGACCCTGGCACTCAAAAAAATGGCAATTTCTAGGACTGTGATGATTTTGTCCTTTGTAGCACAAACTGAATAGAAAATCAGAACCCCCCACTCCCACCCTCGAGGGACCAGTGAGAAGGCCCGTGTTTCAAGGGCTCCCACTGAAGAATGTTGGGGTGTTCCTGATACCCAGAGACACAAATCATTCAAAAAGGCGTGAATTGAGCTTGTCTAAAACAACACAGCAGGGTGAGGTGCTTCAAATTCAGAACTGGGAACCAGGAACCAGGTCTTCACGTTTCTCTTCTTGCTGCCCACTCTTGTCTTCCTGGCTAATGACTCTGTGATTTCCCTTTGATCAAAATGACAATTTTGATCAGGCATTTTTAGAGATAAATCTGTAAAGTGTTGCTTATGAAACTGTTTTAAAACTCTGTTCAGAAATCCCATCTCAGTGGTGCTTTAGATTGTTCTGAGGCAAAAAGATGCAGGTTCTTTGAGAAAAATAGTTTCTGGAAAGATGGCATAGGAAGTGGTTTGTGAAAGGCAGGCACACTGGAGCTCTGCCCAAGGCTGTCTCAGCTGTGCGCTGGTGGAAGGAGGAGGAAGACAGAAGTGTTTTTCTACTTATGTGTATTTGCATCAAGTCATAATGAAAGGAAGCTCATGTTCTTACCCACAGTTATTTGGAGGTGGCAGCAAAACTCAGCATTCTCTCAGTAGAGCAGTGGCTTCCAAATACCCGCTGGTTGTGGAGACCTGCAGCTTCCCTCTCAGATGCATTCTTGAGTAGACTGCATCTTGCAAGGAGGACCCTGAGCCACACAGACTCCATAGAAATTGAAGAGTAGGAGAGCCCTGAAGATCCATCAATAATGGGATATTCAAGCTTTTCCCTCATTTCCCATTCCTAGCCACGTTGGGGCAAGTAAGAAGATAGGCCATTGACCCGAATTCTCTGAAGCACCTAGAATATTCCAAATTAGGTGAGATGAATTCAAGGGTGTTGATTCCATCTTTTTCATCAACATTTCTATTTGAAACTCAATTTTGACAGTGAGAGGGCTAAACACAATTCAATTCCTAATGTGTAATCCACTGCCCAAGATATTACTACAACCCATATGCATTAAAGAAACAATTATGTCCTATGTAGGACAACAACAAAGTTGTTTTTTTTTTCTGCTTTCAAATGATTAAAATATCTTCTCTTGTATATGTAAGCCTAGGTGCCACCTGTCTTTTCTTAGAAAGGATATCTACACTGAAATTAGATCCTTCCTAAAATAGATCTCTTTTCATATATGTTAGTCTCCCAAATGTCTTTTAAACTTTTACAAGTATGGAAATTGAAAAATAATGAAAAAATAGAGGAGAAAAAGGTGTCAATAACAGAGGAGTAAGAAAGAATGGAAAGGTTTGAGCGAAAGGTAAAGTAAAACACTTATAGGAATGTAAGTGAACTGAAGAATCTCAGTTCAAGAAATGACAGGGTTCTAGTGTCCTGGAAGATCTAAAAAAGAGGAAGATAAAATGACTAGAAATTCAATCATTGTGAACAAATGAAAGAAGAGCAAATTGTGTCTTACTTGATTAAAAAAAAACACATTATTTTAAAACAAAGCCTAGCCATATGCTGTTTGCAAGAGGCTCTTCTTATAGGCAAAGTTGTCCACAGACTGGATAGACAGAATATAAATGGATTTAAAAAATATTCCATGCAAATAGAGTTTGGAAAAAAAGTAGGATAATTATTCTCATATCTTACAAAGAAGATTTCAAGCACAAATTAATTTGAAGACCACTATATGCTATTAAAGGGAACAATCCAACAATAGTAAATGTGTATGGCCTAAATGGTGGTGTACCTTATTAAACAAAACAAACACTTCTTGACTTTAAATTTCAGACCCCCCAACACAACAATACTGGGTGATTTCCATGTACCCCTTTCAAAACAAGAGAAAGGTCATCCAGACATGAAATCAATAGAGACACTTATGACCTAAGTTATTCTATAAATTAAATGGGCCAAACAGACATCTGTAGAATATTTCACTCAACATTGAATTCACTTTCTTCTCAGCAGTTCATGGAATGTTTTCAAAATATTTCAGGGCACAAGACAATTCTTAGAAAATACAAAAAAAATGTTTTTAAATATTATCCCATGCATCTTATCAGAAATTAGAAGTTAGAAATCAGCAGCAAGAACACTTATAGTAACCACATAAACACATGGAAATTGAACAACATTCTTTTAAACGAGGAACAGATCACTGAAGAAATGAGAGGAGAGATTTAAAAATTCTTAGAATCAAATGAGAACAGTGATACCACATACCAAATGAAGTTGGTACTGATAAAAGTTTATATCATGAAAACAGAAACCCCAATAAAAAGCAGAAAGACTCCAAATAAACAATCTAATGCTACATCTCAAGGTTCTAGAAAAGCAAGAGCAAAACAATTCCAAAACCAATATAAGTCAGGAAATAATTAAGATCAGAACTGAAGTTAATGGAACAGAAAATAAAGAGAATACAAAGGATCAATGCAATAAAGAGTTGGTTATTTGAAAAGATAAATAAGATTATAGCCCTAGCCAGATTAATGAAAAGAATACGAGAGAAGACTCAAACATACAAGATTAGAGATGAAAAAGGAAATGTCATCATGGACATTTCTGAAACCCAGAGTATTATTAGGGATCATTTTGAAAATTTATATTCCAATAAATGGAAAATATGGAAGATACTGACAAATTTCTAGACACATATGACCTACCCAAATTTAACCAAGAGAATATAGAATATCTAGACAGACCAGTATTAAATAATGAGATTTAAGCAGTAATAAAAAGCCTTCTAACATGGAAAATCCCAGGACTAGATGAATTCTTAGATGAGTTCTACCAGAATTTTAAAGAATTAAAGACACATCAAGGAAATAAAACTACAGACCAATATCCCTGATGAGCATAGATGCAAAATTTTTAAATAAAATATTAGCAAGCTACATTCAAAAACACATTAAGAAGATTGTTCACCGTGATCAAGTTGGACTCATCCCAAGGATGCAAGTTTGGTTCAAAATATGTAAATCAATAAATGTAATTCAATGCATAAACAAAATCAAGGACAAACATCATATGATCATCTGAATAGATATAAAAAAAGCATTTGACAAAGCACCTACTCATGATTAACACACTAGAGAAACTAGTGTTAAAAGAAACTGCCTTAACATTGTAAAGGTGATAAATAATAAGCCCAATACCAACATCATACTGAATGGAGAAAAACTGAAGTATTTCCTCTGAAATTAGAAAAAGACAAAGAATGTCCATTCTAACCACTCCTATTCAATATAGTCCTTGAAACTCTAGCCAGAGCAATCAAGCAAGAGAAGAAAATTAAAGTGATACAAATAGGAAGAGGAAGTCATACTATCTTTATTAGATAATGACATAATTTTATATCTTGAAGACCTTTCCAAAATAAAAAACAAGCAAACAAACAACAACAACAAAAACCTTGCCAGAAGACTTCTAGAGCTGATATATAAATTCAGCAAAGTAGCAGGATACAAGTTCAACATTCACGAATCAATGGCTTTCCTATAATTCAATAATGATTATGCTGAGAAAGCAATCAGGAAAACTATCTCATTCACAATAAAAAAGATAAGACATACTTGGGAATTAATCTAACAAGGAAGTGAAAACTATAGAACACTGAAGAAAGAAATTGAAGAATACCTCAGAAGATGGAAAGATGTTCTTGGATAGGCAGGATTAATATTGCCAAATAGCCATATTGCCAAAGTGTTATACATATTCAATACAATTCCCATCAAAATACGAATGACATAAAAATACGAATGTCAACCTTCACAGAACTGGGAAAAAGTCCTAAAATTCATCTGGAAGAATAAAAAACCCAGAACAGTCAAAGAACTCTCAAGCAAGAAGAGTGATACTGAAGGCATCACAATACCTGATCTTAAAATTATACTACAGAGCTATGGTAACAAAACTGCCTGGCATTGACCTCAAAATACACATGAAGACCAATAGAACCGAATAGAAGACATAGAGATAGCCCCACCTAGTTACATCATTTGATATTTCACCAAGGTGCCAAAAATATACATTGGAGGAAAGATAGCCTTCTTATTAAATGATGCTGGGAAAAACTGGATATCCATGTTAGAAGAATGAAACTATCTTTCACCCTGCACAAAAGCAAAATCAAAGTGGATTAAAGACATAGGACTTAGACCAGAAACTTTGCAAATGCTAAAAGGAAACAGGCTCAACACTTCAACACATTGACTCAGGAACCAACTTCCTTAACAAACACCGAAAGCTCAAGAAATAAAACTAAGGATAAGTGGGACAGCATCAAATTAAAAAGCTTCTTTGTAGCAAAAGAAATTACAAAGAACATGAAAAGAAAGTCTCCCTACAGAATGGGGAAAAAATCTTTGCTAGCTACTCAGCTGACAGGAGATAAATATTCAGAATATATAAAGAACTCAAAAAACCAAAAACCAAAACAAAACAAAACAAAAAACTCAGTCAAGAAATGGGAAAAAAACCTAAGCACACATTTCTTAAAAGAAGAAACACAAATGACCAATAAATATATGAAAACATTTAACATCCCTTGCAATCAGGGAAATGCAAATTAAAATTACACTGATATTTCACCTCATTTCAGTCAGAATGACAATTATCCAGAATACAAATAATAATAAATTCTGGCAAAGATGTGGGGAAAAAAGAAGGTGTACCCATACATTGTTGATGAGACTACCATTGGTACAACCACTCTGGAATGCAGCGTGGAGATTCCTCAGAAACCATCATGTGACTTAGATATCCCACTTCTCAGATATCCAAAAGATCTAAGATCATTATATTATAGTGATGCAGTCACATCAATGTTTATAGCAGTGAAACTTATGGTTGCCAAGATATTGAATAGTCCAAGTGCTCCTCAATAGATGAATGCATTAAGAGAATGTAGTGTATATATATATATATATATATATATATATGTATATATATATATATATATATATATATACATACATACATACATACATACATACATACACACACACACACAATGGGGTTTTACTCAGCCATAAGTAAGACTGAAATTATGGCATTTGCTGGCAAATGGGTGAAGCTGGAGAACATCATGCTAGGTGAAATAAGCCAGACTCAGAAAATTAAGGGTCAAATATTCTCTCTCATATGTGAAATCTAGAGCAAAATAAGGGAAAAAATGGACAGTCAGGTATCATGCAGATAGAGGGAAGGTCAGTGAAGTAGAAGAAGGAGATTGAGGGGGAAGAAAGAGAGAACACGAAAGAGGAGGAAATGTGGAATGAATTTGACAAAATTATGTTATGTGCATGTATACATATACCACAGTGAATTCCACCTTCATGTATATCTATAAAACATCAATTAAAAATAAATAAATGAGTGAAACCTGCACCAATAGTATAGAGGAAGGGAAATAGAGGGAGGGAGGAAGAGAGGGAAAATGGGGAAATTGAGGATGAAATGGAGTATATTAAATTCCATGCATGTATGATTATGTAAAAATGAACCCAATATTAAGCACAACTTTTTAAAAAAAGTACTAGGAATGGGACCCCATATGACCCAGCTATCCCACACCTTGATATGTATCCAAAAGAACTAAAATCAGCATGCTATAGTGATAAATATGTTGATATTTACAGCGGCACTATACACAAGAGCCAAACTATGGAATCAACCTAGGTGCCCATAAATAGATGTATGGATAAGGAAAAAGTGTATATACACAATGGAGTTCTACTCAGTCATAAAGAAGGATGAAATTATGTTACTTCCTGGTAAATGAATGGAACTGGAGAACATCATGCTAAGGGAAACAAGCCAGACTCAGAAAGAGTCAAATGTTTTCTCTCATATGCAGAAGCTAAAGGGAAAAAAGGAATAATAAAAAAGGGATCTTTGGAGAATAGAAAAGAGATCAGTAGAGTAGACGTGGAACACTAAGGGGGGAGGAAAGAAGAGAACTGGGGGAATAAAATTAACCAAATTATACTAAGTGCAAGTCTGAATATACTACAATGCATTCCAATTTTATATATAAACACAGTACATCAATAAACAAACAAAGAAATAGAAGCAAGTTCAGTAGAGTAGAGGAAGGAGATCAGGGGAAGACAACGTGGGAGGCAGAGGGTAGTACTCGGGATTGGAACGGAGAAAATTATGCATTTATGGATATGTCAAAATGAACCCCACTATTATGTATAAATATAATGCACTAAATATAAAAAAAATCAAATTGACATATAATAAGTACACATTTATGGGGCATAATGTGATTTTTCAATATGTTTATACACTGTATAATGACCAAACCTGGGTAGTTCGCATATTCATCAAATCAGACATTTATTATTTCTTCGTGGTTAAGCATTCAAGACTCTATCTTCTAGCTCTTTTGAAGTTATTATGACTTTTGGTTTCCTTTTAAATGTTGTTTATTGTTTATCTTATAAGTGCCTGCTGTAGTTTGGATCTTAAGTGTCCCCCACGGGACCGTGTATTGAAGGCTTGGTCCCCATTTTGATGCTTTGGGGAGGTGGGAAAATTTTAAAAGGTGGGGCCTCATGGGAGGTCTTTGGTGACAAGAGATAGGTCCTCAAAGGGAATTGTACACCCCCACTCTCTTCCTCTCTCTTTCATTATCCAGTCTCTAGGGGAACAGTTTTATTCTGCCACATGCCCTCTTGCTATGATGTGCCATCACAGGCCCAAAGCAACAGGTTGACCAATCATGAACTAAATCCATAAAACAGTGAGCCAAAGTAAACATTTTCTCTTCATAAGTTTCTCGGGCATTTGGTATAATGACAGAAAGCTAACACAGTGCCCTATTTTAAAATATTTGGATTTTGACAGATACTAAGCTGAAAAAATGATGACTTCATTTGGTATCCTTAATAAAAGGTGTGTGTTGCAGGGGTCCCTCAGAATACCTGAATTTCATTTACTTGATAACTGATGAAAACTTGAGGACAGTGGTCCTCAAACTAAAGCATCCATCAGCACCACCTGGACCACTTGTAGAGAGTCCTGGATTGGAGATGTGGCTCAGTAACAGAGTGAGTACCTGACACATGTGAGGGCCTGGTTTGATCCCCAGCACTGCAAAACAAACAAACAAACAAACAAGCAAACAAACAAAGCAACACAAAAACCAAAAGAATTTCAGAGAGCCTTGGGCCTCAAACTCAGATAGCTGATTAAGACTGCTGGGTCTGGAGGGGCTTCACAAACAGCTCTTCTAAAAAGTCCCCAGGGGAAGCAAATACTTCTACTCTGCCTGGATGACACTCTTGGACACACTCCGAAGACCTCTGATTTAGGGAAATCTTTCTAAGTGGTGAGGAACTCTTAAATTCTGAATCTCAATACAAAGTAATAAATGATGAATATATGAAAAATCATTTATAATTTTTTGAAACCTCAGGAAAATGTACATTCTCTGTTCAATGCCTTACCCTGACTTTGGCTTCTTGTATTTCCAGACCCTTTGATGTTTTTCAGGTGCTGAATATACATTTCAGGAAGTGAAAGTCTACTGGATTTAGACTTTGCACATTTATAAATACCCAGCAAGCTGCTTGTCATTTAATTTTGCTTGTCATTTTTTTTTATGGTGAACATCACAAAAATCCATCAGTTTCCCACCTCTGATTCTTTTCTTTAAAAGGTTTGCTGCCCTACTCAAACTCTACAAAAATATTTTCATGTTGTGTGGGTTTCCTTAGGCTGCTAATAAAATACCATGAACTGCGTGGCCTAAACAACAGAAATTGATTGTCTCCTAGTTTTGGAGCCTAGAAAGCAAGATGGTGGAGGGGATTTGCTCTCTCTGAAAGCTCTGGGGATGGGGGAATCTGTACTATGCCTTTTTCTTAGATGTCAACATTGCCAGCAATCATCTGTGCTTTCTTGCTTATGTATGTCTCCCTCCAATCTCTACCTCTGTTGTCACATAAGGATTTTAAATTGGGTTAGGGAGCACCCTCAATGAGTATGATTCCATTTTAACTTGATTGCATCTTTGAAGATCCTATTTCCAAATAAAGTCACATTCACAAGTAACAAGAGTTAGGAATTCAACATGTCCCCCCCGCCCCCGGGGAGGGCATGATCTAACCAATAGCACCTGCATTTTATTCTATCAGCTTTATCATTTCTCCTTTCATTTTTATGTCTATAACACAATTAAATTTTATCATTGTGTAGGAAGTGGGGTTTCATGGGTATCACTTTGGAACTTGTAAATTCTTGCATTCCCCCAAGTCCTATTAGAAGATATGCAACCTGCATTTCAATAAGCATCCTGCCTTCCTTTGGGGTTCTGGTTTGCATGCAGTTTGACACCCACAGCACTAAGAAATTCATTTTTTTCTCCCCCAATTAATGATACTACCTTTATTGTGTTTTAAGTTTTTAGATGCAGAAGTGCTTGTTTTTGAACTTCTGTTTCTCCCTACCGACTTTTTAAGTTGGGGCATTATAATTATACACAATAGTGGGATTCAGTGTTATGTTTTCATACATGCACATCATATAACAATATAATTGGGTCAATGTTATTTCCAAGTATTTTCCCTTTCCCTGTCTCTCCTCCTTTCTCGGGTCCCCTGCCTCTATTTTTCTGGTCTCCCTTTCATGAGTTCCCCCTTCCCCCTTTTCTATCTTGCATATATGAGAGAAAACATATTACCCTTGACTTTCTGAGTTTGGCTTATTTGCTTAACATAATTCTCCCAAGTTCCATCCATTTTCCTGCAAATGACATAATTTCATTTTTTATGACTGAACAAACTCCATGATGTACATATACACCACATTTTCTTTATCTATTCATCTGTTGAAATTCCATTTCTGATCTGTTGGTTATTTTGTCTGCTCTTTTAAATTAATACTTAAGTTTTTAAATATTGGTAAGATAAATCTTTTTGGTTTTCTTTAAAATTGGCTTAGCTTTTTATCTTTATTTGTCCATATAAATTTAAAAATCATTTTATCAAGAACTTAAAAAAATCCCTGCAGAATTAAAAGAATGTTATTAGGCTTATAGATGAACTGATATCTTTTTAATATTATGTTTCTCTAACTAGGAACATTTTTTCAGGTTTATAAGTATTCTTTGATTTTTTTAATAGTGATAATTTGTCCATAAATGTTTCATGCACTCATTTCATTAATTTAAATCTTAGATATGATTTAGTTTCTTTTCTGGTTTTCAGTGGTGGTGTGTTTCAGAGGTTTAGTTCATGGCTGGCCAACTCCATAGCTCTGTCCCAAGGTGAGGCAGAACATCATGGTGAAATGGTTTGGTGGAGGATAGCTACTTAGGATAAGCAAACCAGGAAGCAGAAAGAAAGAGAGAGCTCTGATAACCAGAGACAAAACAATAAAACCCCAAGTCATGCCCCCAGTGAACCTACTTCCTCCAACAATACCTTACCTGCCAACAGTTACCACTCAGTTAATCCATGTAAGTGGATTAATTCACTGATATGCCACAACTCTTATAACCTAATAATTTCATCTCTGAACACTCTTGCAATCTCACTTGTGAGCTATTGTGGGACATCTCATATCTAAACCATAACAGTCTATAAAAAGTGATTTCTCTCTCTCTGGAATTCATTCTACCCCTCTATTATATTTCTTACCTTTTAATATGTATTTTCACATTGCTCCACGCCCCCTATGAGTTTTGAGTTGTTTTATAACCTGCACTTGGAGTACATTAATCCAGCTGTTTTCATTCTGCTCTTAATCCCACTATTGAGTTATTTATTTTGATTATTACATTTTTTATAGTTAGTATTTCTTGCTTGTTCTTTTAGATTTATAACTACAGTGATTCTACTTTCCTTTTTATGGGTTGGTTAGTTTTTATTTCTCTTGTAACTGTGCATTCCTTTGGTATTTTTCCTTGTGGGCTTCTATTCCCAGTAGTTTTGGGACCTTGATTGTACATCAGAAATACCTGGCATGTTTTAAAATACAGTAATTTTTGGATCCCATCCTCAGAAATTATATTTAAGTGGTCTGGATATGGTCTTGGACACCCAGATTTCTAAAATCTCTTGGTGATTCCTATTTTAAGCCAAGTTTAGGAGCTACTTCAGCTTTCAGTATCAGCTACGTTGACTACTAAAGTATTCCTGGGAGAGGAGCTTACGTCCAAAACCTGAGAGTTAATGGAGAGGGAGTCAGACGAGGGGATCTCCCTCAAATCACAGAGCCACTAGAGCTACTCTTTATTTGATATGGGATTTTTCTGTTTGCCATCTACTTATCAGGTGACTCTGTCCCTTAGGTGTCTCTATCCCATACACAGGATTTATTTTTGCCAAGAATGTTTTGTATGGGTTGTAGTCATCCCAACTTTGGTCATGATGGAGTTTGAAAAAGAATATGAACAGGGATAATAAAAGTTATCTTCCAAACAACAGCTCCTGATGTGCTCATGTTGGCTAAAATCTGTCCTCTCCTATAGTCAGGTTTTAATACTGCTCTGATAATTCCCCTTGGTGCTGACATTTTTTCTGTTTTGCAGATGATCATTCATCTAGAACACCATAGGAAAAGTCAAGAACATAATTAAAATATCCACTCTCAGATTGTTTTCTCATCTGTGGTACCTGCCCTCATTGACTTCCTTCTAGCACCTCTGAATCCCAAATTAATAGTTTCTCAACTACCCCTAATTTCCTGTGATCTAAACAACTCCACAATTGGTTTGGATGAAAGGACAAGTCAAGACTGGAAAAAAAAGTGTCTTGTGCTATGAAGTACAGTGGAAAATTATTATCCACTTAGGAAAACATGAAATTGGATTCTTTTCTCACACCATGAATGTCTTTCAACTCCACATTAAATGTCAAAAACAAACATTTTTAACTCTTGGAAGAAAATCTAGGTGAATGCAGTTTTGATCTTTTGAAAGAAAAGGTTCTTAAGTAAGATACAAAAAAAGGGATTGATTAATTTTGCTATTCTAAATTTTGTTATACTAAACAAAAGTTATAAGAACTTTTGTTTGCTCAAAAATGTTTGAAGAAACTGAAAGTCAAGATAAAAACTGGTAGTAGACATTTGAATGCATTTATATGACAAAGGATTAATATCGAGAATATAAAAAGAATTCCTGTAGATGAAGGGGAAGGGTATAAACTACCGTATGAAAAATACTTAAGAGACAGGTACAAGCATTAAGCAGAGAAGAATCATGTGGAGCTGTTAAGATTTGGATATGAGATGTTCCCTGAAAGCTCCTGTGTTGGTGCAGGAATGTTTGGAGGAAAAATGATCAGATTATAAAAGCTGTAACCTAATCAGTCCCTCCTAGTTTAAATGGACAGGTTTGGGAAGTAATTGTAGGCAGGTGCATGTGGCTGAAGAAGGTGGGAAACTGGGGGCATACCTGAAAGTGTGCTTCTTCCCCGAGTCCCCTTCCCCATCCCTCTCTGCTTCCTGATCCTACCAGGAACTGATGAGTGTCCTCTGCTGGGGTCTTCCACCATAATGTTCTGCCTTACCTTGGACCCAGAGCAAAGGAATTGGTCATATATGGATTAAGATCTCTGAAACTGTGAGTACCAAATAAACTTGCCCTTCTCTAAGTTGTTCTTGTTTTATTTTGGTCATTGCAATGAAAAGCTAATTAGAACAGTAGCAAATAAACATGAAGAATATGAAGAATTGCTCAGTGTTAGTGACAGATGTAGAAGTGCCACAAGGCCAAATTGCAATAACATTTAATTAGTAATAATGAGAAAATCTAATAGTATGAAGTATTTTAATAGGTATAGCTCCACAAATGGAAGTGTAAATTGATGTAACCACTTTGGAATACAGTTTGAAATTACCTTCAAATGCTTAAATTCACACATCCTATGAATGAGCTATTCCAATGCTAGGCATACACAATAGAAATTCTTGCATCTATGTGGAAGAAAAGCCTTCCGACAACACAAATGCCCATAATTGAGAATTAGAATTAATAAATATTTACACAAGCAGATATCAATATAGAGTATGGCTACAATTTGATGAATCTTGGAAATATTAAGTGCAAAAGTTAAATCTCAAAGATTACACATGATTTTAGAAAAACTAAGACAAAACATTTGAAAATAATTTTTACAATTGCTTTAAAATTAAATGATTAGGTGTTAATCTGAAAAAAAAATATAGGACTTCTATGCTGAAAATCATAAGACACTTAGGAATAAAAGAGCCAAATGAGCCAGGTGTTGTGGTGGCACACACCTGTAATCCCAGAGACTCAGGAGGCTGAGGCAGGAGGATTTCGAGTTCAAAGCCAGCCTCAGCAAAGGCAAGGTGCTAAGCAACTCGGTGAGACCCTGTCTCTAAATAAAAAACAAAATAGGGCTGGGAATGTGGCTCAGTGATCAAGTGCCCCTGAGTTCAATCCCTGGTACCCCACACACCTGAAAAAAAAAAGCCAAATGAGAGATATTCTATGTTCACAGGTTAGAGGGATCAATATTATAAAAATATAAATTATCCACAAATTAATATACAGGTTTAAAGAATTTTTTTCTTCTCTTTTCCCCCTCCTTCATTTTCCTCCATTCTTCTCTTCTCTTGTTTTTTATCTTTCTCTGCTTCTGTCCTCTTCCTCTCCCCCAATCCCATTTCTAGTGCTAGACCTCAAACTCGGGGCTTTGCACATACTAAACATGAGCTCTACCATTAAACTATGCCCTCAGCCCCAGGTTTCAAGTAACTTGCATCAAAATCCCAGAAAAGAGGGTTTTTTTTTGTAGATATAGATGACATTTTTCTAAAATGTAAATGTAAAAATAAAGGAACTAACAACACAACTGAACAAGTTTTTCTTTTTTAAAAGAATATATTGGGAGAAATTGTCCTACTTAATTTCAAAATGTCAATCAAGACTGCAATCAATTCTGCATAGAACTGGCAGAGATGGGCACAAAAATAAAATAGAGAACCCAGATATAGCCCCACATAAGTATGGCCAGCTGATTTTTAACAAAGTTGCAATAATAGTTCAATGGAGGAGATTACTTTTTCAACAAATGGTGATAGCACAATTCCATATCCATAGGTATAAAAATGAACCTTGACTTAAATTTTATACCTTATATAGAAATAGACTAAAATGGATCAGAGACTTAATGTTAAATCTAAGTCAATAAAACTCTTAGAAGAAAAATCTTCAGGAGAGAGTTCTTAAATATCACACCAGAAACATGATCGATAAAAGAAGAGAAAACTTCATAACTTGAACTTCACTAATATTAAAAACTTTTCCTGTGCAAAAGATCCCGTTAGGAGGATATGAAGACAAGATATAGGCTTGGAGAAAACATTTGCAAACCGCATATATAATCTAGAATATGTAAAGAATGCTCAAAACTCAACAGTGAAACCCCCTCCACACACAAAACAATCTAACTAGAACACAGGCAGAAACCAGGAACAGACATTCCATCAAAGATGGTATATACATGTATGGCAAATATACACAAGAAAAAAACATGTTCATCTCTAATTTAGAAAAATTCAGATTAAAACTATAATGCAACATCATTATACATCCATTAAAACAGGTCCAGTAAAAAACAAAAACACAAAAACAAAAATCAGTGATGATGTGGAATGCTGTCAAGGATACAGAGAAAATGGATGTCTCATACATGGCTGGTGAGAATGTAAAATGTTACAGTCACTCCAGAAAACTCTTTGGCAGTTTAAGATACTAAAGATATGCTTATCATATTACCCATCAGTTGCACTCCTGTGGAAATTAAAACTGTGTCTGCTCAAAAACCTGCATTAGATTGTTTATAGTAGTTTTATTTGGAATAGCTCAAAAGTGGAAATAACCCAAATGTCCTTTGATGGTGAATGGATAAGGGAACTGTGATAAATCTACTTTGGATACTATTTAGCAATAAAAAAGAATGAAATATTGACACAAGTAACAACTTGGATGGCCCTTTAGGGCATTATGTGAGAGGAAAAAATAGCCAATCTCAAAAGGCCGTATAGAATATAATTCCATTATGTAGTAATTTTATACTCTCTCAGTGCTGTTCATTCTTCAATAAACTTTTTTTTGTTCTTTTTAGAAATACATGTATTTTGACATATTATAACACATGTAGTATAACTTATTATAATTAGAATCCCCTTCTTGTGGTTGTACATGATATGGGGGAGTTTCACTGGTTGTATATTCATAAATGAACATAGGAAAGTTATGTCTGGTTCATTCTACTATCTTTCCTATTCCTATCCTCCTTTCCTTCCCTTCATTCCCCTTTGTCTAATTCACTGGACTTCTATTCATCCATTCCTCACTTATTGTGTGTTAGCATCCACATATCAGAGAGAATATTCAGCCTTTGTTTTTTTTTGGGGGGGGGAATGGCTTATTTCACTTAGCATGATAGTCTCCAGATCCATCCATTTACTGGTGAAAGTCATGTATAATAATTTTAAAATGTCAAAATTACAGAAATGGAGAACTAATTACTTACTGTCAGGCATTAGGAATTGCAGGGAGAAAAGGATGTATGTAGCATGAGGGTGATTTGTGGTGATGGAATTGGTCTGTATCTAGAATGTGGTTTTAGTTACACAAATCTACACATTTGAGAACATAATATAGATTGGTAACACATTCCACCAATGTCAGTTTTCTGGTTTTGACATTATGCCCTAATTATGTAAAATATTACCAATTTTATAATAATTATATCAGCGGGGAGAGAAGAAAATTAGGTCCATGAATAAATAAGCAAATTTTTAAAAATTTTTAAATAATTAGATTTATTTTTACAGTTACATAAAAACATAAATATTACACATGTTAATGGATCAAATGTAATATTGTGCATATTAATAGACTAATATGTCATATTTTGAAACATGTATATATTACATAACATTGAAATCAGGTTAACCATATCTAGCTCCTTAACTTTTTAATTAATTAATTAATTTGTTCTAATTTGTTATATATGACAGCAGAATACATTTTGGATTCATAGTACACAAATGAAGCACAATTTTTCATTTCTCTAGTTGTACACAGAGTCACACCATTCATGTCTTCATACATGTACCTAGGGTAATGATGTCCATCTCATTGTACCATCTTTCTTCCCCCTCTGCCCCCACCTTTCCACACCCTCCCCTCTGCCCTATTCAAAGTTTAAGCAAAATATTTTTAAGTATTGACTACTGCTATGAGAGCTGAGAAATGTCAAAAGTTTTATTTCTCCTCTGCACCCACTACCTAGAACTTTGTATGTTTTCCCCCCTAAGGCTGAAATATCTTGCTTCATTTGTTTAAAAGTGTTTTCTATTACCTTTCTAATCTGACTTTCTTTCATTATGTCTATTTTCTCCCTTTGAAGTTCCTGTTAAACATATGTTGCATCTTCTTAAACCAATATGTTTATGTCCAACTTCTTCTGGCAGTCCCATCTGTTTATCTCTCTGTGCTTGATCCTGGGTGATTATTTTTCATGGTGTCTGATTAAGTCATATTGGAATCATAGGTTCTGAACTGGTTTCTGTACTTATTTCTCAGCTCTCATAGTACTTATCGGTACCTGAAGTTACCATATTTATTTTTTTATGGGTTTATTTTCTTTCTTTCCCAGTTAGAACATGAACTCTATAGGGGCAAGGACTTTCTGCTTTATTCCTTTGAGTACTTTGAGCAGTACCTCTAAGTAGGTAAGAGAAAGACATTTTCATTGACAACAGACTTCTGAGGAAATCAATAATTCAATGAACAAAGTAGACTATAAAACATCTCTACAATTAAAAGATACATTTAACAAGACATGGAATCCATAAAATAAATCTGGTTTGTTGTAAAATGGAGCAACCAGATAACAAGAAAGAACATCTTGGAAATTAAATTATGTAATTGGCAAAAAAAAAAAAAACAATAAATGAGCTAGAAGTTAATGTCAAAGAAATTTCCTAAAATTGAGACGGAAAAGATACATCTTTTTATTCTTTGATAAATATGAGCAGATAATCAGAACATAGAATTATTATAGAGAGTTCCAACATCTAATGGGTGTATTCCCCTTCAAGTACCACTTTTGTGGTACCCTACAAATTTTTTTCATTGTCATTCGTTTCTAAATATTTATGATATTTTTCCATGCAGAATTTTTCCTTAAGCAGTGAGTAATTTAGAACTATGTCTTTGAATGTACAAATATAAAAAGTTTGTTTTGCTTCCCCCCCTTCTTTTTGGTACTGCCAAGGGCATGGGAATTCCAGGCTAATGCCCAAGCTTGGCATAGATTCATGTTCCTATCACTCATAAATGACTCTATTTCTATTTCCACAAGTAACTTGGGAAAGATAAATGATCAGGGATTTTGTGTCCTCATTCATGGATAAAACATTATATTCTGGGTCCCTGTGGTACACAAGACCTGAAGACTCATATTCAAACTTGTGTAATTGCAAAACCCATATCCTTACACATGAATTTTGGTTCACATTTCTCTTTGTATCCTCAATATAATCAGGGATAGTATGGATGAAACGTCACTCGTTGCTTTGAACCAGTGTTCCATTTTTACTTTTGATATATGGGTTTTTTTCCATTTTTACTTTTAAGATCAGTAACATATTTAAACATCACACTTTATCCATGCATGTCTGTATATTGGAGTAGTACTGGTGATTCTTACCTATAGCTCAGCATCTTTACTAGAAGCCGCAACTGGATCTTTCTCCCACTTCCCCATGTGCTCTTTAGCAATGATAATCCTATTATCTAATGTATTGAGTCTTTTAAAAAAATCTCATCACACATTTTATTTCCAAGATTCCTGGTTGGTTGTTTTTTCAGAGAGCATGTTCATGTGTGATAGATAGATCCCTTTCCTTGCTGTACAAACTCTGTTTCATCAGGTGATGGTTTTTCTTCTTTGTTGAGTTTCTTTTGTGAGTAGTGTTTGTCTACTCTTAACTGTGAATGTATGCATGTGTGTATACATGTATGAATTTGTCTTTACAAGAGCTATACAGCCCTTGTTACCTGCTGTCTGCCTCCAGTGGGAGCAGGGATAGATATGTTGCCAATTGTGCTGAGATATTACCTGGGCTTTGTGGCTCCCTGCTCTATCTGCGAATCACCAACGTGCAGGATAAAAGCATTGGCACTCAGTGTTATAGTACCATGAAGAGGCAGAGGAACAAGAAGCAGGTAGAAGTGATCCCCAAGTAACTTTCCTATTAGTATGTCTCAGATGCCATTTACTTCATGTCTTCATACACTTTTAGTTTGAGGCATTTCTGGAGTTACTCCTACCTTTTCCAGCAAGTTTCTCTGAACGTATTTTGGACATTGGCTTCCTCCTTCAATCTGATTCCATCTGCCTTTCATCATTCAAGTATGTCTCATAATTTCTGATTCACCAAGGCTGCTCCTTGTTCCCTGGTATTTACATACATTTATTATCTTGAAAATATATTTTCTGTCATTTCTAAAGATCTTGCAAAGGAAGGTGAAGCTAGTACAGGTTTTCAGTCTGCCATCTCCTGAATATGTTTGCTATTATTTTAAGTTTTGTGAAGGAAAAAAAAACCCACTTCTTTTGGTAAAAAAAGAGAAAACACTAGTAAAATATTATTCTGAAAGAATATAATGATAGCCACTATATGAGTCTATCTAGTGCTATTTTTAAAAAGAATATTAACATAAAGAGAATGTGCTAGATATTAAAAGATGTTCTAAAGCCAAGTTAATGATAAGAATATGGTGTTGACATAGGACAAAATGGACAGATCAAAGGAATAGATTAGGAGATCCAGACATATTATTTAGTATATAATAATCTTGGTATTTTAAATCATTAGACAAAATACTGTATTGGCACAGGAGACTGACAAAAGAACTTTTCTAAGAAGACACCAAATCCAGAAATTCAAAGTGGAAAAACAGATAAGAATTTATAAATTAAAAATGATATTTTCAGTAAGCAACAGAAATCCTAAACTGAAAAGACAATCAACTACTAGAAATGTTCTTGCAATAGGGATGAAAAAGGATTAATATATATATAAATACCAGAATGAACACTATAAAATAGAAGAGACATAAATAACAATAAATGCACCTGAAATGCCATCCTTTCTATGGAAAATAATATCTATACACCATTTTTAAGCCTTTATTCCCATGGGTGATATGGGTGTGGTACATATATGCCTATAGATAAGAGTGTAGATATAACCTACAGGGAGGACAATTTGCTATGATATATCAAACTATCTAAAAATGTGTCCAGCATAATTGATCCATATGATCTATTTCTAGGAACATATTCTAAGAAAATAAATGGACAAATGTATCTGCAAGGTAGGCTTATAATGATAGCAATTGCTTGTGTCAGGGAAAAAGTATAACCACCTATGTGTTCATCAGTAAGGAAATAGTGGCTGTCAAATTTGAGTGTATATGTGATTTTTCCCATCAGGTAACATTTGGGGTGTCTGGAGACATTTTTGGTGGACACAACTTGGGGGTAGGGAGTGCTACAAACTTCTCACGTGGGGGCCAGTGATGCTGCGAACCATCCTGTGATGCACAGAATAGCGTCAGATGACAAAAAATCATCTGGCCCCAAATATCAGCCATTCTGAGGCTCAGAAACCTTGAAATAAGTGATGGTACATTATAGAACAGGAAGATTTTTATCTATTTAAGATGAGACTGTATATTTCCATCTATTGAAATATAAAGACATACATGACATACAGTGAAGAAAAAGTTTCTGGTTAAAAATTAAAGGCAGCAAAATTGAGTTAAATGAAGCTTTGGTTGAAACAGCTAAGGTATCTGGTTGTGTCCAAACAGACTGTCTCCCAAATCACTCTAAATGGTGTATCATCTTTTCCTAAGTAATTAGTGACTACCAAATATTTATACATAGATATTTTAGTAAGAAGACTTCTTTTAATAGCTTCTATTTTTGGAGTGCCTAGTATATGCCAGGTCATGTATTAAATGGTTATTTCATTCCTGTGATTAAAAAAAAATAGCGTTTCCTTAGTGCACATAAATTGTACCAAATTAGAAAAAAAAAGAATAGAAAAAAATTTAAATTTAGACTTTCTCACTCAGTATACTCTGTTTTGTAGCATGTTGGTGCATATCTTTCCAGATCTTTCCCTGTGTATTATTGTACTATATGTAATAAGTGATGTTTTCAAATTTGTGTTTTTCAGTTCATAAACTGCAGCTTTCTTTATAGCACATCTTTGTATCAGCCAATATTCAGATAATATTAAAAATTTCCCAACAATGTCATTTGTGGGTGGCTTATCTCCCCAAAGCAGGGCTGGAGGACAGGTAAGTAATCCTAATTCATCATCATTTGAAACAGCAATTTTGAAAAATGGTAATTAAAAGGAAGGAATCAAAGAGGTTTGTTGTCTTTCCATGAATTTTAGGGTGACTAGAAGTTTCCATTTATTGAAAGAAAACTCTATGTTGCCTGTGTACTTTTTGAGTCAGTTTCAGACTTGAATCTCTTGTACACATTCGGAATTCAATAAATCAATGTTGGGTTAGAAATGAATGCTGATCACTTGCCAGCAAATAGCCAGGAATAACTCACTTCCTGAGTGACAGTCTTGGGAAAATAGACCTAAAAATCATGACAAAGTCAGCCCATGAAGAACCCAGCTGTCCATTTTCTATCTGGCCCACAGCTGAAAAACAATTCATGTTTTAAGTGTTAGGTTTGCTCCATCTTCAGACTATAGCATTTGAGAGAATCTATGAGTCAGAGCTGTGGGCTGGAAACACAGAAACTGCTTCTAATTAACTTAAGCCTGAAAGGAATTTATCAGAGGATTTGAGGCTGTTCACAGAATACCTGGGAATCCAGAAAGTTCACAGAAGCTGCATAAGAGCCATCAGACCCCAGTCATCAGACACTCTATCCATGCCACAATAGGCACCCCTATCACAGCTCATTTCCATGTATCTGGCATCCTCCATTGCACTGTAGTCATATGGAGAAAACTCCAACGGACCCCAGTCCTTTGGGTCACTATCTTTAGATTTGAAGTCTGTAATATCTGACTAGGTCATGAATCCACGTTTAATCCCAGGGGAAAGGACAAGAAACACCTCCCCATTTCCACAGTGGGAAGTAGGGCTGTGTTCTGCAGGGGCTCAGACACTAGGAAAGAGATTTGGGATCCCAGCAGGTGAAAGACGATGCAAGGTGCAGTTAGGATGGTAGATAGGCTTTATTTGGAGGGGGTAACAGCCCCCTCCCTAGTCATTTCATAGTACTTTTTATATGCAGGTCAAACAAAGAAGGCACTGTGCCAACAGGTTACATAAATGAGTGTATGCTCACAAGCAAATGTTTATGACCTTGAGTACATATGCTCTATTAAAGCATTTATGACCTTGACCATGTACTAAAACATAACAGGCCGAACGTCTCAGCAAGGGAGCCTAACTATAGCCAATCTTGAGCTCACCCTGTAGGCTGCCTTCCACCCTTCCTGGCCTCAGCGTGGGAAACAGATTTTGGATGAATTCAGGGCAACCAAAGTGGCAGTTGCCCACGTTATTGACCAGAACTCAGAAGTAATTTATGTATGACTAAATGCCCTTAAAAATAACATCCTAATATTAAGAATCTACATTTTTCTCCTCGATTCCTGGCCCTACCTCTACTGTTTGATTATATAGAAACTGAACCTCAAAGACAGTGAGTAAAGTGCCCCAGATCCCTTAGCAATCAGTGACAGAGATAAGATTTGAATCTAGATCCTTAGAGCTTTTCCAATTGCATTGCAAAACTGAAATGCCCTCACATCAAAGAGGGTGGCAGGTCTGCCAGAAATCCACACTAGGATCCCATGCAAAGCCTTGGAGACAGAGACTTGCAACAGGTTGCCACACCACTGTGGATTTCTTTTGCCATCCACAGTTCCGAAGAATTGTGTAGCTTTTGCTTATTGCTTGGAGGGGAGGCTGGGAAAGGGAGCCCAGAGGCAAGGAGACATTTTGGAAGTAAAAGGATTTTATAGTCACTTCTCAGTGACTCAGTTGCCACCAGCATTGATCATGTTGAAACTGCAGGGGCATTGAGATCTTGCAGCAGTGTCCCTTTGTTTAGTATCTAGCTTTTTCTGAATGATGCTCTTTCATGTTCTTAGAAAATACAGGACTTGGGGAGTGAGTGTTGTGGAGAAACCACATGTTATTTTCTCATCAGGAATAATTGATTTCTTCTAATTGATTTGGGCATCCTGGTAGTGAGGACACAGCACTGGACCATGAGTTTTCTCTTTATAATTATATCTGCAGAGCATTTTTTCCCCAGAAACAACAGCACCTCAATTTTACAATGGGAAGTGTTTATGCCATTCCAAAGAAGCATAGAATAACATTTTAAGCTAAAACTGTTGCCATTACCAGAAACTCATGGGAGGAAATAAAATGCTGCTGTTGTGGAGTGAGACCTTACTAAAGGCAGGTAGACTTGTGATGCCGATTCCGTGATCTTTGGAATGTCTGTCATTGGGGCCTGGGAAGTGTGAGGCAACCTTGGGCCCAGGAACAATTCAGGACTGGGTTGCAAGCAACTTGAGGACTCATTTCACCCTCACTAACAAGGAACTAGGAGATCAAAGGTGAGTCTTTCCCATCAAAGGTGAGTCTTTCCCATCAAAGGTGACTCAGTTTCACCACTTGTAAAGTGGTGATATTTATGTCTATTCTTCTATATACAAAGCTGTTGTGATTGTAGGAAGTAGAGGTAAGAGCATTTCTTAAGAGTTCAAGTGCAATGGAAGGGGGATCATCATACGCTGTCAGTCCAGGGAGTCTCCCATAGAATGTCCATCCTGAGAAATGATTGAGCTTTGCTGCAGGATAGGGTGGAGTTTTCTTGGTGAAACAGGAGAAAATGTAAGGAAATGTTTATTAACTGGCTCCTACAGCAGACAAAACTTGGCAAATTCTCTAGGGAACAATTATGAATAGCCCTCTGCACACCCCACCCTCACCCTCACTGAGCTGGCTCCCTGACACTTTGCAGGAGGCTAGGCACCTCTGTCATCCCTTCAATGTGTCAAGAGGTCCTTCCACAAACTCAGCCATAAGCTCAGTGAGCTCAAAAACAAGACATTCTCAGTTCTCTTCCTTCCACCCTTGCCCTCCGCTCCTTGAGATTGGCACACCAAGGGGTCCATCACCTTTATGGACATGAAATTGGATTTTGAGATCAAGATGGAAGGCAAACAACAGCAGTATACATGCCTTAGGGAATCTTTTACAGATCTTCTTGAATCACTTTGAGCAGAGAGCCTTACCTATAAATCGTATGTGGTCAGGGTGATGCAGTGTGACAGAGATAGAAGAGAGTTGGGTTGACTTATAGACATGGGGTTGAGTCCCAGGATTTTAGTCAGCTTTTTCACTGCTGTGACTAAAAGACCAGGCGAGCACAATTGTAGAGGAGGAAAAGTTTATTTGGGGCTCAAGATTTCAGAGGTTTCCATCCATGGACAGCAGACTCCATTCTTTGAGGAAAGGTGAGGCAGAACATCATGGTGGAAGAGTGTGGCATGAGGAGGTAGCTCATTGATGACCAGGAAGCAGAAAGAGAGACTGCATTGGCCAGATACAAATATAACCCCCAAGCCACACCCTAATTCCCTCCTACTCCAGCAACACCCTAACTTCAGTTACCACCCAGTTAATTCCTATCTCTGGTTTAATTTACTGATTGTGTTAAGACTCTTACAACCCAATCATATCTCCTCTAAACTTTCTTGTGTTGTCTCACATATGAGCTTTTGGGGGACATCTCACATCCAAACCGTAAACCCAGCATAATACGTGCAAGCGGCATGGGAGAACTTGACAAACTGCTTTTCTTCTCCAAACCTCAGTTTTTTCACCAGTAAAATAAGGATAAACATAATGATATCCCCATGGGTTGTGATGGGGCATGGTACTTGGCACTCACACATAAGTGCTTCATAAAACCAGTGTGTCTGTATTTAATGGAGAGAAGAGTTATTTAAAACTAAAACTGACTTCAGCATTTGTTGCCTTTTAAGGGAAGGGGCAAAGGGAAGGCAGAAATACCTGTACCAGTGGACACATAAATCTCTATACTACTCCATTCTACTCACTGGAGGGGCCCAAGACTGGGGATGGGTGAAGGACAACTGGAATTTCAAGGTCTCTGCCAGATTGTCTGAACGACTCAAGAACCACAGCAGATGATTCTTTGTTTAGTAGACATTGTGGGTGTCTGTACGTGAAAATATACGCATGGAGCTAAATAGAAGGTGGGGAATTCTATCACTGTCATAATGAAGAGTGGGTAGAAGCTGGCAAGAAAGGGGATACCCTGTGGTGAGGGTTTTTACCTGCAGAGATAGAGAGAAATTCCCAGCAGCAAGTGATCCAAAGACTCAGGAGAACAGGAATGTCTGATACTCATTTTCAGGTCATGTGTATGACTGTGAAGTTCATCCCTCTGTCCAAGCCTCCAGGAAGTATGCTGTGGACAAAGATGCTTTATGTGAGCAAATTAGGAGAAATCAAGGAAAAAGAGACTGAGCTCAAGTCAGATGGAGCGGGGAAGAGACAAAAGCCATTGAAGGTAACATCAAAGTGAGGCTAAGACTTGTGGGAGGTGATCCTGGAGGTGACCCCAGGAATTTGTAGATGCTCAATACAAGACAATGAACTTCCCACAGGAGGAATGATGGAGACTCCAGCCAGTTTTACCTTAGTCTCAAAGACAGGGTGAACTTTAGTCAGTGGCTTGATTCATGCCTGTGGTTGAGAAACTGCATAGAGGAAGATGAAGGGAGTTTTGATGATTGCCACTAGAAGACGGAAATCTTTAATAAAAACATCTAGCTGTATGGAAAGCATAATAGTTACTAGGACTGTTTGCAAATGTATTCTGTCTTTTCCTTCCAAGCACTGGGCAAAACTGTACTTTCCTGCCTGTTTAGATGTGGTCATGGGCAAGCCTTGGCCCAGGAATGTGACCAGAGGCATGCACCTCCCAGGTAGGAGCTGAGTCAGTGTGTACCTCGAGCCTCTCTCTTTTCTCTCTTTGATGACTTGCAGAGATTTAGAGAGTGACTTCTTTGTTACCCCAAGTCCTCAGTAAGGACAATACCCAGAAACCTGGAATAGACTTTTCTTGATTTGTTTTAAAAGTAACAGATTTGGGGGAGAAGAAGGTTCTTACTGTTGCATAACCTGATCCATTCTGAATGACACAGGAATTTGTGCAACACCCTCTTGTATTAATGATGAAACTGAGACTTAGAAGCAGTGACCAGCCTTGGGTTACACAGAGGCTCTACAGAAAATCGGCAACCAAGGCCCAGTTATCCTGTTTCCCAGTAAATAGCCACCTCCACATTGAGTGGAAGGAGTTACACCTGGTGAGAGTGTAGTGGCATGATGCCTGGACTTCTTCATATAGGTACCAGTAAGAACAAGTGGAAGACACAGGGTTAGAGCCACTCCAGGGAATATTCTAGAGGCTCTTGCACCTGCCTCAACTGTCTCCTAACTGGGGGGTGTTCAGCGAATAGGCCTTCTCACATGGCTTCTGGACATCCAGTCCACTTGGCCCAAGGTGTGTGCTGCCTCTTTGATGATAATATTTGTCAGTCTGCTTTGACACTTTTCTGCCTTTGTTCTTGGTCCCTTTTGTGTTTCTGGTTGATCTGGGTAATGGCCCATTGTATAAGCCAGAGATGCAGTAATGATGCATAATGAAAATCTCAAAACCTCAGTGATGTTTCATAATAAGTGATTATTGCTCAAGCATCTATCTTCTTCTCCTGGGAGCAGGGGCTCAGCCCAAGAATCTCATTCTCCTAATGATGGCAAAAGTGTCAGAGAGCAAATGGAAACAGGCAAAGCCCCTGAAGGCCTAGGCTCAGGACAGGCCCCCTGTCATTTGTTCCTAATTCTATAGGCCAAGGAAAGTCATCTGGCCAGTCAAGGGGTGGAAAACACATTCTCCCACATCACATGGTGAAGGACATGGATGTAGAGATGGTATTACAAAGTGCATTTAAGCAGCCAAAGGCAAGCAGAACAATTATGCTGAATGACAAGGCCTTCATAAAAGATTTATTGGCCCTGGAAAAAACAGACTTTAGATCACCCAAGATCTGTAATTGTATAGGACATACAAAGTAAATGCACACAGGAATTTGTGCAACACCCTCTTGTATTAATGAGTCTGTGAGTCAAAGTTTACTCTTTGCTTCTTCTTGTTGCAGAGTATCCACTTACTGACCACCTGATAGGACTCATATACTATAAAGGGCCCTGGGGACACAAGGAAGAATATGAACATTCTCCCTTGAAGATCTGTGGGGTATACAGGTGGATAGAGATGTGTATTGTGGTTAGGAATAAGGACAGATAGAGAAAAGGTGCTATGCAGGGCCTGGTAACAAACTAGGCCTGGAAGAATATATAGTAATGGATATGGTAGATATGGGATGAACATTCAGACAGAGGGAGTTTCCTGTGTCAGCTCTGGCTGCTGTAACAAAACACACCAGAGAGTGACTTAAACAACATTTATTTCTCACAGTGCTAGAGGCTGGGAAGTCCAATAGGTATCTGATGGGGGCTTCTCTATATATATATGAGAGAGAGAGAGAGAGAGAGAGAGAGAGAGGGAGAACTCTACCCTGTCTCTTTTTATGAGGGTACTAATCCCATTATGAGGGCTCTACAGTCAGGACCTATATATCTCTGGAAAAATCCCAAGGCCTCGTCTCCAAGTACCTTTGCACCAGGAATAACTTTTCAACATAGGAACTTTGGGGTGCATACCAACATTCAGGCTGTGGCTTCTGGGAAAAGGCATAAAGAAGAGAGCATAGATATGATAGTGTGTTTGGGCAGCATTGATTCTCGGAAGTTAAGTTTTGGTCTGATACTCTAGGATCTTAAATACAAATGTAAGGACTTAGGACTATTTCTAGTGAACATTTTGGAGGCACTGAAGGGTTTTAATAGGAGGAATAAGAATATCCAATATTTGTTTCTGAAGATTGCTGTGGTTAATGTGAAGGATACACTAGAGGAAAGACAACCAGTTTAGAGATGAATCTGAGTATCTGAGCGGAAATAATGAGGTTTGAAGGACAGGCAGAAGCAGATCAGGGAAAATACAGCCAGAGAAGACTGAGATTGCTAGGTTAAACACCTGTATGGGAGCAGGGCTATTACCCAGGAGGTGATATGGAAGGAAGAAGGACAGGAAACAAATTTGGCTTTAAGAGTTTTGGAGCTATAATTCATGAACATGGAGGGAGGTGGTTAGTTTCCCACAGGTAGTCAAGGTGGTAGCAAGAGAATAAGGAGTGAATGGTGTTGGGATAGCAAAAGAAAAAAAAAAGCTTTGCAAATAGAACAAGGCTGGATATACTGGCCCACCATATAGAGTTTTGAAGACTGTGTACAACACAAATTTAGGAGAAACTATTCCCAACATAGACTATGTAAGTCAGGCCTCAATGACTGTTGTGGTTGTGTAGCTTAAGTGGCTAGAGATGTCCAACCTGCCCATGAGGCTGGTCAGATGATGCCACTGGATTTGATGCCCAGGACTCACCCTAGACCAGTTACATCAGGAATTCCAGGGATCGAAAGAGAGATGTAAGCATCAGCTTTGTTTTTAAAGGAGTCACTTGGTAACACTTGAAATCTCCCCAGGTGATTCTAGTCTGCAGCCAGGGTGGAAAGCCACTGCTTCCTGCCCATCTACCATCATAATCCTGTACCTCAGCACATGTGCATTGCCTAACAGACTAGATTCAGGTTAGCTCCATGGTTCCCTACCACAAATGGACATTCAACACTGCTTAGGAATTGAACCATGCTTCTCTAGAGAGCCGTTTTCCCATCATCCAAGATGACATCACTTCATATTTTTTATTAGTCTCCAAAACATCTTCCAACTCCAGTCCAGCTTATGATCTCACCTCAAGCATCTCTGAGAAAACCAAAGCCATGAGAATCTTCACATCACCAAATCTACATCTCTACCAAAACCCCTAACCATCTTCTCTGTTACTTCTCCATCTCAGGGCACCTCTTCTCATGTGCTTTGGACTCTAGCCCTTTCTGTCTTGCATCTTTTGTCTCCTTTCTATTAGTAACATTCTCATCAGCAGTTAGGAAACTCTTGTAATATTATTGTTGGGGTACAGGCTATTTTAGTTACTTATGTCTGTGTAGTCCCCCATCCCAAAATTTAGCAACTTGAACAACGATCATTTTATTGCTCAGGATTGTGGGCGAGGCTCAGAGGGATGGCTTCTGTCTTCTCCTTGTGATATTGGTACTACTCAGCTGGAGCTGGAGAGTCTGAGATGGTCTTATTCATCTTTCTGGCACCTCAGCTGAGGAGGATCAGTAACTTAGAGTTTGGCTCTGGCTACGGGTCTTCTCTCTTCTTGTGGGATCCCTTATGTGTTAGTTACATATGGCCTCTCTTTCCATGCAGTGTTTCATCAAGATCTCTCTCCACTTGGCCTTTTTCTCTGGAGAGTATGGACTCTGAACATGGTGAGTTCCCTTCTGAGCAAAATCAGAAGTTATGGGGTATCTTCAGGCTGGGCTTGGAATCCCCCATTTTCCCTTCTGCCAACTGTCACTTCTGGTCAAAACAAATAATAAGAGAAGTTCAGATTCAGTGGGAGAGGGAACAATTTCTACCTCCTGATAGGAGAAATGGTTGGTGACCATATATACACATATAATCATTAATATTACCTTTACCTGGCACTTGGGAGTTCTGAGCAAGGGAAAAGTATTGCAAGAGTGATACAAATGGAACTCAAAGTACAGAATAAGTTTTATCAGAGGTAAAGCTAACTTGGTTTAAGCAACAGTGGGCTGCACCTAAATCTGCTTTAGACAACAATGGTCTTCCTCCTGCTTCACCTCTGAACTTGAAAGATTTATCCTTGTTTGTATGCACAATTCAGGCTTTCCTTTCTCTAGAGACAGAGCCTTCCTGAGATAATATATCATATGAAAGGGAAGGAGCTAGAAACTAGAGACAAAGAAAGGGTATGAGCAATTTGTATTCCACTTATCCTTCTAAACCCACAAATCCACCAGTTCTTCCTCCCCTGGGAAGAAATGAGCAGGGGTGGGGAAGAGGGCTCAACACTTCTTCCCAAGAAGACGCTGGTCTCCTGATAGTCTCAAGGATCTGACTTGTGAAGGCAGGAAAGCAGGGGAGGATGGTACTTCCAGACATACCCAATGTAAGTGATGTGTCCACTTACACATCAAGATCTCTCTCCACTTGGCCTCTTTCTCTGGAGAATATGGACTCTGAACCTATGGTCAACCAAGTGTGTGATTGCCCCCTCAAGGGTGATTAGTAGTTTATTAGGGGTTACTCTGTCACTTTCCACAGTCATATGGCCACAATCCAATACCAACCACTACTTTGTTTGGGACAGCTGGTACAGCTGGACAGCAAAAATGTTCAAATTAGTCCACAGAGAGCCTGCAAACCCTAGGTAAACTCACCCCACTTTTATTTGAGCTTCTATTACTCCATCCCTGGCCACCCCCCTCTATGCTTGGCAACCTTTCTCATTTGGAAGAGTTCTGCCTTTGTCTTTGCAAATGTCATTGTGTTGTGTCCTACTATCAAAAGAATATTTAGATTTTTACAATACACAGGGTGGGCAATCCTTTCCCTAAATATTCTAAAATAGATCAACCCTGTACATTAATTGTACAATACTAACATCCACATCCTATACTGACAATTCACTGTTTTGTGTTTCATCTTAGAAGTTGCCCATCACGCAAAATGGCTTGACCAAGGTCATATAATGAGCTCAAATGATAGATTTTAATAACTCTATTATCATAATGGTGGTGATATAAAACTGTCCCAAATTGAATACTAGTATTTGACCTCCCATTATTGAATACGAAAATATCTGCCTGTCAATATAGTTCAAGATATGAAAAATAAAAATGGTTAAGAACTCTGCAAAAATTAAAGTCCTCAGATGACCTCGGTCAATGTGAACTGCTGCCTCATCCAGGAGATCTTACTCATGTGCTTAGTAAAGTCTAAGTCCTTTCTATAGTCACAGTTTGGATGTAGTTCCTTCAGGACATCCAAATAATTTTTCCAGCCCAAGTCTAGTGCTTCATGTTTTATAGGGAGGAGAGTTAAGGGGACACATGAGGCTAGCCTAGCACCAATGCACACTCATGATATTCAGAACCACAAGAAAAAGAAGAAACCCCCAAAACAATTATCCCCCCCAAAATCTTGCTTTTTTTCCATTAAACCAAACACACATTACCACTGCTGAGATGTAGTGTCATCTCAGTGGTGGGTAAGAGTGGGTTGAAGAAGAAACTTATGGTGATTTGAACTCATTGTGGGGCCAGTCTCAGTCTATGCCAGGTGTCCAGTGTCATGAGAATTAAGCTCTACTGGGAGAAATATCTGATCAAGAGACTAATAGGAGCAGTCGTTTTCCCATGCTGGCACTCTCTCTGCCTGCTTTTGTTATCCACCATATCTATAATGTTGATGGCTTCCTCCCAGAAGCACTTGAGACTATCCATCTGAAGGCTTTCTCTGTGTGTGGGAGGTTGTGTGAGACCCATAAGTGCCCATGTGTTAAGGACCCCAGGAACAGTTCCTTCAATGAAATGATGAACAGAAGGAGTTGGTGCATAAACACCAAGCTTCCTTACTGCTTGAGTGGGGCACATCAGAAGTATATTCCACCCATCTCCCAAAGAGTCTCCAAAAGGACTGAGTCTCAGTTGTTCACAGTTACACCCTTTGTTGACTTTCCTTTCTTCCCAAGAAAGATGGTACTTCTGGGGCCATTTCCCAAATATGCTACCTCTACCAAAATCCTTATCTCAGATTCTGCTTCTGGGGGGGGGGGGGGGTCCTCAGCATTAGACTTCACATCTGCAGGAAAAGTCTACGTACTTTTTTCTCTCTCCTAGAGTGACATTTTAGATATTTTGTCTTTTCAGCAAAATTTCAAAATAAAATTGACATGGCCAGTCACCTTTTGATAGAATGTTCCTCTTTGTAATGTCCTTTAGGTATTAAACTTCTTCACTTCCAAATCCCCTCTGAATTTTATGTTTCTGAAACCTAGAGATGAACTGAGTTTAGCCAGAGCATCCAACACCTCTGGAGAGCAGCCATATTGAATTTCTCCATGAAGCCAGTGTCAAGGGATGGATGCCCCCTTGTCCCCATAGTTCCTTCAGCTAGAGCAGCTCCCTCTGAGATTACAGGCCTGAAGCTGAAGTACCAGGGATGTGATGAGAACCAACACTCTATCACCTGTTTCTTCCAGAGCCTTAAATGTGTGCCACTTGGATGGCAGCTACAAAGATTTCTGCTAACACTTGGCTGGCTGTAGTACTGCAGCAATTCATGTGAACCTCTAGTGTTCATCTCCCTCTGTCTTTATGAGACAGTCTTGGATAAGTTGTTAGCATTTTGGCCTGTTTCTTCTCCATACATGGGGCCATCAGTGTTCCATAGCCATGATACTTTCTTCTCCATTTCTCCCCTACTCCTGTTTCTTCCAGACTCAAGTTTACCTTTGTGCTCCTATTGCTTCTGTGGGCAAAGTCTCCCATGGTGAGAAAAGGGAGAAGAGTCACTAATGACTGTTATGGTTGTAGGATATGAGTTTTTAAAAATAAGAAGTAAATCTTAAATAACTGTGAGTTGAGCCGAGAAGTAAAGATCCAGGAGGGGAGTTGTGGAATCAAAGAAGCCCCGACTGATTAATTTGAGAAGCCAAGCCTCCAGGAAGCCTCCCTTTCTGAAGTTCACAGCCAAGCATCCTGGATGAGCCTGAGGTCATTGTTGGTCAGCAGAATCAGTGATCCAGGTTAATGATCTAGAAACTGAGATGAGAGAGTGAGAACAATTTGGAAACTTCTGGAACCTCTGAATCTGGTTGCCACCAAATGTGAACGGCACAAGCTTCAGTGAGCAAAAGCCATTATTAACTCCTGCGACCTAATTGTGGCCAACTCTAAATCAGAACCATATAGGAAATTCTGGAGACAAAGATCACCGTTTAACCAAAACAACTCAGTATAAACCGCCACAGAGATATGAAGTCAGTTGTTCAGGCAGGTCTTACACACCTCCTCCTCAATTAGAGTTCCACTCGTACCATCTTTACCTTACTATCATTACTCTTCCTGGCTTTCTTGGGTGTGTCCTATGCTTTTCCTTGAGTCCCTAAATTTCCCATGCATATTATCCAAGGGCACTTCCCCTGAGTCTCAAATATTCTGTTTAATCTTGCCAGGGTCCTCCTCAGTCTGTTCATATTTTCTGATGGAAACACTTGAAAAGGGATTGCTTCATCACCTACTTTATTAAAGACTCTACCTGCTGCTTTAAAGAGTTGAAGCGCCTCAATTGCTTCTTGATTCTGGACCCCTTTGAGAAAGTCACCACTCTGATTCCTGAACCATTTCTACTTTCTTCTGTCAAATTTCTTTGAGTCTGAATATCCCTGATGAAGAAAGAAACAAAAGAAAGCAAAATATAGTTTCCTCTTCTAAGGCCCAAATGAGCAGGTGCATATCTGAACATGTAGCCACAGTGTAGGTACTCCTGCATCTGCTAAAACCCAAGGATGCAAAGCCAAAAGATGCTGACTCTTTGACTCAAATGCTTGTTCTTGAGCCATTCTTCAAGATTTCAGGCAATATGTTGGGTATTGGAGGTAATAATAAATCATACTCCCCCCTACCCATATCTTTTTGAGTTTTGATACCAATTGGGAGATGATACAGGATTCAGACAAAGAGGAATCAAAATTTCAGCTTGATTACTACATGTGTGGTTGAAAATGGAGATTTGACCAACTTGGCTTCCTAATACTCAGTTCCCATAACAAGCAGGATTGTAGGACCACTTCTTTGGGCAGAGCTGGCTTTTATAGGTAGACAACATGGAGGAGTCCAAGAGACCTATTTCCTAGGCCGGGGGTCCAGGAGAGAATACCTGGGAGATGCTGGTCTAATATGCTCTGTTCTTGATCATGAACCCATAAACTTGATAAGCCATCCTTCTCCTGGTAATGGAAGGTAGAGAGAGAAGAAGCATTCTTTAAGTACATTTCCCTCCTGGAGACAGAAGCGGAAATTGCCTTCCTCTACAAGAGCTTGAGGGATGGAGGAATAAATTATCCCATCTTCCCCCTACCTCCTATATGGAAAAAACAGTCTGTTTCTTAGTGTCCCTACACTGTTGGCAGCAGCATAAGTGAGCAGATCCACATGGGAAATGGCCTGATAATTTTGACTGAGGCTTAGTATACTATGACCCAGCCGTCCCACTCTTAGGAATGGATTGCAAATAAATCATCTCATGGTCTATAAGGTAACATACAGAGATGTCCATCACAACAGCAGAAGGCAACCCTAAGTCCATGCCTAGGAGAATTTGGACAGACAAGTGCAGTGAACATTCACTACAGATTGCTAGAAAGCTCTCTGTGCAGTGAGTCAATAGCATGTCTAGCTGTAGCAACAGAGTTGGGTTTTGTTTGTTTTGTTTTAAGTGGAGTTAAAGAAGAGAAAGACTGCACTAGGCAATCACCACTGAGATATATATATGTATTTATATATCCCAAAACAAAGAATAATATTTCACTTTTTACAAAGATGCATACATACAAATTCAAGGACATAAAACTTAAGCTCTAGCATAGGAGCCTGAGGGGGTCATCTCCTTCACCTTCCAGGTGTTGTCACTTTGCCTCTTTCTCTCCTCTCTCACTCATGTGTTTCTTTAGCTCGGTTTCCAAGCCTGTTATCCCCTGAACTGCATTCTGAAGGTCACCAATGACTTTCACATGGTCAGATTCACTGGACTTGTTTTGTTTATATTTGTATTCATTTTTTTTTTTTGGAGGGGGTACCAGGAATTGAACTCAGGGGCACTCCACCACTGAGCCACATCCTCAGCCCTATTTTGTATTTTATTTAGATACAGAGTCTCACTGAGGTTGCTTAGTGCCTGGCTTTTGCTGAGGCTGGCTTTAAACTCATAATCCTCCTGCCTCAGCCTCCTGAGTCACTGGGATTATAGGCGTGTGCCAGCGTGCCCAGCTATATTTGTATTCATTTTTAAAGTTAAGGTTAAATTAACTCATGCTTTTAAGTGTACAGTTCTGTTTTAACAAATGCATGGAGTCATGTAACTGCCATCACCATAACCAAATCATGGAAGGTTTACCATCCTCAAAAAATTCCTTTATGATACAAAGGAGTCATTCCTTCTCCCTATGCCCAGACCCCTGGCAATAACTCATCAGTTTTCTGTACCTGTAGTTCTGTTTTTCTGAGTGTCACTGTTTGGATATTATCCCCTAAAAGACCATTGGTTGAAGGCTTGGTTCCCCAGAGTGGTGCTATTGGAAGGCGGTGAGACCTTTGGGATAGGACTCAGTGGGAAGTCCTTAGGTCACTGGGGGGTGTGGCCTTGAATGGGATTGTGAGACCCCCTGCCCATTCCTCATGATCTTTGTTTCCTGGATGAGGAGGTGAGTAGTTTGCTGTGCCTTATGCTCTCTGTCATTGCCACCCATCCTGCCCACCACAGGCCCAAAGCAATGGGTTGCCCCATCATGGACCAGAATCTTCAAAACTATGAGCCAAAATAAACACCTCCTCTTTGTAAATTAATAATCTCCAGGCTTTTTTTAAAATAACAATGGAAAGCTGATTTACAGAGTTGCCTAAGTGGAATCATATTACATAGCAGTTAATATGGACCAGGTGGTCATGTGTATTGATAGTCTGATCCTTTAAATTACCGAATGGCAATCCATTGTATGGATGGACCACAATTTACCCATTTACTCACTGAAGGGCATCTGAGATGTTTCCAGATTTTGGTGATTACAAATAAAGCTGCTACGAACATTTGTACACAAGTGAACATGAGTTTTATTACCCAGGGAAGAGATTAAGGTGTGGGGTTGCTGGGTCATGGTGTGGTCATGGTGTGGTCATGGCTTTGGCAGGTGTATGTTCTTATGAAAGACTGGAATGGCTATTTTGGGGTCCTCACTTTACTGGACTTCTTGGCATCATGCAGCATGGTTGCTCTCCCCTTTCTGGGAGGTCATTTCTTCCAGTTCCTTTACTGGTCCCCTTGTTCCACCCTCTGTGGTAAGGTTGGGACATTTCCAGGACTCAGTACCAAGGTCTCTGTTTTCCCTTCTCCAGAGTGACAATGGTCATTCTGGGAGCATAAGTGCTATCTCGGGGCCATGACTCACCCATTTATAACTTTATCCTTCACCTCTTCTAAACCTCAGACTCGAGTATCCTGCTCTGAATGTGCCATCCTCACAGAGCCTTCTCGAACTCCGATGCTCTCCCTGCTCTGCTCCTCCTCCCTTACTTCTTCTCTGGTTTTCTCCACCCAAGTGATGGCAACTCCACTTAACCAGGTGCTGAAGGAGAAAACCTGGGACTTATTATTTACACTTTTCTTGTATTTGCTTTCTATTGCTGCCTTAAAAATTACTAGACATGCAGTTGGCTTCAAACAACATCCACCTATCATTTCATAGCTTCTGTGGGTGGTCAGAAGATCAGCCACACTGTGACTTAGCTGGTTCCTGTGCTCCATGTCCCACAGGACTGAAACCAAGGTACCAGTAGGGCCATGTTCCTTCCTATAGGCTCTGGGGAGAATCTACTTCCATGCACAGATAGGCTGATGACAGAATCCACTTCCTTGCAGTTGTAGAACTGAAGTTCTCTTTCCATACTGGCTGTCAGTGGGGGCCACCCTTAGCTCCTCAGGCCTCTCTCTGTTCCTTGCTTGTAGCTCTCTGTATCTTCAGAACCAGTGATGGCAAGCAGAATGCTTCTCATGCTTGGACTCTCTGTCTTCCCCTGGTGCTGCATCCTCTGACTCATCAGGAGAAAATTTTTTGCCTTTAAAGGGACATGAAATTAAATTGTACCTACCAAGATAATCCAAGATAAATAGAGGATGATGTACCTGTTTTAAGATCACTGGTAACACTGCTATAGGTTGAAAAGTCTCCCCAAAAGGTATGTTGAAGTCCTCAGCCCTGGTACCTGTAAATGTGGCTTTATTTGGAAAATAGCATCTTTGCAAATATAATCAAAAGGAGGTTATATGAGAAGCAGGGTAGACGTAATTACATATGACTAGTATCCTAATAAGAAGGACATTCTCTGTCCTAGAGGAAAGGAGAGTGTCATATGAAGACAGAGGGATGACAGAGAGACTGGAGCTGTATAACCTTAAGCCAAGGAATGACCAGGATAATGGGATCCTGAGAACCACCAGGGTCGAGGAGAGAGAATGTGGCCCCAATAACACCATGGTTCAGACTTCTAGCCTCTAGAACTGTTGTTTGAGGCCAACAGTTTGTGAGGCTTTATTATAGCAGGTCTAGGGAACTAACATAGGTTTAAATTACATTAAGAGGCTATGTCCCTTTGTTGTGTGAAGTAATATAGTCATGGTTTGGTGTCTCGTCATGTTTATAGTCCTAAGGATTAAGGACTTCTTGGAGTCATACTTTCCCCTATCACTCCTTCTCTCCTCTGCACACAGCTAGCCCCTCACCAAGTCAATTCTTTCTTTATAAAAAATCCCAGTCTATCTTTTTATCTCTATCTCCATGTGGCCAAGACACCTTCGTCTTCTACTTGGATGATTATGATAGTTCCCTAACTGATCTCCTTGTTTTTCTTCTTTCCTACCTCACAAAATTCATTCTTCTAAACAATATGCAGATCATTTTAGGATACAAATTGGATCACATCAATTGTATCAGTGTTGAATTTAATTAGGAACAAGTAAAAGAAGATCCAACTTATGATATGACTTAAGGAAAAAAAAAACTTATATTTCTAACACAAGAAGAATTCCCGACACAGGCAATTCAGAATAGATGCAGAGACTGAACAATGTTATTAAGGACTCAATCCCTTCCTACATTTCTGCTTTGCCATTCTCTGTTCTTACCTTTGGTCCTCACAATGATAACACGACTGCTGTGCTTCCAGGCATTACATTTGTTTCAGGATGGAAGTGAGGGTAGGGCCAAGGACCAAATCTTCCAAATTTACTTTGCTTTTTAATAGGTAATTCAAAGAATTCACAGAAACTTTTCTTGTCATCCATAAGCTTTTATCTCATTGACTGGAACTATATCATATGATGATCCTTAGCTGCAAGGGATTCTTGGGAATTGGGTATTTCAGTTGCGAAAGGCATAGGAAAATGGTGTTGGGAATGGGTGCTCCATGAGCTACCTGCATCATCTCTTCATGAGACTAATTTTTAGAATTCTGCAGTGTGACATTTTAATGCAGTAAAAATAAAATTTAAATTTCCTTACTGCCTCTTTTTTTTTTATTAGTTGCACATGACAATACAATGATCTTGACATATACATTTGAATCAAATGGGGTATAATTTCTCATTTTTCTGAGTGTACAGGTTGCAGAATCACATTGGTTTTATATATATATATATATATATATATATATATATATATATATATACACACACACACACACACACACACACACATACAGCAATCCGTACTGCCTCTCTAATGTCATCATCATTATCACCAGAGTTGCCTTATTCCTAGTTGTTTCCTGACTTGGGGTCTTTGCTCATGTCTCTTCTTTTGACTGTGAGAGAGATCGTATTACCATTCCCAGTTCTTCACTCTGTCCCTAAAACAAAGCATCTGCCCATGCTCTTTGCAGAGCTCTCCGTGAATGAGGTAGGACATGTTTCCAACTCCATGTCCTTGAGGTTTGGTCGATGGATGTTAACAGACTCATGCTATCAGAGGTTGGAAATGTGCACGAGAAGTTTATCTTGGCCTCTTCCACTTCTGTCATCCACCATGAGAGAGCACGTCCCTGGCTCTCAACGAGACTCTTGGAGGAGACCCAAAACCAACCTGTGGCCTGAAGCCGAGCCCAGCTGAGCTCAGCCAAGATCATCCTGCCCTAGCCAAATCCCAAAGTTGTGAGTGAGACAAGCAAGTGTGGTTGGCCACTGAGATTTTGCTTATATGATTGTTATGCAGCTTTAATGCAGCAAAGTCAAGAACAGTCTGAATTAGTTCCCCCAACACACTATTTTATTAGCTTTTGTTTATCCTGTGGGTCTCAAATGAAACACCACTTCTGTAGGGAGCCTTTTCCTCCACCCTAATCTCAGTTATGCCTTCTGTCTTTACTAAACTCTCTAACAGCATGCTCTTCTTTCCCCTCATTACACTTGATTAAATTTGTCATTTTAGTTTTATTTTCAAGTTCATTTGTTAAAAATACACCTGCTTCATAGACTGTTAGCTCCATGAGGGCAAAATGGTGCTATCTGTTCATTATTGTATATGCCAACACCAAACAGAATACTTACACAAAATAAGTGCTCAAAAAATATTAGTCATTGTATGTTAAATAAGAGTACTCCCAATCCAGGAATATTATTCAGCGGTTACAAATTTTATCTTTGAAGAATTTTCAATGCACATAATCTATGGTTATATAATTATAATCCAAACTCTGTGAGTGAATGTGAATGTATTCACACAAAAATAATCAAAGGAATTATACCAAAGAATTAACATGCCTGGCTTTGTGTGGAGGCATTATAGTTTATTTTTTACAGTTTTCTGTATTTTGCATATATATATATACATATATATATATGTATATATATATATATGCATATATATATCAACATATTGGCTATATATTACTTTCATAATCGGAAAACACAACAAGTTATTATAAAGAGGGGGGATGAGGGCTTAGTCGTGCTTTTCTTAGCAACGTAATGAGAAGAATCGAAAGAACATCAGAAATCGGAACAAAGCCTGGGAAGCTTGCCAGGACATTCTGAGTTGGAAATAGCTCCTCCTGGGTTTCTCTGTTCTCAGGGCTCCCCAGGGTCTCTTCTCTGCCTTTGGGGATGGTGTGTGACAAATACAAGGGGGATCAGGGTTGAGAGGAAGGAGCGGTCCCTCTGGGCTGGGCTAATTGGAAGGATGTGTAGCTGAATGAGATCAGATAGTTAGGTGGGAAGTTCAGGCCAAGGTCATCATGGTTGTATCATGGGAGCAGCTCTAGCAAAAACATGCAGGGGGTCAGTACATGGTGATTTACCTTCCCAGAGGCCATGACCTGGAAGCAAATTAGCACCTTGGTGAGTTGTTTGGTTTTCGTGGGACAAAGGCTTTCACACTGGACCTCTTGGGTCTCAGGGTTCCCCAGGGGTGTCTCTTGAGGAAGAGGGAAGGGCAAGGAGGAGGCTGGAAGGGCCTCCCTATCCCCACTAGAAGCAAAGGGATGAAGGACTCTCTTACTGAAAAGGGGGGGAAGGGTGCTTAAAATCTGCGATGTTGAGGGGGAGCCATTGAAGACTTTTGAGGAACATAAAGACCTATTGAACATGAAGCTGCCATGTTCACATGTTCCATGGGCCAGGTTGTAAGGCCAGGAGCAGTGACAAGAAACTGGGAGACAAGAGACAGCAATAGGTGAATAATGGCATGGTGAAAATAACAATAATATTTACAGACCAAGTACTTTACCTGTATTAAGTCCAAGTACTTTACCTGTATTAATTCATTTTTCCCTACCATTACATCTATTTTTTTGGTACTAGGTGAACCCAAGGTGCTTAACTACTAAGCCACATCCCCAGACCTTTTGATTTTTCATTTTGAGACAGAGTCTTGCTAAGTTTCTTAGGACCTTGCTAAGTTGCTGAGGCTTGTCTCCAACTTGAGATCCTCCTGCCTCATCAGACTCCTGAGCTGCTGGGATTATAGGCATGGTACTTCTCCCCAGCTATTATCTTTATTTTATAGCCAAGGAAACTGAAACACAGAGATTGTAAATAGCTCATAGAAAAACCACACAGTCATGAACAGAAAGCCAGGGTATGAGCCCAGGCAGGCTGGCTCTAGAGCCTGGGCTCTGTGTCCTTGCCCAGAGGGACGTGGAGGAGAGTAAAGGTCCATCTGTTGAGTAGATTGACGGTCATGGACATGCCCTTCCTTCATTATGCCCATCATCACGTCACCTCTTGACCTTTAATCCATGTATGGTGGATTTAGGTTATCAATCAGACTAATAAGCTCCAGGGAATGAGGACAGAGGGGGTAGGTGTGGGAGGATTCAAAAGTCATACTGAAATGTAGAGACTGAAATTCAGGGAAATCAGGAGGAGGTGGTGCTGAGGGGAGCAGAAAGGTAGGCGAGGCTGTGTCCAATCAGAGGTGGTGATGGTTGGGGGTGGGGCGAGGGGGACATTCAGGTAGAATCCGTGCTGTAATAACATGAACCATCATTTGGAACAAGGCATTGGGATGCTGAGTGTGAATCAGAATCACCTGGAAGTCATGTAAAACCATAGATCCCGAGGCTTCATCCCCAGCATGTCTGATTCTGGAATTTTCATTTCTAAGAAGCTCCCAGATGATGCTGATATTGCTGGTAGCCATATCATACCAGTACTCAGGAGTACTATTATATACCACACCAGCCTGCAAAACCCTTCTACCTACATGATACCATGAATTCTTCTTAAACACTCCCGCTATTATGTTTTTGTGACATTAGTGTTCTGAGAAATATACACAAAAACTCATTTCCTCTTGTTCCAATCTGATACCCTTTGCTTTAGTCATCAAACCTCCTGGTAGCTGTTATACATTTGTGTCTTTACATAAATTGTTCCTACAGTCTGTGATGCAGGCCCATTCTGCTTCCAAATTTAGCTAGTTTCTTTTCTTCCTTAAAATTTTACCTCCCTGGGAAGCCTCATCTGACCCCACAATCTTATTTGGTGTGCCCTTAATGTCAACTCTCTTGATATTTTCTACCTACCTCTGCCGCACACACACCACACAGCACTATATCCTTAATGATTTGTTTTTCTCCTTTACTCTCATCATAGACATCATAGACTTTGTGTCTCCCAGCATCTAGAACAGTGCTTGGCATATGGTAAATGCTCAATAAGTATCTGATTAATTAAATGAATGAATGAAACAAATTCCCCTTCATCAGAGCTACTACAACCTGTATCTCTTCCATGGGGCATTCTTTATTTTCCTTTTTTAAAAATTTATATATGACAGTGGAATGCATTACAATTCTTATTACACATATAGAGCACAATTTTTCATATCTCTGGTTGTATACAAAGTATATTCACACCAATTCGTACTTTGGATAATGATGATCATCACATTCCACCATCATTTCTGACCCCATGCCCCCTCTTTCTCTCCAACCCCTCTGCCCTACCTAGAGTTTGTCTATGCCTCCCATGCTCCCTTCTCCCCATCCCACTATGAATCAGCCTCCTTATATCAGAAAACTACAGCACTGCGCAGTCTGTAGAACAGGCATGGAAAATGTGCCTCATCTTAGATTACAGCTACTATCAATTACTATGTGGAAGGATTTTGAGGCTATATTGGAACTCAGCAGAAAAGAACAAGTGATTGATTAATATTATTGGCAGGAGTGTAGGAATGATGCTCTGGGATTGTCACTCCTCCTCTAGAGTGAGTTGATTCTCCTCTGCTCCTCTCCTTGCAGAGGATGGGGCTTAAGGTCTTAGGGTCAAGGCTTGAGATATAGCCATGCCCAGCCACTTCCCAGGAGTTTTGAGGAGGCCACATTTTGAAGCTGAGGTAGTCAGGCAGGGCTCTCTGAAGGGAGACTCCTCAACAAAGGGAATTCTCAGCTTCTAGTCTAGTTGCTCCTCTGCTAGAAACTAGGCTGGCTGAGGAATCTTAGGATGTATAGCCCCAATGCAAAGTGACCAGCGTATAACCCTAGTTTCATTTCTGTTGCTTGATTTTCCCAGGGTAGAGAGCCCCAGATTGGGTATCCTGGCCCTAGGGAAAGTTAACAGATCTTGGCACATTTTTGGACCAGGGGCTGTTTCCAAATAAAGACCTGCATATCCTGACTGGTTGTCAAATGGAATTAGTGACTTTGAGTTCAGTCTGTTCCTCACTAGAATTACCACATACAGGGAATGTTCTGATACCAGAGGGCATATCAAGGGGCAGGCAGAGCCAATGGAGATGAGAGGTGGGCGGCTGGGTGAACAGACAAGGGGTCCAGAGGGCTCCACTTCCTCTAGGGTGTTCCTAGCTAAATGCATTTGCTTTTTATTTCTTTTAGGCCTCAACTAAAAATTCTAAGTGGATCAGTTACTCTCGCGCTGGAGTTCTAACTATATTTTCCTAAAAGTTTGATGATGGGGACATTCAAGCCCCCAGAAACAAATTTGAGAAAGGTACTTTCTTTGCAGCCTCTAGGCCATGCCATATGGGAACCGTCCTCTTGGGCTCAGCCCTGAGGGTCTCCTCAGCCTCAATTTCCCTTGCTCCACTCAACCCCACAAAAACCTTTCTTCTATGGGTCCTTTGGCAAGGGTTTCTCTCATTCTTCCTGACCCAGTTTCTGCTCCAGCTCAGATTAGTTCTAGTTCTAGCTAGTCGAGGCATATGTCCCCAAATCTAGGACATCTGTGACATAGTTCTGTCGTATGTCTTTACATAAATATTTGATGTTAAGTAACACAGGCCTGTAGCACAATATCATCCTGATCTATACCATCTAAGTAAAGGTCATTGTGGGCCTTTCAGATAATACCACATGGACGTAATTTTGTGAGTTTTTCCTGGGGAAGGTATTAATAAAGACTATTTCATGAGTGCAAACAAAGGTTCAGCCTACAGAACTTATCAAAGAAGACAGCCTTTTGTCACTCGGGGATGTCAAAGCTCCTGAGTAAAAATGATACTAGTAATAGTATTCCATTAGGTCAGTTCTGTGGTCAAATATGTTTTGGAAGTTCCACATGTCACGTACCCTTTTGAGAGTCACAAGACAGGTCTGTCAAAGGCTCTAAGATTTCCATGTCTTCATTTGACAATTTGGTTTTATCTGACTTTGTCCTAATTACTTAAATAGAAAGGGACTTGAGGGCAAGTATTATGAGCTTGAGAAGTTAACCTCTGCTGTCCACATCCCCCTTTGGAGTGTCCAATACACCCTCCTCTTCCAGTGAGGTTCCCTCAAGGGTGAGGTCCTAAGGCATAAAACCTCCTTATTCCATCCTGCCCTTGCCTTCTCCAGTGGACCTTAAAGTGAGCATCCGGGCCTGGGAAATTTAAAAGAAAAGCTATTTCAAGAAAGAGGCCAGTCAGGATGCCTGAAGAAGATGAGTTACCATGGTGATAAGATAAGACTTTGTCACTTTGAAAACTAATAGCTTTTTTTTTTTTCCTATAGGAAACCATTTGGTGGGCAGACAGGGCAGTTCTGACTAAGGATTTTGTCAGAGAAGGTCCTCTATCCCTGTGGGTGTTGGCCCACATGTGAGATGATGTGGAATGTTTCTTGGGTAAGGTTCTATAATGAGCCCAGTAAATAGGGCTGGGAGTTGGGATTCCTGGAATCACTGTGGCCCCTAAGTCCACTTAGGCAAGATGCATGATTTCCTCTAGGTCTCAGTTTTACTATTTACTAAGTGAACAGCTAAAATTTTAGAGCAGGAGTTTTGGCATGCTTCAAATACTGCATCATTCAGTTATCTAAGTAGCAGGGTTTTTTTTTTCCTTTTCCAGAAATGTCCAGGTTGATTAAAAAATGTATATGGAAATGCAAAAGACTTAAAATACCCAAAGCAATCTTGAAAAAAGAATAACTAACAGTTAAGCTGCAATAATCAAGACCATGTGGTGCAGAAATAAGGATAGACATAGAGATCTATGGGACAAAAGAGTGAACCTGGACATAGACCCTCACTTATAGTCATTCAGTTTTCAACAAAGGCACAAAAGCAATGCAATGGGGAATAAATATTTATTTACTTCAATAAATAGTTCTGAAACAACTGGATCTGTATATTGAATAAATAAATAAATAAACCTTAACTTTTACCTCACCCCATATACAAAATTTAATTTGAGCGAAATCATGGACCTAAAATGTAAAAGCTAAAGCTTCTTGGAGAAAATGTTCCATTCAAATGTAAAACTCTGTTCTGTGAATGTTTCCTGCCTGTTCACTGCAGACCTCCCTAGGCCTCAGCCCCTTGCCCCTTCTGCCCTTGATGTGTTCCAGGGGTTCATTTATCTATAGTGATTCATGCTATTGGACATTTTTTTTAAGTTTCATAATTAATTCTTTAAGCTGAATTAAAATGGAGTGGCCGTATCCTATTTACAAGCGGCCTTACCTAAATGTCTACTCTTCCTACAATGAGGGAGCTGCTCTACCACATAGTCTCTTGGCTTCCTTCTGGCTGTAAATGATGGAGGTATTAATGATTCCCAGGCCCAATGCTCGAGGTCCAGAAGCAAATGGCCTGAACTCTGAGACCATGGGTTCTGAGGACTTCATATCTGACTAAATCACGTAGCCAATCTGGGTTGGGCGAATGGGAAACAGGAAGAGAAAAAGGGGGAGAAAGTTTCTCTCAAGCCCAAAACAGTCTTGTAGTACAGTCGGAGAAACTCATGCACATTTCAAAAACAGCAAGGAAAATATCACCTGCGAGGAAGCCCAGAGTTGTGGGAAGAGCACTAAATGACTGTTAACAGACTGGAGTTCTTAACCCAGATCTGTGTGACTTTGGGCTCCTGCTGGGCCTCAACTTCCTCATCTATAAAAGGAAGGGTTCACCTGGGATTTTGTTCTGTTGAAATTCCTGGCCTGGAGAAGTGCTGAAGTTCTTTATAGCTCCCTAATGGGCAGCTGGGACATAGATTAGATTGTGCAGATACAGAAACCAAAGACTTAACCCAACAACTTCGGGCCTTATTAGGTAGGCTCAGTGGAGGCCAGGAGGCTGTGATGGGGCCTACGTGGGGCAAGGACCATATATGGAAGGAGCCAGGAGTCTCCCTCCTCTGCTCTGTGGTCAGTGATGGGAGAGTGTCATATAGAGTCCTTTCCCTCACTGCTAGAGGGAACTTTTCCTTTCCAGGTGTCCAAATGATGGTCAGATTTGTGTCAGGGCCCTGGCTCAACACCCCTGTGTCAGGGGCAGACACTGACAGTGTATCTATTCTGGCTAACTCAGATCCATGCCCAGTTCGTCCTAGGCCTGACTGATCTGAGAACAAGTAAAAACTGTTCTAAAGAAATGCAACTGTATTTCACAGAAGGTCACAACTACTTTAACAAGGAAAACACAACTATTGTTGGCACCATCTGTTGTAGACTCCAGAATTCTGAGTATCACCTCATTTCTACCACTAAATAGCTCTGTGACCTGGGCTAAGATGAACTAAGAGAAAGAGATATCAAGGAGCCTTGTGCCGTGCCATCATCCCCAAGGCATGGCCAGAAGCATCCAGGTCTACTCTTCTCCTCAGAGCCTGCCCCAGTGCAGGATCTGGGCTCCTCCTGCTCAGGAGGGCCATCTGAGAGCTTCAGGGCCATCTGTCTCACTCTGTGGACCCCACAGTGTTCTTTCTTCTACCTTCCAGGTTCCTAGCTCCTACCATGGCTTCTCTCTCCTTCCTGTGACAATAGACTCTTGGAGTAGAGCCAGCTTTCTGGCCTCCCTCTTCCCCAACCGCTGCTTTCTGACCTCAACTTCTGTTGCAATTAAAGAAATCAAAATTTTAAACAAATAGAGTACTGGTTTTCAGCAATCAGATTGGGGGGGAGGATTTAAAGTCTGTCTTATCTAGTGTTAATGAGGAAATGGGCATTTCTGTGTACTCTTTTTGTGGAAGTAAAAATCATTGTATCCTTTTGAGAGGACGTTTGGCAATGTATGTCAAAGTTTCAAATTCTTTGTCTCAACAAACTTATTGCTAAGAACTTAACAGAGCATATCTGTGTAATGTGTATTAGGCAAACGTGTGTGTGTATGTGTGTTTTTTTTTAATTAGATCTATATATTTCTTTTCTTTTCTTTTTAGTACCAGAGCATGAACCCAGAGGCACTTAACCACTGAGCTGCATCTCCAGCCCTTTCTTATACTTTATTTAAAGACAGGGTCTCGCTGATTTACTTAAGGCCTCTCTATATTGCTGAGGTTGGCTTTGAACTCACGATCCTCCTGCCTCAGCCTCCTGAGCTGCTGGGATTATAGGCAAGGTACAGAACAGTGTGTATGGCATAACATTTTTGTGTTAAAAGGAGGGAATGTATGAATAAACACATATTTTGTTGGACTCTACAGAGATTTTTCCCCTGGAGGAGATCATAAAAAATTGATAATACTTGTTGATTACCACCAGGGTTGGAAATATGGGATGGGGAAGCTTTCACTTTCCATTTTATAACTTCATGTATGGTTTGAGATTTCTTACTTTACATGCAGTTCTTTGACTTATTATTTTAAAATTCTAGGAGATATCCAAACAGAGAGATTACAAGCCAATTTTAATTTTCTTCTTTGTACTTCTGTCTACTGAATAATACCAAAGGCAATAATAAGGGAGAACAGCAAGGAGTAGTTATAGAGAATATGAACCACATAAAACAAGTTTTGTTTTTCAAGCACAGGCACCTGGTCCTACTCTTTGTAGCCTCTAGTCCCAAAAGGTTGGCACAGTTTGGAGAGGCCTTGCCCAGCCCATTCTTTCCCATCTCCCAGGCCAATCACTCAGTCTTGGGATTTCTATTACATAAGGGGCAAGTGTGAAGATCCCATTAAGCAGGAGAGTCCTGGGAGGCTAACAGTATCCCAAAGCAGCAGATGTTCTCCTTGAGGATCTGACCACGTCCTTGCAGAGGGTCCAGCAGGCTCTGGCACTGGTGAATTTGCAGATGACACAGAGCTTACTCCCTGTTTGGGGGGAGTAACATTTAGGGCAGGAGAAGTCTTGTCTCAGATACTATTACAGGAAGCCTAGACTTAACCTGTGTGAGTTTTACCCTGAAATTGTATAATTCCTGTATTGATGACAAAGGCTATTTAAAGGCAAGGAAGATTAAAAAGAAAATAGAAAAGTGATTAAATAGCTATAAAGGTAAAGAAGTGATGAGGAGAGGGAATGATGGAAAAGGAAGAAGAACTATCCCAGGAAAAAGACAAGGAGAAAGAGAATCATGTTAAATGAAATAAACCAGGCACAGAATGACAAGTACGGCATGGTCTCATGCAGATGTGGAATCTGAAGAGAGGGTGATCTTATAGAAGGAGAGAGTAGAATTGTGCTTATCAGAGGCTCGGGTGGCTGGGGGTGAAGAGATGGGAAGATGATGGTCAAAGGATATTTAGATAAAAGCATAAATTCAAGATGTCTAATTTACAGTAAGGTGATTATAGTTAACAATATGCTATATTCCTGAAAACTCTAAAGAGACTGGGCATTATGTTTTCTTGTTTCCAAAATGATGATTTTGCTAATTCACTAGATTTAACCATTCTGCCATGTATATAAACTTCAAACTATCATGTCATTAATAAATACAACTTTTTCTCTTTGTTATAGTTTGGATTTGAATTGTCCTCCTAATACTCCTGTGTTAATGCAGGAATATTCAGAGGTGAAATGATGAGACTATGAGAGCTGTAACCTAATCAGTCCATCCTAGTTTAAATGGAGTAACTAGGTGGTAATGAGGTGCAGGCAGGTGGGTTATGGCTGGAGGAGGTGGGTCATTGGAGGTGTGCCCTGGAAGGGTTCATCTACCCTGTGACCCCTTCCCTACCTGCTCTCTCTCTCTTCTTGGAGAGAAGATATCACAAAATAAGAATGGAAATGAAAAGACAGAAGAAAGAGGTAACAAAGAAATAAAAATGAGGGACAGGAATAGGAAAGACAATGGAATGAATCACATATAACTTGTGTGCACCTAGCATACAAGTGGATCTTGGGGGTTTTGTTTTTGGTTTTTATTCGACCATTTTTTTAAGTGCTGAGGCTTGAACCTAGGGCCTCATACATGCTAGTCATGCATTCTACCACTGAGGTATGTCCCCTGACATGGATCTCGCTTATTATCCATTCATATTTAATGTGACTATTGGTCTTGTTTGGATTTGTGGCTACACTTTTTCCTTGTTTTCGTGTGTGCCATGGGACAGGGTAAATAAAGTTCTAAGCTTTTGAAATTAAAAAAAAAAAAGATGAGAGACAAATAAGGAAGAAAAGTAACAGGGAGAGATGAAAGAGAAAGGGAAAGAGAGTTTTTGTCCAAGAAGCTAAAAACTTTTCAAAGGCAATATATCTCTCCAATAAACAAGATGAAGATGAGTTGAATTATAGGAATTCAAATGTATGGGGTTTCTGAAATGAATAAATAAATAAATAAACAAACAAACAAACCAGGGACTGGGAGCAAAATGCAAGCAGAGTTTTTTTCCAAGTCTCTTTTAAGCAATGAATTTGCAGTTAAAAGTGTTTGACATGCTTTTGAGTTCAGCTAATTCCGTGTTCTTCTCAGACCACAATCACCTCCTCTCGCTAGCCCCTGCTTCTGATTATGGGAAGAGGTCCAGCTTCTGAGAAAATAAAATCTATCATGCTGAAAAAGGAAGAAGGAAATGAGTGCACAGTTATGACTTAGTCAGGGGAGGACTCATAAATCATTGAGATGTGCACAGTGACATTGGTCATCAGCGGAGAGGGAAGTAGGTGTGGGGTTGTATTCTTGAGGAACCAGTGCATCACTCACATACAGAATAGCCTTGCATAGAAGCTGGGGGACACTCCAACCTCCAGCCCTTTTGTGCAGTATTCTTCTCCATCTAACGAGACTATTCTTTCTGGGGGGAGGGGTGCCTCGATGTCCATCTCCTATCACCCATTGCCTTTTCTGTCCAGTCATTTCAGGCTAGCTTCTAACTTACTCTGAACTGGTTGAACACACCAATATCTCACAGAGAAGCCTGGCTGGCGGAGCATGAGTGACTTCATGTGTCACCTACTGGTGGCATAAATCAGAGTTTACAGTGAATGGATAGAGTAGCTTATAGAACTTGTCATCTAAGTCGAGAGAATGTGGTTCCACCTACCAGGACCTTCTCTTGCTGCTATCCGACATAAGTGAAGCTTCAGGACTCAGATATTACCTACAAAAGGCCAAGCCACAGGGAAAGCAGAGAGCTTATTCCCCATGCGGAAATTCCGGAAGAAGCCAGTCAGTGACCTCACATGCAGCCAGCGCATGGCCGTGGTGTGTCCTGCCATCAAACCTCTTCCTTGGGTCCCCTCTCAGGTTTGCACTTCTACCTAGCTCCTGTGAGTTTTGCTTCTAATGGCTTGAACCTGGGACTGTTTTCAAAGATTTGAACCAACCCCTGGAGCCACTCTGCCTAGACTGGATGATAGCACCAAGTGTCTGGGAAGTTCTGTCATCCTGTGAGCAAAGACTGATGGGGCTGAGTTGGAAAGCTCTTTGCCTCGAGGTGCAATCTGCAATCCAGATCAGACCAGGCTGGGACTCCCCCCTGAGACTGCATTCCTGCTTTTTTTCTTCCCTTTCCTTTTTTGTTGACTCCACTATCTTCCTGGTGTCCCCTGAGAGCACTTCTTAAAATAAATCATTTCCTCCTGTACTGCTGTCTTAGAGAAACATTCCAGAGAACCTGCCCCAGGACACTTGCCCCAGGATGGGCTCAATGGGGAGGAAAAGAAAATATCTTCTTCAATGCAGCTGTCCGCAGAGGGCCATCACCCTCATGCAGAACAAAAAACTATGTATTAAATAGTAGCAAGATTAAAAAAAAAAAAAAAGTTGCAGCCCAGTTGTATCCCATCCTTGTCCCTGAATACCTGTCATGGTGCCAGCACAGAGCAACACAAGTGTGAATGGGTGGAAAGGAAGAGTGAGTGGAGAGAAGAGGAAATAAGAGAAACCACTTTCTTCCCAAACAGGTGGCTTCTGAGGCCTGGGTAGAGCTTGCAGTGTTTAGTGTGATGTTGGTAATCACATTAAACAGGGACTACCTTCCTCCTCTTTTGATCTAGAACTCTGCTCCCAAACAGGTTCAAGGGCTGAGAGAGAAAGAAGCTTTTCCAGGGACCCACCTGCCTTCCTTTTCACCGCTGCCTTATTCAGGATGGGAGTTGCTGGCCACAGTGATTTCCTGTGAATTATTTGTGTCTAGGCCAGAATCCACCCTCTTTGATCATCGACTTTTCTCCAAGGTTCTGTGATTTAAATTCTCTTTGGGAGATAAGGACACAATGTAAGATGTGTTATCTGGGGTGGATTAAAAAGCCTCCAGTTTAGTTTTGGAGAAATAACTGCTCCTCACTTTCAATTCCTTGTATCTTGATTGTCTCACTTGTTTATTCATTACTGAGCACCTACTGTGTACCATACTTTGAGCTAACCTCTATCTAATAAAGGTGAAGACACATAATGTTTTAATTCAGGGTACCTAGGGTAGCTATAGAGATCAAAGGGGCTCATGGGAGATCAAAGGAGGGGACTCTTACCCTTCACGTTCTTCCACACTCAGTTAAGACACATAGTTCTTCAATAAAGCCACGTATGAATTAGTGCTGAAGGTGATTCCTTGTGTAACCACACTCTTTTTTGCTGCAGACTTTACTGATGCTATTTTATATCCTGGTGATTCACAAAGCAACACTGGATCAAACCTCATTGTCCTCCCTTTCTGACCATCATCTCTGGGAATATATTTACAGCTGATTTTATAAATTTCTTGGCACTTGTGTGATATTTTTTGTATCAAGGATGCAACTTTGAATGTTGCTAATGTAGGTTTGATCTTTTTTCTATATTTATGGGAAAAAAAACCCCACTGATTTCATCTTGAAATCAGTGGTTGGGTTTGTGGGACTTATTTAGTTTACCAAGAAGGTTACCATAATTTGAAAATCCCATAAATACTTAAATGCATTCATGCCACTGTTTAGCAATGGTTTTAGGAAGCCAAACTGATCAATGGAATTCAGCTAATAGACCTGGAGAGTGGGAAAGAGTAAGGGCTCAGAGATGATGCATAAGATTCTAATTTGTTGACCAAGTGTGTGGGGTAGGGCTACTATTTGAGAAAAAGAATCCCAAATGAACAGAAGTTTGGAGGTAGGGAAGATAATGAATGCCATCGTAGATCTGTGGCGTTGGAGGTACTTAGGGGTCATCCGACTGAAATGGTCAGTGACTGAATATCCTATGAGTGCATGAGGATCAGTCCTAGAGAGATGGCACTGGAAGCCATCAGCATGCGGCTGGTAGTAAAAACTGCAAGATAAGATCATTGTAGGAGTTCGAGAGCAGTAATGATGGATGAACTTCAAGGAGTAGGCAAGGAGTTCCCAAAAGAAGAGAAGGAAGGCTCAGAAAAGCCATGGGAGAGGCAGTCGTATGAAAAGAAAGGGAATAGGATATATCAAAGAGAAGGGGCTGAATGGGTATCCCCAAATTCAAATGCCGGAGTCCTAAGACCCACCCTCATGTCATATTTGGAGGAGATCTTTGGGAGATAATTAAATTTAGGTGAGGTCATGAGGATCCCATGGGATTATGATAAGAAGAGACCGGAGAGCTTTCTTTTCTCTCTTCTCTCTCTCTCTCTCTCTCTCTCTCTCTCACACACACACACACACACACACACACACACACACACACCCCTGCATGCATACAGCAAGAAGACTGTTGTCTGCAAGCCAAGAACAGAGCCCTCACCAAGAATCAAATAGCCTGACACCCAGATCATGAAACTTCTCAGCCTTTGTCATGATAAGAAATAAAATTCTATTCCTTAAGCTACCCAATCTATGGCATTTTAAAATATAAATCCTAGTAGACACAGAGTGCTAAAGACAGGAAGATATCCAGCAAGAGGAGGACTGGACACAGTGCAGAGATCCTGTGTCACTTTGTGGGAGGGCAGTTGGAGTGAGTTGGCAAAAGCAGGACCTAATTCCATGAACAAAGTGGTAACAAGTTTTCTGGAAAGTGGGTAAGTAGGGAAGGAAGGAGATGACAAAGAGATAGAGAGAGGACAACCTGAAATAAACATTATTGCTTAGGATGTCATCTTGTTTAAAGTCTGAGAGGAAATTTCCAGTACTGAAAGAAAAGTAGAAAGTGTTAGGGAAAGAGAATGGCTGGATAGAAAAGCTGTCCTTGTATGGGGAAAAGGGAGGATGACTGTGAATGTGGAAAACTGTGTAAGGGGGAGGGGCAAGGAAGTTGGCATTCGTGTCTGATGAACCAGTATTTCTCCATAAAGTAGAGGGCAGTGTCGTCTGCTGAGAGTGAAACACAGGGAAAGGGTTGAGTAGTGGTTTTATGCAAGTAAAGAAAGTTAGAATAGGTGTTGCTGGCTCTGGAAGATGACCCTCCACCTCTGCCATTAAAGTGTAAACACGATTGCTTCATTCAGGCAACAAGGGGCAAGCTAAGTTTGGAGAATTGGAATTTGTAATGACCTGGTTTTCTCTAGCAGCCTTTGGCTACACAGGTGGAGAAAATGGGTTTTTGTATTGATCCTGGATGGGCATACTGCAGGACAGGTGGGGAAGAAAGATGAGTGTATAAGAAATTGAGGGCTCTGGTTAGAAAACAGTCCAACAAGGGCATTCTATCTAGGGGGGAAAATATATAACAGACAGGGTGCAGTTGATGTGCTGGGCACATTGAGAAGTGGTGTTGTGTTGAGGGATAGAGGTAGAAAAAGAGAGTTGAGGGAGCCAGGGATGGATGTGTGGAGGACAGTCCATCTGTCCTGGTGCGTGGAATGCTACCATTTAAGCTGAAGTGGAGCAAAGATTCAGGACTTGGCTCTAGATTTGAAAGGCTGAGATAAAACAGAAGTGGTAGAGCAAGAAATGGGGAGGTTGACCAAGAGTGAGAAGGGCCACTGGAGGTGTCCTTGGACACGGGGATCTCCAAGAACAACACTGTAAAACTGAGTGAAGAGGAAGAGCCATAGACTGGAGTCCAAGTGGTCAGTAACTGAGAGGGCAGAGCCAGGAGGTGGGCCCTTTAAATTCACTGAGATTGTCAACTGGATGATGGGGCATCAAAGGAACAGGTGCTTTTACCCCAAAGCTGAGGAGTAAAGGGATCAGGAGAATAGTCTGGGGGAAGAGCAACCCATAGAATAGAGGTCTACAGAGGAATCAAGGGCCCCAGGGAGAATCCCTGGGGTGGTTTAGGACCCAATGGGATTTCTAGAGTAGAAGAAAGGTTCCAGACTGTTAAATGGAATAAGAGTAGGTGGGATGCATTATCTATTCAGGGGATCCAGGAGGAGAAAGAAGGTAAAATCTTCAGGGAATAAAGGAGCCCAGGCTGGTTGAGAGAAGAGTTGCCTTTTTATGGGCTCAAAAGCTTTCCAGGGATGAGAGTCAAGATTGGGAGATACTTAAAAACCTTGACTCTGGCACAAGCCAGTTAGTTCTGGATGTACTGAAAGCCCTAAGGATGGATTATTTAGTTTCAAAAGGGGCAAAGGCCTCCCCAGATGCTCACAACAATGACAAGAACTCCCAGACTACAGAGAGACAGTGAAGGTACTAACTCTTCTCACCTGTCATGGGTTTGAAATGCTCTTCTACACATATCCTCTTGCATCATGCTCACAACAGCCTGGTAGTTTAAGTCATTCAGGGATAAAGACCATCATGCTGTGAGGCTTCAAGCACAGTTAATGCCCAAGGGCAGAAGAGGAAAGTTTAGAGCCTAGGACATATAAAGCTGGGCATATCCAGAGTTTTGCTGAGATTTCACCATGAATTCATTCATCCCAAACATCTCTGCATGGCATACAGTATGAAGATAGGGTCCAAGCTGTCTTTAAAACTCAACTCCACTATTTACCGTGAGCAAATTCTTGACTCTTTCGGGCTATTTTCTCACGGGTATAAGATGAACACATTTCTAGGGATAAAATAATATATTTATGATTTCTAGCACACTGTAAGAAGAATTCTCCTAAAGAACTCTCTTCCCGCATACCCTTCCCTTGCTATCCAGACACAACTTGTCTATGATGCCTGGAGCAGCCATTTGAATCTTTAAATCACAACCTGGATTATTCCCTAAGGGTCTCTGTTCACACCTCTGACTGCCTGTAAGGTGGAATGAGAGGAAATATTTTCAGCTGATGCCTCTAACCAAACTATTTCTACCCTTTGTGTTTCCAGTTCATTGGCCTCTCACTTAGGCATGGGGAGATCCACGCAGGGTTTAATGAATGATCGAACTTTACAGGGTTTATATCACACTATAAATAGGACCTCCATTTCAGTGGTGGATTTATAAACTGCGGGTAATAGGCTGCAAGAAGATGGACTAACCACAGGATTTGTCTAAAACTCCAAGTGAGTGACTGGATAAAAATAGCCACCAAGGAACCTGTCTGGCCCAGGAAACATTAATCAGTGTGTTGGAGCCTTATCTAGTATTGCCCTGGGGGATTGGGGATGGGCAGGAGCCCATGTGTGTGGAGCCTTTTAGGAACAGGAAGTGATCTGAAGCTATGGGTGGGAATGGCATTCCCTAGCAATCAGCTTTCCTGGTTGTGGGCAGGCAGAGAAATAAGGGGTTTTCCTTCCCTGGAGGCTATTGTCCTACTACGACCTCCAAAATGGAAAGTTCACCAAGGTCAAATGTGGCTGAACATAGAAACAAGCTCTGAATTTTAAAAAAAGGATCTTTGGGAAGAAAATAAATCTCATTCACTGAGTTTATTTAAGTTCCAGAAGCAGGGCTCCTGGATCTGGGAGGGTATTCAGGGAGGCCCCCACCCCAGGTCTCAGTCTCTAATATGGAGAGGCCCTAGGGAGTTGTTCTCACCTCCAGGGAGGTCCGGTCTGGACATAGAAACAAAAGGTGATTTACTCCATTCCTAATTCTTTTTTTTTTTCATAGATTAGAATCAAGTGGGTTATGAACTCCCATTTTTACCCCAAATACAGATTGCAGAATCACATCGGTTACACATCACATTTTTACACAATGCCCTATTAGTGACTGTTGTATTCTGCTACCTTTCCTATCCTCTACTATCCCCCCTCCCCTCCCCTCCCATCTTCTCTCTCTACCCCATCTACTGTAATTCATTTCCCTCCATGTTTGTTATCCCCTTCCCCTCGTAAACTCTTATATGTTATTTTGTATAACTATGAGGGTCTCCCTCCATTTCCATGTGATTTCCCTTTTTTTTTCTCCCTTTCCCTCCCGCCTCATGTCTCTGTTTAATGCTAATCTTTTCTTCCTGCTCATCCTCCCTGTTTTGTTCTTAGTTGCTCTCATTATATCAAAGAAGACATTTGGTATTTGTTTTTTAGGGATTGGCTAGCTTCACTAAGCATAATCTGCTCTAGTGCCATCCATTTCCCTGCAAATTCCATGATTTTGTCATTTTTTAGTGCTGCGTAATACTCCATGGTGTATAAATGCCACATTTTTTTTATCCATTCATCTATTGAAGGGCCTCTGGGTTCATTCCACAGTCTAGCAATTGTGTCCCATAGATTCCGATATGTTGTGTTTGTATTTTCATTTATCTCTAAGAATTTTTTGATTTCCTCCTTTATGTCTTCTGTAACCCATTGATCATTCAGTAACGTATTGTTCATTGTCCATGTGATGTAGGATTTTTCCTTCCTTCTTTTATCATTGATTTCCAGTTTCATTCCATTATGATCTGATAAAGTGCATGGTATTATCTCAACCCCTTTATATTTACTGAGGGTTGCCCTATGGCATAATATATGATCTATTTTTGAGAAGGTTCCATGTGCTGCTGAGAAAAAAGTATATCCACTTGATGATGGTTGATATATTCTATATATGTCAGTTAAGTCTAGGTTATTGATTGTGATATTGAGGTCAATAGTTTCTTTATTCAACTTTTGTTTGGAGGATCTGTCCAATGGTGAGAGAGGTGTGTTGAAGTCACCCATGATTATTGTGTTGTGGTCTATTTGATTCTTGAACTTGAGGAGAGTTTGTTTTATGAACGTCGCAGCACCATTATTTGGTGCATAAATATTGATAATTGTTATGTCTTGTTGGTGAATGGTTCCTTTTAACAGTATATAATGTCCTTCCTTATCCCTTTTGATTAACTTAGTCTTGAAGTCAATTTTATTCGATATGAGGATGGCCACCCCTGCTTGCTTACGAGGACCATGTGCTTGGTATATTTTTTCCCAACCTTTTACCTTGAGCCTGTGTATGTCTTTTCCAATCAGATGTGTCTCCTGGAGGCAGCATATTGTTGGATTTGTTTTTTTAATCCATGTTACCAGCCTATGTCGCTTTATTGGAGAGTTTAAGCCATTAACGTTTAGAGTTACTATTGATATATGGTTTGTACTTCCTGCCATGTTTGATTATTTATCTCTTTTTTCCCCCCTAATTTAGTTTGTTTCTCCATGATTAGCTTTCCCCCCATCCTCTGTCTTTACCGAGGCACTTCCCGTTGATGGTTTTGGTTATTGTTTTCCATTTCTTCCTCGTGTAGAGTTTTGCTCAAGACACTTTGCAATGCTGGTTTTCTGGCTACAAATTCTTTTAGCTTTTGTTTATCATGAAAGATTTTTATTTCGTTGTCGTATCTGAAGCTTAATTTTGCTGGATACAGAATTCTTGGTTGGCATCCATTGTCTTTCAGTGTTTGAAATACGTTGTTCCAGGATCTTCTTGCTTTCAGCGTCTGTGATGAAAAATCCGTTGTCAACCTTATTGGCTTACCCCTAAATGTAATCTGCCTCTTTTCTCTTGTAGCTTTTAATATTTTCTCTTTGTTCTGTATATTGGATATCTTCATAACAATGTGTCTTGGCGTTGGTCTACTGTGATTTTGTGTGCTCGGTGTCCTGTATGCATCTACAATTTGTATATCTGTTTCCTTTTTTATTTCTGGAAAGTTTTCTGTAATTATTTTCTTCAGCAAGTTACTCATTCCCTTGGTATGAATCTCTATGCCTTCCTCTATCCCGATGACTCGTAAGTTTGGTTTTTTTAAGTTATCCCAAATCTCTTGGATGTTTTTCTCGTGATTTTTTACCAGCCTATCTGAGTTGGCTAGACTCTTTTCAAGATGATATATTTTGTCTTCATTATCTGACGTTCTGGCTTCTACTTGCTCCACTCTGTTAGTGATACTCTCGATTGAGTTTTTAATTTGGTTTATCGTTTCCTTCATTTCTAGAATTATTGTTTGATTGTTTTTATAATCTCTATCTCCTGATAAAGATGCTTAACTTCTTCTTTTATCTGATTTTGTAATTCGTTTTCAATGTGATCTTTAAGGTTCCTTTCCATCTGTCTAAGGTGTTCCTTGAGTTCTTTATATGGCCATTTTTCTGTTGACTCCAGGTCCTCCTGAATATTTAGGCTGTCTTTCATTGTTTGTACTCCTTTTCTTCCTTGCTTTTTTATGCTCATGATACTTCTTGTTCTGTTTGACTGTTGAGTTACTGTTTACTCTTATAAGTTTATTTGATGCTTGGGAGGAGAGGTATTAGAAGGGATGGGAAGAAGTCACTAAAGAGAGTGAGTGTAGGCAGGTGGAGTTCAAGAGAGGGGGAATAAGAAAGTTGAAAAGAAATGAAAAGACAAAAGAAAAAAAGTGAGAAGAAAGAGAGAAAAAATGAAAAAATAAAAATTTAAAACAAGCGAAAAAAATTATACTGGTAATAAAAAATGGAAATTGAAGTTAAAAAATAATAGTAATAATAATAGAATAAAAAGAATTAAAAAAAATGAAACCATTAATAAGAAAGTTAAAGAACAACAACGTCAACTACAAAAAGTGAGAATAAAAAAAAATACTAATAATAATCATTAAAAGTAATAATAATAATAATAAATGCAGTCATAGAGCTCAATTAACTTCTTTTCCAGTAGGTGGAGCTATGCCCACTGGGCCAGGCTTCTCCTCTTGATAGGTGGGAGCCAATCACTGTGCCTCAGCTCTTCTTCCCAGACTGTGCGGGTCTCCAGTCCTGAATGCCTAGGTCCTTCTCTTGTGGTTCCTCAATCCAGGCCCCACTCGCCTGTGACGCTTACCACATTACTGGCTACACACCGGGTCTGCTGCTCCTGGAAGCCCTGTTTTCATGGATGCCTAGGCACACCCTTTCTGTTTGCCTCCCTCGGACCCTAAGTTTGTAGGGCTTGGGGCTGAGGACCCCCAGCGAATTTGTTTGCCCTCAGGTAGCAACTCCCCTGGTAGCTGGTGCGAGGGACCTCTGTTGTCAGCCCTGGTGGGAGCGATAGCCGGGAGTTCTGTGTCGCTAGTCTCACGTCACTCCTGATTCCCTGGGTCTGGCTATGGTGCTCTGTTTTTTTTTTTTTTTTTTTTTTTTTACCTCTGTGAGATCAGGTGGGCCGACTAGTTATTTCAGCGGGGTTGTTAGTGCTGAGTCACGAGAAGCAGGCGATCCGGGGCTTAAATGCAGCAGATTCGTGCTCAGTGTGTGTTTTCTGAGGGGCCCAAAGTGTACGCCCTAGCTCCACGTCAGCTCAGCATTGCCTAGTGATCCTGAGCAAATAGGCTTTAGATAATTTATAGCTCCCTATGCCCGCGCTGTTGAAGAGGTCAGAGACTTGATCTCTCCACGCCTGCTGCCGTATTAGACCTCCTCAATGATATTCATGTTACCCTTACAGTTTCCTGGCATAAGCAAGATCTTGGGGTTATACAAACTGCTGCTTCTGTTTCCAGTCCAGTTTTCTAGAACTGAAACCCTGCTGCCTTCGCCTCCACCTCTGGGCTGCGCTCTTGGGCGCCGCGTTTGTCCGCGACCTTAGCAGCGCCGCCGCGGCCTCCGCTGCTCCTCGGCCCGGTGCCTAGCTCCCGGGGCCCAAGCGGCTGCCGCCGCGGCTCTCCAACCCCCTCCTCCAGAGCACGGGTCCCCTTGCAGGGGGATGCCGAATGACCCCAGAGCAGGCTATGCCCCAAGGTGCAGCAGGGAACAGGCGACCGAGGCGCTTCAGGCCGTGGTCCAGCCTTCGGAGGACAGGGCTCGGCACGCAGCCCAGTTCCAGTCTCTAGATGTGGCAGCTGGACCGTGTAGACAGGGCCATCAAGACAGCATGCCGAAAGCAAATGGCGGCTCCCGCGGAGTGGATTTTCGGCCCTGAAACCCCAGCCCAGCCAACAATTTCAGTCCACTAACTCTCCCTATATAGACAATATTAAAAAAAAAAAAAAAGGCGGGGTGTACTGAGCTTTCTTTGCCTCAGGTACTTAGGATCCACTGCTGATTACCCATTCAGCTTCTCTGCCGGGATCGAAATGGAAGAGGAAGCAGATGGGTGCAGAGCGCCCGCGGCTCTGGCTCTGAGCAGGAAAGCGTCCGGGAGCCAAGCGTCTCTTTTTCAATCTCTTTGTTTTTACTGCTGTTTGGCCGGGTGGTCCACTACAGACTAATGGTGTAAGGAGCTCTAACAAGCTGCGCAAAGTCTCGATTAAAGCCTCTGCTCTGAGCACCAGGCTCAGCACTTCAGCAACCCCCGTACGCAGCCCAGTTTGCTATTTCATAAAGGCTTGGTTAGATTCCCTTCACGTCGCCTCCTGAGCTGGGCGGGCGGGGGGCTGTTTGACGTGCGGGCGGGGACCCTTCTCACCGCGCCAGGTCCGGCCGCCCGCCGCCCGGGGCCGTTTGCAGAACTGGGCAGGCGGCGCCGGCAGCCGTTTGGCGGCGGCTGGCTGTGGGACTGTACCTCTGCACCGAGTGGCCAAGATTCACTCATCTGGGACAAACTGGGATAAACTTACTAATTCCTGGCAGGTCTCCTTTCAGCGGAATTTTGCTAGAAGTTCCTCAGTTGGTAGAATCTGGGTGTATTAATGGGTCTTTCTGATCCCGTTAATGTAGAGATACTGGAAGTGCTGCTTCCTCGCCGGCCGCCATGTTGGGTCCCTCCATTCCTAATTCTATAACAAAATACCTTAGACCAGATAATTTATAAATAATAGGGATTTCTTTCTTGTGATTCTGAAGGCTGGAAAATCCAAGTTCAAGGCACTGGCAGGTTTAGTGTTTAGTGAGAGCTGGCTTTGGATATGTCCAGGATGGATCCTTATTACTGCTTGGTCCTGAGCAGATGAATGCTGTGTCCTCACATGGTGGAATGGTGGACGCTGCAGGAGGCTTTTTGAAGTCTCTTTTATGAGGCCATTAATCCTATTCAAGAGATAAAGGCCTCAGGACCTACTCACCTTCCAGAAGCCCAGCCTTCTATTATCATCACTTTGGTGACAGCTTTTAAACATAAAAGTTTTGGAGGGATACATACATCCAAAGGGAGGTTTGGGAAAAGGCAATATGGGTCACATCCCTGCCTCAGGAGGTGTCCAGGGCCAGCCAAATCACACTTTGGGCTGCTGTTAAGGTCAGGGAGGATGAGAGATGATGGCTCAGACCCTGAGAAACCAACTAGAGCTTTGTCCACTCAGGCAGGAACAAAGAGGAGAATACTAATAGGTCGTGGAATATAGGACCTTAGACAAACTCCCAGGGATATAGGCTGAAACAGGCCACCTTGCTCTGCCTGGGCAGGATTTATAGATGGCCACATGAAAATGGATGTCCCAGATATTTCTCCTACCCAGCCTGCCCAGTACTTCATTGCTTTGAGAAATACAGCCCTTTGGAATTAGGCATAATAGAACCAAAGGCATTTTAGGAATGGTAACTCCACCCAGGATGTATAAGTTGACCAGTAGTCTCTTTGTAGAAGAAGCAGAACCCAAGGTGGCATGGGTTTGAAGAGTGTGGTGGGATGGGGCTATTAGTGACAGTACCTGATTTATCATGGATGCCCCATGAAGGCTGATGGAATATGCATTGCAATTTGTGTAATGAAAGGTTTTCTATTTTTCTTTTTTTCTCATTTTTCTATTCTTGCTCTGTACACATGAAATATTTAACTTGGATCCCTGGTCTAAAATTAAAAGCTCAGGTTAGAACAAATGGGCGGAAATGAATCACATGCACTCAAGTAGTTCTGGCTTAGAATGGTTGACCACAGAAAGATATCACCACTCCTGGTATAGTTCAAGGTCACAATGAATCATTGTACTTTGTTTCAATCCCATTGATGGTGGCCCTTGATTCTAAAGAAAGGACTCTCCTGGTATTTCCCCTTCTTTCTAGCTTTGTATTCCTCCCTGGTAACTCTCATCTATGGACTCCAAAATTTAGGTGGCACCAAAGGGTTGTCTTTCTCACCTAAAACCACAAGGAATTGTTTGAATATTTATCCCTGAAAACCAATGCTGAAATTTATTGCCATTGTAACAGTATTAGAAGGTGAGAGCTTTGTGAGGTGATTTGGCCATATGGGTTCTATCCTCATGGGTGGAATTAATGCCATTCAAAAGTGAGTTCATCCCCCTTTTGACTCTTTGTCCTTTGGTCTTCTTTTTTTTTATTAATAGTTTTCTAGTTGTAGATGGACACAATATTTTTATTTATTTATTTACATTTCTGTGGTGCTGAGGATCAAACCCAGTGCCTCATGCATGCAAGGCAAGCACTTTATCACTGAGCTACAACCCCAGCCCTGCCCTTTGGTCTTCTGTCATATGAGAATGTAGCAAGAAGGCCTTTGCCAGATGCCAGCACCTTGATCTTGGACTTCCCAACCTCCAGAACTGTGAGAAATAATTTTTTTTCATATTAAATTTTCCTAGTCTCAGGCATTTTGTTATAGCAGCACAAATAGATTGAGACATCACTCATGACTTTTACTCAAATCAAGTATTTGGAAAAAATCTTGGACAGAGAGAAGTAGGTTGTGAGGAGGAGAACTTGAGGCATTGGCTAGAGAGCCATGTCACATTCAATAGATCATCTCTATTTTCTTTGGTTGTAGGAGTTGGGTCACTGTGAGGGCCTGTCCGAGTCACATTGGACAACTTGGGTGAGTTATATTTAGTGGTGAGAGAGGAAGAATTTCCAAAGATAGAATTCACGCCCAAGATCTGCTGTGCAAGTTCAAATTTAGGAGCTGCTGGCAAGATGGGCTTGGGGTTCTAAGCCAGAACAAACAAGTCCACCTGCCACACAGGAGGAGGGATGGGTGGCAACAGGTCCCACAAAATGCAGGGCACATGAAATGACCTCCATGGGGTCTGCATTCTGTCCTCACTTTTCTTCCAATAGTATTCACAGCAGGAAAGACCCTCTTCCTTTCCTATTTTATATTTTTTTTTCTCCCCAACTTCTGACCTCTCTTTCCCTCTTGCTTCCTCTGGTGACTCTGATAACCTTTCCCATCCTCCTCATTGCTAATAGCAAGCACTGGTCATTAGTGAGGTGGATGGACAGAAATTTTGTTTGGAACCTGTTACATGTAGGCAAAGCAAGTAGCTTTTATGGAGTGTGGCTTTCAAATCGTAAAAGGCTGTGCATTTCCCAAACTTGACCCTGGCCTGGATGGCATACTGTCTGCAATTTCTCCATAAGAACAAAGCATTTCTGCAGCAAGCCCATGCGAATGTACAGGCTTGAGACCTGGAGAGTCAGGGACTTCTGTGGGAGCAGAGGTGAGCTGAAACCTAGGTATCAACCTTGGTTAGTCAAAGGTTTACTGGGATGGGTCGGAAGCCTTCTGGTCAGGTGTTCTCTGTCCCTTTCCATCTGGCTTAGAGGTTGTGACAAGTTCATCCATAGACAGTAATGATTCTTGAGACTTGCTCTTAGGGACCTTGGCATCTCAACATTTCAGGGCATAGCAGATACTGTCATGCAGGGCTTTTAGGGCATCAAAGAGGTGTGAAAAGAGATTGGCTAGTTTCACTTAGCATAATCTGCTCCAATGCCATCCATTTCCCTGCAAATGCCATGATTTTGTCATTTTTTAGTGCTGAGTAATACTCCATTGTGTATAAGTGTCACTTTTTTTTTATCCATTCATCTATTGAAGGGCATCTAGGTTGGTTCCACAGTCTAGCTATTGTGAATTGTGCTGCTATGAACATCGATGTAGCAGTATCCCTATAGTACGCTCTTTTAAGGTCTTTAGGGAATAGTCCGAGAAGGGCAATATCAGGGTCAAATGGTGGTTCCATTCCCAGCTTTCCCAGGAATCTCCATACTGCTTTCCAAATTGGCCACACCAATTTGCAGTCCCACCAGCAATGTACAAATGTACCCTTTTCCCCACATCCTTGCCAGCACTTGTTGTTGTTTGACTTCATAATGGCTGCCAATCTTACTGGAGTGAGATGGTATCTTAGGGTGGTTTTGATTTGCATTTCTCTGACTGTTAGAGATAGTGAGCATTTTTTCATGTACTTGTTGATTGATTGTATGTCCTCCTCTGAGAAGTGTCTGTTCAGGTCTTTGGCCCATTTGTTGATTGGGTTATTTGTTATCTTATTGTTTAATTTTTTGAGTTCTTTGTATACTCTGGATATTAGGGCTCTATCTGAAGTGTGAGGGGTAAAAATTTGTTCCCAGGATGTAGGCTCCTTATTTACCTCTCTCATTGTTATACAAAATTACATATAAGAGTATGTGAGGGGAAAGGGGGAAAAAAACAAGGGACAGAAATGAATTTCAATAGATGGGGTAGAGAGAGAAGATGGGAGGGGAGGGGAGGGAGGATAGTAGAGGATAGGAAAGGTAGCAGAATCCAATAGTCACTAGTATGGCAATATGTAAAAACGTGGATGTGTAACCGATGTGATTCTGCAATCTGTATACGGGATAAAAATGGGAGTTCATAACCCACTTGAATCAAATGTATGAAATATGATATGTCAAGAGCTTTGTAATGTTTTGAACAACCAATAGTAAAAAAAAAAAAAAGGTAAAAAAAAGAGGTGTGAAAAGAATTTTTGGTGCTATTGTTTTGCAAGGTCCAGCAAGAGATGCCCTGACTACTTTGTTTAGGTTCTTTTTTTATTCTTAATTTGTTGTTTTGAGTTATACATGACAGTAGAATCAATTTTGATATATTTATAAAACATGCAATATTCTAATCCCAGTCTTGTGGACGTACGTAATGTTGAGATTCTTTTGGCATTTTAGAATGGACTGGAAACTAAATCTTAGCAGAATTGTTTGATTATCTATTTATTTATTTTGTGTATGTGCATGTAATAGACTTATTTTTTAGAGCAGTTTCAGGTTTACAACAAAATTGAGTTGGAAGGAACAGAGATTTTCCACATACTCCTGCTCCAACATACTCATTCCTCCATCACTATCAAAATCTCACACCAGAGAGGTATATTTGCTACAACTGATGAATCTACATTGACACATCATTGTTATCTGAAATCTCTAGTTTGTATTAGAGTTCACTCTTGGAGTTGCACATTCTATGGGTTTGGACAAACATAATGACATGTGCCCACCATCATAGTATTCATAAAGAATAGTTTCACTGCCCTAAAAACGCTCTGTGTTTCACCTATTTATCCTTCCTTCCTTTCCTCTTACCTGGCATTCACTGATTTTTTTTTTTAATTTTGTACTGGGGACTTAACCCATGGGCACTTAACCATTAAGCCACATATTCAGCCCATTTTTATTTTTTATTCTGAGACAGAGTTTTGCTAAGTTGCTTAGGACCTTGCTCAGTTACGAGGCTGGTTTTGAACTTGTCATTCTTCTGCTTCAGCCTCCTGAGTCACTGGGATTACAGGCAAGTGCTACCCATTCTTTTACTATCTCCATAATTTTACCTTTTCCAGAATATCATATAGTTGGAATTCTACAGTATGTAGCATTTTTGTGTTGGTGTTTTTTAAGTACTCAAATGCATTTCAGACTCCTCCTTTTCTTTTCAAATCTTAATAACTTATTTCTTTTTTGGTAAATGGCCTAAATACACTAATTAAATAACAGAGATTGTTGAAGTGAATAAAAAACAAGACCCAACTGTATGCTGCACATAAGAAACTCATTTAAAGTAAAAAGACATAGATAGGTTATAAGTAAAAGGATAGAGTAATGTCTACCATGATAACACCAAGAAGGTGAGAGTAACTATATTAATTTCAGACAGAGCAAACTTCAGAGCAAGGAAAATTATCAGGAATAAAGAGGGGCACTATAAATTATCCAAGAAGATGTAACAATCTCTAATATGTATAGCAGAGCATCAAAATATATGAGGCCTTGATGTTAAACTGATATAGTGGACTGATGTCTACCACATTGCTACTGTTTTCTATTAGAAGCTCTTATTCTTTGTATCTATCTTTGTCTTCTAAACTTTTTATTACTTATTTTTTTTACATGTTACATTATTCTATTTTTTCTCCTTTCTTAAGATATCAGTTATACTTCTTTTTTCAAAAGATTTTTTACTGGTTACCCTAGAGTTTTCAACTCTGTATACTTTTACAACTAATACAAATTTATATACACAAGCATTATATATGTATGCACACTTAATTGAATACACTGTTGCTATTATTATTGAAAACTGCTCTCTGTTAAACCCCTTAGGAAAAATAAAAAATTTGTTTCACCTTTACTTATTCCTTCTTTGAAGAAATTGAATGAAGAGTCTAAAATTTTCCTCCAAATATATACTAAACTCTGATGATTTTAAAGTCAAGTTCTATCAGGCATTCAACAATTTCCATCATAAGCCAGTTATTGCAAGTAACAAAAACTAGTAATAAAAACTATTTTATGATGATGAAACAAACAAACAAAAAAGAAAATTCTAATCTTACTCATGAACTTATTTAGAGAACCTAAAACAAGAACGTACCAAGACAAATACAGGGAAATATCATCATGATCAAGTTGATTTTATTCCAGAAATACAAGGTTAACATTTGAAAATCCATTAGCAAATTAAAGGACAAAGATCATGTGATAAACTCAATGTATGCATGAAAATTGTTTGATAAAATTTCATATCTATTCATAATGAAAAGCTTTTAGCAAGCTAGGAATATAACAAACTTCCTTAACTTGATAAAATCACCTATAAAACGGAAACACAAAGATGTCATAACTCTCCCTTCCTATTCACTATTGTTCTGAAAGTCTTAGTGAAGCAACTCAAGAATAAGAAATAAAAAGGTATGACAACTGGAATGAAAACCACAGAACCTCGTATATAACATTGTCTATTTGAAAATTAAAAGGAGATTGAGGTAACGGATTATTAAAAATATTAAAAGTATTTGGAAAAATTCTGGACATGAAGTTAAAATAACAAAGATAGTATTTATTAAAGCAACAATAACCAAAATATCACATGTCTAGGAATGGATCTAACAATGTTCAAATGCTTCAGAGAGAAAATATAAAACATCACTGAAATACAATAAAGAAAATTCAGATAAAGGGAGAGTATATTATTCTTGTGGATAGAAAAAAAATACGGTCATGAAGATAAAAACTCTCCACAAATTCATCTATAGATTCAGTGCTGTTGTAATCCATGGGATTTGAAAAGATGATTTTTAAATTTACAGGTAAAATCAAAGGGCCAAATAACCTATATACCACTGAGGAAGAACAGGGTGGAAAGAGTTGTTACACTAAATACCCATGATGTATTCTAGTGCTAGGGTAGTGAAGGCAGGATGATACTGGCTTGAAGATAGACAAGCCAATGGAAAGATGAAAACAGAGAACTGAGAAGCAGACCCACGGGAATACAGAGTCTCATTTATACCACAGCAAGCCCTGCAGAAGAAAGGGGAAAGTTTCAATCACCAATTACTCCATTTCCATGCAGAAAATATAAACAGAGCCAACAGTATCAAACTACAAACTTCTTCACAACAAAGAAAATAATCAAGAGAGTAAAGAGAGAGCCTCCAGAATGGGAGAAAATCTTTGCTACCTGCACCTCACTCACATAGAGCATTAATCTCCAGGATATATAGAACTCAAAAAATTAAACACCAAAAAAAACCCAAAAGCAAATAAACCAATCAATAAATGGGCAAAGGAATCGAATAGGAACTTCATGGAAGGAGAAATATGAATGGTCAAAAATATGTGAAAAAATGTTTAACATCTCTAGCAATTAGAGAAATATGAATTTAAAATACACTGACATTTCATGTCACTCCAGTCAGAATGGCAATTGTCAAGAATACAAGCAACAATAAATGTGGGTGAGGATGTGGAAAAAGCGTACATTGCTGGTAGGACTGCAAATGATACAACCACTCTGGAAGGCAGTATAGAGATTCCTCAAAAAACTAGGAATGGAAACACTATTTGACCCGGTTGTGCCATTCTTCAGTGTATATCCAAAGGAGTTAAAAATCAGCATACTACAGAGATGCAGCCACATCAATGTTCATAGCAGCACAATTCACAATAGCCAAGCTATGGAACAGACCTAGGTGCCCTTCAAGATGAATGGATTTTAAAAATGTAGTATATATACACAATGTAATATTACTCAGCCATAAAAAAGAATGACTGTATGACTTTTGCTGATAAATGGATGGATCTGGAGTCTATCATACTAAGTAAAATAAGCCAATCCCATAAAACCAAAGGTCAAATTTTCTCTCTGATATGTGGATGCTAAGGGAATAGAAGCTCAGTGGATTAGACAAAGGGAAATGAAGGGAAGGGAGAGGGATGAGTATAGGAAAGACAATGGAATGAATTGGATGTAACTTTCCTATGTTCGTATATGAATACATGGCCAGTGAAACTCCACATGATGTACAACCACAAGAATGGAATCCTGATCAGAATAAGTTACACTCTATGTATGTATAATGTGTCAAAATACACTCTACTGTTATGGCTAAAAAAAATTTAAAAAGAAAATATAAATAGGATTTGTATCCCATACGTACACAAAAATCAGTTTCAAATAGAATAAAAGTTTAGATGTGAACTTAGGTATAAGATAAACTACAACTTACATTTATCAAATACTGGGTAGATAAAAGGATGTAAGGAGATTAGATGGCAGTATCAACTAAATAGACATAGTTCAAAGTTGATATGCCAAGAATAAAAAAGGCATATTTAGATTAATAGTTTAGCACCAAAACAAAGACAAAAATTTATAGAAAACTGTTACATTTTACCTCCTGAGGAGTGGTATTAAAGGTCAGGTTAGGAAACTGAGTTCTTCTCTACTCTTATAAAAATACATGTGTAAAGTTATTTAAAAACAAAAAAATTAAAATTTTCATTTTAAAAAAAGGTTAAAAATAGGTAACAAACACATGTGAATATACCTATAAAACCTTACCAAAGAATGTAAAAGAAAAGTGGAATACTGGGGAAGAATATTGGCCAAATTATATTGTCATATTGTGTGCATGTCTAGATATGTAACAACAAATGCCACCATTCTTCTGTACTACTATAGTGCATCAATAAAAGGTGTGGAAAAAAGTTTAGTAAATGAAGGACTATATTATATTTATTCTATGGAAGGATAATATCATAAGGATACCAGTTCTACCGAAATTAATCCCTAAATTCAACATTTTTCTAATAATTTTTTCTTGAAATCTTGATAAAATATCTAACGGTCCTTTAGAAGAATATCAAGAATAATCAAGAAAAGATTAAGAGCTATGAAGATTTCATTTATCTTTCAAATTAAGATAAATTATAAAAGGTCAATAATTTAAATATTTTGTTCCTGGTAGAATGATAGACAGATCAATGTAATGAAATACAATGATCAAATGAGCTCATTGCAAACATAAACTGATACCTAGAGTTGTAAGGGAAACACATAGTTTGAGGACTTGGGTTTATTTGGAAACAATATTAAGGTTTCCCACCTTATGCAATATGTGATTAAGCAAAAGGAAAGTTCTGAAATACTTTGTAGAGTATAATTTAGTTTCAATAAAAATAGCTAACATTAAATTTGTACATACACACACACACACACACACACACGCACAAGACCCTAAGAATAAAGGCAACTAGTAACACTGGTTATCTGTGAGTAGTTGGTCATAGATGATTTTTACTTTCTACTCTTGGTTTAATCAGTATTTTCTAATTTTTTAAAGAAGAATATTGTGTTTTAAAAAATTCATTAGTTATTTCAGGAAACAGAATGTAGACATAAACATTTCTATCATTTATATTGAGAGATTTTTTTAAATTCCAAATTTCTAGAATTCTATACCAACTGACTTTCTTTTCCATGTACATAAAACATTGAACAAGAAATTGTAGTCATCAAATTTATTGAACTACTGTTTTCAAAATATTTGAACTGCATTATTATAAACAGTTAAGAACAAAAACATCTATGATTTCCATGCATAACAATAATAGTTTATTCTTCAGTTATACAGAGGCCAATTTATTCAAAATAACCTATTCCCCAACTACATCAGGCCAACCAGAATTACTACCTCCAGCTACACACATGCTTACTTTCTATCACTTTTTCTAAATTGCTGCAAGTTTTTAACAGAGTCATTCTTTTTAGCTGAAATTTTCCATGCTTGGTCCTCTACCAAAGGTGATTTCATTTGGGAAAGATTGAAAAAATGTATAGTCCAAAGTGTTCAGTCATTTTTGCAGTTATATAAGGATAAAGAAAAACACTCTCTGTTTGAAAACCAATTTAAATTGCTTTCCTTCTAAGTGGCTCGTTTGGGGAGGTTTAATAGTTGCCTCCCACCAGTCCCCCAAACAGCAGTTTTATCTTTAGAAATAGCCTGTTGTTGATCTTAACACTCTGCTTTCTTTATTCCTTTATTCCTTCGTTTTTGCAGTTTTTATAAAAGGGAGGGTGTGCAGTGGTGGGCAGTGTAAGAAAGTGGGTCTGAGTTGGAGTGGTAAAGTGTACTGACTGACTATTTGACTCTGCTTACCACTCACAGGCTGGTGTGTGGTCTGTAGAAGGAAAATGGCACCCAGCCCTGCCGGTGATGAGCATCATGGGAGATCCCTAGAAGAAAGCTTGCTGGAGGTGGCCCAGCTCTGTAAGGCAAACCATCTGAAAGGTATTTCAACATCTGTCTGATTGCTGGCATACACTGAAAAGCCTGCGTTAGCAGCATTTGTCTCGCATTAAGAAAAACGACAGGGGCTGGGGATGTGGCTCAAGCGGTAGCGCGCTCGCCTGGCATGCGTGCGGCCCGGGTTCGATCCTCAGCACCACATACCAACAAAGATGTTGTGTCCGCCGAGAACTAAAAATAAATAAATATTAAAAAAAAAAAGAAAAGAAAAAAGAAAAACGACAAAGACAAACCAGTAAAATGAACTCCTCAGTAATGTAGTACAGTGAGCCTTACACTAGAGATTGCTCTTAATAGGTGATTTTCCAACTTCTTGGACCAAAGTTCACTTTGTCAGAATGATAGTTCTGGTGCTGCTGTCCACAATCACATGAGCTGTGCACTGTACAATTCCAAGTGGTACATTTCAGAGACCCTTTGGACAATCGACTTTTCCCACCCATGTACCAGTGGAGAAAAGAATTGACGGAGAATTGGAAAGCAAAGAAAATGAAGTTGCAATTTGAGCTTATTTGAGACTTTAAATTATGAAATGATGCTCCAGGCACTAAAAAAAACCCTGTATTTTATTGCACATACCTTAAGATTTTGTTGCAAATTATTCTAATACTACACGTTCAGGGTAAGTACACCTATTAAAGGGATACTGAGAAAGCAAATTAAGGGGGAATTATGAAGACTTCTGTGTTAGCAACAAGAAATTGCATACAGTGGGTGGAGTAGCTTAGTAGCAAAGCAGTTGCCTAGCATGCATGAGGTCCTGGGTTCAATCTCCAGCACCACAAAAACCTAAACAAAAATGCAATATATCCTAATATCCGATAGTTGGAAACAGTAGGCCAAAATTACCATTAATGAAAATATGTGTCACTATTCACTGTGGGACTAACCAAGCAACCCACAGAAACAGGTAATTAAATAAACCCGGAAAAAAATAAAAATACTGGGCAAGAATTTCCTTAACTTAAGCAATTTCCTTAATATAATCAACTCAAGACAATAATAAAAATTAGACATTTACATAATGCCTGCCGGAAGCTGGGCACTAGTTTCAACGTTTGGCATATATCAAATTGCTTAAGCCTGACAAAAACCCTATGAGGTAGGTATCATTTTATATTTTACAGATGAAGACATGAGACAGACACTTAAACAGTAGCATTATTGGCTTTAATCGTGCCTTTTGCACCCATTCTAAATACTGGGCTGGTCTTGTGACTGGCTTTGGCCAACAGAATACTCAGGGAGTAAAAACAAGCTTGAGCTGGCCTATTAGAAGACGAAAGAGGGGAAGAACTGAGACATCCCAGCCAAGAGGCAGTCAAGCCAACTCTGACGGCAGAACCACCTCATTCATAATCACTCCCAACACCGAAGATGCCCAGAACAAAGGATGCCTCTGATGCCACCAAGTGGGAGGAACTCTGCAGTTATCAAAGTGGTGAGCCACATTTCAGAGAAAAAACACCAAATTTGGATCTCAAAACATTCTAACAACACACTGGAATGCTGGGTCAATTAATACTAATTGACCCATATTCATAAATAAATGTGACTGGAACTATGCCTCAGATGTTTATATCAACTGAAGAAGTGACTTGCCTTTTATGATGTTGAAGCCCAAGAGGCAAAGGCCACCAGGAACGCAGTGTGGTCAAAGTGAGGTTTGCTTTGCTTATTGCTGCAAGGGGTGTGCTTAAAAGGAATCCATGAGACATCCTGTTGAGAGGCTTTATTATGGGCTCTGGGCTTTTACTGAATAATTCTTAGGGACATTGAGGGGAAATGGAAGTTAGAATTTGTATTGGGTGTGTTAGAAAGTGAAGACCAACTCAAGGCCAGCTCTGTCAGATAGTGTAGGCCATGTTAGTGCCTGGGGGTGTCTTGGTAATTTTTATCTAGTAGATGGGAGGATTGAAGCCAAGCTAGAGAGTTTTCATTGGTTAAAATAAATAAATAAATAGATAGATAAACCAGCAGTTACTCCTATAACAAGAAAAGAAAAATAAGATGTTTATTTTTGTGGTTGAAGAATGGCCTTGTCTGCCATGTTTTGGGCATGGTCTCAGAGAAGCCTTGTCCAATTATTGTTTATATTCTGTGAAAGTTGTTTATGTTCAACTGGGAACACTTTGCTTTAGCCTAGCTGTTAGCTGCCATCTGTCGAAGCCATTTTTTATTTTCTCAGAATCACTTTGAGACCCATTGGGAGGGTCTGATAAAATCAGAAAGTTCTGTGAGACGTTTGTGATAAAATCAGGAAGTGCCCTGAAAGCAGTGCATTCTGGGGCATGTGGTTGTATGGAGGTGTTGCCTCCAAGGTCGAGAGGACCAGAGGGTGGGGATAGGAGGATAAGCAACTGCGGGAGAGAAGAGCAGATGAAGGGGAAACTTCTGGGAATGGGGAACTTGACCAGGAGCCAACACACCATTACCCCAGCTGTGTTGTAAGTAATGGCCCCAACTACCCAAGAAGTGAGGTGTAAGACACATAGGGACCTGTGTGTGTACACATAGAGTCAAGCCAGTTGGGGATGGGGAATGGGACTCCTAGGAAAAGTAGAGCAGAAACATGAAAGGGAGAGGGTACAGAGGAGAACCCAGGGTCTGAAAATGCTTACCATCAGTATCCTGGAGAAATTTCCAGAAACCTCATGGCATTCTTTATATATTTTTAAAAATTTTTTAATATTGTTTTTAGTTGTACATGGTCACAGTACTTTTATTTTATTTATTTATGTGGTGCTAAGGATCGAACCCAGTACCTCACACATGCCAGACAAGCATTCTACCACTGAGCCACAACCCCAGCTCCCTCATGGCATTCTTTGAAGCATATAAAAGAAGAGGCTTTAATTATAAAGGGACAAAAATCACATGGAGATTATAAGCAATTATTCAAAGACACATGGATGAGAAAAGTGGAAGTGGGCAAGATTGGGATATATTTAAAGAAATCATTCTACAAATGTCGAACTTAAAATCACGTTTGAAGGTAGTAAGAAACTGATTTGATGATGCAGGAACATGACTAAGTGACACATTATGCAAATCTGAGAATGCAGGAAAAAGACAAACAAGTGAAAATGCTGAGAGAGAATATGCTAGAAACAGAAAGTGGAGAAGAGAAAACCCAAACACTGAAATCCTCAAGGAAAGACACAAATGAATGGAGCTAAATTCAATGTGTGACATTTCCTCACCCCCCATTTTGATCTTTCTGAAATTAAAATGCTTTTTAAAATTTTTGGTATTGGGGATTGACCCCAGGAACACTTTACATCTAAACTGCATCCTCAACTCCTTTCTTTTATTTTTATTTTTTTTTTATTTTGAGATAAGGTCTCACTAAATTGCTTAGGGACTTGCTAAATTGCTGAAGCTGGCTTGGAATTTGTAATCCTGCCTCAGCCTCCAGAGCCGCAGGGATTACAGGTATGTGCCACCACACCCAGCTTTAAAAATGCATTTTATATCTTAACATTTGCCTATCATTCTCCCACCCAAAGTAGTCAGTGGTGTGCTTTTATAACTGGCGCCATATTAATACCAAGAAAATATGTTAATGGGGGGGGGAATTCCTTAGCTAAAGAAAGACCCAAATTATTGGATCTTGAAAAAGTTCACTTGAATTCTAAGACATGTTAATAGAAAATACTCCAAAGTAAGGGATTCATGGAAAAAAACAACAACAAAACCAAATAATAATAATTTTTTTTAAAAAACAAGCTTTTAACTCATGGATAAAAATATCCTACAAGTCTGCAGATCTAAATATCAGATCACACAACAAAGAATAAATACTAAGCTGCCTCTGAGTGTTCTCCAGGATCAAGGGTTGGAAGTTCTCAGAGGCTGAAAGCTGGGGCCCAGGAATTTCATACCCAGCCAAGTTGTTAATTTTTGATAGCTATAAAGGGACATTTCCAGGATGTACAAGGTCTATCAGTCATGGCTCTCTAGCAAACAGAACCAGCAGGAGACAGAGAAAGTGACAGATATACATAAAGGCAGATGAAAAAAAATTAAAAAAAAAAAAAAAATATATATATATATATATATATATATATATAGAGAGAGAGAGAGAGAGAGAGAGAGAGAGAGAGAGAGAGAGGGAAATTTATTTTAAGCACTTGGTTCATGTGACTGACAAGTCTGAAATCAGTCAGAAAACTGGGAAGCCAGACAGGATTTCTGTTACGGATTTGAGGAAGAATTCCTTCTTGGTGAAACTTCAGTGTTTGCTTGTAAGATCTTCAACTGATTGGATAAAGCCCATCAACATTCTGGAGGGTAATCTGCTTTGCTTAAAATCAATGGATTGTAAATATTAGTCACATCCACAAAATACCTTGACAGCAATATCTAGACTAGTTTTTGACCAAACAACTGGACACCATAACCTAGCCCAGTTGACCCCAAATTAATCAGCACACAAGGATTCACAAAATGTCAGTCTTCTTTAGAACAAATTTCTTGAAGACATTTTCTAAATACAAATACAAAATGGGGAAAATCATGGCAGAAAGAATAATACAGAAACCAGTTAAAGTCTGGAAACTACTTCTGCTTTCAAAATGGAATGAAAAAAAAACCATAGATATTCTTAACAATGTAAGAACTCTAATATTAAAATTAGGGGCTACGGTTACAGCTCAGCAGCAGAGTGCTTGCCTTGCACATGTGAGGCACTGGGTTCAATCCTCAACACCACATAAAAATAAATAACATAAAGATATTGTGCCCATATTTAAAAAAAAATCTTTAAAAAATTAGTGTAGTGACTATAATCTAGAAAAACTCAACTTATATTAACAAAGAAAGTAGAGTATCAAATGTATGATATGTCAAGATCATTGTAATGTTTTGAGCAACTAATAAAAAATTTAAACAACAACAACAACAACAACAACAACAAAGAAAGTAGAGGAAAAAGAAAATGAAGGCTTTATCTAAGGTTGTGGACATAGAAAGGTACTAATCTGTGTGCTCTGAGATTTGGGTGATGGGAACATAATTTCAATAATGATTTCAAAACACTAAATTAACAACTAGCAGAATTTGCGGTTTTTTAGGGGTACCAGGGATTGAACTCAATGGTACTCGACCACTGAGCTACATCCCCATCCCTATTTTGTATTTTATTTAGAGACAGGGTCTCACTGAGTTGCTTAGTGCCTCACTTTTGCTGAGGCTGGCCTTGAACTCACCATCCTCCTGCCTTAGTCTTCCAAACTGCTGGGAGTATAGGTGTTCACCACCATGCCTAACAGGTTTTTTAAAGTTATATATTATTTCCCAAAACAATGAAAGAACTATAATCTCGCTTTAGTAGCTTGTGGATACCTGGTAAGGTAGCTATTATTTGAATCTGATGTCCTGCATCAGTAATTCACACCTGGTAACATCTAACTCTTGGTTCTCAACCCTGTCTGTACATGGAATCACCAGGACAGATTGAGAACAGCCTGATTCCTGGGTTGTGCTCTAGACAAATTGCATTAGAATCTCTTGGGACATGGATCAGTCACCAGCAGTTTGAAGAGCTATTGAGGTGATTCTAAATTAATTGCAACCAAATTTAAGAACCCCTGACCTAGACCTTTGCCCTTCTGTATAAATCTTTGACATGATATTTACAGTTACTTGCCCCTGTAACTTTTCTTTGAGTCACCTTTTCAGTTATCCTTGGTCATGTTGGTTACAATCGATAGCTTCCTACTTTAAGTATGGGACAAAGATGAGAAGCCCCAGATTCTCTTGGAAGCTTGCTGGGGATATACCTGTTTCACAGTCCTGCCTCCTTAAGTAGACTTCTTCCCTTTGGATCTTTCCTCTCCAATCTTCTAATAGCATGTTCTCTGCAGAAGATTATGCCATAACCCCATTCAATAAGCAATCAGAAACTCCATGTATCCTATATAGTAAAATCTAAGGTGCTGAAAATGGAATTCATGGTACACCAGGTCTTTACTGTGTGTCCCAGACTTTCTTCTCAGCCTCATTTCCCACCCTCCTAACTCCAGCTACATCTGGCCATTATCCAGTCAACAAATGGGAAGGTCATTCCACACTTCAGATCTTGAACTAATGTTTTCTTTAGCTATGAATGCCTCTTCCCCAATTTTCCTGCCAATGATTAGGCTTTCCTCAAGGTTCAGCTAAGATACTACATTAGTCATATTTCCATGGGGGCTGTGACAAAATGCCTGAGGTAGTCATCTTTAAAAGGAGAGAAAATGTTTTTGGGTAAGGATTTCAGAGGTTTCAGTATATGGTTGCTTGACCCCATAACTTTGGGCCTTGGTGGCACAGTACATCCTGGGTGAGCACATAGAAGAGGAGGTCTGTTCACCTGAAGATGCTGGGAAGCATAAAGGAAGAGACATGAAAGGACTGTGTTTCCAATATCCCCTTTTAAGGGCATACTCCTAATGACCCAACTCTTTTCCACTAGGTTCCACTTCCCAAAGGTCTCACCACCTCCCCAAAGCACCACAGGCCAGCAACCAAGCCTTCAGCATCTTGGATTTGGGGGGTTATTTAGGATCCATACCATAACAAATACCCCCTCTATTAGGAAGCCTTTCCTGAAATTCCAGTTAAAAGGGATTTCTTCTTGTTTTTTTCAGATAGCCCTGGTTTCTTTCAATTTTGTGTTGTTAACCTGTCTGTTTTCTCTCCTAAATTGTAAATTCTTTGAGAGGAGAAACTGTGCCCTTCAGGCCCCTGATCCACCAGTGAGTGAGTATTTGGAGAACAAATGCCTTGGGTCACATTCCAGATGCCTGTTAGCAGGGTCAACCCAGCCCGCATTCGGGGACACTCCAGAAGGCAGGACAGCCTGCACTGTTTTTCAACATGAGTGTGTGTTTAATTGCAAAGGGTCCCTAACCTTGGCCTCTTCAGCAACTCCTTGATATATTGTGGAATTTCCATGTTCCCTTGTCATCTTCATTCTTCATTTTTTTTTTTTTTTTCCTGGTGGAGGGCTTGCCCTGTCCTGACACTTCCTCACTCTGACGCTTTATTTCTGGGGGCCTGGTTTGACCAAGTTGGATTCAAAGAATGAATCAACTTTCTTAGAATAATAACTTGACTTTTTTCTAAATCTCAGGGCAATATCAGAAGCTCAAATGAAATGTCTAAAACAATTGCCCAGGAACATTTGCTTTGAGGGAAGAAGTGTGGAATGTCAGTATCCAAGGAGGAGGAAAACATCCGCGCCTTTGGCAGTTTTTAAAGAGAGGCTGTCTGTTGGTCTCCAGGTGCACTTAAAAGACAATTAAAGAATTTAACAGCAGAGCAAAGCTGTGTGGTTGCTCAGGAATCCAACAGTCACAGATTCCTGCAAAAGCCTCTACAGCTCCAGGCTCTGACAACCAGCACACAGCCCAAGCAGTCCAACTGTGACTGCCAGGTGTCTAGTGCCTGGACTAAACACACCAGAAGGTGACTCTGGAGGTGACAAAGCCCTAGATGAAAGCTATCTATGAGGACAAGCCTCCCAACGTTTTTGCCTGTCTGCATAACCCGATTCGGATATTCTTTTCACATCATGTTCTCTCCTTCTTATGTAGTATATAGGCATGTCTATTTACTATTGTGGTATAGTGATGCTATTTCATTTGTACAGGCTCCAGCTGGAGTTCCCAAACACTAGAAACCAGATTCTGAGCTTGTCCTCTTGATCAAGCCCCTACCCCGTGATCCACCACTTCAGAAAAAATACATCAAGAAAAAGGAAAAGATGATATCCTGGTAATAAATAATACAACTCGGGAGAAAGGCAAAGGGAATTTGAATATCTCAATAAAAAAGAAATCTCACGGGATAGTTGCTTCTCACACCCAATGAGAGATCAATTCAGAGAAAAAGAGAATGGAGATTCCCAGAGAGCACTTTACCAACAGAAAATAGAAATTATAGATATTTAATGTTATTGATCTTGTGGAAAATCATACTGGCTGTTGGAAGCTATGGGAGAGTTAGCAAAAAGTAAGAAGGCTAAGCAAATCAAAAGTAAGGCAATTATAAACTTTGGGAAAAACAAAAAGTAAGAAAAGAAATATTATTGTAGTATGCTACAATACTCAGCTGTGAATAATGTTTGTATACTAATGTGAACACAGTAATATTTAACCTGAAGTAGTAATTTATATTAAGAGAATGAAAGATGGAAAACAGAAAGACAGCAGTGAAGTTATTGCAAGGTACTTTTAGATAAAGTTGAGCATCTTTCCATATTTTAATGACCCATTTTTTAAATTTATTAACCTGTGAATTGTCTTAATTTATTATGATCAACATTGTTTTTTTGGTTTGTTATCCTTTCATTTCTTGATTTCTAGTAGCTCTTTCCATATTAGTATTCAGACATTTGTCTCTGAGTCATAATTGTGCAGGTACTTTCTTCACTCATCTTTTGTCTTTTTATATAGTATTTTGGCCATGTAGCAGTTTATATTTTAATTCAACATCATTTATCAAAGTTTTATTTTTCAACTCTGAAATTTTGCATTTTTTTTCAGAAAAGCTTTCCTACTCCTAAGGTTATAAAATAACTTGTCATTTCTTCCCTTAATTCTTTTATGGGTTCATTTTTTTAAAATTATATTATTTTTTAATGTATGATATTAGATATGAATTCTGCTTTATCTTTCTTTAAATGATTATTCAAAACACTTTCAGGAAATTAAAAAAATCTTTATATATTTGAAATGCCATCTTTATCATTTACTGAAGTCCCATGTATATGTGGTTTTATTTCAGGTTTTATTTCAGGGCTTACATTTCTGTTCTGTTAGTCCATCTGCCAACCAATAAAATAGTAGTACATTGCTTTAATTTTTGAAAATTTGCCATAATTTTCATTCCTGGTAGAACTAGATATTTTCAAAAAATTCTTAGCTTCTTTTGCTTTATTATTTTTACAAATGAACCCCCCTCCCCCTCCCTCCCCTCCTCCTCTCCTCCTCCTTCTCCTCCTCCTCCTCCTCCTCCTCCTCCTCCTCCTCCTCCTCCTCCTCCTCCTCCTCCTTCTTCTTCTTCTCTTTAGTACTGGGGATTAAACCCAAGGAGGTTTAATCACTGAGCCACATCCCTAAGCCCTTTTTAAATATTTTATTTAGAGACAGGGTCTTGCTAAGTTTCTTAGGGCCTCAATAAGTTGCTATGTCTGGTTTTGGACTCATGCTCCTCCTGCCTCAGCCTCCCCTCCTGCCTCAGCCTCCCAAGCCCCAGGATTGAAGGTGTGCACTAACCCACTCTGTCCAAATGAACATTTAACTAGCTTGTCTAGTTGTAGAGGAAGAAACTCCTGTTAACTGTTAGTATTTCTTATTGTAATAATATTAGATTTATAAATTAATTTAGGGGAAATGACTAATTAGACATTGAATAGTGCTATGCTAAGACATGTCATTTCAAAAAAGTTACAATTATCAAAAAGTTTTAATACTTTAAATATCTATGCAGTTAAGTAACAAATGATGCAGTTTTTTAAATTAGATATACATGGAACTCTGTATCTTAAAAACAGAGAGTATACCTTCTTGGCAAGAGCATGTGATCATTAATGGTAACTGACTCAATGTTTGCCTCCAGAAAAACCCAATAAATTCCAAAAAGCATAAATAATACAGACAGCAGCCTTTGATCAAATGACAGTGAAACTAGAAATTAATAATATCAGAAAAAAATTGGAATTAAACAAATTCCAAACCTTATTTTAAGCTATTGATACTCAAATTGCAATCTGCAGACTGTAGCCCTTTGCATCTCTCGTGAGCTTGTTGAAAATGCAGAAACCTGAGGAGCCCAGATCTACTAAGGGGGCATCTGCAGTTTACAAGATACCCAGGGAATTTGCAAGTGCATTCGTGTTTACCCACTGTTTCCAGAAAACAATGCTAATTAAAATATACACCAGGACTAGGAGGCATAAACAGAGCAAAATTCAGAAGTTTCAGCCTTAAATACTTATAGCAATAAAATTAAAACAAAGAAAACCAATGCATTCAGTGTCCAACTCAAAAAAATAGGGAAAAATGAAAAATAGACTAAAAGAAGAAGAAGGAAGGATTTCAAAATGATAGAAGCAGAAGTTAGTAAGAAAAACAGAATTAACAAATAAAATCTATTCTTCTTTTATTGAATGTTTTGGCTCTTCACAAAACACTTTATTTTAAAACAATTTATCTCTTAAGTATTTTTATTAGTGTATTATATTTATACATTATAGTAGGATTCATTTTGACATAATCATACATGCATGGAATATAATTTACTCCATTCCAGTACTTCCTCTCTCTCTCTCCCTTCTTCCCTCCCACGGTTTCCCTTCCTTTATTCTGCTGATTTTCCTTCTATTTATTTATTGTTTTTAAATTTTGTGCTTTAAATATATATATAGACATAAAGGTGGAATTCACTGTGGTTTATTCATATATGTACAAAGCATAATTTGGTCAGTTTCATTCCAAAATTTCTCCCTTTTCCTGTCCTTCCTCCTCCTCAAACCTCCTCCTCTACTCCAACGTTATCCATTTTATTTTCATGGACTTTCCCTCTCCTTTTCTCCTCTTTGTTTTTCTCTAGCTTCTACATATGGCATATGACTTTGAGTCCAGCTTATTTCACTTAACCATCCACTTATTAGCAAATGCCATAATTTTTTTCTTCTTTATGGCTGAGTAAAACTCCATTGTGTAGATATATCATGTTTTCTTTATCCATTCATTTGTTGACGGGCACCTGCGCTGGCACCTGCACTGCTACTGTGAATTATGCTGCTATGAATATCAACATGCCTATATCACTATAGTATGTTGATTTTAGCTCTTTTGCAATAAATGTAGAGGAGTCAGACAGTGGGGTCATATGGTGGGTCCATTCATAGTCTTTTGAGAAATGTCCATACTGCTTTCCAAAGGAGTTGTATTGATTTGTAATCCTACCATCTTCTCAGCAGCATTTATTATTATGTGTATTCTTGATGATTGCCATTCTAACTAGAGTGAGATGAAATTTCAATGTAGTTTTGATTTGCATTTCCCTGATTGTTAGGAATGTTGAACATTTTTTCATAGATTTGTTGCCCATTTGTGTTTCTTCTTTTGAGAAGTGTCTGTTTAGTTCTTTTGCCCATTTCTTGATTGGGTTATTTGGATTGAGTTTATAATTCTGGATATTAATTCCCTGTCAAAGGAGTAGCTGGAAAATATTTTCTCTCATTCTGTAGGCTGCGTCTATGTGCTCTTGTTTTCTTTGCTGTACAGAAGCTTTTTAATTTGATGCCTCCCTATTAATTGATTCTTGGTTTTATTTCTTGAGGATTCTGAGTCTTGTTAAGGAAGTCACTGCCTGTGCTAATACAATGGAGTTTTGATTCTATGTTTTCTTTAACAATTGCAAAGTATCTGGTCTAATTCCTAGGTCTTTGATCCACTTCAATTTCACTTTTGTGCAGTGTGAAAGATATGACCTGGTTTCATTCTTCTACATATGCATATCTAGTTTTCTCAGCACTATTAGTTAAATGTTGTCTTTTCTCCAACATATTTTTTGGCACCTATGTCAAGTATTGAATGACTATATCTATGTGGTTTTGTCTCTTTTGATTCTTCTATTCTATTCCCTTAGACTATTCTATTAATCTTCATGTGTATTTTGATGCTAGTACCATGTTGATTTTGTTACTATAACTCTGTAATATTATTTGGGATCAGGTATTTTGATTCCTTCCGCATCACTCTTCTTACTCAATATTGCTTTGGATATTATGGGTCTTCTAAATAAATTTTATCTTATTCTTTGAAGGCTGTCATTGGTATTTTGATGGGGATATCATTGAATCATTGAATCTGTATAATGATGTTGGTTATTGCTATTTTGACGATATTAATTCTGCCTATCCAAGGACATGGGAGATCTTTACATCTTCTAAGGTCTTCTTCAATTCCTTTCTTCAGTGTTCTATAGTTTTCATTGTAGAGATCGTTCACCTTTCTCAGTTAGATTTATTCCTAAGATTTTTTTCTTTTTGAGGTTACTTGAATAGGATAGTTTTCCTGATTTCTTTTTCAGCAGATTCATTATTAGAGTATAGGAAAGTATTGATATGTGTATGTTAATCTTGTATCTTGCTACCTTGATGAACTCATTTATCAGCTCTAGAAGTCTTCTGGTGGAGTTTTGGGGTCTTTTAACCATAGAATCATGTCGTCAATAAACAGAGATAACGTGACTTCTTCTTTTACTATCTGTATCCCTTTAGTTTTCTTTTCTTGCCTGATTGCTCTGGATAGAATTTCAAGAATTATGTTGAATAGGAGTGGTGGGTGTGGACATTCTTGTCTTGTTCCTGATTTTAGAGGAAAATGTTTTTAGTTTTTCTCCATTCAATATAATGCTGATTTTGGATTTGTCTAACATCGTCTTTATTATATTGAGGGAAGTTCCTTCTATCTCTAGTTTCTCCACAATTTTTAAGATGAATGGATGCTAAATTTTGACAAAGGCCTCTTCTGAATCTATTGAGAAGATCATGTGATTTTTGTCCTTAATTATATTTATGTGGTGAATTACATTTATTGATTTATATTTGTTGAAACAAACTTGCATCCCTGGGATGAAACCCATTTGATTATAATGTGCTATATTCCTAATGTGTTTTTTAATGTCCTTTGTTAATAATTTATTAAGGAATCTTGCATTTATGCCCATCAGAGATATTGGTCTGCACTTATCTTTCCTTGATATGTTTTGGTCTGGTTTTGGTATCAGGATGATACTGGTTTCATACTATAAATTTAGGAGTGTTCCCTCACATTCTATTTCATGGAACAATTTGAGGAAGATTGGTGTTAATTCTTTTTTAAAAGTCTGGTAGAACGCAACTGAGAATCCATCTGGTCTAGGCATTTCTTTGTTGGAAGACTTTCAATTACTGCTTCAATCTCATTGCTTGATATTGGTGTGTTTAGTTTTCCTAAATCTTCATGGTACAATTTTGGGTAGGTCATATGTGTCTAGAAATTTGTTAGATTTGTCTACATTTTCCAGTTTGTTGGGGTTTAAATTTTCAAAATAGTTTCCAGTGATCCTCCAGATTTCAGAAGTGTGTGTGTGGCAAAATATCCTTTTCACCACTAATTTTGTTTAATTGGATCTTTCTTTCTTTTGGTTAATTCAGGCAGGGTTTATCAGCAGTTGGAAGGATTGAACCCAGGACTTTGCCCAAGCTAGACAAAAATGTTACCACTGAGCTACACTAATTTCTCTTTAAAGAAAAAAAAATGAGTAAAATATAAGAACAAGTAGAAAATTTAATGAATCAAAAAATGAGAAAGCACAAACACAAAATAAAAAGAGCAAAAGAAAAATAACCTAAGCAACAGAGTAAATGTTTTAAAATTCTAGGCCAGTAGATTTAAAATATGTGAATGAGAATGAACTTTTAGAACCTGAGTGAAATAAATAATTTTCTTGTGAAACATAATTCACTAAAACTAATCCCAGAAGAAACACAAAGATGGTATGGACACAAAGATGATATGGAAACTGAAATGGTATGGACTAATTTCTGCTAAAGAAATAGGGACAGTTTTTAAAGAACGAACCTCTGTTGACTCATAGAACATATACACTTGCCCAGATGGTTTCACATAAGAATTTACTAAGTTTCTAAAGAATAGATCATTACAATGCTGTTTGAACTTTTCCAGAACATAAAAAGGAAGAAAAAGTTCCAAATTATTTTTTATAGAATGAGGATAACATTGGCACCAAAGCCTGACAAAGACTGTACATAAAAAGAAAAACCACACACTAAACTTCCTTTAATATACACATGAAAGTTTTCAACATAACTATAGCAATTAGAATCAAGTAATCTATTAAAAGACTAATCTATGACCAAGCAGGATTTATTCCAGAAATATCAGGATGGTTTAGTGTTAGGAAAGGGGTTACTATAGTACAAAATAATAATAGACTTTAGGATACATTTTTTAACACATTAGTCCACTTGACCTATTAAAAGATTTTTAAAGAAAGGAATTAATAAGCAATAAAAGTGAGAATACAAGAAGGAAGCCTATTACTGCACCTTCCATTTAACATTATACTGGAGGTATGAGCTACTTGTATTGGACCAAAGGATAATATTTCATTGCAAAAAAGAAAGTTAAACTATCACTTTTTTTGGATGATATAACTTTAACCTGAAAATCTAGGAGAATTAACCAAAAACCTTTATAAACAAAAAGAGACTTCAGTAAATAAATGGCTATAAAAGTTAATATGTAGAAATACATAGTTTTTAAACTATAATAGAAGTGAATTTAAAATAAAACAACAGGTTTGTTTTAGTAACAACAGAAAATATAAATATATAAATATAAATTTAATAACAAATATGTAAAACTTATGTGAGTAAAAGTTTAAAATGCTCTTGAAAAACACCAAAGTAGCACTCCCACCAAGAGCCGAGTGGACCCCACCAGCTCAGAAGTGGCCTGCCTCTGTCTGCCTGGCAGAGGAAACTTCTCATTCTTTTCTATTGAGCATTTTGATTTGAGAAGGCTGTTGAGATAATTTTCAGTCTCCTGTTTAGCAGATTCAATTCTGTTTTCCAAATCTTTTTGTTTACACAGGTAAAAGCCAACCGAGCCTTCATAGGCTCGGGCCACAGGATTGAAACAGGGCTTGGGAGAGACAGTCAGGACCCACCCATTGCATTGGTCACCCGACAAAGGGAACGAACGGTCACCATTTGCATGGGATACCACCATGGCAGAGAACTGACGTCACGGGCAGAGGAGATAACTTCATTGAAACCAGCGGTGACGGATGGTTCCCACATGGCTGAGTTGAACAGACGCTGGGCCAGCTCAAGAAGACTTGGATCAGCTTCCTCACCCCCGCCAGGGAAAGCACCCAGGGAAAGCAAAGAGTCCCAGGGAAAGCACCCACTCAGTTTTCCGCAGATGCCCAAGGCCTAGAAAAAGCTTTCTGAACCTATTTTACAGAGGATACCGTTGAGGCTTTAAAAAATAAAATAAAGAGATGGCGGCGGGAAGTGAGTAAGCCGCTCTGTGCTCCGCACCGCCGCGTCTGAAAAGATGAGGTAAAGATCATTAAAGGAGATCTGTCGACAAAAACCCAGCATCATGTCAAGAAAGGGGCCTAGGTGGAGTGAATCCGCCACTAATCCAGCCAAGGTGGAGGGAGTCCATCACGACGTCAACGCGAGCAGTAAGGCTGCAGCCCCAGCTGCACAGCTCTATCGGCCCCATCTCCTTCTCCTCTCCGCCTCTCCGCCTTGCTTCTCCCCAGCTGTCTCTCCTCCCAAGCTCAGTCTCTAAATCTAGATCCCAATTTCTTTCCCCCACCCCGCCCGCTCTCCCGCGTGTCCGGTACCCGGACCGCGCAGCCCCGAGGCGCCGCCTCCCCTCCCCCAACCCACACCCCCTCCCCAGGGGTCCCGAAGGCCGCTGCTGCCGCCGCCGCTGCTGCCGCCACCTCCCGCAGAGCACCATAGAGCAGACTCTTCACCGTGCGAATGAGCTGCCGAATTAAATGAAACAGCTGATAAGATGAGTGACAATTTGAAATCCAAGTGATCCGAGAACACGCACTGAGCCCTGTTCCGCTGAATTCAAACTCCCGGTCACCTGCTTCCCGCAGACAAACAGCTATGACTCGGCATTAATTCATCCGGCTGAAACAACTGGTCAGCCCTTCTCATCATACGAAGGTAAATGCCTACCGAGCCTTCATAAGTAGTGGCCACAGGTTTGAAATGGGGCTTGGGAGAGAAGGACCCACCCATTGAATTGGTCGCCCGGCAAAGGGAAACGACGTCATCAGACTGCTGCGGAGGAGATAACTTCGTTGAAACCGGCAGCTACAGGTGTGTGATCCCATAGCCTTCCCTCTTCACACATTGGGAAAACCTTAAGGGCCCCTCCCAGCTCTCCCGTGAGTGCTACAGCCAGCCCGAGGGAATCAGAGGTGGTACGGGACCCGCAGCGCGGAACTACCGATCCCACCAGGGCTGACTGCTGAGGTCTCTTGCACCAGCTACGGGGAAGTGGATACCGGAGGGCAAGTAAAATCCGCTGAGGATTCTCAGCCCCAAACGCTACAAGCTTAGGATCTGAGGGAATGGCAAACTGGAAGAGTGTGCCCAGTCGTTCATGAAAACAGGGCTCCCGGGAGCAGCAGACCTGGCGTGTAGCCAGTATTGTGGTGAGAGGGGCCTGGCTAGAGAAAAAGTGGGAAGTGACTAGACACAAGAGGAGGCCCTAGACACTCAGGATTGGAGACTCGCCCAGTCTGGGAGGAGCTGCTGCACAGTGATTGGTTCCTGCGTATTGACAGGAGAAACTTGACCTGGTGGGCACAGCGCCATCTACTGGAAGAGAAGTTAATCAAACTCTAAGACAACATTTATTAGGTTTTTTTTTTTCTTTTTCTTTTCTCTTTTTTTTTTTTGATTTGGGTCTTTCTTTCATTTTCATTTTTTTTATTTCTTGTTGTTTTATTAATTTTTTTTTACAAAATATTTTTTTTTAATTTTTTTTAATTTTTTTTCTACTAATTTTAATTTAATTTTTTTTAATTATTATTATTATTTTATTTTATTTTTATTTTTTTTAAATTTTTTTCTTTTTTAGTTCCTATTTTTTTCTTCTTTAGTCTTTTCATTTTTCTTATCCCCCCTTTCCTTGAATTCTACCTGCCTACTCTCATTCTCTTTAGAGACTTCTTCCCTTCCCTTCAAATACCTTTCCTCCCAAGCATCAAATTAATTTATAGGAGTAAACAGTAACTCAGCAGTCAAACAGAACAAGAAGTAACATGAGCAGCATAAAAAAGCAAGGAAGAAAAGGAGTACAAACAATGCAGGACAGCCTAAATATTCAGGAGGACCTAGAGTCACCAGAAAAATGGTCATATAAAGAACTCAAGGAACACCTTAGACAGATGGAATGGAACCTTAAAGAGGATATGAGACAGCAAATCCAAACAGTGAAAGAACACATTGAAAATGAATTACATAAACAGATAAAAGAAGAAGTTAAGCATCTTTATCAAGAGTTAGAGATTATAAAAAAATCAAACAATAATTCTAGAAATGAAATGAAGGAAATGATAAACCAAATTAAAAACTCAATTGAGAGTATCACTAACAGAGTGGAGCAAGTAGAAGCCAGAACATCAGATAATGAAGACAAAATATATCATCTTGAAAAGAGTCTAGGTTTTTTTTATGGGATAACATAAAAAAAACAAACTTATGAGTCATCGGGATAGAGGAAGGTAAGGAGATTCAAACCAAGGGAATGAGTAACCTGCTGAATGAAATAATTACAGAAAACTTTCCAGAAATAAAAAAGGAAATGGATATACAAATTGGAGATGCATACAGGACACCGAGCACACAAAATCACAGTAGACCAACGCCAAGACACATTGTTATGGAGATAGCCAATATACAGAACAAAGAGAAAATATTAAAAGCTACAAGAGAAAGGAGACAGATTACATTCAGGGGTAAACCAAAAGGTTAACAACAGATTTTTCATCAGAGACGCTGAAAGCGAGAAGATTCTGGAACAATGTATTTCAAACACTGAAAAACAATGGATGCCAACCAAGAATTCTGTATCCAGCAAAATTAAGCTTCAGGTATGACAACGAAATAAAAATCTTTCATGATAAACAAAAGCTAAAAGAATTTGAAGCCAGAAAACCAGCATTGCAAAGCATCTTGAGCAAAACACTACACGGGGAAGAAATGAAAAACAATAACCAAAATCATCAGTGGGAAGTGCCTCGGTAATGACAGAGGGCGGGGGGGAAAGATAATCATGGAGAAACAAACTAAATTAGAAAAAAAAGATAAATAATCAAACATGGCTGGAAGTACAAACCATATATCAATAGTAACTCTAAATGTTAATGGCTTAAACTCTCCAATAAAGCGACATAGGCTGGTATCATGGATTAAAAAAACAAATCCAACAATATGCTGCCTCCAGGAGACACATCTGATTGGAAAAGACATACACAGGCTGAAGGTGAAAGGATGGGAAAAAATATACCACGCACACGGTCCTCGTAAGCAAGCAGGGGTGGCCATACTCATATCGAATAAAATCCACTTCAAGACTAAGTTAATCAAAAGGGATAAAGAAGGTCATTATATACTGTTAAAAGGAACCATTCACCAACAAGACATAACAATTATCAATATTTATGCACCAAATAATGGTGCTGCAACATTCATAAAACAAATTCTCCTCAAGTTCAAGAATCAAATAGACCACAACACAATAATTATGGGTGACTTCAACACACCTCTCTCACATTGGACAGATCCTCCAAACAAAAGTTGAATAAAGAATCTATAGAACTCAATATCACAATCAATAACCTAGACTTAACTGACATATATAGAATATATCAACCATCATCAAGTGGATATACTTTTTTCTCAGCAGCACATGGATCCTTCTCAAAAATAGACCATATATTATACCATAGGGCAACCCTCAGTAAATATAAAGGGGTGGAGATAATACCATGCATTTTATCTGATCATAATGCAATGAAACTGGAAATCAATGATAAAAGAAGGAAGGAAAAATCCTACATCACATGGAAAATGAACAATATGAATGATCAATGGGTTACAAAAGACATAAAGGAGGAAATCAAAAAATTCTTAGAGATAAATGAAAATACAGACACAACATATAGGAATCTATGGGATACAATGAAAGCAGTTTTAAGAGGGAAATTCATCGCCTGGAGGTCATTCCTCAAAATAAGGAAAAACCAAAAAATAAATGAGCTCACACTTCATCTCAAAGCCCTAGAAAAGGAAGAGCAAAACAACAGCAAATGTAGCAGAAGGCAAGAAATAATTAAAAACAGCGGAAATCAATGAAATTGAAACAAAAGAAACTATTGAAAAAATTAACAAAACTAAAAGTTGGTTCTTTGAAAAAATAAATAAGATCGACAGACCTTTAGCCATGCTAACGAAGAGAAGAAGAGAGAGAACTCAAATTACTAACATACGGGATGAAAAAGGCAATATCACAACAGATGCTACAGAAATACAGAAGACAATTAGAAATTATTTTGAAAACCTATATTCCAATAAAATAGAAGATAGTGAAGACATCGATAAATTTCTAAAGTCATATGATTTTCCCAGACTGAGTCAGGAGGATACACACAATATAAACAGACCAATTTCTATGGATGAAATAGAAGAAGCAATGAAAAGACTACCAACCAAGAAAAGCCCAGGACCAGATGGGTATACAGCGGAGTTTTACAAAACCTTTAAAGAAGAATTAATACCAATACTTTTCAAGTTATTTCAGGAAATAGAAAAAGAGGGAGCTCTTCCAAATTCATTCTATGAGGCCAACATCACCCTGATTCCGAAACCAGACAAAGACACCTCAAAGAAAGAAAACTACAGACCAATATCTCTAATGAACCTAGATGCAAAAATCCTCAATAAAATTCTGGCAAATCGAATACAAAAACACATAAAAAAAATAGTGCACCATGATCAAGTAGGATTCATCCCTGGGATGCAAGGATGGTTCAACATACGGAAATCAATAAATGTTATTCACCACATCAATAGACTTAAAGATAAGAACCATATGATCATCTCGATAGACGCAGAAAAAGCATTTGAAAAAGTACAGCATCCCTTTATGTTCAAAACATTAGAAAAACTAGGGATAACAGGAACTTTCCTCGACATTGTAAAAGCTATCTATGCTAAGCCTCAGGCTAGCATCATTCTGAATGGAGAAAAATTGAAGGCATTCCCTCTAAAATCTGGAACAAGACAGGGATGCCCTCTATCACCACTTCTATTCAATATAGTTCTTGAAACACTGGCCAGAGCAATTAGACAAAAGAAATTAAAGGCATAAAAATAGGAAAAGAAGAACTTAAATTATCACTATTTGCAGATGACATGATTCTATCCCTAGAAGACCCAAAAGGGTCTACAAAAAAACTACTAGAACTAATAAATGAATTCTGCAAAGTGGCAGGATATAAAATCAACATGCATAAATCAAAGGCATTTCTGTGTATCAGCGACAAAACTTCTGAAACAGAAATGAGGAAAAACACTCCATTCACAATATCCTCAAAAAAAAAAATAAAATAAAATACTTGGGAATCAACCTAACAAAAGAGGTGAAAGATTTATATAATGAAAATTACAGAACCCTAAAAAGAGAAGTAGAAGAAGATCTTAGAAGATGGAAAAATATACCCTGTTCATGGATAGGCAGAACTAACAAAAGCTATTACCAAAAGCTCTCTATAGGTTTAATGCAATGCCAATCAAAATCCCAACAGCATTTCTTGTAGAAATAGATAAAGCAATCATGAAATTCATATGGAAAAATAAAAGACCCAGAATAGCAAAAGCAATTCTAAGCAGGAAGTGTGAATCAGGCAGTATAGTGATACCAGATTTCAAACCATATTACAGAGCAATAGTAACAAAAACAGCATGGTACTGGTACCAAAACAGGAGGGTAGACCAATGTACAGAATAGAGGACACAGAGACTAATCCACAAAGCTACAACTATCTTATATTTGATAAAGGAGCTAAAAGCATGCAATGGAGGAAGGATAGCATCTTCAACAAATGGTATTGGGAAAACTGGAAATCCATATGCAACAAAATGAAACTGAATCCCTTCCTCTCGCCATGCACAAAAATTAACTCAAAGTGGATCAAGGAACTAGATATCAAATCAGAGACTCTGAATCTGATAGAAGAAAAAGTTGGCTCTGATCTACATATTGTGGGGTCGGGCTCCAAATTCCTTAATAGGACACCCATAGCACAAGAGTTAATAACAAGAATCAACAAATGGGACTTACTTAAACTGAAAAGTTTTTTTCTCAGCAAGAGAAACAATAAGAGAGGTAAATAGGGAGCCTACATCATGGGAACAAACTCCTCACACTTCAGATAGAGCCCTAATATCCAGAGTATACAAAGAACTCAAAAAATTAGACAATAAGATAACAAATAACCCAATCAACAAATGGGCCAAGGACCTGAACAGACACTTTTCAGAGGAGGACATACAGTCAATCAACAAGTACATGAAAAAATGCTCACCATCTCTAGCAGTTAGAGAAATGCAAATCAAAACCACCCTAAGATACCATCTCACTCTAGTAAGGTTGGCAGCCATTATGAAGTCAAACAACAACAAGTGCTGGCGAGGATGTGGAGAAAAGGGTACTCTTGTACATTGCTGGTGGGACTGCAAACTGGTGCGGCCAATTTGGAAAGCAGTTTGGAGATTCCTGGGAAAGCTGGGAATGGAACCACCATTTGACCCAGCTATTGCCCTTCTTGGACTATTCCCTGAAGACCTTAAAAGAGCGTACTACAGGGATACTGCCACATCGATGTTCATAGCAGCACAATTCACAATTGCTAGACTGTGGAACCAATCCAGATGCCCTTCAATAGATGATTGGATAAAAAAATGTAGCATTTATACATCATGGAGTATTACACAGCACTGAAAAATGACAAAATCATGGAATTTGCAGGGAAATGGATGGCACTAGAGCAGATTATGCTTAGTGAAGCTAGCCAATCCCTAAAAAACAAATACCAAATGTCTTCTTTGATATAATGAGAGCAACTAAGAATAGAGCAGGGAGGAAGAGCAGGAAGAAAAGATTAACATTAAACAGAGACATGAGGTGGGAGGGAAAGGGAGATAAAAGGGAAATTGCATGGAAATGGAGGGAGACCCTCATTGTTATACTAAATTACATATAAGAGGTTGTGAGGGGAATGGGAAAATAAACAAGGAGAGAAATGAATTACAGTAGATGGAGTAGAGAGAGAAGATGGGAGGGGAGAAGAGGGGGGATAGTAGAGGATAGGAAAGGTAGCATAATACAACAGTCACTATTATGGCATTATGTAAAAATGTGGATGTGTAACCGATGTGATTCTGCAATCTGTATTTGGGGTAAAAATGGGAGTTCATAACCTACTTGAATCTAATGTATGAAATATGATATGTCAAGAGCTTTGTAATGTTTTGAACAACCAATAAAAAAAAGAAAAAAAAAGAAAAACACCAAAGTAGATGTGGATTCTCTGTTCTATGAATCTTGTTTAGGTTTGATGATTGAATGCCCGATGTCTATAATTCTGTAATGATGATCAAGGTCCTCCTTTGCTGATTATTTTTGAAGGGCATATGACCCAAAGCTGGCCACTGAGATGAGAGACACTATCTCAGGTATAAAACAATTTTAATTACTGCTACTTTTTGATGTTTTAAGATAGAGTGATCCTGTTTGAGGCTATAATTCTTCAACAACTTTCTTAATTTCTTTTTTTGTCTTATAATTTTTTATTTGTTCTAATTAGTCACATATGATAGCAGAATACATTTCAATTCATTTACACAAATGGAGCAAAAATTTTCATTTCTCTGGTTGTACAAGATATAAAGATGCTGTACATGTGCAGTCATATATATCCTAGGTTAATGATGTTCATCTCATTCCACCATCGTTCCTACCCCCATTCCACTTCCCCTTCTGTCCCTCACCTTTGCCCAATCACAGTTCCTCTGTTCTCCCCATGTCCCACCTCATGATGGGTCAGCATCCACTTATCAGAGAGAACATTTGGCCTCTGTTTTTTTGGGATTGGTTTATCTCGCTTAGTGGGTTATTCTCCAACTCCATCCATTTGTCTGCAAATGCCATAATTTTATTGTCTTTTAATGCTGAGTAATATTCCATTGTGTATATGTACCACAGTTTTTTTATCCATTCATCTGTTGAAGGGCATGTATGTTGGTTCCACAGTTTGACTATTGTAAATTGAGCTGTTATGAACATTGATGTGGCTGTGTCACTACAGTATGCTGATTTTAAGTCCTTTGGGTATAGACCTAGTCGTGGGATAGCTGGATCAAATAGTAGTTCCATTCCCAGTTTTCTAAGGAATCTCCATACTGCTTTCCATATATTTCCACCAGCAATATATGAGTGTACCTTTTTCTCTACATCCTCACCAACCCTTATTATTGCTTGTATTCTTGACAACTGCCATTCTGACTGGTGTGAGATGAAATCTTAGAGTAGTTTTGAATTGCATTTCTCTAATTTCTAGAGAAGTTGAACATTTTTTAATATATCTGTTCATCACTTGTATACTTCTTCTGAGAAGTGTTTATTCCGTTCCTTAGCCCATTTATTGATTGTGTTATTTATTTATTTATTTATTTATTTATTTGGTGTTACGTTTTTTAGGTTCTTTATATCCTGGAGATTAGTGCTCTCTGTTGTGCGTGTGGTAAAGATGTTCTCCCACTCTGTGGGCACTCTCTTCACATTATTGATTGTTTATTTTGCTGAGAAGAAGCTTTTTAGTTTGAATCCATCCCATTTATTGATTCTTGATTTCATTTCTTGAGCTTTAGGAGTCTGTTAAGGAAGTCAGACCTAATTTGACATGATGAAGATCTGAGTCTACATTTTCTTCCATTATGTGCAGGGTCTCTGGTCTAATTCCTAGGTCCTTGATCCACTTTGGGTTGAGCTTTGTGCATGGTAAGAGCTTAATTTCTTCCTGAAATGATTTAAAGAGGTGATTTCTAACAAGTCTAATCATCTAAATTTATTAATAAAATTTTCATTTCAAAGACTTTCAAATTTCGTAGAAAACCAATAAGCATTTTATCATATTATGATTATTTTAAACTTCTATATACGTTTTTTACCTTTTTTAAATTTTGATTATGAGAGGTTAGAATTAGATTTTTCCAGAAGCTGGACCATTTTTAGTGATTCTTTCCTGGGACTAATTATCTATTAATTTTTCTGCTGCTGATTTATTTTTGTTTTTATGTTATAATTTCTTTCTACTTCCTGGGATTGTTTTTCCTCTATTTTTAGATGAAATATTATCTTATCATTTTCACTTTTAAAAATATATTTCATGCTACAAGTTATTGAAAATGACTTTATGTATTCCCATAATTTGAAATTTTAAAAATTTAGTTGTTGATGGACCTTTTTTTCTAAATTTATTTATATGTGGTGCTGAAAATCAAACCCAGTGCCTCACACATGCTAGGCAAGTGCTATACTACTGAGCTACAACCCCAGCCCCATAATTTTAAATATTAATTGTCTAAATTCCCATTATTTTTAATTAGCTGTTTTCATACCTTTGATTTTCTTCTTAATCCAATAGTTATTCAAAAGTATGCATAAAATTTGTTTAATCTTACATTATTAGTTTCTAACATTATACTTTACTTTAAAAAGATGGATTACATATATTCATTTTCATGGATTATATTTTATTACTTTTCTCATAGCTGACTATTTGAGATCCTTAAATTATTATTTTTTGAAATCCCATCACCACTTAGCAAGAAACTACATTTGCCATGCAAACACAATATATTTTATGAAACGATTGATAATTTTATAAAGCAAATTTTGCAACCCTATCACGAAATCTATTTTAATAATTGTATTATTCTGATGATTCATGTCATTATTTTAACATTTTGTTGTGATGAAAAATATGAAAGTCTGAGGCACTGGTAATGGGAAATTCCACTAATACAATCTATGGTGAGACACAGTAGTGGAGTGAGTGCCTGTGACCATGGATTTGCCATAACAGGAAGAGGCTGCTTGTGAAGGCAAAAGAACACAAGATACTAGGACTGTCCTGGGTTTGCCCTGCTGGGATAATGTAGGATCTGCTCAATGACTATCTCCTCCATGGAAGAATGGGTTTCCCCCAAAACTATTGCGCTGAAAATGAGCTGTGCCAAAGGTAGTAAGGTGAGTGAGCTCTAAGGAGAGGCAGAGTGGGTAAGAAAAGACCCCAGGGACCATCTCAAATGGCTCCTCGGGTGCTTTACAAATAAGAGAGGACAGAGATGTAGTTTGAGCTCTTCAAATATGTCTCTCTCTCTCTCTCTCTCTCTCTCTCTCTCTCTCTCAAAGATTCAAACACTGGAATGAGGTTTTGTTTGTTTTCAGAAGTTTTTCAGCGTGGCCTGGTGAATGCTGGGCACAGAGCATGGAGAACCAGAAACAAACACCAAGTCTGTCCCCATCCCTATGACACTCAGCACTTCACAGAGCTCCAGGTCTCTTCTGGCTGCCAGTGGCTTTATTCCTTCTGTTTGACAGTTCCCTCCAAATGCCCTTGAGGTCCTTCTATGCATGTCCATCACAAGCCAGCTGCAAGTGCTTTTATGAACTCTTCTGGATGCAGCCCTCAAGCGTTCAACCACGGCTTACCCAGACCTACTGTATAAATACCCCAGACCTCTCTCTCCTTGGGTGACACTGTGGTTTGAATATGGATTTTTCCCCTCTGAAACCCATGTTGGAATTTAATCCTCACTGTGAATTATTAAGCATGTGGAGGAGATAGAGGGCGGCGCAAAGGGCAAAGAGGGAAGCTCACTAGGGGGCCCAAGAAAGGGGCCTCCAGGTCAGTCCTGACAAGAAGAGACCCTACAGGAAGCAACACAAGGAATGCGATCAAGGGGTCAGGACCATGTCTATTAAATTGCCTACAGAAGTTCCTGCAAGATCAGATACACAAATTCACCAAGCAGCCGGTGAATCAACCACTTCTTTAAGACTACCAGCCCCTGATGCCCAAGATGGAGACCTACGCTCCTGACCACCTCCTCTGGCTCCAGAGACTCTGCCCCCACCTAAAACCCTCCCTAACCCCTTTTCCAGATTTTACAACCCCTCATTCACTTCCTAGGAATGAGGACTATTCTCCAGCAGGTCCACTCTGCTTGTTCTGTCTGCTCTACAGCATCCTCACAAGGAAGCAACAAAGCTAAATTCCCCATGCATCAGATGAGGAGCCACCACCCAGGTTGGATGGATGCCTTCCCTATGTCCAGAGAGATTGCTGACACCATTGCCTCCATCCTCATCCAGCAGATCATTCCCAGGTTTGGACTCTTGCCTCCATCCAGTCAGACAAGGGTCTGGCCTTCACTTCTCAGGTTGTTCAACTAGTCTCCAAAGACCTCAACATCACTTGGAGGCTCCACATCCCCATCGACCCCAATCCTCGGTAAGGTTGAGAGGCCTAACGGTATCCTCAAGGATCACCCCATTAAATTTGCTATTGAACTTAGGCTCTCTTGGCCCAATCTCCTGCTGTTAGCCCTCACCTGAATTCAGGCAGCCCCAAGGGCCCCCTCAGGCCTTAGCCTCTTTGAGCAACTCTATGGGTGCCCTTTCTTAATCAACCAAAGCTTTCCAATCATTCCTCCTCCCCTTGTGTCCTACCTGCCTAATCTTCACTTCTATGCAAACTCCTAAGGGAACATGCAGACCGGTGCCTTCCTGCACCATTCATTGCCTCAATCCCAGAGCAACCACAAACCAAATTGGACCCTCTTCAACTGGGTGACTCAGTCTTACTTCAGGAACTGCATTCTCAATCATTGGAACTTCGATGGATGGGACCCCATACAGTCATACTTACTACCCCAATGGTGACCAAACATTTAGACATTCCCCCTGGTACCATGTCTCCTGCATTAAAAAGGCACCTGTTCCAAATGTCCAGTCCTGGACTTCCACCATGCTCACCAAACTCAAAATTTCTCACCAACCCTCTTCTTCTTTTACTAATCATTAATCTCTCTCAAGTTTCTATCCCAACCACAGATGGCGCTTTAACATCCAAGCGACATGGCACCAGGATGACACCACCCACTCTCAGTTTATGGGTCAAGGCGATTGCTCTTCCACTGGCTACAATCAGGCTGTCACCCTTAACATTACTGGATTCAACCAAGCCACCTCCAATACTTCCTAGAGTCCCTGCTGCAGGACCAATGACTGATACCAAAGATCTCCTCTGCTCAGAGATGGCTTGATGCCGTTGACAACCTATGGCTTCAAGGTAACTTTGTGGACTTTGCCCCTTCCAAAATAACTGTCTAGAGCCACTGGATGTTATTTCTGGCTGCCCTGGTGTCCCCAGACCTGTCCCCAGGACATTCCTCCACTTTCCCTCCTAGGTCCCACGCCGCCCCATCATTAAGCAGTGCGATTTTACGCAGTACCCATGTCACTTAGAACAAAAAGGGAGGAATGTTGGGTGCAGGACAGGCTAAACTATGTTGTCTGCAGGGCAGGCTGAACAAATGTTAGCTGCAGGATAACCCACACACTCAAACCCCCCTCTGTCTGGTCCTTTATCACCTTGTCAAGGCTGAACACTCAACCCCACTCAAGGCTGAGCACTTGACCCCCACCCATCTGGTGCAACAGAAACCCACATCTGACCCCTGCTGCCCCATGTGCCTGAAGGCAGAAGATGACACCCTTAGCAACTTCTGTATGATCCAATCACTGTACACCAAAAAGGCAGCTTGTAGACCCAGAGACCCCATTAGATTTGGGCTATAAAAAACTCCCTCCTGCCAGGCCCCTCTCTCTTGTTATCTCTGTCTCCCTCTCTTGCTTTCTCTCTCCCTTGCTCTCTCTTTCTTCTCTTGCTTTCTCTCTCTTTCCTCCTCTCTCTCTCTCTTTTCTCCTCTTTTGCACTGCTGCAATAAAGATCTCTTGGTTGCTCCGAGAAAAAAAAAAAAAAGCATATGGAAACTTAATCTGGTTAGAAGTGGAGCCTTTGGGAGGTGATTAGGATCATCAGAGTGGAACCCTCATGTTGAATACTGGTGACTTTATAAGAAGAGAGAGGGAGCGATCCAAAGACATATGTATGTTTCCTGGCCCTCACCATGTGATGCCCTGCACTGCCTCAGGACTCTGTCAAAAAGAAGGTCATTCATTATCAGATGTGGTTCCTTGACCTTGGATCTCCAGAACCATGAGCCAAAATGAAACTCTTTTCTTTATGATTTACTCAATCTATGATACTGTGCTATTAGCATCAGAAAATGGACTAAGACAAGTTAGATAACTTTAGGTATATTCTCTACACTGGTGACTAGAGTCACCCATAAGGATGATGCTCCAGCTGCCCACTGCGGAACCTTTCCAATAATACCCTCATTATTGGCTCCCCTTCCATCCCTGTCTCTCTGCCTTACTCCCCTGCTGGTATTCTCTGCACCTTCCAAATCTACTACTTGTACTTGGAACCTTGTTTCAAGATCTTTTTCTGGGGAAAAAAAAAACAAATTAAGATAAATAATAATTTATGTTATTTGTTTTAGCCTCATCCATCTTTGTAAACAAGAATTGCTGGGGGAGGAAGATGAGAAATGTGCTCAGCTGACTTCAGAGCATTTGAAGATGTCACACAAGTCGTTTATCATACTCCACTTGATCAGGCCACAGAAATGTGTTTCAGCAAATTCTTGGAGCATGGAGGAAGGGGGAGATTGCTCAATTCCAAAGCCTTACATCTGAAGTCATCTGGCTGTACTAAGACCATTGAGCAATCTTCCAATCGTGAATTGTCACACTTAATATTAAATTATAACTCTTCCTGCAGGTATAATTTGGAGGTCTTCCTCCTGGGCTATTGGTTGAGAAGACAAGCTCCCTCAGGGCAATGGGGGGGGCACAAAGATGTGTGTGATATAAGTACAGTCATGGCTCTATTCAGAGGCTAGATTTATAAGCAATATTATCATCATCATAATGTCCATAAATTATTGTGGTGTAGAAAGAGAGCTTAGATCATCCTCCAGGAACCTTATCCAAGACCCTCAACCTGGGCTTTGTGCTTTTCTTCTGTGAGCCACATTATTCTATGCTTCCCATACCTTCATCCTTAACCCAGTAAGTTGTATGAATATTTGATCTGCCTCCTAAGTACACTCCCTTACATTCCTTCATTCCTCCTAAGTACACTCCTTTACATTCATTCATTCATTCATTATATATTTGATTTCTATAACCTGGTATAGAGCTTGGAACTTCAAAGGCATAAACAGAGAACTGTCACAGGCATTAGCAATGAGGAAATACCCTTGTTTTACTTAGCTTTAATATCACTGTGACCAAAAATCCTGACAAGAACAATTTAGAAGGGAAAAAAAGTTAAAGTTTGGGGTTTTTTTGGCTCATGTTTTCAGAGTTTCAATATATGGTCAACGGTCAACTGACTCCACAGCTCTGGGCCCAAGGTAAGGCAGAACATCATGGCAGAAGGGCTTGGCAGAGGAAAACAGCTCAGGACACGGCAATCAGGAAGCAGAGAGAAAGAGCTCCACTCACCAGGGACAAAATATAAAACCCAAAGGAATGCTCTCAGGGATCTACCTCCCCCAGTCACTCCTGACCTGCTTACAGCTATTGCCCAGTTAATCCATATTGGTGGATTAATCCACTGATTAGGTTACAGTTCTCATAATCTAATCATTCCACCTTTGAACATTCTTGCATTGTCTTACACATGATACTGGGTAGATACCTCATGTCTAAACCATAACACCCCCTGGACAAAAATTGGCAAACATTTGAACAACATTAAAGAAAAACTTTAAGTCTCATGGTTAAAAATAAAATCAGATTACTGAGAAGGTTTAAAGTCTTGTGAATATTACATTTTATATTCAGAGAAATTGACAGGTGAAAAGGTAAGATTAAGCCAGTTTTAGATGTTCAGAGGCTCGACACCATACCTGTCAGAAACCCATGGGGGAAAAAAGTTGTATGCCAAATAACAGAAAGAAGAAGCAAAACATAAACATGTGAAACAATGTGATTTCATAAAATATTAGTAGTTAGAATTAAAAAGGGAAAATTTATTGACATTTATTGAAAAACCTAGTTTATAAGATAGAATACAGAAGGACTTGAAATTGTCCACAGAATGGTAAAATAGTAATTGTTTTTTTTTAATTTTTTTTAATTTTTTTATTGGTTGTTCACAACATTACAAAGCTCTTGACATATCATATTTCATACATTAGATTGAAGTGGGTTATGAACCCCCAATTTTACCCCAAATGCAGATTGCAGAATCACGTCGGTTACACATCCACAATTTTACATAATGCCCTATTAGTAATTGTTGCTACCTTTCCTATCCCCTACTATCCCCCCTCCCCTCCCCTCCCATCTTCTCTCTCTACCCCATCTACTGTAATTCATTTCTCTCCTTGTTTATTTTCCCATTCCCCTCACAACGTCTTATATGTAATTTTGTATAGCAATGAGGGTCTCCCTTCATTTCCATGCAATTTCCCTTTTCTCTCCCTTTCCCTCCCATCTCATGTCTCTGTTTAATGTTACTCTTTTCTTCCTACTCTTCCTCCCTGCTCTGTTCATAGTTGCTCTCATTATATCAAAGAAGACATTTGGTAGTAAAATAGTAATTGTTATTAGACTCTAAGTCAAGAACAAGTGCTGTGATTTTAACGATAACATCAAAAAATAATAAAAGATAATCCAATTAACAAGTCAATAGAAGGAGAAAATGAAATAATAAAATATCTGGTCAAAAAGAAGACAAGAAAGAGAGCAAAAGGAACAAATAGAAGTGGGTTAATCAGAAAACAAGTTGCAGGATAGTGTAATTAAACTAACAAGTCACTAAATATGGACATGCACACTTAATATTTCAGTTAAAAGGTAAAAATCATGAAATTAAATTAAAATTGTTTACTGCTTATAAGAAATACACTTTAAGTGTAAAAATACAGAAAGATTAAAAGTAAGTAATAACAAAATATAATCATGTACACTGTAGAGAGGATGTGGGTATATGGAAATTGCATAAGGTAGACTTCAAGATGAGAACATTACTAGAGATAAAAATGAATATTTCATAATGATAAAAGAGTCAATCCAACAGAACTATAAAACAATTCAAAATTTCTATGTACCCAATAACACAGCTACAAAACATCTAAAGCAAATATTGACAGTTCTGAAAAGAGAGTAGCCAAATCAATTATATTGGGAGATTTTACCTCAATCCTGTATGCAGCAGTTACAGGATATGCATTCTTTCTAAGTGTATATGGAACACTCATCAAAATTGATATAAAGCAATTTTCAACAAAATTTGAAGTACCAATATCTTAAAGAGTGCAGGTAAGTTAAGCTAGAAAACAATAATATCCAGCTGCATTTGAAGTAGAAGATTGAGAAAATATCTTTGTAGGAGCTACTGGCTAGAGAAGAATCATGTCAAAGAAAATAACAGATTTTCACCGATAAGTATCCAAAGGCAGTGTGCTATAGAGGGAACTCAGGGCACCTGGAAGTAGGGAGCAGAACAAAGGCTGTAGCCAAAGGTCCCCAAATTTATGATTTTGTCGGGAATCAGTCACTATTGGAGATATACTTGGTAGGTCTCCACACTACTGAAATTACCTAGTTAGCTAAATTCTTTCTCCACCATAAAGCAACTCTTTGGTCTGCTTCAATGTCTATTTGCCAAGTGGAAGTACCACAATATTAAATTCCCCCTCTATCTAAGCTTGTCGCTGTTGAATATGTTGGATGGTCTTTAGTATGCAGCTTTGCAGGCCATTCGATTTTAGGCTACTCAAAAATAAATGCATCTTCCAAATGTGATAACAGTTAATAAGGATCTTAGAAACCAATTGCTATTTGAGTTTTTGATAAATGTCAAATTAGGCCTTTTGATATAATTAAGAAATAAGCCCACTCATACTTGCAAAGAGCTTTCTTCACATTTCAAAGGCACCCTGAAGATTGCTATCTCAGAAGATTGCTCAGAATTCTTGGAAATTTTTCTCCTTTAGGCTCTGGCCAGTGAAATCACAGTTAATGATTCTCTTATTTTGCCCAGAGGCAATGGAGCTTGCTAATAGGGACATCAGAAAAGCTAGAGGGTTGCCATATTATCACAAAGCCTGCTGGAAATATTTTGATTAGCTATTTTAGCCTGGTAGTTTCTTTGGTAAATGCCAAGGATAAGGATGTACCTTCTGGCCTTTAGCTGTCCTGTTCATCCCCAGACCTCAGGCCAGGAACTCAGGTCCCCAGCCTCTGCTACTCCTTTTTCTTCCAAATCTGGTTCCCTCTGACATGATCTCTCCTCTTCTTTACAGTATCACCCCCACCCCCAGCCCACATCTATTCCAGAATGGAGATCTTTAAAATGAATCGATCTCTGAGATGACCAGGTCTCTTCATCTTTCATTCCATAACCCAGCCTGAACCATAAATGTTATCATCCAGCACTTATCAAAGAACTGGATTAACTGTACCCCAATTAGGCTAACTCTGGTTGGTCCACAAGGCTATTTGGTATTAGTAATCCATAAACTGTCTAAACCCAATCAGTTCCAGTCCATACTTGACTTTATATTAGGGAGATTTGGCAACAGCAGAAAGTGATCAAACAGGTGATATTATTTTGTCAATAATCATATTGAGGACAGAGCTATGTAACCCTAGAGTCCTGGGGACCCAATTGACTTAGACTTCTCAATGTTAGAGATTATTCCCTTTCCTCCCTCTGGGCTGGTTCTGGGCTCTACACACAGCCTTTAATCCACATTCCAGACCATCCAAAGCTTTGCCTTCTATCCCAGATACGGTTCTTCCAAGCACAGAGTGTGGAAGAGATGAGGATACAGAGGTGCATTTTGCTGCTCCTGGATAAAGTAAATTCATGAATAAAGTAAATTCACTATTTTTTTACATATTAAGATCAATGCAATAATCTAAGTTGCCATTCTAGGAGGCATCAAATGTCCAGCAGAATAGACCAACAGAAGAAAAAGATAAGACTATTTTTAAAAAATGTTTGGAATAGCAAATGATTATGCAAGGGTAAAAGCTAGCTCTATCTGACTAATAAAATAGAATCATTTTAAAACTTCACATGTGGTTATGCCTGATTTATCTTTAGCCAATCTAATTAAAAGCCTAATTCCAGAGCTTTCCTCCAGAATGACTAAAATGGTCAAAGCTCCTCATAGCAACCACAATACATTCAGTTTGCAAGTAGCATAATTAAAACAAGATGCCAGCTGAGAGCTTTGGAGTATCTTAAAATAAAATTTGACTCCTCATCAAAAAAATGTATACAAAGGTATAGTGTGGCAGGAGGCAGGAAGGGAGATTTAGACCTCAGCTCTATTCTTGACTGTGCTTCTAACTTACTGAAGACTTCAGGCCAGTTAACTCTTTGGGCTCTGTGCTATGGTTTTATCTCTGAAAATATGGGCAGTATTTCTCCCTGTCTGCCTCCAGCAGTACTGCAAGGCTCAAAGGAGATAACATATCTGGAAATCTGTATTAAAAAACAATGCATTTAATAAACGTTAAATTTACTGAACTTTAATTCTATTATTAAATATATTTGTTATAAATATGTAATTTTAATAAATAATAATATTAAATAGTTTATACTTATTTAATAATAGCTATATAATACATTGTAAGTATACATGTTTATTGTAGTTATAATTATTAATGTTGGTTTTTAATGGTAATGGGGATAGTGACATTTGTAGAACTGTGTTGGCATCTCACTGCAGAGTGAGTAGAGATAAGCCAGGCTTGATGTCTATTGAATTCCAGGATAGCTTGAAATGTCAAGATTTCATTGACAGATTAAATAGCTCAAGTGACATTGAGATAGGGGCAGATTACAGCAGTAGAAACGGTTGGTTTGATCTCTGTGAACGTAGCTTTGTAACCAGGACCACACTGATGAATAAAGGGGGAGATCAGCTACAGGGACTGGAGACTGAAGAAGGAGGAATGAAGGGAAGGAGGAGAGTGATGGGCAATTCTCAGCCATTTGGGGACAAATCTGAGCCCTTTTATAGAGGGCATGGAAACAGCACCAGGGTGGTTCATTTTTACGTGGGGACGAGCACTGAAATAAAGAAGTGCTGTGTATGTCTTGCTTCTCTATCAAACCAGTGTCCTTCACCTTCTAGAATCAGGATCACCTTCACCCTTCTGAGAACCTTATGAAAGCCAAAGAATCCTCATCCTGGGGGACGGTGGAGTGTGTACATACACAAGTCTGTGAAATTCTGCTCCTGGAAGCACAGGGGTGGAAGGTGGGTTTAGGACCCCTGAACTAGCCTTTAAGCTCCAAAAGTGCAACATTCACTCCTATTTGTCTTTCTAGTATTTTCATCAGAATTTCTGAACTGTTCATGAAATTGACTGAGTTTTCATGAAGGAGACTATCTAAAATGTTCCATGGTTAGACCAACAGGGCTAATTGCCTTCACCAAAGTAAGACTGGCCTTATTAGTTGTTAAAAAGAGGGCAAGGATATTCATGTACTGAGCATGCCCCCCAGTGAACCCCAGATTTGACCCAGATGAAAACCTCAATTTCTTATACAGATTCTTACATGGAATTAACCACCTTCAAACTCCGACCCCCAAAATGGTCTACCCAGGCTACTATGGTGGTCTCAATCAAGATCTCACTCTCGGTCCCAGTTAAAGATCCAAGGTAAGCAGGTGACTAGAGGAAGAAAGACCTGCAGGAGGCCCTTTGTCAATATCATTTCCAACCCTTGGCCCTTACATGGGCTGTTCCTACCACCTAAAATGTTGTCTCCCTTCTATGAGTAAAAATATGAATGAATGAGTATAAATGCAAAGTGCTTTGAGCATGTGATAAAATAGACTAAGGGTACTTCAATATGAATATAATCTTAAAATCACACACATGGTGAAATCTTAAAATCAGAACTGATTTACTCCCTGAAAGCCATTCACTCCAACTGTTTAACATAAATACTGATTTTTGATAGCAATAAATAGTGAGCCAGATGTGGTGGCACATGCCTGTAATCCCAGTGGCTCAGAAGGCTGAGGCAGGAGGATCATGAGTTCAAAGCCAACCTCAGCAAAAGCGAGGCACTAAGCAACTCAGAGAGACCCTGTCTCTAAATAAAATACAAAATAGGGCTGGGGATGTGGCTCAGTAGTCAAGTGCCCCTGAGTTCAATCCCTGGTACCAAAAATAAATAGTGATAATAACATATACACTAGTATCATCAGTAATATCATTACTAACATAAGCAATCAGATCTCCTTGAATACTGATCTGGCTCTTCTACATTTTTTGTGCAAAATGATTACTTCTTATACACACACACACACGCAGTACACATAATATTTAGACAAAAAAATAGTATATGACTAAAGTTGCCTACTTTGGTGTTAAAAAATAGGGAGAGAATTGAAAGTATTTTTATGTACTCCTGGATGACCTTGAGAAAAAGACAGATAAGAATCCCAGATGTTTTAGAATTATATACACACCACCCCAACTCGTTTTGTTCTGGGAAAATAGCCAAAAGCTTTCAGGTTTTGTGCTAATATGGCCCCAAAAGAAAGTGGGGGGGATCTTAGTGAAAGCTTTATTTTGTAGCCAAAAGAATGAAAGGAGGTCTATCTTTTACTATGATCTTGCATGCCACAAAAATCTCTTGTCCTTTAAATAAGGAGACTTGATTAAATATTCAATCAAATGCTTGTTCACCTAAAAGAAGAACCAATACTCAGATTTTCTTCCCAGAATTCCCCTCTCCACCACCACAAGATCTTGCTAACTCCTCAGACATTTCCAAATACAAGGATCTCCTCCTTTTCTCACCCGAAGAAAGTTAGTGGAAGACTTCCCTCTATCCCCTGGATGCTTCCTGAGATCAGAGAGTGCCGGGTTGCACTCTGAAAACTTCTCCCTGCAGCACTGGATCGCACCCCCGGGCTCTGTATTAACGGACACGGCCCTGCTGGCATAGATGTAAATCTTGTAGCTCATTTTTCTAACTCACATTTTTGTTATAGACAAAGTATCTGGAAATGACTTGTGCATCACATTATTGTCAAAGCTTTCATGTAAAAGGCTGACACGTTCTTCCTCAATGTCAGTTTATGAAAGATGGCAGAAAATTATCTGATAGATGTAAGGTGTGCACGGATGTGTATAAACTTATGTCTGGAGGTTAGTTCTGATGATGGAGAGACAGCCTTTCCCATAAAGGAATAGTCTAAGAAGCAAGCAGGAAAATTACTAATGTAGTGAATGTGGAAACAGTTTCTCTGCTCAATTATATTTTACCTAATGCTTTGCTATGCTACCCCCAAGGCATTTCACCAGTGATGGCAATTGCATGGGCCATCTCTCAACATGGCTTTGTCTTCTCCTCCCCCCAGACTTATGAGGCCAGCACTCCGTGTGTTGAGGATGGGGTATCTCAGAAGGGAGCACTGTGGTAGAAACAGCTTGCTGTTGACAAAAATCCTTTTCTTCTTGGAAACACACATAGACTCTATTTCCCAGCCTTCCTTAAGGTCAGTCATAGTCATGTGATCAAGTTCCAGCCAATGGAAGTAAGCGGAAATGATGTGTGCCACCTCCAGGTCTGCCAAAAAAAAAACCTCCCACGTGTGACCTTCTTTTTTCCCTTCTAGCTAACAGGATGGTGTCCCACCCTCCCAGGCAAACTTGGAAGCCACATATGAAACATCAGTTCCTAAAGTGATTGTGTGAATCATAAACGCATAAACACCCACATGCATACGTGCATACCTCCTTCCTGGTCTGGAATCTTCTTGGACCATTTTTGAATGAAAAAATAAATGCCCAAGTGCTGAGCCATTCCATATTTAAGTCTTTTGTTACCATAATCTATTCTGGTCATGCTGGATTATCCCAACATCTCCTTTAGAGCCACCAACCCAGCACATGTGAGGGCTACCTTCCACATTATCCAAGTTTTCATTTTAATGACCATTTTGCCACCTTATAACACAAGTCTCCATCTTTCCTCCTTCTATATGGGTTACCCGAGCACTACCACTGGGTTAAGCCAATGCCACACGGTTTTAATCTTTTGAATGTAGCAACATCCCACTTCAAATGCAAAATTTTTATGTTAATTTGACCAGAATAAATAATAAAATATGAAACAACAACAAAATAAGAAATATTATTTTCAAGGGCAATTAGGACATATTGAGTGAAATTTTAAAATTTATAACTGATAATTTATAAGTAATAAATTAAACAACTGAAGTATTTCCACAGGGTGTGGGGGGGAACCTATTGATTTGGTAGATGTGGATGTTGGTAGGTTACATGGAAGAAAAGAAAAGGCGGGGCTGGGGAGCAAAGTAATAAAGCAGATTTGAGGAATGTGTTTGGGGAAGAATATATACTGTGTTGCTTCTAGTACATGGAACAAACTGGAAGGAAATCTCTGAAGAGAAGCCTACAACGTTTTTGAAACAATTGTCAGAGAGACAAGGAGTCTGGCCTCAAAAGCCTGTGACTGTAAAGCCAAACTGAGGTCTCCAACTTGCAAATGTGGGAAAGTTCTATGAAAGTTCTACTGTCCCAAAGAACTGCATCCTCCCAAGCACCCACTGCAGATGGTCAAGGAAACAGTTCCTACCAGATCCAGGGCAATCTTCCAAAGCCTGCCTGGGAAGAGCCAGTAGGCTCCCGAGGACCTGTGACCACTCAATATTTTCTCTTCTTCCCTCCATCGAATGGGAACCTTCACTGCAGTTTTCTAGTCCCAGGGCATAAAGTAAAGTTTCATTCTCCTTTGGTGTGATACCCATGTGAGAGAAACAAGGTGAATATTGGTCTTAGGCCATTCAGGCTGCTGTAACAAAATACCATAAATCAGGTGGCTTATATAAAACAGAAATTTATTTGTCATGGTTCTACAGGTTGGGAAGCCCAAGGTCATGGTGCTGGCAAATGTGGTCTCTTTCTGGCTCATGGAGGGCACCTTCTCACTGTATCCTGCCATGCTGAAAGGAGTGACGTGGCTCTGCAGGGTCTCTTTTATCAGAGCACTAACTCCACTCATGAGGGCTCCACCTTCATCACCTAATCACCTGTCAGATATTCCACCTCTAAACCATGACCTTGAGGATAAAGTTCCAACATGTGAATTTTGAGCTGAGTACAAAATTCAGATTATAGCAGTATACATGTCCCCAGGTTATCAGTGAAGAAAGTTATAGCCATGGTTGTAGTTGTAGCCATACCATTTCCAAATATCTTTTAGGAAGATAAAAATTGTCATTTTAAACTAACAACACTGGATTTCTACATCAAGAGATTCTCTGAATTCAGGCAGTGATCCAGTTAAACCCTCCACAATGACACCAAAACATCCAGGTGGCCGGCTGGCTGGATTTGGGACAAATTCACTGCATTGATTTGCTGCCAGAAGTCTTGCAATTGTAGTCCAAGATGCAGGTTGTATCTCAAACCGCCAGGCCAATGGCCAATTTGCACAATTCATTCTCTGAATCAATCAATTTGGTGGGAGTAAAGCCGACTCAAATTAAATTTCACCTTCGACTCCTGTTTGTGCCTGGGGAAATTATTGCTCTTTCTTTCTTATCCCCCGCTTGATGTCTGCTTCAGATGTAAGATCTGGGACAAATCTACTTTGAGGGAGAGCTGTGAAGTTGGTGAGATGTATTTCCTGTGCTTCTTTACTCTTCCTTTGGCATGCAAAGATACTGCTCCTATCCCTGCCTCTCGTGGCAGCCTTATTAAAGAGATTCAAGTAAATAATATGTCTTTGGGGGGCTGATTTCAATCACATAATTACCTTTGGACAAGAAACAGATTCTTTTGGCCAAGTAACTCGTCCAAACAATAATTAAAGTTGACATCAAACACTTGATTAGAAATAGGGCCTAATATAAAAGGGCAGAAATCCTTTAGAGAGTTTTATTGGAAGGGTAAATTCTCTGGGCTTATATTAAGTGGCAGTGAAATGCTGGATTGAGGAGCATGAGAGATGACATGTAAGTGCTCCACAGGGCACAGGACATGCATGCCCTTCAGAGTCTGGGCCACACACTCTCATAAATGGTAAATCCAGTAAAATTTCATTTCCCTAAAGAATCCTTAGGAAAGCAAGTTAGACAATGCTCCATTGTAACACTGAAGGACAGTCATTCTTTCGCCTTGTTTCCAAGTTTTGGATAATTTTTCTCATAATAGCTTTTAATCGACTCCTTATCTTTTATTTCTAACATAAGAGATCTAATCATGATAAGATAAAGAAAACTTTAGTTTTAATATGAATTATGCTCAGTGACAATTACCAAGTCTCTAAGCTCAGACTGTAAAGGAGTAAGTTCTTGTTGGGTCTGTAAAGCCAGGCCCTAGTGGGCCCAGGCTTCCTGGGAATCTGTGCGTGCTGCAGGCATCCTGTCTCAGCCTCCCTGGGGTGTGGACATGAGGCCTCTGTTTGGCAGAGCCAAGAGGGGCCTCTCTTGTTGTTGTCTCTGCGCTTTGAGCCTCCTGGAGTGAAGCCCAAATCGCTGCCCTGTGAAGTCTCCTGACTTGAAACTCAGAAAATAAGCAATGTTCCCATGGTCTCCCCAACCCAGAATCCCAGCTTCAAGGCAGCTCCAAGAGTATGGTTGTCCCCAGCAGGGCTGTCCTTGCTCATACCAACCCAAACCTCCCAGCCCTCTTCAATGTCATATGAGGCCTCTGATGATGACACCCAACGCTTCCAACTTCCCAAAGCCTTTTCTCTCCTTTCCTCTTCCTTCACACATTTCTCTTCTTTTTTCTCACCTCTATTTTCCCTGACTCCTTTCTCTTCCACGCGACCCCTCCGTCCCCTCCCAAACTTTCAAATTAGATCATGTTTCTCTCTTGGTTACCATAAAACACACAACCCTCACCTTGTCCTCTGTTCCCACTGCCTGAAACACTATTCCCCCTCAACCACCCTGGACGAATGCCTACACTTTCTCAGATTTCTACTTAAATCTCATTTTCTCAGAAGAAATTTCCCCATCACCACTACTCCAAATATAAATTCAGGTCCCCTTTTGTTATGTCTCAGAATGCCCAGGTCTCTCAACTCTGAAAATAGTTCCCTATTTTTAAGTAAATACGCGCTTCTACATGCATTTGTTTGCTAGCTGCAGAGGCCACTTGGATGGGAACTTTGTGGCAGGAACATGCCTGTGTTTTTAACTTTGATCACTGTGCCCAACTCATAGTAGATGCTCAGTAAACACTGATCTAGGGATCCTTCTCTCTCCAGCTCAGCGGAGCTCCCTCGGGAGCCCGGCTTCTTCTTGCTGTCATCCTCCCTAATCACTAATCCCCCATTAGGGGGAGTGATTAAAACTTAGCGATTAAAACTTAGTTGGCTTGTTCATTAAGTGACCACTCTGATAACTCCTTCTCTCTCCAGCTCAGCGGAGCTCCCTTGGGCTGTCTTTCTCATGGCCCTAAAGAGACTTCAGGGGACTCCCAACCCAGCCTTCAACACTGTCATCAATGCTGCTGCCACTGTGGCCAGCTTGGGATTCCTTGAGCTCATCAGGTGCCCTCTGCCACAGGGTCTTTCTCTGTGGGTTCCTGTTACTATTCATCTCACCATTTTCACCCTATCTGCCTCCCCTCTCATCTTCTAGGTCTGAATTCACACATCATCCTTTATAATTATATTATAATAATATAATGTTTCACTTCATTTTTATTTTTATTGAATCTTTGTGGCAGCTGAGAAAGAGATTTTGAACACAGATTCCCCAGTGCCTGTCTCTTGGGGGGGGGGTGCATTACTTGTTCCCAGTAAATATTTGTTGAATGAATGAATAATTAATATTATCCCACCTTATTTCAAAGTACAATTTCAAACAGTTATATTTAACCATGGAATGTGAGGGAGGAAACTTAACATAAGACATGAGGATGACCCATGGATAACACAGATTGCTCTGGAAAGTCCAAGACCCAAGATTTGGGATAGAACACGCAGTCAGCCATTCAGGTAGCAGCAGTGACTAGGGAGAGCACAGAGAAGCCATAGCAAGGCCAGCAAGTACAGGTGCTCTAAAGGAAGAGCATGGTTGGAAGGCAGTTCTAGCTCCTCCTCCCCTCCTAGTGATTTGGACTGCCAAATTACTCTTTCCTCAAAGCATTTTTCTAGAGAGCAAGCAAAATCTGTGTTTAAGGTATACTTGATCCATCATCACTAGGTAGAAGGTGTGAATTCAGGTTGACATTCAGATGGACAGATCCACAGGAAGAAACATGAGATGGCCACAAGTGAGCCATAAATCATACCAAACCTGACAAAGGGAGACGTGGAAATTCACTTGCACCAAGGAGTTTCTGTGACTATCTCACATAGGACGCTCCTTTGAGTCTTTCACCAGATGGACTGTACACTTGGAGTCCTCATCAAGCTGGTCAAGATGGCGCCCAATGCCTATAAATAATACTCAGTGATCATCTTTTCCCTTCTTAGTGCCTGTGGTTTGTTTGCCAAGGTTTTCCTCTGCCAAGGAGCCCTGCAAAGTGGCCACCACTTGCTAGTGCCTCAGACCTAGTGTTCAATTAGATCATCCTTTGCCTCAGAAAAGGCAGGTGGGAGCCATGTTCTCACTGTGACCCCGAAGGAGCTGGTAATCAGTGTGTCTGGACCATTTAGGATCCGCTCAAATTAAAGGAGAGAGGGAAAGAGAGAGAGAGAGAGATGTGTGTGTGTGTGTGTGTGTGTGTGTTTGCCTTTGGGTTAGATTTTGTTTGTTTTTTTAAAAAAGAATCTGGGAAAGTCACCAAGAATTTTATTAAAAAAAAAAAAAAAACTTTCCTAAAGGGGCACCTCCAACCTAGTTCTCACAGCACAGGCAAATGACCCTAAAGGCAGCCTTTGCACCCACTCCCTCCAGCTCCAGATTTTATCCTCTGATGGGCAAAAAGACCCCTTCTTGTCCCTTTTCATGTTTGAGGGTTTCCACTGGAGGTTTGTGCCCTGGCTTTCTCTGCTTGCCTTAGTGTAATGAAAACAATCTTAGCTTTTCTCTTGCACCTCTACAACAGCTACCTTCCTTTATGCAATGCAGATGCATTGTTTTTGCAAATAAAAAGGGGGTGGGGTGTCAGAGCTTTGATCCAGGGAAGATACAGTCTGAAATGCTGGTGCCACTGAGGAAGGAGGGGCTTTTGGGGCCCTCTGGTTGAAAGCTTTCTGAGCAGAAGGACACCTGTTGATGAGATGACCCAGGCCAGGCACCAGTGCCAAGCCTCATGCCAAGGAAGCAGCGTGGAGACAATGCAGATGTCGGGGCCACATCAGAAACAGGGTCATCAAGGCCTAGAAATGAAAGGGACAGCAAGCACCAAGCAAGGCCATGGTGGTTGTGCATGTGGCTCAGGAGGAAAGGAAGGTCCTGAGATGAAGCTCCTGGTGTGGGGATCTCAGGGCCAGGCCAGGAGAGGAGGCCTGAGTGGTACCACAGCTGCCCTGCCAGCATTTGGCAGAGCACAGCCCCAAAGCAGCATCTATTCAAGTTCAACCTCTGTCAAGGCACTGCCTGTGGAAAGGGTGACCAGAGGGAAGAGGGGGTTGCTTTGAGGCTGGGACTCTTGAGGAGGTCCCAGGGGCCCCCTGAGGGTCAGTTTAGGGGGGTTAGCCTGTCACTCAGGAGTGTGTCAGCCCAGCAGCATCCAACTAAAGGTTCTGTCCAGGCCTGCTCAGTTCTGTGCCTGAGGGGACACAAATATGAAAGCAGCTTCTCAGGCCCTATAGTCCTTCCTACGCCCCTCCTCCCCAGGACCTGTTTTGCTCATAGCAGAATTAAGGCAAAAAAGATCCCATATTAGTGGATTGGAAGAAATAATTTCATTAAAATTAACACACTACCCAAAGTGATGTAGCTCCGTTATCCATGGGGGATGGGTTCCAGGACACCCATGGACTGCAAAGTCTGTTGATGCGCAAATCCCTTACATAAAATGAAATAGTATTTGCATATAATTTCTGCACATCCTCCCATATACTTTAACTCATCTCTAGCTTACTTATAATACCTTATACAGCACACATACTGTATAAATAGGCATTATCTTGTAATGTTTAGTGGGAATAATGGCAAGAAAAATAGTCTGGGCATACTCGATATTTTTTCCCGAAATATTTTAATCCATGGTTGGTTGACTCCATGTCTGTGGAATCCATGGGTATTGCACAGACTTGAAGCAATCCCTATCAAAATCCCAAGGGCATTTTTCCTGGAAATGGAAAACTAACAATCCTAAAATTCATAAGAAACTGTAAAAGACCCCCCCAAAAAACCAAAGCAATATTAAGAAAGAAAAACAAAGCTAGAGGCATCACATGTCCTGATTTTAACTATATTACAAAACTACAGCAATAAAAATACATAGTACTGGATAAAAACAGACCCAGACCAACAGAACAGCACTATGTTCTCCAAGCATGACATTGGAGAGAACGTCTCCTTTGACCGCAGGTCTGTAAAGTCGTGCGTATGTGAGTGGTACGTGTCTGCATAAGCACATGTATACATGTATGCAGATGTGTAGTTTCCTCTAAAGTTTGAAGATGTATTTTGATTGTAATTTTTTTCACTGCCTTAATTTCTTTGCAGTAAGTGTTACTTTCATACTGATAAAAAAATCCAATAAAGTTATTTCCATTTTGAAAAAAATATATGGTAACTTCTTGGTCAACAAAATTAACCTTTTCTTTCCTCTCTGAGGATTAAATTTACAGGTAGCCAAGATCAAACAGCCAGCAGAGTGACAACACAAGGGACAGACATCCATAGCTATGTTCAGCTTTTTTAAGCCCCTCCCACTCCAGGGTTTTCCCTGTGTCCTAGCAAGTGCTCCGTCACCATCCCTACCATCCTGACACCCCATCTTATAAGAGATCATAAACATTCTATAATTTTTTGTTGTTGTTTTGGTACTAGGGATTGAACTCAGGGGCACTCAAACACTGAGCCACTTCCCCAGCCCTATTTTGTATTTCATTTAGAGTCAGGGTCTCACTGAGTTGCTTAGCACCTCACCGTTGCTGAGGCTGGCTTTGAACTCGTGATCCTCCTGCCTCAGCCTCCCAAGCTGCTGGAATTACAGGCGTGTGCCACTGTGCCCAGCTGGCATTCTATAAATTTTACTGACATGCATCTCCTTGGGCTTGGGATGTGACAAAGGAAGACAATTACACAAAGCCACTGAGCCTGTGACAACTCTCAAAGGACCCCATTCTTTTTCATTCTGTTTCAGATAAACAGATCCTCCTTGTAATTTTTAACCAGGGGTAAAAAAAATTGTCTCTCTAAGCTATATCTCTCTAAGCTTCTCAGGCTCTGTAGTCCCTCCTGCGCCCCTCCTCTCTTCTTTTGAATATAGCTAACTGCTTTGGCTTGGTTGTCTTGGAAGATAGATATAGTGTGTGTGTGTGTGTGTGTGTGTGTGTGTGTGTGCGCGCGCGCGTGCGTGCACATACATTGCATGTATTATATATATGTCTTATAATGTACATATATATGTATGTATGGCATATATATGTGTATGTATTATAATTCTAATTTTTCTTCTGGTTTCTTAGCTTAGCACTTCTTGAACTTTGATGTACACAAGGATCATCTGAGAATTTTGTGAAAGTGCAGGTTTTGGTTCAGTAGTTCTTCAGTAACACCCAACTGCATTTCTAATGAATACGCAGATGAGGCCAAAGCTGTGGGTCAGGGGTCACTCTGAATAGTGCCACTGTGATTCACGCAAAGGCATATGGAAGGTAAAGGCAGGTACCATATTCTATTCAGACAGTCTGTTTCTTTTATCCCTTATTAGTTCTTGCTGCTCTGAATGGAGCATTTAAGTAACACTGTTATTTTAATAATATCAGGTAAATAAAATGCAAAATTCAACTGTGGGGTTATTAACATCTCATCACTCCTAGCTGTCCCCTGTCAGGGTTTTCTTGGAATGTTCAGCCCTGGGCCTAACCCTCCAATTATCTACTTTGGAATCACATTCTACATCTAATTGACTTAGTGTGATTGCTGCAGAACTTTCTTTGGAGCCTGTCATTACTGGATCAAATTCAAGGGTTACCACCGATGTGCTGTGTGACTATGAGCATGTGGCTCAGTTCTCTGGTCCTCAGTTGGCTCAAGAACCAGAGGAGGAGAATGAAACTTACCCTATACAGAGAGGCTGGGATATTTACATGAGATCTTGGCTGGTAGCAAGTTGCTAGTAAATCTCATGGTCCTGCCTTCTTCCAGTAGTCTTAGTTAACTATGTGGGCATGGTTTCTGACCCTGAAGCCTCTTTCAGAATCATTTTGGGCCCTCAAGCCCCTTCTGCCTCAGGTGATATTATCTCCACCAGTCTTGACCTTGAGGTCAACCCATGTCTGTGGGATAGTCTTGGATCCAAGCTGCTTGTCCCACTTGGAAAAAATGGGCAGAACACTCCCTGGTGTCTTGGTTAATTTCTACCCAGTTAGCAACCACAAATGTTCAGCTATTTAAAAAGCCAATGAGCTGGGTACAGCACCTACACCTATAGTCCTACCTATACAGGAGGTTGAGGCTGGACCTTGAGGATACCTTGAGCCCAAAAGTTTGAGGCCAGCCTGGGCAAGACTTTATCTCAAAGCAAACATACACCTATAAAAAATTTAAAAACTATAGCTATTTCTAAGAATTGCATATGTATGTGGATATCCAGTAATTGGGGTAACTATAGAGCTACATTTCTTATTTGATAACAAAAGATGATGCTTATTTATTCACTGACAGTTTAATCGTCACCATTTTAGTTGAATGATTTGAGTGCTTTGAGGCAAGGAATTTCAGGTAGGTTTTACCCGGCACACTCTCTGCTTACTAATTGGACAACTTACTTAATTGGTAATGGTTGTCCAGAGGATGGTGTCAAGAATGATTCTGAGGCTGCTTCTCAATGGGCAGAAAGGAATGTGTGGTCACGTATCAGTGGACACTCTGGGATGGCTGGTCGTGCTTCAAACCACAAGGATTTCTTTTATTTCTTTCCTTTTATATTTTTGTGGGGATGAGTGAGGCGGGGGGATACTTAGATCCCTCTTTCCTTGCTTTCCCAACTTAATCTTACATTACCAAACACTGGTAGAAACTTCTACTTTCTAGATCAGTTTTGTAAACTTCACACTCCTGAACTGAAGCTGGATTCTAAATTCAGTATGAAATCCCATGAAAATAAGAACAAATTTTCACATTCAGATTCAGAATTAATCATTATTTATTTATTCACGGAGTGCCTACTCAGTGCCAGACAGGCCTCATGCTAGACTCCCCCTTAAGTCATCCCTGATTATAAACTCTTTGAGGCTGTTCTTTCTCTTACATCTAGGAAGCACATGTAAACATTGACAGCTTTCTTTATTCTCTCTGGTCAGAGGTTCTTGGTTATCAAACATCAGGAAATGTATCATTTTCTAAGCGTGTTTAGTAAACCTGAATTGTTTTAAATTAAAAAAAAAATTAAGTTTACCAGTTCTTAAAGTTCTCCAATAAATTTCTGGAATTTTTATGGTGGGAGAGGAAATACAGTTGCCTTTTCGAACACCAGTTGCCATAATGTCAACTCAGGTTATTGCAACAAGGACATGTGTCAACACTGCAGCAGGATAAAGGAGTAGGCTCGCCCTGTAAAGGTGAACAACTTCCTGCAACTAAATGCACTTGAGGTAGCTGCTGGCAACTGCATGGGGTGTGACATCATTACAGAGGTGAGGAAGGGCCGTAGGAAGAGTCACACATGCCCATCAGGCCTTATTTCTAACATACAAACTTCATCTTGTAAATAATCCATTAGTAAAAATACTAAAGAGAGGATATGTTTCTAAACCTGTACAGTAGCCTTCACAGTCTTTTCATTCTGGAGGGTTTCTTATTTTTTTTATCACAGCATAGTCATCTTTAGGATGTATGAATATCAGCTGTTCCCCTCCTTGGATCTTAGCCTTCAGGTAATAATTATTTTCTGCAATCTCCCAGAATATATTACAGAGCTGAGAGACTCTGCAATAGCTGAGATCTGGAATATCCCCCAAAGGCCCATGTGTTGGAGCCTTGGTCCCCAGCTCATGGCACTATGGGGAGGTGGTAGAAATTTTAAGAGGTGGAGCCTAGCAGGAGGTATTCAGGTGCTGGTGGGGGGGGGGCACACCTTGAAGGGGATTAGAGGCCTGGCCTCTTCCTCTTTCTCTAATCCTGTCTATGAGGTGGTAGCTTTGCTCTGCCATGTGCTTCCCACCATGGTGGGTGTATTAGTCAGTGTTCTCTAGAGAAACAGAATCAATAGGAAGTATAATTGTAAAAATGATGTTTATCAGGTTGGCTTATGCAACCAGAAGCTGGATAGTCCACAATGGTCATCAGCAGCTAGAGAACTGGAAGAACCAGTAGCTGTGCAGTCCAAGAGGTTGAAGCCCCAAAACAAGAGCCATCAACAGAGTCACTCTAGTCCATGTCACTCTAGTCCAAGATGAAAGGCTTCTGGAGAATCACCGGCAGAGTCCACTTTGGAAGAGTGAAGCAAGAGTCCCATATCCTCAGAAGATCACAGAAGCAAACAAGAACCCCTTCAAGAAGAATGGAGCTTGCATCTGCTGCTGCTTCCTTATTCTTCCAACTTTTATTCCATCCAAGCCATCATCCTATTGGATGGTGTTGCCCACACTTTAGAGAGGGTCTGTATTTCAGTTGGCTATCCCACATGCCAATCATTGCTAGACACCCTTATTGACACACCCATAAGCCTTTTAATCATTGGCATTTCTTAATCCAATCAAGTTGACCATTCAAATTAACCATTACAATGGGCTACCTTCTCCTAGTGAATTCTTTCACTTTCTTCAGAGGTCAGTTCATCTGCTTTCTCAAGGAAACCTTCTCTGACCTATGTCAAATCTTATATCAAATGATCTCATAGCACTTGCTGTACACCTCTCCATTGTACAATTTTACAAGATGCATGATTATTTGATTAATGTCTTCATTTGCCATTAAACTTGACTCCCCCAGCTTGGGATTGTCTCCAATTTTGTTACTAATGGAATTCCCAGCATCTAATACTTTCCTAGCACTTAGAAGGTTTGCAATAATTATTAAATGTAATCATTAAAACAAAATTCCATTTATTAAAAATCATTATGCTGTTTCACTCACACCGGGTATATTACAATAAAATTCTGATGCTAACTTCTTGGAATTAATGTCAGATTTCACAAGTTAAAAGATAAGTCCTCCATAACACCCCTCTCTCTTCAGATGCCAGACACATTTCAAGTTACTCCCAGGGGGCTCACAAAATCAGGAAATCATAACGTTTCTGACTATGGTTGTATTATAAAGGATACAGATCAGTAGCAACCAAATGAAGATAACATAGAGAAAAGTTAGGAGAGAACACAGAATGTGCCAATTCTCCTGGTACTTAGGTATATATGGTTCACCAGCTATAAAACTCCATAGAGTTTCAGTATCCTGAGTTTTCACTGGGGTTTCATTATGTAGGCATGATTGATTAAATAATTGTCTACATGATTGAATTTAATTTCCATCTTCCCTCCCCTCCCCAGAGGTCTAGACTCCAATTTCCTCCCTCTTTCTTTCTTTTAACCAACCCCCATCCTGACACCATCTAGGGACTCACTCTAACATCATTAGCATAACAAAGTCACTCCTCCCAGTCAGGAAAGTCCAAAATTTCATGAAGTTCTGTGCCTGGAACCAAGGATCAAGACCAGCTATATTGTTTTGTGTTATATACTGTGTTATATTGGTTTTGTTATGAGGTGTTCCCAAAAGCTCATGTGTGAGACAATGTAAGAATGTTTAGAGGTGAAATGATCCAGTTTTGGGCTGTGGCCTTATAAATGCATTAATCTGTATACGGGGTAAAAATGGGAGTTCATAACCCACTTGAATGAATCTGTGAAATATGGTATGTTAAGAACTATGTAATGTTATGAACAACCAACAATAAAATAATTAAAAAAAAATAAAATAAATGCACTAATCCACTTGAATGGCTTAAGTGGGTGATAACTGGAGGCAGGTAGAGTGTGTGGCTGGAGTAAGTAGGTCACTGGGGACATAGTTTTGGTGTTTTATATTTTGCCCCAGGCACCTGGTTCCCTCCCCGACCCACATAACCCCACCCCCTCCTTTCTGTCTGGAACTGAGCAGCTTTACTCTGTCATGCCCTTCTGCCATGATGATCTGCTTCATTTTAGGCTCAGAGATATAGGATCAGCTGACCATGGACTGACTCTAAAACTGTGAGCTCAACATAAACTTTTCCTCCTCTAAGTTGTTCTTGTCATATATAATTGGTCACACCAACAAAAAGCGGACTAATAAGTTTTGTTTTTATTCCACAATCATGGTTAATAAATTACAGTGAAACAATGCTATTTTGCTCCATTAAAATGTGGAGAATTTAAAACATTTCAATGCGGGAGGAAGCTGGGAGAGAACTCGTCTCTCACACTATGGTGGGAGATAAGTTGGATAAAAACTCTATAATGGAAGCAAACTGTACTAAGGGTCTTAAACTGTATACACCCTTCCCCAGTAACCCTATGATTTGGAATCTATGATAGGGAAACATTCAGAAACATATACAGATTAACCTACAAGGAGTTTGTCACAGTATTATTTATTGTAATAAAAAATTGAAAATATGAAACTCCAGTGATAAGGGATGGGATGAATAAATAATGGCAAACTCACACAATGAAATATGGTGCATCTATTAAGAATATTTCCACAGAATAACTAAAACAGAAAACTTGTCTAAGCCCATTATTAAGTGAAAAGAATAAGATTTAAAAATCTGTCTACATAATAATAGCTAATAGTAGCTAATTCTGAGAGATAAAATTGTGGATGATTATTATTTATTAATATTTTTTGTGATTTCTATGATGATTTTATTGTTTTTATGATCATAAATATAAATTGTAAAGAAAACTCTTTAAACACTCAGGCCCTAATTGAATACCACCATGAATTATAATCACCAATTATTCTTTCTCATTCATTAAAGTCCATCTGGCCAGACCTTTGCTTGGCACCAGTTCCTTGGACATTAATTTAAGAGAGCAGTTTGTAACTGAGAACAATAAAGCTTCCCATTTTCCAAATTTCACGTAAGTTTTCACAAGCTGTCCCTCTCCATAATTTGCTTAGAATTATGGAATTGTTACTTGCTATCATCTCTGGCAGGCTCAGAGGAATACGTGACAGCTGATGCTAAGCAAAATGTACCTCATGTACCCACTCTCATCCCTCCCACTCAGCTCTGGCAGGCTGTTAAAGGTTGGTGGGATGATAAGCCCCCATCTTTCATCGCCTGCTTGTGGTCCCTGGGGAGCCCCAGAGCTGCATCCAGAAATCACTTTCACTGAGCCTGGAGTCTGCCTGCTGTAAAAGACAATTGCCTTTGGATGGGACCCCCTCCTGTCTTCGTGGTTCAAATCAGACTCAGGTTTTCAAGAGCACCTGTGTTCTCCCTCCTTCAGACCTCGGTGGAGAGGGGAAACACTTCTCCCCCATATGCCTGGGAACTAGCCCCAAAAGAACTGGCTATCAAAGTGGGGACTGCCTAAAGCTTCCCCACAGTGGAGGCAGCCCCCAGGGAAAGTTAGTGGCCTCTGAATCAGATTGGAGCCCCCCCCCACCCCGCACAAGCTGTGGGGTACCAAGAGCTGGCAGTGGGAGTGGTCTGCCGAGGTGAAGGCAGTAAGAGGGGCTATAGGGAATTTTAGAGGTTGGGAAGGGTGGAGGGGGAAGGAAAAGAGAGAGAAGGTGGAATCAAAACACAATTAGGTAGAAGTAATAAGTTCTAGTGTTCCACAGCACAGTGGGGTTATTATAGTACACAATAACTGTTATTTTTAAAATACTGGAATTCAGTTAAAGGCACTTAACCACTGAGCCACATCCCCTCCCCCCCTTTTTTTTTTTTGTATTTTATTTAGAGACAGGGTCTCACTGAGTTGATTAGGGCCTCACTAATTGCTGAGGCTGGTTTTGAATCCAAGGTCCTCTTACCTTGGCCTCCCAAGCTGCTGGGATTACAGGCTTGTGTCACCACGCCTGGCCACAATAACTTTTTATATTATATATTTTATGAACAGTTAGGAGAAGCTCAAAGTCTGCAAATACAAAATAATAATAAGGAGGTAGAAACATTAATTACCCTGATTTGATTAGTACATAGTGTACACATGTGTTTTAGGCATATTTTGCATTGCTGTGACCAAAATATCTGACAGGAACACCTTAAAGAAGGAAACGTTTATTTTGGCTCATGGTTTCAGAGGTCTTGGTCCATGGATGTCTGACTTCATTACTATGAGGCTCCATAGCATGGTAGAAGGGTGTAGCAGAGGAAAAGCTGCTCAGCTCATGGTGGGATTGGGAAGCAGAGAGTGACAGGGAGAGAGAGGACAGATAACAGGAATGTGACATAGCCTGTCCACCTAAACCAGGCAGAGCTGCAGGTAAATTGCCTCTTGGAAATGAAAGCATGTGGGGGTATCAGCACAGTGGGCTCATTTTATACAGTTATTCCCTTAACCTCATGTTCCCACCATCCTCATCTGTCTGTTCCTTAACATTACCTTAAATAGTAAGAAATAGATGAACTCTAGATAGGGCAGAGGGGTGAGATGGAAAAGGAGGGGATGGGGGGTAGCAAGGATGGTGGAATGTGATGGACATCATTACCCAAAGTACATGTATGAAGACTAGAATTGGTGTCAACAAAAAAAACAAAGTAACAATGATAACACAGTGATTCTAAGGAGGAGAAACCAAACTGGAGTTATTTCGGTTGTCATCTATGTAGTCATTGGGAGATAGATTTGTCTTTAAGCTTTAAAACAGTAAAACAATATACAAACATCAAGATACAATATTTTTGTTTGATAAGAGCAAATTTTAGTTTACACGTGAAGCATTTTTTTACCAAATATGAATACTGTCTTGAAATGGAAATATATGTTTTTAAATTGTATGTTAAAACCAAAACCTAAATCAAGAAAATAGTGGCCATACTAATTAGTACATGATTGTTACTTGTGGGGAGGAGTTGTTGCTTTTAAAATGTTCGATTCCGGGGCATCAAATATGTAAGGTATACAATAGCCCCAGGTGATGGATTGTGAGCTCATTATTTTCTATTAGATTGGAAGCAGTGCCTACCATTTCCTAAATCCAAAGGATCAAAAAAAAAAAAAAAAGATAAGTTCTGATTCTTTACATTTTCAAAATTTGGAGATACCAACCAAATATTCTGGATTGTCCTGGGCAGATTAGTTTGGTTGATATGTTGGGGAAATTAGGAATAGCCTGAGGTTTGGAGAAAGAGAGACCTGGGTATTAAACCAAATACCTTTGGTATTAAACCTATTTACTTGTTTACTGACCTGAGACAAGCCATGTAACCTCTTTAAACCTCAGTTTTCTTGTCTATAAAATGGGGACTCAATAACACTCACCATGGTGTTCATTAACAAAACAAGATTCTGCTGCTAATTCCAATATGAAGAAGGAGGTGGAAGAGCACACAAAATTTTTTAAAATAACTGGTGTCGATAAAATTAGTTTTAAACTTCTTCCAAAGAAATTTCCTATGCTCTAACCCTGAACTTATGGCATGCCTCTAATGGCACTGGCTTATTTTAATTATCATCAATGATCTTGCTTTATGAACAATGGTCCTTCTAGAAAACACAATTTACAAATCCTGACACCTATTGTTTCCTAATACCACATGGTAGAAAAGTCAGATGTGTTTTAATAACACAAATATCACAGAGGAAATTCATACTTGCCCTGGGAAACCCCTACTCCTTTATGGCAAACGTCCATCAACTTGATTTAATGTAGAGAAGCCAGAGACCACTTGACTTACAAGATAGTTTATCCGCCCCAGAGAGGCTGTGCTACAATTTGAGCCTAACTCAATGATATAAACTTTCTCCAAATATTCAGAATCAGGAGCCTTTTCGCTGCATTTCAGTAATACCTCCAGAGTCCTGCCCCTCGACTCAAGTCAACCTTTCCAGAACTGGAGCAATCTACATCCCATAATAACCAAAGTCATTTTCTTTTTCAAGATCCCTGGCACCAATTGCTCCCCAATTGTTCCCTCCATGCCACTAACCCACCTATTTCCCTGGGCCCTGAACTCACAGCCTCCTAGTGCCTGACACCTGTCATCAAAACTCCTGTGCTGCACAGATTTTTTTTAATATTTTATAGTTGTAGATGGACATAATACCTTTATTTTATTTATTTAATTTTATGTGGGGCTGAGGATTGAACCCAGTGCTTCACACGTCTGAGGCAAGCACTCTACCTCTAAGCCACACCCCAGCCCCTTTGCACAGATTTTTATGCACTTACAGGCAGGGTGACCATACATTGCAGTGTGCCTGGAATAGTCCTGGTTTATGTTGTTTTGGGGAGTTAGTAATGTTTTCCCTTTTTTCTCAAAAGCATCTCAGTTTGAACAGCAAAATATTTGCTACCTTATCCATAGAGGAAGAGGTCTATGCCCTTAATTTTCAGAAGGAACTATGATCATCCCCTAAGTAAATATCCTTTAGGAAGGTTTTTTTTTAAGTAGGTTATAAGAGACAGAAATCATCATCAAAATTTAAAGCTGAACAGACAAAAAAAAAAAAAAAAGATCATAGGAAGAGTGCTAAGACTTGGTGGACTCTGCAACTCTGAGGTTCTAATAGGACAAAGATTTCTGATCCTGGCTTTCTATAGGTAACAACTGACATGGCTCCTCAGGCTCCTTGGAAGTTATAAGAAGAGAGTTCTCTGGCCCCTTGAGTAGTTCTGCCTTTCCAGCATGGTTCCTGATAAACACTCTCACTCCCATGTTTGGTTCGAGATTTGAGTTGGATCCATTCTCTAGAAACACCTCAGTCTTTCTAGAATTGTCTTCTGCTTTGGACTCATCTCCAGAGCACCATGAAGCTGCCATCCCTAGCTTTAGGGGTGTGTCCTCAACATCACCAGGCTGATTGCATGTTGTCTCTGCTCCACCTCATTCCTGGCACCTCCAGAGCCTGAGTTCCCTGCTGGGGTTGGACTGCTATGCATAGACCACTGCAGAGATCCTCTTTGTCCTTGCTGGATATTGGCTCTCAATCTTCTTCTTTACATTGGTATTCCACAATCTCTCTTAAGAAACTGTCATAATAGCTAAATTATAGAATCAATCCAGATGCTCATCAGTAGGTGAATAGATTAAGAAATTGAGATGTGTGTATACATACATACATACACACACACACACACACACACACACACACACACACATATACACAATGGAATTCTACTCAGCTATTAAAAAGAATAAAATTATGGCATTTGCAGGTAAATGGATTGAAATGGAGAATATCATGCTAAGTGAAATTAGCCAAACTCAGAAACTCAAAAGCCAAATGTCTTCTCTTATATGTGAAAGCTAGAGTAAAATAAAGGAAAAAGGGGAGAAAAGGATAAGATTACATAAGGAACCAATCAAATACAAATTAATAGGAGTGAAAGGAAGTCTATTAGACTAGAGAAGAAGAGGGGAGGATGGAGGGAAAAGGGGGTTCATGAACTGAAATTGATCTCTATGCATGTATGAGTATGTTGAGATGAACCCAACTACTATATATACCCAGTGAACTCTAACAAAAAACAAAACAAAAAAGCTCTGTAATGAAGAAAGCTGAAGAACCCTGAGATAATTACATTTTAGAAACCTCCCTTTGTGAAGTTGACAATGCACAATAACTTATAAGAGATTCCAAGAAGAACTGCAACAGGAATATGTTTAGCTGTTAAGCCCAGTGTTCCCTGTGGCTTTTGACCATGGGACCAACCCCTCTATTTTTTTCAATTAGTACCTAATATCTCCAGTATCACAGTTAGGTAAATTCTACTCGAATTTCTCTTCCTTCTCTTAATATTAGTTAAAATAAAATCACTCTCTAGCTGCTAAGGTTTCTGTCCTCTGGAGAAAATAGGTGTCTCCTTTGTCTTTTATCCCAAGCCAGCATTTATTAGAAGAAGTCACTAGCCTGACACTGAACATCGTCTCTCCCTGGCATCTATGGGTGTCACAGTAGCCATCTCCAACAGCCAGATTCCTATATATTTCTTTTTTCTGTTACGACATTCGGGTTGCGGGTAGGCGAGACCTTAAAATAATCACCCCACAATGGAGTATGCACTCGAGAGCCTAAAAGTGAAGGTTGAGAATAACATAAAGGCAGCCCAGGATCTTAGGGAAAAGAGAAAGACATCCCAAGGTGCTAATGAAACCAAGGGAAAACCTGAATAAACTCTCCAGACTTGCATTTAGTTACTTGCTTTTAGTTGACTTTAAAAAAAACAAATCACTAATTTTGGAGGTCACATAATTGAGCCATCTATCATCAGGTCTCCCACTGGCTTTGCTGTAGCTAATGCCTCTGGTGTGTGTTGGTCATGACAATAATAGTTGCCTAGGTGACTTTTCAGGGAAATGAAGTCTGCTTTTGTTGAAACCACTGACTCTTCACTTGAGCCTGTCCAAGGGGTGACTTCTTCAACATCAGGGGGCTATAAACTCTGTCCTCAGTTCATCCCCAGGAAAGTGGATTTGAGATTTTTTTTTCTATCTACATGTTTGACCATCTCTTGAAGAAACTCTCCTTTGCAAAGCCCTTTGTTTCAGTGATTGGCATACTGAACAGCAGGCAAAATGGGCCTGGTTCAGAGACACTAATACCACAAGTAAACACTTTTGATTGGTTTTGCTTGTTTTTGCTTCTGTTACTTACACCCTACATGTGTCGCTTTGGCAAGAGGCAGTGTGTAATGCTTCCATTCAAAATGAGACTTGGCCAAGGGGCTCCAATAACCCAAAGGAGTGGAAAGCAGGGCAACCTTGAGAACCCCAAGAGTCACAGCTGGATGAACCTGGGAGCAAAGCAGGGCTCAGTCCCAGGAACACCATGAGAACAAAGTAAGAGACAGGAACAGACCTGCAGCTAAGAGGACTTGAGGTTGACCTTCTGAATTGAATCACAGAGCTGGTGCTCTAGGCTCCCCAAATCCTGATAGAATGGGAAAGGAATGGCTGAAGGGAAGCTGGGACAAATGTGGAGTCAGGGGCCTCATCTATGAATACTAAAAACTTGCAGTGGCAGAGACTGCATCATTAAAGACCGTAACTCTCTCTAGAAAAGTTTCCAAAAAAATCTCCTTTTCCCCCTGAAAGCCATCCTCTCAGTTTATATCCCCAGTACTACAAGGGACTGGTCCTTCAATTTACGAGGGGGATCTGTCATTTTGTTGCGATCATAATGCTGCATGATAGTCACAGAACCCCCACTGGCATTCCATGATAAGTGTTTATTGCTCATGCTTCTGGTGTCAGCTGGGGTCAGCCAGACAGCTCTGTGGATCTTGGCAGGGCCTACTTGGAGGGCTGGGACTGGCCATGAGCCCTTACCGGCTTAACTGGGACTGCTAGCGTCACAGGATCTACTCTGTGCAGGTCTTCTCCAGGTCTAAACTCAGAATTGTTACATTCTGTTAGCCAAAGCAAGTCACGTGGTCGAGCCCAGATCCAAATGGTGGGGAAATAGCTCCATCTATTTAATGAGAAACACTGAAAAGTTACGTGGCAAAAGGGGAGAAGTGAAGAATCATGACCTTTATTTAATAAATCATATTATCACAGGGACAACATCTCCAATACCCCTTATTGGTTTTGACTCCCATTTTAAAGAACCTTCAGTCTATAACTAGAGGTAATGTAAACGTGTGGCTATTTGACCAACTCTATTTACCTGTATGGGCAATAAGAATGCAGAGCTAAAATCAGGTGTGGCCATTGAGAATGCAGAGCTAAGGCCAGGTGTGGGACGCCCGCCTGTAATCCCAGCAGCTCAGGAGGCTGAGGCAGGAGGATCATGAGTTCAAAGCTGTCCTCAGCAAAAGTGAGGCCCTAAGCAACTCAGTGAGACCCTGTCTCTCAATAAAACACAAAATAGGGCTGAGGATGTGGCTCAGAGGTTGAGTGCCTCTGCGTTCAATCCCTGGTACCGCCCCTCAACTCCCCCACACACACACACACACAAAAGAATGCAGAGCAGAGTTTAACCAGGATGACTATGAAATAAACGATTCAGAAAAAACAGTCTACCAGGTGGTGAGGTTCTCATGTATCCTTCAGAGTACTGGAGGGGAAAGGTGTTTCTCCAGCATACACTCAACAAAGGCACCTGTAATCTGACAAATGTGATTATGTATGTGCCTATTTCAGTTTCACAATTTCTCGAGGCTGACAAAGTCCTGAGAGAGATCTTCATTTCCACTGGAGTCTGAGAAGGGCTAAGGCATTTCTTAAATTCTCTTTGCAGCAAAGGCAGGGTCAGGTCTTCCCAGACTTCCTGCTCTTGGTTCCCTCTTCCCTCCTAGCTACCTGTAAACTGCACCTACTGGTTTCTGTAGCATCCTTGGCCACCCTATTCCAAGGGCAGCCTGTGGATATTTGAGAATCCTGCCAAGCAATTTCCGGGAAGCAATGGCTGCCTTTTCTCTGCTAGTTTGAACAACAGATCCTTGCAGGGCAGGGCCAAGGCTGGCATTCCACTGGCTGAGATAACAGCTTTAGGAGTTAAAGGAATGCATCAAATGCATCGCATTGAAGACCTTGCTTGTCTTTGAAAGGCACTCATTTCCTTTCTACTTGTTTTTCTGCCAGCTTCTTGGGGCAATTGTTGTGACGACTTTGGTGCCTTTGTAAAGAGATGCTTGTTGTACTACAAAGGCCAGAAGCCAAAAAGGAAGTGAAAAGCAATAGTGCAACAATCACTGACAATAAAGGACAGAGGGAAATGCCATCAAGCTTCCTGCTCCAGCTGCAGAAGCTATGAAACAACACCACTCATACCCCAGGGGAGGAAACCCAAGAATGAGAAAATCTGAGAAGTACCAGGCAGCAAAATAAAAATGTCACCACACTGTATGGATGGCCTATAAAGAGGAGCAGGATACGGAAGCTAGGATGTGAGAGCCTGACTTGAGTGATCACTGGGGAAGGCTTGCAATAGTGACAGCCTGCTGTTACCACCCACAGATGTTCCTCCCAGGACTGCTTTGAGGCAGAAACACAAGTTCAGGGCCCTTGCTAATAAACAGATGTGGCACTAGAACACTGATCTTTTAAACCTCCTTTCTATTCATATGTCGATTTACTGACTAGTAAATAAAAATGTCTTTAGTTTAGGAAACGAAACCTGTTACTTGAAGAAGAATTCTGGACTTTTCCACCAGACAATCATACATATTTTTATTTATATCTATGGGGTTTTCAATGCTTGCAATGGGTAGCCCTCACTTTCATTTTAGCAGGTCTGCCAAGAATCAAAAATGTTAATTCCCATCGTGTTTTAGTCAGCTTTTTCGATGCTATGACTAAAGGATCTGACCAGCAGAACTGTAGGGGAGGAAAAGTTTATTGGAGGGCTCATGGTTTCAGAAGCCTTAGTCCAGAGAAGGCCAGCTCCATTCCTCAGGGCTTGAGATGAGACGGAAGAGTGTGGCAGAGGGAAGCAGCTCACATTACGGTGATCACAAAGCAGAGAGAGAGAGACTCCAGCTCCAAAAACAAAATATAGACCCCATTAGCCATGCCCCCAATTAACTCCTTCCTCCAGCCACACCCCACCTGCCTCTAGTTACCACTCAGTTAATGCCATCAGGGATTAATTTACTGATTGAGACTCTCACAATCTAATCATTTCTCCTCTGAACCTCTTGCATTGTCTCATTGAGCTTTAGGGGGACACTTCATATCCAATGGTATTTGAATATCCACTTCTCTGTTAAAACATGTGGCTTGGGACGCACTGGTGAAAACAATATTTAGAGCCACAAGGAAGGCCAAAGCAGAGGGAGCGTTTTAGTGGTAAAAGGGAGCCAGGGTTTTCTAACCTGAGTCAGTAGAGCTGGAATCTAGGTCTTCAGGCAAGTTGAGAATCTGTGTTCTGTGAACTTTCTGTGGTGACAGAAATGCTCAACAACTGCACTGTCCAATATGGTGGCCTCTGGCCACACAGGGCTGTTAAGCAATGTGTCTAGTGCAACTCAGTTGTTATTTTTTTTTAAAATTTCAACTAATTTAAGCGTGAATAGTCACATGTGGCTAGTGACTGCCACATTTTACCACACAGGTCTAGAGTCAGGCTTCCTCCACTGAACTGTGTTTTTTTCTGTTGTGTTCAGTAGTGTTTCTTATGTCAGCTTAAGCTGTTTGGAGTATTTGGCTGTGTTCTCCTCCCCTGTGGCAGGGGCTCAGGAATGTAGGGTTGTTGGAATAGTTGTCACTTTTGGAGGCAGCCAGCCTGAGGGGGTGAACCTCAGCATGGGAAAATTTGGGACCAAGCATGTGGGTTCCTGAAGGCTGGGGTAGTTAGATTCCTGGTGCAGAGGGAAAAAGAAAAACTGAAAAGGAAGATTTCTAGATTTTCAGTCTGCCTTCATTGGAATGTGTCCTTCATAGACAGAAAAATGAGCTGGCCTTCCGAGGAAAGAGGAAGGAGGCATTCATAAATGTGTTATCCTTGCAGTCATAGAGAGGAAAGGGAGAGAGGCAGAGCCACTAGCAACTAGAGATACGAGGCAAGACTTTCCAGAACCCAAACAGAATGGGTCAGAAAAGCTGTTCTCTCCCATGACTTTTCTACTCTGAGAGAAATGACCCCCTAGCTTCAAGATGATTCTTGTGCAAATATGCAGAGTGTGCTTTTGATTAAGTATCAAAACAAAACAGTGGAATTGCGGGAAAAACTTGGCCACTGCTTGAGGTGAATTCTAGGGTTCCGGGGTTTGTGTATCCATTAGGGTCAGGAGCCCCATGAGAAGATACTGTTGGAAAGGGGGTTGCAGAGTCCATTTCTATCACTCAGTAAATAGTTAATGAGGGGACATACATAGGACTGGGAGCCTGGGGAAGGGATGTTGATATGTAACAGTAAAACCAGGACTGTCAGAGGGGTCCCCCAAGTTGTGATGGTTCCACAGTGTCATCTGAAACAGTCTAATCAGAGTCCTGTTCAAGGATGCATTTGTGTGACAGTTGGTGTTCCAGGCAGAGGGCCTGAAACCTCAGGTGATGGCTGTGGAAACAGGGTTTGAAGAAGACATGGGTATGGAAACAGAATCTCTAGGATCCTTATTCATTTCCTGAGAACACTGATTTCAACCTGGCCTCAAGAAGTACCCTGAAGCCTGTCAATCTCAATCCAGTCACAATTTTCCTTAAACAGTTTTGTTTCTTATTTAAACAGACCAATATTTTATTTCTAAACAACTCCCTGACTTTAGTATATGATCAAGCTCTCCTTCCAAGTCAACAGGGAGAGGCATTGATGACATTGGCTGTCCATTTGGGATAATACAAAAAAAAAAAATGTCTTGGATTCCTACCTCTCACTGCAAGACTTTAGCCAAATGCAACATTACAGTAGCAGTCCACCCAAGGCCACCTCACTTCTGAAAGCAACTCTTAAGTTAGGGTGGCTCTCAAAACTACGCAGTTTTGATAACGCACCAGAAGGATTCAGTGAACTCATTGAAGGCTATGAGATTCATGATTGTGGTGTATGATAGGAAAGGAAGCATTAAAATCAGCCAAGGAAAGAAGTTCACTGGGTGGAATCCAAAGGAGTAGAGCTTCCATTCTCCTCCCTTTGTGGAGTTAGCATGAATTTCTTTCCCAGAATCTATGTGTGACAAAATGCACAGAGTATTAGCAAACACGAAAGTTCACCTGAGCCTTGAGTTCCATTTTTTAGGGTTCCCTTACATTGTTATGAGTGATTGACTGATTGATTAATTGGTTACCCATGTGGTTGATTTTAGTCTCTAGGTCAACTGATACTACATGACCCAAAACTACCACTCTAAGTCACATTACTGGTCTTTCCTGTTTGGCCAGCAGCTGCTCTAAGATACAGCCAGCCCCTACCATAAGTCATGCTGTTAGACTATCCAGTGTGACCCAAGATTCCCAGGAAAACTAAGATACTTCTTTCAGGAATAACATTTTAAGGGCATAGGAATTAACTCCCAGAAGCCAGAGGCACATGCCAGATCTCTTTCAGGGTGAGATTACTTTTTTTACTGTTACTCACACATAACAATAAATTCAAGTGGCTTGAAGGTCTAAATATAAAACAAAGAACCAGAATAAAATATGAGTGATAGTTTTCCTGGAGTATAGAAATTCTGTCTAAAAATATCATTAAGCCTACAAACCATAAAGAGAAAGATGAAATACATAAAATATGAAAGTTCTGAACTAAAACAACACCATAAACAAAAATGAGAAGGTAACCAAAATTAGAGATACATTCACATGATACTTAAGCCAACAAGTCAATATAAAGAGACAACACATTGGAAGAGTGAATATAACCCACAAGTAACAAAAAAGTGTATATATATATATCTCAAAAGAAGAACTAAGTCTACACTATCGATAAAGCACATAAATTAGTACAAACTTTTGGGGGGATGGTTTATTTAAAATGTAAAATTTTAAATAACATTTTACTTCTAGGAGTATGATCTTTAGAAACTGAGTACAAGCTCAGAAATGTGTTTTTGTGTGTTCGTGTGTGTGTGTGTGTGTGTGTGTGTGTGTGTGTGTGTAGCATTGTTTGCAATAAAGAGAGAGAAAAAATATTCCAAGTCAGCCACCCATATAAACAAACACTACGTGATGGTCTGTTGTTATAGTTTGGTTATGAGACACCCCCAAAAGCTCAAGTATGAGATAATGCAAGGATTTTTCAGAGGTGAACTGACTAGATTATGAGAGTTGTGACCTAATCAGTGGATTAATACACTGATGGATTAACTGAGTGGTGGCTGTAGGCAGGTAGGGTGTGACTGTGACTTTGGAGTTTATATTGTGTCCCTAGTAAGCAGAGGTCTCTCTCTCTCTCTCTCTTTCTCTCTCTCTCTGCTTCCTGGTTGCCCTGTCCTTGGCTGCTTTCCTCTGCCATGATGTTCTGCCTCACCACAAGCCCAGAGTTATGGAGTTGGCTGACCATGGACGGAACATCTGAAACCGTGAGCCAAAATAAAGTCTTCTTCCTCTACCTTATTCTTGTCAGATCTTTTGGTCACAGTGCTTTAAAAACCAACCAAACAAACAACAACAATAAGAGAACACCTGATTAAACATCGATATAAACAGTGAGGTAGATTCCTACAAATGGATGTAAAAGGAGTCCACAAGACATTCATTGAATAGGGAAATTGCAAAAGAATATTTATAGCCTGATTTTAGTTTTGTATATAAAGGGTATATAAACATGTAATCTGTACATGTAAAAATGAATGCACACATATATGTCATACATCCACAGGGGAAGGGGAGACTTTTAAGATTTGACCCTTAAAAGGAAATGGAAGAATGAACTTTCCTGTTCTATGTTGTATCCTCTGATTGTCTTTGAATTTGTTTTGGCAAATTCATGTGTGAATTTTGAAATCAAATACGCTTGAGCTACTTCCCAGAATCCCCTTCTCTCTGTGATTCCAGGTTTGAGCTTCATGAAAAAGAAATTTGACAGAGACCTAGAAAGCAGAAGAAAAGCAATCACCTTTATTCTCTGAAAGCCAACACAGTCCTATCACATGCCAAAGACAACAGAGGATTCTACCTTGTCCTGTGCTCTCCTACTGTAAGTCCAGCTTTTCTTCTCAAATCTGACCTTGATGACCAATAGAACTATCCCTCCCAGCATTGGGCTGCCATCTCATCAAACCAACACTGGGCTGCCATTTCACAAGACAGTAGCTCTGAGAAGCAGCAGCCCCAGAGATTCCCCACTCCTCTTTGCAGAGCCTATGCCAGTTGGCATTTCTGGTCGTTCCCCACTTCCCCTGCAAACTCCAACATGTCCTCCCGCAACAGCACTTCAGGAGACTGGAGAAAAGACTTTGCTCTTATTTTTTTAGCTCCAATTCCTGGGTATTTACTTCCCAAGCTTCTCTCATTTTTTTGCATAGGTTTAATTTCAACATAAATTCCTTCTTTCATAATACTCATAGTGGTTCTGTTTCCCTGACGGAAATATAATAGAGTATCGTGTGTATGTGTGTGTGTGTGTGTGTGTGTGTGTGTGTGTGTGTGTGTGTGTGATGTATAATGTGAAAAGAATTTTCTGATGGGAAAGTTGAGTTTCAGTTTTTTCCTTAGATGTCTTTAACCCACTGCCCCCATGGTTAGGATGCTCTGCTATCACACCCTGGACCACTTGGGAACAAAACCTCCCTTCATCTTAATCCTTTCAACATGGCTCAGATAGCCAGAAATATGAAAAAAATGCTAACCCCTAAGGGAAAGAAGCAGAGCACCCACAGATCAAAATAGGACAACTTCCAGAGACGGCTGGGATTCCACCAGAGCTAAGTGGGCAAGTTTGAATTCCACCATTCACCCTGGATTTGATGGATGTTACTTTCAATCCCCTTCCCTAGAAATGCCTTCCTTAGACTTAAATCTCTTGAAATCTCATTGGGAGTTAAAGTGAAAAAGAAGAGGGAGAAAATATTTTAGCTTTTCCTTTCATATATATGGTAGTTAACTTCCAATCATAATCTCCATTCTCAAAACATCCTGTGGGATAGATCTTATTCTCCCTGTTCTAAAAAAGAGAAAATTGAAGCTCAGAGATGTTAAGTAAATCTCCCAAATTAAAACAGCTGACCTGTAGCAAAACCAGGATTCAAAGAAGTTCAGTTAAATGATTAGCTGTGTACCAAACACATAAAACACTCTTTTGAGACAGACCCATTCCAATTGACATCTGACTTAGTCAGTCATTGCTGCAGAAACAAACAACCCCAAGATCTTAGTGGCTCATAGCAAGAAAATAAGTGTGTGGGTTGGTCATTGCTTGTCTGTTGGTTGTGTGGGCTCAGCAGAGCCTACGTGGCCTCAAGCTTCGGAGATGTTTGAGATCTGTGATGTGACTTCACCCTGGGATTGAGGCTGCAGGAGCAGTGGCTACTGGACCACGTTCTTCTCAAGAGGACATATGGACACTTGCTGTGTTCTTAAAGCCTAAACTCAGAAGTGGCACCCCATCACTTCCACCCCATCCCATTGGCCCATGGACAGTGGCAAGGGGAGATGAGGAAGTACCCTTTTTCCACAGTGGGGAGAAAAGAAAGGGAATATTTGTTCAACATTTCAATTTCTCTTCTGAAACATATGCGTGAATCCAAGAAATTAAGACTTCCCTTCTGAAAGGACCCTGTGCAACCAGCAACAGTGTGACTCAGGCATCAGATAACCAGATCAGAATACAAAATGGCCATTATATTCATTATTGATTATTAAGTCATAAAATACCTCAAAACTTAGTGTCTCAAGATGAGAACAGTTATTGATTTTGCTCATGAATCTGTAACTTGGGCAGGATTCCATGGGGATAACTTATCTGCCCCAGTGGGAAGGGCTGGAATTCAGGTGACTCTACTGGAGGGTTGTAATCATCTGGATTCTCACTTCTGTCATGTGTCTGCCAGCTGCTATTAGCGGTTGGCTGGGACCTCACCTGTCAGTCATGCCATGTGTCTTCTCCATGGAGCTTCTTGGGCTTCTTCACAGCCTGGTGGTTGGTTTTGAGTGTGAATGTCCAAAGAGAACAAGACACACGTGCATAGAATTTTTATGATCTACCCCCAGAAGTCAGAGATTTGCTTCTACTGTGCTGTACTGACTGGGTAGTCACAAAACTCCACCCAGGTTCAAGGGGAGGGGAAATAGATACCCACCACTTAATGAGAGGTGTATTAATGTTAGATTGTAAGAAGTATATGTGGGATAGGATATATAATGGTGCCCATTTTTAGAAAATGATGTGTCTCCACAACTATTAACAGCAACACAAGCTGTCTGATGGGGGGAGGGTATTATTTTTCCTCTGGGATCAATGAAGAAAATTATATTTGAATTATAAAGCATTAATTATACTCGATCTTTCAAATCCCCTCATGGGAATTAAAAAAATCTGCCTCCTTCCATTTGCTGTGGAAGCAGCCATACTCACACTGTGTGGCCCTACTGATCACAGTCCACAGGACCAAACCAGTCCTGGGTGAACCTGGAGGCAAACCAGAGTAGAACAACATGGCTTCCATCCACGAATGGAGGGGCTTTGGGTAGGATTAGAAATCAGGGAGGCCTGGAGAGTCACCGACCTTTCTCACTGGGAATTTCTGGAGAATTCTATGCACTGCTCCCAATAATTGCTTCAGGGTTAGTGTGGAGAAGGGGGACTACTATTTGTGAAGTCTATGTGGCAGACACTCTGCTGCATGCTTTCTTTAGCCCTTCATGGTGGATGTTTTTTTCCCATTGATGGGTGAGGGAGTCAAGGTAGAGGGGTTTAATAGCCTTCTCAAGACCATGCATCTAATAAGTTGCAGAGCTAGAATATGATCTTGTAAAAGATGACTGGGACAAACTCTTTAATACTTTCTATTGGAAAGAGCCCCTGTCAAAACATGGAAGAGAAAAACATGTCAATCTTACATGTAAGCAGATGGTAGGGGGTGCAAGTCAATGAGAGTGAGAGGGGAACTTGTCACCTGCAAACGGAGCTTTTGGAGAATTCTGCTCCAATCTAGTACTTGTCAAGTGATTAGTGACCTAGGACAGTTGGTCACCACAAAAACCAGGTGTTTCAGCTACAGCACGTCAACCTGTCTACAAACCCCTCTGTGATTCTGTTCCTGTTTAGGGATGAAAAGAAAGCAAGCCAAGAGAAATTACCACATCCAGGATGAGTTTAAACCCAGCTCTTGTTCTCTACTTGAAAGATCTTTCAGAAGGGGAGAGAGGGAAGACTTAAGAACTCCTACTATCCAGACGACTCTCTGAGTTGTTTAAATCAGAGTCTGGGGAGGCACACAGAATTTAATAATTTTTTTAAAAATCCAGGTGATTTTAATTTCAGCCAAGTTTTGGAATCTTTACTTTGATTACAATTAATGCTGGTGGGAGCCCAGGAAAGCTTCTGTCCAGCAGATAATGTAAGGCATTCTCAGAAACCCTCACATTTTCACTCTTCATTAGGTTTTCATACCCCCAACAAATAGGAAGACTCTCTCCACACTCCTTGCCCTACTTTATGTTATTTTTGTAGCACTGATAGAGCACCAAATATGATATTCTACATTTATTTGTCCACCCAATTATTATGTCATCTCTCCTAGAGTATAAATTCCAGAGTCCAGTGTTACCATACTTTCAGCTTTAGAAGGTACCATTCAATACAAGGTGAATGGCACCCTCTGGAGTTGTATGATGAAGTCCTTTATGGGAACAGAAATTTTTATTTTATTGTTGTTCCTCAAGTGTCTAGAATGTTCAATAAATATTTTTTGCGTAAATGAGTAAATGAATGAACATAAGTTGGTAATAAGAACTTTTTGGTCTCCCGCCAGCAAAGGACCTTAGCTCTGATGCTTATCATCATCATCTCATCAACATCCCCATCATCCGCACCACTGTTATCAACATCATCATCAGTATTAGTAAGATTCCATACAGAATGTCCTTTGAAGACAGGATTCCATGGCAAAAAATAAAAGTCTGAAAATTAATTCCCTGTTGAGGTGAATGAATAGTTCTCTTGTCCCCAAATCCCACCCATACTCAACCTTGAATGGCTTTGGAACCAGACAAACAAGAATTTGCCTTACCACTTACTATAACGGGACTGAGGGCCAAATATTAGAACAACTGTCTTACTATTACGTATCAAGAGGTCATATATAAAGTACCTATGACAAATAAATATATGAAAATATGACCAAATAGAAAATGCAAATGAAACCTGATAATATTTACCCATCCAACTGGTAAAAATTCTAAAGTGAGATGGGATGTTAGTAAGGTAATGTTAGCTGTTATTAATAGATAAACCTCAAAATCTCAGTGATTTAATTTTCTCTTTAGTTGAAGATCAATCAGCAATGATGGGGAGGGGTGCTCTTCCCCTTTTTGGGGACTGAGGCTGATTCCCTCTTGAGGATCCACATCCCCTGTGGGCCATGGAGCTCTCCACTAGATCTTCTTCTACCTCCTTTCAGAGGAGGGATTGTGCCCAAGGTTTATATTGCCCAGATCATTACTTCTGTCCAATATTCTTGAAGCTCCAGTAACATGAATTCATCTAAAGGCAAAGTCAGAGAGGCTGGGAAATGCAGTTCTTAATTAGGGGACTGCCTGTTGGCAACAATTCTAGACCAGAGAAAAAGAGCAGGACTTCTTAGTGAACAGCTGACAACCTCTACCACAGCATCATCGTCAGTGGGGGTGTGGGTAAGTGACTTTTCCCAGATGCAATCGATGGAATTCTGAATCCATCACTGGCCTGTGGAGGAATTCATGGCAGTAGCTTTAAAAATTCAAAACAGTCGTCATGTGACCCAGCAACTCCACTTCTTGGTACCAATCCAAGAGACCCTAGCAAATGGGAAAACACTAGCATGTCTATTATAGCACCCAAACTGTCATGAAAATACAACCTAAATATCTATCAATAGGGAAAACCCCAAATAGATCATATCCATCTGTGATATTGAATACCACACAGAAGTTTTGAATGACAGATTTATACCTACTGGCCTAGGAAGTATGCAATGTCATATTGTTGAGTGAATATAACTTTGTTTTTAGTTATTGATAAACCTTTATTTTATGTATTTATTTTATGTGTGGTATTCAGATTCAAACCCAATGCCTCACACATACTAGGCAAGCACTGTACCACTGAGCTACAACCCCTGCCCATGTTAATACAATTTTTAAAATAAGTTAGTACTTCTATTAAAACAGATAGAAAATACCATATGTTTTCTATATGGCCATAAAATTGGTGATGCATTGAAAAAGTTTTTGGAAGAACATGGACCAAAAGGAAATAATGGTCAACTCTAGGGAAAAAATGGGGAGGAAGAGAGAAATACAGGAAAGGAGGAAGGATTCACAGTCACAGAAACATGAAGATCTTACAGCAGGGTGGGCACAGATCCAAGCAGGCCCAACTCTTATTTTTTAAAGGATATATTAATTCCACTTCTAAATATATAGTCCAAATAATTGAAAACAGGGACTCCAAAAAATATTTGCATGCAAATATTTTAAACAGCATTATTTACAATGGCCCCAAAGCAGAATCAACCCAAGTGTTATCAATAGATGAACAAATTAAAAAATGTGATATATGATACAATGGAATATTATTTAGGTATGAAAGGAACAAAATTCTGATACTTGTTACAAAATACATGAATTTTGAAAATGTACAAAGCAAAATAAGCCAGACACTAGAGAAAATATTGCATGCCTCCATTTATATGAAGTATCTAGAATAGACAAATTCATATGAAAGGAAATGATTAGAAGTTATTAGGGGCTCAGGGGCAGAAGATAGGGAATTATTATTTAATGAATTCAGAGTTTCTGCTTGTGGTGAAGAAAATATTTAGAAATAGTGGTGATGACTACATAATATTATATTTATAATTAATGGTACAAAATTGTATACTTAAAAATGGTTTAGAAGGTAAATTTTATGTGATACATATTTTACCAAAATTAAAAAAAGAGAGAGGCTCAGGAGGCTGAGGTAGGAGGATAGCAAGTTCAAGGCCTGCCTTAGCAACTTAGCAAGGCCCTAAGCAACTTAGTGAGACCCTGTCTCAAAATAAAAAATTAACAAGGGGCTGGGCATGTGATTCAGTGACTAAGCAATCTTGGATTCAATTCTCAGTACTGAGAAAACAAAAAAAGATTTAATACATTAACGGATCTTCACAGAGAATCAAATAGGCTCTTCTAGAGTCAATAAAAGGGAGTAAGGAGTAGAAGGGTCCCTTCTAGAAACCAGATTCTCCTCTTGTGCCCTGAGACGTGATTTCCAATATTGAGGTATCTACTTTTGCTGTAGACTATTTTAAAATGACTTGTATAAGGAAAGGGAAGAATGTAATTAAATCTGTTGAAGAGTGAGCTATTTAAATCTCTTTAATAGGAAATCTGCTGAGCTTAGTCATGTTCTATGAGAAGCTGATAATGGAGACAGAAAATGAGAGGTAAGTTGTAGGAAGTTTGGCTTCGAATCGATCAGATGGTGGGAGACCAGCTCTTCTTCCTTGGACTAATTATTGATAGATTCTTATGTGTTTTGAGGGGGATGGAGGGAGGGCAATTAAATGATTTATGGGTTTAATTTCCTTGCTGGCTGGAAGGCTGCTGTCTTGCACTCTGGACCCAGGGAAACTGATCCAAACAAGTTTGAGAGCAAAACCCCCAGCAATCAGCAAAGAGAAGCTATTTTCCTCTCTTGGAATTAGAATTATGATCCCAGCAGCCTGAGGTCATCTCCTTGGCCCTTGGAGGCCAATGTGGAATTTTCAAAGCTAACAAGATTTGACCTTAGCTAATAAGTTCAGTAGGAAAAGTAACAAATGCTTCAGGGTCCAAAGAGCAAAGCAAAGTTTGCCTCTCATTGGTCTGTTTTGCTTTTGCTCTTCAGGGCCTCTAGTTCTTAGATAAAAAGATGTATAATCAAATACAATTTGATAAATATTTATTGAAAGGGTGGGTGGGTATGGAAGGATATGTTTGGTTCCTGTGTGAAGTTGAGGGAACAGGAGTCACAGACAATGGGAGAAGAGAAAGATTTTATTTTGGGGTGTGATGTTGTGCAGTGGAGGAACACAGGTATGGAGACAGCAGGATTTGCCACTTATTAACTTCGGTGACCTTGAGACTTTTCCTCTCTGAGCCTCAGGATTACTTCCTGAGTAATCCTGGTCTGCACAATAGGGGAGATGGTATTTTAGTCAGTTTTTCATCACTGCAACAACAAAAAAAAAAACTGAAAAAAAATTTTTGGAGGGAAAAAAGTTTATGCACTCATGGTTTCAGAGGTCTGCATTCATAGATGGCCAACTCCATTGTTTCCTGGTAATAGGGCACAGCAGAGGAAAGCAGCTCAGAACATTGCACCAGGAAAGTGGGACACAGAGAAGGGTGGGGAATCCTCATCAGGGACAAAATATATACCCCAAAGGCACATGCCCAATGCCCTACCTCCTTCAGCCACACCCTACCTGCCTATAGTTACCACCCAGTTAATCCCTATCAGGGGATTGATGTCCTGATTAGGTTAAGGATCTCATAACCCAACCATTTCACCTGTAAGATTTCTTGAATTGTCTCTCACATGACCTTTGGGGCACACCTCAGATCTGAACCATACCATGGTAATGTCTTCCACATAGTGTTGTATGCTTTCAAGGGCCAGAAATGCAGAGTGGAAGCTGAAGAATCGGTTGGCTTTACCAATGTTCCTGGTCTTGGGGATCACAACAGTGGAGACCAAGGCCTGAACTCGGTTAGAGGGAGATGAAAGATGGTGGCCTTGGCCTAGGCTCCAAGTCCACTGACACACCAGAGATAGGAAGGAAAAAGGTTTTGTTCCATTTGCACCCAACTGTTCTGACACCAACTGGGTGTTCTATAATTCAATGTAGACATTAAGTACTTGGAGTCAACACAGACCCCACAGGTGAAGGACAAATTCCTTTATAAGACTGGCCTTGCTTTGGATGCCAGCTGCACTTCAGGGTCCCAGGCCATTTCTGAATAACTGACTTTAAATTTGGGGGTTCCCATGACCCTCTCAGGCCCAACAATTCACTGGAATGATTCACAGAACTCAGTCACTGAAAGCTGCCATTGTAAGAGGTGAAAGGACATAGTCTGGAGCTCCAAGTGAGCCTGGAAATAGTGTTTAGGAAGTCTGTGGCCTTGGACAAGAGAGAAGCACATTTTCATGTTCATGGACCCCTGGTTGAAATTTAGTTATTTCCATCCAGTATGAAAGTAGTCAACAAGCTCTAATGAAACTAGCAGTAACTGTGACTCTGTCACCTACAGAATCCATAGGTATTTTCATATCACATGCCAGTGGTAGATTGTTTATGTATTTATGACTTCAAAACTAGGCTCATTATTAGACTCTTATATTTACTCAGAGTCACTCAGAGCATGACAGACTGGTGCCTGTCTATGAATTAATATAGGTACATGGCAAGGTAAGTACAGGAATTAAAAGTTAGTATCTAGAAACTTTTATAATTATTTGACAGAATAATTTAATGTCCTTTGAATCAAATAATAAAAAATTTGTATTTGTATTTTATATTCTCTCTCTCTCTCTCTCTCTCTTTTTTTTTTTTTTTTTTTTTTTTTTTTTGGTACCAGGGATTGAACTCAGGGACAGTCGGCTACTGAGTCACATCCCCAGCCCTATTTTGTATTTTATTTAGAGACAGGGTCTCACTGATATACTTAGTGCCTCACTTTTGCTGAGGCTGGCTTTGAACTTGTGATCCTTCTGCCTTAGCCTCCCGAACCCCTGGGATTACAGGAGTGTGCCACTGAACCTGGCTTATATTCTTTTATTTCATGTTTTTATTTTATAAAAGTTGTTATTCCAAGATGAATTGGAAAAATAAATTGCATCTTCCCTACCAACAGCTTGAAAAGCACTCATTTAATGGGTTAACACAAAGCAAACACTTTAAAATTTTTTTTGATGACTCCATTTTGACATAATTGGTTTCCTTCGTGTTTCTATCCTACCTTATGTAAGCATCATCCTGAAATAGAGTCAGTAAGCTTCATCAGACTGCCAAAGGAATCTATGGTATAAAGAAGATTGACAATGCTTGAATAGGGACTCTGGGACCCCAAATAGGCCTGCTCCTCTCTATCATGTCTCGTCACATTCTGGGAGGAAGAGTGAATAGCTTTCTCCCTGATCTCCTGGTCATGATAAGGTCACAGTTTGTCTAGGGACTTTAGTTTGCTCCCATCCTTCCCTCAGGGCCATATTTTCCTTCCTAGATCTACATAAATTGTTTTCTATTTCTTTGGACTTGTTGCCACTGTGTCCTTCCTTACCAGCTCCAAAATTAGGGATAACCTCTCTGTACTTTCCTGAATCTTACCCATATAACAAAAGCCAACCGAAACCCAACTTCCTCAGAGGAGACCAGGAAGATGTCTTCATTCCACACAAATCTCCTTCTTCTCTGAGCTTCTGTGTGGTCATGGCCTGGCAGGTGGGCAGAAGGCTGGACAGGAAGTGAAGGCAGGTGGTAGAGTATCTAGTTCCACCCATGTCAGCTGGGGTCCAAACAGCCACAGTAAGCCTAGTGGAGGAAACGTGTTATTAAGGAATGTCTGTGCCAAGGTTTAGGGAGGAAAATGAAAACTTACATGGCACCCAGATCAAAGAGGTCGTTTGACTCATTTGTGTTTTGTGAACACACTGTTACACAGCTAGTCAAGTATGTATTAGACAAGTGGGTTGCTGAAAAAGCAGAGGTAACAAAATCAGACATTTTACTAAGAAAATCCTGTAGTTGAATTTATGTTCAGCATAGGGATCTTTTAAAGGTGTAAGAACTTCCCTTCATTATAAATATATGTGTGTGCATATATATAGTATACTATATATATTGATTTAGGACCTGGTGACTATGACCTTGGTCAATTTACTTTAACTGTGCTTCAGTTTCCTCATCTGCAAAGTTAAGATAATAATCCCTACCTCGTGGTTGAATGAAGATGAACTGAGTCAATGTTGGTAAAATGTGTAGAGTTGAGTTTAGGAATATTGTGTGAGTCAGCTTTCATCACTATGACAAAATACCTGACAGTCAGAACAACTCATGGTTTCATAGGTTCAGTCCACGATCAGCTGGCTCCATTGCTTTGGGCCTGACATGAAACAGAACATCATGGCAGAGGAAAGCTGAACATGTCATGGTAGCCAGGAAATAGAGAAAGGGAAGGAGAAGCCAGGGGAGTAAGATATAATCCCCAAGGGTACACCTTCAGTAACCCATGTCCTTCAGTCACAACCCACCTGCCTACAGTTACCACCCAGGATAGTAGTCTTTTCAAATTATTAATCCATCAATGGACTAATCTGCTGATTAGGTTATAGCTGTCATAATTTACTCATTTCACCTCTGAACATCCCTGCTTTGACAAAGACGCTTTGTGGGGACACCTCATATCCAAACCATAATGTTCTGTTCTGGCCCCCTAAAGCTCATGTCCATCTCACAGTGAAAAAATGCATTCAGTTTATACCCAAGAGTCCTCTTAGTCTTAACAGATACAACATTGCCCAAAAGTCCAAGTCCAAAATCTCCTCTGAGACTCAAGACAAACTCTTGGTTGTTTTCCCATGTAAAAATCAAAAGCAAGTTACATATATCCAATATATAATGACAGAGAGTAAACGGTCGTGTTCCAAAGGGGAGGAACAGGGGGACAGAAGGAGGAAGCCATGACAGAGGAAGGCTGCTAACCTCATGGTAGCCAGAAAGCAGAGGGTGGGGAGAGAGGGCAGGTGGACAAGATAGAATCCCCAAAGTCATATCCTCAATGACCCACCTCCTCCAGCCAAAACCCACCTGCCTACGGTTACCGCCCAGCACAGTCATTCTTTCAACCGATTCTTAATCAGCTGATTAGGGTACAGCTCTTATGACTATTCTTGCATTAGAAATATGAGCTTTTTGGAGACACCTTGTATTCAGACCGTAACAACTATATAAGCATTTGTTGAATAAAATTCCATTTTATAAATGAGGAATTAGAACTACCAAGATGTATATATTGTGGAGGAAGGGAATACCTCCTTTTTATTCTCTTCTGGCTGGGGTTTGCCCACCCACCTTACTAGTGTCTCTTTGTTATCAAAGGTAGAGTTACTAATCTGACTGTTCAAGTTGAAGATATGATTAGACCATCTCTCCTTGTAGTTCAGAATCCTTGCATTCCAGGTCTCCTTTGCTGGCCATCTCTTCTGCTCACATGGCGGATCTCTCTCTCTCTGTTCTTCACAGGCAAATGTGAACATGGTGACCTTTGCTTTAGGCTTAGATGTGCATTCTTCATACATAGGAGGTTTCTGGTATAATATCCAAAAGCCTGGCCCAATTCTGAGCTAGGCACATTTGATTGGTTGTCTTCTGATGGCTAGGTTGGTTTTTGCTAAACTCCAGCCCCATCCTTTCCATGGAAATGCCTCAGACAATGGAGGTTGTCTCCCCATACATCCTAATACTTGGGATCAAATGCATAGCATTTAGAATATGGTGAGTTGGCATCAGGACTGTCTGAAATTAGGATCTGGATGAGGAGAAGACTGGATATCAATATCAGAGCACTGTTTCCCAAGTCTCTCCTACACCTCCCACTTTCACATCTCACCAGCCTCTGTATTCACTCCAGGGTAAGTAATGAACGTAAGACCAGCCTGACTTTCAGAGTCCTAGTGGATTAAATATCTTTTGGCATGCCTATTAGAAACAAGGATGTGAGCAATGTGACACCTCAAACTCAAAAATCAGACCCCTCCTCAAATTCCATATAGGCTGATCTTTTCTCCACATTATAGTACATTTCCCTAAATCACCTCCTAACTCCGCTCATTCCCATCATAATAACTACCACTTTTCCATAATAAGCACCTGGGATCATTATTCAAAGAGGCAGATAGGTGCAGTTTGATGGTTCTCTTCCTCCTTACCCTCCTTTTCTTTTACCTAATCTTTCTTCATTTTTCATCAGTATCTCTATCATGTTCATTATCATTACTATCACTAATATTTGTTACATCTTACTCTGTGGCAGATGCTGAATCTAAGACTACTTCATTTAATCCCTATAAGACACATGCTATTATCATGTTACTGTTCTCTTTCCTTGTTGGAGAGGTTGTCACCATGACGGTTAAGAGCTCAGGCTTTGAGTCAGAGGACTTAGATAAAATCTTGCTCCAGTATTTGTTATCTAAGAGACCAGTTATTTAAATGCTATAAGCTTCAATTATTTAATCAGTAATAGAGATAATATAATGTCTACTTGGATGCCTACAATTCCTACTGAAATTAGAAAATAAAGGAGGAAAAAACAAGAGTCACTATATAGGATTACAGAAAGATGGTTCTTATAAGTAAATGATATCATTTGGTTGTGAATTAAGAGAAAAATTAAGATCAATGAGTGATTATAAAAGTTGGTTAGATCAGAAGAATTAAAACCTTGGTCCAAAAGTTCAGGAGAGGTACATGGGCTGTGTTTTCCAATATGCTCTGAAATGGATACATATGTTGATCAACTTTCTATCACTATTATGAAATGCCTGAGATAATAAGCTTAAAAAGATAAAAGGTTGATTGGCTCAAATTTTTGGAGGTTACAGTCCATGATAAGTTGGCCTTGTTGCTTTTGGTCTTTGTTGAGTCAGCATATCATGACAAGAGTGTGGAGTGAAGCAAAACCACTCATCTCTTGGCCAGGAAGCCAGAAAGAGTGAGAAAGGAGCCAGGATCCCATAATCCCCTTTTAATTTTTTTTAAGGGCACTCTCTCCAAAACCTGAATACCTCCCACTAGGACCCACTTCTTAAAGGTTTCACCACCTCCCAATAGTGCAAGGCTGATGACCAAGTCTTTAACATATAGACCTTTGAGGGACCTTTAAAATCCAAATCACAACAGTATATAACCTTGCCTTATGTGAGAAAGAAACCCAGCCTTATAGACCCAGAAAGCAATGAAATTTTCAAATCTGGAAGTCTCAGTTTGCAGACTGGCCTCCAAAAGAATGTTTCAGGTTTGATGTTCGGAAACTTTCACTGAAATTTTCCTGATTTGTAACATCCTTAATGGCAGTTGTGTCACCGTAAAAGCCTTTATCACTCAGGGTGCTTGAAATATGGCATCTTCACAATAAAAATATAAAGTTATATTCTTTTGATATTCATAAACAGGGTACCAGATGCTAATATTGAATGTGATTAAGGTTTTTAGTTTTGTCCTGACTATTGACAGTCGACAAGAAAACTTATTAGAGGAAGAAAAAAAGTTGATGAGGAATTTTATAGTCTCTGGATACCAATAGATATCATGAAACACTTGCATTTTTCTTGAAGCACAGCCCAAGAATTACTCATCTCAACCTTGATTAAGGTTGTTTTGGCTCACATTTAGGCCACAGGGAGTGGGAGGAAAAAGCGGAAAAAGCTAGAGAGGAAGAAGCATAAGAGAATAAGGATGAAGAAGGCATGTTGAAAGATGAATTCATAAATGTGAAATGTATTGTTTGATGTAAAATTCACTGACCATAAATGAAAAGAAAGCAGCATCAAGGGACTGGTTTTAGAAATAATATCAGGTCAAGAAAATATTGATGCTAGCTTTCCTCTTGATTGCTGTATAGAGCTGCAGGGGAGGGGACCAGACCAGAGTGTGAAGGGGATTTCAGAGTGGTCACAAAAACAAAGTATGTATTGGGGGAGAATCAAAACTAAATTATTCATGTATAAATCTTTGGAGAGCCAGATGTTTATAACCCAGGGAGTGCCTGTATTTGCCACATCCATAATAACCATTCATCAAATGACCATAAAATTGAACGCTTTTGCAATCTCCCATTCTGTTATCATCCCCATTGTCTAGAGTTTGATATTGAAATTGCCAGAAAGTGAGTTCTGGGTCTGAGTTACATTCTCCCATTATTCGTCTGGGTCAGTGTGTTCCATGACTTCATACATATATAAAAATGACCTTTTCCCAGGCATCACAGATCCCCTCCATCCACCCCAAACTCTATCCCTAATTGAGTTTTGAGTCCTCGCACTCTTGAGAAATCTGATTAAGTATATGCTGTCTCTCTACCGAGGTGGTAGGAAACAAAAGGGAAGGATTTTGTGAATGGAGATATTTCTCTCAGCTAGACATAGCAATTCAATAGAAATGGTTATCAGATGAGTCATCCTTGACTCATCCTCTCTGAATGGAAAATGAAGCTGTGCAATGAAGTTTCTAGCCTTTGTTCTCAAGCCTGGAACATGTCTCCAATGATAGGTTGTTGCCTAGGAAATCAAGATTATAATAGTCAAGTCCTTGAATAATAGAAGTGCTTCTCAAGGTGAAGTGAACCCACGGTGTATGTCCTCAAGTCCAAGAACAAAGTCAGGTGAACAGAAGACTCTCAATAAATATTTTTGAATGAAATAATTTATTAGTGAATAGGATGATAAGGAAGAGAGAAGAGTTGAAGATTTCTCTTAATTTTCTGGCTTGGGGGACAGTGTTGGCTTGTGGCAGTATTAATTAATAGGATTTAAGAGAGTCTCTTAAAGATATAGATAAAGGTATGCAATGAACTCAGTTTTGTACCTGTTGAGTTGAAGGATCTGTGGGATGTCCTTGTATACCTGGGTATATATCGTGGAGAGTGTGAATTATGAAAATGAAGATTAAAAGGATCTTGCATATATAAATGGAAGCTTACCAGTACTAATTATCCTTCCTTCTCTTCGACTCATTCAATCTTCTTTCTTTCCAGCTTTTCTTCTTTGCTTTCACAAATATTTCAGGGTTGTTCATCATTTGCAGAACTTGGCACTGAGCACTGAATGTACATGAAAAAGAACAGTTTTGATTCATTTATTTAACAAAGTTTTATTGAGTTCCTACCATAAGCCAGGCTTTGCCCTCGTAGTTAGTCAGAGCATTCATATCCAGACATAGTCCCTTTTCAGAAAGAATTTAAAAATCACTTAAATTCATAAAACACAAATTCATAAAACAAGTAAAGTACTGTTCAAGACAAAGGATCATCCCCCTCATACATGTCAGATGATTATTCCAAAATCAAATATGAGATTTACTAAAATCAGATAAAGATTTCCGCTTTAGCAAGAGTCAATTGCGTCATTCAATTCCAATCCTTCTTGCCATGTTGAGCTTTTAAGAATATATATATATTTTTTAAGTGTGAAAAGAGTAACTTTATCCTTAGCATAGATGGTAGGAAAACAAATCCCATGAGGTTTCAAAAAAAAAAAAAAGATCTAGATACCAAGAGGAGAATGAAGATTTTGAAAGGGTCCCTTAGTAATGGAAATGCTAATGACTACTGGAGTCCATTACTTTAATTGCAATGTTTTTGCAAACCTTAGTAATACATGATCTCATTCAATCCATCAAGCGGTGCTTTACAAATCCAAGAGAGTGAAATTTTAAAAACAACAAAATGAGTTCAGTTATTTTGTTTTATTATGAATTCAGTGATTTTGTTTTATTGTGAATTTTTAAAGTCATAATTTAGCAAGCATTTTTTAAAAATCTTACAAGGAATTCAAATTAAAACTACAATGCATACCCAGCACAATATTAGAATAACTAATATAAAAAGTCTGGAAATACTAAAAAGTGGCAAGGATGTAGGGCAATTGGAATTGTCATATATTTCCATTAAGAGTAAAAATTGGAGTAAACAGTTCAAAAATTGTATTATAGCTTTTTTATAAACTTAAGAATAACTGCCCTATGATTCCTGGCTGCCTGGCCAACAGAAATGAGTGATGATTTTCACCAAATGGCATCTACAAAAATTTCTACAGCAGAATTGTGTGTGATATTTCAAACAAAAACAACCCAAGTACCAATCAATAATAGACTAGCCAAGCATGGTGGTGGCACAAGCCCATAATCCCAGCAACTCTGGAGGCTGAGGGAGGAGGATCACAAGTTCAAAACCAGCCTCAGCGACTTGACAAGGCCCTAAGCAACTTAGTGAGACCTGTCTCAAAAACAAGGGGTTAGGGGCTGGAGATGTGGCTCAGTGGTTAATGCCCCTGGGTTAAATCCCCAGTACCCCCTTCCAAAAAATACACTAAATAAACAAATTGGAATATATTCGTACCACATACCATCACATACTGTTAGAACACACTACTGCTCCATGTAACAAGATGGATAAATGTTTAGTTTTAAAAAAGCCAATGCTTGCTTCATATTTCCATGTATGTGAAGTTCGAATACATGGTTCAAATCCAAGCAAAATTAACTGATGAGGATAGAAGACAGAATAGTGATTACCTTTGCAGAATATTGACTGGGATTTGGAGGCAGCTTCTGGGGTGCTGCAAATGTTCTAGATCTTCATCTGGGTGATGGACTACAGAAAAATTCACTGCTCTGTACATTTACATTTTGTGAATTTTATATCGTCATGTTATTCCTTGTTTTTAAAATTTTTAAGGTGAATAAAACAAACATAATTTGGTTTATTATATCTCCACTGAACACAGACACAGGAGGTGGCTGATGAGGGATCCATCTGAGGAGTCCCTGAAGATCCCCTCACCCTGCCACAGCATTAGTTGCTCCTGTATCAGTCAGCAAACACAATGGAACACACATAGCTTGAGATAGGCAGCGGGAATCATGTGGTGGAGCTCTTCTTAGTTTTACATTTGATGCCCACATCAACCCTGGCCTGGGGTTCTCTGCCCCCTTCTCTTCCTCTGCCTCCCTCCACACACCATTTATAGATGAGGACATTTTAGACCCAGGACATTCCACAATCCAGAAGAAAGGACACAGCAGTAGTAGTTGCCTAGGCTACAGCCTGGAATTCCCCTGGAATCATCTCTCCAAGCCCAACAAGAGGGGTGAGGACTCTTCTTCAGTATGCTGGTGAAGCACTCATGATTTCCAAATGGGTGTAACCTTTTCTTCCAGTCAACACACCTTAGTATAGGAGAGTAGACTCCACTGAGGATCTCTGTTTTGAAAATCTCTATTCAAAATCTCTTCAAGACTCTGTAGAGAATAACCTAATAGGCTATTCTTATAACTTTTAAAGTAGAAATTCTTTTTTTTTTATTGGTTGTTCACAACATTACAAAGCTCTTGACATATCATATTTCATACATTAGATTGATGTGGGTTATGAACTCCCAATTTTTACCCCAAATGCAGATTGCAGAATCACATCGGTTACACATCCACAATTTTACATAATGCCCTAATAGTAATTGTTGTATTCTGCTACCTTTCCTATCCCCTACTATCCCCCCTCCCCTCCCCTCCCAACTTCTCTCTCTACCCCATCTACTGTAATTCATTTCTCTCTTTGTTTATTTTCCCATTCCCCTCACAACCTCTTATATGTAATTTTGTTTAGCAATGAGGGTCTCCCTTCATTTCCATGCAATTTCCCTTTTCTCTCCCTTTCCCTCCCATCTCAAGTCTCTGTTTAATGTTAATCTTTTCTTCTTACTCTTCCTCCCTGCTCTGTTCATAGTTGCTCTCATTATATCAAAGAAGACATTTGGTATTTGTTTTTTAGGGTTTGGCTAGCTTCACTAAGCATAATCTGCTCTAGTGCCATCCATTTCCCTGAAAATTCTATGATTTTGTCACTCCAGTAAGATTGGCAGCCACTATGAAGTCAAACAACAACAAGTGCTGGCGAGGATGTGGAGAAAAGGGTACACTTGTACATTGCTGGTGGGACTGCAAATTGGTGTGGCCAATTTGGAAAGCAGTTTGGAGATTCCTGGGAAAGCTGGGAATGGAACCACAATTTGACCCTGCTATTGCCCTTCTTGGACTATTCCCTGAAGACCTTAAAAGAGCATACTACAGGGACACTGCCACATCGATGTTCATAGCAGCACAATTCACAATAGCTAGACTGTGGAACCAACCTAGATGCCCTTCAATAGATGAATGTATAAAAAAAATGTGGCATCTATACACAATGGAGTAGAAATTCTTAAAAGTCATAAGATGCTAGTCAGGAGAATTTTAAAAGGAGCAAAATATATATGGTGATGAAATAATATAACTAGAAATAACCACAGATATTCTGAGCCTATAGTAGGTGGCCAGTAAAAGGGAATTTGTTTGGTGGTAGTTAGCAGCGAAATGCAAACCAATAACATTAAGAGGGTCATGGATTTTCTTTAAATTGCTTTCAAGGCAAATGAATAATGGAGTAACTTGTAGAAAAATAACAGGTGCACAAAGCCTGGGAATAAACAGGTGGAAGCAAAAGGAACAAATTAAGAAATGCATCAAGAAGGAATGACCGATCCGTGGGGCTAACTCCTGACAGGGTCTGCTGGCGTCATTGCAGAGTTAGGATTTAATGCCATAGATTTCTCAATGTATTTCAGAAGATAAATTCTGTTCTCTAGCCAGAGATGCCCCACTCACTCTCTCTTGAGAGTGCTCTCTGCTGGAGCCTTACTGTGCTATAATAAAATTCTCTTGCTTGACTTTTCATGTCTGACTTTAAGTTTTCTTTCATTAGGACCCAAGAACTGAGGTTTTAAGCTTCAGTTCCCCCACTCAATCCAAGCAAAATTAATTGGTGATGATAGAAGATAGAATAGGGGTTACCTTCTACCTGCAGCCTTCAAACACCTGTGTCAAGAGAGGCAGAGAATGAGGTGATAGGTGGTCAGGGAAAAGTGAGTTGGATGGGGCAGTGATACCCCATGAATCATCTAGGGATCTGCTGTCTTGTTTGAATGACCCAGACATTTTGTAAAGACTTCAGGTGTGAGCACTGTATCTATACAGTGACATGTGTTCCTCTTCCATGTAAGGAGGGTGGTCAAGCTGGGCACCCATTCTGAATATTTCATAATTTCTTTGGCCCACATACGTCACCATCATTCTGTGGTCATGTGGTCCCAGGGTTGTGCCGAAGGCTGTGTTTGAGGAATTTAGAAGCAGTTTGCCTCCCATTCCATATGAGACATGCTGCAGTTGCCAAAAAGCATCCTCCACCTTAGTCTGAGTAGGGCTGCCATGTTGGTTGGTACAGGGCACCTGTGGCAGTTCCACTAAGGTCTGATTGAAGGAACAAGGTGGCTACCATTCTGTGCTGGCTCACCCCAGGTAGAAGCTTCAGGTATACGATTTAGTCCCCATTGTCTAGTGTCTTCTCAGCCTGCCAGCCTTCCATGAAGAAGGGAAGCAGGATCTAGGAGAGAACCAGAAAAGAAGAGATCTCCAGTTGCAATGTTTCACAAACCAGCTGGGAAGCATTCTCTGAATCTCAGCACCCTCATTTGTAATTGTTGGGGACCGCAAATCAAGTCAAGATGGCGCCTGGCAGTTTGCCAGGAGGAGTGGTTTATGAGGCAACTCCACCGAGCCATTTAGATGGTGGGGATTCCTTATTGGCTGACTGCTGTATCTAGATGATGCTAATTGAGTCAAGCTATGTGTAATCAGTTAGGTATATATACCTCTGAGGTTCCGCAATAAAGCGGCTCCCGCTACCTTGGGTGCCCGCTACCTTGAGTTCCTGCTCAGTTCCCACTTCAACCTTCAAGTTGCTTGTCACCTCCTGGTTATTTTGCCCAGCCGGACTGTAATGAGGGATTGTTATCGAGTCAACAACCTTTTAGGAGGATAAGATGAAAATGCTTATATGAAATTACCTATTTAAAGTTAAGCATATTCTCAACTCAAAAGTATAGACAAATGATTTAAACAGTTTTCACAAAAAAATATGTGACAAAAAACAAATAAAAAAATACTGACCATGATGTATCATCAATAAAATGAAAATTAATATCACAAATATCACCTCAAACTGATGAGAGTACTTAAAATTAAGGATTAGACATGCCAAGTGTTGGTAAGAAAGCAGAGCAAATAGAATATTGCTGGTGGGAGTGCAGGTGGTGCAACTACTTTGGAGAATTGTTTGTCAGTTTCTTTTAAAAGTTCAACATACAGCCAAACACGTTGGCACATGCCTATACTTCCAGCAGCTTGAGAGGCTGAGGCAGGAGGATTTGCAAGTTCAAAGTCAGTATTAGCAACTTAGCAACTTAATGAGACCCTATCTCAAAATAAAAAAATAAAAAGGGCAGGGGATGTGGCTCAGTCATCAAGTGTTTCTGGGTTTAATCCTTAGTATCAAAATAAATAAATAAATAAAGAGAGACAGAGAGAGAGAGAGAGAGAGAGAGAGAGAGAGAGAGAGAGAGAGAGAGAGATATGAAGGCCTCCCAAAAAATATTTGTACACAAATGTTTACTTCATAATAGTCCCATATTTGGAAACCACCCAAATGTCCATCATATAATAGAGTACTATGCAACAATATAAAGGAATCAACTTGTACACCATGGATACACTTTAATACATATGCTAAGAGAAAAACAATGAAGCATATTAAGTACATACTAGGTGATCCCACTTATGTGAAATTCAAGAATAGACCAAATGAATGCATATGCTAAAAATCTGAGTTAAGAGTTGGTCTAGGATAGGATGGGATAGGCTGGAAATATACAGAGGGGACTTCCAGAGTAATGGACATGTTCTACATCTTGCTTTGGGCGTTCGGTTACATAGGTTTTTATTCATTTGTCAAAACTTCTCCAACTCTAAATTTAAAATCTGTACATTTAAATATGTAAATTGTATGCTTCAATTTTTAAAAGTTGTAGGGTTTTTTATTACAGACTCAAAAGACATTTAAAGGCTTAAAAAGTATAGAAAATATGGGCATATTACAGAAATTATAAAAAAGAAAAATTCCTCCAGAGACAACTGCTATTAACTATGCTAATTTATGTCCATCTGCTAATTTTCTACATGTACATTCTTTTCTTTGATGAATCAGACTTTTAGAGTTAACTTTAATTTACAGAGGAAGATATCAAAATCCAGGCAGACAAATAAATTAAGGTACATCCTGTCCAAACCAGGTGGACTCAAGGCCTAGTTCTTCAAACTCTCATTCTATAAGAAAATAAAGAATTATCCTGTTTATAGTCATTTAGATATTGGTATATATTAGTTTACGTATGATAAAAATATCTCTGGTCCCTGGCATGGATTTCAAAGACTCATGGAATTATATGGGTCCCAAAATTGTATCAGGATGAAAGTCACCAGAAACCTCAAATATGTGATTAAAGTGTTGGGACTGTCAGTTACCAATGGCAGCTGTAGTAAAGAATAGAACTCTGAGGCTTGTTAGCCGTCTTACTTCTGCAGGGACCAGAGGGGCTTATAATCCTATGATGCCTATGGGGCTCTAGTGGAAACCCCTCTTTTGTCTCCAGAATTGTGGTCTCTGCCATTGTGTTCATTAATGCTCAGAATCCTCTCCCTCTGTAGTACCCATTACTGAAGGTTACTGATTTGGCCAGCTTTACATATCTGTGACCAACATACCTGACAAGAACAACTTAAAGGAAGAAAAGTTTATTTTGGCTCATGGTATCTAGGTCCAGTCCGTGGTTGGCTGACTCCATTGCTCAGGGCTGGAGGTGAGGCAGAACATCGTGGTGGAAGGGCATGGTGGGAGAAAGATGCTCAGCTCATGGCAGCCAGAAAGCAGAGTTATGCCCCCAGTGACCCACTTCCTCCAGCCATACCTTATCTGCCTACGTTACCACCCAGTTAATCCATATCAGTGGATTAATCCACTGAGGTTACACCTCTCGTAATCTAATCATTTCACCTCTGAACATTTTTGCATTCTCACCCATGAGCTTTTGGGAGATACCTCATATTTAAACCATAGAAGTTATTTTGTGTCAAACATAGTAGTAAATAGTCTATTCCTCATGCAATCCTAAAAGCCACCCCATGGAATATGTGCTCTTATTATCTCCACTTTCCAAGTGGGAAACAAAACACGTTGAAGTCCACCCAGCTATCAGGTCAGGAGATGGTACTCCTGGGACTTTAGTCAGAACTCTCCAAAGGTGGAGCCTATGAAGAATGCATGTCTCTTTTGTACCAAATCTTGGATTTACTCAGGGTGATGCAATGAAGCTCTCTGAGCACACTCAGGAGGATTAGATCTACTAGTTGGGAAGTGCAGGAAGAAATGATCCTTCACTTTCAATATTTCTTGTTTAGTTTGCACTTTATCCCACTTACTTTATTTTAGGAAGAAACATTAACGTTGATGCAGACAACAAAATACAGCTGACCTCAGGATGGCTGTATGTTGGCATACAGGTTCTCACTTGTCATCAGAATGTTTTCAAGGGCACGGAAGAACTGGATACCATTTAAGATTTCAGAGTCTGGGTCAATAGTGTCCTCTAGAGGGATCAGGGTTGCATTGCCAAGAAAGAGGGGCCGCTCAGACTCCCAGGCCACTGGATTTTCCTAGGGTCCGGTTTTGGTGTCTGTTGAATTGGAAAGGGTTTTGTGTCACAGGAAAGGGGGTAGTACCTAGAAGTAGTCACCCCAAAACCAGGGAACATCAGAGGTGACAGACCAAGACCTAGTTCATGCCAATAAATTAGCAGATAGCTCATAGGCTGTCTTGACAAGAGGAGGTCAGAGAAAAACAGTGATGGGAAGAAGGGAATGCCTATTGGATCTCCTAGAACCACTCTGTGGAGTGTCCTGGTCCAAGGCTACAGGGTCAGCAAAGACCCGACGTTCAGGCTCAGTCCCCTCAGTCATAGTAACATCATACGATGCTCAAATTCACATTTGCAGAGAGGGAACTGTTGAGAGGATGGACGTGAAAAGACTTCTTTGCAGAAATAGAAAAAAAATCCTAAAATTTATATTGAACCACAAAAGACCTTGGATAACTAAAGCTATTGAGTAAGATGAACAAAGCTGGAGGCCTCACTCTACCTGATTTAAAAATACACTACAAATCTACAATAACCAAAATAGCATGATTCTATCATAAAATACCAAGGAAGGAGAATAGAAAACCCAGAAATAAACCCAGACATTTAGATTCAATTCATCTTTGACAAAGATGCCAAGAATAAACAATGGGGAAAAGATAATTTCTTCAACAATGCTCGGGAAACTGGATATCCTCAAGAAAAAAAATGAAATTAGACACTTATGTAACACCATACACAAAATCAACTCAAAATGGATTAGGTAGCTGAAACTTTAAAACTCCTGGAATAAAACACAAGTGAAAGCTTCTTGACATTGGTCTGGACAGTGATGTTTTTGAAACCCAAAAGCTCAGGCAATAAAAGCCAAAACAACAACAACAACAAAAACCATGTGGGACTAGAGCTTTTTAGTTAAAGCTTCTACACAGGAAAAGAAAGAACCTGCATAGTGAAGAGACAACTTATGGTATGGAAGAAAATATTGGTAAATATTAAAATTTACCCATTATTGGAGTTGTATTAATTTGGAATTATATTAAAATGTAGAAGGCATTTAAACAGTGAAATAGCAAGTAAACAAATAACCTGATTTTGGTCAAAGGACCTGAAGAGACATTTCTCAAAAGAAAACATACACATAGCCCACAGGTATATATAAAAAAATGCTACCATTATTAATCCCCAGGGAAATACAAATCAAAACCACAATGTGATAACACTTCATGCCTGTTAGAGAGGTTTTTATTAAAAAGACGAAAATAACAAGTGTTAGTGAGGATGTGGGGAAAAGAGAACAGGAAATTCTTCAAAAAATTAATGCAAACTACTATATGATCCAGCAACCCTACTCTGAGTATATCTAGAGAAAGTTAAATCAGTAACTGAATAGACATCTGCCTTCTTGTGCTTATTGCAGCATTATTCACAACAGACAAGGTATGAAAACAATCTAAGTGTCCATCAACCAGTGAAAAGACATAGAAAATATCACACATGAACATATATATATATATATATATATATATATATATATATATATATATATATATATAATTTTACACACACACACACACACACTGAATAATACTCCTGTATATACACTCAGGAATATTATTCAGTCTTTGAAAAGAAGGCAATTCTGCTATTCATGAAAACATGGATAAGCCTGGAGGACATTAACCTAAGGCAATGAGACATTGAAAGACAAGTTTTACTTGATCTTACATGTAGAATCTGAAAAAGTCAAACTCACAGAAGCAGAGAGAGTAGAATAGTAGTTGCCGGGTGCCTGAGGTGGGTAGGGGAATGGGGAGATGTTGGTGAGAGGTAGAGAGTTTCAAGTTACGTAGGACGAAAAATGCCTGGAGATCTATTGCGTAGAGGAGGTGACCTTAGTTAATATTATTGTAATCCCAGCAGCTTGGGAGGCTGAAGCAGGTGGATCACAAGTTCAAAGCCAGCCTCTGCAACTTAGTGAGGCCCTAAGCAACCAAGATCCTGTTTCAAAAAATCAGTTTCCTATCCTTGTATATGAATATATGACCAGGGCAACAACTCCACATCATATACAACCACAAGAATAGAATCTTATTTAGAATAAGTTATACTCCATATGTGTACAATGTGCCAAAATACACTCTACTGTCTATATATCTAAAAAGAACAAATAATAATAATAATAATATGTTGTATACTTGAAGTTTGCTTAAAGAGTACATCTTAAATATTTTCACACACATAAACAAATGTGAAAATGATAACTATGAGAGGTGAAACATACATGTTAATTAGCTTGACCATGGTAATTTTTTCATGGTGTAAATAAATAACCTAACATTACACTGTACACCTTAAATATATACAATTTTACCTAATAAACATGAGGGAAATATTTTTACTCATTTATTTATTCATTTTTAATTGATGCTTTATAAATACATATAAGGGTGGAATTCACTGTGATATATTTGTACTTGAAAATAGCTGAATTTTATCAAAGTCATTCCATGTCTTCCCCTTTCCCTCACCTCCTCTCTCCTGCTCAAACACCTTCTACTCCATCCATCTCCCCTATCTTTACATATATCATGCACACCCCCTTTTTCCCCTTAGTTTGCTCTAGCTTCTGTGTATGAGAGAAAACTTTCCACCCTTGGTTTTCTGAGTCTAGCTTATTTCACTTAGCATGGTGTTCTCTAATCCCATAAATTGAAGATAATTAAAAAAAAATTTTTTTTTAGTTATACATGGACACAATATCTTTATTTTGTCTATTTTTATGTGGTGCTGAGAATTGAACCCAGTTCCTCTGTGGCTCTGCCACGGAGCCACAACCACAGTCTGTGAAGGTAATTTTTTTGAAATAAAATTTAATTTTATATAATTGTTTATAATAAAAATTTTAAAAATTATATAAATTATAATAAAAATATAATTGTATATAATTGTTTATAATAAAATTTAATTTTATTATAAAATTTAATTTTATCTTTCAAAATTCACCAAAAGGGTGCAAAATAAATTTAAATGGTCAAACTTTAAAGTTTGCAGCGTTTATACTTGTCAAATTATTAAAGTTTAAAATGCCACTAAGACTTTTGAGGCACCCTCCATAAACCTGGCCATGATTCTCTCTTCCAAATGCTGTTTGGTGGTCCCCAAACCTGCTCCCCAGGGACAGGACAGTCATGGCAGCCATCAGGATCCCCAGGATCTGCCCTCTAACAGCATCTTCAACCCCATCTCCCCCCATACCACACCTCTTTCCTTTCTTAGTGAATTCTGAGCCCTTTATTGGATCTGGATCTTTGCCACTGATGTGCTCTTTAACTAAAGTACAAGCTCCCTGATCACTCCACCACCTGCACTGAAAGTTTCAACTTATCCACCACTTCCGCTTCCTTCCATTGAACCAATCCTTTCTTCCTCCCTCCCTATAAAAACATGTGCCTGTTATCAACCCCACAATGGAGTTGACCAGCAGAGTTTCTTGTCACTGTTCTTCAGTTTACTAGCTATGACTTTGTGCAAATCCCTCACTTCTCAGTGTCTTTCTTATCTCTTCAATGATAAAACATCCAAACCATGAGGGCATCATAAATTTGGAGCTGCAGCCAAACCAAATTAAGAATATGAACATGCTTTCACAACTGTGTTCTAATCTTCCAAGAGGTTATTATTACAAGTTTCTGAATCTCAGTATAAAAACTGAAAACAGGGCTTGGAGATATAAAGCTGGAATCCTTCATTTTATCAATAAAGAATTCATATCCAAGTGTGTAGAAAGATCACACACTGAGGCTGGCTTAGAACCTTCTCCAGCCTGGGGCCCCTGGCCCTTTCCAACACTTCACTCTCTTTAGTATGCTCCAGGTTAACTGTGGCTAGAAGACTATTTCCATTAGTGGGGACTTGAACTCTTTTTCTACCCTCAAATTGGAGAACAACCCTTTTCAAGTGCCCTGGATCTTGGTTGATTGAAAACCTAACATCCTGCAAGCCCACACCATGTCCCTGGGTGCCAGGCACTTGTTCATAAGGATATTCATTGTGCCATGAGGCACATGTTAACACAAAGCTCATTAAAGTTTCTGATCAAACCAGACACTGAGAAAAGTGAAGCTGTGCTCTTTTAGGGATATTATCTTTCAGGGATTAAGTTACCATGGCGAACTGGGCTCCACTGCCTTGGCTCCCAAGCTGTTCCTCTGCAAGGTCTTCTGCAGGATAATTGCTCCATAAAATTGGACTGTTTAATTTTGGATGAAGCAGTAGAAAGATCCCATAGAACAAAATGCCAGAAGAAGAAAGAAACTCGAAACTGAGTTTTCCAGAGGCTAAGATTTAATCTTCTAAGGATATGATGTTACTTCATTGCCTGAAGACTCTTTCTGTGAGGCAGGTTGGTGGTGGCTGGCACACTCCATGGGGAAGGATGTGTGGCATTTCATCAGAGCTGAAGCAGGGAACTTGGATCAGAAAATGAGATGTGTTTCTCTGCCCACCTAACAGTGACTAGACTCACAGTTTGGGTTCAGATGTGTCCCAGAATTTTATCCAACCGTGGAATTCCTTGGAGCTGAAAATCAAGCTGTCAAAATGTCTTTTCCAAGCATCTGCTATATCTATTCCTGTGTCAGATGGTGACAGAAACATTATCATTGTCTCCATTCACGTGCTTTCCTCTGCCACTCATCCCTCTGGGCACTTGGCATACATTTGCTTATATTATAATGATGCATGGATGTAAATATTATTGTTCTCATCTTACAGATAAGGAAAGTTAGCATCTCAAAACCACACAACTTGCAATTGTACAATAGGTGGTCTTTTTGTATCTGGATTCTTTCACTTAGAGCGTTTTCCATGTCGGAACATGCACCAGTTGTTCATTCCTTCTTGTTGCCAAAGAATATTCAATTGCATGAACATGTCTTGTTTTCAAAATCCACTCATCAGTTGACGAACATTTGGGTTGTTTCTACCGTTGGTTTCTTTTTTTTTTCTTTTTTTTTTAATAATCCTGCTATAAACATTAACACACTATGTGGACATATTTCTTCTTGCCATACCATGGGCCATATGTTAACTCTGTGTTTAGCATTTTGATAAAACTTTTTTCAAAGGTGCTACATCACTTTGCAATCTCAGTAGGTTATGGGCTTCAAATTCTCCACATCTTTACTAATTTGTTATTGTCTTTTTTAAAAAAACAATAATCATCCTGGTGGCTATGAAATGATAGCACATTGTGGTTTTTGGATTGCATTTCCTTAACGGCTAATAATATTGGTCATTTTTTCATGTCCTTCCCAGTCATTTGCAAATCTTCCTTGAAGAACTGTCTATTTACACCTTTGCCCACTTTTAAATTGGGCTAGTTTAACAGTTCTTTTTATTGTTGAGTTTAAGAGGTCTTTATAGACTTGGGGTTCAGGTCACTTGTCACATAAAGGATTTACAAATATTTTCTCCCATTCTGTGGGCAAATCAATAGAGACCAAAAGTATCAGCCATTTCCAGGGGGTAGCAGTGGATGGAGAGTAACTGCTAATGGGTGTAGTGTTTCTTTCTGTGGTCATGAACAAGTTCTCAGTGATGAAGGTTGCCAACTCTGTAAATACACTAAAAACATGAATTATATATTTCAATGTGGCAAATTTTGTGAAATGTGAATTATATTCAATAAAGATATTATTATTTCTATTATTTTTTAATTGAGCAGTTTGGAAATGGCAGGACTGGGATTGAAATTCAAGCCCCCAAAACTCCAAAGTCTGTTTATGTTACAAAAGTGCTCTAGTTTAGATTTCAAATGTCCCTCAAAGGTCCATGTGTTGAAGAGTTGGTCTCCTGCCTGTGGCATTTATAGGAAGTGATGGAACCTTTGGAGGTGGGGCCTAGTGGAAGGAAGTTGGGTCACTGAGGGTGTGCCTTTGAAGAGTATATTGGGACTCTGAACCCTTTTATCTCTTTTTCACTGCCTGGATATGTTGAACCATCCTTGAAGCCCACAGATAAATCCCACATAATTATGGTATATGATTTGCTTACTCAACTGCTGTATTTAGTTTGAGTGTTTTAAGGATGGTTTTCATATGTATATATACTATGTTCATCTGTGATTATATATTAACCTATAGTTTTCTTTTCTTGTGTTATTTTTTTCTGGCTTTAGTCTCAAGGTGATGCTGATCTCATAAAATGAGGTTGAGAGTATTCCCTCTTCTTCTATTTTTTGGAAGAGTTTATAAAGTTTTGATATTATTTCTTCTTTGAACATTTGGTAGAATTCACCTGTAAAACTGTTTGGCCCTGTGCTTTCTCTTGGATACTTCCTACATTGGTCATTACTTAAATTGTAGGTTTCCTGATAGCATTATTTATGGTAAGTTTTCCATGATGTGAGCAGCCTCATCTGCCATCGGCCCCTGCCATGATGTACTACTACCTTGCCACAAGTCCAAAATTAATAGGGCCAACGGGCCATGGAATGGAATAATTCCAACTGTGAACCAAAATAAGACTTTCCTCCTTATAAGTTGATTATCTTGGGTATTTTTGTCACAATGACCAAAAACTAACACAACCAGTATGGGGACATGGGACAGTGTTGGGCAGGAAAAGAACAGAAAGAGAATAAGTAGAATAAACAGACATCAAGCTGCTTGCAAAACTAATTATAGCAATGGATCAAGATGCATTTACACATGTAATCTTCTTCCTGCTCAAAAAATTATAAGAACTGACAGAAAATATTATATTTAATAAAAAGAAACATAAAAAGATATGGGAAACTCAACATAAAGCATGCCATCAGGAAACCACACAATTTAAGTAATGACAAATGTAACAAGTATCCAACAAAGAGCAAAGAGTCAAATGGTTTCACAGGTGAATTCTACAATTCAAAGAAGAATTAATATCAAAACTTCTTAAATTCTTCACAAAAGTAGAAGAAGAGGAAATACTCTTTACCTCATTTATGAAACCAACATCACCCTGACACTAAAGTCAGAAAAAGATAACACAAGAAAAGGAAACTATAGGTTAATATCACAGATGAACACAATACATATCCATACAAAAACCATAAAATACCAGCAAACTGAATACAATAGTACAGTAAGAAGATTGTACACTATGATCATGTGGGATTTATCTCTGGAATTAAAGGTTGGTTCAATATATAAAAATTAATTGATATAATACATCACATTATAAAATGAAGAAAAATAAGCATGCTCATCTCAATAGATACAGAAATAAATATATGACGAACTGAACATCCTTTCATGATAAAATATCTACAGAAGATAAACACATATAAAAAACCCACATCTAGCAAAGACCAGGGGAAAACTGAAAGCTTTTCCTCTAAGATCCAGAACAAGGCAAGGGATGTCCATTCTTGCCACTGCCATTAAACAGTGATGGAAGTCCAAGCCAGAGAAGCCAGACAAGAAAAAGAAATGAAGGGTATTCAAATTAAGAAAGAAGAAGTAAAATTATCTCTATTGGAAAAATAATTATATCAGTAGAAAACCCCAGAGATATCTCTCTCTCTCTCTCTCTCTCTCTCTCTCTCTCTCTCTCTCTCTCACACACACACACACACACACACACACACACACACACACAAACACACCTGTTAGTAGCAATAAATGAATTCAGTAAAGTTGCAGTATAGAAAATTAACATACAACATTCATGTCATTTCTATACACTAGCAATGAACTGTCTGAAAGGGAAATTAATAAAATAATCCCACTTATATCAACAGGAACAATAACAAATGAAATCCTTAGGAATTAACTTAAACAAAAAGACAAACCACACATCAAAAATTACAAAATAATTGGCAAAAGAAATCTAAAAAGACACAAAAAAGTGTATAGACGTTCCATGTTCATGATTGGAAGAATGAGTATTATCAAAATGCCCTTACTATTCAAAGCTATCTATAGATTTATGTAATCCTTACCAAAATTTCAAAGTCAATTTTTACAAAAATAGAAAAAAAATCCTAAAATTTGTATGGAATCAAAAAAAGACTTTGAATAGCCAAAGCAATCTTGAGTAAATAGAACAAATATAAAGAAATCATATCACCTGATTTCAGAATATACTACAGAAGAAAGTCTGAGAAACTGTTATAGTCTAGCAGATCCTAATATGGTATCCCATATGGTGTTCTGGGCCAGAAAAATAACACCGGGTAAGAACTAAGGAAATGTAAGGAAGTGGGGGTGAAGTGTGAATTTTATCTAATAATAATAATAGATCAATACTAACATGATGGCAATAGATGAAATGGATGCTTTAATTCTATAAATCTAAAACTATTGTAAAACTTGAAGTTTATTTCAAAAGCAATTATATTAAGTGGCTAGAAATAAATATTATGAACATCATTTTAAAATATATTACATACACATATTACAAATACATTATATATGTATGTATATATTTTTAAAAATCTGTATACATAAATAACAAAGCAATATGTATATTTAAGTAAAAATTAATACATTAATATCAACATTTAAATAAATATATAACCATTCAATAATTGTAAAAATTAGAGAAGGGATTTTCAAGATGCCTCTGCATAACTAATGCAAGATGTTCATAAACTTAATGATAATGGATTTAATAGTGAGATTCCAAGAGAGATGTTGCAGCAAGAAATCAAAAATGGAGCCTATACAGCTTACTTAAAATTAAATGTATATTTTAAATTTAAATGCATAATTGTTATTATACTTAAAATATTTCCCTTTATTTACAAGCTAACTTATGGGTTTAATACGTGTGAGGTGGTATTTAATTGAGGTTTTTATTAGCATTTCTCTGATAATTAGTACTATTGAACACCTTTTCACATGCTCATTGACCATTTGTATGTTTTCTTGAAAAAATTCCTATTTAAATCTTCACTCATTTTTTTAAAAGTGGATTGTTTGTTTTTGTCATGATCTGTAGGAGTTTCTTAAATGTTTTGGGAATTGATGCCTTGTCAGGCATACGTTTACAAACATTTTCTATCATTTATAGGCTGCCCTGTCACACTGTTGTTCCCTTTGCTGTGCAGAAGCATTTTGGTTTGATATAATCCCATGTGTCTGTTTTTGCTTTGGATACTCATGATTAGGGTACCATTCTCATAAAAACCATTGTCAATGCCAATATCATGAAACTTTCCCCATAGGCTTTCTTACAGAAACTTGAAAGTTTCAGGTATTATGTTTAAATCTTAAATCCATTTTTAGTTGGTTTTTGTGTGTGCTGTAAGATAGGGATCCAATCTTGTCCTTTTGCGGTGGATATCCAGTTTTCCCACTATTTGAAGAAACTATCTTTTCCACATTATGCATTCTTGATCCTCTCATCAGAGATCAGTTGGCTGAATATGTGTAAATTTATTTCTGGGCTCTCTCTTCTGGTCTATTGTTCCAGTACCATACTATTTTAATTGCTGTGGTTTTATAATATTTTTTTGAAATCAGGAAGTCTGATGCCTCCACCTTTTTTCTTTCTCAAGATCTCTTTGTCTGCTCAAGGTTATTCACTCTACCTTAAGGATTTTAGGATTGTTTTATTCATTTCAGCAAGAAATACTAATTTTGATGAGAAAGCACTGAATCTATAGATTGTTTAGGGTAGTATTGGCAATTTAACAATATTAAAGCTTCCAATCCATGAACCTGAGGTAGCCTTCCAGTTATTTATATCTTCTTTATCTTTTTTTCATCAATACATTGTACTCAGCATACAAGTCTTTCACCTCTTTTGTCAAGATTATTCCTAAGGACTATTTTTTATGCTATTGTAAGTGCATTGTTTTCTAATTTACTTTTCATATAGTTTATTGCTAATACATAGAAATACTTGGTTTTTGTATTTTGCAACTTTACTGAATTTATTTATTAGCTCTAACAGCTTTTACTGTGCAGTCTTAAGGGCTTGCTCTAAATAAAGTCATGTCATCTTCAAACAGAAATAGTTTTATTTCTTCCTTTCAATTTGATTTTTCTTTTTCTTGTCTACTTGATCTGGTTAAAACTTCAAGGGTTATATTGAATGAATAAAGCAATAAGACTAAGTATCCCTATCTTATTCCTGATCTTAGAGAAAAATCTTTCAATATTTCCTCTAAGATGTTATCAAGTGAGTGTGCATATATGGTCTTTATCGTATTAAGGAACATTCCTGCTACACCAAGTTTGATGACTTGTATCATGAAAGCATCTTAAGTTTTTTCAAAAGTTTTCTCTGTATCTACTGAAATGATCATGTAATTTTCATTCTTCATTCCATTGATGTGTTGTATCACACTTATTGCTTTGTATATGATCTAACACCCTTGCACCTCAGGGATAAGCCCCACTTGATCATGCTGCATGATCTTTTAATGAGGCTGTTGTAGTCCATGACCATCTCTTATGAACCTTTTTATTTTTACAGTATTAGTCTAAACATCTCTGCTTTCACTTCTAATTTTATCTTATCTGAGTCTTCTTTTTTTGTTAGTTGAATCAGCTAAAACATTGCCAATTTTGTTTATCTTTTCAAAAAAACCAACCCTTAGTTTCATTGATTTTTTTATTGTTTTTCTAGTCTCTATTTCATTTATTTTTCTGTTCTAATCTTTATTATTTCCTTCTTTTGTTAATTTTTGGCCTAGTTTATTCTTTCCTTAGTTCTTCGGTCGTAAAGTGAGGTTGTTTATGGGAGATCTTTTTCGTTTCTTAATGTAGGCATTAATCACCATGTACTTGCCCCTGATTACTGCTTTCATTGATTTCTGTAAGTTTTGGCCTGCTCTGCTTTTCACTTTCATTTCTCCCAAGATATGTCTTGTTTTCTCTTTTGATTTCTCTGTGATCCATTGCATGTTCATGAATGAGTCGTTTAATTTTTACATTTTTGTGAATTTTCCAGTTTTCCTCTGTTTCTAATTTCTAGTTCATTTCATTGTGGTCAGAGAAGACACTTGATATGATTTAAATCTCCTTAAGTTTGTGAAGAATTTTGTTTGTCTTAATACGTGCTCAGTCCTGGAGAATGTTACATGTGTGCTTGAGAAGAATATGTATTCTGCTATTGGGTAGAATATTCTATATATATGCATATATATGCACAGATAGATAGAGAGAGAGAGAGAGAGAGAGAGAGAGAGAGAGAGATGCATCATGTCTATTTGGTCCATAGTGTGGTTCAAGTTGACCATTTCTTCATTAGTCTTCTACCGGGGTGTTCTACCCATTGTTGAAAGTGGGGCCCTTTTTAAAAAAATCTTTTTGATTTTGTAAAATGTATGCAAGATTTGTTTTCATCAGATATGATAAGACATGCCAACACAGAGACAACTGTCACGAAGAAGTTTTCATTCACAGTTCCCTAGAGGCACAGCACACCATGTAGGAACACACAGGTGGCAGCAGCAGAGTCCATCAGGAGCAGAAGGACTGAGAGGAAAGCCTGAGAAAGAACTTACATTTTGGTTTCTGTGTAAAAATATGGGCCATGGGGTAAGCAGATGAAGTAGGTGTAGGACTGGCTCTTTTAAACAATTTCAACAGACTTCAGGTTGTAGAGGCTGCTCCTGGTTGTCTGATACCAGGCCCTGAGGGGTGATGAGAGCAAGGAAATGATGTATTGGCATGTGAGAGTTAAATAAAGGGTGAGGGGCTTTGAGTTGGCTTATTCGTAAATGAAAGGAGCATTTGCAGGTGAATCTTTTACTATCTTTAGGAATTGGCTACTCCTGAGAGAAGAAGTCTCTCCTGCAACAGCAAAGGCCCAGATACCAAAATATCAGAAAATATAGGGGCATGGTGGAGCACACCTGTAATCCTAGCATCTTGGGAGGCTGAGGCAGGAGGATTGCAAGTTCAAGGTCAGCCTCAACAATTTAGTGAGGTTCTCAGCATCTTAGTGAGACCCTGACTCAAAATTTAAAAAAAAAAAAAAAGACTAAGGATGCAACTCAGTGGTTAAGCACCCCTGGATTCAAAACCTGATACAAAAAAAAAATCAGAAAATAAAAAGGTATGATTAATACCTAATGAGTTTTGCAAGGATATCCTTTTAATTTTTTTCTAATATTGGTATTTTTGCCATCTCTTTTTCCCTTGATTATCTTGATAAAGGCTTATCGCTTTATTACTGTTTTCAAAGAACCAGCATTTTTCTATGTACTGATATATCCTAAACTTTTTATTAAATTAATGTACCTTAATTCCATCTGGTTGAGTTTAAACTCTGGCACCAGTGAGTGATAATGAGTCACTTATACTGAGTAACACCATATATAAAACTTCACTACGGTTACTACGTGGGCCTGACAAGCAGAAAAAACAACCTAATCGTCTTCTCTTTTCATGTACACTCAGAACCTTAAGAAATTTGTGCCTGCGTCAATGTCTTCAAAAGTGGCCCTTGAAGTACCTAAATCAGAATCACCTGGAGACCCGATTGAAAATTCAGATTCTAGACCACTCCCTTCAGACCTGCCAAATCAAACATACAACCAGTAATGTCCAATTTTTAATATTACTCAGTGAATAGTTTGTACAATTGAACTTTTTGAATCTTTTCAAGTTTCAGAGGAACTGGTCTAATGGAAAAGACATAGACCCCGTCATTCTTCATCTAAATGGAAAGGATACAACCTGGCCATATAGCAAGACACACTTAAGCGCATGCAAAAATCCAGTTGTGAGGAACCACATCATGATTCTCCTGAATCTATTGCCAATTGGACACCTTGCTGATCTGAACATCCCTGTAGTGCTTGATATACATCTTATTTTTCAAGTTCAAATGACTAAAGCTTGACAAACAGTAATCAAAAAGTCAAGGTTGCTGGATCTGCTTCAAGTTCCCCAATCAAGAGACGCGAAAGATTTATACAATGAAAACTACAGAACCCTAAAGAGAGAAGTAGAAGAAGATCTTAGAAGATGGGAAAATATACCCTGTTCATGGATAGGCAGAACTAACATCATCAAAATGGCGATATTACCAAAAGTTCTCTATAGGTTTAATGCAATGCCAATCAAATTCCCAATGGCATTTCTTGTAGAAATAGATAACGCAATCATAAAATTCATATGGAAAAATAAAAGACCCAGAATAGCAAAAGCAATTCTAAGCAGGAAGTGTGAATCAGGCGGTATAGCGATACCAGATTTCAAACTATATTACAGAGCAATAGTAACAAAAACAGCATGGTACTGGTACCAAAACAGGAGGATGGACCAATGGTACAGAATAGAGGACACAGAGACTAATCCACAAAGTTACAACTATCTTATATTTGATAAAGGGGCTAAAAGCATGCAATGGAGGAAGGATAGCATCTTCAACAAATGGTGTTGGGAAAACTGGAAATCCATATTCAACAAAATGAAACTGAATCCCCTCCTCTCACCATGCACAAAAGTTAACTCAAAATGGATCAAGGAGCTTGATATCAAATCAGAGACTCTCCGTCTGATAGAAGAAAAAGTTGGCTCTGATCTACATATTGTGGAGTCGGGCTCCAAATTCCTTAATAGGACACCCATAGCTCAAGAGTTAATAACAAGAATCAACAAATGGGACTTACTTAAACTGAAAAGTTTTTTCTCAGCAAGAGAAACAATAAGAGAGGTAAATAGGGAGCCTACATCATGGGAACAAACTCCTCACACTTCAGATAGAGCCCTAATATCCAGAGTATACAAAGAACTCAAAAAATTAGACAATAAAATAACAAATAACCCAATCAACAAATGGGCCAAGGACCTGAACAGATACTTCTCAGAGGAGGATATACAATCAATCAACAAGTACATGAAAAAATGCTCTCCATCTCTAGCAGTCAGAGAAATGCAAATCAAAACCACCCTAAGATACCATCTCACTCCAGTAAGATTGGCAGCCATTATGAAGTCAAAAAGCAACAAGTGCTGGAGAGGATGTGGGGAAAAGTGTACTCTTGTACATTGCAGGTGGGACTGCAAATTGGTGCGGCCAATTTGGAAAGCAGTATGGAGATTCCTGGGAAAGCTGGGAATGGAACCACTATTTGACCCTGCTATTGCCCTTCTCAGACTATTCCCTGAAGACCTTAAAAGAGCGTACTACAGGGATACTGCCACATCGATGTTCATAGCAGCACAATTCACAATTGCTAGACTGTGGAACCAACCCAGATGCCCTTCAATAGATGAATGGATAAAAAAAATGTGGCATTTATACACCATGGAGTATTACGCAGCACTAAAAAATGACAAAATCATGGAATTTGCAGGGAAATGGATGGCACTAGAGCAGATTATGCTTAGTGAAGCTAGCCAATCCCTAAAAAACAAATACCAAATGTCTTCTTTGATATAATGAGAGCAACTAAGAACAGAGCAGGAAGGAAGAGCAGGAAGAAAAGATTAACATTAAACAGAGACATGAGGTGGGAGGGAAAGGGAGAGAAAAGGGAAATTGCATGGAAATGGAAGGAGACCCTCATTGCTATACAAAATTACATATAAGAAGTTGTGAGGGGAATGGGAAAATAAACAAGGAGAGAAATGAATTACAGTAGATGGGGTAGAGAGAGAAGATGGGAGGGGAGGGGAGGGGGGATAGTAGAGGATAGGAAAGGTAGCAGAATACAACAGTTACTAATAGGGCATTATGTAAAATTGTGGATGTGTAACCGACGTGATTCTGCAATCTGCATTTGGGGTAAAAATTGGGAGTTCATAACCCACTTGAATCTAATGTATGAAATATGAAATGTCAAGAGCTTTGTAATGTTGTGAACAACCAATAAAAAAAAGAAAAAAAAGAGTCTCAGTTTCAATTCCTGGAAGCAATTGATGACAAAGAAACCTAACCAGACCTGAGTGGTAGTGGCCTCCATTAATTACCTAAATGGAAGGTGAGGTTTCCACTTGGACACGAGCAGGCACCAAATTCTTTTGCAGCTGTTTACAGTTGGCTCATAAATTAGAGGCTAAGGCCAAAAAGAATTTTAAAGTTGGAAACGAGTCATGATTCTATCCAACAGCAATTTTTATGAAATTCCAACCGGGCTTGGTAATTACTAGTCTATGACAATTAATTTCTTGCTTTGGATTAAAACCCAGTCAGTGCTAGAAGGATAATATTGTAGTCCGGCAAGATGAATTGTACTTGATGTTTACCTATATAGAGCTATCAACAGATATAAAACTATAAGCCAAACAAAAATAGTTCATAAAAATAACGCAATAACAATTACTACCTAAACAGCTTCAGATACTTTTTTTTTAAGAGAGAGTGAGAGAGGAGAGAGAGAGAGAGATTTTTTAATATTTATTTATTTATTTTTTTAGTTCTCCGCGGACACAACATCTTTGTTGGTATGTGGTGCTGAGGATCGAACCCGGGCCGCACGCATGCCAGGGGAGCGCGCTACCGCTTGAGCCACATCCCCAGCCCCAGATACTTTTTTGAAATAGGATTTTACTGCTTCACAAAGCGCCGGAGTTCCTATAATCCCTACAAAAGAACAGCTTCATCCAGCTTCTATATTGAGAACATAGAAATAGTTAAAACAAGCAAGCCTGGTTTTCAAAAAAACTCCAAATGTAGAAACCCAGATTTGCAAACCATTTAAGTAAGGGGATAGTTATTCATTACAAAGACAGACTGGCTTTCTCTCCAATCCCTGTTCCCTATAGATGCTAAGCCATTTCCCTTCTGGATCTTGAAATAATACATTTGGGGGGATTTTAAAGACTCCCTTGTGTCCCCAAATGATATCCTGTAACCCTCTTCATGCTCAAGCTAATAACAATAACGACATTTATTGAGGCCTTGGTATATGAAGCAGCATTTTCAATGGTTTTAAGCATTAATTCTTAACATCTTCACAATAACTCTTCAAAGCAGGCACTATTGTCATGTTTGCATTTGACTCAGAGGAAACGGAGACATGAAATAGCTAGTCAAGTTTCCCAGAATTATTATATCAGTTATCTCTCTCTGTGTAGCAAGCCACCTCGAACCCCAGATTAAAAATTAACCATTTATATAGCTCATGTTTCTGTGCATCAGCTATTTGGGCTGGGCTCAGATTGGTGGCTGTGATTTGAGATGAACTGCTTCTAGCACCTGTTGTCAGATACACATCACATTTTTGTATTAACTGGGTTCTTTCACATGTCTGGGCCTCAAGTGGTACAACGAGGCTATCTCATCTTTGTTCCTGTAGGTCATGAAGGCTTGTTCCCATGGCAGCTAGAAGAATCCCTGGTGAAGCTGAGGAATGCAAAACTTCTTTGAACTGTAGCCTAGAAGGGTGCAGACACACACTGCTATCCTATTCCCATGCTCACCGCATATCACAGGATATTCCAGATTCAAGGGGTAGAAAAATAGATCCCTTTTCTTGATGAATACAGCTGCAGAATTACATTACACAGGGTGAAAATATAGGGAAGTATGGATAATTGAGGCCATCATTTTGGCCATCTATCTACAGCTGTTACATAGCTAGTCAGTTGTAGAGTGATTATAGAATGTTCAACATTCCCAACCCCATCTCCTGGCTATGTAGCCAGCACCCTCACCACTTTGCCATACTGCCTTCATAACAATGACTTACCTTGTTGCTGTTAGTTAGTTATACATGATAGTAGTGTAACTAGATCTTAGTTTTATTATTTGAACAGAGCCTACCTTAGTTAACCTGCTACTATTCTTCCAGGTACTGAGATCTGCCTGATTTTTACTGATCTGCATTTGAACCCTGCTGGGTTCTGCTAAGAAAACCTACCAAAAGTTGCCTGTCATCTTGCCAAGAGCTATGTCCTGGGACGGCCCAGATTCCCCATTCTACCCAGGCTTCTCATCTCCAGGTATGATAAAATGTCTTGCATCCACTGCTCCATTATCTCCCAGCACCTCCACCGTTTTCCCAGGACTTACGTGTTCCCTTGTCCGCCACTGAGAAGCCTCCATAGTGTTTCATTTTGAAAAAATGATTCATTGCAACATTTTCCTGACAAGTGACATTTCTTATTTAGAACAGCATTATAATTCCTAAAATACAATATTTAAAAGTTCTGAAACCTATTACATTAAGTAAGAGCCACTGTTAAGTATGGGTTTGACTCAATATTGTCCTCTGCTATTTGGAACCAGGCACTGTGGTAGAGGTATTTGCCCAACACCTGCCCCCAAATTACCCCTTTTTCCATATCAAACCTGTACTAGTTATGGTTCTATAGGGAAAAAGAACCCAGAGGAAATATATGTGTGATTATAAATAGGGGATTTATTAGGTTGGCTTACAGAATCAGAAGCTGGATAGTCCACAATGGTTGTCTGTAGTCTGGAGAGCTGGAGGACCCAGTAGCTGTTCAGTCCAAGAAGCTGGAGCCTCAGAAGAAGAATAATCAATGATGTAGCTCAGTCTAGGATGAAAGGCCTGAAAACTCCCTAGAGAATCACTGGTCAAAAGTCTGCTTTGGAAGAGTGAAGGAGCGGAAGTCTAATGTCCTCAGGCAATCGCAGCAGCAATCAAAGCACCTACTCTAAAGAACTGTGCTTGTGTCTACACGGGCTTCCTCCTTCTTCCATCTTTTGTTCCGTTCAGGCCTCCAGCCTATTGAACTGTGCCACCCACATTCAGTGTGGGTCTGCCATCTCAGTTTGCTGTCCCCCATGCCAATCACTTCTGGAACACCCTCACTGACATACCCGGAAACCTTTGAATCTTAGGCATATCTCTATTCCAATCAAGTTAACAATCCAGATTGACCATCCCAACTATACTGTCTCCACATTCTGCCCAGAAGCCCACTGGTGCTAAGGATCACATGAATGTAACCACTGGACAAAGGACCTCACTATTCTAAAAGACTACATCAAAGCAAGATATATATATATATATATCTGTAGTTGTCTATATATATCTGTAGATATATGTAGATATATATCTGTAGTTGTATATATCTGTGTGTGTGTATATATATATTATATATAATATATATATTTATAATATATATATATTATATATATATAATATATATATATATATATATAATATATATATATCTGTAGTTGGTGTGTTGGACTCTTAGTTTTGGAAATATTCAACAATAAAATGTTAGAGATATTGAGAAAGAGCAGAGCCATGGTCAGTGTACTTCAAAGAACATTGTCAACTTTGACAAATTGCTTCCCTATTCAGCACCTCAGTTTCCTCATTTACACATCAGAATAATTACATGATGTCTCAGGTTTCAGCCCCTTTTGACATTTTCCAATTCTAAATATTATTTCATCACCTACTGTATACATGGAAGGATCAATCAATGTCAGTAGCAAGGAAAATACTTGAGTTCAAAACCATATTGGGCCACTCCAGAAGAATTAGTAGAGGTTCACAGGACCATTAGCCTGTAGAATGATTGATTTGCAGACAATGAAGCTGGGAAGGACTGCCAAGGAGCCAAGTGTCCAGAGGGGAAGATAAGAGAAGGCCATCAGGTATTGTCTCCCTCCATGCTCACATCCTGACCCACCATCATGGCCTATGATGATTCCAGAGCAACATCCACAGCATTGCAGGAAAAGTTTCTGAATACTTCCCATTAGTCACTCCAATTGCAGACAACAGAACCCCCTCTGTCTCAGCACTTTTTTAAACCAGGATTTTTTTTCTACCATTCTTTTCAAGATATAGTTTTAACAGATTTAATTGCTAGATTCTCATTTTTTCATATATACTTTTATTAAGTTGATATATTTGGGATTGGGATACCATGCTGGTCTCCATTTCTGTCTTCTCATTCAAAACCAACTGTTGCTGAGCTCTGTGGTGCACATCTGTAATCCCAGCAGTATGGAAGGCTGGATTTAGAAGGATTGCAATTTAGGAGGATTGCAAGTTCCAGGCCAGCCTCAGCAATTTAGTGAGGGTCTCAGAAACTTAGCCAGAACCTGTCTCAAAATAAAAAATAAAAAGGGGTGGGGAATGAAACTCTGTGGTAGAGCATACCTGGGTTAAAGCTTCCAGTAACTCAAAAAAAAATCTGATTTGTTACTTTTCAAAAGAAAAATATAACACTTCATTTCAACTATGTATACAGTACACTGACCTAGGATCTAGAAATTTCCGGGGTATCAATTAAAGGCATAATTCCATACATTTATGTTGAAATTCCCCTTATTCCAAGGCATTTTAAGACTGATATTTCCTATCTTGCATTACATCTATGAAGGGATGAATGTGGCATTAGAAACAGATGGCTTGTGTTGAGGTGACTCCCATATCATACAACAGGGAGATGTATTATAATGACCTCATCACTTGCATTTCTGGCTTCGGGTAAAGGATATATCAATCCTTGTGGAAACTGCCATGAAAACTAAACAAAAAGCCCATAAATAAGAGTTGTTGAAGGTAAAAGCACCTTATTAGATGGTAAGCTTCTAGTAAGAATCTATACTTTATCCTAGTTTTCCTTCTGTCATGGATATAGGAATTCAGAAGTTAAATGGAATTCATAACAACATATTATATATTCATAGGAATACATAATAACATACTTATTTGAATTGAAAAAATGAGGTCAGAGTATTTCTGATAGAAATTAAGTCTGAGTTGGCTCATTAATTTGACCATGAACACTGTCTTTGCCAATTAGAATATATGGAAAGCATTTCCCATAAATTGAATGGCTTAATCTGCAGCTTTAGTGTTTTGATAAAAACATATTTAAATTACATGAGAGCATTTTACCACAAAAAGGTATTGGTAAAAAAGTGTATTGATATTACAATTTCTTCCCTCCCAAACCTTTCTGAATTACAAGGTTAAACGTATTTTCTTTAAGTAAATGAGAAATGGTTCTAATTAATGGTCATTTCTAAGTCTTGGTAAAACCATTTGGTACATTTCCCAGAAATTGAGAAAGTGGATGAATCTGATGACTAGGCAACATTTTATTTCCTCTTCTTCTTTTTTTCCTTTGTAACTTTGGAAGTTTTTTTTAAGTTAAAGGAGGATGATTAGAATTGTCTCATAATTATAAAAATAATTTTAATTACTTTAATTTGGGGAAGGAGTTGAATTGAATTATGTTGGTGTAACAAAATTCCCTCCATTCCCACTACTTATCTATGTTAATAGGCTTTTTAGTAGTTATATAAATGGTAAAAATGGGAATCAAATTTGTGTTGAAACTATCTCATCTAGTAGAAATATTCATTCATGTAAACAAAATCTAGATGCAAAAAAAAACTAGCTTCATTCATCTTATTGAGAGAAATATTTCCAATACCATCTTTTTAATGTTTAATAGTTACCTACTAATGCTTAATAGATTTATATTGTTTTGACTGATTATGTGAACTAGTATTTGTTATGGTAACCATCCATAGGAAATTCTAAAATTTGAGGAATTTTAGGATCACAGAAAAACAAATAAAATTTCATTGTATAAACTTATTCTTCAGCAGAGAAGTATATGAGGGCAAAATATAAAAAATAAAATGTTTGAGCATTAAACACCTGTTACTATGACATAATTTGTGGTAGAGGTAAGGTGCAAATATAAATTCAATGATACAGTGTAAACATTATAAAATTTCTGTTAAAAATACTTTTTATACTACCAAAAGTGGATAATTGAGAATAATAAATCACCAAGGAAGCTAGATTCTGTTAACTATGCTTAAAGGACTAATGTGGCTACTATATTTTAAGTTCTCAATTCAGTATTTACAATACACTAGTAATTGTATTCTTTTTACTTGGTTTATCCATTTAAATTTATAATAAACTAAAAAAAATGTGCAACTGGGTCCTCAATATCTTTAAATCCAACTAGGTCAGATAGCCAAACCTGGATTTTCATTGCCTTGAAAATCTGTTGCCCATAGCTATTTGTGGTGCCAATTGCTAAATTTATTGGCGTTTGGGCACTTGCAATAGAATCTGCTTTAGCTGTTGTCACCAGCAAGGGATATGATACAGAGAATTTGGTACTTCCAAAACTGTTGAATAGGTCAAAGGAAAAAAAATCATACTGAACATCCAATTATTCCTGAAAAACAATTTCAACCTGTCACAGCAACTGACTGATCAGGAAACTCCTGCAACTGTCACTTCCTGAATGAACAGATTACTGACATGACCAGGGTATCACCACTGGGGCAGGTCCTGCTCCAAAATTATGTCACTGCTAGCACCATATCCAACAGAGATTCCACTCACCCTTCTTCTCCTCCCTTGTTACTCAGTTCCAAGTCAAAGTTTTGCACAAATTCATCTGATGATGGAGCTTAAACATAGTTGGAACTCTAAACTCCAAGGTGGTGTAGAAATTATTGTTTCTGACTTTTTAGGCTTTGTATAATGATGGGAGAGTTGTAATGGAGCCTGAGCAAGCTGACATAATGCCCATCATAAGTAAGGTTTTTCTTACACATAGAAAAAGAACAAGGGGACTCCCTACATGATGTTCTTCAGGGAATTCTCTGATCCTAAAGTATTTCTCTTTGCCTGTAAAATTGCCTGTCAGCCCACCATTAGAGCATCATTATTGATGCTCCCCATGAGGCCCTTATTAACATGTAACCATTACCATGAAATTGAACACATAGAGCTCTACCCGCTTATTAACACCTACACGAATGTCAGGAATTGGTTAAGAGAGAGGAGTGTGATGGAAAAAGGGCAAGAACCCCCAGAATATTGTAGGATATCTAAGTAGGAGACAAAAAGACTTCAAACCCAAACTACAAACAGGCCCTGGGTTACTTCTGAATGCTTCTTAAAAAGAAAGGTGAGTTGTGCTGTAATGAGGGGTACAGAAAAAATAAAGCATAATAGCAAGCATAATGAAAGTGCCTCTTATCTTCCGGCAAGCTCTGGCTCTCAACTTCTCTCCCAGCAAATAAATGCAAGGCAGTATTAGAATACAAATGTCCTTTCATGCATCCTTTTCCAAGGGCAAGAGGACTGTAGAAATTCACATATTGATTGGGAACATAGTAATGCAATGAAAAATTCTAAGACAAGGCAATTTCTCAGTGTTTGCAAGGACTGGCAAGTCCATCAAGGTTATTGATGAAGAAATTAAGCAGAATGCAATGCAACTTCCTCCAGCCTCAGCTCCCTTTTCAAAAATCTCAACCAGAAGCACATCTCACATTGCAACAGTGTGTCTCAGAACTCTGGTATATTTTGCTGGAAGGATGCTGACTGCATTCCAAGGGATGTGATTGGTGACAAGGAATCAGAAAACCTGGGTTCTAGTCTAAACCTGATACTAAGTTGCTATGTGACCTAAAACAAGTCACTTGTCCACTCTGGGTTTCCATTTCTTCAATGGTAAGACAGAAATAATACTATTAATTTCATATTATTACTACTACTAATTTCATAAGAATACTTTACTATTAATAATATTATTAATTTCAAGTTAAGAAAATGGTCTTAACTTGAGGTCCACAGACTAATTTCAGGCATTCTGGGGTTCCCCTGAAATTGTAAGCCAATTTTTGCATCATTTTCTATATCATACTAAATTAAATAATCACATTCAGAAAAAAAAGTGTCCATGGGAGGATCAATTGATATAAGTTGATCATTAAGAATTGCTCTACAAACTCATGATGAAAATAAGAATAGGTCATTCCAGTTTCCAAATAATAACAAGATGCCACCTGTGTTATTAGAGCACCATTTATAAACTCCCTCCTGGGTCTTTCTGTCCTTATTTGTATCTGAATCTTCAGTTCTTTCTTATTAAGGTGTTTTTTTTTCCAGTTCAAATATCCAACCACCAAATGATTTTAAGAATCAAGACTAGGTTTCCCTATTTCATGGACTCCTCACATGCCCAAGGATCCACACCATTGGTAAAGCAAGTTTCTGCTAAGCCATGAAGTCTCTTTTTTACTACCTTTTCTTGGTCATTGCAGCTACTTACCCACCTCTCTAAGGGAGGCTATGCTTGCTCCTAGAGAATCCTATGCTGGTCTTTTGGGGGAGGTTGCTCTTGATGAGCAGTGATCATTTTATTTCCCTTTGTTGTCAGATCTGACATAATGAAAGCTGCCTCCCCAATCTGGAACACAATGGACCTATCATAGTTTCTTTATTTTCAGTAACATGGAAACTGAAACACAGAGAATTTAGTACCTTTCCTGTGAGCCCACATCCTTTTGACATGTGTGTGGAAAATTGGCACCTTATGCCCCATCATGGGGATGCACATTGCAAAGGGCACTTGGGTCTTAGCTGCCAACATAACAAATGTCCGTACCTTTGACCCAGCAATCCTACACTGGGGAAATATGTCTTATAGATCTAATTACTGATAGGAGAATAATCAGTGTGCAAGATACTCACTTGAAATTGTTTTCAGAGGGAAAGATCTAAAAATAACTAACAGAGGTTGAGAAAAGTTGGAATGGCTACTCAGAACTGTATAAAAACTGCCTATGTGGTATAAAACCAGGTATAAAACTGTCTGTGTGGCTGGAGAATACAGATGAAACCCCACCAGAAGCATCTTTCCTGTGTGACCTCAGTGTCTAGGTGCTGCTCTCTCCAGTATCTCCATGGGAAGGAAGACCCAGGAAGAGACCTGGTTGTGGTCTCCAATCCATTGGTGGATGTGACTCCAAAACTGTGAGATAGGAAGAGCATCCTGAGATTCAAAAATTATCTTCCTACTAAAATGAAGACCTGGAAAAAATAGGAAAGACACCATATACAAAAATATTGATCTAGGCAAAGTTTACAACTTTCACAAAAATTGGCTCAAAATGAATCATAGAACTAACTATAAAATCCAACACTCTAAAACTACTAGAAAAAAAAAGTACCAACCAGAGAATAAATTCATCATGGACAAAATACACAAAGAAGAACAATTTTTAAATGATCTTGATAGTAACTGATTTAATTTGGTAAAAAAAAATGATAAAAAGAAGTTAAACATATTGGTTGATGTCATAAAGAGTCACCAGTGCTAAACGGAGTTTCTCGGTTTCTGTGCTTAGTCTGATGAAGAGTAATAGACCTGGCCAAGCAGTGATTTCCCCTTGGGTTCCAATCAAACACCAGAAACTTCTTCTGGGATGATGCTCTGTCTATAAGCTAGGAGTCCCTAAGCAGCCAGGTGGCTTAACCAACCCAGCTCCTGCTCTGTCTCATCAAAACATCTGTGCTCTGCCATCACCAAGCCCCTTCCATCGCTGTCCCTTCCTTTTCTTCGTCATTCCAGCTAGTCACCCACCTCTCTGAGGGAGGCTCCCCTTATGAGTACAGAATTCTGAGCTAGTCTTTGCAAGGAGGTTACTCTTGATGACTCAATGGTGATTTCCCTTGGATGTCTATCATCTCTTCCTCTTTTGCTTCAGTCCTTCCTGCCTGGAATGCAGGATTTATTGTATTTAGTCTCTCCAAGTCCCAACCCTGGCCTGTCCTCCAGGGTATTTCCAGAATTGAACCCAAAGTCTTGTGCAGGCATGCAAGTGTTCTACCCTTGAGCTAAATCCCTTTTTAATTTTGAGGCAGGGTCTCCCTATGTTGCCCAGGTTGACCTCAAACTTGCAATCCTCCTGCCTCAGCTTTCCAAATGGCTGGGATTTCAGGCATGTGCCACTGAGCTCAGCAGTTGGATACTTTGTGTTTGCTGCTGAAATCACTCCACTACCCTTTCCTACCTTGCCCTTTGCAAGGCCAACTATTATGGACTATAGCAATGGCATCTTTGACCTCTGGTTTCTCTTTGGGTTCAGTCAATAGAAGGTATTAATAAAAAATCAGAAAGGAGAATGGGGTCAGAGTATTTGTACCCTTGACTGCCTCCTTGTGGGGCCTCTCTGAATCTGCTGTGTTTGTCAACTAAAGACAATAGTGTGTGCCAGGTGTCCACCCCTACAGATGCAGCAAATATCTCCTTTGCCTTTTCAGTCTGGGTAGTTAGCAACTCCCTTCAGCTACTAACCCCTGGGTGCTTCATCAAGTGTTTGTTTGTTTTTACTTTCCTCAACCCAGACTGCTGCTTTGTAAATAAGCCAAACTCTTTATCACTTACCACCACCTCCCCCACCTCCCCATCAAGTGCACCATCTGTTTTTTTGCCAGAAACATGATAGATAAACTTTCTGAGCTTCCACTTCCTCAAATGTAAAAAGAAACAGAGATAGGAGGAAGGGAGGGAAGAAGGAAGAAGAAACTAATATTATCTAGGACTGATATTGTGAAGTTCACTGATATCTGAAATTTTCCATAGAGGCTGTGTTTATACAAGGAAACTTCCGGGTGTTTAAATTTTGTTGAGTGGAGCATGGAGACCTCATGGAGAGATGGAGCAGATCCAGACACTAAGGTTGTATCAGACTATTTTTGGTCCCTTTTGACAGTCAATTTGTTGGCCGCTGTGTCAGACCTCACATTTTTGGCGACCACTGGCTAAATGAACATTAAGCTTGATGGGCTTCTGGCCTCTCCCAACCATAAGGCTTGGAATGAGATGGCACCTGAATCCTGAAGGGTATCTCCACCTTCTTTTTGAAAACAACATCTGAATCTTGTAGATTTTCTTGTATCTTTGTTGTCCCCCTATTTGATGACCCCACCTACTTTTGGCAGAGGACTATAAAAGCTTCTGTAATCTCTGTCCTGGGGGAATCATGTCATTCCATGTAACTTCAGTTTGATTTCCTGGGGCAACATCATTCATATTTGGCTCAGTATAAACCATTTTCTTATTTCCACAAAGCAGAATTGTTATTTTCCGTCAACAAGATTGATGACTGATGATTGATGACTTTGACATTGACACAGTCAGAGCTTCTCTGCATCCTGTGTCACAAGGGGCCAGAACTGGCCCTGCTGGTCTGGTTTGAGGCTAGGTCACCAGGGACTGCATCTAACACAGATTCTCCTATTTGAAACAATGGCTTGAACATGCCAGAAATAGATGACAGATGGGGGTTGAGTTCAAGAATCTCATTTTGCAAAATCAAAGCCAGGCTGCTCAGTGGTAGAGCACTTGCCTCACATGCTTAAGGCCCTGGGTTTGATCCCCAGAACTATTTTTTAAAAGGATTTTTTAAAAGTCAAAGCCAATCTTTTTACTCTGACTTGCATCATTATACTTTACCCTCAGAACCCCTCTGATCTCAGTTCCAGCACATCCCACCCTTGTTCTTTTTGCCCCATCCTGACAAATCTTGCTGATGCTCATTTCCCAAATACATTTATACCTCTGGGCCTTTGTTATGGCTGCTTCCTCTGCCTGGGACCATCTTCTCTCAGATATCCACATGACTCATGCCCTCACTTTTTTCAGGTCAAATTCCATCTAATCAGCAAGCATTTTCTGCACTATCTTATAGAAAACAACTACCACCCAACACAGCTGTTGACTTCATCTGACATTAACGTTTCTGTTACTGGTTTACCTGATGTCTCTCTGTCCAGAATAAGTAAGTTCCATTAGATAAGACATTCTATCTCAAGTGTATGAAATAATGTTCAGCATGTAATGGACACTATTAATTATGATGAAACAATGAGTTATGCATGAATGAATCAATGAATCAATGAATGAATGTGTTATAGTCAATACAAAAGGGTCACGAACAGGCTTAGGTCAAATTTATACAGGTCAGAAACCGGAAAATATCAAGAGCTGGCTCAGGTTACCAGAGAATACTAGATATCAGATACAGCTCTTGATCTCAAGAAGTTCACAGTTTCACAGCATGAGAATGACAGATAAGTATGAATATAACCATCACCAGGAAGTAGTCAGAGCCCTAAGAAAACCCCATAAATTCAGAAGTGGAGATCAAAGGAAATATTGTGAGAAAGGTATCAGATGAGCTAAATCTTAAAGAATCACCAGACTCTGTCTTGTTTATGAGGAAGTGAACACATTTAAAGTTTACTTATAATAACACTTCCTTAAATCTGCATTGCATTTATAGCTCTTATAAAGTTTCACATATGTATTTTAATTATCATCATTTCGTGTACCTAGAATCTATCAGTCAAGTATTGATGTGTAACAAATCACACTTAATCAATTCTTATGCTAAATACCCAGAGTTAGATCGAATTGCAAAGACTAAAGGCACAGACTTCCAAGAAATGACCCTCATTTCAAACATGATCCACAAGCTACAGAGTGTCCAGGTCACCCACACTTCTGGCCAACTGGCTACAAATTCAGGGATTCCTGGCCCTCTTGGGTTCAATAATTGACTAGAATAACTTAGAGAGTCAGGAAAACACTAGACTTATTGTAACAGTCAGCAATCTCTAGAGAACAGAACCAACAAGATATAGATAGACTGACAGACACACATACATACACACATCTGTATGTATATATATATATATATATATATATATATATATATATATATATATATATTATCATAAAAGGGGATTTATTATACTGGCTTACAGGATCAGAAGCTATATTGTCCCACAGTGGCCCTCTTCAGGCCATATATTCCATGTTGCAAAGCTGGAGAAGCTGGAGTCTGATGTCCACAGGTGATGGAGCAGCCATGAATGCACCCACTCAAAATGAACTGAGCCTGCATCTTCCTGGGCTACCTCCCTCCGCTTCTTGTTCCTTCTGGGTCCCTAGCCTATAGAACAGCGCTGCCCACATTCAAGATGTGTCTCCCCGCTCATTGTGCTGTCCCACATGCCAGTTATCTCTGAAAACACCTTCACAGACATACCCAGAAGTCTTAATCCTACATGTTCACTAGGCAACCCTCAATCCCATCCCGTTGACAATCCAGATTAACCATCACGCTTGTGGTTATCATTTTACTATAAATGATACAAACTGGGCCAGCCTAAAGAAGAAACACATAAATCCTGATCTGAAGATTCCAAACATGAAGCTTTTGTGTCCTCAGGATGTGTTGTCCTGCAAACATGTCACATACGTCACTAGCTAGGGAAGCTCAACAGTGATTTGGTGTCCAGAGGATTTTGTGGGGTGTTTTGTTTTGTGGTACTGGGAATTGAACCCAGGACCTAAAACCCTTGGTCCCACAGTGCTCTTCCACTAAGCTTCATCCCAAGCTCTGGTGTCCAGAGTTTTTATTTGAATTTCTTTATGAAGCATAACTGATTAAATCATTGACCATGTGATTAAAGTCAGTCTCTAACTCCTCTCTTCTCCCTGCAGGTCAAGCTAATCTCATCAAAGCTCCAATTTTATAATCCTGCGGTTAGATTCTCTGGCATGGCCAGACTAACCCTGAGTCATTCTCATAACATAAACTTATGCTTGGTCAAAGTAGCCCACTGTGAATAATAAAGATAACTCCCATTCCTGGGGAAATTCTAAGGATTTATAGGCTCCCTCATAAACACAGAGGACAAAGACCAGCCAAATTCTCTATCATCCAATACCCACTCCAAAATTCAGTGCCTAAAAATGGCAATTATTTATTCATACCCATAAGTAGATCCGCTGACCTAAAATGAGCTTGACTGATCCTAGCTTCAAGCTCTGTTAGAGTCTAGGCCAGCTCCATGTGTTTCTCATCTTCCTTGAACCAGGAAATGAGCCACAGCATGTTCATTACATGATTACAGCAGAAGGGCAAGAGGGTGACACCAAATCCGTAAGCACAGTTTAAGTCTTTGACCAAACCAATTAGACCAACAAGTTATCTAGCCAAACTCAATATCAATGGGGCTTGGAAGTGAAAGGAAAGCAAATATTTCCTGAATGATTTTTCTGAACTGTCATATAGAAAACATATTTAGTCTTTTGTGATCTTTCATCCTTTTCTGGCAGCATCTGCTATTGAAGATGATTCTGAATGTCAAGATCAACCCCTCCTTCCCCCCAGCCATGGTTGTTCAAGCCTTAGACATCCTCCATAGAATATTGTCCTTTAGGCTTGAAACTTTGATTGTATCAACATGGGTCATATTTTCACTTGTTACCAGAGCTTCACAAGTAAATGTTGATTAATGTTGCAAGTAAATGTTTACTAAATTATTTAGAATCCAATTTACCAGCAAATGAAAAACTGATTGGAAGAAAGAACCCACTGATCCTCAGTTCTTGGTCTCTGCCTTTCTCCCTTCCTTCACTCTCATTTTCATAATTTGCCCTTAAAATCTTTCTGTTGTCTTGATCTCCAGACATGAATCATGCTCTGTAATTTGAATAATAATGAGTAGTGGTAATAATTGAAAAGATGGAGAATCTGGATTCATTTCTTATCTAGAAAGGATACTAAAACAGCTGCCAGGGAGTGTTCAGAGCCTTTACAGCCCATTCCATAATTTATGAACGCATGAATGCTCCCCATGAACAGCCAGGGTGAGTCAGACGTTTTAATTGGGCTTCCTTAAAATTAGAACAAAAAGAGTTTCACTGCCACTCCTCTGTATAGTCTCATGGTCAGAGAGGAGCCAGAGTTGACACTTCATATACACAAATGGGTAGAAGAAAGCACAGATGTTGTACAGATTTTACTGTTTGTAAAATGCTACATTCTGGTTTTGCGTTTTGATTTTGAGGTTAAAGAATTTTCAGGGAAACCTTATTAGGGAAGACCTTTTTCTTTTATGATGTTTATCTCATTATGTCCTCTTCCAGGGGACAATGCCTAGAGTATGAAAAAAAAAAAAAACGGGGGTCCTAAAAGGGATTTTTAATATGACACTTCTAAAAAGAATTAAAAGATTTGGGCTGGGGATGTGGCTCAGCGGTAGCGCGCTCGCCTGGCATGCGTGCGGTCCGGGTTCGATCCTCAGCACCACATACCAACAAAGATGTTGTGTCCGCCGAGAACTAAAAAATAAATATTAAAAAAATTCTCTCTCTCTCTCTCCTCTCTCACTCTCTCTTTAAAAGAAAAAAAAAAGATTTGTTGGAAAATAACCACATCCCATGCTCTGTAAAAGATAAATATAGGCAATTTACACATTTATATTCATGACCTAAGATATAACAGTTTCATTCACATTGATTCATTAAACAAGTATTTGTGCATCATGATGTGCACCTGGCACTGTCCTTGGTGCTGATGTTTGAGCAAGAGGAACTCTTGCTTCATGGAACTACAGTCTCGTGGAGGAGACAGAAATCAATCAAATTAAATGTAACCAAGTATTAAAGTGAAAACATCAAATTAAGTATAATAACACATTCCAAAATGAGATGTCAGACCAACACGTGAGTTTTGAAAGACCCTTTCCTAAAGTTGGAGAAAAAAAAAAGTTGGAGAAAAGTTAGAGGATTTGAAGGAAAAGTTTCTTGCAAGAATTAACATAAGCTTCCCCCAAATGGAAAACAAGGATAGGGGTGATTCTCTCTTCATCAGGTCCAAGAAGGAGATCTTCAATGCAAACACTTAGAAAATTAGCCTGTATTTCTGCAATGTAAATAGCAGTTGTATATTTTGGAGGCCTGAGAATCCTAAAGGTAGCCTTAAGCTAAAAGAAAGGAGAGCGAGAGAGAAATAGAAATGCAATTATTTGAACTACCTGTTCTTCCTTTCAAAAGTAGGTCAAAGGTAAAAGAATCAAAGGGACCAGGAAATAGTACACATGCCTGTAATCCCAGTGACTTGGGAAGCTAAGGCAGGAGGATCACAAGTTCAAGGCCAACCTTGGCAACTATGCAATACTATGCATGAAAAATTTTAAATACATAAAGAAAAAATAAAAAGTGTAGGGATGTATCTCAGTGGTAGAGCATCCCTGGGTTCCATCCCTAGTACCAAAAACATAATTCAAGGGACTAAACATTTCTCCTATGCATTACCCAATGATATTACCCAATGATATTGCACAGCAAGCAACCACAAAAAAAAAAACCTTGGTGGTATTGAGCAATAGGTATTTATCTAGCTCACAAACTTATTGGCCAAGTGTAATTTTATTTTAATCTGTGCTGGCCTTGGCTGATCTTGTCTGAATTTGATCATGTATCTACAGTCAGCTGATAGGTTTTTCTGTGGGCTGAACAGTCTAGAATGACCATGTGGTCGCACTCTAGCATAGGCTTGTTTACAGGTAGTAGATCCCATTTTCAAAAAAGAGAATGTAAGTATGTTGTAGAGAAATTGTAAACACCGTGAATAGACAGTTGATATCTTGACTTTAAGAAAACTTATGGTGACATGTGAGAATGTCATATGAAATGGAGAGAGAGGGAGATCTCTGTTACATAACAGAAAAATACCAAAATTGTATCCTGGCATGTAGAAAACATGACTTATAAATGATAAACCTGGATATTTAGCTTAGGAGATTTTTGAGCAAAGAATTGAAGGTGCTGCCTGATTTCTTCACAATGCTTATAGTAAAATGCAAAGAAGAGATAAACTGAAGGAAGAACCATTAAATGAAAAGGAACCAAGATGATGTGGGTATTTCTCAGACCTTCACAATGTCAAGAAGCTAAAAATATAAAATGACTGTTGGATGGTGTGAAGTGGTTGAAAAGGATGACATCAAAATGTTAGTGTAGAAAAAGCAATCATGAAATTCATTTGGAAAAATAAGAGACCCAGAATAGCCAAAGTCATCCTCAGCAAGAAGAGTGAAGCAGGAGGCATCAAATACAAGACCTTAAACTATATTACAAAGCTATAGTAACAAAAACAGCACAGTATTGGCACCAAAATAGACATGTCAACCAATGGTTCAGAATAGAAGACACAGACACAAACCCACATAAATACAGTTATCTCATACTCAACAAAGGTGCCAAAAAATACATTGGAGAAAAGATAACCTCTTTAACAAATGGTGCTGGGAAAACTAGGAAGCCATATGCAGCAAAATGAAACCAAACCCCAATTTCTCACCATGCACAAAACTCAAAGTGGATCAGGGACCTAGGAATTAGACCAGACACCCTGCACTTAATAGAGGAAAAAGTAGCCCCAAACCTTCATCATATCAGATTAAGTCCCAACTTCCTTAACAAGACTTCTAAAGTGCAAGAAATAAAATCAAGAATCATGAAATTGGATAGATTCAAACTAAAAAGCTTCTTCTCTGCAAAAGAAAAATCAATGAGAGAGCCTACATCTTGCTAGCAAATTTTTGCCACACACACGTCAGAGAACTAATCTCCAGGATATACAAAGAACTCAAAAAACTTAACACCATAAAACTAACCAACCAAATCAATAAATTGACTAAGGAGCTGAACAGACACTTCTCAGAAGGCGATATACAATCAGTCAACAAATATATGAAAAAATGTTCAACTTCTCTAGTAATTAGAGAAATGCAAATCAAAACTATTCTAAGATTTCATCTCATGCCAGTCAGAATGGCAGGTATCAAGAATACAAACAACAGTAAGTGTTGGTAAGGATGTGGGGGGAAAGGCACACTCATACATTGCTGGTGGGACTGCAAATTGATCCAACCAATCTGGAAAGCAATATGGAGACTTCTTAGAAAACTTGGAATGGAACCACCATTTGACCCTGCTATCCTACTCCTCAATATGTACCCAAGGAACTTAAAATCAACATAATAATGTAGCCACACCGATGTTATATTATAGCAGCTCAATTCACAATAACTAAACTGTGGAACCAACCTAGATGCACTTAGATAAATGAATGTATAAAGAAACTGTGGTATATATACAAAATGGAATATTACTCAGCAATAAAAGAGAATAAAATTATGAGATTTGCAGGTAAATGGATGGAGTTGGAGAATATTATGCTAAGCGAAGTAAGCCAATCCCAAAAAATCAAAGGCTGAATGTTCTCCCTGATAAGTGGATGTTGGTCCATAATGGGGAAGGGGTATGGGAAAAATGGAGGAACTGTGATTGGGCAAAGGGGACATAGGGGAGAGGAGGGGTACAAGGGCAGGAAAGATGGTGGAATGAGGTGGACATCGTTACCCTAGGTACCTATATAACTGCACATATGGTGTGTTGCTACATCGTGTACAACCAGAGAAATGAAAAGTTGTGCTGCAATTATGTACAATGAATCAAAATGCATTCTGCTGTCATATATACCCAATTAGAATGAATGAATTAATTAATTAAAATTTAAAAAAGATCAGTGTGCTCAACCATACACACACATATTCTTTCAAGAGATTGATTAATTAATTAATCAATTAATTAATGCACTGAGATCAAACCCAAGGTTATTCATGTGCTCTGCAAGTGCTCTGTCACTGATCTATACCCCAACCCTAAGGGTGTTCTTTATAGATCTTCTCAATTAAGAGAGGTTCTAAGAAATTGAAAAGCATTGTTCTTCATCCATTTCAGCAGTAGCAAGAAGTAGAAAAGATATTATCTTGAAAATATCTGTGAATCTGGCTCAGTCATAATGGAACAAACTCTATGACATACACAGGAGACCCACAAAGTTCCTTTGAGAAAATTACATCAGCAGAAACTCTACTGTTTGGGATTTAAATGTAAAGAGCAATGAAAAGAAACTCTCGATGCCTCTAGCCCCATTCTACTGGTAGGAAGCAGGCTAATAAAGCTACTCATTAAAACACATGTTATATTCCAAGGAAAAGAAAGGATGATTTATAGGTCATAGCTAAGAGCCCAGAGGGCAGAACCAAGGATACAGAGGATAGAACCTACGGCTGCAGAAGATGATTTCTGAGACCCTGGCTGGCATTATTCTAGTTGAATTTCAAAGCTTTTTTTATACTAATGATTTTTGCTTGCTACTCACCACTCCCATCAACCCCTCTGAACCATAATTATCATCCTATGCTGGGCTCACAATTGTATGTTAGGAGGGTTGGAGCAAATAACTTGTGTCTTGAGGCCTGCAGATGGAGAGGATTTGTGAACCATGCATTTTAATATCCCAGAGCCTCAATATTGTCTATCTGATTTAGATTATGAGAATTCAGACTTTGAAATAATAAAGTTTTATTTTATTGTAGTAAGAACACTTACCATGATATCCACTTTCTTAACTAGTTTTAAGTGAACGACACACTATTGATAACTACAATGTTGTATGACAAATTGCTAGAATTTATTCATTTGAAGAAGAAATGCAAATGGCCAATGGACCCATGAAAAGTTGCTCAACAATACTAACAAACAGTGAGATGCAAGTCAAAATCACAATAACATACCACCTCACACCCATTAAGTTGACCATTATCACAAAATAAATAATAACAAGTGCTGGCAAGGGTCTGGAGAAATTGGAATCTTTGTGCTCTGCTGGTGGCAATATAAAATAGCATCACTATTGTGGAAAACAATATGGAAGTGCTTCAGAAAATTAAAACTATTGTAGAATTGCTATAGGATCCAGAAATCTCACTACTGGGTGTAGTTTACAAGAAAAAATTGAAAGAAGTATGTTGAAAAGATATCTGCACCCCCATGTTTATTCAGCATTATCCAAAATGGTCAAGATATAGAAATAACATAAATGTCCATCAACAAACAAATGGATACATAAAATGTCACACACACACACACACACACACACTCTCATGGAATATTAGTAGAAAATGTGATACATGTAGATGGGATATTATTCAGTCTTAAAAAAAGAAAGAAATCTTGTCATAAGTGATAATATGAATGAAACTGGTGAACATTATGCAGTAAAATAAACTAGTCACAAGACAAATACTGCACGATTCCACTTATATGAAGTATCTAAAATACTCAAACTCATTTTTTTAAAAGGAGAGAGAGAATAGAATGGTGGTTACCATATACTAGGGAGAGGAAAAAATAGGTGTTGCTGGGCTGATGAGATTTACATAAGATTTGTATTGATGCTGCAATGAAATGAGACTCCTGGAGACCTTGAGAAGGAGGAAGTGCATCCAACACATGGAAAATGGAGAATTTGAAGGATCAGTAGGTGGATTGTGGTAACCCAAATACTAAAAGAACCCACTGAGATTTCCTCTTATCTGTGGGATTGTGACTATGAAATAGCAAACCTAAAATTATGTAATGATGCATAACAAAAGGGATTTTTCCAATATAGTTGAGGTCACTAATGATTGACTCACTAATTCAAAGGGAGATTACGTGGTGAGCCTAAAATAATCATGAACCACTTTTAAAATAGAGAGTCTTTTTCCAGTTATAGTAGAAAAGGAACTCAAATTTAATCATAAGAAGGATTTGATGTGTCATCGCTGATTTCAAAGATGGAGAGGACCACAGGAAATGTAAAAATAGGTAGTCTCTTATAGGAGAGAATAGTGACTGATAGTCATCAATGAATCAAAGACCTTGGTCCCACAACCACAAGAAACTGAGTTCAACCAACATGCACTTAGAAAAGAATTTTTCCCCAGATAAGAGTCCAGTCTGGTTAACACCTTAATTCTTGTCTTTTGGGTCTAGGAGCAAAGGAGCCAGCCAAGACCAGACTTTTGACCTAGAGAAACATGAGATAATAGGTTGTCTGAAACCACTAAGTGTGTGGTAAGTTATCACATACTAATAAAAAAAAATAGCACAGCATCTGAGGCCCATGCTCCTCACTGAAGCAGTGTTTCTTACACTCTACTTCATCAGACAAAGCAAACTCACAAAGCCAGGCCACATTCAGAGGGTGGAGATGCAGACCTAATTCCAGGAAAGCATGAGCAATTGTGGGTATTACTGCCACATGATAGGAATTCTGGCTTGGATCATGTTAAAAGGGAACCTGTCAAAAAGAAGGGTTTCTTTACAAACTTAAGGAGACCCTACAATCGGTGGACTCCTGGAGAATCAGAAGCCAAGGGGGTGATGGGAGTGACCAGTCAGAGAACGTTATTGCAGGAAGTACTGGAAAGCTCAATTCGTGACCATCAGCTTCAGACACCTACCGAGCCCATGGTAGGCAAAACCATCTTACACCAGTACCGATGCAAGAAGAACTTTTTAAACACCTTCAACCCCATGGTCGTACCTGAGGGTGGAGTAACTCCTGGAAAAGACCACTGGGCTCAGGCCCTCCTCTCTTTAATTCATTTGCATATTCACAGATTGGTCTTTCTTTCTTAGAGAACAGTGATTGTGTTTGATTGACTTTTTGTCGATACTATGCAACCTAGGTGCACCCAGTGGCAGAGTAAAAAAAAAAAAAAAAAAATGGTACCCAGATCTGGGAAGTTGCATCTGAGTGATTTAGACAACCATCATGAGATAATGAGGTAATATGCTAGAGTCTCAGGATGTCGATATTGAAGTATGAGAGGCTTGGTAAATTCCATCTCCTTGACTTCAGCTTCTCCCAGCAATCCACTGAACTAGAAGAGACCATCATACCAACCCAAGTGCATTTCACAAGGGGAATTCAGAAGCCTACTATAAACTATTTCAATGACTATCCCTCAATCTAATGTGCCCAGCTGATAACAATAGCCCTTGAGAAAACTGTTACTTCTATAATGTTTACATATCAAGTGCTATTTTTGCCACGTCTCTATTACTGTCCTTTGCAGGACATCCACAAAGGGTCAGAAACAGCTTCTAGGTAGAGGAGAAATGAGATGTCCTCAGAAAATATGTTATAAATCAAGTATATTCAGTCCAATATTATATGATGACAGGTGTGAACTGATCCACATACCCAAGTTAGAAGTATTTTTTTCTTCCCTTCTCAGTCTAGGTTAGAATCAGTTCCCCTAGATTGGTAGGAAGACCAGTATCACACTTTTGAAACTTTATCCTGATGTAGCTCATTAAAGAAGCCCTGGGTTTACATGGTCCAAATGGTACACAGAACTCCAATTCTAGGGTCCAATTCCTACTTTAACTCCAGTCCCACTTATGTTAGGTGTATGTTGGATTGGTGTTATCATTGCTGCCATAGCCATCTGCTGCCATAGGCTAGATCCCCACCATACGTCTAATGCTGTTGCTCAAAGATGAAGAAGCAACTTCACCTATCACTAATAAGTTCAGGCATGGGTGCTCTTTGCTGAGCCTCCCAAGCCACTGCTACTGGTTTTCATCTCTAGAAGATGCCCACAGTGCTGTTCTCCAGCTCAGAGGTGATGGCTGCACCATCAACAAATCCTTCAACAAATCCATCTCCAAATCTTGGTTTCAGTCCCATGCGTATATGTTTGTAAATGGGGCTCTTTTATTTTCTAATTCCTCATATTCAAAGCTTAATTTGCCACTCCCAATCAACTCAGTAAAATTCATTGCCTGATGTACCTAGACCTAGGTTCAAACTTGGAGCAGGAGGGCAGGAAGTTTGATTCTCCCTTTAAAAGAAAAAAAAAATTCTCCTGAACATCCAAGATTGTTATGAAATTTGTGCAAACAAAAGGTATGCTATAACCGTCAGCTGTTTGGCAGGAATTAAATTATTGCTCCCACTATAATTGGTAATGAAGATTGCCATGGATCTTCTTAAACTCAGCACAGCCTTACTTTGCAATCAAATTCTGTGCTGTCACACAGTGCACCAGAATGCTTATGGGCCTGCTCTAGCTGTGAAGGATCACATATAAATTAAGTCCTCCTCATTCTTTAGTTGGTCTGATGCCAGCATCATAAACACAAACACAAATTTATAGGGACATTAAAAAGCCACAAGGCAGCACCCAGTTATCTTCTAATTCATAAAATGCTTGCATTAATATTTTTAGCTTATTGTCTAAATGAAAACCCCCCAAATTTTAAATTTCCATAGAATTTTAAATATCATAGAAAGGATCATGGTTAATCTAAAGCTCCCTCCATTCTATATACAATTGTTTTGTAATATTGCCAAGAAATTGCTGCAAGATGCCATATTAGTTGTTGCTTTGCATAATCTCAGCAACATACAAGAACATATTTTGTGCTCCCACATCTGCAGTTCAGCTGTGTTTTGCCTGGTCTAGGCTGGACTTGGTTGAGCAACTCCAATTGCCACTTTGGATCCAGATCTGCTTCATACGTATTTCATCCTCCTTGGACCAGTATACCAGCCAGGGCATGTTTTAATGGAAATGGCAGGATCAAAAAGAAACAAGCAGAAACACATTAGACTTCTTAGGGAACTTAGTTGGAACCAGCAAATGTCTGCTTCCATTGGCCAAAAGCAAGCTGCATAGTCAAACCCAAAGTCAAGGGGCCAGGACATATACTTCACCTGTAGAAGGGTAACTGCAAAGTCACATAGCAACAGCTCAAGAAACAGGGAAGAAGTGTTAAGTTGTCATTGCTCTGTCCAAAATACTCAACAAGAGCAACTGAGAGGAGGAAAAGTTGATTTTGGCTTGCAGATTCATAGGCTCAGTCCACAGATGGCCAGTTCCATTGCTCTGGACCCAAGGTGAGGTAGAGCATCATGGCAGAAGAGCATAGCAGAGGAAAGCTACTCAACTCATGGTGAGCCCAAAAGCAGAGAGAGAGAAGCTAGAGGGACTAGATATAATCCCCAAAGGCACAGAGACCTACTTCATCCAGCCATGTACCACCTGCCTACAGTTATCACCCAGCACAGTAATCCTTTCAAATTATTAATCCATCAAGTGGACTAATCCACTCATTAGGTTATATCTCTAGGTCACAACTCTCATAATCTAATCATTTCACCTTGAAATATACCTGCATTAACCTAGGAGCTTTGAGGAGACACCTCATATCCCAACCATAACAGAAGGGTGAAGAAGTTATTAATTCCATCAACAATTTATGGCTGGGAGCTTCTTGTCTGAGGAAGTGACATATGAATTGAAAAGTGAGAAAGGGAAGAGAGCAAGTGTTAACCATGTTAGCATGAATAGTGTTTTTTAATAGAGGAACAGCACCCGCCACAGAAGCAAGAGGAAGGGATATTTCAAGAAGGGTGGCAGGGATAATGGAAATAAGGCACATAAAAGAAAACTAGTACCAAAGTGGAGCTGCTCCAAGAAGTTATTCTGTGACTCTGAAACAATACATCTTTCCTATTGCACGTTACCATCTGAAGTAGATTACCACTGTCTCCTCACTGATTCCCCTCAGTCTCAAGGTAGGTAAAGAGGTTCCAGATGTTACATGCAGAAATGATTGTGTTTAGGGGAAGAAAAGACTCTTTGTCTCCCTCTTTCTTAGAATCAAGAAAAGTTCTCAGAATTCCCCAGGAGAAGTCACATGTCATTGGTCAAAACTGGGTTGCAAGCTCACCTTTGAGCCAATCCCTGGCAAGAGGAACTATATTGCCATGATTGGCTTGGACCAGTCAGATCTATTCGCTAGAGTAGCTGTGTATCAAAGTCATGACCATGAGGAAGAGTGGCTTCACTGAGAAAAAGTGAAATATCTACTAAAGACGGGAGAAATGGATGCAGGAGGTTAAAGCAAAGTGCATGGCCAAATCTAGAAACTGCACTCCACACTCAGTAAGATAGATTGCACAGAGCAAAGAGTGTGGTTACAGGGAAGAATGAGAATTTGGAACCATTAATTCAATCTGCCACTATTCCTAAGCATTCTCATTGGCTGGTTTGATTACACACACACACACACACACACACACACACGATGGGTATAATTATTGCTTTCTATGACACTGAATGCAGGACTCCATGCTTCTCACTTGGAACATAATTTCATGCTGCTTTGTCTAATCTTAAGTATTGCATTAGCTTTCTTTTGCTGCTCTAAAAAATTATCACAAACCCAGCATCATTAAACCTATTATGTCTTGGTATCTTATATATAGGACGCCCATAAAAAAAATTAAATTGAACAATTTTTTTTAAATAGGTGTCACAGGACAATAGGACATGATGAGTTAAGAAGATACATATCTATTTTCTCACACTTCTGTGGGTCAGAAGTCTGATGTGGTCTCACTAAGCTGAAACAAAGGTGTCAGTAGGACTTTGTTCCATCTGGAGGGTCTATAGAGAGAAGAATCTGTTTCCTTGCCCATTTGGGTGGTTAGCAGAATTGCTGTTGGAAGTCTGAGGCCCCCATTTGCTTGTATCTGTCAGCTGAGGACCATTTTCAGTGTCTAGAGACCACCCACATTCCTTAGCCCTGGCCTCCTCCTTCCTCCACCTCCAAAACTAGGTAGAACTCCTCTCACACCGTGGGAATCTCCTGCCTCTTCTGTCCTCCCATATCTTAGACCAACTCTTGTGCCTTCCTCTTCCACTTTTAAGAGCCCCTATGATGGCATCAGACCCACTTGGAAAAAAAAATAATAATCTCCACATTTGAAAATCTATTACCTTAATTCCTTTGATCCTGTAACATAACATTTCATGCATTGCAGGGGTTGAGATGGGCACCGCTTTGGTAGGGGCAACAACTATTAAATGAGTTTTCAGCTCCGAAAGTATCTCTCTGAGTGTTTTGAAGCACTGTGAGGTTAGGGACATATAGTAAATGTCCCTGAGCTCTCCACCTAAGCAAACAGTTGACATTCAATAACAATATGGAGAAAAATGAACCTGGTATACAGGAAAGCTTTAAAATCATTGAAAAGACTTTCATCTATGTGATTTATTCCCCATGCAAGGTATAAATGCTCCTAACACATAACCTGGTTCTGTACCCAGGTAACTGTACCAACAATAGCCCCCAAAATGCATCTGTAGTAAAAGACATTGCTACACAAAGGAGGAACACGAACACATGAGCAATTTATTTTCTTTCCCCTACATGTCCTTACAAAACATTTTGGCAGAGACCAAGGGAAAATATAACACCTTAATGAAAACAGATTCAGCTGGAGCCCCAGAAATCTTTCAATGCCACCTACTGGGATTTATAACTTCTTCAGAGGATGAGAATGGCTCTAGACCAGTTTCTGGGATGCCAGTGCATATTGATTTTGTGGGGAATGAGCTCATGTTGAGTTTCCTATAGCTCTAAATAGATGATGTACAGATTCTGAACTCACTTTGCATCTTCTCAGGGCCTCGCTTGGGTCACCTTGTGCAAAAATTCTCTAGATCTCTCTCCTTCACCCAGATGTCTAAACCTGTTGGGAGAGAGAGAGAGAACAAAATGAAGAGAGAGAGGAACTCAGAGACTGTACAGTGTAAGGGACACAGACTTAGAGGTAGAACAAGGGGGGAAGGGGCCAAAGGAAGAGACTGTCTGGATGAACCTGAGACCTTGAGAGGTGAGGAGGGGAAGGAAGAACCTCATCAACTCAGGAAGCAGATGTAAGTAACTCCAACTCACTCATTCACAAGTTGTTATGGTTTGTATCTAGAATATCCCTCCCCCTGCAAAAAAAAAAAAAAAAAAAAAAAAAAAAACCCTCATGTATTGAAAGCTTGTTCCCTGGAGCAGCAAGGTTCAGAGGTGGGATTTTTAGACAACGATTGGATCATAAGGGCTCTGACCTCATAGTGGATTAATCCATGCAGTAGTTTAATCTGTTGATACCTGAATGGACTACTGGGAGATGGGAGCTAGCTGGTCTCTGGGCCATACCCTGGGAAGGTTTATCTTTCCACTGCCCACCACCTTTCCTCTGCTTCTCAGTGAGCGTGAGCTAAGCAGCTTTCCTCCTTGATGCCCTTCCACCATGATGTTTCTGCAATGGAGTTGGCCGATCACAACCTGAGAACTCTGAAACCACAAACCAAAATAAGTCTTTCTTCATCTAAGGTGTTCTTGTCAAGTATTTAGTCACAGCAATGAAACACTAACCACCACACAGGTTCTGATGGAACCCCTCTAAAATGTCAAGAATCACTTTAAAGCAAGGTAAAATCTGCTATGGTTCACCTAATCTCAAAGTCTTCAAACACTTGTCCTTGAATCACTTGAAACATTTAAAACTTGAAAGGCTTGAAACATTTGTAAGAAAAATAATGAAAAGTCATTTCACTGGGAGATGCGAGAATCAGATTCCTGATCCAGGTGAGCCAGGTTTATCTGTGTAATCCTGGACAGCTCAGGTTACATATCAGGGATTAAGCACCCTCATTTTTATCTGATTGGGAACTTCACCAGATTAAGGGTTCTCAATTTGTGATCCACAACCCCAGAATTCAGGGAATTGGTGAAATTTGCATAGGAAAAAGTCTTTATCTTTGTTAACATTCAAATGAAATTCACCACTTCCTTTAATGACAAATATAGGGACTTAGCAATATCTGTGACTTTGTCACCCACAGAAATCATAGATGTTTTTGTGTCACATAAAGGATTTTTCAAATATAATATCATTTGTTCTCACCACCACTATTACTCAAGTTCTAGGACTTGGAACTACATCTTGTTTTACAACACATTAGTGAAGAAGCAAATATGTTTCTACATTACAAATTAATTTTCTTGATATGTTAATAAATGTTTTGTAATCTAATCAGTTTTATTTGTAGTCCAAAAAATTTTATTCTATTCATTTAATGATGATTTTTCTGGCACAAATACAAACACAGTTTCTTTAAAAAAAATGGCACTAGATGTTCTCTAATATCTCTAAGATTCTGTGAATTAATGATATTATAAATGTCTGAGAATGTCCTATTACCAGGCACTGAAGCGGTCAATAATTTGTCCACTGTCACTGAAGGAATGGAGGGGGGTGGTTAGATACTGGGGAGTGAGATTGATTGCATCATGTTATGTGCATGTACAATTATGGCATAATAAATCCCGATATTATGTAGAATTGTTTTTTAAATGTTCAGTGTCTCGCAGGTAGTACAGAGAAGAAAGACTGGAATTGAGCATCTCCCACAGCCTGCATACTTAGCCACAATGCTACACTGACAGGTAAGTCCTCACAATCACTGACTTCTCCCACCACTGTGACTGACTATCTTCTCACCTGTTAGTAGAGATGAGTTGCCTCAACTTGCCACCTTCTTCACACGTACACCAAATCCCATCTTGTTCACATGCACAGAAAATCCTTCTGAAAATTTTCCTCTCTTTCTTCTACAAAATCAACTTTTCCCTCACTATTAAATTATTCCCATCAATCCACAAATATATTTTTCTTTGTTCCATCTAAAAAAAAAATCTTATGCTAGTTATATTGCTGCATAATAAATCATCCCCCAAATTGGCAACTTAAAACAGCAAGCATTGATTCTGGTTACTGGTAGGCCTCAGCAGTTTCTCATCGTGATGGACCTCTCCATAGGGCTACTTACAATATGGCAGCTTGCTCATCATAGAATGAGGTAAAAGAGAGAAGAAAAACAAGAGAGTATCCAAAATGGAAGTCACGGTCTTTTAAAACCTCTCCATCACTTCTGATGTACACTATTGGTCACATACACCAACCCAGTGGACTATACAATGGTGTGAACATCACGTGATGGAGATCATGGGAAGCCATCTTGTCCACTGCCTGCCACAAATCCCCTCCTCCATCCTATATCCTCCTCCATATTTCTCTGCTCCTTGGAGCAGAAAATTCATTTAAAATTTGTCTCTGCCCTTTTCTGTGATTTTTCTTTCAGCAAACATTTGTTCCCACCACTCTATTCTTGTCAAAGTCACTGGTGACCTCCACATTGCCAAACCCATTGATCATTTCTGTCCTCATGTCACCTGACTTGTGACTAGCATGAAGGACACCTGATTACTCCCTTACCCTTGAAACACCTTCTGCAGTTGACCTCCAAGAAAAGACACATTTCTGGTGGTTCTGTGTGGTTTTTTTTCCTGCCTCATTGGCTGCTTAGTAGTATTTCACAAATACACTAAGGAATGAAGGAATGCCAGCAGAGAGAAAACTAAACAAATCTTAAAACTGGAGCAATTATTAATTTCAGAGAGAGCATGTGTGTGTGGTGCTGGGGATGGAACTCAGGACCTCACACATGCTAGACAAGAGCTCTACCACTGAGCTATTCTCCCAGCCCCAGACAAAATTAAAAATTTCCCAATAAAGAAAACATTATTAAAGTCCATGATTTGGTTGAACAGTGAACAGGCCAAATAATCTGTAAACACTTTCTTTAATCAATTTATTATATAGCTATACTGAGAAGAGGGAATAAGGGAAATTGAAGGAGAACATTGTGGCAGACAGTAGGTAATTTCTTGAAATGTCAACAGCAAGACACATATTTTATTTAAAAGCATGAAAGCCCATAGCAGAGGAAACAGCTAAAAAGTTGAAAATGGTCACCTCAGCTATGCGCTATGTACATAGGACAAATCATCACACTAAGAACAACTAGATTTCCAGTTTTCCCAACACCATTTGTTGAAGATGCTATCCTTCCTCCATTGCATGCTTTTAGCCCCTTTATCAAATAGTTGTAACTTTGTGGATTAGTCTCTGTGTCCTCTATTCTATACATGCACAAAAGTTAACTCAAAATGGATCAAGGAGCTTGATATCAAATCAGAGACTCTGCATCTGATAGAAGAAAAAGTTGGCTCCGATCTACATATTGTGGGGTCGGGCTCCAAATTCCTTAATAGGACACCCATAGCTCAAGAGTTAATAACAAGAATCAACAAATGGGACTTACTTAAACTGAAAAGTTTTTTGTCAGCAAGAGAAACAATAAGAGAGGTAAATAGGGAGCCTACATCATGGGAACAAATTTTTACTCCTCACACTTCAGATAGAGCCCTAATATCCAGAGTATACAAAGAACTCAAAAAATTAGACAATAAGAAAACAAATAACCCAATCAACAAATGGGCCAAGGACCTGAACAGATACTTCTCAGAGGAGGACATACAATCAATCAACAAGTACATGAAAAAATGCTCACCATCTCTAGCAGTCAGAGAAATGCAAATCAAAACCACCCTAAGATACCATCTCACTCCAGTAAGATTGGCAGCCATTATGAAGTCAAAAAGCAACAAGTGCTGGCGAGGATGTGGAGAAAAGGGTACTCTTGTACATTGCAGGTGGGACTGCAAATTGGTGTGGCCAATTTGGAAAGCAGTATGGAGATTCCTGGGAAAGCTGGGAATGGAACCACCATTTGACCCTGCTATTGCCCTTCTCAGACTATTCCCTGAAGACCTTAAAAGAGCGTACTACAGGGATACTGCCACATCGATGTTCATAGCAGCACAATTCACAATTGCTAGACTGTGTAACCAACCCAGATGCCCTTCAATAGATGAATGGATAAAAAAATGTGGCATTTATACACCGTGGAATATTATGCAGCACTAAAAATGACAAAATCATGGAATTTGCAGGGAAATGGATGGCACTAGAGCAGATTATGCTTAGTGAAGCTAGCCAATCCCTAAAAAACAAATACCAAATGTCTTCTTTGATATAATGAGAGCAACTAAGAACAGAGGAGGGAGGAAGAGCAGGAAGAAAAGATTTACATTAAACAGAGACATGAGATGGGAGGGAAAGGGAGAGAAAAGGGAAATTGCATGGAAATGAAGGGAGACCCTCATTGCTATACAAAATTACATATAAGAGGTTGTGAGGGGAATGGGAAAATAAACAAGGAGAGAAATGAATTACAGTAGATGGGGTAGAGAGAGAAGATGTGAGGGAAGGGGAGGGGAGATAGTAGGGGATAGGAAAGGTAGCAGAATACAACAATTACTAATAGGGAATTATGTAAAATTGTGGATGTGTAACCAACATGATTCTGCAATCTGCATTTGGGGTAAAATTGGGAGTTCATAACCCACTTGAATCTAATGTATGAAATATGATATGTCAAGAGCTTTGTAATGTTGTGAACAACCAATAAAAAAAAGAACAACTAGAAAAATGGACAAAAATCAACTGATAGAAGACATCAGTGAGCTAACCAATTAGTTATGGAGTCCACTTCCAGGAACAGAAAAAAGAATTTTTCCTCTGCAGGAGAGTGCCAATTCTGGAAAAGTTAATGAACAGACCATCTGAACAGTCTTTAACTCTTAAAGACTGTTACCAAATACCCCAGACTGGGTACTGTATAAAGAGTAAAGGCTTATTTAGCCCATCGTACTGGAAGTCTAGGAAGTCCAGGATCAAGGTGCTGGCAGTCAGCACCTTTTTGAGCTAAAAAGACAAAAACTCTAGCTCAGACTCAATAAAGAATGAAACCTTACTGTTGGGTTAGGACCCTGAGGGGCCCTACCTTCAGGGTAAAATTGAGCTAGAAGTAGGCCAGCCCTGGTCACAGCCTCAGGCTTGCTGCAGATTATCTCAATCCTAGCAGGTATTAAGGGATGAGGGAGGAAAATTAATTTGTCCTTACCGGACAGATTTGTCAAAGAATTTGAGGGCACATTTTAAAACCTTCTCACCTTCCTCCTTATAAAATCCAGTCCCCTAGATTGTCACCTCAATCTTGTCCCTGATGGTCTTTCCAATTCTGTGACAGGAAAGAAGCTAGAAAAGAGGAACCCAAGGAAATGGGTATCAGATCAACAGAGAGGTCCCTCTTGGGCCTAGAGCAGAGCTGCAGAAGCTGCGTGTGGCTTCTCGCCACCCCTCCAGCCAAGAGGACGCGTTTGTGACCCTCCAGGGCCAGCAACTAGAACAGAACTGACCTTGCCTAACTCTGGAAGGAAATACAGGAAGTTAACATAACCAGAGAGGAAAATACAGAACCAGGTGCATAGAACAGTAGTTACTTCCGGGTAGTGAAAACAGAGTGATTTTAGTGTTCTTCTCTTTGCTTATCTGTATTTTTCATAGAGAACTTGTATACATACAATAAGAAAAACACAATAAAAAAAATTTTCCCCAAAAGGACCCTCAAATTATAAGGTTAAAATAGAAACTCTAATTATATGGTGCTCCTAAGACAAAAACCTAAAACAAAATGATATTGAAAAGTTAAAAATAAATGTTAAAAAAAAAGAAAAGAAAAGCTGAGATTTATCGGGCAAATACAAAAAGAACAAGGATAACAAAATTCATTTCCGACTACATAGAATTCAAGGCATTAAATGGAACAAAGAGATTCATTTTTTACATTGAAGAAAAGTATAATCCCCGATGAGGACAAAACAAATCCAGCAGATGGCCCCCGTGGCCATTAAACAGGTTTTATCTCTAATCTAGCGAAAGGCCTCGGGGACTCACTGTGATCCCTTTGAAAGGTTTGTTCACCATTAAATCATAGTAGGTGATGGGGTAAAATAAAATTCTAAGTAAATCTCAAGAGCATTTGAGTAAAACCCAGATTTAAGTTAAATGCACGAGGAAAGCAGGCCTCTGGAAAGTGATAACAAAAAAAAAAAGAAATATGGAGAAAGACCATGGGATTGGCAGCTGGCCCTGTCCCCAGGGCACCTCCCACTCCCACATTAGGATGGCCTGGGAATAGAAGGAAACAGGAGCCCCATCCCGATAATCCCTGACATGGCTTGAGTGTGTCCCCAAGAGTTCATGGCTTAGAAATTTAATCCCCAAATTCATATGGTCTTTGGAAGTGGAGGTGATTCAGATTAGAGGAGGTCATAAGCACAGAGTCTCTGTGATGGCATTTGTGGCTTTAGAAGAGGAGGAAGAGAGACCTGAGCTGCAGGCCTGCTCTGTTTCACCATACAATGCTTTCTACCATGTTCCCATGGAGGAAAAATCCTCATGAGATGCTGACGTGCTGGCACCTTGATCTTGGACTTCCTGTACTCCAGAACCATGATGAAATAAACCTCCCTTCTTTATAATGTACCCAGTCTGGGGTATTTGGTGATAGCAACAGAAAACAGACTAAGACAATCTCAGAGTGGGAAGCACCTAGGAGTGCCCTGAGGGCACATCTGGCTGCGCTTGGACTGGTAATAAGGAACTGAGATTTTGGTCACATATGTACATCTATGTCTGTGTGTCTGAGAACTTCCAGTGTTCTACAGCATTCTGATGCTTCTTCCATTCTGGTCAGGCCAAACAAGGTCAGGGAAGCCGTGAACCACAGCACAACTAGTCTACACTGTCTCACTGCTTCTTTATCCAGTTGTCAAGGACATGACCAGCTGCAGTTTCCCAAAGAAAAGCTCAGTATCTGGGTGCCCTGGAGGAGCCAAGATAGGAAGCTGAGATCCTGAGATCATAACAGTTAGAGGGGCTTAATCTGGCCTACAGGTAGAATTCAGGGATCTGTGAACTTAGATGCAAAGAGAAAATTCTTTTGTTTTCGCCGCTCTCCAACTGAAATCCAGCACTCTGGCAAAACTTTATGGAGCCCATTCGGAATTTTACCTTTAAAGAATAAATTTCAGAGAATTACAAAGGGAACCAATTATGTTGAAGTACAGTTATCAAAATACTTCTACAAAAAGCAAATTGGTGACACAGTAATGGATGTTCATCTTCACTAATGTGTTAAATAACCAGGTCCAGCAGCGGGCCACTACAGCTCTGAAGTACCATCTGAATGTAAATTAGTGGCCCCAGCTGTCATGTGTCTTGAAACCATGTGGATTCTGCCAATTATCCTGGACTTTTTTGGGCTCGTTCCCTGCACTATTAAGTGAAAGAAATGCTCACCAGTTTCTCCTTTCTTGCCCCCCTTTCCACTCACATCACAGAAACCACCAAAGTGACTCGGGTTGGGACAACCAATATGTAACCCTCAACATTTGTATCTCTGCTCATATTTTCACATATCAACATGAATTTAAAGATATTTAAAGATACATTGGCTGGATGTGGTGGCATATATGCCTATAATCAGCAACTCAGAAGGTTGAGACAGGAGAACTGCAAGTTCAAGGCCAGCCTCAGCAAATTAGCAAGGCCCCAAGTAATTTAGTGAGATCCTGTCTCAAAATTAAAAAACGAAAAAGAAAGTTGGGAGTGTGGCTTGGTGATCAAGCACCCCTGAGTTCAATCCCCAGGACCAAAAAATAATAATTATTATTATTATTGTTAATAAATAAATAAAAAGGGCTGGGGATGTGGCTCAGTGGGTAAGTGTCCCTGGGTTCAATCTCAAGTACCAAAAAAAAAGTTATATATATGCTTATGCATTTACATATATAAATATAAATGTTTTGGAGTTTTCTATACATAGAGGAAGAACCATAAATAAATGGAGAAGAAACAGATTTTTTGAAGTGCTACAAATGAATTATGTTTCTAAAAAAAAAAAAAAAATTGGGCCACAACACATGCAGTTTGGTGAGGTGTTTTTTTCTCTTTGATGTCATATTGCATCTTTTATATTAACATATTTAAAATTATTTCTAATGACAGCATATATGTCACATTAGGATGCAACAAAACATATTTCATCAGCTCCCCTTTAAGATTTTCTAATTTTTCCTTATGATAAAAATGCTGTGGTGAACCTCGTCATCATACACGTGTCTTTGTGAAACATTTTCCTTATGATTTTGGAATAAATTCCTGTAAGTGGAAGTAATAATGAAAGAGGAAAGAGTATGATTGTTTTGGAATATTGTGACACATTGTCTACTTGCTTCCTGGAAAGATTAGACCAATTCCACACCACCAGCAGGGAAGGGAGGTGCCTTTTACTTCTGTCTCCTCCAGCACAAAAGTGATTCTTTAAAAAAAAAAAAAAAAGCCTTGGCAATTTTATAGGCAAAATTGTCTCCGTGGTGATTTGCATTTCTATGATGGGTGATGTGGCTGAGCTTTTTAAATATGTTTATTGGTTGAGTGTATTTCTGTTCTGTCACTTGTACATTCTTGTACTTTGCCACTGTTTACTCTGGAGGGCTCACAACTAGAGGCTGACGGAGCAGCAGTAGAAAAAGTTACAATGTGGGTATTTACTAGTTGACTCATGAAAATTATAGGCAATCAGATCGTGACCTATCAAAACATCAATTGCATAGGGTTCAACCTAATACATAATGCAAGCATTATCCCGTTAAGTTCGTAACAGGAATACATAATGCAAGCATTATCCCGTTAAGTTCGTAACAGATACTGTGAATGTCCTCATCTTACAAAAGAAGGAACTGAGACACAGAGAAGCTACATGATTGGCCAAGGGTCACACAACAGAGCCAGAATTTGAACCCAGGCAGTCTGACTCCACGGCCTTGACAGTTTATGTCTTAAACACTCCAGTATGTTTTGCAAATGGAAAATGCCTCATTTTCCAGCTTGTAATTGTTGGCACATAGAAAAACTTTTTTAAGGTATTTCTTTTGTATCTAACCATCTAATTTTCTATATCATGTTTAAAAACAGTGTTTGTAATCGTTTTTTAAAGTTTCTAGTATCAAGCCATGACATCTTCAAATAATGACCACAGAGAAATTTTCTTCCTTTTCAACTCTTATAAAAACTTCATTCTAAATTACTTTTTATTAAAATGGCCAGAACTTTTCAAATTTTATATATATATATTCATTCCACCTAGACTCTAACCTACAGTTCCAAGTGGAGGAAGAACCATCACCAATCTGCACCAGCTTGACACAAGGGACCTGGCCCCCATCAGGTGTATTCCCAGCGCCTTGCCCAGTGGGCAGGCTGGTAAGGCAAACCTTCAGAAGGCCCTTCTGTGCAGGGCCTTCCTGAAAGACATGGCCCACAAGGGGTGGGGGTCTTCCCTTAGATAGCTAGGGAGCCCAGCCGTATTCCGTGCAGAGGGAACCACCCGTTGTAAGAACAGGGTGACCACAAAGCTTCCTCTTAAAACGTGTGTGTGCGTGTGCGCGCGCGCGTGTGTGTGTCTCTGTGTGTGTGTGTGTGTGTGCGTGTGTGTGTGCGCGCGCGCGCGCGCGTGTGTGTGTGTGTGTGTGTGTGTTACTTTCTACTCCATCCCAAATGCACGCAATCCAAGGCCAACGGAAGCAAGGCTTCCAGATTTTGTTTACTCGTCCAGGTTTGCAAAGTTGCAGGAAGACCAGGAGTACGGGTGCCAAGGGTTCGTCCTATAATAACTCATTGATTTAAATCTCACCACTAGGCCGCCACGTGGGAAAGAGGGAAGGAAACGGCGGAAAGGGGGTTTGCTGAGTTCCTGGGGGAAAGGGCTCCAAAGTGAAGCCCAACTGAAGGGCTCTGAGGAAAAGCTTTCGGGGCAGCTCTTTTCCGGTCGCATCAGGTCTCCCGTTTTTTTTTTTTTTTTTTTTTTTTTTTGGCAGATTACGCAAGTACCCGAGGCTGGCGCGCCCTCTGGCGGCCACTCCTGGCACCCCTCCAGCCGAACGCTGAGCACCCTAGTAGGCCTTGGGTTCTTGGCAGGAAGACCACGAGGAAGACGACTACCGGCAAAGATATCCGCAAATATCATTCCTACTGCAATCCTTCTGCAGTCCACACTGGAGAATGGCCTGGTCAGCGCGATACAGGATTGCACACACACCCTCTTCTTTCCAAGCATTTCTCCTCTGCACCCCCAACTCTCAGCTCTGCCTCACCCATGAATTAACTCAACCTCTTAGGGCGTTGGTGACTGATGATTACTACCTCTACCTGGAGCTTAACAGAGTTCACGTCTTCCTTCCAATGCGGTGGTCAAGATCTGAGTTGGCATCACTGATTACTTACTCTCCTTGTGCCTCATCTGTGAAATGGGGAATAACTGTCATACTATGTCCTAAGTATAGTATAAAGTAAATGAGTTACTACAATGTCACAGACCTGTGCTCCCACACATTCCCTCAAGGCCTCTCCTTTTTCCTGCACTCTGTCCCAGTGTGCCTTCACTGTGGTGACATAGCCAGAAGCTGTTTCTCTTTATTTCAGGGGTGTCCCAAACTCCTCAAACCTCTCAAGCCACACACAGCAGCCTGAAAGTTCCAGGTATCAGAGAATCTATTTGCTCCTCTATTAGTACAGTTTCTCCAGGGAAACCAAGAATCGATAGGTTATGTCTCATTTCAAGATGGGAATATGTTCTGAGAAATAGGCTTTTTAGGCATTTTCATGGTTGTGAGAATGTCAAAGAGTGTACTCTAAAATGACCATGACATCACTAGGCAATACAATCTTATAGAATCAGCAATGTGTATGTAGTCTGTTGTTGACAAAAAACATGGCATGTGACTGTATACACACACACACACACACACACACACACACAGAGATTGATTTATAATATTGTAAGGGTTGGCTCACAATCATGGAGACTAAGAAATACAAACATCTGCCATTGGCAAGTTGGAGACCCAAGAGAGCCAATGTTTCCATTCAAGTTCAAAGGCAAGAAAGAGCTATTGTCCCAACCTAGAAAGAAGTCAGATAGGAGGAAATCTCTTATACAGGGGAGAGTCCATCTTTTTGTTCTGTTCAGTCCTTCAGCTAATTAGATAGGGCCCACCCACACTGGGAAGGGCAATTTGCTTTATTCCATTCCCAATTTAAATTTTAATTTTAAAATGTTAATATTATCTAAAACACATTCATAGTAATACCCAGAATAATGCTACACTTAATACCTGAGCCGCCTGTGGTCTAAATAGTGTTGGCACATAAAATTAATCGAGGTAGACCCCTGCATATAGATCTTAAGTAATAATAAGAGGCCAGGAATATAAAATACTCCAACTAGATCCTGCTCTCTTGTCTGGTATTCCTCTCTTCCCAACCCCTTTTTCTCACTCTCCTCTGGGCATTTCCTAGGTTTGCTTCTTAGTAAATTATTTTCATGTGACTCTTCCTCCTAGGGACACTTCTAGGGAAGAGTAACTTGAGAAAACAGGTTGGCATTAAGATTTGTGTCTGAGATAGAGTGGGCATGCATATGATTTATTGTTAATACTGTTATTTTAGTATTTGAGGTATTTGAAGGCCTTGTCCACAGGGTGAGAAGATTCCTCTCTGACCCCAGCCTCCTTTCCCAACCTGGCTCTGAATCAAGATAACATAGCCACCTCTCCAAACCTGACATTCAGCCCTTGCCCGGACTTACAATTCCAAGTCTGCAAACCCCTCGTTCACTTCTCCCTACCTTGCAGGAGTCTGTTCCCCCAAATCTCTAATTTTTACAGTCCTGACTGGGCCGGAAGCTCTCTGGTTACTGGAACAGCCCATTCTTTCCCAGGATCCTCAGCATGTTGACTGTCATTGCAAAGAATAAGGCTTGGTGGGTGATTCCTGCAAACTCAAAGCCAGATATCAACTGAAAACAAGAACTTCCAGAGAGGGAGTTGGGGAGATATTGCATGTTCTTCTGCTCATCTCCTGGGCGTACAGATATGCATGCAGACAGCTGAGTTCATCAGGCTCTTCTCATGCACTTGATTATATATAACATGAAAGAGCTCGGCCAATAACAAGACTATGTGACAGCAATTAGATGGATAATTATTTGTACTTGGAAGGGTTTGATGAATGGTTCTTGGTGAATGGGAGCTATAAATACATATATCAGGGGAAGATTCCATTAAAAATGAACCTAAAGCAATTGAAAAGCTTCTGAAGGATCATTAGCCATTTCAAGAGATTTTTGTAGCTAATGCATTATTGGCTCTTTTCACCTTTTACTGAAAGGCTTCAAAAAGGGAAATCAACGCATCTGAAATTATAATGTAAATCATCAAGGGAAAGGCATTACATTTATTATAGTTCCATTTTACACAGCTTTTCCTGAACTCAGCTGAGATAGAAACCGGAGTCTATCTTGTGTACAGTCAATGCCTTCAGTGAGAACCCTTATAAAGAAATATTTGATTAAGCTCAATGTGACATAGATGCAGATTGAACATAGCAGCCGGTTTCTTCTACTCAAGGGAAACTGGTTGGATTCCTCAAAAAGAAAAGCTGAAATGAAGCCGACATACTAATAACTCTGCTTCAGCTAACAAGAGGGCTTAGACCAAAATTTGCCTGGTTGAATATCATTTCATATTGTTTCTTCAGATACCAAACTAATTCCCCTCATTCCTTCCCCCAATGAGCAATACACACAAATAGAACTAGAGTTGCTTATTATTTGTGTCATGGATAATCATCAATTGCATGACACAGACTTCTGGTCCAAAAATCAGCCAAGAGCAAGACTTTGGTGCATAGGTAGATTTAAAACATGAGTCTTTTATTTTGGGGGGGTACCTGTGATCAAACCCAGGAGCACTCTACCACCAACCCACATCCCCAGTACTTGTTTTGTTTGTTTGTTTTGTTTTTTGAGACAAGTTCAACTCTAAGTTGCTTAGGACCTGACTAAATGGCTAAGGCTGGCCTCAAACTTGCTATCCTCCTGCCTCAGCCTCCCAAGCCATTGGAATTTACAGGTGTGCACCACTAGTCCCTGGGGACATTTTTTTTTTTTTTTTAGTGGCAGATCTGTTATGGCACACAAGCATGCATGATGTATGAATAGTTTAAATTGTAATGACATGCACCAAATTTAACAGTGTTTGTTTAGGATGTAATCTTTAAAGTTACAGAATGACATAAATAATAATATGATGTACCATTAATATGATATACCAATAATATGAATCTACCACTAAGCTTTACAATGTAATATTTCCAAGTTCAAACAGTGCAGCTGAAGCCACCTCTGAAATCTTCCAGAACCATGTCTTCTCCTCATGCTCCCCAGGGCTGATCATTATCTTGAATCTGGTATTCATCATTCCCATGCATTCATGTATACATTCACCACACATATATGTATCCCCAAGTGCTGTCTTGAACATACTTTAGCTTTAAAGGAATGAACACCTCATATAACATACAATTCTCTGCAAATTGACTTTTTTGCTTACAACATGTTTGTGAGATTTTTCTGTGGGCATACATGTAGCTATAACTCACTCACATTTATAACTGTTTACATTGTGTAAATGTACCAAATTTACTCATTACATTCTCCTATGGGTGCACATTTAAGTTAGCTCTAATTTTTTCCCCTTATTGGCAGTGCTTCTGTGAATATCTTCATACATAAGTATGAGCCATTTGAAAATAAGGTGCAGAATAGCTCTCAATTATTTCCTCATTATTAGATTTAGATTAGACTTTCCAAAATGTGTACCGGGCTATAAATTTACCCCTAAGAATCATTTTGTCTTCATTTAACAAATTTGGATAATGAAAATATTATTTCTTAAGAAACACTTTGCATGTTTCAGAGTGTTTTTCTTTCTCACTCATTAATTATTTTTGTTTTTGTAGTTTCTAACAAGTGACATCATTTATTTTTGTTATTTCTTTTTTTTTATAACAATTTTGTTGTAGAATTTGAAAATTCCCTCTAAGGATCACTTTAGTTGTCACTTACAAGCATTGAAAAGTAAAATTGGTATTATTGTTTAATTCTAAATTTAAGATTTTCTATTATATTTTCTTTAACCCCAAAGTTATTTCTAATTTTATTTCACTGTAATTAGAAAAACATGATCTATAAAATTATTCTTTATAATTTGTTCATTTTTCCCTGTACCTCAATATACAGTTTGGGGGGAAATGTGCTTTTTATGAAGAAATGATTTTTTCTCTTTCTCCTTCTCTCCCTCCTTCTCCCTCTCTTTCCTTCAACCCCTCTCTTTAGTAAAATCTATTAATCAGGATTTTCTTATTCATTTGTCCATACATACATATATGCATACATACATTGTTCATTCTGATTCCGCCTCCATTTCTGATTCTGTCCACTTATTTTTTCAGTTTTTTTAATCTATTCTAAGAAATGTGGTCCAAAATCTAATTCCCATTCTGTGTCTGTGTCTCTTGGTTACCTGTGTGATTTATTTGACATTTAGAGACTACACTGCTAGGACCATACAAGTTCATGTGTTGTATCTTCTTGCTAGACTATTTCAACATGAAATAACCCTCTTTGTCTTTCTTAATGTTTTTCTCCTAAAATTTTCTTTGGTCTGATACTAACATACCCGATGCTATATTATCTTTTGATTCAGATGCCATCTGGGGAAGACAAGAATGGTACCAATATGTTTTTATTTGGAGCAATTAGATCCACTCCACAAAGGTTGAAGTCTTGTCTCCATCCAGCTTTACCTTGTCATGAGTTTCCTAAAGGTGGATGCTGAACTCTTGGGCCCCTTATAGGAACTGTAACACTGTACACAAGTCTCCTCCTTAGAAGCCACTGGATGCCACACCATGGCAAAAAGTCACCATGTGGGGGTAGAGGTCATATCTTCATGGGTGACCTCAAGCCTCAAGCCTACCACAATGATGATCCCATGCTGGGCAAGTTGCTAATCAGGATTCTTCAGCCCCAAGGGACAGGAAACTAACTAAAAAAAAAAAAAAAAAAAAAACTTAAGTCAAGAAAGGAGATTTGTCTGCTGTGTAACAAACTTTCTGCTCCAGTATGGAGAGCCCCAGAAGAGGAGGATAATTAAAGCCCATGGTTTCCAAAAGTCTCCTGGTGATTTACTTTTATTATACTGGTTCTTGATGTCATAAATTTTTTTGGAGGGTACTGGGTATTGAACCCAAGGGTATCTTCTCACCCCCCCCACAAGGTATATCCATAATCCTTCTTCTTTTATTCTTTGTTTTATTTTGGGACAGTGTCTCACTAAATTGCTGAGGCTGGCCTCAAACTTTCAATCCTCCTGCCTCAGCCACTCAAGTTGCTGGGATTGCAGGTATGGGCCACTGTACCTGGCTCTTATAATATACTTAAAGGTTCTTAAATGCAAAGATATTGGTGTAACTGCTCTGCTAACCCTTCTGTTCTTTGCAATCTCCTGTTCTCCATTAATACCTTGTCCTTCATTATCCTTATGGACTCTGGACAATGGCTGTTCATCATCTTGAGTTTCCAATAACAATTTAGTTCATTTTTTTTCCATTGGCTACTTTATTATAAAAGAGAGGACACAGAATATGGCATACCAAACACCGGCTAACATTAGCCAATTAGAAGGATGCTTGTGTTGGTGCCAAACACACCTTCCCTTACCAAAAATATTTAGATAAACAAATTCCATGCATGAAGCTGGTCCATTGCCTTCTATCAACCTCCACCCCATTTCAGGATGGCCTCACTTGCTCCGAGCCATGCACCCTATGGAATTGGCTCTGTTACTGCACATCATGCTAATGCTATGGTCCTCTTCCATATTTTGCCCACATTTTATTTGTCCTTTTTCTTTCTCATTTATTGCTGGCAATTGGAATTTTTCAGTCATTTTTTATGGCTTTCTGGTTTTGTGTCATACTTTGAAAGAACACTGTCCCTCTGGGGTTGTGGAAGACTTCTCCCTCTTGCTTCCAGCACTTTTATGGCCTCCCCCCTTAGAGTCCTTGTTGGACTAAGCCTGATTCACCTGAGATATATTTTGATGTAAGATGAAAGGTAGAGGGGCTGAGGTTGTGGCTCAGTGGTAGAGCGCTTGCCTAGCATGCCTGAGGCACATGGTTCGATCCTCAGCACCACATAAAAATAAACAAACAACAAATAAATAAATAAAGGTAAAACAAGATGAAAGGTATAGGTCCAATTTCACTTTTTGCCTCTTAGTTGTTGTCTTCCAGTTTTCAAAATCCCATATTTGAATGATCTTTAATTTTCCTCCACTGATTTGAAACCCCATCTTTATGATATAGTAGATGTCCATGTGCATTGAGTTTGTTTCTTAACTTTCCTTTTCAAATACATTCCATTGATCTGTCTAATCTGTTTAAATCTTTATGATAATAGATTTCAATAATTGTCCCCTCATTATTCTCCCTAGAAGAAGTTGCCTACCAGTTTTTTTTTAAGTTGACAAATAATAATTGAATTTATATGGGGTAGAGTGTGATGTTTTGATATATGTATACATTGTGAAATGATTAAATTAAGCTTAATAACATATCCATCACTTCAATCACTTATGTTTTATGGAAAGAAAATTGATGTCTACGCTCTTAGCAATTTTGAAATATATAGTACAAGCCAAGCATGGTGGCTTGTACTCATGCCTGTAATCTCAATGATTTGAGAGGGTCCCAAGAAGCCAATCTTGGCTACTCAATGAGAGAGCCCCTGTCTCAAAAAATAAAAAAGGACTAGGGATATATATCTGAAGTATAGCATCCCTAGGCTCAATTTGTGGCACCAAGAAAGAAAGACAGACAGACAATACATTATTATTAACTTTAGACACCATGAATCTAATCCTTAATGTTTATTTTTCATGTCTTTATAATCAATAAATCTAGTTCTTCCCCTGGAAAAAAAAACACCTCCTATTGATTTTTTTTATTTTAAGTCACCCCAAATTTTTAAATTAACTTGGGGGTAGTTATATAACATTGAGTTTTCCTATTGAAGAACACACTCTGAATTTCCATTTGTCTAAATCTCTTGTGCCTTCAGAAGCATTTTGAAGTCTTATTGAAATATTTTTTTCACATTAAATTTAAGGTTATAACTTTCCTCTTTCTTATTGATGTGGTAAATGGGGCCTCTCCTTCCACTGTGTCTCCTGACTAGTAGCTACTGGAAGGTATTTTGCTCTAAATGTTAACTTTGGGGCTGCCACCTTACCAATTGTCTTGTTATCTGTGATATTTTTTCATTTGTTTTTCTTGGGTTTTCTGAGTATATAATTATATACCATCTCTAAACTATTGATGATCTACCTCATCATTTCTAATTTTTTAAACTCTAAAATTATTGTTTTTCAGTTAATTTCCTTGACATCCAGAATATTAAGTAATATGATGCTAATGGATGGCTTGTCTCCTCCCACTTACAGGAGGATGCTTGTAATGTTTTCCCCTGTCTGGACCGAGATGGGTTTGCTTTAATAATTTATCCTGTTAAGGGTGCATCTCCCTTTTTTACATAATACTAGCTAGCAGGTTGATTCTTGGTAGAAAATACATACTTTATATGGTAAGAAAGACACCATCACACTTATTTTACCAAAACATTTAAGCTTCAGACTTCACTAATTACAGCTTCCACATCTGTCTACCAACCATAGGAACCTGAGGATCTGTTTGAACCTCAGATAAAATGTGATAATCCTGCCCTCATAAAATAATGTGAAGTTTAATTGGGAATTAAAGGAAAATACCAACACGGTGCTTTCCTGTTATGGTTTGGATATGAGGGGGTCCTGTGTTAATCCAGGAATATTCAGAGGTAAAATGATTGGTTTGTGAGTTATAATCTAATCAGTCCATTCTAATTTGAATGAACTGACTGGGTGGTAACTGTAGGCAAGTGGGTGTGGCTGGAGGAAGTGGGTCACTAGGGGTGTGCCCTGGAAGGGCTACATTTCCCTGTGGTCCCTTCCCCACCTCCCTCTCTCCTCCTGGATGCCATGAGTCAAGCAGCTTCTCTGTCATGCCCTTCTGCCATGATGGTCTGTCTCATCTTGGGCACAGAGCCATGAAGCCAGCCAACTATGGACTGAATCTCTGAAATCATGATCCCAAAATAAACTCTACTCCTCTAGATTGTTCTTGTCATGTATTTGTGTCACAGCTATGACAAGCTTACTAACACTGACACACAAAGTGCTCAACAAGTGGTAATTCTTTCAATTATCATTAACAATGTAGCCTTGTCTGGGTTTTCTTCTTAATGCAACAACAATCATAATTTTACTTGCATCCAAAGTATAAACTCTATCTGGTTAAAAACTTATTATAAAAATATCACAACTATGTACATTCATAATTAATATAATTAACAAAATATGATTTTATATTTTTGCAAATTGGGCTTTGAGTTTTGGCCCATTCGTTTTAGTTTTGCCTGGATAGATTTTTAAATTTAAAAGACGCTTGTGTCACAATAATTTTCCAGTGTTTTGGAAGACTTACTATGTTAAAGCTTGGGGTGGGTGGGTTAATTCTGACAGGAGGTTAAGATCGTGATTTCTTTGCATTGCACTGCTTCTATTCTGCACCAGGGGGCAGCATTGTAAAAGAAACCTGGCAGGGCTACCTAGCAGCACCGTGAAAAGTGAAATTGACTGGAACTTGAAACATACTATTGAAGGAGCTTAGTCCTTGCCATTTCAGCCTTTTCCTGAAATCTCTATAAGGGAAGGAGTGTACAAAATCACATAATAAGTGTTTACTGATTGAATGATTGCATGATGATGGTGCTGATGTAAGAAACATTTGCATTGATGGTGATGAGGGGAGAGGTTTTCGAGGTGACCAAGGTGATGGTGTTGGAGGTGGCCGTGGTAGCAGTGGTGGCAGTGGCACATAGGGGCAGTGAAGGTAAGGGAGACAGCTGACAGTGGTTGAAATGGTGATGATGTAGCAGTTCTCATGATGCCTAATGTGTAATGGTTGGTCAAGGGAGTTGGAATCTAAGCCTACAACTGGATAATTTCTAAAAGATTCTGGAGGCTTCAACCTCTGAGAAAGGGTTTGTTAAAGCATGTGAGCATGAGCACTTGATTCTGAGGCTGAGGTGGAGAGAACTGTTTGCATGCATATGCACACGCACATGCACACAAACACACACATGCAAATGTCTATACTCCCAACCCTCCTACAGAGGTGTTGTATAGCTGTTCGGGAGGTAGAGACAGGAGAATCCCAAGCTCAAGACCATCCTGGGAAACTTAACAAGAACCTGTCTCAAAATAAACTGGAAAGGGGGCCCAGGGATATAGCTCAGTGGGAGAGCACCGCTGGGTTCAATCCCCAGTTCCAGAAAGAAAAGGAGAGAACATGAGCAAATAGGGCTTCTTGAAGACCTGCAGGGCTGGCTGGACTTCTAAAACTCCACACCAGGACCTGGACCAAAGCCCCTGACTGCTCATCTTCCCACATTCAGCCCCCAGGGCTGAATGTAAGCCCTTGGCCACCCTGATCTGCTCCCCTGAGCTCCATTCATGCCCTTCTCTGAAAGCTGTCCCTTGGCCTCCAGTTCGAGAGCCATACACAAACGCAGTGTTGTCCACCCTGGGAGACATCCTCTGCTGGCCCAGAAGCCCAGGGCTTCAGGGGTGCAATCCCAGCATTCCAGGTGCCTAGAACACGGGTAGAGGGAAGAGTGCAAGCTCTGGACAGATGTTTCTGGGACGAATGGGCTCCTCTCTCTCTGGGGAGGGACATGGCTAGCAGAGGGCCATAGAGGAGCCTCCAAAGCCTTGGCCTGGAGCAGGTGCCACTCTCCTGGCTGCAGGAACCACTGGGCTGCTGTTCTGTTGGGGTCATGGGTGCATCTCTGTTAAAAGAAAATCTGAAGAATGATGTCGTCCCCTAATACAGTGAAGGAAATGGAGAAGGAAAAAGGCCCATTGACAGGAATTAACTGAGTCTTCCTAATACCTGGGAAGGTCAAGTCTGCACAGGGGCAGCGCCCACCACCACCACCACCACCTCCACCATCTGTTCTTGGGTCAACACAAAGGAAAGGAGAGTCTGGTCTCAAAAGATCCCTCATTTGACCTTATAACAGAGCCTGGTATCCTCCAGTCATGTCCTCCTATAAGTATAGAGGTCCCTGGCCTCTGCCCAGGGTCCCCTGATTGCTCCCTTGTTCAGCATTCTCTTCACATGCAGGGCTCTATTGCCTGGGTTCACATCTGCATTTTTCTCCCCATCTCCAGGCCTACACCTCTCCCATGTCTACCAGATCCTCAGAGGCCTGTCTCTCACCCCCAGTACTCACAAACAACCTCACTCTTTCCTCCAATCATGCTCCTGTGTCTGGCCCTGTCCCTCTCCCCCAGGCTAAAAACTGCTGCTAGATAGAGGGGTGGTTGGCAATATTGTGAATGTATAGAGAATCACAGAACTACACACGTTAAAATGGTTAGTTTCATGTTGCATGAATTTTTCCTCAATAAAAAATATAATTACAAACATTTTTAAGTCTTCTGAGACCTTCTGACCCCCGAGGGCCACATGCAGCCCATGGTGCCTCTCAAATCTCCTGTGTTTGCAGATTCTCCAGTCTGCTCTGCCCATGCTCTATATGACCTCCCTGCTGAGGGTCCCCATTTATGCCAAAGGGCATGGAATGGATGCCTTGCCCTTGTCCAGGGGACCTGGAGAAGGGACTCTGGCTATGAATGAACGTACCCATTACTGACCAATGACAGCATGCTATTTTGTTTTTGGTGGTGGTGGTACTGGGGATTGAACCCAGGGCTGTGTGCATGCGAGGCAAGCACTCTACCCACTGAGCTATAACCCCAGCCCCAACAGCATGCTATTTTGACAAGAGGCACTCATGCCAGAGAGAGTGGGTCCTTTGCAAAATACACACTTGAACATGACCAGAGAATCTCCAATCCTGAGGGTCCCAGCTGGACACTTGTCCCTTCTCCAAGGACCATAGGCTCTGCCCCTAGACCTTCATAAGTAGGCTCTGCACCACTTGTTTGAAATGAGCAGTTTGTGGAGAATGGAGCCTTGTATTCTGTTCTGGGCCACCTCCCTTGGGCTTTCTCCACATCCCCAGCCCCAGGAAACAAACAGCTAGAACAGATTCAGTCTGCGGAGGCAGGAGGCTGACGGCTTTCTTATCAGGCCCTCTGGTTCTTCCAGGTAAACATCCTTGGGCGAGGGAGGTCTGAGCACGGGCACCCCTTCAAAAGGCACCATATTTTCTGGTGACATTACAGTCACAAGAGCAGCTGTCCCAGGGCTGCGGCCAGTGTTGATTGTTGCCATGTTGCTCTTTCTGTCCCTCTCAGCCATGCGAGGGGACCCTATCTCCATTCTAACTCCCTAAGATAAGTGTGGGATGGTCACCATATCTCTCTGTCTCCCTCCCTCCCTTGATGTCCCTCCTGGGAACAGGCCCCCAAGTAGGGACAGTGGATCACTTGACCACTAGGCAGAGTACATGAACCTCTCTGTCCATGCCACAGATACACGATGTCCAGGACACAAACTGTTTCTCTAATCGGTTCTCTTCTTCAGCTGGACAAAAGAGCTGCCCATCACAGGGCCAGCTGCCTTCAGAAGGCCGGTAAGACCATGACCGTCTCCAAGGACAAAGTTTTCCAGTGGCATCTGCGGCCTGCCCTCGGCCAAGGTCTGGTCTCTGAAGACCAGTCTGATTTAACCAACTGTTACTAAGTCTAGACTCTTCATTTTTCTTTAGTGCTACCTTCTCACAACATAAGTTCCTGGGATCCACCTAGAGATTCCTGACACGGAAGTCCTGATCAGGGCGCCCCAATCTCCACTTCAATAAGCCCCCAGGGGATGTTGGTGCAGCCAGTCCTGCATCCACACTTTGAGCAACATGGTACCAGGGTATGCTGGAGAGATGGGAGCTGCTGCTAATTAAGCCCTTTCTGCATGTGAGGCCCTGAGCCATAGGGCCCCTGTCATAGATAAAATGCAGAGAGGTGAAATGACTTGGCCAAGGTTCCCAAACCAGGAAGTGGTAGAAGTGGATTCCAACCTCTGCCATCTACATCCACCATCCCTGGTCATCGAGTATGGCCTGGCCCCTCTTAAAGATGTTTGTAGTGATTCCACAACCCCCCCAGGTGGTCTCTCTTCCCCCAGCTTCCCCTACCCATTCCAGTGCAATCTGCTACCAAGATAACATTCTCTCTCTTTCTCTCTCTCTCTCTCTCTCTCTCTCTCTCTCTCTCTCTCTCTCTCTCTCTCCTAATTATAAAAAAATACACATAAAGTAGAAGTAACTATTTTTTAAGTGTACAATTCTGTGGCATTGGGTACATCCAATTGTTGTGTGGCCGTCCCCACCATCTGTTTCCAGAACTTCTCCAACTTCTCAAACTGAAACTCTACCCATTCAACACTAACTCCCATTGCCCACCCCCGCCATACCCAGCTGCTGGCAACCACGACTTTGCTTTCTGTCCTCGTGGGTTTAACTACTCTAGGTACCTCACATAACTAGAATCATATAGTATTGGTCCTTTTGTACTACAGCCCTTCATCTTTGAGGCTGAATAATAGTCCATTGTGTGAGTACACCATGTTTTTTCTATTCATCCATGGATGGACACCTGGGTTGCTGCTCTTAACTATGCTGCTCTTAACTGCTGTGAGCACAAGCATACAAATACCCTCAAGGGCCCTGCTTTCAATTCTTTGGGGCCTGTGCTTGCAAGTGAAATTATTACTGGATCATATGGTAACTCTAGGTTTAATGTTTTTTTGGGGGGGGTCTTCCTCCTACCATTTTCCACCATTTTCCATTCCCAGAAACAGTGAACAATGAATGGTTCTAGCTTCTCCACATTCTCACCAACACTTGTTATTTTCTGTTTTTTATTTTTGTATAATCCATCCTAATGGGTGTGAGGTGGCACCAGACAGCATCCTCAACGCCAGCTGTGATGGCTCACGTGCTCACTCGCTGGACGGTGCTGTTGGGCTCCAGGTGCATGGGCATCACAGGGCAGGTGCAGGACGCGGTGCACAGGGCATCCCAGAACCTATTAGCAGAGCTCAAGCAGGAAAATATCAACTGTGCTATGGAGAAAGGAGTATCTGGGACCATAGGCAGAGGCCAGGGAAGATGTGGAGAGCTCCGAGCGGGGAAGGGTGCACCTGCTCCACCAAGAGGAAACTAGACAGGACTTCATGAAGATGGTGACTCTGAGACAGGCCTCAAAGGATGAGCCTGGCTTGACTGGTGGTGAGGAGAAGGGTGTCCTTGGAACAGGATTGGTATTAATAAAATTCAAAGGCAGGGAACTCTTAGAGATGGGGTGGAGCAGGCAGCTAGGAGGGCATCCTGGTTGAATCATTGGAAGCAGAAAGAATAGGAGAAGGGCTTAATGCTGAGTGGGGAACTTGAGAAGAACTCATAGGGACCTGGGAGACAGTTTGTGCTGGGCAATGAGGAACTAGAGAGTGTTTTTGAGCAGGAGTGTGACAGGAGACAGTGTGCTGTGGTGGTTTTAAGCAGGCACTTTGGAGTCGAATGACCTGGATTCAAATCCCAGTGCTGCTAGCCATACAAACTAGAACATGTCATTATGTGTCTCTGAGCTTTGGTTTCCCTACCTACCCCCCAAGCCTAGGTGGATAAAGCTTTTACTATCGGCCCTGCTGTTTAGAGTTATGTAAGAGTTAGCTTTTATGCATGTAATTTGAGTTCTGTCTCATGAAAAAATAATTGAGCATCACTATGTGAGTTTAGAGAGAGTACAAAAATAGGCTCTAACATCAGGGGTCCTTGCAGTGATGCAAACCAGTGGTAACACAGGTGAGACTGGAAGAAAGGAAGACACCACTGAGGGGTCAGTCGGGTGTGTGGATTGGACAGAGGGTGGAAAGAGAGGCCTGAGTCTAAGTGACTGGGAAGAGAGAGATGCTGGCTGAATAATTCAGGATCTCAGGCACAGCAGGACAGAGGAAGAAAGGAGCTCCCTTGGGACCTGCAGGGCTCAAGAAGGAGATAGTCTTTGGAGGCTACAACATGGGGGTGCATCTGGAACTCGACAAAGAGGTGAAAATGGCGTGGTGGTGCACGACTGTAGTCCCAGCTACTTGAGAGGCTGATATACAGGAGGATCACAAGTTTGAGGCCAGCCCCAGCAATTTAATGAGATCCTTTCTCAAATAAGATATAAAAAAGGTTGGGGGTGTAGCTCAGTGGTAAATCACTCCTGGGTTCCATCCCCAGTGCCAAAAAAAAAAAAAAAAGGAAGGAAGGAAAGAAGTAAAGAAAAAAGTGGAGGCTGGAGGCTGGAGGCTGAAGGCTGAACTCAGAGGGAGGTCACTCAGGCAGGGGAGCTAAAGCTCTAAGACCTAGTGAGATTCCCACAGGGAAGAGGATACCAGTGGAGATAAGAGCAGGAGGTGGTGGGAGAGAAAGAAGAGGGGAAGAAATCAGAAAAGAGAAGAAGTTGGGGAGAGGCCAAGGACAGTTTCCAGAGTAGTCATCAATACCATTAACTACTCATTAGACCCAAGTTTGACCCCCCTCCCCCCGCTCTGCCAACTCACTGACCAAGGAGAGGTCACTGAATCTCTCTGGGCCTCAGTTCCTTAGTCTGCACACTAAGGGTAATTACAGATCCTCCCATGCAGGGCCACGGTGAAGGTTAACGAGCCTGCGCCTGTACAACCTCATTCCAATGCCCAGCGCCAGAGCCAAGCCAGCGGAGTCATGATCATAATGAAGTCCAAGTTGAATGAATAGAAGAGGAAGTGGAGCCAGAAACGAGGAGGCTGGAGTGGAGTTCTGCGGGAACACCAGCAGGGAGTGGGCCACAGGACGCAAGGCGGGGAGATGTTGAAGAAGCAGGTCCGCAGATGCCTGGTCCCCATCTGTGCAGGGGCCTCGAAGAGGACCAAAGGGGGGGACACTACGAGAGGATCTGGCAATTCACGTGTCACTGGTGACTTTGGAGAAAACGATGTGATTTCCCCCCACCCCCCAAATAAAGAACAAGTGGAAAAGGCAGTTGGCAAGGTAGGTTAGATTCTTCTGGAAAGAGGTGAGAGGGAGTAGGCGGGGCGCGAGTGCCAGTCTGGATTTTATATTTGGTCAACTGTGCGACCTCCGGGGTATTTAAGTGGGAGGCTTGCTGGTGCAGTTTGGGGTGGTGTATCCACGTGGGGCAGAAGCAGGGGCGAGCTGTTGCCTCTTTGGATTAGGAAAACCTGGTGTCGCTGCAGTTCCAAAGAAAGGTTCATTTTGTAAGACTCCGAGAAAGAGGGCTTTGAGTTTCCAATAAAAGGAGGAACTATAAATGTTCTTTTAAATTTTTAGCCTTCCCGGTATTAGTAGGATTTAACTGAAAAGTACCTAACATTCCCATGTTTTTTTCCCAGATTGCAACCACTCCATGCACCAGAGAGTCAGTGATTCAGTCAACTCCAGTTTAACCAAAACAACAACAATGAAAAGGGCAGGCAAAATACGATCATGCAAAGTCCCCAAATGTTGCAGCTTATAAATCGAAGGCAGAGGGAGAAGACAAAGGAGAGGAATGGAGATGGGGCTATGGCAGGATGGTGCAGGCCCAGGCCAGGCACAAGTCACAGCTGTTCAGATTTTTCACAAGACAGTTCCCACAAATAACGCTGTGAGACTCTTTGGGGACATAAAAATAGTAACTGTCATTTGAGAACCAGCAGAGCCCTGCCTTGTCCTGGAAGCTATTTTGCTCAGCATAACATCTGCTGGTCACACTGTACCCCATAAATACATACAATTAGCGTTGGTCAATTAAAAATAAAATTTAAAAAACCAACCACTGGGGGGCGCTAGATGAGTATTTTATCTCAGAAGATGACCTCACCCTCAGGAAGTCTTAGGATGCTTCAAATCATCCCATCCCTTACCTACAGCCATAAAAGGGTGACACATAACCACTCCGCTTCATTCAAAGAAACTTGGGGCCTGCGATCAGGTCACCTCTACAATAACACAATAGTCGGGGCTTGTTAAAAAAAATCATTTTTTTTAATTCAAAAACAACTGATGTGGTTTTGGTGAGGAACCAAAGCCAGATTTCTGTTCATGGTGGGCAGAGGAGTATCTGTCCTGGGTTAGGTTAAAAACCCTTTCCCCTCTTCCGGCTTTCCAACTTCTTCAAACTCACAGGTCTGAGGTATGTTCAGACTAGGTGGGGGTGGGAGAGTTGTTCAAGATGAAGCTTGTGGGATTGGTTTTTGGCAGCCGATCACAGTGCGAATACAATGAAACTCTGTCTTGAGAACAGGCCTCTCGGAGATGGCGCCCTGGCTGCTCTGGGGCTGGCAGTGCTCAAGGAATCCATTACATGGGTCTAACCAGCGCCAGCATTTTATTCCTGCCTGGGAGAGAGCGCCCTGGTGTCACTACAGTTCTAAAGAAAGGCTCATTTCAGAAGACTCCAAGACTTCTAACAAGAAGGAAGTCCACCAAGTCCTTTCACATTTTTGTTTGGATCACTGCAGTTTAACTGGATATTTTCCATTTGAACTAATTCCCTTAGCATCTCCCTGCCATAGCACCATGGGGTAACTAGATGTGATTTCAGTGAAAGGCACCCAGTGTGAGGTCTGGAACACAGTAGGTGCTCATTGAAAGCTTTCTTCCATCTGCCCCTGTTGGCCCTGAAACTTTCCTAGTAAGATTCAAGTTAGGCATAGATTTTTTTTTTTTTTTTTAGAGAGAGAGAGAGAGAATTTTAATATTTATTTTTTAGTTTTCGGCGGACACAACATCTTTGTTTGTATGTGGTGCTGAGGATCGAACCCGGTCCGCACACATGCCAGGCGATTGAGCTACCACTTGAGCCACATCCCCAGCCCCTAGGCATAGATATTTATATCAAAGAGGGGCTGTGGGCTTGGCACGGTGGCAGACACCTGTAATCCCAGTGGCTCAGGAGGCTCAGGCAGGAGGATCACAAGTTCATAAGCCAGCCTCAGCAAAAGCAAGGCCCAAATTGTGTAGCAAATTAAAGAATATTCATGACTCATTCAATTAAAAAAAATTTTTTTTGGTGGTACTCGGGTTGAACACAGGGATGCTTTGCCACAGATACATTCTTAGTCCTTTGTTACTTTACTTTTATTTTTTATTTTGAGACAGGGTCTCACTAAGTTGCATAGGCTGGTCACAAATTTGCCATCCTCCTGCTTCAGCTTCCTGAGTAGCTTGGATTACATATGTGTGCCACCACAGCGGGCAATTGGATGTTTCATTGCAGAAAATAATAAAATTGTGAGAGGTCCCCACATGTCAGCATAGAGTGGCTCTGAGAGGTCACTCAGCTTCCAGGAGAATCAGTTTCTAAAATGAGAGCTCAAAATGAAACTGCAGAGAAAAAAAAACTGTAAAGATTGATGTAAGTGGATATTTTCCTGATGTTTGCTATTTGTTTTGTGCTGGAGATGGAATCCAGGGTCTCATTGCACTCTACCAGTGCTATACCCTCAACACCTACTCCTGTTTTTGAAGGTGGTATTTTCCCTGCCCTATTTCTTCATTCGAAGTTACTTTTCAAAGTAATTTTCTTTTCTTTTCTTTTTATTTATTTATTTATTTATTTGGTACCAGGGATTGAACCTAGGAACACTAAGCCACACCCCCAGCCCTTTTTATTTTTTTTTTATTTTGAGACAGAGTCTCACCAAGTTGGGCATCACTAAATTGCTGAGCTGGCTCTGAACTCTAGATCCTCCTGCCTCAGCCTCCCAAGTCGCTGTGATTACAGGCATGCACCACCACACCTAGCTCCAAAGTAACTTTCATAAGTGAACTGTATCTTCAATGACCCTATTCCAAATAAAGTCACTTTGTGGGAGTAAGGGTTGAAGGGTACTGGGGATTGAACTTCAGGGCACTCTACCACTGTGCTACCTCCCCAGCCCTTTTTATTTTTTGTTTTCAGATAGGGTGTTGTTAAAGTGCAAGGCTGGCCTTGAACTTGCAGTCCTCCTACCTCAGCCTCCCAGGTCACTGGGATAAGGGGCATGCTCCCCTGCACTCAGCATAAGGTCACATTTTTAAGGTACTACAGTTCCTACTTCAATATATCTTTTGGAGGCCAAAGTTGGCCCATGTGAATCATCTCTAATGAAAAGTTGCCTTATGTCACCACCCCACACTGAGTAATGTCATGGGGTGAAACATTACATCTTGTTTCAGACAGTTTTGGCATTTCTGTGACCAAAAAGCTTGACAAGAACAATTATAAGAGGAAAGGTTTATTTTGGCTCACAATTTCAGAGGTTCAGTCCACGGTCGGCTGACTCCATTGCTCTGGGCCTAGATGAGGCAGAATATCATGGCAAAAGGGCCTGAGAGAGGAAAGCAGCTCGGGACCTGACCCAGAGACCTCCTTCCTCCAGCCACAGGCCACCTGACTCCAGTTACCACCCAGTACAGGTGTCCTTTCAAATGATCAATCCACTGTCAAGGTTACAGCTCTCAGAATCTAATCATTTCACCTCTGAACATTCCTGCATTAACACAGGAAGAAGGGCGAGGGGCGGAGGGGGGGGACACCTCGTATCCAAACCATAACAACCGTTTTGTGGCCTCAGAGCACAGAAATGTTTTCCTTCACAACTGTGGAGACTGGTTGTGAAATCGAGGTGGTACCCCTGAGGACTTCAAGGGAGCTTCTATTTCATGCATCCGTAACAACTGGCAATCCTTGGCATTCATTGGCTTAAAGTTGCGTGAATCCAATTTCTGCCTTATTTCTACCAACAATCTCTTTAATGGCCATCTTCTCTCTGTGTTGGTGTCCGAATATCTCTCTACTTTCAAGGACTCCAGTCATATTGGGAGGCCCATGTCCTACTCCAGTGTGACTTAAGTACACCTTCAATGACCCAATGCTTTCCTCTGGATATGGTTTGCTCCCCAAGGTTCATGTGCTGAGAACTTGATCCCCAGAGTGGTGATGTTAGGAGGTGAGATCTTTAAGAGGTGACACCTAGTGGGAGATCCTTAGGTGAATTGGGGGCATGCCCTCAGAAGAATTAAAGTATTTCTCATGGAACCCTGATTAGTTCTCCAGTGAGGGCTGTAATACAAGGCTGAGTTGGCCCCACTCAGCCTCTCTGGCTTCCTGTTCCAAGATGTGACCTCTTCCTCCCACTTGCTCTCACCATTGCCATCTGCCATGAGGTGACACAGTCAAGGGTGCTCCCACCAAAATCTGTACCATGTTGTTTGGACTTTTACCCTCAAAAACTGTGAGATAAATAAATCTCTTTTTTTTTACAAAGTTAGCCTCCCTCAGGTATTTCATGATAGTAATGAAAAATAAGCTAAATATAACCTTTTTTTCAAATAAGGCCACCATTTGTGGTACTAGGATAAATTTCAACATATGTTTTGGGGAGACCCTGGCAAAAGCACCAGCCAGGAATTTTCTTACTGTTTTCTTTACTGGGTTCTATGTTTTGACATATTTGTTTACCAAACAAAATTCATCAAGTATTCACTTTCCTGCTTTTAAAAAAATCATCAAATTCATCCAGACTTTCAATTCCAGAAGAAGATGGTATAGAATCATTTTTTCCTAACTAAAACTCGATACCTCCCAAATTATTCAATAGTCATTGATTAAAGAACTCTGAAAGCTGGAAGAAAGAAAACAGACTGGCTGGGAATTTCAAAAACTTGGAGGAACTGTACTGTGGCAAGTCACCTGGATTTTCTTTTCATCTTCCATATGCCTCCAGAGGGGTGACCGAGAGGCCTGCACCCTGGAATCACCAAAAGACATGGAGGAATCCATTGAAGAAAAGTCTGCTCTCTCTGACCAAAGGAAAGGATTGGGGAAGCCCAACAGAAACCTGTGGGGAAACTGGTTCCCCCCACACACACCCCACAACTGAAGCCCTGGAGGCCATCGGATCCATCAGCAGGTTCTACAGCAGTTGAGCTCCGCACCTCTCTGTCGAAACACCCAACAAGGTGGTCTGGCCACACCAGATCTTCACAGAAGTTCTTTCTCCCTGCAACCACAGCACCAGCAAAGACTGAGTGGAGACCCTGGCAAAAAAAGGAACAAAGCAGGAAAAAATAAATAAATAAAAGAATTCAAAGGGCTCCGTAAACTAAGCTGTTACTTATCCAAATGTCTCCAAAAGTAGACCAGAACCTGCACACCAAACCTTAAACAGGAGTGACTGTTTGCTAAAGGAGAAGAGTTAAGACTAAGATTCTCCTAACAGACGAATCTAACTGTCCAGGATGCAATGAAGAAAAACATACACACTTAAGAAAACAGTAAAGCCATGGTTTCCATGAGAAAAGGTCATCCGCAAATGTCAATGCTAAGAGGAATCAAAGGTGGAATTATTTGACAAAATGTTAAAAGCAGTCGTACTAAAACAGCTTCAACAGTGAATTACAAATTACCTTGTGTTAGAACATAGGAAAGAACTGAAATGTTTTTTCCTGCTCTCTGCTCTCATGCACCGCTCAGCACAATGGATCTGACACCAGATGTGTGAGGGGTTTTCCCACGCGCACCACAAAAACAATTCAGCAGATACCAGCCGGGGGTCCTCTGACCCCCTACCTGGAGATAATACCAGAGCCTGTGGGTGGAGGCCTCAGTCCCACAATCCTACCCCACCCCCATACACTTCAGATGCCAGTCACAGGTGGTAGGCTGTCACTCTTCTGGCTGACCAACTATAAACTGTTCCAATGAACCCTCCTTGGATTTGATTAATTGGCTAGGGCGACTCATGCAACTCAGGGAAACACTTAACTTGCAATTATCATTTATTATAAAGAATACACAAAGAGATGTAAATGGCAAAAGATGTGAGAAGAAGAAGCATGGAATTTCTGTGTCCTGTTCAAGCCTCCTACTCTCTAGGAACATCCACGTGTTCAGCTGTGTGGATGCTCTCCAAACATTTTGGGGGGGTGTAGGGGCAGTTATAGAGCCTTCACTACGTAGGCATGATTGATTAAACAATTGATCAGTGGGATTAATTAACTTAATCTTCAGCCCCTCTTCCCCCTGCAGAGGGTATGGGGGTGAGACTTTGAGTAGCAACCCCCTAAACACAGGGTTGTTTCCACTGGCAACCAGCTCACCAGTCAGTGATTATCTAGGGACTTCCAAAACTTACCACTTTGAAACAAATTAAGAAAGTCTCAGGAAAAAAAAAAAAAAAAAACATGGAACCAAATGAAAAGTCTACAACTTAGAATAATCAAAATTTAAAAATGACTGTATGGATTCAATAATAAAGTAGAAATGGCAAGAATCGAATCAAAGACCTTGAGGACAAATCAATAGAATGTGCTCATTCTGAACAATGAAAAGAAAATAAATTTAAAAAGAAAGGAGCAGAGACTCAGATGTCTGCGAGACAAAACTGGAGATCCAACATTCATATCACTGAAGTCCCAGAAGAAAAAGAAAAGGAACATGGGACCGAAAGATATTCAAAGAAGTGATGCTGAAAATGTCCCAAATTTGGCCAAAGACTTAAAATCGCTTATCCAAGATGCTTGGAAAATTCCCAATAGAATAAACCCAACAAAATACATTCCAAGAGTCCATCATAATTAAACTTCTGAACACTAAAGATATTCAGAAGTAAAATCTCATACACAGCAGGAAACATCTTATCTAAAAGGAACATAATTTGAACAAGAACTGTTTTCTCATCAAAACCATGGTGTCTAGAAGGAAGTGACATATTTTTCAAGTCCTGAAAGGAAGACCTGTCAACCACAAATCTTACATAGATGGTGAAACAGTTCTTCAGCAATGAAAGGGAAATAAAGACATTCTCAGGCCTAGATACCCAGAGAATTTGTTTCCAACAGATGTACCCTTAAAGAATGGCAAGTGGAAAACTCCCAAACAGAAAGAAAATAGTAATAGAAGGTTGGGACTTTCTGAAAGGAAAGAAGAACATCCAAATGGGTAAAAGTGGAAGGAAACCAAACAGACTGTGATGGGAATCGCTACCAAATTTTCAGCCAAAACCGGGTACATTTGCCCTCTCAGAATCACAGAAAGAGGCAAAGAGGACCAAGCTGTGACTCAGCAGCAAAGGAGAGTTTTATTCTTGGCCCAAAATAGGAGAAGCAAGAGACAGATTCCAAATCAACTTCTCAATGCTCAGAGGTTGTGTTACCAGGCCTCAGCCAAAGGCCTCCCTCCATCTGAGGTCCTGACTGACTGCATCAGGAATAAGAGAAAAATGATAGAACAAGGAAAAATAAATTTAAGTCAGTGCAGTTTGGCCCCAACTGGGAAGATAGATTGGCCTTACCCCAAACCACAGGAAAATTACAATTCATAGGAAGGACCATTCATGGAAACACAAAAGCAAAGAAATATACATATGTAGATTCACCAGGTTGTTGGCTGCCTGAGCCAGTCCTAAAGATAAGTTTCAATACTGAGTCTCTAGGTTCCACTGAATTGTCCAGGTGCCAGGGGTCAGTTTTGTCTGTATTTGATAGACATACAGAGAAAATAGACATGAGTGGTGGGGACATGAGTTAAGAGACTAATTCAATAGAGTGGGCCCTGGGCTGGTCCCCTGTTGTGATGGGCAAAAGTGCGGCATCTGCAGTCCAAGGGAGAGATAAAGAATATCCATGCGCTTCTGCCCTTTTCAACGTTTTATTTACTCAAATCACTTAATATAATTTCACTCTATAGGATTCTTAATCAGAGAATGACAATCCTTAATGCTGAGCGTTGCAACAGACATAATGAATTCAAAGCAAATGATTCTAAGTTAATTTTAAGCACTGCAAATACCCTTAGTCATGACAGACCTATTACAGACATTCCGTCTGCATGCTGAGCTTCAGAGCCAGATTTAAAGTCTTAAGTCTTAGATCTCAAGTCCAGCAGATGCACACTCACTCAGACCGCAGATTGCAGCAACCAGGTCAGGAACTGATAGAGGCTTCTCCTGGGGTGGAATTGATGGCTGGCTGAGGAGATGGTTGTAAGATGTCCTTTTCTCACCAGTCAAGAGGCTGCTGTAGAGTTTGAGAGTGGTAAGGACGAAGCAAAGGATCAGGCAGAGGAGAAGAGTGGGATGTCAATCCAGGTCCTCATTAGGCTCTCAGGCTTGTGTGAATCAGTGTCTGCTGGCTGAATGTCTGTTCATTTGATCCAATATTTATATTAAATTTGGGGGCTTCTGACCACCCTTTCAATCCCTATCAGCTGTTACCAGGTTTCTCAGTGACATCTTTTGTTCTGAGGTCAAGCCCTCTGGTCTCTCATATTTTGCCATTACCAGGGTGAAGGCAAATGACAGAGATTTTACTCTGAGTTTTATCAGAGTTGTGGACAGTGACTTATCAGGCTATCCCTGACGACCATATTGGAGGACTCCATAGGCATGCCTGGTGGGAACTGCAGTTTTATTTCAAAATGGAGTTACTTAGGCTAAGGCCCTTCTTAGGTTAAGGCCATCCTTACACCCCCACATGCTTTCTTTTACAAAGCGATTTATCTAAAGCTACTAAGGCCCTGTCCTGGCTTAAGTCAACAGGATATGCTACGTTGCTCAGCAAACAACCTTCTATCTGCAAGAGAAATGCAGACCCAAAACTCCTCCCTGCCAATAAGAAGACCATGATTTTGTCATTTCTTAGTGCTGCATAATACTCTATTGTGTATAGATGCCACATTTTTTTAATCCATTCATCTATTGAGGGGCATCTAGATTGGTTCCACAGTCTAGCTATTGTGAATTGTGCCGCTATAATCATTGATGCAGCCGTATCCCTATAGAGCGCTTTTTTAAGGTCCTCAGGGAATAGTCCGAGAAGTGCGATAGCTGGGTCAAATGGTGGATCCATTCCCAGCTTTCCCAGGAATCTCCATACTGCTTTCCAAATTGGCCTCACCATTTTGCAGCCCCACCAGCAGTGTACAAGTGTACCCTTTTCCCCACATCCCCGCCAACACTTATTGTTGTTTGACTTCATAATGGCTGCCAATCTTACTGGAGTGAGATGGTATCTTAGGGTGGTTTTGATTTGCATTTCTCTGATTGCTAGAGATGGTGAGCATTTTTTCATGTACTTGTTGATTGATTGTATGTCCTCCTCTGAGAAGTGTCTGTTCAGGTCCTTGGCCCATTTGTTAATTGGGTTATTTGTTATCTTATTGTTTAATTTTTTGAGTTCTTTGTACATTCTGGATATTAGGGCTCTATCGGAGGTGTGGGGGTAAAAATTTGTTCCCAGGATGTAGGCTCTCTGTTTACCTCTTTTATTGTTTCTCTTGCTGAGAAAAAACTTTTTAGTTTAAGTAAGTCTCATTTGTTTATTCTTGTTGTTAACTCTTGTGCTATGGGTGTCCTATTAAGGAATTTGGAGCCCAACCCCACAATATGTAGATCGTAGCCAACTTTTTCTTCTATCAGACGCAGTGTCTCTGATTTGATATCTAGCTCCCTGATCCATTTTGAGTTAATTTTTGTGGATGGCAAGAGAATGGATGGCATTAGAGCACATTATGCTAAGCGAAGCTAGCCAAGCCCTAAAAAACAAATGCCAAATGTCTGCTTTGATATAAAGAGAACAACTAAGAACAGAACAGGAAGGAAGAGCATGAGGAAAAGACTACAGTAAGCAAAGACGAATGGGGGGAGAGAAATGGAAAGAGAAGGGAAAGCACATGGAAATAGTAGGAGACCTTCAATGATACATAAAATTATAAGAGGTTATGAGGGGCAAGGGGGAGGGAAAAAAGGGAGAGAATTGAACCACAGCAGGGGAGGTAGAGAGGGAAGATGGGAGGGGAGGGGAGGGGAGGGGGGATAGTAGGGGATAGGAAAGGTAGCAGAATACAACAGTCACTAATATGGCATTATATAAAAATGTGAATATGTAACAGATGTGATTCTGCAATCTGTATTTGGGGTGAAAATGGGAGTTCAAAACACAATTTGAGTCAAATGTATGAAAGATGATATATCATGAGCTATGTAATGCTTTAAATAATCAATAAAAAAAAAAGAACATGAGTTACTCTGAAGGGGGAACTTCTGTGAACTTTATACAGACTCCAGGACTCTGGGAGACAGGATAATTAGGAACAAAACTCTCCAACCATAAAATCTGTAAGAACAAGTTCCAATTAGAACCTGTAGACATGGGTCAAGCTGACCTAGAGTTGCCTTTGTATCTTTTTTTTTAATATATCTTCATTTTATTTATTTATTTTTATGTGGTGCTGAGGATTGAACCCAGGGCCTCACATGAGCTAGGCAAGTGCTCTACTGCTGAGCCATGACCCCAGTCCTCTGCCTTCGTATCTTTAGCACGTCTTTATGATAATAAAATTTCCCCTCCGTGGAAAGACCATGCACAGTAGGGACTTAAAGTTCCTATGCAATTCTGCAGTCAGTCAAAAGGTATGCTCTGGTGGGATTCTTCAGAAACTTCTCTGGCACCTCAATAAAACTGGAAGGCAGGAAGGGGTGTATCATCCTTCTCCTCTATGAAAAGAGCCATTCATTCTTTCCTTTTCTCCCTTTAGAGTGTTCCTTTTTCCATTTTCCTTTCTCATGCCTGATACCATATGTGACTTCCTTGAAATTCTTCAAGCAAGATCTCAAGAACTGGTGGTCTCACATTCCCACAGTCACCTTGGCTCCACGGGCAGAGCTCACTCTGTAACACAAGGAGGTCTCCAGGAGTGGAGGCAACCCTACTCAAAAAGATGACAGTCAGAATGCAGGGATCCACGGAGGTCTCCTCTGCTCCCAGAGACTTCTTCTCAGACCTTCCAAGTTCTATGTTGCAGAAAAGAATTTAAGGGTGCATCAGGTCTGAGAAATAAATCAAGAGATTTATTACAAAGGGAAAGTTCACAATTGAAGAGAGGAGTATGAACCGTCTTGAGAGAGTGAGTTGCCTCACCTTGATCGAGGGTTTTAACATTTAAAGAGGTAAGAGTAGTAGGCAGGGGCATGAACTGGAGTCAGGGCAGGATTACGCTGTTTCATGTTGGTCTCATTGCCCCAGCAATTTCTAGTTATGTGCTTCTTACACTGTCCAGCTCATTAGCATCTTCAGTCTCCACGTGCGGGTGTGAGTTCTTACCATTCTAACAAAGCTCAGGTCGCTTCTCAGTTACCAAAGTCTTTAACGTGCATACTCCATAAAGGAATGGTTGCTCCAGCCGCCTTCTGGTTGCCTTGCAGTTTTGTTGCTTTTCATCAGCCAATCAGCAAGTTGCAAAAAGGACGTGGATGCCCGGACACAGCTGGGTTGCTCACCCGTTGTTTGCTCTGCCTTCCAGTGGTTTACCTGCTTTTCTCTCTTGAGACTCAGGGCTCTCTCTGTATCCCTAAATTCCTATCTCAGTTTCAGCTTCCATTCTCAGCCTCGCATGCCTGTGGGTAGCTGGGATGAAGAAGATAGCTTAAAGAACAAGTTAGTAGGACAATGGTTGAGACCAAGAAACAAATAAACAAAAAAATTGAGGCTTCTTTGAAAATTCCTAATTTTAAAAATGCCCCATTATAGTTGAGGAGGTTATAGAAACAGGGTAGAAGAAATGAGGGGGAGGGAAAGGCTAATGAAAGGGGAGGAAGCGTCGTATGTTTTCTGGAATGTGCAAAGGAACTCAGGCACCACCTCTTTTTACTCCATTTATGGTTTTGTGTGTGTCCCTGGGGATTGAGGCCAGAGGTACTCTACCACTGAGCTACATCCCAGCCTCTTTTGAAGTTTTTCAAATTCTGAGACAGGGTCTCACTAAGTGATTGAGGCTGACCTTGAACTTGTGGTCCTCCTGCCTTAGCCTCCCAAGATGCCATGATTATAGGTGTGTACCACCACACGAGCCTTTCATGGTTTTTTTCTGGGCATCACCATGACAGTTGTCAACTTTTCTGGTGTGGTGGTGTTGTCATTTAGCATGCAGATGAAATTGTAATGAAGGTAGAGGTTGTCTGGAGGTCACTCTGGTAGCCATCCTAGATCCAATTGGTTTTGTTAGTCCACCTGAAGAGGCATTTCCGGCCTACAAGCATCCTATTCTCAAAGATTAAGGTGGACAGAAATTCAGCTAAGTCACACAGCAGTACACTGGAAATAGGATCAAATGTCTAGGCTGTCCACTGCTCCCCATATTTAGGAGATAAGAATAGATGGAAAGGAATTGGGTTTATTCAAGGGCCATAGTCTTGAAAAGATAGGAGGGGCTATAGACCTCAAAGTCCCATCTGGGGGGGTCTCAGGCACATAAAGAATTTTATAGGGAAGAAAAGGAGAAGCAAGGAGGATAGCTACATACCAAGCAGGCTCGTGGATTGGAAGACACAATACAATAAAGTTGCCAGTTTCTTCATTTTATCTATAGGTTTAATACAATGTCTATCAAAACCTCAGCAATGCTGGGCACCATAGCTACCCAGGCCTGTAATCTCAGTTATGTGGGAGGCTGAGGCAGGAGGAACCCAAGTTCAAGACCAGCCTAGGCAACTTAGCAAGGCCCTATCTTGAAGAAGGAGAAGGAGAAGAGGAGGAGGAGGAGGAGGAGGAGGAGGAGGAGGAGGAGGAGGAGGAGGAGAACTCCCCAACAAGCATTTTTTTGTAGAAATAGACAAACTTATTCTGAAAAGTATAAGGAAAGGGTAAAGTCCTAGAATGGCCAAAACAATTTTAAGGAAAAAAAAGCACAAAATGAGAGGAACCAGCCTTCTGAATATTAAGGCTTACTGTATATCTGCAATACTGAGTACTAAAGAAGACAGAGATGCATAGATTAATGGAATAGGGTTGAAAACTTACATATATATCCACACAAATATGCCTAATTGATTTTTAACAAAGCAGCAAAAGCAATCCAATGGAAGAGAGATATTCTTTTTAATAAATGGTGCTGGAAAACTTAAATATCTTTTGGCAAAAAATAACCTCCATTTGAACTTTACATTTTATCTAGAAATTAACTCAAAATGAAGATAGACTTAAATGTAAAACATAAAACTGAACCTCATTCTAAGCCTCAGAATGTACACAGAAATCAATTAAAGTGGACCATGGGTTTAAATGTAAAATTTAAAAGTAGAAAACTTCTAGAAAAATCAGAAGGAAAAGAGTAATTGGAGCTCATTAAAATTAAAACCTTCCATAAAGAGGATGAAAAGAGAGAAAAGCATATGCAATTACATATCCAACAAAGAACTTGCATGTAAAATACATGAAGAACTCTCAAAACTCAACACCTGTAATAAAGCAAACAAACTATAAAATGATCAGAAGACATGAACAAAGTTTTCACTGAAGAGCATACACAGTAAATACATGAAAAATATCAGATATCAAGATCCGCCTCCACCCACTTGTGTAGGACCCAGGCCCAGGGTAGGTCCGGGTCCATCCCACCACCGGCAGACACCACTGGAGCTCAGGCTCCAGCACAGGATCACCTCCTCTGACCAGCAGACCCCTGCCAGAGATCAGGCCCAGCCCAGATCCTCCTCTGCTCACCTGTGTGGGACCTAGGCCCAGGGTAGGTCTGGGTATGTCACCCCCCACCCAACCTGGGAGCCCAGACCTAACCCATCTTGGGACACTGCAGACATTGCCATAGTCTTCCTCACACAGTAGCCACTACCTTTCGACAACAGACAGGGCCTAGAAGCAGCTGCATCTCAGAGCAGGCATCCTAAAGCCAGTGTAAGGCCCACCAATTCATTCAGCCTCATCTCTGAAAGACCTTGCATCCATCTTGGGGCACCTCCACTGCTATCTCAAGTTACCTCCTGCTATTGCCACCACCACCTTTAGTTGCAGTAGCATCTGTTGTGGGACACCTGCAGGGTCTGGAAGCCCAACATCAATGTGAGGTTCAGATAATCTGCATGGGTACTACAAGAAATACATAGGATAGAAACTGTAATATCTCAGATCCACACTGCAAGAAAGGAAGACACATAGACATCATTAAAAAACAAGGGAGGAAATGCCCCAAACAAACAGGATACCTCAATAACAGATCCTATGGATAGTGAAGTTGATGAAATGTCAGAGAAGGAGTTCAGAACGTTCATAATTAAAATGATCTGTGAATTAAAGAAGGATCTAAATGAGCAAATACAGGCAAAAATTGATCACTCCAACAAAAAGATAAAGAAAGCAAATACAGGTAGCAAAATATTACTTCATGAAAAAGATAAAGACTGAAAAAAAAAATCAGAAATCCCTGAAATGAAGGAAACAATAAACCAAATAAAAAACTCAATAGAAAGCATCAGCAACAGACTAGATCACTTGGAAGACAGAAAGTCAGATAATGAAGACAAAGTATACAATCTGCAAAATAAAGTTGACCACACAGTGAAAATGGTAAGGAACCATGAACAGAACATCCAAGAATTATGGGACAGCATCAAAAGACCAAATCTAAGAGTCATTGGGATAGAGAAAGGCACAGAGTGTCAAACCAAAGGGATGCACAATCTCTTCAATGAGATAATACCAGAAGATTTCCCAAACATGAAGAATGAATTGGAAAATCAAATACAAGAGGCTTATAGGATACCAACTGTACAAAATTACAACAGATCTACACCAAGGCACATTATAATGAAAATGCCTAGCTTACAGATTAAGGATAGAATCTTAAAGGCCACAAGAGAGAGGGATCAAATTACACATGGGCGGGGGGGGGGGGGGGGCGGCAATTTGTATCTCAGCAGATTTTTTAACCCAGACCTTCAAAGCCAGGAGATCATGGAACAACATATATCAAACTTTTGAAAGAAAATGGATGCCAACCAAGAATCTTATATCCAGCAAAATTAAGCTTTCAACTTGATGATGAAATAAAAATTTACAACTAGAAAGCCTGCACTATAGAACATCCTCAACAAAATATTCCATGAAGAGGAAATGAAAAACAATGATGAAAATCAGCAGAGGGAGGTATTACACTAAAGGAAAAACTAATCAAAGGAGAAACCAAGTCAAATTAAATACCAAAAATAAACAAAGACAACCAGAAATAGAAATCATGTGTAAATAATAACCTTGAATGTTAGTGGCCTAAACTCACCAATCAAAAGACATAGACTAGCAGATAGGATCAAAAAAAAAAAAAACCAATATGCTGCCTCCAAGAGACTCATCTCATACAAAAAGACATCCACAGACTGAAGATGAAGGGTTGGACTGTGGAAGCAAACAGGGTTTCCATTCTCATATCAAATAAAGTAGACTTCAAAAGCTAAAGTTAATCCAAAGGGATAAAGAAGGACACTACATGCTGTTCAAGGGAACCATACACCAACAAGACATAACTATTATAAATATATGCCCCAAATAATGGAGCATATACGTTCATCAAACAAACTCTTCTCAAGTTCAAGAGTCAAATTGACCACAACACAATAAATCTAGATGATTTTAACACACCTCTTTCATCACTGGATAGATCTTCCAAACAAAAGCTGAACAAAGAAACTGCAGAACACAATAATACAATCAATAACTTAGACTGAACTGATATATATAGAATATTTTATCCTTCAACAAGCAAACACTTTCTTTTCAGCTGCACAGGGAACCTTCTCTAAAATAGACTATATATTATGCCACAAAGCAACTCTCAGCAAATACAAAAAAAGTAGAGATAATCTGCATTATATCAGACCACAATGGAATGACATTAGAAATCAATAATAAAATAAAAAAATAAAAGCTACTCCAACACCTGAAGACTAAATAATATGTTACTGAATAAACTATCGATTGCAAAAGACATCAAGGAGGAGATTAAAAAATTCTTAAAGGTAAATGAGAACACTGATACAACATATCAAAATCTCTGGGACACTGTGAAGGCTGTACTAAGAGGAAAATTCATTGCATGGAGTTTATTCCTTAAAAGAAGAAAAAGTCAACAAATAAATGACCTAACATTACATCTCAAAGCCCTAGAAAAAGAAGAACAAACCAACACCAAAAGCAGTAGAAGACAGGAAATAATTAAAATCAGAGCCGAAATCAATGAAATTGAAACAAAAGAAACAATTGAAAAAAATTGACAGAACAAAAAGTTGGTTCTTTGAAAAAAATAAATAAAATTGACAAACCCTTAGCCATACTATTGAAGAGAAAGAGAGAGAAAACTCAAATTACTTACATACATGATGAAAAGGGAAATATCACAACAGACACTACAGAAATACAGAAGATAACTAGAAATTATTTTGAAAATTGTAGTTCAATAAAATAGAAAATATTGAAGGCATTGAAAAATTTCTAGAGTCATATGATTTGCCCAGGGAATCAGGATGATATACACAATTTAAACAGATCAATTTCAAGCGATGAAATAGAAGATGCCATCAGAAGCCTACCAACTAAGAAAAGCCCAGGACCAGATGGATACATAGCCGAGTTCTACAAGACTTTTAACGAAGAACTAGTACCAATTCTCTTCAATTTATTTCAGGAAATAGAAAAAGAGGGAGTACTTCTTTTTTTTTTTTTTTAAAGAGAGAGTGAGAGAGGAGAGAGAGAGAGAGAGAGAGAATTTTTAATATTTATTTTTTAGTTCTCGGCGGACACAACATCCTTGTTGGTATGTGGTGCTGAGGATCGAACCCGGGCCGCACACATGCCAGGCGAGCGCGCTACCGCTTGAGCCACATCCCCAGCCCCAAGAGGGAGTACTTCTAATGAGGCGAATATCACCCTGATCCCAAAAGTAGGCAAAGACACATCAAAGAAAGAAAACTTCAGACCAATATCTCTAATGATCATGCATGCAAAAATTCTCAATAAAAATCTTTCAAATCAAATACAAAAACATATCAAAAAGATAGTGCACCATGATCAAGTGGGGTTCATCCCAGGGATGCAAGGTTGGTTCAACATATGGAAATCAATAAATGTAATTCACATAAATAGACTTAAAGATAAGAATCATATGATCATCTCAATAGATGCAGAAAAAAGCATCCAACAAAATACAGCACCCTTTCATGTTCAAAACACTAGAAAAACTAGGGATAACAGGAACATATTTCAACATCGTAAAGGCTATCTACACTAATCCCCAAGCCAACATCATTTTAAATGGAGAAAAATTGAAAGCATTCCCTCTAAAAACTGGAACAAGACAGGGATGCCCTCTCTCACCACTTCTATTTAACATAGTCTTGAAACACTGGCCAGAGCAATTAGACAAACAAAAGAAATTAAAGGGATATGTAGGAAAAGAAGAACTCAAATTAGCACTATTTGCTGATGATATGATTCTATACTTAGAAGACCCATAAAATTACACCAGAAAACTTCTAGAACTAGTAAATGAATTCAGCAAAGTAGCAGTATATAAAATCAACAATCATAAATCAAAGGCATTTCTGTATATCAGTGGCAAATCCTTCAAAAGGGAAACAAGGAAAACTATCCCATTTACAATAGCCTCAAAAAAATAAAGTAGTTGGGAATCAGCTTAACAAAAGAGGTGAAAGACCTCTACAATGAAAACTACAGAACACTAAAGAAAGAAATTAAAGGAGACCTCAGAAGATGGAAAGATCTCCCTTACTCTTGTATGGCAGAATTAATATTGTCAAAATGACCATCCTACCAAAAGCACTATACAGATTTAATGCAATTCCAATCAAAATTCTAATGACATTCCTCATAGAAATAGAAAAAGAAGACATGAAATTCATCTGGAAAAATAAGAGAGCCAGAATAGCTAAAGCAATTCTTAGCAAGAAGAGTGAAACAGGTGGCATCACTATACCAGACGTTAAACTATACTACAGAGCAATAGTAACAAACACAGCATGGTATTGGCACCAAAATAGACAGGTAGACCAATGGCACAGAATAGAGGACATAGAGACTAACCCACACTACTACAGTTATCTCATAATCAACAAAGGCGCCAAAACATACATTGGAGAAAAGATAGCCTTTTCAACAAATGGTGCTGAGAACACTGGAAAACCATATGCAACAAAATGAAATTAAAAACGTCTGTCTCTCACCATGCACAAAACTCAACTCAAAGTGGATCACGGACCTAGGAATTAAACCAGAAATACTTGCCTAATAGAAGAAAGTAGGCCCAAATCTCCATCATCATGTCAGATTAGGCCCCAACTTCCTTAATAAGACTTCTATAGCACACACAAAAAAAATCAAGAATCAATAAATGGGATGGATTCAAACTAAAAAGCTTCTTCTCAGCAAAAGAAACAATCGATGAGGTGAATAGAGAATCTACATTTTGGGAACAAATTTTTACCACACACACATCAGATAGAGCACTAATCTCTAGGATATATAAAAAACTCAAAAATCTCTAGGGTATATAAAGAACTCAAAAAAACTTAACACCAAAAAAACAATAACCCAATCAATAAATGGGCCAAGGAATTAAACAGACAACTATCAGAAGACGATATACGATCAATCAACAAATATATGAAAAAATGTTCAATATCTCTAGCAATTAGAGAAATGTAAATCAACACTAAAGATTTCTTCTCACTTCAGTCATAATGGCAGCTATTAAGAATACAAACAACAATAAGTGTTGGCAAGGATGTGGGGGAAAAGGCACACTCATACATTGCTGGTGGGACTGCAAATTGGTGCAGCCAATATGGAAAGCAGTATGGAGATTCCTTGGAAAACTGGAAATAGAACCACCATTTAACCCAGCTATCCCACTCCTCAGTCTATATCCAATGGACTTAAAAACAGCATACTACAGGGACACAGCCACATGGATGTTTATTGCAGCACAATTCACAATAGCTAAACTGTGGAACCAACTTAGATGCCCTTCACTAGATGAATGGATAATGAAAATGTGGTATATATACACAATGGAATATTACTTAGCAATGAAAGAGAATAAAATCATGGCTTTGCAGGTAAATGGATGGAGCTGGAGAATATAACGCTAAGTGAAGTTAGACGATACCCAAAAAAACAAATGCTGAATGTTTTCTCTGATATAAGGATGCTGATTCATAATGAATGGGAGGATTAGACAAACTCTAAATAGAGCAAAGGGGTGGGAGGGAAAGGGAGGGGCATGTGGGTAGGAAAGATGGTGGAATGAGATGTACATCATTACCCTAAGTACATGTATGAAGACAATGAGTTGGTGTGACTCTACTTTGGGTACAACCAGACATATGAAAAAATTGTGCTTTATATGTATAATATGAATTGTAATGCATTCTGCTGTCATATGTAACAAATTAGAATAAAATTTTTTTAAATCCACTAAATATTTAAAGATCTCTTTATGAGCATGCAACAATGAGGTAATGTTTTTATCATTTGCATTTTTTGTGGAAGCTCATATTTACTTTTCAAAAAGATTATATCCACTTGAAAGATGTTCATGTCAGAGGAAACAATGGTAGCAGGCAGCTCAATGATACATACTCCTTGGTTCCCAGAAAGAGCACAGGTATTTGTCACCATAGGTTCAGCTACTTCTAGAGGGAGTTTTGGAATATTCATAAATCATTGGGAATAATCTATAGCCAGAAAAGTGTATTACTTTGGTAATTATAGATGCCTTAAGAAATCCAGAGTACTTGCTGGCTGCCACTTGTGCTGATTATTTATGAACACTGTGATTTTTGAAAATGAGACAGAAGCAATTAACCACAATTCCTCACCCTCCAGAAGATGAAGAACCCTGCCTGCCAAGGGTTGTATACTCAAAGTTACATTTCTTTACTAACTTTACATTCATTGTATGGGTATTTTTTCTGACCATTAAAAGAAAGTTATAACTTTTGAGAGAAATTTTAAAAGCATTCCATTCCTTTCCATTCATTGAAGGAGAAAATTGTGTGACACATTTAGGAAAATAATTTTCATGGGTTTCAACAGTAAATTAATTGATCAAATACACCCAGTTGTGCCTAAATTAATATCTTATTTTATCTTAATTTAGATTACCCACCTATATTATTGCACAAAGTAAACTAGGATAGTAATAAAGTTTCATTTTGCTCTGTTTTTATGTTGAAGTCACTCAAAATAAGTAAACATGTAATAACCTGTAAATGTTTATCTAGAATAAAAAATATTTGGTTTTTAAAAAAATATATATTAAATATCACCAGAGAAATACAAGTTTAAATCACAATGCAATATCTCTATATACCTGTCAGAATGGCTAAAATGGAAAATCATGATAATACCAAAGATTAGTGAGGATGTAGAGATATTGGATCACTTACAAATTACTGGTAAGACTGTAAAATGGTACTGCGACTCTGTGAAATAGTTTGGACACTTAGACTTATATCCCAGAGAAAAGAACACTTATCTTCACACAGAAGCTTACACACCAATGTTTGTACCAGTTTTATTTGTGATATCTCAAAACTGGAAACTACCCAAATGTTCTTCAAAAAATAAATGGTTAAACAAACTTTGGTATATTTATACAATGAGATACTACTCAACCATAAGAAGAAAGAAATTGGATATATACAAGAACTTGAATGAACCTCAAAGAAATTGTGCTAAATAAAGAAAACCAATAAAAATATACATACTGCATCATTTTATTTATAATAGCATTTGTGAAATAGCACAATTATTGAGATGGAGAACAGATTAGTGGTTTCTGGATAAGGATTAGGAAGGAGATGAGTATAGCTTTTAAAATAGCATGAAGAACTGGGCACAGTGGCACATGCCTGTAATCCCAGTGACTCTAGAGGCTGAGGTAGGAGGATCAAAAGTTCAAGGCCAGCTTCGGCAACTTAGTAAGACCCCGTCTCAAAATAAAGAGTAAAAAAACTGTATACAGCTGAACAGTAGAGTGCCCTTGGGTTTAATCCCCAGTAATGCAAACAAAAAAATGAATAAAAGAGTAGCTTAGAGAGAGGGTCTTATGGTAATGATATAATTGAATATATTGAGGCCACATGTGTGTATGTAAAATAGTCATATATGTATACTCAAATGAGTGCATGTTGTAACTGGTAAAATCTGAATACGTTCCATGGTTTGTCTGAATATCAATTTCCTGATTTCGATATTATATGTTTAAATATAAGTATACAAACAACTAACCAGGAGATTGGGTGAATAATCCATGAGAACACCATGTTAAATTTATGTCTTCTAAGAAATCTAAGGAATCTATAATTATTTCATAATAAAAGATTTTATTAAACACATCCAACAGGACTTCTGGTCTGCCTCTTGCACACACAGAATTGAAACAATTCTAATTAAAGTATGAAAAATAGGCAATTCAGGAGAATCTTATTGTTTCACATTTTTCAGAATTTTCTATCTCAGAGATCCAATACACAATTTCAGCTGTTATCAAACTATGATCCCCAAAATGAGCATCATTTCTATACATAAGCATTGCCTAGGAAATTGGGAGACATGCAAATTCTCATTCCTCAGCCCAGACCCTCTGAACCAGGAACTCAGGGGCCCGGCAATCCTGGTTTTAACAAGGCCTCCAAGGGAATGCCGATGCATATGTGCACTTCTGAAAAGCCATTCCATTGAATACTCCATAAATGCTGGCGAAACTGATGGTGCATTTTGCACTTTGAATCGTTGTTCCAATGGAAATCTTCTGACAAAACCACATCCATATATTTCCTATATATAAGCTTATATAAAGGAGAATGATACAAATCACTCACAACCCACCATCCTAGGTCACTTCGGCACACGAGCTTCTGTGAAAGACATAATTTCCCATAAAAGCCAGGCCCCCACGGGAATATATGTTCTCATTAGGCCTGGCTTAATGAGAACTCTAATTTGGAGGATAGTGATTATTTCTAGAGCTGTCTCAAACCTTTATCCTCTGCCCAGAGTGATGCTGGGAGAAGTCAAATTACTTTTAAACCAGTAGTGCCTTAAGCACTTTATTAAAAAGGCCCCAAATTTAAGATCCACTAAGTATAAATAATGATGTTAATAGCACCTCCTTCATTTGTCTTTATCTGTGGGCCTTGGAGGATCAAAGCCATCTGATAGGTATAGCTTCAAAGGTGACTCTGGTCCCAGATCTGGGAATGGGTGTGTTCCAACAGGCCTCTCCATCTTCAGTTCCCACATTTCACAACCGTTAGAAGGTCCAAATCATCTGAAATAGTTGTTACAGACTTTCTGCTGATGATATCCTCTTTTATAAGATTAATGGCACTAATTTCAATAGTAACATCAGCAAAGAAACCCTTTTTTGAGTGCAATGTGTCCCATTGTTTGATTTCCCCCCGCCCCCTCCATTCCTGGAAGTTCTCTAATGGAACATGTTTATGAACTAAATCAAATGCCAACAAATTTTGCTTTGAATATCTTTTACATGTCAAGACAGGTCTAGAAATAACTGGAGACATGGCCAGACAAAGATTGGGAGTCAGGGAGGAGGTGGTAAAGCAGAGTTGTCAATCCTATCTCAGGACTTGGAAGGCTTCATTTTTCAGTGACAGGGAGTTGGGGAGAGTCTGGGACCCAAGGAAAGGATTACCCTAATGAACTAGACTAGCTCTGGAGTTGCTGATCGGGGAAGAGACCAGATAACTGCAAAGTGTGTTTCAAGGTTAGACCAGCAGGGAGATGGAGCCCATCATCACCACTGCTAGGGAGAATCTGACTGAGCCACCTGTAGAGGTCAGCATCAAGGAATTTTGTCCAGGTTCTAGGCAAAACTCAGGCCCCAAAGGAAGATATAAAAGAATCAGACAGGACCCTGTTCTGAGTTGGAGGTTGATGGAGGAAGTGAGAAGCAGACTCCTAAATGGACTGAGGCCCACAATGGAAAGGAAGAGCTAAGCCCAGGTTCTCCTCCACCCAAACTTCTATCTGCTTAAGAAGTTTTGGCTTAAAGAATGCTTTAGGTCCTTGTTCCAACCTAGACTAACCAGGAGGGACTCACTGATGAACCCTCTGGAAAGGGGGAAGCATGAGGAATGATTAGAGTTGATTTAGGACCTTCCTGCTTCCATAGATTATTCCAGAAACTGGATGATCAGAGGGCTATTGATGTGAGAAGGCAGCAGCAAGAGAGGTAAGATATGGGGTGATATCCACTCCTTAAAGGCATTTCCTCCAGCCAGGAGTGATGATGAACAATGATAATCCCAGTGACTCAGGAGGCTGAGGCAGGAGAATCACAAGTTCAAGACTAATCTGGGCAATTTAGCAATACCCTGTCTTAAAATAAGAAATTTAAAAAGGTCTTAGGAGGTAACTCAGTGGTAGAGCACCCCTGGATTCAATCACCAGTACCATGATAAATAAATAGTAAAGATACAATCTCCTGTCAGATCCCAAACTCTCAGATCTGTGGTTAACTCTGCCTGCATGTTAGAATCATCTAGAAAGAATTTTATTTATTTATGCAGGAGATTTAACCCAGGGGTACTTTACCACAGAGCTACAATCTCAGCTATTATGGTTTTGATATGAGGTGTCCCCCAGAAGCTCATGTTAATACAGGAATATTCCAATGTAAAATGATTGAATTGTGAGACCTACTCAGTACATTCTAGTTTGAGTGACTGGATGATAACTATAGGCAGGTGGGGCATGGCTGGAGAAGGTGAGTCACTGAGGGTCTTCCCTATAAGGGTTGTTCTTCCTGCAACCCCTCACACCCACCCACCCCTCTTTGCTATCTTGTTGCCATGAGGGGTGCATCTCCCTTCTGCCATGCTCTTCCACCATGATGAGCGTCCTCACCTTGGGGCCCTGAACAACAGGGTCAGCTATCTATGTTCTGAGACCTCTGAAACTATGAGACCCAAATCAACTTTTCCTCTTCTAAGTTGTTCTTGTTGGGTATTTCGGTCACAGTGTTGAAGAGATAGCTAACACAGAAGTTGGTACCAAGAAGTGGGGTCATTGCTGTGACTCCCCTGACCATGTGGTTCAAAAGCCTTTGGAGCTTGTTATCAGGAAGAATTTTTAAAAGCTTAATGATGTGAGCTAGAAAAGCTTTCAAATATCGTAAGCAAAACTTGATTGGTGATTCGGGAGGGAGCTCAGAAGACCAGAATGCCAACGGAATGCAGACTGTGCTCATGAGGTTTCAGAAGAAAATGAGAATTCTGTTGGGAATTGAACTAGAGGCCACACATATTCTGGCAAAAAAAAAAAAAAAAAAAAAAAAACTTGTCTACATCTTCTCCATGTAAGGAGACTTTATGTGAGATTGAATTTAAAGGTGATGGACTAATTCATCTGGCAGGGGAAATTCAAGGCAGCATAACATTCAGTGAGTGGCATGGATATTGCTGGAGATTTTTAGTCAGGTTTAGTTTGAGAATTGGGAGAAGAGTTATACTTAATTAATTTTATTTTATATTTTACACAAATGGAGCAAAACTTTTCATTTCTCTGGTTGTACATGATGTAGAGTCACTCCATTCATGCAATCATACCCATACATAGGGGAAAGCATTTTAAAAACTTGCAGTTTGGCTAGAAAAGTACATATAAAAGTTGGAGCCAAAGAAAGTGTGTTTCTTGAAGAGATTACAACCCCCAAAGACATGCTAAGTGCTTTGCACAGACACAATAGAAAAGATACCTGGAGGGCATCTCAGGAATTTGCAGGGCAATACCCATTTCAAGCTCAAGGGTCTAGAAGAGAAAATTCCTTTGAGAAGAGATCATGGTTCCCTGCTCTCACAGAGGGGCCCAAGAAGTTGTCTTATAATGCTGAGTTGCCCAGGCACCTTGGCTGTTGCAGCCATGACTTCTGGGTCTCAAGTATTGTATGTGCTGGCAACAGACCTTGGCATCATCCAGATGGTGTTAGTTCTTCAGGAAGGCAGGATGCTTGAATTAGGGGGTCATAGAAGCTTCCACCAAGATTTAAAAAAAAAAAAAGGAGCTTCTGAGTTTGGGAAAAATGTATCAGGATCAGAATCCCTGTGAGCTGCTCCTGAGAGGGAAATTCATGAGTCTGTGAAGGTGAAACCAAAGCTTGAATGGAGACCCCAGGAACTGATTCCAGTAATATGAACTGTCTGTTGAGAGAAGCTGTTGGCTGCAGAGAAATCCAGGCTAAAACAGATCCCAAGAGCACTTTAACTGGTTAGAGTCAAAGGGGTGTGGCTGCCTGAGCCCTTTGAAAATAAAATCTTGCCACCATGTATCCTAGATGTTGTATGTGGAGTTACAGGACCACTTTGCCTGGGTGTATTTCTGTCTGGTTTTGGCCCCATTCCTTCTTTCTATACCCCTATCCCTCGCTTTTGGAATGGGAATGTTTAGTCTGTGCCACTGTATATTGGATATGGGTAACTTGCTTTTGATTTTTACAGGGTCTCACACTGAGAGATTGCCTTGAGTCTCAGAGGAGACTTTGAACTCGGACTTTTGGGCAATGCTAAAACTGTTAAGACTATGAGAAGCTTGAAGATGAACTAAATGCATTTTGCATTTTGAGATGGACACAAGATTTTGGGCACCAGAGGAAGAATGTTATGGTTTAGAAATGAAGTGTTCCACAAAATGTCTTAATGCACGAATATTCAAAGGTGAAATTATTGAATTGTGAGAGCTGTAACCTAATCAGTTCATCCTAGTTTGAATAACTGAGTAGAAACTGTAGGCAGCTGGGGCATGGCTGGAGAAGGTGGGTCCCTGGGGGACTGCCCTAGAAGAGGAGTTCTTCCTACAGTCCTTGTTCTCTGCTTCTCCCTCTCACCCTCTCCCCCCAACCTGCGCACATGCGCACGCACTCTCTCTCTCCTTCCTTGCTGCTATGAGGGGAGCAGCTTCCCTCTGTCACATCCTTCCAGCTTCATGTGCTGCCTCACTTGGACCCAGAGCAATGGAGTGGGCCATCCATGGACTAAGACCCATGATACTATGAGCCAGAAAAAAACATTTCCTCCTCTAAATTGTTGTTTTCTGGTATTTTGATCACAGCAATAAAAAAGTTAACTAAAACACTGGCCCTTTTATTTATTTATTTTGAGACAGGGTCTCATTAAGTTGCTGGGGGCCTTGCTAAGTTGCTGAGGCTGGTCTTGACTTTGGAATCCTCCTGCCTCATCCTCCCGAGTCTCTGGAATTACAGGCATGTGCCACCAGGCCCAGCTCTAGAGAGCTTTTAAAGTTCCCAGTTCCTGGACCCCCCCCCCCCCGCCCTACACAACTACATCAGAATCTCTAGGGATGGCGCTTAGACACTGGTAATTTAGAAAACTCCCTGGTGATTGTGATATGGAACTAAGTATTAGAATCACTGTTCTGTAGTGAACCCTGGCCACTTAAAATGCAGACCCCTGACCAGCAGCAGGGCATCCTGTGGGCACTTGATGGAAATGCAGAATCTCAAACCCCACTGCAGCCCTATTGAAGAGAGTTTGCATTTGCACAGGTGCCCCTCTGCACATCAAGTGTGAGAAGGACCTTTCTAATGAACACTGTGAACAATGAATCTCACACTTGGGTGCACACTGAAATCACCTGAGGAGCTTAAAAATAATACTGATGCCTAGAGCCTTTTCTGATATAATTGTTATGGGCCGGGTTAGCATTGGGATATTTAAAACCTCCTCAAGGGAAGCCATGTACAGCCAAGATCCAGAACCATTAGCTGATGGACAGAGTTGACCCCTCAGTGCAAGCATCTATAATGAGAGTTGGGCATACACTGACAGGCCAGCCCTGCTGAAGCCTAACTTGCCAGCTACATGGGGGGTCCAGTGCCAGCATGGGGCTGGGGTGCAGATACTACTTGAGGGCCAGTTTACCTGGGTACCAACCTCTTGCCCTCAGGGAAGCAGGATCAGGCAGCCAGCAGACACCTGCAGAAGCGGCTGGGAGTGAGACACTGAGGTTGAGACCCTCACCATGCAATCCCCTTATTAACTCACCATTGACATGGAAACTAGAACTTTCTAACTAAGTCCCAGAAGAAGGGGGTGATGCTACCAGGACCTCACACATGTAGGAAGGTTTAAGGTTAGAGAGAGCAGTCCCAGGCCTCCTGCAGATCACTGATGAACTATTACAGATCTGCTGCTCCAAGCAGTGAATTGTCAATGAGGAATCTGGGGAGTGGGGCAGACAAGGTAGAATTTTATTACTAAAAACAATGGTTAAGAACCCTATCCCCCTGTCCCTGCCGACCTTTTTTGTTCCTGGAAGCAGCTTACTTCAAATAATCCTTCTTCCCCTTAAGACTTAGATAAGAATCCTGAACACCCCCTTGTTTACCACACAAGGCTGACAAATTCCCATTCTTTTCCTCAGAAATGATTGAGCTGATTTTCATTTCTGATCAATCAAAACAAAATGCTTGTTAGACTTCTGTTAAAGCCCTCTCCTTCCCCCGGGTTCCTGAGCAGCCCAGGGCCTTTCCCAGCAGGCCCTCCTGCCCTCTGGGTGGAACACCCTGTGACTGCTGTAGGGTCCTGACACTCCTCCATCCCACCTTCCCACTCTGATTCTTTCTAATCTCATTTACTCCTTTCCATAAAAGAAAGAAAGAAATTGAAAGAAAGAAAGAAAGAAAGAAAGAAAGAAAGAAAGAAAGAAAGAAAGAAAGAAAGAAAGAAAGAAATCTAATCTTTAAGAGTATTTTCCCTATTCCATAATCCTGCCCCCAACCCCATCTAGCAATCCCTTCCCTCCCCTCAATAATCCTTTTGAATAAAGTCTCTTTACCAGGTCTGGTTTTGGTTTTTAATTGGACAGGGGGAAGGGAGAAGTGTGGGGGTGCTGTTTGGCGAAGTCATTTTGAGGGCAGCATGAGAAGGTTGTGTCTGGGCTGGGGCAGGGCACAGATGGGACTGCCTAGAGCCAGCCTGGGAGAATAGGCCTGAGGATCCAGGAGGAAGCAAGGCGAGTGAGAGGTCAGTCACCCCAGAGTGGAATACAGGCGCCATTTTCAATGTTCTCATTCCTTTTCTGCTCTTCATCTCCCAGGCTCCGCCCAATGTGCACCCATTGTTAGCCACATGCCGGAGATGGTAGGGTGCCTCCCACCTGGCTTCGACTCTAGAGACTCTAGCAACAAACCCCTCTCCTTCCTGTACCATAACCTCTCCCCCTAAACTAGCTCATCTCATCATGCAAACAGCTCCCCCCTCTGAAAAAACAATGTTGTCCTTGCTCTTGGTCCAGTGGCTGCCTTTGCTCCCCACCCTCCACAATTAACCAAACGCGTTTAGCAGTGATCTTGATCCCTTCACCTCCCAACAAGCTACTGCCTGCAAAGCTACCTGTGGCCTCAAGGCTCCGCCACCCCACGGCATTCCCCAGGGCTGACCGCCCTCCTCTGTGAAGCTTCTGCTTCTGGGCTTGCTGCTGCCACACTTTGCATTCCTCTACCTCCTTTTCCTGACCCTTCCCTGTTTTCGCCTCTTCCTCCTGGGCTTTGGTTGGGCTCTCCTTTCTTCCTCTTCATAGCTTGCTCCTTGAGTCCCAAGTATCATCCACCTGCTGACAATCACTGGACTTCAGTTTCCAGCCTAGCCCAGTCCCCTAAGCACTGAAAATCTCCCAACTGTCTACCCAGCAGTTCCCCGTCAGAAAAACAGCACCTAGAGCCACAATGGGGTGGAGCTTCACTTCTGCCTTCCTGCCACCTCCTGGTAGGGGAGAGGAAGGGAGGAGAAGGGAAAGATGAGGTGAATTTTTGTGTGTGTGTATGTCCCTCAGAAGTCAAAATATGTCCCATGAGGCTAGAAGGGTTCTGCTGGTCCCCAATCCTTTAATGAAGCCTCAGCTCCTTCTAAAGGAGAAACAGACATTAAATCCCTAAACCTTCTTTGTCCTGGAACCAAGCAGCCTGCCCTATGTTTGACAACGTAATCCTTTGTTAATCACTAGCTAGGGCACTGGGTAAAGCAGTTTTTCAAATCCTGGCTCCCTGGGTACGAGGCATTTGAGATATATAAATATGTTGCCATGGTGACACAGTGACAGATTAATTACCAAATCCTCCCGGAGCAAAGCTGCTTTAACAAGTTGGAACCCTGGGGCAAGGCAGGGCAGGGACAGAGATCCAGAGTCCTCTCAGCACCGAGTTGGGGCCAATGGATCTTGGGGTCAGGGGAGGTGGAACACCAGAATCTCTATCTCAGGCCAATGTTTTCTGGGCTCCTGGGCTTCTTGAATCAGACCTGCCTATAGAAAAGGATTTCCTTTCTTTCCTTCCTAAAACTGTTTGAACTAGAAAGACCCCAAATAGCCAAAGCAATCTTGAGCAATAAGATCAAAGCTGGAGGCATCACAGTACCTGACTTCAAAACGTACTAAAAATGGAACTTCTAACCCCAAGTCTTGTCCTTGAACAATACCTGTGTCATCCTTTCATCCAAGATTTTGCCAGTCATTATCTGGCCTGTATCTCCGAAAAATTAATGTGTTCATCCCCACTGACACTGCCACGGAGAAATTCTTAGCTGAAGCAACTGATTATCAGGGCTCTGTCCCAGAGTCATCACATCACACATGCGATTTTTTTTTTTTTTTTTTTTTTTTTTGGTACTGGGGATTGAACCCAGGGGCACTTTACCACTGAGCTCATCCAAGCCCTTTTCATTCTTTATTTTGAGACAGGTTCTCACTAAGTTGCTGAGGCTGGCCTTGAACTTGTGATCCTCCTGAGGTACTGCAATTATAAGCATTTGTCACTGCACCCAGCATGCATGTGATTCTTCAAAGGAAGAGAATGGGAAAATGCTATTGCTTTAAGTCACATCAGGGAACCATACTGAAATCTAGCCCATGTTGGAAAATGGGCTAAGATTGAAAAGTTATACAAATCTCACAAATGAGCCTGTTCCTTCTAATCCAAAGCAGAAGTCCACAAATCCAGGTAGGTTTTTATATTAACCTTGATGGCCCTTCTTGTTCCCAGATAATGACAGCCAATCCACTGAGATGAAGACATATTTTTCAGCTGATGCTGTAGTTTGTAGAACTTTGAATGATTTTTTTTTTTAATTACTATGCCTATAACCCAGTGACTCAGGAGGCTGAGGCAAAAGGATCACAAGTTTAAGGCCAGCCTCAGCAACTTAGTGAGAACCTCAGCAATTTAGTAAAAACCTACCTCAAAATAGAAAAAAGACTGGGGATGTAGCTCAGTGATAAAGCACCCCTGGGTTCAATTCCCAGTACCAAAACAAACACACAAATAAAAAATCCAGGAGGGCTAGGTGTGTCCTGAAGGCACCCCTGAGTAGCCTATATCCTCACTACTCAAAGTGTGGGCCATGGATCAGTGGCATGAGAGTATGTTAGATAAATGATATAAAAATAGTACAAAAATAGGGACTGGGGTTATGGCTCAGCGGTAAGGCACTCACCTCGCATGTGCAAGGCCCTGGGTTTGATCCTCAGCATCACATAAAAATAAATAAAATAAAAATTTATTTTAAAAAACACAAAAAATAAAAAATAGCAAAAAATATAAAAGAACATAAAAATAAAAATGAATAATATATATATATATATATAGATAGATAGATAGATAGATAGATAGATAGACTTTCAGGCTCTTCTTCAGACCTACTGAACCAGAATTTACATTTTTACCAGATTTTCAGGGTATGCAAATGCACAATCGGCTTTGAGAAGTGCTGGCCTTCAGCCCAGAGTGTCTCTAGAGTGGCTGAGGGCCAGAGCACGTGTAGAGCTTGTGCAAGTTAAATGACAAAACAGGCCAGGTCCCTACCTAGCTCACATCTCACCACCAACTTCACTTATAGCAGGAATGAGCTTGGCTTTATGAAGACAAAGTGGATATAAATGGAAAATGAAGCAAATGGAATTTGAACAAAGAATTAGATTAGTTAGTATCTATCAAAACAAATCAAAATCCACTTAATTTTAGGGAGAGCAGTCTTTGACAAAGACAGTGTCAGAGCCTTTAAAAAAGCTTTGGAGCCTATTGAATCATTGATTTATATTATCAGGTTTCTTTAAGAAACATTTAAGGCATCTTAAAAGACTACAGAAAAATCAACAAAATGGACTTAGTTAAATGCAAGAGTAAAAATAGAGTTGAAAAAGAAGAATACGGACATAAAATTGAGTCAGAGTTGAATAATGCACACACAAAAAAAGTCCTAAACTCTTGTTACAGGTGGGCCACAAATTTAGCATTGCAATCTTCTAGCCAAACATGACAACAAAGCCCAGTTGGTTCGACTAACTCATCTTTTTCATATTATGAAAAGATGCCAGTTGCTAAGAAGGAACACAATATCCTCTGTTCCTCTTCTCTGGAAAACTTCTCGGAGGTGTTGTTCACACATTGTCCCCACCTCCTCACCTCTTGTTCTCTTTTTGACCGGCTCCCTGTCTGGCTTCTGCCTCATCAATCCAGAGAAGTTGCTCTTGGCAAACTCACTGCATCTCTATGCTGCCAAAGACAATGCTCACGGTCATTTCTCTGACTCATGTCATTCAGTTGACCTTTCACCACTAGAACATCCTCCCTTCTGGCACAGCAGGCCACATTCTCCCAGTGTGCTGCCTAGTTCACTGGCTGCTCCATCTATGGCCCCTTTGCAGGTCTTCTCTCCTCTGCCGCCCCTCCACAAGCTGTGGCTCTCATGGGCTGCTGGGACCTCTTCTCTTTTATTTTCCCACTTTTCCTGGATGATCTCATAGCCCCCATGGTTTTAATGTCATCTGTGCTAATATCTCTCAAATGTCATGTCATAGACCTTCTCTCACCCAGGCTCTAGATGCAAAAGCACAGGTGCCCTAATGCCTCTATGGAGATGTTCCCAACAGCATTCAAATTGGTATGCAAACTGGGTTCTTCATCTTACACTCAAATCTGGGCTGTCCCCAGTCATTTCAAGAAATAGCATCACCATCAGCCCATTATTAAGGCCAGAAGCTATCGTTCTCCCCAAGCTCTTTCCTCTTCCTGCACCCCCACGTCCAACCCAACCAAAAGTCTTGTCAATTCTGTCTCCCAAATATCTCAAATCCATTTCTCCTCTGCCACCACCACCCTCTAGTCAATGACTACCACAGCTTCCTCAATGTCCACCCTCACCTCCGCACACACACACCAAACCTACTTCCACAGAGCAGTGAAAATAACTTTTTAAAGTCATATGTCATTCTAGGCAATGATCAGAAAAAAAGAAAAGGGAAAAATGAGATAATCAGCTGGGTGTGGGGATGCCCACCTGTACTCCTCGCAACTCAGGACCCTGAGTCCAGAAGATCACAAGTCCAAGGGAAGTCTCAGCAACTTAGAGAGACCCTGTCTTTAAAAAAAAAAAAAGGTGGTAGAAGGGAGGCTGCAGCTCAGTAGTAAAGTGCCCCCCAGGTTCAATCCCCAGTGCTGCAAAAAAAAAGAAAAAAGAAAAAAAAAAGAGACAACTAAGAATTATGACCTTCCTGATAAAAGTACAGTCTACCACCCATGAGATTATCCTTCAAAAATATAAAGCCTAATTTTAACTAGGTTTCTATATCTAGTCCCAATTTATAGGAAAAATAGGCAATAAGTTCCTTGGGCTATCTTTAGGATATTGTGGATCAATACCCTTGAAGGCCTAGTGTCAGGAGGCTGAGGAAGGGCTGAGGAAGAGTGCCTCTACCACAATCACCCAGTGAGAGCATTAAAAAAAAAAAAAAAACAACTTTTTAGCAACGAGACTCATCAAGTCCAGTCGTTCCTGTGTTTGCACCACCACGGACCTCCTTTGTTGATTTTTTCCTCTAGAAATCCCTTGTCTTCTCATTTATTTAGCGTGCCACAAGTCTTTACTGAGTACCTACTCTGAGTCAGACATTGTACAAGTAACAGTGGGGCAAGGTAAGCAAAACCTGGCACAGATCCCTTCATAGAGCTCAAAGATGAATGGGAAACCTAAATTGATATAATAAATGGCTATATATAGAATCTCAACCAAATGACACTTGTGCTGAGATCAGAGACTTCATAGAGCAGACTTTAACCAAGGTGATATCAGAAGAGAAGAGCTTCACCATACTCAGCCCAGTTTCCATGAATATGTGCCAACTATGGGTCAAGGGCCCCATGATAGTTTAGAAACTCTCTGTCCTACACAAATATTTAATGGAAACTCCCCATGTTACATATGAGGACCATGAGGCCCAGCTGTGTGAAGTCTTAGAGCTTGCTTTCTGAAGAGAACATCGGCCACTAAGAAGATAAATATCAAACCTTTTAACTGACCAGTTTTTGGAAATGATTGTATAGCTTAAATAAGGAACTAGTTTCAGTCATTCAATTTCCTCCCAACTTTGCTCATTTAGTAACACTAAATCTAAGTGGCTGTGAAGTTCAGGTGCTCACAGTGGGATGGCAATAATAACTGCCTGTCACCAAACTTGAATGGAAACAAAGTCCTTAATTTCTCAAAAAGCTGCAATTTCAGATGAACCTGACTCATGGCAGGGAAGGAAATAAGAAATTACAGGAAATATTTTTAAGCCTTTGCAAAGGTGTTCAAAAAGTTTTTGAATCCATACAGTAACCATTTCTGTGTTTTGTCTCCTTTCTCTGGTATTTAAATGTAATTTTGATGTCTGCCAAGTTAAATTACCCATTTGACCAATTTATGCCCTTAAGTTTAAATGCTATAATTATCCTTAATAAGTATAACTATCACCCTGTGTTTTGCTTAATGGTTAGAAAGTTTTATGCCTTTTAAAACTCTGCCTACAGGTGGAACGTTCATATAGCTGAAACTGCTCTGCATGAATTGTCAAATTAGATCAAAGAGTTTTGCTTTTGTTTACCAGAACAACATGAGCTTGAAAACGCAGGGTTGAAAGGAAAAGACACACACACACACACACACACACACACACACACATACGATATTCTTTCAAGAATCTTGGCAAATTGAGGAAATCCAATGCATATTTTTGCAAAAAAATAAAGTTAATCTCCTAGAACACCTTTTTCTCTACATACGTAATTCAAGTGCTATAAAAATATTTTTTCCAGTTGTAAGTTGATAGAAAATGAAACTTCTTTTTATCCCATGTGCATTATAATCTTTCTCAGTGACATTTTTTTCACAACACATACTTCTTATTTCAGATTTCAAATCTCTCCAATCTGTGATCCTCCTGCCTCAGCCACCTGAGGCACTGGGATTACAGGTGTGCACCACTGCACCTGGAGAGGTGCCTTATTATTTTCAACCAAGCAACGAATTTGGGAACTTCTTTTTGCAGGTGGATGTTCATATTGACTCCCACCCTTACCCCAGAGTAGAATTCAGAGGTTCTGCTTTTGCTTTGTTTTCTTTTTTATTTATATGGTGTCAAACACAAAACAAAATCAAATCTAGATTTAGTTTAAAAAGATAGTTTATTCAAAAAGATTATTGCAAAAGGTGAGGAAAAGGAGTAGCAATAGGGAGAACTCTGACTGCAAGATCTTCAAGAGTCTCAAGGGTTGGCAAAAAGGGTTTCTTTTACAGGGTAGAATAAACAAGACTAGAAAGTGGGACGAATGGTGTAGCATGATTGGAAAGTAGGTTAGAACATGTTTTACCCCAAGACCAGCGTTTTCTGTACTGACTCAGGATGAGAGTGGTTCCAAGTTCAGGGACCTAAGGGAAGGAGGCTTTGATTAACAAGTATTTTGTTCTGACCAGTGGTGGGGAGTAGCAGCTCAGAGCATCAATTGTGATACAAAGAATGAGAATTTGGGGCTGGGGTTGTGGCTCAGTGGTAGAGTGCTTGCCTCACATGTGTGAGGCACTAGGTTCAATTCTCAGCACCACATATAAATAAATGAATAAAATAAAAGTCCATCAATACTAAAAAATATTAAAAAAAAAAGAATGAGAATTTGGAGGACCCATCTCTGACCTTGTTTAGGTAAACAAGGGGACATCCATGAGTCTCATCTAAGTCATATTGGGAAGAAGGGTCCTTTTCAGTAATCACCCTTTGTTTCCCAGAACACCAAAGTGTAAGAAGGATTTCTCACTCCTCACTGTTTTCCAGGAGTACAGAACTTCCATGAAGTCCAGTGGTGTCTGTGACCACAATCAAGTCCAGGCTTCAGGAGGTCAGAACACATCTCGGGATGCTCTGCTGTCTTAGAAACAGAAAGGAGCATCTAGCATGGATGGAGAGAGGTATCACAGGGCGGCCAGCACCCTGCCAGGGTAGTTTCCTTCTCAGAAGGTGATAAGCTATCTGAGAAAAAGAAAGTCTGAAATAATTAGGAAAGAAATAAGAGATAGAGCCAAAAAAAAAAAATAGTTTCAAAAAGCTCCTGATAGATCCTCCAGTCCACACAGGAGTTGGAACCAAAGGACTAGAAAATGGTTCCAGTTCTCTATTTAAGAGAGAGTACACCAAAGGCAGGGATAAGGTTTCAGCGAGGGAGTCTTGCTTCATGGTGCCTTGCAGTAAACAGGTTGATTGGCATCTCGGCAAGCCACACCCTTCTCTGGTGCTGTGTGGAACCTGTGGCAGAGCTGAATAGAAAGTCACATGTACTAGGCCATCTTCAACCAGCAGGGATGCTGCTGAGAGTTCCCAGATACCCAGTTTTCCTGCCCAGTGGCTTCATGCTGAGTGTGTTCATGCATATTTCACAAGTGGCTTCTGGCACAGAGGAATGGGCTCAGTTGTCCCTTCTGGGGTATCAGCTTTGACTGGTGCCCTCTTCTGCCTCCTCCTGAGATCCATGCCATTTGTGAGCAAGCATGAGCTACCTGATAGCTGGAGAAAATCAGGAATATCTGGATTCTTTGGGTCTTGCAGCCTACTATCTGTATCTTATTTGTTCACAACACATTTTAAAATTTTAAAAGTTCAACTATCTTCCATTGGTCATGTCTTTCAGAAAATAACCAACTACCTGGCTGTAAAAATAATATACATTCATGATTGAAAATATGTATGTACACTTTTCAAAGACACACTCAACATCATGGGAGGGGTGACAGCAAAGTGGCAAAATTGGAAGCCCTGGAAAGGATCAATGAACTGAAAGACTGTCTATTAGAAATTACCCAATCAGAGGAACAAGAAGGGGAAAAAGTGAAAAAGAGTGAACAAAGCTTAAGGGACTGAGGCAACATCCTCAGGTAGATGAACATACACATTATGGGAGTCCCGAAGGGAGGTGAGACAAAGGGGTAGAGAGCTAATTTAAAAAGTAATGACCACTTGGAGCAGTGGCACATGTCCGTAATGATAGCAGCTCCGGAAGCTGATGCAGGAGGATCACAAGTTCAAGGTCAGCCTCAGCAAGTTAGTGAGGCCCTGTCTCCAAATAAAAAATAAAAAGAGCTGGGGATATAGCTCCATGGAAGAGCACCCTGATTCAATCCCCAGTACCCACCCCCGAAATGTCCAACTGGCTAAGAATCTGTATATAAGGGAGATCATACAGTATGTGTCTTCCTGTGTCTGGCGTATTTCGCTTAGCATCACGACCTTTGGGTTCATCCACATCATTGCAGAGAGCAAGATTTCCTTCTTGTACACACAAACACACACGTGCGTGTACACACATATACAGTGAGTTAGAATTGTGATAAGTTGGGGACTACACACACACACACACACACACAAGTCTCCTACTTATCACAATTCTAACTCACACATTATCAACTTTACAATGGTGTGAGAGAAATACACGTTCAGTAGATACCATACTATGAATTTTGATCTTTTCCTGGGCTGGCAATAGGCAGTACAATACTATCTTGATGCAGGCAGCAGCTCCCAGGCAGCCATACAATCATGAGGGCACAATCAATACCATACAGTGTCCCCGTGTTGCCAAGCTCTGACATTTGCCAGGTTAGATGTATCCAATGCGTTTTTGACTTAACAATAGTTTCAACTTATGATGGGTTTATCTCTGTTGCATAGCCCAGATGTGGAAACAATCTAAGTGTTGGTCAATAGCTGAAGAGATAAAGAAAAGGTGATATATACATACAATGGAATTTTATTCAGTCTTTGAAAAGAAGGAAATCCTGCCATATGCAACAACGTGGTAGACGCTGAAAGACATTAAGCTAAGAGAAATAAGCCAATCACAGAAGGACAAATACTGCAGGATTCTGCTTCTCTCAGGTGCATGAAGTTGTCAAATGTAGCAAGAACCTGCTTCTTAAAATTTTTTTAATGAATTAAAAAAAAGAAACACATAGACAAGAAGTAATAATAATAGTGACAAATTCTGTCACTTCCCTGAGGTGTCTAAAATTGTCAAACCCACAGAAGCACAGAGTAGAATGGTGGTTTCCAGGGGCTGAGGGCAGTGGTGGTGGGGGGAATGGTGAGGGGGTGGGGGTTGCCATTCCACAAGTATAATGTTTCAGTTCTGCTAGATGAATAAGTTCTAGAGATAGCTGTACAACATTGTGCCTAGTTAACACTGTTCATTGTAAGATACACTTAAAAATCTGCTAAGAGAGTAGATCTCATGTTAAATGTTATTAGAATAAAATTTTGAAAAGAATTTAGTAATATTTTTCCTTTGGTACCAGGGATTGAACCCAGAGGCACTGAAACACCGAGCTACATCTTTAGCTCTTCTTATTTTTTATTTTGAGACAGGACCTCACTAAGCTGTTGAGGCTAGCCTTGAACTTGTGATCCTCCTGTCTCAGCCTCTGGAGTCGCTGGGATTATAGGCATAGTAATTTTTTAAAAAATCATTCAAAGTTCTACAAACTACATGGTAATTACAGATGACATTTAGATGCAGGTTTTCTTCATTGGTTATTCTTTAATGGTTATCATAGTATATAGGAAGTTTTAATGTCATTGCTATTTTTTTTACTGTTCATATATGTGGGGTTTTTTATTTTAAATTTGGGGGGTACCCAGGGATTGATCACAGGGGTGATTAGCCACTGAACCACATCCCCAGTCCTTTTAATTTTTTTAATTTTTGGAAAGTTCTCACTAAGTTGCTTAGGGCCTTGCTAAATTGCTGAGGCTGCCTTGAACTTGCAATCCTCCTGCCTCAGCCTCCCAAATAACTGGGACTACAAGGGCTGCCCAGTTATGTATGTTTCCCCACAATTCCCATTGATTCTCTTGGACTTTGGGAAGGTTAAATTTTCAAAATTTGTTTCCAAATTCTTAATATACTCTCTTCCTTTTCTTTATTTATACCTTTTATTCTTTTATTAACGTATATTGGAATTTCTAGAGCATTATTAAATTACAAAAATAATTGCAAGCATTAGTCTAATTCCTTACTTTGTCATTTAATGTGAATTTGGCTATTTAGAATAAGATTTAGATGAAGATATCTGATGAGACCATTCTTTTTTTTTTAAAGTTGTTGATGGACCTTTATTTTATTCACTTACTTAAATGTGGTGCTGAGAACTGAACCCAGTGCCTCACACATGTGAGGCAAGCCACAAACCCAGCCCCCCATGAGGCCATTCTTTTTTCTTTCTTTTCTTTTTTTTTTTTTTTTTTTTTTGAGAGAGAGAGAGAGTTTTTTAATATTCATTTTTCAGTTTTCGGTGGACACAACATCTTTATTTTATTTTTATGTGGTGCTGAGGATCGAACCCAGTGCCCCGCGCATATCAGGCAAGCGCACTACCACTTGAGCCACATTCTCAGCGCTTTTTTTTTTTGTATAAGCCCTTATTTTATTTTATTTTTTATTTTTTATTCTAATTTATTTTTAATTTTTAATTTCATCTGTTATATGTGACAGCAGAATGCATTACAATTCATATTACATATGTAGAGCACAATTTTTCATCTCTCCGCCTGTATACAAAGTATATTCACACCATTCATGTTTTTTTCATACATGTACTTAGGGTAGTGATGTCCATCTCATTCCACGATCTTTTTTTTTACCCCCTTGCCCCCTCCCTTCTCGTCCTTCCCTCTGCCCTATCTACAGTTTGTCTAATCTTCCCATGCTCTCCCTTCCAATCCCACTATGAAAAAGCCTCCTTATATCAGAGAAAACATTCGGCATTTGGTTTTTGGGGATTGGCTAACTACCCTAGCATTATATTCTCGAACTTCATCCATTTACCAGCAAATGCCATGATTTTATTCTCTTTTATTGCTGAGTAATATTCCATGGTGTATATATGCCACATTTTCATTATCCATTCACCTACTGAAGGGCATCTAGGTTGGTTCCACAGTTTAGCTATTGTGAACTCAGCTGCTATAAACATTGATGTGGCTATGTCCCTGTAGTATGCTGTTTTTAAGTCCTTTGGGTATGAACCAAGGAGTGGGATAGCTGGGTCAAAAGATGGTTCCATTCCCAATTTTCCAGGGAATCTCCATACTGCTTTCCATATTGCTGATGAGGCCATTCTTTTTTTTTTTTTTTTTTTTAGGATTATAAGGAACTTTAATGAAAGGCCTCTAGGCAATCCCAGTGTAGGGATCATTACCTTAATTTACATATGTTGGTGCAGCCTCCTTGCCTTTTAAGGAGCCACGAGGGAAATTTAGAGCCTGACCCTAAGTCCTCAAGTAGTTTACTCGCTTAGTTTCTTCTTTTCTTGATCATGTAAATAACAGGAACAAGCCAGAGGCTGGCTAACAGGTTTCTCCCTAGAGACATTTTTCTTTTGAAATTGATTTACCAAGAGGAAAGGGCAGGGCTTAGGGCCTCAGACTGAAACAGACCCTGTGAGGCCATTCCTTAGCATACTAAATAAACATCCTTCTTATCTCAGGGGATACAGAAATGAAGTTTTAGTTGTATCAAATACTTGTTTTGCATCTTTGAAGACAATCATATCTTTCTTTCCTTTTCTCTACTGATGGGTGAATTGTATTAATGGATTATTATTAAAAGTATTAAAAGATCCTTGCACTTTCAGACTGTCAGTGTTGGACTGTTCCTGAATGAGAATCTCAGTTTGAAAGTACTGGTGGTTTATTCAGAATATCTGCATCTATTCGTAAGTGAAATCAATTTCTAACTTTTGGGAAGTCGTCTTGACTGTGTTTTGGCATAAAACTATTAGAGCTTCACAAAATAAATTGAGATACTCACAGTCATTTTATGTATTTGGAAACAAGTTATACAGGATAAGAATTATCCATTCTTTTTTTCTCCATATTTTCACCAGCATTTGTTATTTTGATTTTAATAGTGGCCATTCTGATTGGGGTGAGATGGAATTTCAATGAGGTTTTGATTTGCCACTTTCTAATGGCTAGATATTGAACATATTTTTTCATATATTTACTGCCATTTGTATTTCTTTTGAAAAATGCCATAGTGAAATCCATTAGTTTGTATAATTAGCATGATTGAATAATTTAAAAAGTATTATCTAACAGCACGAGCCTATGGAAAGTCCTGTAATGGTGAAAACATTCTGTATCTGTACTGTTCAAATATGGCAACCACTAGCTGCACAGGCTGTTGAGCACTCAAAAGTGCTCAGTGCAACTAAAGAACAGAATTTTATGGTTTTTTAAAAACTTTATTTATTTACTTTAATTAGGTATATATGATAGCAGAATGCATTTTGATTCATTGCACACAATTGCAGCACAACTTTACATTTCTATGGTTGTACATGATGTAGCCTCACACCATATGTGCAGTCATACATGTACCTAGGGTAAATTTAGCCATGCACAGTGGTGCACACTTCTGATCCCAGCTACTCAGGAGGCCAGCTTGGGAAACTCAGCAAGACTCTATCTCAAAATAAAAAAAATACAAGGGGTTCAGTTTTGAAGCACCCCCGGGTTCAATTCCCAACACCCCCCACACACACGCACACGTGCACACCCACTCACACAGTAGTATTTGTTGGGGGATGTGAGACATTGGAAAACTGCATGTTTTAGTTTTTTCCCCATCTGTTGCCACGCCTGCTGTATCCCCTTCATTCAGATTTTAAGTGAACCACATTTTATCCTCTCTCCTGCCTTTCTAAGGTTCTAGGCTCTAAGTGTGAGCTCACCACAGAGACCAGAGTTACCAACAATAGAAAAACTCGTGTCCATGACAACCAGAAAACCCAAGGCAGTGGTTGATTTTAACCATTTGGTTCTCATCTTGTTCTTCACATTTCTCTTTCCCTCATAGGCTTTGCATACTGTTTTATATAAAGAGCAGGGACACTGCTACACAGACAGGCAGACAGGAAAGGGCCCATGTTGTCTGCCGGAAGAGGTGACACAGTATCTGTGTGTGGTAGGTGTGTGAACAGTTGAAAAGAGGTGATGACTTCCTGCTAAAGATTCCAGGAAGGCTCCCTGGGTTCCTCTTTTGAGCTCAGCCTTAAAGAGGGTGAGTTAATTGGAGGAGGTCCCACCAGTAGGCATTCTAAGGAGAAAATTACCATCATGCAAAAGGTGCAGAGAAGGGAGGAAGGGAAAGTATATGCCCCTGGAATGATAATGGATTCACACTGTATGTGTTTAGAGGGAGGAGAAGAGATTAAAACAAAAAGTGGTTTAGCATCACATTGTGGAGACTTTTGAATGGTCAATGGAAGAGTCTGGATTTATTTCAGAATCTTTTTTTTTTTTTTTTTTTTTTTTTTAGTAGAGTCATCTCTTGGTTTCCTCATTCCAGGACATAAGGGACTGAAGAATCCAAAGTCCATGGATTCTCAAGTCCCTTATGTAAAATGGCATTGTATTTGTATAAAATCAATGCACAATCTCCTATAGAGTCTATACCATCTCTAAGTTATTTATAATACCTAATATAATAATTGCAATATTGTAATATAATATAAATGTATGTAAATAGCTGTTATACTGTATTGTTTAGGAAATAAGGACAAGAAAAAAGTCTGTACATGCTCAGTAAAGATGCAATATTTTAAAAAATATTTCTATCAGTGATTGATTGAATCCACAGATGGGTATGGGGAGCCAACAGCAGGTGGAATACTTCATCTCCTTGAGTTACATGCCTAATTCCCCTGGATGACACAGATGGCCTTTTTTGTGTTACATCATCTAACACAGTGGCTTGCCTAATGATGGTCCCAAAAATAGCTATTGATTTTTTGTTTGTTTGTTTTAATCAGTTACACATGACAGTAGAATGCATTTATGCACTTTGATATATCATACATGGATGGGATATAATTTCTCATATTTCTGAGTGTTCATGTTGCAGAATCATATTGGTCATGCTGTCACGTATGTACATAAAGTAATAATGCCTGCTTCATTCTACTATCTTTTCTATCCCGGCATCCCCTCCCCTACCCCTTCACTTCCCTCTACCTAATCTAAGGTAATGGTATTCTTCTCTAGTGCCCCTGCCACTTACTATGAATTAGCATCCAAATATCAGAGAAAACATTTGGCTTTGGTTTAAAAATAGCTGTTGATTTTCATTCAAACTTGTAAATATTTTATTTAAGAGAAGCTATTACTGGGGCTGGGGCTGGGGCTGCAGCTCAGTAGTCACGCACTTGCCTAGCATGTGTGACGCACTGGGTTCAATTCTTAGCACTTCATATAAATAAAGGAGAAAAACATTGAGAGAGAGAGAGAGAGAGAGAGAGAGAGAGAGAGAGAGAGAGAGAGAGACTATTACTATAATCTGTGCAGAGAAACCAGAACCTTCAACAGTTCTTAGAATATCACCTCCCCTATTCTCCTATTTCCCAACCTTAAATTTTGTGATTTGATTTTATAATCACTGCCCCTCACTCACCTGGCAAAACCCCAGTCCTGGTTTAATCCAGCTCTATCATGCTGATTAACATTTCTGTGTTTTCATAAAAGGAGGCAGAAGACAGGGCCCATGGCTGAAAAAATGGGTTAGGGCTCAGGAGCTAACCCATTCACTACCCACTGGAACTCATCCTGAAGAGCATATACATGGAGTTTTCTTATTTCTTGGTAAATGACTATTCATTCATCAGACAACTTTATGAAAACAGCAAACATCAGACTCTTCTAAGAAAAAGCTTAGAAACTACCACACCCATTTGTACAAGAAAAAGCTGGACACTTGAAGATAATTGACTCTTCTTGGAATTGAGGTCATAGGGCAAACCATTATCTTGAGCTCTGGAGGATAGACATCATAGAGAGATAGCCCTCGAGATTTGTTTATCTGGAAGAGAAGCCATTAGAATCAACAAACTGGTAAGAGCATTTAAATTATCATTTTGGTGACTTGAAGGAGGCTGAGTGCAGACTTGGCTAGAGTGAGATTCTTGGTCAGGGACCTACAGTTAAGGAGGAAGGAGACCCACATGAACACAGCTTCATTTCTAGGAATCCCACCAGGTTGCCATAGGGAAACTTTGAGAAATACCCCTCATGGTCTGGATGAGAGAAAAGTAGGCATCTTAAAACCTTCCCCAACTGGATGTGGTGGCGACACCTGCATTCCCAGCTACCCAGGAGGCTAAGACAGGAGGATCAAAAGTTCAAGGCCAGCCTGACAACTTAATGAGGCCCTGTCTCAAAATAAAAAATAAAAAAGGGCTGAGGATGTAGCTCAGTGTAGAGCACCTCTGGGTTCAATCCTCAGTCCTGAAGAAAAGAAAAAAAACATCCTGGCCAGACCTTTATTCCTACAAATTAACAAATGTTTACTCTCCAGGAGGACAGAACACTTGACCTATAAGGAACAAGAATTACAATGAGGGCTGGGGCTATAATTCAGTTGGTAGCATGCTTGCCTCACATGCACAGGGCCCTGGATTTGATCCCCAGCATTACCACCAAAAAAAAAGAAGAAGAATTACAGTGAACTTCTCATCAGAAACCATGCAAACAAGAAAAAGGTAGAGTGAAACCCTTTAACAGGTTAAAAGAAAGAATCAGCCAATCTAGAATTTTATATCCAGAGAAATTATTGCTCAACTAAAGGAGATATAAAAGCTCTTAGACAAAAATGAGGGAATTCATTGCCAGCAAGAAATGTTAAAGAAATTTTTCAGGCATAAATAGAGCTATGTCAGAGGCCTGGATCCACTTAAAGAAAGGAAGCTAATTAGAGAAAGAATAAATAAAACACAATATTTTGATTTTTATTCTTAATTATTCTAAAATAAAACTGTTTAAGGTAATAATAGTCATGAGATATTAGGTACTTATATGAATAAATAGAATGAATGACAGCAATGTCACAAAAGATGGGAGAGAGGAAATGGGAATACCGTGTTATGAGGTACATGTACTACATGTGAAGTGGTACAGCATTTCAAACTGCACTTAGATGATTTTTTAAAATATATATTATAAGCCCCAATACAATCACTAAAGTAGTTTTAATAATATGTGATGCTCCAAGATAGAAAATAAAATGAAATTCTATAAAATACTCACTTAAAAGAAGAAAATGCAAAGGATGGGTTACCCAAAGGACTTAAAGTCAGCATACTATAATGATGCAGCCATATCAATCTTTATAGCAGCTCAATTCACAACAGCTAGACTATGGAACCAACCTAGGTGTCCCTCAATAGATGAATGGATAAAGAAAATGTGGTATATATACTCAATGGAATATTACTTAGCTTTAAAGAAGAGTGAAATTATGGCATTTGCCAGTAAATGGTTGGAGTGGAGAATATCATGCTAAGAAAAATAAGCCAATCCACAAAACCAAAAGCCAAATGTTTTCTCTAATATGCGGATGCTAATTCACAATAAGACCCTGGGGGGGGCGCACTAGGGAAAAATAACGATACCTTAGATTAGATAGAGGGAAGTGATGGGAGGGTAAGGGAGGGGATGTGGGGATAGGAAAGATAGTAGAATGAAACAGACATTATTACTGTATATATACATATATATATATGTGTGTGTGACTGCATGACCAATATGATTCTGCAACATGTATATTCAGAAACATGAGAAATTATATTGCATCTCTGTATGATATACTGAAGTGCATAAATGCATTCTATTGTCATGTATAACTAATTAAAACAAATTAAAAATTTTAAAAAAAGAATTAGAACACTAAAAAAACTAACTGAAAATGGATCCTATACATAAAGAGCTAACTATGTAAAACTCCTAGAAAAGCACACAGGAGAAATATTTGTGACATTGGGTTAGGAACTAGTTAGTAATATGACACAAATGCATAAGTAACAACAGGAAAAATAGATAAATTGGGCTTCATCAAAATTATAAGTTTTGGGTTGGGGTTGTGGCTCAATGGTAGAGTGCTTACCTAGCACATGTGAGAGGTACTGGGTTCAATCCTCAGTAGCACATATACATAAATGAAAAAAATAAAGGTATTGCGTGCATCTACAACTTTTAAAAAAAGCTTTTTAAAAAAACATCATAAATTTTGTTCTTCATAGGACATCATTCAGTTAGGTGTGTTGGTGTGCACCTGTAATCCCAGCTACTTGGAGGCTGAGGCAGTAGGATCACAAGTTCATGATCAGCCTAAGCCACTTAGTGAGACCCTGTCTCAAAATGAAAAAAAAATATATATATAAAGGTCTGAGGATGTAGCTCAGTGTCAAACTTGTCTATCATGTTCAAAGACCTGGGTTCAATCCCCAGTACTGGGGGAAAAAAAAGACAACCAAAAAATGAAAAGATAACCTACAGAATGTGAGAAAAGATTTCAAAACCATATAGCTGCTAAGGATCTGGTATCTAAAATGTACAAAGAAATTTTACAACTCAATAAAAAGACAAATAACCCAAATCAAAAATGGGCAAAGAGCCAGGAACCAGCATGTGGGAGACTGGGGTGAGAGAATCCCTGGAACCAAGAGTCCAGGGTCAATCTGGACAATATAGCAAGACCCAGGCTCATAAAACAAAATAAAAAGGAGCAAAAGATTTGAATAAATATTTCTCCAGAGAAAATACATGAATGGGCGATAAACACAAAAATATGCTCAGCATCAGCATCATTAATCATTAGGGAAATAAAAATGAAAACTACAATGAAATGCCACTTTCCACCAAGAGAGCCAAAATTTCAAAGGCAGACACAGTAACAAGTGTTTGTGAGGGTGCAGATGTATGGAAATCCTCATACATTGCTGTCTACTTGGTCACTGCAACCAAAATACCTGAAAGGAATGACTTAGAGGAGGAAAAGTTTATTTGGGTTCATGGTTTCAAGAATTTAGTCCACAATCAGATGTCCATTGCTCTGGGTCCAAAATGAGGCAGAACATTATGATGGTGGGGGTGGTGGAAGAAAACGGCCGAGTTCATGGTAGGAAGCAGAGACAGCAAGGAACCCAGAATAAAACATAACCCGTAAAGACACACTTCCATTGACCTATTTCCTCCAGCCACACCCATTTTGCCTCTAGTTATCATCCAGTACAGTAGTTCTTTCAAATTATTAATCCATCAAATGTATTAATCCACCAAATGGATTAATCCACCAATTAGTTTACAGTTCTCACAGTCTAAGCATTAGCTTTCAGGGGACACCTCATATTCAAACCATAAAAATTGATGATGTTAATCTAAAAATAGTGCAGATATTTGTACAATAGTCCGATAGCACCTCAAAATACTAAACATAGGGTTATATGCCCCAGCAGTTCCACTCTTAAGTATAATGAAATGAAAGAAAAATGAAAATATAAGTTCTCACGTGCATGAATATTCATAACATCATTATTCGTATTAGCTGAAAAGTGAATCCTAAATGTTCATGAGCTGGTAAATGGGTAAATAAAATATAAGATATCCATGGTGAATCTTACCAAAAACATCTAAGAAAGAAATTTTACTAATCGTGCACAATCTCTTTTAGAAAATCAAAATATAAGCCACATTTCCTAACTTATTGTGTGATGCCAGAATTACCCAAATACCAAAACCAATATTACAAGAAAACAAAACTGCAAGACAATGTCTCTTATGAACACAAACACAATGATCCTTAAATATCAGCAAATCAAGTCCAACAATATTTCATAACCAAGTGAGTCTCATTCTAGTAATGCAAGAACTGCTCCAAATGTTTGATGATACCATTCATTATGCCAACAAGGAAGTAAGAAATTATTCCTTGAATAAGAAAAATCATATGATCATAAAAATGGATGCAGAAGAAACATGCAACAATATTCAACAGTGCTTCATGAAAAAAAAAACTCCCCCAAAAACCTGGAAATAGGAGGAAATTTTCTTAATCTAATAAAGAGTATATCTAAAACACCTACAAATCGTATTATACTTCTCTGTGGGAGACTGAATACTTTGACCTGAGATTGGAAAAGAACTGATTGTCCTTCCTCACCATTCCTATTCAACACTATATTAGAACTTTTAATTAGTTTAATAAGACGAGATAAAGCAATAATGTTGGGAAGAAACATACAAATTTGTCTTTAATTGCAGATGACTTTATAACCACAAAGAATCTACCAAAATTTCCCGAAACTAGAACGTGAGTATAATAAGAACTTGGATACAATCGCAATAATCTATTGTTTTCCTTTATACCATCAATAAGCAATTGAAATATGAAATTATTTTTAAAACAGTACTTACAATAGCACTAAAAAAGGGAAAAGAAAGAAAGACTTAGGTATAAGTCTGACAAAATATGTGCAAAATCAATATTTAGAAAATTATATAACACTGATGAAAGAAAATGTTAATAAATGGAAAGAGGTTCCATGTTCATAGATTGAAATATTTCCTGTTGTTAAGATCTGAGTTCCTCCCAATTTGATCTATACAATCAATGCAATTCCATTCAAAATCCTAGTGCCCTTTTGTAAACATCAATAAATTGGTTCTAAAAATCCTAAGAAAAGGCAAAGCACTTAGACTAGCCAACAAAATACTGGGGGAGAGAAAAACAAATTTTAAGAACCCCCATTACCTGATATGAGACTTCGCTTAATGCTATTGTAATCAAGACAGTGTAACACTGTAGAAAGAATAGACACATTCATCAACAGAACAGATTAGAGAGCATAGACCCTTACAAGTACAGTCAACTGATTTTTGACAAAGGTAGGAAGACAATACAAGGAGAAAAGAGAATCTTTTCTAAAGAAGGAGAGGAGGAGGAGAAAGAAGAATCAGCTGCTAACCACAGATGTCACACTGTTCACAAATTAACTCAATCAAAGCCAGCCTCAGCAACTTAGGGAGGCCCTAAGCAACTCAGTGAAACCCTGTTTCTAAATAAAATATTAAAAAGGGCTGGAATGTGGCTCAGTGGTTAAGCATTCCCGGGTTCAAGCCCTGGAACCAAAAGAAGAAAAAAAAAAGTTAACTCAAAATGGATCATAGACCTAAATGAAAAATAAATAAATAAAATTTCTAGAAGAGGGGAAAAATCTACATAATTTTAGGTTTGAAGATAAATGTATGGCTATAACCAGAAAAACACCACCCACTCTTTGTTGTTTTTCTCTTTCTTCTGGGAGAGCTTTGCCTCTTTATCCTTCATATTGATGCCCAAAGCAGAGCTGTTCTCCTCTCGGAAATGAATTATGAGAAACTCGCACCCATTCGGAGGAGGAATTGAGAAACAGACTGTAAGTGCAGCCCACTTGCAAGAGGTAAAGTAAGGGAGGACTTTGAATGACATTCAATTAAAGGCCCTGAGAGCATATGTGGGACCACTGCCCGCGCTCAAACTGTGAGTCTGACTTGTCAGGGTAGTATGCATGACAGGCCAATATGAGTGTCCTAGAAGAGGTCCCAGAGCCTTCTGCAAGAAGGTACCTGTTTTCTCATTAGATTGGTGGGAATATAGATTGATAGAGCCTTTTGATAAAGGCAAGAAGGCAGTATTTATGAAATTTTATAATGTGCAATATTTTTTATTTTGGGGACGTACTGGGGATTGAACCCAGGGCCTGGCACATGCTAGGCAAGTGTCCTACCATGGAGCTACATCCCTAGCTTTTTATTTTATTTTGAGACAAGGTCTCAAGGCTAGCTTTCAACTTGAGATCTTCCTGCCTCAGTCTCCTGAATTGCTAGGATTAAAGTCATGCAATGCCATTCCTGACTGTGCAATATTTTGTTGTAGTTATTGCTGTTATATGATGCTGGGGATTGAACCCAGGGACTAGTACATATACTTTTTACTCAAACAACCCCATTTTGAAAAACATCCATAGAGAAATACCTGCAGGAGGCGAAACATTTCAATGACTGCAGGATCCAGTCTATAGATAACAAGGTTAAAACTGCAGACACCTCTCCTAGGGAGTGCAGGAATCCCTGATTCCTTGAAGCTGGAGCGCAATCAGTGTTGGGGGTGGGGTGGAAGCTAAGAGACTGGGAGGAGCTGCAGGGCCCTGAGAGATGGCTCACCATGGGTGCAGGACAGAAATAGACTCCTCCAAGGAGCCTGGGAGCCTGGGAGCCTGGGAGAGCAGTGGCTTTTGTAAGTGTGAAGCCAGCCGTACTGCGAAAGCAACTCTAAATCAGTCCCACGGGGCACCACACACACACACCCTAAGGAGAGATTCACATGGTACATCCGAAGGGTCGTTATGTGTAAGTCCCAAGCTTCCTGATGCTCCAGGAAAGCTGGCTGAGAACAAATCTTGGCTCTGATGGGAGCCCACTCTGCAAGAGCTGGTGACAAAAAAGAAAATGATATTTCCAACCACCAGTAGAATGGAGCCAGGGATCCAGAGCAGGTGTGGCGGGGGGAGCACAGAAAAAGCAGAAACCTGATGGGCAGTGAAAAGAAAAGCAGAGGAAGTAGAACTCTGGGAAACAACTTTTTCACTTTGTGTTAGCAGCTGCTGTGGGCCAGGGATGGTCCCACAGCCCTGTCCTCTGAGTCACTCTTCCCCTTATGGCCTCTTTCTGAGAAAATTGGTGCCTTCCTAGTGACCTCATCTAGGACACTCATATTGGCCTGTCCTGCATTGCACCCTGACAAGTCAGACTCTTGGTTTGAGAACTGGCGGTGGTCCCAGGTACCCGGATGTAGCATGCTACCAGGGCTTTTAATTGAATGTCACTCAAAGTCCTCCCTTACTTTACCTCCTGCAAGTGGGCTGCATTTACAGTCTGTTTCTCAATTCCTCCTCCAAATGGGTGTGAGTTTCTCATAATTCATTTCCGAGATGAGAACTGCTCTGCTTTGGGCATCAATATGAAGGATAAAGAGGCAAAGCTCTCTCAGAAAAAAGAGAAAAACAACAAAGAGATGAAAAAGATGAGAGAGATTAGAGAACAGAGATCAAAACCCAAGAACAGAGTGTTTTTCAAGTAAGAAACAAGAACAATTAGATCAGAGCCCATGATCAAAGCCATATTAAAGGAAACATCCCATGATAGAAAAAAAATCTGAATATTTGAATTAAAAGAGATCTCTACACTGGAGGAAACATCAGTAAATAAAGAGCTCCATACCTAGGACATCCTGGCAAATTCTATTTACCTTATTAAAAAGAAATTTAACTTTTCCATTATAAAAAGAATAAAGAATATACAAATGTATTTTTGGAAAATATAGACTAGAAGAGAATAAAAATCATTCATTGTACTCCCATCCAAATAAAAACTTGGTAATTTTGGTACATTTTTTTCAATCTTATTAATGTATGTATCATTTTTTACATAACTGTGATTAATCGAATATACACAAATTTAAATTTTATTCTTTCTTCTTTTTTGCAATGCTGGGGCTAGAACCTCAGAGCTTTGTACATATTAGTTAAGCTTTCTGCCACTGAGCTAGATCCCCAGCTAAATTTAAATTTTTTATCCTTCTAAAATGCCTTTTTAAATTATAAAAATAATACATGTTAATGGTAGAAAAGTTGAAAGTTGGAGGAAAAATATGAAGAAAAATCTACCTAGAGCCAGGTGCAGTGGCTGTAATCCCAGCAACTTGGGAGGCTGAGGCAAGTGGATAGCAAATTTGAGGCTAGCCTGAACAACTTAGAAAGACCCTGTCTCAAGATTTAAAAAAAAAAAAAAAAAAAGCTAAGATCTGGGGATGATTTAGCTCAATGGTAAAGTGCCACTGAGTTCAATCCTCAGTACAAAAAAAAAAGAAGACGTTACCCAAAATCCACTTACTCAGAATTAACCAGAGTTAATATTGGAGTACATTTACTAATCATCTTCTTATCTTATTTTACTTTATCTATTTTCAGTGCTGGTGATTGAACCTAAGTCCTCTCACATGCTAAGTGAGCACCCTACATTTGAGCAATGCCCCCAGCCTTTTTCATTTTTATTTTAAGACCAGGTCCCACTAAATTGCTGAAGATGGCCTCAAATTTGCAATCCTTCTAACAGCCTGCCAAGTAGCTGGAATTATAGTTGTGCACTACCACACCCAGCTCCTCATAGCCTTTTTATCTACACTTTTCTCTGTAATTGTAATTAAACTCTGCAATCTAATTCTTTAACATTGCTAACATGGAACATTTCAGAGAATCCAGATGGTAAATAGAAGTATACAGATAGAATAAGAGGCCTACCACTAGGTAATTTAATAGTCCACCAATCAGTTAATCCAAACACTCAATTATTCAGGATGGGTTTCAAAGATGCAAGAGGTCTTGAGGAAAATATAGCAATTCTATTCGTCCCCAAGGTTATAATAGTTGAGCCACAATCAGTACCAATGGAATGGAACAGCACACACTGTTCTTTAAGTTCTGTGAGTGAAGCTTTCATAACAAACAAGTTTCCCAGTTCTGGGAAAGCCACGGAAGTAGAAAAAGAGGTCAGAGGTCAGGCCTCATTGCTACAACAGACCCCACATCATCCAATTAGAATTTGAACTTTAAGGTCCTGTCTGAATAAGCTCCTTTGTGCTGTAACAGCTTTATGGTGGAGGAGAAGCAGCATAAGAGCTACGTTCAACAGAAAATGCCCTCATTGTTAAGTGAGAAGAAATGGAAAAATTAACCAAGCACCACCAACAACATCAAGAAGACAGAAGGAAGAATTTAATATAAATAAAGCATAAAATAATGAGTAATAAAATGAAAACCCTGTGAACTGGCAAATCTACCCAAGAGCTGGTTTCTAGGCTGTAGGTAAATCAAATGCCCCCTCTGCTCTGAGGGCCTTGTTGCAGCTGAGGGCCTTGTCTCCACTTCGAGGAGAAAACAGAAGCAAGTGGGAGAGAAGTTCACATGCTCCTATCTCCATCTGCAAGCCTGCTCTCACCTGGGCCTGTGCTACTGTGTTACTTGGGGTCAATTGTCCATGATCCCAGCAAAGGATCTGCACACTCTGACGGGTCGTCCCTTTTCAATTACTCAAGGGCATCCCTCTCTCCCCTACATCACCATCATTCTCACCAGTGGACAGACATGCTGTGAAAGGAAACCCTCCCTAAGACCATATGACTCCCTCCCCAGCCAGGGCTCCATTCCTCTGCTCTCCATTGCCAGAAAACCCCAGAGGAAACACTAGAAAGCCATCTCCTGCTCATGTCCTCCAGTCTGCCCATGAGCTCTCTATAGTCAGGGGGTCCCACCACTCCTCCTAAAGAGAAGCCCCCCTCACACACACTATTTAGAACAAAAAATAGAACAAATCTCCATAAGGGCAGAGACTTTGTTTTGTTCACTACTGTGTGCTTAGAACCAAGAAAAAAAAATGATCGATAAATATTTGTTGAATTAAAACAAGCTAATGAATATAGAAAATAGAACATATTTCAACTTATCAAATACATTTTAAAATATTATATTTTCAGCTAGTTACAGCAGATGCAAGCCTATGATCCCAGCAAATTGGGAGATTGAGGCAGGAGGATCACAAGTTCACGGTCAGTCTCAGCAATTCAGCGAGGCCCTGTCTCAAAACAAAAATAAAAAACGGCTGGGGATGTAGCTCAGTGGTGATGTGCTGTTGGGTTCAAACCCCCCACACACACTCTCCCCAAAAATCTATGTTCCTTAAAAAAAAGCTTTAGGAAATAGATATTACCAGAGTCATCTGCTATAACAAAACACCAGAGACTGGGTGACTCAAACAACAAGCATTTATTTTGTCAAAGTTCTGGAGGCTGGAAGTCCTTAGATCAGGTGCCAACAGGGGCAGGTTCTGGTAAGGGCCCTCTTCCTGGCCTTATAGATGGCCGTCTTCTCACAGTGTCTTCACATGGCCTTTCCTCAATGCACATGTATGGACAGAAGGAAAGGGCTCCCTGCCTTTCTCTTATAAGGGTATCAATCTCTTCAGGAAGGTCCCACCTCATAACTTCATGTAAACCTAATTACTTCTCAAAGTAAATACCATCACATAGTGCATTAGGACTTCAACATATGAAGAATGCTGGGTGGGGAGACACAAACATTCAATCCATAACAGATATATCTTTAAAATACTAAATATATCATTTGAGGAACTAGCCCTTCAATGAATTAATTTGCTTTTGGCAATTTGGCTGTTTTATGTGCTTAGGGGTAGGAAATATAAAGGCCAATCTCAGGTGATGCTAATCAAGAAAATATTTTTTTAAAAAATTCACACAGCCACATATTTAAAAATCACAGGTTGAATCTATTTGGAAAAAAAATTTGCATCTGTACTGAACATGTATAGACTTTTTTTTCTTTATTCCCTAACCAATGCAATATCACAATTTACATTGTGTTTATGTTGTTTGAGGTACTATAAGTAATCTAGAGATGATTTTAAATATACAGGAAGATGAGTGTAGGTTATATGCAAATATTATGCCATTTTATCTAAGGGACTTGAGTATCTGGGCATTTTGGTATCCAAAGGGGTCCTGGAACTAATTCCTGTTGGATACTGAGGGATGACCATGAAATTAAAAATAAGAAAGGGGTTTCATTGTGGTGATTTAAAAATATAAGAAAGAGACGGCCAAAAGAATGCATATCTAATTCCCCTCCCTGAAACCTAGGAAAATGCATAAAGGGAATCAAAAGTAGAGAAGGAAACTCTATCCAAGAGATACCGTGGATTAGTCATAGCCATGCAACAGTGCTCACACAGAATGTGTGCTGTGCAGATAAGAGGCCTCGGGTGCAGGCTCAACTGGCCAGTCCTCCCCAGTGTATGAGAGCATTTGAAATGGGTGGGGTGGGGGTGGGGTATCCATCTGAAAGATGGCTGTTCAGTGTTCCTGCTGCTTTCCATCAGAGACACTCACTGACACAAAGAGTTGTAGATGGACACAATACCTTTATTTTATTTCTTTATTTTTATGTGGTATTGAGGATGGAACCTGATGCCTCACGCATGCTAGGCAAGTGCTCTACCACTGAGCCAAGTCTCAGTCCCTGGAAACACTTTATATGTGTTAAATAACTTAATCTTTTATTAAGGAAACATTTATTATTTCCATTTAACACTTAGGGAAACAGGCATAGAGATGAATTGTAACTTATCTGTTGATATAGTAGATCTCAGAATTATTCTCTTGCTATTTTGATTGGGACTGCATGTAAGACAGTATGTATTAAGAAGAACTATGGTGTTTTGTTTTTTTTTTAACAATGTGATGCCTTCTTATGATGAGCAGAGTAATAATAAAACCTGTTTAATGGGATTAATGAACAGATTATTTGAGACCACCCCTGAGAAAGCCTAGCAAGTGCCTGGACCATAATTACAAAAAGAACTCTAAATCAGTCCCACGGGGCACCACACACACACCCTAAGGAGAGATTCACATGGTACATCTGAAGGGTCGTTATGTGTAAGTCCCAAGCTTCCTGATGCTCCAGGAAAGCTGGCTGAGAACAAATCTTGGCTCTGATGGGAGCCCACTCTGCAAGAGCTGGTGACAAAAAAGAAAATGATATTTCCAACCACCAGTAGAATGGAACCAGGGATCCAGAGCAGGTGTGTGGGGGAGCACAGAAAAAGCAGAAACCTGACGGGCAGTGAAGAGAAAAGCAGAGGAAGTAGAACTCTGGGAAACAACTTTTTCACTTTGTGTTAGCAGCTGCTGTGGGCCAGGGATGGTCCCACAGCCCTGTCCTCTGAGTCACTCTTCCCCTTATGGCCTCTTTCTGAGAAAATTGGTGCATCTCTGTGTAAAAAAAGGAAAACTGCTACCACACCAAGAAAGAACGCTGTCCTCTCCTTTCATGGAGCCCTTGCCTCAAGAGGTCCCAGCCCCTGCTGCTTGTTGAAATTAAGACCTCATTACAACTAAAGACGCTGTCATTATCTCCCCATTTATCATCTCCATGAAGGAAGTTGCAGAACCTGTGTTTCAAGTTCAAGTGTAATTCCACGGACATACTTGCATCTCTTCAACATGGATTGTATAAGTTTATCTCTTATCACAAAGGATGTTAAAGAAATTCTGGCTTAGGGATCTGTATGTAGTGCCAGGTACATGCCACATCCTATACACTTTGGAAATCTAGATGCATCATGTGATCCCATTCTGACTATAAGCATACAGTCTTACCCAGGGGACAATTGCTCCCTCGGTGACGCACGAACAGACCCCAGACCACACATTATCCCTGCTACTCCTCAAAGCACCAAGCAGATTCCACCTGTGGTGCCAGCACTATTGTTCCCTGTGTTGGAAATAGAACTTTTCCAGATATTTATAGGGCTTGCTTGTCCTTTCCTTCTAATATGAAACAGAAAGAGAGAAGGGCTGGAGATGTCAATTTGGATGTCATCAGCAAGTAGGTATTGTTTGGAACCATGAGGGTAGATGAGGTAGTGTAGACAGAAGCAAAAAGGAAACCGTGGCTGAGGTCCTGGGGCACATGTCCAGGAACAGCAGTGAGGGCGAGCAGGCAGCAACAGAACGAGACAGAGATGCCCATGAGGAACAAAGGAACCAGACATGTGGCCCTGGAGAAGCCAGGAGAAGAGAGTGGCTGAAGGAGGACAGAGTGATCTGCACTTCAAATAAAAATGGCAGCTTGAACACATGTTCAAACACAAATGTGCAAATAGGGAAATGGAAGAGGAGGCTGCAGCAAGGACATTTTGAAAAGTATAAAGCAGCCACCTGTAATCCCAGCGACTCAGGAGACTGAAGCAGGAGGATCACAAGTTCAAGGTCAGCCTCAGCGACTTATAAGGCTCTAAGCAACTTAGCAAGATCTTGTCTCAAAATAAAAAATAAATAAAAAAGACTGGAAAGTATAGCTCTGTAGTAAAGCAATGGCTTCAGTCCTCAGTACAGAAAGAGAAAGAGAAAAAGAACTGAAAACAGGTAGATGAGACGTAAATAATGGCACCGATCCCTGGAAGTGAAGTCCTAAGTTGGCAGAGGAAAAAGCCTAAAACCTTCCCTATTTATACTGTCAAATTCCCCAAATCCTGAATAATTGGTGAGACCTGGTCCTTCTGAACGTGGAAATGAAAAGGGCTAACATAAAGAGAATTCATCAAAATACTGTTAAAATGTGGTCAGATCCCCAGATCTCGCCGACTGTGGTCAGACAAGCCACAGGCTCTTGCCCGCCCCAGCAGAAGCCTACAGAGACTTATTTCCTCAAGTGGGTGAACAGAGGCCCGGTTAGGAGACACCAAATTTGGTGGAAAGCAGGTTTGCCACACAGAATAGAGGAATTCATGAATGTGGGTGCTCTGGATGCTGGGACAGCCCTTCCCCCAGACTCAGGCCTTATTTGGTTTCCAGAATGCCTGCCACCAAACCAAAAGGAAACAGAGAAAGTTTCCAGGGGAAGGGCTCAGACAGCTGAAGCCTGTGCATTCAAAGCATCCAATCAGCTGTTCAGTGCTCATTCTCCAGCTCGGCAGGCGGGCAGGCAACGGGACAGCTGAGAAAAACCTCTACCAGGAAAGGGACATCCCAGGCCACCAGAGGAAATCAAAATGAGACAGAGAAGAAAACTTCTAAAAAATTATCACAGACTCCCTAAGGGAGATAAGACAGGAAATATTGTCCATGGAATAATAACAGGATGTTATAAAAATGAATATCCAGGGCATGAAAAGAAAACTTAGAATATTAAGATCATTGTGATAAAACCAAAACACAAAATAGAATGGAAGAAAGTGGAGGAATCCTTCTAGAAGTAGAGGAAAAACAAGAAAGAAACGGAAAATATGGGGGAAAGATAAGAAAAAGACCAATCTAGGAGGTCTTCTGTATCTGAATAATACCTAGAACAGGGCTGGGGTGGAGCTTGCCTAGCATGTGCAAGGTCCTGGGTTTGATCCCCAGCCTCACAGTAAATTAAAATAAAGAGAGAACAGGGAAACCGAAAAGGAAGAAATCATCCACAAAACCATGTAAGCAGATTTTCCTGAACTAAAGAATATGTTTTTATATTGCGAGAACCAAAAAAAAAAAAAAAAAAAAAAATGGAGCCATTCCCCCATAGTGTTACCACTATGACATTTCAGAACACTGGAGCGAGGTGCAATGGTGCACTCTGGGAATCCCAGCCACCTGAGGTTGGAGGATTGCAGGTTCAAGGCCAGCCTGGGCAACTTAATGAGACCCTTTCTCAATATTAAAAAAAAAATTAAAAGGGTTGGAGGTGTAGCTGAGTGGTAGAGCATCCCTGAGTTCAAGCCCCACTACAGGAAAAAAAAAAAAAAAAAAAAAAAAAAAAAAACAGACCACCAGAGACAAAGAAAATATCTTTCAAAGCTTCCAGAGGAAAACAGGTCACATACAGAAGACCAGATAGTTTTGGACTAAACAGCAACTCTGGAAGCCAGAGACAATGGATAATGCCCACCAAACACTCGGGATAGGGGCAGGGAGGGGAGACATGTATCTAACCCAGAATTCTAGACCCAATGAATTTAAAAATTAAATTTGAGAGTAGAATAAAAATATTTTCCAAAATGCAATAATAAAATGTTCATCTCCAAGCTCCCTATTGCAGAAAGCCACAAGTGGATGTTTCTAGGGAAATAGAATTAAAAGCAAAATCTTCTCCCAACCCACAAGTCATCTTCAAAAAGATAGTAGGAAAAGAAGAGTTTTATTATTGAATGGGCAGTAAGCCAGAATGCAATGCACCTCAAAGGAAATATGCTAAAAGGCCTCAAAGACAGAAAGAAACTGTCCTTTTACATAATCAAGGAGACAAGATGTTAAGTACCTGTTTTCAATGATGAGCCCTCACCTAGGAGAACCTGACAGCACCCTTTGTCACACATTGTTTATCCTAAATTCACCTGGCATTTGGGGTGGCCATCTGGTGGATAATTAGGTTTATCCAGAAGAAAACTACACTTGGCCTATCTTCATGACAGGAGGTAATTTTGTAATTTGGAAGAAGACATCGCCTAAGTTAGGCTCCTTCCCTTCTGTAGAAACTGGGAGACAGGAGCGTTATTTCACTTTATTACTCTAGGTGGTTCCATTTCAAAGACAAGGATCCAAGCTGCTTGAGAAAGACATTTCTGGGTTGCAAAGCTGCCCAGAGTTTTCTTTAGCTTCTTAAAAGATTTACCTACATTCCAAAAAAACTTGCAAGTGGGGCTGGAAATGTGGCTCAGTGGTAGAGCACTTGCATAGCATGTGTAGGGCACTGGGTTCAATTCTCAGCACCATATAAGTAAATTAAAAAATAAAATCCATTGACAACTAAAAAAAAAATAAACTTACAAGTGTTCTAAAGTAAAATCTTGAAAAGGGAAGGAAGGAAAAATTAAGCCCCTTATTATTTTTTTAAATTAATTAATTTATTTATTTAATCTAATTAGGCATATAGGATAGCAGAATGCATTTTGATTCATTGTACACAATTGCAGCACAACTTTTCATTTCTCTGGTTGTACACAATGTAGCATCGCACCATATGTGCAGTCATACACCTACCTAGGGTAATGATGTCCATTACATTCCACCATCTTTTCTGTCCCCATACCCCTCTCCTCCTTTACCTCCCCTATGCCCAATCAAAGTTCCTCCATTTTTCCCAAGCCCCGCCCCCATTGTGGATCAGCATTCACTTATCAGAGAGAATATTCGGCCTTTGGTTTTTTAGGATTAGCTTACTTCATTTAGCATGACATTCTCCAACTCTATCCATTTACCTGCAAATGTCATAATTTTATTCTCTTTTAATGCTGAGTAATATTCCATTGTGAATATATACCACAGTTTCTTTATCCATCCGATTATTGAAGTGCATCTAGTTTGCTTCCACAGTTTAGCTATTGTGAAAAGAACTGCTATAAACATTGATGTGGCTGCATTACTATAATATGCTGATTTTAAGTCCTTTGAGTACAGACCAAGGAGTGGGATAGCTGGGTCAAATAGTGGCTCCATTCCAAGTTTTCTGAGATTGGTTGCACCAATTTGCAGTCCCACCAGCAATGTATGAGTGTGCCTTTACCCCCACATCCTCACCAACATTTATTGTTGCCTGTATTCTTGATAACTGCCATTCTGACTGAAGTGAGATGATATCTTAGAGTAGTTGTGATTTGCATTTCTCTAATTACTAGAGATGTTGAACATTTTTTCATATATTTGTTGATTGATTGTATATCTTCTTCTGAGAAGTGTCTGTTCAGCTCCTTAGCTCATTTATTTATTGAGTTGTTTGGTTTTTTGAGTTCTTTATATTAGTGCTCTATCTGATGTGCATGTGCAAAAATTTGCTTCCAAAATATAGGTTCTCTCTTCACCTCATTGATTGTTTCTTTTGCTGAAAAGAAGCTTTTTAGTTTAAATCTATCCCATTTATTGATTCTTGATTTTTATTTCTTTAGGAGTCTTGTTAAGGAAGTCAGGACTTAATCTGACATGATGAAGATTTGGGCCTACTTTTTCCTCTATTAGGGGCAGGGTCTCTGGTCTAATTCCTAGGTCCTTGATCCATTTTGAGTTGAGTTTTTATGCATGGTGAGAGATAGGGGTTCAGTTTCATTTTGCTGCATGTGGATTTCCGATTTTCCCAGACCATTTGTTAAAGAGACTATCTTTTCTCCAATGTATGTTTTTGGCGCCTTTGTTGAGGATGAGATAACTGTATTTATGACGGTTTGTCTCTGTATCTTCTGTTCTATAACATTGGTCTACCAGTCTATTTTGGTGCCAATACCATGCCGTTTTTGTTACTACAGTTTTGTTGTATAGTTTAAGATCTGGTATTGTGATGCCTCCTGCTTCACTCTTCTTGCTGAGGATATAGCACTCTTTTCTGTTCAAAATACTAGAGAAACTAGGCAGAGTGGGAACATAGCTTAACATTATAAAAGCTATCTATGCTAAACCCAAGGCCAACATCATTCTAAATGGATAAAAAAAATGGAAGTATTCCCTCTAAAAACTAGAACAAGACAGGGATGCCCTCTATCACCACTTCTATTCTACATAGTCCTTAAAACTCTAGCTATACCAATTAGACAAAAAAAAAAAATTAAAGGAATACGAATAGGAAAAGAAGAATTCAAACTATCATAATTTGCTAATGACATAATTCTATACTTAAAGGATCCAAAAAACTCCACCAGAAAACATCTAGAATTAGTAAATGAATTCAGAAAAATAGCAGGATATAAAATCAATACCCATAAATCAAATGCATTTCTATACATCAGTGATGAATCCTTGAAAGAGAAATTAGAAGAACTACCCCATTCACAATAGCCTAAAAAAAATAAAATACTTGGGAATCAATTTATCAAAAGAGGTGAAAGACCTCTACAGTGAAAACTACAGAACAAGAAAGAAAGAAATTGAAGAAGATCTTAGAAGATGGAAAGATCTCCCATACTCTTGAATAGGCAGAATTAATAGTCAAAATGACCACCCTACCCAAAGCACTATACAGATTCAATGCAATTCCAATTAAAATCCCATGTCATTCATTATAGAAATAGAAAAGGCAATCGTGAATTCATTTAGAAGACCCTTATTTTTGTTTTGTCCTTACATTGTGCCCCACTGAAGTGAGAGTGTAAACAAAGAAAAGAGGAAGACTAAGTGGTGACAAGAGGCCCTGCTGTGCCAGGCAAAGGTCACCCCTGGGGTGGTGGGCAAGCACAAACCCGGAAAATGGCAGTGCAGACTGGAACCATCAGAATGCTAGATAGCCTTCTTCAGGGAGATGAGATTACAATTCCTGATGCACCTGAATTCATGGAAATATAAGAATAAATAGGCCAGGTACAGTGGTCAATGCCTCTGCAGTCCCAACTACTCAGGATGCTGAGGAGGGAGGATCACTTGAGCCCAGGGAATTTAAGACCAAACCCTTCTCCAAACCAAAGCAAACCAACCAAACAAACAAAAACAGCAAACAAAGACATAGCAACTTCTAGGCACAGTGGCACATACCTGTATCCCAGCAATTCAGGAGGCTGATGCAGGAGGATTGCAAGTTTGAAGCCAGCCTGAGCAATTTAGTGAGACCCTGTCTCAAAATAAAATTAAAATCACCGAGAATGCAGTTCAGTGGCAGAGCACTTGCTTAGCATGTTCAAGGCCGAGGGGTTGATTCCTAGTATTAGAAAACAAAATAAAACAAAAACCAACTATTAACTCTTGGGGGGAAAAAAAACACAAAAGTTGAAGGGGATGGGAAAAATGATCATAATCTACTATGTGGCTTAGTTGCAGGTAGCATTTTCAGACGATGTCAACTTCAACACTAAATATTAATTCACATAAAATGACAACATATCTTTATTAGAATGATGGAAGTAGGGTAGGAAGGGGAAGGGTATGTGGGTAGAGACAGGGATGGCCACATTAGAAAGGGCAAAAAGAGGGATAAATTCTCACCTTCTGCAAGGCAATGTCAAAAGGTCACATTTATAACAGAAAAATCAAGATCTAACAATGGAAGTATGTCCAATACAAGTTTTCCAGTACAGGAATAAATATTAAAATAATTAGCGAAAAGAGACAAAAGTCTTTGCTTTCAAGTGGGCAGGGCAATCCCGCTAATTTCTTCCCAGACCCCAGGGAGCTCTTTGACCCTATGAACTATGTATTACTTGGGTTCGGAAAAAAATACCCCTCAAAAGCAAAGTCTCTCTCTAACTCTCCTGCCTTCCATCTCTCATCCCTCACTCTCCCCTGAGGAAAGTCATAGAAATTAGAATTCCTCTTCCCTTGCAGGTCACAGAAATCAGAATTCTTTCCCTGCCGCAGTCTGGCTGGACACAAAATCACGAGCCACTCAAGCAGGAACAAAATTTATTTCCAAAACTACCACCAATGCCACGCACCGCGGCCTTCTCCCGGGACACAATACACCAACAGGAAATCCCTCCTCAGGAAATCCCTCCTCCGGAATTCCCTCCTACCGCACTTCCCCAACCAATGGGAACTCTCCGGGAGTTCCAGGAGAGCTCCAAAGTAGCAGGTGGAGGCGGACAGCAGGGGTCTAATCTCCAATTGAATGCAAATCTTAACATAATCATTATCATCTCAATGGCTTGCTGACATCACCTTTCAACCAAAAATGCCATGCGTCATTCCTACTTGGCTATGGCTCTCAGCATTTCCCCCCACAAAACAACCCATAAAACCTTCAACTTTCAGCCTCCCACACCCACTGTGTAAGCATTGGCCATAAAAATTGACCTACCTTGATTGATAGTAGTTCATATGACCCCTCATTCTGAATGGTCCTGCCCCATTCCTGGAGGAAGATTGCTGCAGGGAGGGGCCAAGAAGAATCTGGACGGACAGTCCTCCTGGGGTTTCCCCACTCAGTCCATTCCCATGAGATCAGACCCCTTTTGTCCAGTGACATTTCTACCTGGTTTTCCTTGCTTCATTAAATCCAAGCATAAAGATGGATGGTTCATCCTGGGTCTTTGGATCTTCAATTTGAATTCTCTGTGTCACTTAAAGCCATGATCAAATAAGTTTGTAGGAGCCTTTCTCTTGATCATCTATCTATGGAGAGCTTATCTCAGCAGACTCAAATACCCAACTTGCAGAGGGAAAGTTAAAACTTCTCTAGAGGATATATAATTTTGTTAAAAATTAGGAAGTTTAATGATAAAGACTTTTCAAAATCTATCGTTAGAGACTACATTCCTGAGATAGAGGAATAAGACAGGATGCTTATCTTTATGGAGTTCAGAATATAACAGAAAAAAATTATAATGCAAGTGATGGACTAGTATGAAAAAGTTTGTTCATCACTTGAAGGTAAAGACTAGACTTTCAAAATGTTCTTATTAGTGCATTATAGTCATTCATTGTAGTCAACAATAGTGGGGTTCATTTTGACATAATCATACATGCATGGAATATAGTCTGCTCCATTTTAGTCCCCATTGCTTCCTTCCTCTTTCCTTACTGCCCTCCTCCCTCTCTTCCCTTCTCCTACTATATTAGTCTTTCTTTTATTTGTTTATTATTTTTTAATTGGTGCTTTATAGGTATACATAAAGGTGAAATTCATTATAGTATATTCATATATATACACAACATTATTTGGTCCATTTTATTCCAAGTTCCTTCTTTTTCCTGTCCTCCCTCATCCTCTATCTCCTTCCTCTATTCCTCTGAGCTCCCTTCTATTTTCTTGGGATCACCCCCACTGCCTTTTTCCCCCCATATTTTGCTCTAGCCTCCACCTATGAAAGAAAACCTTTGACCCTTGACTTTCTGCATCTGGCTTATTTCACTTAGCATGATGCTCTCCAGATGGATTTATTTACCAGCAAATTCCATAGTTTCATTATTCTTTATGGATGAGTAAAACTCCACTTTTTCATTCATTCATCTGTTGATAGGCACCAGAAATGGTTCCATAACTTGGCTATTGTGAAGCACACTGCTGTAAACCATGGTGTACCTATAACACTATAGTATGCTGGTTTTATCTCTTTTGCATAAATAACAAGGAGTGGGATAGCAGAGTCATGTGGTGGTTCCATTCTTAATCTTGTGAGGAATCTCCAAACTGATTTCCAAAGTGGTTGTACTAATTTGCAGTCCTACCAACAATTTTTGAATGTAGCTTCTCCCCCACATCTTTGCCAATAACTATCGTTATTTGTATTCTTTCTTTATTCTAACTGAAATGAGAAGAAATCTCAATGTAGTTTTGATTTGCATTTTCCTGATTGCTAGGTATGCTGAACATTTTTTCATATACTTTTTGGTTACTTGTATTTCTTATTTTGAGACATTTACATTTTGTTTAAAGACTAAATTTAGTCATACCTTCAGTATCCTGCATGGCACGTGTCAGGAAGAGGCATGTGAATGACAAGTGAATGACAGAAGGAATACATACAAGCATGTTGCTCTGAAAACAGAAAATAGAACATTTTACTGCTATATTGGAATATACTAAATATACTAAATATATGATAAATATTTGATCTCTACCTCTGGTTCCTGGCAAAAAGTTCCTGAAGCCCTTTCCAGTTCTGAGCTCTAAGGGTGCTGGGTGCATCTTTTATTCTAATGGTTGGTTCATGACATAGAGCTCCTAATCCCTTGGAAGATTCCAGATGATAGGACCATCTTTGGTTCTAATGAGCTGACTTTGCAAGTTCCTGAATAGGTGCTGGTCTCTAGAAAGTTCAAGCCAAAATTAGAAGCTTGAAACTTTCATCCCCACCCCACTCATATCCTCCAGGAAGAGAAAAGGACTGAAATTAGAGAGAGGAGATTGAGTTAGTAATTTATCATGCCTAACTGATGAAGCCTCTATAAAAATCCCTGAGATGCCGGGTTTGGAGAGTTTCAGGCTCTGGACATGTAAAAGTACCTGGAGAGGGACCTTCCTGGAGCAGGCATGGAAGCCCACATTTCTTCCCAAATACCTTGCCCTATTACTCTCTTCCACCTGGCTGTTCATCTGTATCTTCTATAGAGAATATTTTACATATATATGTAATATCCTATTAATATAATAAACTAGTAAATGTAGTTGTTTTCCTAAGTTCTGTGAGCCATCCTAACAAGTTGGTTGAACTCAAGAAGAAAGTCATAGAGATCTTGATTTATGGGAAGTTGGTTAGAAGAATAGGTAACAACTTACTATTTGTGATCAGCATCTAAAGTGGGGGCAGTCTTGCAGGACTGAGCCTTAACCTGTAGTATCTGACACTAACTCCACATAGAGAGTGCAGAATTGAGTTAAATTGTCAGCCATCTCATTGGTGTCCATTAGAGAACCATTTATTGGTAAGAAGAAATCCCCATACCAGAAGTGAAATATTCTGTTGTGAGTAAAAGGATAAGAATATGTGTGTTTTTAAAAATCTCCTAGTTCTGTATTTTTATAGTAGAAGAAAACAAATCCAGGAAGATTTCACAGCAGATCTAATATTTGAATGATGAGCTGAAAATATGCAAAGAGTTTCCTCCACATGGACAAAGATGGGGAGAATATTCAAAGTTGAGAGAACAATTTATACAAAAAAAGATGGAAGGATAATAATGTGGTATCAGGTAACACATCAACCCAAAGCTGAGTGCCATTCAACATTAAATATTTGTTTCTCACTCCTGAATCTGCAGGTTGGTTAGGATGGGGCTAACATGGATTCAGTTTAACAGGCTTGGTTCTGAACTACAGGTTGGATCCAGACGTATTCCATCATATTTGGACCAAGAGCTTCCTGCAGAAGCTCTTTTCATGATAGAGTTGAAAGAACAAGAAGTCAAGCATATTTCAACCCTGTAGACACATTGCATCCACAAACATCCCACTGACCAGATTTATTAATGTCTATGGACAAGCCCAACATCAATGAGGTGGGGAAGTAACTTGTTCCCTCACTGAAGTGTTGTTAAACATTATTCCTAAACAATAATCCAAGCTCTAACAAGTATTATGGGGATGATGAATTTCTATTTGCATTTTCCTTGTTTGTTGTTGTTGTTATTGTTGTTGTTTGTTTGTTTGTTTCATTAATAGGATGGTCGATCAGATATGGCCACCAGAGGAAACAGGAGTGGCTCAAGAAAAAAAAAAAGTTTACTGTACTCATACATCCTAGAGACGGAGGCACAATATGCCACAAAGAGCCAAATGGAAAGACATAGGGAAGGTCAGGAGTGAGGGGATGACATGAGGCCAGAGCTTGTGTTGGGGTGTCCGTGGGAAAGGTAAGGCAGAACATGGTGAGCAGTTTTGTACTGGCTAGTTTGAATAATTTTCTTGGGCTCTAAACTATATGGATGGTTTCTAGTTGCCTAGTCCCTGGGCCTGGAATGATTAAGGCAGAAAAATTTGCCTCTGGGGATGCATAGGAGGGCCAAAGAGAGGAAGTATGGTTTAGTGATTGAGTGGTTAGGATACCAAAGACATGCTTCTGGCTAGTTGTTAGTTATCTGTAAGAGAAGACTAGCTCGGGGAAGAGCAATCTCTTCCTAGCCAGGTGTTTATTAAGATATCAAACATAATATATAAAAAGTTTAAAATATATACTCTACAATCCTTTAAAACAAGAGTAAAAGCTACTCAACTAGCACCAGACACAAGTGGCTACTGGGCCTACTGTGATTTGAATAAATATTCCCCAATGCTGCTGTATTAAAAATTTGGTCCCCAGTCCACAGTGCTATTGGAAGATGATATAACCTTAAAGAACCAGTTCCTACCAAAACCAGACAAGGACACATCAAGGAAATCAAACTTCAGACCTATATCCCTGATGAACTTAAATGCAAAAATACTGAATAAAATATTAGCTAATCAATGACATTAAGAAGATTGTACACTATGACCAAGTTGGCTTTATTCCAGAGATGCAAGCATAGTTTAATACATGCAAATCAATATATATAATTCAAAACATTAATAGAAATAAGGACAAAAATCACGTAGTAATTTAACACCCATCCATGATGAAAAAAAAAAACTGAAGAAACTAGAGATAAAAGGAACCTACCTCAATATCACAAAGGTTATATATGAAAAACCCAAAGCCAACCTCACTGTAAGTGAGGAAAAGCTGAAAGCATTTCCTTTAAAATCAGAAACAAGACAAGGATATCCACTCACACCACTCCTACATGATACAGTGTTAGAAATTTTAGCCAGGCAAGAGAAGAAAATGAAAGAGATAAAAATGGAAAGGAAGAAGTCAAATTTTCACTGTTTGCAGGTGATATGATCCTATACCAAAAAACTTCACCAAAGGAATACTAGAGCTAATAGACAAATTTGGCAAAGCAGCAGGTTACAAAGTCAGCATAAAATTCAATAGATTTTCTATATATCAACAATAAATTTGCTGAAAAAGAAATCAGGAAAACAAATCCATTCACAATGGCCTTAAATAAAATACCTAGAAATAAATCTAACCAAAGAGGTGAAAAACCTCTACAATGAAAACTATAGAACATTGAAGAAAGAAATTGAAAAACACCTCAGGAGATGGAAAGACCTCCCATGTTCATGGATAAGCAGAATGGTTAGAATGGCCATACTACTAGCAAAAGCAATTTATAGATTCAATGCAATCCTCCTCAAAATATCAATGACATTCTTCACAGAACTAGGGGGAAAAACAGTTCTAAAATTCATTTGGAAGAATAAAAGTCCTGGAATAGCCAAAGCAATTCTAAGCTTAAAAATCAATGCTGGAGGCATCACAATACCTAACTTCAATTTATACTACAGAGCGATAGTAACAAAAACCATATGGCATTGGCACAAAATTTTTTCCCCTTTAAAACACACACACACACACACACACACACACACACACACACACACACTGGTACAGACTAGAAGACACAGAAACAAACCCACATGTCTACAGTCATCTGATCCTTGACAAAGATGCCAAAGAAACAGCCTTTTTAACAAATGATGCTGGGAAATGGGTTATCCACATATAGAAGAATGAAACCAGACCCTTGTCTCTCACCTTGCACAAAAATCAACTCAAAATTGATCAAAGACCCAGAAATTATACCAGAAACTATGCATCTCCTAGAAGAAAATATAGGGTCAACACTCCAGCTTTTAGGCCCAAGCAATAACTTTCTCAATAGGAGCCCTAGAGCTCAGGAAATAATGCCAAGAGTAACAAATGGGATGCCATCAAATTAAAAAGCTTCTGCACAGCAAAGAAAACAATTAGGAATGTGAAGAGAGAACCTACAGAATGGGAGAAAATGTTTCCTAGCTACTCTTCTGACAGAGGATTGATATCTAAAATGTTAAATATTAAATAACTCAAAAAACTTTACCCCCCAAAAATGAAATAACTCAATTAATAAATGGACAAAGGAATTAAACAGACAATTTTAAAAAGAAGAAATACAAATGGCCAATAATATATGAAAAAAATGTTCAACAGCATTAGCAATTAGGGGAATGCAGATGAGATTTAATGTCAGAACCATCTCATCTCAGACCATCAAGAACACAAATAATAATAAATGCTGGAGAGGAAGTGGAGAAAAAGGAACACTTTTGCACTGTTAGTGGGATTGTAAATTAGTAGAGCCACTGTGGAAATCAGTGTGGAGTTTCCTCCAAAGGCTAGACATGGAATCACCATATGAGCCAGCTATGCCACTCCTCCATATTTATACTAAAGAATTTAAGGTCCTCATACTGCAGTGATACATGCACACCCATGTTTATAGCAGCACAATTCACAATAGCCAAACTATGGCACTAGCCTAAGTGTCCACCAACCGATGAATGGATAAATAAATGTGGTATATATACACAATGGATATTCATTTTATTCACCCATAAACAAAAATGAAATTATGTCATTTGTAAGAAAATGAATTGAACTGGAAACTATCATGTTTAGCAAAATAAGTCAAACTCACAAGATGAAGGGTTGTATGTTTTTTCTCATATGTGGAAACTAGAGAGAAAAAAGGAAAAGAAAAATGAAGGTGGATCTCATGAAAATCAAAGGGAGCTCAGTAGAGGAAAGAGATCGAGGCGTAGGAGGTAGGGAGGGATGGGGGAAATTCTGGGAGTGATAGTGGCCAAATTATATTTTTATGTTGTATATTGTGTGCATGTACAAATATGTGATGACAAATCCCATCAGTATGGACAATTATAATGCACCAAGAAAAAATATGAAAAAAAGATGAGAAAAGAAAGAAGGAGAAACAAAATAAAAAGAAAGAAAGAATATTCATTAATGCATACTCTAAAAAAAGCTGGGGCCTAGTAGGAGGAAATTAAGTTATTGGGGGCCTGACCTCAAGTCTCTTCATTTTCTCTTTATATCCTGGCTGTCATGAAGTAAGAAACTTCCTGTGTCATGTGCTCCTGTCATGTGTTGCCCTGACGCAGGCCCAAAAACAATGGGCCAACTAACCATAGACTGAAATCTCTGAAACTAAGCCAATATAAACCTTTCATCTTTATAAGTTGATTATATCAGGCATTTTGTTCCAATAACAGAAAGCTAACTAATATAAAGTACTCAAAATGGGGCAGGGATTTACTTAATAACTGAATTTTAGTTGCATTTAATTTTAAGTTAAATTTAAACAGCACAAATGGCTTACAGCTATTGCATGGAACAGGACGCTGTAAACAGTAAAGTTCAAACCGATATTTTGATCTGAGAGTTGCCTTTATGAAATCAATTTCAAAATGCTTAGTTTTTCTGCATGTCTATGTCTGTTCTATGATGAATTTTAGGATTTATTTTGATGATGTTCTTATTCTTTTGAAGCTTAGAAACAGCCATGAGGATGATGTGGGCAAATTAGCCCAATTCCTAAACAAAGGACTAACCCCAACCTCTTTGCTGATGTGTATCTCTGGGATAAGAAAAGCTAGGAGAGGCTGTGAACAAATTAAAATAAGTCAAACAACATCATTAGAAAAATAACTCAGAGTGAATCCCTCTTCTGACGGTCAACATCAGATGGCTACAAGTAATGATGTTGTTTTTCCTACCTGAAAAATGTTTTGTTTTGTTTTTCTGTTTTGGTCCTAAGGTACTAGGGATTAAATTCAGAGGCACTTTACCACTGGGCAACATCCCTGGCTCTTTATGTTTTTTTTATTTTGAGATAGGACCTTGCTAAGTCATGGAGGCTGTCCTTGAATTTGTGATCCTCCTGCCTCAGACTCTCAAGTTGTAGTGATTATGGTGTGCACCATCACACTTGGCTCTATATGAATAATCTTGTATTGTTATTTTTATGTATAATTCATATTCACAAATTCCACAAATAATAATCAAATACTGTGTGTGTGTGTGTGTGTGTGTGTGTGTGTGTGTGTTTTGAACCCAGAATTTCCAGCATGTTGGAGCTACAACCTAGCCCTCACATACTTCTTTATGGGGAAAGAATGTAACAATTCCAACCAATTAACACAAAAGCAATGTGTGCGGAAGAATGCTTCTGTACAATTTTTCAAGCACCAAAATCTAAGAAAAAAGCCAGGCACAATGACACCCACCTGTAATCCTAGTTACTCAGGAAGCTGAGGCAGGAGGATCCAAGTTCAAGGCCAGCCAACAATTGAATGAGACTCTGTCTTAAAATAAAAATAAAATAAAAAGAGCTAAGGATGTAACTCAGTGATAGAGTGATAAAGTATACTTGGGTTCAATCTCCAATAGCAAAATTTTTTTTAAAAACTATGAAAAATATCAATAAAATAGAAGATTCCCTGTCCTCCCCCCCCCCCAATTAATGTTCATTATTTGGATGGGAAAGAAGAAAGGAGAAGGAATTAAGAAAATTGTCCAACAGAATTGCTAAAACTGACATACAGTTTCCTATAAAGAATACATTGAAAGAGAAACATTGCCTTGGCAAAATATTTTACATAAATGAGAGGAATTTTAAAAATGAGAAGATAATTTCTCATAGAATTCTTTCCAGAAAAAAAAACCAACTTTTTAATCATAATTCCACATATTTCTGTGGCTCATTTATGACAAAAAAAAATATTTCGATATAATAGCGCTCACCAACATTCTGGAAGACATAGGGCATAAAATCAATAAAAGTAGATGGGTTTTGTCTAAGTAAGAAAAGAGACCAACAACCAAATCACTAGAGATTTAAAAGACTTTTAGGAAGTGCTTCCTTTTCACATTGTCTCTTGAGGTTCTTTGTGAAAGCCAGGATTTCATAATTTTCTAGCAATCAAAAAGCTTTGATCATTTATTAAAACAAATACCATTTTCATTTACCAAATTGGCAATTATTAGAAAAAAGTGATGATAATAAAAAATGAAAGAAAAGAAATAAGTGATAATACCTTCCTGGGAGATTCAGAGAAACTTTTTATGGGAGTATAAATCGATATGACCACTTTGACTACATGCTTCAAAAGCTTGAGAGTCTGCCTTCTACTCCTGGCAGAATGTTTAGCTGCAGGATATTCTCCCCAGATGCATAATGGAATACTATGCATCCATTAAAACAGCGTTGCAGAATATAGTGTTATACGGAAAGAGACTAGTTCAAAAATTATGATTGTATCAGGGTAAGTAAAAATTATATCTACACACAAAAGTACTATGAAAGGGGTTGAATCATGAATACTTTTATTTTCTTTGTATTTTCTAATGGACCTATTGAACATGTGTTACTTTAGCAAGAAACAACAACTTAAATGATCATTAAAAAGGAGGCCAGCTGGGTGTGGTGGTGCACTCCTGTAATCCCAGCTACTCAGGAGGCAAAGGCAGAAGAATCTCAAATTTGAGGCCAGCCTCTGCCATTTGGGGATGTAGCTCAGAGGGAGGCTGGCCTGGGTTCCATCCACAGTACAGGGGGCAGGGAGGGAGCAAAAGAGAACAAAAGTTTCCATGCTGATGCATAAAGCCTGGCTGTCCCCTGTGTGGTGATTGTCATCTATCACTTGAGCCCAGCTGAGTGGGTTTCTCTTCCTTGCCATCAGTGTTCTCTAATATTCTAACCCAGAGTTTGAATCATCTGGAAGTCGAAGAATAAATCCATATGTTGATTTGTGGAATCTCAGCTGCTCTGCCTCTACCAACAAAACACCTCTCAGACTTGAGGTAAGCTACAAACCTTTCTTTAGTTTTTTGATTTTGAGAGACGTTCTCACTAAATTGCTGTGCTGGCCTGGACTCCTGGCTCAGCCTCCCAAGACACTGGGATTACAGGCATGTACCACTGTACCCAATTGTGAAGTTTCTTTTATAAAGGCCCAGATCCCATTTATGAGAGGAATAGGAGCCCTCATAGTCTAATTACCTCTTAAGGACTCTTTTTTTTTTAACCCGTTAAGCACTAAGTTTTTAATTCTGTGAATATTTCAATGTAATGGACACAAGTGCATTAAAATAGGTTGGAAATTATAATCCAGAGCTTCTATATATTATTACATTTGTATTAATTAACAATATTTATAAGTATTATAATACAATATAGTTCTAGTCTTATTATATAATTAATTTCTTAATTATATTATATTATTACATACTCTATTTAAGTATTTATTGGTGTTCTGCATCTGAGACATTGGAACAAAATGGAATGATATTAATACCATCACATGGGAAATATTTTGGAGGGAACACACTCAAGTCATAGCACTATCTTATATTATGTTTACATTATTATGCTATCTTGTCATCTTAGACCATTTCTAAGAAGGCAGAGGTTTTTCATTTGAAGTCTGACAGTTCACTCTCATGCAAAAGTTGCTACTTCCCCAAGATATAATTTAAATAGATTGGAATATCTGAGTGCATTTACTATAAATGCAGGTTTCTGGCTCTCTAATAACCCATTTGAGCCCCCAGGTCTCTCCTACCCCAGTGCTCACTCCACCCTTTTCCATCCCAAAGTATCTCTCCTTGCAGGAAAATCAGAAGCAAAATATAGAAAAGAGTAAGCCACAGTTTTCAGAGTCATTTTCAAATTGCTTCAAATGGTATTATTTCCAATGTTGTTTTGTCTCTCTTTCTTCCTTTCTTTTTTTAAATATATTTTTAATTGTGGATGGACACAATATCTTTATTTTTATTTATTTATTTTTATATGGTGCTGAGGATTGAACCCAGGGCCTCATGCGTGCAAGGCAAGTGCTCTACCCAGCCCTCTTCCTTTCTTTTTTGAATACGAGAAAAAGGGTGGGGGAAGTGGCATATTAGCTTTGACAAGACTTGCAACCATTTTTACTTTCTCCTATTATTAATTTTGCCATTCAATTTTGCCTCCTCTATCTGTAGTTAACTTTTTATTAGGATGTCACTCATTTAAAAATTTTGGGTGTGTCCCAGACAAACAATTATAACTTGCATAAATCCATCCCTGCTCTCAATTAGTCTTGGCATAAAGTCACATTCAAAGTAATAACAGTCCATCAGGAAATTAAAACAATTAAAATCGTTATGTGCCTCTCAAGAAATTACCATAGGGCGAGTAAACAAAACCTCTTAAAACAAGATAATGTAAGTTGGTGCAGAGTTAGAATTGAAATGCATGACACATCCCCAGTAAGTCCATTAAGGTTTTTGGTGAAACTAAAGGTGTGGTCAGAGGGACAGACCTGGAAGCTGACCCTGGAAGGCTGCACTCAAAGAAAAAATATAAAGATCTAGTTGAGAAAGAAGGCCCAGAAAGCAGCTACCATTGTCCTGAGGAAGCATGGTCAAGCACAGGGTAAAGATGGTGGTGGAGGAGGAGACAGTGCAGTTTGGAGCCCCATGAAGCGACCTTGAAGATGTACCTTGCAAACCCAACATCTGAGCACATGGACTTACAAAACTTACTGATTAAGGAATGGTCCATGTTACCAAATGACAATTTGCAAAGTTAATATACTTTTGACATATTTTCACTCATTCATTACAAAAACAATCTTAAATTGCATGCAAACTTTCAGGAACCCATCAAAAGCAATATAATGTAGTTGCAATTCCATATTTTGTGACTACAGCATGTTATGGTTTAGATCTGGAATGTCCCCCAAAGGCTCATGTGTTGAAGGTTTGGTCCCCAATTCAGCAATGTTAAGACATGGGGATTTGGGGAAGTGATTGGATCATGAAGATTCTGACTTCATCAATGGATTAATCCATTGAGGGATTCCTAGCTGAATGGACTATTGGGAGATGGTGAACACAGTAGGTGGTAGAACCTGATTGGAAGTACTGGATACTTGGGGATGTGCTTTTGGGGATTGTATCTTACTCCTGGGGGCTTCTTCTCCTTTTCCTCCTCCTTCTCTGCTTCTGCCTCTTATTCTCCTTCTCCTTCTTTTTATTCTTCTCTCTTTCCATTTCTTGGCTGCCATGAACTTCCTCCTCCATGCTCTTCCACCATGATGTTGTTCTGCCTCACCTCAGATCCAAACCAATGCAGCTAGCCAACCATGGACTGAAACCTCCGAAATTATGAGCTGAAATAAATCTTTCTTCTTTTTTATTTTAATTTTTTGCTACTGGGGATTGAACCCAGGGAAATTTTACCATTGAGCTCCTGTGAGGATGGCCTAAGGCCTGAGCCTAAGCAACTCCATTTTAAAAACTCCAGTTTGAAACCTGCAGCCTCACCAGGCATGCCTAACAGAGCCCTCCAGTGTGGCCCTCAGGCACAGACAAGTCACTTCTCCCCGACCTGACAAACTCAGAGTGAAGCTCTGAGGGAAAGTCTCCAGATAAGAGGAAAAGGCGAAAAGATCAGGTTGGGGACCACAAGACCAGATGTTTTAACCCCAGAGTAAATTATGTAACTGAGAGACCCAGTGGCAGCTGATAAGGATTGAAAGGGGGGATCAAAAGCCCCAAAATTTGGCATAAATAATAGAGCAAATGAACCTTCAGCCAGCCAACAATGATGCCCTTATACTGAGGGCCTGGACTGATATCCCAACATTTTTCATCATTTACTGATCCTCTGCGTTTTCCCACTGCTCTAAAACTCTATAACCATATCTTGACCCTGGTGAGAGCTGTGACTTCTCCCTATGACCCTCTCCTCCACCGGCCATCAGCCCCACCCCAAGAGAAGCCTGCCTTGGTTCCTGACCTGATCACCACAGTCTGAGTGAGTGTGCATCTGCTGGACTTAGAGCCTAGGGTTTGAGACTTTTGATCTGACACTTGAGCTTAGCCTGCAGAGGGAATGTCTGTCATGAGCCTGTCATGATTAAGTGTGTTTACAGTACTTAGAATTAATCTAGAATTGTTTGCTGTGAAACAATTCATCTAGAATTGTTTGCTGTGAATTGATTATGTCTATTTCCGTGCCTAGCGTTAAGGAATGTCATTTTCTTGATTAAGAACCTATAGAGTGAAATGGTATGGAGTGATTTGAGTGAATAAAGCATTGACAAAGGCAGAAGCATGTGACTATTTCTCTCCATTGACTGCATAAGTGGCACCTTTTGCCCATCACGACAACTACATCCCCATTTTTATTTTTATTTTGAGACAGAGTCTTCCTAAGTCATTGAGGCTGGCCTCAAATTTGATCCTGCCTTAATCTCATGAACATCTGGGACTACAGGCATGTGCCACCATGCTCAACAAATCGTCCCTTCTTTAAGTTGTTTTTGTCAGATATTTTGTCACAGTGATAAAAAGCTGACTAACACACAGCATCAGTAAATCAGACTTTTCTTGAGAGAAATCAGGGAAGAAAGTGCAAGGGGAGACGTGTTTCCAAACTAAATGCTTCTTTATTTTTATTGCCCCCAGTAAGACTGATACAGGTGAAGTTTCCAGTTGTGGGAGAATAGATTCTTGGCATCTTTTTTTTTTTTTTTTAAAGAGAGAGTGAAAGAGGGGAGAGAGAGAGAGAGAGAGAGAGAGAGAGAGAGAGAGAGAGAGAGAGAGAGAGAGAGAGAGAGAATTTTTTAATATTTATTATTTTTTAGTTCTCAGCGGACACAACATCTTTGTTGGTATGTGGTGCTGAGGATCGAACCCGGGCCGCACGCATGCCAGGCGTGCGCGCTACCGCTTGAGCCACATCCCCAGCCCCAATTCTTGGCATCTTGAACAAAGAATTAAGCAAGACACACAGAAGGAACATTTATTGATGGTGAAAGTTAAAGTAACATTCCCTAAAGTGGAGCCGAGTGGATCAAGCCAGAGAGTGGTTTGCATCCTGTGTCTGGGCAAGTCTTGTCTTATATGCTGAGCTGCGCCTTAGTCCCCTGTCTGCATGGACCTGATTGAATGAAAACCTTGCCCCATTTGTTCCCATTGGTTACTTTATTTTTGCCTAATTAGAATACAGAACCTGTGGCAGGCGTTGCCATGGTGATAAGCCCTCAGGGGGTTCAGTTGTCATGGTAACAGGACCTATTGTAAACAGGGACATAATGACTCATCTGTCTTGTGCTCCAGCTGGCAGTTTTCCTTGTACCCTGTCTCTGGTCTTGATGCCCCAAACTCCTACCCAAGACAAGTAAAGATCTGGGAATAGAATGTTAGAGTACTAGCAATAGATTTGGACAACACCTGGGTCCCCAGCCTCAGGATACCCAGGGCCTTCCCTCCCCACAGACGTGATGTGCCAAGCAGAAGTTAAAACACTTTCTCTCCTCCTTCCCTGTTCTGCTACAATCCCAGTGGCTTCTAAGTTTCCTGTGGTAAAAGCCTTTCCATGTTAAAACCACAGCATCCTGTGCATAGGACTCAGAACTTTGTCCACAGGGACTGGAACAAGACAGGCAAAGACAAGGAACAAATTTCTTTGCTACTAGGCCAAGTTTTGCTGGTAAATTTTTTCACCCCTCAGATGAACTATCTTCCTGGGGGCTTGTGGCAGCAAGACCCACCAAGGCTCCAGGCCCCTGACTCCTCTGCCACCCAGAGCCAGACATAACTCAAGCAAAAGCTGAGGCTCCCTCCTGGGCCCTCCCTTCCCACATGTGGCTACTCCCCAGTGCAATAGCCATACAGAAAGAAACCCTATGAAAAGCCATGAGGATCCATAAAACCCCCCAAAGAGTAAGCTAGAGTCAGGGGCCTACCTTCTTGGGCTGCACCTGAGAAGACATGACTGCCTTCCAAGAAGAACAACGTCAACATGGAAGAAATATTTTTTAAAAGCAAAGCAAGGATGTTTTGACAAAGGATACTGTAAGACTGGAAGACGCCGCACCGCACTACGAATGGGAGACACCACAGGACACAGATCACTGAAGAGGTTCCACTTTCTTACAAAAGGCTGTGGGTTTATATAGACCTAAGGAGAGGTAGCAGGGCTGAGGTAGATAACGGGTCGCCCGTTTATTGGCAAGCTCTTCCATATGTCAGTTCCGGAGCCCAAGAAGTTAATTCTTATTGGGGCTAAGGTTTCCCACCCGCAGGATTTGAACATTGGCGGCTGCGGGAACGTTTTGAGCCAATGAAAGAAAAAAAGAGGAGAAAGAGGGTCGTTAGGCGCCATGTTAGGGTTTTTCTCTGGGGTGCTGCTGCCATTATATGTTTTCCCAACAGATGCCAGAAAAAGATCTGAAATACAGAAAATATCACATTCCCTGCGCTGCACCATACCCTAGAACAGTCCTGGGAAAGCAGAAGACTGTTCAAATCCTTTTATCCTTATAATAGGTTCACCAGCTATATGCTGATTTTAAAGTATTCTATTTCCCACTAGGAATGACTTCCCAGCTAGCAACAGAAGCATTCCTGAAGCTTGTACTGCCTAGGTGATCTAGCTGCATTTCTACCCCACCCTTATCTCTGCGGAGCTGGACCTAGGATGGCTGTCAGAAGGACCACCAGACAACCTCTAACCATTATAATCTCATCTGCATGCTAAATGGCATCCCCACACACCACCACCACCCTCCACCCCACCCCCACACACAGCGCCCAGACTGTTGACAACTGCCATGACCACAACTGGAAAGAACCATAAAAGAAGCGAAAATTACCAGAAAATTACCAGAAAATGAATATTATTCCCCTTTATTAACCTGTTATTCCCCACACCGCTCCCCCACCCCAACCCCCACCTCTTCTTTTTTTCCTTATGCAGTGCTAGGAAAAGAATTCAGTGCTTTATACATGCTAGGCAAGTGCTGTTTCACTGAACTATATCCCTAGCCCTCCCCCCTCATTTCTTTTACCCTATATATAAAACCTCTTGACCCCCCAAGAATCTATATCTTATTATTGATTCCACAGTTCCAAGAGGAATAAAGGACATAGGCTGGAGACCCTTACATGAGGTCTGGGCAGTGAGGATGACTCTCATCATCAAGCCTGTTGCTTATAATCTTGAATATAAATCCCTGCCTTTTATATCCAAAAGAATGGGGCTGCCCATTCCTTTCTATTTACTATGGCCCTTTGTGTCACCCTACCTCTTGTATACTGTTGCTATCATAGAATCGCCTTTGATGTCTGAGGTCAGATTTTGTAACTGACTCACAGTAGGTACTCAAGAAATTATCTGTTGGATAAAATAATTCTTCTTAGGCAAATAAGATAAATTTAGGTGTTGACTTCTTTAGTGTCTTCTTTTTTGCTGAGGAGGATCTGTGTGATGTTGATAACTTTAAACCAGGACCCAGGAGATGTTCTTGATGGTGCTGTGAACCATCAAGAACAAAGGCCAAATGAGGTCCCAGATGACAGAGGACAAATCCTCATCGCCACCTCCCACTCAGTCCATAAAATGAGCTTTATTGTTTATAGTACATACTAGCATGTGTTTGTGGTGATGGGAAAGATAATTAGGACTGAGGTTGAAATAAGGAATGACATTTACATAAGGACATTGATATAGCTTCCTCTTATGGACTGTCCATCTCTGGTGCTGTTCAGGAGGTAAGTGAAAACTAAGAATGTATAAGCCTGACCCCACTGTGGCAGATTTTTTTTCCAATACTGGGAATTGAATCCAGGGGTGTTCTACCACGAACCAAATCTCCTAGATCTTACTATTTTTTATTTTGAGGCAGTCTCTCAAAATTGTCAAGGTTGGAATCGAATTTGCAATCCTTCCTCCTCAGCCTCCAGAGGGCTAAGATTACAAGTGTGCACCTCTGCACCTGGGATTTGGCAGATTTTTTTTTCTTATACTGGGGATTGAACCCAGGGGTGCTTTACTACTGAGCTCCATCCCCAGTCCTATTCATTTTTTATTTGGAGATAGGGTTTCACTAAGTCACTGAGGCTGTCCTCAATCTTGTAATTTCAGCCTTCCCCAATCACTGAGATTGCAGGTGTACATTACTGAATCTGGCACAAGGCAGATTTTTTTAAGTAGCCACAGATTCTTTGATACTCCTCCCATCGGGAGGTGGGGGTCCATGTGTCCTCCCCTTGAATTTGGGTTGGTTTGTGACAATTCTAGTCAATAGCATACAGTTGAAGTGATGCTCTGTGACTTTCAAGTCTGGGTGGGAAGTGGCAATGTTGCTTCCATCTTATTTACTGAAACACTCATGCTTGGAGTCCTGAGCCACCATGTAAGAACTACATCTAAGCCACGAATGCCATGCTATAAGGACACCAGAGCACACGGAGCACACAGAGCACACACAAGCACCCCAGTGCCACTCCCACAGTGAATGAGCTTTCTGATGATTCCAACCCTTAGCTATCCAGGAGTTTCCAAACTTGGAGTCTTCACAACTGAGACCCCAGCTATCATGAGGCAGAAGCAAGTCCCTACTGTGCTTCTCCTTGTCTGCACAATCCATGGGCACAATAAAATGGTGGTTCTTTTAAACCACTAAGTTCTGGGGTAGCTGCTAAGAATAGTATACAATGCAGTCAATCCCTTTGGTTCCCTAATTCATCATACACACAGAGAAAAAGAGGGAGAGAGAGAGAGAGAGAGAGAGAGAGAGAGAAATCTTTTGCATTTTGAGCCATTTCCTGGAGAGAAAAGAACAGTCAGCCAGTAGATTCATGATTCTTTTGAGAAAAGGCTAGGTTTTGGGGTCCTCCTAATAACCAAGCTTTATAGAGCCCCTTCTGCCAGGGGGAAGCCATCCACTTGCCCAGTCTGATCTGTTCATCCAGAAGGTAAGGCCCTAAAAGTATTGTCAATCACCCCAGAAGACAATTTGGATGTCAAACAACCACCTGCACTGCTGCCAAATGCTCATTTCTTTTTTCTGTTATTATTATTTTTTTTACTGGTGATTGAAGCCCGGGCCTTGCATATGCTACACAGGCACTTTACCACTGAACTATATGCCCAGAACTTTATTTTTGTATTTTGCCCAAAGTGGCTCCGAACTTGCATCCTCCTGTCTTAGTTCCCCAATAGCTGGGATTATAGGCAGGAGCCACTACTCCTTCTCCTAAGGCTTACTTCTAACTGGCCACAATCCCATTTTCCCTGTTACTGAATTATCTCTATCCCAAGGCCATATTTCCAGCCCTCTCATTTCCCCTTCCCAGCAGACCTGTATGGTGCCCACCTACCTTCACCTAAATATCAAGCAGACACACACACCCTTTTACATCAAAGCTACAATTCTCCTGGCGCCTTCCTTCCCTCACCACTCATTTCTTCCCACTTGAGTGATGGCTCCTGAGATAACAAATATTAATCCAAATCCTATTTTAAGTGGGTGCCTTAATGTTCTTAAACCTCTTTTTTTCCCCCTGTTGTTCTTAAACCTCTTAAACTTTTTGTAAGCCTCTTGCCCATAATGAGAGCCTAGATGTCCTGTTTTTCCCAGAACAGTCCTAGTTTATGCCCCTTTCCTGTTCAAAAGTGCCTCAATGTAAGCAACAGTTTATATGGCCTGCCCAACTAACCCTGTCCTTTCACTTTAAGCCTGGCCCTCCTTCAAATAAGACAACCCACATCTCCTTTCCTCTTTTTATTTTTAATTTAAATTTAAATTTTCCTGTATTGGGTATTGAACCCAGGGTTCCTCTACCACAGAGCTACATCCCCAGCACTTTTTATATTATATTGTAAGACAGGGTCTGGCTAAGCTGCCCAGGCTACCATTGGAACTTGCAAACCTACCTCAGCCTCCTGAGTAGCTGGGATTACAAACCTGCAGCTCAGCAACGGCATCTAATTTTTCAGCAGGAATCTTGAGCAAGTGCATACCTTTTGCATCATATAAACTGCCTCAGGTCATGTGCAGACTTGTTAAATGTATTACATGTTTTTCCTCTCTGTCAATGTCATAATCTATATCATCCCCTTTGTATGTGAGGAGCAGAAAGTGAAATGGGGGGTGGGGGAAAGTAATGGCCAATGTCCTTTCCAGGTCTCAAATTTTAAGGATTTAAATAAAACATATAAATTTGGGGCTCAATCCAGGCTAGCCAATTATCCTCTTTAGAAATTTCTGGTTACCAAAAATTCCAGAGATTGCTTTCTCATTCTGTATGTAAACCTTTCATATTCTCGAGTTTCCATTATATAACGGAGAGCTGCCGAATCATTAAAGATATTTTTTTACAGTCAATGAGCAACGTCGGGAAGCGATGACAGCGGGAGGCGTACCACCTGATGCAAGTGTTTAAGCGAATCTCAACACGTTTTATATGGTGACTCATTCCCCGCCCTGCTCTGGAGTCCGGCACCCTTTAAGGTAAAGCCGGACGCCTGCCCAGAGCCAGGGAGCGTGCGCTGGGCGGCGAGGTAATTGGTCACCGCACGGACCTCCGCCCGCGAGCGCCGCCGCCTCCCTTTCCCGCCCCCGCCCCGCCCCGCCTGCGCCCTGCGCGTTGCCGGCTCCCTGCGCCAGTTGCTGACAGCCGCGACGCTGCGAGCTTCTCTCCGAGCTTCCGAGGCAGGTAAACACCCAGCGCGGCCGGGGGCGGGATCCTAGAAACTCCGGCCGGGTAGCCGCGAAGGCCGAGAGTGAGGCCCCGGGCCTTGGGGTCGAGGCGCGAGGGCGCACAGCTGGGGGAGGTCCCCAGCGGACCCTGGCGGTGGGAAGGGGCTGGGGCGCCCGGAGCGCGCGTGGCGCGTCTGAGGCCTGCCCTGTGTTTGTCTCTTCGGATGAATCTGCTCGGCTTGGCTTTTCGGTTTAGGAAAGCCCCCCTTTTTTTCGGAATGGGAGAGGGGGCTGGCGGAGCCCCTGTGGAGGGACGTTGGTGGTACAGAGGTGTCTGCCTGATCGCTTCCCCCACCCCACCCGGCTGCGGGATGGGCGAGACGCGCGACCCTCGGTCCGCTGGGGAAGTAGGGGAGGGATAGAGATAATTCAGTTACAGGGAAAACGGGGAGGGCCGCAAACGTTCGGAGAGGCCAGGCCCCAGGGGGACGCGGAGCTCTTGACTCTTTGCCAGTTAGTCTCCTTCGGAGCCGGAGGGCAGACGCCAGGATGCCCCTTGGCCAGGACGGACTGCTCCCCGATGCCCAGAGGGTAGTGAGGAGACTGGGTACACGAGCGCCTGCTCCCGGCCTCGCTCCCCAGCCGTTGAGCGTCCCCCGGGAGTCCGCGGCGCCCCCCATTTCTGGCCACCGAGACTGTACCGGGGGAGGCCGCAGCCCCGCCCCTTTGGCATCCTCCTAGGGACCCAACCACGCGCACGGGAGCGGGGCTTCGTATAGGCTCTGCCCTTCATTTGCAAAGCCGGCGTCGCCCGGGTTCCTGGGGTTGGGGGTTGCAGCCCGGCTTTGGGCTTTGGGGGCTGGGCTCTCCGTCCTACTCCCACAGCGGACCTTCAGCATCGTTTTTTTACATTCTCTCCTGCTCTTCAGAAGGGACAGAACTGGGCCATCCGTGGGGCTACAAGAGAGGAGCCCGTGGCCCGCGGATAACCAGCCTCTGCCACCTGAGAAGCAGACTTCCTCACGTTTCCTTTCGTTATGAAACAGTGTGGGGGGCGGGGGATTCATTTCTACTGTCCCTTTGATTTTTTTCCTTCATCTCTGTAGTAGACCAGCAAACATAATTTTTACCGCGTAATTCCATGGCCATCACATCCCATCCTCATCATCGGAAAGTCAACTGCTTTCTATTTTTCAGTGTCATGCACAGTGAAATGCAATTTCATGGCTGCTTAATTTTCTTGTAGTTATAGTATCATGGCTTAATAAACAGTTCCCCATGTGCTGAACATTTGAGGTGTTCCTCTTTTCCTTATACAAAACTCCAGATAGATAGAATTAAATATTTGTATAAATTTTAGTCATCTGAAAAATAGGAACAGAAAATTGAATAAATGTCAGACGTTTAGAAAAATCAACTATTCTCCCAGATTTGAAAAAAAAAAATGTCATCAAGGAAAAGGAATGATTTTATCTACACAGATACTGAGAAGCTCTCAAACACCAGAATCGGAAAGGAAGCAGGGTAGCTAGAATGGAATTTGTATGTTATTTGTACCTGACACAAGCTTTCTATACTTGTGAAAAGAAAATAAGAGGATATAGTGAAATGATGAGTCATTTACATAATAAAATGCAAAATGAAGCAAATTTAGGTTACCATTTTACATCTGTTAAAGACAAGAGTGAGGGCAAGCCCTGTTGCTGGAAGGCTGCCTGAAACTTTTGACTATTCAGACATCCGGGCAAGTGGCAGGGCTTTCTGGTTAGAAATATGGCTTTGCAACCCACTTTGTGACTTTGGGCAGGTTACCTGATTTCCTGACCCTCCTTTGCCCATTCATAAAAAGGAGAAAATGATGTTCTTCCAGGCATAGTTACAAAGATTAACCATCTGCTGAAAACTGACCTTTGGTACCCGTACTTTGTTCTGTTTCCTAGTCACACCCACTGGAGACAGTGTGAATCAATACAGACCTTTTATAAAACAATGTGAAGATGCATTAGTTGGAAGCTGTGACCCAGAAATTCCTGGGAATTTACCTGCAATGGAAGAAACAAACAAGGGAAAAAAAAAACATGCAGGCACCTATTCCAAGCAGAATGATCTAAAATTAGAACCACCTGAGAAGCAACCAAAATGTGTAACAGCAGGACAGCTAAGAAAAATGACACATTAACTGAAAGGAACATTATGTAACCATCAAATATCTTGATTTGGAGCCAGTGATAGATGGGGCCAGGAGCTCATGCATGAATACATAGGTAAAAATATAAAAGGGAAAGCATAGAAAATGAAAGCGCCAAAAGAAATTATACATGATTCTAATTTTTTGTTGTTGTTGATATATTGCTTTCACTAACTAATGTTATTGAACCCTGGGACAGGTTTTTGGTTTGTTTGTGTGGTCTTGGATATTGAATCTAGGAGTAGCCTACCTCTGAGCTACATTCCCAGCACCTCCCTCCTTTTTTAAAATAATTTTATTTTGAAATAGGCTCTCAATGAGTTGCCCAGGTGGCCTTGACTTTGCAATCCTCCTGCCTCAGCCTCACAAATAACTGGGATTGCAAGTGAGAGCTACCGCACCTGACTCGGTTTCAGATTCTAAAATGGACCCACAGTTTTCTGTGTGTTGGAAAAAGAGGGAGAGATCATTTCATGTTTGCTTCTTAGAATAAAACATTTTAGCTGACCTTGTTTCCTTTCTCAAATGCTACTTCATTTTTTCCTCATGTAGATGTATTACTGGTTTAGTAATCTGTGTATTAGGTTTTTCTTTTTAAGAATCACTTCTTGGACTCATTTATCAATTCTAGTTTTTTCATTGTTGTTTTTAAAGACTCCTGAATATACCTCAAACTGAACAATTTCAGCCAAGCCGAAGCATTCTGTGTTCACAAAGGCACCAGTCCAGTGTAGGTGAGTCACAACAGATTGTACCCTGTAAAATCTCTTTTGTCTTGTAACGGTTGAAAGTCACCAACTGTCACAGCAAATCCCAGTCTATAATCACAAGCCCTTGCTCTAGAGGCCATTTGGTAATGTTTATCTTACACCTCATTGCATTATTGTTTCACGTAAAGTCAGCTTGATTTCGTTGAGCAAGAACCACCATAGCTTTCTTTAGAATTATGCTGAATTGTGTAAGGGAACAAGTATTTTTAAGATAACATAATAGAAAGCACAACAATAAAATAAACATCTCTGCATCAAATTGGCACTAATAGGACTCTCAACCAACGGAGAAAGCCAAGGCAAAGGTTTTTCTCAACTACAGTTTTAACTTACGTAGTCCATTCTCCTTTTTCAGATCTTATTTCTAATTCCAAGGCAACTATATCAGCTGTGAACTGCATATTAAACATTCAACATGTGTCTGTATCTAACCTGGGGATGGCTGCAGCATTATAAAATAACCCTAAGTGAAGAGTGTATGCAGCAATTCTTACAGTTGGGAGAGTTTCTGTCTCAGTTTGTTAATCCTATTGTCCTACTATATTCTTCTTCCTGCAGCCATAGTACTGTATGATCACTTCAAGGGAGACATGCCCCTTTTAGGAAGAAAAGTATTATAAGGTTAAGTGTTGCATTCCTGAGGACCTAACTGCAAGCCTGGCTAGGAATGCCAGTTTCCTAGGAAGCTTCTGAAATTCTATTGCTGGAACTCTTGGGGTTGTGGCAATCTTGTTCCTTAAGTGATTTTAGTAATTTTTTTGGAGGGGAGGGGTAACTCTTATTGAACCTGAGGTGCTTAACCATTGAGCCACATCCCCAGGCCCCCCACCTCTTTTTGAGATGGGGTCTTAAAAAAAAAAAATCTCTGCATCAAATTGGCACTAAGTTTCTTAGGGCCTCACTAATTTGCTGAGGCTGGCCTTGAACTTGGGATCCTCTTGCCTCAACCTCCCAAGCTGTTGAGATTATGGCGTGCACCACTGAATCTGGCTGTTCTTCAAGTAATTCTGATGATGGACCAGGTGGGGGCCCTTTGTCCTGCTTAATACAGAGCTGGATCTCAAGGTGCCAGTAAAAAAAAAAAAAAAAAAAAAAAAAAAAAAAAAAAAAAAAAAAAAAAACCCTATCTTAATTTTTTTTTCCAAAATTTTGTATGGCTTGCATCAAATTTAAGGATCAGTGACTTCAGAACCTTAAAAAAATGTGACCTGTTATTTCTATTTAACTCAAGAAAGAACAGGAAGTTTCCTTAAGGACAATGAGGGATGGGAATGCTGTTTATTCTCCCCACTTCCTGAGCCAATTAAACTTGAGGTTGTTACGTGTTATTCTGATTTATCAGAAGTTTGACCAATGACACACTTCCTTAATGGTATTGAAGGCCATTAAGACCACTAAATTTTGATCTCAGCCCCATTGTCTTGGATTATTATGACCTTGAGACAAGTTCTTTCCAACTCTGGCCCAGTCCCCATCAATAAATGAGAATAAGCTGGGTGCAGTGGTGTATAAAACTAATCCCAATGAATAGGAAGGCTGAGGTAGGAGGATCACAAGTTTGAGGCTAGCCTCAGCAATTTAGCAAGACCCTCAACAACTTAATAAGACTCCTTTCTCAAAGTAAAAAATTTAAAAAGGCTGGGGGTGTAGCTCAGTGGTAGAATGTCCCAGGGTTAAATCCCCAATACCAAAACAAATTAATTAATTTTTAAAATTAAAATAAGAATAGAATCTGGAATAATTTATGAATCTTTTCGTATCTTCTCTCTGTTTCCATAACCCTGCCAATCTGCTCTTATAACCAGTGCCATCTGATCTCACTGTATCTTTGCATTCCGATACCTGGCAAACCAAATGCATTCTGCATTTTCTTCTCATTCCAAATTTTATTGGTCCTTTTTGTTTTATTCAGTGCTGGGGAACCCAGGGCTGCACAGCTTTCCTCATATAAATCCTACTATTTATTTTGAAGTTAAATCATAGGTATTTTGAAATATTTATTGCCGTTATAAATGGAATGTTTTCCCCACTAAATCTTCCAAATAAGTACAGGAGATTTAGGGACTCGCTGGTGTTTTCTATGCTGATTTCAAAAACTGCTATCTAAGGAACTCACTCGTTTATTGTAAGACCATTTAGATGATTTTCATGGATTTTCAGATAGAAAATCATACCTATATGAATTTCCAGAACAATGTAAAATATTAACAGTGATAGGTTGCATTATTGTCTTGTTTGCCACATTAATGCAAATGCCTCCCCCCCCCTTTTTTTAAGGAAAAAAAACAATTAGAACAGGATATGAGCTTTGTGTTTGTGATAGCCTCTCTTGATGGAAAGGTCCTAGCCTTCTGGTTCTATATGATTATGTGTGCGCATGCACTTGAGATGGAACCCAAAGCCTGCATGTGCTAGGGACATACTCTACCCCTGAGCTACATCTCCACCCCCCATACAAACTTTCTTTTTTTCTTTTTACAGTAGTGGGAACTGAACCCAGGGGTGCTTTATCATTGAGCCACATTTTTATTTATTTTGAAACAGGGTCTCATGAAGTTGCTGAGGTCCTCACTTATTTGCTGAGGCTGACCTCAAACTTATGATCCTCCTGCCTCAGCCTCCGGAGTTGCTGGGATGACCAACATGTACCACCACATGGGGTTTCTATACAAAATTTTTAAAAATAAACTTTTCTTTAAAGTCAGGAATAGATATTGATTTAATTGAAAACCTTTTTTGACATCTGCAGAAAATTTGGGTTTCTTTTGTTTTTCTTTCTTGAGCTGTTAAGATCTATTAAGATTTCCTGATTTTGAGACATTCTTTTATTCCTAAAATAATTACTGTTCACAGTGTATTCTTCTTTTACTAAACTATTAAAATTAGTTTGATAGTCTTTTCCATGGATGTGAAAATATCCCTATTACTGGAGGGGAGGCTGTGTAGCTGAATGCCAGCCTTCATACTAGGGATTGAATCTTTCTTTCTCTCTCTCTCTCTCTCTCTCTCTCTCTCTCTCTCTCTCTCTCTCTCTCTCGTGCACGCATGCGCACAGTAGTGGAGATTGAACCCAGGGCCTCAACATGGTACACAAGTGCTCTACCATTGAGCTACAGGTCTTTTCAAATTTTATTTTGAGACAGGATCTCACTAAATTGTCCAGGCTGGCCTCAAACATGTGACCCTCCTTTCTTAGCCTCCTGAAGGTTGTTGGGATTACAGTTTGGGCCACCTAGCCCAGCAATAATTTTAATCTTGTCCCTTTATCCTATTGGTTATAAACCCTGTGTCTCAGGTAAATATGTCCAAATGTTTCTCTCTCCTCCTTTCCAGATTCTTTAAACAATTGCCTAACTCTCTTTCTCACTTGATCCTCCCACTTGAATATCTTACAGATAAGGCAAAGTTTATGTGTCTAAACTAATACTCATGGTTAGGTTTGCTCAGCTCTGGTGTTCCTCTGGTTTCTCCTATTTCAGAGATGGTATCACCACCATATCACAGGTTATGAAAGCCACAAGCCTGGGCAACTCTCATTCCTCTGTCTGCTCTATCAGCAGGTCTTATGGGTTCTTTCTGCAAAATGTATCTCATTTATTAATAGCTCATCAACTACATCCCAGGCATGCCACCATCTTCTTCAGTAATTTTCTAACTGGTCTCTCCATTTCCTTTTTTGTCCTGCTAAACCTTCTTCTTTATACTACAGTAGGATGAGCTTTTTTGAAAACACAATTCTATGGTATTATTCTCCTTCTAAGATCTTTACCTACTTTTCCAATTTCAGCAGTCCACTTTTCCTCTTATTTCATAAGACTAGATGCTCAATATCTTTTTTGGTCTTGGAACCCACTAAGCTCAATATCTCACTCATCATTGTGTCCTTGGCCCCTCGATAATTCTACAATCTTAGAAGACATTCAAAATATGTATAAAACTCATTGTATGGCTCCATTTTGTTACTATAATGAAATACCCTAGGCTAGATGACTTATAAAGAAAATAGGTTTGTTTAGCTTACAAATCTAGAGGTGGAAGGAAGGGTGTGCTCCCAGCATCATCAGCTTAGCTCTGGTGAAAGCCTCATAGTGGATGGCCCCCCAGTGGAAGGAACGTGTGTGAGAAGCAACTCACTCTCCAGAGAACTAATCCATACCCATAGGAGTTCCCCTAATCCCTTCTGGGGGCAGCATCTCCAGTGGCCTAAGGACCTCTCACTAGTCCCCACCTCTTAAAGGTTCTGTTACCTCCCAACATTGCCACAATGAGGATCAAGCCTCCAACACATGAACCCTCGGGGGACAAACCACATCCAAACCATGGCAGGAGTCAGTAAGCTTCTGTACTATAAACATTATTTTACTAGATAGATGGATAGTTCTGTTGATGTTTTGGGGTTTGTTGTTTTATTTTGTTTTGCCATACTGGAGACTGAACCCAGGTGCTCTTATCACTGAGCTACGTTCCCTGCCCTTTTTCTTTTATATTTTGAGACAAGATCTCACTAAGTTGCTGAGGTTGGCCTCACATTTACTATTCTCTGCCTCAGCATCCTGAGTCACTGGGATTATAGATGTGTACCACAGTGCCCAGTATAATATATGATTTTTGACCACTTTTTTCTCCATTTTTCTTTGCCTATTGGTCAATTCTAGTTTTATTCCCCCCCCCCTTTTCTTTTTCCTTTTTGCAGTACTAGGCATTGGATCCAGGGCCTTGTACATGCTAGGCCAGTGCTTTTCTGTTAAGTTACATTCCCCAGCCCTTTTTTATTTTATTTTTGAGACAGCCTCATTAAGTTGCTCAGGGAGGCCTCAAACTTGGGATCCTTCCACTTCAGCTTCTTAAGTTACTGGGATTACAGGCATGTACCACTTCACCCATCTTCTATTTCTTAAAACAAATAGCATATACTAATTTTTACATAAATATATGTCAAATGGGTTAGTTCCGAAGTTGATTTTTGTAATTTATATTTTAATGGGAAGGCCATACATCTCACACAGATTTTTACTTCGTAAAACAAACAGTATACAGTAATTTGTTGTCCTTTCAAAACCTCCTTTTTGTTTCCCCTTCTCATTTTCAGTATAGAGCTGGCCTTAGATATAGCATCTGAACTGCGACACTTTGAACAATGGAAGAGGCAATATATTTGGTTGGTTGGTTGTAGTACTGGGCATTGAACCCAGGGACACTCAACTGCTGAGTTCTCTTTGTTTAAAGACAGGGTCTCTCTAAGTTGTTGTGGGTCTTGCTAAGTTGCTGAGCCTGCCTCAGACCTGCCAGGGCCCTCTCTCACCACCTTTCTCCATTCTGAAAACCTCTGTGCCTGGTTTTTCTCCTCTGTGCCTTTGTCACTGTGGGTATCATTGCCTGGTCCTGTGTCTTCATGAGCTTACAGAGCCCTAACTCTTTCTGTGTACGTGTGTGCTACTGGGGATTTAACCCAGGGCCTCAGCATGCTAGTAAAGCACTCTACCACTGAGCTGCATCCCCACTGAGCTACATTTAACTCTTACAGCCTTAAATAGGATGCAAGGCCCAGCTCAGTGTGGTTCCCCTGCAGCCTCCTCTTCCTGCCGCCTCCCATTTCCAGTCATACTATATCTCTAGCCAGCCAGAGTCTGCCACTGTGGCCAGCACATAAAACAAATGTTTGATTTATTGAATTGATGCTGTCAGCTGGCCATTGGAGAAAAGAATAGTTCGTGAATTTATAAATTTGATCCTCTTTAGATAGCCATTGTCAATACTTTATAGTTTGCTTAGTCCTTACACTCCAATATAGAGCAGTTTTCATGGTCTTTCATTCGTTCAGCATCTATTATGAATCAGGCGCCAAGTCCAGGAACATTCTGTGAACAGAACCAAGCCACTGCCCCAGAGGAGCCTCTGCTCCAGTGGAGAAGATGAACAATAGCGACAGTAAATAGTGTGTCTGGTAGCCTTGACAGCTCTGAAAGGAATCGAAACAGAGAAAGGAGATAGGATGGGGTGCTATTTCAGGCAGTTGGTGTGAAGAGCAACACTAAGATATTTGAGCAGACTTGAGCACCTGAGTAGCAGTAGCAAGTGCAGAGGCACAGAGAAAGTGGTTTGCTGGTTGGTTTGAGGAGCAGCAGGAGGCTGGGGAGAGGAGGTCAGTGGAGCCAGGCCCTGTGATCCAACCGGCATGGTCAGGACTTTGCATTTTATCCTGAGTACAAAGGAGTGTCACTTGAGGGCAAGGGAATGGCACCATGTAACTGCAGTAGGGGCCAAGGGAGAAGCAAGGAGGTTAGATGGGAGGCTGGGAAGGACTCAGGTGAGAAGTGATGGAGGCTTCAGCCAAGACTGTCATGTTGGAACATGTGAGAAACCAAGGTGCTTAGGATTCTTGTCAAGGTGGAGCTAATTAGATTTGCTGGTAGAGTCGATGTATGCTGTAAAGAGAAAATTCAAGAATAACCCCAAGGTATAGTCTGGGTTTGGCTCACTGGGGTAAAAGAAGGAAGGGGTTGACCTAAAAACGTTTCAGACTGTGAACTGTTAACTGAGGAGATGGTTCCCTGGGGTGTGTGAGCAACATGGAGGCCGAGAGCTGGACCCCATGAGATGATGAGTGGATCTGGGAAGGAGGCCTGCAGAGGGTGGGGTGGGAACAGGAATGGGGCTCCCCAAATCCAAATTAGTAAGATCTTAATACTTTAATTTGGCTTGTAATTTTCAAATATATTTTGATTTACTTATGACCACCAGCACTTCCAATTTTAATGTTAGTAGAAACATAAGCATAAACAAATAAATGAGTTATATTTATTTTTCTTAATAATTCTCATGACTAGTATCCAGTTTAGTTGTAAATTCTGCAGGATATTAAAACAAACTTTATCTTTTTTTTTTAATTTGAAGATAATCTCAGCACTGGGAACAAGATGGTATATGCCATTTTAGATCTTGGGGCACACAGTGATATCTTGAAGATATGATTTGATCTGGGCTACAGTAGATCCTGTTTAATAATCATTCTACTCTGCCTTTTACCTTTGTTCTTGGAACTTAGCTCTCAGTAAATGAGATTTATAATTTGATGAAGAAACATTCTAAAATGGGTCATAAATTGTGATCCAGGATGTTTGGTTCACTGTTGATTTATATACTGTGCTTTTATAATATAAAGTATTTATTTCCTACCAAAAATTGGAAGAAAAGAAATCATTCATAAAACGTTAAATACTGACATAAAACTCAGTCACCAAGTGTGTGATTGCACTTCTGTGAACACTGCCCAAGTGTCAACAGCCCCACCTGTCTGTCTGTCTATAGAGAGAGCGATGAATTTACAAATGGGCTTGCAAAATCCTGGATGTTTACTATTTCTAGTAAAATTGTACTTAGAATTCCTTTGAGGGAGTTATTCTTGGCATTTGTATGTTCAGGGGATATTAATTCTTTCACTTAACAAGTATCTATTGTGTCCTGCTCTGTGCCAGGCAGTGCCCCAATCTCCAAGAACACAGCCACAAACAAGAGCCACTTGCTCCCTGCCTACATCCCTGCAGAGGAAATAAGACACTGGGCCTATGTTTTTCAGTTACTTAATTCCTGCCACACCCACCTGAGGAGCTTCCTAACCAGACTCATAAACTTACACAGGCCTTAGGTTACTCCGAAGGGGATGCACCAGGGTCTTTTGATGTCCACACAGCAGCTGGGGGCTTATCTAAACCCCCAGCCCCTGCCAGTGACTGTTCAGATTCAAGGGAATAAGATCCATATCGGTGGGTAAATGATTCCCCTGGATATAGAAGGCCCATGCCCCACAGGAGCTGGTGCCCCTTATAGCAGACCGATGGCACAGCTTCCAGTGTCCCTATGAGGATGTGCCTACTTCCTAGATTGACTGCTCTAAAGAAGCTCAGAGCCATGGTAAGCCCACCAGGAGTAAGTAGTTCCTCCCAGAACACGTGCAGGTTACCAATTGGCAATCATTTTTATACTAAGGAACACTGCTGGCATTCTGCCTCTTTCAAGTTTCAGGAAACAGCTTGAAATTAACTTAAAGTCAAATTTGTCTTTAGAGAATGAGAATAAGTTGTGTTGCCCTTTGCTTACAATTGCTTTTATCCAGAGTGCTTCCCAGAAGCCCAGGGTGTGAGGAGTTTGTCGTTGCTGTGCCTTCATTCATAATGAGCAAACATTAGGTGGTTTCAGGGTAAATGTAGGTCACTCACACCATGCCCTCTTCTTCATTTTGCAGATCAGTCATCATGGTGAACCCTGGCTGCTGGCTGCTGGTTCTCTTCGTGGCCACATTGAGTGACGTCGGCCTCTGCAAAAAACGGCCAAAGCCTGGAGGAGGGTGGAACACTGGGGGAAGCCGTTACCCTGGGCAAGGCAGCCCTGGAGGCAACCGCTACCCACCTCAGGGTGGTGGCTGGGGGCAGCCTCATGGTGGCGGAGGCTGGGGGCAACCCCATGGTGGCGGTGGAGGCTGGGGGCAACCCCATGGTGGCGGTGGCTGGGGTCAAGGTGGCACCCATAATCAATGGGGCAAGCCCGTTAAGCCAAAAACCAGCATGAAGCACGTGGCAGGTGCTGCTGCAGCCGGGGCAGTGGTAGGGGGCCTTGGTGGCTACATGCTGGGGAGTGCCATGAGCAGGCCCATGATGCACTTTGGCAGTGACTATGAGGACCGTTACTACCGTGAAAACATGAACCGTTACCCCAGCCAAGTATACTACAAGCCCGTGGATCAGTATCCCAACCAGAATAGCTTTGTGCATGACTGCGTCAATATCACAATCAAGCAGCACACCACCACCACCACCACCAAAGGGGATAACTTCACCGAGACCGATATTAAGATAATGGAGCGTGTGGTGGAGCAGATGTGCACCACCCAGTACAAGCAGGAGGCCCAACAGGCTTACTACCCAAGAGGATCCAGCATGGTCCTCTTCTCCTCCCCACCTGTGATCCTCCTCATCTCCTTCCTCATTTTCCTGATTGTGGGATGAGGAAGGACTTCCTGTTTCCAAGTGGTCTTTATCTTGCTCCAGGGTCAGGAGGGGGTATCCACCTGCAGCCCTTTTAGTGGTGGTGTCTCATTTTTGCTTCTCTCTCTGTCCCCCATAGGCTATACCCTTGGCACTGATGGGCACCCAAAAATGTAGAGTAGACTTGGATGCTGTTTATTCAAGGGCCCTTTGATTGAGTCCTTCGTGGACCAAGGCTAATGCTGAGCCTGCAAATAATCACTGGTTAATCTAGGCTCATTTTTGGTCTATTGCAACAGATAAAGGCTAGAATAGATCTTAAAATGGTCCTCAAATACCTTTGCCTGAATACCTCTGGCTCTTTTAGTAGCCAGAGCTCAAGGCATGAATGTCCCAGCTTAGCAATGATTTCATAGCAGTTTGGAAAACTTTTCTCTTTTAAGAAAACTTGATATTATTTCTGCCAAATTTGGAAGGGGGCCACATGATACTCATTCAAAAGAAAAAGAAAAAAAAACACCAGAAATCTTCAACTCTTGGGCCACAGGCTCAGCCCTGGAGCATGTGCTGTGTTTTTGCAGAGAGCTGCGGTGACATTTTGCTTTTTGCAGTAGGGACTACACAGCAGTTGCTGAATCGGTAAATATTATTGTGACCCTATACCTCCTGCCAGAGGACATATTTGCCGGGGTTGGACATAATTAACACAAGCAAAAGACTTCTGGAACTGAAAAATCCAGCCTTTGGGAATGGTGCCTTTGGAGACAAGCTCCCCTCTGGGATGTGTAGAGCATCCAAATGTGGCATTCCTTTCTTTAGTAAATAAATTGTAGATAACTAAGGCAGCAAGATTGGCTTCTAAATACTGAAGGTAAATCTTGGTTTCCTGGAAACTAGAGTGATGTTAACCATGTTTGGGTGATGCCAGGAGATGGGACTCCAAGGAAGTCTGTAAGGGCAGACCCATGATCCTCTTGGAGGATTGTGAAGTGAAAGAACGCAGTCAGCATACAAAGAAGAGCTCCATTTCTTCATTTCTGTCCCATAATTGTTAAAACCCAGGATTAGGTTGAGTCTTCAGTTTCTGTAATTGGCTTTTGAATCAAAGAACAGGGAGACAATCTAAAAAATATCTTAGGTCGCAGATGTCAGAAATATCCATTCTAAGTGGAAAAGGAAATTCTGTAAATGTTATTTAGATAAGGTAAAGTTGTTCCCTAAATTGTTCAATATGGTCGCCTAGCAGATAAATATTACTATTCTACAATGTAATTGGCTTGCACTATATGGGTGTTTAATGTTAAATATATATATATAAAATATATATTGCATATGACAAACTTAGAAGTTTTGTTTAGAGCAATTAATATCAGAAATGTCTAACACATTAATGGTTTCCTGAGGTACTAAGTACTTAATACATGGGAAAGCCTTTTTTTGTGGCCCTTAGGCTTACGACGTGCACTGAACTAGTTTTGTATATGAATCCAAAGTGGACACCACTAACTGGTCTTTGAAATATGCATGTACTTTATATTTTCTATATTTGTAACTTTGCATGTATTTGTTTTGTTGTATATGAATTTATAAATGTTTATTATCTGACTGAAATTAAACAAGAGCTAAGATGAGCACCACCCACAGAGTTTGAAGTTGTATTCATTGGTGCTGACCCTGTGTTGGTAGGATCACCTGGGGGTTGATCTGAGCCAGTGGCACTTTGAGCCTCGGGTGATGGCTGATTACATGTACCTACTGTGATCCTGCCATCATCCTTACTTGCAATTAGGGACTAGTTTATTTCTGCTGCCTTCTCATTTTTTCCCCTGCAAGTATCTGAGTGCTCTCAGCCTTGGGTAAACTGTAAAAGTACTCTTGAGGAGGAACACAATTCACATGCTCCGGGAACATTTTTCTGTCATAGATTTCAAAATGGATTTTTGCAGTGCTGGGAATTGAACCCAGGGTTCAATTAAATATTATTAAATATTAATAAGCATGTTAGGCAAGCACTCTACTACTGAGCTACATGCACTCCCAGCCCCTAGAAATAGACTTTCTAGATAAAATGAAGCTTAACAAGCTCTGAATTACCCACTTTATGCCCCTAATTCAATTTCTAAAACATTCTCAAGTCCTCTGAGCCCCAGTGACAATCATTTCTCAGATTCCATATCTTTGGACCAAAAGGCCACTTCTCTTCTATCACAACCTCCCACCTCATTCTGAACAGGTTCTTCCTTCCTAAGTTGGAGGCACCAGGATTGTGATGCTTTTGGTTATCTTCTGTAGAGGTTTCCTTTGGCAACTCTAATTCACCAACAGCAGGAAGTAATCTTAAGAAGTGAGTGATGAAATCCGCAGTATTGGTGCTTTAGCAAGTGCCTGTATTGTGCTGGGGAAGGAAGTTCCCCTGGTGGGTCTTTGAACTATGACTCCAACATGGCTGGGGAAATCAAACTCAGGCATATGAAATTAAAGGATTTATGATGCTCAGGTCCCAGGAAAGGTAAGCACAGCATGCCTTGTAGCAGCCAAATAGGAGGAGCAGCTCCATCAAGCAGGTGGGAGCGAGAGACAGAAACCACAGGCAAGTGCCTTTACTAGGGGTCAGGGTGCAGGACACAAACAGAAGGGGGATTGTATGGGTGTGTTTGTGTGTCACTAGGTCAGAGCCAGAGGACTTTTAAGAAGGGCAACTTTGGCAGATAGAGCTTTACCACACTGGTGCATCTGGTGCCTGGGCCGGGAACACAGCATGTCTGTTTGTAGGGATGTTGACAACAGAAAAATATGAGGTTTTAAAAATATATAATACAATGCCAATATCCTTCAGTGATCAGAGGATGAACTTTGTATTAAAGATGGAAAGAAGAAAGTCAACACCTGAAGACCCTGTCATTCCCAAAACTACTAAATCAAAGAAAACAGGAAACCTCAAAAGCACTACTCACAAATGGACCACCACAAAGCTAATCCTTAACAAAAATTGTCAGAACTATTTTCTATCATTTTTGCTATTTTCCTTCAAAAAAAATTTTTTAAATAAATTCATTATCTGACAATACTAATTTCTCAAAACTAGCCCATGGAGAAGAGTGAAATCATCCAGAGCATAGGTATTTATTTGTAGAGCTTAGGTATTTATTTCTCAGGCCCTCAGGTTTTCTTCCTGTCATCTCTGACTCCTGAGAGTGTTTCAAATGGAAAGTTTATTTTACAAAGTAAACAAGAACTTTTAAATAAACTAAACTGAATCTATCCCCAGAGAGGGTTCTGCCAAATGCTGCCTTTGTTTTCCCACATCCCTGTCTAGGGATGAGACCAAAAAGGTGTCCTCTGCCTTTGGAGGGAAATTCAGTGAGAGCCTTAATCCAGAACCCAAGCGTCTCCAGATCCAGAGCCTGACCTTGCCCGTTGATCTGAGCATGCAGTGATTCATTTTCACTCAACAAGCTCCCTTCCTGTCTGACTCCTAGAACTTTTCTGCTAAGACTCACCTCATCCTGCATTATGGTCATTCTTTGCCCGCCTCCTGTGAGTCCTGCCCCTGTTCTTGGAGGCAATACAGGCTTGGGTTCTTTGACTTTTATGGGGGAGGTCCTAATGCAGGCGGTGAAGTGTGGGGTTGGTATGAAGGAGTGGTGAGCCTTTCTCAGAAACGCCTTTGCACAAGAAAGTGAAACTTTTCTTAAAATGGCAGCTATTAAGATGGCCGTCCAGATGCTAGCAAGGACCTTACATTACCCTCCCTTCTTGCCCTGGAGCAGGGCTCCTTGAACCCAAACATGCAAGTGAAACTGCAGGTAGGTTCCCTACTCACAGGTCTGGTCTGGAACTCAGTATTCTGCAATTCTAGCAAGCTCCTTAATCATGTTGTGCGGGACCCATGGACTACCATGCAACAAGGCTCTGGGGTTCCCACCCTGGAACCTGCATCAGAAGCCCTTGTTGAGCTTACTAAGCACAGAGGGTTGGGCCCCACCTCCAGAGCTTCTGATTCCCAAGTACTGGGCTGGGGCCTGATGATCTGCAGTTCTAACAAATCCCCAGGTGATGCTGATGCTACTGATATGAATCTCACACATGAAAATCCACTGCACAACTGGAAGTTGTAATAGAAACAGAAGACTACCCCAAGCCCTGAAATTTTCAAAAAGCTCGATAGAAATGAAACACCTGACCCAGAAACAAAAAGCTGGAAATTCCCCTGGAAGAAGGAGAGAACTGGGAGCTTATTGGGTGAATGACAATAGGGTTATGAAGAGGTGGTTAGTTAACTCCTGCTGTCTGAAAAGCACAAGTTCATCTGAATCCTAAGGCCCACCCCTCCTGAGTGATTGGGACAGTATCCAGCCCACCAATGAGCGCTTCTCATGCCTAGTTGGGCCCATGATCACCTGAGGATGTTGTTAAATGCAGGTTCTGAAATGTCAGATCTGAGGTGACTCTGAAGTTCTGTGAATTCCAAGGTGATGGGATGATGGGGGGGTTTTGAGGACTGCTGAGAGCCATAGCCGAGTCCGAATGACGCATGGCATTTTTGCCAGAACGGAGTGGTTGAGAGGTGACACCAGCAAGCCATTGAGATGATAATGGTTATGTTAAGCTGTGTATATTAGACCCCTGCTGTCCCCCTCGGCCTGCTACTTTGGAGTTCTCGCGGGATTCCCGGAGAGTTCCCATTGGTTGGGGAAGTGCTGGAGGCGGGATTTCCGGTTGGTGTGTGATGTGTCTGGAGAGAAGGCCGCATGGGTGGCGTTCGGGAGAGTTCCCGGGGAGCGTGTGTGGAGTGTGCTGGTGGAGCTCAGAAATAAAGTTTGTTCCTGCTTCAGTGGCTCGTGATTTGTGCCCAGCCAGACTGCAGCAGAGGACTACACCCTAAAAAGGACCCAGAGGCCCAGGTCATCCTGGAGAGGCTGACTAGTCCTAGACAGTTATTTGGGGGAGCACTGAGGTCTCAGGGCCTGGCAGGGGAGCCTTCACCTTCTCTTGTTTCTAAGGACTTCTTCCCTGGCACAATTCCCCGGTGACTGCTCAGCAGTAGAATCAGCCCCCACCCCCACAGGCTGTCAGACCTTGTAGCTTAGCTCAGAGCTAAACAGTCAGCTGACTGCCTGAGGGATTCTCTCTGAGGAAGACTCAGCCCCTTGCTGCAATATCTTCATCCTCCCTGAGACTCTCAATTTCTTTGAACCTTCAACAGACTTGCTCGTTGACCCACAATTTCCAAGATAAGAGGACTAGGAAAGTGGCATTTGCACCTAGGTGGCTTCTTTAAGATGAATCCCACCTTGCAGGGCTCAGGGTGGCATACATGAGATAGATACAGCCATTTTCTGTCCAGACATAGACACAGAATTATGCTGAGAATTTCTCAGAGGCACTTCCTTTCAAAACCAAAGACCTATGAAAAAAGGTCTCTGCTTCTTGTTCCGTGAGTATGTGGCTGATTCTTAGGGTGGCTGCTTCCTGTCTGCCATTACCTGAGTTCTGATAGCCAGATGGGGCCAGAATTTAGGCCTCAGAGGCCTGATAGTGCTGCTATCGCTGCTCCACACAGTCTTGGGTCAGACCACGCCCTTTGCCTGAGACATTGGCTTCTCCACATGGTCCTCAGGCCCAGGACTGGGGGCCCAACCTTCACTGCTTTAAAGGTTCCCGCCCCAGGCTTCTGCTCAGAGCCTACTGCCCTGTTCCTAAACCACATTCCAGGCATCCAGGATGTTGGAATTCAGTGATATTTCACAAATATCTCCAAGTCCTGAAAATATGGTTTGGATATGAGGCAACCCCCAAAAGTTCCTGTGTTAATGCAGAAATGTTTGGAGGTGAAATTGTTCAGTTGTTAGAGCTATCACCTAACCAGCCCATCCTACTTTGAATGAACCAACTCGGTGGTCACTATAGGCAGATGGAGGTAGGTCACTGGGGGAGTAACCTGGAAGGGTACATCCCCCCTGCAGCCCCTTCCCTGCCTTCTGCTTCCTTACCAAGTGGTAAGCAGCAGTCCTCTGCACACCATTCTGCCATGATATTCTGCCTCACCTTGGATCCAAAGCAATGAACTGGACCAACTCGGGACTAAGCCTCTGAAACTGGGAGCCAAAATAAACTTAGCCTCTAAGTTGTTCTTGTCCAGTGCTTTAGTCACAGTGATGCAAAGCTGACTACACAACCACTGACACTTGCTTCTAAGATCTGACCCGCAGGGGCACCGATGACGCATCAATTCAATTTTAGAAAGTATGTAAATCACCGTTCTTTGTGTGTGCATGTGTGGTACTGGGGATTGAACTCAGGGTAACTCTATAACTAAGCTACATTCCCAGCCCTGGTTTGCTTTGTTATTGTTTGTTTGTTTTTGAGACAGGGTCTCACTAAGTTACCCAGACTTGCCTCAAACTTGCAATCATCCTGCCTCAGCCTCCTGAATTGCTGGCATTACAGGTGCCACCATGTAGGCAGGTGGGGTGTGGCCAGAGGAAGGTGGGTCACTGGGGGGTGCGCCCTGGAAGGGTGCATCATGTCTGACTAGAAAATCACAATTTAGGGCTCTCGTGGAGGCAGCTAGCGCGAGGCTGGGGATCGCTGAGCCGCGCGTCATGCCCTGCGCTGCCCAGACTAGCGAACAATACAGTCAGGATGGCTAAAGGTGATCCCAAGAAACCAAAGGGCAAGATGTCTGCTTATGCCTTCTTTGTGCAGACTTGCAGAGAAGAACATAAGAAGAAAAATCCAGAAGTCCCTGTCAATTTTGCAGAATTTTCCAAGAAGTGCTCTGAGAGGTGGAAGACAATGTCTGGGAAAGAGAAATCTAAATTTGATGAAATGGCAAAGGCAGATAAAGTACACTATGATCGGGAAATGAAGGACTATGGACCAGCTAAGGGAGGCAAGAAGAAAAAGGACCCTAATGCCCCCAAAAGACCACCGTCTGGATTCTTCCTGTTCTGTTCAGAATTCCGCCCCAAGATCAAGTCCACAAATCCTGGTATCTCCATTGGAGACGTGGCAAAAAAGCTGGGTGAGATGTGGAATAACCTAAGTGACAGTGAAAAGCAGCCATACATCACGAAGGCTGCAAAGCTGAAGGAGAAATACGAGAAGGATGTTGCTGACTATAAGTCTAAAGGAAAGTTTGATGGCACAAAGGGTCCTGCTAAAGTTGCCCGGAAAAAAGTGGAAGAGGAAGACGAAGAAGAGGAGGAAGAAGAGGAGGAGGAGGAGGAGGAGGATGAATAAAAAACTGTTTATCCTTCTTCTTGTGAATACCTTAGAGTAGGGGAGCGCCATGATTGACACATCTTATTTGAGATGTGCCTGTTACTCTCATTAGGTTTAATTTCAGAATTTGATCACGATCATATTGTAGTCTCTCAAAATGCTCTAGAAATTGTCAGTGGTTTACATGAAGTGGCCCTGGGTGTCCAGAGCACCCTAAAACTGTATCAAAGTTGTACATATTTCCAAACATTTTTAAAATGAAAAGGCACTCTCGTGTTCTCCTCACTCTGTGCACTTTGCTGTTGGTGTGACAAGGCATCTGAAGATGTTTCTGGCATTTTTTTTTTTATTTGTAAGGTGGTGTTAACTATATGGTTATTGGCTAGAAATCCTCAGTTATCAACTGTACATATCCATAGTCTGTAAAAAGAACAAAACAACCGAGACAAACTCTTGATGCTCCTTGCTTGGCGTTGAGGCTGTGGGGGGAAGATGCCTTTTGGAGGGGCCGTAGCTCAGGGCGTGCACTGTGAGGCTGGACCTGTTGACACTGCGGTGGGCATCCCTTTAGCTTCAGGTTGTCTTGTTTTTGTATATAGTGATATAGCATTCTGCTGCCTTTCTTAGTTGTGGAAAAAGGGGGGTCAGCTGGCATGAAAAGTGTTTGAATTTTTTTTTTAGTTAAGTACGGTAGATTTTAAACTTTGTTTTCAAACAGACTGTAGAACTCTTCATTGTCAGCAAAGCAAAGAGCTACTGCATCAATGAAAGTTCAAGAACCTTCTGTACTTAAATGCAATTTGCAACGTTATGTTATTTTTTGTATGTTTAGAATGCTGAAATGTTTTTGAAGTTAAATAAACAGTATTACATTTTTAAAACTGTTCCTCCCTATAAATCTGGTAACTTCTATTTTACTCACATGGTCAGCTTAGGACTGAGATGAAGGAGGGGGCTACTTGAAGTTACTGCATGATTTGTTGTATCTGAATGGCATTAAGATGAAGTGTAGACCAGTGAATGTAGTGACATAGGCAAGGGCCAGCAGCCTTCAGTACTGTTCAGGAAGGCAGGCAGGCGGGATGGGGCCCAGCTAACTCCAGATTTTACTTTTTACCTTCGGCTCTACATCTCCTTTTGGTGTCAAATGCATTGCTAAACAGTAAGAATGTCTTCCAGAGTGTATAGGGTGTAAAACTTCATACCTTATTTATTCTCACTCCTCTCTGACTCCTGCACATGTAATGGGATGCATAGTTATTTCTTGTGCTCAACATTTGAGGAGGCCTTAAATTGCTGCTTGTCTCCTAGACCCCAGTGAGGGGGGATGGGGTGGGGTAGGGGACATTATCCATATTTTGGCCCTGTTTTCCTCATTCAAAAAATCAGACATTCCAAGAAAGTTATTTAAGTTCCATCTTGGGTCACTTCAGCAGGCCGATAGGATCAACATTTCTAAGCAGTAAATGTATCATGAAATAGAGAGTGGCCTACCTGTGATTTGAGTTTATTCATCAGAAATGTAGATTGTTGTTCAATGTTCTTAAACTAAAGAAGCTTGGTTTGTGTTTCAGTGGTTGTATTAGTAAATGGTGTTAACATTTTGCCTAGGTTAGGGTGGGGGTGGTTGCTACAGTGGCAAATGGTGATACTAAATATCAGTGGATGGCTAGCTATCTGTACTTCACAGAAGTAACAAATGATAATACTGTTGTGGGTGAGTGTCAGCATTGCCTAGCATTAACACTTGGATATAGAAACTTTTTTCTTTTTTTTTTTTTTTGTGTGTATGTATGGTATTTTACATGAAAGCAGCTTTTTCTTAAAAGTTCACTCTTCAGAACCTTGCTTGTCTAAGGAGCTGTCTTTACTGTGTCAGGTCCTAGATGAGTGCAAATCATGGTCACAGCCTGATCTTCATTCATAACCATTCCCTCTCCATCAGAACTGTTTGTCCTAAATATGTTTTTTTAATTCTTCCACTAATTTAAAAACCCTTGGTCATTAGGTTTGCCCAGAGGCACTTGTTCCAGTATTGTTCATCCTGCTCTAGCCATGCCCTTGTCACTTGGCATTCTAAACTGAAACTGCTACTACTGCACAATGCACAATGTACAGGCCAACCTCATCAGATATGGAAGAGATGGCTCAACCAGTAATCCCAAGGAAGTAGTTTTCTAACTATGGGTGGGGGTGGATTTTATGCTCCCTCAGTAGCCAGATAGAAGTGGGGGGTAGGTATTTAGCTAAATGATGTTTGATTAAGCAGACTTTTGGTTATAGAGAGACTCCAGTTGCTTGTTACAAGACCACTACTCTTAAGGTTTACACACTGCCACTAGATGACCCAGTGGAATGTTGTTCTCTAGCTTCTCTGAGATGCTTTAAGTGGCATGATGTTACCACAAAAGGTTAGGCTTAGCTTGATTTCTGGACCAATCCTCTTGCAATGCCAACCTGTTATTAAGTCAAAAGGACAGTACTTTTTTCTCTTAAACACTCTCTTCCAACCCCCTTACCCTGTTCTTGAGTAATGTTTTATCTTTAGGAAAGAACAAGGCTGTAATGTAGCAACTATTGTCTGTGTCTCCCTTGTGTCTGTTTTTGTCACAAATGTACTTGGGGACGTTGGATGCATTCATTTTCTGTAATAAAGTTTCTTAATCAGTCTTCCCCCCCCCAAAAAAAAAAGAAAATCACAATTTAAATTTTAAAAATGTATACAGTGCTTTCATGCAATAGAATGTTTCACAGAGACTAAAAATAATGCTTTTAAAAAATGTTCATCACATGAGGAAGCATATGTAATAGAATTTTAAAAGAAAATCAGGGCTGGGGATGTGGCTCAGGCGGTAGCGCGCTCGCAGGCGTGTGGCCCGGGTTCGATCCTCAGCACCACATACCAACAAAGATGTTGTGTCCGCAGAGAACTACAAAATAAATATTAAAAAAATTCTCTCTCTAACTCTCTCCTCTCTCACTCTCTCTTTAAAAAAAAAAAAGAAAAGAAAATCAGAGTGTGAATCTATAAGAGCAATATATGTACATTTTGTTTTATTTTGTTTATTATTTATTTATTTTTCAGTACTGGGGATTGAATCCAAGAATACCCTACCACTGAGCTACCCACCCCAGCCCTTTTCATTTTTTATTTTGAAACAGGATCTTGCTACATTGCCAGGGCTAGCCTTGAACTGCAACCTCCTGCCTCGGTCTCCTGAGTTGCTTCTGCACCCAATTTAAAGGTATATTTTATAAAACAAAGAAATTTAAAAAATACAAATATCCAGAAGAACAAATACAAGAAATATATAGGCATTCGTGTTAACAGTGGTTACAGCTGGGTGGTAAACAACAAGTGATTTTTATTTCCTTCTGCATTATTTTTATATATTTCAAAAAATTCACAGTTTGATGGCTAATTTTATGTGTCAACTTGCTTGGGTCAAGCAGTGCCCAGATTACTCTGGGTGTGCCTGTGAGGATGTTTCTGGACAAAATTAGCATTTGACTCACTAGACTGAGTGGGAAGATTGTCCTCACCAATGTGGGTGGACAACATTCAGTCCATGAGGGGCCTGAATAGAACAAGGTGGAGGAAGGAAGAATTCACCCCCACTTTTTTTTGTCCTGTCTGCCTGTGTTGGCTGGAACCTCAGTGTCCTCCTGCCCCTGGACCAAGATTTATACCATCATCATTATTGGTTCTCAGGCCTTTGGACTCAAACTGGAATATACCTCCAGGTCCCCTGATTCTCCAGCTTAAAGACAGAAGATTGTGGGACTTCTCAGCTTCAATGAACTTCCATGAGCCAATTCCTCATTAAAAAAAAAAAAATTCCCTTCTACACACACACATACACACACACACACACACACACACACACACACACTTCTGGTTCTGTTTCTCTGGAGAACCTTGACTAACACATCTGGTGAACAAATACTGCTTTTATAATGAGAAAAAGATCAGTAACTATTATTTTTAATTCCTCTCATGGTATGCACCCTCCTGGCCAGGATGCCAGGCACTTAGCATATTTGGTCTTATCAGATCTCCATAATGATCTCCAATTTAGGAAGCTGACATCCAAAGTCTTCATTCTGTCATTTGCCCAAGGGCACACAGTTATTAGTCTCCCCTAAAATACACCATGGAAATTCTTTGTCAGTGCTCTGGGTGATACTTAAGAGTTGGACATGGAGGCCATTTGCTCTCTGTCTTCACATGGTCTTCCCTCTGTGTTAATCTCCCCTTCCTAAAAGAACTTCAGTCTTACTAGATTAGAGCTCATCCATATGACCTCATTTTAATTTGATCACCCCTTAAAAGGCCCTCTCTCCAAAGAAAGTCACATTAAGAAGTACTGGGGAGTTAGGACTTCAACATGTGAATTTGTGGGGACATAATTCAGCCCCAGGAACCCTCTTTTTAGAAATGTCCTAATAGTATATCTGTGTCATTTCCAGTCCAGTTCTAAGGCATTCCCAGGACCTTGAGGGCCTCATGGAGACCCCACATCCATATACTCTGTCACCTTTTATAACAAAGATACCATTGTCTGAGTCACTGTATATCCATGCACAGATGGGTTGCTGACTGGCACTGACCCTAGCAGTGCCAAGAATGCCTACCTCCTAGTGCCCATGGCAGAGCAAGTAGAAATGTTTCAGTTCTAGAAATGGATCCTGAGGAATCCAGCCTCGATGCTCCCATATCTGACATCAAGTGAAGTGTTTCATGATCTACAAAATTTATTTAATTTGGCTCACATCCATAAAGATCCAACACACTAAGCCAGGTAATGCTCCTCCTACACACAAATACATTGCAAACACACCTGGCATAGAACTATGCCAATTATGAGCTGATTAAATGAAGCAGTGAGTGTCCACTACGATTCAATGGATGCCACAGAAGGGTGGCCAGCTCCTCTGCCTTCATACTGCTAGGCAGGTCCACCACCTTGTTCATCATAGCTCCCCACATGGTGAATGTGTCCACTCAGGTTTCTTCATGGCCAAGACTCACCTTCCCAAGGCCTTCCCTGCTGTGTGCCAGCTGGCTTGGCCATTGTCCAAACTCAACAGACCAAGAGAACCATAATCTATTTTTCTAGCTAAAGACTATTTTCCCCCTTTCTCCTGGATAATCTCTTTTTCTAGCCAAAGACTATTTCTCTCCTTTTCTTCCAGCCCCTTTCTGGACACCACCTTCCAGGAAGTGATTGACCTGCAGTGGGGTTGCTGTTCTTGTGGCACCATGCAGACAGTGAGTTTAGTATAGACCAGACCAGACCAGCCTCCCATTAGCCTACCACATGGCAGGGCTGATGTTTTTTCTGGACCTTTGATGAATAAAGAAAAGAACAAATGACTACATGATCAGACTAGCCCAGATTCCCCAGAGAAAGTCTTAATGAGTCCATTCTCAGCAGGAGAATTTTAAGATTAATATTTTTCACTGACCACCTAAGGAAGAGGCCCACTATAGCTCTGCTACACATGTGATTTCAACCAGCCTGAGCTGCCACAGTTCCCAGTAACTGCCAGGATGTGAACCAGGACAAATGAACCAGGACAAGCTGTTAGGCTCTGTCTAGGCAAGTTGTGGGAAATGCCTGTCAAAAACTACCATCTTGATATTGAACTCGAGTTGGAAGAGGTGAGTCTGGTCTCAAAATGGAGGTAAAACTGCTGCCCGGTGGCCCCCCCAGCCCTACTCCAGGGGGAGGGGGGGCATGATCCAAAGGATCCAAAGCAATTGAGGAAGATGTTAATTGGTGGTCTGAGCTTCGAAACTACAGATGATAGTTTAAGAGAACGTTTTGAGAAATGGGGCACACACAGATTGTGTGGTAATGAGAGACCCCCAAACAAGATGTTCCAGGGGCTTTGGCTTTGTGACTTACTCTTTGTTGAAGAGGTGGATGCAGCAATGTGTGCTTGGCCACACAAGGTTGATGGGTGTGTAGTGGAACCAAAGAGAGCTGTTTCTAGAGCGGATTCCATATAGCCTGGTGCCCATCTAACAGTGAAGAAAATTTTTGTTGGTGGTATTAAAGAAGATACAGAAGAATATAATTTGAGAGATTACTTTGAAAAGTATGGAAGACATGGCAGAGTGGGGGAAAAGAGAGGATTGGCTTTTGTAACTTTCAATGATCATGATACAGTTGACAAAATTATTGTTCAGAAATACCCACAGTATTAATGGGCATAATTGTGAAGTGAAAGAGGTCCTTTCTAAACAAGAGATACAGTCTGCTGGGTCACAAAGAGGTTGTGGAGGTGGATCTGGCAACTTCATGGGTCATGGAGGAAACTTTGGAGATGGTGGAGGTAACTTTGGCCATAGCGGAAACTCTGGTGGAAGAGAGGCTATGGTGGTGGAGGTGGAGGCAGCAGAGGTAGTTATGGTGGAGGAAGTGATGGTGGATATAATGGATTTGGAGGTGATGGTGGAACTATGGCAGTGGTCCTGGTTATAGTAGTAGAGGAGGCAATGATGGTGGTGAACCGGGATATGGAAGCCAAGGTGGTGGATATGGTGGTGGAGGACGATATGATGGTTACAATGAAGGAGAAAATTTTGGTGGGAACTATAATGATTTTGGAAATTACAGCGGACAACAGCAATTAAATTATGGACCCATGAAGGGGGGCAGTTTTGGTGGAAGAAGTTCTGGCAGTCCCTATAATGGTGGTTATGGATCTGGTGGTGGAAGTGGTAGATATGGTAGCAGAAAGTTTTAAAAACAGCAGAAAAGGACTACAGTTCTTAGCAGGAGAAAGAGTGAGGAGTTGTCAGGAAAGCTTCAGGTTTTTGAAACAGTTGTTTCAAATGCATTAGAGGAACTGTAAAAATCTACCACAGAAGGAACAGTGATCCATAGTCAGAAAAGTTAGTGCAGCTTAAACAGGAAACCCTTCTTGTTCAGGACTGTCATAGCCACAGTTTGCAAAAAGTGCAGCTATTGATTAATGCAATGTAGTGTCTATTAGATGTACATTCCTGAGGTCTTTTATCTGTTGTAGCTTTTTCTTTCTCTTTTCATTGCATCAGGTATATTGATTGCCCTGAAAATTGTGGTAGTGGTACCAAGAATTAAAAAAAAATTAAGGAATTTTTAACTTTTCAATATTTGTGTAGTTCAGTTTTTCTACATTTTAGAACAGAAACTCTAACAAAATGCAGTTTGAAGGAGTTTCCTTCTGAGTTAACAGCAAAGAAGATCATTGTTAATTACTATTTTGTATGAATTTTGCTAAATTTAATTGTAAAGAAACATCTGCTGACTTGCAGTTTAAGGAGAATCTATTCTCCCCATTTCCAAACCATAATATGAATTAGCGCTGACATGTGGAGAGAATAGATATTTGTATGCTTGAAATGTGTGTTTTAGATAAATAGGATTGGGTATTCAAATTAGTGCATTTGTGAATTTGATAGCACTAAGATTACCTTCAAATGAAAAATCTCAAAATTCCTATTTGTTTTTTGTGCATTTTCTTTCACAATGTGATCTTGATTTCAGTGTGTTAGATTTGCTGAGTCCGAGCTGTGTTTAGAACATCTCTGTTCTACATTTACCTTGGTCACATTCAAACTGCTGCCATAGTTTTTGGGTGTAAATGATGTCTGCTGCCCTCTATTTAAATTCTGATAAAGGGTAGTGGATGTTTTCCCCCTCCCAGCTTAAAAACCATTGTTAACTTTTTAAAGATATAAATCCACTAATCCTGCTTTGGAGCAAATTAATGAGTATCTGCTTTTGTTTTCTTTTCTTTTTAAAGCACATGAGGCTCATACATCTTGACTTGTTTTCCTTGGTTTAATTTCCCCCCCCAGATAAAGCTTTCATAGCAAGAGAATAAAAACCATGCTACTGAACCCTTAACTGGCTGGCATGCCTTTCTGATTTTGCCCTATACATTTTGCTGAATAAACCAAGGTTAATTTAGGTATAATTGTCCAAAATAACTTAATGCAGCAGAAATGTAGCATAATTGCTTAATACAAGCTTCTAATTTCCCAAAGGCCTGAATTCCAAATTTGGATAGCCTGGGTTCTTTCTTAAATTCCCAAAGAACACATTGTCATTCTTTATGTATATTTCAACCAAAATTGTGTTGGTGTGAGTTATCGATTTGTTTGGAAGACCATGATTGAGAAGAGTTATAAATAACAAGGTCATATGTACAAAAAACAATGTTTACTGTTTTGCACCAGCTAGTGCTTAAAATTTCATTCAAGCCCTAAGTATGTGCCCTGCTGTTATTCTTTCTTTGGTAGTTGAACATTGAATTCAAGATTTTTACTTGGTTTTAAAAATACTAAGCAAAGCAAGCAATTAAAAAAAAAAAAGGAAATGGGTTGGGGGGGGTGCTTGCTTTTGACACAACCACCCTAAAGAGTATATGAACAAAAAAATAAAAATAAAAAAATTTTTAAAAAGTATATGGACAAGATAAATGTTTCATTAGGCACCTGCCAGATTGTCATAGTAATATAAAGTAGAAGAACATTACTGTCCTCCAGGGTGAAGAGCATCCTTTGTTATAAACCCACACAGACCATACAATATTATTCAACTATAAAAAAAGAATAAAGTGCTGTTACATGCTACAACGTGGACGGACCTGGAAAACCAGAGGCCAAGTGAAAGAAGTCAGTCATAAAAGACCATATATTTTATGATCCATTTAGATGAAATATCCAGTATCGGCAAATCTGGAGAGACAGAAAGTAGATGAGTGGTTACCAGGGGTTGGAGAGAGGTGAGGAATGGGAGTGACTGGGGATGGGTAAGGGGGCTTCTTTCTGTTGTGATACCCATGTGCTGGAATTAGATAGTGGAAACTCACAAGCAAGTTTGTGAATTACACTAAATATTGCTGAAAATACATTTTGAACAGTGAAGCTCATGTTATATGAATCATGCTATCTCAAGAGAAGCTGCTATTTTTTTCTAAAGCATAGAATTACCTACCTAGGAATAAAGGTAATGAGAGGGTAGGGGAGCGTTAGGCATTTACTTGAGGTTAATCTGTTATGAGAACATTGCTGCCCACTTGTTTTTCTCACAGCTTTTTCAGAAATCAGTGTGTACAGAGGCACTTTCAGTGGTCTCTATCATATTCATAAACACTTGGACCAGAAAATTTTTCTGGCCACTGGGTCAAAGGCTATGCCAATGAAAGCCGGACCATGGAATATGACATTTTGGACCTTGAAGAAGGTAAGAAAAGTGTTTAATCATAGAGTACCTGAGTTTAAATTCTACTTGCCCTGTTGTGATCTGTCACGCTTTAAAGACCTGCTGGCATCAAGAGTAGAGAAGGGCCGATTCTGGTGGAAATGCAATCCTCTTTATTCAGTGTTAAACACTAAAATTTTACTGGGTGTGATGGCACATGCCTGTAATCCCAGCAGCTCAGCAGGCTGAGGCAGGAGGATCAGGAGTTCAAAGCCAGCCTCAGCAATTTAGCCAGGCCCTAAGAAACTCAATAAGACCCTATCTCTAGATAAAATATTTAAAAAGGCTGGGGATGTTGCTCAGTGGTTGAGTACCCCTGAGTTCATTCCAAGAAAAAAAGAAAGAAAGGGAGAGGGAGAGGAAGAGAGAGGACTGGGGCTGGGCATGGTGGTGCATGCCTATAATCCCAGCAAGGTAAGAGGTTGAGGCAGGAGGATTGCAAGTCCAAGACCAGTCTCAGAAATTTAGTGAAGCCCTAAGCAATTTAGTGAGACCCTGTCTCACTAAATATAATATAATATATACATATAATAAAATATAAAAAGGGCAGGGGTGCTGGGGTTGTGGCTCAGTGGTAGAGCATTGGCCTAGCACATGTGAGGCCCTGGGTTCGAACCTCAGCACCACATAAAAACAAAATAAATAAAGGTATTTAAATAAAAGTTTTAAAAAATGGGGGCAGAGGATGTGGCTCCCTGGTGAAGGGCCCCTGGGTTAAATCTATGGTATCAAAAATAGATAGATAGGGCTGGGGCAGAGCACTTGCCTCGAATGTGTGAGGCACTGGGTTTGATCCTCAGCACCACATAAAAATAAATAAAATAAAGGCATTGTGTACAACTACACCTGAAAAATAAATAGTTAAAAATAGATAGATAGATACATGGCTAGATAGATAGATAGATAGATAGATAGATAGATAGATAGATGCTAAAATTTCCTCAGGAAACAGCTCTGGATTCAGAATGAATGATGCATTCCTACATGCTCCGGGGCCTGGGAAATGACTTCATGTACTAGTTTTTGTGGCCAGTCTTATGACTGCCTTTTCCACTACATGATGGATTACTCCTCCCATAGACTATTTCACCACCTTACACCTACCAGAAAACCTCACCTTTTCCCCCAACTTCTCCTTTTGCCCAGCTGTTCCTCCTCTACCTCACAGGGAAGTTATGCAGATGAGTCAGGACGTGCCCTTCTCTTGTGGTGAGACTGGGTGGGGTGAATGCCAGCTATGGTGACACAGAGGCCCTCACCTGGGCCTCAGCTTCTTGTCTGCCCACAGTGCATTCCTGTCCCACTCACCTGCACCTGCTTGCCCTCTTCTGAGACCTCACTAGAACTTTTAAGAAGGGGACATCTGTCTGAGTCAGGTGGGTGATGCTTTGGCCTTGCCTGCGTTGGCCTCTCTTTCTACATGGTCTTCCTCCCCTCCGTGTCCTCTCACACCTGCATGTCATTTCTACCTGGGGTCAGGAAAGCAGAGAAGATTGTAGGGAGCGTTGATACATGTTTGGTAGGAAAATATGAAATATTTCCAGGTGGCAGGTAAAGTGAAAGAAGAGACTTAGTCAATCCTTCAAACCAAGGACAATGCGGTGCCAGTGCATGTGGCTGTGAAGGTCCAGCTGGATCATCCTGCTTCTCTCCAAGAGCCACCCTCCTCATTCACACTCACATGAATCCTTTCCTTAGAGGACCTACCCATCTGTTTTGTGCTGCTATCACAGAATGCCAGAGACTGTGTAATTTATAATGAAAAGAAAGTTATTGGCTCACTGTTCTGGAAGCTGTGAAGTCCAAGATCAAGGTCACTGCATCTAGTGAGGGCCATCTTTTTTTTGGAGGGGGGTACTGGGGATTTAACTCAGGAACCCTTGACCACTGAGCTACATCCCCAGCCCTATTTTATATTTTATTTAGAGTCAGGGTCTCACTAGTTGCTTAGCACCTCACTTTTTGCTGAGGCTGGCTTTGAACTCACCATCCTCCTGTCTCAGCCTCTCGAGCTGCTGGGATTACAGGCGAGCACCACCACTCCTGGTATAAGTGAGGGCCTTCTCGCTGTCTCATCACAGGACAGAAGCACGAGGGCAAGAGGATGCAAGAGGAAGCCAAACTTACCCTTGTATCAGGGTACCGATCCCAATAATAAGGGTAAAGCCCTCATGGATGAATCACTTCTTAAGGGTCCTACTTCTTAATGCTGTTAAAATGGAGATTAAATTTAACAAGAGTTATGGAGGGGACAAGTATTCTAGAGGACCATACCGGTCCTCTAGAGACACCCTTAAAGTGTTCCCATTCCATTTTCCATGCTGGACCCTCCACCTGGAAAGTCTGGAATGTCTTCTCTCCCCTCTATCTCAAGCTGGCAAACTCCTGTGTACACATCAAGACCCAGCTGAACCCTACCAACACTTTGTCAATCAGGTGGAGACTACAGATCTTGCTGAAGATAATGTTTTTAAACACATAAAATAAAATATACACAGGTTACCAAAGAAACCATTTAAATTAAAGTAGTTATCAAAATGTTGTAATACTCCTTAAATTTAAAAGATCAAAAAACTCACTTCTTAGATCTTTCTACTGGTGGCCCTAATAATTATCATAATTTTATGGTGATAAATGCAAAGGCTATTTCAAGATCTTCTACACTATGGATTATGATATAGTTGAAGGGGGGTACTGGGGATTTAACTCATCCTGGTTTGTCCCATACTTTCCCATTTTAGCACTGAAAACCCTTGTCCTGAGAACTCCCTTAGCCCCTAGAAAACTGAAAAAATTTGACACTCGACCTGTAATGTGGCATGAAAACTCTGTGATTCTAAGTGGCATTATAGTCACAAATGGCTTGTGACTGTGGTTTGCAGCTTGCATTCTTTTTTGTGGTGTTGGGCATCGAACCCAGTGCCTCAGGCCTCAAGCATGTTAGGCAAGTGCTTCTATCCCTGAGCTAAATGCCCAGAACTGCTGCTGATGTGATTGTGTTTTTCTGATCCACATTCATGTATTTTCCAAATTCTATCATGGACAACTGGTTTCCAGGTTAGGAACCCCTGCAACCACTGTTCCCTAACCTATAAATTTTGCACTTAGATCTATGATAATTTTTCACTGTTGTCATTGTGTAAACAACATAACATCACTTCTCCATCCATTGCCTTTCTTATAAGGTCTTGGGGAGAATTTTTTTAAATCTATACAGGAGACCTGTAGCTGATCATTGTGATGCAAACAGTTCTCTTACAGTGGAACGGATATTGGTTGAACAACTTTGGAAAAGTGTTTGGCAGTTTTCACTAAAGATGAACAAATTTCTCTCCTGTGATCCAGCATTTCCATTCCTGAGTATTTTCTCAAGAGAAATCAGAGCTTATATTCACCAAGAAACATGCACAAGAATTTTCATAGCAACTGTGTTCACAATAGCCCCAAACCGGGAACAATTCCAACATCTTCTATTCAAGAGGTGAATAAATAAGTAAATCCTGGTCTATTTGCACAGCCATATACTACACCCAAATGAGAATTTTAAAATTGCATCCTAGACAACAATACTGGTGAATCTCATGAACAAAATGTTAACAAAAGAAGCCAGCCAGCCACAAATGGATACATATCACATGATTTCATTTGTATAAAATACAAAAGACAAGTGAGATGGCCTGGATGGCAGAAGTCAAGACAATGGTTATCACTGAGCTTATAAGGGTTGTGAATAATCTCCTGGTTAAATAAAAGTCTTGAGTTTATGAAAATATACTGAATTTTGTACTCATGGGGTGTTCATGTTCTGACCTGGAAATCTGCAATTCCAAGTGCCTTTTTTTTTTTCCCATGCTGGGGATCAAACCCAGGGCCTCAGGCATGCTAGGCAAACACTCTATCACTGAGCTACATCCCTGGCCCCAATAGGAGTATATAAAATTTTGGATCCCCAGTTCCCATGTCTTGTCAGATTCAGCCACTGCAACAACCACTAGCAAAAAGGGACTTCTTCTGCAGCTGAGGCTGTAGTTTCCCCCATTAAATGCAACCCATCTGGATGGTGCTTTGATTCCCCCACCCCCCCCCCAGCCAACAATATCCCAGACCCAACCTAGCACAAACCTCTTTGTTATTTGCCAGTTGCTGTCACAGCCATCGCTTTATTAGTCTTTGTGGCTTAAGTAACGTGCGAACACAGGTCTCTGTATTCAAAGCAGTTTTTAGATCTTACCTTACTTAGTTTATTTACTAAACTTTCAGGGGAAGGACATGGAAATCTGCAATTCCAAGTGCCAAGCAGCATTTGATCAGCTTTCATCCACACCAGCGGAGACAATGGCGGGGGAAGCAGGCATGATACCCCATGCACAGACGTGAAAATCAATTCTCAGTGTGAACTTAGGCCTCCCTCAGAGATGCCCAGGAAGTGCATCATTTATCGTCTAAGGCAGAGGGTGCCTTCCATGAGACCGTGAGGGCCAAAGCTGTCCCCTAACGCCAGACAGAGCATGGCAGGACAGGAATTAGCACTGGGTCTCTGGCTCCTGTCTGCTCCCTTCACAGGACCCTGAAGGACTCCCCTGAGGATAAAAATCACCCTGGGTAATGAAGATGTCACTGCTCTGAGATAAGAGCTGTCCCCACTCACTGTTCCAGGTGACCTCATCCTGGGGGCCACCTTTTGTTTTTGGACATTTTCCTGCTTGTTTAGAGAGAGAAGACAAGCTGCAGATCCATGTATCAGGTTAATCATGTTATTGCAAACGTCAAATAGAATGAGAAAAGGCAATGGGGAGGCTAAAAGAGGAATTGTTAAATGGTGGCAGCTGGCGTTCTTGAGGTGGGAGCCCGCCCTCTCCTGGGCCACTCCGTTCTGGACACCCGACAGACTGCTTCGTAAAACCGGAGCCTTCTCTTCTCTAAGCCAATGTCCTCCTTCACAAGCACACGGTGATGTCTGCCTTCCACCCTCCCTCTGAAGCCACCACAAGGCCCTCACCTCCCTCCCTTACTCACCTCCCATTCCCCACACTCCACCCCTCCCTGCCTCACAGCCAACCAGGGCAGGGCAGAGGGCCTCAGAGGAAATGGCTCTTGGGTGCCCACAGCCTTTGTTTCTCCAGGCTGTGGCCATCCTGTGGGTTCATATCTTGCCTCTAGCTAGACAACTTTATGTCATGAAATATCAACTATCTCCGTGACAGACCTTCACTGTGTTGCCTGCGGGATTCTCTCTCTCTCTCTCTCTCTCTCTCTCTCTCTCTCTCTCTCTCTCTCTCTCTCTCTCTCTCTCCCCAACTGTGAAACTGTCACATTTATCCCATTAGATTTCCTCTTGCTGCTTCTCTATATCCCAACCAGCTGTGGTTTGGAGTGTTGGGCCTGACCCCTGGCATGCAGCCTGCCTTGGTAGCTCTGAGCTATGTGCAGATTGGACAATATTGTCCTCATCCCTGTCACTGCTAAAGAGGAGACAAAGGGAATCTAGATGCATTTAGATGCTAGGTACTGATGAAACACATTCCTTCCATTTCTGTGAGCTCAGCAAAGCACATGAGCAGCAATGGGATTCCTCAGATGACTACTGCAAAAGGTTATGTGCCCAGTGCAATGGGAACCCATGTGGAAGTGTGTGACCATGTTTATGAAGAGTGGACAACCTAAAAAGGGAGGTAACGCTTAAGTTCTGCACAAAGCAATAATTAAACTCCAAAAACATAAAAGCTGAATGTAGACATATTTTATGACCCAGCAAGTCCATTATCAAAAGTACATGTTGAAGAGAAATACGGCCACCCAGAGGAATGGGCAAGAATGTTTCCAGCAACACTATTCACAAGAGCCCAAACTGGAAAACCCCCAAATGCCCATCAGTGGGAACGAATGATAAACTCAGGAACATTCTCATAACGGAATGAACCGCATAGAAGGTGAGTGGATCTTGAAGATATAAATCTGAGCAAAAAACAGACACAAAGATTATGTTCTATATTAATCTATTTATATAAAGAAAAAAATCAATCTGTTTGTTGGAATCAGAACTATAGTCAGTATAGGGAAGGGGCTAGTGACATGAAGGAGCCAGGAACAGGCTTGGAGAATGCTATAGTGCTCAGTTACCACATTTTATCACTGAGCCACATCTCCATCCCTTTTATTTTAACATAGGGTCTCAGTAAGAGACTGAGGCTGGCCTCGAACTTGCAATCCTCCTGCCTCAGCCTCCCAAGTCGCTGGGATTACAGGCATGAGCAGGTTCAGTTTCTTAATCTGAGTGCAGGATGCACAGATTTATTCAGTTTGTAAACATGTATAATGCTGTGCATTTAGAATGCATGCACACTTCTGTATGGATATTGTCCCAACATCTCAAAGGAAAAAAAATGAGTATATCTATCTTCTTAGTTTGATTGAAGAGCTATAACAAAACACCACAAGCTGGGTGGCTTATAAACAATATGAGCTTATTTCTCTTAGTTCTGGAGGCTGGGAAGTTCAAAGATCAAGATGCTAGCAGACTCCATATCTGGTGAGGGCCTTCTCCTGGTTCACAGATGACTGTCTTTTGCTTGTCTCGCATGACAGAAACGACAAGGGAGCTCTCTCAGGACTCCTTTTGTGAAGACGCCAATTCCAATCACACAATCATGATCACCTTCTCCTTTTTAGGGAGTAGGGGTACTGGGGATCGAACCCAGGGCCCTTTACCACTGAGCTACATCCCCAGCCCTTTTTTATTCTTTATTTTAAGGCAGGGTCTTGCTTAGTTGCTGAAGCTGGCCTCAGACTTGCAATCCTTCTGTCTCCATCTCCTGAGTCACTGGGATTACTGGTGTGCACAGCCAGGCCTGGCCCAAATGCCCACCTAATACAGCCACCTTGAGGGCTAGGATTTCAGCATATGAATTATAGGGGGACACAAACATTCAGACCATAGCAGCCGTTTAGACCACTCTACGTCTAATATTCTATTAGACCTTTCTGTTATTTCTCTATCATTAGACCCTGAGCTCCTATGGCAACAGAACAAGTTCAGTAAGTGATTTTCCCACAAGGAAACCTGCCTGGGTACATTGATTCAACATGGGAGGTGGAGTCCTAACACTTCGTTCGTGTGTAAGTGCTTTCAAAGCCAGAAAATACAATCACCCTGGCTCTGGCCTCTCCATTCATATGAAGAAGCCAATGTCCCCATGTGAATTCACAGACAGGGTAGCCAGGTGGTACTGGAGCAGCTTGGCATTCTCTGCATCTGTATCGGTTTTCTTGCCTCCTTGGCACTCCCAGAGCTCCTCCCTTCCTCTTGAGCATTCCCTCAATCTTCCACACTCCTCTTTGCCTCTGAGAACAGCCTTTGTTTACGAACAAGAGGAATCTGCAGCCTCATCAGCTCCAAACCAAACTCCCACCACCATTCTCTGGGCAAAGCCCTGCTCAGAAAAGCAATAGAAAGTGAGGGCGAGAAGGCTGGAGATAATGGTGTCTAGTGGGACCAGCAGGGTGCACAGGACACCAAGTTCAGAATGAAGCCATGGGCCTGCTGGGGCTGCACTGCCTAATTGGTGCCTGGCTGAGTGACTTGGGTCTGTCCGGACCTGTGACCTTGAAGTGCAAAGGAGCTAGACTAGATGATTCTGGGTCCTTTCCAGCTCTGAACACATCAAGCAAGTCCTAATCATGATGCTAAGCATGTACATATTGAACAAAATTGCCAGGTATGGTTGCACACACCTGTAATTCCAGCAATTCAGGAGCTGGGGCAGGAGGATCACAAATTGGAGGCCTGTCTGAGCAATTTAGCAAAACTCTGTCTGAAAATAAAATAAATAAATAAAAATTAAAAGGACTGGGGGTGTGTCTCAATGGTGAAGCACCACTGAGTTCAATCTCAAGTACCAAAAATAACAATAATAATAATTTTACTGGCACTGGTTTCTGGGGGATGAACTATTAGATTTCTTTTTCCTTCTCTGCATTTTGCAAATAAGGAAGGATGAGATGGATTACACTACCAATGAGTTTGTGTTTTATGTGTTCCCAAACACAAAAAGCACATGACTCTAAAACAAAATAAAAACATCTTTAAGGGGAGAGATTGAAATAATTTTTAAAACTAAAAGCAGACAAGAAAGAAAGGTCCCAGATGGAGGCCCCAAATCCATCTGGAGCTCAGAAGCTCTGCAGGGCAGCATTAGCTCAGAGGTTTCCCACCTCTAAGCTGCAGTCCTTGTAAACTCCTCTGGCGCCATCTGCTGACCATCCCAGAAACAACATTTTACTTTGGTTTGCAGCAGAGCTTTGAAGGGAATGAGTCAATGGGGTCCGTTCAGGATCAAGATTGCATTATATTTGCAGGCAAATGTTACCAAAATTCACTTTTGATTTTACCGTGCAGAAATGATCAGAACAGGGACATCTGAGCAAGTTCTTTCTGTATAACACCCTGAGATAGTCATTAAAATAACTGATCCTCATGCCACATAAAGCCCAAGAAAGGTTCCAGCTCCCTTCCCCACTGTACCTGGCACCAAGCACTCCAGGGAACTCACTCTTGGTCCTCACCATCTGGGTACAGGGTTGGTTTCCATCTGGCTCTAGCTCTACCTCCTGGGTTCCCACATATGGGTAATCTGTTGGCCTTTGGGCTCAATTCAAGAATTCCTACATGGCCCCAAGCAACCCAAAGTGCTGGAAGTCCTCCTTTGTCCCTCCGCCCATTCATTAGTCTTGTTTTCCCACCCACCCTTTGAAAATGAAGCTCCCTTTCCACACCTGTGGAACCTTCTTTCTGAACTGACCACAGGCACTGCTTAGAAGAGACCCCTCTGCTGTCAGAGTCTGGTCTGGTCTTTAGGGGAAGGACAGTAGACATGCCCCCTATGCTGTAGATATTTATAGAAAGCTTTTGGGGTGCTCTACTACTAAGTTACATCCCCAGTCCTTTTTATTTTTTATTCTGAGACAGTTTCACTGAGTGGCCCAGACAGGGCTTGAACTTGCCACCCTCCTGCCTCAGCCTTCCTGGGATCCACCTAGTTGAAAAAGCAAATTCCAGCTCTAAAGGGATCTCTCAGGTCTTGCTGAGCACCAAGATCTTCCCGTGTTTCCTATCAGTCCAGGGTAATGAGATGGTCCATCCTTCTCAGGATGAAGGAGTGGCCCAGCAGCCCCTGATTGGTCCTACCAGGGAGGGAAGGGCTGCCATATTTGGAGGGCAGCAGAGAGGCCACCCCCCTCCCCACAGCTTCTATATAGCTGGGCGGGCCTGGCTGCTGGCTGGTGAGCTGGAGGACTGCATAGCTCCAGCCTGTGGCTCCAGAAGCACACTCAGAACAGACATCCAAGGTACGTGGGGAGGCATTTCTGGGATCAGGGTTGCTCATTCTAATCCGATCTTTAACCCAGACTAAAATCTTGTAGTGACCTCTTTACTCCCTAATCCCAAGATGGGTCCCCAGTCAGGGGACACCTGTTCATTCATCACTGGCCTTGCATTTCTGTGCTTTGATGTTATAATAAAATGCTATTTTAGGGTTGGCTGGTTGAGATTTTTTTTTTCTGACTTTAAACACTTGCTTATAAAAACAAAGTTTTGTTGTTGTTGTTTTGAGAACTCGTATTATATTATTTTTCTTATTTAAGATTTTTCCTACCAAAAGGTAGAAGCTGATGATGATGTGAGTGTGGCCCCCCTATTTAGGAGCCTAATTAATGCTTCTTCACACTGGGGATCTCTTTGGAGAAAGCCAGCCTGAGTTCACTGCGGTTAGTGGCAGAAAGGAATGGGTGCTCATGCCTACCTGGGGCAGAGATGAGACTATGCCCACAAGCAAGGATGGGTAGTGAAGGCAGTTTGCAGAGATGAATGACTGGGTGAGCTCACGGGCTGCATTTTTCCCTTTACTTTTTCTTTTCTTTCCTTTCCTTTTTTTTTTTTTTTTTTAACAGAACCAGTGTCACACCAGAGTTGAAGTTTGAACAGAGGAGAATGAATCCCTTTAGGGTGCTGCGGGAGTGGTAGAGGGTATGATAGGCGCTGTGCAAGCTTCCTCTGCCCCCTCCAGCTCTGATTCTCTGGGGACTCACAGTAGTTAGAAGACAGCTCCGGCCCGCTTCCTATAGGAACTCCTATAGGAACCCTCCCCTGTCCCTGGGTCACACGGCAAAGGTCCAGGTGCCAGAATGCCGGCCAGCTGGACTTGGGAGGTGGCTTTTTACAATAACTTGTGGTCCCGTGGATGCCTTGGGGCCACCTTGACCCAGGATCCCTGTGCTGTTCCCCCGGGCCCTCCTAAACTCACCTTCAACTCATTTCCCTCAAAATTCCTCAAGAGCCAAGTTCTTCAGCTTACATCCTGCCCAACAGCATAAAATGTGAGCCACACCTCCCTCTTGAAGGGCAGTGGGGCACGGCTAGCGGCATGGGGAGTTAGCACCAGATGGAGCTAAGTTCAAATCTGCCACCTCTTACTGTGCAGCTTTGGGCCAATTCCTTTACTTCTCTGAATCCCAGGACAATTTTTTTCTCTTGGTAGTGGGAATTGAACCCAAACACTCATGGATACTAGACATGTGCTCTTCTACTGAGCTACACCCTCAGCCCTTTAAAAATTTTTTTCTTTTTTAATTTAGAGACAGCGTCTCACTAAGTTGCCCAGGTTTGATTTGAATTTGTGACCCTCCTGCTTTAGCTTCCCTAGTAGCTGAGATTATAGACATGCACCACTATAACTAGCTACTCGTACTTTTATAAAATAAGAATAATAATGTAGCCATCCCATATAAGGATTACCTTAGGCAATATCACAGAAAGGCTTAACACAGTAGTGCAATAAAGCTAGAAGGATGATCAGGGGCACATTGTCCCCTGGGGTGAGATTGACAAAGATACATCTAGTACATTTTCATCTCTTGACTTAGGGAGCGGCTGAGATGCCTTAACTATGTTTCTACCCTTCTCCTCCTCCTCCTCCTCCTCCCCCTCCTCCTCTCAGTACATAAAGCCTTTTAATATCAGCAACCCGAGATGTTCTTAGAATGGAGGCAGAATGTGCCCGAGACAGTGCAGTTTAGAGCAATAGAGAATAAAGAAGGAAGATTAAAATTATAGTCTACAACCAGAAGTATTTGATTCCAACTATCTATCTATCTATTTATTTATTTATTAGTTGTAGGGCACAATACCTTTATTTTATTTATTTATCTGTAGTGCTGAGGATGGAACCCAGGGCCTCACATGCTAGGTGAGCGCTCTACCACTGAGCCACAAACCCAGCCCTGATTCCAACTCTTTTTTACCTGCCAGGGACCTCTTGATTTAAAAGTCTTGGAGATAACCAAAGAAACCTTATATGCTTTGCACCATAGCTCATTTATTTTCCCATGCATATTCAAAGGCTTTATAATTGCCAGTTGCAGCTTCTTATCTGCCTGAGAAAGTCAAGATCAACTCTATCCCTGAGCCAATAGAATTCCCAGCAAAAGCAAAGAAACTTGATATCTGAGTGGACTCGGTGCAGCCCAAGCATGGGAATATCATTGTGCTTCTGGGGAAATGTAAATGGTCTAAGGATGCCATTCATTTGCTTAAAATCTGCTACTCCAGGCCTGGTGGCATATGCCTGTAATCCCAGCTACTCGGGAGGCGGAAGGAGGAGGGTCACAAGTTTGAGGCCAGCCTAGGCAACGTAGACCCTGTCTTAAATTTAAAAAAAAAAGAAGAAGAAAGAAAGAAAAAAAGAAAGAAAGAAAGAGAGAGCTGAGAGAGTATAAATTAGTGATAGGATCCCCTGGGTGTTATGCCAAAAAAAAAAAAAAGTCTGCTGCACTTGGAAGAGTGGAGGGAAGGCTGGGAAGCCCAATGGGGAGAGTTAACTGCTCTGGCCATTTCTCCTGCAGATTCTGACACAATGAAGAAGCACCTGGGCACATGGGGGTTGGCTATTGTCTGTGTCCTGCTCTTCAACCATCTCTCCGCCATCCAGGCGAGGGGCATCAAGCACAGAATCAAGTGGAACCGGAAGTCTGTGCCCAGCACCGTCCAGATCACAGAAGCCCAGGTAGCCCAGAACCCCCCAGGAGCCTTCATCAAGCAAGGCCGAAAGCTCCACATCGACTTCGGAGCTGAGGGCAACAAGTACTACGAGGCCAACTACTGGCAGTTCCCCGACGGGATCTACTACGACGGCTGCTCCGAAGCCAACGTGACCAAGGAGGTGTTCATCGCCAAGTGCATCAATGCTACCCAGGCAGCAAACCAGGCCGAGTTTTCCCGGGAGAAACAGGACAATAAGCTTCACCAGCGGGTCCTGTGGCGGCTGATCAAAGAGCTCTGCTCAGTCAAGCACTGCGACTTCTGGTTGGAAGGGGGAGCCGGATTCCATCTTTCCGTGGACCAACCAGTGATGCTCTGCCTGCTGGTCTTCATTTGGCTCATCGTGAAATAATCCTGGAAGGAGACTGGTGGCCATAGAGGTGAGCCGGTGAGCAGACTATGGAGACAGGTACCCCAGTCCTCCCCCACCCCACACCCACATGTGTCTTGAAGGTACCAAAGAGAAGTGATTCATCAGCGCTTCAAATATCACTCCTAAGTGTTCACCTGTATTTGTATGGGATAAGCATGTGTCTGTGAGTTCTGTGTGTCCATTTCCCGCATGCTCTGTGGCGGCTGGGGGGTATTTGGCTCATTATATATTCTCAGCTGCCAGTGGAGGGTCTGGTACACCACCTTAGGCAACTGGTGAATCAATCCAAGAATTCATCAGGAACCGTGCTCAGTACTTCACCATACCTCCCACAACTCTTTAAAGAGTTAGATGTTGTTCCTGTTTTACAGATGAGGAGACCAAAGCTCAGAGAAGTGAAGCTCACCCAGAGTCACACAGCTGGAAAGTGGCAGAGTCAGGAATCAACCACAGCCTGTCTAATCTCAGGTTTTCTGTGCTGTCCAATCCCACAGCTGTCTCATGATCGCTTTGTGGTTTGCAAAGCCTAAGTCCAACCTTGTTTCTCGAACGAAACTGTGAAAGCTCCACTTTTAGAAATAAATGGGAAAACCTGAGCCTGCCACTGTGAACTTTGATACATGGAAGTTTAGTTGAATCCTCCTACAGAAACTAAAATATAATAAAGGAATTAAACTAAAATAGAAATAAAAGTAAACAAAGGCCTACAAATCAGAAAATATTTCCTACCCAATTCCCAGAACAGACCAGTTTTATAGTAGGGCATGTATAACAGTTGTATAGTGTCTATGGCACTAAGATCCTTTTTCACAAAAAGGGTAAGTGATTGCTGTTCCCATCCCTACAATAGTCCTGTGCATTTACAAAAGAAAATGTTTAAATGACACATTTGCTTCTAATGTTTCCCCTAGTCTTAGGTGCATGTTCCTATGTAAACTCATATGAACATCTTTAAATACATTCCCTTTATTGGAGAGTGAAATTGACCAAAGTATGCTGTAACAAATGTGCCACAATGAGACCCACCATTCTGTATAATTAATATGCACCAATAAAAATTTTAGTAAAAAAATACCTATAGTCAGTTTCCCTGATACACACCTATAATCCCAGCAATACTGAAAGCTGAGTCAATAAGATCACAAGTTCAAGGCTAGCCTGGGCAATTTAGGGAGACCCTGGCTCAAAATAAAAAATAAAAAGGGCTGGGGATGTGGCTCAGTGGTAGAGCACCTCTGGGTTCAATATCCAGTAACTCTCCCCCCCAACAAAAAAAAAACACCTTTCATATATGTAAATATGTCTACACACACATACACACATACACACACACACACCCTTATATAATGCTTTCTACAATCTCTATTATTCTTTTTAACACTTTAGAAGGGCCATAATCTCTGTAAATTAATAATCACTATAAAATATCATTATTTGCCCAAAAAAAGGCTTTTTTAAAAACTATTTCTTTAGGGAGCCCCAATGAAGAACTCATATCCACCCTAAGCAAGAGTTGATGCACTTCCTTACCAGTTCAAAAAAATATGAATATCTTTTAAATAAAAAGTAATGAATCTAATGTTCCAAGATGCTCCCACAGGCCCTCTGGGGACTCTCAGAGAACTCCAGGAGTTGTTGAGCCATAACTGGAGATAACAGCTACTGAATATTATCAGTTCTCTTTTAAAGAACATCTGTCAGGGGAGGAACGTGCATCACCAGACAATTTATCTTGGGTTTTTCAGCACATGAGTGTTGAGAACGGTACTTCTTGTGCTGAGTCCCCACTGTTATCCGTTCTTCTCAAGGATACATTTGGGAGGTTTTTACATGAAATATGGGAGACAGACTTGCAGGGCAGGGAAGACCAGAGAAGCAAAGCAGCGTCCTACCCGCTGTTTCAATCGGGACAGCCCTCTACTCAAATAATGCAGAGGAGCCAACCCGGGTACGGTTCCTGCTGCTGCTGGCCCCACTCACTTACACCCATGGCCCTAATAATTCTAGATCCAGAGAGCAAGTAAAAAGCACAGAACACACAGAGGTTATTTCTTGCATTCCAATTTTTTTTAATACTAAAAGTGGCAATAAAGAAAGAAAAAGTAGAGGGATGTTGTTGATCTTTGAACTCCTGGGTCCAACTTTAATTACAAGGGCACACACAGCCACTTTAGCAAATGACTCCATTTCTGATGGGAAAACGCTTGGGCTGTGAGGGAGTCTGTTCCCTGGGATCATTGTCTTTTCTCATTTCATTAATGAGCCCACAAATCAGATATAAGTGGTGCATGAAGTGCCTTGGTACACGGTGATTTGAATGTGAAATTTGCTCATGGAGGTTTTTAATGGGAACCATATGTACTTGAACGTCTTTGGACTTCCTGAGCCTGGCTTTTCAATTTGGCTGAGGGTTATCAGGAGCCTCCGTGTGCATAAGACATTGTAGGCTTCTCAGTTATCCTCAGTTATTTTCCAACATGAATAATGTCACCAGCTATTGTTTTCTGGGTTCTTCCAGGTGTTGACTTTTTAAAAATATAAGCTTATCATAAAAGTGGCATTCAAATTACAACAGAAATCCAAAACAACAACAAAAAAAAATGACTACAACTCCAACATCTAACTAAGCCAGTGTTTTTAATGTCCCTTGTAATCTCCTACTCTAACCATTTGCATATAGAAATGTGCACATTTGTGATACTGATATCCAGATGAACTTCCACCTTCTAAATTTTTACTTAACTTCACTCAATGCTTCGTTTTTTTCAATATTCCTATGATTTTTGTTTTCTCATTTCACCATCCCCAACCCCTCCTTATACCCTGGGGTGTAGCCTCCACCCCTTTTCTGTGCTCAGATATATAAGCAAGGATTTGTTTTTTGTCTCATGCCTTTCAAAAATACTATAACTGTACATATAGTTTTCATTTGTTTGCAATTTCCCTTCCTATCTTAACATGGCATCCTGATACTCTCTGGGTCAACAACTAACCGTTAACAGGTTTAACCTGTCCTTGTAGATTGCTGTATAATCTTCTACACAACCATGTACTGTGGCTGATTAAGTCATTTCCTTGTTGGTGAAGCTTCAGATTGTTTCCTGGTTTTCTGCCACTGCAAACAATAAATATCCTAATAAAACAACCTGGCCGTCTGGTGCTTTTATTTCTGCAGGATTGATTTACAGAATTTCTTGAACAAAGCCTGTGTGTAATTTGGACTTTACCAGACATGACCGCAATGTTTCCATATATTTGGAGAACTCTCATTACCACTAGCAGCATATGGCATTAACTTGGAAGGGTTTCTACGTCATTTAAGTATAAGAAGCCACCTTTTCCACAGATGCTGCTTGTGAATCTTGTTTTTAAAGGACACACCTAAAGCTTCCTAAGTTACTCTGATCTTAGTGGTCATTGGAAATATCCTAAAACCATTAACGTTCCTCATTCTAAAAGTGGTTCTGGGTGCAAAACATATGAAGAGAAACCTGCACATCAGACAGCATGTTGGCTTTCTGCTTAAAGGAGGGTGGGTCTGTACATCTCCATATTTCCCAAAAACCAAGGGGCCTAGGGGAAGGTTGGTCCCTGGCCTTTTGACAAATTTATAGTAAAATTGCACATGCAAGTGTCTGCAGATCAGTGAGAATGACTTCTAGATCAAAGGCTCAAAGAAATGGGCACCAAGCCCATTTTCAAAATAGCCCACATTCTCTTTGGAGGTTGGGTAGATGATCAGATCTCCCCATACCCCCTCATGCCCCATTTGGTCTAGGCTGTGCCTGACGACATTGAGAAACTCCACCCTCTGGGCCTACGTGGTGTGTCCTGGGTAGTGGCCATACGTTTGTCTTGAGCTGCCCACACACCGGCCTTGAGCTGTCTAATAGCCAGGAACTGGCTTAGGGAAGTGGCCCATTGAGCCAGGACCCCAGGCCCTACTTCCTACCTGTGATGTGGTTACATCTCACTCTCTGCCCCCCACAGTGCTTCTCCTCACTCCTTCTTCACGACTGGACAGGGACGCCCTAAGATGCCCATGTGTTCCTGCATGGTACATTTTGGAGTCCTCCTGGGTCTCTACTGAAACAATGACAGTGGGACCCACATGGTTGCAGACAGGCAGCATAGTGGCAGGCCACACCCTCCAGGAGAGTGATCGTGTAGATTTGCACTGATGTGGCATCACGATGAGTTGCAGTGTCCCCTCCTGGATGCTCCAACACCACTGCATTGAAGAGCAGCCCTGAGGCCAGGTCAGACTCCGACCAGAGGTTTGCCCTCCTACCTCAAGGCCATGAGTCACAGGGCTCATCCTCCCATCTTCACTGCTGGCAGGAAACCCATTTCAGCTGGGCACCCAGATTCCCTGGTGGAAGGCAAAGGAGCCAAGTGCCATGCTTCTGGGAATGTGTGACAGTGGGAAATGAGAGCTAATCAGCTGCTCCCTGCACAATGGGAATAAACGTGTCTTTGAGACACCTCTATTTCAGGGCCATGCAAGATAACAAGACTCAGCTGTTTCCAATGGTGAAGGGGAGTCTTTGCCTGGGCTAGGGATACTAGGGGGTCTCACCAGGGAGGACTGAGATCCTGCCCACTAGATACTAAAGCCCTGAGATCTCCTTCTCACAATGAGCCCCAGAACACAGGTAGAGGATGGAAGGGTGATTTGCTGCATTGTGTGAGAAGTCTCCAGCTGACCCTCTGTCTAAAGGGACTTTCCTGGTCAGCACAAAGCTAACCCCCACCCCCTGCAACTGCTTATCCTCTGATTCTTAAGTCATTGCCTCTCCTGGGTTTCCTTTCCTGCACCCTCGTCTGAATTTCAGAACCTCCATCCACCCTCCCACCCCGGTCCATCCTTGGGATTTCCACATCTAATTTTAATGCTAACCCTTCTGTGGAAAAGCATTGCCCTCCTTAAACAATGCAGATTGTTTTAACTCCAGCAGGCTTGACCGTGAACTGTGGAAGGAAATTGGCAGGAGGCCAGAGAGGAATTAGAGGAAGCTAGAAACAAGCAGGTCAGTCAGTCGGGGCCAGAGGAACCAACACAGCTGGCCTCACTGGATGGAGGGAGACAGGTGGGGCTGGGGGAAGGCTGGTGAGGGCAGGGGAAAGGCCATCCATGAATGCCCAGGGGAGAATTCAATGCTCGGGCTCATCTGAAGCCACAGAGCATCCAGCAGGGAAGGTCATTATGCCCTCAGGGGCTCAGTTCAGCACCAAGGAGAGGGGTTTCAAGGACAAAGCTGAGGAGAGGGTCCAAGTAGGGTCTGGAGCCGTGATAGTTGCATCAGTAGTGTTGAGCTAGAATTTCTAGCCTTAATCTCTAATTAAGGTTTCGAATCTTTTTAACTGGCTGTTTTAACTCAGAGCTACTTAGCAATCAAGAACAAAATGGGGCTGGGGTTGTAGCTTGGTGGTAGAGGGCTTGTCGGGTGGGCATGAGGCCCTGGGTTCAACCCCCAGCACTGGAAAAAAAAAATGGAGGAGTTTATGGCATCTCTTAAATGTCTTTCATCCCTCCCTGTGCTTAAGCCAAATCACACCATCACCTCTGTTCTCCCGGGGTACAGGGGGAAAACAGAGGAGCAGGAGCTAAGGGTGGGTGGGTTTTCCTAGGTGTTTGGCCCCCTTGGAATAGCTAAAGGCTAGTGGTCCCACCCACCCAACATTAACAGACTTTTCTGGAGTCTTTGGCAGAAGAGCAGAATCAAAGAAGTTCCTCCTGGAATTTTGAACTTGGTGTGTTGTAAAATCCTGTGCCCTCTCAGCTGGAAGGATGCTGACCTGTGCAAACAGATGTTTCCAGAAATTCAACTGTTGGAGTCTCGCCAGGGAAGCTCCAACCTCCCTTGTATATCTGCTGGGCTTCATATCACATCTCAAGGCCATTAGCCCTCCTCTGCCTTGGCAGATGGTTTTTACTTAGAATTATAGGGTTGGGTTTTTTTTTTGTTGTTGTTTTGTTTTTTGTTTTTTTAATGTTCAGCATTTCAGCTAATGTCCTTGATTGCCTCAGCAAAGGCATTCCTGGGTTCATCCATGCCTTCAATCCACAAACATTTATTGAGTTCCTACTATGTGCCCATCTACTCTGCTGGAGTTCTAATGGTGAGTGACAGAGGCACTGTCCTTATTTTCTGGGTGGCACCAGTTTTATGGTGTATCAGATGGTTTTTTTACAATGATTCTGTCTCTTTCCCATCTCTCCACCAAGATACCCCCATCCATTCTTTCAGTCTCGCCCTGTGTCTGGAAACTTTTCTTGCTAATGCCCAGGTCTAGCACAGCACAGACACCACAAGGAGTGGATCACTGTCCCTGCCTTCAAGATGCTCACACCCGAGGGGGAAATGAATAATGATCATGTGGCATGGGAAAGTGCTGTGCTAGATCTGGGCAGAAGCAAGAAAGATTTCTAGACAGGGCAAGTCTGAAAAGACAGATGGGGTGCCCAGGTAGAGAAATGAGAAGGAAAGAGTATCACTGTAAGAGAGAGAAAGGCAGGCAGGAAGGCAGGAAGGAAGGAAGGAAGGAAGGAAGGAAGGAAGGAAGGAAGGAAGGAAGGGCCCCTGGTGCATTCTGGGAGCTGAAAGTCATTCAGTGCAGCAGAGATAGGGGTGTGTATGGAGGAGAGCAATGCCTAGGTTGAGACTGGAGGAGAGCAGCGAGTTCAACAAAGAGCCCTTCCAATGCTCACCAGTGTCCTCCAGGACAGCAGGATTCAAACATATATATATATATATATATATATATATATATATATATATATATATATATATATATATAAAGAATTGTAATGCATTCTGCTATATAAAACAGCAGAATGCATTACAATTCTTATTACATATATAGAGCACAACTTTTCACATCTCTGGTTGTATACATAGGATATCCACACCAATTTGTGTCTTCATACATGTACTTTGGATAATAATAATCATCACATTCAACCATCATTAATTACCCCTTGCCCCCTCCTTTCCCCTCCCACCCCTCTGCCCTATCTAGAGTTCGTCTATTCCTCCCATGCTCCCTCCCCCTATTCCACTATGAATCAGCCTCCTTATATCAAAGAAAACATTCGGCCTTTGGTTTTTTGGGATTGGCTAACTTCACTTAGCATTATCTTCTCCAACTCCATCCATTTACCTGCAAATGCCATGATTTTATTCTCTTTTATTGCTGAATAATTAGTTCCTGTCTAATGTCACTCCGTGCTATTGCACAGGAGAGTCATTTATTTTAGGCTGTTCATTTCAGTAGCTTTGTAGACACCTATCCCTGGAATACATATTCAAAATATCAAGGGTGATGGCTTATGTTTTCTAATTGAACACTACTGAATTTTTAAGGGGTAAATGTGTGCTTTAGTGAGATTCACAAAAATCTTAGGATGTTTTGCTTCTGAGTGTCCACAGTCCACAGTGATGGGGACACATCAGACACTTGAAGGGCACTGAAGGGCTACTATGGAGCTTGAAGGGGCCACCTTGCTAGCCATTAACTGAGACATTACAGATGAGAATTGGGAAAGGTACAGAAAAAAAGTGAGAGAATGGGACAGTGGGGACAGAGACTCCTATAGGAAGGAACAACATTTCAGGGGCTTAAAGAGATAGAAAAGGTGACGAGTTCTACAGGCCCTGCTCAGCCTGGTACAAGCCCTACATAGACTGTGAGGGGGGGAGTGGAGAGAAGTGAAATAGGGAGATCCTCAGAGAACAGAACACGACAAACCCTATGAAGAGGAACAAAATAAACACAGCTAAGTGCCAGGCCACTGGCAGCCTCTAAGGAACAAAGCGTGACCAAGCCTCTCCGATGTGACGTCACCTGAGTCAGGCCTGGGGAATACAGTGATGGAGACCACAGGCAAGGACCTGTCTCCAGCATCCCAATAGCTGAGCAGACTTGATGAACTAGAGCCTTTAAAATTAATTCTCATGTAAAGGGATCTGGATATTATAACAAGAGGTTTCCACCCAGTCTAACAGTCAAGGGAAGACCTGTCCTGTGGAAATGACGATTGTGTTGAGACCTAAAGATCAAATGAGAGTGAGGCACATTAAAAATCCATTCTTAGCTCTCTTACCTACTTTGAAAAGCTGTTTGCATTTTCAACCATTAAACCTGTTTTCCTCCTTAAAAAGGAGGAGCCACAAACCCAGATGCCCCAGATCTTGGTGTCTAATTCCCTTTTCCAATAAAAGGAAGCAGGGATTCTTGGAGAAATTCCTGATTCTGTGATGGAGGCAGAAATAGACAAGATGAGCCTGGAACATGTTATGGGACCAGAAAATAAGGAAGTGCTTAAAAACTAAACAAATTTATATTAACGGAACTCTGTCGAAGAGCTACAGCAGCCAACTGAAATGAAGCAGTACTGCATTATAACCCAAAGTAGAAGATAAATATCCATGAGTCGATACCAATATAAATAAATGATTGAAAAAAATTAACAAATCTTCCAGGCACAGGGGACCCAAGTAATACATGCAGATACTCTGCCCTCAAGTGGGAGGAACCTAAGCCCCAACTCTTGAGGTGTGGAGCAAGCACGACGACTTTCTTCCAAGCAACGCAGCATGAAATAAGGGGCAAGAGTAACTGTACCGTGGAGAAATCTGACAAATACCACCTCAGCCAGGTGCTCCAGGTCAACATCAACAGTGACAAATCACGTTGATAGTATGTACTTCTGATATGATGTCAGAAAAATCATATTTTACCTCTGTGGTTTTCCTCCTTAAAAAAAAAAAATTATGGGTTATAATTCCCAGCCTCATCATCAGGGAAAACATCAGACAAACCCAAAGGACATTCTCCAAAATATCTGACCAGTGCTTGTTAAAAGTGTCAAGGTCACCAAAAACAAGGAATGTCTAAGAAACTATCAGTGCCAAGAGGAGCCTAAGGAGACATGACAGAGAGATAATATGTTGATATTGATTCATTAATTGTAACAAGTGTAACATGTAGTAATGTAAGATGTTGATAAAAAGGGACGCTGGGTGAGGGTGTATGGGAACTCTCTGTGCTATCTTCTTCACTTTTCTATAAATCTAAAATTGTTTTAAACAACAAAAAAAGTATTTCAAAAATGCAAGCAACAGAAGATAAGAAAATGTTTGCAGCATTTAACAGACAACAAATTACAAAACATAGAAAGAACTTCCATAATCGGCTGGCGATTTAGTTCAGTGGTAAAAAATGTGCCTAGCATGCATGAGGCTGGGGTTCAATCCCCAGCACCATTAAAAAAAAAAACTGAGAGAATTTTCATAAGGAAAAGAAAAAAGAACTTTCATAATCAATGAGGAAATTATAAAAAATAAAAATAAACTTACAAAACACATGAAAACCTATACATAGAACAAACATAAGTGACAAATAAATATTAAAAATGCTTGGAGCTGGGGTTTTGGCTCAGTGGTACAGCGCTTGCCTAGCATGCGTGAGGCACTGGGTTTAATCCCTGGCACCACACAAAAATAACATAAAGGTATTATATCCATAAAAAAAAATGCTTAATCTCACTGATAATCAGAGAAATGCATATTACATTAAAATGTTAAGAAGATTGCTTGTCCCTCCCCCCTCATTAGTTTAAAGGACAGGTTATATCCAATCTTAGCAAGGATGTGAGGAACCATGAAAAATGTACGCATATAATAATGTGCGATTAAGTATAAATTATACAGGGTTGGGGTTGTGGCTCCGTAGTAGAGCACTTGTCTCACATGTGTGAGGCATTGGATTTGATTCTCAGCACCTCATATACATAAATGAATAAAATAAAGGTCCATCAACAACAACAAAAAATATTTTAAAAATAAAAAAGTGTAAGTTAACAGGAGTAAATTTTTAAGAAAAAGAAAGGCATAATCCCTTTGCCATAGTGTAAAGGAAAATATTATATAAAAATGATAGGAGGTGAGTCCTGGTGGCTCATGCCTATCATCCCAGCCACTGGAAAGGCCAAGGTCAGGGGATCACAAGTTTGAGGACAACCTGGGCAATTTATGGAGACCCTGTCTCAAAATAATTTTTTTCTGAAAAGGGCTAGCGATGCAGCTCAGTGGTCAAGTGCTTGCCTGGCATGTGTGAGGGCCTGGTTTCAATCCCCAATACACACACAAAAAAAAAGGAAAAAAACACAGGAGACCAGACGCAGTGGGGTGCACCTGTAGTCCCAGCTCCTCAGAAGGTTGATGTGGGAGGATTCTGGAGCCCAGGAGATCAAGGCCAGCCCAGACAACATAGGGAAACTCCATCTCAAGATTAAAAACAAAACTCTAGCTGTAGATACATAGCCAATAAGCACCTGGGCAGGTGCTCAATCTCATTCATCGTCAGTGAAATGCAGATTAAAGCTGCAGTGAGATGTCACTATATACCAGAATGGCCAAAGGTTGATGAGGAAGCAGAGAGTCTTGAACTCACACACAGAAGTGAGAATTCATGGCTACCAAAAGACATGGACAAAAATGTTCATAGCCGCTTTATTCACAATGGCTGCAAACTAGGAGCAACCCAAATGCCCACAGATAGAAGAATAGCTCAACGGCAGTACAGCCATACAATGGCACACCATAGAGCCACCAAAGAGAAATGATCATTGCCACACTCAACAGGAGCAAATCTCACAGTGTTATTGTTAGGTAAAAAAAAAAAAAGTCAAGCAAAATAATAATGTACAGTTCCACTTTCTATGAAGTTCAAGGATGCGTACAACTAATCTGAGATGATAGAAATTAGAACAGTGATTTTCTCTGAAGGGTGGGGCACGTGGTATTGCCTGAGAGGAAGCTTCAGAGAGGCTGATGAGAGATGAAATGTTCTGGATGGTGGTTGTTCAGGTTTAGACATGTAAAAGTCCATCAACCTTCGTGCTGGAGATATGTGCATGCTAGAGTTTAGATCTGGAATGTTTCCCAAAGCCTTGCTGTGCTCAAGGGTTGGTTTTCAGCTTAGTGCTATGGGAAGGTAGTAGAAACCTTTAAGAAGTGGGGCCTTGTGGGAAGTCTCCTGGTCACTGGGGGAATGCCCTCAAAAGGAATAATGGGATGTGATCCCTTCCTCTCTTTTTCACATTCCAGCCATGAGCTATAGCGCCCTCTGCCACACGCACCTGCCATGATATGCTGCAATGTCACAGTCCCAAAAGCAACAGGACCAACTGATCGTGAACTCAAACTTCCAAAACTGGAAGCCAAAGCAAACTTTTTATCTTTTTAAGTTTACAATATCAGGTATCTTGTTATAGTCAAGTAATGTTAACACGGTGCCCTTTAGTATCTATCAGTTCCACATCTTAAAAAAACGCAGTTAAAAGGAGAAAACAGATGAATCTTTGAAAATGGGATAATTATTGCAAATTGAGAGTCACTCTGAGTGGTGTGAAGATCAGATTTCAGAAGGCAGCATTAATACAGACGAAAGATGAACAAAATGTGGTCTTAAAAGAGTGGGATGTTATTCAACCATAAAAAGAAATGAAAATGGGTGAATCTTGACAATGTTAAGCTAAATGAAAGAAACCAGATATAAAAGGCCAGATATAGAAAAACAGAGGTAAGGAAGGAGCTTCAGGAATCCCAGGATGATGCAATAAGCAGGGCACACTCCTGTGAGCAGGCCCTACTTTGAGACCCGTGGCCTCTGCAGCCGTCAGAAAGGCCCTCTGCTTGGTTTAACACTCTGTCACCTTAGAATTCTTCACAGTTGTTTAACAAGGGCCCACATCTTCATTTTGCACAGGGCCTCTCAAGTAAAGTGACTGGTCCTGTCTGTCAGGAAGACTTCAGCCCTCAGGGGCTGAGGCTGGCATCAAACTCAGAAGGAGACCAGAAATTCTGGTGCAAAGGGAAGGGCAGACGGTGGCATGGAGTCACTCTCAAACACACAACCCCATCTTGGACCCTCCCTGCCTCTGTCACAGTGCTACAAAAGAGATTCCTGCAACAAGGGGCGGAGGACTCACTTGAGCCGCCCCAAGTTCCTCTAACTGCAGATTCTATGCAGACAGAAGTATGGAGTGACCAGGGCTGAGGTATTGATGGATTCCTTCTAGTGAGTTTAAAAATAGCAACCAAAGTTTGAGGAGGCTGCAGAAGGGAGAAGGTCTTAGCAGATGCCAGGTGGTTCCTCTGAGATTAGTGTCACCCTGTTGGATGATGATACTGATAAGGACACAGGTCCCATTAAGAAGGAGCAGCCCTCAGAAGGCCGGTCTTACAGACATCTGGGCAGCCCTTCTTCACAAGGGCACACTCAGGACCTGGGGCACCTGGCTATAGCCTTATCCACTGGAATTTAAGGAGCAGACACGTGAAAAATGGCTAATTTTTGCTCTAGGTTTTAGTTAAGTTGCAACATCTCTCTTGGAGCTGCTCAAATCTTATGCACCAGACTCTCTTAGGGACTCTGTGACAATATTAATAAGAAATCTAATATGAAAAATGAAGACACATACCAATTAAAATACTTAAGAACTATGGATGCTGATTGTTACTTTCAAAGTTGCAAAAAACAACAGCTAACATTATCAAGTGCTTAGTATGTCCCAATAAGGAGTCAATGGCTTTTGCTATGTTAATGAGGAGCATCCTTAACCTCATCGACAACCTATTAGGTGGACCCTACTAAAATTATCCGCATTCACAAGGCACCATGGCACACGTCTATAAGCTCAGCAACTCAGGAGGATCACAAGTTCAAGGCCAGCCTCAACAACTTAGCAAGGTCCTAAGTAACTTAGTGAGACCCTGTCTCAAAATAAAAAATAAAAATGTTTGGGGATATGGATCAATGGTAAAGCACCTTTATATTCAATTCCCAACACACACCAAAAAAAATGAATCAAAATAATCCTCATTGTACAAAAGGAGAGAGACTATGACTTGGTGAGATGGTCATGACTGGTAGTAAACGGGGGCCGGGCAGTCAGTCTGGCTTCAAAAAGCCACACTCTCTTTTTCTTTCTCTTTCTTTCTCTCTTTCTTTCTTTCTTTCTTCTTTTTTTTTTAAAGATAGAGTGAGAGAGGAGAGAGAGAGAGAGAGAGAGAGAGAGAGAGAGAGAATTTTTAATATTTATTTTTTAGTAATCGGCGGACACAACATCTTTGTTGGTATGTGGTGCTGAGGATCGAACCCAGGCCGCACGCATGCCAGGCGAGCGCGCTACCGCTTGAGCCACATCCCCAGCCCCTCTTCTTTTTTTTTTAATACCAGGGATTGAACCCAGGGACGCTTACTCACTGAGCTATCTCTCCAACCCTTTTTTATATTTTATTAAGAGACAGGGTCTCACTGAGTTTCTAAGTGCCTCACTAAGTTGCTGAGGCTGGCCTTGAACTCACGATCCTCCTGCCTTAGCAGATTACAGGCACTCAGGCATGCATAAACATGCCCGGCAAAAGCTACTTTTGTTGCCTCTTTTTAATGAATTTTAGTACTTTATTAGTTCCTGTCAAGAAAGTTAGAATGTCATTTCTCGCTGGAGTCTTCAACTGAAAGTCATGGCCCTTGTGTAGGGGTGGGGAGGAGCAGGGAAGTCCACCTGCTTCTGCATTCCCCCTCCCTCTGCCCAAAACGAGATCCCAAGATTCCATGAGTGATAGGTAACAGGCAGATGGGGGGGGGGGGGGACGGGTGTCATGAAGTTAATGGGATAATTCTGTAAACTGGGTACACTATGCTGACCCCCATGCGTTTTCTGACTCCCTAAATTCTGTATGGGAAGAGACAAACCCCAGGGAGCCTGGAGGGCACTTGTCCACATTGCTCTGCAGCTAGGAGAGAGCTTGGCCCTACCCCATCACCTCACCCTCACAGGGAACACCTGTGCTCAGCTTTCCAAGGCAGTGAAGGGAAACGGGAGTGTGGCTTCATCTGGCCAACATTTGGATAGAGTTTCCTTTATACGTTGACAAGATCCTATTGTATTTTATTTTGAGAGGGGACAAGTCTTATTTTAAGACTCTTTTATGTGAATCACCATCTTGTTTCTTTAAAACTGAAACAGTGAGTCTACATGAGCAGAGAATATCTTACAGCAGCACAGCCCACTCCATTCTTTGGGGTATAATAGTGATTATAAAGCAGAACATGGGGGTCTCTTCTTAAAATTATCAGTATGTGTACACTTTCTGGTTCCTAAGTCCAATGGCTAACATTTTTAAACAATATGGTAATCTAACATTTTGATCACCAACTTTTCTTTTAAAGTGCCCTTTTCTCGCTGTCTACGGATTTCCCTGGGTTTGACATATTAAATATTCTCTAAGATGATGCACATACTTTTTTTGAAAGCTGATTCTCATGAATTAAAGGAGCTGAGTTCCTTTGTGTTTGTCCCATTTACTAAAGTATCAGGCATAAAATGAACCAAAATTTAGAGCAGCAGTTCCATGTAAATGTTCCTGAGCTTGTATTAATTGCTGATCTACTCATAATTTGTGTAATATTGTAGGTAGATATTGAGTTATCAATTGTTTAAAAAATGATATACTACCAACAGTGTTATACAATTTTAAGGCAATTTCTATTAAAATCCCAATGACGTTCTTCATGGAAATAGAAAAAGCAACCATGAAATTTATTTGGAAAAATAAGAGGCCCAGAATAGCTAAAGCAATCCTTAACAAGAAAAATGAAGCAGGTGGCATCACAATACCAGACATTAAACTACACTACAGAGCAATAGTAACAAAAATAACATGGTATTGGCACCAAAATAGACTTGTAGACCAATGATACAGAATAGAGGACACAGAGACAAACCCACATAAATACAATTATCTCATACTAGACAAAGGTGCCAAAAACATTCACTGGAGGAAAGATAGCCTATTCAACAAATGGTGCTGGCAAAATTGGAAATCCCTATGTGGCAAAATGAAATAAACCTCTCTCTCTCATCTTGCACAAAAATCAACTCAAAGTGGATCAAAGATTAGGCACTAGAACAGAGACCCTGAGCCTATTAGAAGCAAAAATAGGCCCAAATCTTTACCATGTCGGCCTAGGATCTGACTTCCTTACTAAGATTCCTAAAGTGCAAGAAGTAAAATCAAGAATCAATAAATGGGATGGATTCAAATTAAAAAGCTTCTTCTCAGCAAAGGAAACAATGAATAATGTAAGGAGAAAACCTACGGATTGGGAGAAAATCTTTACCACATGCACCTCCAATAAAGCATTAATCTCTAGGATGTATAACCCAATCAATAAATGGGCTAAGGAACTGAACAGACACTTCACAGAAGAAGAAATACAATTGATCAACAAATATATGAAAAAGTATTCAACATCTCTAGCAATTAGAGAAATGCAAATCAAAACTACTCTAAGATTTCATTTCACTCCTGTCAGAATGGCAATTATCAAGAATACAGGCAACAATAAATGTTGGTGAGGATGTGGGGAGAAAGGCACACTCATATATTGATGGTGGGACTTCAAATCAGTGCAACCACTCTGGAAAGCAGTATGGAGATTCCTCAGAAAACTTGGAATGGAACCACATTTGACCCAGCTATCCCACTCCTTGGTTTATAATCAAAGGACTTAAAATCAGCATACTATAGTGATGCAGCCACATCAACGCTTATAGCAGCTCAATTCACAATAGCTTGACTATGGAACCAATCTAGGTGTCCCTCAATAGATGAATGGATAAAGAAAATATGGAATATTACTCAGCTTTAAAGAAGAGTAAAATTACGGCATCTGTCGGTAAATGGTTGGAGTTGGAGAATATCATGCTAAACGAAATAAGCCAATCTCACAAAACCAAAGGCCCAATGTTTTCTCTAATATGCTAATTCACAATAAGGTGAGAGGGGGGCACTAGGGAAGAATAGTGTTACCTTAGATTAGGTAGAGGGAAGTGATAGGAGGGGAAGGGACGGATGTGGAGATAGGAAAGATAGTAGAATGAAACAGACATTATTACTGTATGTATATATATGACTGCATGACCAATATGATTCTGCAACATGTACACTTAGAAAAATGAGAAATTATATCCCATCTATGTATGATATATTAATGTGAATAAATGCATTCTACTGTCATGTATAACTAATTAAAAGAAATTTTAAAATTTTTAATTGAAGAAAAATGAATTTTAAATGATAATAAAGTCCATTTAGCAGGTTTAAAAAAAAAAAAAAAGCAATTCTCTGGCAGCCCTGCCTGGCTTAAGTCAATAGAATGTGTCACATTACTCAGCAAACAACCTGCTATCTGTGGGGGAAATGCAGGCCCAAAATGCTGATGAGAAGAATATAAGTTACCCTGAAGGGGGGGACTTTTGTGCCTCTTATACAGACCAGGTTTCAGAACTCAGGGAGATAAGGATAATTCCACCTCATCATAAAATCTGTAAGAACAGGTTCCAATTAGAACCAGTCAGCATGGGCCAACGTGACCCAGAGTCTCCTTGGATCTTTACCAAATGCAATGGGAACTTAAAAGTCTGATGTCATCCTGCTGTTAGTCAAAAATCAATAGGTGAAGCTGTGTGGGACTCTCTGGAAACTTCCTTGAGACACCTAATAAAACCGGAGGGCAGGAAGCACACACTTTCCACCTCCTGAGAGGACCCACTCTCTCCCTTGAGAGGATCCCCCTTCCCCTTTTCCTGTCCTTCCTAATAAACACATGCCTGCCCATCTGAGCCAGCTACAGGTCTGAAATCCTTCTGGCTTCATCACAAGAACCAGTGAGGTAGGACCAGCAGGGCTGCTTCTAGCTCTGCCACAGAAGAGCCGCTCCTGGTCCCAGAGCCCCACTCGAAGGTGCAGAGATTCTGGTTCTGCAATACTGTTTTCTGCTTATGGGTCACACGACTGGTCTCATTACCTGCTCAGTCCCATTTTCCTCTCCATTCATCACTCTGGGAGGAGAACACTGGGTACCTCTCATTTAGGTCCTGTGGGTTCCCATGAGACCTCACCAGGCCAGGAAGAGTGGACTGGGCCATCTACTGAGAAAAGCTTACTGCAGCTCCAAAGGAGGTCCCTTCTTGGGGCTCCCTCAGACCGACTGGTGGACTGCCCAGACCCCCCCTCCCACCCTCCGGAGGCTGTCCTGTTGCAACTACAAATTCCTTTGTTCTTTGTTGAGTCTTGAAGGAAATTCCCATGAGGCTCCTCGTTTTCTTGTCACCCAAAATAACCCTCCTCTGTCTTTTATAAATACAATTAAAAACCAAAGAGTTCTAATAGTATTTATCCAAAGTTGGGTTCACCCAAAACCAGAGCTCGAGACAAAAAAAAAAAAATTTGATGGGGGTGCTTTATGCGGGAGCACTTGGAGGGATGAGGTGGGCAGTAGGTTAAGGAGAACTTTGCTATACCATGGGGACCTCTGAGAGACCACGAAATATACCTCAGAATTTGCCCTCCTAGGAGCAAGGGAGCCAGAGCGCTCGTCCACCAGCAAGCCCCACTGGAGAGGTCAGGTGGCTCTGGAATGTTCACCTGGGTCCAAGCACACCAGAGGAAGAAGCCAGGCAGAGAGAGGCAGAGACCTCGCAGTGGCCTCCAGGGAGGGCAAATGAGTGGGAGACCTTAGTAGGACTTCTAGAGACACATGGAAAAGCCAGACCTGGCTGGCTTTGAGCTCTGTCCTCTCAGTTTGAGGAATAAGAACCAAGAATCCAAACACACCAACATGTTCAAGTTCACAGCCGGCCCTCCCCCTTTTCGGCCACCGAGTCCCTCTCTCCTGCTTCCTTGATGTGAGGGTGCCTCCCTCCCCAACTCACCAATTTCAACAGGCACCTCTCCTTGAGGACCAAACAACTCCAGCCACTGCAGCAGGTGACAATGAAGACCGTCTGGAGGAAACAGACTCACAGACTCTCTGGGGCTCCATTGTTTTCTGTGAGTCTCAGAGTGTTGAAAGGCTTGGTGTGAGCAGCTGAAGGACACTCTGGCTCCGGGTTTTGTCATTGCTTCCTGCTGGTGGGAAGAATGGGAGCTGGCAGGAAAGGAAACCTACAGAACAAAGAGACAGAGGAAGATCCGAGGTCCCCTGGGAAGAAGTCACAGCTGGCCCAGGAGCTCATTGTCTAAGAGATGGCGGGGACTGTGTGAGAACAGACCATTCCTGACCTGGGAATATGCCTCAGGGCGACAAGAGACCCCTGTGCCCTTGGCCACCAAACCAGAATGTAGCCCCAGCATTTGACTTTCTGGTTTGCAAAAGGAACTCAAAGCTGTTGGTTCAGAAGACCGGACTTTTTTCTTTATGCATTTAAAACTCTTGTTTAAAAAATGTTAAGAACGTCCAGATACCCAAATGTGGAGGTTCCTGGAGTGTGCCGCTCTCAGAAAGGGCATGGAAGCTGTGTGTCCCTTCTCCCATACCTTCCCTGTGCAGCTTTTCATGTCCCTAACTCCCAGTACCTAGGAATAAGACTATCTTTGGAATTACAGTTTCCCAAAAGGTAAGAGGTTGGCCTTCCAACCTCACTAAAAGGATGCAGTTCACTTTTCTTGATAACCATCATTGTTAACTGTTGAATTAGGAGTTTCCTGACTCAATCTGACTGCGATCCTTTTAGAAAGAGAAAATTTTGAGCTTCAGTGCTCCCCATGGAGCATGACCCTGAGGTCCTCACCAACCCAAATGGCAATTACATAAATCAAAAGAGATAAACAGGATAAAGGCAGCACCTCCATTAGGCATCAAGGCTCAAAATCAATGGTCTCCAAAACTTTTCACATTGAACACTCATCCGGTGAGCATTCCTCATTTTATGAATCATATACATGTATTTCTAAGTATTATTAATTTGCTTTTGTTATCATCTTAATCAGTAATTTTAAGTCTTAGGATTTTTATGGGGATTTTAGTTTAAGTAAATAATAATGGTTAACAATAATAATAACAACAATAATAATTGCTGCCAGTTGTATAGTCCATCAAAGAACTTTTCTAAATGTTTTTAAGGCATTTAATTAATCCCCATGAGATGGGTACTAACAATATACCCATTAAACAGAAGAAGAAATGGAGGTGGGTGGAAGGTCTCAAACCTGAGAAGACTGACTCTGAAAACAGCAAAACACACCAGGAATGTGCCCAAAACTGTCTTCCAAACCACTGAGTCCCGCGGAGGCATCCCTCCAAGGAGCGAATATGTCACATACTCATCTCTACCTTATGCAATATGATATGAGGCCAACTCACAAACCAAGTAAAGACACCAAGGTCAAAGTGTCACTCTTGTTCAGATTTTTAAATTTCAATTTTATCAACACAGAAGTCATTTTCTCTTTTCCCACTCGGTTCTGGCGGTCACCGCTTGGAGGAAGACAGGGAGTAGGAGTTGCGCGATGTCTGAACCACTGGGGGGCGCCCTAACACCACCCACGTCGACGGGCCGGTGACCAGTCTCCCAGCTGTGCCCACAACCTGACCCAGTAGAAGGATGCAGTTCGCTTTTCTTGTTCTCTTTAACCATTTCCTACTCAGGTTGAAAGATGGACCTGTCTTTCTTAACTCCAAATCTTAGGGCCTTCCCTGAAACGAGGTAGCTTCATACCCAGTTGGATAATGACCATGAAACCCTCCTGAGTTAGCATTAAAAAAAAAAAAAAAAAAAACCTTTCCTTGATTTTTTGTGGGGAACAAACATCTACCAGAAAGGTCTACCTGGACGAAAATTGATTTTGAAAAGTGACCACAGTCACACAACTCAAGCTCACATTATCCGAATGGTCACATACAAATGACGGTTGGCTTTTGCGTATTATCGCCCTGATAATGAGTCTCCAAGATGGCGAAACCAAGAGGGAGGTAGAGGAAAGAGTTCTGACAAATAAACTCTTCCCCATAGAGGCAGAGGGACTGAGTGTGTTACTCTGCCCCAGGGGTACCTGCAACTTCAATTTTGTTCCACCAAGGGATGGTGGTGCTTAACCCCACAGATCCTTGAGGGACTCTACAGCGCCCCAAGTCAGAGGTTACACCCAAGTGGAAACTCTCCTTCAGGGCAACCAAGAAGGGAGTCTTGAACCTGTGGAATACAGCAGTGAACAAGGCAGATAAATCCCTATTTTCTGGAAGCTTCCATCGGAAAGAATGAAACCAACAGCAAACTAACAAGACAGTGTCCTCTGGAGCCAAGCGAGGTCAAGGATTCAAGGCAAATATGGTAAGGGGCTAAGAAAAGGCACCATCTTCCCTGGGCATTACCCCACACAGAGATGTAGACATTTGTCAAACTCGTCACACTGGACACTGAAGATAGGTGTATTTCATCATAAATTTTACCAAATAAAAATTTTTTCAAATAATGAGAAAAGTGCGTGGGGAAGGAAGATATCAGCTAGGATAGAGAGGATAGCCTCTTTGCCAAGGGGGCGTTGGAACTGCGTGAGCCTTGGAAAGTGAGGATGAAATACAATGAACCGGCCATGACAAAATGTGGTATCTCCTCCTGCCAAGATGCTGCAGGAAGAGAAAACCATGCCTTCAAAGGGCCCATGTTTGAGAATCTGATGAGTGTGTGGGAACAGATGTGAGCGAGGAAACAGGAGGGCAGGTGTGCAAGATGAGGCTGAGGAGTAGCCGGGGGCTGGTGATTAGGGTCTCAAAGACTGTGCAGGAGTTCTAAGTCCAATGGAGGTGTGATTGGAAACCACTGGGGTGCCAAATGGAAGAATGATAAAGCTCCCCAGTCTAACCAGCCCTGGGGCCACCTCCAGGCAGTCTAAGGAAAGGAGAGAAAGAAAAAATCAAGTGGAGCAGCCACCTGGAGTCCAGGGATAGACCTAGCCTAGATGGATCCAGGAGGCTCCAGTAGCCATGGTAGAAAACTCAACAGGGGATAGTTAGGGCCCAGATAATTCAGGAATGACCATGCTCATCAGAGGGGCCCCAAGGTCTGGGGTGTCCACCATGCTCCCCTGAATGAGCTCCTCCTTCTGAAAAGTAAGGAAAGCAACAAGGCTGAGCGCCACTAGCAGGCCTGTGCTCTGCAAAGACCCCTCCAGGGGTCCACAGGACAGGCCAAAGGACAGTTCCCTTCAGATCCAGGGAACTGGCAAGATGTTGCTCCACACAGTGCAAGTTAAAGAAAAGGGATTCAGTAATGGGGCATGTGGCTGGAAACTCAGTGATGTGTTTGCAAAATGCCTTCACTCATTATGTCTACCTGGCAGGTACCTGTGGGCTCTGAGAAGGATGAAGGAAACCAACTCAAAGACAACCCCCAACTCCCAGTAGCAAAACCCATCAGAACAGGAAAAGTCAAGCTGAACCATCCAGATGGGGCTGTCGGGGAATAGAGATGACATCATCCAAGGTGAGGCACGTTGGTACAAATCACTCAGGTGGGAAGTGAGAAAATAGAGGGGCCATCTTAGGATAACATTCAGGCTTACCCAGGACAGAGTATAGACTTCTTGCTCCTCCTCTGGGACACACTTTCTTTCCCGAGGTGAAAACATCCTTTCTCCTCTCCGTGTCTGGGATCTTGTTTCTAGTGTTAAATGAATGATGAAAAAGGAATCAAAGTTTCCCCAGTTCATTAACTGCTTTGGGAATTACCCAGGGGTGCATGGTGGCGTCAAGATTCAGAGTTGGCTTAGAAGAAGGGAATGATCACCTGAAAATGGAGGTATCAGGAGCCCAGGGTCTGCAGTCAGCCGTGAGCAATGTTCCAATCTGCCAAAGTTAAGTATTTTCTTGTCTATTAAATAGGATCTTTCAATTGATTGAGGGCTTTCCTTTTTGTCTAACCTCATTTTTTCCAAACTAGTTGGGTTTTCCAGAGTGTAGTAGGCTGGAAAAATGTCCCCCAGAGATATCAGTTCCCAGGCTCTAGAACCTGTGAGTTTAATACAGAAAAGGGGGTTCTGGAAATATAATTATGTTGATCTTGGGCAGGGGGTGGTAGGGTCGGTTACTCTTCTAGATTTTTTTAGGTGAGACCTAAACAAATTTCTTGAGTATCACCTGGGGTAGAGGACAGTGGTATTTCTCTTTTAGGACATCCAAGAAACTGTGAGATGAAGAAACACCAAAACGTGTTTACAAAAGTGTGGCATGGCTGGGGTGGTAACACATGCCTGTAATCTCAGTGGCTCAGGAGGTTGAGGCAGGAGTTCAAAGTCAGCCTAAGCAAAAGGTGCTAAGCAACTCAGTGAGACTCGGGTCTCCAAATAAAATACAAAATAGGGCTGGGGATGTGACTCAGTGGTTAAATGCTCCTGAGTTCAATCCCTGGTACCCCCCACCCCCCCAAAAAATGTGTCATAGTTTAAATATTTAGATTTTTTTAAATTGCCATTTAACATACGAATAGAGCCCACACAGCAGACACTATCCTTCTCTCCTTGCCACATCTGTGCACAGACCCCTGACTTCTGACAGCCAGCGCCCCCTCCCTTGGGTACGGGATTTACTTGGCTCCTGGAGCCTGCTCTTGCTTTTGTACACTACAAAGCAGATATGCCAGGAAATCCAAGCCACCCCCCAACCCCAAGAACAGCCCTCAACTAATACCTGATGGAAGCTGGTGCTAAATATCCCAGCTCCCTCACCTCTTGCAGAAGGACTATGAGGTGTCTTCTACCGGCTCTCAGAGGTTTCCAGTGGGACTGAGCTTCCATTGCCCACAGTGATGACTTAAGTGATCCTACACCCTGTATTCCCTTTCCTTCCTCATTGCACTCTCAGTGTTTTCCAGAATCAAGTCCCAAATAAACTACCGGCCGTCAAATCCTAGTCTCAAGAGTCCACTTCTGGAGGAGTCTAAACTAAGATAGTCTTGCATCTTATTTAGTAATAACATCAAAAGCATACATTTCCAGGCCCTTCATGAAGTTTGTTTGTTTTGTATTGAGGATTTAGTCTAAGGGTCCTTTACCACTGAGCTACTTTCCTAGACCTTTTGATTTTTTTATTTTGAGATGGGGTCTTGCTAAGTTGCTGAGGGTCTCACTAAATTGCTGAGACTAACCTTGATCTTGCAATCCTCCTGCCTCAGCCTCCCGAGTCACTGGGATTACGGCATGCACTTCTAAATTAAATAGGCATATGGACTTCTAAATTCTTGAACTATAAAACATAAGGATTGGGGCTGGGGTTGTGGTTCAGTGGTAGAGTGCTCATCTAGCACATGCGAGGCCCTGGGTTCGATCCTCAGCACCACATAAAAATAAATTAAAAAATAAAGGGATCGTGTCCAACTACAACTAAAAAAAATTAAAAAAAAACAAAAACAAAAACAAAAACATAAAGATCTACTACGTATGGCCTGGAGAAGCCATTTTAACTGCGCCGGGCTCCCTTCTTGAATTTGAACCTGAGTCAAATGGCCCTCCTGGCCCAGAAGGGGGCAGGAGACAAGGCATTAGCAATGGACAGGATAAGAGGTAAGTTGCCTGGGGCAGTGTCAGGAAAGCTGGCCCACGCCAGAGTATGGATTCATTGGCTTGAAGGTTCTGGAATTCACAGCTGTGCATACGAGAGTGACCACGTGGGGCAGCCTAGTGGGAGATACCTGCAGGACCCTGAGGAAGAGGCACTCCCCTGCTGAGAGAGGAAAGTTCTGCTGCCTCACATCTTCCAAGACCCTGGGGCATCCAGGGTGCGCCACTGAGGGGGAAGGGTGATGCCCTATTGGACCAGGGCCTGTTCCTCACCCATGTGGCAGGTATGACAATAACAGCAATGAAATGAATTAGAATTTTATTCTCAAGTTCCACAGTCAATGCCTGACCCTAGGATCAAGTTCTAAACCACTCTTGTGACCAAAGAAACTCCTGACAAATCTTGTTAAGGTTAGCAGCTGCCCTCAGATTGTGTGGGGAAATGCATGGATTTTCTTCTGGAATCTTCTAAATTCTTGAACTATAAAGCATAAGGATTTATGTATGGCCTGGAGAAGCCAATTTAACTCAAGTTAGATTGAACTAGCTTAAGTTGACAGCAGAGTGACTATCTACCAGGCTGTTCAGGTGACCCGCTTTTCTGTCTGGCATAACATTTAGGGTCTTTGTTTCATTCGCTTTTTTTTTTTTTTTTTTTCGATACTGGGGATTGCACCCAGGGGTGCTCTACCAGTGAGTCTTATCCCCAGTTCTTTGTATTTTCCAATTTTTGAGACAAGGTCTTTCTGACTTGCCCAGACTGGCCTTGAACATTTTTTTTTTTTAATGAGGTGCCGAGGATTGAACCCACAGCCTTATACATGAGAAACAAGCACTCTTCCAACTGAGCTATATCCCTAGCTCCTGGTCTTCAGCTCTCTATCCTCCTACCTTAGTGAGGACTACAGGTGTTTGCTTCCACACCTGGCTTGACAGAGTGTTTTAAAGCTCAGAGATTCAGGACTGGGGATGTAGCTCAGTGGTAGAGCACTTCCAAGCATGAGTGAGGCCCTGGATTGCATCCGCCGCACTGAAAAAAAAAATGAGTGATTCTGGGGAAAAAAAATATCTGGATTTCTTGAGCTTTTTTGAAAAATTAGAACCTCCCAAATCTCAGAGGCTTGCATTCCCAGAAGGCAGCAATGGCCCGAGAAGTCAGAATTTGCAATCCTGCTAAAAACAGGGAGTAAACCCAAAAGAAGAAGACAGGTGTTGAGGAAAGAGGAAACAGATAGAGATGGCGATGAAGAAGGGGAAGAAAGTGAAGGCAGGGCCTAGCACCAGGCCCAGAAGGCAACCCGTAGGAGACAGGCCTCCAGGAGGGCAAGTTGGCACAACACTGGATCGAACACGTGAGGGGTCTAGAGATTTTGTTCAAGTATGAGACTGAATTCATGAAAAATACCTTTTTAAAAAATGAAGCAAGCAAAAACATAATGTTTAAAGGAAGCAGAAAGCTATGCCGAGAAAGGGAAAATCAGCACAGTATAAGACATACTTTAGTTTTACAGAGTTTTTGTACAGTCAAATGATGTGAAAGGTGGACAGTGGTCTAAACCAAAAATCATGATTGGCAAGAGACACAGAAGTAGGGAAGGAAGTGGAAAAGATGAGGCCCCACCCAGTTCAGCAAATCAGAAAGAACTCCATCCATATGTTCCTTATAGATAAGGCAGCAAATAAGAAAGAATTGAGGAGAAGAGTTCAAAGCTGCAGGGAGAAATAGGAATTGGGTACAGGAGGAGAAGGACAGCACTGTGTTGTTGTTGTTGTTGTTGTTGTTGTTGTTGTTTTAGAGACAACAGAATCTGTTAATATATTTGAAATGGAAAGGGTCAACAGCAAAGAGTACATACTCTCTTCGTATTAGAAGCTTGGGTCTTAGCTGGTTACCTAAATCCTCAGTGGGTTCATCAACATTTGGTTGAGGGTGGGGGCATAAAAAGATCCTAACTTTGTTACAGCCTGAGAACTAAGCTCCTGAGAGGTCTGAGCAGAAATTCAGATTTCTACTTTGTAGTAGAGCAGGGCTGGGTTTGGACCCAGCTCAATCTGAATCCTGGCTCCACACCCTTGTTGGCTGCGTGATCTTACACAAATGTCTTAACTGCTCTGATCCTGAGCCTCTCACTTAGGAAAATGGAGGCTAGAATGAGATCAAGGAGGCAGAGGGTCCTGTGCATCCATGCTTCAAAGACAAGGAGAGTTCAGATCCCCCTTCTGATCCCCCACTTAGTGGGCAAGCCACTAAATCAATTACTAAGTCTCAGTTTCCTCATTAGTTAAATGGGACTGATCATAGTACCTCCCTATTTTGTCTTTTTAAACCACGTCCATGTTAGTCAGTCAAGAAATAAATTCTAAAACTTTCAATCCTTCACCGCCCATCCCCCATCTTACTCTTAAGATAATCTTTAGCACTTATATCCTGCGGATCTTTTTCTGTATCTTTATAGATATACTATTATCCCTTGTGTATCTTTTTACCAACTAGCTATTTTCATGCATCGTTATATCTTTCTTTTTCTTTCTTTCTTTCTTGGTACCGGGGATTGAACCCATGGGTGCTTTACTACTGAGCTACATCCCGAGCTCTTTTTATTTTTTATTTTGAGACAGGGGCTTGCTAAGTTGTTGAGACTGGCCTTCAACTTGCAATCCTCCTGCCTCAACCTCCAGAGTCACTGGGATTGCAGGCCTGCAACACCACACCTGGCTCTCATTATGTCTTGACATCGACTTTCAGTTAGCAGAACTAATTTTGTGTTAGGTCTGTAGAATTTAATATTCTTTCTCTACTAATTCTAAATAAAGACATTATCACCCCCTGTGAGACCACTCTTTATTTCCCAAGACTTGAATCTCACTTATGTTGTTCATTGAAACCCAAATATTATCTTTTTAGTATGTCCCCCAAGAAACAGTATTATGGTTCTGGAATACTCTGGGTGGGAATGCATTTTTGGAGCACCTTCCTTGGGGGAATAACGCAGTTAAATTCATTATCACTTGGTAGGATTCAGTTACAATATCCTGCATGAATTCTTGTGTTTGGCTTGTTCTTAAAATGGTGACTCCTGGATTTTTCTTCCCTTTATTTCTTCAACATGCTAAATGTCACGCTGGCCCAAAGAGCAACATCATGACTATAAGGATAGCTTAAAATTAGTCTCATAAAGCCTATAATCAGCATTATATTCATCCCAATTCAGTTTGAATTTCAGTGACTAAGTGGGAAAAAAACATGGTTTATAGCCCTTAGACGGATTTTTGGATTCCAGTTCAAAAGGCGAATGGATTTACATATATGTAAGCATTACTTCATCTTGTTTTGTAATAAGCCCTCGAGGGATGGCATGCATGTGGGGCTGAGGGGAGGGAGTGCCGGGTGAGGCCCTGTGGTCTTCATCAGGAGAATCTGTCATCACTCTGGGACTATGTTAATACTACCTTCTCTTTGTTCGGGGATTAGGGTTTAAAATTAGGTTTATTAGATTTAGGGCCCTTAGGATCAGAGTCAAAGTCACATTTAAGTCTGAGAAAGCCTCCAGGTGTCTCTGTAATTGTCCTCATGTCACGGGGATTATTGGAGTGAAGACATATGATCATTAAGAGGTGGGGGTGATACAGCATTAGGGTTCTGGATTATCTCCAATGTCCTTTACAGAGTTTGGAGTTCAGGGTCATTAGTTATGGCCATTAGGCATTAAAAGTTGTCTGTATCAGGGAAGTGGGTCCAACCATAGATGTATCTGCTGTCATTTGGAATTCAGGATCTTCTGGTTCTGTATCAACAGGTCCCTCAGACAGAGTTAAAGTCAAGGTATATAAATACACAGAGCCCTGTTCTTTGGGATGTAGATGTGAGGTAGTCAGCATTAGGACAGGTCTGTGACAAGGTGTTTGCTCCATTGCCTGTGACAGCTTAGAACTGCCAGTTCTTAAAGTCAAGGTCACTGGAGTTGTTAGTGTTACTGTCCTTGAGACTGGGAAAGTCAGGTTTGTTGAACTTAGGCTTCTTTGAAACTGTTCAAGGTCTTTTGGGGTTTAGGATAATTCTGGATTGATTCGATTTAAGTTAGTTTGGGCATTATATGTGCATTTAGAAGCCCTTGGAACTATTAGGGCTCTTTGAACTGTTGGGCTTTGGAGTCGTATAAAGTAAATTTGAATTTTCAAGGGTCCTTTATAGAGGCAAAAAAGTATACGATTTTTTTTTAGCGTCTACTGGGATCCTTAGGGTTATTTGGAGTCTTTGGGGCTTAGTTTAAAGTCATGTGGGAGTAATTTGGGGCTTACAGTTTTTAACATCATTTAAGAAACCTGAGGATGTTTAGAATTGTTTAAGAGTTAGTATTATTTAAGTTTTTTGAGGAAAACTTAGAATTTAGGGCAGTTTTAGTTTTTTGGGATACTTGGAGGTTATTGGAAATCATATAAATTCTAGCTGCGTTGTTCAAAGTGTGGTCTGAGGGCCCAGCACCACGGACATCCCCTCAGAGTTTGCTAGAAAGACAGATCCTAAAGTCCCACACCAGCTCTGCTGAATCAAAAGCAACATTTTAACAAGATCACTCCAAAGTGTTAGGATCTGGGTTCTAGGATAATGTTATGGTTTAGGTCCTAAATGTCTCCTGAGAGCTTGAGTGTGGAAGGCTGGGTTGCCAGCCTCTTTCTCTCCCTTTCTGCATCAAGGCGGGCAACCTTGTTCCACCACATGCTCCCCACCACCATGTTCTGCCCTCACCACAGGGCCAAAGCCACAGGCCAAGTGACCTTGGAGTGAAACCTGAAATAATGAGCTAAAATAAATCTTTCCTCCTTTTAAGTTATTAGTCTCAGGTATTTTGTCACAGCAATGGAGAGCTGACTATGTCAGTTTAGGATCACTTGCGATATTTGCAAGGAAGAGGTCTTTAAGGGTGTTAGACACATTAGCCATGGGATCATTTAAGTGGCTGGGCTCTATAGAATCCTTAGAATTAGGGTCACTTTCTGCATCAGAACATTGTATGGGGTTCAAAAATATTGAAGGTCTTTTAGAGACATTTAAGGTTCAAGGTTTGTTTTTTGTTTGTTTGTTTGTTTGTTTGTTTTTGATTGCTTAGACTTTGAGAGTGGTTTATCTTTGGTACCATTTAAAGTCATGGAAGACCATTTCATCTTTACCGTTGCTTTGAGTGATCATTTGGGGTAGTTTAGGTTTTGGCTGCGACCTGTGCAGATGAGACAAACTGGGTTTAAAAGGGCTGGCTGCAACATTAAGCTAAGAAAGCTGCAAAAAGTCACACAACACAGAGAGTAGTTTTTAAACCAAGGGTGGGATGGCTCTGCGACCTTAAGGGTCATCTCCCATGCTGGAAAGAGAGCATGAGCCCCTGTTTGGTTTATTTTGTAGGGGGGACATCAGAGGCAAGGATAAGATTTCAAGGGTGGAGTCTTGCTTATGATGTCTTGTGGTTGGCAGTTGATTGACATCTTGACAAGTCACACCCATCTCAGGTGCTGTGTGGAATCTTAGGCAGAGCTAGAGGGGGAGACACACCTGCATCGTACGATCAAACCCTGACAGGGAGTTGGCAGGGCCAGGCCTGTGCCCTCATTTGGCTACTTTGCGCAATAGTCCAAACACACAGCCCATGGACGGCTCGTGACATTTGGGATCACAAAGGATTTAGGACCATTTGTGGTGATTACTGGCCCATTAGTTTGGGCTGATCTAAGACCATTTTAGGGGGTATTAAATCGGTAGGGAATCTGGTTCAGGCCTTTGATGTTGTTAGCATTGGTGCAGTCGGCATTTGAAGATCTTTCTGTTTAGGATGCATCTGGGTACTCACTCGCTCATTACACACATATTATCAGGGTACCTGTCAAGAGCTGGGTACTGCTTGAGGTGTTGAGAATACCCTCCTGGAGTTTAGACGCATAAATTGTCATATATGTTCAGAGAGTGAAAAGTACTTTGGAGACAGTGGACGCAGAGGGTGATTGGCAGCTGACTGAGGTGCTCAGGGAAACTCAGTAGGAAGCAGGAGTTGAGCTGAATCAAAAAAGAGCCAAGCATGTAATGAACTGGGGGAGGAATGTTCCAGAAAGAGAAAGTGACAAGTGTAAATCCCAGAAATGGGGGGCTTAGCATGTAAAAAGGACAGCAAGACCACGGTAGCCAAAGCACAGGCACTGTCCAGGAGGGCGGAGGCAATGGGGCCCCAGGAGGAGGGGCTCTTAGCCAGGTGAGAGAGGTAGACTGGATGAGGACTTGGGAATTTTTAAGAGAGGTTTAAAGTCACTTAGAGTCAATAAAGATCATTTGTGTTCTTTATTTTTCTAATTGGCTCATTCAAGGTTTAAGGACCTTGGTTGTTAGAAGCCATTAAAGATCATTTAGAATGTTTTATGGCCATTTAGAATCTCTTCTAATTATATAGGATTTTTTGAAATTCATTTAGCATCACTCAGGGTTCATTTTGGTGTTAAGTTTAGGTTTTAAACTTTTTAGGTTTTACAGTCAGTTAGGATCAGCCAGGGTCATAATTCATTTGGAGACTCTTAGACCTTTTTAATTAATTTATTATTATTATTTTTTTGGTACCAGTGATTTAACCCAGGGTGCTTAATCACTGAGCCACATCCCCAGCCCTTTTTTATATTTTATTTAGAGACAGGGTCTCACCGAGTTGTATAGTGCCTCACTAAATTGCTGAGGCTGTCTTTTGAACTCAAAAACCTTCTGCCTCAGCCTCCTGAGCTGCTGGGATTATAGGTATGTGTCATTGTGGGTGGCTTATTTATCTGTTTTTGAGATGGGGTCTCATTGGGCTGCCAAGCTGGCCTCAAACTCCTGGGCTCAAATGATCCTTCTACCTCAGCCTCCTGAATAGCTAGGACTACAGCGTATCACCATGCCCAACTAGACTCCAAAACTTGACATCATTAAGGCTATTTAAGGTCTTTTTCAATTGTTTGGATTTGGAATCTTTTAGGATTGTTTGGTGAAGAGCTTCTCAAACTCAGGACACACAGGGATGGGAGAATGGTAAGTGGTAGCAGGTGCAGTATTAAAAATCATGTTGTCAGAACCGGGCTGGGATTGTGACTCAGTGGTAGAGCACTTGCCTTGCAGGTGCAAGGCCCTGGGTTTGATCCTCAGCACCACATAAAAAATAAATAAATAAAATAAAGGCATTGTATCCAACTACAACTGAAAAATAAATAAATAAATAAATAAAAATCATGTTATAAGAACCACACCCCAGAAGTTAAATCAGAATCTCTTGGTATGAAACAGACATCAATGTTTTTCAAACCTCCCCAGGGCCTGGCACAGTGGCTCATGCCAGTTATCCCAGTGACTCAGGAGGCTGAGGCAGGAGGATCTCAAGTTTGGGGTCAGCCTCAGCAGTAACTTAGTAAGACCCTGGCTCAAAATAAAAAGTTAAAAGAACTGGGAATGTACTCAGTGGTAAAGCACCCCTGAGTTCAAGCTCTTGTACCAAAATAATATATTTTTTTTAACTCCCAGGTGATGGATTGTGTGCCTTTGACTCATTTAGAACCTCATGACCTACGTAGACTGAAAGTTCTCAGCATCCCCGGAGAACTTGAGTAGAGATGCAAATTCCCAGCCCACTACTCTCTGCTAAATCAAAACTCTGGTAGGAGGCCCAGCGTTTTCACAAGTCCCCTGGTGATCTTTAGGATTCTTGCAGTTTTGGGGGGTGGGGGAATTCTAAGGGCATTTTGAGATTGCTCAGAGTCAGTTATTTTAGGGTTGTTTATTGTTGACTTAGTGTGCACATCCTGGAAGGACCCGAATAGATACCCGAGTGAATTATTTTAAAATCCTTTATTTGATAATTATCTGAGTCAGGCCAGAAATAATCTGCCACTGTTCCCAGTCTCTTGCCAAGTGTCCCAGCTCCTCCATCAACCTCAGATGCACTGGGTGGGACAGGGAGCAGGACTCTCCTGTGTGTCCAGGTGGGGCGAGGTACACGTTTATCCAGAATACACCCTGCAGAGAGCTTGATTAGCCAACAGGCATTGCATTTGGTACCAGTTCTTAGTAAAGGGAGTATCAAAATGTGACAACTGAAAGTAGAGTAGTCTGATGGCACATTCTGGTTGACCTCAGGTTTCTGAAATTTACCATATTTTTTTTTCTCCCTTTGAAAGCTTTTACTTGTCTAATTTCTGAAAGGAGGATTGAGAATACAATTTGAAAGTGGGCTTGGTGTCTGGAGTGACTGACCCTACCTACATCAAGGAAATTCTCCAGTTTCTTGCATGGAGTGTCAACCCTTCAGGGCCCTGGACGCTGAAGATAGCAGGGTGGCTGGCTTTCTCAAAGGCCCAAGCACTACTGATGTGATCCTTTCATCTTGTTTTGTATATGTGTGTGTATCACATATGGGTGTAGGTACATTATATATATGTATGTATGCATACATACACACACAAACACACGTATAAACCTATGTGTATGTATCGCGTGCGCACACACACACACACACACACACACACACTTGATTTTGATGTATCACTGAGACTGCATCTCACAGGGATTCTGGGGCTGGGGTATAGCTCAATGGTAGAGTCCTTGCCTAGCATGCATGAGTCCTATTTGTTTCTGTATCCTCAATATTTTTGGACTTAACAGGAAATTTAAATTTTAAATCCAATGTAACAGAAGAATGAAGAAAATTTAATGCTACCACTTACGAGGTTAAGTGTTCCCATAGGCTTTTCTTCCAAATAGGTCATTGCCCATATTAAACATCAGCTCTTTCATTTATTTAACATAATATTATTTTCCATGTTTCTACACAAACATTATGATTATACTTGTAATGGCTGAATAATATTTATGGGTATAGTTTTTACTTTACTTGGATCGTTGTTTTAAAAGAAATAAGAAGGCGTGATAAAACCTACTCAGCTTTTTATTGGAATAACTCCAATCTATACGCTAAGTTTAGGGAGAGCTGTTAAATTTCTGATCCATGGATGTAGTGTATCTTTCCATTTTTAAATTTTATTTTCTTATTTTTTATTAAATGAGAGAACTAGACATACATTATATTTCTGCAGTTTTTCATTGTTCGGGCAATCTTGCAAAATTCGTTGGGTATTTCTAATCATTCTTCTCTAGATTATTCTGAGCATTTTCAATTTCATTTTTACTTCCTAGTTTCTTTTAATGGGTCATAAATATTGTAGTTGGCTCTTTTTGCTTAGCTAACTCAAGAGCTTTGGGCCAAATTACTTGAATTGTTTTTTCTGGTAATTTGTATTATTGCCAAATTTTGTTTAAAGGAATTTTAACCAAAACTACATTTCTCATGTTTCTCAAATATGCCCTTACCTTGAGGAACTTTCCTTGACATTATTTTGGATTCAAGGCTTTGGATAGCCCCAGACATTCAACATTCAGTATGTGTGGGAGTTCTCATTAGCAATTTATTCCCAAAATTATATCCAGACATAATCACTCTCCCTTGGCAGGACCTGCCCACGCTGTCGGCACCAGCTACCTCCTGAAGCCCGGCTTCTCCCAGTGGAGGATTTTGCTGTACCCAAACCTGGGTGCTGCTCACCCGAGATGGTTCCACAGATGTAGGTCAGTGGCACCAGGGACAGCTTAGAGGGCCTTAATGATGAGCAGGGGATGTTCAGACTCATAAATTGTTGAATAATATTTTGGATTTTAACCCCTTCTCAGACATATGGTTTGCAAACATTTTCTCCCATTCTGTAAGTTGTCATTTCATTTTGCCAGTTGTTTCCTTTGCTGTGTAGAAGCTTTTTAATTTGATGTAGTTCTACTTGTTTTGTTTTTGCTTTTGCTGTTGTGTTTTGGTGTCATAATTGAAAACTCAGGCCAGACAAGGTGTCACATGCCTGTAATGCCAGCAGCTCAGGAGGGTGAGGCAGGAAGATCTCAAGTTCAAAGCCAACCTCAGCAACTTAGTGAGGCCCTAAGCAACTTTGCAAGATCCTGTCTCTAAATAGAAAATTAAAAACAGAAAGGGGGCTGGGAATGTGGCTCCATAATTAAGCACCCTGGATTCAATCCTCAGTGCAAAGAAAAAAAATTATATATATATATATATATGAATCAGTGCGAAGGATCTAATGTAAAGTATGGTTATTTTAATTATAATACTGTATTGTTTATTTGAAATTTGCTAAGAGTAGATCTTGTGTCCTCACACACATATACAAAGTGGTGACTATGTGTGGAGATGGATATGTTAATTAACATGATTGTAGTAATCACTTCACAATATATATGCATATCAAAGTCATCAGGCTGTACACCTTGAATATATACAAACTTATTTTTATTTCTCAATTATACCTCAATAAAGCTGGAAAATAAATACTTTTTTTTTTTTTCAGTTCTGGGAATGGAACCCACTGCCTCATACACATGCTGGGAAAGGATTCTACTACTGTGCTACATCTCTGGCCCAATATATTTTCAAATTAAAAAATAAAAGCCAAAGCCATGAGTTTTTATGACTATGTGTCCAATTTTAAAACTCCACTAACACACACACACACACACACACACACACACACACACACATGTTCTAATTCAAGAAGTTTTAAATCAGAGTTAACAAGACATACAAAATATATGTTGCATTCTATCAAAGCATATGTTGAGGTTTCAGTTCTATCCTAAAGTTTAAACAGCATTTCAATGAAACTTATGACTATTTCTTTAAAACTTCTCATTAAAATTGTAAGCTGCTCTTTGGCCAGTGGGTAGAAGGAACGTATTTACCATCCACATGGGCATTTCATAGTAAGAGGGGGTGCTGTTTATAATTACACTGGAACAACAGGCATAAAGTGGAACAGTTCCAAGCAAACCAGGACCTATGGTTCCTACCAAGGGGCCCATGGTTTAAAACTTCTGAAGCTAATTTACATACTTATAGGGTATATGCTGTTACCTACAGCAGGATTATTTTTCGATTCAAGTTTTAAAAAACCAAAACCAAAACCAAATGCTGAGTATTGACAGCACAAGTTTATTCAGTGACCAAAGAATGGAGAAGTAGGAGTTCTGCTTGCAGATCAATTTCTCAACTCCAAGAAGTTGAGGAGTAGCTGTGGTGAACACCTGTAATCTCAGCGGCTCAGGAGGCTGAGGCAGGAGGATCATGAGTTCAAAGCCAGCCTCTGCAAAAGCAAATTGCTAAGCAACTCAGTGAGACCCTGTCTCTAAATTGCATTAGACAAAATAGGGCTGGATACTCCCCCCACCAAAAAAAAAAAAAAGTTGAGAAGTTAGAGATATAGGATAAGGATAATGAGGAAGACACGCTATTAAAGGGGAGGCACATTCATGTTCTTTTTGGGAATTTGGGTGCCTCCTCTTTTCACTCCTTTGGTAATCTGGTGTTTCCAGTCATGGCTACAGGTTGGTGTCTTTAGCTTTGAAGCAGGAGGAGACCGAGTGAGTCTAGATCAAGTTAATCCTAGATTATTATTTTGGAAAAAATATTTCTCAGATGTTCCTCATGTCCATATGCAGAGCTGAGCAGCATCTGACTCAAAGGCTAAGGCAGCAAAGAAGACACACACAACAGAAAACAGAGATGCCAAGCCTCTTCCTCCTGTTCCAGTCACCCATTGCTCATCTATCTGCAGGCCCAAGTGGAGGGGTCAGTGTTTTCAGCAAAATTGGCCTTCAGGTCCCTGAAGATAACCCAGGCAATTGTTATCATCTTAACCCACACGTCAAAGGTGCTATCTATAGCAAAGCTAGTGGGAGACTCACAATGTACTGCCCAGCTGTGTGACCTCCAAAGTTAGTGATTTTGAAGTCCATTAAGAGCAAGTGAAGCAAAAGAGTCTCTTGAGGTTTTTCCTTAGTATCAATACTAGTAATTTATTCCTTACATAAAGTTAATTTATACACTTACGTGTTAAACTTATGTACCTATATGCTAAACATGAAATGGCAAGATATACTTTCTATTTTGCATGGTTCTAAAATGAAACTATCAATGTCAATTTTACCCAGATTCAATTTTTAATAGTGTTTGCTTGTATTTAAACTTTCTAGTAACCTATTCAATTGTGTTTAACACTTCACAGTAGCTGGGCACAGTGGCGCATGCCTGTAATCCCAGTGGCTCAGGAGGCTGAGGCAGGAGGATCGAGAGTTAAAAACCAGCTTCAGCAACTTAGTGAGGCCCTGTCTCTAAATAAAATATAAAAAGGGAATGTGACTCAGTGGTTAAGCACCCCTGGGTTCAATCCAAAGTACAAAAAAAAAAATCTTGTCTTGATTTTAACTTAGAGGCCAAATTATGATGGTCATTATTTATGCTACATGGCCAGGTTTCCTAGGAAGACAACTGTTAAGTCATGGGGGATTAGATCCAGGACCCTCTGTAGATATCAAATCCAATGGAGGCTCAAGCCCCTTAAGTAAAATAGCATAGTATTTGCATGTAACATACATACATCCTCCTGTAGACTTTAAAACATCCCTTAGAATATCTAATACAATGTAAATGATATGTAAATAGTTATTATACTATAATATTTAGGGAAAAATGACGGGAAAAATGACAAGAAAAAAATGTGTGTACATGTCCAGTACAGATGTAGCCATCACAGATCTAACTACATAATATATGAACAATGGATTAGACAAATGATGCTCTAACGAGTGCTGGGGACAGACTGAGGATCTGTGAATGGCAGGAGCTACAGAACGCGCGTCCACACACCTCTGCATTCATGTGGATGCAGTATAGTGCTGGTTGCATACAGATGCAAGTTTTGCTTTTAAGAACCTTCTGGAATTTTTTTAAATTATTTTTTGATTCACAGTTGGTTTAGCAAGTGAAAAAACTGCAGATATAGATGTCTGTCTGTACATATGTATATGTAGTCACACACACACACACACACACACACACACACAACCTATGTAGATGGAGAAAGAAATTTGTTTTAAGGACTTGGTTCATGTGACTCGTGTTGCAGTTAAGTCCAAAAGCAGGCCAGAAGTAGAACTCCTTCTACTGCAGGGGTCCTCAGTCTTTTATCTCAAGATCTTTCACTGATTGCATGAGGCCCACCCACACTCTACAGGGCAATCTACTCAAAGTCTGATTTAAATGTTAATATCATCTTTAAAAAATAATCTCACAGTAAAACATCTAGTTTGCTGTTTGAGCAAATATCTGGGTACCATAGCCTGACCAAGTTGACACAAAAAATTAACTTGGGCTGCAATCTGAAAGCCTTACCCTTGGAGACCACTAGAGGGCTGTCTTCAACAGAAGCACACCCAAGTCTCCACCTCTATGCAGGATGGCATGGCTGTTTTAGGTGAGAAAAATTAAGTCTTAGAAAAAAGGTTCACAGAGTTGGTCCTAACAAGCCAGCGGTGAGTCTGAGTGAAATTGGCCTCACCATGCGGCAGTCCCTAGCTCCTTCCTCCATATCTGCTGGTTCCCCAGGGGCCTCAACTGGAGCCTCATAAGGATATACTCGTTTCACTTTTTATTTGGAACATGCTATGATTTGAACATATCCCCCAAATTCATGTGCTGGAAACTTGGTCCCCAAGGCAGCAGTATTGAGAGGTAGAACCTTTGGAAGGTGAATGGGTCATTAGAGCCCTGTACTCATGAATGGATTGATCCACTCATGGGTTAATGGCTTATTGAGGGAGTGGCTTTGTTAACAAGAGTTCTCAGACTGGGAATATAGCACAGAGGCACAGCACATGCTTAGCAGGCACAAGGCCCTGGGTTCAACCTCAGCACCAGAAATAAAAAACCTCTCAAACTGAGCTCTCTGGCCCACTTGCCTTGTCCCACAATGGGATGCCCCCTGCCATGCAATGATGCAACAAGAAGATCCTCACCAGATGCTGAGCAGATGCTGGCTCCATGTTGTCAGACTTCCCGTTCTCCAAAATTATGAGCTAAACAAACCCTCTATTCTTTATAAGTTACATCACCCAAGGTATTTTGTTAAAGCAACAGAAAATGGACCAGATCTGGGCCTGTTCAAACCATAAACTCTGGGGGAAGAAAATGAACTTACCTCTCAGGGGGCCTTCCCACTCCTGTCTCTGACCTTACTACTACTCTCTCCCAGCACATAACTCTCCTTCCAATAGATAATCACAGAACCACCCACAGACAGATTTCTCTTTGAAAAGTGCTTTATTTCAATAAGAACTAAATCAGGTGCATTAAAACATATTAAAAGGTTACAAAACAATGTTCGGCTCCCTACTGAGGCCCTGTCAAATTATGTTAAGATGCCTAAATGCATCCATTTATCAGTTCAGAATCAAACATTGAACCAGGCCAGGTACCATGACTGGAAGGCAAGTTAGGAAAAGAATACTTCACAAAACTCAAACAAGAGGGGGAACCCTTAAGAAACACTAGTAACTACACATCAGAAACCATCAGCCCGGAAACAGGTCTGTGATCTGCCGGGAAGACCCCAAAGGGAAGCTGAGGCTTTTCTTCACAGCTTGTGCTTCTCTGTGCTTAGTTAAAAGGTGGGGACAGGCAGAGGGGCACTTTAACATCCTGTGACCCGGTTAGGTCTGAAAGAAGGGGTGCCCCTTCGTTTCTATGTTTACATTTAGGAGATCATATCTTATCTGACTTGAGCAATGCTTTGTGTAAAACAATTTAAGTAGACACTCAAAAATGCAGGCATGCTGTTGTAGAAGAGAGACTCCAGGCAATCTCTCTATCTTACTCCCAATGTCATGGTTTGGACACTTGAGACACTGCAAGTCCCTTGTCCACACAGAAACTTCTATCTTAGAGACATTATCTGGGATATCAAGTTCTCCGGTGTTACAGAGCTTTGAAATAAAATGTGGCTTTAGGCTGGTTTCTGACATTTTAAAAAAGAGCTTTTCAGCTAGGTGCAGTGGTGCACACCTGTAAAGCCAACAGCTCAGGAGGCTGAGGCAGGAGGATTGAGAGTTCAAAGCCAGCCTCAGCAAAAGCAAGATGCTAAGCAACTCAGTGAGACATTGTATCTAAATAAAATACCAAAAGGGGCTAGGGATATGGCTCAATGGTGAGTGCCCCTGAGTTCAATCCCTGGTACAAAAAATAAGAAAGCTTTTCTTTTCTTAAGAGTTTCTTGACTTTTTTTTTTTTGGTTGCATTAGTCTCCTGACACTGCAATAGTCTCCCAACTCCATAGGAAGCAATTCTCACCAAGATGTTTTTGCACGGAGAACAGATTTTGGAGGGTTATCATTTGCCATGGATATGCTGATAAAATGTCTTTATGGGGAGGTTTTGAGAAGAGCATTGCTTTCCTTTTGGTAAGGAGGAAGATGCAAATATTTCCCCTTTGAAGCACCTGACACTTCTGAACCAGCTTGTCTTCAAGGAAACAGTGACCTCCAGCCTCCACACTTGTCTCAGGAATGGGTGGCTAATGTCCTGAGACCCTCTTACCTTAACCTCAATTCAAGGTTGAAATCCACCCAGCCCAAAGATCAGGGCGCACATGCCTCCCTAACAGGCACAGGCCTGTCATTTGTGCTTTTCAGCCCCTTCCCAAATAACACCCGTCCATTTAATTTTCCCATTAAAGTGATCACCGAGAATGTGACCTTGTGCTTAATTCCACCGGCCCAGTCAGACAGATTCAGGTTTTTCCTTCACTTGATCACCTTGTAACATAAGCCTCTGCCCAAAAGAAAAAAAAAAAAAGCCAGATGCAGCTTAACTGCTTTTCACAAGTTGGGGGGGGGGGAACCCTATACATTGGCCTTTTGTTCTTCACACAATTTCAGGTTCATTGCACACAATTACATAAACCCACACAAATAGGTTGAGGAGTTCAAAGCAGCAAGGCCATGTGATACCAGTGAGAAAATCCGGTCCACACTGTGCTGAGGCTGCTATTTCAAAGGTATCTACAATTCTGTTTTTGTTTGGGTTCTTTTTTGTTTGTTTGTTTTGGATGCTGGCTGAACCCAGGGACTCATTCATGCTAAGTATGCGCCCTAGGTTGAGCTACACTCCCGGTCAAGTTTCCAAAATTCTTGATCAGGTTACATGAGAAACCATCTCTACAGGATGAGCCAAAACAGAAAAGTGTGTTAGTGGAAGTGGATGGTGTAGGATGTACTTTTCCCCCACTTCTACTCCAAAACCCCATCTTTAAAACGCTTGGTATCACCTTCTCGAAAGTTGTCCTGTCAAATTAGCATTTTGCAACATTTCCATATTTAACACAATCATCATCGCGGGTGCTAGTACAAATTACAAAGAACTTTTATGAACCAGAAATAGTTGTCCTATAAGAATTAGTGGTTAGTAATTAGCTTTGTGGAAATTCTCCCCCACCCCCCACCTCCCAGAGGAGAATTATTGGGGCAACGAAAGGCTTTGAACATTCATGATAAAAAATAACTGGGAGAGAAATTCTCCAAATCCCTTTCTTAAATGCAAACCTCTCCGTTTGCATTCACAAAACTGCTCTTTTGAATCTGTAACAAAGGAAACTTCTCCCCACTGCCACACACAACCCCTCCCCATCCCCCCCCCCCAATTCTGTGCACTTTGCAGAAATGTATGATTGAGCCTAAGCCCCTCTGGGTTTCTACCACATGCCCCAGGGGTCTGGTGGTGCTGGCCCTGCAGAGGAAGTAAGCTTGCTAAGAGATCCCCACTACCACCTGCAAAGCGCCTGCTGGCAGCATGCCATCTTTTTGGAAGTCCATAGTGAGACCACAGCTGTGAGCCTTTTAAATAGGCCACAGAGAAGGCCTGGAGTGCAGATGGGGGATGGGAAGGTGCCTAGGGCCACAACAGCTCTGCCACAGAGGCCCACCTTCTGTGGGAGGCACCAGCCATGGCTCTCCTTCCCCAAACCGGTCCTTGGAGAGGAGGTAGAAAAGAGATGGGCGCGCCCCTTCCCTTGTAAGCTTCCAGAGGTGCCTCTGTTAGAAGTTCCAGATCTTGCTTGCTTGATCTCCATAGCCCAACACCTGGCTCCAAACATCTGTCTCTCCCTCCAGATAAACAGTATTAGCCACACAGGTGCCCAGCTGCCTGGCAGTCTTCCTCGTTGGGGTCACAGGGGACACACTGCCCCTGCTCTTTCCCCCCAGGGAGGTTGGCTCTAAAGATCCGCACAGTGGCCGCTGAGAAGCTGAAAGAGAAGCTCTGTCCTCTCTAGGCACCCTCACCAGGCAGCTTCCCCGAGACCACGTTCAGTGGGCAGCAGGACACGTCCTCACTCTGGGGTTCCATCTCCACATCCAAGGTGAGGGAACGTGCAAGAATCCAGAGGTTGGGAAGGGTAAGGTCTTGACCACGAACACACACAGCCCGGCTCCAAGTGCAGAAAGACTCGTTGATGTGAAGATGGGTGGGGCGCAAAGGCACCTGTCATCTCTGCAGGTGACCTCTACCCTTCTCTTGGGACTTAGGGATAGAGCTTGGAAACTTCCTGGCCACCATCTCCAAACAAGCCCTGGGCGTACCCACTAGGCAGTGCCATGTGCCCGCCAGACAGACCACTGATTCAAGAGACTTTCCTTCAGCACAAGGAAGCATCGGAGAGATGAGTTGGCAGTTTGGAAAGCAGAGACACAGGTGGCCACGGAGGTGGCACGGAGGAAGAATCCATTCTTTCCGGGCATCCACACAGCATCGCACATTCATCTTTGTTATTTAAAACAATCAAAATTTCCAGTGTAAAAACTCACGGACACTCATTGCATCTACCCCATGTGAAGGTTTATCTTTTTCTTTCCATCAGACTTGCCCCAAAGGTATGAAGCTGTTGTTTTATTAATTTCCAAGGATCTCATCCATAGATCCTTCTAGACAAACAAGGAGAATCTCTATTAACATATAAACCCCCCAAATGGTGAGCTCGAGGGACTCTTCCCCTGTCAGAGACAGGCAGATATGTGTGGCTTCCCCCGGGCACCAGAGGGGAGAAATCACTTCTTTAGCTGAAAGCCCTTGGGATAGGGACTCCCCTGACTTTCCTGCCCATCAACAGCTCATCTGCCAGCCTCATGGCACTTGTGCTGGTGGCTTGGAATTTAATTGCATGTGAAAATATCAGGGAGGCCCATGGACATGTATCCTGTGTATGCATGTGAGCGCGCACACACACTTTGGGTCCTCCTTAGAACAAAAGTCTTGTGAGCGAGAGAGAAGACAGCAGGGATCCAGGGATGGGTACTTGTCCTCTGACTTCTTCATCCTGCTTCAGGGAGCAAATAATGGCTGGTCAGGCGCTGCAAAGGTCTGCATTACAACATTTCCATGGAAGGAAAGAACCCAGCTTCCTGTGGATCGTCTCAAGTCAACGGCAACCCCTGGGGTGTCTGGATCCTCTTGTTCTCATGGTTCAGATCGTTGCTGGGGTCTCGGCTATCTCCTCCAGCCTTTGCCGAATCATCAGCCGGAGCACGGTGTACCTAGGAGCAAGAAACAGCCTGTGGTGGGGGCCAGCCAGCATCACCACCCTCGGGTGATCTTCTCCACCACCCTCGGGTGATCCTCTCCACCACCCAGGTGACACCAGGTAACACTGTAGGCCTGTCCCTGTGCCTCCATCTTTGGCCCACTCTTTAGCCACTTCATTGCTAGGTTCATTTCCACATCAGAATGAGAGGAAATCAAGAGGTCAAACCCAAGTTACGTTATGTTACTATGTTACATAGTTATGTTACTATGATTAGAACGTATGGCTAAAGAAGGAGGGAAAGGTGAAAACAACAACAACAATAATAATAATAATAAGCGGTCTATTAACTGAGTGCTTACGATCCCCAAGGCACCAAGCCTAGCACTTCAGATGCACGGTAGCTCATTAGCCCTCATCTAGGATGGAACATGAAACTGCCAATACTTAAGCCTTTTGTGGGGAGGGGCTCCCAAAACAGCAACTTCCTATATTTAACCTGCCCCCTGTACCTGCATTTTGTAGACGAGGCAATAGCAACTAGTACATAGGGATGTCCATGGCTTGTGGGTGAGTCCAGTTTCCCCATGACGCCCCTGAATGATGGCACTGCAGATACCAGACTGGGCATTATGGTGCTGGGCGAAATGGGACAAACTCCTCGTGTTTGAGGTTTTGCACAACACCGCTATTTTTAAAGTCTAGAGCGGAGTAAGTGTTCAGCCAAATGTAAATGCTGTCATCAGTTACAGCAAATATAGCTTTGGCTTTATTTTCTGGTAGCAAAAAAAATCAATCAATTGTTCCACCGTAGCTATGAAGTGCAGTCGATTCTGTGACTAACCATGGCAAAGAAATCAGAAAATCCTTCCCAGAAAGAAGCTTTCCTGGATTTTTTTCAAGCCAAATGAAACTTCCAGAAGAGAAATGTTAGAAAGGGAGGAAGGGCGGAAAGAAAGGATTTTAGAGGTCGGGGGCTCAGACCACTTGCACTGCTAAGGTAACAGTCCAGGGGTTTCCAGAACCTCAGATCTCAGCCAGCCCTGATTGTCCTCCCTCCTTCAGGTATGGAGGCAAACACTTATCCCCGGGGACTGCATTGTCCCCAGAGGTTACCCCAGACTCTGCCATGTGTTTGTAAATAGTCCCTTCACCAAATGCTCCTCAAGGACCCTTGTCTGAGTGGGCATCCATTTGCTGCCGGAGGCCTGATCACACACTTGAGATAGCAGGAAGCTGCGGTCTGGGTAAGGTTTGAGTGTGTCTCCCAAGTGTTCATGTTGGAAGTTTGATCCTTACTGTGGTGACCTTGGGAGGTAGTAGGACCTTTAACAGGTAAAGCCTAATGAAATGCATTTAAGTTACTAGGGACACTGCCCTCCGAAGGGACTGATGTAGTTCTTAAAGGATCCCAGTTAGTTCTTGAAAGAGCTAGTTGTTACAAAGAGCAAGCTTGGTTCCTGAATCCCTGTCTGGCTTTCTGTCTTGTCATGTGATTCCTTCTGCACATGTTCCCACCATTGTCATGCCATCTACCATGAGACCCTCACTAGAGTCAAGCAGAAGCAGTGCCATGCTCTTGGACCTCAAAACTCGGAGATAAACAAAACTCTTTTCTTTACAAATTAGCCAGTCTTGGGTATTTTGTTATAGTAATATGACATGGACTAATAGTAATACACAGGATAAAGTGACCCCACAGAGATTTAAAAACATATATCTTCTTTTTGAAGTTCTTCCATAAAAGGAGGGGAAAGACGTTTTGATGCCCTTAAGTATATTGAGGCTTCTAAGTGTATTGTTGCACATTTAAGTTTCATGTTCCCATCTGAGATTTGGATTTGTCAACAGGTAGCCCCCCAAAGAAGGCCCATAAGCCCCGGTCTCATGAAGCAACCTGGCGCAGTCTCTTTATGGCACCTGGATAGAGGCCCCTGTCATTGAGGGTTCCTCCATAAAGAAATCCAACCCGTACCCTGGTGACCACACTTACTTGCGCATCAGCTTCTTTACTTCACGATCTTCTTCCTCTTGGAGCTTCTGAATGAAGCTTTTAAGGACAGGCATCTCAAACTTTATGTACTGGGCCACCTGGGAAGGAAGAAGCAACATGGGGTGTATGCCCTCCTGGCATGCATTACTCTCCTTCAGGGTAGAACCTTGAGAAATCTATTTGCCCACTAATCCAGGATTTCCTGAAAGCCAAGATGCAAGCCTTCTTCTAAGACTGGTTCAGAGTCACAAGGAAGATTGCTTCATTCACATGACACAGTCTCATTTTTCGTCTCTGTCTCTAGCCCACGATTTTGGTGATGTCCAATTTCTCTTGATGCAGTGATTACAGTGATATATTGAAGGAACTGAACTCAGAATAATTAATAAATCACTTTGCTCTCCCCTTAAGAGAATCTGAGGACTCATCATGGTTCAGAATAAGGATTTGTTTCTCAAGCCTCAAATAGGTATTCAAATGTGCACTTGGTTCAGAGAGGCTGGGAGAGGCTTGCTGGGATGTTGAAGTTAAGAAATGTCTTCCCCTCCCCATCAGAATCTCTGCCTACTATGTCAACTTTCCCCCATGAGAGAAGTTTATTTCTCCATCCAATTAATGTTGAGCTTGGTTTTGTGACTTCCTTTGGCCAATGGGATATGTACAAACAGGATATATGCTAAATCTGAGTGTAGGCTTCAAATACACCTACATGGTTTGGTCTGGTTTCTCATGCTGCAGCCATCACTCATAAGGAACATACCTCAGAGACCCTTTAGATTGGGTCTCTGAATGAAACACAATGAAGACATGAACTCATCCTACAACCTAAAGCAAAGCCATTGACACCAGTCAGCAAAATCATGAGCAAAATAAGTGAATGTTTGCTGTTATAAGCTACTAAGATTTGGGGATATTTGTTATTATAGCAAAACCTGACTCATACATATGGTAAAAACATTTCTTAACTTCTTTTACCTTAATACATAAGGTAAAAATACTTCTTGAAGTTCTTAAGAGGGTGTTTATAAAACCTCTCAAACCTCTTCCAATATCCTAGAAAGACTCATGAAATTTGTTTCTTCTGTGGAAATCACTTTCAGCCAGAGGATTCCTCCAACAGTTCCCAAAGATTATACCTTCAACTGGCTTCATGAAAACCAGGTATGTAGGGTCCCCAACTGTACACCAGAAGGAATTTCATGCTCCACCCCAACAAAATCCCCATCCTCTGAAGATAGACCACCCAACCAGGAGGGAACTCACATCATAGGTGACTTCCTCCACCTGATCCTTCTCCATCAGGAACACTTTGGAGACCTGCTCACATGGGCCCTGGAGGATTCGGGCAATCAGGGGGTAATCAGTGGTCTTCAGCTTCTGTTTCTCTGGAACCACACACAACCAGGAACATCCTTGAATTCAGCTTGTAATACCTTTCTCACCATAAGTAGTGGTCAACACAGGGGTCCAAATGGACCAGGCACTTTAGGAGATGTGGTCATACAAGTTAAGTGATTGATTTGTAAATGAACTATTCAGCAGGGGTTGTTAAAAACAACATTCTCCCCTCAATAAGGCTCCCCTGCCTCAAACCCTTTAGAAGAAGCCACTTTGAAGAACTGGCTTTATCTGTCTCTCCAGAAAGTCCAGTTCCTTCTCTAATAGGCAGTTAGAGTTTAGGGTTTGTTTACTGCCCAAATATGGTATTCTGATTCAGTGGTATTCTAATTCTCATCCAGCAAGCCCACCAACCCTGGAGGCCAACATTTGGAAGTTTCCAAAACCCAAAAAACAACCAAATGAGCCAGAGGTATTTTTTTTTTAACTTGCTATTTTGAGTTAATTAAAAGTTTTAAAGTACACTGTGTTCTTCAGACTCACCACCACTGGTGTGGACCACGTACAAAGCAAACTCCTCCGCTGAATTCTCTATCTGAATCAGGGGCAAAAGAGACTTGTTGAAAGCATGTATTTAAATATCCCAGCTTTGAGACATCCCATCTTCCGCAACACTAAAAAACCAGATTTAGGCTCTTTTGAGGGGAGGCTGTTTATTCACAACTCTTAAAAGGAGATGGGGGTAGGCAGATAACTTTATCAATAACAGATAATGCAGGGCTAGGGGTGGGGGTAGCTCAGTGATAGAGCAAATGCCTACCATGCATGAAACTCTGATTTCTATCCCCAGAATTTCAATTTCTAAAAAAAAAAAAGATAATATAGGTTGAGCCTCCTTTACCTAAAATGTTTAAGGCCAAAAGTACTTCAGATTTTGGAGTTTTTCAGATTTTGGAGTATTTGCATAAACTTGATCTTCAAAACACTGAAATCCAAAATGCTCTGAAGTCAGAAAGTTTTTGAGCATTATGTCAGTGTTCCAAAAGCGTCTAACTTGGAGAAAGATTTCAGACTAGTGATGCTCGCAGTCATAGGTAACATTTATTGTAAAATGAAGTTCCACACACTACATTTATTTTCATTCATCTTGTGCTCCTGACAACCTCAAAACATGTTATTCTCATCTTCCTTTTATGAATGAGGAAGCAGAAACCAAGGAGATGAAGTCCCCTGTCCGACTCAGCCAGCTAGCAGGTGATGGACAGGAATTCAAACCAGGGTCCTGTGTTCTAGGCTACACTGGCTTCCATTAAAAACAAGTATACAAGGGCTGGAGCTGGAGTTCAGTGGCAGAGAGCTTGCCTAGCACGCAAGAGTCACTGGGTTTGATCCTTAGCACCACAAAAAAAAAAAAAAAAAAAGCAAACAAAAAAAGCATGCTAAGGCAGGCTGTCCACCTACAACTATAGAAATTTTTTTAAAAAAGAAAAAGTATACTAGCTGGGCAGAGTGGCATTCACCTGTAGTCCCAGCTACTTGAGAAGCTGAGGCAGAGGATCTTAAATCTAGAAGTTTGAGGCCAGCCTGGGCAACACAGCAAGCCACCATTTGTTATGGTTTAGATATTAGGTGTTCTGGAAAAGCTCAAGAGTGAGACAATGCAACAAAGCTCAGGGTGAAAAGATTGGGTTAGAAGAGGTTTAACCTAATCAGTGCACTAATCCCTGAGAGGGATTAATTTGGTGGTAACTATAGGTGGTAGGGTGTGGCTGGAGGAGGTGGGTCCCTGGAGGCACATATTGTGTCCTAGTTGAATAGAAGCCCCACCCTTCTTCTCTTCCTCTGCTTCCAGGAGCATGTCCTAAACTGCTTTCCTCTGCCACACTCTTCTGCCATGATGTTCTGCCTCACCTGGGGCCCCAAAGAGTGGAGTTGGCTGTCTATGGACGGAGACCTTTGAAGTCATGAACACAAAATAAACTTTTCCTCCTCTAAAATTGTTCTTGTCAAGTCTTTGGTCACAGAGAGAAAAAGTTGACTAAAACACTACTTAAAAATAATTTAAAAAATAAAAATAAGAATACTTGGTCTCCAAGGGAATTATAAAGGGAATACAGAAAACAGAGTGACAGTACCTTAAAAGCACATATGCACCATTATTTGCATGTCTGTTTAAGTCTCCTTTTAAAAAGCAGAGTCTTCACCTGTGTTCCAGAAGTTATCTATGCACTAAGCCCAAAACCAGAGGTCAGGCCCCCGGGGTTGTTCCATGGCAGCCCATAAAAGTACATGAGGATGGATGCTTTTCAAACTCCAAATGGGCTGTGGAGGGCCCTGCAGGCCCCTGGCCTCACCCTCAGAGTTTCTGACTCGAAAGTTCTAAGATGGGGTCTAAGAATCTGCTTTTCTAATAAGCTTCTGGGCGATGCTAATGCTGTGGGCTTTGCCTTGGTTAGCAAGGGTCTAAAAACCCAAATCCTCTGCCCAGCATCCCCCAAGCCACACTCTCCAAAGCTTCCCCCACCACCCCTCCAGGGCCCCGAGGCACACAACCAGCAAAGGGAACTTGCCTTAAACTTGTTGAGCAGCAGCTTCAGGACCTGTGGGGTGGTCATGGTGCTGTTGATGCGGACGTTAGTGACGGAGCCATAGGCAGGTGTGAACACCGAGGTCTGTCAATAGAGGGGTCCAGCTCAGGGTGGGAACAGGGACAAAGACAGCATAAAAACCCAGGTAGGGACTAGCTTCAGTGACAATGGTCCTCAAAAGGTGCCCCCTGAGAATCCCCGGGCCAGCAGGGTGAGCATCGGACTTTGATGCAGACAAGCAGCCCCCAAGGTTTGACTAACTCAGTGTGGGCTCCCCTGTGGGAAGCTCAGGGCTGACTCCCTAAAGGGCATGGTTGGGGAGGGGAAATTGGACTCTCTCCAAAGAAAACACTCACAAAGACCCTTTTGCTGGAACCGCCATGAGGAGGCCTTTGGCCACTCTCCAGTCGTGCCCGTGCTATAAGAAGGCAGGATTTGAACCAAACAGGAAAGAAGGGGGTCAGCTGCCTGTGGAGAAGGTGCCGATCTGGGGCTCACAGCTCTGCTTCACAAAGCCGTTAGCTCAGGGGAAAGTCAGACCATGCACCTGCCGCGGGGCTTGGGGTGCAGGAAGAGGGCACAGACACAGGTACCTCGGTGGGGGCAGTTCATGAGGGGTGTTTCGGAAGCCTTCAAGGCTACAGCAGGTGCTACTTTGTACAGCCCCGCTGAATGTACCCATAGCCCTAGTGGGGACCCCCTGACCTGAGGCCCCTTATCCCTCGTAGAGCCAGCAGATCCTACAGCCCAAAGATTGAACAGCAAACACGACTTCCTAGGTGTCCCACCAGGGACCGCATAGCTTTAGCCCCGAGATGGCAGATGCCCAAGAAGGGGTGTTGCCCTCTGAAACTGTCCCCTTCACCTTCCCCCATCCATTCTACCTTGTGGTTGTAGAAATGGCCATTGATGGAGAAGCGGTGGCGTCTGATTCGCCGCTGGTCACTGGGGGTTCTCACATTGCCACGGCGACGTACCCCAACATCACTGCGTGTGCGCATCAACTGTGGGGTGTCCTCCTGCACAGGCTTCAGACCCCTGGAATCTGAAAGAAAAGGAGAAACAAGCTCTGGCTGAGTGTGGTAGCACACACCTATAATCCCAGTGAGTCAGGAGGCTGAGGGAGGAGGACCACAAGTTCAAGACCAGCCTTGGCAACTTAGCAAGGCCCTGAGCAATTTAATAAGACCTTGTCTCAAATTTTTAAAAAAGAGCTGGGGATGTAGTTCAGTGGTAGAGCATCTCTGGGTTCAATCCCCAGTCCCGAAAGGAAGGAAGGAAGGAAGGAAGGAAGGAAGGAAGGAAGGAAGGAAGGGAGGGAGGGAGGGAGGGAGGGAGGGAGGGAGGGAGGGAGGAAGGGAGGGAGGGAGGGAGGGAGGGAGGGAGGGAGGGGAAGGTGGGGCTCTGTTTGCCTGGACCTGGGATGCAGCAACTTGTACATGGTCCCTTTCTAGCCAACACTACAGCACTCATTCCCTCCCCCAAAATATATTTTACAAAATTTATATACTTCAATATATTTTTGTAAATTTTATAAAAACTATTTCCCACTGGAAGAAAAGTATAATACATGATTTACCAAGAAGTACTAGAGTGACAAGGTTCAGAGTAGAGACCTCAGAACCAGACTCCCCAGGTTCAAATCCCAGCTCCTCTACTGACATCTGTCACTAGTCTTTCTGTGCCTCTGTTTTCTCGTCTCTACCATGGGACTAACAATAGCACCCATCTTAGGAGATTAGGTCTAAATGAATGAATAGACAGCACTTAGAACAGTGCCTGGCACAGAACAAGCATGTGAGGGCCTGCAAGATATTGCAAACTAATGCTGTCACGTGTTACAACACGGATGAGCCTTGAGGACATTATGCTGAGTGAAAACAGCCAGTTGCAAAAAGACAAGTGATGCATGATCGCCCTCCTAGGAGGTACCCAGAACAGTCAAAACCATAGGGGCACAATATGGAATGGTGGTTCCCAGTGGCTGGGGTAGGCAGGGAAATGGAGAGCTATTATTTAATGAGTACAGAATTTCAGGGGTTTTAATTTTATTTTTTGTGGTGCAGGGGATCAAACCGAGGGCCTCATGCATGCTAGGTAAGAGCTCTACCACTGAGCTATACTCCCAAGAGTTTCAGTTTTATTTAAAAAAAAAAAAAAAAAAAAGAGTTCTGGGTTTTAGAGACAGATCTTAATAATCTAAGGATGATTTTTTTTAAAAATTTTCTATTTGTTCTTTTTGGTTATACATGAAAGTTGAGTGTATTTTGACATATCATATATCCAAGGAGTATAACTTCCCATTCTTGTGGTTGTACGTGATGTGGTGTTATACTGGTCGTGTATTCATACATAAACATAGGAAAGTTATATTCAATTCATTTAACTGTCTATTCCCATTCCCATCCCCTTTCCTTCCCCTGACTCCCCCCTGTTCAACTGGGTGAAATTCTACTCCCCTGCCCTGCTGACTCACACATACCACCTATTGTGAGTCAGCATCCACATATCAAGAGAACTTTCAGCCTTTGGTTTTTTTGGGTTGACTTATTTCACTCAGCATGATAGTCTCCAGTTTCATCCATTTACTAGCAAATGCCATAATTTCATTCTTCTTTATGCCTGAGTTATATTCCTTTGTGTGTATATACCACATTTCTTTATCCATTCATCTGTTGAAGGGCACCTAGTTTGGTTCTATAGCTTAGCTCTTATGAACTGAGCTGCTATAAACATTGATGTGGCTATATCACTATAGTGTGCAGATTTTTAGTCTTCTGGATATATGCCGAGGAATTGGATAACTAGGTCAAATGGTGGTTTCATTCCAAGTTTTCTGAGGAATCTCCATACTACTTTCCAGAATGCTTGCACCAATCTGCAGTCCTACCAGCAATGTATGAGTGTACCTTTTTCCCCACACAAGGATGATGGTTTTAAGGGAAGAAGAGTCCTGGAAATGCTTAGTAGTGATGGCTGAATAATTATAAATGTATTTAACACCACTGAACAGTACACTTCAAAATGTTAAGAATAAAAAGATAATATGTATTTTATCACAATAAAAAATGTTAATAAGACACAAATATATGGGGGTCCCCTGACATATTTCTACCAATGTATGTCTATAAATATTAAAAAATGACAATAATAGAATTGTAGATTAAACTCTTTTTATTAAAATAATTTAATTCATGTTTTATGATTTGCAAACTGACAACATCTGTCAAAACTGCAAACACATATTGTCTCAGACCCAGTAATTCCACTTCAAGGAATTCTATAGACATGCTTACAGATGAGTTAAATGGCCCATGTATAAGGTCACTGTCAGCAATCTGGTTTTTCATAGCAAAGATTGACAATGACTTAAATGTCTCATTAATAGGAGTGACTAAAAAATTATCATTTTTCCATGGAATCCTGCAGAGCTGTGAAGAACAGAGACGTTCTTTATGGATCTATGTGGAACAATCCTAAGTTAAATGAAAAAAATATATATAGAGATAAAACCAGCAATGTGCAAAATGCTACCACTTATATAAAAAGGAGAAGATAAGAAATGACACCCAGCCAGGCATGGTGGTGCCCACCTGTAATCCTAGTGTCTCAGGAGGCCAAGGCAGGAGGATCCAGAGTTCAAAACCAGCCTCAGCAAAAGTGAGACACTAAACAATTCAGTGAGACCCTGTCTCTAAGTAAAATACAAAATAGGGCTGGGGATGTGGCTCAGTGGTTGAGTGCCCCTGAGCTCAATCCCCAGTACCCCCTCCCCCCAAAAAAATAAAAGTCATCCCAAAGATCTGTCAGTGTGTTTTTGCTTGTATATGCATAAACTACCTGGGGAAGGATGTACTCAGGTTGTTTTTAGGGAGGATGCTCAGTGATGGAGGTGGGAGATTCATTTTTTTTTTCCTTTTAACACTTTTTGAATCTTGAACTATAAAAATTTCATATATCTACAAATAAATCACAATTTATAACAACTATCACCCAGTTGGCCCCTAACCGGATGTTCCTCCCCTGGCATGTGTACCTGTGGGGCTTGGCGTCTGTTCACTCTCAGGAGATGCATCCACCTCTGAGATCTGAATGTTAGGCATGGTGAGGGGCTTCATAATGGTGCTGGGGGCAGAAAACAAACAAAAGGGAGACTGGGTTAACCCGGGTCCAGAGATCCCCCCATCCCACCCACCCCAGTGAATGCTTTGCTTGTGCGGAGCTGGGTACCAGCTCACACCAGCTGATGAAGGAGGCAGGTGGGCTGCCCTGAGCATCCCAGGAGGCTGGCCCAGCCTGCAGGCTGAGCACTGAGTGGGGAGGGGGAAGTTTAGGAACAAGAAGATGCTCTCTTCCAACATCTGCAGCAACACAAACACCTAATTCATCCAGCCCAGGAAGGAAAACTCCAAAGAACAAAACCCATGTGTTGCCTGCGCCGAGTTCCTAAGCACATGTGGGTTCCATGACTGATTTTTTGAAACCCTAATAATGGCCATTTGTTTCTGGGGCAGGATTCCAGTTCAGATTCGCTTCTGGTTTGTTGTTTTGTTTTGTTTTCCGGTGCTGGGGATCCAACCCAGGGGCTCACTCATGGCAGGCAAGCTCTCCACCACTGAGCCACATTCCCAGCCCTACCTTCCCTTCTGTTGGAGGAAACACTCAGAAACCGCTTCTGGCTTCTCAAAGGAGTAGAACGTAACAGGTTGGCTGCTACACGGGTCAGGGCAGCTTTGGTAGGGGCACAATGACAGCATTCTTTGGATTGAGTCCACAGTCAAGCTAGAGAGAGAGAGTCGCAGCAGGCATTCTGGGCTGAGACCCGGGGCTTGCCGTGATGACTGGCAATTAATTCCTCAAAGCCAAAAAGGACAATGGAAGCAGTTCAGAGAAACACACCCAAAATCAACAGAGGATTTGGCCAGGAAGGAGAATCATATTTAACCAATTAAGGCCATCCCACTGTGAAAAGACTGTGTGTTTCCTGACCCAGTAGAGACAGGCCTTATGTTCCAAGGATGATAGTTCTAAGGGAATACAATTAATATTAAAAATCTGAAAGAATTTTCTATAATAATACAGCCTTCTGAGCCCCAGAATGGATCCATACAGCCAGAGCCTCTCAGGGAATAATGAACACTTGGCATCTGGAGTAGCCAGCTACTCCTTACTTCCTGATCCAAAGCCCTCTGAAGCAGAAACTGGCCTCAGCATCCTCCTTAACCCAGTAGTCCAGGTATTCACTTCACTATAGCTGGCCACCCGCCTGGTTACTCTCCATGTGTTTGTACATTTCGAGGGCCAACCAAGAGCAGCCTGATGCCCCAGGGAAGGGAGAAGAAACCAATACGCAGATTGAAGGACCCCTCGACGGCAGCCCCAGTCAAAGGCCCCACGGACAAATGGAATTTTTGTAATCACCTCATGTAGGGAACGGAATGTAACAGCGTGGGGGTCAGTATCAGGCAGTGGACAGGGTTTGGCTCCTTGGAAATAAAATACAGAGTAAGCACTGAAGGCAAAGCCGTGTGAAACCTGCAAAGTTAAATGAAACCAAAGAACCCTGACCAGACATCCCAATGGGACGGGTAAGAACTTTCCTCCTTAGATTCTCTTGGAAAGAAACCAGATCACCTCCAGAGTCGGGCCACATTGTAGGTATCTCTGAATTGTAAAGATGGACTTTGGCCGTGGAGTTCAACAAAATGTTCCATGTGGCCAACAGAGAGGGCTTGGCTCTCATTTAAACTAGAAAAAAAAAAACATCACTGTGGTTTTGGCTCCAGGCCGGCAAAACTCCACCCAGGCTGTAGCCTGCAGACCGCCAGCATCAGCAAGTTTCAGGAGGGAAGGAGGCTAGTCACTTGATCCTGAAAACCAAAGTCCCAGAAAGACAGTAAAAAGGGCGTATGCGGCCTAGCAGATGCATTTGGTTACTCGTTGGGCCACAGGCGGAGCAGAGTTTGGGGAGGAACAGGCACGATCTGCACACCCCTTCCCTTGGGGACCAGGGGAAGGGGACCATGACCCTTCCAGGTATGCAGCAGACTCCCGGGCTGACCTCCCTTGGCTGGTTCCCACAGGGGTTGACATTCCTTTTCTTTTTCCGGGTTCCCCACAAGACTCAGAGAGCTGCAGTCTGAAAGTTCAAGTCCTAAACATCCCTGGAGTGGGGACCATTCCTTGCAGACGCCAACACATTGGCATCCTGTTAGAAATCTGCTGGATGTGCGGGCCATGAGCAACACACCCTGAGACTCCAGAATTCTCCACCAGGAAGCACACGCTGGCCTGTCCCCTTCTGTGACTCAGCACCTCCCCTCCTCACCCTGACCTCTCTCAGCGATTGTGGAGAGAGAATGGAGGCCCCGTTACACCAACCCAACCCTGTTCTCCTCAACACCAGCCCAACGCTGGTGGCAGTGGAGGTAGTGGGAACAGGACTGGAGCATGGCTGACTAGGCACACACCACCCAGACACTCCAGTCACCTCCCAGCCCCATCGCGCCTCACTCACCCTTGTGCCCCCAAGTTGCAGCCCGAGTGCCAGGAGGAAGAGGACGGAGGCGGGCGGATGCGTTCATTGTCGTCCTGCATCTGCAGGCGGATGGGCCGGCGTAGCCCCCAGGAGATATTCAGCAGCCCCTCCACAATGAACTCATCTTCTTCCTGCCCGCAAAGCAGTCAGTCTGGTGAGCCCAGAAAAGCCCCACAAAAGCCAGCATGGCACTGGGGGACAAAGACAGCATCCTTCATGTGTCCTATCTGGGTGCCCCTGGATGGTATTCATAGGATGTGAATGGTGTTCACACGTCTCAACTCCAAGACACACTCTGCCCTAAAGCTGCCTGACACCCTGAGGCTGACCTTACAGGACAGCACAAAAGTTGCTGTGAAGGAGCAGGGTGGGGGTGGGGGTAGCTCAGTGGCAGAGAGCCTGGCCTGCCTAGCATGCATGAGGCCCTGGACTCCACCCCAGCTCTGAAAACAAACAAACAAACAAAAAAAAAACAAAACACGTTGCTGTGAAATTCTAAACAACGTGTGCAAATTAAAAAGAACTTTTTTGTTGTTGTTGTTAGTATAATAATAACTTTTAAGAAACCAGAATACATCTTTTAAAATAAATGAGACTAGCTGGGCTTGGTGGTACATGCCTATAATCCCAGTAGCTCAGGAGGTTGAGGCAAGAGGATCACAAGTTCAAGGCCAGGCTCAGCAATTTGGTGAGGCCCTAGGCAATTTAGCAGAGACCTTGTCTCAAATAAAAAATAATAAGTGGCAGGGGATGTAGCTCAATGGTTGGGCAGCCCTAAGTTCAATCCTTGGTTCCAAAAAGTATAATAAAATGAGACCTAGCCTTACTAATAAGAAGCAAAAACTGGGTTCTTGAATTAGCTACTTATCCCTCCCCTACTATAGAAAGTGACATGTCCTTAACTACAACATATGTCTAGCAATCCAACCCTCTGGATGAAGGATATTTAAAGCAGAATTTCCCCAAGTTTATTCTACAGAACACCAGCTCCTTTAGCTCCTTTGCCTTAAAAGGATGTCAAGGGATCATGAGTTAGGAGACACTGTGTTAAGCAAATTTCTTAACAGAACTTCTTGGCACTTTGTAATAAGCTAATGTGCTTAATATTATGACTCTCCTAAAGGTAAATAAATCCTGCAAGAATTCCAAGTTATGCTAAAAGGTTGCTTTCTTTGTGTGTGTGTGTGTGGGGGGGGGGGGTTGTTGTTGTTGTTTATTTGTTTTTATTTTTGTTTTTTGGTACCAGGGATGGAACTCAGTGGTGTTTAACCCCTGAGCTACATCCCCAGCCTTTTAAAATATTTTATTTAGAGACGGTGTTTCGCTAAGTTACTTAGGTCCTTGCTAAATTGCTGAGGCTGGCTTTGAACTCATGATCCTCCTGCCTCAGCCTCATAGCTGCTGTGAGTACAGGATATACCACCACACCTGGCAAATGTGAAATTTCTAAGGACATTAGTATGTTCCATCTTGAAAAAGTAGACCATTTATGACCATGAAAAACTTTAATCATGTAGTACTTTGAGAATTTATTCTTTTTTTTTTCTACTGAGGATTGAATTCAAGGGCATTTTACCACTGAGCTATATCCCCATCCCTTTTTATTCTTTATTTGATACAAGGTCTCACTAAGTTGCTTAAGTTCTCACTAAGTTGCTGAGGCTGGCCTTGAACTTGCAATGGTGGAGACTGGGGGGAATCAGGAAAGGAGTGGAACAACTTCAGAGCATTTTGGGATCTTGGGGAAAAGGGCTTCATGGCTGGGTATGGTGACACATGCCTGTAATTCCAGCAACCTGGGAGACTGAGGAAGGAGGATCGCAAGTTTATGCCAGGCTTAAGAACTTAGTGAGGCCCTAGGAAACTTAGAGAGATCATCTCAAAATCAAAAATAAAAGGGGTTGGGGATGTAGCTCAGTGGTTCAGCACCCCTGGATTCAATCCCTGGTTCAAAAAAAAAGAGAGAGAGAAGGCTTTACGTAAGTACAGTTGATTTATAAGGACTTCCAACTGGGCAGGGCTGGTATCATGACATTGAACTACTACAAGACAGAACTTAACCCTCAATAGGACTTTGCCTAAGTGGAGTGGCTTGAGGGACATAGGAAAAGGCCACGCTTCCCATATCCTACCCCCAACAGCCTGCCTGAGCGGCTGAAATTCCACCATCTGCTATCTGTTTCTATGGATTAAATCGCCATGGCTTGATAACCTGAGGGTATTACACACTGCTTCTTATCAGTCAAGAACGCTCGAGTATAAATTACTCCACCAGGCGTCCTTATAACTCAACATCTATCTGATAGCAGGCTTTACAGAAACAGATACAGGATGGGTAAGCTTAGCTTCCGGGTGGGGGCTGGGAAAAGTCAGAGGGAAAGCAAAGGGCATCCTGAGAAGGGCTGAGAAGATGGCCACAGGTGGAGGGGGAGAGTGGGAGTCACCACCTAGATCTTATGTGATCTGCCCTGTCGCTGTAGCAATAGGACTTGGGCCCTGAAGTGTAAACACAGAGGACAGGTAAGGTTCTGGGGAACCACCCAACAAGGGGATGCCTGCTTGGGAGCCATCTGAGAGGGTCACTTCATGAAAACCTCCCTCTGAAGATACCCCCTCTGAGGCTGTGCTACCCTGTCACACTCCCATAGGGATGTCTCCAGAGCAGAAAAGCTGAACCATTCTGGATCAAAACTGGGCCTGGGGCCTCCTTCCAAACACCCTAAGGACTCTTGCCAACATTGTAAGTGAGAGGCCACTCACTGGGGCAGGAGGGCGGGGACCCCCGGAGACCTCAGGCCCCTCAGACCCAGATCAAGTGGAGGCAAATACTGGGCCAGCCCACCAGGGAGCCTGCCAGGGCTTGCCCTTACCTCTCTGTGTCGCAGCTGCAAGTTCTGGCCTTCGTAGTACAGGTTGTAGGTCTTCAGATGCAGGAGAAGCTCATTCCTTAGGGGGAAAGTGACAACATTTTCAGCTGAAGCCTCTTATAATGCAATCATTCTCACCTCTAACCTGGCCTCGGTTACCCCCTCAGTGTATGTTCACATGGACACACACACACACACACACACACACACACACAGAGTTTCCAAGACCCTTTGGCACCTTCCCCCAGCATCAAGGTCAAGACCTGACCGAATGTTAAGAAGCAACTCTAGAACCCCAAGACAGTCCTGGACTGCCAAGGCTGGATTTCTGTCGACACTCCCCCAAACCCAAGCCAAATGAGTGGGCAGGTATGTCACAGATTCATGGAGACAAACACCCTTCCAGAAGGCCACAGGCCCCTCAGACCCCACAGACGGGATTTCCCCTGCCTCTCCACTCTTTCCCTCCCTGGTGCATGCTGTGAGTGAGGAGAGGAGAGTTCTTCACAGGCATTTGCAAAACTCAGAAAAACTCTGAGGCTTTTCAGAAGGTGAACAGGGACAGGTGTGGGACAGACCAACTCAGACGTGATTGACATGACCTCATTGTGGGTTTGAAAACTTACAAACGCCCACAAACCAGAGAGTTGGATGAGCAAAGGAAGTCCCTGTCACACAGTGCATCATTACACAGTCACAAAGATATGAACGAACAACACAACATGAGCAAATCTCATTGGGAAAGAAGACGGACTTGAAAAGAGAACATAATGTGCGATTCCACTTCTAGAAAGTTTACCATGGGCCAGGCACAATGGCATGTGCCTGGAATCCCAGCCTCAGTTCAAAATACAAGAAATAAAAAGGGCTGGGGATGTATCTCAGAGATCAAGCATCCCTGGGTTCAATCCCCAATAAATAAATAAATAAAGCTTGAAATGGGGTTTAGGATTCAGAATAGAGGGTTACCTTGTGGAGCGGTGAGAGGAAGTAGACAGGCTGGGGCTTCTAAACCCTGGCAATATCCTATTTTCTTTCTTCTTTCTTTCTTTCTTTCTTTCTTTCTTTCTTTCTTTTTTTCTTTCTTTCTTTCTTTTTTTTTTTTTGTGTGTGTGTATGTGAGAGAGGGAGAGAGAGAGAGAGAGAGGGAGAGAGAGAGAGAGACTGACTATGTGTGTGTAGGTGTTGCTGAGGATTCAACCCAGGGCCTCATGCACACTAAGCAAGTGCTCTACCATGGATCTACATCTTAGCCCTTTTTTATTTTTTATTTTTTTTATATTAAGACAAGGTCACACTAAATTGCTGAGACCAGCCTTGAATTGGCAATCTTCCTGACTCAGCCACCCAAGCTACTGGGATTACAGGCGGGCGCCACCACACCCAGCAATGTTCTATTTTTGATATGATTTTATCTAAAAGTGCTTGCTGTTGCACTCCATGAGGGATTGGGAAAGCAGGAGGTTGAGGAAGCCATTTGCTGTGTGTTTCTGCCTGATCTCAGGCAAGAGGTGACAGAATCCAGTCCTTTTAATCCCAATCATCCAATGGAGAGATTTTGGACCACAGCACAAGTTAAAACTCACTGGAAATTCCAAAAAAATTTCTGACATATTAAACCTAGATAAGGGAATAATTCTAAGCAAGCTGAAATGAATGGTTAAAAAAAAAAGTGGGGGCTGGAGTTGTAGCTCAGCAATAGAGTGCTTGCCTTATACACATGAGGCACTGCGTTCGATCCCCAGCACCACATATAGATAAGCAAATAAAATAAAGGGCCATCAACAACTAAAAAAAAATATATTTAAAAAAAAGTGATTCCAAATAACTTAAGACAAAATGTCTAGTACTTTTGAACACATAGATCTGAAACCCAGTCAGGAAAAGTCCCTGGAGAAATCCTTCAATAAAGAGATAAGAATGTTCTGGATCTCACACAACAGGCATCTGTGTATGGCCAAGTGTGTCTAAAACAATTTAGTCTCAGATAAACTCAAGTTGGCTTATTTAAGACGGAGAACATTCAGTATGTAAAATTTCCAGGCTAGGCCAAAAAAAATATATCCTCAAATTTGTAGTGGGAAAAAGTCAGTTTTGGCTTTTGGAAAGAGAGTAGGAGGGGAGGGAGAGGGAGAAAGAAAGAAAAGAAAAATCTGAGTGCAAGACACCTATAGTACATAGAAAACAAGGAACCTGCCCCTTCTACTCAGAGGGTGTGCGAATTTTAGCCAGAAACAGAGCAACTCAGGAACACACAACCCAAGCCAGGACTCCCTCAGGCAATATCACAGACAGAACAGTGAGTAGTTTCTTAGTGTGTTGGGGGCTGCTATAACAAAATACTAGAGACAGGGTGGCTTATAAACAATAGGAGTTCATGTCTCACAGTTCTAGAGGGCAGAAAGTCCCAGATCAAGGTGCCAGCAGATTCAGAGTCTGGCAAGGGCCTGCCCCTCAGAGATAGTAGTACCTTCTTCCTGTGTCCTCACAGGGTTGAAGGGCAAACAAGCTCTCTCAGGCCTTTTCTCTAAGGGCACTAATTCCATTCATGAGATCTCTACTCACCTCTTCATACCATCAACTTAGATTAGGATTCAACATATGAATTTGAGGCAAACACAAACATCTAGGCCACAGCAAGCAGACACCATCCTCCTCCTCCTCCTGGAAGCCTTCTAAGACACCACAAAGGTGCTGTGTTTGGCTCCCCCTTTACTTCCCTCCCAGGCTAGGCTTTGGGGGATTTTTTTTTTTCCTTCAATCTCAAGCTGCACACTTGCTGCTGTCCTCACAAGTCCAAGTCCAGCTGCTTGGCTCCCTTTCACACACCAGAGCCCTGGCCCTCTGATACACAGAGGAATCCTCTCTGCCCGTGGCTTCTATCCACCCACCATGTCCCCACACAGTACTGGCCCCTGGGCAAGCAGCACAGCAAGAATTCTTACTTGGAAATGTATTTATCTTGTCCACAGGGGACGAGGGACGTTTGGTGATTGTAGTCCATTCTTCCTTTCTCTTTTCATCCGAAGGGCAGGCCTGTGATGGAAAGGAGAAGCCGGAGGTTGAAGCTGGCTTGGGTCCTTGGGAAATTCAGCAGAACCTAGGCAGCAGCTGGTAAGGGGAGGAAGACGCCGAATGAGACCATCCCCCAGGTCCACAGTCTGGGGTGCCCAAAGCTGACCCAGGACTGCTGAGAGGCCATTCTGCTGGCAGTGGCTACTGAGAGGAAACACCCTCAGGAAAGATGACAACTTTGGGTTACTCCAAGAACAAATGCCCCAGCCACAAAGAATGCTGATACCCAAGCTGGTCCCTTCATATCCCAGCACAGAGACCCATCATCAGACAGGAACAGCCCAGATTCTCCTGAGGTAGATAGAGCGCTGTGTTTGGATCTTAGATGTCCCCCAAGTGCCATGTGTTGAAAGCTTGGTCACCAACCCATGGCGCTATTGGGAGGTGGTGTCACCTGTAGGAGGTGAGACTTCATGGAAGGAAGTGAGGACATTGGGAGGTGCCATTAAAGGGACATTGGGAGCATAACCCCTCCGTCTCTCACTCTCTGCTTCCCCATGTGCTGCCTCATCACAAATCCAAGTCCAGCTGCTTGGCTCCCCTTCACCACCAGAGCCCTGGCCCTCTGATGCACAGAGGAGGCCTCTCTGTCAATGGCTTCTATCTACCCACCATGTCCCCACACAGTACTGGCCCCTGGGCAAGCAGCACAGCAATAATTCTTACTTGGAAACGTGTTTACCTTTGTATTTACTTTATATTATCTTTGTATTTACCACAGGCCCAAAGTGAAGGGGTCAAGCAAGCCTGGAGGGAAACCACCAACCAAAATAAACCACCGTTCCTCCTTTTAAGCTGCTTATCTCAGTTATTTTGTGATAGTGACGGAAAACTGACAAACACACTGAGAATGGAGAAACCACCTAAAAATGCCCAAATAGAGCTGGACACAAACAACTACAGCATATGGTCTGTGATTGCCATTAAAATGTGGGCAATTTCATTACCTGGGAAAAGAGCAATACATTATGAAAACATGGGTTATGAGGCTATGAGTCTGATTTGTTTTAAATACATGTAGATATAAAATATGCATAAATAGCTAAGGTTGGTGGCACATGCCTATAATCCCAGCAACTCAGAAGGCTGAGGCAGGAGGACCTCAAGATCAAGGCCAGCCTCAGCAACTAAGGGAGGCCCTAAGCAACTTAGAAAGATTGTGGCTCAAAGTTAAAAATTAAAAGGGCTGGAGGTATAGCTCAGTGGTTAAGTGCCCCTGGGTTCAATTTCCAGTACCAAAAAGAAAAAGCTAGAAATATACACATTGATGTGTATAAATACATACATTTAAATATGTAGGTATTCATCAAGTTTTCTTGGCACTATTAACATCCAGGGCTAGACCATTCTTGTTCATGGCGGCTTTCCTGAGTTTTGGAGGATGTTTAGCAGCATCCCTGGCCTCTAATCATTATATCGCCCCAGTCATAACAATCAAAAATGTCTCCAGACAAAATCACCTCCAGTTGAGAACCAGTGGCATTTATATGGATGCATAGAAACAATTGAAAGGCTGGCTCTATCTGGGTACTAGTAATTTTTTTCAAACATTTTATTAAGTGAATTTTCAGGGTTGGTATGGTGGCACACACCTGTCATCCCAGCAACTCAGGAGCCTGAGACAGGAGGATCGCAAATTTGAGGCCAGCCTCAGCAACTTAGTGAGATCCTGACTCGAAAAAGTAAAAGGGCTGAGGATGTAGCTCAATAGTATACCAGGGTTCAATCCTCAGTACCAAAAAATAAAAATAAAAAATAAAGAAAGAAAAAGAAAGAGAAAGAATTTGCAAACATAAAGATGAAGAAACAGGGCTGGGGTTGTGGCTCAGTGGTAGAGCACTTGCTTAGCATGTGTGAGGCACTGAGTTAGATTCTCAGCACCACATAAAAATAAATGAATAAGGTAAAGGTCCATCAACATCTAATATATATATAGTTTGTTTGTTTGTTTGTTTGTTTGTTTTGTTTTGTTTAAAGATGAAGAAACATTACCATGAAAGCCAAGACTATTGTATACTTAATCTTTTACTAAACTTACTCTATCACACATCTATTCATCTGTACATCCCTTAATTCAGTTACAAGTCCATGTTATTTTTCATTCACTTCAAAGTAGATTACTGACATCAATCACTTTCCCTTAAATACTTCAGCATGCATTTCATTAAACTGAGCTCAACGCTTGTTTATGGAAACAGATGGAACCCGCCCTGCTGACACCTTGATTTTAGTCCCATGAGAACCATGACAGATCTCTGACCCACACCACTGTTAAGATAATAAATCTGTGTTGTTTTAAACCTCTGAGTTTTGGTAATTTGTTATGGCAACTATGGGAATGAATGCAAAGGAATGAGAGTCCAGGGAGGGAACAGAGGGCTGAGTTCCACTCAGAAAACTCCAAGTCCACCTGTGTACCCAAAAGCCATACCCTAGAGACACAACTGCTGTCTCTAAATTTTAAATATATAAAAAACTTTTCCAGAAAGGGCCAAGTGTGGTAGCACATACCTGTAATCCCAGCAACTCAGAAGCCTGAGGCAGGAGGATCACAAGTAAGGCCAGCCTCAGCAACTTAGCAAGCCCTAAGCAATTCAGCAAGACCCTGTCTCATAATAAAAAAATAAAAGGGGCTGGGAGTGTAGCTCAGTGGTTAAGTGCCCCTAGGTTCAATCCCCAGTACCACCACCACCACCCCCAAACAAATTTTTTCCAGGAAAATAATTCCAGGAAAAATAATCTGATCATAAAACCCAGAGTGAATATGTATTGCATAAAAAAGGAGAAAGGAAAGTGAGAAAGTTTTTTTCTTTTTTTTTCATTTTAAGTGACAATTACCCATAACTAGTACATATCCAAAAGGTACCCTTTATATGCATGTGTCAATTTTCACGTTCAACACACATTTATTGTGTGCCTAGCCATGCCAAACGTTGTACTTCTGGAGGGCTCCACAGCCTTCAACAGCAAATGGGCCCTACCCTGCCCTTGGGGTGCACAGTCTAGTAAGAGGGAGACAAAGGGAGCAGCCCCTTCTACCAAAGGAAGACAGGGCTACGGTAGCTCACCGAAGGACACCTAATATGAGTTTGGGTGGGGAGCTCAGAGCTTTCTGAAGGAAGTGACCTCCAAACAAAGAAGTCTTTGATGAGATGGCACTGGCCAAAGGGAGGGTGGATGTGCCCAAGCAGGAGGATCGGGCACCCCTGAGTTGTGCAGGATGGGTGGTGCGTGCAGGCACACGGTCAGGTGAGGTCACCAGGGAGAGAGTGAAAAGGGCTAAGGCAGGGCTCTGAGATACCTAGTCGGTCAGTGTGGATCAAGGAGTAAGAGTCCCTTGGTGGGGTGGGAACAAAAGATAGCGTATTCTGGAAATCCAGAAAACAGGGTACCTTGAGATAGAGGCCGTGGTGAGGGAGCCCAGGGAAGGGAAACCTGGAGCCCGATTTGAAGCACACGAAGGTTTGAGGAACCTCAGCCGGCGCCAATTGTACAGCCTGGCTGGAGTGGAAATCAGATGGGTGGTGCCTAGTGCCCTTCTCCGCATGCACCCCGGAGTCTGTCTTCATCCATGCCTGTATTCCTGCAGCTGTCTTTCAAGTCTCACATCATTTGGACTCACAATCTCCATCTCTTATTTTCCTCAGAATTCTACAGCACATCTTCTAATTCATGGGTTGATTTTTCTGCAGACCTCTCTTTGTTCACTGCCTCCAATATAACCTATAATTTAGTCATTCTGTTTTGCATCTGAAAGCAATCTGCCCTGCTCTTAAGACGACTCCCTTTTGATTCCAGGTCCTCTTAAATCTACGGAGAATACCAATGAGAGAACTTTAAGTCTTCTTTATGGTTATTAAATCTATTTGGTACTAGAGAAAAAAAAACCAGGCAGATCAATGAAACAATATAACATACAGAATTAGACCTAAGACCCAAATTTATCTGAGAACATAGAATGTGAGCAGAATTTCTAAATAATAGGGGGGAAATAGATTAACTGCAACAAACAAAAAAGTCACTAGAGAATTAGCTGACTCCGGAAAGAGGGAGATAGGGAAGCTAAAGCCCTATCTTACTCCATCCACCAAAAGAAATCACAGATGAGTAAAAAGTTTAAGCATTAAGCAACAAAATTCAGCTGTCTCCTCCAGCTGCCCAAGATGCTAAAAGGAAAGAAGGCCGAGGGGAAGAAGGTGATCTCGGCCCCTGCTGTCATTAAGATAGAAAGCCAAGAAGGCGGCGAACCCTGTTTAAGAAAAGGCCTGAGAACTTCAGCATTGGACAGGACACCCAGCCCCAAAGGGACCCTACCCACTTTGTAAGATGGCCCCACTGCAACCAGATGCAGCAGCAAAGGGCTGTACTCTATAAGTGGCCAAAAGTGCCTCCTGCAGCTAATGAGTTCACCTAGGCCTTGGCCGGCCAGTTACCCAGCTTCTTATGCCCCAAGGAGAGACCAGAGACTAAGCAGGAGAAGCTGTTGGCATGGGTAGAGAGAAAAGCTGCTGGCAAAGGGGATGTCCCCACTAAGAGACCAGCCATCCTTGGAGCAGGGGTCAATGCTGTCACCACCTTGGTGGAGAACAAGGGGGCTCAGCTGGTGGTGGTTGCTCGTGATGTGGATCCCACCCAGCTGCTGTCTTCCTGCCTGCTGTGTGTGGCAAGATGGGAGCCCCCTAGTGCACCGTCCAGGGGAAGGCCAGACTGGGACATCGGGCTCACAGGAAGACATGCATCACTGTTGCCTTCACACAGATTAACTTGGAAAACAAGGTCGCTCCGGAAAAGCTGGTGAAAGCTATCAGAACCAACTACAAGGACAGATGGGATGAGATCTGACATCATGGGAGAGGCAACATTCTGGGTCCAGAATCTGTGGCTCGCATTGCCAAGTTGGAAAAGGCAAAGGCTAAAGAACTAGACACTAAACTAGGCTAAATGTACACTGGTGTGTTTTCTATACATAATAATAAAAATCATCCGTCATCCAGAAAAATAAAGTGCTGATGCTGGGCCAGGTAGCACACACCTATAATCCCAGTGATTCAGGAGGCTGAGACAGAAGGATTCTGAGTTTGAGGCCGGCCTCAGCAACTTAGTGATACCCTTAACCTTTTAGTGAGAGCCTGTCTCAAAATTGAAAAAAAAAAAAGGCCTGGGATGTAGCTCAGTGGTAAAGTACCCCTGAGTTTTAATCCTAGTACCTATAAATAAATAAATAACTTGTAAAAAAACTTTTTCTGGAAAACAAAAATTAACCCTATACAAAGGCAAATGTCAAATTTGGGGAAATATTTACAAATACATAAAACAATGTCTTTAATATATAAAGGGCATTAATAAATCAATAAGAAAAAGATCCTATAGTCATTTTGAAAAGAAAAGGGGGGCAGGGTGACCCAAAGGACATATTCACAGAAAAATAAATTCAAAATAATAATAAACCTATGAAAATACCTCATGACCGTGACCCTCATGACCTTTTTTACTTACAAATCAAGTAGTCTGATGGCCCCAAATATACACACTCACCATGACTCAAGTCATTTTCTACTGTTGGGTGAGCTTATCAAGGCCATCACAATAAATCCAACGTATAGGCTCATGTTGCCCCTCATGTTGTCTCTAATCTGACTTCTCCCATCTTTTTTCTACATCTCAGGAAAGGAGCACTAGGAAAATGGTCCCATAGTCTACCATACTGTCAAACTGAAATTCCAGGTAAGTGATTCTAGGACACCACCCCTCCTTTGTCTGCCTTGGGAACATCTACATCTCTCTTCACAAACTTTCAAACCGTGACCCCAAATCCCTGACTACCCCAGCCAGCTGCAAAAACCAAGCTCAAGTTATGCATGCACGCTTTAGGGCAAACACAGCCCTTAACAAAGGGCCGGAAATTTAGAGTTAGGTCTCAAACAGAGTATTGTTCCTCACATAAGGAAGAGTCAGAGGAAGACGTTTATGGGGTTGGAATGTGGATTCAATTGGAGACTTCCTCCAAGGGTTCCTGCCAACATCTGTGGCCTTGGAGAGAGGGATTCGCACAGCCAGCTGATTGCAAATCTTCTGTCTCCCCAGTTATTATCTAGACGCTCTGGAGTCCTCCTGTGCTCTAAAATGCCCTGTAAGAATCATTTACTAGCTTCACTTCCCACAATGCCTTGGGAATGCAGACTGACAGTCACCAGGTCTTTTAGAAGGAAAAGGGAAAGGAAAAATGGGGGGCTTCCCACATCAGCAGCATTGACACCTCAGAGCTTATCACACAATGAAAGGAGAGAGGAAGAAATAAATAAAATTGCTGAAGGAAATGTAGTATAAACTTCAAGTGGGAAAACCTTTATATTCAAAACTCAAAATACAGAAGATATAATTTTTTAAAAAAAGATGCTAACTCGTGGGCTGGGATTGTGGCTCAGTGGCAGAGCACTTGCCTAGCATGTGTGAGGCACTGGGTTTGATTCTCAGCACCACATGTAAATAAATAAAATAAAGGTCCATAATAAAATAAAAAGGGCTGGTATAGCTCAGTGGCAGAGTGCTTTCCTAGCAGGCACAAGGCTCTGGGTTCAAGCCCCAATAGCACCAATGGAGAGAAAAAAAAGAATCAATACTTCTTTTTTAGAAAAATCACTTTAGAAAATAAAATACATATATTCTACTAATTACAAAGCACATCTGCAAAAACTTTAGATGTGACTATTGCTGGACTTGCCCACTTGGCAGTAAGCCTCTTAGTCGCGTTGGGCTTCTTTTGGGACCACCGACCAGTCAGTTTTCCCTTCTAGCACTAGCTTCCTGCTTTGGCGGAATATTCTGGATTCTCCTCAGCTCCATTAACCACCGGGGTGAGGCCATCTAGCTGGTTGATGGGATCTACTCACCCCATTGGAGACCCATCATGATTGCCTGCCTGTTTCTAAGACAACTCAAGGGCATGACCTCCCCAAAGACCCCTGAGAATGTCCTTACAAAGGAAAGGTTCCTTGGTCATTAATGTGCCACATTTAACATGGAACCTGCTTCCCAGGCCCTGTAGGTGTTCTCATGCTCCTTCTTCAGACTCAAGCAAGCTCACATGTTTCCTAGACCCGGATTCAAACTTACCTCCCACTCTGAACTGTCACCATTGTCCCCAATGTCCTCATTATGTGAGGACAGGTGCTCAGCCCTCTCACTGCTCCTTCTTACAGCTCCATTCAGAAATCCTGTCTGGTGTTTCCCCTCCTGGGCCTGACCCTTCCTTCCTCTGGGCCCACAGCTCCCAGCCTGTGCCTCTCTCCTGCCAAGACTCAAGGAAAGGGATGGAGTCAGTAGCAGCCCAGGGAAGGGAACCTGCGGCTTTGCTCAGGGATCCCTAGGAGCAGGAGGAGGACCCATCTTCAGAGAAACTTGTGAGGGAGTGAAGGAAGCCGGGCAGGACTGGCAATGAGGAGGGGATGCATGGGTCTGCGGGAGGCCAGACTCAGCCTGCTCCCAAGGGAGCTCTGGGGTACAAAGAGCGTGGGGTTTTCGAGCTAGAGGCAGGGGGGACAGGCCTTATGTGCCAATCAGACACTGATGAGTGCCACTCATGGATGGGGGGTGACTCTCCAGCATTTCCCTGCCAGAGACTAGCAAGAGCTAGTCTCAGGATAAAGGGGACAGCGAAGGCCTGTCAGAAGCCGGTGCTCACCACACGCTGTAGATAAAGGGAACCTGGGTGGGTACCTCAGCGTCCAGCACACCCTGAGTTTGGTACGGAAGCGCAGCCTGGCTCTGCCAAGCTGGGAAGAAGCAGCTGCCAGGGCCAGCTCTGCCAGTCAAGGCCCTGTCACCGGCACTCTAAGGAGCCTCCCCTCTTCCTTGTCACAGACCTCACTCACAGGTGTTTCCAGCCTCCCAAAAAAATAAATGAGGGGCTGTCCAAGGCCTGGAAATTCACAGGCTCAGCTTCCTCTGAGGAGAGTAAATGCCAAATCCTTGAGAAGCCCTAGAAGGTAGGAACAGCATCCAGAGCACTCTCCAAAGACAAAATCTGTTCTTAGCCCTTGGTTCCTCCAAATGCCGATGCCCTCACTCCCTGCAGTTAGGGGGCCCAGACGCTAGCTCCCTGTGGTTTCTGTCCCAGCCGTGAGAGTAAGCGCCTCTCCTCTTATATGTTGCCTGGAAAGTCCCTGGAAAAAAAAAGGGGGGGGTGTGGAAAATGCAGAACAGAAAGGCACAACCCCTGGAAAGTCCAGAGTGAGATGGATGAAGAATCCCCTTTGATGGCTGTTTTTGTTTGTTTCCCAAACTGTCTTCCTGGTTGTATGGCAGGAGCCAGGCCCCACCCCACCTGCACCTCAGCTCCCAGTGGGGCCTCGGGAGGGCAGTAGGGCAGAAGTCAATTTACAGACTCTCTCTAAGAAAAAACACCTGCAAGGAGGGAGAGACAGACTCCAGGAGGAAAGGGCTTCCCGTGGGCAGTTCCCAGGGTGGCAGATCCTCCAGCTACCACCTGATCAGTGAGAGAATATCCTTTGAAGAAAGGAAGGAATGGAAATTCCTAAAAGCAACCTGAATTGGGTATTTAGCACCTCCTTCCTGTTATTAAGAATTCCAAGGAGACACTGCAGAGTATCCCAAAGGCAGGGTCTGCACGCACAGAGCTGGTGCAAAAGGCCTTCTTGCAAACCAGGGCACCATGTCACAGCAGCCAGGAAGTCAGCCCTGGGCTCTAGGCCTGATATACAGGAAATGCTCACTGGAGATCTGCAGCTTCCCCTTTTGGGGCCTGTCCCCACCTCTTCTCTGAGCCCGGCCCCTGCCTCTGAGGACAATCTGGATCTCCTGGGTTGCACAACAGAGTTATCTGACACAGTGCTTCATACTATGGTGTTAAAAATTATTTGATTTGGTCTCCCAGGGAATCTGCTTTGTACCCAAGCAGCCACAGAGGAGATAACGTGGGACCCTCTGTACTGTCCTCCTAGCAGGGCAGGAAGAAGTGCCAATGGCAAACAGGAAACCCCGGCCCCATTGCGCTACATGAGGAAGGAGACTTGAGTTGTGGGCTGGGTTCCTGCCAAGATCTGGAGATGACAAGAGATTCTACACAGAGGTTCACCAACTTGAGCCTGCCGGGGGCCTGGGCAAAATTCGGGTTGACACTGAAGGAGACGAGGTGCCCCTTTTCCACCTGCATGCCTCAGTCAACAGAAGGCCCACTTCCTGGCCAGGCTGCATCCTCCCTGGAATCTGCTCATCCCCAGACCCTTCCCCAAACAAACTCCAACACCTCCTTCCTCACCCCCTCTCTAGATCTCCAGGGACCCACTGACTGTCCACCACATGGCTTTCCCAGCCACCCTGCTCAGGAAGGGATCCAGCACCAAACACTTGCATGGAGGGGCACTTAAGTGTCCTGGGAGAATGGACTCCACTTTCAAAGATTTACTTTTGACTTCCTCCCCCAACCCCCAAATTTTAAGCATTACGGAAGTTACTTTGCCCTGCTCAGGAGGAACAGAATGAAGGAAGCCAGGGGGAAAGGACTCAGTCTAAAAGCTCTAGCAGGAGGTCCTCAATAACGGTTTCCCCACAAAAGGGGAACAGAACAACTAGGGAACCTTTGGGGCTATGATAAGACAACAAATGTGAATAAGTAGACAACTACCATGCAGAGCTTACTCCAGGCTCTCTATTTATCTACTTCAATTCATTTAATCCCCACAACAACCCATGAAGAGTTCAGGGTGTAGCTTGGTGGTAGAGGACTTATCTAACACACATGAGTCTCTGGGTTCGATCCCCAATACCACCAAACAATAAAAGAAATTTTATTATTCCCATTTTGCAGGTAAAGCAATCAAGGCACCAAGAAGCTACATAACTTACCCAAAGATACAGCTGGCAAGGAGCAGAGCTGAGGTCCAAACCCAAGATGGCACCACAGCAAAGCAGAACCCCTACATACTACAGCTCCCCTTGGAGTGAAGGGAAGGAGATTTCACCAAATCAGCTGAGCCAGCTGTAGTCTGGAGGGTCTGCCTCAGTGGGTGTCAGAATCTGGAGGCCTTGCTAAAACCCAGATGCCTGCCACCCTCAACCTGCAGTTTCTGACTCAGTAACTCAGTGACTCTGGGTGGAGTCAGGAGATGATGCATTTCTTTCTTTCTTTCTATCTTTTTTGCGTTGCTGGCGATCAAATCCAGAGCCTCATGCGTGCCAGGCAAGTGCTCTACCGCTGAGCCACATCCCCAAGATACTGCGTTTCTAACAAGCTCCTGGCTGTGCTAATGCTCCTAGGAAAGGCTTGTGCTCTATCTCAGTCCATCCAGGAACCCCACAGGGAGGGCTTTATTTTCACTGCTTTGCAGATGAGGAAACAGAAGGTCCCAGAGGTTAGGCAATTTGTTCCAGGTGACACAGCTGGCCTGAAGCCTGTGCTCCTTCTCTGGTATCTGCTGAGAGCTGGATCTGAGGGACTCCCACCCAGGCACAGGGGAGGCAGCAGCAGGCTGGGAGTCCTGGGGAAAAGAGGGAGGGAGGGACTGACCCTGCAAACAGGCTAGAGGAAAGGCAGACCCTGTCCCTCCCTGCAGGCCTAGAGTATGCAGATCCCTGTCCAGGAGCCTGGGCACTGGCATTCACACAGCCACGACCCTAGTCACATAGCACCCTGTCTAGAGATGAACTACTTCCCCATCACAGGCCCCACAAATCTTTTCCACCCCACCCTCACCCCTAGTAAAAGCCTCAGCTATTGGCCAACACCAGACACAGGCCCTTCCTGACACGCATCTCAGCCTGGGCCACCAGGGAGATGAGGAACCGAAACGCAGCAATCAGCAAGGCTGGGACTCCCCAAGCAGGTGGCTCTGCAAAGTCCCTTCTCCTTCCACACCAACTGGAGCCCCTCCTGGGCTTTCTGGCTCAGACCCTCCCTCGCACACAGGCCTGAGCTCCCCAACCCACAGGGCCCGTGGAAGACCTGAGAGAGCAGGGCTGGAACCCCTGCTCCCAAGACCTGCTTCCTGCCGCACACCAACAGGCAGGCGCTGGCCAGGTGAATGACCAGGAAAGCAGCCCCAGGGACACCCAGACGATGGCCTCCCAGGCAGGATGAGCAGCCTCCTGTTTATAGGGAAGTCCCGCCAGTTTCCACAGCTTTTAACCTTTTGGATGAATGTTTAGAAGAAGACTCAAGGGCCCTTCACCTCTCATCAGAAAACCAGGAACCAAAAAAAAGGCCTAAAGGAAGTAAAACTTTTAGACAGAAAAAGTGGTACATGTGAGTGGACATGAATGTCCAGGTTTGGGTGTGTAAGCACAGTGTGCGTGGCATGTTTGGGGGTGTGTGGGGTGGGGTGTGGTGTTGGTGGGGTATGTGTACATGTGTATGTGTGTGGGGACAGGGGGTGGGTGTGTGTGTGGTGTGAATGTGTGTGGGTGTGACATGTGTCCATGCTTATGGGTGTTCATGAGTGAGGGTATGTATATGTGATTAGGTATGTAAGTGGAGTCACATCCTATAGTGAGGAATGTCGGGAAAACCAAAGTCCCCTCACACCGTAGTCAACACAGAAGTCTTCTGACACCAGGTGCACAGGGATTTCTCCCACTAGCAATCAATTCTGCTGTAGAAACCAGCTGAGCGCTCTAACTCACACCAGTGGACTCTACCTTCCTGGAGAGAGTGTCAGATCCCACGGCTTGAGGCCTCAGTCCCCTAGACCACCTCCCACATTTCAGATGCCAGTCACTAGTCCCAGGCAGCTTTACCTGTATTTTGAATCCACCAACTACAAATTAGGGTTCCAACAACCCCCTTCTCAGTTTTGATTAATTAGCTAAAGCGGTTCACAGGACTCAAGCGAACATGTCCTTCTGTTCACATGTTTATTGTAAAAGATGTTGCAGAGGATAGGAATGAAGGATGCACAGAGCGAGGTCTGGGTGAAGAGGTGCGGAGCTTCTGTGACCTCTCCAGGTATGCCACCCTGTAGGAACCTCCACATGCTTCTCTGAACCCAAGCCTTTTGGGTATTTATGCATGAACAACTGTGTCGAAATGTGATTAGACCAAAACAGGTATTATCTAATGCCAATAGACAGGGAGGGGAAACCCAGCAAGGCCTGCATTCTTCTTGGCCTCTCCGTGTGGCATTCCCCACTCCAGGTTATGAGGCAAGACCCCTCTGGGACAAGGAGGGTCTTATGACTTACTATAGGACAAAGTAGGTCAGAGAACTTAGACTCTGACTCAGAGAAACCAGAGACTTAAACCCTACCATCTTTATCTGCAAATAAGAAACATTCTGACCTGCAATTCTCAAAACCAAGGGATATTTGATAGGACAGTTTTAATGTCTAACCTGGATAAAGGCAAATTAAGCTTCCTTCTAGCCCAATAATTAGGGATATAAATGGAGTCACATCCTACAGGGAGGCCATCCTGTAGGCAGGACATGAGTCTGTGTCCTTGAGCTCCCACACACCTGCCTGTCCATGGGTTGGTCTCTCAGCTCTGCAGAGCTGCTGGCTGATCCGGGCAGGTAAGGAAGGGCTGGCTCCAGTTCCCTGTTTCCTCTGAGCACAGGTTTCTGTGATGGCCACACGTCCTGTTTACTGGGTCGTCTCCAAGTCACAGGCCAATCTGAGACTCACCTCTGACCTCACATCCCTTTCCTGAAGGGGACCCCAGCACTTCTTCCTTTTATGGTGCCACAGGCTGAGACTCTGAGCTTCGTGTGCAGAGATCTTGGGGTTTCCTTTGCTTGCTACCTGGAGTCAGGGCCGGAAACCCCCACCCCCGGAGACAGGCAGGACCCTTGGATGTGAGAAGCAGTAAGGAGGGAAGAGAGGGATGGCTCTGACCTACTCTGGGCCCTCCCAAGGGGCAGCCATTGTGGGGGCATCTTATCTCCCCTCCTCTAACCTCATTAACACACCAACAGCGTGTGGGGGGAAATTCACCCTTCCACATCAGATCTGGAGGCCATCCTAGGGCCAGGAGAGATGGGTCATCTGGGGGTTTCCAGAACATTTCCAGGAGGTTGAGGGGAAGTCTTTCACAACATCATATTCGGGCCCTCCTCTGCCTTCCCTGTGAAAAGCTAACAAAGCCTACAGGAAAATCAGCCTCCTAAAAAACAGAGCTTCTCCAACATGGCCCTCAAAGGCTGTTTTTCTAGAATCTTCTTTATACTTCCCTAACGGTCTGGAATTCCAAAGACAGTTGTCCACTGGACAGACGAAAAAGCACAGCCAGGTAAAGAAACATCCTGAGAGCCCTCTCAGACCTACACACTCCTCCCGACACACTGGAGGCCTGGCAGGCCCACAGGGAGCTCACTTAAGGAACTTCAAGCCCTTGTCACAGAACAAGGCATACTGGAGGGAAGCCACTTGACCCATGTCGTGACCCCTGAATAGAGCCATGAGACCTGGCTTCCCAGTCCTGGGTCCCACAGCTGCTTGTCCTTCTATCAACTCAGATGTAACCTGAAATACAGACAGAGCTCACCAGCTACTACCCCACTACACTAAAGTCCACACACAGCAGAACAATCCCCGCCCCAGATGTCCATGTGATCAAAAAGATCCTACACAGAGATTTAGGAAAAGGGCACCAATTATCTGAAACTACTGCTCATATCTCCAGAGTACTTGGGGCCTCCTGGACCCCAGCAGCTAAAGTCCTCCCTGAACCCCAGCCTACACCATGGACAAAGCTTTCAATAGCCATTCTGGTGGCTGCCATGATGGGTATGTGGCACATCCAGGTCACTCACAGGGTTTAGAACACACAGAAGATGCTTGAAATAGAAAACTTGAGACTCCCTCAATCTTTAAGAAAGCTGGTCTCAACAAGTCCACTTCTACCTGGTTGGATCTCACTGCAGGAGCGCTGCGGCATCAAAGGAAGGAAGGACCAGCAGGGCCCTGTGGCCCTGGCTGAAATTGAACCATCTGAGGCCAAATACGACAACTCACACTCTCTCCCTCACGCCACCTACTTCAGGGTTTTTATCTATTTCTATTACACAAGTAAAATAAATTCATTTTATTTTATTTTATTTTAAAAATATAAACAAACAGGAGCTGGGGTTGTGGCTCAGTAGTAGAGTGCTTGCTTAGCATGTGTGAGGCACTGGGTTCAATTTTGAGCACCATATATAAATAAATTAATAAAATTTTTTTAAAAAATAGACAAACAGAAAGATTAATATCCATGAAAGAAAAAATATTGTGTGATTCTACTTATATGGAGTGCCTAGGATAGGCTAATTCAAAAAGATAATAAGTAGAACAGAGGTTACCAGAAATTGGGGAGAAGACGGAGTAAAGGTACAGAGAGCTTCTGCTTGAGATAATGGGAAAGTTCTAGAAATGGATAGTGGGGATGGTCACGCAAGATTATGAATGTACTTAATGCCACTGAATTATATACTTAATAGAAAAAAAGGGTAAATTTTATGATATATACATACATATGCATATTTCCATAATAATGATAACATGTGAAAAAAAAAGATGGAAATAAAAATCTCCCCAAATTCGCCAGGCATGGTGCTGCGTGACTATAATCCCAGCGGCCTGGGAGGTTGAGGCAGGAGGATTGCAAGTTCAAAGCCAGCCTCAGCAATTTAGCAAGGAACTTAGCAATTCATCGAGACCCCGTCTCTAAATAAAATTAAATAAATAAATAAGTGAATGAATGGAGATGTGGTTAAGCACTCCTGAGTTCAACCAAAAAAATAAAAAAAATCTCCCCAGAATCCAACACCAAAAGATAATCAATGCTAACACTCTGCCATGGATCCTTCTAGACACACTCGTAAACAGATTATTTATTGTACCAAAATAAAATAAGACTAGGCATGGTGGCACACATGGTAGCACTAGGAAGCCTGAGGCAGGATGATTTGACTTTTTTTTTTTTTCTGGCACTGGGGATTGAACCCAGGGTTGCTTTGCCACTGAGCAATATCCCCAGTCTTTTTTATTTTTGATTTTGAGATAGTTTCCCTAAGTTGCTTACAGTCTCAGAAAGTTGCTAAAGCTGACCTTGAATTTATGATCCTCCTGTCTCCACCTCCTGAGTAGTTGAGATTACAGTCATGCACCACCAAGTCCAAACCCAGGATGATCCTTTGAGTTCAGGGATTCAAGATCAGCCTGAGCTGAGACCCTCATTTTAAAACACTACAAAACACCAAAAATAGTGCAATGTTTGGTGACCTGCTTCTTGGAAATATGTCTTATTTTCTCATATTTATACATATATAACTCTATGCTTTATTTTTGAAACTACACTGGTTTCCCAAAATACTGATATACTACAAACTCCACTTTTTATTGCTATTATCATCGTTGTTGTTATTATCATTATTATAAATATGCTACAAGGGCTGGAGTTGTGGCTCAGTGGCAGAGTGCTTGCCTTACATGTGTGAGGCACTGGGTTCAATCCTCAGCACCACATAAATGTAAATAAATTTTAAAAAAGTATTGTGTCCACCTACAACTAAAAAAAAACAATTAAAATAATAGATGTTGCAAGGGACATCCCCACACACTTGTCCAATTATATACTTCGGATAAGAATTCCTGCTGGTGGAATTGCTGAGTCAGGGATTCCCTTGAGAGGGTTTTCAGCAGAGCATTAAGAGAAAAACCATATCAGAGATGTTGAATTCTGTTTTATAAAAGTTTTTATCTCCCCATGAACTTTTCTTGGATTTCATGAAATTGTACAATGCTTCAGAAAGTTAGGGGCTGTCCTTTCCAAAGGAAACCAGCTCCTTCCTAACCCCCCTCCTCAGCCTTCTCTGGAGACATATATTTACTTCCCATGCCATAAAATAAAACTGGTATACAAAGAAGGCAGAATTACACAGAATTACACAGTTAATAACTACTGAATTACTTGTTCAACAGGAAAAAAAATCTAAGTTTGCCCAGTACTGGGTCCCCAATCAATGGTGGACACCACAAGCATGAACAAATTAATTTTTTTTGAGTTGGGCTCAGTGGCCCACACTTGTAATCCCAGCAACTTGGGAGGCTGAGGTAGGAGGATTGCAAGGTGAAGACCAGCCTCAGCAACTTAGATTCTATCTCAAAATAAAAAAGAAAATGGGCTAAGGACATAGCACAGTGGTAGAATGTCTCTGGATTCAATCCCCTGTATAGGAAGCAAAAAAAAAGAAAGAAAGAAAATAATTTTTGTTGTTGAAATATTGTTCTTATGGACAGAAGGACAATCCAATGAGCTTTCTAAAGAGATAAAGGGCTAGAAAGGATGTGTGAATCATCTGTCGTTTTCCTTGGAGATGGAAAACTAAGGCCAAAGAAAGACTCAGAATCAATATCTCAATAATCACTAAATGAACCCCAGAACTGGCTCACACAGTGGTTCAACTAGTTCAGAGCAGGGCTTAATTATAGTCCAAATATCAGATATTGAGTACAACTCTTTCATTTTTTTTTCCTGAAGTACTAGCATGAAAACCAGGGACCTCATGCGTGCTAGGCAGGAGTTTTACCACTGAGCTATATCCCCAGCCCTTTTTATTTTATTTTGAGAGAGTGTCTCCCTAAATTGCCAAAGCTGATCCTGAACTTGTGATCCTCCTGCCTCAGTCTCCTGAATGGCTCTTCCAGGCATGTACCACCACACCCTTGTGGTACCAGGGATTGAACTCAGAGGCACTTAATTACTGAGCCAAATCCCCAGCACCGCCCCCCCCCTTTTTTAAAAAACTTTTTAAAAAATTTTAGTTGTAGGTGGACACAATACCTTTATTTTATTTATTTATGTGGTGCTGAGGATCGAACCCAGTGCCTCACACATGCAAGGCAAGCACTCTACCACTGAGCCACAACCCCAGTCTCACAGCCCTTTTTTTTTTTGTATTTTATTTGGAGACAGGGTCTCACTGAGTTGCTTAGAGCCTTGCTAAGTTGCTGAGGCTAGCTTTGATCTCCCAAACCTCCTGCCTCAGCCTCCTGAGCCATTGGGATTATAGGTGTGCACCACCACGCCCTGCTAAATCTTATTCTCCTGTTTTCTGTGTTTAAAATTGGAAATTAGATCACTGGGATGGTCATGCCATGTTGGTAGCTTGAAATCAGTCATGATGGTTTTTTCTTTTTCTTTTTCTTTCTTTCTTTTTTCTTTTTTTTTTTTTTTTTTTTGTACTAGGGATTGAAACTAGAGGCATTTTATCACTGAGCTACATCCCCAGACCTCTTTTCTTTTTTATTTTTGGACCAGATCTCACTGGGTTGGTTAGGGTCTTGATAAATTGCTGAGTCTAGCCTCCAATTTGCAATCCTCCTGGCCTCAGCCTCACAAATCATTGGGATTACAGGCATGCACCACCACACCCAGTTCATGGTGGGAATATTTGCACCGTAGAAATTGGCAAACAGAACAAAGCAGCCTTCCTCTACCTGACCCTTTTGAGAGCCAGGTGTTAAATAAACATTTACTGTTACAATCTGGCTATGAAAACACTGAGCAGGTAACCTCAGTTTGCTATCTTCAAAGCATTATAACTTTCCATGTTGCACCATGCTATACGCTCTCAAATCCATCAACGCCCATTTCTTATTAATCAATGAACCAGCAAATATTTTCCTGAATGCTTGCCCTGTGCCAAGTCCCTGCCTAACCACATATGATAGTTCATTTGATTTTTATAATATCACTGTGATACAGTTACTATAATTTCCATCTTACAATGGAGGGAACTGAGACTTTAAATGAGTTCTTAACTGCAGACTATTGCCCATCTTAGGGTGGTTTCCCCAGAAGTAGAAATTGATACAAAGATTCAAGTGCAAGTGCAAAGTGGGTAGAGAAGTGAGCCAGGAAGGGGAAGATAGCCAATGAAGGGAACAAGTTACCACTAAGAGCAATTCAGTCCTTCTAGGAAACTTTAGAGATAGCGTAGACCATGTCCCAAAGTAATCCCAGGAGGTGAGGGAGCTGGAGTGTTTATACACCTTCTCCCCTCAGTCATTGGTTGAGGCCTAGGGAACATAAGCAGGACACTGACAGTATCTATTACATTACCCCAGATCTTGCAGCTAGAAAATGTTAGAATGCAAGTCAAGTTCCAAATTCGATTTTCATTCGCACTTATAGAAATGAGCAGTTACCAAACACAACTGAGTGCTGGCTCCATGTAAAACACCATGTTGATGAAATGAACCTACTTAACCAAGTTATTTTGGGTTGCTATATCCAAAGAAAACACAAGACATCTTTTTATTAATTTTCATCGAGAGAAGAAGGGGAAAAAAAGGTCCTTGTAAGTCACTGCCTTCTCCCTGGAATTAGCCAAATGCCCTTCCAGTTCTCCTTCTTCTGTGAGAGATTTCCCTCTGATTCAGCCACAGATGCCTTGGGCAGAAGTTCCAGAGCCTCAAACTATCGTCCCAAATGACTGATTACAGGCCTCAGAGTCTGCCATCCCAGGGATGATGGAAAATGACCCACTGGCGGCTCAGCCAGTTGAGTCTAAGGATGTCCTTGTTTATTACGCCTCCTGCCCCATCCACTAACCCCCACTGTCCCAAGGCCACATCCTCCATGGGAACCGACAAGCAGGCCAAATAAATGAAACCAACAATCACAGGTCTGTGGGAGTTTACCCCATCTTAAGGACTTTAAAAAAAAATTCTTCTGGAAGGAAGGGAGGTGTTTAAACAGACAGTGTCTCACTGGCATAAATAAATGGACAATGTTGTAAAAAGTGATAGGAGGGATGGGAGGTGGTAGGAGGAACTGCTACTCTAGCTTTATAAACTCAGCTGAAGCAGCTCTTTGCATCCATGACTTGAAGACCGAGACTGGACAGCTTGTTCCATTTCAAGCACACTGCTGAGATCTGCCCAGTTTTTCACTAGGGGAGAGAAGGAGGCTGGGTCAAGCTCTGGAATTGTTCTTTGTATCCTCAGTCTACCTCCCAGCCTCTCTTTAGGGACTCTCCGGGTAACCTGGCCCTGCTTCCACACCCCCAACCTCCAGGCAGTGAAGACATTTCCTGACAAGTATCCCAGCAAAGCCTGAGAGCCATAATCTGGCCCAGGTTCTTTTGTACTTTGATGACAGGTCCCTTTCTGGCAAGCCTCACAGTCCAGCTCTTTGAGGCAGCAGAGGTGCCAAGACGCTCCGCTCTGGGCACCTCTCCAGCCAACTTTCTCAGCCATTCCTAAGCGGCTCACACACTGAACTGCAGACAAGAAGCCTATCTCTGTGACACCAGGAAATAGATCAGGAAATAAAAGCTAAACCAGTAGGACATGTACCAGATGGCCCAAGGCATCTGAGAATGAGGAAGAGAGGTAAGAGATGGAAAATAATCATCTACCATACCCCACGCTGGCTGCAGTGTCATACAAACTGGGAAACAGACCTGAACCTCCTAAGAGAAGCCACCCAGAGACGCAGAGAGATGGACTGTGGAGCCCCAGGAGCAGAGGAAGCCTCAGGAAGGTAGGAATGATGCTGGCTGGACAGACACACTCACAGGGACAGCACATGCTCTAGCTCACCTGGCCAGCTGCACAGAGTGCGTCCCTACCTTCCCTGGGGAGGAAGCTTCAGTGGGGGACTTCAGATCCTCTGACCTCCTCTCAGCCTGGATCCTTGAAATTGCCCCTCATCATTCTAATGGGATTTCAACAGCTTAGAGAGTACTGAAGTGCTTGGGATAGGTCTAGGCTATACCCCAAGTTTTATCCTGTGTCTCCCCAATACATCACTTTGTTGTCCCATTTGTTAAAAAAAAAAGGAGTGGGTCTTGCCTTCCAGGCCCCCCAGCACAGGAGATCCCAAATTGTACCAGTCCACACCCCCAGGTGCCCAGGCAGGCTACATGCTCTGCCTCCATCTTCTCCCAGGGCAAAAACTACCCCTCTGTCCAAAACCCCACCTCTGCAAGTTCAGACACCATTCCATGCCCTCTTCCAGAGGGAGATTCCAGATGTCAGCCTGCCCTGTCCAAAGGAGAAAATAGAGCCCACATTCATGGCCCTAAGGCCAGGGAGGCTCTCTGATCCTAAACAGGCACCACTTAAGAGGACAAGACCTCAGTTCCCAGGATACAAGTTAAAAACAAAACAAAAACAAACAACAACAGCAAAACTGTTCTTAAACCCAATATATGTTTGCCTTGAGAGGTTTCTTTAACCCTCAGACAACCTGCAGATAAAGTACCCAGTAAGTAAATGTGGGTTGAAAAGTAAGATGGGTCAACCTCAGATCCCCATCCATAGGCTCCTGAAAGAAGAACTTGGACTCCCACCTGTTTAAATAGAATTGTGGTTACCAGTTCTTTCCTCCAATTGTGTCAGAACTAACTGGCAGGAATAAAATTTGCTCAGAGACAAATCGCTATTTGTGGTTCCATTCCTTCACACATTCATTCATCACATGGAAGGTACTTACTATAACCCTGGCCCGCTGCAGACTAGGACTCTGCTCTCCGGAGGAATGCGTTCTAGGCCCCTGGGTTCCAGATACCTGAGAATCAAAGTGTATGCAGCCCTAAGAAGCCTGGCTCTCAGCTTCTTAGTTATGGAGGTACAGAGGTGCTAATGGACAGTGCAGAGGCCACACATCATCCAGAAAAACAGAACTTTTGGTCTCCCTTTCAGGCCACCTCCACTCTCCGCTGTCCCCAGGGCTCTCTGGCTTAGAGCTGAGTGCACTATGAAATGCAGAAGTTGCCTAGGCCGCCCAAAGCACCTGCTCAGAAAGGACTCAAAGCTGGGTCCCCAGTGACCTCAGGCACTAGCTACCCAGGCGGCCGCGAGACCGCAAAGAGGAAGTACACCGAGGACCACAGGCCTCTGAGCTCCCAGCAGCAGTTCGGAAGGCAGAGAGAGCCATGTGCGCGCCGAGTCCCTGCGCTGGGAACCGGGATTAGCCTTTGGGGAACTTGTCCAGCTTCCAGGAAGGAACCAGAGGATTGGGGTCGGACACTCCCCAGGGCTGCTGGGCCTGCCCAGCTCTGCACCTGCTACCAGGCTCAACTTCACCAGGGAGTCCCAGAGACCCTGAGTCTGGGTTGGGGGCACTTTCCTGCCACCACCCTTGGCGCGGAGAGAAGGATGGACCCCCACCCCCCAAGGGTTAAAGGGGAGGAACTCAGAGCCACAACTTTCTTGGGGCGGAAGGCGGGTGGGCTGGGGCTGGGCGCCTACCAGGCCCTTGGGGCAGTTCTCACGCCTGGGCTCCCCCCATGGCTGGGGGAGAAGGAAGGAGACTGGGGGCAGGAGAAGACTGAGGGGCTGACCGGGACGGGACAGGGGCCACGGAGGAAAAACTTTGAGCGAGGTGGGGCGACGCGGGAAGGGGACCGCCCGGTGCCCCACACCTTGCGCCCAGCATCGGGCGCCCGTGCCTAGCTCCCAGCGCCCGGTGCCAGGTGCCTTGCCTGCGTCCCGGGCCAGCAGCATCCCGCGCGCGCCGCTGGGACCCAGGAGTTGCAAAGTGGGGGCGCCGCTGCCGGGGGCGGGGATGCTCCAGCCGCGCCTCTGCCAGCGACCGGCGGCCCAGCTCAGTCGGGCCGGGCGGCGGCGGAGGTGGCAGCGCTCTGGGGGGTCGGCCGCCTCGTCCTCCTTGCTCCCCTCCGCCCCTCCGCGCCCTCCTTCCCGTCCCTCCGCCTTTATCAGCCCTACCGGGTCTGACCGTCCTCTCTCCTCTTTCTCTCGCTCTCCATCACTCCCCCACCCTCTTCGCTCGCCTTTCTTCCTTCCCTCCTCTCCCGCCCTCCCTTCCCCTCTCTCCCCTCCAGAGGGCGGAGCTTCTCCCCTCCCTCTTAGACAATGCTGTGACTGCCCGTCCCCTTCCCCGCCCGCCGAGTCGGGGCTCGGGCTGCCAGGGCTTCTTCCGGGCTGGGGGAGGTGAGAAGGGGGTAAGTGTGCGGGGTGGGAAGATGAGCTCGCTACTCTCACCCCATCGCCGCTGCCGCCTCCAAGTGGGATGGAGACTTGGCTCCGGCTCCTCGGCTCGCCTGGCGCGGTGACAGCCACTCCCAGGGAGTAGTCACACTGCTCTACCGAGCCCACCTAGAGCGACCGGATTCCCCACGCAGGAGATGTGCCGTTTTACTTGGTTTGGTTTTTATCAACATCATCCCAGCTTATTCCCCCAAAGGGTTGGAGTTGGGCAGAGGCTAAACACGCCCTGTCGACTTGGCGGGCTGGCAGACGTGACAGCAATGTGAAGGAGGACAAGTTTCTTTGTCCATCTTTCACCTCCCCCTCTTCTCCATCCCTGGACCTTCGGGGACTTCCAGTGTCCAGGAGGAGGTCCTCAAACACCCCAGCTACGGGTTCTCTACCCTCCTTTCAGATTTCTCCCCCCACCCCCACCCCGCATACATACCTCCACCCTGCAGAAAGGTCCCAGCCAAAGGGGAAGGGAGCATAACGATTAATGGTGGCCAGTTCCCCAATTTACAGCCCGATCAGCTCATCCTGCTTGGAAGCCAAACATTCCTTATTGAATTCATTGTTTGGATCTTGGAATGTGTCTCCCTTAGAAACAATGTTATAAATGGTGATCTGCTTCCCAGGCCAGCCACAAAAGTCTGTTGAACCCAAAATGCAGTTGCAGGGCCTTACGGAGAACTGTCAGCTACCCTGAACAAGAAGGCCACTGATTAGCTTTTTCTATTGAAAATAAATAAATAAATATGCTTTTTTTTTTCTCCTTGAGCTAGAAAACATAAACCTTTCCCATTAATGTTCCCTCTTTGAAGCCACTATTCTGTTAAGCTTCTTTCTTTTGCAGGTAACAGGAGGACCCTCAGGGAATGTATTCTGAGGACGTGGGAGTTTCTCAGGTCAGAAACTGTTGGGAGAGCTCAGTAAGAGGAGATGCAGAGCTGGAAGGCTTCCAGTAACCCTGGATAAACCTTCTCCAAGGGGTTCTTTCTTCTCTTCTAGAGTGATCTTTTCTGCTCTGCAGACACATGACCAAAAGTAGTCATGACTTCTATAACTAGGGCTTGGTGCAGGGCTACTCAAGAAAGCAGCCACATGCTGCTAGAATCCCTTAGTCTCCCTGGAAAGTAGCTCACAGGCTTACCTTGAATCAGGTGACCATCCTATGACCCATCCCCTGAGCCACGTGTAGGCTCCCTTGTCCCATGTCCCATCAAGTACATTGACCCTAGAATTTGTTTAAAACCAAACCCATTTCTCTCTAATTATATTCTCCATCATGGTAAATACATTGATTGATGATTGATTGATTGATTGAAGACACTATTCATCAGTTTCCCTTAGAAGCCACAAGAGAAAAAGGAAAAGTCTGTCTACCTTCAAGAAAAGATAGGGACAATACATCTGGGATAAAGATATTTTGAAAATATTGCATTAATATTGCATTAAAGTCCACCCTTGAGGGCTGGGGATGTGGCTTAGTAGAAAAACACTTACCTAGCATGTGTGATGCTCTGGGTTCCATTCTCAGTACTAGAAAAAAAAAACAACCATGTTTTCTTATAGGTTTCCACCCTCATACCCAAAATGGTATAGGGAAGCAGCAGGTGAGCCTTCCAGAAGGAATTCTTCAATAAAAATAAAGAAAAGTGCTGGGGATGTAGCTCAGTGATAGAGCATTTACCTACCATGCATGAAGTGCTGGGTTTGATCTCCAAAAACGCCAAAAAACACAATGAAAGACACACTGGAGCCACAGATGTGATTTTAAACTTACTTACTTTCTTTCTTTCTTTTCTTTTTTTTTTTTGGTACTAGGGATTGAACTCAGGGCCACTTAACCACTGAGCCACATCCCCAGCCCTATTTTGTATTTTATTTAGAGAGAGAGGGTCTCACTGAGTTGCTTGGGCATCGCTAAATTGCTGAGGCTGACTTTGAACTCTCAGTCCTGCTCCTGGATTACTGGGATGTCACTGCATCCAGCTTGATTTTAAACTTTTTAATAATCACATTAAAAATGGTAAAAATAAACAGGTGAAATTAATTTTAATAATTTTTTTATTTAACCCAGTATACCCAAAGTATTGTTGTTTCAACATGTAATCTATGTTTTATTATTCATGAGATATTTTACATTCTATTTTCATACTTGAGCAGAAATTAAGTATATATTTATACTTCTACACACCTCAATTCAGATTTAAATTTTCATTAAAAATATTCAAATTGCAGTTATATAAAACTAGTTGTAGATCCCTATAACCAAGTTGTTCCAAACATACTTAAATGGTTCCCAGCAATTGAATTGAGTATCAGTGTATAAATTTTAATTTTAGATATGAATAAATAAGCTTAGAAGTCAGTTCCCAGGGGCACTGGACATATTCCAAGTACTCAATAGCCACATGTGACAAGTGGCTTCCACAGGGACAGCACAGGCCCAGAGAGTAAGAATTCACTGACACATCTACAAAAGAAGATCCAGTCAGTCATAGAGAAATAAGGAAGTCTAAGCAAATCTGTTCCTGGGACCCCACCATACCTGGATATGCCAGGCACACAGCAGGGTGGGCTGGCTGGAGATTTGTTTGCTTCGGAGGTTAAAAAATAATAATAATAATAAGCCCCTCTTGGAAGGTCACCTCACTCTGAGGGAAGTAGAAAACAAGTTTGGCCCAGTAAAGCCATGAAAGAGAGTTGAAGTGGTCCCAAACTGGACCCATAGAAGGGGACTCCTGGGAAGACCGAAGGGGTTCTGAGTTACAAAGGACTGTTTTGTGCTCCTCAGGGATACTGAGAGGCTCAAGTAGCCATCTTTGGGGATCACCCTGTGAGAAACACTTAAGGGACTAACATGCCACCATTCAGCTTCTCTGTTTCAAGGGCTTGGTAGGTCAACAAGAATACCCAGAAAGGGGTAGAATGATTGCCCAAATGGTCACAATTACTCCCCTCCCGGCCTGCATACTCTTTGCAATGAGACTTTGCAGTTCCTCCAGTTTCTCCACCTGGAATGTGGGTTGACACTGTGACTTGCCAATAGAACACAGCAGATACTGTATTGTGCCTTTCCAAAGCCTGGGCATCAAGCAAGAAGCCCTATAGTCTTCTACTCTGTCTATTGGAACTTTGTCTCTACCGTGTTCACAAACCTTGGGCTAGCCCACTGGAAGATGGGAGACCACACAGTAAAAGGCCAAGTCAGCTGAGTTGTTCCAGCCAAAACCCTAGGTGTGAGAGAGTCCAACCAAAATCAGTAATTCCCTCTCCAGCTGCCTGGGTTTGATTGTGTCCCCGAAAAGTTCACTCTTTGGAAGCTTAATTCCTCCATGTGGCAGTGCTGTGTGGAGGTGGTCAGGTCATGGGAGCTGAGCCCTCATGAATGGATTCAGGCCTTTCTCTGATGACTTAGTTCTTGCTCTCAAAGGACCTAATTAGTTACCTTGAGAGTGGCTTGTTATAAAACAAGTTTATCCCTTGTGTTCTGTCTCTTTGTCTCTTTTGAATGCACCTGCTTGCCCTACCATTCTTTACCACAAGTTGAAGCAGCACATGATCCTCACCAGATGTGGTCAATCAATCTCGGACTTTGCAGCATCCAGAATCATAAGGCAAAAGGAACCTCTTCTCTCTCTCTCTCTCTCTCTCTCTCTCTCTCTCTCTCTCTCCTCTCTCTCTTCACAAATTACCTAATCTCAGGTATTCTGTTATAGCAAACAGAAAATGGAGTAAGACACTAACCCAGAACTGACCACAGACGGCTGAGAGAGCCCATCTGGGTTCAGTCCAAATACCCAATAAAAGCACAACTAAACAGGTTGCCATTGTAAGCTACTAGAATTTGGGGCGGCTTGTTTTATAGCAATTGCTAACTGCTAAAGGACTTAACAGGTCCTGTGGTCATGGCTGATGTGACTGGGGTATCAAATGGACCAAGCCTGGAGGCCCTGGATTTGTTCATGAGCTTGTGAGGTACCTCTGGGAACTCCCCTGTCCTGCCTGCCTGTGTCCCTGAACCATCCAAAGCAGCAGAGAGGTGTTTTCAAATGGCTTAAGTGTGAATGAGCTGGTGACATTTAGATTTATAGCTGTTAATATGACTCTACTTTATTTTCTCAAGCTGGAGAGACCCAGGGAAATCTGAGTAACAAAGATGTTTGTCAGTAACTTCTACAAGTTTTTCTTTCATGGGAAAGAACTATCTTAATTAAAAGAGTCCACTTTATCTACCATGAAGAAATTTCCATGGTATCTAAAATATTTATATGGGACAGTGTCTGGATCCATTCTTGGAGATGGCAAGGGTATACTTAAATCTTTTGCAAAGCCCCAGACAGAAAACTTACCAGATGTTCCCTCCTGAAGTTAAAACACAAACAAAGGGTGATAAGAAGGAAAAAGGAAAGCAAAGAATCCAAAGCACATGATCTAGACTTACTCCTTGCCACCAAATATGTCTCTTTTCACAAAAAGTATTTGCTAGTGAGCCTCAAGGCCACTCCCTCTCTCTCTCTCTCTCTCTCTCTCTCTCTCAGAAGCCATCCTGCTAAACAAATTGCTTATGAGTAGTCTGGTAACTGAACTGTTTCAAATTAGATGGAATACTTCATAGAATTTTCCTAGGAATCTATTCAAGTTTCCTTTACCCCAGGGTTACATTCCACCAAAGATCCTTTCCCATTTTTGGAAGGAAATATCAGTTTCTTGATGTGAATCCATATATACCATCATAATAAATATTGAGTGTCCACTTAAAAAGAATCATAAAGCCCCAAACAGTATTAGGTAGCATCTTGTCCAGAAATATATTTGGTGGGTTCAAAGATTGGAACTTAAGAGAAATCAAGTCACCATAGCATTTGGTTGCAAGAAACAGAAGCCATTTGAACGAGCTTAAGTAAAGAGAGATTCATTTTAAAGAACTAAGGTTCTCTGGCAGAGCCCACAGGAAGGAAGTGAGCCAGGTCCAAGATGGGTCATGACTGCAACCTGGAGAGTCTTCTCTCCCCTTCTCTTTCCTTGTTGCTCCCTGATTCTTGTATTACCTTCTCTTTCCTGCTCCAAGTTATGCCCCGATGGCGGCCTTCCTTGACATGCACTACAACGTCTACATTGTTGAAGCAGCTGTCATCAACTCACTTGACCTCTGGTGCCATCAGCAGTAGCCAGGAAGGAAGTGGGGACCAGGATGTGGTATGGGTCCATGTTCTCAGAAGGTGAGGGGCAGGCAGCTCATATGGCCTGTTCATCTCTCCCTTGTTGGTGCTTATACCCAGGTTTGTGGCCAGGCTTGAGGGCTCCTCTCCACCTGCCTCTGGCCCTGAGCATCCCTAAGTGATCCTAGATGGGGGGGGTGTCTCTGATTCACACCTTTTTGGGGGGTGTGGGGATACCAGCGATTGAATTCAGGGGCACTCAACCACTGAGCCCTTTTTTGTATTTTATTTAGAGACAGAGTCTCACTGAGTCGCCTAGAGCCTCAGTAAGTTGCTGAAGCTGGCTTTGAACTCGTGATCCTCCTATCTCAGCCTCCCAAGCCTCTGGGACTACAGGCATGCTGATTCATGCCTTTTCTTTCTCCACATATTTTCCCAAGTATTTTCCTTCTCCTGAGATGTTCTTACCTCCTCTCCCTGCTGACAAAGCTAAGGGTGGTCTTTCCTCGGCCATGGTAACTTTTTCAGTGCCCTCTGCTCTTCAGCCTCTCAATTTAAACATATAATCTAAGTTTAAAAAAAAAAATCACCAAACATACCACCCAATACATCCCCTGAGTTCCTTGGTTCAACTAGAACTGTTCCCAAAGCCCTCATTTTGGAGCTGCTCCTCACGCCGACTCATCTTCCAAAACTTGGCCCAAGTGCCACCTCTCCTGGGGACCAGGCCCATTTGGGACCTAGCCCCCTCCCTGACCAGCCTTTCCTCACTTACCACCCCCCCAACCACCACTTCCTCAGCCTTGTCGCCATCTCCACATGCAGCACAGTGAGCACCTCCTCCAGTCTACCAGCCAAGAAGCAGGATGGCGATTTATTTACCAGTTCATCTCCTTCTCACCTGCCGCCCTGAGAACAGTGAACACAGAAGAAATGAATCTAGCCGTTGTGTTGGGTACTCACAGTGTGGCAGAGGAGAGTATAAATAGGTTATACAGGATATGTATAACTGCCATTCAAATCTCATCACGGTACCAGCATTAACTCATTAATGCTCATCCACCTAAGAGGTGGCATGATTATCATTCTCACTTTAGACACAAGGAAACTGAAGCACAGAGTAGTTAGGTAACTTGCCCAGGATCACAGCCAGAAGGGACCAGAACTGGGATGCGAATCCCTGAATCCATCTCTAGTCTCTCTCCCAACTTCTGTGCTTTCTGCCCCCGCCCTGTGCAGCCAGGTCCAGTGGAGGTATGATACCCAGACTGCTAGCCTCAACCAACACCTGAAACCATTCGGGGAACCTGGGGCTGGAGGTTGGCATAAGTCCTAGGGTGAGGGAGAGAGAGTCAGGGTTATTACTTCCTTGCAATTTTCCCAGGGTTTGGCATAGGAAGCAGCAGAAACCTCACCACAGAGCCCCTGGGGTGACAGTTCAATGCCCACCAAGCTGTGAGGCCAGCACAAGTTGGCCTTAGTGTACGACCCTCACTCCCATTTCTTCCCCTCTACTCACCCCCCTTTTTTTCTTTGATTATGATGTGGAAGGCTCCCTCATTCACCAATTCATTCAGCAAACATGTAACGGGCATCTGACATGACAGAACTCCTGTTAATCATTATAGTGTGATGAGAGAAGTAAATATGTATTACCCTAGTGAAATAATATATCGACGTGTTCACAGATCTCCCCCACGCACACACACACACACACACATCTGAGTTGTTGAGCTTTTCCCTGAGCCAGAGAGAGACTACTTGCCAACACTCGAGAAAGGCTTTGTCTTCACTGGATAAAAATTGTGACCAATGATTTTCTCCTGAATTCAATAACATAATGAAAGCAAAAAAATAAATAAAAAGTTAAGTACACAAGAAAAGATAAATACACAAGAAAAATAATACAATGGAAACAAAGGACAACTATAAACTGCTGCCAGGGCTCAGGAAAAAAAGTAAGACAGAAAAATAAACCATCACTGAAGTGAAAAGACCCAATAAAGGAGAAAACACTGAAGAAAATTTAGAGAGGACCATGGTAGGTCCTTCGGAAAAAATGAACACAGCAACATGGAGAATAACAAGAATTCTAAAAGGCAGAAGATGAAATAATAAGTGTGGGAAATCTAACATGTATAATTGGCATTCAAATGTATAAATTAAGAAAAATTTCCTCAATCAAACAATTTGATTTTATAGTTAAAAGAGCATACTATATTGAGAAATGGATATAGTCTGTTTTTCTTTTTTAGTTTTTTACCAGAATGTTCCATGGGGTATGCTTTATTAGTCAGCTTGCCATCACTGTAACAAAATATCTGAGATAATCAACTCATAAGGAGGAAAAGTTTATTTTGGCTCATGGTTTCAGACCATGGTCACTTGGTCCTGTTTCTTTTGGGTCTTATCAAGGGTCATAGTGGGGAGGGTACAGTGGAGCAAGCTGTTTACCTTACCACAGCCAGGAAATGAAAGAAAGAGAAAAGGAAGGGACTAGGGTCCCACTGTCCCCTTTGAGGTCATGCCACTAATGATCCAAATTCCTCCCACCAGATTCCAATTCTTAAGATTTCTATCACCTTTCAATAGTGCCACGCTGGGGACTAAGTCTTTAACACAGAGACCTCTGGGGAGCATTCTAGATCCAAACTAGAGCATCTGAGGACAGAGATTTTTATCCTTTTACATCAATGCTATGCTCTTCATGCTTAAATCATGCCTGGTACCTGGGAGGCCCCAATAAGCATTTGACAAATTAATAACTAAAGAAACAAGCCAACTGACACCAATATATCCTATCAATGTTACCATATTTCAAAATAAGTATTCTTTGATTACTCAGAAGAAAGGTCAAATTACCCATTTAAAAAGAAAGAAAGAAAGAAAAAGCCTAACTAGAAATTTCAGCCCAGTAATGCCAAAGCTAGAGTATAAAAAGTTAGTCTTGTCCTTTTTATGCTACCATGATGTTCTCAAGAAAGAAAATAGGATCTCGGAACTTTATATCAACTCAAACCCTAAGCCAACCATAAATCATGCAATTAAAAAAAAACACCTCAGTTATATTGAAAAAAAATATTTAAAAAAACAAGTTTGGTAAACAAAGAAAGAAACCGGTAAATGCACCCATAGGGAGCACTGAATACATTTAGTTTGAGATTTAATTTAAAACAACTATTGCAATTCTGGTTACAAAACGAAACATAAATGTTATAAACCATTATGGTGTAGAAGCTAAAAAAGAAATGAAAGTAAGAATTTGTTAAGTGTCCTGATCTCCTCATGTTTTAATGGAAGGGAATGAGAAGTTTTGTTTAAAGTAGGTGGCCCAACTAGTAGAGAAATAAACGAATTCAAGGTTATGCAAGCATCCAGTAGTTAGAGGGAGGCACCCACATCTTTGGTGGTCTTGGGACTCAAGCAGATGATGAAGATGAAGAGCAGACTGCAAAGTGCTCCACTGTCTTGGACAAAGAAGATTTGTCTCCTACAAACAGAGTGTCCCTGTGGAGAAATAAAATACTGGAACTAATAATAGCAATAAGCAACCAAAACAGAGGGGAGAATAGAAGGGGGAGGAAATGGAAGCAAAACGATTTGGTCCTTGATTGTAGTGGACCTTAAATTCCTTATGTCCAAAGAGGATAATAGAGGATTAAATAAAGAGTATAAAAAGATGAGGACTCCTTTGTACTATTTGGCTTGTTTCAATATACATATATTAATTAATATACATATATAATATACAATATGCCTATATTAATCAATCAAAAAATAATTAAAATGAAAAGAAGAACAGCCGGGCACAGTGGTGCATGCCTGTAACAGCAGCTCCGGAGGCTGAGGCAGGAGGATCACAAGTTCAAAGCCAGCCTCAGCAATGGCAAGGTGCTAAGCAACTCAGTGAGACCCTGTCTCTAAAGAAAATACAAAATAGGGCTGGGGATATGGATCAGTGGGTGAGGGCCCCTGAGTTCAATCCCTGTTTAGCTCCACCACCCCCCTCCCCCCAAAAAAAGAAGAGTCTATGGGGTAGGGAGGGGAGAGAAAAGGTGGGAAGAAGCAAGCTGGGAGGGAAGCCAGTCAGCTGGGTGCTGATGGGTGTCTAGAATGCTACCTTCTCTATAGGTTAATCCAGAAGGGTGGGAATGAGCAATGAGACCCTCTAATTTCAAGCTGGGGTGGGATCTGAAAGTAGAAAAGTGTACCCACTTCCCATCAGTCTCCTGAAGCAACATGGTATCCATGGCATGTGGCCACTTAGGGCATCCTCAGCAGTGATGGACCAGACCCAGAGAGCTTCTGCAGGATGCAGGGAGCTGTGGGAAAGGAGCCAACGTTTCCCCCACCCCAGAGAAGGCCCTGGAAGCCAGAAGGGAGGAAGCTGGGGGTTCCAAGTACATCTCACAGTTGGGATAAGAGGACCCACAAAGAGATCATGTTTAAGCCATGCTAGAGATGACATGAGGCTCAGACATCTTGGGGGAGCCAGGGTGGAAGATGCTGTACCCAGAACAAGCATGCCACCTGCCCAGGGCTAGATTTCCCCACTCACCCCCCAATATTGCCAAGATGTTACATAAGCCCACTGCTCCCACCAAAATGGAGATGAGACTTGGAGGGTGGGGCAAGCAGAATTCACTGATTTTTCACCTGAAATGAATGAGTTTACCAGAAATCGACCCTCCATGTTTTTTTGTTACTAACTGAACGGAAATTCAAAATAGAGGCTAATTTTTTTTTTAACTAAAAAGTTTCTTCTAAGCAAAATAAACAATCTGTGAGGTGAATAGAGAGCCTACATCTTGGGAGCAAATCTTTACCCCTCACACATCAGATAGAGCACTAATCTGCAGGGTATTTTAAAGAGCTCAAAAAGCTAAACACCAAAAAAACAAATAACCCAATCAATAAATGGGCCAAGGAACTGAACAGACACTTCTCAGAAGAGGATATACAATCAATCAACAAATAAATGAAAAAATGTTCATCATCGCTAGCGATTAGAGAAATGCAAATCAAAATTACACTAAGATTTCATCTCACTCCAGTTAGAATGGCAGCTATTAAAATACAAACAACAATAAGTGTTGGGCGAGGGATGTGGGGAAAAAGGTACACTCATACATTGCTGGTGTGACGGCAAATTGGCGCGGCCAATATGGAAAGCAGTATGGAGATTTCTTGGAAAATTGGGAATGGAACCACCATTTGACCCAGCTGTCCCTCTCTTCGGTCTACATCCAAAGGACTCAAAAACAGCATACTATAGGGACACAGCCACATCAATGTTTATAGCAGCACAATTCACAATAGCTAAACTGTGGAACCAACCTAGATTCCCTTCAATAGATGAATGAATAAAAAAAATGTGGCATATATACACAATGGAATATTACTCAACAATAAAAGAGAATAAAATCATGACATTTGCAGGTAAATGGATGGAGTTAGAGAAGATGATGTTAAGGGAAGTTAGCCAATCCCAAAAAACCAAATGCCAAATGTTTTCTCTGATATAAGGAGGCTGATTCATAGTGGGGTAGGGAGAGAGAGCATGGGAGGAATAGAAGAACTCTAGATAGGGCTGAGGGGTGGGAGGGGAAGGGTGGGGGCATGGGGTTAGAAATGATGGTGGAATGTGATGGACATTATTATCCAAAGCACATGCATGAAGACATGAATTGGTGTCAACATACTTTGTATACAACCAGAGATATGAAAAATTGTGCTCCATATGTGTAATAAGAATTGTAATGCATTCCGCTGTCATATATAAATAAAAATTAATTAAAAAATTAATCTCCAAATCAGTGGCTATCTGGGGACTGTTCTTCTCATGGTAATGTCTGAGGTGCAAAAGAGCAAAATGAGTACAATGTGATTTAAAAATCTTTTAATTAAAAAAAAAGAATTCCATATGGTCATACATCAATGTATTTGACCTTGTATGAGAATACAAGATAATTGTTTTAGATCTTTCCTACTCAGAATATGGTCCAGGGGGCAGCAGCAGCAGCATCACCCAGAAGTCAGTGATAAATTCAGAACCAGACCTCAGGCTGTGTTAAATTGTAATAAGATGACCAGGTGCTGCATGCAAGTCGGCGGAGACCTCAACTATAATACAGTGGCATATAATACCTGGCAGCACCTAGGAAGATATATATAAGGTGTCTAAGTGGTGACCTTGAGAAGGAGGTGACATCTGGTTTGAGTCTTAAGGGTTAGCAGGAGTTCCTGAGATGGGGCAGGACAATGCAGGCAGAGGTAGTAGCAAGTTCAAAGCCATGAAAAGCCTGGCTCAGTCAGAGATCGGTGTGTGGTCCATTGTGACTGGAACAAAAGGTGGGAAATGAGAGGTGTTTTATGTTCCCCTTATGCAGCCAAGAAACAAAACTCCAGATGAGCGGAGTTCCCGGTTTCCTGTGGCGCTTCAGGGACACAGTGCACCTTCCCCTGTGTGTGAACCTGGTTCAAACTGCAGAGCTGGCTGGGGAGCAAAGCCACCTCCTCTCACAGGGAGATGCAGACCCTTCTGAGAGGAGCCAGCTGGGGAAGTTTCTTGGAGGACACATGTGCTTCCTGGGCCAAGAACCTCAGCAAGGAGCCAAGGAAGGAGGGGGGGCGGGGTTGGTGCAGCCAGCGAGGCAGCCCGTGAGCGCCTCTTCCAGTCTGTCCTGAGATGCTGATCCTCTGCCCAGAGCTGGCCACACCTCTGCAGTTGCAAAGCCAACTTCCTAAGTTGTACTGCTTTGAGACCTTGACAGCCTCTCCTCCCTGTCCCTGGCCCACCAACTCTCCACTCTGCACAGAGATGAACGCACGTGTTCTCACACACCCTACCTCATCACTTTGCTATGGAGACTTCCCTTCGCCTTCCTGCTGTGCCCTGATTGAGAACAGGCCCCAATCACCCAGCCCTTCCAACAAGCTTAACCTCTTCTTCTCCAACCCCAGCCACCAGGGAGGAGTGGGAAGGAGGGTCTTAAGCAGTTAAGTGACCCAATGAGAATGTAATTGCCAACGCTCAGTCAAAGGGCTCTTGCTCTGTGGGAAGAAGTTAGTGTCCAGGTAAAGCAGGGAGGGTGTGAAGAGATGGGCACTGGATCTGGAGGAGGAGAGAGGGGCCAGGTCTGGTCTTGTGGGCTGTGGTAAGGAGTTTGGGGTTTCATTCATATTGCAATGGGCTGCCCTTGCATAACGGACTTGCTATAGAGCTGAGACCTCACGCCCTTGTGGGAGAAGCTGGTGAGGTAACTTCTATAAGAAGACCATTGGGAGCTCAGAAGAAAGTCACAGGGGAAGTGATGAAGAAATCTACGGAAGGCTGTTGCTTGTGTGTGCGGTGGTAAGCCTGAGTCAGCAAGGGAGGCCTGGGAAGAAAAGGTGGACACAAAGTGAGGGAAAGCAAGGATGGACGGAAACTCAGGGAGGGACACCAAAACCCGAGAGGACACACTGGAACACGTGTCTTTCCCACAGCTGGGAGTGACTTGCAGGAGATGCTAATGCACTAAGACTCACAGCTGCATGTGGAGGCAATCCAGGGTGAGAAAGAGCAGCAGTTGGCCTAACTGGCCTCGCACTAAAGAAGCCAGGCAGTAGCAGCTGGGGGATAGGGACAGATGCAGCTGTGGTTGGTGGCACCTGGATCCTGCACTTATCTTCCAAGTGCTGCTGCTGCTGCTGCTGCTGCTGCTTTGTGTCTTTTTTTTTAAGAATGTGCACAAGTTTCTCTCGTGAACAACTTTGACTTGGACCTGCAGAGGGAAGAGAACTCCAGGAAATGTGATTCCAGCTTAAGCTGACTGATACAGAAGAAGCGACCCCAGAGTCCAAGAAGAGACCCAGGGGGAGCCTAAGTTGAGAGCTCTAATTCTGGTTTTGTTTAATATTACAAAGGCACTCAGATCAATGACTTTGTACTAGTTTCTGAATGCTGTTTTGAGAAACTGCATTTATAAGAGTGTGATGGCATTCAATGACTTTGCTCTTAATTTTTTTTTTTTTTTTGCATTCCATCTTTTACTCGATAAGTGTGTTTACCTTCTGCTTTTCATGTTGAGGTCTATACACTTAAGCCTTCTAATAACTGTATTAAAAGTACTTTAACTGGGGCCAGAGATGGAGCTCAGTGGTAGAGTGCTTTCCTAGTATGCATGAGGCTCTGGAATTGATCCTCAGCACCACAACCACAAAGTGCTTTAATTGATCTTAAAAAAAAATTACAGTAGAATGCCATAGATTTATTTGAGGTAGGAAAGGATTACGATTAGAACATGTAAACTGGCTGAGGAGTTATTATGGAAGTTGAGGAAAAAAATTGTGGTTTACTTGGAATCTAGAGTTACATCAGTCAGGGGTTGCCATGATATTCCTTTTTTAAAAACAGCCCTAAAGCTCAGTGTTTAAAATGATGTTCATTGGTGGGGAGCAGTTGGGACAGTTCTGCTTCCTGCTGCAGTTCTGCTTTGCCTGTCTCTCATAATCCCCAAATCAGTGGCTCTCTGGGGACTGTTCTTCTCATGGTGATGTCTGAGGTGCAAGAGAGCAAGTCCTACCCAAGCACATTTCGTGTCTTTGTGACGTCCCATTGGCTGAAGTAAGTCACATGTCCAAGCTCAAAGTCAAGGTTTATAGAAGTATACCCTACCTGCAGAGGGAGGAATTGCAAAATCACATGGCAAAGAGTGTGGATTCAGGGTGGGTCAAGAATTGAGAAAAGGGATGCAATCTATTACAAGAGGTAGCAGTGTGTGTTAGTCAGCCTTCTGTCAGTATAACAAATTCCCGAGATACGTCAGCATAAAGGAGAAAAGGTTTGTTTACTTTGGCTCACAGTTTCAGAGATTTTAGTCCATGGTCAGCTAGTCTATTGTTTGGGGGCCTGTGGTTATGCAGAGCATCATGGTGGAAACACATGGTTGAACAAAGCTGCTCATCTCATGGAAGGAAGTGAAAGAGAAGAAGAGGAGGGGCTGGGATCCTAATATCACTTTCAAGGACACTCGCCCAATGACCTAACTTCCTTCCATTAGGCCTCACCTTCTAAAGGTTCCATCACCTCCTAATAGCACCATTGACTGAGGACCAAGACATTCGGCGATGTCTTGGGACATAGGAGACATTCTAGATCCAAAATATAGCCCAGTGGATGTGCAGAGAGGAGGACAGACTAAGGAGGCGGTTGCAAGGCAGAACTCCCCGGCTTTGGTGATAGACAGATGTGTAAGATGGCAGACAGAGAGGAACTGCAAGTGACAGCCAGGTTTTCAGTGAGGGTGTTGTGGCTGGAAGAGAAGGATCTCTGGTGAAGAGGGGAGGTGATGTCTTCAGTTGGAGAGGATCCATGGTTACTTCAGGTAAGCAGGAGGCTTTGGGGCTGGAAACTCAGACATGAGGTCTGGGTAAAGTTTAGAATTTCTAGTCACCAGCTTGTCAGTGCCCTCCAGAGGGCTTTGAGTAGCAGTAACCCATTATATCACAGGAGATCTATCTCCTTTCCCCAACCCACACCTTGACATGGACCCCTAAAGACAAAAGACCCACGTGACTAAGTTCAAGGGGCACCACACTGCCACATGAAAGAACAGTTCTCACTCAAATTTGGAGAGCTCAGAGGACATAACTCTACAGAGAAAGTTTGTGTTGTTTTGAGAAAATTATCTGTAAAAGCTTCAGAGTAATGTGCAACCTCCCAGGCCTCTACCCCTAAGAGGGAACACCTGTGAAAATTGGTGATAACTGTGGTGGGTGTCATAGTTTGGGGTCTCTCAAATGAAGACAGTGAGGCACAGATTAAAGTGCAAGTTGCTAAGGTGAACAGTGGGTGTGGAGCGGGAAGGGGCAGTAAATGACCCCAACACTCACATATGGAGCAGGTTACCACCATGGGCAACTGGGCTCCATCCAGCAATCCCACTTCTAGGGATGGATTTTATCTTGTTTAAACTTATAGGCAACAATGTTTTTTTGTGGCTCTATGTGATGATCAAAAAAACTGGGAATAAAATATCCCTGAACTCTGAATAAACTACGATAAATCCACAGAAAGCGATATTATAAAACCAGCATGAATAAAATCAAGAGTGATGCCAGCTAAATTATTTCCACAAGTTATCACTGAGTGTTCCATTCAAGGTACAGAAAAGTATGTCTATATTTTCACTTTATGGTTTAGATATGTCCCCCAAAAGCTCATGTATAAGACCATAATCAGTGGATTAATTAATCTACCAATGTAAATTAACTGGGTAGTGTAGATGTGACTAGAGTTAATATGTCACTGGGGTGTACCTTTGGGGTTTATATTTTGTCCCTGGTGAGCAGAGCTCTGCTTCCTGTCATGTCCTGAACTATTTCCTGTTGCCATGGCCTTCCACCATTATGTTCTGCCTCACCTTGGGCCCTATGGAGTCGGCTGTCCGTGGACTGAACCTCCGAAACCATGAGCCAAAATGAAGTTTTCCTCCCCTACATTGTTCTTGTCAGGTCATTTGGTCACAGCGACATACACACACAGTGTGTGTGTGTGTGTGTGTGTGTGTACAAGTAGAATAGCTAGACAGATAGATGTTTACATGGTTATATGAACACAGAGAAATATATGAATGATACAAAGAAGGTTGCTAACATGTATTACTACAGCAATCAGAAGCTGGGCAGGAGAGGGAAACGGAAGAGGAAAAGCAAGTAAACAGAGAAGATGAATAAAAGGCTGAACTGAAAAGAAACCCATGGGCATAGGGTCTTGTTCATAAGATTGCATCTCCACGCACAAAATGTTAGAGAATGCAGGATAGGTCTCTCTCTTCCCATTTGTAGGAATGCCCAAGCTGCATTCCTAAAGGGAAAAAGCCAAGTTACACAATGCATATGCTACAGTTCTATTTCAGGAAAACAAACAGGCAAGCCTGGCCCTTGTATATGTGCCTTATGATGGTGTCAGGTATGTTAAACAAGGAGAACACAGTGAAAGGACACACCTGGTGGAAGTAATGGGTTACTCTGAGGGTGGTTTGGGTGCAGAAGAATAGTAGTTTTCACATCTTTTTTTTTTCTCAGAGAGAGAATTTTTTAATATTTATTTTTTAGTTTTCGGTGGACACAACATCTTTATTTTATTTGTATGTGGTGCTGAGGATTGAACCCAGTGCCCCGCACATACCAGGCAAGTGCGCTACCGCTTGAGCCACATCCCCAGCCCAAGTTTTCACATCTTTATATTGATTCCAGTGGTTCATGGCCCCTAGCCAGGCCAGTTTGTGCAGCTAAAGCACACACACCATGACAGTGGCTCTATAAAGCTATTGATGTATGCCTGGAAAGGAACTGAGGAGGAATGGAATCGAATTTATTGAGGATCTATATTTTAACCTCTCTACTCCTTTCTACAACTATTATTTCCATTTTATAGAGAAGAAAACAGAAGACCAAAGTTCAAGTTGCATGCTCCAAGGAGCTCGGATGGTCAATTGTGAGGTTGAACGCTATGAACTGCTAGTCTAATTTCAAATTACTTTGTATCTACAAAATCCCTGATGGTCAAGGACACAGCTGTATTGATTACAGCAGACATTCAAGTAACAAAGGTTTAAATAATTGTTCTCTCTTGTGCCAAAGTTTGAGCTGAAGTCATCAGAAGAAACCCTGGGATTTCGGACTCCTTTTGTATTTTTCTGCCTTGCCAGGTGCTGTCCTTATCTGAATGGACCATGTTGGTTGACCACCATTCTACTTTTCAACAGTGGGGGCAAAGGCAAAGATGGGGATAAACAAGATACTATTTAAGAACACAACTCAGAAGTTGCCTCTCAGCTTTGACTATGCTTCATTGGCTAGAGCCCAGTCACATGTCACATTGAGCCACCAGAAAGGCTGGGAAATGTAGTCTTGAGTACTTCTCAAATTCTACAACTGTGAAAGAGTGGGAGAGCAGAGCCTGGGGGACACTGGTAATCTCTGTCCTCTTGGAAGAAGACACTTTGCGATCTGAACATGGATGACCACCTACCAAACTCCTTGTCTGATCACCGAACCACACCAAAAATGGTTAGGATTTTACTTGAGGTGAAAACTTTTTATTTTTCTAAAAGTCTTTTCTTGGGCATTCCTAGGAGGACCTCCCTGGAGGTTATTTATTTATTTATTTATTTATTTATTTATCTCCTGCTTCAAACTCATTCAGAATTTTTCTGAGGCCACAAGAGGCAAATACATAACAAATAAACTGTATGTGTTCATAAGTATACAAACACGCGCACATGACCCACAGACATCTTTAAATCTCCAGACAGCTGCTTCATCGGTGAAACACTAGAATGTTAAGGTTCACGGTGTCTCCAAGGGGTTTGAAGCTTGGGGCTGAAATAGAAGTTTTTTTGTCAATCTGCCCAGGGATGTGTCCACTTCTGGATACTGCTCAGAGGCAGATGCCCAAATCTCACCATCCTAGAATCTTTTATCTGGTTGGAGCTTGTGGTTTCAAGCCCACTGTCGTCCCCACCTCCTCCCACCCCCACCCCATATTCTTCTAGAATACTCTGGACGACCTCATCTAAGGAAAACCTTCCCATACAGGACAAAAGGGAGCAAATACAAACGAGATAGCTCAGGAATAATATTAGAGTGCTAAAGATATGTTAACATAACTCTTTAAAAGTCAAGAACAAATTGAGGAAAAACATAATAAAGTCTTATTTTAGTATTCAAGAGTACAGGGGCTTTCCTACTTCTTCAACTATGGTATTACCAAATATTTGTAATAGAATTTATACTTGCTACTGACCTTACAATGTTACTTAAAAAAGAAAAAAACTTAAATCTTTGAAAAAAATTTATACAATTATTGTTGTTAATAGTAAGAGATAATAAAAAATAAAGATGGAGGGAAGGAATAAGTCACTCAGAGCTGCACCTCTGAAAGAATGATCTTTCAAGCACACCATCATTATTTTAAAAAATACACACTCACATAAATATGAAGGTATCTGTAATAAAACCAAAATATCAGCATATCTATGATGAGTTATTGATGCTGAATAAAGAGTCTGGCAAGCGGATGCAGCCGTAACCTAACAGAAGTGGATGAAATGACAGGCCAACTCCATAGTCTAAGGAATTTTATGTCACTTCATGAAACAAGTTTTTTTGGGGAAAAAAAAATCACCCACCCAATTCTGCTGCTGAATACACACAATCTTCCCTCTTCAATAACAACAGTAAGAAAATCATCAGATATGTGAAACGTTTCGAGTCCACAAGAAAGGACCAGCTTAAGGAATTGGAAGAAACGTGCCCATGAAACAACTTACATGAAACGGCTCCCTAAGTTATCTGTGCAGCAGGACTTGAGGGAATAGAGCATCTATGAAAAGATCTTATGGTGCAAGACTGTGTCTTCCTTTAAAATACAACCTTAGACATGAGATGCAACTGGAGTGTTCTGACCCAGTCAGAGGTGTTACTCATTGCCCAAATGGACTCGAATCTGATCCAGAGAACACTGAAAGCAGAGAAATGTGTTAAAAGGGGATGTACTCCACATCTCCTGAAGGAAACCACATAAATCACTCAACAAGTTGTAAGGAAGAGAACATGAGAGACCTGGACACTTGGGAAGACATGAATTATCAGCCTGGCAAAATGTGGATCTCAGGTGGAATCTATTTCAAATATTTGAGAGCTAGATGTTTGATTGTATTGTGGAAATATTGTTAATTTTTAAAGGTATACTCATTGCATAAGGTTTTTTTTTTAATTATCTTTTAGTTGTAACTACTGAAATATAGATGAAGTGCTGTCTGAGATTTGCTTCAAAACAACAGGAAAGTGGAGGAGTGTATTTGAAATAAGATTGGCATTGAGTCCATACCTATTAGCTGGGTGATGGGCACAAGGGGTTTGGTTTTGGGGTGGGCTGTTTTTGGTTTTTGGTGATGAGAGATCAAATCCAGGGCTTTGGGCATGCTAAACAAGCATTCTACCACCGAGCTGAACTTCCTGCTTCCCACAGGGGTTTATTGTGCTATTCTCTCTACTGTTGTGTTTGAAAATGACTAAACACAGGAGCCAAGAGGTTGGAACTGGGGTGGGGAGGGGGTGGGTTGTGGCTCAGCAGTACCGCTCTCGCCTAGCATGTGCGAGGCGCTGGGTTCAATCCTCAGCACCACATATAAATAAATAAAAAAGTTATTGTGTCCAACTATAACTAAAAAATATATATATTTTAAAAATTAAAAAAAAAGAGATTGGAATTCTATAAACCCCAGTTGGGGATTCAGATAATTGCTCTGGAAATTCTTCCAGACTCTTCTGAGGAAATGGAAAGAGAAAATGAGTGACAGTATATAAAACAGATCTAAGAGATGCAGTATAAATGGAAAAGTCAGAATTGCAGAAGGAAACCAATAGAGAAAAAAATGGTAAGATTTTTGGTGGGGAGGTACTGGAGATTGAACCCAGGGGCACTCTACCCCTTAGCACATCTCCAGCCTGTCTTTTGAGCCTGTCTTGCTAAGTGGCCAAGGCTGGCCTTGAACCGGAGATCCTCCTAATTCAGCTCCAAGTAGCTGGGATTGTAAGTGTGTGGCACTGCGCCTGGCTAAACTGAATTTCTTATAAGCTGATTTCTCTTGCCTCGGTGATGGCTTTTAACAAACTACAATTTTCTTAAACACTGGCCAAAGGAGGAGGCATGCAAACAGCAAAATGGCATCCAGGAGAGCTTTTATTTGTACGGAACAGTTTTAAAAATACAGAATAAAATAGCTTTATCTCTACTATTATTCACAACATCTGGTCCAAATATTACATATTTTTAAAATACTTAAACGTTTAATGAAGCCATGTTAGAAAAAACAATATGAAAATTTTTTTAAAAACTCCATAAAAGAATTACACATCTCAAAAAACAACCCCACCCCAAATACCCTCGGTATGCAAAATAAAAAAACAAACAAAATCCCAGAAAGGTATATAGGCAAAGTCAGTCACAAAAACTCAAGGAAAATAGAGGCATCTCCACTGTTTTAAGAACAGTTAGAAATTTATTAATGTGTCAAACAAAGGTTGTTAGGAACGAACAGAAAAGGGTGTTTGTCTGAACTGTCAGTCGGGTGGCAATGCTGGTAAGGGTGTCCAAAGTGCCTGGAACTACATACAGCAATTCTACGGACGCCGGATGTCAGAGTGATGAAGAGGCACAGTCAACAGCAACCTGAAGGGTCGGGAATGTCTGTGAGGCTGCTGACGGAGGCCAGCACTGCCGGGCTGTGGGGGCTGCGGGGACCCAGCGGTGAAAGCTGAAAACTGGCGACACGGGCAGCCTTCTTGCACTACTCGGGTTCTGACTGTAGGAGGAGGAGAGGGTGGGAGATGTCCTATTCTCTGTGTCCAAATCACGGGGGACAGAGGACAACATGCAGCATGTGAAACCCCAGCTTCTTCTCTGAAGCCAAGGGTCAGTTTCCTGGAGATGGGAGTTGTGTGAACACTCAGGCATGGGAGCTGCCTGGGTGTGGCTGAGTGTGCACAGTAGGCCCTCACGCCGACCCATCCCAGGCTACCCCAGGCCTGCAGCCAAGTGTACAGCCCAAGCACAACCACCTGCCGATACCGTCTCTCCTCCGGCCAGATGGAATGAGGCTTCTACCACTGCTCCTTATTCACCTTCTGTCTGGCCTGTCTGTTCTTGTGGCACTGGTATTACTGAAGATTGGACTTGCCAACTTTAAAACTAAGTTGCTAGTTATCAATATCTCAGCAGGGATGTGAATGAAAGAAATTACAACTTAGCTCATGGTCATAAAATATACATACGGGTAAATAAAGTATACACACAATACTAGAGATTCATCAATGGAGAAATTCTATCAGCACATGACATTGTCATGAAAATTATATCATTCCCTCCCTGGAAAACTGTGACTATTATCCTGGGCAGAAATGTTACTTTACTATATGGAAATACTGCGAGATTCATGCATAAACCAAGTTGTCGTGAAAGTCAGTATTCTACAGTATAAAGCAAATTTTGCAGGTGAATTTGTTACCATGAAAATAGGAAACCATCGGGACCCGCGATGCTTCATTTTACCTGGTCTGGTAAAGCCACTTCTCTTGCCTTAATCAATCCCAAGAAACTAAAAGTTAACACTGGAAAACCCTGTTAAGGAAGATTCTGAAAACAAATGTATCCATGAATCTAAGTTTAACTCCCTAATGAGAATGAAATCACAAAGACTGGAGCCATTCCCCAGTATTTTCTGGACCTGTGGAGGGGTCTCCCCATTTGTGAATCTGTCAGCATCTCCTATCTGTTAAATGCTATTTCTGTCTTCCATGGCCAACACAAATGCCTTCCTTCAGGGACCAAGGCAGGTGAAAATGGTGGACAGGTGGTCACCGCAAAGTTAAGAGACTGAACGCCCTACAAGAACATGCACATCTAAAATACTCCGTTAACATTCTATTGGCAAAATGAAGCACAGCAGTGCACAGCCCCACAATGCAGGCCAACAAATGTGCACGAGAAGGATACCAGGCACAGAACATAGGTGACCACTGTATTCAAAACCTCCCCTTCAGGTATGGCAGGGTTTCAAGCAGAAAAATATATCCCTATTCCTTTCAATTACAGACTTTCATTCTGTGACACATTTGCTAGCAGGAGGACTACTTCCTAAAATGGTTTGCATACTTATGCATTCTATGTGCAAGATTTACTAGTGATGAAGGAACTCCAATCACTCAAGGCTGTGCAGAAACTACCAGACTCACTGGGGGCATCTGATCCAGCTACTCTTTTTTTCTCCCATCACTTGTTGCCTCTCTCCTTCCTTAGAACATCAGAGCTGGCCTCAATGGAAGGAGGAGGGTGGAAACTGTCTCCCATGGCAAGTGTGGGCACAGGACTTCCTTTGCCATGTGGATGCTTGCTGAGGACCTTCCCCCCAAACCAACAGAGTTGAAGCATCACAATATAATCTGGCCCAATGAGGTGTTCAGAGGTCCACACCCCGAGTGGAACTCACCAGGAGGGGAGATGCCCAGTCAAGCTGAAGGGAAATGTGTGTGAATTATCAATGGTTCTGATGGCTTTCCCTGGATATATGCTGCTGCGACTTACCTTAGAGAGCTAGGATTCTGAAAATGACATATTTAGCAGTTCTCCCCATTTTTCAAAGCAGAGAAGTTGGGCAATATTGAGAAAAACAGGAATATTAGGGCAATGTAGTGCAGGAGAGCCGTCTGGCTCAGGGGCTTACCAAGGTAAGAGTGATGGGAACCATTAACCAGTGTGCTTCTAAAGTAAATATGCACTGAATAAACATTTTTTTAAATACAAAAATTAAATGCAGTTTAGAATCTAAGATCTTTACTCAATCTACAGTAAGATTTTGGCAAAACAAGGCAGTGGCTCTGAGGTGTTCTTGAAGCCCAAAACTTCCAGAGTCAAGAGGGCTATAGTGACAACCAAAGACCTCATAATGTGGTGAAATCAAGTCAGCCTGGGGGCTGAGGGCAGAAATGCACCTTGTGGACACCAGGCCACCAAGAACCACACTATACTATGGGAAACAGGAACACCCACTGCCACCCAAAGGTCAGCCAGGTCAATGACCACGTGAGAGGCACAATCTCATGAACCAAGGTCACTACTTCTTGTCTCAGGCTTTTCCTTTGGCTGAAAAACTTCAAACTGAATCCAACAGAAGTCATTTTGTCAGAAAGAATTTAGTGTTATAAAATAGAACTCTTAACAGAGGGAGCCTGCTAGGTTCTTTTCTCACGGTCTTCTGCAACAACATAAATAAGGCAATATCTGGCTAAGGAATCTAACCTTCCCTTCTGTAAAATCAAGATCCAGTGGACAAGTACTATGACAACCCTTCAAGTCTCCTTAAGCCACGTCTGCCAAAAATGACTTGCAACAGAAGAATGAATGTATCAGGATGATGGACCATTCAATATGGGGGTTCTGTTTGTTACCTGTCCCAACTTCCCTTCTTCACAAAACAAATTCACGTGTAACTTGACCCATGTTTTCTGGGCTCTGGTCCAGTAGTCAGTTTTGATAAATAGATTAGGCATTATAACAGTATTTACACTTTCATGGTATCAAGCAATACAAAACACAACCACAACAATGGTTACTGGCTTTAACAGCCGTTACAACAAGCTTCCCTGATGGTATCCACAGCTTTACAATGCTGGTTCTTTTCTTAATGGGGATAGGGGGGTGCAGGACAAGTAGTAGGATGCAAGGGAAGAAGGTCAAATGGAAAAACACTGGATTTCGAAAATCTGCTAGTCAATAACATTAAATAGGAATAAAACCTCATAATTACAGACGCGCGCAACAGTAACATCCACATGACAGGAGAGCCAAGATGCCCACAGACGTATCTGACTGGTGCCCCTGTGTGGCACTCTGTACCCATCACACCAGCCAGTAGTGACAAATGCCAAATAGGGTGTCTCAGCCACTAGAAGAGGCCAGTATGAAATGTGCTGGCCACAGAGTGGCAGGGAGAAGGGACAGTTGAGGATAATATTGACTTGAGGGTCCTTTCCCTTCCTTTCGATCCCCTGAACAGAGTTGGTTCAATATCTGTATTACTGAACAAAGATGTTAAGCATGCCCACATCTGGGTCAGTCGGGTCAAGAGCCCCCTACAGGAGTATCAGGGACAAGAGAATCTCACTTGACCAGGCAGCTGTGATAATGCAAGGACACTCATGTCCCTTGGCCACAGGAGGTCTCTGAAGGTACAGGGTAAGGTCAAGTGAAGACAAAGTGGGTCCAAGTGCTTCTGAGACAAAAAACCCCCGGACCCTGGAGGCTGCCTGTAGAAAAGCCAGCAGCAGGGACTGGAGAGGACTGCGAGGAAGGAAGAGGAACGGCTGCAGATTTCACACATCTATTCCCACAGGAGAACTGGAATTTCAAGTTCAGTGACCATGGCCAGCAATGGACACTCTCAAAGGGCAAGAGGTCAAGGGCTTAAATAAGGACATAGGTGAGACACCATATTAGACACAAATCACTACCCACAACAGAAAAGCAATGTGCAACCTGTCTCAGCTCTGGGGTGCAGGATGTAAATGTAGATATACAAACATATACTTTACTTCTTGTTTCTCAGTAAGGAACTACAGATACTGCCTCACTGCGGCCAAGCCACAGGGCACAGCTAGGGCTATACTGTGGCCTGTGAGTCTTCGTCTGAACTCCGGCTATTTTCATTCTTCCCGAAGCCTTTCCACGTGTAACCTGCAAAGGTTGGGCTGATGGGTAGGTAGCTGAAGCATCTGTATTTTTTAATAATGTTCATGCCAAATGGCAAATTGTAGGATTCCATGCCATCAAGTGACTTGTTCCCTTTGCTCACACCCTTCTTCCATTTCCTGATTCCTCTTTCCTCTGGGGTACCTGTCACACACACATGCACACAACAGATAAAACAAAGGAATGCTTAGTTTTAACTCTTCTGTCAGAAATGAGACCCAAGATTTTATTTACACGTGTATGCACGCACGCGCACAAACACTGTGCTAGAGATCAAACTTGCCTAGATGACAGCAGAGAAGTTGAATGTACTCAGTTCTCCAGGTGCCCAGACTCGAAGCCCAAGAACCACCAGCCCCTCCTTATCCCTCTTGCACCACATTTAAGTGACCTCCTGATGTCTTTACGTGTCCCTGACCTGCTGCATGACCCACATTGTTGATGTTGATGGCTAAAGTCTGGCCCAAGCCACATTACACCTTTCCTTGGCCACAGTGTTAGTACTATACGCACCTAAATTTTATACTGCTTTGCTCTATTTTAGGTATGGTATGGAGTGGGGTACACCAGCCTTGTATTGGGCTTAAAGACTTTGCAATTTCCCCCCTTAAAACAATCCTTCTCCAAAATGCTTCAATCAAGAGAGGGGGTTCCCTGGGTAGAACATCAGGCAGCATTACATCATTCTTCCTTGAAGGCAGCATGTAGAAGCCATCTCTAGGACACTGAGAAGGCTCCAGGTGGGACCACATCCCAGCAAATCTATTGCCTAGTTCTCCTTAAGGACCACTTACCCATGAAGGCTCCTATGCTGCAAGGACAGCTGTTTTCTTATGTCTCATCACTGACCTTGGCCTTTCGGATCTCAGCCCTTGCCTACCATCCTTCGGTAGTGGGCTGGAAGTTCGCCTTAGGAATAATTCATTTAAAGAACAGGGACCGGGGAAGAGGTATCACAGGCTGTTACCATCAACTCAAGAGTGTACCAATGAGTCTATGAGTCCATGGAAGCCACAGTGGAGAGACCCAAAGTCAATCAACTTATTAACAAAAATAGATTCACATATCATCTCAACTGCTTTAGAAGGCAGTTTTTTGCTTTTTTAAATTTTTTGGTACCAGGGATTGAATCGAGGGGTGTGCCTTGCTAAATGCTGAGGCTGGCTTTGAACTTTTGATCCTCCTGCCTTAGTCTCCCAAATTGTTATGATTATAGGCATGTTTCACCATGCCTAGGTAGATGACAATTCTAATAAATGATGGCTTTGACCTGTTTTAGTTTTCCTGATTCTTTTTTATTTATGTTGGAAACAGGGTCTTACTACGTTGTCCAGGATGGCCTCAAACTCCAAGGCTCAAGCAATTCCTCCTGCCTCAGCCTCCCAAGTAGCTTGGGACTACAGGTGCATGCCACCACAACCAGCTTCTGCTTCTTGTTTTCGTTTGGCAAAAACCAAAACAACAACAACAACAACAACAAAAAGCCCTCACACATGTAGTAAGCATGATCGATATACACCACATACCTGGGATGGTGTTGTCCAAAATAAAGGCCACACAGCCTCCAACAAACATAGCCGTTGTAAGAAGGACATTCAACACTTGATCAATTCCTGTTATGCCTAGAAGAAGAAAGAAACCACCATGAGGTCATCACTGCAAGCCTGCCCTTGACTCAGGAATGGGTAGTGGGTGGGCACGACTCTGCCAGTCAGGTCTACAGCATATGAAAGTGTACATTTCCCAGTTGTACATCAATAAAGTTTTGCCACTAATGTTTTAAACTAATATGAATACTTCAATAATAATCCAACGATACCTCCATAAGGAAAAGTCCTAACAGTAGAGCATAGGAGATGAACGTAATAGAGTGACATTGACCCTATAACAAACTATGAAGCCACTATAAAAGCACTGTTTATAGTTTTTTTTTTTTTTTGGGGGGGTACCAGAGATTGAACTCAGGGGCACTTAACCACTGAGCCACATCCCCAGCCTTTTATATTTTATTTAGAGACAGGGTCTCCTTGGGTTGCTTAGGGTCTTGCTAATTGTCCATAGATTTTTAAAATAAAAGATAAGTGCTGTAAAGCTTTTTAAAAAGTTTAAAAATTGCATAATTAATAAGACAACAAAAATATCTGTGGTATCTATAATCATACGAGAGTTTTCAGTATTCTGCGTTACGAATTAGAACCTCGCTGCTTTTAATAATCAGGAGCAACTGGATATGAAGACATCCTCCCATGAAATGTGACAGATTAAAATGTAAAACACAGCAAGGATATCCTTGTTATTAGGAAGTTCTACACTTTCTACACTTAAAACATGATGATCCTCAACAGAAAATAAATGTTGATGAGCATGTGAACAAAGGAATTCTGTATACACATAGCTGATGGGATTGTAAAATGGTGCAGTCACCATGGAGAACAGTTCAGCAGTTCCTCAAAAAGTTAAATATAGAATTACCATATGACTCAGCAATTCAACTCTTGGATATCTACCCAGAAGAACTCAAAACAGGTACCCTAACAAATATAGTCTATGTTCATCATTTGCAGTTTTTGTGTTTGTGAATTGCACTAAGACTTACCCGTAAACTCAAAATGAACACTCTTGGTGCTCATGCCATCTCATGAGCATGCACAACAGTGGAAAATCTGAGTTCCCACCACACATATTCCTACCTGAAGTCAAACAAGGTGACCCCTACTTTTCAATTCTCCTCTAAATAAATCTCCTTTCTGTAGTCTCTATAAAGCCATGTTTATCACACTTTGTGCTTTTCCTTGGTGATTTTGTGATTTAAAATGATCACCAAGTGTTGTGCTGAAGTGCTGTCCAGTGTTTCTCAGTACAAGAAGTCTGGGTGAGTATCAGGTAAGATTCACTCAGACATGAGTTATAGTACTACTGGCCACATTCCCCCAGAAGCAGTGGTTCAGTGTTTGCTAATTCTGTTTGAGGCAATTATATAGAACATAATAGTCATACATGAGAAGTGTTTATACATGTGTACCACTGGTCACAAGAGCTAAAACATGGAAACAAATGCTCATTAACGGGTGAGTGGATAAACAAATTATGGCATATACATGTTAGTCATAAAAAATGAAATAACTATTATGCTAAATGAAAGACAGACACAATAGGTCATATATTGTACAATTCCATTTATATGAAATATACAGAATGGGTAAACCCAGAGACAGAAAAAGCCAGATTGGTGGAGCCAGGAACTGGGAGAGGAGGTTAACAGCTTAAGGAATATGGAGTTTTACTGTGGCATGATGACAAGTTTTAGAAAACTGGATAGAGGTAGCGGTTGCACATAACATTGTGGATGTATTAAATGCCATTTTAAATTGGTTAATTTTATATGGGAATTTCACCTAAAAACATACAAAGAATGGTTCTCAACTGTGAGTTTGCTAAAATATCAGTAGCAATAGTTACTTCTTAAGATGGTTTTTCCCTTGTTCGTTCTTCATGATATCAGGATATTAAAAATAGAAGTTACAAAGGTTAATTTTAAATTGAAAATAGCCACAATCCCAGTAGGAAAACATGTATCTCAAAGTCTATCAAGTTGAGTTTTAAGAAATTACGCACCTTTTTTCTTTTTTGCAGTGCTGGAGATAGAACCCAAGGGTTCTCTACCACTGAGCCCCAGCCCATTTTTAAATTTTTATTTTAAGACAGGGTCTCCCTAAGTTGCCCAGCCAGGCATTGAACTTGACATCCTCCTATCCCTGTGTCCCAAGTAGCTGGCATGCACCACTATACCTGGCTAAGAAATTATAACTCTTAATTCAGAACTAGTCTGAGAAATCAAAAGATTTTACAGAGAGGCATTCTCCCTTAGGGGGTCCAGGTAGAGAAACAAACCGTAGCTTCCCTTCAATTAGGTGTACGTTGGCTTATGTGAGAGGCCCCAGGCTTCCAAAGAAATGGCCCAGAGTGAGTGAGATTCAGGAAAATGCAAAGATGAAGGTTCAGCAACACAACTGAAGCCGCAAGGCCCTCTTCCCACTGGAAAACAGCTGTGAATGCAGCCACCTACTCACCCCGAGATTTAAGGCCTGTTTTCCCTACCTGTGACTAGAGGGTTCTGTCTGAGATAACTCGGAAGGACGAGCCCGAAGAAGATTGAGAAGCCAAGCACAAATAAGTTCCGGGAAGAATTTAAGTCGATGAACTGCAGGTTAGAGAGGCCGACGGCTGTGATCATTCCTAGAGAGAAAACACCAGACACAGGTTCCATTAAGTTCACCTGCAGCATGGTGATGGGTCACTCATGGCAGTCCTTTCTCTATCAGGAACAAACCAGTGGCGGTAAGAGGAGGAGTCCTGGGGGTGGAATGGGACCACTCTGTCTCTGGTCCAAAACATCTGCATCACACTAATTTGCCTTAGATGAAGGAGATGGAGATGGGAACTGGTTCCTTCTCTACACAAACACATCAACTAAATTGGGAACACACTCAAATTATCTGGTCATGTCCCTGATTACTGTAACCAAATAGTGCACCCATTAAATCCAGAGCTCCCTTTAAAAATGATCAGTTTTAAATGGTTCATTCACAGGAACGATATTTGAACTAAATCAATTAGAAATTCTAACTAAAGAGACTATACTTAATTAATTTTTGTAGCATAATTTTCTAATTGCTGGCTCTACTTTTAATGTAAATTCAACTCAGAGAGTGATGTAGTCTTTAATTTTTAAAAAAAATATATATTTTTAATTGTAGATGGGCACAATACCTTTATTTTCTTTATTTTTATGTGGTGCCGAGGATCAAACCCAGTGCCTCACGTGTGTCAGGCAAGTGCTCTACCATTGAGCCACAACCCCAGTTTGAAAGACATAATCTTTTATATTTTAAAATAGAAATTTATTTTAAAATTTATTTTAAAATAGAAATATATTTTAAATTTATTTTAAAATAGAAATATATTTTAAATTTATTTTAAAATAGAAATACATTTTAAATTTATTTTAAAATAGAAATATATTTTAAAATAGAAATTTATTGTTATCTTCAATTTTAATAAAGGGAGTTGGCAAAAACATCATGATCTTATTAAAAATTAACAAATGTGATGAAAGGAGCCTGGGAGGGACACCCACTATTAAGGAGGTAGAATTTTACCAAAGAGAGTGCAGAAGAGGGCTCCGAGAACAGGGTCCGGGAGGGATGCGAAGAGCGCGCTGAACTTGCCAATCATGCCCAGCCCAAGCATGAGTGCTGCGCCATACTGGATCACTCGGCGGCTGCCAACCTGTGAACACATCAGAGGGCAGACAAGGGCTCGCCAGCCATCCTCTAACAGCATGATTTCCAGCCCAGCCTCCCAGGGCCCAAGGCAAATGTGACCAAACCCTCAGGCAGAACCTAGATTATTTGTTAAACCTTCAGCTAGCAGTGATTGAACTCCAAACATAATTACTATAAGGACACCCCCAAGTAGAGCTTCCCATCTCCAATCCTCCCTCTATTCTTCTCCCTTCCCCCTCCGCTGAGTCTTCTCATCTTGACTGTGGGTAGGTGGCCCCAGGGATTGGGGACCAACCTTTGCTTCTCCATTCCCTGAACAGGGTCACCACTGCTCAGGTCTTGGGTCTCCAATGACTTCACACGTGGTCATTGGCTGGGATGACCCTCTGGGGTCTCAGATGCTACATTCTGGTTCTTTCCTGGGTTTCCTTGTACCACCTTTTACCTAGTCAACTCAATCAGAAGCACTGCATCCTCAATTCTATCTTCCCTACATCTCTCCCTGAGTCAGACAAACCACAATTCCAGCATTTCTGGAACTACCTCTGTTATTACCTGTGAGAGATGGTACAGTTCAGGGCCAAGAGTACAGAATTTTCGAGCCCAACAGCTATTGTGTATGCCCACTCCACCTATGTATGACTGGGCAAGTCAGCCTCTCTGGGTCTTAGGATCCTTACTCTATGCAGCTACACCCTGTGATTTTGCTTAAAGGATTAAATGACATGATATGCCTGAAATAGCTGAATGGTGCCTGGTCCTTACTTCACCCACCGAAACAGAGTGATCTAACACACTGATTTGGGGATGTCAGCCCCTTGCTTAAATCCTCTGGGGCATAGGAAATAAAGCACACTTCTCAGGCTCTTCTCAACAAAGCTGCACCTGTTGGTGAGCCCCTTCTCCACTAGTTGTGTTATGAGCTTATTTCCTATTAACCCTGGCCTCTGCTTTCTAGAAGCTGTATCTTGCTGGGATCTGACTCAAGAATCTTGTACTGGTGGCCCCTATTCTTTGTCTCCTCCCTGGAGACTACACTCTGAGGTTGTAAATTAGGTATAAGAGGTCTTGGAAACATTTGGGGGAGTGCCCACAGGGCTTTACATATGACTTACAGTGAGGTGGTTAATGAAATATAGATCAATTAAAATGAAACACAACTTTAAATTCTTCCTTTGCACTGGCCACACTTTTAAGTGCTCATTAAGCATGTGTGACTAGTGGCACAGATGGTGGAAGATGGTGCTAGTCCCCAGCTCCTGACAGCCTCAAGGATCCAGAGGCAGCTAGATAAGCATCAAAGCCTAAACTTTCACTAAAAGAGTGAAAAGATGGCTCTCTGTTGGACAGCTGACACTGGCTTCCAGTTACTTCCATCCCAATTCATCCCCTCCCCACTCCTAAAAGAGCAAGTAAACAGTGGGAAAGACCACACAAATTGCTGAATCGAACAAAATGACTCATGCCTGGCTCTGATTACATGATAAGGACCTTATCATCAAAATGATGCATTTTTCAGAAAACATTTTGAGGATGTGACTAGCACGCACTAGAGGTGAATACAAGATGAATAAGTCACATGCTTAAATAACTGCACTGTTCCACTGTGAGGCAGTCCAGTGGCAGGGAAGAAATTTGAGTTTGGGAGAGTTTTTGGAGATGATCGTGAGGTCTGAGTAAGAGTTCACTGTCAAACTGAGAGATTAGCCTATATGTGAGTTCCCAGGAATACCACAGCCAGAGAGACAGTGTTTACTCTGTTCCTAGAAATAAAACAAGGGCTAGACAGCACCAACGAGGGCACCTACAGCTTCCCGTGTACCTGCTACACTCCAGAAGGCTGAGCTAAGTGCTTTACATCAGTGACTGATTCCAACACCTTCAGAAACAAGGGTGTGGAGACCAGAGAGGTAATGAAACTTGTCTATGGTCACATTGAGATTAAGTAATGGAACTATGGCTGGAATCCAAAGCGCCTCCCCCACCGTGTAGTGCTGCCTCTCTGAAGGACAGACATGGAATGCACTTAGTGAAGAGCAAGGGTAGGTAACCCCAACTCTAAATAAGATAGGTGAGCAATTCCATGTATAGAGAACGCAATAATTGAATGAAGACGGCAAATAACAGAGTTGCCAGGAAGTGGAGGCAGAGCCTATGGGGAAGCTGCAGACCATCCTTTTATATACCACAGGAGTCTGGTTCAATGGTCCGGATCAGTACTGTCCAGTAGAACTGAGTGTGGATACATCCTTCAGCTGTGCTGTCCAGTGGTAGCCATTAAGCCACAAGGTGTCGGGAGTCTAGACGTGGTCAGTGCGACTGGGGGAATCAGTGTTTAATTTTGACTTGTTTAAACTTACACAGCCAGATATGGCTCCTGACTACCCCACCGGACAACACGGATCCAGACACGTAACCCTAGGACTACAGAGCAGAACTCTACTCAGAGAAATGGCTTATCCAAGGCTCCAGCTGGATGAAGGGCAGGTCATAGCACAGAACTCAAGCTCCTTTCTCCCAGGTGAGGATCTTCCCATAGGCTGTGGGGCTTGACACACAGATATTCCTGAGCTGCAAGTCTCACCTTCCCACTCAAATAGAGATGGGAAATGACCTCAACTGTACCCTTTTTCCTGGAATTGAGTCTTGAGATTCAGGGTAACACAAATCGGATTCCAGAGCTGACACTGTGACTCTGACTTGACGCAGCCTTTGCCTGGGAAAGTAGCCTGGATGTCTGGGTGCAAAGGGATTCAGGACAACATCAATTAGTTCACTGAAAAGTGCTGGCAGAGTGCCTTTTCAGAATAAGCTGGCACCATTCGAATTTTAATAAAGATAATAATTCCCTAAGTCATTGGTAATGATGTAGAACAATACTTTGCTTGCTTCCTTTAGTGACCTTGGCTAAGTTATGTAATGTGTTTTAAAAGGGTCCAGAAAGGGAGGTGGCTAGTTAAACTGTTAATTCTTCCAAGAGTCGCCCTCCATCTATAACAATTTTACCGCTGTCTTCTTATTAGGGACCAGTTACATGGTCATGGCAGCAAACACTCAGGAGAAACATGGCTTATGCCCCACTCTGTGGCCATTAGACCCTTCCCTCAGTTCCCTGGGCTCCACACCTGCTTCTCACCACGGCCAGCAATAGGACCTCAGGAATGACCCTACAGGAAGTGCCCATTGGGCAGCCACCTCTCCCATGCCATGCACTGAAAGCAACAGGCAGCAGATGGGGTCATCAGTACACCTGAAGCTGAACTCTGGCCCAGCCCTATCAACTTGGGGGAAAAACAACTAACAAGCCAAGCATGCACCCTGCATGTGTGCACAGCTCCCTCTCACCTGGATTTGTAATCAAGATTAGTGGATCTTAGTATATGGTTTCTTTTTATCTGATTATAGAATCTTACAAGGAGCTAGGGTGAAGATTTCTTTGGAAATTCACTCCTGCCTAATTTCACAGAGGTCAAACAGGCCTCGAAGGCTTCTGGGCTCGCCCCCAAGTTCTCAGGTGAAGGGACCTGTGATTCACGCAGGCCATTAGGTTTGGGGAACCAGTTTTAACAGTCTCTAATTGCACAACACTGAATGGCCAGTGGGTTGAGCTGTATTCCTCAACATCCTGGCAAACAGCACTCTAGCCTAAGGCAATGGGAATATAAAGTTTATTTGCTAGCAATAAAGTCGAAAGGCCTGGGAGCAGGATCCTTCTTTCGGAAACGGAGTTTTGGGGTGGGTCAGTCCCAGGTTTCCTAATCTGTTGTCTAGCTAGGGTGGAGTTGGGTACGGTGGGGAGGAGAACTAGTGGGTAGGACTGGGACTCAAGCTCTGCTTCAACTTCATGACTCACTGTGACACAAAATCAGATTTCACTTGAAAGAGGAGGATTCTGCCACTGGAGTTTGAAAACGATATTACTTCTTTAACATAAAATGCACTTATTTTTCTGTGGTGAGTGGCATTACTTCTCATTTAGAACTATTGACGCCCCTAACTGGTCCCCTGTTTCTACCCTGCCATGGTCTAACCTCTACAATGCAGTCAAAATCAGATCAAGTTGCTCCCTAAAGTGCCCTCTTCTACCCCAGTGTCTATGGACACCAACAGGCCCTGTGTTACCTGGCCTTTGGTTACCTGTTCTTCATTTCTGTATTCTTTCCCCCATTGGCCTTCGTGCTAACCTTCCACTTCCAGAAGACTGTTCTGCACGGGCCACACCCTTTCCTGGAATGTCCTTCCTCAGATTATCTGCAGGCTCCCTTCCTCCATCCTGGAGGTGCGCGTTCAGGGTCATTCTCTTGGTGAGGCCTGGGTTGATCACCCTATTTAACACTTACTAACCCTTTCTCTTGGTCCCCTACCCCGTGTTCTCCCCTTTTCTCTTCCCTGGCTGACACACTGCTGTTTACTGACTTGCTATGCTGACTAATGGGTGTCTTGTTAGGATACAAACTCCCGCATTTCTATTGACTGATGTACCCACAAGTACCTAAAATAGCAGTAAGGCACAGGTTCGGGCTCAATACGTATTTGTAGACTGCATAAGAATGAATGACAGCACCCAAGAGTCTCCCACCAAAGCTCCTCCTACCAAAGCTGGCCTGCCTCCAAACAAACAGGCATTCCAGAGACTCATCAAAGGGAAAAGGGGAGATGTGGGAGGAAGATGATCTCAGAATCCCAAGCCCTTCTTGTTGGAACTCGCAGAGGTCAAACCAACCCGTGAAAAGGATAAACGCTTAGTGGCCCCGATCATTAATTAGAAAAATATGTGTACCTTCGTAATTCCCAAAACTCCAATGTTGGGACTGGATGAAGTAGAGCCATTCCCAGTACCAAATATGCCATCGAGAACACAGGAGAGACCCTCCACGAAAATCCCCCTAAAATGTAAAGGAATCGGGGAAAGAGAAACATTCAATGGGGAAACACTGAAAACAGGCTCAAATGTTTGCAACCCATACATGTGGTCCACAGACCTACAGCTTCTGCACCTCCTGGGAAGGAGGGGTTAAAATGAAGACTTGCTGAAACAGAACCGGTATTCTAACAGGATCCCTGAGCTCATGGATTCTAAGAAGGCCCTTTCTTAAAAAAAAAAAAAAAAAAAAAAAAAATCCCACATTAGACACAGGTGTTTTGAAATCAATTGAAAACAAAGACTTTAGCCAGACAATAAAGCCATTTCCTGTCCACTGAAGTAAAAACTTACTAATCTGATTCTTTCCTATTAAAATCCAGTTTCTTCAGAAAAAAATACTTTGAAATTTGGTAAACACTTATTAAAAGAATCGATCCACAAGCAGGTTTCATCAAATGCAACAACTCCATTAGAGAAGATGGAAAACCAGGAATGAAAACCCCTGGAGAGGCCACACAATCCCTCTGGAGAAGCAGCGGCTGGCTGGGGGCCTGATCTGGACTATTCTCTTTTCTCTGCAGCCTCCGTAGGGTCAATTCCCCACCAACTTCCAGAACTGTTTGGAGGGTGTAACCCCACATTTCATAAAGCTCTAGATCCTGCAAATTTCACCTCTCCCTGATCTTCCTCCCTATTTCTATGAACTGTAACTGTGAATAGATCACATAGCGCCTCCTCTTAAGAGCAGCTGGAATGCATCTAACTAATAAAACTGGAATAGTTACCATCTGCTGCTAAGATTTCCAATACAGATGCAAGAAAAAAGTGTTCTTGGGGCTGGGGCTACGGTTCAGTGGTAGAGCACTTGTCTGGCATGTGTCAAACACTGGGTTCGATTCTCAGCACCACATATAAATAAATAAAATAAAGTTCTATCAACAACTAAAAAAAATATTTTTTTAAAAAAGTGTTCTTGTGCCTCTGTCTGATTGTGGCAGCCAATCAGACAAATGGGTGGGTAGGGTATTGGGACAGAATTTTTGCAATTCAGAAATAACCTTATAAACTGTGAAGAGGCTGTTTTATTCAAAAGAGTCTAAAATTTGAATTTACATGGAAAAACTAAAAGATAGTTGGGAAAAATAGACAACAAAAAAAATCAAAGTAGACATATCAAAATGACACAAAACCAAGCAAACAATGAGGGCAATGCTTGGCATTTGTTCTGGTGAGTTACAGGTTTATGGTGGTCTCCCAGAGTGTCTGATTGTCACTGGGAGGTAGAAAGGTTACAGAGGAGGAAAATGACAGAAAATGGGGGCAGTGAGTAATCCAAAGACAAACGGCCATAAGTAGATTATCCTGCTGTCTGGCTGCCTTCATGCTGAAACTCCTGCTTTCTCCTCCACATGTATCTAAACCAACAGCCTGGATGAAGAACAAGGTCTTCTCAAAGACGCACCTGTTTATTGCATGGATGGGAGGCGGTGGGGCACAGGAGAGCCTGGCGCAGGCGTAGTAGTCACCAATGGACTCGATGATGCTAGCGACGACGGCGCTAAGCATGCCAATGACACCAGCAGCAGACACGGTGGGCAGCCCCCACTGAACTGAGGAAGGAAGACAACCGTGAAAGATGCATGCACTTTCCTAGAGGAACAGCAAAGTTACCGAGACCTCAGGGGACCATGCAGGATCTGCTCGGGTTTTGAATTGCATGGAAAGTGTATTTTTAAATCTTAATGATGGACATGTCAGATGCCTGGGAAAGTTACTGAGTGAGGGCCCCAGTGAAGACTGATCTCCTCTGTGGCTTTATTTTAAAAAAACAAAATCACTTGGCTAGGAGGCAGATTCTTTTCTTCCTGCTTCAAAGTCATACTCAGTGTCTACTAAATTACTATTTAACACACCCAATGTGCAGGGGTAGAAATTTGTATGAGGGATTCCTAGCACTGCTGTAGAGAGCATGGTATACAGTAATGGAGATCTTTCCCAGAGGGTGGTATCAAATGAAAGAGCAGTAAGAATCACCAACTGAATCCATATTTAACAGTAAAGTGTGCCACAAGGTATGGTCAATCCTTCTCTCCTATGCTACTGGCATTTTTTTTTAAAGTAGACCACAAACCATATTATAAAAAATTAATTTTATTTTAGAAAGCAAAGCAAAGCCCTATAATAGTTTCATTTGGAATATCTGATTTAATTCTTCATTAAATCTTTTTTTTTCTTTGAAAGTATAGATACATTTTGACTATTAGTACCAATAGATTCCTTTGATAAAGTTGCTGGCCTTTCTATCCTGATTCTTAGGTATAAGGTACCCAATAAGGATAAGGCACAGTGGGAAAAGAAAGATGGGTAAAATTCAGTCTATCGAACAAGAATCAAATCCAGTAGCTTGGGATATAGGACACTGACAGGAGGGGGTGGGGGCGGGGGCAGGGGTGGGGTCCAGAACAGATTCAAATGAAGGCAAGCCAGGTACAAGTAAATGAGGAAATGCCCTTATCCAGGGAAGGAAATGAGAAGGTGGTAAAAATGCAGGTGGCCCTTGAAGAATGGGGAAGGTGGGGGGCAAATTTCGGGAATGGGCTGGTGCTTGGGAGATAGGGACCTGTGAGACACACAAGAACTCCACAAGCCACCTAGAGGGGTGTGGTCTATGTCACAGGTGACATGGAGCAGATTCAAGCTTGGGAAGATTAAAACGACACAAAGTAAGTGTGAGGACAGAACTGCTCCCACATGGGGCTGTGCGGTCCTGCGGGAACACAGGAGCCAGAGGCATCCAGGGTCAGAGGCACAAGGTGCAGTTCCTAGGCACAGGCTCCCCCCACCAGCAACCTACTTAGCTGTCAACTCTCAGGGCTGGTTCCCCCGGGGCCTTCTTTATCAAGTCACATTTTGGGTTTTCTAAATAACCTTTTATGCTGTTACCACGTTACCTGCTATGGTACTGTGGTTCATTTTGGTGTCTTGATTTTGAGATGGTATTCTTATTTTGTTTTTACAGATTGAGCATGCCTAATCTGAAAATTCAAAATGCGCCTAATCTGATATTTTTTGACCATCATCATGACAAAAAGTGCACTAAAAATATTATATAAAATCACCTTTCAAGCTCTGTTTAAGGTTATAAAACGTAAAAGAAACTTCATGTTTAGACTTGGGTCTCATCCCTAGTATATATTATTAGGATATGCAAATATTCCAAAATCTAAAAAATATTCAAAATCCAAATACTTGGGCTGATCCTAAGCACTTTGGAAAAGGGATATTCAATCTGTATTATTTTTCAGAAAGTGTGTTTTTTTTCTCAGTCTCTTTACTTTTTTAACCTCTTACCCTTTGTCCTTATTATTATGATTTCTAAAATCTTTTTTTTTTTTTTTTTTGTACCAGGGATTAAACCCAGGGGTACTTTACCACTCAGCCACATCCCCAGCCCTTCTTATTTTCTACTTTGAGACAGAATCTTGCTAAGTTACTGAAAGTCTCAAATTGCTGAGGTGGTCTCAAACTTGCGATCCTCTTGCCTCAGCCTCCCAAATCACTGGGATTACAGGTATATCTAAAAGCTGTTATTTCATCTCTACCTTTAACTAGAACTTTAAATTTGTTCTGTTACTTTATAGCAATTTTTTCTAAACCTTGGCATTGCTGACTTTCAGAACAGAAACCTGAATGTTAACAGTCAATCCAAGTAATTTTTAGCATCCAAAGACTGAGAACTGCTACTCTGATATTTGAAAACCTGCCTTTGAATTGATCCCCATCACTGGGGAGCACACAGGATGATGTCTCTGGAGCTGGTTTTTCATCCTGGAGAGCTGGGGCAATTCATCAGCTCTCAAAGCCAGGGACTGCTCTGAAGAGGAGCCCTATGTGCGCCTCACGACTGTCGTTCCAGTGAGAGGCAGCATCTCAAGCACAGCTCTCGCAGTGCTCCTACTGGTGCTCACCTTGGGAACCACCTGCATGTGCTAAGGAGGCTTCCTCCCACCTGTGCTCCTATGCCACCTCCTGACTGCCTCACCAAGTGACTTTTAATCTCACAGGTATGTTTATGAACCATGCACATTCTCTTTTTTGAAACAGGACAGTTTCAAATATATATATACACACACACACACACACACACACTTAAACCCCATATGATCTGATGAGAATGTTCTTTTAGAAAGACTAAACTTTAAAAAGTTTTTGTGAAAGTATCCAGAGCAAAGGGGACAATATCCAAACTGTCATCATTCAACATGCTTAAAGGAGACATCTTTTGATATTCTTGGTTTTTCTTCCTTGTCATTATACAATATGAAAATAAGATAGCTTGACAGGGAAATGAATTGGCTCAACCTGACCAAGCTCAGGCTTCAAGTCTAAAAAAAAAATCCCAATGCTGCATATAGAATCTTCACAACAGAACAATGGAATGTGTTAACAACCACTGGCTCATGTGAGTCATTTTAGGGGCTGGGGTCTAGAAAATGCTACATGTGACTCCAGGTGATACCTCAGCTAGAGATCAAATTCTCTGTCCCACAGTGTCACCCAACACTCAAATTATAACTTAAGATCCATCTTCCGGCCAATTGTGACTATCAACTTACCTCTGCAGCTGTGACTAAATTAAAAAGATTATGTCCACCCATTAAGCGATTATCTAAATTCCATCATGCTTGGGCAGTTTGCTCCCTAATCTCCAGGTCTCGCTCTCTGGTCTTTTCATTTTGGCAGTGCTGGTACTAAGCAGCTCCGTACTTGCCTTTCTCAGAGTTGCCCTCAAATCCTGGCTGCCAAAACTCAAGCTTGGCAAGAACCCTTGTCCAGGATTTCATCCTAGTAGAGCCCAAAGAACCAACTAGCTAATCTGAGAAGGGAGCTGTTGGTCTGTGTTGACGACTGTCCTCTGGGGACAAGGCCTTCCTTTTCTGTAGTCTAATCCTCTAATGACCAGAACAGCCAGACTCTTAGGAGACACTCTGGGACAAAAGAGGCTTTTCATGTTGTAGAGCCTTCTGCCTGTTTCCCACCCCTTAAAAGAAGGCACTCCTGGGCTCCTGACCCCTCTGGCCGCCTGGATACTTACATGGGTATGGTACCTTGAACCACGGGGCTACCAGGAGCACACCCTGTCTGGCATCTGTGCGTGCATAGAAGCCATACTTGGTGCTGTCAGGAGGGAAGACGTCTGTGACCGTGAAGATGAAGCAGAGAAGCCAGGACACGAGGATAGCCAGGATTATCTGAAGTGGTCAAGGGGAGAAGCTTTGTCAGGATAATGGAGCTCGTGACTATCGACCACACAACCTTTCCTACAGTGAAACCACCACACCTCAGAACCCACCACCATCAGTATTTTGCAGACACACTCCCTGAACGGAACTGCACTGAGAGCACCTTTATGCAGGTAAATTCACTTTGCTTTCCGAAGTCTTGTTAGTCAAGAATGGCAATATGCTTGTGGAGGCCACACAGGGTCAAATCTCAGTCCCAAAGACAGTGAGTGTCCTCCTCTTGACACCACTAAAAGGATGGAACTGGAACTTGCACAGCTTCTAAACTTCAAGGCCAAGATGACTGGGCTGGTCATAAGTACCCCAATGTCACCCCCAGAAATGATCACCCTCAGGAGGACCTGCTTATATTACAGACTTTCCTTCATCTAAATATCTACACATGAACTAAAGGCAACACTGTCAGGGTTTAAAAAAAAAAAAAAGCCAACTACTCACGGGGAACATTTTGAAAAGTTGTAACTTGTATGCAGTCCACCCTTTCTTGGATTTGTAAATCGGGAGAGGAAATTTAACATTCCTGGCATATTGAGAAAATAGTAATACAAGGAAAATTGTCCTAAGGAAAGAAAGAAAGAAAATAAATGAGGTTAAGCTTGCTATATCCTTAAAAAAGCCTAAAAAACTGACTATGTGTTCAACTCATTTAACCAGAGAGTTGTTAACCCTCTTTGCTACAATTTGGAAATCATATCTATCACCTGGGGGAAGATGTCACAGCTCACTTACCTAGCATTTTTTGATATAGACATGAAAATGCAATATTAAAGCTTCGGTTAAATTTTCCCAGGAAGAGTACGAAAACACAAAGAATATACACACTGAGGGGAAAACTCACAGTGTATCAGGGAAAGATGCCAGAAACTACATATTGAACAATATATTTACAACTAGGAATTAAAAAGCAAACTGAGAAAATACATTGAGCATGTGCACATACACGCTACCAGGTGAGAAGGATGTGATCCAAAATGCTCAAGGGGACTGACTTCGGAAAATATGATATATGACTACTTTTTCCTACTTTTATGCATTTTCTGATTTATACACAACAAGTATAAATTACTTTTAAAAAGCAAAAAGTGAAACTTCAATATTTAAGAAAATACATTAGGTAGAATCAGTGATAATATTCTGAGAGGTTTGTGTGTGCTGGACATTACATTAAGGCTTTTCTATGCATATCTCAGATTTCTGGAGTGGTTTCCAGATGCTCTTTTTATAAAGACACAACGCCAGTGTTCCAAGATCACACAGTGAGGTTTGCAGGGTGTAGGACCAGGATGGCAGCAGAAGTCCTTGATCCTAAGCCTCACATTCCTGACCCAGCTTTGCTGAGTGCTACACAGAAGGCAGGGATAGGTAGCGACCTCCCTACAACAGGAAGCTGACACTTCCTCATCAGTCTGATGTCCCCATGTGGCTGGCAAGTGTGGGACCACTTCTCATGCTCTTGGGTAGACATCATCACCAAAATAATATAGGCAAGCAATAATGTGCCTAATCACCCAAGAAGGTGCCTAATCCTCCACTTGGACTCACGCTTTCACTTACAACCTGAGGTAGAGTTGGCAGGAATCATGGGTTCTCAAAGCTAAGCTTAATTATTCCTGGGCACTGCTCCAATTGGCAAGATGGAATTATTAGCTCCACTGACAGCTAGTCAAGCACAGCTCCCTTGTCACATTCCTATTGAGATGCAGACCAAAGCTTGGCTGGAGAACAGGTATGTGTTCCACAGGCCTCCTAGCCTATCTAGACACTTGGGTGAACTGGTGAGCCCTCAGAAGTATCTGACAATACCAGCTCAAGGTGGAAACGTGGTGCCCAAGTTATTTCAATTCCTCTGGGATAGTGAAGTCTAACAAAAAACCAATATCGCAATGAGAGATGTTAAAACTGACATTATTTTAAGTTTAGACCTATGTAAATTTTTCATTTTTTTTTAAAAAAGCTACTTATTTGTTTCAAAGTAATTAATACTATGAAATCCAAAAAACACACCAAGTTTGGTGCTATTATTATTTCAGATGACACCCACCTGTGCAAAGTGCTCACTTTTCAAAGCACATTTAAGAGGGGATGGGGAACACAGACAATCCAGGAAAGACAACCAGATCCCAGGCCCCACCATGTGTCAACTCAAATTAAATTTAAAAAAAATTTTTTTAGTTGTAGATGGACACAATACCTTTATTTAATTAATTTATTTAAATGTAGTGCTGAGGATCAAACCTAGGGCCTCATACATGCTAGGCAAGTGCTCTACTAATGAGCTACAACTGCAGCCCCTAAATAAGTGAGCAGATTAGGCAGATAGACACACTTGTTTTCTTCCTACTACAAAAGCCATCTATTTCTATATTATTTTTATCCTCAAATGCATGGGGTAGGGAGCAGGCATCTGCTTGACAGGGAGACAAGAACAGAGGCTCAGAGTGGGGGCATGCTATGCTTCACAAAGAAAAAGGACAAAGGTCTCAGCCCAAGTCCTCAGGCTGTGGTACACCTACTGCCCTGGGTACTTTACATGTTACCTTTAAATTTCACCTTACATTTACATGTTGCCTTTTTTTTTTTATCTTTCTTTTACTTTAATATAAGGCAAGTGATGCATAGTAAACTGTAGAGAAAATTTAAAGGCAGATAAGCAAAAGCAAAGAGACAAAATTCTGAAGCTCACTCATAATCCATTAGGTGATAAAAAACACATAACACTCCCATCGATCCAAAAGGGATTTTATTCTCTGGATATTCATGGGAGGCTGGACACTGGGATCAAAAAAGATAGGTGACCATTGATTGCCACCATCTTTGGGGCACAAGGAGGTCATTATCTAACCCAACCTGGGAGCATACTTTACAGGCTGCTTCCTAACCAGATTTTAGCACTTACTAATGCCAAGAACACCTTTACACCTCAATATATGGTGTAAACTATCAGTGCCTGAATGGCTGCTTAGCTTAGCATTCCATTTAATGGGCATCTTGTTTAGCAATTTCTGTATACACGACAACGGAAGTAATGTGAACAATGATGTAAGCCCACCAAAGAGACCAAGAATGTCCATTTGCTACATATTGCAACATGGGGTCTTATCATACTTTTAAATGCTTGCCAATTTCAACAACTTAAAAAATATCACTTATTTTAATATTCATTCTTTATGCATAAGGATACATATTTCAGCATATGTTTACAATAGCAAATGGCTTAAATAGCGTGCATGAGTATCAATTGGGGAATGGCCACATAAATTACAGCTCATTCATACTTAATTAGTGTTTTTAGGTGGGTCTGATTCATTCTAAAAGTACACTATCTTGGAAAGGTGAGCCCCCAAAGAACAAACTACAAAATAATCTGATGTCAACACTATACATGTGCATGTTTATATTGATCTGCATGAAAACAAAAAAATATGGAAGAATAAACATTGAATTACAAGTTATCATGAGGGGTTGTTTCTGAGAGATAGGTGAGTGGGAAGACTTGCTTTATGTTAGATTTCTCTGTTTAATAACTTAATTTCAAATGAATAGAACCAAGTGAAATGGAGGGGGCTAGGGAACAGTGGGGTATAGGTGAAAAAAGACTGCTCCAGAGTGTTTGGTGACAGAGCATGGGCCATTAAACTAATCTCTCTTCTTTTGAATAGTTTGAAATTTTTCATAAGAAAAGCAAATTTTTAAAAATTAATGTTCTTAGGAAGAATACTGTTCCTATTAAAAATATATGCACTGGGCTGGAAATGGCAGTCACAGATGTGTTACCCTTACCAACCCTGGGGATATGTCCCTAAATGCTGACTGTTGGAGCAAACCCACACTTGCACAACTTGGTCCACTCTCACTCCTAACAAAGTTGGTGTAGATAACACACATTTTGATAACTAGGAAAGATAAACCTTCTTACATGTTATTTAGCTATTTTTATTTCCTTTTTGCTTTACAGCTGCTCATATTGTATCATTTAACCATTACTCCACTGGGATTCTTTGTCTTTTAAACTTTATGAATTAAGGACATTAGCCTTTCTTGAGAATTTGTCTTCTCAGATTCATTTTACATTGCTTCAGTGTTTTTTTAAAAATATTTTTTAGTTGTAGATGGATACAATACCTTTATTTTACTTATTTTATGTGCTGCTGAGGCTCAAACCCAGTGCCTCACACATGCTAAGCAAGCGCACTACCACTGAGCTACAACCACAGTCTCTGTTTCATTGGTTTTTAAATGCAGCTGTGGTGAAATCTATCAAATTTTATCTTTTCAGTATCTTTTAAAAAATTCTCACTTTAGGATTAAATATTTATGTAGATTTTTTTCTAGTACTTTTTTCCATATTCATATTTTTATATATACGCATTTATTAACATGTGGTGCTGAAAATCAAACCCATGAAAATCAAACCCTCCCATGTGCTAGGCAAGCGCTCTACCACTGAGCCACAGCCCAGCCCTTTTCTAGTTCCTCCATTTAAGTACTTAATTCAACTGAAATGAATTGCTATAAACTAGGAATCTTTTTTTCCATAATTGTCTAATTTTTCCTACATAATTCTTCCATTCCTCACTAGTTTCAAGTATGTCATCTTACACTAAATATTTTTTAGTGTGTCACGGTTTTTTAGTCATAAAAACTTATTGATAAAATACACTATGGACCCATGATAAGTTTTAATAGATTGTCTGATATTTACTCATTCTTGAATTCCTGAAATGATACATAATGCGCTATTCTTTCAATTAAGTATGGGCAGTGCTGGATTCTCAGGCTCTTTTCTGGGAAGAGTTGTACACATTTGCATCTTAAAAAATCCCAGGGAACCTTACAGTAGACAAAGATGCTGAACTTTACCATTCTACCTGAACATATATGAACCCAGAACTCTTTGCTTGGAACATCCTCCAAAACCACCAGTCAACTCTGGGTTTTTTTCCTTAACATAACCCTAGAAAGGAAAAATGAGAGCCAATGGTTCTTCTGTATTATTAACTCAGTTAGGTTTCACCATTAAAATAAAATCAGGAAATTTTCCTTCTTTCTCAAAGCTCTAGAACACTATAAACAGGAATTCTGTCTTCCCTGAAGATTTAATACACTCGCTGTCAACTATTTGGGCAAAGCTTCCTTAGGGATCATTCTTGACTGTTACGGTGGACATGGGCTTTCTCCACTCCCGGGGCTTCCCACACTCACTCATGGTGCTTACCAAGCACCTACTTTGTAACAGAAGGTGGACCAGGTGCTGGGTGTGCCATGGAACTGGCCCACAGCTGACACCTGCCCTCAGGTGACATCCCAAGGACAAACGGTCTTGGAAACCAAAAATCACAAGAGCAGAAATGAAAAAATCCCACCGAAGGATTAACAGGTACAGTTGAGGAAAACAGAGGAGAAAAACAACAAGATAGAAAAGGAGAGAGAAGTGGAAGAATCCAGGAGATCCAACATCCTAGGAGTTCTAGAAAGAGATGAGCAGGAGTGGAGGGGAGGCAGACATCTGAGAAGGAATTCAAATTTCCCACCTCTGCCTGTCGGAGCTCTCAGAGAAAGGCCCCCAAGCACCAGGCCAAGAGATGCAAACAGACTCACCAAGAGGCAGCAGGTGAGGTTTCAGATGTTGGAACAAGACCTAAAAGCTTCCAGAAGTCTAGCTGTGTCCAACTGGAGTTTCAAAAGGAGGGGACAGAGGAAGAGGCCTGGAAGACACTAATGGATAAGCATGTTACAGGACTGGGAATGGTCAGGAAGGGAGAGGAGATAAGCTGGAGAACAGTGAGGAGTCAGTGGCTGAGGGCGGGCCATAGAGCAGTGAAGGCCTGGAGAGGAAAACAGACCCAGGGTTTGCTATAGAGTCAAGTGTACGACCCGCTGTATGTGGGGAATGGAGGAAGGGAAGAGTCAAGGACGCCACTAGGGTTTCTGGCATAAGCAACGGGGAGCATGTCAGTTTGAGTTGTCTTGTGAAATATCAAGCAGAGACAGCAAGTTGGGCACTGATTCTGGAAGTCCGGAGTTCAGAGGTCTGAGCTACAGGTTTATGTGAAGTCTCTGACATGGACAGGATGAGCTCTAAAAAATGTGGCTTCTCAGTATTTCAACTCATGCGCAAGAGACTTGGTGTGACTCAAAAGGTGGGAGCTGGTGGTGCTTCCATCTTACCCCTCATCAAAGCTTATGCCTTCTGGACCCTCCCTCTCCACATCACTGCCACCTCTGCGTTTGTGACACCGACTGTATGTCACTTCCCAAAATCTAAGAAAACCCTTCAACTATTCCCAAGCATGAATCAAAGTTTAAAATGTCAGAACATTCTTCTTCGGTTTTTTCTTTTTCTTTTTTTATTACGGCTTTCTGAAGTCTATGCAAACGTTCCAAATACTCTCAAAGGTTCTCATGGCAGTAGTGGGGGAGAGTCTGCCTGTCCCCACTTGGGTGCGTTCAGAACACTTACAGCATGGCGATGCCCCAGTGCTTTCCTGCTCTCTCTCCTGCTGCCTGGAAACCAGAGAGCCCAATGAGGGCCACTGTAGGCGTGATGGTCAGGGGCCCGATGTACCTCAGCAGAGCCCCAGGCAGGCCAAGGAATCCGATGACCACTTCTATCAATGAGGACATGATGATGGCCCCCTGGATCTGAAATAAGAGAAAATACAACATGAGAATGAGCAGCTTGGATGTCCAATACTTGGAATGTCACCTGTAACCACAACTGACAATTCTGCAAGGCCATAAGTTATTATAATGTACAGTAGGCCCAATAGCTAAAAAAATTCCTTGGGAACCCACCAAAAAAACTTCAGTGGAGGTATTAAGGTCTAGAAAACTTGAGTATGGCATCGGCAATGTTAGAAAATTGTAGAAAGGGGCACTGAACACAAAGCCAGCTTGCCTTTTCCACCAATAAATGAAATATATAAAATGTATGATTCTCGTTTAAGAAGACATTTCCAAACCAGCCTTATAGGAAGAGTACCACACTGGCTTTAAAGAGTGAGACCCAGGGCTGGGGCCACAGCTCAGTGGTAAAATGCTTGTCTAGCATGCTCAAGACCCTGGGTTCAATCCCTAGTACCACGGGAAGTTGGGGGTTGGTGACACAACATTTAAAAGACAATATCACTGACAAAACTTCTAGAAGAATGGCTCTATCCTGCAGAATGGTCATATCCAGGCTAATTCTACTGATCTTGTGAGTCTGGGAAGATATGTTTACACTGTCAGCTGATCTTCATGTCTGGAGTCTGCCACACACCGCTTGGTTCAACGGCACTTTAGTAGACAAATATCTTTACTTCTTTCAACAAACACAGGCAAATGCCGAGGGCAGCACAGCCAATTCTGCTGCCTGTGACAAGCCTGGGCAGCTCCTCCAAGTGAGCCGTGAGCCTCAACTTACTAGAGGGTGTGTGTGGGCAGGTCTGTGGGTCTGCAGGAGGAAAGAACAACACTGTCTGGTGGCACGAAGCCATGGAGTAAATTTAGTTTAACAACAGGAGTAAACATCTCAGTAACTGAAGAGAAAAAGGAAGACTTGGTAAAGCAAGGGTGCTTTCTTGGGCACACCCAGCACGGGAGCCGAGAAGAAGAAACACGGAGAAGCTGCAAGCCAGTGGTGCAGGTCCTTTACCTCGCGGATCCGGGGGTACCAGATGTGCTCTGTGTGCAACAGCTCAGCTGTCCCGTTGGCAACTGAAACATCTTGAAAACAAAAACAAAGACAAAGTTTTCCTTGTAGTGACGGCGATGTTTCACAGGACATACTCATTTTACCCTTTAAGAGGAATTTTCTCCCTGTTTTAAGTATATTTGTGACATTACCCATCCCTAGAATTCAACCTACAGCAGAAGGGCTTATCACACTGCAAAGTGGAGTCCCCAATACTAATTTAATCAATGTACTCATCTTCTGAGAACTCCCCAACGTGTCAAAAACGGACTGAAGTGGTGCTACCCATTACTAGACCAGCTTCACACAGAAAACCAACCTTTGCAAGCAGCTAACTGAAATGCCCGATGGCAAGGTGGCTGGACTGAGGTTGTAAAACCCTAGATAAAACAGAGGGTCTTCTCCAGTTCCTAAATCAAACTAATGGTCACAAAGTAACTCCTAGGAGCAACAAAGGAAATGAAGGCTGAAAAGTTTGGCTCCTAGAACCTCAAAATGTAACTATTTTGAGAGTACCACAGGTCTGAGTCTGATTTCCCAAACTTCCCTGTCTTTTCCTGTCCTTATTGGGTACCTTAAGGATCTTTGCAATCACTAAGAAGGGGGAATGAAAGTCATTTGCAGAAAACCACAGTAGCCAGATCCTTAAAAAGCAAAGATGTTTCAGAGAAGGGATGCTGACGCAGCAAGAGCGGTAACTACTGGTGGGTCATAAAATCCACTGAAAGAGACAGGCAGGAATATAGCAGATATTGTTCTATTCCAGTCCCATACTTATCAATTTCATTAGCATAGAGAAATGAGGTCATTCCTGGTCCTTATTTGCTCTAGGGTTAGGGATGAACGAGTGGATAGAAAGAGAGAGAGAGACACGGTCCACAGACTGGAGCGTTCTAAGCTGTTTGGGGGTTGGTGTGTTCTGCACCTAATTCCAGAAGGAGTGAACACTGCTGAGGGCAGTATGTCCAGGCCTCCCTTTTATCACCTGCATTAAAGGACCCCAATGACATATGTGGAAATAACTGCAATTACCTGTGGTGTTACATTTCCATTTATCTAAAGACAGGATGGCTCGAGCAGGGGCCAAAAATGCAAAAGCACTGGCCTGAAACAGGGGTAACCTAAAAGAAACGAGACCAAAACCATGATCACGGCATCGGGAACTACTGAGGTACTTCACTATTTGACAGCTTAACAGTCTTTTCCATAGACACACAGCACATGAGTAACCGCAGGCACACCTGAAAGAAAGAGCCCCCATCTGAAAAGAACTCCTATGGCCCCCAGCCAGGGCCACTGGCTTCTCCATCCTCCCCTCCTACTGTTCTGCACCAAGGCAGCTTTAGGGGAGACTCTGGGGGGCCCCTGTGGTGGTGCCAGCACCCCAACACCAGCCCCTACCATCACCACCTTTCCCCTCAAGGGTGGGGGCCATCCAGCCTTTGAGCTTCCCTCTTTCCTGCTGAGCTTGTGGGCTGCCTGTTAAACATCAGCGTACATCTGCTATTTCCCCTCCTCCCACTGCTCTTGCAAATGTTTATAGAGTATCACTAGGGGAAAAAAAAAAAAAATCTACCTTCCCCTGGTATTCCATTTTATGAGTCAAGAACCACCGTAGTCATAAAAAGTAAGTCTTAAAATCATATTAGTGATCTAGATGTGTCAAGGAGAAAAAAGCTGTAAGTTACAAAGTAATGGCATTACTGCTTAATCATAAAAAAAAATATTTAAAAGTGTTCTAACACATTTTTAAAGGGCCCAGAAAACTAAAAGAGTCTTCATTAAAATTTCTGACCACATCATCAAATTAAGTGCAAAGATTCTCAAAGTTGTCATTCGATTGTATTTTAGATAATTCATATTGACTTTATGAATAATTTAGGTTGGCACCAAGAACTTAATCACTGTTTTTCACATTATTTAGGGGGTAAAATGTAAAACTGGTTCCTTCTGTTTGCAGAGACAGGAACTGCCAAACACCCAAATCCTTAAATGACTTGGTCAGCCTGGCCAGTGAGACAGCAATTGGCCTGAGAAATGGAAGTGGCTCTGGCGGAAGGACAAGCAGCTGTTTTCAAAGTCCAGAGCCCAGCACACTCCAGTCTGAGCCAGATGAGGGTCAAGACTCTTTTGTCACATTTTAATCATGCAATAAAATCAATTGAGAGTAGGCAGGATGCCAGCTTTAAGGCAGAGGTGAGCCAGGCAGTACAAACCAGATGCACTGCTGACAGCCACTCCCACAGGCACGCCCTCCACACACATCCAGTTGTGACTGCCTGCCGGAGGGGCCTGGAGCACAGAGCTACGGAAGTGGAAATGAAGGCCACCCAAAGTGAGAATGTATATCAAAGGGAAAACATCATTTGACTTAAAAAAAATCCCTTAAACACAAATTTTCAGGAATATACCACAAGGATAAAGGAGTTGAGCATGCCATCTCCAATGGCCCTGAGAATATCTGTTTTACCATAGTTTCAGGTTTCAAGCAAGTCCCCCAGGGGTGCTATAACACGAATAATGAGTTGCATTTGAAGACCTTGTCCTAAGGACTATGGACATCAGATGGCATTGGTGACTCCTGGAAGTCCAGAAGTCGAGACTGGCTCTGGATTCTACTCCTCAAAGCTCAGTCTGAACCCGATTTTGGCACCTTTTAAGACAAGCATTTTATGATTTAATCAGGACAAAAGGCCCTAAGAGCACTGCTGCACAGAACCTCACTCACTGGCTGGGACCATGGTTCCCCTAGGAGTAGAAAACAAAAAAAGGTTCCCAAGAGGAGTGGGAAGAGCTAGCCATGTCGACATCACATGTCCACCATCAAGGTGGGCACAGTACCTGCACAGGCTGGTGATAGCCTATAGACAGTGTGGGTCTAGAACTGGCAGCACAAACCAGCACCCTGACTGCAACATCCTCAGGAAGTTCCAAGAGTGCGTGCACACAGGGCGCTTCCCTGGATCACAGTTAACAGCTGACTTAGGGAGGAAAAGAGGGAAGCCGACAGTGACAGCGTGAAGCTGGCTGATCCTTGGCTCTTGGCTCGGACCCATAGATCCCGACTCAGAATCTCTGGTGGGGGCATCAGATTCACATTCTGAACAATTACCCCTAGGTGAGGCTGAACCTGCCAACCGTAAGAGAGGGATGTGTCATTTTGTCACATGATAATCGTTTCTTAGTTATCTGCTTGACATAGGCATGATTAAAAGCAGATACGACAACAGAAAAAAACCACCTGAGCCCTTGAGGGGTTCCTGCTATGTGAAGGAGACGCTGACTGTGGCCACACAAAAGGCAGCAGCGTATATGGTGCCACTTGCTGCAAGGCTCTGTGCGAACAGTCCCTTAAGCTGACCTTAAAAGAACAAGATGTCATATCTGTAAGGGGCTATGAATATTCCAGGCAGAGGAGAGAGGTACAAAACGAGAGCCACATGACAGACCCAGGAACCCCAGATATTTTACTGAGGGGGAAGGCACAGGGAGGGACAGAGTGAAGGTCAGAGGGGATGGCAGCCAAGGCCTTGTGCTCTTCCTACAGGCAAGAAGAGTACTGAAGGGCCTTGCTCTGAAAAGATCTCTGTAGGAATCAGGGACAGATGACCTTAACCTGGAAGCCATCCTCAGTTTTGAAGGAACCAAACCACACAGAACAGTCCGACAAGCTGTGGCATGATTCCATGCATGGTCCTTGCCCCACTGATTCCCGCCCAGCCTTTGTGTTGGCTCAGGTGAAGGACCAGTCAGGCTCAGGTCCCACATATCCCTTGGCCTCTTATGGCTCCCTTCTGTGCTGCCACTGGACTGACACAGTCCCCATGCTAACCTGCCCATCACACCCTTGAGGCTGAGATGACTTGACAAGAGGAGGTGTGCCCCTTTCACCCACCATCTTTTCCCAAGAGCCAACAAACACTTAATAAAACGTTCTTTGAAAGGATTTTGTTAAATTAGAAGAGGTAGCTGGGTGCAATGGTGCATGCCTGTAATACCAGCTATTTGGGAGGCTGATAGATTCGAAAGTTCAAGGCCAGCATCAGCAATTTAGCAAGGCCCTATGCAAAGGCTAGGGATATGGCTCAGTGGTTATACATCCCTGGGTTCAATCCCTAGTACCAAAAAAAAAAAAAAAAAAAAAAAAAAAAAGGTCAGAGGTTAAATATTCCTGATGTGTTGATTTTAATTGCAAACTGGGGAAAGGGCACTACTTAGATCAAAAGTACTCAAAAAGAGAGGAAATGTACATGAATGAATTTCACAGTAAACCCAGACACAGATTCCCTTCTGGTACCATCGGAGAAAGAAAGGTCTTAAAAAGTTTAAAAGGCACTGTATTCTATGAGAATCACCAAAGGTGCAAAATATTGAAATTCTTTAATGAAAGTGAATGAAAACAAAAACAAGACTCAGTACCACAGAGAGTACTCTGTGCCTGGCTTCAAGTAGCCACAAGAGCAACCAAAGTTGGCACAAAACCTTTCACTGCAAAATAAACACCTACTTGAGTCTGGACTGCAGGGCAATTTTTAAAACAATAATCTCTATGTGACATAGGCAAATTTGAGAAGCTATAGTTTCATCACTGAATCAACCACCAGGAATGTGTATTCTAGTATTCAGGTATATTTAAATATCTTATGCACCCCCGCCCCTCGCATACACATATACCTGATCCCATCCAAGTTTCTACATCATGTGTCATATTCAGGGCCAGGCTACACATTTATAGCAAGGAGACAACAAAAGTGTCACATCAGGGTACCTTTCATGTCAAGATGTTCCATAGGTAAGAATGCCTGGTTAGGATAGTGGCCACTATACCACTTAATTTGAATAAATAAGCAATCTGTAGAGTGATTCTTGGTGTGAATATTACCACTGGCTGTATATTCTAATGGAGGGGGATTTTAATATTATGATTTTAAGTTTATAATTCCATCTACATTTATTAATTGGTATCCTTTTGTAAAGGAGAAATTTCCTTTTTATCCCATTTTTTTTCCTCTTTCTCTTTCCAGAACATCCCTATAGACTCATGAATTTCTTTTTATTCAAAGTTTTATAAAATTTACTGCCATGACTTTTTTTGTGGGGAAGGGTGAACAGGGATTAAATTTAGGGGCACTCACCCACTGAGCCACATCCCCAATCCTATTTTGTATTTTATTTAGAGACAGGTTTCACTGGGTTGCTTGGCATCTCACTATTGCTGAGGCTGGCTTTGAACTCGGAATCCTCCTGTCTCAGCCTCTCATGCTGCTGGGACTATAGGCATGTGCCACCGCGCCCTGGTGGGCTGTTCTTAATAAAACTGTCTTAAACTTGATACCACTATCAACTATTCCAGGTCAAGGGTTTGTTAGCATAAAACAGAAGGCTGTTCAAGCAGGTTCTTGTTCCTTTTGACATGGATCCCCACCCTCCATCATTCTTCAAACACATTCCTGCTTTTGGGCACAATATGGTCTTGTCCTTTCCTCAGCTCCTACCCTTGAGTCACAGCTCCTCCAGGGAGCCCTGGTTAATTACAATGGAGGAGGGTGGCTGGGAACAAAGATCTGGGCTCTAGGAGGGCTTACTGCCACCAATGTGTCTAGTTTCTTGGTCCTTGAGTGTAGTAAGTGAAAATGCTATGCTGTTCTCATCAGATCGTGATGATATCTGCCATCTACTCCAATAGAACTGGGCCTATCCTTCTTTCCATATTTCTCTCTCCTTTTCCTTTAGATAACCTCCTTTACAAACAAGGTATTAACACCTATTCCAGGTCAAGGGTTTTTTTAACATAAACAATTTTATTTCTGAAAAATCCAGAGAACTCTTCCAGGATGTGGCAACACCCTATCTGTGGATCACAGTGGTGGTTAGGCGACTATACACATAGGTAGAAACTCACCCCACTACACGTTAGAAACGACGGATCTTACTGTATGCCAGCTACCCCTCGACAGATAGGACTTTAACAAACATGTTCATCAGCTGTCTTTGGTGGGTAGACAAAATGAAATAGTCTTTAAAATATCAGTTATGCATAACAGTCTCAAAATTTAAGAGAAACAGAAAGAAGGAGCTTCCTTCCATCCTAGCAAGCTCTGTCCTCTACTCCTCTATCAAGTGGCTTTTGCCAGTCACCCACCTAAAAAGGAGTGGTAAAGAAGCGAGCAGCATGAGGAAGAGGAGCAATGCAGAGCACAGGGAGTGTGCCAGGCAAGCAGGATCTGACAGGCAAACAAAAAAGGTATAGAAAATAAAAATCATTACACTGACATACAGCAAGAGCTGCTCTGGTGGCCAGCCTGGAGGCAAGCAGCCCAGCCTTGTACAGTACTCAGCTGAGGCAGAGGTGGCTCAGGATCAAATCCATTACCATTTCTGATGATCTCTGCAACAGGTTCAGGGGTTGGTGTGGCCCCTCCCAGTCAAGATGCTGGCTGTGTGGCCAAGGCACAGCCCCACCACTATATCCACCAATGACCTACTTTATTGGGCTGTAGCCTCCCCTTCCTCCCCTGCACCCACCTGCCTCCTTCCCTTCCAGAAGACTCACTATAATGAGGGCTCACTATAATGAGGGCTTACAGGCAAGTGTGTACAAACACTACCTTGTTTGAGGCTCAATAACATTTTTATTATCATTTTATATCAGAGGGAACAAGGCTTTGAGAAACCAGACAGCTTGGTCAAAGTCCCATGGCTAGTGAATGGTAAAAAGGGACCCAACACACCTGAGCCCAAAGCCTTATGTGGCTGGCCTGGGGAGTAAAATCTTACAAAGTCCAGGTTCTCACTGGTCTCTCATTTTAATGCACTGTCCAAAATTCTTTCTTAATGAAGGAGGTGGTAAATGTTTTATTTGGTAGAAAAACCCCAGAACCTACTACTATGAGCCTGACAAAGCAGGATACAAAGGGCTTGATATCACCCACATGGTAATACTGGAAAAAATATTCACCCTGAAACATCCATGCCTCTAGCCCTGTCTTCCAGCGTACAAATAAAGGGACTACAAAACAAAACACTGAAAAAACACAATCAGACAAATTCAGACTTGATGACAAGATGACTGGGCTGTCCTCTTTACAAAGATGACAATATGAAGAGAAAAAGGGTGGAACTGTTTACTATGAAGAGACACCGCAAACAAAAGCACATGGTTGGGTCCTGGCTTGGGGAGGCACAGGCAACAGCTATAAAAAATATTTTAGGGACAACTGGGGAAATCAAATGTGCACTGCATAGAAGATGATATGACAGGCTACTGCTCATTTCTTCAGATGTGGTAAATGTGGTTACAAGAAACCTTCACTACTGGGAGAGTACTTAGGAGTGAGCCATCATGCTATTGGCAATTTTTTCAAAAAACAAAAACAACACATAGACAACCCCACACAAATACATATACAGAAAAAGAATGGGGGGGTCCCCAGTCTTCCCCCTCCCCATACTGCAGCCCTCCATTCTTTTAAGCTCTCAGTAGTCAGGATTAAAGGCCCCAGATTTAAAACCTTGAAGTATCCTGGACTCAGCATACCATGTGGACAAGGCCCACTCTCAGGCCCCAAGAACCTAGGAAGACAGAAGACAGGGGAACCCCCTCCTCAGACAATCTGGTTAGAGACTAGGTTCCTGAACAGGCTGCAATGACTCTTGGCCCCCTCCCTTTCCCAGAAAGGAATACTGTGTGTCTAGGCACGTCTGTAATTAGCCCAAAGAGGCACCCCAGCCCCCACAACACCCAAAGTCTTATTTTGATGGAGAGGCCACAGAGATGGAGCAAAAGCCTGGAGGTAGCCCCCAAAGACAGTGGGGTTCTCCTCCAGCCATACCTAGGGGAAGGTCAGTGGGGTGAGGGAGGGGCAGGGCTGCAGAGGACCCTGCTCCTCCCTGCTGCAGGGGGTCAGTGCAGAGCTGGGAGACTCTGGGCATGGCTTGCAGGCTGGGTGACTCTGAGTTAGGGGTGCTCTGAACCCTGCCTGACCACTGAGGATTTTAAAGGCTTTGTACTAATTTCCAGAATAAGCCCCACGGGTAGCTAAAATTAACAGCACAAATCCACCAGAATGAGAACTGTTAACACCTCACTAAAGGGAACTCTGGAACAGGAACAAAGACCTTGAAAGTAAAGTTGGAGGAACCAAGGTCAAAGGAGGAGAAGGAAGAGGAGAAGGTGGGAGGGAGTGGGGAGGCAGGGGGAAGAGGCACCATCCCAGAAACCACCCCGTCCCCAGCAGACAAAGGCTCTGGGAAGCTATAAAGTCACAGAAGTCCCACAATTGAGGCTGAGACCCACAACCTCCAATGCAAAAAAAATAATGGTCACTGGAGGGAAGGAAGACACTTCTGTGCAGGGGAGACGGCAGCGAAAGAGGAAGAGTATCCAACCACACTGCACCACACAATCCCTGCAGCTGGGGGGTCAAGGACAGCTGAGGGATGGTGTGTATCTTGAGGAGCAACTGTGTTGTGGCACCTTGAGGCTGGCACCCTGTGCTCAGGTTTGGGTCTGCAAAGGCATACACCTGTCTCATCATCATGGCTTCCCTATCAGTTCTGGCTATTTTTATTGGATAAATCAGGTTTCCAGGGCACTATCCCACTCTTTACCATGGAACCCAAATTAAATGAGGAGGAGAACCCACCACAGCACCTGCTCCCTCTAGCTTCCTCAGAATGAAGGGCCTGTGCAGAGGCAGGGCCTGCAGTTGGTCCTCGGGGTCCCTGCACCCCAGTGTGATGAGTACAAGGTGCCAGCAAGCAGCAGCAGGAAACTACACAAACACAGAACATAAAATGCAACACGGAGAGCTACCTTAGAGTTGGAGAAGTCTTAGAAATCATGAAAGCTGAGCATGAGAAAACTTTCCCTCTGCTGCTTGAAGACTGAGGACAAAACCAAACCACTCAAACCTGCACAGGTCACCTTCAGTCCTCTGCTGTGAGGCTGGCAACAAAGCCCCCTCCCACTATCTGCCTTTCCCTCCCACACTGTCCCACCCTTGTAATCCCCTTTACCCCAATTGCTTATTTCATTCTGTTTTGAGCAGGAAATAATACACAAACTCATTAAAATGATAATTCACAGATTATGATGGTTTAGCAGAACTAAAAGGATATTCATCTCAGTTATTATATCCTACCACTTCCCAAAATATCTTAGGAAGCTTATAATCTACAAAAACACAATATATTAAGATAATGGCAAACTGCCATCCACAGGACACTTAAAGCAGAGTGTCTCATTTTCACAAAGGAAGCAGTAGCAGAGGTCACAAAACCAAGATCCTAATGTTGAGTAGGCAGGTCCTTCCATTTGCCACATGCTGTGAGCTGCAGCCTTGAAGGCACAGTCCCAGCAGGTGGGTCCCCTGCTAAGAAAGCCACACAGGTTCCCTGTGCCCTACTGATAACCCAAGTCCCAGCCTCTGTCTGCTCAGGGGAATCCTGTGCCAGAGCATGATTTCCTGCCTCTGCTCCTGCCCCTGTCTGAATGGAAACACCCACTCTTCATCCTTTGTATGCCAAGAGCTGGTTGAGTCTCCAGCACCTGTGTCTCTTCTGTGACTCCCTATCAACTCCCAAGCAGGACATCAGTGACCTGCTGGCTGTGTACTTCACTATACACGTAGTGGCACCTCTGGGTGCCTCCATGGGTAACCTGCACCTTCCACACAGACAAGTCACTAGGTGTGTATGGGGCTGGGTCGGTGTTCTTCCTCTTTTCCCAGGGCAAAAGTGTGGATACACCACATCCCAACAGTCACAGAAACCCCACGTCCCAAGACCGGCACCATGCTAGGGTGCCTCAAGCACACCCTCTCTACCTGGCAGCATTTGCTCACTGCCAAGGTCACTCACTGAATGGGATGCCTGCCTCCTGACATACAGCCAAGCACAAGACCACACAAGGTGAGAATGAAAGCCAAGGGGGCCCCTGCTGCTCCTTGTACCACAACAAATACGGTCGAGCTCTGTGTGCACACAGCACATAGACATCTCCCACACACAAGCCACAGTCCCCTATTACTGGTTCTGAGCCATTCCGGCAGGGTGTCAACCCCTCTCCAATTCTTTCTCAGCTCACCACTCTTGCAGAAGGGAAGGGAGGTGAACTACACTGACTTGGATTGTTCTTCTGGGGTCTTGGGTCTCTGATGGGAAAGAGGGTACCCCCCTAGGACCAAACACACTCGCCCAAAGTCCCCCACACCTCCTGATATGTCACCTTAGGCAGCTCTGTTTACCTGGCACAAAGGCTGGCCAGGTTAGCCCTTGGCATGATGTGGGGATGCAGCCCCAAGTGAGTGAGGCAGACAGTACTGCAGTAAACACACCTTCTACCCTCTCCAGCTCAGCCAACCATCCCATCTACAGGCAGTTCCTGAATTTACAGATTGGCATACAAGTTCACTGGTAAGGACCATGTCCCCCAGCCAACTAAATCACCTTCATCCACTCAGGTCTTGCAACACAGGGATACAAATGCTGTGCCCAAAGACCCTATGGTGCTGTCACCACTTTCAACTGTCTGGCTCAAGTGATCCATCAAAGGCCTGGGCTCAGCTCCTTCCTCAGCAGGACAATGACAACCCTGTCCCTTTCCTCTAGGTTCCCCGAGGAGACCCTCCCTTTTGTCAGGCATGGTGACTATAGGCTGTCCAGAGGGGCCTTCAGTGCACATGGCTTCCCTCTACCAGCAGACCTGCAAGGGAGCTACCTTCTACTCTCTCCAGACACCACCCACACTGCAACGAGAACACTCAGCACTGCTCACTGTCCCCCAAAAAGGGTAACCCTCTTGACTCTGGGTCTTTCAGAATGCAGACCACGACTCCCACCTGCCTTCTCTGCTGTGTTCCTCTCTCAGCTACTTCCCCCAGAGAAGGCCAACCCTAACTCAGACTATTTTTGATGGAGCAAGAGACAGAACCTGAATGCTTACTCGGAGACAGTCCAGCCAGTGTGGACTTCCTACCACACCCCAGCAGAGTCTTGGGAAAGTAAGAAGCTGTGCTATGAAGAGGGCAGAAGATGGAGCAAAGAGAGGAAAAGGCAAGCTTGCAGGAGGAGGAAGGAAAGGATACTTCCATCCCTCCCTGGGCTAGCTCCACATTCACTTAAGTTGGACACTAGGGATACAGAAAGAGGACAAGCTAAAGCCCTGGCACCGGGGAGGGCAGCATAAGCCAGTGACAAACAGACATAAAACAAAAAGGGCAGGGTATAATAAAGCAGCATGAGAGGAATGAACATAAAGTGCACATGTGGGAATCCAGAGAATGGCAGAAGCTTTTGAGGAGTTGAGCACACATCAGAGGAGGGACGGGCAAGCCGGAACAGAAGATGAGCAGGTGTGTGCTGGGTGGGTGGGGAGGCAAAGACACAGCAGGGTGGGATGGCAGGGCACACAGAGATGGCAGAAGGCAGGACTCAGAGACACAGCTGAAAACAGAAGAGGCAGAGAGCAAGGGACACATGGACACCAGGTACATCTCAGTTAAAACAAGGAGTGGAACTTCAGCCTGGTCAGCCCAAGGAAGAGGTGGAGGCAGAAATATGGAACGAGGCCAGGGCAGGGATAGGGTATAGAGTGAGTAAGAATGAGGAGCCCTGGAGGCAAAGAGACCAACTGGGAACCTGGCGGAACCGTCCAAGTCTGAACTATAGGAGGAGGTGGGAGGCGTGTGGGAGACAGGACGTGACTTGCCAGCCAACAGAGAAACAGGAGAGAGGCTGAGTTTCCAGGCTGCACAACTGGGACAGGTAGTGCTCTTCACCAAGAGGACAAACGTGGAGGGGAACCCTGTAGGGGTGGGGTGGGGACCAACGGCAAACAGGACCCTGTCCTAAGTCCTGCTGGTTCTTCCAAGAAGCCTAGGGCAACTGGCACGGCTCAGTGCCTTACGGGTTTCGGCATCCCCCTTTAACACCCCAGCCTCACCTGCAGCCAAAGGTTGTCTGCAGCAAAGTTGTGATTCCCACGCAGAAGAAAATGGTCCCGATGAGCTGGCTGGTGGCCCACTGGTCATACCCCACACACATGGCGTCGGCCAGCAGGAAGGGCACTGCAATGGTGCCGCTGAAGCACGTCAGGTAGTGCTGTGGGTGAGAGAAGAGACGAGAGGGAAAGAGGAGCCCTCCCTCATTTGCTCCTGGTTTTATCCCAGCCTTGCTCCTCTAGTATCTCAAATATATAAACACAGTTCACATGAAGAATCTCTTCAATTTCTCATGTGCCAAATCACATTTTTTTTTCCTTTTCATTGTGTTTTCTTATCCTGTTTCCCCCTTATATGATGACTTACTAGTTTCATGAATCCAGGCCAGCACAAAGGAAGGACTCAAGACAGCTTATGTATTTTTACTGGAGACACCTGCTCCCCTGCCCCAAAGCTTTATTGGCACTGGGTCTTTCTCCTCTTATCCGTTAACTTTGTTATGCTGAACCACTCCTGCGTTCTTCAAATAAACCCTGGTTAGTCAGGCTGTACTTTTATTCTAGGATTTGATCTGCTAGTATTTTTTAATCTGCATTGCTAAGACAGTCTATAGTTTCTTGCTTTTTAAAAAATATATATTTTTAGTTGTAGATGGACACAGTATCTTTATTTTATTTATTTATTTTTATGTTGTGCTAAGGATCAAACCCAGTGCTTCACACATGCTAGGCAAACGCTCTACCACGGAGCCACATCCCCAGCCCTATTTGCTCTTTTTTAATTCTTTCAGGTCAGGGGATTAAAGCTACATAAGCTTCATTGCATAGGGTGTTTTCCAGATTTTTCTATGGTCTGGTATTGTTCAGCAGACACAGAATTTTTCTGTTCTTGTCAATACATGTAAAGACACAGTGGCTCCATCTCTGAGGACCCCCCCCACACACACACTCCTTGTGACTCTGGACAGTCCCAGCACTCACAACTCACTTCTCTGCTTGGCTGGTTCTCATTTCTGTTCCGCAAACTCCCTACTTTTCTTCCTCACAGCTTTCCCATCTGCCCATGTTTGCCAAACACGTTGCCTGCAGCCCATGAAGCCCAACAGTACAGGTGTTTCCTTGGGGATGAAACACGCTACTCAGTTTGTGTACTACACATTATCAAGAAGAGCAGTACTCAGTTTGTGCACTACACATTATCAAGAAGAGCAGGATTTTTCACTCCTGTGTAACTAGGGGAGACTTTTAGACACATCTACGATAGGAAGATTCCAAACAGCAGGTTTCCGGCACTTGGTTCAGGATACTCGGCCCAAGGTTAAGTATTCACCAAGAGTGCTCAGCTCCTTTGGCTCTGACTGCTCCTTTGCTAACACCTTTGATGAAGGCTGCCATGAGTTCTGACACCTAAAGGGAGGGCAGGGCCTGGAAACCTGACCAAAGCACCAGGTCAGCAGGTACAACCCCACTTCCACATAAGCAAATGGTCTGGGCTCTGAGACCAACTCTCACAGCTTGTGAGAAACCCTAGGGCAACTGATCATGCAAACTTGAGAAAGGGAAAATGGAAAGTCACACCTCAGAACAGGGTCTAAGCTAAAACAACAGACAAATGAAGGCCAGGAGGTGCCACTGAGGAAACAGCTTCCTGCCTTGTCCCCTTTCTCCAAATAAAAACACTTTAAGCCTTTAAGTGGGAAAAGGAGCTAGAGAGAGAAGGGAAAGTATCAAGCATGAAGAAGGCCTCCGTGTGTCACCTCGCCTTATCCCCCAGCCTGCCTGCCCTTCAAGACAAAGTGGCCACTTCTATAGCCATAGCCAAGTTTCCCTTCTTTTTAAAGGTAAGACTTTCCAGTTATGTTCTGGCCAAAAGGGCACTTTTCAGGGTTACTCATATTTCATGGCAGAGTTTGCCGTGACTGTGGACTGGATTTAGCCAAGACAGGAATGGGCAGTAAAAATCAATCCCTCTGTATTGGTCTGCTTTCTTCTATTTTACCTTCTAGTCCTTTTTTTCCCCTTCTTTCTTTATTTTTTGGTTTCAGGGATTGAACCCAGAGGTATTCGACCACAGCTACAACTCCAGACCTTTTTATTTGGAGTCAAGGTCTTGCTAAGTTGCAGAGGCTGGCCTCGAACTTGTAACCCTTCTGCCTCAGCCTCCAGAATCACTGAGATTAAAGGAAAGCACCACTGCAACTAGCCTTCTTTTGTATTTCTATTACCATCTTATTCTTCTCCCTTCATTATTCCCTGAACATTTTGTTTCTTTCTTTTCCCAGTTTTTCTCTTGCTCTGCCTTTTTTTTTTTTTTTTTTTTTTTTTTGGTACCAGGGATTGAACCCAGGGGTTCTTTACCACTGAGCCACATCCCCAGCCCCATTTTATTTTGAGACAGGATCTTGCTAAGTTGCTGAGGCTGGCTTTGAACTTATAATCCTTCTGCCTCAGCCTACAAAGCTGGTGGGATTACAAGCATGCGCCACTGTACCAGGCTTCCTCTGCTATTTTGAAATTGATGTTAAAAATTCCCATTCATGGGGGGCTGGGGCTGGGGCTCAGCAGTAGAGCACTCACCTACCATATGCAAGGCACTGGGTTCAATCCTCAGCACCACATAGAAATAAATAAATAAATAATTCCCATTCATGGGCTGGGGCTCAGCAGTAGCACAGTTGCCTGGCACTGTGAAGCACTGGGTTCGATTCTCAACACCACATATAAATAAATAAAGGTCTATTAACAACTTAAAAATATTTTTTTAAAATTCCCATTTAACAGTCTTAAGAGTAAATTTATAATAAAATATTCAATAAATAAAATTCAAACTTGAATTTTCCAAAAACTCAGGTGTTTGGCATCTGACAGTGGTTACACATTCTGAAGGCACTATCTTACCTGCAACCCCAGAAATATGCACAGGTACCAGGGAGGAACATCTTCTATGGTGTAAATCATGTCTGACCTTTGGGGGTCCAGACTGCCAGTGCTGTCCAGAGTCTCTGCAAGAGAGCTCTGTGGGTGAGGGGAAAGGACATAATTAGTGAAGGCCCAGACGAGGTACATTCAGCTCCGTACAGCCCGCTGTTGCTGAGAAATAACTCTAACCTCTAGGCTGCCTTTCTTTAAATCTTGAGCCTTGGCCACATTTGAGGCGAGGATCAAGTACACTGCTTCAGTGGGACGGCTGATCCTCTGATTCTGGGATTCTGGGTCCCTTGGTATCAACTCATCCCCCTAAGCACCCAGCTTGCTCAGAGCTTCTCTCCAAATCAGTGGATCCTCCTAGTTGGACAGAGATGCTCACTCCAGGGTTTGGTACTGTAAAGTGACACCCTGAGACCTCCAGTGAACAGATGTTGTAAAACGTCAACTGCTTTCAAACAAAAAGCACTGGTCTGCCCCTCCCACCCAACCCCATCCCATTGCATCCCTGGTAAGGAGAGCATCTTTGTATCTAAAAATAAAGTCTACACTATACGGTTCACATCTTAACTACCATTAAGACAACTAAAAACCAGTTCCTACTGGCCAAAACACTGTTGCTCAGACAACAATAGGGGGTGGGGCTCTAATATATACAGACCCTTAGGGTTTGAGTCAGATTCACAGCCAGACCGACTTCAGTCCTCAAGCTCTTAACCTCTTCTCTCTGGCATCCTGGGTGAGGCTTTTCAAAACATCTAGATAATGAACTCTATAACGTTCACATCTTAACTACCATTAAGACAACTAAAAACCAGTAAATATGATTCCTCTCTCCATTAAAAAGAGAACAGATCCACAGACACAGCCCTGCACAGGAGGGTAGACCCAGAGTCCCCATCCAAGGACATCCCCATCCCTGCAGCATGGGGTCCAGGGCAGAGGCAGGGACATGGGACATGGGACATGACAGTACCTTCTCAGCAATGCCATTTTCTGTAGTGTAGATTGCCATGAGCTCTGTGTCTTCATTGTCCTGCTCACCAGTGGACGTGGCCCCTCCATTGATCACCACCTAAAGAGAAACCCTCCATTAAGAGGCTGTGTCACAAAACTCAAAGTGGATCAAGGACCTAGGCATTGGGCCAAAGACTCTGCACCAACACAAAGAAAATGTAGGCCCAACGTTCCATCACATCGGCTTAGGAACCAAATTCTACATCAAGAATCCTAAAGCGCAAGAAGTAAAATTGAAGATCAACAGTGGGATCGTATCAAACTAAAACGCTTCTTCACAGTAAAGAAGGCAATCAAGAATGTGAAGAGGGAACCCACAGAATGGGAGAAAATCGTTGCCATCTGCACCTCAGATAGAGCATTGATCTCCAGGATATAAAAAGAACTCAAGGGTTAGGGTCATGGCTCAGTGGTAAAGCGCTTGCCTAGCATGTTCGAGGCCCTGGGTTCGATCCTCAGCACCACATAAAAATAGATAGATAGATAGATAGATAGATAGATAGAGGTGTATCCTCAGCACCACATAAAAAAACAAACAAATAAATAAAGGTATTAAAAAAAAAGGAACTCAAAAAACTTCAACACCAGCTGGGTATGGTGGCGCACACATTGTAATCCCAGCAGCCCAAGAGGCTGAGGCAGAAGGATCACAAGTTCAAAGCCAGCCTCAGCAATTTAGCAAGGCCCTAAGTAACTCAGCAAGACCCTGTTGCTAAATAAAATATTAAAAAGGGCTGGGGGTGTTGTGGCTTAGTGGTAAAGTGCCTCTGGGTTCAATCTCTTGTACTAAAAAAACTCAAAACCTTAACACCAAATATAAATAATAAATAAATAAACCAATCAATAAATAGGTAAAGCATTGAACAGGCACTTCACAGAAGAAATAAAATTGGTCAACAAATACATTTTTTTAAAAAAAGGTTCAAACAATTAGAGCAATACAGTCTCCAGCAATTAGAGAAATACAAATTAAAACTGCACTAAGATTTCATCTCACTCCAGTCAGAATGACAATTATCAAGAATACAAATAACAATAAATGTTGGTGAGGATGTAGGAAAAATTGCTGGTGGGACTGCACATTGGTGCAACCATTCTGAAAAGCAGTATGGAAATTCCTCAGAAAACCTGAAATAGAACCATCATTTGACTCACTATATACCCAAAGGACTTAAAAAATCAGCATATAACAGTGATACAGCCACATCAATGTTTGTAGCAGTGTAATTCACAAGAGCTAAGCTATGGAACCAATCTAGGTGCTCTTCAACAGATGAATGGATAAAGAAAATGTGGTATTTATACACAATGGAATATTACTCAGCCATAAAGAAGAATGAAATTATGGCATTTGCCAGTAAACGGATGGAACTGGAGAGTATCCTGCTAAGTGAAATAAGCCAATCCCAAAAAACCAAAGGTCGAATGTTCTGATATGTGGATGCTAACACACAATGGGGGCGTGAGGATAAAAGTTCACTGGATTAGACAAAGGGTAATGAGGGGAAGGGAAGGGAGAGGTACTGGAATAGGAAAGACAGTGGAATGAATCAGACCTAAGTTTCCTACATTCATATATGAATATAGGACCAGTGAAATTCTACATCCTGTTCAACAAGAATGGAATCCTACTTAGAATAAGTTTTACTCCATGTATGTATAATAGGTCAAAATACACTCTACTGTCATTGTACATATCTGAAAAGAACAAATAAAAGAAAAAGAGGCTGTGTCAGCACTTAACACTCTGCTGTGGAGAAACTTGTTTTTTCCTTTTAAAAAAGCCTCTGTAAGGCTCATAAGGGTCCAAAGTATGCAATTCCCCCATCACAGCAGCAAAGTTTTAGTTTTCTTAAATGAAATTCTAGTTTTTGTTTAGTTTTGTTGTGGTGCTGGGGACTGAACCCAGGGCCTTGAACATGCGAGGCAAGCACTCCGCCAACTGAGCTATATCCCCAGCCCTCTTAAATGAAATTGTGAGGCTGTCACCGTGCTGCAACAGCGACCAGGGCATGCGTTTTGATGGAGGCAGTGTCGTGTCTCACGGGGTGAAGACAGGTCTCTCAGAAGCTCAGCCAGAGGAGACCAGAAATGGAACATCCCGAAGAAGCCTCAGGCCAGGGAAAGAGGCTCAGAGGGGCCAGTGCTGAGAGGCCAGCACTGCTGTTTAGATGACTGTTTAGATGACTGAACAGAAGAGAATACCCCAAAGCCGCTCAGAGAAGATCCCTCCCGAGAAACCACCTGACGGCTGCCCTGGAAGGAGGAACTTCAGTTAGAGGAACTGGAACCCTGCTCTTCCCTGACGAGCTCGCCAGCTTATTTAACATTCACTGCCCTTACATAAACTAGCCTGCTGTGTGGGTTCCCCTAGTGCCCCAGGTGGGGGCACACACCAACAGGCTAGATGATTAATAGTACCAATTAATATTCAATCCATATTCAGTTTCTGGGTCTCCCACATAAAGACCAGAACCCGTCTGGGGTAAGTTCAAAGGAGACACCTGGCACCCAGCAGTCCCTTCTCTGCCTGCCCTTGGTGAGGGGCAGCATGATCATCTTGGGTTCCACCATCCTGCAGCAGGAACGTTAATATTTTTACTCTTCAGGCAAATGTTTCCGTTCCTAGCAATCTTTCCTGAAGAAGCAAAACTGAAAACCAAAAAGGCTTAAACCCAAAGAAAGTAATCACTGCCTAAGTATAACAAGTAATTAGTTATAAACCATTTATTTACATCCAGAATAATACAAGAAAAATTAGTTTGTGATATCAAGGAAACTTGAACATTAAGGTAACTATAGACATAACAGAAAAACTACATTTTTAAAATACAGATTTAAAAAGAAAAAAAAAAGGTTTAAATTACATTACTGTGAAATGTACTAAAAAAAAAAAGAAAAGATTAGATGGCCATAGAGAAAACAGACTTCCATATATGAAAAAGGGTCCGTCACAATAGATCATGAAAAAACAAACAAAGGAAATGGGCAAAGGCTAGGAATATCAAATTCACAGAAGAAAAATTAAGATATGCAATAAGCATACAAATAGCTGTCCCAATTTTAATTCACTTAGAAAATTATAAAAATGACGTGTAAAATAAAATTTATTTTTTAACACAGATTTGAGGAATTTAAAAGATGAACCTAGGGTTGACCAGGGTGTGGGGGACAGCAACCATCCTATGTTCTTGGTGGAATCGTCTTTGTGAGGGGTGATATGGAGAAGGGATTTAAAACAGGTATTTTTTCTGGATCTAGCAACGGCATGCATACAAACTCATTCTTGAGAAACATCCATGCCTGGGGTATGTGTGTTTGAAGTTGACCACTGCAGCATTGTTTGAATTATTGAATACTTAGGGAAAACCTAAATATTCATCAAAAAGATAGATATTGGGCTGGGGGATGTAGCTCAGCACTATAGTACTTGCCTAGCATGTCCAAGGCCCTTAAGACTTAAAATCAGCTTACTATAGTAATACAGCCATGTCAATGTTTATAGCAACAGCTAGATTATGGAACCAACCTAGGTGTCCTTCAACAGATGAATGGATAAAGAAAATGTGGTATGTATATATATATATATATATATATATATATATATATATATATATTCAATGGAACATTATTCAGATTTAAAGAAGAATGAAATTATGGCATTTGCCAGTAAATGAATGGAGTTGGAGAATATCATGCTAAGTGGAATAAGCCAATCCCCAAAAAACCAAAGGTCAAATGTTTTCTCTAATATGTGGATGCTGATTCACAATAAGGCAGAGGGCACTAGAGAAGAATAGCATTACCTTAGATTAGGTAAAGGGAAGTGAAGGGAGGGGAGGGGATGTGGGGATAGAAAAGATAGTAGAATGAAGCAGGCATTATTACTTTATGTATATATGTGACTGCATGACCAATATGATTCTAAAACATGTATACTCAGAAAAAAATGAGAAATTATATCCCATCTATGTATGATATATCAAAGTGCATAAATGTATTCTACTGTCATGTGTAACTAGAAAAAATTCAAAAATTTAAAATGGTAAATAAGTAAATAAAGTTTTAATAACCTACCTACCTGTGCAAACCCTTGGTAAAGGATCCAGAAAAATCACAAATCAGTAGGAAGAGTGCCCCTGAGATAAGACAGCTATGGCAGACACCTTCTTCCTCAGAACCCTCCTTGGATGTTTGGATCTTTTATAATCAGTATGCATCCATATGTTATTGCATATTACTTCCAAATATTAGCAGTGGTTGTTTTTTAATCAACAGTCCTGAATTTTTTACCTTCTTTTCCCCTTGTTTATTTTGGCAATTTTCTCTAATGAGTACAGTTTATTTCTACAAGGAAAAAGAACTTAAAAGACAAAAGCTCTAAGCAGCTTAGTGTAGACTGGAAATCTCTCAGGACCTTCTCAATCTACTTAACTTTTAGTCAAAGAAATGAGAACAGTGAAAAAATTAAACGGTTCTTTCAAGATCATAAAGATTATCACCCGGGGCTGGGGATGTGGCTCAAGTGGTAGTGCACTCGCCTGGCATGCACGGGGCGATGGGTTCAATCCTCAGTACCACATAAAAATAAAAGATATTGTGTCCACCAAAAGCTAAAAAATAAATATTTTTTAAAAATTCTCTCTCTCTTTAAAAAAAAAAAAAAAGATTATCATCCAAGTCTGAGGCTGGTTTTAAAGTATTCCAGAGATCTCAAGTGACACTATGCATACTTACATGGCAGAATTTTCTTACAGTGTTTTAAGAAAAAAATCTATCTTTAAAACTATTGCTAAATCATGCTATAGCTTATACACAAGCCACCTGGGTTTGTGGCATTAGTTTTCCTTATAAAACTAGCTACTAAGCCAGATACACACTTCCAGCCAAATTCAGATCCACACAGGAAACTAACTTGCAACGGGCACCACACTCCAAATCATATCAAAACAGCACTCAACACACTGAGAAGCCATAAGGCGTGCACACTCAGATGAGCTCTCCTAAAACAAGGGCACTTAGTTATTAAATCAGAGAAACCCAGGTCTGGTTTGAAGTCCTGTGTGAGCTGAGGCTACCCTTTATATGGCACCAAGGAAAACAGACATCGGCAAGAGTTAGCACTTCTTACTGCTCTCTTTCTGCTCTCACACACACATGAATTAAGTACTATAAAATGCAGATACTGCCAGGCCTACTGAAGCACCCTGTAATCCCAGTGACTTGGGAGGAGGACTGCAAGTTCAAGGGCAGCTTCAGCAACTATGAGATCCAGTCTCCAGGGGCAAAAAAAAAAAAAAAAAAGGCAAAACAGGACTGGGGGTGTAGCTCAGTGGTAAAGCACTCCTGCCTGGGTCCAATCCCCAGTACCAAATAAATAAGAAATAGACACTCTTCAGCCTAAATAAAGGCTTGCATACTCGTTCAACAAATCCTGGCCGTGTCCCAAGCAATGAGGACGTAGTCCTGTTGCTCCCCGAGAAGTTCAGTCTAGAGGGGCATGTGGCTAAGGAATTCCAACTTACCACAGGAAGTAGCAGGGAACCATGAAGGGACGCCAAACACGGGAATCCACAATCAGATATGTGCTTTGAATAGCCACTCTGGCTGCAGCAGGGAGAACGGATGGGTGCTGGGAAATAAGGGGAAGACGAGAAGAGCAGAGGCAGGCTGACTCTTCAGGACAAGGACAGTGGCCTGGATTGAGGTTTTAACAGTGGCCAAGGTAAGGTTCAAGAGAGAGGACATGGTTATGCACGGCGGGGGTGCCTGGATGGGAGCTGTAGCTCCTACAGAGCTGTGGGGGCGGTGGGCAGACACTGTAACAGTACAGTGGGCAACACCCCCGCCCTGGCCAGAGGATGGCTGGGCAGACAGAGATGCAGGTTCCAAAGAGACTGGCATAGGAGGCATAGAAATCACACCCTACAAAGGAAGTTTTCTTTCCTAGGAGGTCTAGGAAGTTTACTTAACTGTAAATATTACTGACCTAAATAACCTGTGGTTTCTAAAGAATGTGCACAAGGTCTACCTGTCCTAGGGACCTCGAGGCCCACCTTGCACCTGCTGACTTCCGACAGCAGAGCTGAGGTGGGGCCCATCCACCTCCCTTCTCCCTGAAGGACAGGAACATGTCTGTCTCCCTCGTGCCACCAGAGCTCCCACTGGTAATGGGAACAAACCAGGAAGACTGGGCACAAAAAGGGGCTGAGGCCATGAGAGACAGGGCACCCTCAGGGGCTGCTCTTTGCCTGACACCTGATCTTTTGTTAATGTCCAAGGAGCTACCTAAATTTTAGTGCTCAAAGGCAAAGAATTCTATTCAAAATATGAATCTATTTCACTAATCTTGTTTCCTTTGGTTGTTGAAATCCACTTATTTCAAGGATGTACTTTTTGAAAAAGCACATGAAATTTAATTTTAAAAATCAAAATGTTCAGGCTAGGAGTACTCAGTGGTAGGAGGCCCTGGGTTGGATCTCCAGCACTAGGGGGGAATAAAATCAAATATTAAATAAATTCTTTGAGAAAGGCATTGAGTTGTTTTTTTTCTTTTACGGGAAAAGATGAAAAATGTTGCTGATAGTATGAGTTTCACATTTGTGGACCTCTAAATGTTATTTTAACCAGGAAATAAAACATATCTTAGAAAGCTTTCTAAACTAATGAAGCCTGGCTTTAGTTTGTGCTATTAGGAACAACACAGATAACGGGAGAAATTTGGCATCTCTCCTCTCAGGAAATTAATCATGTTTTTATAAAAATGTTAGAAGATGACTTATTTATAACCCTTTTGGGAACAAGAGGTCCTTTTTCCCTCTAAAACTGTTTGAAACCAAACTTGTCTCCCAAACCACTACTATGCAGGCATTTCATCAGCTCTGAAAGCAGGTTTTTTATTTCAATTTGTTGGTTGATTTTTGTCCGTCTCCAAAACACAGTGCTATTTTGACTCTGGGGGTGGGGGGGGGGGTGTCTATGGCTCAGGAAATGGGTCTTTTTTGCTCAAGTGCTTTATTTCTGCTAAGCTAAGCCAATGTTGTGCTTGTTCCAAAAGCAGCTCTCCTGAGATATTGGGAGTGCTCCTATAGGCAGAGGGCAGAGGCACCTAGAACCCCACACCTCTGATCAAAGGATTCAGAACTCAAATTTCCCACCTATTCAGGATCTTCTATAACCCACCTACCACAGTAACATGTCTGGAAGCTCCATGAAACACTTTACACTAAGCCCATCACTTTCAGAGTAAAGTAATAAAGTTCCCCCAAATTAATAGCTTTCTGCTCTTTTAATAGAAAGGTAACACACAATTCATAAGCCCCCTTCACAGCAGATCTACACAAGATAATTTCCTCTGATAATCTGACCTATCCTACAAATTAAAGTGTAATTTGAAAAAAGACTAAAAATATTGAAATCAGTATTTCCCCAGTCTATATTTCAAGCCCCTCTTTAATGAACATAAACAATCTTCCACTTGCCTTCAATATTATTAGAAATTCCAAAATTAAGGGCTGGGCATGTACCTCAGTGGTACAGGGCTAGTCTAGCATGCATAAAGCCCTGGGCTTGATTCCCAACACTGCAAACAACACTCCCCACCAATCAAAAAAAACAAACAAACAAACAAACAAACAAACAAACAAATCAACAAAATCAACTACCATGAAAAATAACTCAAGGTGAGCACACTGCGACATATGCCAAACCTCCAGAGGCAGTCAATCTCAGATCAGGACACCCCAAAAGCTGCAGCTCATAGCTCTAACATACCACTCACTGCCCTGAAGTGGATGGGTGTTCCAAAACCCCAAATCTCGTTTTCACTACCTCTTCAAACAATATGGCCCCCACCGACACCCCTGGTAGCCACATGCAAGCAAAACCATCAGGAGCAGTCGACACTGCAGCCCACAGACCCCAGGAAGTTTAGCCTCTTGCACCTGCACTGCCCAACTCCCGACTTCTCCAGGGGACTTCTGGAGGTGCAGCAGCCAGAGCAGCCTCAGGGCTCCCTGTGTGGCCCTTCCTATCCTGAGCACCACTTTTCCTTTGAGAGGAGCCAGAAGGTGCTCACTTCCCTAATTCTAGCCCTCAGCCCCTAAGCACCGGATGGGGTGATGCGCCTGTCGCTGTCCCACACTGAAAACATTGCCGCATAGTTTGTGTTCCTGCTCCCACACGCAGCCTGAAATGGATAGTGGTGGGGGTGGTTAGCGTCGGCCTGGCACAAATTCAAGTCAAGCACTGGGCTGGACACTTGGTCAACATCTCTCTGAGGTGAGGCTTATAAGTAGTTAACTAGAGATGCTGTGGTTTGAAATATGGTCTGCTCCTTCTAAAACTCATGTTGAAATTTAATTCCCAATATGAAATATTAAGAGGTAGGACCAGGTGGGACCTTTAAGAGATTAGAGCCCAGCCCTTATGAATGAATAACCCATTCAAGTGATTAATAGATTAATCGGTCATCTCAAGAGTGGGCTAGGCTTCTGGCACACTCCCAGTACCAGTCATGTGGCACTCTGCACCATTTCTAGATTCTGCAGGTAAAAAGCCTATCACCAGACACAGCCCTGTGAAACTCAGACCAGAAAAGATCCTAAGGCCACCTAAGAGATGATAGGAGCATGTCATGGTTACCAAACTGAATTCTCAGCTATAAGAAAGGTCAATGTTCCAACAGGAAAACAACCATGGAAATATAAATGGCCCATCTTTTCAAATGTTCAACCTTACTTGTAAGACACAAATTAAAACCATGATAAGAAACTTTTTTCCACCTACTACATTGGCAGAGACCACACATTCTGCTGCCCAGCATGTGGGAAACAGGCATTCATTCATACGCTGCTGATGAAATTACCTTAACCGAAGGCAATTGGTGGCACCCCTCTACTTTCCAGGGTTTGCTCCTCTGACCCAACAATCCCACTCTTGGAAATTTATCCTTCAATTACATCTGAGTGAAATGACTTATGTGCAAGGTTAGTCACTGCGGTGCTACTGGTAACAGCAAAATATCAGAAATAATTTAGATGTCTATCAACAGGGATTAAATAAATGATGGTATATTTGTACCATGGATTGCTCTGCACTTAAAAGAATCCAGGGGCTGAGGTTTGGCTCAGTGGTAAAGAGCTCGTCTAGCACATGTGAGGCACTGGGTTCGATCCTCAGCACCACATATAAAAATAAATTAATAAAATAAAGGTATTGTGTCCACCTTCAACTAAAAAATATTAAAAGAAAAAAAAAAGAATCCAAACAGAGCCCCTTTAAAAATCAACTTCCTGGTAACTGCTTTCCTGCATCAGGAATAGAAACTAAGAATAGAAACTGAGAAGTTACCTGTGGCCCAGGTAAGCACCAAGGAAAGGACTTAACATGCTTCTGATTAATACAACCTAACTGAATCCACATATCTATTTCCTACTTTTTGTCCCATTGAACCCCTTCTCCTGTTATAAAAGCCGTTGGTACCCCAAAGCCCCTCAAGATGGAGATTTCAGATTTTAAAAAAAAGGTCTCCTTGGGATGGGGTTGTGGCTTAGTGGTAGAGCGCTTGCGTAGCATATGCGAGACACTAGGTCCAATCCTCAGCACCACATAAAAATAAAAAAATAAAGATGTTGTGTCCAACTACAACTAAAAACTATATATATTTTTTAAAAAAACAAAAAACAAAAATCAAGAGCTCAGTGATAAGATACAGGCATGGTGATACATACTTTAACATCTCTTGTTTAAAATTACCAACTATTCAAATTTAAAGTCAGAAAAAAAAAATAAAGTCAGCTGCAATGTAAGAATCTATATGAAACCTCAAATTCTAAACAGAAAAATTACTTTTTAAGGAGATCAAAAACTTAGAAAAAGGGGGTAAGGAAAAGGATCTCTTATCATGCAGAAAAACCTTCATTTGCTTCTCAGCTTTTTTGATGTTCATATTTCAAAGCACATATTGGTAAATTCCTTTTCAAAACTTATTTTTCTAATGGAAAAAGGCTGATCATCTTCTTTGTTCTATTTTGACCTGTCAAGAGCACTGACTCCCCTAAATCATGGAACCTCTGTTCCCAGTAACAGATACTGACCACACACTAATAATACACTAACCATACATAGTAATCTACATAGTAGATTAAAATTCTTTTCTTACAGAAAGAGGAGAATTACACAAATTCTCTAGGCTGACTCCAGGAAATGGTCTCCTTTCACACTCAGATCTTGGGATTAACAGTGTGATTCTGAGAAGGGTCTATTATTCTTATAAAAAGAGAATGTTCTCTAAGACAACTTTTATTTTTTTGTTGTTGTTATTTTCATCCTTTTTACTTCTAATATAACATCTGAATGATATTGTAACAGAAGTAAAGTAATGATAGCTATCTAAATCAAAGACCCCAAATCCATTTAATCAACTATAATCTCAAGAGAACTTCAGCAATATTTGTGACACTAGCCTGAGCCTCCCTCTGTTCCCAAAAAGTCATGTTTAAATTGAGGCAACCCTAAGACAACTATTATCACTACCCAACCAAGACTTTCAACTTTAAAATCTAACCTTCTACTTAGGAATGTACAAGAAGGAAGCCCAAGGCACCTGGACAAAGTCAAAGAACAAGAACATGTTCTGGGCTTCCCTGTTTGGTTTTCAGAATAGAACTATTGATATTTAAAAAAGAAAAAAAAAAGCCTTTCTGCCAGCTTTTCATTGCTCAGAATAAACATTCAGCTAGGTGTGGTGGTACATGCTTGTAGTCCCACCTACTCAGGAGATTGAGGCAGGAGAATCACAAGTTTGAGGCAAGACCCAGCAACTCAGTGAGAACCTGCCTCAAAACAAAAAATAAAAAAGGGCAGGGGATGTTGCATCTCTGGGTTCAAACCCCAGTGCCAAAAAACGGAAAACAAATTTGCCATCACATAATCTGAGTTTAGAGGAATCAAAGCTGCCATTAAATAGCTTCTTCATTCACACCGACAACCCATGTCTGCCAAGGTTGCTTGACTTAAAAAGATAAAGGAAGGGAAGAGAAAACAGAGAAGGGGAAAGGAGAAGGAAAGCAGCCAGGCACAGTGGGCTCTGGGCTCACCATCTGGCCTCTGCAACACTCACCTCCACTCTGCTCAGCAAACCCATCAGACTACTGTCCTTGGAGTCTCAGGTCTCCTGGAGTCACTTCCAGGAGACAATCTCCCCCCACCTTTTTTTTTCAAGGCACATTTATTTTATTTTTATTTTTAATTTGTTATATATGACATCAGAATACATTACAATTCATATTACACATATAGAGCACAATTTTTCATATCTCTGCTTGTATAACAGAGTCACACCATTCGTGTCTTCATACATGTACTTAGGGTAATGATGTCCATCTCATTCCCCCATCTTTCCTACCCCCATGTTCTCCACCTTTCCCTACCTCCCCTTTGTCCTATCTAGAGTTCATCTGATCCTCCCATAGCCCCCCAACCCCCATCCCCACTATGAATCGGCCTCCTTATATCAAAGAAAACATTTGGCCTTTGGTTTTTTGGGATTGGCTAACTTCGCTTAGCATTATATTCTCCAACTCCATGCATTTACCTGCAAATGCCATGATTTTATTCTCTTTTAATGCTGAGGAAAATTCCATTGTGTATATATGCCACATTTTCTTTATCCATTCATCTACTGAAGGGCATCAAGGTTGGTTCCACAGTGTAGCTACTGTGAACTGTGCTGCTATGAACATTGGTGTTCTTGCCCCTTCTTTTTAAAGTGGCCACACTTCCAGGCACCGCTCCTCCTCCTAACACTCTCTCCAGGGTCAGGGTGTTCCTTATGAACTTGTATCTGTTGTAACTACAAAGGGCAGGGGGAAGGGATATACCTCTGCTTCCTGGTCAATTCCATAACTATCCGATTCAGAAATATTTTTTCTTAATGTTTTACTGTGTTTTCCAAATTTCCTAATATAAACATGTATTACTCTTGTAATCCCATAAGTCTAGTCATAAGTATTTTCAAAAAGTTTCCCCTAAAGAGCATAAACTTGCTTCCAGCTATTTCATATTCTTAAGTTTGTGGTTCAGGTGGTCACATACTGTATCTTCAAAATCAGCGCCCTTGTGAGTAAGAGCAAGCTGTTATCAATAAATACACAGGAACAACAGGGGTAAACCAGGGGGCCAAGGAGAGTCAAACACATGGCCCCAAGTCCTGTGTCTGCCATTAAATGGCCTCTTCATTCACCCAGCGTCTTGATTTCTCTCGGCCCCCTTTCTAATGGGTAAATTAGAAACCGTTCTATGGCAAAAGATGCAAGGTAAACAGCGCTCACATGTGACACCAGCCACAGGAAGACCAGCTCCCTGAGACCTGGGTTCTCAGCCTTAGCTGACAGAAGACAACAAGAGGGAAGATTGCTCAGATGCAGAGGAATCAACACTTTCTGAGTAAATGAACACAGAAAAAGAGTCTTTAGCTCTATAGTCAGTCAATGTACTACTTTCCCACATCAATTTCAAAACAAAGCCCACTGTTTCTCACTTTGCTGATGGACATCACCGACATATCCAGGTGCCCAATCCCTCCCCTGCAAGCCATTCCTGACTTCTGGTTGTACCTCACCACTCACATCCAACCCAACACCAATTCTGGTCCGATGTACCTCGTCTGTTCCTCATTTGCCTGACTCCTCCAATTCTCAAAGCTCCTTGACCCCACCGGGCCTGCCAAACACTGCACTTCAGTTCATTTCACTGTCCCGAGCCCCACATCACCCTTGTCTTCCCCCTTACCTGACCCAGGGTCCGCAGTCACTAGGATACTGTTGCACACACACACCCCTCTGCTGCCCTCTTTGGTAAAGCAGAGTGCGCCCCAACACACACTGAGCGGAACCCTAACCCTGCTCAGACGGGGCTCACAGGCTTCCTTCACTGGTGTCTAAGACAGAGCTTTCCGGCTCCCCTGCCAGCCCTGCCAGCCCTACCCCCCAGCTGTCCCCTCTGCTGGTCCTCTCCCAGCCTCCAAATCTCTTTCCTCTTTGGCAACACGTACCGCTCACTGTCCCCTGGCTTTAAAAACCATCTCCACACTGTTACCTCCCAGCCACTTTTTCCTTGAGCACCACAATCTCAAATCCAATTTTCTAACCCCGAAACTGATGTCCCCACAGGCAACGCTGTTCTCTAAACTACTCCCTCCTTCAACCTGGTTCTTCCCCTCAGGACTTGACCAGATGCTCAGGGAAATGGCTGGAAGTTACCCTTACCTCCTCCCCTTGCTCCCACCCTTGTCAGGCCCAGAAGCCAATCCTCCTCCAGGGCTGGCCACTTCTAACCTCCACGTGGCTGGTACCCTGGCTAGAGCCACGTCAGGTCCCCTGTCTGTGGAGTCAGCTCTTGCCTGGATCAAAGCTTTTTGCAACCCAGAAAAAGCCAAAACCTTGATCTAGACCCTGAGGCCTATACAATCTCCAGCTGATTCCACCCCTCCAGCCTTGATCCCCAGCACACCAGGCACCTGCCTCTCTGCCTCAGGATCTTTGCACTTGCTGCCAACAGTCATGACAGGCTTCCCTCCACTCCTCCAGGCTTTCCTCAAACACCACCTTGACAGTGCAGTCCTTCTGGGCTACCCAAACTTTCACCATGTTAATCCTCTCCCCTGTTTTTTCCTTAGTACATATTTATATCTAATATCATCTGCACATCTGACTTATTTCTACTGTGTTTTGTCTGTCTCTCCCCCAGGACAGAAGCTCCATGAGGTCAAGGATTTGGGGAGGCACTAATACATAGTTTTAAAAAAAAATTCATGCACAGCCAGTAGTTCAGTATGATCCATCTGACCTCACATTCTATTCCTCACTATCTCTCTTTCCTCATTTACTTCTCTTCACAGAACTGGCCAGTGGCAGCCATAAGATTCATATATTTATCTAACGTCTGTCTCCTCTCGCCACTGCAAGGAAGCCAATTCTGCTATTCAAATCCACAACTTTTCAAATGAAATCATCATCTCCATCTCCCACCTTCTGAACTTATGGTTTTCCTTAGATTCCATATTTTTCTGCAAAGTTACTGTGTTAGTGAGCTTTTCGACACTGTGACCAAAATACCTGACAAGAACTTAGAGGAAGATAGATTTATTTTGGCTCATGATTTCAGAGGTCTTGGTCCACGGCTGACTAATGCCAGAGCAGAAACATCATGGTGGAAGGCTACGGTGGAGGATAGTTGCTCAGCTGAAGGAAGCCAGAGAGCAGAGAGAGAAGGAAAAAGAGTGAATAGAAGGGCAGGAGAGAAGATGAACACTTCCAGGGAATGCCCTCCAACTAGGTCTCACCTCCCTGAAGTCCAATAAGCTATCAATTCACCGATGTCAGAGTCCTCGCAGCCCAATCATGGCCTAAAAGCCCCACCTCTCAACCTTGCTGCGTTTAGGGACCATGCTTTCAAAACATGCCTGGTGCTGGCCACTGGCTAGCATGGGTACCAACCAGGTACCTATGTAAAAAATCTCGACAGGCATCATGAACTTTCCCCTTCTCTTGGTCCCCAAATCTTAGCATCCCTTCCATCAACCTCATCTCCATTCATACTGTCCCCACCTGAGTCCAGGTCTTTGGTACTGCCCAGACCCCAAACTCTTACTCTCCTAATCTGTCCTCACTCAAATCAGTCACCCCAAACAAGGGGACTTCAGTCCTATAGTGGTGCCCTATAGGACCCCCTACTACAGTGGTGGTGGCCACTCCACTCCACTATGCTAGGATTGTCAACTCGCCATCTCTGCCTCCCTTACTACTCGAAAGCTGAGTAAACCGTAAAGCTTTATGCACAGACAATGGGCCACCTCTCACAGCATGCTGGGGCTTGAACCCAGAGCCTCACACATGCTAGGCACTTGCCCTATCACTAAGCTAGGCCTTCAGTTCACTCTTAAACCACCCCCAAGGATATCTGTTAAAATCAATCTGATCAATGCCCTCCACCTTCTATCAGTGTTGCTTAGGGGCAGCTCAGATCTTGGTTTCCTGCCTAAGACTTTCTTGGGTTCAAGAGCCTATATGATCCGACTGATAGAAACTTTACGTAATTAAACGACTCATGAACTAGATGTTTTCAGCAAATACCTGCATTTTACCTTCCACAGAACCACTAGGAAAGTTCTAAAGCCAGTTTCAGCTCTAAGGCTGTTGGATTCTATTAAATTAGTGTTTGCATCTTATGACTAGATGAAGAACAGATGGATGCACATAAGCCTCAGAGAGGTCGTGGCCCCATTCCTAGCCTCCACCTCTGTCCTGTTCATTAGCAAGTCATTCAAAATGACTTATATTTATATCCAACTCTGGGTTACCACATTCCCAGCTCCCCTGTGCTTACAAGGACTCCCGGTAATGGTGCACCTAGACATTAATGCTTTGAAGAATGTGCCTTCCCAACCACACCCTTACAATTATAACAGTGACAGAGAGGAAAGCCCCCAAATAGGCAAACTTATTTTAAAAAATGTTTCCACACATAAGAAACATAAAGCAATAAACGGGACTGATGCTGGAACCTGCAGGGCTTGGACCCGGAAGCCCGACAAGAGAACTAGGCAGGAATCCACACTCCTTCATGTCACTGTGGGCACTCCCAGGGGAGAGAACAAAGTCTCCACTATATGACCAGATTCTGGACTTACACAGGACAGGAAAGTACCTTTGCACTTTCCAAAAGTTTTCTATTGGATCATAGAGAAGAAAATACCCAAAGATCCAGAGGAAAAGAAAACAACTGGAGAGAGACTGTAAAATAAGTATGTTAGTAACCAGGCCTAATAGCAATCTGTTACTGGGGAGGCAGAGGTAGGAAGATCACAAGTTCAAAGTCAGCTCGAGCAACGTAGACCTTGTCTCAAAATAAAAATAAAACATAAAAAGGATTGGGAATATAGCTCAGTAGGTGGAGAGCTTGCCTAGCATATTCGAATCCCTGGTCAATCCCCAATACTGTGGTTTTTGTTGTTGTTGTTTTAAAGGCATATTAGTGCTTTTTTTTTTTTTTTAAGAGAGAGTGAGAGAGGAGAGAGAGCGAGCGAGCGAGAGAGAGAGAGAATTTTTAATATTTATTTTTTTAGTTCTCGGCGGACACAACATCTTTGTTGGTATGTGGTGCTGAGGATTGAACCCGGGCCGCACGCATGCCAGGCGAGCGCGCTACCGCTTGAGCCACATCCCCAGCCCCTATTAGTGCTCTTAACGATTCAAATGAAGAAACATTTAAAAACAAATATATGGACTGGGGTTGTGGCTCAGCAGTAGAACGCTCACCTAGTACATGAAAGGCCCTGGGGTCAATCCTGAGCACCACATAAAAATAAATAAGTAAAGGTATTGTGTCCAACTACAACTAAAAAATAAATATTAAAAAAAATACATAGGGCTGGGGATATGGCTCAAGTGGTAGCGCGCTCGCCTGGCATGCGTGTGGCCCGGGTTCGATCTTCAGCACCACATACCAACAAGGATGTTATGTCCGCCGAGAACTAAAAAATAAATATTAAAATTTCTCTCTCTCTCTCTCTCTCTCTCTCTCTCATATATATATATAAAATCTTAAAAAAAATACATATAAGGGCCAGGGGCATAGTTCAATGGCAGAGTGCACACCTAGCATACAGGAGGTCCTAGCTTCAATTCCTAGCACTACAAAACAAACAAAGAAAAACAAAATCCAAATACATACAAAAATGAAAAAATAATTTATAAAAGTACACATGTTCAAAAAATTAAGAACTAAAGGTAAGCAGAAATGAACCAAGTGGGAATTGTAGAATAATCATTACAATAAAAATCCAATATAAACACATGATTTTACAAATAGATAAAGTAGAAATTACTGGAGGTTTCATCCAGAGGGCAGCCCTGAGAAGGGTGCGAGGAAGCAGTGGAAGAGAAATAGCGCATAGTTAGAAGTTTATTCACAAGTTGAGAGCAAAATACAATAATTTTTCAGAGGCAAACACTAAGAGTCACCATCTACAAACACTTGGTGTGTTTTAAAAGAAAAGTGAACTAACTAGGAATCAGAAGGATGCAAAAGACAACAGGGAACAGGAGAACTGCTACCATACGCTGGTGAATTCTAGTATAAAATATCACCAGTTCAATGCTAAAATAAATTAACCCCAAATCCTAGACTATATGGCAAGGCAAGTGGGAGGTGAAGTCATGGTTCAGTTCTCGTCTCTGAAGTAAAGAAATATGGGAGTAAATAATCTGCTGGTCTCTAAGGCAAAAAAAAAAAAAAAAAAAAAGCCAGGAGAGACCTGCAGGAAACTCATTTTTACTCTTCAAAGCTGGTCTAATTTAAACATGAACAACAAACTAATGAATAAGCTATTCATTAGTTTAAACATCATAGAAAATCTAGTTTTGTAATTTTCACTTTATAGGCAAAAAGAAAATAGTGATGCCGGTTGTAAAAATCAGAGAACATTTCTTTAAGAGCTAAGGTAAAAACAAAATATGACATGAGTAATCAATCAAAATAATGTAATCAATCAAAATACATGTTCACACCTTGCTTTTCTCACTGAGCACCACCCAACACAAAAGGCAAATTCCAGAACCAGGTTTTAAGGAATCCTAGAATGGTATTCTTGACTTAACCACATTTCCAATCTTAAGAGACAAACACCATAAAGCAAGTTCTCTCTAAAGAGCTTTTTCCCTTTCATAACCAATACTTTTTAAGAAACTTTATGCACATCAAACCATAATCTGACATCTGGGGGAAAATATTAGTACTGAATATAATGGATGAGTGTGATCAGCCTTGTCTGATACCACTTCTTTGGATAAAATTACTTCTATTCTGGATGTTGCAGCCATAACACCAACCACAGGCACTGGGTTTCAAATGATATGCCATTCCCCTCCCACCTTGCAATAAAAGGAGAGGTGAGATTACCATATTATTTCATAACAGCACATTCTTGGATAAAAAAAAATTAAGGTTTCAATATCCGGCAGTAAGTACGGGCCAGTTTTACAATGTTATTAGCAATGCATGCTTCCTCCCTGGAGTTAATCCCAGCAGAGGACTCCAGGCTGGGAGCAGGGCCTATCTTTGCACTTGCATTTCAAGGCTTCAGCCTTCATTGAAAACATAAGTATTAAAGCCTGTTTTACACTGACTCTATGCAGAATTACTTTTGAGTGATCTAAAGAATGAAGATAAGGAGCACTATTACCGGAAGAGTAAAGAAAGTGGGGTGCTTCGCGTCATCTTCATATTTGCCTTCTGTGGAACTCCCGGCCTCCATTGATTTGGATGTGGTGTTCTTGCCAATACCCATCATCAAGAGAAGTTGAGTAAGCCTGCGTGGCCGGTGGTGTGAGGGAGTGAAGGCTATTCAAGCCAGGAGCTCAAATCAGTCAACTCTTCTGGTGCCTGCAGCACCGGATTCTCAGATGGATATGAAACCTGTGAGTACCATCTCAGCACCTGCAAGAGAGATTACAAACAAATCACCACAAAGCACACATACAACCCAAGGACCCAGGATCATATAGTTCCCTGTACAGAAAAAGTCATATTAGTTAGATATAAACATCCAAAAATATACTTCTCAAGTACCCATTCTCTTCTGAATGGCCACCTGGAAACCAGGACCACTAAGTTAGATTATCAAAAATATCACAATATCAGGGGGGAAAAACAATTAAGGTAAGTCTCTGACATGCATTAGGATATATCTCATAACACAGTTTAACCTAACAGAATATTATGCAGTAGCAATGTTCTGTATCTGCCCTGACCAGGAGTCACACTGGCCACCTTTGGCTCTTATGTGCACTTGAAATGAGGCTAGTGCAAATGAGAAATTGAATTTTAATTAATTAAATTTATATAGCCACTTGTGCCTGGTGGCTATCACACTGGATGATGTGGATATAGGCAATTTATCATGACTGAATAAATGTCAAAATTCACTACATGTGCCCCATTAAGGGCAGAGGCAGGCATTCAAAGTATTAAAAAGAGGAAATAAAATCAACCTAGGATTAAATGGTCACAGAGAATTCCAGGAAGGAAGCAAGGTGAGTTTTAAAATGGGCAGAATACCATAAAAAAAAAAAAAAAGGAGTCAAAACATTCAGTATGAATGAAATGACAAAATAAACCTAAAATAGAAACTCAAACCCTCCCTCTTGCCCCCAAAAAGGAAGGTCAAGTGGCAAGAAACAGGAAAAGACAGGAGGTGGAAGGAGAGGGATCAACATTACCAGACCCAGAATGCATCTGACAAGCCCAGAGAAATTGGAGAGACTCTGACATTTATTTAAGAAATAAGAGGCACTGGGTTCGATCCTCAGCACCACATAAAAATAAAATAAAGGCATTCTGGCCATCTACAACTACAAAAAAAAAAATTTAAAAAAAAAAGAAGAAAAAAAAAGAAATAATGTAATGCTTTGAACTAAGAGATAAATCTAAGAAAAAGTCAAAATAAGGAAGTTTCTAGAACAATTCTATGCAGCCAAGCCTCAGTGAAGCAGCAGACAATAAAACCTCAATTTTAAACCATGAAGTGAGACCTAAACAATAAAAAGTGACCCACCCTAGATTTACGAGCATTGGGAGAACTCAGCTTTGAAAATGAGAGGGCACACGGGATCCCTACGTGGGCTGGTACACATGAATAAAATGGGCCTGCGTATGCCTGGATTTTCATAAAGAAAATAATCATGCTCACATGCAGCCGTGGGAGGGGCAGAGCCCATGGTCACATTTTACCACCAATTAATTAGTTTCCCGTCAAGAACAAATAATCCAACCAAAATGCCCTGCAAATGTGAAGACAGCCTACTACATGGAGGGTGGAAATACAAGTAGGAAACTCTGTTCAAGGAATTCTTCATGGGACACTTGTTCATTCAACAAATCCTGTGGCTGAGCGAGGGAAGGGAATAAAATACAAACAGATAAGAAAAAAGAAAGAATTATGCAAAGTTTGAGAGTTCAACAGTCAGAGGGTAAAAAGGGAAAATGAAAAGAAACAGCTGCTGGAACATCAACTTGCACCAGAATAATAGAGAGAGCTGGGTTCGCCCAGCACATTCTTCTGGGGGGCTACATTTTCAATCCTGCCATATCCACGCTTGTTTAAAGCGGTAGTTCTCAACCCATAATGATTCCACTCTCCACAGGACATGTGGCAAGGTCTGGAGGCATTTTTGGCCGTCAAGGCTGGGGGAGAGCTAGTGGTCTCTAGCAGGAAAAGGCCAGGGTGCTGCTCAACATCCTCAGTGCACAGAAAAGGGGATCTAAGGAAGGAAGGGTCTGTGTTCAAACTGATACTCAAACAAGAAGGAAAATCTGGGGAGAGTTCACCAACTCATGATGCCCCTCATCCCATCCTACTCCCTGCAAAAAGAAAAAGAATAAGCAAGTCTACCTGCTGACTTGTCCCTGACCACTTGACAGGGGAAGGAGGAGCCAAAGGATGAAAGACCAGGATGAAGATACAGCAGGATGAATAAGAGCAGTTTTCTAGTTGCTAAGTGCCAACATGCGATAGGAACATCTCTTACCTGTCCTTATATCAATGGCAGTTATTAATAGCGAGTGAGCATATGATTGATGTGCCCTCTAACTCCACAAAAGCAGAATGTGAGCTTCAGAGAAGTAAAGCTACTCACCAAAGGATACAGAGCCAAAAGCAGTGGAAGGGGATTCGAACTTTAATCAGTTTTCTCACCTGTCCTACTTACACCAACAAGACATAAAACTTCCCTTTCAATGCTTAGCTACAGATGACTTCCCTGGACAAACAGAGCCCATGCCAGCTGGCCTCTGAGCACTGCCTCCACAAGACCTGCAGGTGGTTTCTTCCCTCTTTGTCATTCCTGAGGGTGCTCCAGGGATAAGGGACACAGCTGGGTGCCTTTTCCAGAGATTCTGCCTCTTATTCCGACAGCCATCTGGCTAAGCAGGCAGGTGGCCATTATTTCTCTGTGTTACAACCATCTTAATGGCCCTAAGACACTGTGAGGTGGTCACAGAAGTACTGATGTAACTAAGTTACCCCAACAGAAAGGGGTGAAACGAGGGATTCCCACCTTCATCAGATCAGGAACTCCCCAATCTGCATTTCTTTCCACCCACCTGGCTACTCCTCAGAACAGGGCACCTTCGTCTCTCAGCAGCATCTCCCCAAGAACTTAAATCATCTTCCTGTTCCATCTTGATGGCCCTAAACACTCGTCCATTCTGCAACCACCAAGAGCATCCCCTAAAATGTTAGTTAGCATGCTCTTTGATGACTTGACAATTAGTTTCAGAATGACAAAATTCCTTTCCCAGGAATAATGATGACACCATGATGACGACAGCAGGACGGGTGAGAGGTGAAAGGAACCTCCCAACCTCCTCTCCAGGTCTTGCTTTAGCCCCCTCCTAGCGTGCTCTGCTTCAGTTCTTTGTAGGTGCTGGCCCTCTTCTAACCCTCTGGATCTTGAACATGCCATCCCTCAAAAATGGGCAGCCTGTACATTGCCCCTTTCTCTTGGGGTATCTTCTGTCGATACCTCCTCTGATTATCACCTCATCACTGTGTCTCAGGACCATGAAGATGGTCTCAAAACAGAAAGATAATGTCCACCTGCCTGCCCAGCCAGCTGCAGGAGCAAGAGGCAGAATCTAGAGTCTCACTATCAGACCTATGGTTCCCAGCGCTGAAGTTGGTTTGTATATTAAAGGTTCCTCAAAAGTTCTGGAATGAGGTATTGTCTCTTTTTAAAGGAACCTAATATGTAACAGTCATTCTTGCTTAATACTCCTACTGCATCACACCTATACCTGACAGGGCAGGTGCATTACGTCAGGAACAAGTCAGTGATTCAACATCACTGCTAGTCTAAAAGGCACTCAGAGCCTTCACTCTCATCTGCATCTCTGTCTCCATTTCGCATCTGTTTCCTGTGCTCCCGAGTCACCTGATTCCAGGAATAACAGACCTGATCAATAAGCATCTTGTGATAAACCAAAGTCCTCACCTCACCAATCCTGAGATAATGATGGTCCAGACCATACCTGATCAATATGCATCTGCTTTGGTGGATTTGCAAAGCTTCCAGCTGTGCAAACTGCCACCCTTGCCCTCATTTTTTCTACAAAACCTTAAGACTTTATCAGCCCTCTCAGTGTAGTTACGCTGTAGGTACCTACTCTGCTTTTCACCATTACTTTTCTGTTTGTTTTTTGGGACAAGTGGCTGGACCTGATGTGTTGGAGCCTAAGACTCTGGTAACATCGGCACTGTACACAAAGATGAGAAAGTATTCAAAAGGAAAAGTCCAAATTACAACTGTATTAAGAGATCTGAAAATCAGAGAATCTGCAATTAAATAACAATTAAATTACAGAACACATGAACAAGTGGTGTGTACCTGTAATCCCAGAGGCTCAAGAGGCTGAGACAGGAGGATTGAGAGTTCAAAGCCAGCCTCAGCAATGGTGAGGCGCTAAGCAAATCAGTGAGACCCTGTCTCTAAATAAAATACAAAGTGGGGCTGGGGCATATGGCTCAGTGGTTGAGTGCCCCAGAGTTCAATCCCCAGTACTGGAAAAAAAAAAAAAAAAAAAGCAAGATACTTTCAATGGAACCGAATCAAACATTTCCCAAATGCCAGCATTAAGTGTCTACATCAGAGGCTGGCAAACCACCAGCTGGCCTCTTGGTCTCCAGTTAAGAATGATTTTACATTTTTTAAAAACGCTGTGAACGACAACAAAGAAGAACCTATGACAGAGACCATCTGGCCCACAAAACCCAAGTTATTCACAGGAAAGTCTGTGAACCCAATGAAAATGAAAGGAAGGACTCCTGCTCAGAATGCCAATAACAGTGATAAATATTAATAAATAAAATTTAACAAAGTATGAAGAAAACAATAAAATATTACTAAGGAACATGAGACAGGCCGACAATAGTCCTGAACAGAAAAGCTACTGCCAGGATGTTCACTTTCCAATAAACATGACCATAAAGATTTAATAATTACTAGTTAATAGCCCAAAGGAAGACAGGAAGGGTTCTTAGAAATTTCTTTCTGGAAGAATAAGCAAGAATAGCCACAAAGGTCTGAAAAATAGTAAGAGGAATGTGCTCTCTCAGCTAGAAACCAAATCTAAGGCTGCAAGAAACAGAAGGGTTTAAGAGAGATACAAAATCAAACTAACACCAGGGAACAAAGAACCCATGGCTAACACGGGCATGACATGGGCCACTTCAAATCACAGCACAAGATACGGATTTTCCAACATATATGCCAAGACAACTGGTTCACTGTAATAAAATCCAGAAAAGCAAGGCCTAAGGTTTAAAAAGAAAAGGCTGCTATGGGACTATATATAAGGATGGGGGGATGAGACCTGATGTGATACACCATGAAATAAACTTGCCAATACTGTATTGTGGACTTAAAAATTGGTTAAGAAGGCATAGATCCTGTTAACAGTACTAAACACAATTAAAAATTGAGTAGAAAATGCTGAATGTGATTTTTTTAAATGAGGCCATGAGTTAAAAGGATTAAAAGCAATTAATCTCATTAAAAATATATAGGTACAACACTAACCTACAATATCTGTGTAAAGTGTATGTTCACTTGACAAAACATGAATCAAACTCAAATAACTTATTTTTCTTTTTATTCTCTTCTATATTTTCTAAAATTACTTAGCAATGAAAAACAGGCTCCCTTCCCCCCCCCCCCCCCAGAGGCTGCTGATGTTTGCAATTAGCACAGTTCTTTCCTCCCTTCACACTCCAACCCAGGGCAGTGGTGGCTCCCTTTACAGCACCACCACCGCCCACCCCCCGCCACACACACACTATAAAGGAAATTTCTGTTGAGAGCTAAAGACACAGCAGCGTGGAGCAATGTTTTCACGTTTAAGTTCTAAAATAACTTATCAGAAAACACTGGAGAAAAGTGAAGATTCTGCAAATTATGCTTTGCATCTAGGTTATTTTAAAGCTCCCTGGCAGCCAGGGTTAAAAACCACTACCTTTCAGCAAGCAGGAAATCATCAGTCTCAAAATAAAACTCACCTCAAAATAAACACAAGACTGATGAAGAAGAAAAAATAGCAATTGGGGAAACTTATGAATAAGTAGACAAGTAAAACATTCAATCACTAACAAATCTTTTAGTACCTAATAGTGAAATTACTAGCTCTCCAGTCACCCATAATCGGGTAAAAATGCAAAACAAGGGTTAGTTTATCGGCTATTTGGCAAGTAGTCATTTCTTTCGTACTCAATGTTTTTTTACCTGGCCATTTCTCTTCCTATCCAGGAATCAGTGTCACCCCTCACTGTGGCTTAAGATACTGACTTGAAAGTATGCCAGTATTAGCCAAACAGAGGTTTTGTGTTCTTTTTGTACTGGGATTGAACATAGAGGTGCTTTGCCACTGAGCTACATTCCCTGCCCTTGTTTTATTATTTTTGTTTTCTAACAGCCTCTTGCTAAATTGCTGAGGCTGACCTCAAAATTGGGATTCTCCTGCCTCAGCCTCCCAAATCACTGGGATTACAGGGCTGTAAACACCACGGGGACCTCCAACCAGAGGTTTCGAGGACTGAGCTACTCTTAGAGATAAATACTAAAACCCTATGTTTCTGAAAAGAACCTAAAAAACATGTACTACCATGGTCAGCACCTAGTAGAGTTCCCAGCATACAATATACAAAGCCTCTGATCACTGAAAGAATTAACCACTAAAGGTTCTCCCCCAGCGTAGAATCCCCCCTGGCATATACAACTGTTAGCATAAAACAGATGGCCAACAAATACCAATGAAATACGCATTAACCTCAAATAGATGGCACTGAATGACCACTACTTCAAAAACAAATACACTGCAAATCCATCATGTGATCAGGTGATCTAGGCACAAAACCTACAGTTAAAGGATGTAAGAAGGATAAGAGAGAAAAGATCAAAGATCATACTTGTAAGCAAAAGTTCAAAAGCCGTTTTATTCCTAATAGCCTTAAACTGGAAATACTCAATGGTCCATGGACAGCAGGTGAACAGGTGAATAATGTGTCCATCCAAAGGAATACTACTCAATGGTAGAAAGGAGGCAACCGATGCCCTGAGTAACTGCATGGATAAAGAACACAGACACTGTGTTGAGTGAAGTAAGTCAGAAACAAGAAAGCAGAATTAACCTACAGGGACAGAATACAGTCAGGGGGCTACCTAGTATAGGAATGGAGGCAGGGAAGGACTTCCTAAGGGAGAAAAGGCAGCTCAGGAGTGATGGGAGCATGCTATGCTAAGATTGTGACACTAGGGGCCCCACATGTATGCATACCTACTTACTCTAGGTAAACTCTACCTCAACAAAGCCGATTTTAGAAGGGAAATTTGAAAAACTTCTATAATTCCATTTTTTAAAAAAAAATGTCCCTCCTCAAAATCTGATTCCAAAGATCTGCTCTGGGAAGCTACACTTTTAACAAACAACAAAATATTCTCATGCTTGTGGTCCTCAGATCCACCCTGGGGAAGAGCAACCTGGGCTGAGATAAAGCTATTTTTTCTTGCACCAACCTATCCAGACAGGTGGGAGTGTGGCTAAGAAGGTGTTTTGGGAATGAGGACATCAAAACCCCAAGCTGCTGGCTGAAACTTTGGTCTTCACCAAGACAAAAACAAGAGCCACCAGGTTCAATGATAAAGCGCATTTTAAAAGCCAAGTTGTGGTTCTGTGCTTAAACCCCATTATTAAAGGATTACCGTCAAACTGTGGCTGCTCCCGTTAAATTCTGCTAAATGCTAAACATGTGACCTAAATGCTTTTAATCCACGTAAAACAAAAAAAGATTATTAGAACAAATATCTTCAACTTACATATGATCAACTCCCTTCAAATAAAATTAGTTACCCAATACATAGTCCACTGCTTTAGGAAGCTTACAATGCTGATGCTGATCCTAGCTATAATTATGTCATTTAAAGATCTCGCAATAATGTATGGACCTGTAAGTAGTGATTATTATTAGATCTTGTGATGACAACTATGCTCACAGGGCGTGTCTGAAAAACACTCAATTGTTCTGCAGCCTTCTCCAAAACCAAGAACTCTTACTCTTATTTTTCACTCTCAAGTTAGTACCCACTAGTGGGTCATGAAATTAATTTGGTGTAGAATTTTTAATGTAATGGAATTTAGCAGAACAAAAAGCTTCAGAGCACATCTGACAAGGGAAGGGGGACCCAGTGTCACAGCCTGGCTATGGCTGATATGGAGCGTGGTCCTCCATGTTAGCAGGTCGTGGGACTTTCAAGAGGTAGAACCTTATGGAAAGTCATCTGGGGGCACTGCTTTTGGAAGGGCCCCCAGTTAATAACTTATAAGAGGCTTATTATAAAAGAGCAAGCTTGTCTGGGGGCCTTTAATCCCAACTACTCAGGAGGCTGTGGCAGGAGGATTCCAATTTCCAGGCCAGCCTCGGCAACTTAGCAAGACCCTGTTTCAAAAAATAGAAAGAGCGGGGAATGTAGCTCAGAGGTAGAATAACCCCTACATTTAATCCCTGGTACTGCCCCCCACCCCCGAAAAAGCAAGCCTGACCTCTGAATCATACTCTGGCTTCCATCTCAACATGTGATCTCCCCCTCTCACTCATGCCCCTTCTGTGATGACATTCAGCATGGGCAGCCTTGGAGAGAACCACCTCCATGCTCCAAAACTGAGAGAGAAAGAAATCTCTTTTCTTTACCCACCTCAAATGACTGATAAACTCATAGTTTCAAGGTAAATGCCTTGCAATATGGAATCAATCAAAACAAATCCTAAAGCTCTGCAGTTACACAAAGGCACATATTCCCAGAGCCCAACTTAATTTTTGCTGAACTCAAACACACACCCATAGAAATAATCTGCCAAAGTGAGAAAGTGGGGCAAGATGACACCAATAACAAAATATCCTATCCCCCAACAGTGATCTACTTTATGCTTTGAAAATAGCCCTCCATGCTCTGCCACTGAGACATATTTTTTTAAATGGACATGTTTGTTCCTCTTCCTGATCTCTCCTTCCTGATCTGATCTCCCAGATCTTCTCCTCCTTCATCTTCCCCTCCTTGAGTTTGCCTCCCAAGTCTCAGGAAACAGTATTCCTTTTGGATCACCTCTTTAAAAACCTCTACTCTCCCTGGTGGGGAGAAACAGCCTCTGGGATGGGAGTCCCAGTGTTTCTCCTTTGCTAAGCAATAAAACTTCCTTTTTCTTTTCTCTTAACACCACATTCTCGTTATTGGACTGGCATCAGAGACAAGGGCCAAGCTTTCTGTAATACCTCCAAAATGATGGACAGATTGCCCACCAATAATCATTACATCAGAGTGGTCGTTTGTTCATAAATATTAATCACAATAATCTACCAGAGCCCCATACCAAACATCTTAGTTGATGCCACTGAGAGGCTCTGCACTGTACCCCAATGAGCTATCTCTGCCTTCTGTCACTGTCTTGATTTATGGACTTATGCTCTTAAGAGGAAGTGAATTTCAAAAGAAGTCAGATAAAACCTGGATATCTAAAGGAGGTGGAGGAGGAGGAGGAGAAGGAGAAAAATAAAATGTTGGGGCTGGGGATGTGGCTCAAGCGGTAGCGCGCTCGCCTTGCATGTGTGCGGCCCGGGTTCAATCCTCAGCACCACATACAAACAAAGATGTTGTGTCCGCTGAAAACTAAAAAATAAATATTAAAAAATTCTCTCTCCTAAAAAAAAGAAAAAAAGAAAAAGAAAATGTATTAATCCCTAACCATTAAAGAAGCCACTGAAAAGCTGACTTTATAAAAACAAGTGCATCATGGACTATCATTTCCAGAAATACAAACAAGATTTCACTTAATCCTTACAAAAATTCTGGGAAGGGTTGTTATCTCCATTACACAGTTGAGCAACCGAGGCACAGAGGCTGGTTTAGTTTACCCTTAAACAAAAGTCAAGGGCAAAAGTGGAAGGCCAGATAAGAACTTTTTTGGGGGGTGGGGAGGTTCAGGGATTGAACTCCTAGTAGGTACTTAACCACTGAGCCACATCTTTAGCCCTTTTTCGTTAATTTTTGAGAACAGGTTGCACTAAGTTGCTTAGATGTGCACCACATCTGGCCAGGTAAGAACTCTTGAAAATACAAGTTGGGCCATATGTTCCCTTTCAAGTTTTACTTTATATAGAATTTTAGGAGTTTGAAAAGTAGGTATGAAAAGTAGTTTTTATATTGTCTTATTGTTCACAAAAAGGAATATAAAAATGAAACAGATTTCATGCAGAGATGCAGTCTCATATAGCGGAGTGCATATATTTTTAAATCCTTTTTAAGGTTTTTGGATAGTAAGAATGCTAGATTTAGCTGGGTATGGAAAGGCCTGAAAGATCATATCTGAAGGTTATTTTGAAAGAAGCTAAAGAAATCTCCTGGATAAATACTGTGGGAGGCCAACCTTACAAGTGACTGAGTTACACTCCCTGGATGCGTGCTGAGGCGCTCAATCACAGAAAGAAATGTGGTCGTTGTCTCCTGCATGGGTGTGTCTTGCTACAGCCCCATGGGTGAAGCTACGCTCACCTGTTCCTGTGTAATGCAGCGCGCTCGCCTGACATGCGTGCGGCCCGGGTTCGATCCTCAGCACCACATACCAACAAAGATGTTGTGTCTGCCGAGAACTAAAAAATAAATATTAAAAATTCTCTCTCTCTCTCTCTCTCTCTCTCTCTCTCTCCTCTCTCACTCTCTCTTTAAAAAAATGAAAAATTAAAATTAATATAACCCCTTGCTGTGTTTAGGGTAGAATCTTCCATGGAAGTGCCTTGTGTGTGTCCCCTTCTCTTACTGTGCCCTTGGATGTGGCCTACCCAGGTGTCAGTCAACCTGCTGACAGTGGACATCAGGAAGATACTCAGCCCCCTGAAACCTGACCCCTTGCCTCATTTGAATAGCTTCCCTCAATAAAAGGGGTCAGCGTGTGATCTCGCACGCTCTCTCTCTTTCTGAGGACCCTTAAGGTCAGAGGAGCCGTCACAGCGACCCCAAAGAAAAAGGTATTTGTGCTATTGTGTGGTTATTTTGTGCAGCCCAGTCAGCCCAGTTTGACTGGAGTGACCCCTGAGCCTTTTAGTCAGAGAACAGAAACCCGGCAAAATACTTAACCCCTCTTCCTGGTCTCCAAATGCTCTCTGGCTTATGATGGCCCCACCTTTTGATACAGAGGCTACCCTGGAGGCTAAGGTAACATCCAGGAGAATGACTCTGCCCAACTACCAGCTCCACCTCGTCAACTGGTTCCACCCTTCCTCTCAGTTAGTCCATGACTCATACCTTCTCTTTTTCAGAGAAGAAAGCCTCAGGAGAACTATGGGTCACCTCCAGCTGAGTTTAAACTCACCCTCCCTCCTGGGAGAAGGGTTTCAAACAACTGTCCACTCCCTTGCCTCAAGCTCAGTACTTACCAGCTCTCTCTGAATTATTCTTAGGAGCAAACCATTCCACTTCCACAAGTTCTCACACCTTCTTTTGGCCTCAAGTGCCAAAACCAAATTTCCTTCCCTTACCTGCAGAAGCCTCATTCCACTTTCCCCTTATTTCCTAATTATTCATTATACCAGCTCAGTTTGGCTGGACTCTGACACATTTTCTTGGTTTTCTCAACCACCTGCTCCCCATTCCGTTTGCAAATCACTTCTTCAGTATCCTTTACCTTCCTACCCACTCTTGCTGCTCCAAGAGTTACAGCAGTTCCCTACAGATCCTCCTGAGACGAGGAACAACAGCTCTGAAATTTCACCTCCCTGATGGATGAGGGCTGAACTGTGGGTTTGCTAAACTGCACTGCAATTACCTGGGCTGGGTCACAGGAACTGCCCCAGGTTAACACCAAAGCACATGATGATAGAAATAGCAAGACTTCTCCTGATCCTTTGAACAATTCATGCCTGTATGTCACTTTTTTTTTTTTTCCTGCAAAGGAACATGCTCCTCCTAAGAAATTCATAAATAACATACCGGCTAAAAAAAGAGAAAACAATCACTTGGCACTACATGCCACAGATACATGTGGCTTCTCTGGCATTTGAACCCCTTTTTGGGGGGGAGAAGTACTAAGGATTGAACCCCAGGGACACACTGAGCCACATCCCCAGTCAGTCCTTTTTATTTTGAGGCAGGACTGGACTAAATTGTCCAGGCTGGCCTTGATGCAATCCTCCTATTTCAGCCTCCCAAGTAGCTGAGATTACAAGCATGCACCTCCATACCCAGCTAAATCTAGCATTCTTACTATCCAAAAACCTTAAAAAGGATTTAAAAATATATGCACTCAGCTATGAGACTGCATCTCTGCATGAAATCTGTTTCATTTATATTCCTTTTTGTGAACAATAAGACAATATAAAAACTACTTTTTATACCCCTACTTTTCAAACTCCTAAAATTCTATATAAAGTAAAACATTAAAAGAAAACAAAAAACAGAGCTTTAGCAGCCCCCAAGGCTGGACTTAGAAAATAAAGCAAATAGGCATCTGAAAAACATGGAATCTGACATCTAACTGCTTCAGATAGGGATTTTACTGTTACTCTTTTTCATGTACTAAATGAAGGACGCTGCCTTCCTAGAGTTGCATAAATGTTAATATTCAGCTATTAATATTTAAATAATGTCTGACAGCACTGAGAAAGGCTTTGTAGATTTTCTAATAACCCAGCTGGGCAAACTTGAACCACAGGCTCCTCGCTCATCTACACAGTCACACAGAGAGGCATGCACAGGCAGAAAGATATATGTGTAGAAAAATCCCACATATGTTCACAGATATGGACGCACGCAGATGCACACACAGAAACAGACACACTCGTGGAAGAAGCACAGACACATTCAGACACACAAATCAATCCATGCAGCCACAGAACTCACCCCCACCAAAATAGAGATTCTATACCAAGAAACAGTCTTACCTTCAGAGTGAAACCTTACCCTTCCAAAATAAATGTCTTTTAACCAGTGCCCCACCCACTACGCCTGTGCAATGCTGTGACTGTCCCGGTGCTCAGTGTGAGACGTTTTCAGGTACTGAAGCAATTTTGGCTTTTATAACCCACACGGGCTGGCCCAAATTGTGTAACCGCACCACCTCATTACAAATGCCATTTGTGTTACACAACAGCCACCGCCTGGTTACAAACGGTTACTGCAGGCCTCTATTATGGTCTCAACATCAATATGCAGCAGGTTTTGACTTGGTAGTCTGGATATTCTATCGTAGAACCCCAGCAGCTACTGGGATTACACTTCTAAACCCTCACAAAGAAGGGAAATTAAAACCTATCTTTCCAAACCCTACAGCTCAGATGAACAAGTCCACCCACACTGCTGCCAGCTCAGTGAAAAGGGGAATTACTTTTACTCCCTACTATTTTTTCATTTCCCCAATCAAGCAACCAACAACAATTATGCTCAAAACTAAAAGAATCTCAGAGCTCTCATGGTAGGATCCCTTCATCAAATGGCTGGCAAAGCCAACAAGTAACTGTGATACTGAAGGGCTGACAATCAGTAACAGGAAAGAAGCCACACCTGAAGCCAGACTAGCCTTCCCAGTCCCAGCCTCAGGCCAGGGCCTTCAGAGCCTGAGCAGGTGACACCCTCTGCCCTTCAGATGTAAACTCCTGCCTCCATCTCCCCTACTCCAGGCTGAACGTCACACACCAGACAGGATCCAGAGAGCCAGGCAGGAGGGGCATCTACCAGCAGCAAGGCACGTCTTAGACATCTACAGGAGAAAAGCTCTAGAAGTGTTGCTCATTCATGAAAATTTTGAGTAAGTAAACATTGACAAGAAGAGGAAGACACCATGTGATGAGAGAAGCCATGGTAGAAACTGGGGAGAAAGCTGGGGGCCAAATGCTGTAGGCAAGAGACTGACCCCGGCAAATACCCAAACACAGCTTCCCACTGACTGCTCAACATGCCCAAGAAGCCAAAGACTACATTTAGGATACTTCACAATTCCACACCCACAGAGGATGTACTGCAGAGCAAAAAGGAAAAACAGGTGGAAAAAAGGAGGAAACTATAAAATCTTTTTTAAAAGAGACATTTTAAAAAAAAAAAAAAAAAAGCAAGCCAAGCATGTGCATGCCTATAATCTCAGCTACTTGGGAGGCTGAAACAGAAAGATCACAAGTTCCAGGCCAGCCTGGGGAACTCAGTGAGAGCCCATCTCAAAACAGAAAATAGTCAGACACAGTGGCACATGCATGTAATCCCAGCAACTCATGAGGCTGAGGCAGGAGGAGTCCAAGTCCAAGGCCAGCCTTGGCAATTTAGCAAGGCCCTGTCTCAAAAAAAATAAAATAAAAAAGGGCTGGAGACTTGGCTGAGTGGTAGAGCATAGTTCAATCCCCGGTACTAAAAAATAAAATTAAGTAAAAGGAAAAGAATCAGATAATTATATAAAGAACATGAACTGAGACCATGAGATAACAAGCAGGGATGGGGAAGAACCTAATTAACTGAGAAGCAATAAAGAGAAACAAAACAATAGAAAGCTGAAACAGAAGCGGAGGACAAGCTTGAGAAACAGAGAAAAGAAAGAATACAGAAAGGCAAGCACAGCTCAGAGAAGGGAACGGAGGAGGAAAAGGCAAAGGGCAAAACCATGTCATGAGTAATCAGCATTTCCTAACTGGACCTAAACGAAAGGAACAAAGAGGCCAGTCATGCTGTGCAAGTCCATGTGTATGAAATGTCCAGAATAGGCAAATCTACAGAGAAAGCAAGCACAGAGAGGGCTGCCTGGGGCCGGGGTGGCAAGTGGATCTGGGGTTTCCTTGTGGGATGAGAAAAATGCTCTAAAATTAGTCTGTGGTAACGGTGGTCATAGAGCTGTGTGAATATACAGAAAGCCACTGGATGAACTTTAAAATGGTGAGTTAAAACCATACCTCAATAAGCATTCATGAAGCCCTGGGTTCAATCCCCAATACAAGGGGGGGAAAAAAAACAGGGGTGGGGAATGTAGCTTGGCAGCACAATAAAAGAAACAAGAAAAATGGAATAGACTTACCTAAAATAAAACGTACTGAATAAAAAAACCTGTTCTGATATTAAGAAAAATCTCAGTGTAAGATTACAAGGACAATCCATGTTCATGCAAAATTGTAGAGAAATTACAGAGAAATCTGTACCTGGACACGTCCAAAATGGTTTGACCGCCAGGACGAAAAGGTCAGACACAGGAAGGATAAAATGATTGGTTGTCTTAAGTGCTGTACACTGTGTATGGGAGTTTTTTGTTCAGCAACAGAGTGCCTACACAGTGGTGACTACACCAGACAGCCTAGGTGTGTCTAGGTTGTTCATGCAATGACAATATCTCAGAAAGTGTTTCCCTTCATTAAGAACTGCATGACTGTATTGGCACTGCACCAGGACTTAGCCCCAGGATTGTCCAGGACAATCTGATATGGCAAGAAAGAGCCGGACCCAGTGGCACATGCCTGAAAACCAGCCACTCTGAAGGCTGAAGTAGGAGGATCACTTGAACTCATAATTTCAAAAGCAGCCTGGGCAACATAGCAAGACTGCATCTCCTCCGCTCCCACCCAAAAAAGACTAGGGACTTGGCCTCTCTTGCCCACAGCTGGTTCCCTTTCCACTTTTCTATCATGTTGTAATGCAGCCTAAGTCCCCTTACTAGGACAATGATGCCATGCTCTTGGACTTCTCTTTATAAAGTATGCAGTATTAAGTATTTTGTTATAGCAATACAAATCAGACCAATATGAGGAGTAAGAAGAGTCTAAAACCCTTCTCCCAAAGAGACAAGGTCTTTAACCATGACAAATGCAGATGCAGGAACATAAACTTTTTTAATGTTTTTCACTTGAAAGAAATCACTATTTTGGGGGGCTGGGATTGTGGCTTAGCGGTAGAGCGCTTGCCTCGCATGGACGGGACCCGGGTTCAATCCTCAGCACCACATAAAACTAAAGGCATTGTATTAAAAAAAAAAAAAAGAAAAAGAAAAGAAAGAAAGAAATCACTATTTTGGGGAGGGACTAGATGGGATCCTGGGGATTGAACTCAGAGCCTCATGTATATTAGGCAAGTGTTATACCATCTAGTATCACCAGCCCAAGGAAACCTTTATTAGGATTTGAAACAGAACACAGACTAAAAACACAAACTAAACCTATAAACAAGTTAAATTCATTTCATTAAAAATACTCTTAGATCTTGTCAGAAAATAAAGGCCAACACTTGAAGACAATACTTCAGTAAAGGGGCTGGGGATGTGGCTCAAGCGGTAGCGCGCTCGCCTGGCATGCGTGCGGGCGGCCCGGGTTCGATCCTCAGCACCACATACCAACAAAGATGTTGTGTCCGCCGAGAACTAAAAAAAAAAAAAAATATTAAAAATTTAAAAAAAAAATACTTCAGTAAATAAAAAAAGAAAAGAAAGAAAGAAAATTAATGCTGCCTTATTAGTTTTTAAATGTCAAACACAGGCCAGGGCTGTAGCTCAGTGGAAGAGCACTCACGTGGTACGCACAATGTCCTAGGCTTAATTCTCAGCACTGCCAAGAAAAAAAGCCAAACACCATGGGATTCATGTCAGAAAGTATTAAATGAGTAAGAGGGTCATTTTACATTGCTGAAGTTTAAAATTCACAATGATGGTGTCAATCTTTACATTCTGAACATTCTTTCACTGAAATAAAACCCATATGTTTAAAAATCCAGAAGAAACATCAAAGACTTAACGAACAAATTTAGCCTTTTCCAAGAAGATACTTAACAGACAGTTAACAAAGACTCCCTTTCCTCGTCCATCTTGCAATGTAGGTTAGGGAATCTAACCTGCACAACGAATAAAGCTAACACAATGGGTAGCAAATTTTGAACCCCACAGAAAATAATTTCATTTACAATGGTAAAGAGCATTTGTGAAAAATGCCACAAGGAAAATTTCAAATCCCAAAATAAAGGTATATTTACATTTTCCACTGTCTTACTACAGTGCCAAAAAGAAACTAAATAAAATTATCAAGATCCCCTAACAATTTCAAAAGTTTAACCATTCTCCTGAATAATCACTGGATCAAAGACAAAACTGAAATTGTAAAATTATCTGTACAGTTAAACAAGAAAATATAAGCCACAAAATACTCTAAAGAAAGTAAAAAGGGGCTGGGTTTGTGGCTCAGTGGTAGAGTGCTCGCCTAGCATGCATGAGGCACTGAGTTCGATCCTCAGCACCACATAAAAATAAAAAAATAAAGATATTGTGTCCACTCAAAACTAAAAATTTTTAAAAAAGAGGGGCTGGGGTTGTGGCTCAATGGCAGAGCACCTGCCTAGCATGTGTGAGGCACTGAGTTCGATCCTCGGCACCACAAAAAAATAAATAAGTAAAATAAACGTATTGTATCCATTAAAAAAAGAAAGAAAGTAAAAAGGAGTAAAGAAGACTATTGTCTAGAAAAGAAGCAAAAGACTTGGATAAATTTGATAAATAAATTCAAGCAGGCTCTTGGACAAGTCTCCCAAGGACAGAGCAGACCATCCACTCAACTAGGCACCCAGGGGCTTCCCAAGCAAGTACCAAAGGCCAAGGTGGAATCACTTCACGCTACTCAGACAGCTCCAAAGCACCAGGAAAAGATCTGACAGACTAATATAATCCTGATAGAAAACTGGATGAGAACCAAAAAAATGGGAAAGGCTAGTACATACTACCACTCACATCAGGAGATAGGAGGAGGAAAAACAGTAGGACCAACAGAAACCCAAAAAGGCATCTGATAAAACTCAATGTCAATTTTTGAATAAAACTCTGAGCATATAAGACACAAAGAAAAAAACAGTCGCCCCCCCCCCCCAAGAAAAAAATTCCTATGCCATACCAAAAGCAAGGAAGAACTTGGCCAGAAAAACGCTCAGGGATGCCTATAAAAGCCAGAAAAGGAAAGGAGTTTGATAGAACTTCCAGAACAGTCTTCTCTAACAAGGACTAACCAATACACAAAGAAAAAGATTTTGAAAGCTCAATTTATGAAAAAGGGAATGCAAAAGATTTACAAGTAGTGGGTCTGTCTACACAGAAAATGAGGTGGTTTTTGTTTGTTTGCCACACCTAGAATTGAACCCAGGGCCTTGCACATGTTAGGCAAGTGCTCCATCACTGAGCTACATCCTCAGCCCCAGAAAACAAGTTGTTTAAAATTTTATATATATATATATTTACTCACATGATCTCTTTTTTAAAAACTGTGTATGCACATGTACAGTTGTGCTAAGGAAACAGATGGCTGCATCCCATGCAGTTTACATGGCAATCTTTCCAAAATGAGACTACAGGGGTGTGTGTGTGTGTGTGTGTGTGTGTGTGTGTGTGTGTGTATGTGTGTGTTTTGATACTCAGGATTTAACTAGGGGTCCTTAACCATATCCCCAGCCCATTTTATTTTTTGAGACAGGGTCTCCCTAAGTTGCATAGAGCCTCATTAAATTACTGAAGCTGGCCTCAAATTTTCAATCCTCCTGCCTCAAACTCCTGAGTTGCTAGAATTACAGGTACGTGTCACTGCACCTGGCACCTGGCTAGATGTTTCTTTTTGTGCTTATCTGTATTTTCTAAACTCTAGTTATGTCCCTCACATTGTACTAGAAGGCAAAATGAGCAGCTCAATTCTTAGCGCCTATGCATGGTAAATAAATTCAGAAAAGAAATGAATGCAAAACAAGTAAAAAGCTAAACTTGGAAAAATACAGGAAACAAGAATTTAATTCTTCAGAAATATATGTGCATTTACAAATATCTGGTTTTATTAATGTAATCTCTGATTTATTTCCTATTTAAGAAAAAACTCTTAAGAAGACGAAGAAAAAAAAATCCCTTTCACTTACAGTGATTATCTGCTTGTACCTATTCAAACAAATGCTATATATTGACACTTCATTGCCCCTATTGTTATCAAAAAGAGTAAAACAAAATATATTTAGAATTACCAGTTGGACAAAAACTACTCTGATGCTGTGATCAACAACGGGGGCGGCTGCTGTTCCATAAATACTAAGAGCAAAAACAATCAAGTACATTAACCAAGAGCACCCTCTAGTGTTATAATATCTACTTGGCACTTGGTAAAAGTAAATCATAGGATAAAAAATTTTAAGAAAATCTATTTTGGAAAATTTCAAACATACATAAAAGTAGAATTAAACCACATTTTTAGGGACTAGGGTTGTGGCTCAGCAGTGGAGCACTCACCTAGCACATGTGAGGCGCTGGGTTCGATCCTCAGCACCACATAAAAATAAATAAAGATATTGTGTCCAACTACCAAAAAAAAAAAAAAATTTTTATTTCATAGCCAACTTATTTCTGATTATTGATTTTTGTGCTCATGGCTCACTGGACACATATGTTTCATTAACATAAATAAGCCATTCTCAATAACTCAACTTACAGTAAACCCTTGATTTTTAAGCAGAGAACACAACCAAATAAGACAACATTTCCCAGCTTCCCTTGCAGACAGATGTGGCCAGCTTTGCCCAATAGAACATGAGCCGAATAATCACGCCCTCCCCTTCCTGTGTCTTTCTTCCCCCTACTGCAGAAAACAAATCTTAGACCATGTTAAAGAATCAATACTCTCAGGATTGAGAAAAAAAATACTCACAAGTAATCTGTGAGAAAGAAGCTTCTGTCAAGACTTGTTGAACAGGTTTCTTTTCATTATTTGAATATGTTAGAACACCCAACACTACACCCAACACACACACACACACACACACATGCACATGCACATTTTAAAAATGAAGAATTCTGGGCTGGAGATGTAGCTCCAAAGTGGAGGGATTACCTACCATGTATAAAGCCCTGGGTTCCATCTCCCAGCACCCCCCCCCCCCACATACACACACACAGAGACAGAGACAGAGAGAGAGAGAGAGAGAGAGAGAGAGAAGGAAAACAGAAAAAGAAACCTGATATTTCAAAAACAACTTTATACTTAAGTAATGTATAATGTGCTCATCTCAAAAACAAATCTAACATTAAAAAAAAAAAAAGACTCCATATAGAGAAAGAAATAAATCTGAAGAGAGTACTGGCAAGATGGTATTATTTGGAATGACCCCAATTACCAAATTTTCAAAAGGAAACAGATCAGAACATATTCAAACCTGGGGAAGGGGGTGATGGGGGGGTTGAAAGTTATTTTCCTTCAGAAGGGCCAAACAAGGTTCATGATAAAGGGTAAGTGTCTGGGCGAGATGAATAAATTCATTGTTCACCTTGGCTATCAGACTTATTAAACTGGCCTCTTTGGCAGACACTTAAAGGCTACCCAGTCATCCAGAATCTCTAGGCATGACTTGGAATGTGTGCTGACAAGCGCCCACCAGAATTCCGGCAATGAGGTGAAACCAAAGTTCACTCAACTTTGTCAATCCACTGTGAAGACTGCCGGCTTCGACCTCGAGACTGACATCAGTGTGCCTAGCACCCACAAGAAGCCTCAAAGAGGTTAGTGAAGAAACGGCTCTGCACTAGGAGTCCATGGTGGGGAAATCACAGCAACGTCATTAACCAGTAGCCAACAATGTCCCACTCTGTAAAACAGGGGTGCTGCCCTGCATCTGTGGGTTTCACACTTCTGTTTTTAGTAATGGAACAAGCATCCTCAAATTGATCAAAACCTGGAAGGGGGGAGGGAATCACAAGTAGGTGGATGGTGTCATTAACATGAAGATTTACCGCTCTTCACTGCAAAAGTTTTAATATGTATTTTCCGAAATAATACCAAAGAGTCCAACCGGTAAATCAAAGATTCAATAATTTAATGAACTTACTCTCAGAATGAAAACACATTTATTATATGTTCTAGCCTACAAATATTATGCTACACTAGACCCCAGAAGAAAAGGTTGTTCTAGAGCTAGGAAAGCATAAATCAATTACATTAAGTGATTTAAAAATAGAATCTGATTTTAAAACTTCATTCTTTGAATTTAAGAAAATCATATAACAAAATAGAAACAGCTAGCTAACACAATACCAAGTGCTGACAAAGACAGAAAATAACAGACTCCCAGTCATTCCTGGAACGTGTGCAAAAAGGTACTTTGGAAAACTGGTCATTTCTTACCACATTAAACATAATTTTATTCTAAGGTTTAGAAGTACTACTTCCAGATATCTACCTTGTAAATGAAATCCTGTACATAAAAATTTATAGTGATTTTATTTATAAATAAAACCATTATGTACAAACCCTGGCACATCCCTATTTAAACAATAGATAGCCAGGACTGGTGACGCAAGCAAGCCTGTAATCCCAGCAGCTCGAGAGGCTGAGGGAAGAGGATTGCCAAATTCAAAGTCAGACTCAGCAACTTGGTAAGGCCCTAAACAACTTAGTGAGACCCTATCTGAAAATTTAAAAAAAAAAAACAGGCTGGGAAATGTGGCTCAGTGGTTAAGCACATACACAAACACACAGACATACACATACACACATAGTAGGCAAACAGGAATTCTCCCTGGTGTGTTGCCAGAAATGTAAATTGGTACAAACACCTAGGATAAGAATTTGGTAACACACAGTAGGTGGAAGAGGGTTGCACTATGCTCTAGCAAGACCAGGCCTCAACATGTTCTGCCCTGAAGATGCTTCCCCAGGTTAGGTCAGTCACCACGTTCATCATGCTGCTGTTCTTAACAGCACACTCAGCAGGAGAATCTGGAAGTCGTGACATATTTAAGCAGTGGAATAAAGTGAACAGTAACAGAAATGACCTCTAGCCAGTTGGGCCAACATGACTTGAAAACCATCACTCATACTCCAGAGTGACTGAGTAGGCTGCAGAACACACACCCCATGAGGTCCTTCACTTATGGTTTTAATGATGCAGTCAATACTGCACCGTGGTTTATGGATGTGTAAACATGTCTCACAGAAGGAAAAACATGGGCTGCAAAGCTGCTCTGAAAAGAAAGGAGGAGGAGATAAGATAAATGAAGTCACTAAAAGGATACCTGTAATGCTTTATTTTCTGTAAAATGAAAAACCTGAAGCAAAAATGACAACATGCTTAGACTTATTAGATCTGGGCACCTGGCACAAGTGTTCATTCTTTCATTTTCTTTATATTTGTAATTTCACAATTAGAAACAAAAACTCTTGACAGACTATCTCTATGATGGCACATGGTGGCAACACACCTATAATCCCTGCTACTCAGGAGGCTGAGGCAGAAGGATCCTAAATTCAAGGCCAATCTCAGCAACACAGTGAGACTTTGTCTCAAAGAAAGGTTATCTCTAGAAGGATCCACAAAACCCAATAAAGCAGTTGCCTCCAGGGAAGGGAACTGGAATCTCACAGAGCCTTTTGAATTTTATTCCTTTATCTATTTATTTTTATTCTCTACCTATTATTTTAACTACAAATAAATGTGATGCCCTCTTCACCTCTAACCCCACTTTCATGGGGGAGGGAGGGCAATGACCCTCTAAAGTATTCTTACTAAGATTAAAAAAAAAATGCCCCTGAAGATGGGATGAAGAAGCTCTACCATCTGGGCAGGGAAACCTCCCCACTCTTAGGGTCATACCACTTCTAAAACTCCATCTTCCATGAAATTATAGACATTTCCCCAAAAGCCAGACACCAAAAGTTCTCACTGTGCCACAGCAGTGACAGCAGTTCTGACGTTACCTGGGGAGGAAAATGCTCAGAATCTGTTACAACAGCTCCACACAGACCCTCTGCAGTGGTTGCCTTGTCCTCTGTGGACAGAGATGTACACAGATAGGCAGCCACCATCAGTCAACACAGCAGGAGGCGGGAGGGCAGGAAGTGGGGGTGGGGCACTTATCTGATGACTTATTTTCTTAATGAACTGAGCGGTGCAGGTCATGGTGGAGACTAAGGAGGCTATGTATGAGAGTGGACAGAAGAGGCTGTGGAGGGAGGAAAAGGATAAGTAAAAGGATCTGACCAGAGATGAGGACAAAATTCAAAATTCAAGTCCCTTTGTGCCTAGAACTCAAATTACTGAGAGAGAAAGTTGGCTTCTCTCCAGCTGAGTTCAACCAACAACAACCACACACACACACACACACACACACACACACACACACAAAACAGGACTGAATCACTGAGGAAACTTGACAATTCCAGGGGTAGCTCAGAGTAAAGAAAGTGTGAAGCTAGTAAGATGACAGCCCCATGCCTACCTACAGAGTCAACTGCAGGTAAAAGGGGCCAGGAAGGTGAAGCTAGAGACCACCAAAGGGTATGAAGAACAGGACTGCCGGAGCAGAGGCGTGAGCTACAAAGGGCAGCGAGAGTGCACACAGGACACTCTCTAAACTTGAGCTCTCCAAAGTGTCACCTGGGAGATGACAAGGCTGTGATGAGCAGAGGTGAAGCTTCCTTCAAAAGAGAAAGTGAAGGGACAGAGAGGTCCAGAGGCCATATGAGCCTAGAAGACACAGTAGAAAGAAAGTGACAAGCCAGGAGTTGACATTTAAGGAGCATAAAATATGGCCAGGAAGTGGGCAGATGACAGTGAAGAATCTAAAGGGTTTCACAGAAGACTGGGGCAGTCTTCAAAACTGACAGTGTGGTTGAACCAAAGACTTGGCCCACTGTTCTCTCTACCTGGAATCACTGTGACCCTGGAGAATTCCTAGTCATATTTCAGATCTCTATTTAACATCGATGGTAGCAAATCCTTTTCAGACTCCTCACAATCTAAATCATACACTATGCCCTTTGCCATTCCCTTGAAGCAATGACCGTGATTCATACCAACTATCCTTCCTTATCCAGATCGACACTTGAGTTCATGCAGCGAGGAATCCACATGTCTGAATCTATGGTTCCTAAGTTGTGGCTAGCAAAAAATGATATTTTGTAAAGGGAATACCTGAAAACGTGTTGGGCAAATCACAGCGTCAGGAGTGCAGGCCTCTTGCACACTGGCTTCAGGACACCTTAGCCACATAGCCTCAGAAGTAATCTGCTTCGATCCAAGAACTGCCAAAACTGCCAAGGCTCATTTTTTAGTTTAATGGGATTCTCATTCCATTGATTGCTGAAGGGAATATGATCATGTGTGAGCTTTCTTATAAGAAAAATGTGAAAAATCATAAAAAGAGCAGAAAATTAAATTTTACCACTTATAATTCACTCAACAAATCATAAAATCGCCAAATTATCATTAATGTCCCTTTAGCAGAGAAGCACATGACGTGGTGCAAAATGTTTCTAGGTAGTCCTTCAACATCGTCAATCAAAAGCTCTAAAAATATACATACACTTTGACTCAACAATTTTACTCTTAAAGAAATTGATCCTAATAAGCTAAATTAGGCTCAAATTTTTCAGTATTGAGAGTTAAAATACTGCTTAGAGTAACCCAAATTGGAGAGGAAAACATTACTGCCTATGTTTTTTTTTTTTTTTTTTTCCCTTTTCTTTTTTTGCAGCACTGGGGATTGAACCCAGGTCCTTGCACATGTTAGGCAAGCACTGTATAAGAGCCACATCACCAGTCCCTGTAATCTCAAAACAGAATATCATGGGCATTAAAATACTGGTAACAGCAGTGCTCACCGTCATGGCAATGTGTTGAGTGTATCTGTAAGTGGACAAGAAAATGGCAGGTCGTAACCCAATGTGACGATTCCTTTTCAATGAGTGTACATATATACATGCAGAAAAGGGGAAACAACTGGCCAAGGTAGCGTGTACACACCCTTAACCCAGTGACTCAGGAGGCTGAAGCAGGAAGATTGCAAGTCCAAGGCCAGCCTCAGGAACTTAGGGATACCCTTGCCTCAAAATAAAAAAGGCTGGGGATGCAGCTCAGTGGTAAACCACCCCTGGTTTCAATCTCTAGGAACAAAGAAAAGGGAGAAATACCAAAATGGAAAGTGATTATCTCCAGATGATTGACTTTTTCTATGTTCTTGTTTTTCTACAATGTTTATGTACCCCTTTGAAAAAAGTATTGCCTAAGAACAATACTGAAACCCTAAACTTCAACTTGTCTAAGACTATAAGCTATGGAACATATTTGAGATTCTTGGGTTTTAAAAAACTGCTAAACATATGTACATTAATTTAGAATATGTTAAGAAAAAAATTGTTCTTTTTTAAGCCAGGGTGGTGGGGAATCAATTTACCTGATGAACTGATTCATAAGTATTTTCCAGGAAAAGGAAAACCTTTAAAGTTGAAAGGGAAAAAGTGAGGAAAGGGAAGCTGTGGGGACATCACTCGGCTATGAGTATGCATTATTCTGCAGTTCCTGAAACACAAGTGGCCTACCCTATGAAATACCAAAAATCCCACAGCTTAGAAGTTGAAAACATTCCTCAGTGGTAGATTTCCTGGTGCAGATTAGCTACTACATAATTCCATATGTTTCTTTTTATTTTATTTAATGTAGCTCCTAAAAAGTTACCTGTGTGGGGCTGGGGATGTGGCTCAAGCGGTAGCGCGCTCGCCTGGCATGCGTGCGGCCCGGGTTCGATCCTCAGCACCACATACAAACAAAGATGTTGTGTCCGCCAAGAACTAAAAAATAAATATTAAAAATTCTCCCCCCTCTCTCTTTAAAAAAAAAAAAAAGTTACCTGTGTGACTCCTACTATAATTGTACTGTACGGTGTACTGGTCTCAAGAAAGTGGATTCAAGGAAATGAGAAAAGAAAATGGCACTTCCAAGCACACACACAACCATGGTGATCATGCTGAGTGTGAGAACTTCTGATACCCTGACTTCTCTCTCTCTCTCTCTCTCTCTCTCTCTCTCTCTCTCTCTCTCTCTCTCACACACACACACACACACACACACACAGTGGCATGGCCATGTATCTTGGCCCAAACACCAAAACAAATCCTATAATTGATATTCTACACAATTAGCTCTGCAGCCTGCATGGACAGCAGCTGCCTGCCGTGACCTAAATTTTCACACATGCAGAACCAGGAGAAGGAAGGAAGGAGCCAGATGTGAACAAGGCTGAAGCAGAAATCCATGTGCTAAGAACAAGCGTAAGCTGAAAGGTCAGAAGGGCTGGACTCAGGGGCTCTTTGCTGGAAGCCCAAAACCAGCGTAAGAAATCTAAATAAAACAGAGCCCACAAGGTAAACACTGCTCAAATCCAGAAGGACTTTATAACTACCAAACTGCAGGTTCCAGCTGGGGATGGCAAACCTAAAACAAAATAATACCTGTATTTAAAGGTTCCAGCTGGGGATGGCAAACCTAAAACAAAATAATACCTGTATTTAAAAAGGATTATCATTAGAAAGAACGGAACAATTTATTGGTACATTTTTCCATAGCACGCAGAAAGTCAGCATAATCAGTTGGTCTTAATCCAACACTAACTTGCTGATTTTTAAAAAAATCTCCAATTGAAAAGTCCAGAGTTGTTCTAATCTGCTTGGAATCTCTTTCATGGTAACCGTTACACAACCATTCCATCTTCTTTTCTTCCTTCTTATGTAAGCTCTATAATCACCACCAGAGTTTACATAGGTTTTTGAAACTGCCCAATTTCTCCAGTAAATATTTAATTCTCTTGTTGCTATGAGTCGAACCATAAACAATACAACATTTTTATATAACATGTTTAGTAATGAGAAAATAAGACACTGATGTCAACAGCACACAGAGTCTATAAACCAAAAACACCAGAATTACCAGGGAGGCCTCTAGGAAATCGGCCACCCATAAAATGAGAATTTCTCCTCACTGCTCAAAGCTTTTGATTGAGTTTATATCCAACTCCCTCTACATCTGTGATATTCTAGCAACTTCTAAAATGCACCTGGACCAGGTTCCTGGCACTGACTAGAACAGGTGTTCTCAGCTATAAAGGCCAGGTACCAAAATGACACCTGTATGTTCTTGATGACAAAGATGAAAGGTCTTCTCTTTTCTCAATTTAATAAGGTAGTTTAGGATCTGTACTGAAAGCCTAAAAACAAATGGAATGAATCCAACTGTTGACTAGTTTCCTGATTCAGACAATGGTCTAAGTGTGGATAGGGAAACGGACCACATTGGAGGCAATCTGCCCGCCCACTGAACAGACAAGGATGATGAGTAAATAACAGAAGAAACACACAGTAACCACAGCACGGCTCGGGAGAGTCGGGAGAACGGAACTCCAGGCTCGAAATCATCAGACATGGCTTTGGGAAGTGGAACTTGAGGTCAGTGTTGCAAGACAGCCAGAGCCTTACAGGAAGGCCACCAGGGAGGTCCAGATGAAGACTGGTGTATGAGGAGTCTCCAGAACAGAAAACACCAGCTTCGCCATGGCCCAGGGTGAAGTGGAGGAGAAAATCCCTCCACTTGGACATGAAATCCTCACTTGTTTCTTCAAAACTCTTATCTCCATAGGTTTCAAAGTGATTTTCAAAGGGTCAGAGGAACCTCAAAAGTCAAACTAATTGTAACACAGCTTTAGGAAATACACGCTTTGGGCAGGTGACGACAGCAGAAAGTCCACTGCAAGATCATCTCAACATCAAGTGGCACAACGGCACACGCCAGCCATCCTAGTGACTGTGAAGATAAGGCAGGAGGATTTCAAGTTCAAGGCCAGCCTTGACAAACTCTGAGACTCTGCCTCAAAATAAAAAATAAAAAGGTCTGGGGGTAGAGCTTCATGGTACAGTGCTTGCATAACATGTGCAAGGCCCCATGCTCCATCCCTAGCACTACACAGAAAAGAGGCTACTATGTTAACCCAAGTACAGCTGTCACTGGGTGTCTGCTGGGGACTGGTTTCAGTCCATCCTTCCTAATCTATGGATGCTCAAGTTCCTATATAAATGGCACGGTTTTTGCATATAACATCATGGGTCTGTGTATTTTAAATCATCTCTAGATAACTTATCACAACTAACACAATGTAAATAGTTGTTATACTGTATTGTTTAGGAAATGATGGCCAAAAAATATATATACATATTCAGTACAGATGCAGTGATTTCAATCTGCTGTTTGTTAAATTCATAGATACAGAACTCATGGTCTTTGAAGGCCAATTATCTAAGGACCTTGGCAACTAAGAAGATGGAAGTGACAAAGTAGATGAAAGAGGAAATGATTTCAAAGAAACAGGTGAAGACTTGGTGTCAGAGAAAAGAACAAGGATGCCCTCTCCAGAAATCAGTAAGGTAATGGGGTCTGGGATCTGGATCAGTGGTAGAGTGCTTGTCCAGCATGCATGAGGCCCTGGGTTCAATCTCCAGCACCACCAAAACAACCAACTAACCAAAACCCCTAGGAACAGAAAAAGTAACGAAATGGGCATATGAGGCAAATCAAAAAAAGTGTGGACGTGCAGAATCCGAGTGGGTACAGAGGAAATCTGAAAAGTGCCCACCAAAGACTACCAGATATTGTGAGAAGAGCTCTATGAAACAACAGCAGGGACAGAGCTTTGTGAATGAAACCCAAAGGTGATAACTGAAACTCGGAGAGTTGGAAACTATTTACTTTGCAGATACCCCTAGACAAAACTCTTTTCCTCACCTCCATCATCATTAATGTTTATTTTTTTTTATTTTTATTTTTTGTAGTTGTTGATGGACCTTTATTGTATTTATTTGTATGTGGTGCTCAGAATCGAACTCAGTGCCTCATACATGCTAGGCAAGTGCTCTACCACTGAGCCACAATCCCAGCCCCATTAATAAATGTTTTAAAGAATGTAACATATACACTTTGATGACAATGGCTTAAGGGGGGAAAAAACTCCAGGACACAAAGGAAAAAGAAAATGGAAACAAATAGACAAAAATGTTCATAGTGGTAGGAATAAGAATACTCTTTTTCTTCCTAATTTTTAGAATATACCAAGTTTGGTTCTGTTCCTTTTTTTTTCTTTTAATAGTAAGATAAGGCTTCTTTTATTAGAAAGTAAAGTATTTCTAAAAAAAGAAAATGATCCAATGTATGTATTAATGAAAGCTTTTATAGATGTATACCTAAATAGTGAATTTCACTATATGTAAAAGCAAATAAATAAAAATAACCTTGACAGAACATTACACACCATACTGAATACATCCAATTTGGACAAGGTAAAGCATCAGACCCAATATCAATAGGAGTGTCATTTCTTGTAGCTTTTGTATTGGACAACTTGCCAATATCTATTAAAATTTTAAAATTATATACACTGTGCCCAATAATCTTAGCACTAGGTTGTTCTTTCCAAAAAGAACAAAGCTATTGTAATATTGTTTACAAGAGCAAAAAAACACTTAAATACCAAAAGTGTCCATTGAACTTTGGGATAAGGGAGAGGAAAGGAGAAGGAAAAAAGAATGCTCCCTAGCAATGTATATGTGGTTATATTTACAGATTGCCTGGAAAAGGGTGAAGGAACAGTTCTTGAATCACTTTACCCCAGTGTACTCCTCTGTGACCCTGACCAAGGACCCAACAGTAGCAGGCACTGAACAAAGGATTGCTGATGATTTTTTTAAAGAGTCAAAAGCATGGAAAAAAAAATATGAAAATATTTACCTCCTACCTTGTAATTAATATAAATGGCAAGACTGTGCCTGTTCATTTTCTAGTTTAATCTACTTACATGGAATTTGGCCTAAAGAAGTCCATTACCTTATCATTAACAGTAACCTAACAATTCGTTATTCCCAGTTTGTGCATTCAGACCATTCCTGACATGTACAAAGGGCAAGGTCAAGTACAAAAGGGTTCTGACGGTAAAGAGCTGTCAGCATAATTCTATCATGAAACACAGAAATGGGCATTGTGTTTTAGATCCACCTAAATGCTGTGGTACAGACCTGTCCATATGCTCTCCCCGTTACAAGTCGCTGAGCTACATTTCCTTGTGCTGCCGACGTCCAAGCTCAAAGCCCCACGAGAAGTCCTGGTTGGTGGAGTCAAGTCCTAGCCAGAGAAAAGCAAATGACAAATTAAAAGTAATCATAGACAGGTACAGTGGCGCACACCTGCAATCCCAGGGGCTAAGGAGGCTGAGACAGGAGGATCAATAGTTCAAAGCCAGCCTCAGCAAGGGCGAGGCACTAAGCAACTCAGTGAGACCCTGTCTCTAAATAAAATACAAAACAGGGCTGGGGATGTGGCTCAGTGGTCCAGTGCCCCCGAGTTCAATCCCCAGTACCCCTCCCCTGCACTCCCAAAAAGTAATCACAAACCCAGGAGACACTCTGCATGAATGGAGTCTATACTCACTCAGCCATGCCCAATCCTAGAACACACTCTATTATTTCTTCACTCTTTTGTTTTGCTTTTTTGAACCCAGGGCGTTTTACCACTAAGCCATATCCCCAGACCTTTTTATTTTGAGGCACAGTTTCACTAAGTTGCTGAGGCTGGCCTCAAACTTGCAATCCTCCTGCCTCTGCCTCCATATTGCTGGATGACAGATATATGTCACCATGCCAGGCTTGAAAATTCTCTTAATAAAATGTTTGAAAAAATTGCTTGCAGGGTTGTGGCTCAGTGACAGAGTGCTCGCCTAGAATGTGAAAGGCGCTGGATTTGATCCTCAGAACCACATAAAAATAAATAAACAAAATAAAGATAATTGTGTCCAACTACGAATTAAAAAAAAAAAACTGCTTGCAAAGCTATTACCCAGATAAAGCCAGGCTTTCATTCACTTACGTACATCTACATAAATACCAGTGGTCTCACCAACTTGCCAGGCTGGCCTTGAATTTAGGATCCTCCTGCCTCAGTCTCCCAGTCACCGGGATTACAAGCATGCACCACTGCACTCAACTATTACTTCCTGACTCTTATAGAATGTCTGTCTCTGAGGCACCAGCCCAATTCTAGGCTGGGTCACAAACTGCACTCTCAGTTCCTTAAAAATCAACTCTCGTGCTGGGAATGGTGGCACATACCTATAATCACAGCAGCTCGGGAGGCTGAGGTTGGAGGATCTGGAATTCAAAGCCACTCTCAGCAACAGCAAGGCACTAAGCAATTTAGTGAGACCCTGCCTCTAAATAAAATAACAAAATAGGACTGGGGATGTGGCTCAACGGTCCGGGTTCCCCGGAGTTTAATGCCCAGTACAAAAAAAAAAAAAAAAAAAAAAAAAATCAACTCTCCAATTGCACAAAATATTTTTAAACAATTGTATTTTAGACACCTGTAAAAAAGCAATTTTGCACTCTGTTGGGCTAATACACTAGCACAGGACTTTGATTTAAAAGAAAAAGAAAATAAGAGTTTTTTAGTTTAAAAGCCAAACATTTTAATTACATGTCACATGTGCATCATTTCATCTTCACAACAACCCTTGGGAGCTACCAGGTCAACAGTTTGCAGTAAGAAACCTCAGGAACGCAAAACCTCCTGGTCAAGTTTGTGGACTTAAAACAGGAAGCAACAACGAGTGTAGGAGTCAGAACCCATCAGATGTACAGCAGAGCCCTCACCTATAATTGCTACTCTAGGCTACCTTAAATGCCAATGCAAATATAAACTGAAAGTATTGTCTTTATGGGAAAAAAAAATAGACTCATTAATACATTGGAATAGTACTTCTCAAAAAGCTGAAAACACTATTTCTGAAGCTGAGTTCTCAGCAGGTACACAGATGTTTCTTTTATTATTCATTAAATGAACATGTTTTATACACTCTTGTACCTGTGCATGCATTTCACAACAAAAATAACTCAAGAGCCACACTTGGTGGCTGTCTTAGGAACAGCCAGTGCTGCCCCAGCCATGAGCATGGTCCTCCCAAATGAAAAAAGATGCCCAAGGCAACCCACAGTTTAGCCAGATTCTCAGTGGAAAATAGCTGTGCCGGGAATCTTTCAACTCTTACCATTAGCTCTTGGGCGAGTCGGCATCAAGCCCAGAGGCCCAGAGGTAAATAAGCACTGAAATGCCAACAGACTTACCCCAGTCCAGCCTTCAGTGAGCCTGTATTTTCTTCTTTTTTTTCTTTTCCTCCAGAAACTAAACATTGGTCTTTCACTTAACTCATACACACACACAAAGGCTAACTTTCAGCTAAATAAACCATAATAATGTATACTGTTCTTTGAAAAATGCAGGTTGCACAATATATCTAGTATGATCCCACTTTTATTGAAAAGAATAATTAAACAGTACATATTTGTGTACACAGGTAAGGGCTGGCAAGGATGCACATCAAGCTGCCTTGAAGTGGGGAAGAGGAGTAGAAGAAATCATTCGGTTTTTCCAATTTACTTTACACAATTCTGACAAGTTAGAATTTTTCTAATATGTGTACACTTCTTTTGTAAATCCTTTTTTTAAAAACTAAGACGTGTTAATTTAAAAAAAAGTTCCATGAGGGCAAAATTTCACATTAAAAAAATGTCATTTTAGCTGCAAATCCAGAAAAATTCTGAAAGATCACATAAAAATACTTTGACTCCTTAAAGACTTATTTTTGGAAAGTACTTTTCTAGGCTGGTTAGTAAGATGAGTGGAAAGGTCTGGCTTCCTATTCCACTGGACCACACCACAGAATTGGGTCAGAAGTTTTTATACTGCAAAAATGCAAATACACTTTCGAGAAAGGAATCATTGAGAAAGGAGTTAAGCAGGAAGAACCACTCTACAAACAAAAACAAGACTGGGTTATCAGTGAGTAAGCACCCTTGAACTTATGTCAGAGTACAGGCAGAATGCCCCTCCCCTTTGTAGGCTCTACCAAGCTCTGGAAATATGAAAACTTGCCCTTCACACACAAGGCCATAATGCTGACTTCAAAGCCCAGACCCCTGCAACAGGCCAGAGGAACATCACAGGGAGCACAAGGTCGACCACCTGACTTTTCCCCATGAAGGCTATGCTGAACTCACAAGCCACTCTGTTGCTCTATAATTGTGGTTTGTAAAAGTACTTGAAGGTTAAACATCTCCAATTCAAAAATCCAAAATCTGAAGCTTTTTGAATGCAAACTTGATGTCATAAAACTTTGTTTAGTGCACAAAATTATTTTAATATAGTGTATAAAACTACATTCAGGGACTGGGGGTGTTGCTCAGTAATACAGCATGCGCAAAACCCTGGGTTTAACCCCTAATATAGGGGAAAAAATTACCTTTGGGCTCTATGTATAAGGCATATATAAAACAAATGAATTCTGTGTGTAGACTTGGGTCTCATCCCTAAGGTTTTTCACTATGTATATGCAAATATTAAAAAAAAAATCTGAAACACTTCCTGTTTCATGCATTTAGGATAAGAGATATCCTAACTGAATATGCTGTAGCTTTCAGACTTTAATTTCATAGAGAAAATAAACAAATATCACCAAAAATTTGAGAAGGAAATCATACCAAACTGCCAGTTTTTGTCTTTTACCATGTTATTTAACATCCATCCCTGAGTCTCTCCATCATTTTCTTTAAAAAGGGATGTAAAATGTTTCAAAAACAGAAAGGATAGAACCCCAGGGCCCACATCATCCACAGATCAGCATCTCTGAGCTGCCAAATACTTGTTAAATTCAGTAAAGGCCAAAACACCTCCTGATTTACAAAACTAGAACTAAAACTTATCTAATGCAAATTAGAAACACTTCCTGTATAAGTCAAAGATACTATTAGAAAACTAGGGCAAACAACACACTACCTATTCTTTATGCTTTTATATTTAGTTTTGTGTGTTTTCTTTTTTTTTTTTTTTTTTTAAGATTTAAACAACAACAACAACTTTGGGCACAGTGGCACATGCTTGTAATACCAGCGACTCTGGAGTCTGAGACAGAAGGATCAAGTTTTGAGATCAACCTCAGTAACTCAGTGAGACCCTGTTTCAAAAATAAAGCACCTATGAATTAAATTTCTAGTACCATACAATGAATCAAAATGCTTTCTGCTGTCATGTATAACTAATTAGAACAAATTAAAAAGTAAAAAACAAAATTCTAGTACCAAAACAAAACACAAGTGTACACTTGGAACTCATGACGCAATTGGCAAATTTTTTAGGAAAACTATTTTTTTTTTAAAAACATGAACAAGGCTGGGCTGAGTGGGCTCTACAAGTGGTAGAGCAGTTGTCTAGCATGCACAAGTCCTGTGTTTCATCCTCAACACTGTAAAAAAGAAAACCTGAACAAGTAGAGAAAACCTGAATAAGTAGAGAAAATTACAAAAAGCAAAGAAACAGCCTCAAAAAAGGATGCATGCTCAGACTAGTCCACAGGTTAGTTATTTCCCAACCTTTCGGGTAAGAAATGGGAAACGGGAAAGCTTCCCAATTTCTTCTGGAAAAAACTGATAAACCGACAAAGTATAAGAGAAGGAAACTGAGTTAACCTCATTGCCATTCCTATTTTGTTTCAAAAGAAAAAAATTCTTGACATGAAAAGACTGACATCTGGTTCCAATCTTGATTCCTTTGATTCACGTGTGTGTCTTCTTTTATGAAGAGTAAGTGCCTTTTACCCATTTTTTTCCAATAGGTGCTAGAGTTTTTCTTATTCATTTGCAAGAATTCTAAAGTTAACCCTTTGTTGTGCTGCCATTTGTTTATACCACTTAAAACAAAGGTCATTTAAAAAAGTATTTCTGAAGTCAAATCTGAATCTCCTTCTGCAATGACCTCCTATCACTTCCACACTTAGGAAGTCACATCCCACTACAAAATCAGAGAAACAGTCATCGTTATTTGCAGCTAGATGTTTTTGGTCAAAAATCATTTTAAGCGAGGTGCAGGGACGCACGCCTATAATTCAGGTAGTTTGGGAGGCTGAGACAGGAGGATCATAACCTTGAGGCCAGTCTCAACAACATAGTGAGAACCTAAGTAACTTAGCAAGATACTGTTACAAAATTTAAAAAGGACTGGGGATGTGGTTCAGTGGTTAAGCATCCTTGTGTTCAATCCTCAGTACCCAAAAAAATTTTTTTAACATTTAACATCCATCCCTCTAAAAGTACACATCGAACAAAAATAATTGTTTTATGAAAATCACTAGATGAGTATAACTATACTCACTTTAGTTATAGAATAAGTAAATGTCCAACGTTTAAGAACTATCTAAATAAATTATGACATCTGGGTAATCTGGGTATTTTATGATAAAATACTATAAAGTCATTCTGTAATACAATATCTAATGACATAGGAAAACAGTCCATCTGTTACTAAGTGGGGAAGGTAGAGCAGATCATTTCCACTTCATAAAAACCACCCTTGGTCAATAAGTCAGGCAGAGCGGGACACTTACCTATGTATCGACTGTGACAGATTATATCTAAGTATTGACTTCCAAGAGTGTCAGATGGCAGGTAATGTCCTCTTTATGCTGTTCTGCTTTGTGTGTTACTAATGAACATGCATTATATTTGTAATTTTTCAAAAGTTTAAAATTCATAAATACATATATAAAACAAGTCACTAAAAATAATCGTGCTCAAAGTTTTAGTTGGCACAACTAAGATCTTCAAAAAAATTTAAAGATGACTTTACTTAGCATGTTTAATCCCATGTTTAAAATGGGATATTAAACTTTCAATCCTAGGAAAACAAGGGAAGGGGAGAGAGGAGAAAATGGAGGCTCGGCCAATTCTAATTATGTGAAGGGTCTAAGAAGTAATGCCCCAATTTTGCCAGGTACTGTGGCACACACCTATAATCTCAGTGGTTTAGGAGGCTGAGGCAGGAGGATTACAAATTCAAAGCCAGTCGTGCAATATATCAAGGCCCTTGGCAATTAGTGAAACCCTGTCTCAAAATAAGCAGGGTTGGGGATATGGCTCAGTAGTCAAGCACTTCTGGGTTCAATCCCAGGTATTTAAAAAAAAAAAAAAAAAAAGAGGAGGAGGAGGAAGAAAAGAAGGAGAAGAAAAAATTTTCCCAATTTACAGCCTGGCAAAAATATCAAAAGTAAAAACACAGTCCAATGGCAATTACCAGGGGTAATAAGTCAAACTCAATAACAAAAATGGTTTGGCTTTTCCCTTAATCAACTGTGCCTCTGCATATGAACTAGCGCTCCAACTCTGCTACAAAGGCTATGTTATGTGAACTATCCGCAAAACTTCCTAAAACCTTTTCTAAAATGTCTTGGAGTGTTGACTACAGTGACTTGGGGTCAGAATTTTGAACTCAGAACTAGGAAGACCTGGAAATGGTTTTGCCCGAGTGCAAGGGAAGGCTGCTCCTCCCAGCTGTGCCCCCACATCCAACCCAGCACCATGCCCAAAGACTGTGACAGCACAGATGGGTAAAGGGATAAACACCAAGCCCAGAATCTGGCAGCCCCTCCCTCCAAGGACAGTGGAGGGCACAGACAGGAAGGACTCACCCAGCTGGAGGCAGCTCTAGAAACAGAACCCAGACTGATCTCATTTCTCATTAGAAACCGTCTGGAGGAAAATGCCATGGTGTGCACAGAGGGCGCTGAGCCCCACGCCCCGCCATACCAGATGCCAGGCAAGCTGCAAACAAAGTTAATTTCCGTACACAACCTCAAGGAGTCAGGAAGACTAATGACCCCTAAAACCTAGTTAAGACAAGTGTTTCCAGAGACCTGAAATACAAAAGGAGGCTCATTTTTTTTTTTTAATAACAAGCCTAAAGGATGACATTAAAAAGAGTTATTTACGGCTATCATATAAGTCTGATGAAAAACTCTTAAATTTTACTTTGTAATTCTAAATTGGAGCAAAACTAAGAAATTAGAGCAAAAAAGTTCCATCAACCCAAAACAAACACTCTATGCACCCCAAGGAACTAAACACCAAAAGTACCCAAACTTAAAACTTGAGTGGAAAAATCTGTAAATAACTCCTTGGCACCTTTTTCTTTTTATCTGGAATACACAATCTCCAGAAGCTCTCGTTTATTGAGACTATGCTGCTGAAAAATAATAAAGTTCAAGATTTGCTTTATTCCCCCCACTACCTACTTATAATAATATTTTAGTACACAAATTGAAATATAAAAATTACTTCAAATAAAATCATGTTCTTAAGGTTTTTATTCAACCTTAAGAAAAATCTTCTGAAACTTTAAGGTTTGAAAAATGAGACTTCTAATTTGAAAATTAAACCCAAGAAAAATGACCTACAAGTAAAATTTATTTCCCCAATGCATCATGAAATAAAATTACAAGACAAAATGGGGAAAGTATTTATAATATTTAAGTGCTAATATCCTTGATACAAAAGAAACTGTTATAAATCACAAGGGAAAAAATATAGACAGGAGACTAGAAAAACTTATAAAGTAAATGAATAAGCCAAATAAAATAACAAAGGAATCATTAAACAATATTCAAACGCACTAGCTATCAAAAGAATAGCAAAATAAACATGATGATTCTATTTTCTGCCCAAATGGGCAAAAAGTGAAAAAAAATAGCAGTAATTCACAATATATTAACTTGAATAAACGCAGGAGCTATCACATATGTATGTTATGTATGTTTAAGTCATACAAATGCAAATAATGTCACTTTCAAAAATTTTTAAAAATTATCAGAAAAGTGAACACAGATTTATACACAAGGCTGATCATCATCATATTATGTCATTCACAGAAAAAAAAACAGACTCATAAGCTACAGACCCAACAGTAAAAGGATTTATCAAGTAAACCATGATGCATTCAGCACAAATGAGCTATTAAAAACCATGTTTTAAAGAACGATTTAATGATTCAGTCATGTTCCTAAGACACATTGCTAAGAGGATTAAAAAGCCCCTGTATGATCTGCATTTTGAAACAAATACAGATACACATTATATATAGGTATATACACTTATAAATATACAAAAAAAAAATTTACTTTCAAATATAACCAGAAAGGCTGAGGCTGTGGTTCAATGGTAGAGCACTTGCCTAGCATGTGTGAGACACTGGGTTCAATCCTCAGCACCTCATTAAATAAGTAAATAAATTAAATAAAAGTTTAAAATATATAGATAAAACAAGGGGAAACGAAAAAAATACTCAATGAGTGAAATAAGCTACTTTCCATGTAATATTTTTACCACAATCCTAATATTCCTTACTATCTCCAAAATAGGATTGCCAGTCCCACTTTCAGGTATTTTGCTAATCTTAATCTCTGACCAGTAGCTTCAAGTATTTCAACAGTAACACTAACCAATAGCCTCAGTGTTCTCTATATGATAATTCCTAAAAATGCTATGGATTTCCTGCATATTTTTCTCAATCCATTTCCAATTACAAAAAAGGGCAAAGTACATAAAAAGTTCCTGAGAAATGACACTCTCCAGGGACTCTGTTCTATCTTTGCTCTCTACGTACAACAGACAACTCTATACACCCACGGGGAAATCAACTGCAAAAATCATTAAATTTCTTGGAAGAACGTCATCAGTGATCATATTAAGCTGAGATAGTGCACAACCAGAACTCTCTATATATGCGTCACCAAAGATAACACAAGGATCTATAATTAGTAATATGCCTGCACATTTCCATCCCAACTTATGTTCAGTCATCTATGCAAAGGCTTTAAAAGTGGTAAATACCTGGGCATAGCTCAGAGGTGGAGTATTTGCCTAGCATGCACAAGGCCCTAGGTTAGATCCCAGCACCACAAAATGTAAGTGGTAAACACCTGAGCTTTCACTGATTTTCTACAAGGGTTCTCAATCCTGGCTCACGTTGAAATCACCCAAAAGATGTGTAGAAACTCCAAAGCGCAGGCTGAACTCCTAATCAACTGCACCCCGGTCTCAGGGATGACACCCGGCATCATTTAAAAACTGTCATCCAGTTTTTAAAAGTTCCCCAGATGAGCTGGGGATGCCTGTAATCCCAGCCACTTAGGAGGATGAGGTAGGAGGATCACAATTTAAGACATCAGTCTGGGCAAGACTCTATCTCAAAATGAAAAAGGGCTGGGGAAGTACCTCAGAGGTTGAGTGTGCCTGGATTCAATCCCCAGCACTGAAAACACAAAACAAAAAGTTCCCCAGATGATCCCAATCTACTAACAAAACTGATGAGCACTGCCAGGCTCAGTGGCACAGGCCTTACATAATCCCAGCAGCTGGGGAGCCTGAGGCAGGAGGATGGCAAGTTCAAAGCCAGCCTCAGCAAAAGTGAGGAGCTAAGCAACTCAGTGAGACCCCGTCCCTAAATAAAAAAGAAAATAGGGCTGGGGATGTGGCTTGGTGATCAAGTGCCCCTGAGTTCAGTCCCCAATACTAAGAGAAAAAAATCTTGTTGATACTACCCAAACTGATCTACCAATTGAAGGCAGCCACTATAAAAAGCTCATCTGCCTTTTTGGCCAAAATTGACAAATCCTGAAATTCACATAGAAATACACAGGACCCATAACAGCCAAAAACAATCCTGAAGATAAAAATGACAAAACAAAACTGAAAGACTTACTTTTCCCAATTTCAAAACTTAATACAAAGCTATGGTAATTAAGATAGTGTGGTAATAGGGCATACATAAAAATTGGTATAAAGATAAACTATAGATTAGAGGAAGATAATTCAGAATCTAGAAATAAACCTTAATATGTGATTTTCAACAAAGGGGTCAATCAATTCAGTGAGGGAAGAGTAGTCTTTTCTACAAGATGGTGCTGAGGCAACTGTAAAAGAATGTTAAGAGAAGGAGGTTGGACCCCCTATGGCACAACATAGTAAAAAAAAAAAAAAAGTAACTCAAAATGGATCTTAGAAGTCTAAGGCTTAAAATCTATAAAACTCTCAGAAGAAAATGAGGGATAAATCTTTATGACCTTGGGTCAGGTGTGGTTCCTTAGATATGACACCAAAAGCACAAGCAACAAAAAAATAAATGGAAATGAACTCCATTATTATGTGTAATCACAATGGCCTCATAACAATTTTTTAAAATCAGTTTCAAATGAATAGATAAATGGGACTTTATTTAAATTTTGTTTCAAAGGGTCTGAGCAAGAAAGTGAGACAACAACCCACAGAAGGGAAGAAAAATATTTGCAAATACAGAGCATTAAGAATTAATATTTAGCTGGGTGTGGTGGCACGTGCCTATAATATATTTAAGATTTCAGGAAGGCACACACCTGTAATTCCAGCAGCTCAAGATGAGGCTGGAGGGTAGATCGTAAAGTTCAAGGCTGGCCTCAGCAACTTAGCAAGGCCCCGTCTTTAAGTAATAAAAAATAAAATGAAATAAAAAGGGGTAGGAATATAGCTCAGTGATTATGCATCCTTGGGTACAATTCCTAGAACCCCAAAAACAAAAAACAAAAAAAAGAGTTACAATTTAAATGCTTAATTCTATTAAGAACTCTTATAACCTAACAATTAAAAAAAATTTTTTTTAAATGGGCAAAGGATTTCAATAGACATTTCTCCAAACATAGCACACCAATTGGCCGATATGCACATGAAAAAGTGCTCAACCTCATTAATCACTAGGGAAATAGAAATCAAAACCATTGCACACCTGCTAGGATGACTATAATGTAAAGGACAGACAATAATAAGTGTTGGAGAGAATGTGCAGAAATTGGAACTCTCATGTATTATTAATGCCCCCACTTTGGAAAACATTCTGGCAGTTCCTCAAAACGTTAAACATAGAATTATCATATGATCCAATAATTCCACTTCTAGGCATTTTCTGAGAAAATGAAAACACAACCAAACAAAAATCTGTTTACAAATGTTCATAGTAGCATTATTTTTAAGACCCAAAATGTGAAAATAATGTAAATGCCCACCAACTGATTATAAACCAAATGTGGCAAGATATTATTAGCAATCATGAGAAAGTACTGACACATGCTACAACATGGGTAAACCTTGAAAACTTTATGCTAAGTGAAAAAGTGAACTGCAAAAGACCCCAGCATGTAAAATTCCATTTATATGTCCAGATTAGGCAAGTCTATAGAAATAGACTAATTCAGAGGCTGCAAGGGGCTGAGGAAAAGGGCAAAGGAAGTGACTGCAAATAGGTACAGGGCAAAAATGCTCTGAAATTAAAAGTGATTACAAAACTCAAGGAATATGCTGGAAACAACTGAAGTGTATCTTTTAAAGGGGTGAATTTTGCCAGATGCAGCAGTGCACACCTGTAATTCCGGCAACTCAGGAGGCTGAGGCAGGAGAATTCCAAGTTTGAGGCCAGCCTCAACAATTTAGCAAAGCCCTAAGCAATGTGGATCAGGAGGATCTTGAGTTTAAAGCCAGCCTCAGCAAAAGCAAGGTACTAAGCAACTCAGTGAAACCCTGCCTCTAAATAAAAGACAAAATAGGGCTGGGGATAAGTGCCCTTGAGTTTAATCCCTGGTACCAAAAAAATAAAAGGAGTTGGCAATGTAGCCCAGTGGTAAAGTGTCCCAGGTTTTATTCCTCAGTACCAAAACAATACATAAAATATAAAAATAAACAAAGGGGTGGGCGAATTTTGGGTATGCAAATTATCTCAATAGAGCTTTTTTTTCAAAAAGCTTCAGATTATTCTGAACATCAGTAGTACCTCCTGCCTTTCCCACAAAATCTCATGTGGTTGCTTATCCATAAGAGTATGACTCAATAACCTTTCTTACTCAAAGGCTTTATTTCAGAGCTGCATATTTCAATCAATTTAGGGTGTCATAACCAAGTTTGTTTTTCATGAAACAGAATCTCTGAAACAAAAACACAGCACATATAGTGATGTGGATGTTTTACAAAACTTTGATATGCACATCATGATATCTAAAAAAAGATATCTATCTATCTATACAAATATATATCAAAGAAAAGTGGGTCAATCAAAACAAAGACTGAAAAATAGTTTAGGAGTTCACAGATACCTCAAGAAATAAAACAATAAGGTGAGATTTCAGAGCCAAAAATGGAAACTGAAAGAAAGTTAAAGGCTCTGTGGTATATCACCATAAGCAAGCACTAACTAATACCACGAAAACTGAACCTGACCCTGTGTGGTTTTATTTTTGTTCATTTTGGTACAAGGGATTGAGCACAGGGGCTCTCAACCACTGAGCCACATCCCCAGCCCTTTTTATTTTTACACTTTTAATTTTAAGACAGGGCCTTACTAAGTTACTGAGGCTGGCTTTGAACTTGTGATCCTCCTACCCCAGCCTCCCATGTTACTGAAATTACATTGGGCCTGGTGACCCTATGTGTTTTGACAGATCACCTGCAGTCATAAAACAGATTCCCTGCCTAGCCTACCTCCCAGGCTTCTGCAAAGGGTTCAGGGGATCTTCTTGCTCCCACTAAATTCTTGGTCCCTGCAGTGGAGTCTATAGCAGTGGAGCATAAGGTGCTCAGGAAGGAAGGGTACAAACACACACCCTGCACCAATCACACTGGAAAGCAGTGGGGGAATGCAGAGCTTTAGGATGGGCACCTTGGAATTGCAGAGCAGGTACTCACACTGGGTGGTAGCAGGCAGAAAATGGAATACCTCAAATGCATCTAGGTGGGCTGACCCAGGAGAGAAGGAAGAAAAAGCAAGTGACACTGCTAACACACTCCGCTTGTCTTTTGCATGGATAAAGAATAAAAGAAGAGAAACAAGAACCCATAAAACTTCTCTGAGGGAGAAAACATTTCCAAAGAATCTCTGAAACAAAAGATGTAAGCAGCAGTACTATACGACAGCATGGGCTAAAAAAATAAAAGCCCTTGGGATGAACCCAAAGAAATATAGAGCTGGACTAATTCCTTCTGGTGAGAAAACTTGAGATTATCCTCACATCAGCAGGGAAACACAACTATATGGAGAATTACTACAATAACAGTGACATATTCGACCAAGGATTCCAAAGTCGATGTCAAGGTGATGGATGGGCTTTGCTCATTAAAACAACAGGTATAGTACTGAGATTTTAATTCAGTGAAAAAGACATCAACAAGATGGCACTTCTTCAATACCATTAAAGATTGTATACAACATCATTCCGATAAATAACAAGAATAATGAACCAGGCATGGTGGCACACACCTGTAATCCCAACAACTCAGGAGGCAGGGGCGGGGAGGGGGGGGGGAATGACAAGTTCGAGGGCAGTCTCAGCAATTTAGCGAAGCCCTCAGGAACTTAATGAGACCCTATCTCAAAATAAAAAAATTAAAAAGGCTGGGGATATGGCTCAGTGGTTAAAGGGCCCCTTGGGTTTAATCCCCAGTACAAAAAAAAAAAAAAAAAAACAGAAAACAAGAATAAGAAAGAAAGGACTACCATCACAGTTAAATCTGTTCTGCAAGTATTCTACAATGCACTAATAGAAATAGGAAGGAAAACAGCAACAACAAAATGACCACTTGCCAATATTGTCATGGCCTAAGAAATTCAAATCAATCAAAAAACAAGAATAACAAAGTCTGATCAGGTAAGTATTGCAGACACAGTGCTATTTCATTTTCCTCCCAAGTACATAAAAAGACTCTACTTCCCAGCCCCCACAAATCTAAGAGTAAAAACACCACTTCCTTGCCTGGCCCATAAAAATGTCTTATGTGCACAAAATTCCATGGCAAATTTAGAAGCCACGCCTTCTTTCTTTTTCTTTGCAGTGCTGGAGATGAAACCCAGGGCCTTGCACATGCTATACACATCCACTGAGCTATACCCTCAGCCCAAGGTCACAATGTGAAGTCAGTTGTGCTATAAGATAGAAGGGCCCAGATCCCTAAGTCACCATTTACAGAAGCACATAGAGAAATGTGAGCAAGAAATAAGTTTTTATTTTGCCAGGCAAGATTTTTGGCTAGTATTAAGTTCCTGACTGACACAGGCATCTGTTATGAGAGACATACCCTGTAAGCAGTACACTTGCTATATATTTGCCCCATAACAGTTAGGAGGGGATAATCTCATTCTAAATAAAAAATATTTTTAAAATAAAGGAAATAAACAAAAAATCTACAGACCATATTTTACGAAAAATCTAAAGAAACTGTCTTTGATCTGCTCATGGGCAAGTCAATATTATCAAGATAGGCCCTGGGTTCAATCTCAGTCCTGTCCCCCACGCCCATCCCTCACACACCCACAAAAAGATAATTCTCTGCAAATTAACTCATACATTTAATGAAATTTCCTATTTAAAGTACTCTGAAATCAGTCTGGGGATATAGCTCAGTTGGTAGAGTGCTTGCCTTGCATGCACAAGGCCCTGGGTTCAATCCCTAGCACCACAAAAAATAAATAAATTTAGGATTTCAGAATACTTTATTTAAAAATATCAGGGAAAAAATTGAACATAGGCACTACCAGATATTAAAGCCTACTATAAGGTAATTAAGATTAAAATAGTTAAGGCCATAGTAAAAGAATAATAATTTTTAAATTATTATTTAAAATCCCACCACAGAACCACAGATTCAGCATATGATTAAAGGATTATTTCAAGTTAATAAGAATGAATTAGTAAATGGTGATAGGAAAAAATGTAAACAAGAGGAAAATAATCCTTACCTCATAGCACACTCCAGCACAAATATCAGATTAATTATGTCCAAAAAATATTTTTTAAGTTTAGAGAAAATATGGGTAAATACTGATAAAATCTCAGGGTAAAGAAGGCATAGGAAAGAAAAAAGACTGACAGATTTGGATTCAAAGCTTACCACTTATCAAAAATATCTGTACCTTAGGACCAGGGAAAAAAGTGCTTTTTTTTTTTTTCTGGAACCAGGAATTGAACCCAGGATGCTTAACATTGAGCCGCACCCCTGGTCCTTTTTTTTTTTAGAAACAAGTTCTCCCTAAGTTGCTTAAGGCCTTGCTAAAATGCTGAGGCTGGCTTTGAAGTAGCAATCCTACCTCAACCTCCTGAGCCACTAGGATTACAGGTGTGCACCACTGCACCTGTCTAAAAATGCAAATCTTAATGGCATATTTCTCAAGTAGGATGGAGGCAAGGATCAAGCACAACCTATTTAGATGCAACAACTTTACTCAAAGATCAAGGAGTAAAAATGCCTCATATTGAAACAAGCACTGATGTTTCTGGAATAGAAGAGAAAGTCACATTAATTTTAGATAAAACAAAGGCTTAAGAGAAGTGTCATGCTTGTTATATTTCCAAACATTTCCAAATATTCACATATTCCCCCACACCATACATTTGTAGAATATTTTGTGAAGCAATGTCTTAAAATATAAAGAGCTCTTGGTAACAAAAATGTATGAACTCAACAAAAAATTGTCAGCACTGATCACATCTATCTTTCTGTGAAAGAGGGATCAGCAAATCTTTCCTTATAAAGGGCCAGATAGCACATATTTTCAGCTTATCAATTATGTGGTCTCTTGAAGGAACATGGCTGTGTTTCAACAAAACCTTCTGAGAACAGGGAATCAGAATTCTCATCACTTGTTAGAAATGCAAATTTTCGGGCCCCACCCCAAACCCTCTGCATAAGAAATTCTCCAATATGAAATCTACCATGTTAGACAAGGAAAAGTTTTAGTAAACCAGGATCCAGGTGATTTGCTTTGGAGGCAGAAAAGAATTTTAGCCAGGGCAAAAAAGAAGACAATGAAATCACCAAGTTTGAAGCTGAAATCCCAACTCAAGCAAAATGGCATGTTCTCGGCCAAGCTGTGCTTTCAGAGTCTGAACCAGGGTGGAGAAGACTGTCCTCAGAGCCATAAAAACAATATCTTTATAATGAAATGACAATTCAGCTGGCTGCAGAGGTGCAGGCCAGTAATCCCAGAGACTTGGGAAGCTGAGGCAGAAGGATTGCAAGTTTGAGACTAACCTCAGCAACTTAGCAAGACCCCAAAGATTTAGCAAGGCCCAGTCTCAAAACATACAAGCTGGGTGTTGTAGAACATGAATAGTAACTCAGGAGGCTGAGGCAGTAGGATCACAAGTTCAAAGCCAGCTTCAACAATTCAGTGAGGACCTCCACAACTTAGTGAGACTGTCTCAAAATAAAAAACAAAAAGGGCTAGAAATGTGGACCCAGTGCCAAAAAACAAAAACAGAAAAAAAGACTGGGGATGTGGCTCAACGGTTAAGCAACTCTGGGTTCATTCCCTGGTAGGAGGGGAAAAAAAGGAAATGATGGTCCAGAATGAAAATACTTATTCAAGTCAAGCAGAGTAGCACATGCCTGCAGTCCCATCAATTCGGGAGGCTGAGGCAGGAGGAAATTAAGTTCAAGGCCAGCCTCAACAATTTAGCAAGACCACCCTTTCTCAAAATTAAAAGTTAAAAAAAAAAAAGGGAATGCAGATTAGTGGTAAAGCACCCCTGGGTTCAATCCCCAGTACAAGAAAAAATTAATCAAATTTAACTGAGTAAATGAAGCTGGAGACTTGTACATATTTACTTGAGCAAAGGAAGCCAGCATAAAAAGAAAAAAGTTGAGTACTGAGATTGGGCATGGAGAGGTCCTACAGGGATCCCTACAGGAACAAATAAGAGAATTAATAGGGGTCACAGCTGGGGTACATAAAGAAAAACAATACAGTGAGAAACAAACCCCAAGCAGTCTAGAAACAGAAGCAGGAGAGGACCCTGTTTACCTTAAGCCTTAGCCTCCTCCCAGTGCATCCCCCACCCTTCCCTGAAGTTTCCTAAAATGCACATCTGACACGTCACCCAAGTCCTTGAAAAACATCCTGGAACACAGCAGTACAGCGTGATGAAAGTCTAACTTTTGTGTTTGGCAGTCAATCTGGGGTCAAATCCTGACCCTGCTGCTCAGCAGCACTACAACCTTGGGCAAGGCAATGTCATTCCTCCAAACATCCTCAGCATCCTCAGCTGCAAGATGGGAATAGTTAATATCTATCCCAGAGGGCTGCTGTAATTAAATGATGATTAAAGAACACAGGAGGTGCTGGGCAGAGCACCCAGCACCTAAATAACACTGGCTTCTCTGACCTCTTCTACACCAAAAGGAATCTAGGAATCCAGCACTTCAGACAATATCTGGGAATAGCACTCATATCATTGAGGGGACCACAGTTTAACAGCAAAATTCAAGACCCAGGAGTTACTTAAGGATATTACCCAGCTCCAGTTCCTTCATGGATAAAATGCAAACCAGAAACACCCTGCCTGCTATTTGTTAGGGCCAGTAAAACCTCTAGTGCTCAGCATATAATCAATACCCATGGGCACCAGCATTACTTCACTGGCCCTATCACAGAGGCTGTCTCATCCTTCTAGGGAGCTCTCTATTGCTTGGAGAGGCTACTACAGAGAAGTGCATATTATTAAATTGCAGTAGTATTTAACTTAGAAGACAGGGTGACACAAGTTCTGTAAATTTCCCATACATAGAATAAAGATGGCTGTCTTGAAGGGTGACCTTCATCAGGTACTCAAAGAGATACCCATAGGCAATTGATACAAGGGAGCTTGGTCATCAGCTGCTTTGGGCAAAACCTATGGAAAGAACCTATAAGTGAAGAAGGCTTTCCTGACCATGGACAAAAGAACGTCACCGTCCATGGAGTGAACTTCCCTACAGGATCTTAAAAGCTGCCTGGACCTGAGACAGAGAGAGAATTAAGACAAAGCACAGGGCTGGGGATGTGGCTCAACTGGTAGCGCACTCGCCTAGCATGCGTAAGGCACCGAGTTCGATTCTCAGTACCACGTAAAAATAAAATATTATGTCCACCTAAAACTAAAAAATAGATATTTTTAAAAAGAAAAAAAAAAGACAAAGGACAATGAAAAGTTCCCTAGAAGACTGACATTTCCAGTGAGGAGGAAATCTCAGAAACATCATTCCCTCACTCAGATCAGCATCACAACATAACATGCCCTGCACCTGCTCCTCGGGCATCTAGGTTAATGGCCACTTTTTGTTCAGGTGCTCAGACCAGGAACCTTCCCTTGCATCTGGTTCATCAGCAAGTCTCCCTTAGCCCCACCTCAGAATCCTGCCACTTCTCACGGCCTCCCTTCCCCCCCACCACCATGCTGATCTGAATCACAGCCCTCAGCTCTGCCCTACTTTTGGTCTCTCCTCACACACTTAGATCCACAGTGTCCTTGTTAAAACCTAAATCAGGGCTGTGTGTACAGCCCAGTGGTAGAGCACATGCTTAGAACTCACAAGAGCCTGGGTTCCATCCCCACACAAAATACACACACACACACACACACACACACACACACACACTCTCTCTCTCTCTCTGTCTCTCTCTCTCTCTCTCAATCAGGCCAGAGACCTCTTTTATTCAAAATTCTCCAGTGGCTCCCATTCCCTTCAGAGAAAGCCTACAGGCCTTAGTATGGTCCACATGACTTTACATAATCTGACCTCAAAACCAAATTTTCTCCTCCTCCTGCCTCTGGGCCTTTGCATCTGCTGTTTCTTCCATTTAGATCCCCCCACCATAACCACAAGCCTTATTTCCTACATATCTTTAGTCAAAGATAACTCAAGATGTCTTCTATGAAGACAAAATTTACATATTGATGCCCTACCCCTCACAGTGTGACTGTATATGAACACAGGGCCTTGAGGACATAATTAAGGTCAAATGAGGTCTTAAGGGGGAGTTGTATGGCTAATATAAGATTGATGATTGAACCCAGGCCCTCACCCAGGCTAGGCAAGTGCTCTAGCACTGAGTGACATCCCCAGGGTTTTTGTTTGTTATGGGTTTTTTGTTTGGGGGGTTTTTTGAGACAGGGTATCATTAAGTTGTCCAGAACTGGCACTGAACTTGTGATCCTCCTACTCAGCTTCCCCAGTAGCTGGGATTTCAGGGGCACTTCACCAAGCCTGGCTAGATTTGGTAGATTTATACAAAGAACAAAGAGAGAGATGGTACCAAGAAAAGGCCATGTGAGGACTCAATGAGAAGGCAGATGCCTACAAGCCAGGAAAAGAACCCTCACCAGAAACCAACCTTAACCTTGGACTTTCCTCAACCTTTGAAACTTCCAAAAGTTTCAGTTCGTACCCCAGCACAAGTGGGTATTAAACCCACAAGCCTGCCAGATTCTTCTACAAAGCCTGGAGTTCTGCGCCTGCTTCCCCACTGGAGTCCAAGCTCCATGTGCCCCAGGAATCTCCCCACAGCATCTGACCACCAAGAACACTACACTTGCACAAAGCAGGCAGTGCAAGATATTAAATGTGTGGAAGGCTGGGTGTAGGGGCATGCACCTATAGTCCCTGCTACTCAGGAGTCTGAAGCCAGAGGCCTGATTGAGCCCAAGGGTCCAGGGGTAGCCTGGAGAAACAGCAAAACCCTGTCTCAAAAACAAAAGTGGGAAAGGCACAAGCTGAAAGCAGACCTCAATTAGGGGAGAGCCAACCACCTAGAACCTGTGACAAAATAACAGGCTAGAAATAGCAAAGCCAGGAAGAAAATGAGAAGAGTGCCACAGGGCTCACAAAGGGCTCGTTTAAACCCTGAGGCAGTAATGCACAGGTTAACCTGGAGCAGAAATAAAAGAATAAAAGAAAGCCCAGTCACTCTGGCCCTCTGAGGGGAGAACTACTGGAAGAACAGCAGGATGTGAAAATGAATTAATGAGGTTATCAGGCTTTAAGAACAAACCGACTGCTTTGTTGGAGTTTTATGGGCAAGACCTGGAAACAGGTCAGAGGTGGGCTGTAAGATGTTTAAGTTTAAAAAGCCTAAGAAGATTAAATAAAAATGAGGCTTTCCATTTACAGATACAAAGCACCATATTTATTACAAATTATTACTGCTGACTTTTAATTTCCTAAACCAAAATGAGAAAATTCCTTAAGCTACCAGGGGTACTATCTAGGGTCCCCAAATGGAGCCCAGGCTTGTCTTTAGAGATGCTGAAAGGAATGGCAAAAGGAACTCAGAATTTCCAATAATCAACAAAGTAGAACTTGGGTTCCTTGACTACAAAAATGACTGGGTTTTAGTCAAGTGATTTGTTCAACAGCACCTGGCACCAAATGAATGGGGAAACGGACAAGTGAATGGAGGTATTAGTGGCAAGCTACAGGATGGGTAACTCATTTCTGCAATGCAAAGTGAACCAGACTTTGCTACCCAAATGAGATGTAGGCAGTGTGGCAAGAAAGCTGGCAAAACCCTCTATAATAGTCTAGGCAAGTATGTTCATAAGCATTTTTCAAACATCTTAACAGATGTTTAATCTCAGTCTAATGTGCCATAGACAGAAAACTTTAAAAAAAAAAAAAAACTATCTGGCAGGTAAGGTGGTGCACACATGCAATCCTAGCTGAGGCAGGAAGATTGCAAATTTGAGGCCAGCTTTAGCAACTCAACAAAAAGAGCAGGGGTGATAGACCACCACTACTCAATCTCCAGTATCATGAAAAAACAAAACCAAAAACCAAAAAAGAAGTCAACAAAAAAATTTCCTGAAATACCTATTTTTTTCACAAAATTCATTCTCCCTTCCAAGCAAAGAAACCAGAATAAAAATGCCCTAGTATTAAAAGTAAGAAGCTGGTCACCATTTTGGCAAAGGAAGTAGTCTAGAAAACAGATAACTTTCTCACCTAACACTCAGGATATCAGGTGGAACAGGTAGCCAGAGGGGCACAGCCGCTGTCTTCTTTTAACTAGTAAGTGTGTCATTAGGGCTTCCACTATGCACACCCGCAGGTGCCCAAAAGCTATCAAATTCTGGATGGGTGGAGAATGAACAGTAGTGTTGCATTCATAAGTGACCCTGATATGGCTAATCTTAAGGCCAGTACAGAATTCTGAATTTTTGAGCTAAAAGGGCCCTTTATAAATCCCACCAGGGTCAAACACTTTCAGGGATCAAGCAGGCAAAGTCCTGTGCAAAGCTGAAAAGGCACTGTAGACAAGCGGAAACCTTGAGGCCAGAGATCAACAGCACTCAAATACAAAAGCACAAAAATAAAAAAGTTCCGGCCACCCCCGTTTCTAGCCTTTCTCTTTAGAGAAGAGGAAACTGGCTGAAGGAGGTCACATGGCCAATTAATGACAGCTCAAACCAGGCAGCCTCAGGACTGGTCCCATGTCCTCGCACATCCCAGGCTTTCTCTGGGAACAGATGACCCAAACGTCAGCAGGGACCGCATCTTCCCCCTCCCATCTCCCAGCACTGCAAAAATAAAACTAACAGCTACTAAAAATGCCCCAGCCCAGAAAACCCTTATGGATAACTTTCTCCCACCTGCAGTTGCCCTCATTTAACCTTTGCCCTGAAGATCGATAATTTCCCATCAGTCATGCTTAAAATTCCGCAGCCTGTAGGCCGAGTTCCTATCAGCTACCCATCCAATGGTTCATATATAGGGCCAAGCGAAGGAAAATATTCCGCGCCCTTAAAGTAGTCATACTCGAAATGTCAATTTCTCTCGAGAAAGGTGGCAACAAGGGGAACCCGCGACCCCCGGGGAACAGACTAAAGAGAACAATCCTAAAGTCGGTACAGACGCTTCTAAAAATTACTTGGCATCGCCTTTGTAGAAGGAAAGAAAGCAAGAATGTAGAAGGCATCCCCCACCGCTGCCACCCCTCTACATGGCCCTGAATTCCGGGGGGCGCGAGGATGCCCGCGCGCACCACCTGGAGAGGGACCAGCGAAGCGACCCCTGGGCGCGCGGACGCAGCGCCCGAAGGAGGCGGCGACAGCCAGCCGTCCCGAGGGGACCCTACTTGCCTCCCCGCAGCGCGGCCTGAGAGCCGGAGCGCGCGGTGGCTCCCGCGGCAGGCAGGGTTGAGCGCCCCGGATCCCCGGCCGGGCTCGGCAGGACGACACAGGCGAGGAGCCGCCGAGCATCACGGGGCGCGGGACCCTGGTGACCGGAGGGCGCGGGGCCCCTGGAGAAGGGTGGTGTGGGAGGTCGCAGGCCGCGCCGCGGGGCCGGTGACAGCGCGCGGGGGCTGTGCCAGGCCGGCCTCGTGGGCGCACCGGGCAGCTCGGGGCCCCGCCGGCAGGTGCGATCCGCGGGCGGGCGTGGAGCGCACGGCCTGACTCTCACCTGGCTGCAGCTCCCTGGGCTCCCGTCCTGCTGCCGCGCCTCAGCGCCTCAGTGCCTACCACCGAAGCCGCCTCCGGTCCCCGCGACAGCCGCCTGCAAAATGGCGCCGCGGAGGGGCGGGCCGGGGGCGGGGAGCCGCGCAGCCGCCCGCCCCGCGCCGGCCTGGGGCCCACCTCCCTCCCCGCCCCCGACCCCCGCCCTCCGGCCTGCGAGGAGGGAGGGGCTGCCCCCTCGCCCTCGGGAGTACTGCCCCCAGCATCCCGGGCCTCGCACCAGCCGCCCCCTTCCTGTTCCTTTTATTCCCCTCCCGGGTACTGAAAGCACGCCCCCCTTCTCGACCCTTCTCGTCACACCTGCTCCTGGGGACCCACCTGGAATGCAGAGTTCTCGCCCTCCAGATGCCCCCTTTTTAATCTACTGCGGGACTGTGAGCCCTGCCATCGCCGCAGGGTGATTAGCAGCTTGCGGTGCACTGGACTCAAAGGGGTTGGGTGTTTTAAAACAATTTTCACCGCTTCTCCAGTTAGGCCGTCAGGTTTCTTAACTCGAAGAAGAGGTTACATGATTATACGACATTACAATATGCGGACACCGTAACCTACACCAAGGCTTCTCAGACTTGAATTCCCTGGGAATCGTGTTAGGGGTGACTTCTGATATAACGGGTTTGAGGGAGTGCAGCCCGGGATTTTGCATGTCTAAAGTGACCCAGGTAATGCCCATAGGTTAGGTACTTGGGCCACTTAGAGGAAAAGCCATGCGTAAACCTGGGCGCTTAGTATTTAGGCACAGCAGACTCTCTTTGAGGGTTCCATTAAAACGCACTGGCTGGGCCCCACCCCCAGTGGTGCTGAAGCTGGAGGTATTGGAGGGAGGCTCCAAAATTTGCATTTCCGATGGGTGATGCTAATGCTTCTGGTCTTGGGACTGCAGGTGTGAGTCTTTGCTGAAGCCATCTGAGTACACGTTAAAAAAAAAAAAAAAATCTAGCAATTAGCGCTTTCTTAAGCCTTCCATCTTGTGACCACTTGTCATGGTTGCTTTACTAACCGAACGATAATTCAGTAGTTCCTAAAGCAAAGCAACTCTTGAGAGCCATAAAGAACTATGGACCGTCGGGAGCGGTGGCGAACGCCTATAATCCTAAGGGAGAAAAAAAAAAAAAAAGAACTGTGGACCACATCTGACCTCACGTGGCAAGAAGCAGATTTTTTTTTTTTTTTTAGCATAAATTGAACCCAGGAACGCTTAACCACTGAGCCACATCCCAAACCCTTTTTTTTTTTTTTTTTTTTTTTTTTTTTTTTTTTTTTTTTTGAGACAGGGTTTTGCTAAATTGCTTAGGGCCTCGCTAAAATTTCTGAGGCTGGCCTTGAATTTGCGATCTTTCTGCCTCAGCCCCTGGAGCCTCTGAGATTACAGGCATGTGCCTGTAAACCCATCAAGAAATAGATTTTATCACAGGAAATATCTGCTTTTTCTGCAGTTTTGGGAACTCGTATACATATCAATAGGACGAGGGCAGATGTGTGTGTTAACCAGCAATTATGGGAATCTCATAAAATAGAAAAAAGGTAAGCTGTATCTTTGAAAATCAATGTGAGCTGAGCATGGTGGTGCATGCCTGTAATCCCAACCACACCCAATTTAGCAAGACCTTGTCTCAAAATTAAAATAAAAAAGAGCTGGAAATGTAGCTTAGTGGAGAAGTATCTCTGGGTTCAATGCCAGTACCTAAAAGAGAGAGAAGGAGAGAGAAAGAATCAATAATGTATCATTCCATGTATTTATCTAATAATTTTGTATTTTAGAAAATATAAGCATTAGCTTATATATTGGCAAAATGTTTAATCCTCATTAAAGGTGGAGAAAAGGAGACCAAGATTCTGTGACCAGCACCCAGAGAAAAACTCATGGACTGACTGGCCAACAACTATCTTTCTAAACCAGTGAGATCATTTTCCAGCCAGTCAGTGTCTATGTCTGTCTCTCTCTCCCACCATCCCCCTCCCTCCTTATTTATGCATTTATTTTGTACCAGGAATTGAATCCAATAGCACTTAACTACTAAGCCACATCTCCAGCCCTTTTTATTTTTTTGTTTTGAGACAGTGTCTTGCCAAGTTGCTGAGGGCCTCAGTAAATTGCTGATTAATACTGACCCCCTGAGCTTCTAAAAATCTACCCCTTCCCCGTTTTTTATTTCATTAATTGTTTCATTTCCTTGTCTCCCTCTATCCTCTTAGGCATTATGGTTTTTCTGTATTCAAAAAAACCTTCCAGCCTGGTTCCATGTCACCGGCCTGTGATCCCAGCAGCTCTGGAAACTGAAGCAGGAAGATGGCAAGTTCCAAGCCTCAGCAATTTAGCAAGGCCCTAAGCAACTCAGTGAGATCCTCTTTATAAATAAAATACGAAAAAAGGGCTGGGGATGTGGCTCAGTGGTTGAGTACCCATGGGTTCAATCCCCAGTACCAAGAGAGGAAAAAAAAAAAAAAAAAACTTCCATTATCCCCATCTTCCCAGACTTCCTAACTCTCCTCCTTCCCCCACCCTTATTCATTACTTCTGAATAACTGTCAGATGTCATCTGTGACCTTCTAATCACCAAACCCCATCAGCCCTTTCGTAAATGGCTCTGTAACATTCCATTGACTTCTATCTCCTTGAACTTCTTTTCTTATAATGCCCCAATCTTGCTTACTGTCTGCACTTCCCCTTTCCTTCCCCTCAGGGATGTTAAGAGTTTCTCAGGTTCACTTCTAGAAATGTTACTTTTCCAGCTAGGCACAGTGGTACATACCTGTAATCTCAGCAGTTTGGGAGACTGAGGCAGGAGAATCGTGAGTTCAAAGCCAGCCTCAGCAAATTAGTGAGGTCCTAAGCAAAATCCCTGTCTCGAGGGCTGGGGATGTGGCTCAAGTGGTAGCGCGCTTTCCTGGCATGCGTGCAGCCCGAGTTCGATCCTCTGCACCACATACAAACAAAAATGTTGTGTCCACCAAGAACCAAAAATAGATATTAAAAAAAATTCTCTCTCTCTCTCTTTCTTTAAAAAAAAAATCCCTGTCTCTAAATAAAATATTTTTAAAAGGCTGGAATGGGCTGGGGATATAGCTCAGTTGATAGTGTTTGCCTTGCATGCACCACTAAAAAAAAAAAAAAAAAGGACTGGAATGTGGCTCAGGGGTTAAGAGCCCCTGGGTTCAATCCCTGGTACCAAAAAAAAAAAAAAAAAAAATGCTAGTTTCTCTAATATCTCCTTTCTCCCCATCTGCCTGCTCCTTCTCCAAATCCTTCCAAAGTTCACTCATCTCCTCATGCTTCCTAGGCCTTTCTCACCAGACGAAATTTCTTTGAACTTCTAGACACATTTCTAATATCCCCTAGACAACCTGCCCTGGATGTTCTTCAGGAATTATAAATAAAGTTGGCCATATCCATGGGTTCTTCATCTATGGATTCAAACAACTGTGGGTCACATTTGGAAGTCAGGCACAGTGGTACACACCTATATTCCCAGCTGGGAGGCTGAGGCAGGAGGATTTCAAGTTCAAGTCCAGCCTGTATAATTTAGTGAGATCCTATCTCAAAATAAAAAATACAAAGGTCTGGGCTGGGGATGTGGCTCAAGCGGTAGCGCGCTTGCCTGGCATGCGTGCGGCCCAGGTTTGATCCTCAGCACCACGTACAAACAAAGGTGTTGTATCTGCTGAAAACTAAAAATTAAATATTAAAAAATTAAAAAAAAAATACAAAGGTCTGGGGATGTATCTTCGTGGTAAAATGTCCCCCAGTTCAATCTCTAATACCAACAAATAAATAATTAAATATTTTTTTTAAATTTAAGTTGGGAATGTAGGTCAGTGGTAGAGTACTTTGCCTAGAATGCATGAGCCTTGAGTTTGATACTCAATGTGGGGAAAAAAAAAAAAACAGGAAGAAAAACCCCATGTATACCAAAAATGTAGACTTTTTCTTCTGTGTCATAATTTTTTAACAATTATTTATACAGCATTTATATTGTAGTAGCTTTTATAAATAATCTAGAGATTAAAGAATTTGAGAAGATGTGTGTATGTTATATGCAAACACTTCAGCATTATAAATGAGGAACTTGAACATCTGGAGATACCGGTACCTAGGTGTTGGGGGATCCTAGAACCAACACCCCACAGTCCCAACTACAGGACATCTCCACTTCTAGATTCATTATTCTCCTCCCACAAACCGTTTTTTAATTTGGGTTCTCTCATGTTGCCACCAGAAACTTCAAAGTGGTCTTTGACTCCTAGTCCCCAGCCCACAGGTCCACTCTGTTACCTGTTGTCAACTTGAGCTGTCCTCACTCACTCCTCCTTGGACTGTTGAAAAGAAAAACTTTTCTCTGGCCTCTTGACTTCAAAAGTTATCTCCCAAAACTATCCTTGGTACCTCCCCAAACAAAGCTGACCACTTTATACCCCTTCTGAGAATCCTTCAGCCACACCCCACCCCCTTATAAAGAGTAACCCAGCAAATAATAACCACTGCCATTATAAAGAATAACCCAGTGGGATGGGGTTGTGGCTCAATGATAGAGTGTTTGGCCAGCACACGTGAAGCACTCGGTTGGATCCTCAGCATCACATAAAAAAAAAAAAAAAAATTAAATAAATGCATTATGTTCATCTACAACTAAAAATAAAATAATTTAAAAAAAAAAAAAAGAAGAACCTAGCAAAAAGAAAGAGAATGAAAGCTCTTTCCCAGCAAGGTATTCAAGAACCTTATCCTTCTAATCTCATGCTTTTTTCTTTTTTTTTCTGGACAAAGTACTATTTTTTACTGCTGTCAGACTGGAGTTAGTATCAGGAGATACCCTTCTCCTCAGTCTTTCCAGATTCTTATCAGTATTGCGCAAGATGATACATACAGTGTTTATTCAGTGCTTGAATATGTTGGTGTTCAATGTCATTATTTTGATATAATTTTATCATCAAATCAAAAAATACATGAGCATCTTCCCATTAGCTTCTTTTTCCTTTTATTTTCCATTTGTTTTCCTTCCTGATTACAACTCATACAAACAAGTTTTCTTTCCCTCCCCACTTAATTATAAAAACTAAAGAAGCTATCAAGAACAGTTTATGACCTGGTTAATTTGATTGAAATTTCCATCATATCCAGGCTGTGTTATTTTTGAGAAGTAATTGTAGCTTGAGGCTATTCCATCTTCATATAGTACTTTTACTCTTCAATATTATTTCCTACATCTCACTGAAGTCTAGGCCAGGGCAAACTTTATTTCAAAAAGGGCCGGATTGGAAATGTTTTAGGTGAGCCAAATTGTATGGATACTTAGATAGTAATAGAAAACAAATTCCCACAGACTTTATTGATGAAATTCAAAATATAATAAAAATAACTGAGTATAGTATAATATAAACAACTGAGTATAGTATTTATCTTTTATCTCTTTTGCGGGGGCATGGGCAGTGCTGGAGATTGAACCTAGAACCTTGCACATGTTAGGCAAGTGTTCTACCACTGAGCTACAACTCTAGTCCTCTTGACTTCAAATGTTATCTCCCAAAAGTGGTGTATAATACTTTTATAATAAAATTTTGCTTAATTTGGGGCTTGAGATTAGTGTTTCCTGTCATCAAATTGATCACACATGTTAATCTTTAGAAACCATTTTAGGCCACTCCACTCAGGGCACAGGCCTGTAATCCCAGCGACTCAGGAGCCTGAAGCATGAGAATTGCAAGCTTGAAGTCAGCCTCAGCAATTTAGCAAGACCCTAAGCAGCTTAGTGAGATCCTGCCTTAAATATAAAAAATAAAAAGGACTTGGGATGTAAATTAATGGTAAAATATTTCTGGGTTCAACCCCTACTACCTAAAAAAAAAAAAATTCTTAGCTGGCACAAAAATGGGCAGCTGGGCCTTAGATGGCTGACCCTTGATCTGGATCCAAGTCCCCTGGCTTAGGGTTGTCCCTTCAGGACAATACAAGACAAATATAACTTTTAATTTTCAAGAGATCTGATTGAATGATAGGAGAAGGCAAAATGGGAGTTTCTCAAGGTCACTTCATGTAGCTCTGAGAAAGTACCTGAGGCCAAGGGCAGGGGCTCCATCAGCAGAACAGCAGAACTCACACTTTCCTTAATCAGTCTCCTACTGAGAATTGTCAAGTATGGGTCAGCACAGGGGTGGGTGCCCAAGACCTGCCTGAAATGACTTTTCTCCCTCATCTTCAGTGATGTTTATTCCAACATTGTTTCAAATAGCAAACAAACAAAAAACTGAAGGCAACCTAAATGTCTATCAATTGGGGAATGACTCATGATAAAAACACCACATAGCCCTACCCCATGCCTGCTAGCTTACTTTGTTTTTGATTGACTTATAATTTGTATACCGTAATATTCACAACTTTAAAGTATACAGTTTAGTGGTTTTCAGTATATTCACAAAATGGTACAACCATTACCACTAATTTCAGAACATTTTATTATTCCTCAGAAACACTTCAAACCTATAGTAGTCATTTCCCAATTCCCCTCTTCCTCTAGCCCTGGCAATCACTAATTTACACTCTTTCTTTAGATTTGCCTATCCTAGACATTTAGAATAAATGGAATCATAACATGTGGCCTTGTGACTGTTTTTTTCCACTTAGCATGTTTTCACATTGTAGCATATAGCAATGTTGGAATAACAGCACAGCAATATTTCATTCTTTTTTGATCATGTGTATTTTACATAATACAAAATTTACCCTTTTAACCATTTGGGAATGGGTGCCAGGGATGCTTTACCACTAAGTCACATCCCCAGCCCTTTTCGTTTTTTATTTCGAGACATTCTCACTAAATTGCTTAGGGCCTCACTAAGTTGCTGAGGCTGTCTTTGAACTTGTGATCCCCCTGCCTCAGCCTCCTGAGCTTCTGGGATTACAGGCATGCACCACCGTGCCCAGCTGAATTTCATTCCTTTTCAAATCCAAAAACCATTCTATTGCACTGCCTGACCATGAAATGACATCTCACCCCTGACCTGGCTAACCACCAGAAAGACAGAGCTGAGAGTACCAATAGCCAGGAGGCAGTGTCCTCAGGGTACCATCAATGACTAAGCATATGAATAAGAAACCTGTATGAAGGATCCACCATGCCCAAGAAGACAGGATGCACCCAGGGGAGACAATCTCAGAGGCAGAAACATATCTGTCCCACATGAGGGTCCAGCCTCTGAGCAAGCAGAGAACAGGTCTAGAGGGACTTGTGCTCAGTGGTTGATCACTACACAATGAGAACCAGTCCCTCTATGAGGACTGGTGGCTCATACCCCCCAAAAGGGACAAAAATTAAGTCATCAACATCATTTTTCATTGACCAGATCTGCAAACATTAATAGTTTCTATTATTGGTGAAGGCAAAGGGAAATGGACTTCCTCGCTGAGATACTATTTGGCGATACACATCAAAAATTTAAATACACACACTCCTTAACCCAGAACATCAGTTCTTGGACTCTACCTGGCAGAAAAACATACTGGTGGGCCCAGGATTTATGCAGGAGGAGTGTCAAAGAAGCACATTTGCTGCCACTTCAGCCTCTTCCATCCCCCTCACCTTGGCAGCACCTGCAGACCTGAAATCCAGCCAGCGTTAGCTATCAGACCTGTACCAAGATATAAGAGGCATGGTACACGGGCTTCCCACTTAGGCAATCCTCAGCTGTTTGTCCTTCATAAGTGACTTCACCTACCTGCAAATGATTTCAAATTCCCTACCTAATCATTTTCTCCAACACCTGACAAATAACCTTGTTTCCTGCTTCTTGGTGACCAGTCAGGAGAGGTGGGTTCCTTCCCCCACCCATGACCCCATTTCCCTTGAGGGACCCCTTTTCCCAGCTTTACTCACTGGAGACCCTCTGAGACCTCCCTCCTTTGAGTCCCCTCTGCCTCTTAACGCTGACAGCCTCTTCCTTCTAAAACCTGCACCTTCCAGTTCCCGCCACCCTCCCACCTCTCAGCTCAGTTTCTTGAAAGAACCACCTCCCATCCCTGTTTCTTCATCCCCACTTCCCTTCTCTCTTTACCCCCCTGGCAATCTGGCTTCTGTCCTTTTATTCATCTGAAATTTTCCAGGTAAATTCCCACATCCTTCAAATTGCACAATCCTGAAGATCTTTTCTGTATGCAAAAAGAAAAGATCTGGAACTTACTGGAACTTTCTGGATGCATTTGCCACACCTGGTGCCACATGCTCTCAGGAAAATCTCTTCTCCTTTGGTTTTGGACTGCATTTCCTGCTGATTTTCTTACTTCTCTGACCATGTCCCCCCATTCCCCCACTCTCCTTTCTCAGTCTCTTTTTCCTCCTGATTCCTTCAAACACTGGTGTCTGGTGGCAAGGGATATATGTCTGTGACCATTTCTGTTTTCCCCTCAAAAACCCTCAAATATAGGTTCTACTCCCTGGACCATTGTAACCCCTCCTCTGGATCATTCTTGCTCATAAAGTCTCACCTTGGCCTTTCCTCGACACCTTCCAGGGCCCTAGATCGGAGTGTAAGTGAACTCCCTCCATGCCTCCTAGTATTTAAGTTTATTGAAATGATTTGCTTTTCTGGTTCTCACTATAATTGTCAGTCCTCCAGGGCAGAGGTTTTGATTTTTGTGACTCTTTGTATGTCAGCTCTTCACATGATACCTACCACATAGTAAGGATTCAGTAAATGGCCAATGACTTCTGCCATTGACCTGAATCAACAGGGAGCTGGCCACTGATAGAAGGTATGATGTGAAGGGAGAGAGGACTCAGAGTTAACCCCCAGGTTCCTGGGGAATTGAAAACTAAATTAGTCAGAGTTCCTGGAGAATTGAAAACTGAATCAGTCAGAGTTCTCCAGTTCTCCAATAGAATATATAAGACATACCTAAGAGAGGATATTTTTCCCCCCTTGGGAATTAGCTCACACATGTATGACTCCAAAAGGTCCACAGGATGTTGTCTACCAGGAAAGCTGGTGGTAATTCAGTCTGAGTCTAAAGGCCTGAGAACCTGGAGCTCAGTTGTCCAAGGGCCGATGTCCCAGCTCCAGAAGAAAGAGTGAGGATTTGGCCTTCCCTCTGCCTTTTTGTTCAGTCCAGGCCCTCCGAGGATTGGATGATGCCTGCCCGCTTGGTAAGGGCAGATTTTTTTTACTCGGTCAACTGAGTCTAACACTAATCTCTTCTGCAAACACTTTCTCTTTCTCTCTCTCTCTCTCTCTCTCTCTCTCTCTCTCTCTCTCACACACACACACACACACACACACACACACACAGAAAAAATGTTTTACCAACTCCCAGTGCACCTCTTAGTCCAATCAAGTTGACACCTAAAATGAACCAACATACAAACCAAGAGGAAACAAGGTTAGAGGCAACTCATGGAATGCCCAGGCTTTATTCAAAAAGGAAATCATTTGAACCTAGAACTTCATTGACAGACTTAGTCTTTAAGGGGGAGGGATGGAAAAGAAGAAAGATGTATCAGTAAAGTAGAATAAAATAAAAAACAGGCAAAACTGTTGGAATTCAGGATGCTGCCCCCCCATGGGAGGATAGGGACTTCTGAGGAACTGGTCATATTCTGGTGTGTTTACCAGTTGGGCGCTAGGCACACAGGTATGTATACTTAATGATTTCATTAAGCTGCATATTTATATCCATTTTTCTGTAAGTATACAAAAACGTTTTAATAGTTAATGCAAAAATAGATTTAGAAAAAAATTTGAATTAGCAGATTTACATTCACTTAGTTATGTGTTCCCTGTTTTTAAATAGCATGGTCCATCAATAGGGTGGACCCTGAGGCAGAAATCAGGCCCAAGGAAGTGAATTGGTCCAAAATATCCTCTCCAGGAACATGTCCCTTCGGAAGTAAGGCTGTTTATGCAAGGTATAAAGATTTGTTTTAATCAATTAATTAGTAGTTTTGGGGATTGAATCCAGGACCTCATGCATGCATCCTACCACTGATCTACCTCCACAACCCGGGGGTTTAATTTTTAATATCCTTTGATCCTAGAATAAAGAGGCCATGCAATTCATGCAGGCTTGGAGAGAAAAGGCACAGAGTTCCTGCTCCACCTCTGCCTTTCTGGATGACTTTGGGGAAATCATATAGCCAAACTATACTGTAAGTTTCCTAATATACAAACTGAAGATAATTCTATCTGACCCATATACAGCTTAGGTTAGTGTGAGGATTAAATGAGATAACTGGTGTGAATGTGTTCTACACAAATGTTTTTTATAGCCCTTGTCAAATAAAGGTTTTAGTTTAAGAAGCCTAATCTGCTGATAAAACCTCCAATTACATAAGGTCACTTGGAATTGGATCCTTTGTGTATTGTTGGCTATACCACTCACTTGTCTGATTTAAGTTGGTGCAGCCACTCTCCATTGGTCACATGCTACCTGGCAGGCACTGGGCTACTAACACTATTGACACAACAATGGATTAAAAAACTCACCTAACCTGCCCCCAGAGAGCCTGCATGCTGGTAAGTATGAAAACAGAAATCATTGCAAACAATCATTGTTTGGTTGGGCTGCTAGTACTCACCAGACTTGTGTCCTAGGACATGAAATAACAATCAAGAAGTAAACAAATAAAAATAATTATGTTAGTGATAAAGACTTAAAAGGAATGATCAGAGGATCAGCGTGTGATCAATGTTGGGGAATCAACTTAGGAAAGATAGTAAAGAAAGATGAAGGAAAGGACATTGTTGCTGATACTCAAAGGAGCAGGTTACGCAAAGAACTAGGAAAAGAATATTCCAGAAAATAGGAATAACATGTGCAAAGGTTCTGAGGCAAGAAAGGCTGTGTCATGTTTGAAGATTCAAAAATCAGTCAATGTGATTGAACTATTGAAGGGAAGAGGGAATAATGGGATGAGATGAGACTGAAGAAGAGATAATGAGGGGGTCAGATTGATCAGGGCTTCTAAATATGGTGGGAGGTCATTAGAGGGTTTGATCAGAGGAGTAACATGATCACATTATATTTTAAGATCACTCTGGGTGCTGTGTGGAGAGTGGGTCAAAGAGGCCAAGTAAAAAAGCAAATAGAACAGGAGGAGTTGCAGTGATTCAGATGGGAGATGGTGGCTGGGTCTGGAGTAAGAGCCATGGAGGTGGAGACAAGGGGGCAGATGAAAGTATACTTTGAGGCTAATGCAGTACTGACAGGGATTGCCAATGGGCTCCATGTGAAAGACAAAGAGATGGGAGAAACAAAGGATAGCTTTCTGGTTTTGGAACTGGGGCAGCCAGGTGGGTGAAAGGCCATTCTCCAGACAAGGCTGACAAAAGGAGGTGAGGTTCGGGTGGAGCACAGCCTAGAAGACTTCATTTTGTGACATCCCCCAAAGGAAGCATCAGGTAGGCAGACGGATTTAGCATCCAGATGCATTATGAAGGCACAGGGGAGAGGAGTAAGCACATGTGAATCATCAGCAAGACTCTATCTTAAGAGCCAAGGGATTCAACAGGATCATCCTGGGACAAAGTGTAGATGGAGAAGAGCAAAGGCCTGGGAATGAGTTCCAGGGGCTCCTCCAGCACTGGAGACTGCAAGTAAACTGAGAGAGGATAATGGATGAAGACAATGAAAGCCACAGACCATCACCTCCGAAATCAACAGAGACCGTTAGCAATAACATGTGCTACCGACAAAGTGGGTAGAGAAGAATATCATGGTGCAAAAAAGGGTTCAGGCATGAAACATATCAGAAAAGAACCAGAAGGGGAGAGAATTCTTTCCCTTTTTTAAAAGAAGGAATAAGATACTTACAATAAAGTACACAGACTAAGGGGATGATTGACGAATTTTTACACACATATGCACCTGGATAAGCACCATCCAGATCAAGATACAGAATATTTCCAGACTCCTCAAAAGTTCCTTTATGTCTTTCCCAGTCATTACCTACTTCTCCCACGGAAATCATCATTCTATCACATTAGTTGGTTTTTCTTTTCTTTTCTTTTCTCTTTTTGGACTTGGTATAAACAGAATCGTGTAGCAATGCTCCTTTGTGTCTGGCTTTCACTCAACAGTATGTCTGAGATTCATCCATGGTGTTGCAAGTGGTAATAGTTCATTCTTTCGCACAGCTGCACAGTGTTCCGTTACACAAAGGCTATCATTTATTTACCCATTCTGCTGTTGATGGACATTTTAATTGTTCATAGCTTGAGAATATTATATGCAACAAACATTCTTGTGCTGGTATTTTCTAAAAGGATTATGTTTTGTTTCATGTGGTCCAAGAACAACTTCAGATAAGTACCAGAATGATATTGTTAAAATTCAAGAAGATGGCCAGGCGTGGTGGCACATGCCTGTGATCTCAGCTACTCGGGAGACTGAAACAGGAGGACTGCAAGTTCAAGGCCAGCCTTGGAAATTCAGCAAGACCCTGTCTCAAAATAAAAAAATAAGAAGTGCTGGGGATATGGCTCAGTGGTAAAGCACCCCTGGGCTTGATCTCCAGTACAAAAATAAAAACAAACAAATAAAAACCTAGACTAAGGGCTGTGGTTGTGGCTCAGAGGAAGAGCACTCACCTAGTATGTGTGAGGCACTGGGTTCAATCCTCAGCACCACATAAAAATAAAATGAAGATATTGTGTCCACCTAAAACTAAAGTAAATAAATAAATATTAAAAAAAAAACCTAGACTAAAAAGTATGCAAGTTAGGGCTGGGGTTGTGGTTCAGTGGTAGAGCACTTGCCTAGCATGTGTAAGGCACTAGGTTCGAGTCTCAGTACCACATATAAATAAATAAATAAAATAAAGGTCTATCAACAACTTAAAAAATTTTTTTAAATATGTATATTAGATTATCTTTCACTGAAAATAATGAAGAACACCATGTCTGATTTATGTGTAAGGAATAAAGAATATAAGTAAAGAAAATGTATTCACTCTGCTATCAGAAAGTCCAGAAGCAGGTTGGGCTTAGTTTTGATTAAGTTTCATGATAGCTTCAGAGACTCAAGTTCTTTTCATTTTTCATCTCATCTCCTCCATGTATCAGCCTAACTCAGATTGTTCATTGGTTCCAAGTGTTAAATGCATTCACTGTAAATTCCATCAGAAAAAGAGGGACAATTTTCCCAAGCATCTCTAAGAGCAAGGGGCCCTTTTCCAAGTGGTCATCATCACAACCATGAGGTTGTGCCTCAGTTCAAACTGCCAGAGAAGGGTTCTGTACCCACCCTGAGTCATTGGCAAGGTGTGTTTGTGCTGTGAATGATTTCAGAGGTGATCTTCTGTGGTTATATGAGAATATTGACCACCAAAGTCGATTGCCTCCTAAACATCACCTCCTAAACAGCACTTGTTAACCTAGGGGTGACAGCAAGACCAGGAGCTAGAAACTTCATAGGCAGACAGGGTGGGACCTCTGGTGCAATAATTATGTATACAAAGTATCTGATGGGCCAGACAGCACCGTGGTCAAGCATGTGAAGGAGTCCTTGAACAAGCATCTGAACAGCACATGATCAACATACAGATTGGGGGAGGAGAAGTGTACAAGATCAATGAGTGTCTCAATCTGATTGAATGAAGAAATTCCCCTCAAATGTCACCAGCCAATAGCTTTAAAGTTCATCTTCTATAAAACCATATAAACCCCTAGACTGCAGCTACCCATTTAATATCTCTCCCTTGCAGAAGCTGTATTTCCTGTCTTTTTTAAAGAAAGAAAGAAACTCATTTTACTCTACCCTTATTTTTCGGATCCATGGGACAAAGAAACCAGCCTCCTCAAGGCTGTTCCTCTCAACAGAACGTAAAAAAATATTAGGAAGCAGTGGCTTGGACCAGTGCCTCTTCTAGAATGATCTACACGCCGTCAGCATTAACTGGGAGTGTTGGTTCCCTGGCAGCAAACCCAGCAGCTCAGGAGGTGGAGGCAGGGGGATCGTCCAGTCTTGGCAATTTAGTGAGAGTTTTTTTGAAAACAAGAAATAAAAAGGGCTGGGGATGTAGCTGTGTGGTGAAGTGCCTCTGGGTTCAATCTCTGACACCAACAAAACAACACGTGCAAAAGCTCACACAAAAAGCTGAATCACTTGGGAGAGGCAAGGCTCCAGGGGGCATCCACTTGCTCCTGGCTACAGCTTCCTTATTTCCACATTTTGATTGCCGTGGAGGCAACAGGGCCTTTGGCATTCCAGTTCTGCTGAGGATTTGGGAAGTCACTCTTTTTTTCTTTGCCTCTCTCCCTGCATCTTTCTTTTTTCAGGGCGGGGCGGGGCGGTGGGCAGGAAACACAACATAAAACTTGGCTGTTTTACTTATTGAAGTATTTGGTACTGGGGATTTGAACTCAGGGGCCCTTAACCACTGAGCCACATCCCCAGGCCTTTTTTTATATTTTATTTAGAGACAGAGTTCTCATTAAGTGGCTTAGGGTCTCACTTAATTGCTGAGGCTGGCTTTGAACTAGTGATCCTTCGGTCTCAGCTCTCTTGGAGTCACTGGGATTGCAGGCTTTCCTCATCGTACCCAGCTAAAACTTTTTCAGTCTGTAAAACCAAAATTCTATAACCACTATTCACCAGTTCCTGTTCCACCTCACCCAAATCCTTGGCAACACCTTTCAATTTTCTGTTGCTATGATATTGACGGCTTTATTTAGCTGCTTCATGTGAGAGGAGTTATACAGTGTACATCCACTTAGCATAATGTAATGTCCTCAGATTCGTGCATGTTGCAGCATGTGACATGGTTTCCTTCTTTTTAAATTTTATTTATTTATTTATGGTTGCGGGATTGAGTCCAGGGAGTGCTAAAACACTGAGCCACATTCCCAGAATTTTATATTTATTTTTTTATTTTGAGACAAAGCTGTCACTAAATTGCTTGGTTCCTCACTAAATTGCCGAGGCAGGCCTTGACCTCGCAATCCTCCTGCCTCAGCCTCCAGAGTTGCTATAATTACAGACAGAGCTGCCACAACCGGCTCTTTTTAAAAATGTTCTTTTTTGCTTCCAGACTGCCACCACAGTGGGTTGCATACTTGTTCCCAGGAAAGACCTGTGTCTATCAGCTCTGTCCTCTCACCACATCATCCCCACTTGGCTGAAGCTGACATCTGAGGACACGAAGGAGCATATTTACAAACCGGCAGAGATGGGCTTGATTCCCTCACAAATCTGGGTGGTACTAAGAGACTCACGTGGTGTTGCACTAATAGGTTTTGTGATTGGCAATAAAATCTTGAGAATCCCCAGGTTCAAAAGACTTGCTCCTGATCTTCCTGATGATTTTTACCATTAAATTAATAAAGCAACTGTTGTTCAAAAACATCTTGAGAGGAAAGAATAAGGATGCTAGGGCTGGGGATGTGGCTCAAGTGGTAGCGCGCTCACCCGGCGTGTGTGCGGCCCGGGTTCGATCCTCAGCACCACATACCAACAAAGATGTTGTGTCCGCCGAGAACTAAAAAATAAATATTAAAAATTCTCTCTCTCTCTCTCTCTCTCTCTCTCTCTCTCTCTCTCTCTCTCTCTCTTCTCTCACTCTCTCTTTAAAAAAAAAGATGCTAAATTCCTTCTGATTCTGATAGATAGCAGAATTTACTGATTGACTTGATATTATGAGATCAAGCAGGTCCTCCTCCCAAATTGGAAATATGAGTCATCCATAACCTCTGTTCTGGGGGCATAAATTTATATGTACTCAAGCAATAAAATCAATGTTTAACTTTAAAAAAAAATTATTTTGAAGTACTGGAGGTGGACCCCAGGGTCTCATGAATGTTTAGAAAGTGCTCTGCCACTCAGCTACATTGATCCTTCCCCAGGCCCTCCTTCTTAAATGCTGCATAACATTCCATTGTGTGTATGTGTCACATTTTCTTTATCTGTTCGTCCATCCTGGAACATTTGGGTTGGCTTCATCTCTTGGTTATTGCAAATAGTGCTGCAAGGCCTATGACTGTGCAAATATCTCTTTGAGATCATGTTTTGAATTCTTCTGGATATATACCCGGAAGTGAGATTGCTGAATCATATGGTTATTCCACTTAATTTTTTTAGTAGTCTCCAAAGTATCTTCTGCAATGGCTGTACCATTCTTATTTTTTCTTAGAGGTAGTAAATATCTTAGGTTTTGGGAGCCGTCTGACCTCTCTCACAACTATTCAACTCTGAATTGTAGTCTGAAGACAGCATAAGCAACATGTAAATAAATGTGTGGGGCTGGGTTGCAATAAAACTTTATTTATTTATTTATTTATTTATTTAGAGAGAGAATTTTTAATATTTATTTATTTTTTAGTTTTCGGCGGATACAACATCTTTTGTTTGTATGTGGTGCTGAGGATCAAACCTAGGCTGCACGCATGCCAGGTGAGCGGGCTACCACTTGAGCCACATCCCCAGCCCCGCAATAAAACTTTATTTCTACAAGTTGGCAACCAAAAAAAAAAATTGGCAGCAATACTGGCTCCTCCTATATTTTGGGGGCGGGGAGTATTAGAAATTGAACTCAAGAGTGCTTAACCACTGAACAACATCCCCAGCCCTTTTTATTTTATTATTATTTTTTTATTTTGGGGGTACCTGGGTTCAATCCCAGGGACACTCAACCCCTCAGGCACATCCTCAGCCCTGTTTTGTATTTTATTTAGAGACAGGGTCTCATTGAGTTGCTTAGTTCCTTGCTGTTGCTTAGGCTGGCCTTGATCTCCAGTCTCACCCTCCCTAGCTGAGAATTATGGGCGTGTGCCACTGCGCCCCCTGCAAATCTTTTGTTTTGGTTTGATTTTGTTGTTGAGGGTGGTGGTGGTGGTGGTGGTGCTGGGGTTGAACCCAGGACCTCTAGCCTCCTAGGAACATGTTCTACTGCTGAATTACATCCCAGCTCTTCCTTTAAATCTTGGCTCCTCCCTTCTTCCTATGGCTGGAGTACCAATCAATATCTGCCCAGAGTCCTGGAGGGCCAGGGCTCACCCAGCTCCAAAGGCAGAATGGCCATATTCTTTTGAGGGTTGCTACCCCTAAATGTAGAATATGGGGCCTTAGACAATAAGAAGTCACCTGCAGATCAATGCCAAGGAAAAATTCTTAATATTATTTAATTTTTTATTGATATTTATAACGCACATGTAGTAGTAAAATGTTCTGATTCTTTTTTTGTATTCTGTGCTGGAATTGAACCCAGGGCATCACAAGTGCTATACCACCGAGCTACCTCCTCAACCTGAAGTACAGCTCTCAAGTGTACTTCTAGTTCAACTTCTCTTTATGTATACAGATATCCAGATAACCTCCACCACGTTCAAGATCTGGAATGTCTCCACTGCCCTAAAAATTTCTCTTGTACCTCTTCCAAGTTAGTACCTTCCCAGAAGATAATCATGTTCTGACTTTTACTTATTCTTATTTTTAAATTTTCTGCAGTAGTGGGGATTGAAGCAGGGCCTTGCCCATGCTAGGCAAACACTCTACCACTGAGCTGCATCCCCACCCCTTTTCCATTTTTTATTTTGAGACAGGGTCTTACTAAATTGCCCAGGCTGGCTTTAAACTTTCAATGTTCCTACCTCAGCCTCCCAAGTAGCTGAGATTACAGGTGTGAGCCACTGAACCTGGCTAGTTCCTTTTTTTTTTTTTTTTTTTTTGTACTAGGGATAGAACTTAGGGGCACTAAACTACTGAACCATACCCCCAGCCCTTTTTCATATTTTATTTTGAGATAGGATCTCACTGAGTTGCTTAGGGCCTTGCTAAATTGCTGAGGCTGGCTTTGAACTCGCTATCTTCCTGCCTAAACCTCCCAAGTGGCTGGGATTACAGGTGTGCACCACCACGCCCAATGGCTAGTTTCTTTTTTAACCTCCAACTTTTTTTTTAATTTTGTTTTTCATTCCCAACTTTTTATTTTGAAAGTTTCAAACACTCACAAAAACTTGCAAGGAAGGTACCAGAAACACCCATAAAGTCTTCACCCAGATTCTCCAATTGCACAATTTTTTCCTTCCTCTCATTTTCTCTGTTTTTCCTGAACCTTTGGGAGTTACAGCAGATGTTATGACATGTCGCCTCTGTACACTTCACTAGGAATATCCTAAGAACAAATACATTCTCCTACGCAACCACAATATCACACTCAGGAAATGTAACAGTTAAATTACCCCGATTCTCTAACAGCCAGTGTATATGCAAATTTCTGTAAGTGTTCCAATAATGTCCTTTGTAGGTTTGTTTCTTTTTGATCTTGAATCCAGTTAAGAATGACAAGTTGCATTTAGTTGACACTCCTCTTTAGTCTCTTAATCTGGATCAGCTTCTTTGCCTCCTTCTGTCTTTCATGATGTTGGTGTGTTTGAAGATTCCAGGTCATTCGCACTTTGCAGAACATCAGTCAATTTGCGTTTGTTGTTTCCTCATGATTAGATTTAGATTAAATAATTTTGACTGGTATCACAGATATAATGTTGTGTCCTTGTCAGTGAATCATATCAGGAAGTACTATATTTTATATTGTTTTGTTCCATTATCAACAATGTAGGGCAGTTATCTTTTTATTCATTGTGATAAATATGTATCACCTAAAATAATTTTTTTGGTACCTGAGATTGAACCCAGGGGTACTCTACCACTGAACTACATCCCCATCTTTTTTGAAATTTTTTTTTTTTTGAGCCAGGATCTTGCTAAATGTCTGAGGCTGGCCTCCAACTTTTGATCCTCCTGCCTCAGCCTCCCGAGTTGCTGAGATTACAGGCCATTTTAATCATTTTTAAATGTGCAGTTCTGTGGCATTAAGTACATTCACATTGTTGTGCAACCATCACCACAATCCATCTCCAGAACCTTCTCATCTTCACAAGCTATAATTCTATATCCATGAAGCCCTAACTCATGATCATCCCCCTCTCCCCAGTCCTGACAACCATCATCGGCTTTCTGTCTCTGTGAAATTTATTTATTTATTTATTCATTTATTTATTTTTTAGTGATAACAGAGACTGAACCCAGGGCCTTATGTAGCAAGTGCTCTACAATGGAGCTACATTCCTAAGCCCCTTTTAAATTTTATTCTGAGACAGGATCTTGCTAAGTTCCCAGGCTGACCTTGTATTTTGCAATCCTCCTGCCTCGGCCTTCCAAGTAGCTGGGATTACAGGTGTGTGCCACTACTCCTGGCTTTTCTCTACACAAAGAACTTCATGTTGGTCTGGGGATGTGGCTCAAGCGGTAGCGCGCTCGTCTGGCATGCATGCGGCCCGGGTTCGATCCTCAGCACCACATACCAACAAAGATGTTGTGTCTGCCGAAAACTAAAAAATAAATATTAAAAAAAAATTCTCTTAAAAAAAAAAACTTCATGTAAGTGGAATCATAATGTATTTGACAGTATGATTGACAGTATGGTTCACTTAGCATAAGGTCTTCAAAGTTCATCCATAGCATAGCATGTGCCAGAATTTCCTTTGTTTTGTTGTTTTGGTATTTGGGGGGAGTGTGTGGGGGGGGGTAGGTACTGGGGACTGAACCTAGCAGCCCTGAACCACATCCCCAGTCCTTTTAATTATTTTGTTTTGAGGCAAGGTCTCACTAAGTTGCTTAGGGCCTTGCTAAATTGCTGAGGCTGGCCTCAAACTTTCATTCCTCCAGCCTCAGCCTCCTAAACTGCTGGGATTAAAGGGGTACACCACTGCACCTGGATAGAATTTCCTTTCTTTTTAAGACTGAATGATGATATTACACTGCATGAATGATTTATGTTTTCTTTACTCATTCATTTCTCAGTGGAATCTAGGGCTGCTTCCACTTTGGGGTTATTGCAAATAATGCTGTTATGGATAAGCAAATGTCCATAATATACTTATTTTGAACATATACCCTGAAGTAGTATTGGCTTGATCATATGAGTATTCTATGTGTAATTTTTTTTGCCATTTTCCCCAGTAGCTGCACCGTTTTACATTTCCATCTGCAATGGATGAAAGTTCCAGTTTCTCTTCATCCTTGCCAATACTTGTTGTTTTTCTATTTTTAAAAACTAACAGCCATCCAGTTGTGTATGAAGTGGCATCTAGTGGTTTTGATCTGCATTTTCCTAACCATTAGTGACGTTGAGCATCTTTTTAAGGATTTGCCATTTTCATATTGTCTTTAAAGAAATGTCTACTCAAATCCTTTGCCTATTTTTGAATGGCGTTGTGTGTTTTGTGGTTGAGTTCTAAGAGTTCTTTATATATACTGCCTATGAATCCCTTATCAGACATATACTTTGCAAATATTTTTTTCACATGGTGTGAGTTGTCATTTCACTCTCTCAATGCTGTCCTTTGATGCAAACAATTAAAAATATATATATATATATATATATATATATTGGTACCAGGTATTGAACAGGGGCACTTAACCGCTGAGCCACATTGCTTGGTCATTGTGCTCATCCAGATTTACCTGCTGGCCAGTGTGGCTCTGCCTGAGGGCTTGGCAGACATAGGAAGAGCTTTTGCAGCACTCATGGTGGGCTGTGTATGGGAGGAAAGAGGGTTACACTCACCCAGAAGTGCTCCCCTCCAAGACTCTCAGGCAGTGTTCTCTTAACACCCTAACTCCCCCTCCACTAGGGGAATAACTTTGGGGAATGAGTTCCAAGTGAGTCTCAAACCCGTCAACAGGATATGGCACCACTGCCCACAGTACTTCTTTGTTGGATGGATAGTGCATTATCAGCTGCCGTTCCTTCTCTGTCTCACTTTCCCACTCCCTTCCTGCTCTTTAGTGAGCTTATTTTACAAATCAAGTCCTTGTACCTGAATCCTTGTCTTCGAGTTTACTTGGGAAGAAATGCAGCCTAGCACTCACATAAACACTGCTTCATGCCTTGCTTGGTTCACTTAGCCTAACCTGGAGATGGACCTGTGTCACTACATCAAGTGCTTACACATCTTCTACCCGTCCCTCACTTTCTGGAGATTGAACCCAGGGCGCTTTACCACGGAACTACTTCTCCAGCCCTTTTTCTAAATTTTAAATTTTGAGACAGAGTCTTGCTAAAGTGCTGAGGTTGTCCTCAAACTTGCAATCCTCCTGCCTTGGCCTCCTGAGTCACTGAGATTACAGTGCATAGTGGGACATTCATTCATTCATTCATTCATTTACCTAAGAGACAAGGTCTTGACACACCAGGCTGAGCCTAAATCCTTGGTTCAATCAATCCTCCTGCCTTAGCCTCCTGAGTTGCTGAGACTACAGGTATGCACCACTGCAACTGGCTGCTTCCTCCTTCTTTTTGAGGACAATACAGTTGATGAACCCAGCCTAATTCCATTTTAAGATTGGGAGCCATCTCATCACAAAGTCATGAAAAGTTCTGTTTTACTGTAAAATACTAAGATTTCTATTTGGCCTGCATACTTTGATATTTTAAAAAACTTGCTTGGGATTCCTGCCTGTGCTTTAAACTCACCCAAGCCTGGCCCTCCTTGACCAGATAACCACCCTCCCTGAAATCCCAGCTGCTCCTCATTAACTCTAATGTTGGAATCTGAGTTTGCTCCCTACCTTGAGATGTCAAGCCATGTAGATCATTAACCTGCCATCTGCCCTTGTATCACACTTGCCTGAACCCTGTCAGCTCTAAGTTCCCAAGACACCCACCTTTGAATTTTTGTTACAAAACCCCTTAGATCAGATGCTGTCCTCAGGCCCTGTTTTTATCGGGTGAGGCAGTCAGCTCTCTTGTGTACACAATATAAGCTTGCTTTAATTTGGTTTTAAATTGGAGTTGGTTGTTTTTTCTTTGTGTCGTGGTTCCACACAGTATCCTCTTCCATGGAGAGAGTTAAAGAGTTGAGCTGTGGAGCTAAACAGTCTGCAAGCTGTTCCCCATGCCTCACACAGGAACTGAATTGCCATCTTGCTGGTTTGCTTCTCTCTCCCTGCCTTTTCCTGCTTGCATGATTCCTTCCAGCATCCCTTCCAGAAATCTGGGAAGCACCCCTAACTTCTCCTCATAGTCACCTGCCCCATATTTATAACTTAACAAATCTATCACCTGGCATTCCCAGACGCGGTTCAGGTGACTGTCTTTCCTTCTTCCTCTGTCTCTTCGTTCAGTGACTCCATTTGAAACCCTGGTTTAGTGCCCCTTGTTAATGCAGGATATTAATGAAACATGTCTAGGTCACCTAAGTTGGAACGTAGATTGTGATTCTGTTGGTGTGGGCCCAGGCTGGAGATTCTGCCTTCTTGAAGTTTCTAGGTGAGGCTAATGTTGCAGCCTGAAGACCACACTTTAGGAGCAAGGATTAGTTTCCCTTTTCCCCTAAGCCTTTTTTTTTTTTTTTTTTTTTTGGCGGTGCACAGATTGAACCCAGGGCCTGTGCCTGCTAGGCAAGTACTCCACCACTGAGATATACCCCAGCAGTTCTTCCCAATTCATTTTGCATATCATTGTGAATTTTTTTATCTAGAACATTATGTTTTACAGTATAAAAAAGTCCCAATGGTTTTTGAAAATCCATGTTAGTAACTTTTTTTTTAATATTAATTTTTCAGTTTCTGGTGGATATAACATCTTTATTTTTATGTGGTGCTGAGGATTGAACCCAGCGCCCTGCACATGCCAGGCGAGCGCGTTACAGCTTGAGCCACATCCCCAGCCCCCATGTCAGTAACTTTTCACTAATTCTTTTTTTTTTTTTTTGCGGGGGTGGGTACTGGGGATTGAATGCAGAGGTACTTTACCACTGGTCTACATTCCCACCCATTTTTATTTTTCTTTTTGAGACAGAGTTTCACTAAGTGGCTTAGGGCCTGGCTAAGTTGCTGAGGCTGGCCTCCAATTTATGATCCTCCTGCCTCAGCCTGTCAAGCCATTGGGTTTGACAGGTGTTTGCCCCTATACCCAGCTCACTGTCTCATTTCTAAACCTACAGAATATTTTGGTTTCCCCAACATAGTATCACTGCTCAGCTCCCCTGGGTGTTCTGTACAAGTCAGATATTATAGATATGTTAATTGAAGTCGAAGAGGAAACCTTTGGGGGGTTTGACCTTGAAGTTTTTCCATAACCCACTAAGCTCCAGGCCACTGTGGCCAACCCACAACAATTTAAAACTGCACGGAACTCTGCTGAAAATCAGGGATTTCATTCTGGTATTCCAAAGTTTTGGGAAATGGCCTGCCTAATGTCACATAACTGCAAACCCCTGGATTCCAGATCCCTTGCATTCTTGTCCCAAGGGCATATTCTTAGCCCTTCCTCCCAAACCCAGCCCAAACCTTCCTGCTTTCTGCCCAGCTTTCTTTACCTAGTCACGTCTGAGAACCAGTATCTAGGGTCTCACCTCCATACACACAATGGTCCAGCCTCATGTCCTCCTAATCTCCTCTATCCCAAACTGACTTTTTTTTTTTTTTTTTTTTTTTGGTAGCAGGGATTGAATTCAGGGGCACTCAACCATTGAGCCACATCCCCACCCCTATTTTGTATTTTAGTTCAAGACAGAGTCTCACTGAGTTGTTTTGTGCCTTGCCATTGCTAAGGCTGGCTTTGAACTCGCCATCCTCCTGCTTCAGCCTCCAGAGCCCCTAGGATTACAGGCCTGCGCCACTGCACCCAGCCAAACCTGTCTTCTTAAAAACAGGTTTAGAAATGGTAAGAAAAATGTAGCTCCATGGTAGAGCACCTGTCTCGCCTGCATGAGGTCCCAGATTCCATCCCCAGTACTGGAAGAAAAAAAAAAAGGAGTAAGAAAAGCAGGTTCATATCTCCCCACCTGAAATTTTTTCCACCTTGTCAAAAGGCTGAGATCAGGTGATCCAGGGTAAAGCAGGTGACTGCCTGGCCTCAAGGTCTCCATCCTGTGGCCACAACCTCTTCCAGATAAGCATTCCACCTTGTCTCCATGCCCAAATCAGAGAAGCCACCCCTCTGCCCAAGTTGGGGCTCACCTTCACCTGAAACCACCTTTCTTTCCTGCCTAACCTGTGGGCCCTTGTTCATTTCTATGCCCTACACACTCAGAATGTCCTTGTCGTTTAATAAGATGTGGTGTTGTTTGTGGGATTTTTTTTTTTTCCGAATGCTGGGACATGAACCCAGGGCCTCACCTATACTAGGCAAGTGCTCTATCACTGAGCTATACCCCCAATGCTTAAATGAAAAATTTAAGGTTATAATGAAAAGTCTTTAAGGAATGTAACTGGGAGTATTTGAGAAATTAATGGCTCTTTTTCCATGTCGTTTTAAGGTTGTGGCTCATCAGAAGTAAATCAGAGCATCTTTTCTTTTTCTTTTTTCCATTTCTTTTCAATGCTGGGGAATTGAACCCAGGGCCTTGGTTTTGCTAGGAAAGCACCATACCACTGTGCAACCTCCCGAGCCCACATCTTTTCTTTGTCCCCTTTCCACTCAACCGTAGCAAGGCAGGAGAGCCTAGCAGCTTTCCTTCTAAAGTTCTGAACTTTGTGTGTTAGACTATCCATTTGAAAAATTAAAATGCACAAAAATATCTAGGAAAATATCAAGCACCAAAAAAACCATTCAAGGAGAAATAGAAAACCTGAGCACACTTATGCATTAATGAAATTGAATCTAAAATTGAAATTCTAGCCACAAAACACTTTACAAATACAGATGTTCTCAAGGGTAACTTTTATAGTCATCAAGGAACAGAAACCTTCTATCTTATCCAAACTAAGAAACAAGATCTAACAACTTGTTTAAGGCCAATGTCATTAGCTGCTGCCAGTGGATCCTAAACCAGAAAGGACAGTGAAAGATGGAAACTAATAGTTCAGCTACGCTCACATGGAGGCAACAATTAGGAATAAAACATTAGCTAGTCAAAAGCAGAAATGTGCAAAATAAACATTGCCAAGTAGTATTCATCTCAGGAAGACAAGGATGTTATTTTACCATTAGGAAGTAGCAAGATAATTTACATAGCTAAAGAGTAAACAAGCAAAAACCATATGATTGTCTCCATAGATTCAGATAAATCTGTTGAGGAGTCAACCAGAATTTTATGAAAGCTATTAATTAGTCTTCATGTGGGTTCCACTAGAAGCAGACACTGAACTAGAGTTCAAATATGAATAGTCAAGAATCTTTGGGGGGGCTGGGGATGTGGCTCAAGAGGTAGCACACTCGCCTGGCATGCGCAGGGCCCTGCGTTCAATCCTCAGCACCACATAAAAATAAAATAAAAATGTTGTGTCCACCAAAAAATAAAATATAAATATTAAAAAAAATTCTCTCTCTCTCTCTCTCTCTCTCTCTCTCTCTCTCTCTCTCTCTCTCTCAAAAAAAAAAAAAAAAGAACCTTTGGGGAACATTCAAGATTCAAACTATAGCATAGTCCTGATAACAAGAACTATCAAACAAGATTCTTCCAGAACCACCATCTGGCATACGGAAAAACTTCTGCAAGGATGTGTATCCATCAGCTGCTTGTCTGCTTGTCCAGCTTTGATGCCACCCTTGTAATTGATCCTTGTAGCCAAGGATAATTGATTCAAAATAATTTAGATAATCTTTCTCATTTTGTCCTTAAAAACTCCCTCTTGCCAGGCATGCAGTGGCGCACACCTGTAATCCCAGTGGCTCAGGAAGCTGAAGCAAGTTCAAAGCCAGCCTCAGCAACATCGAGACACTAAGCAACTCAGTGAGACCCTGTCTCTAACTGAAATACAAAATAGGGCTGGGGATGTGGCTCAGTGGTTGAGTATCCCTGAGTTCAATCCCCAGTACCTAAAAATAAATAAACAAATTCTAGGTGGATTAAAAGTAATATAGGGGCTGGGGTTGTGGCTCAGTGGTAGAGCGCTTGCCTAGCATGTGTGAAGCACTGGGTTCAATCCTCAGCACCACATATAAATAAATTAATCAAATAAATGTTCATAGCCAATTAAAAATAAATAAGTAAATAATGTAGTAAAGCTTTTAGAAGGGCTGGGGGCTGTAGCTCAGTGGTAGAGTGCCTGCCTTGCATGTGTGAGGCACTGGGTTTGATCCTCAGCACCACATAAAAATAAACAAAGATATGGCCATCTACAACTAAAAAATAAAAATAAAAAAATAAAGCTTTTAGAAGAAAATACTGAAGTGTTTTTGGGCTTCTGTATAGGGAAAAAGATTCATTATTATCTAATTCAACTAAATTAAAATTTAAAGTTTTATAGAGACCCACTGAAAACTCTTGTACAGTCATGGAAAAATCATATAAAATTAGAATAAAAGCTATAAATTAAAAAATAATTCCATATATGTATATGTATATATGTATGTACACACATGCACACACACACACACACACACACACACACATATATACTTCAAAACTCTATAGTACACAGAAAATACATACAATTTTATCTGTGAATTTTAAAATTGTTTTTTAGTTGTGTGGACGTTTATTTTATTCATACATGTGGTACTGAGAATCAAACCCAGTGTCTCACATATGCTAGGCAAGTGCTCCACCACTGAGCCACAACCCCAGCACAATCTGTGAATTAAAAAAAAAAATTAAAAAGACACTATAACTCAAATGTTTTATGTAAGGGAAAAAATAAATCTGAAGCAAATTTGTCCAAATGCCAACATTTGTTTATCTGAGTTCTAAGTTCCTAAGTGTTTGTTCTATTATTTTCATGTGTCTTTGGATGCTTAGATTTTTTAATTGCTATAGTTTGGATTAGTGGCTCCCAAAGTCCCATGTGTTAAAAGGCTTGGTCACCAGTTGGGAGGTGACAGAACCTTTAGGAGGTGGGGCCTAGCGGGAGGCAGTTAGGTCATTGGGGGTGTGCCACTTCCTGTCTTTTCACTTCACAACTTCCATGAAGTGAGCAGCTTTGCTCTTCTATGTGTTTGCCACCATGATGGTCTGCCTTCCCAGCAGGCCCAAAGGCAACAGGACAGTAACATGGGTTTACTTGATGCTTTGATTATATCCCTTGCCACTTTGAAACTTATATGTTTTTTTTTCTTTTCCCCAACTTTCTTTTCCCTGACCTTCTCCTCCCTGATCTCCCCCCCCCCCTTTTCTCCTTCCTGATCTCTCCTCCCTAATCTCATTTTCTCTCAATCACCTCTTTAAAAACCACTGTTCCCCAGGGTGGGCAGAATCACAGGCTCTAGGGCAGGAGTCCCCCATGTTTCTTCTTTGCTAGCAAAGCAATAAAACATTTTCCTTTTTCTCAAGAACTTGTCTTTGTTATTGGATTGGTGTCCAGGACAAGGAAGGAACTTTCAGTTTCAGGACCAAGTGACTATGGTCTGAAACCTCCAAAACCATGAGCTCAAATAAATCTTTCCTTCTTCTAAGTTGTTTATCTCAGATATGTTGTTCCAGGGATGAAAAGCTAATACGTTAATACATTAAAAAGAAAAAAAAAGAACTGTGAAATTTCATCTAAAGCAGGACTTCTCAAGCTTTGATGCACATATGAATCCCCTGGGGATCTTGTTAAAAGGCAGATGTTGGTTCATGGGGCTTGGAGTGGGGCTGGAGGGTCTGCATCCAACAAGAGGTGGGATGCTGTTGGTTCCAGAGCCCCACTTTGCGAGGCAGCGTTCTATAAAACTCTGTCCCAGGCCTCATGAAGTGGAAGTGAGGGGCCCAGCCCGGAAGAGTGGTTATGAGGCACAGACAGAGGAGGGTGCAGATGCTGAGGGCGCCTGCAGCTTTCCTGCCTATTTTAGGACATGCTAGAAGCTTGGTGTGTCCTAAAAACCTTCTTTCAGTCTCTCCCCAGCTGCCTCTAGTGGGATTTTTTTTTTAAGCTTGCTATCCTTTTTAACCTCCTTCCTATCTTTTTATTCTTAACTTTTCATCATGGTAGGTTTAGATTCCAGTTTTTATCTTTTCAGCCTTTGCAAACCTTTGTTCATTGTGCTTTAGCTGTGTGCTTGACCTTCATTGTTCTTTTTTAAATTCCTAATCTAACTTTTGGAGGATTTTAAGATACAGTCTTATCTTGCTTCCCCCAACTCACCCCTTGCCTTCTATGCCTTCCACATAAATTGTCACCAGTATCTTTTTATTTTCATTCACTACCTTCCCAGCCCTTCTTTCTTGCTCAATTTTCTTCTCTTTTCTTTTTCCTTGCTCTATTTCTGTTTTCCTTATTCTATTTCTAACTCTTTTGATTTAATCCTTATTGTTTTATTTATTTATTCATTTAGCAGTACCGAACCCAGATTGAACTCAGGGGCACTGTATCACCGAGCTACATCCCAGCCCTTTTTATTTTGACACAGACTTCTGCTAAGTTGCGGAGACTGGTCTCAAACTTGCAATTCTCCTGCCTCTGCCTCCCAAGGAGCTGGGACTGTGCCAGTCTAATCCTCATTGCTTTCATTGTCACTAATAATGCCTCATTGAGGAATGACCAACCAGGAATGCCATTCTAGTTGACAGCAGGACTTTGGCACCTGGTTCTTTGATTTCAAAATGTGCCTCCAATCCTGTTCATGGGGATTGGATTAGTAGCTGAACTTCTCTGTGCTTTAGATTCTTCACGTGTCAAATAATACCTACCTCACAGGGTTATAAGAAAAATGAAATGTGTTGCTACACTAAGACAGGGTCCTGCTCAAATAAGCACTGCAGATAAGTTAGCTGTGTTTTGTTTTGAGTATGGAATGTCCCCTAAAGTCTCATGTGCTCAGAGGTGGGGCTTTTGGAAAGTGATTAGATGGTGAAGACTCTGACCTCATCGGTGGATTAATCCATTGATGGCTGAATGCGCGGTGGGACCTAGCTGAATGGGAGGTGGGTCATGGGGGTGTGCATTGGAAGGGTTTATCTTCTTCCCACCCCTTCCCCTTCTTCCCTTCCCTGTTGCCATGAGCTGAGCAATTTTCTCTGCCATGGTCTTCTGCCTTCATGTTTCTGCAGTGGAGTCAGCCAACCATGGCTGAGAGCTCTAACATTGAGTCTTTCTCCTCTGAGTTATTCTTGTCAGGTATTTTGGTCATAGCAACAAAACGCTGACTAGGGATTGAATCTCCAAGATGGCTCCCAATGATCCTCACCTCCTGGTGTTCCAGTCATTGTGCAGGTCTCTTTCCTATTGAATGTGAGGAAAGTGGCTGGTAAAATAAATAGGATGTTGCAGAAAAGATGGTAGATGGCTTCTGTTTTTGGACCACTTTTTTTTTTTTTTCTTTAGGTGCTAAGGATTTAACCCAGGGCCTTGCACATGCTAGCCAAGCTCTACCACGGAGCTACACCCCCGAGCCTTGAATTACTCATTTTGAAGGAAGCCAGATGCTATGTCCTGGGGAACTGAGGCCTTCTGCCAACAGCCGTGGGAGTAAGCCATCTCAGAAGTGTATTCTCACAGCCCATTAAGTTTCCAGGTGATGGCTGTCCCCTGCCACAGCTGCTGTTTTGACTGTACCCTCCTGAGAGACAAGGCAGAAATGCCAAGATAACCCATCCCCAAATTCCTAGCCCACTCACAGAAACGTTTATTGTAGTGTTAAGTTGCTAAATTTGGAGGTAATTTATTATGCATTAAGAGATAAAATTTACATATATTTATTAAATTTTCTGAGTTCATTTTTTAAATAAAGGTTATTATTTTCTAAACTCACATTTTTAATGTAGACTTTCATCATCATTTTCAACCCCCATTTTTTAGTGGTGCATTAAAGTTATATATACTAACTCCTTTTTCTTTATTTTTTTTAATATTTATTTTTTAGTTGTGGGCAGACACAACTACTTCATTTTTAAAAAATATTTATTTTTTAGTTATAGTTGGACACAATATCTTTATTTATTTATTTTTATGTGGTGTTGGGGATTGAACCCAGGGCCTCTCCTGTGCTAGGCGAGCTCTCTACTGCTGAGCCACAACCCCAACCCCTAACCCCTATTTCTTTTAGGATTTATTTTCACATAGACTGGGAATGGGGTGAAGGACAGAGACGTTTTTATTTCCAGTTTCTCTTTGGCTCCCTAGGACTATTTGGCTGGGGTAAAGAATGGCCTTGAAAGATTCTCACATCCCTAGGAGCCTGGGGAAATAACTGCTTCTGTTTGCCACAGGACCATAGACCCAAACAATCACATTTGATTGTCTGAGGCTTGCGGGTATGGTGTTGACATCTCCAAGCCCTCAAGTCTCATGCAAGGAACTGCATATTATGATGTCCATGTGTTGTTCAGATGAAGGGGTGACAAACTACTGAGACTCAAAAGAGGCTGGAGAGGAGCCAGAAGGTATGATCTGGGGTCTCTTGGAATCAGCTCAGTCAGGGTTTGGTGGTCACATTGTGCCAGGGAGGGTCCATCCATGGAAGAGTTGTTTCAGGAGCTTAAAAGAGACTCCTGGATTCCCTCTTGTGTCCATCAACTCCATCCTTGGTGCCTAGACCACTCTAGTTGGGTGGAGGTGCTCCTGACTTTTGAGGCCACCTTTGTTTCCCTGGGGAACTTGGGGAGGCATCTTGGGACTGCTTAAGGGTCTGGCATGCAATTCTTAGCAGCACAGAATTGTGATAAGGGGCATGAGCTCTGGAGTTCACATTAGAGACTCTGCCTCTCACAAACTGTGTGTCCTTGGAAATCACTTAACCTCTTTGTGCTTCAGTAGCTTCTCTATATGAAGGCAAAAACTGGGCTTGTTTCATAAGATGCATGTGAGGTTTAAAGGTGGTAAAATATGTGGAATGGGACCTGGTCCAGGTAAATTCTCGGTCTCCATTACTCATCCTTCGAGACACATTGGAAGCACCTGTGGATGGTGCTCGGGCTGTACTGCAGATCACTAATTTCAGAATCTCTGGGGAAGGAGACCAGGTGTTTCTGAAGCCCCCCAGGTGATTCCATTGGTTCCATTGTACATGGAACGAAAACTACTACTGCCTTAGGGAGACTTTCGTTTCACACAGATAAATTCTGGATTTGATGAAATATTCCTTTCCAAATTTCCATTGGGCCATTTGGGAAGACACCCACATGCACACTTTTATTTTTCTTTAGTACCAAGGATTGAGCCCAGGGTCTTCTGCATACTAGGAGAGTGCTCTGCCACTGAGCTATAGCCCCAGCTCCTTTTTCCTAGAATTTATTTGAGACAAGATCTCACTAAATTCCTGAGGCTACTCTTAAGTGAGAGATCCTCCTACCTCAGCCTCTCAAGTAGCTGAGATTACAAGCATTTGCCACCACACCCAACTTGAAGGACCCTCTTGTTGGAAGTTTTTTATCTCATGTTTGACAAAACCATTCCTCATCTTACCTTCCAAGCTGCAAATCCTACCAAGGTTCAGGAGTAAATTAGTTTCCATAACTGTGTCCAGATAGAGGAAAAGTTCTCATTGACTCACCTCACCCACTTTCTAGCTCCCTCTTTGCAGGAGGCCACTTCCCAGGAGACATTCCTGGAAAAATTCTCCTTTGGTGTCTCCAAAGAATTCAGCTCCTCCTGCCCCTGCCCAAAAAAGAATTCAGTCCCCAAACAACAAACCTCTTCTTTATGACTTTAATGTGCCAATAAAAAATACTGAAAATAATTAATTTAGTTCCCTAGTACAAATGCCAACAATGTAAGAATCCTTCTCCTACTAAGGAATAATTAGGGTCCACAATATAAAATTATTGAAAAGAGGGCACCAGACAGGTATGGTGGTGCACACCTGTAGTCCAGAGGCTCAGGAGGCTGAGACAAGAAGATTGCAAGTTCAAGGAGCCTCAGCAGTTTAGTGAGGCCCTAAGCAATTTAGTGAGACTCTGTCTCTAAATAAAAAATAAAAAGGGCTGGGGATGTGGCTCAGTGGTTAAGCGCCTCTGGCTTCGGTCCCCAATTAAAAGAAAAAAATACACACACACACACACACATATATACATTTTATCCTAAACTTGGTTTTATAGTTTGGAAATCCTAATATTTTGCCTCTTTCCTAAACACATTGAGAATAAGAGTCCTAAAACTATGAATATGGGAAGAGGGAGGAATGCTTTAAAATCAGACCTGGAGGGGTTGGGGATGTGGCTCAAGCGGTAGCGCACTCGTCTGGCATGCGTGCGGCCCGGGTTCGATCCTCAGCACCACATACAAACAAAGATGTTGTGTCTACCGAAAAACTAAAAAATAAATATTAAAAAAAAATTTTTTAAAATATATCTAAAAAAAAAATCAGACCTGGAATCCATCAGTGTTATACATCACGTTAACGGAATAAAAAATAAAAGCAACATGATCATCTTAATGCAGAAAAAGCACTTGATGAAATTTAACACCCTTTCATGACAAATACACTCACCAAACCAGTGATAGAAGGCAACTACCACAGCATCATAAAAGCTGTTTATGAAAACGCCACAGTGAACATCCTACTCAATGGTGAAAGATGGAAAGTTTTTCCTCTAAGATCAGGAACAAGACAAGGGTGCCTGCTTTCACCATTTCTATTCAACCCAGTACTGGAATTCCTAGCCAAAGAAACTAAGGCCCAAAAAGTGCAATCAATAAATAAATAAATAAATAAATGTCTTTGGAGTTGGAAAAGAAAAAGGAAAATTATTCATTTACAGATGATACAATCTGTTTTTAAACATTGAAAAAAATTTATTTTAAAATTTTGTATTTTAGGTTCTTTTTTTTTTAAGAGAGAGAGAGAGAGAGAGGAGAGAGAGAATTTTTTAATATTTATTTTTTTTAGTTTTCAGTGGACACAATATCTTTATTTTATCTTTATGTGGTAAATGCCAGGCGAGCCCATTACCGCTTGAGCCACATCCCCAACCCTAAAATTTTGTATTTTATATATACATATTGGGCTGGGAATGTAGCCCAGCAGTAGAAGCCTTGTCTACCAAACATGAACTGAGTTTGAACCCAGCACTGCAAAAATAAAAGTACACATTGATAGGGTTCAAGACTATATATATATATATATATATATATATATATATATATATATATATACACACACACACACACATACACACACACACACACACACACACACACACTGCGGATTGAACCCCAGGGACACTCAACCACTGAGCCACATCCTCTATTTTGCATTTATTTAGAGACAGGATCTCACTGAGTTGCTTGGCACCTCACTGTTGCTGAGGCTGGCTTTGAACTTGAGATGTTCCTGCCTCAGCCTCCAGAGCCGCTGGGATTATGGGTGTATGTCACTGCACCTAGCCAGAATTTATTAATTCTTTTTTTTTTAAGAGAGAGAGAGAGAGAATTTTTAATATTTATTTTTTAGTTTTCGGTGGACACAATATCTTTGTTTTGTATGTGGTGCTGAGGATCGAACCCGGGCCGCACGCATGCCAGGCGAGCGCGCTACCGCTTGAGCCACATCCCCAGCCCCCAGAATTTATTAATTCTAACAGTATTTTTGTGAGTGTGAAATCTTGATAGTTTTCAAGATTTCATAAGATCATATCATCAGCCAGATGCAAAGCAACAGGACACAAAAATCAATGCCTAAAATTATGTTATCATTTTATTTATTTATTTTGCAGTACTGGGGATGGATCCCAGGGGTGCTCTACCACTGAGCAACATCCCCAGCCCCCGCCCTTTTTTTTTTTTTTTTTAAGAACGGGCCTTGCTAAATTGCTGAGGCCTAAATTAATGAGACTGGCTTTGAACTTGTGATCCTCCAGCCTCAGCCTCTAAGAGTCACTGGGGTTACAGTTGTGCACATTACACTTGTTTTTATATAATAACAAACAAGAATCTGAAAAAGAAATTTAAAAACCAATTCTATTTATAATAGCATAAAAGGAATAAAATAATTAGGAATTAACCTAACCAAGGAGGTGAAAGATGTGTACGATAAAAATTATAAGATATTGCTGAAAGAAATTTAAAAAGACATAAATAAATGTATAGACAGCCCAGGTGCCTGGGCTGAAAGGCTTAAAATTGTTAATACTGAAAATGAATAAAGTTATCCCAGCGACTCAGGAGGCTGAGGCAGGAGGATCACGAGTTCAAAGCCAGCCTCAGCAAAAGTGAGATGCTAAGCAATTCAGTGAGACCCTGTCTCTAAATGAAATATAAAATAGGGCTGGGATGTGACTCAGTGGTCCAGTGCCCCTGAGTTCAATCCTTGGTACCAAAAAAAAAGAAAAGAAAGAAAGAAAATACAAAATGAATAAAGTTGAAGGACTTAACATTTTCTGATTTCAAAAGCTTATCACAAATCTACCATAATTAAAACAGTGTGGTATTGGCCTGAAAGTAGACATATATCTCTGACAGCCCAGAAACAAACCCTTGCATATATGATAAATGACTTTTGATGAAGTTCTGAAGAACATTTAGTGGGGAGGGACTGTCTTTTCGACATTTGATGTTGAGAAAACTGGGTATCCATGTGTGAAAAAAAATGAAGGTGGAACCCTTATCTATCACCATATATAAAAATTAAGTCCAAGTGGATCCAAGAACTCTCCAAATGTAAGAGTCACAACTACAAAACTCTTAGAAGAAAACATAGGGAAAATTTCACATTAGTTGTGGCAATTCTTTCTTGGATATGACACCAAAACCACAGGCAGCAAAAGAAAAAATAAGCAAATTGAACTTCATCAAAATTTAGGGGCTACTGGGCATGGTGGCACATGCCTGTAATCCCAGGGGCTCTGGAGGCTGAGGAAGGAGGATAGGGAGTTCAAAGCCAGTCTCAGCAATGGCAAGACACTAAGCAACTCAGTGAGACCCTGTCTCTAAATAAAATACAAAATAGGGCTGGGGATGTGGCTCAGTGGTCGAATGCCCCTGAGTTCAATCCCTGGTACCAAAAAAAAAAAATAAAAAAAAAAAAAAATTAGGAGCTGTGGCCAGGTCACACCTGTAATCCCAGTAACTTCAGTGGCTGAGACAGGAGGATTGCAAGTTGGGGCCAGCCCCAACAATTTAGCAAGACCTTGTCTCAAAATAAAAAATTAAAAGGGCTGGGGATGTAGCTCAGTGGTACACTAGCCTTATTTGTCCAAGCCATTGGGCTCCATCCCCAGCACTATAAAAAGAGTTGCTAAGAGCCAACTCCAATACACTGCTGGTAACCATTTTCTGCCAAAAAGCTGGGAAGCTCGACATGGTGATGTCCGTCTATAATCCTAGTGGAGCCTGAAGTAGGAGAATCACAAGTTTAAGACCAGCCTCAGCAACTTAGTGGGGCCCTAAACAACTTAGTGAAAGCGTGTCTCAAAATTAAAAAAAAATAAATAAAAAGGTGTTGGGGATTGTGGCTCAGTAGTAGAACGTCTCTGGGCTCCATCCTTGGGTACAAAAAAAAAAAAAAAAGCTGGAGAAACAGAAGAAGCCATTTTACAGAGAGAAAAAGTGAGGGAGAAAGAGGAAGAGAAGGATCAAAAGAGGAGGATCAGAAGAAAGCAAGAATACAAAGAAAGGCAAAGACACAGAGACAGAGGGACTGTTGTCTGAATTTCTGACTTGTCCAATTTTGGTTCCACTCTGTCCAACAACCTAACTGCATTTTTCCATTTCTGTATTGTAAAGATGTACCCACATCCTTATAAAAAATTCTACTCTTTTCATCTTGAATACATTTTTATTTTTAATGGATACATAGAAAACTATACATATTTATGGGGTACAATATGACATTTCAAAACATGTTACCATTTATAATGATCAGATCAAGGTAATGGGCATCTATTTCTGTCCTTTCCTTGTTCAAGCTGTTTGAGTTGCAAGCAGAAGACCTGGGTAATACAAATGTAGTTTCTTGTGGTAGGCCATTTTTGGTTAGGCCCATTCTGTCTCCTAAATATCCTTTTTCCACTTTTATTTTTCCTTAGTCCTAGTTATTTTTTCCTCTTTACTACTTTTTTGAGAGATAGGGGTTTCTGAGAATTTAACCCCAGGGCACTTTACCACTGAGCTACATCCCCAGTCCTTTTTATGTTTTATTTTGAGACAGGGTCTTGATAAATTCTGAGGCTCTTGCTAAATTGCTGAGGCTGACCTCGAATCCTCCTGCCTCAGCCTCTCAAGTCACTGGGATTACAGGTGTGCACCACCATACCCAGCTACTTCATTACTAGTTTCTGTACACCAGGTACAGGGTGATTTCAAAGTCTTTAATTTTACTATCTAAGTAATGTTTTTATATGTTGTACTGGGGTATAACCTACACCCATTTGTGCTCTACCACTAGCTGCATCTTCAGCCCTTTTTATATATTTTAAGGCAGGGTCTCACTATTGCCCAGGCTAGACTCAAATTTGCCATCCTCCTGCCTCAGCCTCTCAAGTTCCTGGGATTACAGGCAGGAGCCATAATACCCTGCAATATCTGAGTAATTCTTGCCATCTAAGTTTGAAAAATACTGAGGTGGGATGTCTTTAGGTATCTGACCAGACATACAAACTCACCCTCTCACAGCCTTCTGAAAGACTGTTGAAGTTCTTTCTCTCACATTGTCATTATCACATTCAGTCAATTGGCAAATCATCTCAATTCTATCTTCAAAATATATTCAGAATCCAATGTCCTCTCACAATCTCCACTGTTATTCCCTCAATCACCCTACGCCTTGGATGATTGCAGTCATCTATCTCCTGATAGGGCCCTTTCTTCCCCTATCCATTTTCTACAGCCAGACTGACTCTTTAAAAAATGCCAGGTAAGACTTTACAGTCTCTCTTCTGTCTACTGAATTATATCCTCCAAATACACATATTAAAGTTCTAACTCCCAGTACCTCACAATGTGACTATATTTGGAGTTAGAGTCTTCAAAAAGACAATTAATTTAAAATGAGGTTATTAGGGTGGAGGCCTAATACCATATGACTGGTGTATTTATAAGGAAAAGAAAATTGGACACAGACATTTAAGGTGGGAAGACAAGGGAGAAAGTGACCATCCATAAGCCAAGGAGAGCCAGGCACAGCATATACCTATAATCCCAGGATTTAGGAGGTTGAGGCAGGAAGATTGCAAGTTCAAGGCCAGCCTCAGCAGAGACCCTGTCTTAAAAAAAAGAAAGAAAGAAAAGGAAAGAAAGAAAGAAAGAAAGAAAGAAAGAAAGAAAGAAAGAAAGAAAGAAAGAAAGAAAGAAAGAAAAGGGCTGGGGATGTGGCTCAGTGGTAAAGCATCCCTGGGTTCAATCCCCAGTAATAAAAACAAAAATTAAGCCAAAGAGAGAGGTCTCAGAACAAACCAACCTTGTTGATACCTCAATCTTGGACTCCAGAATGGTGAGAGAATAAGCTTCAATGCAGTGTTATAGCAGCGTGACTAAACTAAACTAATATTCTCAACAACAGCTCCCGATTTCATCCAGAGAAAAAGCCAAAGTTCTCCCTTAATCGTGCAAACTAAAATAAATGAATACATACATAAACTTACCAGACTGTGAGTCTATCATTTGGAAACTCATTGTTTCAGCAAATCAGAAGGTTGAAGAATTACCATTGTTAATGGAAACTAGATTAACAAAGTCTTTTTTTACAACAGGAAAAAGAAAATCTAGCATTGGAAGGAAATTTTGCCATCAGTAAATATTAACTTTAATGATTGTCGTATAAATTAAAATCTCTTCTCAGAAAGTCTAGCCAATTTGGACTCCCTCCTTTCTGATTGCTCTGTCCTTCCATGGACATCATGGAAACAATTTTTTTAGTACCTTGTAGTTATATATAATAACAGGGTTCATTTTGACATATTCATAAATGCATATGACACAGTTTTCTCCATCATGGAAATAATTCTTAAGCTCTTTGTCGACAAGACAAGGCCACGCAAATCCCCTCGGTCATTAGAACTGGTTATCTATGGTAGGTTAAGAGCTGAAATACAGCAACACATGCAATTACCTGATGATTTATTGCTGAAGGATCATAAACCTCTAGGCGGTTGCACTGTTTCCACTGAGATGTCAAAACTGCTGATGGAAGTTGGGAAAGCTGGTTGGCTTCTGTCCAGGGCAGGCAGCTGGTATTCCATCCAGGAAATTAGCTGGTTCTTATAATTGGTACTGTAGGTCCCGATGAAGAAAGAGCCAAGACAGATTTAAATGAGCAGAGCGTGAGAGGTATGGTGAAGCAAAGGAGAGCTGGTTTGGGTGAAGGGCCTCCATGAAGATATAGTGATGCCTTCTAGATCTTGTGTACCTTCTAGCTAAGTTCACCAGGGATGTTGTAACAAAATACCACAGTCTGGGTAGGTAGCTTAAATAACAAGCTTATTTTTTCACCATTCTGGAAGCTGGAAGTTCAAGATTAAGGTTTCAGTAGGATTGGTTTCTTCTGAGGCCTCTCTCCTGGGTTTGCAGAGGACCATCTTCTCTCTGTGTCCTCACAGAGTCCTTCCTCTGTGTGTGCACACCTTGCTGTCTCTCTGTGTGTCCTGGTTTCCTCTCCTTATATGAAGACCAGTCAGATTGGAGTAGGGGGCCACCCTACTCCATTTTAATGGCCCCATTTTAATTCACTCTTTGTTATAGTTCCTACATCTCAATCGAGTCGCAATTCTGAGATGCTGGGGTTTGAGCTTCAACATATGAACTTTCAGGGGGACACAATTCATCCCCTTCTACCTGGTACATGCTCTCCCAGCTGCTGTGAGTGTTGGTTGCTACAATGACTCACAACTTCTGCCTTCTCCAGAGAATGGATCTTGGCTAACCTGGGGTACCTTGCCTTGGAGGTTAACCATTCTTCAGCAGTCTGTAACCAAGGCTCCCTGGCTCTATGCTACCCAGGCTGGTCCTCTTGCCTCAGGGTGAGACTGACACTGTGGTGCTATTCCTGCTCCTAAGTTCACTGTGGGATCATGCTAAGACTAGATTCCAGATGAAAATCACATCTTTGCTCAGTTTCTACCTTTGTCCCACCCAGCCTACCTTCTCCCAGGAGCTGTACCCCACCAAAATCATGTGCATCTGAATCCCTGTCTCAGGTTCTACTTCTAAGGAACTTGACTTCAAACAGTGTTACTTTAGAACTCCTTTAGGATTCTCTCTCTCTCTCTCTCTCTCTCTCTCTTTTTTTTTAATGTAAAGACCACTTCACGAAGTGAACCTGTAGAAACATTTCAAACATTTCAGACAACTCCTTTGTCCCAGAGCTGTGCTAAAAGGGAGGTAAGACAGACCTAAACATAGGCTAAGACTTAAGGACTAACTAATAGCCTTAACACTTTTCCAAGACCTGTTTAGCATAATTTTTTTCCAATAACCCTGGTACTTTTCCAAGACCTGATTAACATAAATTTCAATCAATGGCCATTTAACATAAATTTCAATCAGCACCCCTATCCAGTAGCTGTAAACTCATAAACTAATACACTTAAATAGCAATTGCCCTGTCAGGTCCCCTTTCCCCTCTGTGGGAGATCTGTCTCTTTTCTTCTCCCTTGAATAAATCCTACTATTTTCCTCTTCCTTGTCCATGGATTTCATTCTTTAAATGTGTGAGACAAGAACCTGAAAAGAAGTCACTGGCAGACAGCTGGGGTCTGGCCCACCTTTGAGAGCTGCAGAGTGCTAGTAGGTAGTAGTGGAGAAGAATCTGGCATGGCTGCAACTCTCAGAGCTAATGCCAGCAGGCAGCCCTCTGTTGTGATTATGTGCTAACACTGAAATGGGTTTTCTCTGCTGTAGAAGCCTGCAACTCATGCGGACACTCCACCTCCACTCCTACCCCTCACCCCACAAGCAGAAGAGAGAAGCTGGTTTCTCCTGGAACTCTTGTTTCAGTACCCGAGATTGAACCCAGGGGTGCTTTAAGACGGAGCTACATCTGCAGTCCTTTTTATGTTTTAATTTGGAACCAGGTCTCGCTAAATTGATAAGGCTGGCCTTGACTTTATGATCCTCCTGCCCCAGCCTTCCAAGTCACTGGGCTCAGGAATGCACCACTGTGCCTAGTGAAGAATTTTAATTTTACCCCTAGAATCTAAGAACAGAAGGTGAAAAGTTATTCTGTCATTATATCTTGTCTCGTCTCTCTTTGAAATAGCCCTCAACTCTCTGCCGTCCTCTCTATTCCTATAAGCACTGTCTTCACTCAGGGCATTGTCAACTAAAGCCTGGAGAAAACATCACGACCTGTTTTCCTGCCTTCATTTATATAGGGTGGCTTTATGTAATACTATTAGGATATATTTTGTTCTGGCTTAAAACCTTCTACCATATTAGTCTATTTTCTTTTGCTGGAACAAGACATAAGGCTTGACACTTTGTAAAGAAAATAGATATTTAAAAATGTTTTAAAAATTTGTTCTTTTTAGTTCTATATGACAGTAGAATGTATTTTGACATACCAAACATACATAGGGTATAACTTCCCATTTTTGTGACTGTACACAATGTGGAGTTAAACTGGTGGTGTATTCATATATGAACACAGGAAAGTTATGGCAGATTCATTCTACTGTTTTTCTTATTCTCACACCCCTCCCTTCCATTAATTCCCCTTTGTCTAATCCAGTGAACTTCTATTTCCTTCCAGAACATTTGGCCTTTGGTTTTTTGGAATTGGCTTATTTCAGTTAGCATGATAGTCATCAGTTCTATCCATTTACTAGCAAATGCCATAATTTCATTCTTCTTTATGGCTAAGTATTATTCCAGTGTGTGTGTGTGTGTGTGTGTGTGTGTGTGTGTGTATCACATTTTCTTTATCCATTCATCTGTTGAAGGGCACCTAGGTTGGTTCTATAACTCAGCTATTGTGAATTGAGCTGCTATAAACATTGATGTGGTCCTCTCGCTATAGTATGCTGAATTTAAGTTCTTTGGGTATATGCTGAGGTGTGGGATAACTAGGTCAAAGGGTGGTTCCATTCCAAGTCTTCTGAGGAATCTCCATACTTCTTTCCAGAGTGGTTGCATCAATTTTCAATCCCACCAGCAATGTATGAGTGTGCCTTTTCCCCCACATTCTCACCAACATTTATTGTTATTTGAATTCTTTTTTTTTAATATTTATTTTTTAGTTGTATCTATGTTATGCTCGAATTCGGGACCCCCAAAAGACCACCAGAGACCAAGATCGATGTAAGCAGCAAAGAGTTTGTTTATTGTGAGCTAGCTCGGTCCTCCATGCACACAGCAACTGGTGACACTGAGAGGCCCCAAGCCCAGGGTTTGTAGCAGTTTTATACACTCTTTGGGGAAGGCAGGGACTTCACATACATTATAGCATCTCTTAGCAAATCATCACAAACCGCGGGAAATTCATAAAACAACTCTAAAACATGATTAGCACATTCACTGGCGGAAACAGGTTGAGTAGGGGTGATTGGTTAGTACAAGAGGGAAATTCCTTTGAACTGATTGGTTTAGGCCACGAGGAGTGTACGTGCAGAACTACATGGTTTCCCAACATGTTATCAAGCACCATAAACTACTGGGAGGGTCAACTGGCATCCCAGGTATATTCCCTGTCTCATGATGATTGGTGGTTGCTAGGGGGTTGCTATGGGTCCTCACCTAGCCTGACTGAGTCAGGGACACCTGGTGCAGCAGATCTTTCCTGTTATTTGTAGATAAACAACTCAGCAGGGTGGGTATGTGCCTAGGAGTGCTCTGTGGGTTTTTCCAAGGACAAAGGTCATGCCCTTCCTTGGACAGTCTTTGCTCTGAGGTAGAGGCTGGTTTTTCAGCTGGACACAATACCTTTATTTTATTTATGTATTTTTATGTGGTGCTGAGGATTGAACCCAGGGCCTTGCATGCACTAGGCAAGCACTCTACCACTGAGCCACAACCCCAGCCCCAGTTACTTGTATTCTTGATAATTGCCATTCTAACTGGAGTGAGATGAAATCTCAGTGTACTTGTAATTTGCATTTCTTTAATTTCTAGAGATGTTGAACCTTTTTTCATATATTTGTTGACCAATTGTATTTCTTCTTCTGTGAAGTGTCTGTTCAGTTCCTTTGTCCATTTATTGAGAGTTTTTGTTATTGTTGTTGTTGTTGTTTGGTGTTAAAGTTTTTGAGTTCCTTATATATCCTGGAGATTGATGCTCTCTCTGAGGTGCGTGTGGCAAAGATTTTCTCCCATTCTGCAGGTTCTCTCTTCACATCCTTGATTGTTTCCTTTGCTAAGAAAAAGCTTTTTAGTTTGATTCCACCCCATTTATTGATGCTTGATATTGCTTCTTGAGCTTTAGGAGACTTGTTGAGGAATTTGGTTTGTAAAGTGACATGATAGAGATTTGGGCCTACTTTTTCTTCTAGTAGGTACAGGGTCTCTGGTCTAATGCCTAGGTCTTTGACCCAGTTTGAGTTGAGTTTTGTGCAGGGTAAGAGATAGGGGTCTAATTTCATTTTGCTACGTGTGGATTTCCAGTTTTCCCAGCACCATTTGTTGAAGAGGCAATCTTTTCTCCAGTGTATGTTTATGGCACCTCTGTCTAGTATGAGATAACTGTATTTATGTGGAAGAAAACAGGTTATTGAGCTCACAGCTTTGGAGGCTGAACGTCCAAGATTGGGCAGCACCATTGGTTTGGCCTCTGGTGATGGCCTTGTAGTAGATAGCATCAAAGTGGCAGGAATGTATGAGAAAGGGAGAGATCATATGATAAGATAGGAAGCCAGAGAGAAGCCCATAACCTTATATAATATCCTCCTGGTACAAGTCAAATTCTAATTCCCTTGTATGCTAGACTGAATTTGAAATACCCTCATGTATATAATGAAGAAATTGTGTATATATTTTGCTAAAGGAGTCTTCCATACTCTTTTTAAAAAGTTTCCTATAGGGGTCTGTCTTTAACCCTAAACATGTCCTATTCAACATGTTTATCAGTGAATAAACATGTTGAATTAAAACATGGAAGAAATGTTTATTAAACTATAAAAAGACTCAAAGCTTGAAGGAATAGTTATTACACTGGATGGTACCATCAGACTTTGCAGCAATCTCCATGAGCAGGAATGGAAGACTGCACATGGAAAATCATATTTAACAGGAATATGTGAAAAGGCCTATATTCAGATTCACCTACTCAATTATTTAAGTCTTATTAGTCTTCAGTCCACCAGTCCTTCCTATTAGAAAGCACAAATAAATGGCCCTGCTCTTTTTGCCCCTTCGTTCCTATTTATGATACCCTATTCTGGCAGTCATACCCTACTCAAGATCCTCCCTTCAGGATTTGGAGGAGGAGGTTCAGAGAAACCAGGCCAAAACAAAACAAAACAAAACAAAAACCCACATGTGAGGCAAGTGGTCAACCACTGAGCCATGTCCCCAACCACCTGGGTGGGTTTCATAATATCCTTTGTCCCTCTCCTAATTTCCACCATTTTTCTCCTCACCAGGAGCCACACTAATCCTCATTTCAGAGTCTATCTGTGGGGAAATGAGCAAGAAAGTCCTCTTCTGTGAAGGACTCAAAGTTTGGATTTTACTTTATTTTTTTTCTTGAAGAAATAAATCACCTAAATGAATGTATTGGTTTCAAAGATACTAGTTAATAAACCCCAAAAGGAAAAATTAAATCATTACTAAAAGCACATGAAAGAATACAAAAAGAAAAAGAAAATGGAGGCAGACATCATGGGCCAGCAATGCTTTATTAAGCATCAGAGGGGCACATCTTTGGGTAGAAAATGGTGGTGGGCCACCACAGGGTCTGGGTTTTATAGGGCCTTAGCAGAGCCAGGTCATGGGAGGAGTTTTGGGGCTGCGGGTGGGGGGCAGGTAGAGTAACAGGAAGGTAATTTCCTTGGGGCCTATTTTCCATATCCTTCATTCCAGACTGTATAATGAGTTGAGGTGACATCATCATATCTGGCTATTTCCTGCTGAGAAGGGGTGGAGTAGGGGATCCCCTCTCAGAGATCTAGAAGAGGATAAGGAGGTCAGAGTTACTTTAGGCTCCTATAAGAGGCCATTCCAATTTTTGGTTGTGGCTTGAGGGATTATAGACGGAGGGAACTTTGACATCACTGTGGGTCATTCCTTCCTTATGGGGCTCAGGAGAGTCACGTTGTGAATGAAGGAGGAGAATGGCTTTTGCATGCTCTTGGGAAGTGTCCTGGGCTAGATGGGTCACCTTGTCAAGAAGTTGCTTCTGTATAAAGTTAACAAAGCAGGGGGGAAAAGTTATTACAAGAAAAAATGGGGCTGGGGATGTGGCTCAAGCGGTAGCGCGCTCGCCTGGCATGCGTGCGACCCGGGTTCGATCCTCAGCACCACATACCAACAAAGATGTTGTGTCCGCCGAGAACTAAAAAATAAATATTAAAAAATTCTCTCTCTCTCTCTCTCTCTCTCTTAAAAAAGAAAGAAAAAATGATTATTAGAAGAGTTAAAGAGGGAGAAGCCAGAAGTTCACCATTTTAGGAATGGGCTAATTCTCATCTCTGCTGTTCCAACTGGTCCTGTAGTATTTATTTATCCCTAACCAGTCCTGATTGATTGACATGAATCCAACATTCTTCCCTGAGGAAGAGGTAGAGGGCACCTTGTTCTGCAGTTAGGAGATCTAGGCCCCCAAAATTTTGCAGGATGACAGACACCGGGAATCCAATTGATTTTATAAAGTCAGTACTGAATTGGTGAGATTTTGGATATCTTTAATAACCTTTACCGACTATTTTTATAGCAGTGAGGAGAGGTTCCCAATCCTGCTACTCCTGTGCCAATCCTGGCAGATATCTCAAGTCCTATGAGTAAAAGAATAAACAAAGGGCTCTCTTGTGTCTGGTGTGTGCTGTTATTGGGATAGGAAAACTTTTGGTTGTTAGGTAAAATGTCAATTTGAGGAGTCAGGAAGATCAAGGTCAGAGGCCAGTCCAATTTTTGGTAGGCAGGGGTAAACATGAGCCTTGCAAAGAGAAAAATGCCTCAGAATTTGGGGGACACCCAGGGCTGTGGGGCTAACACAACTGTACATCTTAAGCTCAACTAAAAGAACTAGTATCTTTTTTTTTTTTTTTAATATTTATTTATTTATTTTTTAGTTCTCAGCGGACACAACATCTTTGTTGGTATGTGGTGCTGAGGATCGAACCCGGGCCGCATGCATGCCAGGCGAGCGCGCTACCACTTGAGCCACATCCCCAGCCCACTAGTATCTTTTTTTAAAAAACAAATATTTATTTAGTTGTAGATGAACACACAGTATCTATTTCTTTTCATGTGGTGCTGAGGATCGAACCCAGTGCCTTACACATGCGAGGCAAGCACTTTACCACTGATCTACAGCCTCGCCCCTCTTTTTTTTTTTAATGCCCAGTTATGGCTGTACTTTGGTTATAACTGTTTTTGTTAGGTGTTCAGGACTAAGCTGGTGAAATTGATCTTGTTCCAATCTATTGTTAAGAGTCAGCTGAGTTCCCTAAGGGGGTCACTCTTGGAGAACTTAAGAAGCCTCTTAGCTCTTTTAGTGCCATCTTCCAGGATGGGTCAGGTCTCCTTGACCACGTGGCTTTCCTTGGAAGCATCAGGGATGTCTCCCTTCTCCAATGACCCTCTTCTTTTTTGCAGCATGTGTACTGGATGGCTTTCTGTTCTTCGGGGTTCATGGATCCCCTTGATCAGGAGGTCATGTGACCCAGAGTTGCAACCCCTTAGTGAAGTTTCCTTGTTTCCTGGGTTCAAGCTGACTCAGAGGGCAAAAGTCAAATATTGGCTATTTTCTTTCTCAGCTCTTTTACTTCCTTAAACTTCAATCTCTAAGCCTTGGTCTTAGACATCCAGCAAGCCAGTTTCATCAGTCTTAAAGTAAAAGTACTGGATTTTGACTTTCATGTCTATAACTTTACAGTCCTCCATACCTTCCATGTAATGGGGGTCACTATTAGTACTGGAAGTTGGGGTTACATCCTGTCTGCCTATATTTGATGGCCTACTATTTCCAATTAGCTCAGGTTGTTATAGTGAAAGTTGTACTTCTTTAAGGCACTAACAGACAACAGTTAAAGTTTATAAGGAGAATACAAAATGAAATTAACAAGAGTAAAAACACATTGACTTTGTATGATAACTATGAACTAAGAAACATAATTTTTATAATCTTAAACCTTAGTTATACATTACATCTCCTGTTTATTTTGAGATCACAGCAATCTTTTTTTAAATATTTTTTAGTTGTTGATGGACCTTTATTTTATTTATTTGTATGTGGTGCTGAGAATCGAAACCTGAGCCTCACGCATGCCAAGCCAAGTGTACTACCATTGAGCCACAATCCCAGCCCTTTTTTCTCCTCCTCCTCCTCCTTCTTCTTCTTTTAATATTCTTTAGTTGTTGATGGATCTTTATTTTATTTATTTGAGATCACAGTAATCTTTATAACAAAAAATTTATCCTTTAAACATAACTTCAAATGAGATTAATCTAGCCTACTTTTAAATTATCTTAATATGGAGTAAGGCAAGAGGCAGAGTCTTAACTCAGGTGAGGTAGGGCTCTTGGCAAATCTAAAGTAAAATGTTTTATTTCTGAAGCTGATCTTTGCCTCTTTCTTAAATGCCATTGTATAAAGTTTATATACATTGTTTCCTGAGTCTATATGAATGTTAGCTAACACAATATAGTCTTACATCTGAAACATGAATCAAACAAAAGCTAAGAGAGCTTTTTAATTCCTTTTGTGGGAAAGTGGCAAAATGTTTTTATGTTTCACAATAATGACCTTTAAACAGATCAGACTCTCATTATCTTTTAAAAACACATTTAAATTTCTACCTCAGTGTAAAAAGTAACATAAAATTTTACATATATCTTATTGATAACAGATCCAGTTACAGAACATTAAATGATATAAATAAATCACAAATAAAATTTGTTAATTTTATAAGTCTAAAATTACCATTACAGACAACTTTAGCTTGATAAAATGCTCTTATAAACCACCTACTTAAAAGACTTGTTTACCTGGAAGATCTGAACACATTTAATATACAAAGAAGATGGTAACAGCACCACAATTACATTGATGTTTTTGTATTAACCAAGTTTAGCTTTTAAAGAAAAATTTAGACACTGTAATGTAGTGTAATACTCCAAAATAACAGTTGTTGTTTAACCTCAGAGTTGTATAAACCCTAAATTCCTTTAAGACCAATTTCTCTAACATATTAAACTTAGTTTATACCAGTGCATTAATATTTGACCTTAGGGAAAATCCTTGAATAGCTTTAATTGATTATGCTAATTATATACATGACCAATTTAGTTACACACACTTTTGAAATTTACCTTTCACGAACCCTTTTGTAACTTGGTTAGGCATTCTACAACTTTACCACACAAAGAGTTTCTCACCCGAACATTTTTTTTCCTTTAACTTTTCATACCAAAATATATTTCTCTATAGAACCTTCTTATTATTCTGCTTTAATAAGATGAAATACTTTTATATCATTTACAGAACTTTAACTGAAACACAGCTAAAACTTTTAGACTCTTAGCACATAGAATTACACCTGTTAGAACTTTAATCTTAGTAAGCTTGTTTTCAGTGAAGACACAGACAAAGCAATCTTAAACCATTTTCCATTTAACAATTTATGAAAAAACACATAATGTTTAAGTATATTACCCTATGGAATTCAAGAAGTCAAGAGTACTTATTTATATATATTTAGCAGTTAGTACTTTAACTTTGTAAATTAATCAGATGTCTCTAACAAGCACATTTATGATTAATCCCATTTATGTTAAATCTAACTTACTTATTTTTAACTGTAATAACCAGGATATCAGCAAGTGTAGTTAACAGTACTAGCCATCTCTTTCCTGTTAAAGAAAAAATCCTAGAAGCAATGATATTACATTCTAGACATTTTATAGAAATTAACATTCTGTTGTCTGACCACCTAGAAAAACTTGTGAGTTAGTAATTTTAAAGACTTGTTTATTCTCATCTGTTCACCTAATTTACCCAAATGAAAGTACATGAAAGAGAATACAAAAAGAAAAAGAAAAATGGAGGCCAACCCCATGGACCAGCAATGCTTTTTTATTCAGCACCAGAGGGACACACCTTTGGGGGGAAAATGGCAGTGGGCCACCACAGGGTCTGGATTTTATAGGGCCTTAGCAGAGCCAGGTCATGGAGGAGTTAGTTACTTTCAATGGGCCCTTTTGGTGGGCAGGGCCAGGTCATGAAAGGAGTTTGGGGGCTGGGGTGGAAGGACAGGTAGGGTAACAGGAAGGAAGTTTCCTTGGGGCCTCTTTTCCATATCCTTCAATGACTTTTTGCCCATGGTAATGGGAATCTAGAAAATGCTACGGTAAGTCTTTGAGAGGTGGAACCATCAAGTTCTATCAAAATTTCAGTTGAGATTATTAGATTTGACGTGAACTTCCCTCAGAAGACTAAGGGTTCTGCAAAGATTTGTTGGTTTGCAGACCACTCCCATTCATGGTCATGGGATGGCTACTGATGACTCCATGCTCAGATCTGGTGAGGTCTACTGTACTTTTTACCTCAGCTAGAAGCATTTTAATGGAATTGTTTGCTTCAAGTTCCCTAGGCAAGCCTCTGGTTGGCTGAAAACTAGAAAAGTGGTCTACATTTTAGTGGAACACTCTATCCAATTACTGCTGAAAATATGACTTGCCTTGTTTTTAGCAGAATCAGAGTTATCTGGAAGCATTTCCAGTAGATTGAGGTTGTTCATTTTTCTCTTCATCAGAAAACAATGGACCACTGGGAGCAAAATGGCTAGGAACCTTGGCTGTCACATCTTTATGTTTAAGGGAGGCCGAAGGTGATGGCTGGTGGAACAAAGACCAAAAGGAAGATCCAGTCAAGGTTGGGGGTAAGCAATGAACCGAATTCTCTGGAGGGCCGGAATCAGGAGGTGACATGAATAACGTAGAAAAGGAAGATGTTCCCTCAGAGATAGTTGGAAATTTGTCTGCAGAGATTTTTTTTCTCCCCCTGAGTGAGTTGGTATAGCATCTGCATCCCAGAGATTGGAAACTTCTGCTTGTCCTTCTGACAACCAAGTAGTTGAAGAAATAATGGAAGGAGGTACTGTTGGCAAAAGTGGCTTTGGATCCTCATCATAAAATAGTATCGAGTCTTCTGTTGATTTCCAAGCAGGTATCTTGAGTAGTAGAATCTCCTGGGACAACACAGTGCCAGCAGGTAACTAACTGCATGTCTTGATGCTGCTCTTATTTTAATCCTGCTTTTTTTTTTTTTTTTTTTTTTTTTGCTATGTAGTCTTGCCACCTTAAAAAGCTGGTGCTGGAATTATTGTTGTAGGGCAGATGAACATGCTGTTGGTGAATTACCTGTACCAGGTAATCCTTTAGGAAATGTCATGTAGTAGGAGGTACATAGTCTAGTCTGCCATGCCACTTCCCTCTTTATACAGTATCTATCTGTACATCCATTAGCAATATTATGATTTGCTTAGAGTTTTCCCAGATATGATAACCTTGATCTTTTCCAGCTTCATCTATGTGTTGAAAGTCTTTTAATATTTGAAGATTACAGAACACCTCTCTGCAATGATGAATAACTTTCTTTGATCCATTCTTGATGAGATAATCTGCTAGGGTAAGGGATTTTTACACATGGCACCAGTTCTTCCCATGGTCACGGAATCTCTGCCATAGCATATTCATAATCCCCGAGAGAGAAATTGTGTTGAAAGTCAAATCACTGGTATTCAACATCAGAGGACTAGAGGGACCCCAAGAATCATAAGAACTTGCTTCCCTGACTTTTATTTCAGCATCTGAGTAATTTTTCAGGAAGCTTTTCACTTGCTTCCTGAATGCCATAGGTAGGACACGTGTGAAGGTGAAAAGGGGCATGAGAGCAATGGAACAGGAATTTATGTTACTGGTTTATAAAACTCTTGGCAGGTAGCTCTGCTGCTCCCAAATACAAATGATTAATCTCCATGTCGATAAAGTATCAATTTCCTAATGGAATGTGCCAGCCATGGCCCAGGGCCTTTTCCCCCTGCTCAAATTCAAACCCTCTGAATTTTACTTTAATCTGAATTTCATCCTTTGGATGCCTAACGATCGTTCATGATCACTCATGGTTAATTACCTTTTCTTCGAATAGGTTAAAAAGCAGGTATGAACCAGGTATGCTGGCATATTACTAGGGAGGCTGAGGTGGGAGGATCACTTGAGACCAGCCTGGGCAACACAGTGAGACCTCACCTCAATAAACCAAAAACCAAGCCGGGCACAGTGGCACGTACCTGTAATCCCAGTTGCTTTGGAGGCTGAGGCAAGAGGATTGCAAGTTCAAAGCCAGCCTCAGAAATTTAGTGAGGCCCTAAGCAACTCAATGAGAACCTGTCTCAAAATAAAGGGGTGGGGATATGACTCAGTGGTTAAGTGCCCCTGGGTTCAATCTGTGGTACCAAAAAACAAACAATGTGGATGGTCATCAAAGGTGAAATTGACTTGGAACTCAAGCCCTCATGAATTTGTGTGCTTGGAAAAACAATGACTGCACTTTAGTTGGTGTAGGTCGTAATGCTTCAATACCAAACAGCTCTAAAATCTAAGTAGCTCCAAACTAAGTAAATTTATTTACACAGACTGACAGGAGCTTCACACATCAGTTGGCACCACAGTGGGAAAGGAAGATGGATAACATGCACTGACAGTTTATAGTTTCTTACCCGATATGACACATGCCACCTCTGTTTATATTGTTAGACAAAATAAGTCACATGGTCATGTAAAACTTCAAGGGAACAGGGGAATTGGAATCCTTCCCTATCCATTAGTCTATTTATATTACTAAAATGAGATACCTGAAGCCAGATACTTTGTAAATAAAGAGGTTAGCTGGATGTGGTGGGCCACACCTGTAATCCCAGAGACTTGGGAGACTGAAGAAGAAGGATTGCAAATTTGAGAACCCCTCAGCAACTTATCAGAGGCCCTAAGCTAGGGATATCTTATCTCAAAATACAAAAGAACAAGGGCTGAACTTGTGATCCTTCTGCCTCAGTTTCCCCCCCCCAAAAAAAAAAAAGAAAAGAAAAAAAGAGGTTTATTTAGATCACGTTTCTGGAAGTTCAAGGGATTGGCACCAGCATCTGCTCAGCTCTGGTGAAGGCCTCATGAGAGATGGTATCACCTGAGACAGAGGAGATCATACAGTGAAACAGGAAACCAAGTGGCCCAGGAGTTGCCAGGATTGTTCTTTTATAACTCTCTTGGGAGAACTAGCTTGGGGTCCTATGAAAATCACCATAATGTGTCCCAAGGACAGTGCCTCAAGCAAGACCTAAAGACCTCCCACTTGCCCACCTCTTACCATCAGCACACTGAAACAAGCTTCCAACACAGGATGGGGACACAAACCACACCCAAATCTCAGCACCCAGGTTAAGACTCAGCTGCCCGTGAAAGACAGCTTTATGTGTGTGTAGTGTATTGTGAGGGTCTGCATATGAACAGAATTTTGCTAATTTTAATTTTTGGAACAAGTGTAACATTTTTAAAAATAACTCCTTCTTGGGGCTGGGGATGTGGCTCAAGCGGTAGCGCGCTCGCCTGGCATGCGTGCGGCCCAGGTTCGATCCTCAGCACCACATACAAAGATGTTGTGTCCGCCGAGAACTAAAAAATAAATATTAAAATTAAAAAAAATAATAACTCTTTCCTTCCCCTCCCTCCCTCCCTCCCTCCCTCCCTCTCTCTCTTTCTTTCTTTCTTTCTTTCTGAACCAGGGCCCTTGGTTCATGCTAGGCAAGCAATCTGCCACTGAGCTGTATCTCCAACCCTGCTCCTTTTATGTAAAAAAAACATTTATTCCATTATAAAAGCACTTACTGTTAGCTGTGGAGAGTAACAGCCCTACTGGTGAAATAGGTCACCCAAAATGGTGAAGGCATAAAATAGTAGTGAAGGACGAGTCCTAAAATAAGCAAACAACCAAATTAAGTGGTTTTTATCAAGGATTAATTTAACTTTGAGAACAAATATCAATTTGCTCTTCTCAACTTGACAGTCCACCTGCAGTACAACTGTCAGGTAAAAATATCTTTATAACTTGGTGGTCCCAAGTTTAAACAAAACAAAACAAAACAAAAAAAAAAAACAGAACAGAAAATATTTCACACAAGGAAAGAAATTGCCAGGCACAGTGATGCAGCCTGTAATCCCAGATACTCTGGAGGCTGAGGAGAATCACAAGTTTCAGGTCAGCCTCTGCAATTCAGGGAGGAGGCCCTCAGCAACTTAGTGAGACCCTGACTCAAAATTAAAAATTAAGAAAAAGAAAAAAGACTGGGGATGTCGCTCAGTAGTAAAGTGCTCTTGGGCTCAATCCTCAGTACAAAAGAAAAGTAAAGGAACAAAATGAAAATAACTCAAGAAATACACTAGTGAGTTGGGTGGTGTCACACACCTGGAATCCCAGCGACTCAGGAGGCTAAGACAGGAGGACAGTTCCAGGGCAGCCTCAGCAACTTAGTGAGACCCTGTCTCTAAAAATAATAATAATAAAAAGGGCTGAGTGAGGATGTAATTCAGTGGTAAAGTGCCCCTGGGTTCAATCCCCAGTAATGAAAGAGAAAGAAGAAGAAGAAAAGAAAAGAAAAAGAAAAAGAAAAGAAGAAATATACTATATGTGAGCAAAAATACATGAGGAAGGAGGAACATGTAGTTTTTCACTTAATTGAAGAAACCAAGAGGAGAATGGTCTAGAAAAATGTGCATCCTGGAATGTCAAGTGTGAAGATTTTAGACAAAAATCTAAGTGACTTGAATCTCCCTGAATGAAAATGATATCTTGCAGTATTTATATTTCAGCCCCCCCCACCGCCATTTTTTAAAGTTTTATTTTGGAATAGTCTCACTAAATTGCCCAGGCTGGCCTCCTGCCTCAACCTCCAGAGTAGCAGGGATTATAGGCATGTGCCTTTCCATCCAACTAATTAACTACTTCTAATAGAAAGAATTGGTAAAAATATTCAAACTGCGGAAGTGGGAGTGTAGCTCAGTGGTAGAGCACACGCTTAACATGTGTGAGGCCTTAGGTTCAATTCCAGTAAACACACACACACACACACACACACACACACACACACACACATGCACACAATCAAATTGAGCTGAAAGAAAGAAAGAAAGAAAGAAAGAAAGAAAGAAAGAAAGAAAGAAAGAGAGAGAAATGGGTGCTGGGCATGGTGGCACACACCTATAATCCCAGCTGCTCTAGAGGCTGAGGCAGGAGGATCAGGAGTTCAAAGTCAGCCTCAGCAATGGCGAGGCACTAAGCAACTCAGTGAGATCCTGTCTCTAAATAAAATACAAAGCAGGGATGGAGTTGTGGCTCAGTGATGGAGTGCCCCTGGGTTCAATCCCTGGTACAAAAAAAAAAAAAAATTGGAATGTAAATTTTTTCCTTTCCAATGGTGACAACTTTCCCATAAGAAACATGTTTCCTGCAGAGGATCTCCTTCATCCGTCTCCAGGAGAGAAGAGGAAACTTGTGAAAAAGCACCTGGCCCAGAGCCCCAGTTCCTCCTCTATGGATGTGAAATCCCCAGGATGTGCTTCAATCATCTCTGTCATTGGCCATGTACAAATGGGACTTTTGTTTATTGTCTGCTTTACTGTTCTCTGCCAGGCCTCAGGAGGAAAATCAAGGCTTCCAGAAGGACACTTCTTTACAGGAGCAACACCAAAAGCACGCTGAATCAAGACGAGTGGAAACCACCCCAATACACAGAGTTTGGATGAAAAAAAAAGAAAGAAACAGGAAAGCTTTTGTCATCTAGATACCTCACTTCCCAGCCTCCTCTATGAAGTTAATCATGATGACCAGTTTCCTGCGTCTCTGCCCCACCAACGTGGTCTACAACACACACATTTAGATACATGAGTTTGTTTTGTTGCATATAATATATGTTGTATATAGTTCATAGAAAATGCAAAAATGGGGCTGTGGCTCAGTGGTAGAGGGCTTGCCTGGCACATGTGAGGCCCTGCGTTTAACCCTCAGCACTACATAAAAATATAGGTATTGTGTCCATCTACAACTAAAAATAATAATAATAGAAAAAATCTTGCAGGTAGAGTTTTAAAAATAACTCCAGGATTCAGGTTAAGGAATAGAAATGAGAAGCTCCCCGCCCATGCCCCCATGTGTGCCTCTCCCATCATGACGTCTCATTGCTGTAGATGCTCATGATTCTGACTTTTTTTTTTTACTGATTAAAAAAAAAATGACAACGGAATGCATTACAATTCTTATTACACATATGCAGCACAATTTTTCATATCTCTGGTTGTATATAAAGTATGTTGACACCAATTCCTGTCTTCATACATGTACTTTGAATAATCATATCTAATCCTTGCTAATCCCCTGCCCACTCCCTTTCCCTCCCACCCTTCTGCCCTGTCTAGAATTCATCTCTTCCTCCTATGCTCCCCCTCCCTACCCCACTATGAGTCAGTCTCCTTATATCAGAGAAAACATTCGGCATTTGTTTTTTGGGATTGGCTAACTTCACTTAGCATTATCTTCTTTAACACCATCCATTCACCTGCAAATGCCATGATTTTATTGCTGAGTAAAATTCCATTGTGGATATAGGTCACATTTATTTTATCCATTCATCCACTGAAGGGCATCTAGGTTGGCTCCACAGTGTAGCTATTATGAATTGTGCTGCTATAAACATTGATGTAGCTGTGTCCCTGTAGTCTACTGTTTTTAAGTCTTTTGGGTATAAACAAAGGAGAGGGATAGCTGGGTCAAAAGGTGGTTCCATTCCCAGTTTTCCAAGGAATCTCCATACTGCTTTCCATATTGGCTGCACCAATTTGCAGTCCCACCAGCAGTGTGTGAGTGTGCCTTATCCCCACGGCCTGGACAATACTTATTGTTGTTTGTCTTCATAATAGCTGACTGGAGTGAGATGATATCGTGATTCTGACTTTTATGATGGTAAGTTACTCACCTTTAAAAAAAATAGCTTGGGGCTGGGGATGTGGCTCAATCGGTAGTGTGTTCGCATGCCTGCGGCCCGGGTTCAATCCTCAGCACCACATACAAAAACAAAGATGTTGTGTCCGCCGAAAACTAATAAAATAAAATTCTCTCTCTCTCTCTCTCTCTCTCTCTCTCTCTCTCTCTCTCTCTCTCTCTTTTAAAAAAAATAGCTTTAGCCCTTGCAAATATCTCCACAAATGATATGAAATTTATGGACTTGAATCATAAGTGAATTATCTTCTGTGTATTGCTTCTTTCAATTAACATTTTGTCTTTGAGATTCATCCACACATAGCTATAGTTTTTGTCATTTCCATGATTGTATAGTATTTTACCACTAACATATCATAAATTTATTCCATTTCTCTTTGAAGGACATTTGAGTTTTTAATTTATTACATGAAATGCTGCTGTCCACGGGTCTTGGTGCATGTGTGCACAAGTTTCTCTCATATGTGTACCAGGAGGAGAATTACTAGGTTATAGGGTATAAATGTTTTTGGTTTTAATAGTAATACCAGACGGTTCTCCACAGTCACATACCAGTTTACATTTCCACCAGCAGTGTAAGAATATTCCCATCTGCAATAGTTTTATCAATGCTTGTTTTATCATTGTCAAAGTATATAATCATTGATTATTTTACACAAGTTGGAGAGTAGTGTACATTCTCCTTACCTTTTTTTTTGTTTTGTTTTGTTTTCTTTTTGGTGCTAAGAACCGGGGACTTGCACATGCTAAGCACACACTCTACCACTGAGCTATACTTCTAGCCCCACAACCTTACTTTTTTTTTTCTTTTTTGAACTCAGGGGTGCCTAACCACTAAGCCACACCTCCAGCCCTTTTTCTTTTGAGACAGGTCTCACTAAGTTGCTGAGGCTGGCTTTGAATTTGTGATCCTCCTGCCTCGGCCTCCTGAGTCACTGGAATTATAGATGTGCACCATCATGCCCAGCCAAACTTACCTTTGTAAGGACATGACACACCTCTTGGAATTTATGTTACTTAGAATATATAGAACATACTGACATTAAATTCTCAGCTTACAAAACATTTCATGGTGTGAAGAACTTATTCTTTTTCTCTGCTGTCTTGAATAGCCCATCATTTTCAACATAAGGAAACACTTGCACAACAACAATGGCATCTGTCCACAGCTCATTTCTTGACCCATAGTAGGTATCATCAATTAATCGGCACTCTTTCCCGCTGAGCACAGATGCAGCCTCAGATTCCTCTCAACACAGTGCTCTAGTACCTTGCTGCTCACAATGGAGTCGCAGGATTGGCAACACCGGCATAACCTGGGAGCTTATGAGAAATGCAGAATCTCAGATCCCACCCCAAACTCACTGAATCTGATTCTGCGTTTTAGTAACATTACATTTCCAGGTGATTTATCTCTGCAAGGAAGTCTGAGAAGTGCTGGTGTAGGCAGCCCCTACCAATCAATCAAGGTCATTCCACGGGATGAAATGCGTGTGTCCTCCCTATTTCAGACGCACATTACAAGACTCTGACCTTCGTCCTGTCCTTTTCCAAGCAGTTATCTGTGCATTCAATGAGGATCAGGGGGCAGGCTGATCTGATTTGGCCAACAGTAAGTATCTCAAAGTGGGCAGCGTGGGCACTGAATTGTAGAACTGGGATACAAAACACTGAAAGGATGGACTGAAGAACTGACTGACAATTGGAGTAAATAATTTTTTTTTTGGTTCTGGGAATTAAACTCAGGGGGCACTTGACCACTGAGCCACATCCTCAGCCCTATTTTGTATTTTATTTAGAGACAGGGTCTCACTGAGTTGCTTAGTACCTGGCTTTTGCTGAGGCTGCCTTTGAACTCATGATCCTCCTGCCTCAGCCTCCTGAGCTGCTGGGATTACAGGCGTGCGCCATGGCACCTGGCATGAGATTAATAAAATTTGACCAAGACAAACAGAATCCTTTTGAAAATAGGATCTTAGAAAGTATGGCACATGGTCTTACTTCTAGAACATGGACCTTGTGTTCCACAGAAGGGTTCCATTCCAGATTAATTTAGGAAGCCTTCCTTGGCTTTTTCCTCCTCTTTGAAAGTCACTGCATGCCCTAGAAAATATAGATTCTCCTAAGTGTCCAGTAAGGATGCCAGGTTCTCTTTGTTTAATTCAGCAGTTCCCAAACAAATCACTTTCTGTACACTATCTATTAATGTACTACAAGGACACAGCATGGGAAATACTGGCTAGGGACTTTTAGTTTGGGGTGTGGTTCATGAAAAAGACAACACTAGCTTTGAAACACATTAAGAGAAGTGTAGTGTTCATGGCCAAAAGGAGGAGGCGCACCACTCCCTGCATCTTGATGGGCACTCAGTTGACTTCATAGGTAACTGTGTGGCAGGGCACGTGGAGATAGTCACAGATGTGTAGAGACGGACAGAGAAGACAGTGAGGGCACACCACTTAGAGAGGCTTTTTCTTTCTTGTCTCAATGCATGATGACAATGATGGGGAGGAAAGGGAGGGGAAGGGCATTTCAATCCTTAAGTCCCCAGAGGATTGAAAAGTCTTCTTGAGAGGACTTCACACTCCCCTCCCTCCACAGGGATCATTAAGTAACTGCTATGAAATATTCGTTGGGGGCTGAGAATATAGCTCAGTTGGTAGAGTACTTGCCTTGCATGCACAAGGCCCTGATTCAATTCCCAGCTCCACCAAAAAAAAAAAAAAGTGATAAAATATTTATTGGAACATTCTGGAAGGAGGACCTAAAATTTCTCAGAGGGAAACCACAAAACAGACCTGAAGAAGTGGATTAAAGGCTCAGTGGTAGAGTCCCTACCACGCATGCACAGGCTCACAAAATAATAATACTAATTAACAAAATTTTAAATTAGCTGGGTGTGGTGGTGCACCCCATAATCCCAGTGACTTGGAAGGCTGAGGCAGGAGGATTGAAAGTTTGAGGCCAGCCTCACTAATTTAGCAAGATTCTGACTCAAAATAAAAGAAAAACCTTTGGGGATGTAGCTCAGTGCTTACCAAGCATGCACAAGGCCCCGGTTGAACACCCAGTACAGCAAAACACATTTCTAACTGAATAAATAAATAAATAAAGTTACAGAGGTAGGAAAAAAATCTCATCACAATGCAAAGAATTAAAAATTAATAACAAAAATTTAAACCCCAAGTTTAACCTGAAAATTTTTATAAAAGCTTTCTAAATAATTTTGGGTTTCAGAAGGAATAACACAAATTATAAACTACTCAGAAATAGGCCATAATTAAAGAATTACATGTCAAAATCCGGGAGACGAGGTCAAAGATGTACTCAGGAAAATGAACGCTCGTATGTATGTGTGCATGGTGACAGCACGAGAGACTGACATTAGGTGAATTAGGTTTCCAACCTAAGGAGCTAGCAAGTGAATGGCAAATCAAATCTAAAGCAAGCATATCCAGAGTGACTAGAGGTAAAGGCAGTGATGGATAAAAGAAAGACAAAACCTAATGATACAGTTGATCAAACAAGTTCATCAAAAGAAAAATAATAAACATTTTTTGAAAAGTGTGATTAAACAATGGAAATGTAACTGATGTGACACAGCAATCTGTATACGGGGTAAAAATGGGAGTTCATAACACACTCGAATCAATCTGTGAAATATGGTATATTAAGAACTATGTAATGTTTTGAACAACCAACAATAAAATAATAAAAAAAAAAAAAGATTAAGGATAGGCCCCCCCCCCAAAAAAAAAAGTCAGATAGTTATGATATGCTTGTGTTCAAAGTACTTAGATCAAATAAATGAGTGAGAAATAGTGTCCATTTTCAAAACTTGGTGAAAAAACAACCAATTATATACACAAGTAAGGCCCCTACCAGGTGATACATACACCAAATGACACAAGTTCATAGAGACTTCTACATAGTACTAAGGCATTGCAAGGGGTAACCTTGCTTAGGGAGCTAATATCAGGGAAATCTTCATGAAGAAGGAGTTCTCCTAGGAGCAAACACGTGATCCTATAGAAAATCATTGTACGACTTATTTATTTATCTATTAATTTCATTCATTTTGTCCATTTAGTCATTCATTTAGAAAATGTGTTCTCTACAGTGTGCCATATCTAGTGATTAGCAAGATTTAGTTCCTTGTTTACAGGCACACATGATCTAATGCACCTTACTTTATGGAAACAGAAAGGACTTTCATCTAATAGTTCTTGGCTTAGGAAAGGGAGTATAATGAAAGGCTGGAAGGAGGAAATAAAACAATAGTAAGATAAACAGAATTCTGCCCATATCCCTATGTCCATTCATCTATTTTTTTTGTCCATTTTAACATTTATTGCCTGTCAGCATATTAATTGTACAAGTCAGCATATTAATTGTACAAAATAAAAATTTACAAGTGATAAAAAAAAAGAAAAGTGTGATTAAAGAAAAAAAAAGGAAGAAAACAAAAATAATATCCATAGTAAGAAAGAAGACCAAAGCACAAGTATTTGAACATATGTTTTTTAAAAACTGTAGGCACAACTTTATAGCAATAAGTTTTGAAAAGTTTAGGGGGAAAAAAAAGGCATGATTTCTTTTTTCCCCTTTCTCCTTCTCCTTCTTCTTTTTTGAGATGGGGTCTTGCGGTGTTGCCCAGACTTGCCATGAACTCCTGGGCTAAAGCAATCCTCCTGCCTCAGACTCCTGAGTAGCTGGGACTATAACACACGGCAACAGCTCAGGTATGATGAGGGTGCGTGTCTGTGGGTGTGAATGGAAAGCAAATGTCCAATAAATGTATGAAAAGATTAAAAACGGGTATAGGAAGACAGGTTTGTTCTCATTATAAGGAAGACTTGGCTAACACATCAGAATGATCCGTGAATGGCATGAATCACAACGTGAGAGACACGGCAGGCTCTGTTGCTGGCTGAGAAATGGACCGTTTGCAGGAGAAGAGTACTGGTTGTCCTGAGGGATTGGAGCAGAGAAATTCCTTTCTAAGGTTTTCGTGATCCACCTCCCTTAACTGTGTGTTACCTTCTACCGATGGCCCTTGTCATTAGGGTCCATGAAGTTGCTCTAACGATCTCTTTAAGGTCAGCAGGCAGGAGAGAAGCAGCAATGAGCAAGGCTTGCTTTCCTGGACTTGGAAGAGGCCAGGAGACTAGAGCAGAGCCTGTCGCCGCTCCTCGCCTTCACCAGCTTCCCAGATCCCCTGGATAAATGTGAGGATATTTCTGAAATGATTAGGATAAAGCCAGGGCCTGTTTAATGACTGGGCTCGGGAGCAGAGCTCTGGTTCTGGGGACACACCAAGGTCAGGAAGTGACTAGCCCACGAACCGAATCTGACTCACTGGCTGTGTGGGGTGCAAGTCATGCCCCTACCATACCAGAGACCACAACTGTAGCTCACATGGGAGCTGCACTGGAGACAGGCAATGCCATCATGGGTGGTGAGTTGTACTGGGGACCCCCGTCCCCATCCCTGGGATGACCAGAGAAGCAGGGGCTGACCTGAGCAAGGCTGGATGGGACCCGCCATGTAGTAGAACTTGCCTACAGAGCTCCCAGCTCGGGCAATCTGCTCCAGCCTCACCTTTCCCTCTGGCTCTCTTCTGCCCACACATCCACGTTGGCGCAGGCTGGAAAACCTCACAGCCTTGCTCAGTCATGGTCAGGCCAGCCAAGGCCAGTAAACCAGTAAGCAGGTGACACATCCTTGCCACACTGGCTTGCCTCCTTCTGGACTGGACTGGGACTGGCCAGCCAAGTCCCATGGCCTGGCCTCGGGCCACTCCACCGGCCAAGCAGGGTGAGTCACTCTTGTTTGGAGGACACTGTCTTTCTCTGATGGAGAACGTGGAGTGCTTCTTTCTCCTCCCAGAGTTCCAGAGCATCCCAGAAAAAAAAAAAAATAATAAGGCTGGGGAGCAGAGCAAAAAGAGCATTTCTTTTAAGACGCAAACATCGGAACCCCAAACACACTCAGGGGAACTCCTTTGGTGCTACTCACACCTGATTCAGGAGGATACACCTCGAATGTCTCTGGGAAAAGACAGAATGTCACTGACATGGGTCAGCTCCTGACAGCCCTCATGGACATGAATATGTTCATCTCCCCGTTGACTTCTTTGTTTCCAATCCTTTGCCTCCATCTCTAGGCCCCGCTGCTGCCAACTCATATACATGCAAGTCCCGATTTAAAACCTCAAAATGCTTCCATGGACTTCAAGATGAAGCTGATATTGCTCACTGTCCCGGCTTGGGTTTCTGCAAAAGTGTATTCTGGATGCAGGTAGTTTGTTCAGAAGCAATTCCAAGTGGAGAATGAGACAGGGAAGGAGGGGTACTAGTAGATCTAGACTAGCACTGTTCCTGAGCTGGATAAGGGCCTGTGGTGCTGGAGAAATTCTGGAGGTTTTTGAACTGGGGATATGTCAGATGTCTAGAAACCGTCCACCATACTGTCGATGAATTTGCCACAGAGTCAACAGTACTCAGGTTCTTAACTTTTTTGCCCCACCATCCATCATCAAAACTTCTTCATGGGCTGGAGTTGTGGCTCAGTGCTCGCCTAGCACGCGTGAGGCACTGGGCTCGAAGCTCAGCATCACATAACAAATAAAATAGATACTGTGTCCACCTACAACTAAAAAACAAATTAAAAAAAATTCTTCATGATTGCAAAACCCATACCACAGCTCCAATGATTACATTTGCATCCCAGGTAGGCAGAAAGGTTAAAAAAAAAAAAAAACTCTTTGCAGGCTAGGGATGTAGCTCAGTGATAAAGCTTAGCAAATGTGAGGCCCTGAGTTCCATCCCCAGCACCTGGGGGTGGGCATCTTACAGCTGACAATCTCTTTTTAAGGAACTTTCCCATACAACTTTCACCTACATCCTGTAGGCCAGGACTTAGTCGCGTGACCATACTTACAAGGGATGGTGGGAAACGTTTTTATATTGGTGGCCATATTCAGCTACGACTGGGGATTGGTTCTGTTACTAAGGAAGTGGGGAGAGTAGACGCAGGACTGGGCCTCCAGGCAAGTGTACCACATGGCAGTCCTTTTGGGAGACTATAAACATCCTGTTTTCTTCAGCATTCCTGTCAACAGCAAAGATGGTAAGAGGAAGAGACTCACCTGCCCACAGGAACCATGGGGCCTGCAACATTCTCATCATTCATGGGAGAAGATGCATCGGGGTGAGAGGAAAGATGGGAACCCCTTTACCTGCTCTCCAGGCATCTATGACATTCCCTCCACATGTCCTGTTCTCAGAAGGGGAAGCTTCTCTGCTACAGTTTCCAACAGAATCATTTGTATTTTATTTAGAGACAGGGTCTCACTGAGTTGCTCAGCGCCTCTCAAATACTTATTCCTAGGACAGTGGTAGGTTAGCCCCTTTAACATAATCGGAGGCACCACCACCCCCAGGCACCACATCAGGTGATGTCCTTGTTCCTCTTCTCTCTGGGAGCCTTGAGCTGAGTCCTCTTTTGGGACTCCTTCCTGTGGGGTATCTAATCATGTGCAGAATGGCCACAGGATCCTGGTAGGTGATATGGCCAGCCTGTAAGTGGCTTTGATCCTCTGAGAGAAACTACCTCTTAATTTCACCATAAGATTTGCCTGGATTGGTTTCACCTCTTCAACCCACAAGGGAAATTTTTTTTGGGGGGTGGGTACTGGGGATTGAACTCAAGGGCACTTGACCACTGAGCCACATCCCCAGCCCTATTTTGTATTTTATTTAGAGACAGGGTCTCACTGAGTTGCTTAGAGCCTCTGTGTTGCAGAGACTGGCTTTGAACTTGCGATCCTCCTGCCTCAGCCTCTGGAGCCTTTGGGGTTACAGGTATGTGCCACCACTCTGTCCCCACAAGGGATCTTAATTGTTAGGAAACCATGTCTTATGTATTTGGGTGCCACCATAGTATCTCCCAAAGGTCTGTATGAGGTAGGAGTTTAAGGTAGATCTACTTGTTTACTGCTTGGTTGCTGATGATCTGTCAATTATCTTTTTTTTTAATATTTATTTTTTTCAGTTTTCGGCTGGGAGAACATGTTTGCCTGCATGTGGTGCTGAGGATCGAACCCGGGCCGCATGCATGCCAGGCAAGCGCGCTACCACTTGAGCCACATCCCCAGCCCTGTCAATTATCTTTGAAGAGAACTGCTGCTGCCTTTTTCTTCCTTCCCTATATGTTAATGTTGCAATTTGCTTCAAGAGGTACCGTCTAATTCCCCTTCCTTTCAATCAGGGCTGGCTCAGTGATTTAGAGTGGAGGGACATTTTGGATACTCAAGACTCAGTCTTAAGCGTAAGGAAAGAAGTGAATGAAGGAAATAAAGAAGAGAGAAGGGAGGCAGCTCAACAGAGGTTTATTTTGGGACAAACCTGTGGAGGGGGCCCAGTGGAGACTGAGACCCATCTTCTGCTTACAGCCTGGGTAGCTGAAGGAGCATGAGGGAGTGAGGGGATTTTTTATGGTTTAGGCATTGTCAGAGGGTTGTCACGGAAGGGTCCTTTTGGTCGTCATTTCTATTCTTTGAGGTGGTCACTGTTCCATGTGGAACCCGTGTTTTCGAGATTTTAGTCCCAGATTGCAATTTCCTTTCTTTGCGTGACAATGGGGTACTGTCTAGAGTTTAAGGTCAGGCTGAGTCAGAGTGAGGCAACTCTTATTCTATTATGTGGTATATTTCAAAATGGTGTTGCCTGTGTCAAGTTCCACCTAATATTAAGATGCCTTATGGCTCTCATGTGGCCATCTTGAAACATTCACTGCTGAGATTCTCCCTCTCAGACCTCAACCACCATGCCAAGAGGACGCCCACATCATCTGGAAGGCTTCTCAGCTCATTGCCTTAGCTAAGTTCTCAGTAGAGTTAGCATCAAGTACCAGCCATGTAAGAAGCTCTCTGAAATTTGGATCCCATCAAGTCTTCAGATGACCTGCATCCCTAAACAACATCCGAACACAACCACACAAAAGATCCCAAGTGAGAACAGCTAAGCTGAGCTCAGTCAACTCACACAACCATAAGAACAAAACCAATCATTTAGTCACTAAGTGCTAGGGTCATTTGCAATGCAGAAATAGATAACCAGAGGACTGAGATGCCCCAAGAAGTTGTCTTGGTCACTCAGGAATCTTGCTTGAGAGAAAGCATAGCTCAGCTCACCTTCTGGGCCCCTCTCCTGTTTCAGATTGTGCTAAGGACTGTGGCAGATGACATCTGGCACCTTCCACTGCAGTGCTTCCTTTCATCCAGATATAAGTGGAAAGCAGTATTTAATTATGGAGTGGGTAAAGATTCAACAAATATTTGCTTGAAACGATTTTTGTTCACTCTGTGCAAATAACCTGGTAGGTTTCATTTATTGGTTGGTTCTCTTTCTTTGCTTTGTTTTGTTTTTCTTTTTGTTGTTGTTGTTGTTTTTGTTGCTATGGAGCAAATGTGGCAAAAGAAAACAAACAGGCTTCTCAGAAGATGTATACACTTTTTATTTGTTTTTCCTTGTTTTCCAGGAGCCCCATTTCCAGGTGAATGGCAATGAAGTGGTTGTCAGGAGATACTGGAAAGTCAGATGATCGCATTCTGGATGCCCAGGAAATGATGAAACTTGAGAGTGGGAATATATTTTATCCAGTCATGAGTGAATGCCTCAGCTCAGGAAGTATGCTTTGCTGGCCTATATGTGGCCTAATGCAGGGCAGGGGCAATCAAGAGCACAAAATACACAGGCAGATGCAGAAATGGGTGTGGCTGGGTGGAGCTGGAGAAAGATGGGGACTTAAATGTACATACTGGGAAATCTATATTGATAATTACAGTGATATAAACATGTACATAGCAAGCCAAATATAGACACCAATATGTGCAATTAGAAAAAGAGATGTACAGAAAATATAGAGATTGTGTGTATGGTTATTTATTTGCCTATGTGTGGTAAATGCAAGTATTTGTATTATAGGTAGATGTTTTTTTCCTAGTGAGACAAAGATGAGACAAAATGTTGAGAGGAACAGTAATTTTTTTAAAAAGTTTTTATAAAACCTTTTAATTTATCTTTTCAATAATTATGGTTATGGAAACTGCCAAGCAAACTAGGGATTTTCCCCCAGCCTTTTTGTACTGCGGATTAAACCTGGAGCACTTTACCACTGAGCCACATCCCATCCTTCTTATTTTTTAATTTTATTTTTAAAATAACTTTATTGTTTAGTTGTAGATGAACAATACATTTATTTATCTTTATGTGGTGCTGAGGCTCAAACCTATTGCCTCACACATGCTAGGCAAGTGCTCTACCACTGAGCCACAGTCCCAGCCCCCCATCCTTTTTATTTTGAGACAGGATCTTGCTAAATTGCTGAGTCTGGCCTCAAACTTGTGATCCTCCTGCCTCAACCTCCTGACTGGCTGGGATTATAAGAGTGTACCACCATACCCAGAAATCTGGGATATAATTTTTTGTTGTTGTTTTGTTTTGTTTTTGAGGTGCTGGAAACTGAACATATATCTGAGAATATTCTTAATGTCAAATTTAAAAATTGATAGGCAGAACTGGATATGGTAATGCACAACTGTAGTCCTAGTGGCTTCGGAGGCTGAGGCAAGAGAATCACATGCTCACAACCAGCCTCAACAATTTAGCAATGCTCTAAGCAACTTAGCAAGGCCCTGTCTCAAAATAAAATAAAAAGGGTTACAGATGTGCTTAGTAGTTAAGCACCCCTGGGTTCCATCATTGGTACCAAAAATAAAACTAACTAAATAAATAAAAAGTATTGTCTAGCACATGGTGAGGCCCAGGGTTCAATCCCCAGTATTGGAAAAAAAAATGAGGGCTAGCCCACATGCACAAGGCCCTGGGTTCAATCCCCAGCACCCCCCCAAAAAAAAGAAAACCGATATGCAGAATAGCCTGTGTACTGTGAGTCTGACCATGTTCAAAAAATATGTTCCCATGACAAAAACTAAGACACAATATGCACAACTATGCATCAAATGTGTTAGAAGAGTGAATTTGGGATGATTAATTTTATTTACAAATTTTTATTGTTTTTGCAATGTTAAGTAAAAGTTAAATTCCAGCTACTTGGGACGCTGATGCAGGAGAATCATTGAGCCCAGGAGTTCCAGGTCAGCCTGGGCAACATATAAGACCCTATCTCTTAAAAAAAAAAAAAAAAAAAAAAAAAAACAGTAAAAGTTGGGAAGAAAATGAAGAGAAAATTAAGCAACAAAAATGTAAAAACTGGGTCACCCAAGTAGGGACAGCGGTTTGCCTCAGTGCTGTTGTGATTATCTCAAGACCCAGGAAATACTAGGTTTGGCCTCTAAGTTCACTAAAACAACATACAGCATTGGGATGGGGAGTTGCTGACCCGGAGGTTTTCAAGTCCCGTCTATAGGAAATCAGGCCAGAAATTAAACACCAGAAAGCACTGACTCATCCATGCTCTTCCTTCCTCATTTAAGAACTGACAGTCCCACACTTGCGCTGAACAAAGCCAACCGGCCTTGGCCCTCTACTGGTCTGCACTAGAACCACCTAAAGGCCCAGAATGCCCCTTAGACTACTCATCCTCATGTGGCTCTGTGATATTCTCAAAGACAGCTTAACCCAGGTCCAGGAGTCAGGGAAAGGACCATGGACGATCTAGGGGTTCCCACAGAAATAGTTGTGAATGGAAACTGAGACTAAGAAATAACTGGAGGAAAAAATAATGAGATATCCACATTGCAGAGACCCTGGAGGGTCCACCTTAATTATAGGAATAGATGTTTATTGTCTAAGGTTGTTTTTAAAGGACTATGACCATACTCACTGACAGGTACCGCCATGCGTTTTTTTTTAATACCTTTATTTATTTATGTTTAATTTTTACATGGTACCAGGATGGAACCCAGTACCTCACACATGCTCTGCAGGAGTTCTACCATTGAGCCACAGCCACGGCTTGCCACACATGTTTTTAAGGTCCCTCCTAACCTGACAAATATAAAAATGTAAAGAGAACATTTTGACCTCAGCACCACTTGGCTGGTCACTAAAATGACTTTCATTGATTTTGTACATCTTCTCTACATTCCCAATCTGTCATACCAACCACCAGAAATAATCTTCCTATAAATTTTAATTTTATTGCTTCCCTGCTCAAAAACCTAAGAATTCCCGAGTGTCTGTTGAATGGTTAGATTTCTTTTCCTAGCCCATCAGCATCTGAAATAAACCAACTCTCCAGCATGTTGACTTCAGTCAAATCAATTTAGTCCGTAGCCGTGCAGAGGCAGCTCTGTGGCTGCTGTTACTTCCTCTCCAGAGTTGACCCTGCTTGGGGCCTCCAACACATTTTTTTTTTGGTAGAAACACACTGAAAAAAAAAAAAAAAGACCAAATGTATAGCAGATCCCCTTAGATATAGGAAAACTTCCAAGGCGAGGGCAGGAGAAGGTAACATTTTTAAACTGGTTTTCTGTAAACACTCAGCTAGAAGCTGTCAGTAGGTGTGAATCAATCTGTATCCTACCTAGGAGAGTGTGATGTACACAAATACATTTACAGTTCTGAAAAATTTCATGTTTAAAACAATTTCTATCTTAAGCTAGTATGATTTTTGGCCTCTGAACATGCAGCTGACCCTATGCGAGTGCAGTCACCATTCACTGTTTTGTCTGATCAGAACCGTGCCGCTATCATTTGGGAAATGCTTACCCACTTTCTAATGGCATAGTGCTTAAGGATTCTGCAGGACCCCATTTCTGCCACAAAAATGTTCTAGGAAAGGACACACAAACCCTGTTGACCTGAAGCTGGTAGGAGAGAGCCTCTGTCCTCATTGGTCACAACACTATAAGAACATAAGCTAAGAGCATCCTGAGGATCTATTCCAGCCTCTTTGCATTGTCTGATGAAAAACAGGGGCAAAGCAGCATAGTAACTTTAACTGGGTTCCCACAAAACGGACTCAGTCCTCTGGCTGTTATGACCCCAGGAAACCCAAACAGATCCAGCAGAGATCTAAGAAGGCATGTGATTGGGTTTCCAGGGGGGGAAAAAGTTATAGTGGTGGGGGAACTCCTTCATGGAAGCCCCCAAAAGAGAAGTCTGTGAAAGAGGAAGGACCTAGCCCATAGCCACTGGTGCTATTCCCAACTTGCACAGGAGAGGAGAAAACATCTGTAGTCAGCTGAGTCATAATGAGAAGCTGGGCCCGGTGACAACGTTTGAGCCCTGGATAGGACTATTCAGGTATAGGAGTCTCCAAATTCTCTTAAACTCTCTAGCTGACTTGAGTGGAATTTTTTTTTTTTTTAATTTGCACTCTTCAGAGTTCTGAATGATTCATAGGCCCTTTTTGGAAGTGGCCCTATTTTGAGGTCATTTTAAGGAGTTCTTTAAATATCCTGAATGCTCCATTTATAAGGATGAATCAAAAAGAAACTCTTCCTCTGGGGGTGGGGAGAAAAGGGAATTAATGTTTCCTGAGTATAGAGCTTGTTTTGCAAGATTAAAAAGTTTTGAAGATGCTGCACAACAATTTGAATATAGTTAACACTACTGGTCTATATACTAAAAATACTTAAGTTTAATGTCATGTTTTCTTAACAATAATTTTTTAAAAATCATGTGGAATGTAGATGTATAAAGGTATCTAAATGCATCAAGTGGTAGAGTTAAAATGAGTGCATTTTATGGTTACATAAATTGTGCTGGGTAAAGTTGATTTTAAAAATAAAAGAGCTGGATGTGGTGGCACATGCCTGTAATCCCAGTGGCTCAGGAGGCTGAGACTGTAGGATTGAGAATTCAAATCCAGCCTCAGCAATTTAGTGAGACTCTCTCTCAAAATAAAAAATAAAAAGGGCTGGGGATGTTGTTCAGTGCCTAACACCCCTGAGTTCAATCCCCAGTATCATATATAGATACATAAATAATAAATAAATAAATAAAAAGAATACTTTCCTTATGGGGCCCAACTTCATGACATCCTCTGATATCATGTTTCAGAATTGCTGTCAGGATTTCAGGCATTGCCCAAGCTCCCTTTACTGGACAGGGAGTGTCCTGGGGCAGATCCTGTACTCTGGTTTTTAAACCCCAGAGGGTAGTATGAGGCAATGACTGGGGAGACAACCATGAAATACTGTTGGATGGATGGAACTGCCAATGTGTAGATGCCTGACATATTCTCTGACATTCTTTTTTTTTTTTTTTAAAGAGAGAGTGAGAGAGGAGAGAGAGAGAGAGAGAGAGAGAGAGAGAGAGAGAGAGAGAGAGAATTTTTAATATTTATTTTTTAGTTCTTGGCGGACACAACATCTTTGTTGGTACGTGGTGCTGAGGGTCGAACCCCGGCCGCACGCATGCCAGGCGAGCGCGCTACCACTTGAGCCACATCCCCAGCCCTCTCTGACATTCTTTATTTATTTTTAATAAATTTATTTATTTTTTTATGTGGTGCTGAGGATCAAACCCAGTGCCACATGTGTGCTAGGCAAGAGCTCTACCACTGAGCCACAACCCAAGCCCTATTTTTAATTTTTATTTATTTATTTAGGTGCCAGGGATTGAATCCAAGGATGCCTAACCACTGAGTCACATCCCCAGCCCTTTTTATTTTGAGATAGGGTCTCACTAGCTTGCTTATGGTCTAAGTTGCTGAGGCAGGCTTTGAATCTGTGATCCTCCTGCCTCAGCCTCCCACACCACTGGGATTATAGGTGTGAGCCACTATGCCTCATGCCTGGCTGACTGACCTTCTTTAAATTCATTTATTCATTCTCTCAACGAACATTTACTTATCAGCTGGTGTCTGACAGGCACACACAGTGACCAAACAGGCACAAATCTGTGCCCTTGTGGATTACAATCTAGTAGGAAGAATATTCATAAATAATATAAATGAGGAAGATATGATAGATGTTAGTAGGAATTAGGGAGGAAAAAAATCAGAATCAGGTTAAAGAGATTGGGGGATAATATTTGAGCAATGACATTATGAGGGGACCACAGACATCAATCAACCTCACCATGCTGGGGAAGGAAAATCTGGGCTGATTAGTAAGGAAATTACTAATCTTTTGACACAGATGAAAAGAAAAGATGCCAACATATCAATTGGTCACAGTCAGGGCCAGTATCAGTACTGTGTGGCCTGTGTAGTCACATAGGGACCTACACTTTGGAGGTTTAATGTTCTGTCACCATCTTGAAATTTTACCCAACCTTTTAAAAAGAGACCTATTTTTAATTTTTATTTATTGTTTTATTTTTTATTTACTTATTGTTTTATTTATTTATTTATTATATAAGTAAATGTTTGTTGAGAGAATAAATGAATTTAAAGAACGTCAGTCAGCCAGGCATGAGACATGGTGGCACACACCTATAATCCCAGTGGTGTGGGAGGCTGAGGCAGGAGGATCACAGTTTCAAAGCCTGGTTCTTACCATTTCTTCCTACGGAAGTACATTTTTTCATCAGTTATTCCAACACCACCTATTGAACAATCCACCATTTTCCTGGTGATTTTTTTTTTCCCCTAGTGATTTCAATTGTCTAATTATAATATGCTGTTATTATTGATATTTGGGCTTCTTATTGGATACTCTTTCTGTTCCTCTGAATCACTGTTTTGTCTTCTGTGACTTCATAATGCCATTTACTATCAGAGTAACCTTAAGAATCTCCTTTGAGGGGCTGGGGATGTGGCTCAAGCAGTAGCTCGCTAGCCTAGCATGTGTGCGGCCCGGGTTCGATCATCACCACATACAAACAAAGATGTTGTGTCCACCCAAAACTAAACAATAAATATTAAAAATTCTCTCTCTCTTAAAAAAAATCTCCTTTGAAATCTTTTCTGGCAATTATATTCTTAATCTCTAGGTAGATTCCAGATTCACTTTGTTAAGTCCCTCCTACTCCTCCTATGTGAATTGCATTAAGTGGAATTGAATTTTAGATGAATTTATATTTCTTTTTTAAAATTATTTTTTAGTTGTAGTTGGACACAATATCTTTATTTTACTTATTTACTTTTATGTGGTACTGAGGATCGAACCCAAGGCCTCACCCATGTTAGGGGAGCACTCTACCTCTGAGCCACAACCCCAGTGCTGAATTTATATTTCTTTACAATAGAGGCTTACTAGTTCAATAAAATATTTCTTTACATACAAGGTTTTAAGATTTTAATCAAATATATTCAGTAACTTCCTAGTAATTTAATCCCTAAGTACTTTGTTTTATAGCTATTATGAATGAGATTTTCTTAAACATTAAGATAAATACATGTTAACTAAATGTTATTCTACTATAGTAGAAACACTCAAATTTGATGTTCTTTGTAATGATGCATCCCACTAAATTCTCTTTTTGATTTTAACTGCTTTTAAAAAACATCTTTTTGGAGTTGGGTATGGTGTTGCATACCTGTAATCCCCGCTACTCAGGATTCTGAGGTAGAAGAACCACAAGTTGGAGAACAGTCTGGGCAATTTAGTATGACCCTGTCTCAAAATAAAAAGTGAAAACAGCTGCAGATGTAGTTCAGTAGTAGAATGCCCCTGATTCAATCCTTAGTATCATGAAAAAAGAAAATGGAAAATTTAAAAAAATAAAAGAAAATGAAAAACTGGCTAAAAAATAGAGACCAATAATAATTTGTAAATAGATTGCACTCTGAAATAAATAAGAATTTATTTTGTGGTACTATTAAACCCAAGAGCATTCTAGCACTGTTAGATCCCCAGCCTTTTAATTTTTTATTTTGAGACAGGGTCTGCTAAATTGCTGATGCTGACCTCAAATTTATGATCCTTCTGCCTCCTCCTCCTGAGTAGCTGGGATTACAGGCACAAACCACTGAGTGCATGACTTAGTCAATTTTGTACTTCTCATTTCTGTAGTAACAGTGAAACTTGCCATGTTAGCTGAAAAGCTTTTCATTTCCACTATTTCCTAGTACTTCATGACTCCTCTCCAGCCTGGCAGCAGCTGGGGTTCTGTGTCTACTGGCTTAGGAACAGGATGACACAGCAGAATGGAGGAAAAGGAGTCAAATTCCAAAGTCTTTATCAGATTTGGTACAGTAGATGAGGAGGTGACCGAGTCCATATACCAGTTTACTCTGTGGACCACTGCTAATCCCTGAACTGTTTGTTAATTATCAAAAATAAACAGTTAGATGCTTTTCTAGATGATGCACAATATCCAAGGTCATGATTGGCAAACTCGGGTCACCAAACAGTATATAGGCTAAAAATATTAATCCATGACAACTAGAAGCAAACAGAACTGGTCCATCACCACAGATTGCTTGATAAATGCTACTTTAGTCTAACTAGAAGTCTCAGAGAGAAACAAGCGGGCTCAAAATTGCAATGTGAGTCAGGCAAGGTTCTGCACACCTATAATCCCAGCTATTTGGGAGGCTGAGGCAGGAGGATCCCAAATTCTAGGCCAGCCTGGGCAACTTAGCAGATACCCTGCTCAATAAGAGCTAAGCACATAGAAAAATCAGGGGCAGAATGTTCCTGGGTTCAATTTGCAGTATCCCCACGCCCCAAGGAAAAAAACCAAACCAAAATAACAAGAAACCTGTGCGGTGTCCCTGCATCTTGTCCCTATGCCCTGGAAGTCCAAGCACTGCCATGAATAGGGGTTGGGAGGGGAGAGTTGCAAGCAGGAGGACAAGATATATCCTTGACAGGCTGGGAAACTGGAATCTAAAAAAACCCATACCCTTATTCTAAGTATAATCTGGGAAGCAGCAAGATCCTACCAATTCTTTGGAAAATAAAAAGGGTATGGGCATAGCTAGACGCGCCCCCATAGCATGGGAACAGCAGAATGATTTAACATGTGTCCATAAGGAGCCCAAAGGCAGTGAACATCCTTGAACAATTCCACCAAGTAAGCACAAAGAACACTTAATGCTCTCACATGTCCAAATGGACTGAGACATAGACCTGCAGAAAATTCACAGCTGAGATAAGCAACATTACAGGCTGCTATAGTGCAGCTACCTGTATGCACCAACACCTGAGGTCTAGATGAGACAAATTAGCAAATACCAGTGTGGGCACTTAAGGGTCAGATGTTTTCCCTCTGTAGAGTCCTTGATGCCATGTGACACCATTGTCACCAAATGAGATTGTAAAGCTGTCAGGAAGAGAAACACTCCCATAATGACCAAGAGTAAATTTCCATTACCTGGGAAAATGGTGACTCATGATTCAAATTCAATGGAATTTTTTAAAAAGTATTCACCATTTCTTTCAAACTTGAGTCTGGGATGAGATTCATACCTACTCTGGGTTTCTTTATCCAGAATGATAGATGTATGTCTGAACTTTTACTTTCTTCTGATTTTAATAGCAATGTATATGGTATTTTATTGTTATGATATTTGCTATTAATTCCTCCTATTCTCAATGATGTTAAGGCCTATCAATTTTAAGTTGCCTAGGGCTTTATTTTTTTTAATTGATTTTATTTTTTAAGTACATGACAGTAGAATGCATTACAATTCTTATTACACATATACAGCACAATTTTTCATGTGTTTGTATATAAAGTATGTTCACACCAATTCATATCTTTTTTCTTATTTATTTTGCATCACGATTCTTAATACACCATTATATAATAATTTATCGTATCTCTGATTATATATAAGGTATGTTGACACCAAATTCACATCTTCATACATGTATTTTGTATAATGATGAGGGTCTCCTTTCACCATCCATGCTATTCCCCTTGTCCCTCCCTTTCTCTCCCACCAATTCATGTCTTCATACATGTACTTTGGATAATGATGTCCATCACATTCCACCATCATTGCTAACTCCCTGCCTAGGGCTTTATTTTTAATAAAGTAATATTAGACACTGAATTTCATCTAGATGGTCTTATTTTTCTCTGTCACCTATTCGGTAATGAAGTACACAGCATATTTTCTTTTTACCATAACATCAGGGATTTATTTATAGATTCTAAATTCTGTTCCTTTGATCTATATGATATTCTTATGCCAGTACCACAATGTCTTGATTATTGTTCCTTTGTGAAAGCTTTGAAATCTGGACATGTGAGTCAACTTTGTTCTTCTTAAGATTGTTTTGGCATTGGTGGTCTCTTGCATTTCCATATTTGATTTAAGGTTGGTTTATCAGTTTCCAAAGATACAATAGCAAATGGTGGCACTAGGACTCAGTTCTTTTTATTTCCAATCTATATACTCTGTCTTATATGTGTAGAAAATTTCTTCTGATTAAACAGGATTATTTCAACACAGCTGTTGCTTTCTCTAGATCTACCCTCAGTTTCAGAGGTTCAGTCCATGGTCAGCATAGCTCTGGGTCCAAGATGAGGTTTTATGGCAGAAGGTGTAGCTGAGGAAAGCAGCTCAAGACATGGAAACCAGGAAGCCTAGAAACAGATTTTCTTAATATACCCTTAATTTTGCCTATTTGTTTTAATTCACAGCTAAGTTTTATTGTTTTATTATTTACAATCTTAAAAATCAAAATATATAGGTGTTTGGTGGGTATGTTTTTTGCACACTTATTTGGATAAGCTTTGATATGGGGATTATGCTAGGCTTGTAAAATGAATGATAATGCCACTAAATTTTTTTTCACACTTCAGATTCTAGAATGTAAGACTACCTACAAGGTTTCTTCAAGGTGTATTAGAAATTTTCCACAATATTTTCCAATTGGGACTGAAAATTTGGGGGCAGTAAAATTTTCAATGTCCCATTTCCTACCCACCAGTTGATCTATCTGAACAGTTGATCTTTTCAGATTTTCCATTTCTTTCTGAGTCAGTTTTATTATTTTATTTTTTGAAAAAATACATTTTATCCTTCTGTACTGGGGATTGAATCCAGGAGTACACTACCCCTGAGCTACATCCCCAGCACTTGCTTTATGTTTTGAGAAAGGGCCTCACTGAATTGCCAAGACTGTCCTGGAACTTGCAATACTCCTGCCTTAGACCCCCAAGTCACTGGGATTACCCTGTACATAGCCAAAAAAGTTTTTTAAAATATAAACTACAAATTGCTAAAATTGACTCATCAGAGGAGTTAGATGTGGTTGTGCATGCCTATAATCCCAGAAACTCAGGAGGCTGAGCAGGAGGATTGCAAATTCGAAGCCAGCCTTGATAACTTGATAACAAATTAGCAAGACCCTGTCTCAAAATTCAGCAAATAAAAAAGGACCAGAGATATATCTCAGTGGTAAAAGCACCCCTGAGTTTAATCCTCAGTACCAACAAACAAATGGTAGAACACTTACCCCAAGTGTGTGTGAGGCCCTGGATCCAATGCCCAGAACAACAATAATAAAAAAATAATTTCAATTTTTAAACACTATCACATGAAGTTATTTTTTAAAAATATTTTTAGTTGTGGATGGACACAATACCTTATTATTTTTTTTAAATATGGTGCTGAGGATTGAACCCAGTGCCTCACACATGCTAGGAAACCACTCTACCACTGAGCCACGACCTCAGCTTAACACATAAAGTTATTCTTGATAGTCTGTTATCAGAGCATCTCTCCCTGAATCCTGGAAGTATTCTTTAAGACCAGATTTCCCCCTCCAATGTCCTAATGTCCCACAAATAGCCATCTTCTTTTTGTGCAAGTTTCCCCAGTTATTGGTAGCAACTCTTCTCCAATTATCTTGCCCCACTTCCTTTTGTTCTCCTCCAGTCTTTTCAGGAGCTGCTTCTAATCTTTACCTAAAGGAGCCTGTTTTTGTACAGTGTCAGGAGTCGAGACAGGGGTTTCCTGTTCTAATCTTCTAGTGTTAGAGAAGAAATGTGATACTTTTTCTGGTCTCATTTATTAGATTTAAAGGATGAGCTGAGAGTGAAGAGAAGGGCAGGACCTCCAACTGGGGAAGAGGTCCAGACTCTTGCCCATGACACAAAGGGCTCTCCAAGATCACACCTGCCTGTATCCTCTCCCAAGATTCCTCCTGTGATAACCTCCCAGCTATAAGGAAGTCAGGCAGTTCTCAGGGCACATTAACTATGTCACCTTTCACTAAGCTGCCAATGCTATTCTATCTGCCCAGGACACTCAAGTTAGATTTCTTGACTTGGACAGTACCTCTTAAGTTTCATGTTTTTTTGTTTGTTTTTAATATTAGGAATTGAACCCAGGGGTGTTCTACCACAGGGCTATATCCCTGGCCCCTTTTATTAGTTCTTTTTAGTTATACATGATAGTAGAATCCATTTTGATATAATTATACAAGCATGAAATATATCTTATTCTAATTAAGACCTCATTCTTATGAATAAACATAATGGTGGGATTCACTCTGATGTATTCATATATGCACATAGGAAAATAATGTCAGATTCATTCCACAGTCTTTCCTTTTCCTATACCCCTTCCCTTCCCTTGATTCCCCTTTGTCTGATCCAGTGAACTTCTCTCCCCCTCCTTTATTGTGGTTTAGCTTCCACATATCAGCAAAAACATTCAATCTTTAGCTTGGGGGACTGACTTATTTCACTTAGCATGAGAGTCTTTAGAGCCATCCATTTGCCAGCAAATGTCATAAAACCATTCTTCTTAATGGCTGAGTAATAATCCACTATGTATATATACCACATTTTCTTTATCCATTCATCTGTTGAAGGGCATCTAAGTTGGCTCCATAGCCTAGCTATTGTGAATTGAGCTGCTACAAACCCATGGCCCTTTTTTATCTTTTGAGACGAGGTCTTGCTAAGTTGCCCAGGCTGGCCTCAAACTTGTGATCTTCTTGCTTCAGTCTCCTTACTAACTGAGATTATAGGCATGCACCACTCGGCCCAGCTAAGAGAAAAAAAAATTTTTTTTAAAAAAGCCACACAATATCTATTTGTCAGTTATACCCCAATAAAGTCAAAGAAAGACAGAAATGAAGAAAGGGAGGAAGGGAGGGAGGGAGGGAAGGAGGGAGTAAGGGAACATGTTTGCCCTTGTAAACTCATATTCTAACTGGAGTAAAGATGGAAAAGGAAGTAAGTAAATTAAGTAGTATGTTACAAAGTGACATACTATTAATGGATAAGGAGGAGATGAGCAAAAGGAAGACAGAGTGCTGGTGCTAGGGATGGATGTGATGGATGTGAGGGAAGGTTGCAGTATAAAAGAGGTCAGGGCAGGCCTTAACTGAGAATAAGCAATTTGAACAAAATCTTAAAGGGAAGAATTCTTGAGAGAAGGAACAACTAAAATTGAAGTCCTAGGATGGGAGTAGGTCAGAAGTTAGGGATCACAGACGAGGATGGCTAGAACAGAGTGTTGAGGAGGCAGCACAGCAGATAATGCCAGAGAAGTGAGGGTGGAGAGAGCACAGTGGGCCCTCTCTACCACTGTGGGATGTAGGCTTATCCTCTGAGTTCAGTGTGGAGTCACTGCAAAACTTTTAGAAAAGAATGACATGACATATTTTAAGGGATCACTCTGCTGTGCTGATAAGTGAATATTTTATGTTGATAAGAGAACATACTGAGATAATAAAAGATGTTAAGGTTACAAAGTAAAAACTGATTGGTATAAAATGTAAGAGAGTCCTTGGACATTAGAAGAGTTGGAAGGAAAAACAGAAAAAATTTCTCACAAAGGACAAAAATATAGAAAACAGGAGATAAAATGACCAACATCTTTTTAAAAATTCCAAAAACAGGAAACAGAGACATGTGAAAGAATGAAATTATCAAAGAAATTAATTTCAAAAAATTCCTTAAAAGTAAACGACATGAGTTTCCAGCCTGAAATGGACAATAGCATGATGTACAATGGGTGCCAGATAATAACAGGTCAATAAGACACGTTTGTGAAATTTTAGAACACCAAAGACACAATACAAGCTAAATAACAAAGAAAGAGCCAAAATTCAGAGTGGCTGACTTCTCCACAGAAGTCACACAAGAAGCTAGAAGGCAATGCAAGCACATTCTCACCTCAGGTAAAGGACAGGGCAGCAGGTTTCCTCATGGACAGTTATTTAAGAGGAAATGGGGGCTGGGGCTGTGGCTCAGTGGCAGAGCGCTTGCCTTGCACATGTGAGGTACTGGGTTCGATCCTCAGCACCACATTAAAATAAAATAAACAAAATGAAGATATCATGTCCATGTAAAACTAAAAAAAAATTTTTAAAAAAGAGGAAATGGATGGAATACTAGGAGATGTGTACAGATGGGAGTCAGTCTGGGCTTCTAACAGAAAAATCATGTGAACTAACAAGATTTATAACTCCATGGAAAATTAATTTGTGCCAGAAGAGGAAAGTAAGTCATCACATACAGCCTGGCTCAGTTTGAATAGGGTGCATACATTCTTAGAAATGTCAGAAAAGATATTAATCCAACTCAATGACACATGATATGGACAAAACAGAGGGACTGGAAGCATCTATAATGGGGGATGATCAGGGAACACCTAAATCTCCATCTTCCACCAGATAAAGTCAATTGATAAGGCCTAACAGAAAAATCATGAAGTGGCAATATAAATATTTCATGTGGAGAGATCAAAGTCAATACTAACAAATTTAGCTGGAGGAGCTGAGAGGGAAGAGGGACTGAATGTGATAACTGATTTTCAGGATAAGCCTCATGGAACTTTAAAAAAAATGAACATTGATAATTTTGGGAAAAACAAAACATTTAAAAGGAAAACTACCATAGCTCCTCATTCCTTAGTAGGTCACAACCTAGTCCTCTGTCAGTTAGCCAAACTCAAGTCCCCAACTCTTCCCATGCCAGCCTAGCCTATAGGCTTCAGATTACAGCGCCCATTACCAGCTTTGGGCTAGCCTAAGTCCATTTGGTCTAGTTCAAGTGAGATCTTTGCAGATCTTTTCAGACCCTGCTGAACCTCATTTCCTCTCCAATCCACTTATCAGAGCAACCATTTTAAAAATTAATCTTTTGTTAAAGCTAATATTGGGGGGCTGGGGATGTGGCTCAAGCGGTAGCGCGCTCGCCTGGCATGCGTGCGGCCCGGGTTCGATCCTCAGCACCACATACAAAGATGTTGTGTCCGCCAAGAACTAAAAAAAAATATTAAAAAATTCTCTCTCTCTCTCTCTCCTCTCTCACTCTCTCTTTAAAAAAAAAAAAAGCTAATATTGGGGGCTAGAGATGTAACTCAGTAGTAGGGTACTTGCCTTGCATGAGCAAGGCCCTAGGTTTGATCCTTGGTACAGATTTTTTTAAATATATTTGTTCATCTAGTTCAAAAATGGATCTCATTTTCCTGAAGTATGCTGCAAACTCCTGGAGGATGGCATAGTGGACAATTCCTTTTTGATGCCTACAAAGTACGATTTGTCTATAACAGGCACTCAAAAAATACTTCATGGATAAACTTAAAGGAAAGATTCAAGGTGAATTAATACACAACTTTAAATCAAAGTTTAGAGATAAAATCAAGGTTAGATTAAAGCTGTGACTGATAATAGTTAAGACATGTGAGGGATCTAATTGTGTCAAGGCAGAGCTACTTTCAAAGTTCTGTGATCTACTTTTTTTAGTTAATGTTTAAGTTGAATTGTTTTAATAAAGATATATTTTGTTCTCATAGTACTCCAGTTCCAAGTTTCAGTGACCTGGGGCTTGATATGTACATGTAGTCCACTCTGCTAACATCTGATATGACTTTATAGACTTTGTGCCTCCCTCATTTGTTTTTCTAGATTGCAAAATCCTAATCTCTGCACAGAGACAAGTTATCTTCTTTTACTGTGAATCTGATAAGACTATTGAAGAGAGATTACTTTTTTACCTCTTATTAGAGGTAGAAAGATGGAAATATCCAGGACAGCAACCCAGTAGAAGATCTTCATGAGTCAATGTTCAGAATGAGCAGGAGTTTTGAAATTGTGTCAAAATAATTCCATGATTCTTTTGGTCTCAGTGTGGTTTCATTTCTCAATAAATAGAAAAACTATTTGGCATTCTCTGACATTCCTCATTCGACATAAGCAAGCAATAAATGTGATACACCACATTAACAGGAAAAGGGACAAAAATTATGATTATCTCAAAAGATAGAAAAAGGGACTTGACAAAATTCAATATCATAGGAAAAAAATCTTAAGTTACAGAAGAAATGTATCTCAACACAATAAAGGTCATGTACAATAAGTCACAGTTAACATCACACTCAATGGGGGTTAGTTGAAAGCCTTTACTCTAAGATCTAGATCAAAACAAGGATGTCCCTTCTCATATTCCTGCAGGTCTTAGCCAGAGCAATCAGGCAAGGGAAAAAAAAAAAAAAAAAGATGCCAGGCACACTGGCACACACCTGTAATCCCAGAGACTCAAGCAGGAGGATCCCAAGTTCAAGGCCAGTTTCAGCAATTTAGCAAGACCCTGTCTTCAAATTAAAAAATAAAAAGATCTAGGGATGCAGCCAGGCACGGTAGCCCATGCCTGTAATCCCAACGGCTTGGGAGGCTGAGACAGGAGAATCATGAGTTCAATGCCAGCCTCAGCAACTGCGAGGTGCTAAGCAATTCAGTGAGATTCTGTCTCTAAATAAAATACAAAACAGGGCTGGGGATGTGGCTCAGTGGTCAAGTACTCCTGAATTCAATCCCTGGTACCAAAAAAAAAAAAAAAAAAGATATAAGAATGCAGTTCAGTGGTAAAGTACCCGATTCAATCCCAATATGAAGAAAAGGAAAAAGAAGAGAAAAAAGAGGAGGAGGAGGAAGAAGAATTGCAAGAGGAAGAGAGTAAGATGACAATGATAAAAATAATAAATACTGGAGTAAATGTGAAGAAAAAAGAACCACTTGTTCACTGTTGGTGGATTTGTAAATTAGCACAGCCACCATGGAAATCAGTATGCAGTTTCCCCAAAAGACTAGGAATGTCACCCATCATATGACCCAACCACACCACTCCTCAGTATTTAGCCTAAAGAATTAAAGTCATCATACTATAGTGATACATGCATACCCAGGTTTATAGCAGCACAATTCATAATAGTCAAACAACATAACCAGCCTAGGAGTCTACAAGTGGATAAATGGATTTTAAAATATGGTATATATACACAGTGGAGTTTTATTCAGCAATAAAGAAATATGAAATTATGTAATTTGTAGGAAAATGGATGCAACAGAGCATTACCTTAAGCAAAATAAGCCAAACTCAGAAAATCAAGGGTTATATGTTCTCTGTCATATCTGGAAGCTAGAGCAGAAAAAGGAAAAAGAGGTAGGGTGGATCTCATGAAAATCAAAGGGAGATCAGGAGAAAAAAGGGAGGAGGGGAGTGGAAAAGGAAATACTTGAGAATGATACTAATCAAATTATATTGTTATATCATGTACAAGTACACATATGTAACAACAAATCCCACTATTATGATTATGCATACTCATAATACAAATTATAATGTAAAATATGGAAAAGAACAAATTCAGAAAAGCTGTAGGTAAATAATAATAATAATACAAACCAAGAAAACAATCCAATTTCTTAAAAAAAAAAAAAAAAAAACAACTCAGGAATAAATCTGACAACCCCAAGAATGGGAAACCTTGACTCTCAACAAGCTCCTTTGTGCTAGTCTTAAAATCATAGATCACAGGGCTGGGAGTGTGGCTCAATGGTAGAGCACTTGCTTAGCATGCATAAAGCCCTGGGTTTGATTTCCAGCACCATTAAATAAATAAATAAATATCTCAAATATGAAAACACATGGCCTGACTTGCTCCAGGTTCCTTCTGGTTGCTTTTTTTTTTTTTTGGTACTAGGAATTGAACTCAAGGGTGCTAAACCACTGAACCACATCCCCAGCCCTCTTTTATTTAGACAGGATCTCACTGAGTCATAAGTGCCTTACTAAGTTGCTGAGTTCGGTTTTGAACTTAGCACAGGAATGCACCACCACGCCTGGCGCTCCTATGCTCACTACGGTCCTCTAGGCCACAATCTCTCCCAGCCTGTTCATAATAAGGCTGCTGCCATTGTTTTAGCTGTAGGGAGATTTCAACCCCAGGGCCTCAGGGCAAACTCTGAAGATACTATTAATCCCAGAGAAAACCCTCTCAAGGGCCCAAGTCTTGGCCAAAAAACTTCAACCTTCATATTGAAGCATTTTCTAGCTAGCTGGCTATTCTCAAGATACTGATAATGAAAGAATGGAGACAGAAAGGGACACCAAGGATTAGGGTTAACTCTAGAGCTAACAGGCTGCCTTCCACAGAAACCAGAGGAAAAAACCTGTTCTGCCTCTGATTGGGTCATAAATTGCACACTGTTCTTTTTGGTAGGTCTTTGGGGTACCAAAGCTCCACTCCTGCCATGGACCTACTGCCTCTTTAGGCCTTGTTTGGTTTCTCAGTGCTCACAAAAGTTTGTTTACGAAATATTCCTGCATTGTTTCCGTGCCCTTTCTACAAAGCTTCCTTAGGCCCCTGGGTGTTATTGTCTAGCTAGAGAATAATGATGGATCTAGAAGGACTATACCTTCTGAGTGTTCTACAACCACTGGCACTGTCGGAGGAGGTCCAGTCTCAAAGAAAATGGTGTTGGTGGCACAGGGTACTCTGGCCAGCACTTCTGATACTGGCAGTGAATATCTTAGGGCATCATTACAACATGGGGTCCGATTTAGTCAGCAGGCCCAAGATACTGCATTTTTAATAAGTCCCCAAGTGATATCCACACCATTGATCCAGAGACCAGCCCCTGAGCAGCAAAGGACAAGTGTGGGAATACTGAGGGAGGAATGGTGAAAACAGGGAAGAATAAGCTCCTCTGAACCACCTCATTTTCAAGTTCTTCTCCACAGGGCCTTCTCTGCCTTGATGCACAGAGGGATCCAGGCCCAGCAACGTGCTATCAAAAGGCCAGGGGCTGAGGTATCTTCACAACCTCCAGTAGGCAGTTCTGTCAGTGAAGGGAGCTGGGTTAGCTCCTGCCCTTGGTTCTGGGGTAGATCTGTCAACAGAATGGCAGGTTCCTCAGGATGGCCCCAGGAACAGCAGATGGGCCCACATCTTTTATCCCAGACCAAGGGAGTGATCTCAGTCTCCATGTACCCGGTGCTTACTATGTGTAAATTCTCTGTACAAACTGCTTCATTTCACCCCCCACCTCCACTTTATATAAAAACTGTGCTCCAAAGGTAATTAGTCCAATAACCCATGCACTTAACTGATTTAACTACATACCTTTGGGACTGAATCTAGGAAAAAAGTATCAGGATAAGAATTTAGATGACAGGCCAAGCCAACCAATGGACACTGACTTTGTATAACCCTTAGTAGAAACTCAACATAAGGGTTGGGGATATAGCTCTGTGGTGGAGCACTTGCCCAATATGCGCAAGTCGTAGGTTCAATCCCCAGGACAGTGCAAGTAAGTCAGCACTGTTAATTCTCCCTGGTATGTAACTCCCTGGGTATGTAACACTAATGGGACGCTTCCTATGCCAGCTAGTGTGTGTAGTCTATGAACTGGGCCTGCTGGCTTGAGCAGAAAGCCAAGAGGCTTTCACTCACCTGGGAGCACCGTTTGCAGAGCAGCTGGCCTGCAGAACAGTTGGCAGAGGGCCATTTAGTAAAGTCTGAATTGAGTAGAATCAGTCCACCTGCTTACACAATGGAACAAAGTACAGCCTGCACAGTGGGCCACACCTGTAATCACAGCAACAGGGCCAGTGGGGGGTGCTTGAAAGAGGAAGATCAAGTTCAAGGTCAGGCTCAGTCTCTGGAATTACAGGTGCCACACCAGCCAGAATGAAGGTTTAAAAATGGGGGGAGAGAAACGGAGAGAGAAAGAAAAGCACATGGAAATAGTAGGAGACCTTCAATGATACATAAAATTATAAGAGGTTATGAGGGGCAAGGGGGAGGGAAAAAAAGGGAGAGAATTGAACAACAGCAGGGGAGGTAGAGAGGGAAGATGGGAGGGGAGGGGAGGGGGGATAGTAGGGGATAGGAAAGGTAGCAGAATACAACAGTCACTAATATGGCATTATGTAAAAATGTGAATATGTAACAGATGTGATTCTGCAATCTGTATTTGGGGTGAAAATGGGAGTTCAAAACACAATTTGAGTCAAATGTATGAAAGATGATATATCATGAGCTATGTAATGCTTTAAATAATCAATAAAAAAAAGTAGTCCTGGACATGATTAATAAGTGTAATAGTTGTCACAAATTTAGAACACCTGGTTTAACCAGACTTAAAATGGGAGGAGCTGCTTTTAGATGATATCCATTTGACACTTGACCTTGGTCCCCATTACTCTTAAAATCTATCCCTTTACTTTGATTCTTTATTTGCCCAGTCCCTAAAGTCATTCATTCAGGTTTGGCCTAAGTAAGAATAATACCTAATTCAGGATTTTCTCAAGGATTAAAATGATGATGAAAAGTACTTAGCACAATATCTGGAAAAGGGTTCAAGAAATGTTCACCATTATTATGGAGGCTTAGACCTCCTCTAATAAGCATCAGTATAGTTATGCAAAGAAGTTACATGTGTGATAAGATACTCAGGTAACAGGAATGCTCAAACAGCAGCAAAGGTCATTCCTTCAGGGGGCCACTAGAGAGGGATTCCTATTCCAGTTAGGAAGTCTTGGGGCCCCAAAACTACATGCATATAATGGAAAATTACAATAATGTGGCCAGGGGTGGGTATGTGGCTCAGTGATGGTGTGCCTGCCTAGCACATGTGAGGCCCTGGATTTGGTCCCCAACACTTGGGTTGGGGGAAACTGATCTTTCCAAAAAAAATCATGGAAACCTATACAAAACAGAATAGAAAAAAAAAAAAATAGGGCCATACAATTGAAGCTCAAATTAAAAAAATAAAAAGGTATCCATGTTTATATGCTTAGAACATTTCTGTAAACTATATAAGGAACTTAATTGGACAAGCTTTGGAGGTGAGTTTGGAGAGCAAATGTTTACTCTTGACTTTATACCTTTCTGTTCCATCTTGATTTCCCCCTTACAAGAAAAAAAAAGACCAAGTAATTTAATTTGGCTGAAACTACTATGTGTGAGCTTTGCAAGCACTGCCCAACATAAAGTTTTACAAATATTATCTCACATTTTCACTGACAAGGCCCAACAACTTTAGAATACCAGATTCCCTAGGCTCCTTTCCCATTTCTAAATGCACCCAAACTTGGAGGCTGCCCTCATTCCCGAGTCATCTTCTCTCTGTACACTCACTCCACCTGTGATCTCATCCAACCCCAGGTTCTGAAGATAATGTCTAAACACTGAGTCCTACATTTCTATCTCTAGCTTAAACGCTCTCTTGTGAACTCCACACTGTTCTGCAACACCACAGCACCACCTGGATGTCAAGGAGACATCTACATTTACATATCCAAAAACAAACTCATCTTTCCCCCGCAAATTGCCCTATCACAGCCTTCAAAATTTCAGTTGATGGTACATCCACGCTTATAGTTGTTCAAATCTATTAACCTCAGAGTAAATGAATGACTAGAAAGTAGAGTCTAACTCATGATGCCAGTTACCCCAAAACAGTTATTCCTGGGTACTTTATAAAATCATTAAACCATGTTTTCTGAATTATGTCTAAAGTTAACTCATGTTTAGTCCAAGATTTGGATTCTGACATTTTAATTTCTTTTGAATATAAGTCACTTTTTCAAGCAAAGAAATAGAATCAACCTAAGGATGTGGTCCTCCAGGGATCCAAGCCAAGTCTTGAGATCTTCAGCAGAATGAGACTATAGTACCAGGTGCTACCAATAGAGTTATACACTCTAAATAGTAACCACTTATCTTCATTTTTTTTTCATTAGGGAACAGCCAGAAGTTCAGTCTTTAAAGGCATGATAATATAGAACATCTTGATCTACAAAGGATAGAATGACCCAAATTATAAGCAGGCCATCCTATTGCAAAACAAGATCAGAGCTGGTCAAGGATTGGTTATCAGAGACAGTGCTTATACTTTGAAATTTACTCTGTGGCTCAAAAAATTCCTGGTTCCTGTCACTAAGAAACAAAGTAAAAAATATTACAGATGGATCCACATTAACATGTGGTTTTAGGGAGGTCTTCCACCAGAATGTGAAAGTAGAGTTAAGTGTAGGGGATAAGATCTTTTGATATTTTAAAAATAAATTACTTATAACTAAGAAATTAGACATACCACACTCTTCCATTTGCTACAATAACAAATTGACAAAGAAGACTATTTAAAAGAAATGCTCAATATAAAGAGGGTGGGAATGGTACCACTTTCCACTACAGGATAATCTCCTGTTTTCCCAATTAGCATTGCTATTCTTCCATGATACAAATTCATGTGGAAAAACTTGTTGAGTTTTGCCACGGCCAGATGAAAAACACAGCGTTTCCTAATTAGCTAATTAAGCTCAATGAACATTTTTGGGATGGAACCATAAACTCTGGCCATTGTTTTGTCAAACATCTGCAAACTGCATAACTCCTCAGCCCTTAGCCATAGTTTCTGTTCAATATCTTAAAGCTGAGTTTAGTTCCACTGTGACTTGTCTCAGGGCTGAAGTGAGTGTTAGTCATCAAAGTCTGGAATGTCATCATAGGAGTAACCCCGGTAGCCTTTAGACGCATAGTAGGCGATGCGCAGATGGTAAAATCCTGGCAGGAACACCAGAATGCCAATAATCAGGACAGGAACGGCCCGGTCTGCCCCCTGGTGGCAGAAGAAGGAAAACATCAGAATTATACAAGTTAATAAATTTTAAGTGAAAGACACAGGCATTGTATACTTTCCTGAACATTTTCTTTTAACAGTACACAAGGGAAAAGATTTACATTTATTTTCTTCCAGTTTATAAAGTGAAGGAAAGGCAGGGCATACTTGTAATCCTAGCTGCTCAGAAGGCTGAGGTAACTCAAGGCCAACCTAGGCTACATCAAGACCCCTTCTCAGTCACTCAATCAACTGAAGGAAAACTGCAAAGTACCAAAAACTATAAAAGAAAAATTATCCATTCTATTCCAGATATACGGCTCATTTCTTCTTTTTAAAAATATTTTTGTAGTTGTTGATAGACCTTTATTTTATTTATTCATATGCAGTGCTGAGAATTGAACCCAGTGCTTCACACATGCCAGGCAAGTGTGCTACCACTGAGCCCCAGCCCCAGCCCCTCCTTCTCCTTTTTAAAAGTTCTTAATTGTGGACATATCATATTCTCTGTCCTATTGTCTGTTAATAATAAGTATTTGTTATTATTATAACTCTTCATATATTTAAATGTGTTAACACTCTACCGAAATGGACATATCATACTTTTACTCTGCTGTTCTTTGCATAGCTATTGGACATGCTGTGCCTTTCTTACTTTTTATAATTGTACAGAATACCACAATAAACCCATGCTTTTCTCTGTGTTAACAGAATGAATGTGAATAATAGAATCAGTTCAGGACAACTATGTATTGAGGACAGCCTGAGAGAAAGAGCTACTAAATATCACTTTAGGTTTCTAAGGTATACTGAAACTTAATAGGAACTCCAACCAAACCCAACATAAAAAGGAACTAAACTGATGTATGGCTCAGTGGTACCAGACCTATACATTAACTGCTTCTCCCCACTCACCAGTAAGTCTGTACTGCTGCAAAGCTACAATGACAGAATGCTGCTCTAGCTAGAGCCCCTTATCAAAAATGAATCTTGGATGCTAGGCTCAGCTATGCATAATTTGTCATAGTTCCAAACTATGACAATGGGCAAATTGTCCAATATTTCAGTGACCAAGTTTGCCTACCCACTTCACAGGAAATATAGGAAAACTTTGTTGCTCAGAGGAAAACATGTTTTATTATTTTATATACATATGTTATACACACACACACACACACACACACACACACATATATACGGATGTATGTATTTTTTAATATTTTTTTTAACATGTCCCTCAGGTTTCCATTTGAGAAGTTTTGTTAAACTCACTGGCACCCAAACCAGGGCAATACTGGTGGCAATACCTGGTGGCTCAGTATTAGCATGGCAACTCATCATTGGGACTAAAAGAAAATCTTTTTCTTCTTTCTGCTGGAAACTACAGCTGTGGCTCTTGTCTTAAAGATCTCATGGCACATTCCCACATGCCCATCAGCTTACCCCTTTGCTAATGTAGCCTGACAGCAGGAGGGAGCCTATGATAATGAGAAAGGCGCCAATCAAAAACAGCACAGTGGCAAGTGCAATGGCCTTATAAGGGATCTTAGGAGGGCTTTTCTTAAACTGGAAGAGAAAACAAAAACAAAAAAGACAAAGAACATCATTATGAAAATACCAGGGCTACCAGGGCAAAAACACTTTAAAGCAGGGAGGATAATTAAGAACCAAACTGGATACTTCAAGTGTGTTGAAATATGTCCTACCATCCAGTGCAACTCTGGGAGAGAAAGGGAAAGGACAGGTTACTCAAAGGAATTCCAAGGAAATGTCATATTTTCTAGTTTTAACTAATTCCACACACCATTCACTGTACCTTAATTTTTTTTTCAAGAAATAAAAACAGGAACTACTTTATGGTTATTTGTTCATTATACATTTATTAAATGCCTTGCACAGGTACTAACTTATAACATGCCAAGGAAAAGTGAAGAAGTTAAGAGATTTTTGACATCCAAAGTTAAGTCTGTACACCCTGGAAGGTTTTTAGAAACAGAAAATTCCAATTTTTTTTGTAAGGCATTACCACTCAAACAGTTCAATTCAAGCTTAAGATTCACACACAAACTTTCTAATGTTTGGCTCACAGTTGAATCTGAGCTAACTGGCTGGAAGCTTCCCAGATCTATTTTTATCTGTCCTTTAAGTATGGGTCCAGAGAGTACAAACAATAATTGATTTATTTATATTTAAAAGGATGGGTTCCTGTTATTTCTAGTTTTATCTAGAATATTCTACTTTAAGTGGAAGTGGGCAAAAAGAGATGATATGCTACTATTTTGTAGATAATGGTCAAGGTAGAATATAAACTTATCAATATTCTGTTTTACTTACTGTTTATCAAAGAATACCTTTAATAAATTGGATCTCATGACATCAGGAAAGAATGAAGATTCCCACAATCTGCTGGCTTCAGCAGTTAGTTTCTCCCTTAAAAGATGAACTGACTTTGACTAAAGAGTAAATAAACAATCCTTAACACAAATCCACTTAAAATCTGATTATTTTTGGATAAACTAAATAAAGTGTACAACTATAGGACTCTGGCATTACAATTACATTTTTTTTTCAAGAAATAGATAATATTAGAATTGGTTTGAAACTGCCCTGCCAAGGTTTGCTTCAGCAAGCTAGGGCTAAGAGTCTCAGAAATGAGTTTACTTCTCACTGTTCATTCCAATCCTCAGGGACAATTAGCAAAACTTCCACCATGAAGGTCTTCCTGCTAACTCATCAGAATAGTCACCAATCTTGTCACTTCCCTTCTGCATTTACCTGAAGGTCAATGTAGCCATCATCTGTGCTGGAGAGCCTTGAGTATTTTACTTTACTACTGGGGATTCCAGTAGCCAGATTAGTACGAGACGGCATCATAACACACGGACACAGCTACAGTCTAAAACAACAATGAAAAAAAGTGTTACTGTCTGTATGTGATGATAATACATTAGAGCCAACTTCAGATTCTATCTACTGGAATTCTAGGCTGCCATATCATATTGCAACTGATGATTTAGGCTTCATTGCTCTTAAAACCTGATATTCCTTTGACACAGTGCAAAAAACCTCAGTACGTATTTAATTTGGTTTGTCCTCATAGAATGAGAACCAGGACATTCACCAAGAACCAAATTCCAGTTTACCTTACCACCAGTGTTCCCTAATTCTTCCAAAGTCACCAGAGAGTAGCTGGAAGAGGGACTTAAATTCAGGTGCACTTGATGCTAAAGAAGTACTTCTTGCCCCCTACCCCAGCTTAGAAACATACACTCAAGTGATTTTCTTATTTACCAAGGAAGGAAAAGAGGGTGGGAAATGGAATACACTCACATCAGCATTTTGCTTATTTCCCCTTGTTGGATGATATCACCCTTTTAATTCATTCTTATAAATTTTGATAACCTCTTGGCTATTAGTACTACAGTGCCTTTAATATACCCCTCTCTGTTCCACTCCAAACACTGATAAGTTGTGATTCCATTTTCTGGGCTGTGTGGCTACCTAAAAATACTGAATTAAACAAACAAACCTGAACTAAAAATCTGGCTTATTGTTCAAAATATTTGAAGATGGCAGTAATGAAATCATTCCTACATTGTCTGTTTGAAAGTGGATAAGACTTAAAAGCAATGACATTTAAATTTTAAAAATCTGAAATCTGTACACTTTTCCTCCATATAGTCACCAAGGTATGTGAACAAGTAAATTTAAATTCAAAAGCATCTGAGAAACTTAAGTATTTCAACAAGGGCAACAGAACAGACTGGCCTTTCTCCAAGTGACATTTAGTAAATCATGACTATAAGTTATCATGTGGCAGTTACCATTTACTTAGCCTTGGTTAGGTGTCAGGCTCATCTCTAAATGCTGTATACATATTTGACCAAAACTTGACTAATTATTATAGTCGACTTAAAGTAACAGCATTATGAAAGAACTGGTGCTAATCCTGTCATTTTTATTAACACTAGTCCAATAATCAAGTATTGAAAAAAATACAAGTAATGCTAACCCATATGCTTTTCTAAAAGGGTCAGAGGGATGGGGATGTACCTCAGTGTTAGCATGCCCACCTATCACATACTAGGTAGGCCCTGGATTCAATCCCAAGTGGGGGTTGGAGTAATCGGGGGAGTTAGAACAAGGTGCATTAAATATTAGGTTATTAGTGTAGCGATTAATTAAAGTTAATTCTATAAAACTTAAAGTTCAAACTACCAATGTGTGTTAGTTTTGAGGGCATTTGACTATACCCGATTTGTATAATCCTTTCTTTAAAAAAAAAAATTATCCTCCATTAATTATTCACACACTTGCATATAACAAAAACACTCAAGGTGTGAGAAGGAGAGGGGAGACAAATGCTTATGAAACCAGAGTTTTGAGATGAGACTAAATTGCCCATTTCACCAATTTCTTCTGGGTTCTTGTCTCCCAAATTTTGAAGACTAAAATCCACAATCACGGAAGGGAAGGAGTAGAATCTATTTAAGCAATAAGAAATAGAACTCCCCGCCAAGCCGGAGGGGGACTGATAACAGAAAAACATTTTGGTGTGCCAGCTTAGGAGTTTATATATTGTTTTGGGCAGAGCGTGGAACGAAATCTATGTAAAATAGACCATCCAGTTCACTTCCATTGTCCTTCCCATGAGCCATCCTTCTTCCTACTAACTTCATCTGTGCTCACCCCCATCTTCCATTCTCCACCTCTGGGACAAAGGAATTAGCTGGAGGTGTTCCCACAGATGAGCCTCAAGGTCTTTTACATTTGAAACAGGCTTTGAAGGTGCTGCTCATTAATAGGTCTACCAGTTAGCCTCCAGGTGTGGTTGAATGGGGCCCATCTTGGTCATTTTACTATCTATTCTAGCTTATTTTCATTCACTTATTCATGGTAAAGATAAAAAGAAAATTCAAAGTCTCAAAGTTTCTAACAGGCTTTTAACCATCTCCACCGCAACCTCCAAATTCCCTCAGCCCCTGAAGTGTTAATAAGAGCATCAGTAAAGCCCAGTGCCTGACATTACGCTCCTTTATATCCTTATTTTCCTGCCCGTCTCCGGACGTCGCCACGCAAGGAAAAGCCGACCCACATTTAGACCAAAAGCAAACAAAACTAGTTTCTGGAAAGAGGCCACCGTGCGAAGCAAACCAACGCTTCACATCTAGGACTCCGGCAGAGAACTCCAGTTTGCTTCAGGCGGGAACATTGGCTTGTAGCGAGGGGGTGCGAAGCTCCCGCCCCGCCCCGCCCCGCCCCAACCCACGCATGTCTTACCCGAGCACCGCGCCAAGACTGGAGCTAGAGAGGAACTCGCCCACGGCTACCAGCCGAGGCGTCCCAGGCCTCATGGCACAACCAACCTAACCGCCGACCTACCAAGTATCAGCTCGCCGCCGGAAGTGGCGTGCGGATGAAGGCGCGCCGGAAGTTGCGTCACCAAGAGCGACTTCTCACCCGCTTCCTGGGCGCGCCCAGGATAGCCCTTGGCGGGAGAAGTCATCTTGCAGCAAGCGCTGGGGCTTGTCCGGGCGTGTCTGGTGGTTGGAAGCTGCTGCGACCTGGTCAGCCCGCGGCCACCGTCAGAGTGGCAGGCGAGAATACATAGGGCCCCGCCCACCTGGGTCATAGTAGGGGCCCGGATAAGGCTGCAGTGATTCCTTTCTTAGTCCCCTGTGGGCCTAAGCCCGGGACTTCAGTGTACCCAGATCTCAATTCAGTGCTCAAGGGACACAGACTACCACTGCACTCTAAGCAGATCTATTCTTGGGCCTTCCCTCCCCTGGCCAGTAGCGTTTCGCCCTGGTAAATGGCCGGCCCACAAGGGACTTTTGCACCATGTGAAGCTTTTTGAAATAAGGCCTACTAACGTACAACTTACACATGGTGAAGTACAATTGGATGAATTCAGACAAATTTTACAGTCCTGGAACTGTGACCAGTCTAGTTAAATATTTCCAGCCCCCCACCCCCGCCAAAGTTCCAGACAGCTTTGCAGCCTATTTCCTTCCCCATGTATTGGCAGAGTAGGTAGTGAATACCAACTAAATATGTTATTAACATCCAGAAAATGAACTCAATGCAAGTATGATAGAAACTAGTCACTGAATCTACTAAACATAAAATAAATATTTATTGCCATTTTCTTAATGTAATTATACCAGGATGCTGTAGACTCAAAAAAAAAAAAAAAAAAAAAAAAGAAAAGAAAAAACCCCACATTTACATAAAATGGTAAGATATTTGCAGCCCATATGGTTCAAATGAAGACACTTTCCTGTGACATCTGAAATTCAGATAACTTTATTTAAATCAAAAAACAATTCTTAAAACTGCATTTAAAGACAAGACCTTTTTGTTATAAAAATCACCAGAAGTATTTCTACGTAAGGCAGAAAGAAGTATTTCTAGGTTAACAAAACCAGATTTGACTTTGGATTTTATTCTTAAGCTGTAAAGGAAGGGGAAAAATAGGTTATTTACAGAAAACATTATCTACATATGTACTCAGTTACAAATTTGGTGACAGAAAAGACTTTCAGTACATGATGGCATTTTAGAAGCAGTTCTCAAAGAGCTTAGTTTTATTTCCTCAGATTTTAAGAATGCCTAAGATCCTTCTTCATCCTCGATCTTGGGAGCCAAATAATACTTTAAATGTCCCATGTCAGCAATTTTATACTCTACAACTGAAAGACAAGAAAATAGTGAATTACTGAAGGACAGTATCAAATATACTACTTACAAAACAAAGTTCAAATTTATTATCATCTTACCAAGGGGTACATCTGCAGACATACTGAGTGTTACTGTAGGAGAGAGTGGAGTGGCTTTTGTAAAGAAGTTCAGGTACCTCAGTGCAAAAGTTAGCTGAACTGGCTCATTCATCTCTATGGTAACCTACAGGAGAAAACAAGATTTGTCATGTTGAAAAACACCAAGAAAGTTGTAGGCCATAACAAACACCTCTATTGGTAACTTTGAAGAGTACTCTGAAGTGAATTTAAGGACTCCCCCCCAAAAAGTATTTGGCTTATCTTTCCTATATAAACCATCAACTAAAATGTAATAATGGGAAAACTTCTCTTAATGAAAATACTCCTAATAAATAAATCAGCTAATAAAGAAATAGGAGGAATGAAATAAACTATTATATTTCAGCTTTGCAAACCCTAATGACAACAGCTCTAGATGATAGCTAACATTACAAAAAAGACATCCATTCGCCTTGTGTCTCCTACTGAAGATACATACCACCATCTAAAGTATTCTGGCTCTCCCAACCTCAAAACAAACAAGAGAACACTTTGAATGTCATCAAGCTTGAGAGCTGTAGCTACAGAAAATACAGGGTGCACATACATATTAACTGACACACAGGGATACAACTGGCAAAATTCACACTTAAGAAAACTCTAAAACAAATAATCTAGTTTTAACTAAAAGATTGTAAATGGAGAGGGGAAAAAAGCTCAAGAGTTAACCAATAGGTAAAATGAAAGTTAAGGGCAATGTCAACAAATTTCAATGTATGAACCTTATTAAAATCCTGATTTGGGGGGCTGGGGATGTGGCTCATGTGGTAGTGCGCTGGCCTGGCATGTGTGCGGCCCGGGTTCGATCCTCAGCACCACATACAAAGATGTTGTGTCCGCCAAATACTAAAAAATTAATATTAAAAAAATTCTCTCTCTCTCCTTCTTTAAAAAAAAAAATAAAAAATCCTGATTTGGGGCTGGGGCTCAGTGGTAGAGCACCTGCCTTGCATGTGTGAGGCCCTGGGTTTGATCCTCAGCGTCACATAAAAATAAAGAAATATAGTGTGTCCATCTACAACTAAAAAAATACTTAAAATTCCAATTTAAACAAACTGTTCTGAAATAACCAGGGGAAGGTAAATGCTTAAAAATTCCTTATAATTATTTTCTTGAATATGATATGTAAGGGTTTAAAAAATGTTGGGGAGTGTGTGTGTGTAAACACACACATACTTTTTTTTCCCTTTTTGTGGTGCTAGGAATTAATCCCAGAACTTGGTGCATATCAGGAAATTGCTGTACCATTGGACTAAGCCCTCAGACCTAGAGTTCTTTATGTTTTCGTTAAATGAGGCTTCTCTAGGCACTCTCTCAAAAAAAAAAAGCTTTAAGTATTCAACGCTAATCAATATTCAGCATTTAACGCAGTTCTTTCCAAGTTTTATGAAGTGTATGTTCTGGCCTTAATGAGAAAAATACTCTCATTTAAGTTTGATTCTGACACCAGGTCACTTAGTCTAAATTGTCTCTTAATCTTGCGCTTTTTGCTTTTCTACCTTCAAAATGAGCTAACAACTGAACCTACAATACGTACAACTAATAGTACTACTGGGGAGCTAGTAACAGCTGGACTTTCATCCCAATCCATCCTTCTGTTGAGTTGCTATCCGAGCCTAATTTGAGAAATGCAGAGTAAGCATCTCCAGAAAGCTAAAGGTTGTATCAATCCTAACTTTAGAGAATGTATGGGTTTTATCCACACCCCGTTATTTTGTGGTTTGTAAAAGTGCTGAATTTGCACTCCCTTTTCACAGATGTAATTTTAAATTAAATGGCACTTGCCAATTTCAACAGTATCTTTCAGTTTTCACGAGCTATTTACAGTTTTTTTTTTTCTTTAATTTTGGCAAATAAACTAGTGGTAAACAGTAAAACTGTCTTCAAAAATTTCTATTTACTTAAACAGAAATTTAATTTTATTACTTACAGCTTCCTCTTCTTTATCAACGTTACTTGTTTGAGACAACTTAATGTTTCCATTTCCAAGTTCTCCACTTGCAGAAAATTTCACTCCATCTTTTGCACAGGATATTACAACAGCATCTCCAATATGACTGAGGTCTCGGCATATACGTGCAAATTCACCAGAAGGCATCTTTACTACACAACTGTACTCTTGTTCCTATGAGCAAAACAAAAAAATCTCAAAGTTAGGGCTGAGACATGGCTCAATGGTAGAGCACTTGCCTAGCACATTTGAGGTTCTGGGTTTGATCCCCAGGCACTGCCAAAAAAAGGATAACATTAACTGCTGTAAATGTAAAGACCTGGCATCCTCACTTTAAGATGTGATATTTTAAGAAAAGCTAAAGATTTTCTGATTACTTTGAAATATTACTCATTGTATAATTCCCATCCCTGCCCCCAGTGCTAGGAACTGAACTCAGGTGTGTTCTGCCAATGGGTCATATCCCTAGCCTTTTTATTAATGCTCAAAAATTTTTGAGACAATCTCACTAAGTTGCTCAGGCTGGCCTAAAATTTGTAATCCTCTTGCCTCAGCTTCCTGAATAGCTGGGATTATAGGAGGCTGCTGTGCCCAGCTCATTGTAATTTCCTAATATATTCCACTATCCAATGAACAAGAACCCCCTCATGATCATCTTCCAGGCCTAAATCAAGAGAACATTACAAATCAGGATGCAGTGGCACATGCCTGTAATCCCAGCTAGGTTGAGGCAGGAGGTATGCAAGTTTAAAAAAAAAAAAAAAAAGACTATTTTATGACACAGAATTTAGTTGCATTCTAAAAGAAAGGAGAAAATAGTATATTAGACATCTTAAATATCCCAACATCTCTTCTCTCCTTTGATATTAATAAGGTTAATACTAAAATCTGGTTTGGACCATGAACCAGCAGATATGCTTCTATAAAAAGTTGTTAGGATATAGGCTTTAAATTATTATATTCACATTTTTACATTAATTATCACGACTATATGGTACTCCATAATCAGAAACTGATACTCACTGGAATTCCAAGTTGTTCAACATCTAAGTCCATTAACTTCATTTCATAATCTGAAACTTTCTCTTGATCTAACAAAAGAAAGCAAATGTAACTGAAAAAAGTGTTCATAACTAGGATGTTACACTTTATAACCACTATAGACATTCTCAAAATATTCACAGCTTTGAGAATTACTGACATAACTGACAGTAATTTTGTATAATTCAGTAAAAAGGTACAACTTACTTGGTGCTTCAAATACTAGCGCCAATGTATCCGCATTATCTTCAGCCCTTAATGTAATAATGTCTTCATTGCCAGCACATTTTAGTATTTTGGACATGCTACAACACAAGACAAGAGACACAGGATTTAAAATCAATAACACCTGCTCAAGAATCAGATTTCTTGTCTAGATATACTGCTTTGTAGAGGAGACTTGTCTAACATGCATTAGGTGCTGAGTTTGACCCCAGTGCCTTAAACATCCTAACACCAGCAATTTCATCCGAGTATAAATCAGAGCATTTTCTGAATTATAAATCCTTTCAGTGGGTAAATTGTCAGACCACATCTAGGCCTCCTCGGCAACTTAATGAGATCCTGTCTCAAAAATATAATAGGGCTCGAGATGTAGCTCAATGGCAGTGCACCGGAGTTCAATCCCCAGAAGGGAGGAATGAGGATTAGCGTTGGGGGTGTAACTCAGTGGTAAGAATGCTTGCCTAGCACACGGCAAAGCCCTGTGTTTGATCCTCAACACAGCAAGGGAGGAAAAAAATCTAATAGACCTATTAAAATACTGCTTGTATTATAAGTCAATATTTCTCATAAATCTTCTAAATGAAAACATACATGTGTACTAGATAGGCACTACTCTGGATAAATTTTCCCACAAGTTCTGGAGCTGAAAATAGTCACTGCGACTTTAATAATAAATAAAGAGTAGAAACAACCTATTGCCCCTATAGAGAGTGACACATTTTCAGTAGGGCACGTTACAGGCGTTTAAAATCAATCAGGACCTTAAATGTCCCATTCAAGGTTGCGGGAATTTAGTGAGCAGAGAACTCTGAAACAGTCTTTTTTTCAGGCAATGGGGCAAAGATTGTCATTTTCCCGCCACCACCATGGCTTTGTGACTTTGGCGCGGAAAAAAGCCGGCACGCTCGGCTGCCAGCGCGGGCTTTTCTGAACCGCGCGCTCCTGTGGGTCCCGCCTCCGGCATCACCAGCCAATGAGAAGTCGCAGATGGCCAACACCATCCAATGAGGGCCCGATTTGGAGGCGCTCCCGCCAAGAGCAGGGGCTGCAGGAGAGCCAGGGCCCGATTCCCCGCGGCCCTGAGACTCACCTGGTGAGGTTCACACCCATGGCCAGGTTGCGGTCACAGCGGTAGGTGTCGAAGCCCTCGGAGCGCAGGGTGAGCTGCACCAAGGAGACATGGGACGAGTCCATACTCTGAAGGTTTACACCGCCAGAGCTGATGTCCCAGCAGGCCTCGTTGATGAGGTCCTTGAGCGCTTCGAGCACCTTCTTCAGGATGGACCCCTGGACCAGACGCGCCTCGAACATGGTGACGAAGTCTACGACGCAGCTACAACTGGGTGAAAACCAGTAAGGTCTAGTCGGAGTTTAGGCTTCCCGAGGCCCAGAGAGAGCGGGCAAACACGGCGGCGACTGAGACTAGAGAAGACGACGACCAGCGCGCGGCGCCTGCAACCGTTTAATGCCGCAGCGTCCGCAAGTGCGCGCTCTGGGCCCCTGCGCCCCGCGTTGCGACGTCACCACGCTGTTCCGCCCAACTTCTGGGCGGGGAGACCCTAGGACCAATTGTAGCTCAGATACGCTCAAACACCACCCTCCCTAACCTCTATTGGACGACATATGCGCAGGGGCGGGACAGGAATGATGCTCCCCTTTCAAGCGTGCTTTTGGAGGTTGGCAGAGCAGTCTAGCCTTTCTCTGTGCGTTTTGCCTGGTTCCTAAACTTGGGAACGGGACTAGTCCATGCGTCCTGAGGGCCAGGTCTGGGTCCGGATCAACCTAAGTCCCCCAGCCCTCAAAGAGTGCACTTTAATTTTGATACTACAGTAGTGATGCTGTTCTCAAAATGTCAAGCAATAAACAGATGCACAGTTATCTTCATTATCCTGAGTTCCTAGGCTTCATATCTACCACTTCTCACTACCAACCACATATAGTCAATCAGTTGTTTACACAGTCTGGTTTTTTCCCTATAATTTTTTTTTAAATATGTTTATATATGGAGATTCCTGGGAAAGCTGGGAATGGAACCACCATTTGACCCAGCTATTGCCATTCTCGGACTATTCCCTGAAGACCTTAAAAGAGCATACTACAGGGATACTGCCACATCAATGTTCATAGCAGCACAATTCACAATAGCTAGACTGTGGAACCAACCCAGATGCCCTTCAATAGATGAATGGATTAAAAAAATGTGGCATTTATACACACTGGAGTATTACGCAGCACTAAAAATGACAAAATCATGGAATTTGCAGGGAAATGGATGGCATTAGAGCAGATTATGCTAAGTGAAGCTAGCCAATCCCTAAAAAACAAATGCCAAATGTCTTCTTTGATATAATGAGAGCAACTAGGAAGAGAGCAGGGAGGAAGAGCAGGAGGAAAAGATTAACATTAAACAGAGACATGAGGTGGGAGGGAAAAGGAGAGAAAAGGGAAATTGCATGGAAATGGAAGGAGACCCTCATTGTTATACAAAATTACATATAAGAGGTTGTGAGGGGAATGGGAAAATAAACAAGGAGAGAAATGAATTACAGTAGATGGGGTAGAGAGAGAAGATGGGAGGGGAGGGGAGGGGGATAGTAGAGGATAGGAAAGGTAGCAGAATACAACAGTTACTAATATGGCATTATGTAAAAATGTGGATGTGTAACCGATGTGATTCTGCAATCTGTATACGGGGTAAAAATGGGAGTTCATAACCCACTTGAATCTAATGTATGAAATATGATATGTCAAGAGCTTTGTAGTTTTGAACAACCAATAATAAAAAAAATATATGTTTATACCATAAACACTTCTGCAAAGTACTTAATTCATGTCATGTACATATTCTCTATATTAGTATCTCTTTTTTAATATTTATTTTTTAGTTGTCATTGGACACAACACCTTTATTTATTTCTATGTGGTGCTGAGGATTGAACTCAGGGCTTCGCACGTGCTAGGCGAGCGCTCTGCCACTGAACCACACCACAGCCCGTATATTAGTATCTCTATATCAGTATTATGTATTCCATTCATAATACATTCCATACATAAAAGATACATAATATTCCATATATGTAACCTAATTTATTTAAAGATCCTTTCTCTAAATAAAATACAAAATAGGGCTGGGGATTTGGTTCAGTGGTAGAGTGTCTCTGAGTTCAATCCTCGGTACACACCACCTCCCAAAAAAGATTGCATTGTAGGGCTTAGGATGTAGTTAGTGCTGGAGCACTTGTGTAGTATGCACAAGGTACCAGACTCATCCCAAACAAACACCTTGAGCATGTAAATACCTTTAATGAGATTAACACCTTGAAGTAGTATTGCTGAATGGAAGAACATAATTTTTTTGGGGGGGGCAATATTGGAGATGGAACCTAGGGTCTTCTGCATGCTAGGCAAGCACTCTACCATTGAGCTATATTCCCAGCCTTATTTATTTATTTATTTATTTATTTATTTATTTATTTATTTATATAACAACTGTTTTTAAAACTTCCAAAACTTGAAGGCAAACTGGATGCCCACTGATAGGCAAATATATAACCGTGGTACACCTACATAATAGAATATTATTCAGCTCTAAAAGGAATTGATTTGGGACATAGATGTAGATCAGTGGTAGAGCATTTGCCCAGAGTGTCCAAGGCCCTGGGTTGTATCATCTGAACCGCCTCCCCCCAAAAAATATTATCAGAAATTGTTATAACAATAGCTGCGCACCATGGTTTATGCCTATAATCCCAGTGAGTAGGGAGGCTAAGGCAGGAGAATCACAAGTTCAAAGTCAACCTCAGCAATTTAGGGAGGCAACTAAGCAAGATCCTGTCTCAAAACAAAACATAAAAAGGGCTGAGTATATGGCTCCGTAGTGAAGTACTCCTGAATTAAAAAAAAATAAAATAAAAATAAAAAATCAAGAAAAAGGAAAAGAAAAAATAAAAGAACTTTATGAAATAAAATATGAAGACAGCCCTTTCAAATACTCAAAGTAACCAAATCTGATCTGAAAAGTCTGTGTTTCATTGGATTCCATACACAGGCAAGACCTTTTTAAAATTTTATTTTGAGTCAGGGTTTTGCTAAATTGCCCAATCTGGCCTCCAATTTGCTATCCACCTGCCTCAGTCTCCTGAGTAGCTAGACTTCTAGTCAGGTGTGCATTACCACACCCAGATAAACTGATGGGTCACTAAATTGACCTTTAAAAGATCATTATAGGAGCCCGGTGCAGCAGCTTGGAAGACTGAGATAGGAGACTTGCGAGTTCAAAGCCAATCTCAGCAAAAGGGAGGCACTAAGCAACTCGGTGAGATCCTGTCTCTAAATAAAATACCAAATAGGGCTGGGGATTTGGTTCAGTGGTCGAGTGCCTCTGAGTTCAATCCTCGGTACACTCCACCCCCCAAAAAAAGATTGTGTTGTAGGGCTTAGGATGTAGTTAGTGCTGGGGCACTTGTATAGTAAAAAAAGGTACCAGACTCAATTCCCAATATTGAGGGCAAAAAAAGATTTTAATTTGTAGTCCAGTCAATACTGTGTGTATGGACATGCCCATTTCCCCCTATCTTCCTAACTTTTAAGTATTAGTGATCTTGTTTTTATTTTAGTTTTTTTTTGTGTGTGTGTGTGTGTGTGTTGCTAGGGATTGAACTCAGGGCCTTGCTAATGCTAGATGAGTAGTCTAACCACTGAGTGATGCCCCCCTCCCCCGCCAACCAAAGTTGGGCATCTTTCATTCATATATATGTAATATATGTAGTATATATACATATTATATATATATATATATATATATATATATATATATATATATATATAATATGTACATATTGCATTGCATCCCTACTCTATTCTGTCCCTCTGGCATGTATCTATTTATATCACACATATCTATTTCACTGAATTTTGTTAGATGTACCATTATTTTATGTAGCACAAGATATAAAACACCACCAAACTATGATCTAGTGCTTTATCATTTAAAATTTATATTTTATAATTATTAAAAGAATGTTTATACTTTAAAAAACATTATTGTCTTATAGCACTGTTGTGCATACATTTAAAAGATACATGGGGGCAAAGGGTGTGCTCAATGGTAGAATGCTTGCCTAGCATGTGTGAGGGTCTGGGTTTGATCTCTAACATCATAAATAGGTTAAGGCATTCATACTATTTATTTACATTCAGAACTTCCTATCCAGTTGCTTATTCTGTTGTTTTTCTTTTTTAAATGTTTAGTTTTTAGTTTTTTAGGTGGATACAATGTCTTTATTTTATTTTCATGTGGTGCTGAGGATCAAACCCAGTGCCTCACCCATACTAGGGGAGCACTCTACCACTTGAGCCACAACTCCAGCCCTGTTGTTTTTCTATATACTATCATGCTCTCTGTTGTCAAGGGTGTTGATGATGTAGCATTTCTGAAAAGTGCTACTCTTTTGTCTCTTGAATTTCTTCCAAGACCCTGCCACTCATTTGTAAGTTTTGATGCTGGCATTTTCTTGCTTTATGTGTGATCAATTATTCTTTGTGATAGAATGAAAGTTTAGCATGGGCAAAGCCCTGGGTTTAATCCTTAGCATCAAAATCAACCCCTTCACAATAACATCATAAAACAGTTTCATCTATTTGTGGGAATTTTCCTTTTTCGGGTCCCTTAAAATAGCAATTCCTCCAACCTAGGTGCCTTAAACAGATGAATGGTTAAAGAAAATGTGGTATTTATACACAATGGGAATATTACTCAGCCATAAAGAAGAATGAAATTATGGCATTTGCCTGCAAGTGAATGGAACTGGAGACTATCAAGCTAAGTGAAATAAGCCAGTCCCAAAACACCAAAGGCTGAATGTTCTCTCTGATATGTGGATGCTAACACACAATAAGGGGGATGGGGAGGGAAGAACAGAAGTTCATTGGATTAGACAAAGGGGAATGAAGTTAAGGGGGGGATGGGAATAGAAAAGACAGGAATGAATCAGACATAACTTTCCTATGTTCATATATGAATATATGACCAGTGTAACTGCATGTCATGTACAACCACAAGAAAGGGATCCTAGTTAGAGCAAGTTATATTAGATGTATATAGAATATGTCAAAATACACTCTACTATCTAAAAAGAACAATTTTAAAAGAAAGATGAATAGCCACAGTTATTAAAAACAATATTAAACACATTCCTCCTACCAAAAAAAAAAAAAAAAAAAAACAGTAGCTTCTTCTTTGGAATAGGTACATTCTTCTAGGGAGAAACATTTGTTTCACTCATAATGAATTTATAGTCTTTTGCTATTCTGTTTTAAGTGTTCCGGATTTACACAATGTTTTGGTTTAATGCCATAATGCCATATCACAATCAGTCTGAATATTTTTTCTTTTTTTAATGCTGAGAACTGAGCCGAGGGACTCACACATGCTGAACACACGCTTTACCACTGAACTACACCTGCTCCCTGAAGACATTTTAAGTGACAAACTCCACTGGCATTGTACCAACGATGCATATGAGTCTATTAAAATGAGGACTTAAAAATGGCTATGACCTGTGGGCAAAGAAGGCCTCTCTGAGAAAGTAGATTTTATCAGAGAAGCTAGGAGAGTAAGAACAAGCATTCTAGGCAGAGAGAATATCATGATTAAAAGGTGGATATTAAGGCTAGGAGTATAATGTAGAGCCCTTGCCTAGCATAAACTAGGCCATAGGTTTAATCTCTAGCACTAAAAAAAAAAAAAAAAGAAAGAAAAAAAAAAAAAAAAGAAAAATGTAGGCATGCTTAGAAGGTATGCAGTCAGTGGTGTGTTGTAGATTACAGAGGTTGATGTATCCAGAGCATATTGAAACATAGGGAAATAATGAAGGTGAGGTTGGCAAAGAAAAGCAGGATAGAGATCACATAGGACTTTGTAGGCTCTCTGTAAGTACAAGAAAAAAGTTCTCAAAAGCAGGTCTTTTACATGATCCCATTTGCATTTTAAAGGGGTCACTTTACTTAACATTTAGTAAAAGTACTATTCAGTCAATGGGAGAATGGATTAAGTACATTTTATCAAATGATGAGTTAAAATTTTAGAAAAGAATAATAATGATTCATCAAATTCAAGTTAGTTTTAAAAAATTCAAATAAATATAAGCCGAATAAGAATTGAAATTATATATTTAGTAAATATTTATGAGACCTTACAGTGAGTTTCTAAATGTAAAAGGAAAAACTCCATAAAACATAAGGAATGGATACAGAAGTTCAGTGTGCCTAGGAACACAGCACTGATGAATAGACGTTAGGTTTCAGTGTTAGAGGACACAACTCAAACTGATAAAAGTATTAAGATTTTGAGCTGGGCCTGTGCTGCATCCCTGTAATCCCAGTGACTAGGGGAACTGAGACAGGAAAATCTTAAGTTTGAAGCCAGCCTAAGCAACTTAGTGAGACCCTGTGTCAAAAATCAAAACAAAACAAAAAACAAACATACAAAACTAAAATAAAACAAAAAAACTGGATTTTGTAAGAGGCCATGTATTTGGACCAGGCACCTGCTCAGGGCCCAACAAACCAAACCAATATAAAGTTTAATCATAGTAAGTAAGTTTTGGTTGGTTGCAGAAGATCAATGATCTTATAATAAGCTGTAAACAATTAACTAGTTAAGTTATGACCAATTAAGTGATTGACTGACTAGGCCATAGTTAAGTACAAACCTGTGATCTTCCTGCTTTAGTCTTTTGAGTTGCTGGGATTATAGGTGAGTACCACCATGCCTGGCAGAAATGGGCACTTTTATTCAATGTGAGTAGGAATACAAATTGATGCAATTTTTCTGTTAGGAATTTGAAAATGTGTATCAAAAGTCTTAGAATTGTATTTTAAGATTTTATTCTTTTTTTTTTTAATGTCGATGTACCTTTATTTATTATTTATATGTGGTGCTGAGAATTGAACCCAGTGCCTCACATGTGCTAGGCAAGCGCTCCACTACTGAGCCCTAGCCCTAACCCCATAAGATTTTATTCTTTTATGTAAATGTACACTTGTGTCTATTTTTTTTTTATATAGAAATTAAATCTCTAGGACTTTTTCCTAAGGAAGTAATCAGAGGTAGTTCCCAAGATCAAGCATGTTTAATAATGTTTCTTACACGATCATTAATCCGTCCAAATTGGAGATATATTTAAAGATTAACAATTTCTCCTTCTCTCCCTCCTCCTCCCTCCTCCTCCCTCCTCCTCCCTCCTCCTCCCCCTCCTCCCCCTCCTCCCCCTCCTCCCCCTCCTCCAGCCCCAATACTGGGGATTGAACCCACAGGTGCTTTACCACTGAGCTACATCCAAAACCTTTTTTTTTTTTTTTTTATTTTGAGATAGGGTCTTGCTAAATTTTTGAGGCTGACCTTGTGCAATCATCCTGCCTCAGAATCCAAGTATCTGTGATTAGATGTAGGTGCCCCTGCACCCACATATATTTGCTTTTGTTAGCAGGTAAATCTGTAAGACGGAGTATTACCCAGCCTTTAAATTACCATTCTTAAAAAGCATTTAAGGATAAAGAGAAAATTCATGTTATAAAACAACATAAATAAAGGTTTTCTAATTTTCTGAAACTGTTATTATCTCTATATATGTGCATAGAAAATGGAATGGAAAGGTAAGAATATAAATATTCAAAAAAATTTTAGTTGTAGATGGACACAATAGCTTTATTTATTTTTATGTGGTGCTGAGGATAAAACCCAGTGCCTCACACGTCAAGGCAGGTGCTCTACCACTGTGGTACAGCTCCAGCTCCAAGAATATACATATTGACAGCAATTATCTGTGGCTAATGATACTACAAATAATTCTGTTTTTTTCCATTATGCTTTTCTGTATTTTCTACACTTTTTAAGTTTCATTTATTATTATTATTATTTTTTTTGGTACTAGGGATTGAACCTAGGGGTACTTTACCACTGAGTGACATCTGAAGCCTTTCTTATGATTTCTTATTATTTATTTATTTTTGGTACTGGGGATTGAGCCAGGGATGCTTAACTACCGAACATGCTTAGGGCCTTGGTAAATTGCTGAAGTTTGCCTGGAACCTATAATCCTTCTGCTTCAGACTCCCAAGCCACTGAGATCACAGTCGTGTGCCACTAAACCTGGCATATTTTCTACACTGTAGAAATATTAATGAATATTGGGAGAAAAATGCTGTAAAATATTTTATGTAGTTTCTTTCAAATTTCTTTTTTTTTTATTATTTTTTAGGTGGACACAGTATCTTTATTTTATTTTTATGTGGTGCTGAGGATGGAACCCAGTGCCTCATGCATGCTAGGCGAGCACTCTACCACTGAGCCACAACCCCAGCCCCTGTCAAATTTCTTCAAAAATTAAGATCATATAGTAGTCATTCTCAATCCTTATTGCACATTAGACTTACCTAGGGGTGTTTTTCAAAAAGTCTATTCCCCTTTGGTCTCCAGAAATTCTCAAATTGAGCTGGGGTGGTCCTTCCAACAGTAATTTTTAGAAGCTGCCCAGGTAATCCTAATGAATAATCAGGATTAAAAAAACTACTATTATAGCCAGGCACTATGGTGCATGCCTGTAATACCTGCAATTCAGGAGGCTGAAGCAGAAGAATGACAAGTTTAAGACCAGACTTGGCAATTTAGCAAGTCCCTGTCTCAAAACTTTAAAAAGTAGCTGGATGCCATGGCAAACACATGTAATCCCAGTGGCTGGGGAGGTTGAGGCAGGAGGATTTTGAGTTCAAGGTCAGCCTCAGCAACTTAGTGAGGCCCTAAGCAACTTTGAGAAACCTTGTCTCTAAACAAAATATAAAAATGGCTGGGGATGTGGCTCAGTGGTTAAGTACCTCTGGGATCAATCCCTGGTAACACACATACACACATACACACACACACACACACACACAAAAAAAAAAAAAAAGAGAGAGAGAGAGAGAAAAGAAAATTTAAAAAATAAAACGGACTGGGGGTGTAGCTCAGTAATAAAGTGCTCCTGGGTTCAATTGCCAGTACCCCCCACAAAAAGTACTCTTACAGCATTTGTGATAAATAGGTAAATATTTGTGCTTAGAGCCTCTGGACTTATTGGTTAGAAAAAGTAAAACCTTGCTTATTAGAAGACTAATGCATAATATACAGTTACCTAATAATCTAGTAGGCTTGTAAGATCATGGAAGTACAGGATTTGTATTTTTTGAAGATTATTTTTTTCAGTGCTGTGAATGAACCCAGGGCCTTGAACATGCTAGATAAGTGCTCTACCACTGAACCACATCCCTAGTTCTGAAGCCTTGACAATTCTGCCTATTCTCAATTCAATGTTGCATGTCATTTTATTAAATTGGATAAGTTTTAGTTATCTGAGAACACTTGTCAAACTGTGATAAATAAAAAGGCAACGATAAGCTAGAAAAAGCAGGTTAAGGCTGTTTTGTTTTTCAACTTTTTTTTTTTTTTGGAGTTGGTGGGGGATCTTGTGCATGTTAGAGAAGTGCTCTATCACTGAGTTATATCAATAGCCCTTTCCACAATTTTTAAATAAATGTACAGTTTAAAGAAATTATTTTTGATAAGTTTTCCCCTCTAAGAGAAAGGATATCATTATTCTTGGAACTGAAGAAATTTCATGTCACTTGTACCATTGCAGTTTTCAGATATTAAGATGAGGGGAGTTGTTTTTATCATGAAATAAAATTAATTATAGCAATAGCTACCCATTTACAATCAGTCTGAACATTCTGGGGATTAAGAATCCCATGCTAGTTATTTTTGTTACAGTATTTAACAGTAATGGAACTAAACAAGAAGTATAATGAAATCACTGTGTACAAGATATGCCACAAACCTGGAAGAAACAACTTTCAAGAAAAGAGTTAATTTAAGGAACAGAAAAGAAATAAAATTTGGGGTATGTTGGTGTATGTTGTAGTCTCAAGTATTGGGGAGGCTAAGGCACAAGGGTCCAAATTCAAGCCAGTCTGGACAAATTAGCAAGACCTGTCTCAAAATAAACTTTTTTTTTTTTTTTTTTTTGTACTGGGGAGTGAACCCAGGAGTGGTTTACCGCTGAGCTGTATCCCCAGTCCTTTAATTTTTTTTAAATTTGGAGACAAGGTCTTGCTAAATTGCTTTGGGCCTCACTAAACTGCTGAGCCTAACTTCGAACTTGGAAATCTCCTGCTTCAGCATCATGAGTCTCAAAACAAAACTTTTACAAAAAGGACTGAGGATGTAGCTCAGTGGCAGAGTGGACCTGGGTTTGATCCCAGTATAATAAACAAACAAAACACTATTCTAGTAGTTGTGCAACGTTTTAAAATAGAAAACAAAGTTCAGAGTTCAGGGCACCTTCAAATTTGTTAAAAGCACTGTTTCAAAAATTGGGGAATATACTCTTTTTTAAAAAAATATTAATTTTGTTGTAGATGAATATACAATATCTTTATTTATTTTTATGTGGTGCTGAGGGTCGAATTCAGTGCCTCACACTTTCAAGGCAAGCACTTTACCACTGAGCTATAGCCCCAGCCCCTGGGGAATATACTCTTATGGAGATCAGGAATATGTGATGGTTTTGGTGGCTCATGCCTGTAATACCAACTATGTGGGAGGCTGAGGCAGGAGGATTGCAAGTTGGAGGCCACTCTGGGCAATTCTGGAGCCCCTTTGTCAAACAGCGAAAGGAAGTAGGGGAGGAGGGCTGGGGAAGGGGGAAGTAGCTCAGTGGTAGGGCTTTTGCCTGGTTTAATCTCCAGGAGGCACGATGGGGGCAGAGGGGAAAGAAATCAGGATTATATAATGCCTTTTTCAGAATTCTCATTTTTTTTTTAAAGAGAGAGTGAGAGGGGGAGAGAGAGAGAGAGAGAGAGAGAGAGAGAGAGAGAGAGAGGGGGAGAGAGAGAGAGAGAGAGAGAGAGAGAGAGAGAGAGAGAGAGAATTTTAACATTTATTTATTTTTTCTTAGTTCTCGGTGGACACAACATCTTCGTTTGTATGTGGTGCTGAGGATCGAACCCGGGCCGCACGCATGCCAGGCGAGCGCGCTACCACTTGAGCCACATCCCCAGCCCCAGAATTCTCATTTTGTTACTGAAAATATGGAAAATCTTTATGGCATTGGAAAGAGACAAGTGGCCCTTGGAAGTATACAGAAGTGCAAGGTTTATTCAGCACTGGTGTGGGCTCAGTGGAGTCTTTTTCAAGGCTGAAGACAGTTCTTTGTTCTCATTATCTTTTATACAGTACATCCTACCAGGTTTCAAGACTTCCCCATGCAAGTAGCCTTGATTTCCTTTCACTCTTTCCAAGCAGCTGTGGTTCCTGCCACAGCTGCTGAGGAAGCATGAATACAGAAGCAAACTAGCAGGTTGCAGTTATTAATAGATAAAAAAGAAACATCTAGGAAGGAGTTACCACTTCAATTTCTTTCCCCAAATGCCACACAGCTCAGGTCAAATTATAAACAGGAAATTGCAACTTCTCTAAGGCAAGTTTTTCTCATTGTTAGATTACAATACGATTAAGGATAGAGAACTCGGGTTTTGCGTTGTTTGCAAAGACGCAAGTAGGAAGCATAGAAGGTGATGCCCAAGCAACACAGCTATTCATGAATTCAGGCAGGCAGTATGTACATTGGTTAGCTTGTATTCTGAATTGTATTTCTTACTAGGCATTTTCTACCAGGTAGGCCTTGGTTAAGTCATTTTCCTTCGTAAGTTTTAATTCCACTCAAAAAATATTTAGGGGGCTGGGGTTGTGGCTCAGCAGTAGAGCACTTGCCTTGCATATGTAAGGTACTGGGTTCGATTCTCAACACCGGATATAAATAAATGAATTAAATAAGGGTCCATCAACAATTAAAAATATTTTAAAAGTATTTGGGATGTGTCAGGTACATAGGGGACCCTCAGTTAAAAAAAAAAAAAAAGGCAGCATTCCTGTTCCCAAACTGGTCTTAACAACAATCCAGTGGCTGAGGGTATAGCTCAACAATTTAGCCTAAGTTTAACATTCAGTAGGCCCTGTGTTCAATCCCCAGGACCAAAACCAAGACCAAAACCTCATAACAAATTTGAAACACTGAAGATGATCTTACTTGTAAAATGAAAATCACATCCATTGCCAAGTGATGTGTGGCTTAAACAAGATAAACCAACTATAGCCCACTCAGCTCAATGCATACCTAGAGACTGCTTGGCAATGCACGACAGACTTCAGTTTGGGTTTCACTTTATTTTCACGTGATTCCCTCCTCGTAACCAGGTTGGCTCACGAAGCCTCACCACTTAAGGTCTGACAAATGGGTTCTTAAGTAAGCCAGGAACCCCCGCGCAGTGAATTCTTGCGGGCTAGACCCTCTGGGGGGCGCTTCTTGCCCTCAATAACCATTTACTTTCAGGACCTAGAACGCCGGAACAGGTACATTCGCGGTTAGGCGGGCGTTTCCATTGGCTAATCTCGCTCTGAAAGGCACGTTTTCTCCGCCCCCTTATGGTGCTGTCCAATGCGCGTCTCTCTGCTCCGTTCCGCCCCGCCCCGCCCCGTTGCTCCGCCTGCCTAGTGTATTCCGGCTATTGGCGGATCTCCCGGGCCGAGATGGCGGCTGTGCGCGTGCGCGCTCTCTCGGAAACTCTTCCCTGGAGGAGGAGCGATTGGGAAGGCCGGGTCCTCTCGGCTCCGGTGGAAGAGCAGCGGAGAAGCTGGGCGGAGCTCCAGGGCTGGCGACCGGGCTGCGGAGGGGCCTGCGAGCCGCTGCTGAGCTGCGTACTGCTAGGGCGGGCGGGCGAGCGAGCGAGCGAGCTTGGCCGAAGGAGTCCACGCGTGCTCGAGCTGAGCTGCACGCTCCGGCGGCTGCGCTGCTCGCCAGTGGCTACGTCGCGCCGGGATCTCCAGCATGACGGAGCTGAGGCAGAGAGCGGTTCGCGAGCCGGACTCACCGCCTGAGGACAAGGTAGCGGCACCGTCCGGGTGGGCGCGGCCGGGGCAGCGGAGGCCCGCGGGGAGCGCGCGCAGCGGGGTGGTCCGGCTCTCTGACCCTTTGTCGCGGCCGAGAGCATTGGGCCTGGGCAGCACTGAAGGTCCTCCAGGGCCATTGCAGGGCACGGCTGTGGATCGGGTTGGGGATGGTACCCTGGGGGCGTAAGGAGGAGCGCGCAGAGATTGCGCACGGCTGCCTGCTTCGCAGGGCTGGTTGGGGCATCTCCCACCTCCCCGAGGCCTTCCTGGGTGAGAAGACTCGAGACCCCGCAGAGCCTTCTCCGACAGGAGGCTCCTTTCAGCACGACTTCAGGCTCATTGCTCTTGTTAAAAATGTTATTTGGGGTGGGGAAATCGAGACAAGGCCATAGGATTTGTCTTCTGGGGGATTTAAATCCCTTCTTGAAAGTTAAATCCTGTTGGCTTTGATCAGAGAGGTGTCTTGACTCACGCAGTGAACCAGCCGGTTAGCAGGTGTTGGAGGGTCTACTTCCAAAGGGTTGTTTCCTGAGCCAAATGTGGGCTTTGATGGGGTAAAGAAGGAGGCCATCTTGGCGGGGATACAACCGGTTGGGGGGTGAGATGGAAGAGGGGTGGACTCCTTTGATTTAATGTGAGGTTTGCGTAGGGAAGTTGAAGGTGAAGGTGGTTGTGTTACTGTGAACGTTGAATGACGACATGAAGATTTGGGATTTTTGCGGTAATATTTATGCTTTTCAAGTTAGTAGTGGTCAGGAGCAAAAATAAATTATTATTGTTTCCCTCCAGTGTCTGGGGATGGAACCCAGGACTTTACACGTTAGGCAAGCACTCTACCACTGGGCTACATCCCCAGCCCAGGAGCAGTGTGCTTGGAAAATGATCATTCAGTGATGTGTAGAATAGACAGGGGGAGCCTGAATCAGAATGATGGAGACTGCTTAAGTCGGGGGTGACCTGCAGATGTTTTCTTTGACCAACATGTTCTCTTAAAAATCAGAAGATCTCTCCCAACAATCAGAATTTCTTTCTCTTTTTGGATTATTGGAGAATGGGCTATCACGTTCTCACCTGATTAATTGTCTGGAGCTGAGGGTCATCTATTCCTTAGCAATCCCTGTTGCCTTAAACTAGCTCCATAGCACCCACTCATGTAGCCTGTACTTTTTGATTACTGAAGGAAAGGGAAATCAGGAAGGAAGTGATTACATGATTTGTTGACAGGATGTCAATAGAATAGTTTTACAAGGAGGAATGCTCTCATGAAAAAAAAATTTTAAAAACGACTCTCTTGTTATTGTGTAGAGTGGATCATCCAAGGAAACTGTCCATTTTGATGTTTAGGATATATTGGAGAAAATTTAGGGCTCGGGGTACAGATTCAGGAGTTCATTGCAAAGATAAGGTACTTTGCAGTTTACTCCTTCGGATGAATATCCTGGTTTAGTCCCAAACAACTCTGTACTCATCCTGGTTGGTGAGTGTTCATGTGTTTGAAGGTACTGAACCCTTGTTTAAGGATGAACTCATGCTTGGTGTTAAAGGGATTCTGTGGACCAAGAAGGTGTGAGAAGAGGGAGAAGGATGATAGCTGGTGAGGCTGTATTTTTGAAAAGCTAACTGTAATAACAAGATATGGTAAAGCAAAACAAAAACAGTCCAGGGTTTATGAGGTGAAACAAAAGTTTTACCCTCTCCACTCCTTGGATCCATCCTCCAAAGATAAAGTGCCAGTTGATTCTTAATTTTTCATATTCATGTTTTAGGTAGGGAGGACTCCAGGAGCTGTCCAGCTAAAGGTGCCTTAATAATTACAACTGTACTTGGAACTACTTATACAATGGAAGGATGCCTGGGTCACGAGGTCCACTAGGTGCTTACCATTTTCTAAAATGCAGCAGCAGCAGTTATGCCTTCTGTTAAAAGCCCGATGTAGTGCTGGGGCTATAGCTGAGTGGAAGAGTGCTTGCCTAGCATGTGTGAGGTACTGGGTTTGATCCACAGCACCACATAAAAATAAACAAATAAAGTAAAGGTATTCTGTCCATCTACAATTACAAAAGAAAGAAAGAAAGTAAGAAAGAAAGAAAGAAAGAAAGAAAGAAAAGCTAGTCCATTACCCAGAGCAAAACAGTTTCTCTCCCATCATTATTTCTGAATTATCACATATGGGATTTTAAAATAAGGGTACATTTATTTGACTTTGAGTGTATAAAGTGTTTTTAAAAGTTGCATTTGTTCTGTTTCATAACTTGGGAAAAAAACCCTACCAATATCCTTGTGTTATAATCCAAGGACATTAGAAATAATAAAATAAGGGTGTCTTTCTAGAGAAATGAATTGTGAAATCGGAACTTTCTTATTTCATAGAAAAATCCAGAGAACAATTTTTCAGGTCACTTCTTTAAAAGAGCTAGAACAAGTTTGAAAGATTCCTCAAAATGCTACAGTTGCTTAATTGTTGTGGCAAAGCTATCTTGTAAATAGAAAATCACTAGTATCAAAATAATCTGAAGAATGTGTTTATAAAAGTCAGCAGGGGTATTGTTATATTTAGCATCCTAGAATGGAATTTTCAAAGCCAATTGCTAATAAAGGAAATGTTCTCCTCTGAGATCTGTGCTTATAATTTTAAGGTCCCAAAGCACAGTATAGTTATAGTTGCCAAGCACAGAAACTTGGAATTTAAGCTTTGGGAATGATTTTTTTCCTCTCCAACTGTTCCCCCCCCCCCCCCCCCAGTGGAGCTTAGGGAAAAAAAAAAAAGGATGAAATATGGGGCAAAAAATTGACATCATAAAATTTATTGTTGGATTGGCATTTCAGGAGATTTTGAAATTAAAGTTTTAGGTTTTCTTCTTTAAGTAGATGTTGAAATGCTATTAAAATTAGAACTTTACTTGTTTCAAGGCTTCCTTTCTCAATAAAGGAAACCAGTATGAAGTAAACGACATCATGTAGAAAGGGGAGTTTATACTTTAGCTGAAGATAGTGGTTAAGAGCAGAGGATTATAAAGAATGAAATTGTGGCATTTGCTGGTAAATGGATGGAACTGGAAAGTATCACATAAGTGAAATAAGCCGGACTCAGAAAGCCAAAGGTTGAATGTTTTCTCTGATATGTGGAGGCTAGTACAAAATAAGGAGTGGGGGTGGGGGAGAGGGAATGGGGTGGAGAATTCCATCAAAAAAGAAGGAAGACCAGTGGACTAAATGAAAGGGACTGAGGGGGAGGAAGAAGAGATGAGATAAGGAAAGAACAGAGGAATGAATTAATCTAACCTTTTTGTATACTGTGAATATGCCACAGTAAATCTCACCATCATCTATACCCATAAGACACTAACAAAAAAGAAAAAAAAGTCTAGAAGTAAATATCAGAAAGATCAGTAGAGTTGAGGGAAGGGAACAAGGAGAGGGAAGAGGGGAGAGAAAGGGGATATAATGGGGACTGAAGTTGAGCAAATTATTTTCCATGCTTTTTAAATTATGTCAAAATGAATTCTAATGTTATGCATAACCAAAAAGAAACAAACAAAAAAGAGCAGGGGCTTAAGTGTCAGCTAGATCTCTCTTGAGCCTGGACCCTGCCACTTAGCAGCTGTGTAACTTTGAGCTAATCATTGAACTTGTAAAAGTCTCAAATTTGTTCATCCCTAAAATGGGAGTGATAAAATTTCCCATGCTCATAGAACAATTGAATGGAATTCAGTGAGTAATTATGTTTCATACCCAGGGCAGAGCTTGACACATTGTAATGACATGTCAGCTATTGTTGCTTCGGGTAAAATAGTTTTTTAATAGGAAAAAACTTTCAGTCTTACAAGGTGATTAAATCTTAAAGTTATTAGTGTTTGGAATAATCTACTTACAGTCATCACTTTCAAGTTTTATAGAAAGAGTTTGGACTGCTGGGCATGGAGGTGCTTACTGTAATCCCAGTGACTTGAGAGGCTGAGGCAGGAGGATTGCAAGTTCAAAGTCAGTCTCAGCAATTTAGTGAGACCCTGTCTCAAAAAGGACTGGGGATGTGACTCAGTGATTAAGTGCCCCTGGATTCAATCCTGGTTATCCCTCCCAACCCCTGTGCTTCCCCCAAAAGGAATTTTTGGTACTCATATCATAGTCAGGACTTAAGTATAGAAGAAGCACTGAGCATTGCTGTATGCGGTTATTTTCTTTCTTTCAGAACTAGTGAGGACTTTAGTGAGTAATTAAAACGAACTATTGAAATCAAATTTAAGAGCTATTACCTGTTTTAGATGTAGGAGGATTCTCCCCCCCCCCCCCCATATCAGGGATTGAATTCTGGGGCATTTAACCACAGAGCCACATCCCCAGCCTTTTTATTTTTTATTTAAAGATAGGGTCTCGCTAGGTTGCTTAGGCTGGCTTTGAACTTGCAATCCTCCTGCCTCAGCCTCTCAAAGTGCTGGGATTATGGGCATGTGCCACCGTGCCAGGGAGAAATGCATTCTTTAAATATATATTTGTACATATAGACGTGTGTGTGTGTGTGTGTGTGTGTGTGTGTGTGTGTATGTGTATTTGTTTATTTTTTTGGTGCTAGGGAACCAGCCCAGGGCTTCACATGCAAGCTAAGCAAGCACTCTTCCACTAAGTTAAACTTTCAGCCCTTTGAAACTTTTTTATTTTTCTTTTTTACATTGGAAAGCAATTTGGGAATTGGAAAAGCCATCTCTGGTGCATTGTGGTATACACCTGTAATTCCAGCTACTTGGGAAGCTGAGGCAGGAGGATCACAAGTTTGAGGCTGTCCTCAGTAATTTAGTGAGACCTTGTCTCTAAGTTAAAAATGAAAAGGACAGGGGATATAGCTTGGTGTTAAAGTGCCTCTGAGTTCAATCCCTTGTACCAAAAATAAATAAGAAAGAAAGAGAAAAAGGAAAAATAAAAATAGAAAAAGAAAAAGTAGTAAACTTTAACTATGGTTTCTAAGCCTCACTAGGGAAAAGAGGTGAAAGATTGCTTTGTCATATCACCCGTTATTCCAGGTTTCTAGTTTATGTTGATCAAACAGTATAATTTTATTTTAAAAGTTCGATTACTTCTCAATTTACAACTATTAAAATTCATTTTTTTTCAAAAACCTAATTTTGTTTAAAATGTTTTGTGATTGCACAGGTTAATATATTTCATTAGAAGAATTAGTACCTGTTAAAAATGTTAAATCACTCATCATATGTTATTAGAAAGGACCTTAGAGGTTATTATTTTATAGGAGAGAATACCATAACCCATAGAATTGAAGTTTTTGTTCAAGTTTACATAGTTGATTTGATACAGAGTTTTTAGTAGTATGAAGGGCTTCTAATTCCTTTTTATTTCCCCTGCATTATGCTACATAATGCTTTCTTCAAGAATATAGAATTAATTTACAGACTTTAAAAGCATCTCCATTAACTTTGAAAAGATGCCTGAATATCACCTATTTTTCTTATTGACTTTAAATCAGAAAAATAGTCAAATAAGTCTTTGTAAAGGACATATATAAAAATAAAAGTAAGCTGGATGTGGTGGCACACACCTGCAATCCCAGCAACTCAGGAGACTGAGGCAGGAGGATTGCAAGCTCAAAGTTAGCTAGCTTTAGCAACTTAGCAAGACTGTGTTTTAAAATAAAAATAATAAAAGGGCAAGGGAATATGGCCGTGGGTTCAATCCTCAATACCTAAATAAATAAATAAAGGTCTCAGTAAGTGTGGAGATTTTATAGAAAAGCATTTTTTTTTAATAGAGAATGTTGATTAGATCAGGTTTTCCCAGTTATTGGGCGACTGGTGATTTATATATTTTGAAGCCCTTTCCTGGGAGTGGCCACTGGAGTTCTTGAAAGGAACTCCCAGAGTGATGCTCGGAGACCACAAGACTCCACTCAGAATAACTTAGGTGAGGCTGCCTGGAAGAGTACTTTCTGGTTGATAGCTTTTAGTACCAGAACCATTTGTTCTGGCAACATTCAGTCTTTCAGTATTCAGCACTTCTCATTTGCTGGCTCCAGTCTGTTGTATGCAGTGTCAGTGCTCATGAGGATGCTACCCAGGACTAATTTTGATTCTCAATAATCCATTCTTTTTCTTTTTTTGCTTATTTATTTATTTATTGCTTATTTAAAGGAATCATTTATTTATTTTGCATGGTACTGGGATTGAATCCACACATACCATGTAAGTGCTCTATCACTGAGTTGCCCCTCACCCATCAAGTAGAAATAATGAGAAGATCTTTGTTTATGTTATTGGTACTGGGGATTAAATCCAGGGATGTTGAGCTACATCCCCAGTTCTTTTTTTGTTTTTTATTTTGAGACAGGATTTCACTAAGTTGCTGAGTAACTGTTTGAAAAAGTTTGTGTCAGTGTTTTCAATTTTCCCATCTTTTCTGGGATCTACATAGGGAGAATGTATTTCTCCACCTGGTGTTAACTTAATACATGTGTTGTAGAGTCTCACAGACCTTCTTTACTGGTGCTGGAAGCTGTTGGGAAAAAGTACAACCATTCCTCTGGTTTATAAGAGAACAGACACCGACTCTCAACTATTAATTTTGCCAGGGTCTTGTTGAATGAATACTGATTGGATCCTGGCATTGAGCAGAGTTCCTGCCTTCCAAGTTTTGTCACATGGTGACCAGTTGGTAGGGGGAGTAATGAGATGCCCCTACAGAATCCCTATTAGCCAGCTTTTCATGCCAGTCACTGATCTTTGTCCTATGTTGTTTGCCTGGTAGTGGGAATGGCATCGGGCCTGCTAAGTTGAGTGACCTTCTAAAGAAAGTTTAACTTTGTTATGTTATTTTAACTAGGCAGTGCCTGGTTCAGAATTTGAAAGGAATGAAGACTACTCCTTCCTCACTCACTTTTCCCCAGAGACATCCCCATGCCAGGTAGTAGTCCTCATAAGTGCTGTTGCCTGTGTGGAAGGACCTGACCTGTCCTGCCAACATCAGACATCCTTTTGATTTGCTGCTTCTGGCATTAGCTCCTTTGTATCAGGTTCCCCCAAGCACTAGTTTGGGGCTTCTTTGTGAAGACTTTGCTGTGTTTTTTTTTTTTTTTTTTTTGGGTGGGGTGGGTGAGTACTAGGGATTGAACATGTGGGCGCCTAACCACTAAGCCACATCCCCTGCCCTTTTTTGTATTTTATATAGAAACACGGTCTCACTGAATTGCTGAGTGCCTTGCTAAGTTGCTGAGGCTGGCTTTGAACTTGCAATCTTCCTGCCTCAGCCTCCCAAGCATCTGGGATTACAGGCGTGTGCCACTGTGGCTCTTGGCTGAGTTTTTGAAAGAGCAACACTTTCTGTTCTTGAGTTTCTGGCATTGAGAGGATGTTTGTCATGAATCCTGGACCCCTCAGTGGGTGACTTTTGGAGTTTTGGCCCCACAGTCTTATGTCCTGCTGGTCTGGTCCTATACTTTCGGTGGTCTACAAGCATTCTTATGTTCCTTAGTCACCACAGACGGACTTCCTCACAAGTTTGACTTCTATTGCTCTCCACACTGACCCTCATTCTCCAGTATCCTCTGTAAATAGAACCACAGATTCTTTAGTTACTTTGGCTCTAAATATGTTAGTCCTGTGTGTTTCCTCTGCTTCCTGCCTAGTCCTGAATATAGATTCTAACCAGGTGTTAACTGTATTCCTTTTCCTTGCTTTTGCACATTTCATATAGTTTCAAACTTGATGCCTGCCTGGTAGTTAAACTTTCTTATTGAGCATTCTCTGCACTTCAGGATTTGCTCTCAGCACCTTCCATTCATGTGCATGCCTTCTATGAAGTCTGTATATTAATCCCTGTGTGTCTACCAGGAAAGCGTTATCTGGGCAGGGTTTGCATTAACATGTGGACTTGATCTCATTCTCTCCCCTTCTGTCTTGTAGAACACATCACCTCCTCCCCAAGGGACCAGCAGGAAGCCCAGGTCACTAGCCATTGTGTACAACTCAAGTTCAGCATCACAGTTTGATGCCAGTAGTCTCCTTCCTGGATCAGGTGATTGTGCACTACAGGGTTATCTGTTCGTTCTCTCTGTTCCAAGTGGAATTGTAGAAGAGGGACAGGATAGAGGGGGCAGGATAACCTTTTCTGACTAGGAATGGGAGACACACAGCAGTGTCTTGGCTTACTTCTCCCCTTAGTGGAAATTTAACTTGTTTATGTTTAGGTAGAGTCTATTGCCTGGGAGGCTTCATTTTAGGTTGAGTAGATGGGGGCAGAATCCTCCAAATCCCAGAATGAGAATTCTCTGTGCTGTAGCCATTAATTCACACTATAAGCTTAAATTAACCCATATGGTATATTTGGTTTACTGAAACCTTCTGGGTTTTAGACTTGGGGGATGGCCAGGTTCTCTGTAGATGAGTCTGGGGCTGGAGCAGTTGTTTCAGGTATACAGACCTTCAGTTTCTCTTACAGTCCCTACTTGCTCTGTCTGTCATTCCATATGTCAAACATTGGTCCAGGTCTTCTAGGTTTCAGAGGGCAGAATGTTTCCATTTCCCCTTGAGCTTTCCTGAAGCGCTTAATTGGCCACATGTTATTTCATCCATCTTAGCTCTTTCAGTACCAGGGATTTAACCCAGGGGTGCTTTACCATTGAGCCACATCCCCAGCCCTTTTTATTTTTTATTTTGACTCAGGTTCTCGTTAAGTGGCTTAGGGCCTCGATAAGTTGCTGAGGCTGGCCTTGAACTCATTCTCCTGCCTCAGCCTCCAGTTGCTGGGATTACAGGCGTGTACCACTATGCCCGGCTCTTTAGTCTTTTTTGTTATCTGAAAATTTGTACAACTCTCATATCCACTGATGATCCCTCATCCCTACCATTTCTGTCCAAAGTCATACTTTCATTTCTTACTGTACTCATTAACGTTTATTTTAGTGGGTTATTGGGGCCAAAGGTGTGTGTATGCCGGGGGGGTGGGGTCGTTTACTTTCTTCAACAGGAAATTGAATTTAGAGAAATTGAGCTGGTATGACAACAGAGAAGCAGATAGTTGCAACACTTTTTATCTTTTTTGGGGGGTTTAGTTTTGTTGTGAAGGATAAAGGTGGTTCCTGTTGACTGATGACACTTGTGAATTCTGGGCTTGGTCAAGAGCAAGTGCCTGTGTTTGGTTGGAGGTGGGTGATGGAAGAGGAGAAGCCAGGCGAGTGTTGTGTGCTTTGAAGTTTGAAGGAAGCTTTTGAGAAATGGAAAAGGACAGTGCCAAGTGCCATGGATGTGTCAAGTAGAATAGGAGTAGACACGATTAACCTCACTCGTGTGTTTTTCACAGTGGCTCAGTATTCATTTTACAGAAGACGCTGTCCATCTCAGAAGATAATGGGACCTAAGTTTTTTTAAAAATTTTTTTGTAGATGAATACGTTTATTGTTTTTTAATATTTATTTTTAGTTGTAGTTGGACATAATGCCTTTATTTTATTTATTTATTTTTATGTGGTGCTGAGGATCAAATCTAGGGCCTAGCACATGCTAGACGAGCGCTCTACTGCTGAGCCACAACCCCAGCCTAATACCTTTATTTTTACTTACTTATTCTTATGTGGTGCTGAGGATTGAACCCAGTGCCTTACCAGTTATTAGGAAAGTGCTTCACCACTGGGACCTAAGTTTTTTGAGCAGCAAACCTTTATACATGCATTTGCATTTTTGTGTGTGTGTGGTGCTGAGGATTGAACCCAGGACTTCATACGTGCCAGGCAATCACTCTACCACTGAGCTGCGTTGCCAGCCCATGCATTTGCCAATTTATGGATTTTGCTAAGCTCTTACTTATATTTCTTAGCTTCTATTCCCTTATGAAATAACTAGTCCTATGTGTTAATAGCATGTTTCTTTAAACATTGCAGCAAAATCTCAGGCTTCTATACCAAAAGTAGTCCATGCCCTGTTTAACCGCAAGTAATTAAAAACTCAAAATCATAAACAAGTTAGAAGTATGTTTTGTTTTCTTTTTCAAGTAAAAGAAGTCCTGGAGGTTGGCATTCTGGCATTTTTACAGTGTGAAGAATTTGGATTTCCCTAACTTTTTCTCCTACCATTCTGCGATGTGGCTTTTACCTTAAGTTTCGGGTGGCTGCTGGAATTCCTACCATTGACATCCATATTTCAGTAAGTAGGAATAAGGAGAAAGAAACCTATTGTTTTCCTGTAAGGATACTTCCTAAAAATGCACTGTCTCTACCCATAATTTTGTAACCTAAAATGATAATCTTGAATTCTTAAGAAATTATGTGGAAATGCTCTGTTGAAGAGAACCAGAGATGGTTCTTCTTTCACAGGTTGACTTGTGATACAAGTTATCCACAGGCACCTCCTTCCTGGCTTGCAGAAGAAATATGTGTTTCCTGGATGATGAAACAGAAACTTGATAAAGATTTTACAGGTACCTTCAGGGTTGGGTTTGAAACCCTGGTGTCCTGCTTGCTATCTGAGGGTCTAATGTGGATGCCACCATGGCTAGCTCTTAACAGCTTGCTGGGACAGTTCTCTCTGGGAAATTAACCAGTTACGCATAAATGCATGACAGCCTTCAAAATAAGAGGTTTTTCATGGAAAAATAGTGAAAGGATAAGGTTGAGAAATAGATCTGGCCTCATTTTGTTGTGTATGGAAACTGACTCAAGGGGACAGGCCAGCCAGCTAGAGTGCTGATTGTCTCTGGCCATTTTTTTCCCATGGGATTAACTCTGAAGGCATAAATCATAAACTGTCTCTGTTCCCTTCAACTATAGGTTGATATTGTCCCATGCTACTTTGAGTGTGAACATAGCTTGAGGATGAACAACGGCCCTCTTGATTGCTAATCTTTTGGCTCCTTTGAGTACAGTCTCTCCTTACAGTCTGGTCTGTGCTGTGTTTGGGCTGCTGTCTGTCTTCTGTCATCTTGGGAGAGCAAAAACCTTGTGAGTTTTGTTATCATATATGCATGTCAGCCAGACACTCAGATTTCTCTTGGAACAGTTGCCATTTCTATCTTCTCCATTCTTTGGAATTTTCTGTATAGAGAATTTTCAATTTGCACATAGTGGTTTTTTGAAAATGTGTCACTGGGGAAAAGCTATTTTGAGAACCTCTGACCAAGAACCATTTTTTTCAGAGATGGCAGCATCTCCTAGGGACTTTTCATCTGGCAAGTGAAATCTTATTGTTATGGGAGTCCTGTTTTGTTATTGGGAGCAGGGCATTAAAGACATATTGTTTCTTAGATTTCAGGGAAGAATTATCTGAGTTATTGGGATTAGTGTCTAAAGCATGACTCTTATATTTCTCAGTGGTCTCTAAATATCCAAACGCTAGAACGAACCAGCAATTTAGCAACCCCTTGTCTCAATATAAAAGTTAAAAATTCTGGAGATGTAGCTCAGTGGTAAAAATGCAATCCTTAGTGTCAAAAACAAACAAACAAACAAAAAACAATAACAACAACAGCAACAAAAAAAACTTTTTCAAAAGATCCAAAAAGGGGCTGGTGTTGTTGCTCAGTGGTTGAGTGCTTGCCTCGCATGTATGAGGCACTGGGTTCAATCCGCAGCACCACATAAAAAAATAAATAAAATACATGGTGTCTCTCTGCAACTAAATAAAAAAAGGATCAAAAAGGTGGTGCTGGTGTGAGCATTCTTCATGGGTATTACTAAAAAATAAATATTTAAAAAAAGAACCTAGGGCTTTACACATGCTAGGCAAGCACTCCACTGCTGAGCCACAACCTCAGCCCCTCATGGCCCTTTATTTTCAGGGAAATTTGGCTCAGAATTTCCAGCTTTCATCACTTTACTTTATCACTAATCTCTCACCAGTTAGATGAATTTGTTCAGTGTTGCTCATGTGATTGTGGAAGTTGACCTTGGGGACTTATTTTTCTGGTTGCTTTGAAGAATGTCATGTTGCCTCACTATTCATTTGTGTGTGACTGACTTTAAGGCCTACCTGGGGTTAAGCTGGAGGTTAAGAATGAATATGATTTGAAGAGTAGACAGAGAATGAGACAGCAGTCCTGAAATGTGATGGGGGACCTTGAAGACTATGGCAGCACCTACGAAGGTGTCTGCATTGAGGATGATATTTTGTCTTCCTTAAAATTATGAAAGTTTTGAAATTATTAAATTTCGTGGAAATATATGTATATATTTTTTGGTATAGGGATTTAACCCCGAGGCACTTTACTACTGAGCTACATCCAAACCCTTTTTTTAAAAAATATGTTTTTAATTGTAGTTGGACACAGTATCTTTATTTATTTTTATGTAGTGCTGAGGATTGAACCCAGTGCCTTACCTGTGCACGGCGGGAGCTCAACCACTGAGCTATAGCCCCAGCCGCATCCAAGCCCTTTTTATTTTTTATTTTAAGACAGGATCTCACTAAGTTGCTTAGGGCTTAACTAAAGTTGCTGAGGCTGGCCTTGAATTTGTTTGTGGTCCTTCTGCCTCAACCTCTAGGTCTGCTGAGATTATAGGTGTGGTTCACTGAGCCTGGCTAGAAATAAATTTTTGTGGAAAATAATGGAGGTAAAAGGAAAGTATAGAAAAAATTTAAATTACCTTTAATTTCACTATCCAGAATGTAACTACTGTTAATTTGTTTTTGGTGCATGTCCTAGATAATCTTTTTCTTATGATTTAAAAATGGCTGTTTGGTGTTTTCCCTATATTTGAATGATGTGAGTATTTGTTAAATTGATCATGGCAGAATTGTTAGATTGCAGGTTGTTTCCTTTACGTATTGCTATGATGAACATTCTCACATATATTATATTTCTCTGGATGTTCACTTAAGGTATTTTTGTTAACATGGAATGACTAAATTAGAGATATAAGCCCTTAAATAAAGGCTTTTAAGCCAGGCTTGGTGGTGCATCCCTGTAATTCCAGCAACTTGGAAGACTGAGGTAGAAGGACTGCAAGTTCAAGGTCAGCCTAGGCAATTTAGTGAGACCCAGTCTTAAAATAAAAGACTTAGGATGAAAAAGGACACTAATGGAATAAAACTTCTGAGACCTGGAAAAAAAAAATTGCAAATGTAGCTCATTGGTAGAGTGCCCTGAGATGAGGATCCTGTACCATACATATACAGAAACACACATATCCCCAGCCCTTTTTATATTTTATTTAGAGACAGGGTCTTGCTGAGTTGCTAAGGGCCTCCCTAAGTTGCTGAATTTGTGATCCTCCTGCCTCAGTCTTCCGAGTCTCTGGGATTATAGGCGTGTGCCTCTACACTCGGCTATAAACAAAGATTTTTAACATATAACTTCTAAATTACCTTTTAGAAAGATGGTGCTTATTTATAGTTTTTTTAAATTTATGTATTTTTTTAGTTGTAGGTGAACACACAGTATATTTATTTTTATGTGGTGCTGAAGATCAAACTCAGTGCCTCACACATGCGAGGTAAGCACTTTTCCACTGAGCTACAGCCCCAGCCCCTTATTTATAGTTAAAAAAAAAATTCTGTTTAGTTGTAGATGGCCATAATACCTTCATTTATTTATTTTTATGTGATGCCTAGGATCAAACCCAGTGCTTCACACATGCTAAGCAAGCACTTTACCAGTGAACCAACCCCAGCCTGTTATTTATAGTTTTGTGGAGTACTGTATGAGTATACTGATTATCTTTAGCTCTGGCCCACAGTGAATATTAATCTTTTCATGTATTCATTCAATCTGATGTGAGAAAAATGCCAATTGGCTGTTTCTCTTTTTCTGTTGGCATTGACATGTTCACATTTTTCTTGATTCCTAAGAGGATTTTTGGTTTTGGTGTTGGGGATTGAACCCAGGGCCTTTCTCACACACTTTACCACTGAGTTTTGCCCCTAACCCCTGCCAGTCATCTTTTGTTTTCCTGTGTCGACATGCTTGTAAAGGCCTCACTTCCCTTCTCATGGAGGTATTTAACTTAGTATTAAATTGTATGTTCTCTTAGTATTTATATAGTTTGCTTTTTTTGGTGTGTGAGTACTGGGGATTGAACCCAGGGGTGCTTTCCACAGAGCTATATTGGTAGCTTTTTTTTTTAATATTTATTTTTTAGTTGTAGTTGGACACAATACCTTTGTTTTTGTTTATTTATTTTTATGTGGTGCTGGGGGTCAAACCCAGGGCCTTGCACATGCTAGATGAATGCTCTAATGCTGAGCCACAACCCCAGCCCTACATTGGTAGCTTTTTAAATTTTATTTTGATACGTGGTTCTGCCATATTGCCTAGGCTGCCTTCGAACTTGTCATCCTCTCGAGTAGCTGGGATTACAGTTGTGTGTAACCTTGCCCAACTAGCTGGAATATATTTTAATGAGTGGTTCAGAGAGATCTGAATTGTAGATTTGTTTTCACAGGGTTTTAGAAAATGATCATTCATTTTTCATAGTTATTCCACTGTGGTAGCCAGGGAATATTTAGGGCAGGGCATGGCAGTTTGTAGGCTGGCTGCTTTAGTAGAACTGTGATATTACTACTATTTCTTGGCCACCCAGTGACCACTTTGCTGTGTGAATCCATTTCTAGAAGTGGTCTTGCTTCATTATCAGAAATATTTTCTATTTTTAATATTTATTTTAGTAGTAGTTGGACACAATATCTTTAATTTTATTTGTTTTTATTTTTATGTGGTGCTGAGGATCAAATCCAGGGCCTTGCACATGCTAGGCAAGCGCTTTACCTCTGAGCCACAACCTCAGCCCAATTATCAGAAATATTGAATCCTTAGCCAAGAATAGTGGCACACACTTACAATCCCAGCGACTTGGGAGGCTGAGGCAAGAGATTGTAAATTCAAGACCAGCCTTAGCAATTTAGTGAGATCTGGTCTTAAAAAAAAAAAAAAAAAAAAAAAGATGGGGTTGTAGCTCAGTGGTTAAGTGCCACTGGGTTCAATCCCCAGTACAAAAACAAAAACAAAAAAACAAAAAAACAAAAAACACAGACAAACAAAACAAACTGCAAAACAACAACAATGAAAACCCCTCCCAAAACAAAAACAGGCTCCTATTTTATAGGGATGAATAAACGGCTCTTCTGAAGTTCAATAACTTGAGAAGTTGGAAATTTGAACCCAGGCGAGCTGAATCTGAATCCATGTTCTTTGCCTTAGGCATTCTGCTTCCTTGGTATTCTGGTCTCCCAAGTCATTTTGACCCAAAGTTTTGCCAGTGGGCTCCTAAAACAAGGAGGACATGTGGGCTTCTCAGAGTCAGCTCTTGCCTTCTCTGTACTGAGTTCCTTGTGGCGGCATGCTGGAAGCAAGTATATCTTGAAGAAATGCAAGGCCTGTGTGCACAGAGCTCTTGTCCTCTAAGACCTGGCTCAGCTTCTTATGTGAAATCCTCCCAACTCCTCCACCCCATTTCTTCATCTCCCTCCCTTCCCTGGGCTTCTGTGGAAATTGGCTGTCCAACCCTCATTAGGTGTGGTCTCCTGCTGTCTTCTCAGCAGATGGTCTCTGGAGTCTGGCCCTTTTGTCCTGCATTTCTGTAGCTCCCTCATGATTCAAAAGGCATGTTGTTTCATGGCAGTTCCTGGCAGGGTGGCAAAACTGTCCTTGGGGAACATAGTCAGAGCTCACAGTTTCAGCTTTCCTCTTGAATTGGTCATGCACTTCTGTTTGGTAGACTTGGCTTATTCCTGGCACCTAACAGTTGTCAGGAGGTTGAGTTGGTGCTAAGTTAGCTGTGAAGATTAGGAACTGCCTGGGCAATGAGTACCAGGTCTCTGGTTTCAGGAGAGATATATCGTGTTTAGTGACTAGTGTTAGGTAGCAAAAATAAAATAATGGCATGTTAGTATTTATTTTTGGTATTGAAGTACCACATTAATATATGTGTTAATGCTTCATTAACCTATTTGTTTTGAATTAATCCCAATATTTTATTAAAAATTGCTTAGGATTTATGAAACTAAAAAGTAAAACGGCACAAAATTTGGACAAACTATAGAGTAGCATGTAAATATCTAAATTCACAAAAATTTATTGCTAAACATGAATTACTCTTCCTATATAGGTTACTAGATAAAGTAATAAAATTTAAATTTTAATCACTGGGCTGGGGATATAGCTCAGTTGGTTGAGTGCTCATCTCACATGCATAAGACCCTGGGTTCAATCCCCAGCACCACCAAAACAAAACAAAACAAAAAAACCCAACTAAAATGCACTAAATTACTAAATTTAGGATTAAGATTTAAAATTCAGTCCTCTTTTAAAATATGTATCAATGGTGCCATTGATTTAAGATTTTGTTTTTTCTCTGTGCTGGAAAACTCTAGAAGGAGGGGAATGATAAAACCACTCAACTGGAAGTCTTCCTCTTTATCTTCATCTTTAAAGAATTTCACCTGTTGTGTGGTAACTTTTAGGCTACTCTGGTGTGGGTATGTAGAGACTGCTGCCTTTTAATTACTGATATGCTGTGGTTTTTGTCTCAAAGACTGTATTTCCTGTTTGTCTTGATGTGCTTCAATTTCATCATTAGTATGGAAAGTCTTAAAACTGGACTAAGAATTAGTCTTCAAGTAGAGGCTCTGCTTTTATTGACTGATTTTCTTCCTCTTCCTGAGGATTATGGAAGGAAAGAAAAAGGCTTCTAAATGAGGACACTGGTAGGAAAGTCTCAAAGTGTAAATGGGACAAGGAGAAAATCATGTCATTTAGGATGTGTACCACACAGGAGTTATTTCTTTATGTTTTAGGTTGTCATTGTGTGTTGCCCTCCCCACCCTTCCCAGTGTGGCTTAACAACTGAGTCACATCCCCAGCTCTTTATTTTTTTGAATTTTGAGACAGGGTCTTGCTGAGTTGCTTAGAGCCTTGCTAAGTTGCTGAGGGTCTTGCTTTGAACTGGTCATCCTCCTGCGTCAGCCTCCTGAGTTGCTGGGATTATAGGTATGCACCACCACAACTGGCTCCATTTTCCTTTTGATCCTGAGTAATAACTAGTGTTTGTATGCTGATTTAGTTCACAACATATTTTCCTGCATTGTCTCAGGACTTTTCAAGATTTTTTAGTCCCGTGTCCCCAGAAATATACTTTATACTGCATCCCTGTACCAGCTTGCATGTGGGAATTACTTGGAAACAGAAAAGTTTCATGAACAGGTACATACTTTTACTATCTGAACATTCACAAGTTTCTGTTCTGCTTGATTCTGTCTTATTCTCCTTTTTTTAAATATTAGTTGTAGATGGACACAATACCTTTATTTTATTCGTTCATTTTTATGTGATGCTGGGGATCGAACCCAGTACCTCATGCATGCTAGGCAAGCACTCCACCACTGAGCCACAACCCCAGCCCTTATTCTATTTTTTGATAAGCTATTTTTTAGAATAACATACATGCAGAAATGTGTACATACCATAATTTTTCAGTGATTTTTTTCATAAAGCATTCACTTCCTGCCACCAGCACCCGGATCAAACAAAATGTTCCAGTTCTCATGAAGGCTTCCACGGGATGGTATGTATTTATTTTTTTTGTGGTGCTGGCAATCAAACTCAGGGCCTTAAACATTAGGCAGGTACTCTACCACCGAGCTCTATCCCCAGCCCCGCACAGTGTCTTCTAGTTACTGCCTTCTTTCATAAATGGCTTCTAGCTCGACTTAATATGGCAACATATTCTTTTTCTTTTTGCTTATTGTGACCTACTGAATTGATTTTAAGGCCCATTAGGTCCCCAACTCATAGTTTGAACAACATGGCCTTATTTTTATCCTGCCAATAATCCTGAGAATTTTTTAAATGAAAAAGCTGAGGCCCTGAAATGATTTGATTTCTCCCAAGCTCATACATTTTAGTGTACTGTTTGCCTTTTCCCTATGCATTTGCTTGTCCCTGAGATGAGGAGTGTCTTGCTTTGGAAAGTCAGTTATGTAACTGTTTTTGTTTTATGTCTAGTTTATCACTTCCTCTTAATATGTTTACAGAATCAGTATTCATTATTAATTTAGCTCTAGTGAATTTCTGATATTACCATTCTTAAGTACTCAGAATACTTTTGGTTTGTGTTTTTGTGAAGATGAGTCAGGTATATTGTTCATGACTTTGAAGGTATGTGACTTGGAGGCTTTCATGGTATTCATCTTCTGGCCTCCCTGATGAATGAAACTCTTCAGAGGCATAGATAACATGCAGATGTGACAAATGATGAATGTGCACAGATCCTTGTCCTTCCTGGACAGTAAAGCTCTGCTGACTTGCAGAGCTTTTCCTTGCCTGTAGGCTTCACCTGTGGAGATATTTCTGTCTATTCCAAATCTCAGGCCCCAGAAGACTTAGCTGGAGGCTCAGTGGTTGAGCTGCCCTGTTATCCCTAACCTTTTCTGGTTGAAAGGTCACTGATCCTAGCCAGCATTTAGACACTCTTGAGAGCAGCTAGGGCTGGTCCCACAGTCCATGCCTACAAATTCTTAATCTAGTCCTGAGACTGAGGACTCTCTCAGAAGGTGAAATGCTTGCTGACTTCAGTTAATTCTTACCTAAGGCTTAATTTTAGGAGCCCCAGTGTCTGTGTTTTCCATTCTTGGTAAAGTTCTCTAGAAGAGAGGCAGCTTGGAAACTTTCTCAAGGCAGGTGTGTGCCAGGCAGAGTTGTTGGTGGCTATGAGGAAACAGCAGTGAACAAAATCTCTTCACTATGGATTTTGTATTCTAGTGCGGGAGACAAATGTCTAATATTGTCAGGTGCTAGTGATGGTATAAAGAATAAAACTGATGTTTCTTAATATGAGGGTAGCATTTTCAAATGTTAGCATCTGAAGGGACCTACCTTCCAGAATATGTTCCAGATGGCTTAGATGTGGACAGATGTTTCTGGCCTTATCTAGAGCATCTCCATTATTGAAGAGAAACAAGTGGATATATACCCAAACCTATACATTGTGTAGGGCAGGATCAAACCATTTAGGACTCTAAAAGCTTTCATATCCCTGTCAATATATTAGCTGCTGCTGGGAAATACAGCTCATTACTACCCTGGATTTTATGGTTATCCCCAGGGCTACTTCCACTCCATATCCTTTAACCTCTGGAGGGCTGAATCGTGGTACCTTGTCTTCATGAGTGGCATTTATATAGTTGTAGCACTAGGGTTGCTTTTTGCATACAAATGCTGACAAGCCAGTATTTTAGGCCTTGTTGTGGATAGATAAGAGTTGATGAATTTGATTCATTAAAAAAAATAACTTATTGTGCTAGGAGCCACAACCAAATAATATGATGCATGGCACTTTTGGTTGTAAGGTGAAGCCAGCTAGCCATTGAATGATATGATTATGTTAAGATTTACATTCATATGGAAATTGGACTCCTGCTGTTCACCTTGGCCTGCTACAGGACTCATGTTACAGGACTCCTGGAGAGTTCCCATTGGTTGGGGAAGGATAGTAGGAGGGAATTCCGGGGGAGGTCCTGGGCCCCGGTTCCGGTAGACGCGGCCGCGTGGGTGGACCGGCTTGCTTGCCGGACGTGTACATGGTATTGGCGGCATTTTCAAAAATAAAGTTTTGTTCCTGCTTGAGTGGCTCGTGATTCTGTGCCCAGCCAGACTGCGGCAATTGGTGGCCCGGACGGGGAACGCCTGAAGCTTAGAGGTGAGTAAAATTGCTCACCCCTGAGGGAAGGCGACAGAATGGGTGACCATTTCAAAAACAATGTGTTCTTGTTTTGATTTATTTTGTTTTTATTTCAAGCTCCCTAGCCCTAGAACCCAGTGTGGGTTCCTCAGTGGCCCCTGACTAAAGAAAAGATACAAGTAGCCCATGACCTGGTCAGACAACAATTAGTGGAAGGACATATACAACCTTCCGTATCCCCCCATAATACTCCCATTTTTGTCATTAAAAAGAAATCTGGTAAATGGAGATTATTACAAGATTTAAGAGCCATTAATAATGAGATGGTTATTATGGGACCTGCTCAATCAGGGATTCCCCAGTTGTCTGCTTTACCAAAAACCTGGTATGTTTTAGCTATAGATATTAAAGATTGTTTCTTTTCAATTCCAATTCATCCCGAGGATAGTCCACATTTTGCATTTACTATCCCTGCACTGAATCATGAAGGTCCTGATCAGAGATATGAATGGAAAGTACTCCCTCAAGGGATGGCTAACAGCCCAACTATGTGTCAAATTTATGTTAATAAAGCAATCCAGCCACTTAGAAATCAAAATCCTGAACTACAAATATTTCACTATATGGATGATGTGTTATTGGCACATAAAGATAAAAACACATTGCTAGAATGTTATGCCACACTTACAAACTTATTAAAAAATTATAATCTAGAGATAGCAATAGATAAAGTACAATTAAATCTTCCAATTAATTATTTAGGAGTTCTATTATCCTCAACCATGGTCCGTCCACCAAAAATTCAAATACGAGTAGATCAACTCAAATCACTTAATGACTTTCAAAAGTTATTGGGAGACATAAATTGGATAAGGCCTTATCTAGGCATACCAACAGGAAAGTTGGGACCTTTATTTGATATTCTAAAAGGTCCATCAGATCCAAATTCACCCCGCATGTTAACGCCTGAAGCAAGAAAAGCATTAAAAATCATTGAGACATATATGGAAAATATGCATTTGGATAGAATTGATATAAGTTTGCCTTTATTATTTATTGTACTACCAACAAAAAATATTCCTACAGGAGTATTTTGGCAAGAAGGTCCATTATTGTGGATACACTTATCTTATTCTCCTAACACTATTCTTACTAGATATCCTGAGGCTGTAGGACAATTAATACTCAAAGGAATAAAAGCAGCAAAGGGAGTGTTTGGGATTTCTCCCAATAAAATTATTACTCCATATACTATGGATCAAATTGATGAGTTAGCTAATGAGTTAAATACTTGGGCAATAATCATGTGTAAATCTAGTGTTTCATTTGATAATCACTTACCATCTAATCCTTTGTTGTCTTTTTGGTCTAAGCATCCTGTAGTTTTTCCAAAAATGACAAGAAAAACCCCTATCATAAATGCTCCAGATATATTCACTGATGGGTCAAACAATGGTACAGCAGCAGTAGTTACTCCTGATCAAACTTTTACATTTTTAGTACCCAAACAATCAGCTCAAAAGGTAGAGCTTAATGCAGTATTACAAGTTTTTATGATGTTTAAAGATTCTGTATTTAATTTATTTTCTGATAGTCAGTATGTAGTTAATGCTATAGTATCCCTTGAAGATGCTAGTAGGATTTCACCTTCTTCTACTGTTTTCTCTTTGTTTTCCGCTATACAAAGTCTAATCTGGGACAGAAAAGAACCATTCTTTATAGGACATATCAGGGCACATACAGGATTGCCTGGAGCCCTTAGTATGGGCAATGAACTAGCAGATAAATCTACACATGACATACATATTTTCTCCACAATAGAAGAAGCTATAAATTTTCATAAAAGGTTCCATGTCAGTGCTAATACTTTACAAAAGCGTTTTAAAATAACTAAAGAATAAGCCAGACATATAATAAAACAATGTCAAAATTGTGTGACATTTTTACCACAAGTTAATCTTGGAGTCAATCCTAGAGGACTGATACCTAACCATATTTGGCAGATGGATGTCACACACTTGCCAGAATTTGGAAAATTAAAATATTTGCATGTTACAGTTGATACTTCTTCCGGATTTTTGATGGGCTCCCTTCATGCCGGAGAAAAAACTAAAGATGTTATAGCTCATTGCTTACAAAATTTTGCCACTGTGGGCGTTCCAAAACAGTTAAAAACGGACAATGGTCCTGGTTATACGTCTACCTGTTTTAAACAATTTTGCTCATCATTTGGCATTACTCACATAACAGGAATTCCATACAATCCACAAGGACAAGGCATAGTTGAAAGAGCTCATCAAACTATTAAAATGTACTTATTAAAACAAAAGGAGGGAATTGGAAAGGGGTATATATCCCCCAAAGATAAACTTAAAATAACCCTTTTTACTCTAAACTTTTAAAATTTGGATTCATCAGGGCTTAGTGCTGCGGAAAGACATTTGTACCCAAAAAATGCACATAAGCCTAAGGTACTTTGGAAGGATATTCTAACAGGACAATGGAAAGGTCCGGACCCAGTGATAGTCTGGAGTCGGGGCTCTGTCTGTGTTTTTCCACAGGAGGAACAGCAGCCGATTTGGATTCCAGAGAGATTAACCAAAACAATTTCTACAGAAAAAGAAGATGATTTGACTCAAATCCATAACAGCTGATATCCAGAGCTCCAGCTTGGCTATTCTTACATCTGCGACAGTGATCAACCAGGATGCTTTTTTCAATATCTATTTTATTATTGCTTTTTCCCACATCATAAAGTTCCATTTTATTTTTGAGCTCATACAAACATAAATTAATGTTTTTCTGATCAGTTTTATTTTTTGACTATGGAGTTTTTAAACATTGCAATGGAGATTTCACCTAGGTAAATCTACAAGGCCTTTACTATTGTCTTATATGTTGTATGTTACGTGTGCACATTTCTGTTTTGTGTTGTATGTCTGTATGTGCGTATGTCCATATATCATATATGAGGAGCGCTCATAAAAATATGGATCCCCAATTTTTTTTTTTATTATTCACGTGATTTTAATTTAATTTGGGTAAACAGCTGTTGAAGACTGTTTTAATATGTGTACAAATAAGCAGGTTAACAGATCTGTTTGTTTACTTTCACCTTTCCTTTTCATTATATTTAATAATTCTGTTCAGGATAATGTAAATTGTTCTAAAAATCGTTTTCTTAATACCTGTTAAAATGTTACATTTTTTTCTTTTCTTAACATCATTGTCAATCCCTATTTTCATCCCAGTGCCGGTGAAGACAAAGATGAAACCAAACTACAACTTCTTCAATAATTATCACAACAAACTGTATAAACTGATGCATCAATGAATAATAACTCATCAAGTAATGCTCAATCACTGAGTCAATTTATTTTGGGAGGAAATGGACATATTGATAGATTCCTCCACTTTGAACTGTTTACAAAACTTGCCTGGAGTATGTATCACTTGTATGCATTGTGCTCTATTTGTTGATACAGCGAACTATGATAGTGCTGGCGTATCTTTGCTGATGTGTCACCAGTGATGCAATTTTTCCTAAAGAGCCGTCTATTGACTTGATGTCGTGGCATTTCTGTATCCTCCTCCCTTCTACTAGTGATGGTCTAATTTTGGGGGCCAACTGAGGTGAGGCAAAGAACCTCACCCCCCCCACCGGCACCAAGGCCAAATTTGGGGGCCAACAGAGGTGAGGCAAAGAACCTCACCCCCCCACTGATGCATAGGCCTATCCACAGGTATGGCTATATACTGGACCGGTAGTCAGTGACGGGTATGATTCAGTTGCAGTGGTATCAACCTAAGACAGGAGGCTGACGCCTAGAGGTCAGTTTTCCGATGATGGGTAAGAACCATATGTTGAATTGGACATACCTAACAGGCACGTTCCCTAGCCACATTGCCTGTTGCTTAATTAAACAGAAGGGGGCAGATGCTAGGAGCCACAAAAAAATAATATATTGCATGGCACTTTCGGTTGCTAGCCATTGAGATGATATGATTATGTTAAGATTTACATTCATATGGAAATTGGACTCCTGCTGTTCACCTTGGCCTGCTAGGGGACTCATGTTACGGGACTCCTGGAGAGTTCCCATTGGTTGGGGAAGGATAGTAGGAGGGAATTCCGGGGGAGGTCCTGGGCCCCGGTTCCGGTAGACGCGGCCGCGTGGGTGGACCGGCTTGCTTGCCGGACGTGTACATGGTATTGGCGGCATTTTCAAAAATAAAGTTTTGTTCCTGCTTGAGTGGCTCGTGATTCTGTGCCCAGCCAGACTGCGGCATATTGAGCTATTAAGGTAAACAGAGATGAATGGGGCAGTCTCTACTTTTGATGATCTTTAAATCTAAATTATGGAAAGTGCCTCTTTTTTTTTTTAATTACTCCAGTATTTTTATTTATTTATTTTATGTGGTGCTGAGGATCGAACCCAGGGCCTTGCACGTGCTAGGTGAGCACTCTACCTCTGAGCCATAGTCCCAGCGAAAGTGCCTCTTAATACAAATATGAAGCATAACAAATTCTATGGGGGAGGCACAGAGGACATTTTCTGGGGACTTTATCAGAAGAGAGGAAGTTGGTGAGAAGGATGGTGTGTTAGTTTCTTGGAGCTGCTATAACAAATAATCACAAATTGGGTGGTTTAAAACAACAAATTTGGGGCTGGGATTGTGGCTCAGCGGTAGAACACTAGTCTTGCACACACGAGACCCTGGGTTCAATCCCCAGCACCACATTAAAAAAAAATGAGTGAAGTAAAGTTGTAATGTCTGACTACAACTAAAAAAACCAAAAAAAAAAAAAAACTGTACAAAACAAAACAAACAAACAAAAACCACAACAAATTTTATTTTTCATGGTTCTGGAGGCGGGGAAGTCAGAGGTCAGGTATCTGCAGATTTGGTGGCTTTTCACTGTGTTTTCACATGGGGGAAGAGGAGTCTCTCTGGCGCCTTTTTTTGTTTTAAATAATGACACTAATCTCATGCTGGGCATGATGTGCATGCCTGTAATCCAGCCTATTTGGAAGGCAGAGGCAGGAGGATTGCAAGTTTGAGTCACTTAGTGAGACCCTGTCTTGAAATAAAAATTAAAAAGATTGAGATGCAGTTTAGTGCTTCCCTAGTATGTGGGAGGCCCTATGTTCAATGCCCAGTAAACCCCTCTCTCCCTATAAAAGGCACTAATGCCATCATGAGGTCTTTGCTCTAGTGACCTAATCATCTTCTCTGGCCCCATCTAATACTAATACCTTAGGGATTAGGATTTTAGCATATGAATTTTGGGGTCACCATAGCAGGTCAAGATTTCAGACAGGGTGGAGGGCAGGGTTCATGGACTGAACCAACCATTTCACACGTCTCTGAAAGAGCTTATCACTCACAGCCTTTAGGTCATTATTTTAAAAAGAAACCTGAAATATCTCACAAGGATTTTTCAGTTGTTTCCAGGTTATAATGGAATATGCATAATTTCTATTTGAACTGTAGTCTCCAGATCATCAGATCAAATATTTTCAGGCTGCCAACCTATAGGTAGACTTTTCTGTTTACAATTAAGTTTGTGAATCTTAGGTGGAGTGTACAAACAGAATCACCAGTGTATTTCCAAATTTCTTGTTTTATAATGCAATGAGAACACAGCTAGTTTCTGAGCAGCTTTGTTGGGCACAGTGAGAATTTCGTACCTGAATGATCCTCCTATTTGATAAGCTGCATCCATGAATGATAATGACTTTTTAGAATTATTTTTAGAAATAATAATTATTTTTAGAAAATAAAACGTTCATGTAGGCAAACTTAAGCAATCTCTGTCAGAGAGAGATGGTGGTATTGGACAGTGGTTTTCAAAGTCTATTGTCTTTAGGTATGTTAGGGTTCTTCAACAAAATTTAAATCTGACAATGAAGATGGTTTAAGACTTTCATTTCCACTGTTGCCTCAGCTTAGATGAGCCATTTATCTGATGTGGGAGAAGCCTAACTTTAACCTGTGTTACTGCAGTGGTCCAGAGTGATAAGCAGGTTGTTTTGAAAATTTGATAGATATTTTGTGTCAGATAATATAGAACAGAAAATAATTAAATAATAACACTTAATATTCTTTAAAAAAATTTGTTCTAATTATATGGGATAGCAGAATGCATTTTGATTCATTGTATACAAATGGAGCACAACTTTTACTTAATATTCTTTTTTTAAAGTTTTTTGTAGTTATAGATGGACAGCATGCCTTTATTTGTTTATTTTTATGTGGTCCTGAGGAGTGAACCCAGTGCCTCACTCTGCCACTGAGCTACAGCCCCAGCCCTACTTACTTAATATTCTTTTTTTTAACACTCTTTTTAAAAATATTTATTTTTTAGATAAATATTGGACACAATATTTTATTTATTTTTATGTGGTGTTGAGGATCAAACCCAGGGCCTCGCATGTGCTAGGCGAGTGCTCTACCACTGAGCCACAATCCTAGCCCCTACTTACTTAATATTCTTAACAAATTTATTTGAAGGAGAAATTATGTGCTTTTTTTTTTTTTTTTTTTTTTTGTACCAGGGTGATTGAAGCTAGCTAGAGTGGTGTTTAACCACTGAGCCACATCTCCAGTTTCCCTGCCTCCCCACTTTTTTGTATTTTATTTAGAGACAGGGTCTTGCTGAGTTGCTTAAGGCCTTGCTAAATTGCTGACTTAGAACTTGCAATCCCCTTGCCTCAGCCTCCAGAGCTGCTGGGATTACAGGTATGTTTAACCATGTCTGGCCAGAAATTATGTTTGATTTGTATAGTTCAATAAATCAAAAAGTAGAACTATTATATGTGTGTGTATTTATTTATTTAATTTTTGTACTGGGGATTGAACCTAGGGGCACTTAACCACTGAACCACCCCTTTTTATTTTTTATTTTGAGACAGGTCTCACTAAGTTACTTAGGGCCTTGGTAAATTACAGAGGCTGGCTTTGATCTGTGATCCTCCTGCCTCAGCTGCCTTCTTTTTTTTTTTTTCTGCCTGAGCCTTCTAAGCCACTAGGATTATAAGCATGTGCCACAGCACTATGCTTTTTTATTTTTCCTTTTTAGAAAATAACGTTCACGTAGGCAAACTTAAGGAATCTCTGTAAAGCAGCAGAAGAAAATTTCAGGTGTTTTGATTTTTTAAAATTTATTTTATTTTTTAAAGAGAGAGAGAGAGAGAGAGAGAGAGAGAGAGAGAATTTTTTTAATATTTATTTTTTTAGTTTTCAGCGGACACAACATCTTCGTTTGTATGTGGTGCTGAGGATCGAACCCGGGCCGCACGCATGCCAGGCGAGCGCGCTACCGCTTGAGCCACATCCCCAGCCCTGTTTTGATTCTTGATTAACAGATTACTAGCACTTTATCTGAAGGATTGGTGATGTATTTCTGTACAGACATGTAGCCAGCTTTGTTTTCTTTTTTTTTTTTTTTCAGTCCCAAAACAGATTTGTGAAAATTGTATTTGTTACACTGTGCAAACTTTTTACACATATAAAACTACCCTTTTCTGGAGGATGTTTCTAGTATTTCTTAGGTCATTTCCCCATACATATGTACATTGAAACCAGTATTAAAACCAACCCTACTTGGTTAAACCTTTTTCCCTTTTTTAGTTAAAAATCATGGAATTGTGTTTCTGAATAAAATTTGTATATCCAGCAATGTAAAATATACATATACAAGAACAAAGTAAAAAATCAGAATCCTTTTGAGGCTCTTATGTTTTTAAAATAATTTAAGTCTCAGAATTTTGGAGTGGTTAGTGGTGTGCCTCTTCATTTACTTTTTGACTGGCCGTCTGTGATGATTGTGATGATGATAAAAACTAAGTTGTTTGTGTTGCTGCTGTTGCCACCATAACCATGGGATAGTGCAAACATTGTAGCAGTTGTATTTGTTGTAGCTATCATTCAAGACAAAGGAGAGCTGGAATCTCTGCTTGGAAGGTTTTGTTCATGTCTGTTCTCAAGCTTGCAACTCCATAAATTTCCTGGGGATCCGCCTGTTCTTGACTGACTGAACCTTGCTTAGAACCCCATTCCCATGGCTAGTGAGGATTACATTCTCCTGAAGTATCAGCATCCCCATTTTCTCTCCTTGTGCCAGAACCATATTTCTAGCCACTTACTGACATCTCCGTGAGAAAGTTCTCACAGGCATCTAAACAGAAATTTTTACCTTGCCCCCAAAACTTGATCTTGAAGTCTTGCCAGGGCCAACCAGTTGACAGCCTTACAGTCTATATCCTACATAAGCCAGAAACTTGGGAGTCATGCTGAATGCTTCCTTCCCCCTGTATTGGACACTTCTATTGGCTTCCTCCTAAAATCCACTCTACTTTTTCATGGTTTATAGTAGTTTGCATAGGTTAGTTGATTTTAATCCTTGTCTGTCTGCCACAGTGACAGTTTCATGAATAGGCAGGCATTAAACCACAACCAAAGCTAATGTTCACCTTGACTATTATAGAAGTAGGCACTTGACCTAGGATGGTAAAATCAAATGAGAGCTCTAGAATCTGGTTGGAAGGGTGTGGGGAGAGAAAGTTCTCCCCCATCAGCTTGAGGAAAAAGGGACTGGGAGAAAACACAGCCAGGGTGCTATGGCGCTGGCTTGCACTTTCATGGGAGCTGTTAGATGACACCAACACCTGGAAGGCAGAATGGTGTGACCAGAGACCCATGTAAGCCTGTGAGTTGTGTAATCTATTACTGGTTCACTTCTGACCTGAGACCTTCATGCCAACTGAATCTCACAGTTCAGTCATCTACCTCACTCCATCTTAGTTCATATGGACGCTTTTCAGAGGGGGTTTTTCTCACCATCATATTTAAAATAATGCACAAATCTTGTCACCATTCCTCATACTCATACCCATAGAAAGCTTTCTGTGGTTGTTGATCCTCCTCTTTGTCTTCCTTCTCCTTCTGTAGAACCCAGGGATCTCACACATGCCAGGCTAGTGCTCCAGCACTGAGCTATATCCTGGCCCTCTGTTTTTTTTTTTTTTTGGGGGGGGGGCGGGGGGAGTACCAGGGATTGAACTCAGGGGCCCTTGATTACTGAGTAACATCTCCAGCCCATTTTTGTATTTTATTTATAGACAGAGTCTCACTGAGTTGCTTAGCACCTCCCTTTGGCTGAGGATAGCTTTGAACTTGTGATCCTCCAGCCTCAGCCTTATAAGCTGCTGGGATTACAGGCGTGAGCCACTGCACCGGCCTTCTGTTCTTTCTAGCACACATCATTGCCTGAAATTTATGATCAGTATCAACTTAGGGAAAGGCCTTAGGGGACTGAGTAGGGTAGGGCACCACCCTCATCTGTTCTTGGTAAACATTTCTCTTAAAGTAATCACATTCCTTAATAACAAATATATGTCTTTAAAACCTCCCATAGTCCAAATACCCCCAAATAACAAACTTTCTGCTGTATTTTCTATTCTGTTTTCTATGTGTACATGTTTTGGGGGCAAGAAGGGATAACTGTTGTAATTGCATCGTATACCAGTTCCTGTTTTTTCTTTTTCATTTCCATTATTGGTGACTTGGATGAAGCTACTGATGATACACTGATAAAGCATGCAGGAAACATGAAGCTCAGCTGGATGAGTACACAAGAAGTCAGAAAAATAAGCATTTAAAATATCAGTGGGCTGGAAAGTAAGCCTACAAATATGAAATTAGGCAGCAGTTAGCATTAGACTTCACTTATCAATTCAGAAGTATGAATTAAGGAAGACATATTATATTTTAGGCATATAAAGACCTAAGAACTTTGTCAAGAAACAAAGTTCACAAGTCAAATAACAAAAATAGGGCTGGGGATGTGGCTCAAGTGGTAGTGCGCTTGCCTGGCATGTGAGCGGCCTGGGTTCGATCCTCAGCACCACATACAAACAAAGATGTTGTGTCCGCCAAAAACTAAAAAATAAATATTAAAAATTCTCTCTGTCTCTCTGTCTCTCTGTCTCTCTCTCTCTCTCTCTCTCTCTCTCTCTCTCTCTCTCTCACTCTCACCTCTCTCTTTAAAAAAAAATACCTAATGGAATTTTTGACTGCATCAATACAGGTATAGGTCTGGCTGTGGTTAATATTGGTTAGTTTTTACCTAAGAATTCAATATAGTGGTAAAATAAATAAGGAGACACTGAAGGAGGAAGACTGGAATTGGTGTCCAAAGTGTTTTTTTTAATTTACAGTCAGAATTATTATCTCAGAGTTCTTTTTTTTTTTTTTTTTTTTTTTTTTTTTTGGTAATGGCAATTAAACCCCAGGGATACTCTACCACTGAGCTATATCCATTCCTACCCTGTTTTTTGGTACTGGGGATTGAAAAAAAAAATCATACCACTGGCTGGGGAAGTGGCTCAGTGGCTCAGTGGCTAAGCACCCCTGGGTTCAATTTGTGATACAAAACAAAACAAAACAAAACAGGGGCACTTTATCACTGAACTACACCTCTAGTACTTTTTATAAAGTTATTATAAATTGTTATAAAATTATAAAATGTCTTTGTAGATTATTGTGAAATTGAGGTACCCTTCTGTGCTGTAGAACATTAGAATTTATTCTTCCTGGGTTGGGGCTGTAGCTCAGTGGCAGAGTGCTTGCCTAGCATGCCTGAGGCACTGGGTTCGATTCTCAGCACCACATAAAAAATAAAATAAATAAAGGCATTCTGTCCATCTACAACTACCAAAAAAAAAAAAAAAAAAGAAATTCCTCTTAAGTCTGTTTTGGTAGTCATCACTGAGGCTAGCCTGGAACTTGGGATTCTTCTGCCTTAGCCTCCCAAGTTGCTAGGATTACAGGCATGTGCCACCAGGCCTGGCTGTCACATATGTAGGTTCTTTATTTAATATATGAGATTGGCAATTATGTGGAGATTGAGACCTAACACATAATTATTTGAATTAGAAATCCCTGCATTCCCGAAAACTGATTTCAAATAGCCTTCCTCTTTTTTCTTTTTAATTGACAGAACTGTCCATATTGTAGAATACAGTGTGATAATTTAATATGTGCATATAATATGTAATAATTAGAATTTCCATCTCAAATATTTGTCATTTCATTGGGTTGGGAACTTTCTTTGCTTTTTTTTTTTTTTTTTTTTGTGGTGCTGGGGATAGGCAAGCACTACCACTGAGCTGCATCCCAAGCCCTGGGTTGAGAACTTTCAAATTCCTGTCTTTTAGTTTATTATAAAAAGATAGAGGCTGAGACAGGAGAATAGCAAGTTCAAAGACACCCTCAGCAACTTAGTGAGACCCTGTTTCAAAATAAACACTAAAAAGGGCTGGGGAAGTAGCTCAGTGGCTAAGCACCCCTGGGTTCATTTTGTGGTACAAAAAAGAAAAAAAAATCATAAATTGTTGTGAAATCTAGGCACCCTTTAGTGCTGTGGAACATTAGAATTTATTCCTCCTATCTAAATCTATTTTGGTACCCATTGCCCAACTTCTTTCTTTTCTTCCAGCCCCCTACCCTAACCCTAACTCTAGTGATCATGATTCTCGTCTCTCTTATGAAATAAGATTTTTAAGCTTCCATATAGGTGAGAGCATGTACCTGTCTTTCTAGTCTGGCTTATTTCATATAACATAATGGCCTTTTGTTCCATCATGTTGTTGTAAATAACAGGATTTCATTTTTTAATTCTGAATAATTTTCCTTTGTGTATGTATGCCACATTTTCTATATCCATTTACATATGAGGGACAATTGGTTCCATATCCTTTGTTTGGTCCTGGTATTTTACTCAGGACCATATTACCACTGAGCTACATCCTTAGTGATTTAATTTTAAAATTTTGAGACAGGGTCTTACTAATTGCTGAGACTAGCCTCCAATTTGTGATCTACCTGCCTCAGCCTCCCAAGTTGCTGGGATTTCAGGTGTACACCAAGTTCCATACTTTAACTATTGTGAATAGTATTTCCATTGTAAATAGTGCTGCAGTAAATATGGAAATGCAGGTATTACCCACAATTTTTGACTCTAAAACTGGGTCCTTTGTCCCTTGAAATTATGGAACCATTACTGGAATTAAGTAGTGATTGAGCAACAAATGTGTATTCTTGGCCAAGAATAGGAGAAGTGGGAGCAAACTTGCAAATGGACTTTTTTACCCATTGGGTGTCAGAAGGTTATAGATATGGAGAAGAAAAAAAAGGAGGAAATAAGATAATATGGGTATTTATGTCTTTTCTGGGAATGGGTAGAGATTGGAGGAATTTTGTGAACCTACAAATCCTGCACTTAAATTCTCCTCTTTTTGCTTCTTTTATGGTTCTCTCTGGTTGTCATTTTCATAGCTTTTGTCAGCAGCTGTCCTGGAGCTAGGAGGGTGTCATTTAGCTTGTAGATGAGATTATAATCAAGTTAGAAGTTGTCTGGAGGGCACTCTGGCAGCCATTTTCGATTCAGCCAGTTGACAGCATCCCTCCTGGAGGCGAGCTTCCGTCAACAGGCATCCTGCTCTCAAAGATGAGGAAAATTGGGGCAGGGTAGGAACACTGTTAGGTTACCTAGGCAATACATTTAACTTTTTTTGGATAAGTACCCAGAAATGGGATAGCTGGATCATGTGGTAGTTCTAGTCCTATTTTTTTGAACTCTTTTGTGGACCTCCAGATCCTGCACTTAAATTCCCTTCTATCACATAGGATACATTTGGCCACAATAGCTAATAGAGAAGGGGAGATAAAGGTAGGAATACCAGCCACAATCCTGTAATGTCTTGTATAGAATGCAAAAATTTAAGAATACAAAAATCATTGAATATGCTAAAATGTCGCCCATCTATAACTGCCATTTAAGAAAACCCTGGGATTCTCTCTGAATGTTTGTCTGTGTTTGCTTGTACAAATGTGGTGACCTACTTAGTGGCTTTGTTCCAGGTGCTGGGGGTGCAGTGGTGAGGAAGTCAACATGGCTGCCCACTCAAAGATGCTGGTCTAGAGGAGGAGACTACACAGTGAGGCGTGCACTTGAGGGAAGATTGAGACACCCAGGCATTAGGGAGGGTTTGGTGAGAAAGGGGTTTCTTTCTTTTTTTTTAATTTTTTTTTTAGTGTTGATGGACCTTTATTTTATTCATTCATTTATATAAGGTGCTGACAATCAAACCCAGTGCCTCACACATGTGAGGCAAGCACTCTACTGTTGAGCCACAACCCCAGCCCCAAGAAAGGGGTTTCTTAAAGGATAGATCAGAATTAGCCAGAAGAGGTGGGTTTCAGAAAAATGTGGTTTGCAGAGTGTTCTAGGTAGGAACCCATGAGCAAAAGGCCTAAAAGTAAGAAACTTTTCTAGGTACCTACTCTCAGAATGACTTCAGGAGACAAGGCTGGAAGGGTACACAAGATTCCCATTCCAGAGTGGCTTACAGGCCATTTGAAAAAGTTTATTCCGTGGGCATAGGGTATCTCTGGTAGAAGTTCATGACAAGGAATTAGACAATCAGATTTTTTTTTTTAATGGGAAGGTGGATTTGCTGCTGTGTCAAGAGTGGGGTGGGAGTGGATTCTATGGCAACATCTGGTAAGCATTTGAATATATGGGTCTGCAGTTCAAGAATGGTTGAGGACTGGGAATGTAGTTCAGTGGTAGAATGCTTGCCCAGGATGTGTGAGGCCCTGTGTTTGATTCTTATCACTGCAAAATAAACCCCCAAACATTTGAGGCCTGAGAGCGGGTGGTAGAAGGAGAAGAGGAAAGCTTGGGACCAGTCCCTGAGGAATGCTGGCATTTAGGGACAGGCTGAGGAGGAGAAAACTGCTAAAGAGAAGCCCATCTACAGATGGCCAGGCCAGAGAGGCAGGTGAGGAACCAGGAGGATGTGCTATTTAGAAGCCAAAGGAAGAATGTTGTTTGTTTGATAATAGCATTGAAAGCTGCTGAGAAATTCAGCCAGACGAAAAACAGAGTTCCCAGAGGGTTTAGTGATGAGGTCATTGTTGACCTGGGAGAGTCACTTCAGTGGAATGGGTGGGGATGAAGTTGTGTTGCTGTGGTTTGAGAAATGATGCACTCAGGGAAGGGATGTGATATGTCAGCTCTTTACAAAGGTTTCCCCACACCGCTGTGGTACTGGGGATTGAACCCAGGGCCTCACCCATGCTAGGCAAGCATTCTACCCCTGAGCTATACCCCCATACTTCCCAAAGATTTCTTTCTAAAGTGAGGAAGAAGGTGTATTATCAGTTAGATGTGCTATCAGAAGTTGTTTGTTATTGAACCTGTATAGGTTGTGTAAGTAAGGGCTGTGGAGAGGAAGCAGTGAGAACAGGGAAGGTAATCAGTGGAGTGAGTCCCTGAGATGGCTTACAGCCATCTCCATGTGCCTTTCCAGGGAACAAGTACCCTTCTGTGGAAGGCTTTCTGGGCCCATGGCAGTCAGTGCTGCATCCTCTGCAGAGGCCCCTGTGGCTCTTTGTAAATGGTATTGTCTGAGGCAAAATAGTTCACAGCCAGTTAGTTCTTATTAAAGAAAAAAGGGGGAGGGCTGGGGTGGTGGCTCAGTGGTACAGTGCTTGCCTAGCATGCATGAGGCACTGGGTTTGATCCTCGGCACCACATTAAAAAAAACAAAAAAACAAAACTAATGTATCCACATAAAACTAAAGATACATAAATAAATAAATATTTAAAAAAATTTTTAAATTGTTCTTTTTAGTTACACATGACAGTAGAATGTATTTTGTCATATCATGCATACATGGAATATAACTTCCTATTCTTGTGGCTATACATGATGTGGAGTTACACTGGTCGTATATTCATATATGAACATAGGAAAGTTATATCTGATTCATTCTACTGTTTTTCCCATTCCCATCCCATTCTCCTCTGTCCAATCCAGTAAATCAGTCCACCCTGTCCTGCCTATTGTGAGTCAGCATCCGCTTATCAGAGAAAAAAATTCAACCTTTGTTTTTTTGGGATTGGCTTATTTCACTTAGCATTATAGTCTCCAGTTCCATCCATTTATCAGCAAATGCCATAATTTCATTCTTCTTTATGATGAGTAAAATTCTCATTGTGTATATATGCCACTCAGTTGGATTTTAAAAAGGTGAATCTGCTGCAAATTTATCTTCTTGTATCCTGGCTTAACTAAATTTACTTTCTATATATCCCAGTATTGATGTGAGGCTTTTAGAGGACAGGATGGCCATATTGGGAATGATTCTGTTGGGACTCAGAAAACAGTATCCTAAAGTATGGTACTGACAAGAGATCTCAGGATACAGAAAAGGAAAGATAGACTGTTTCACAAGAGAAGTGCCCAGGAGCTATTGGGATGCAGGAAATGCCCAGGAGACTTTGCAGAGAAAAACATGCATTCCTGAGCATGACAGTCCACGTCCTTAGTCTACACCTTTGGCCTGTGCTCTTGACCTATGCCCTTGCCTGCAAAAAGTAACTTGAGGGTAGTGTGCAAGCACTGGAAAACTGGTGCCAACTGTGTAGCTCCACCCTGGGTTCACCTTAGTTTAGCCACTAGCAACTGTCCCTCTATAAATATTGATAACTCCACACCAAAGAGTTGCTATCTCTCCCTCTGGAGATGGCCCACATTCTCCCTTGCGTGTGTATTGTTTTACCCCCAGAAGCTTTTCATTCTCAAGATAGCCCACATTCTCCCTTGAATGTGTCTCTGCTTTCCTAAGTAAACCTTTGCGTCTCTGACACATGCTGAAATTGTTTTCCATTATGTAAGCCAAGGACCATGCTTGTCCTGAGTCAAGGTCCCCCTTGGACCTAACGTGACATATCTTATTCTGGCAACCTAGATGAGGTGGTTCATGAGGCACTGACTTTGGTAAGTTTTCCCCAATACTGTCTTTCTATCTTGGCTGTGACTTATTCTGTGTAAGCTCTGGTACTTCTAATTTCTTCCTCTGCTTCTTTCACTTTCAAAGGCCAAAGAGCATAAGCTCTATTCACCTTTATGCCATGGTCCCATTTTGGGTGACTGGGGAAACCTGGAGCTGTGTAGATGCAAGTGGCAGTGGGGTGCCAGCCTTGATATCTCTGAGTCTTCGAACTCGTTTAAAACTGAAGGAGCTTAATGATCTCCCTTAAAATCCTGTCTTCTCCTGTTCTTACACTGTATTGCAGGATTACTTGTAGGTTTCTCAGGTGTCTTACTAAATCTGTCTCTCCTTTTCTTGGCCAAAAGCCCTTTTCTCCCTTAGAAGATGAGTGCTTATTCATGAAACTGCCAAAGATAGGAGACACCTTGGCCAGCATACCTGGTTCATGGGCAAGAGGGAACACAAGTTGCTGATCTGGAAGCCACTGGGATGGTCTTCCAGTGTCTTGAGTGTCCCCTTGTTTTGTCAAACATGAGATTCACCTGACGACGTGATTCTACAATCTGCATTTGGGGTAAAATTGGGGGTTCATAACCCACTTCAGTCTAATGTATGAAATATGATATGTCAAGAGCTTTGTAATGTTGTGAACAACCAATAAAAAAAAAAAAAAAAAGAGATTCACCTGAGGCCTTGTTGCAGGGACCTGGCCTTGATGTGATAATCAAGGATGCTACCTCCATTAATCACCACATTCAGACTCTATACAGTAAGTGGCCAATCTCTTAATTCTTTAAACTTCTGCTATGAATCTAAGTTCTGAGAAGGAACTCTTGTGCTAGCTTCCCTTATTCCCTTCTCTAAGCTGCCTTTGCGGTCTCATGTTTCATGCTTCAGCTAGTCCGGTCTGCAGTACAACTGCTGTTGGCTAGGAAACACTCTGAGTCCTTTGTTTTAACTAAAACCATGTGATTCTTGAGTTTATTTTATATTCTCTACTTGTTTTGGAGAAATAAATTATTCCAATCTTAACCTGTTGCTTTAGTAGAAAGAGCCCTGAAGGAAACTGCCCTCCTCTCTGTCTGACCTCTTATTATTTTTTAAATATTTTTTTAGTTGTCGGTGGACGCAGTATCTTTATTTATTTTTATGTGATGCTGGGGATTAAACCCAGTGCCAGGCACATGCTCTATCACTGAGCCATGACTCCGGCCCCCTGACCTCTTATTTTAGTCAAGATAAATAAACCTACTCTGCTGGCACTATCTAACAGAAATGGCAGCCTCACTTCAGGGGACAGCAATTGCTATACTTTAGACATGATTGCCACAAGGCCTTTGAAGTCCTTCTTGGTCATGAGATAAAATGTCAGCTATAAACAAATCTTTCTATTGTCACTTACTTGACTTTGTCCTATCCCAAAATACCTCAGAAACTAAGAGTTTACAGGGCTAAAAGTTAACAGGGCTTTCTTTCCATAGACTGGGTTTTTGTGTCCTCACTGTTTAAAAAACAAACATCAGCAGCAACAAAATTCTAAATTCTCAAGTACACCTAGATTACTTGAGATCATAGGGATATTCTTCTCAGGATATTCTTTTCATAAAGAACCTCTTTTCTTGGGGCTGATAGGGGCTGTAAAGCACCCTGAGAACTGCTTATAGGATGAGAATGCTTCTATTGCTGATAAATTTGCAGACTTAAAACCTGGAGGCTACAGTGTGGGACAGATTTCAAAGTTTGATTCCCATAGGGAATTTAAGTACCCAAGACCGATTTTTTTGTTTTCCCTTTCTTTTCAGAAAACCATAAGAAAACCTTTGAAGCATGCAAATTTCAAGATTATGGGTAATTCAGTGTCTGTCCCTAAGAACTCACCACTCAGGTGTATAATAAATAGAGTTATTTCAAAATGGAAGATTTAAAAAGAAATTGGTCCCCCCTACTCCGTAACATGTCTTGTCCTCTATATAAATTAGATCTCTGTTCACTTTCTTTTCCTGTCTACAGAACAAGTCTGTCTGTGCACCCCTCCCCCACCCCAGTCTGCTGTCTTTTTTTAAAAATATTTTTTAGTTGTCAATGGACCTTTATTTTATATATTTATATTCGGTGCTGAGAATCAAACCCAGTGTCTCACACATGCTAGGCAAGCGCTCTACCACTGAGCCACAACCCCGGCCTCCCTGGTCTGTTGTATTTAAAAACAAAAACCTTGGTTATTTAAGTTGTTTTCTTAAGCAGTTATTCAAGGGCTAACTCTCAGACTCATTTGGGATTAAAGGAAAGAGAAGAAGTCTTCCCCTTTAGAGGATCCTAAAGAGTGGGATAAACAGTAGTGATGGTGAACATGGATCTACCTTATAGATGGACAAATGACCACCAGAACTATTGATTCACTGTGTGCCATGATTGGTAAACCTTGCCTTGTTCACCAACTGCATGGGCTTCCCCTGTCTGTGTCCTCTATTTTATAATCTATTGTTCATTGTGTCACATGATAGAGATCTGTGAAAGAACTGTTTTGGTTTCTGGAATTCCAAATTTGGGGTGTACTCCAAGTGAGCTTTAGCTTCTTTGCCCTCTGTCTTTGGGTACCCAACAGCTGGCAAACTGTAAAAACAGAGGTTCTGTCTTTATTTCTGTTCCTTTGCCTGTCTCGTGAGACATTTTCTTTTCTGCTACTTGGTTAAAGGGGATATCTGACTCATTGGTGAGTCTATGGAAAGAAAGCCCTGTAAACCCTTAGCATGACTTTTAGTGCAGCCAGCATACAAGCTTCTAACAAAGAGTTCTAAAAATCACAATAGACAGAAATTATATTAACATCAAGTTTTAGAAATCTTAAAGGAGACTTTTCAGGTTGGATGAGTATTGAAAGTGCTTTTTGTTGTCATCGAAGGTCTACATCTGATTAAAAAACAAATTGGCTTACAAGGACTTATCAACTAGATTTTCAAAATATGATTTTCCAAACCCTGAGATGCTCTTGTATATCAGGTAATAAGTCTGTGTCCTTAGACCAGACTTCCATTTGTAAGGATCTCTCCCTGTTAATTAGCTTTTTTTCCTTTTAGTTGTAGATGGACACAATACCTTTATTTTATTTATTTATTTTCATGTGATGCTGAGAATCAGACCCAGTGTCTCACACATGCTAGGCAAGCGCTCTACCACTGAGCTACAATTCTAGTCCCTTGATTAGCTCTTAAAATAGGAAAAGATATTAATTTAAGACTGTATAACAAGCCTCACTTTTAAACCTTTTGCTTTCAGCTGGGTGAGGTGGCACATGCCTGTAATCTCAGTGACTCTGGAGGCTGAAGCCGAAGGATCTCAAGTTCAAAGCCAGTCTCAGAGATTTATTAAGGCCCTCAGCAACTTAGCTAGACCACCCTCTCAAAATAAAACATAAAACTGGGTGTGATGGCTCTTGCCTATAATCTCAGTGACTTGGGAGGCTGAGGCAGGAGGACTGTGAGTTCAAAGCCAGCTTTAGCAACAGTGAGGCGTTAAGCAACTCAGTGAGACATTGTCTCTTAATAAAATACAAATAGGGCCGGGAATGTGGCTTAGTGATCCAGTACCCTGAGTTCAATCCCCAGTACCCCCAACCCCTGAAAAAAAAACATTAAAAATGGGCTAGAATGTATCTTAGTGCCCCCTTGGGTTCAGTCCCCAATTACCGCCCTCCCCCCAAAAAAACTCCCACAAAAACACAACCAAAAAAATCTTTTGCTTTCACTGGGCCTTTGCCTATACCCTTCTCAGGGACATTTAAACTAAGTACTGTGTATCTTTGAGAGGTGAATTTTCTACTATGTTTCATCTAAGTCATACCTTTAAAAGTGCAGATTTGAGATAAAGACTGCTTAGGACTGTGGTAATCATCAACAGATTAGTTTAAAAAAACCTGGCAAATGGTAAATATAAATGAAAGCTATAAAATCTTTGTTTTCTTCCTCTCTCTATATATATTTTAAAATATTTTTTAGTTTTAGGTGGACACAATATCTTTACTTTACATTTAATGTGGTGCTGAGGATCGAACCTAGTGCCTCATGCATGCATGCTAGGTGAGCACTCTATCACTGAGCTACAACCCCAGCCCCTTCTTTCTATATTTATGTACATTTGTGTATGTGTGTATTGTATGTTGTGTCTGCATGGTACCAAATTCACTTATAAACAAGTGCTCATAAAATTTAAAAAATGGATCCAAATACCTTTTAGTTCAGAACTGCCTTAAAAAACAAAGATTTTTTGTGTTTTATCAAGATAATTCCTTGTGTCTCTTAGGTTTTCATTACTCAAAAGCAAGAATTAGCATTTATTTAGTCTTAAATGATACCTATATTTCTAATTAAACATTACTTTAGCTTATTTTGATATATTTGACACCCTACATATCTGAGTGGAGATGTGTATATATCTGAAGGCTAAATGTGGTATATCTGAGCTTTGTTTAATATTATAGAAATTTGTAAAGTTAAAGATATATAGGTAACTGACAAGTGCTCTCTTTTATGAAGTGCTTTGTTATTGTATCTATGAGATGCTCTTGTACATTAGGTAATAATTCTGTGTCCTTAGACCTGGTTCCTAAGCTTGTAAGAGGTCTACAGCTATTTTTGATCTTTGTCAGTGCTATTAACCTATACAAACCTGTTAGATGCACATAATTATAGTTGTCCTATGGAGACAGATTCCAAAAGTAAAAACTAAGTTCACACACACACACACACACGTCTTCTGTGTAGCTGTTCCACCAATTATTACTGCCTTCTTTGTATGTTAAATGTATTTGTTCCCCATAGGTACAGTAAGCTTTCTAAAATGGGAAATAGGAAAACACTTTACCAAGCTGGTGTCTTTCAAACTAAAATTGTTAGTAGGCACAACCTTTTTTAGGTTTATGTTTGATTGATTGATTAGGAAAGATTGATTCATATCACAGAAGGGAAGATTGGAATTGACACCACATCCAGCATACATAATACTAATTGTATTATGACTATCATCTTTGAGAAAAGATATATTGGATGTGCCCAAACTTGGCATTCCAAATTGTTTCTTTTTTTTTTTTTTTTTAAAGAGAGAGTGAGGAGAGAGAGTGAGAGAGAGAGAGAGAGAGAGAGAATTTTTAATATTTATTTTTTTAGTTCTGGGCGGACACAACATCTTTGTTGGTATGTGGTGCTGAGGATCGAACCCGGGCCGCACGCATGCCAGGCGAGCGCGCTACCGCTTGAGCCACATCCCCAGCCCTCCAAATTGTTTCACTCTGATAATTAAAAAGATTGGACATTGGTCCTCTAGGGAAGTACATCTGTAAACAAGTATGTTCTACTTTATTTTTAAAACATTTTATTTATTAAATGGGGATTTATTTTGTCATTTAATATTTTGTAATTAGATAAAAGTAACCTGTTGTCAGTAAGTTACACGGAGAATTACGTTATTCTTTACATTGGGGTGGAAACTTACGTAAATTTTTTAAAAGATAATAGCCTGTTTGACTTAAAGGTTAGTAATAGAAAACATAAAAACATTTTGTTGCTTTTTCCATAAAGAAAGGTCCTCTCTAGGAATTCCTGAACCTCTGGTGATAGCATTTTGACATGCTGAGTATTGTGAACTCAAGATCAGACCTGTGACATCTCTGACCCTCTCCCACCCTTGTGAAGAGCAGGGAGACACTTTCTGTGAAATTCCCCTAGCTACCTAAAGACTCCTGAAGATAGTCAGTTGTTTTCAGTCACTTCCCAGACATCTCATCAGCCAGGAGAGATGGATTCATATCACAGAAGGGAAGATTGGAATTGACACCACATCCAGAGCCTGGATGGATTTTGTTCTCTTGAATTCATTCATCATTTCCTTTCTCAAATTATTTACATCCTTCCACACTTCCCTATCCCCTGTGAAGAGGGTATATAAGCTTCTAAATCTTGGGGGTTAATGGGTACTCATTCTCCTGTAATTGCCCCCTTTCCCCTATAGGTAATAAATATGTATACCTTTTCTCTTGGTCTGTCTTGTCAGTTTTTTTTCAGCAGGTTCAATCATGAAACTTCTAGGGTAGAGAGGAATTTGCCTTTGCCCCTTTAATTCTAAATTCTTTCAGAAAAGGGCACTTCCTCTTTGGTCTTTTGTTTAGATAGCTGACTTTATCAGATGAGGGTTAGCATTAGAAAGGCTAGAAATATTTATTATTCCTACTAGTGTATGTGTGTGTATGTGAATGTCCTGCGCCCCCCACCCCTTCCTGTAATGAGTCAGAGGAAAACCTGCTTGGCTTTCTCATTGAGAGGGACACATAAGTATCCCTGGTACTTCTTAAAAATCCTCTGCTTTTAGCAGTTTCTTTCCCAGAGACCAGTCTGCGTAAGTGGGGGAGTTGTCCTAGCAGATGGCCACAGGCTTGTTGAAGATGGCAGAGTTGGTATTTAGCAGAAAGGTTAGGCTCAGACTAATGACTTTGTTCCGGGAGAAGGCTTGCAATTTGCATATAAAATAGTGTTAAAAACCACCTTTTAAGTTATGGAGTCACTCAGTAAGTGAAACATGAATTTGAATGCAGTGCCAGTGGTAAGGATAGAACGAATAGAAGCATAAACACCTAGTGCATTAAACTCCAATTAAAAGTGAAATTTCCTTGAACATGAAAGAAGGAAGAAATAAAAGCCTAATGGATGCTTTACCCAGGTTTTAGCTTCTCTTAGGCAGACATAAATGCAATATTAATATTTTCTAAAGTGAGATAGAAAATGGAGTATGCATCTTGTAAAGAAATGGGTGTGGGCAGGGTATGTTTGGCTTGTTTAATTAGGAGAGTGCTTTACCACTGAGCTACATCGCCAACCACACTCTTTCAGGTCAGGCTCTGACTGTTGCCATTTGTGGCATCATTACAGAATCTGGAGAAATATTGAGGCAGGATGGTGACACTGTTGATGACCAAAGAGGAGCTTCAAAAGACTGCTGCCCAGGAAGCTTTTGTGAGTCCTCAGGCAATCTTGAGAATTAAGAGGGAGTGAGAAGGTAGGAGCCAAACAGGGTTTCCGCCTAGAGAGTAATAGTGAAAATAAGTTCTACCTAGCTGTGTGGACTGAGCTAGACCCTCCCCAGGAAGACTCAGACCTTGACACAGGAACTTCCTCTCCCAACCGCTGTCTCTCTATGTGCAGTGCCCTCCATGCTCCCAGCCTCCTGCTGAAAGCAGACTTCTGTGCACTTCTGAGCCCATATGGGGTTAAGTTGGTGGAGGCATGACGGCCCCTGGAACACTAATCAAGGAAGCTTTTTGAGTATGAATTTCTCCCAAAATGCTGATGACTCTTACTGGGCCCTTGTTACCCAGAACTCTCCATATGTCATCACCCCAAGTGCTTCCTCCTTTCCCTACAGGGCTTCTGTGAGCCAAAAGGAGGGAGGCCTCGGTCCCCCCAACCCCCACCCCAACCCTGCCGTTTGAGCAGCACTCTTATTTCCTGTTTATAACAGCATTGCTACCCTCTTGAGAAATGGCTTAGGAATTGTGGGAGGATGGGCGGTGGTTGAGGTGGAATCTGAGAGGGTCCGCCCTGCTTAGCCGCTGCTCTGGGCCCTTGAGATTGAAAAGGAAGGAAGGAGGAAGCAGTTCCCCCGCTGCACTGTGCTGGTTCTAGAGCTCCATGGGGGCAGGAGTGGGCACCAGTCTGGACCTGTATCAGGGGCCTCTGTGGAGCAGGGGAGGGCATGTGTTGGGTATGTGAGCTGGAAGTTTGAGTGGGTGCTGTCATTCTCAGTGCAGTCTGGACACTTGGGTCCATGGTAGGTTAAATAGAATTAATTAGCTCATTTAGTGTAACAAATCTTTGGGTACTGCTTGGTATGGGACTGGTGGACAAGTGACCCTTGGCCCGTGACAGATCACTGCATCCAACATATATATGATGTTTTTGCCACTTGCCCTAGTTGACCTACAGGTATTTATTAAGATGTGCATGTGTGCTGACTTGTCCATAACAGAGATACAAGGGGAAGAAAATGAGGATGAGATAAGTGGAAATTAGGTCTAATATTTCTTCTACCTGCTCAGCACTGTGCTGAGTGAATCCCACTTGAGAGTGCTAGCATGTATTGTTGCTTTCACAGGTAACTTGCATGGTTCAGACACCACTTCATATGTTAGCTCTGGGGAGGGATCGTTTTTTGAGTTAGGACTATCTATGTGAAAAGAGGAAGCCAGGCAGATAAATGCTGTCCTTGAATAATTAGTATATGAGCCCCAGCCAGGCCAGACCAGAGTTCTTTGCCTTACCTGCCCTCTTTGTAAAGGCTACCCAGTTTGCCTGGGGTGGTATTTAAGGTTCTTCATGTTCCTGTGCCGTGGCAGGTTACTAAGAAGTAGGGACATGGGAGGCCTGTGCGCACCAGGCACCTGCTGTTATTCAGGTGGCTTTCTTTTTTTCTTTTTTTAATTTTTTTTTTTTTTTAGTTGTTGACAGAGCTTTATTTTATTTATTTTTATGTGGTGCTGAGAATCGAACCCAGTGCCTCACACATGCTGGGCAAATGTGCTTCTGCTGAGCCCAGGCCCCAGCCCCTCTTTGTGGCTTTCATAGACTTCTATCCATGTTGCATTTGATCCTGTCAACAGCATCTGAGGACAGAAAGTTCTTTCCCTACCAGGAAGACCAGAGATGGAGGTCTCTGTTGAGTGATGAGTGTCAGAGCAGACCCAGGGGCTTGCTTCCCGGAATGGCTGCTGCTGATACCGCTGTTGACCGGTGACGAGTCCTTGCTTCCCCGATGTTGAAGAATAACACCAAAGAAGCACGCCGAGGCAAGGTCAGAGTAGAAATTAGAAGTTTATTAAAGGACAGCAGAAAAGACTTCTCCCGGAGGAAGAAGGGGACCCAAGAGGTGGAATCCGTGGAAGTGTGGTTGTTTCTCCTTCTTATAGTTTTGGGGATGGAATGTAGGTTGGAAGGCCCGAGGGGTGGGAACACTTCTTTGTGATGGGCTATCTTTAAGTTTGTTGGGGGCTGTTCATTAACACTTCTTTGAGGTGGACTTTGGCCTAGGGTCTTTTTGGGACTTCATTAACATTCCATGAGTTGTCCTGTGTTTTCCCCGAGTCATTCTCAGCATGGCCTCCATTTTAGATTTCACTTGATATTAGACCCGATTTACCTAACTACACTGACTACCTAACTTTAAATCTGGCTTCACTGCTACCTCCTAGAAAGTTTGCCTAGACTGGGCTGGAATGTATTTCTAAATGAGATAGAAAATAGCAAAGCATGTGCAAAGCCCTGTTCACCCCCAGTTCCAAAAAAGAAACAAACAACAACAACAACAACAAAACAAAACAAAGAAAAGACCCCAACTGAAAGTTTTCCTGAGTATCTGCCTGTCTTGCCATCCCCTGGTAAGGGGCCTGGAGGTCAAAACCTGAAGAGTAGGATGACTTGCCCTTCTCCTTGGCTTTGCCCCTTCCCCCACACAGGGATTCACCCTTTCCTTCTGTTTGGTCCTGCCTCAGCTTGTTGGAGAGTGGTGGTCTGTGTAGGTGGTAGTCTCTTTCCCAGAAGGTGCCTCCAGGAACGGGCTTGCTCTGAAGTCTTACAGTAGGTCTGGGGGGAGGCCTGAGAACCTGAAGTTACTTGCTTAGAGGCAGGTAAAATCTAGGAAGTTAATCTTTCAAGCTCATTGCTTCAGAGCTTTTATTTCGTTTCTTAAGTGTTCATCTCAGTCACCCTGAAGTCTTGATAATAACAACTGTGTGTCCTTGTGTGAATTCTGTATCTCCTTTTACTCTTTCGTGACCGGTTTATCCTTCCTATAAGGAGCGAGGAGTCAGTTTTGACAGGGTTTGGTGCTAGGCTTACGGTTAATAAAAGAGACCTGGAAGTTTCAGAGAGACTCTTAGCTTGGAGCTGGAGCTGTCCTTCCCTGCCTGGGGACCCAGTAGCTTTGGTGAGTTTCCTTGACAACAGGCGAGATAAGCTAAAAATAACCTTATGTAGGGCCTTCAGTGCATGTGAGAGTGCTCTCTTGCCTGTTGTGCTTGGGCTTAGTTCCTATGGCTTCTGGATGCTACTGGAACACATTTGTGGCAACTTTGTGTGTGTGTGTGTGGGGGGGGGCCTTAGGTGCTCTCATTTTAAAGGCCCGAAGTTTAGAGGTCAGAGTTAGATAATCACGCAGCATGATTACCTTGGAGTATTAGTGGTTGCAGGTGGGGTGTGAGTATAAATTTTAAGAATGGAAATTGGGGGCTGGGGATGTAATTTAGTAGTAGAGCACTTGCCTAGCATGTGCAATGCCCTGGGTTTGATCCCCAATACTGCAAAATAGAAAAGAGAATTACAAGACCAGGAAGCCATTTTCAATGTCTGGTTTCCCTTTTGCCTACCTGGAGAGGGATAATCCTGGAGGTGGTGTTGTGTTTCAGAACCTCTGGAGCTGTGGAGTTTTGTTATCTCTCTTTAGAGAATCCCTCCACCTAATGAGAGCCCTTAACTAGGTTTCTTTCCTAAGATAAAGACACCAAAATACGAAGGAATATGGATCACTTGTCCAGAGCCACCTGGCTCTAGTTTGCAGAAGCTGTGGCTCCCTCCCTACTGAGGAGGACATATCTAAAGCCAAAGCCAGCTTTCTGTTTTATAACAGCACTCTGCTTTAGCTAAGGCCCTCTATGGTATAAATTAGCTTAGAAGTAGCTTTGTCAGGGCAGGAACTGAATCTCTCTTTACCATACCTGGAATTAATTCCTGTCTTTCTCCATCCTTCCATCCATTAGTAAACATTTGGCTGTGGGCCAGGGTTGGGGAAATAATGAGAACAAAATGTTGTGTTCCAGTCTTAAGAGAGCTTATGGTTATCTGGGGGAGACAGTTACAAAGAAGTTTGCATTGTGGCCAGCTCTGATAGGCAAGAGGTCTGAGGGTTAGGAGAACATCAGGTTAAATCAACAAATTGACAGAAAGTACTGAAGTCTGAGATCATAAACAAATTCTACAAATTAATATAAAAAAAGAGGCAGAAAATTCAGCAGAAAAAACTGACCAGTAGTTTGATGAACACTTCAAAAAAGCAGATACCCAAATGACCAGTATACATTCAAATAGTGCTAATATCATGTGTTAGTCACTGGGGAAATTCAAATTTAGTTCTTCTGGGCCAGGCATGGTGGTGGTGCATGCCTGTAATCCCAGCAGCTTGGGAGACTGAGGCAGGATGATCACAAATTCAAAGCCAGCCTCAGCAGTTTAGCAAGGTTCTAAACAACTTAGCGAGACCCTGTCTCTAAAATAAATAAAAAGGACTAGGGATGTGACTCAGTGGTTGAATGCTCCTGGGTTCAGTCCCCACATTAAAAAAAAAAAAAAGTTACTGACCAGGCATGGTGGTACATGTCTGCAATCCCAGCAACTCAGGAGGCTGAGGCAGGAGGATTGCAAGTTCAAGGCCAGCCTCAGCAACTTAGTGAAGCCTTAAGCAACTTAGCAAGACCTTGTCTCAAAAACATAAAAAAAGAGCTGGGGATGTAGCTCTGTGGTTAAGTGCCCCTGGGTTCAATTCCTGGTACAAATCAAAAACAAAAAAATCCCCCAAATCTCTCTGAAGTAGGATGGTTCAGAGTAGCCTGATACTTGGTGGAGTTTGTGATTGGCATGGCTCTGGCCCTTTCCCCAGGTTGGGGGGCAGGGTCAGTCCCTGAAGGTGTTTCATTTGTGGTGGGGCCTGTCTGGCAGCTCTGTGTGAGTGACATTGCAGAGTCTGCTGGTGCTCAGGGTCTGTTGGCAGGCAGAAGACAGAGCTGCACCAGTCTAGCCAAGCTTTGATTTGAGTGAGCCAGTAGGTGTGGCTTCCACACTGGTGGTCTTCTCACAGGATGTTCTTGCCAAGTCCAGAGGTCACACTCTGGACTTTGTGGCAGTGTGTATCCCTGGGGGAAAAAGCCCACACACTGGGTTTCCTCTGAGAGAATCTAGTCAGTGCTGCTGGCCACTGTGGCAGTCCTGAGAGTCTATAGTGTGCCATGGCAGAGCAGAGGTGGTGCCCTGTGAAAGTCAGGTCTTGGTAGAGAGGATTTGTCAGAGATGGATGGATTTTCCTGAGCGCCTACAGCCCAGTGCTTTTGGGGATACACTTGGGACCCCTATGCTCCCAGGAAATATATCACAGCCTCTTTTTTGCCTTCTTTGACTACCATTGATCTCTCTTGTATCCCCCACCCAGGGGGCTTAAACAGATTGCATGTGGAGTAGATGCATGCTTCTCTTCCAACAGAGTGCGGCCACCTTGGCATATATCAAAACACTGTTGAGATTGCTGTGTGTCCCATCTGTTCTTTTACTTGACTACCAGGCCCTGTTTGGGGTCTTTTCACACAGCTCTCTCAGGAGAGGTACACACTTCTCAATAGTCTGGCATTTTTTATTGTTTCCTCTTCTGTGTTTCTGCCACGTAGGAATCAGAGTCAGAAGCAAAGGTAGATGGAGAGACTGCATCAGACAGTGAGAGCCGAGCGGAACCAGCTCCCCCGCCAGCCTCCGTAGATGACACCCCAGAGGTCCTCAACAGAGCCCTTTCCAATTTGTCTTCAAGGTAATGTGGCTCAGTGAGGCAGGTATTTATGGGGTCTTTGTACTATGTTTAACATGCACTATGTTTAGTATGCCATGGAATACTTTAGGTCTTAGGATTTCTTGTTCAAGGTTTCGTTTTCTCTCTTTCATATACTTCCACTATGAACAGTTCCTTAAGTTCTCCAGGAAAAGGTGGGAAACATTTCAACTTATTTGAATCCTTGGGTAAAATTTTTGGCTCTTGAGAAGTTGATCCTTCTAAAAACAGTTTTGTGAATAGATGAAAAACACAAATTATATGACCCCCAAAGCATTATCTAAAAGCATTCCTATGCAGGCCTGCCACCTTGTCCCTTGGAGAAGCTGTATTATGCAGTGGTTAAGGGCATGGAGCCTGGATCCAGACCCCTGGACTCTAGTCCTAGCCTCACCATTTGCTAGCTATGTGACCTGTTCCTCTCATTTCTTCAGTAAAATATGTATGAATATTATGTGTCAATTTAAAAAAATACCATTTGGATTAAAATCTGTTTTAAAATTGTAAAAAGCTAGTTGTGTTGAGGATTGAATTAATAATATATGTAAAATTCTTATAAAAATGCCTTGTGCAGGTTGAGCATGGTGACATACGTCTGTTAATCTCAGCTACTGGGGAAGCTGAGTTGGGAGGGTCACAAGTTTAAGGTCAGCCTTAGCAACTTAGTGAGACCTTATCTCAAAAAATGAAAAGAGCTGAGTATGTAGTTCAATGGCAAAGCATCTCTGTGTTCAGTCCAAAGTACCAAAAAACCCAAAACAAAACAAAAAACCCAAGTTTATTAGTGTGTTTATTAGTCATAGCTGTTATTGTCTTTGCCTAATATTATTACCATCAGTGTGATAATACAGGGAAGTGCAGTGTGGAACTGTGGAATTCTGTTGCAGGAAAATGCCCAGAGGTTTTTCTTTAGCTAGATGGCCATAGAAGTCATCCAAGTAGATGCAGAAGCTGTGGGCATTACATCTCTGTTTTTTGCCTGGTCTTTACTTCAGACAAAAGCTGGGCATATTTTTTGTAGGCCCTGGAGCACCTGCTGAGTTTGGTTGTGGGTGAGATGCATTGGTACTAGTGCTCTGCTCCACCAGCCTGTGACAATGCCTGCCAAGGTAAAGGAGATAGCCTGATAATAATTAAGCCCAGGGCCCACCAGACTCAGAAAGAGCCGTTTCCCTTAGGTTTGTGCTGTAATTCTTTCTGGGCTCCTAACTGGTGTTTTCTCCTTCCCCTGTTTCTCACCTAGATGGAAGAACTGGTGGGTGAGAGGCATCCTGTCTTTGGCCATGATTGCATTTTTCTTCATCATCATTTACCTGGGACCAATGGTTTTAATGATGATTGTAAGTGCCATTTGCATGTCATTTTAGTTTTACATTCTGTTTGTTCTACAGGATTATTGTCTTTAGTGCCAGATATTGGGTTGGCTCTGGAACTCAGTGAGGCTCCAGGCTCCTCAGAATACTTCTAAGCCTTAGACCATCTGTGACTTGTCATCTTTCAGTAGCTAACTGGAGGTTACTGGCATAGGCCAGTTATTTGTAGTTAAAGATGTCGCTTTGTTTTTTTTTAAATTATTTTATTTTTATTTTTTTAATATTTCTTTTTTAATTTTCAGTGGACACAACATCTTTATTTTATTTTTATGTGGTGCTGAGGATTAAACCCAGTGCCCCTCGCATGCCAGGCGAGCACACTACCCCTTGAGCCCCCCAGCCCTCGTTTCGTTTTTAATATTGAATTTATTATTACAGTTTAACTGTGACCCTGGCTGTGTGTTTCTGTGATTCCTGGTTTTGTTTCCTGCTCTTCTGGAACCTCACTTGAGTGCTTAGAGCTTTTGTTAAAAAGTCGCAGTCCACAGTGCTGCTCTTGGTCTTCCTGCTGTTATGGAAAGGGCCAGATGATGACAGTTGGATGCTGAGCAGAGCAGTTGGGGTTTTTCAAATATTTATTACCAAAATCAAATGGGGACACAATTGTTTGAGTCCTGGGAGGTTCTAGAATAAAAAGTTAATCTGAACATCAGCCATGTGAAGCTACTTCCTCTGACAGAGCATTGCCTTGTGGAATAGTGTTGAGGAGGAGGGGAGTGGGATCATCCTGAAAACTGAAGTTTTTATTTAGTGGTTTTGCTTAGGACCTGTGACCTGTTCTTTTTTGTTTCTGAAGATAATAAGAAGAGTGTTTTAATTCTTCTGTGTTTTGCAGGTAATGTGTGTTCAGATTAAGTGTTTCCATGAGATAATCACTATTGGCTACAATGTCTACCACTCCTATGACCTGCCCTGGTTCAGGACCCTCAGCTGGTAAGATCTCTGACCCAGAGGGCCCCTTACCTGATTTAGATGATGTGTTTTGTGGCATGTATTTACATTGATGGTGGGACACGATAGAGTGCCCACCTTAGACTTGTACAAAACCTTTGAGCCTTTCACAGACCAAACTTTGTGGCTGTTTTGAGTCTTCAGTAGCTACTAGGAGTCTGGAATCTTCCTCAGAAGAAATCAGATGGCTGTCTGAGAGGATTTGCAGTGGTATTGGGGTTCCTAGACTTTAGGGACAGGGATAGTATTTGGCCCCTCCAGCTTTCTAGCTCAGTATATTTTTCATGCTGTAGCATCCCAGCATTCCCCTCGGGTCTTTGGGGTTGTCAGGTTGCATATATTGCTGTCTTGGGAACTTGGTTTCGCCATCACTAAAACAGATGGTTAAGACTCTTTCCTCAGTTGTTTTCAAATGGTGGGATTGGAGTCCTACTTCCTTGGAGGTACTCGGGGTGCTAGTATGAGCAGGATGAAACTGAAAGCACAGGATCAGGACTCTTCCAGAGAAACTCTGCTTTTTCCTTCTCTAGAAAAGGACTTGGCTGCTATAAAGCAAAAACAAAATAAAGAACTGTACTGCAGATGATATCTGAGACTCCTTTCTGATTAGAAACTTTGCTTTCTTGACCACACTCTTTTCAAGTGGTGACATTTGAGCAGAGCATCATATAGTTCTGAGAAGACTGATAGCAAACATAGACTCTTCTACCCCACTATGCTGGAACCCCAGTTTATTTGTGACTTAGTGGGCTGGACAGTAGGGTTTGTGCCCCGCAACTTGGTCATGACTGTGGGAGTTGATGTGCTCAGAATTAGGCTGGACATATCCTTCCATGATATCTCCCTATCACCCAACAATACACACTGCCTCCCAGCCTCCAGATGAATCTGTGATTGCTCCCTGGCTTAGGATGTAGGTCTCCATTGTGGCAGTTAAGATGTAGGTCTCTGTTGTGGCTGTTCTATAGGAGGACAGCTGTGTTTTGAATTTTGTTAATATACTCAGGAGGCCTGACCTCTAGCTGTGGTCACTTTCCAAAAGACTTTTTCATGAACAGAAAATAAACTAAATATGAGGTTTTTTTTAAAAAAAAATTTAAGTTGTATATGGACTCAATGCCTTTATTTGTTTTTATGTGGTGCTAGGATTGAACCCAGCGCCTCACACTTTCGAGGGAAGTGCTCTACCACTGAGCTACAATTCCATCCCTAAATATGAGTTTTTGAACTTCACAATTTAAAAAAGAAGGAAAGAGAAAATGTCTCTTCCCTTCTCTCCCTTGAATCCTCAGGCTTGGGGTGGTTCTGCCTGGTCTCATACTCAGAATCATCATGGAGGCTACTACACAAGATGTGAGCCATGACTTCTTGCCTCACAGAACTCCCTTGAAAGAGGATGTAAACAAGTGCAGAGTTAATCTAGTGAAAGCGTATGTGTCAGAGCCAGGCTTCCAAGTGGGAGATGCCCCGAGATGGAGTATAACTAACTGCCTAGTGAAATGAGCAAAGACTAGACTACTTGCTTTAGAAATAAATGGAGAGGTAGATAGCTTGTTAGACCATGTAAGGTTTTATGAAGAAAATGGTGTTTGAGCAATGAATGAATAAATGAATAAGTGAAGAGGATGTTCCAGGTGAGGAAGGGGGAGGATGGACCTTTTTGATAGAAGAGGAATTTTTGTGTGGGTAGAGCGGGATAGAGTCTGAGGAGGCAGAGTGAGGCACGTTTTAGAGGATTCTCAGGTTAGATATGGGAATGCCACAAGAGGGGCAAAAACCAAATCCTAAGTTTGTGAAAAGGGAAAGTCAATAAAAGCTGCCACAAGTTTTTAGATGAACTGCTTACCTACTTAGCAGAGAGCAGGGAACCGTAATCTGCTCATCCCTCTGTGAGCTATCTCTGGGTCTCCAGGCAGATCAGGCTGCTGCTCTCTGTCCTTTCTTCCATGCTTTCTGAGGGCTTCGCTGTAAAGGAGAGACTGCATGTGCTCCTGCGGCACTGCCCTGTCTTCATTTCTAGGTACTTTCTACTGTGTGTAAACTATTTCTTCTATGGCGAGACAGTGACGGATTACTTCTTCACCCTGGTCCAGAGAGAGGAGCCTTTGCGGATTCTCAGTAAATACCATCGATTCATTTCTTTTACCCTCTATCTAACAGGTATGCATTAATTGCTTCACCAGTTCTTGTGTCTGTATTGTTTTCATCTGCCTGTGGAGAAGGAGTTGGGAAATTCTTTTTTTCTTTTTAAATTATTTATATATGTATTTTTAGTTGTTGATGGACCTTTATTTATTTTTTTTTTTTATTTACTTATATAAGGTGCTGAGAATCAAACCCAGTGCCTCACACATGCTAGGCAAGCCCTCTACCCACCGAGCCACAACCCCAATCCCGAGTTGGGGAATTCTTGTTTAAAGTTTTATAACTGGGACTGTGCTGGGGAGCAAGCTGAGGTCGTACGTTGAGCTGTTATAGCTCTAAGAGAAATTGAGACCCAGGGAGTTGTGGTTATGGGGATGGCCATGGCTGTCTGTCCCACCTGCTTGAGTATCAGCCTCCTTATGAGGACCAGTGGAGCATGTGTGGCCTTGTCTCAACTCTCTTGTTGGCTGAAATTCTGCAGTGTGACAAACAAAAATCATTCAGTCAGTGGCTATCTTTTAGGGAAGTCTTCATAGGAGCAACCTTGAGAAACATTGCAGTGTGGTGGGAGTTTCACTAGATTTACCTTTGAAAAGACTCCATAACCTCAGTGGGCAAGGAATTTAATCTTTCTTTTTCTCTTGTGACACTGGGGATTGAACCCAGGGCCTTGAACATGCTAGGCAAGTGCTCTTACCACTGAACTTACATCACTTTTTATTTTTTAGTTGTATTTATTTTTTGGTACCAGGGATTGAACCCAGGGATGCTTAGCTACTGGACTACATCCTCAGCCCCCGCCTGTGTGTGTGTGTGTGTGTGTGTGTGTGTGTGTGTGTGTATGTATGTGTGTGTGGTTTGTTTGTTGGTTTTAATATTTGAAATAGGTCTTGCTGAGTTGCTTAAGGCCTCACTAAGTTACTAAGGCTGGCCTTGAACGTGTTCTACCTCAGCCTTCTGAGGTGCTGGGTTTACAGGCATGCACCACCACGCCCAGCCCTTGTAATTTTTTGAGACAGGGTCTTGCTCAATTGCCAAGGATGGCCTTGAACTTGAGATTCTCCTGCCTCAACTCCCAAGTACCTGGAATTACAGTTGGCAATACTGTCTCAGTTACCTCTTCTGTGATCTAGAATTAAAACTGCAGGGCTATTGCAGTAGTTTTTCTGCTCTTGTCTTTGAAATTATGCACTGGTTAACTCCTGTGAAAAAATTAAAGGGCCATTTAACACAGCTAAATGAAATGACTAGAAGAAAGGTAAACATAGAGTGTGATTTATTTAACTCATTTTTCTTCGTCCAAACTAGGATTCTGCATGTTTGTACTGAGTCTGGTCAAGAAGCATTACCGACTGCAGTTCTACATGGTAAGGGGAGAGAGAGAGAGGGAGGGAGGGAGGGAGGGAGGAAGAAGGAGGGAGGAAGGGAGAGAAGGGAAGAGAGAGAGGGAGGGAGAAGGAGAGAGAATGAATTCTTGTTTTAATTGAAGAGCTGCAGAAACTCAACAGGTTTTTCATGTTTTCTGTGACATATCAAAATTCTGGAATGTGATCTATTCTGTATGTATCTGGAACCTTGAGACCATCTCTCTGAGTGCCCTAAGAGTTTAGTAAATACTATGAAAAAAAAAGTACCCATGCGTCAGAGCATAGGTCTCACTATTGGGCTATCCAGTCCCTACTTTTTTTTAGTATTGGGGATTGAATCTAGGGTGCTTTATTGCTGAGCTATATTTTTATTTTTTATTTTGAGACAGGGACTCATTAAATTGCTGAGGCTGTTTTCTAACTTGTGATCCTCATACCTCGGCCTCTTGAGTTGCTGGGATTTCAGGCATGCTCTGCTGTGCCCAGCCACTCCCTGCTTTTTTTTTTTTTAATATTTATTTTTTAGTTATAGGTGGACACAATACCTTTATTTTACTTTATATGGTGCTGAGGATCAATCCCAGTGCCTCATGCATGCTAGGCAGGCACTCTACCTCTGAGCCACAACCCCACTCCCAGTACTTGCTTTTGATGGGACTCTTACTGGGAGGGGCAAAGTGTTACTCTCAGCAGCCTGTTCTGTATCTTTTTACTTCCAGTAAGTCAGGTACAGAAGCAGATCTTTTTTCTGTTTGTCATCAGTTTTCTGTTCTTTAAAGTTATTTCTAAGGTAAACTTGATAGTTTTTCTTCTTTTGCAGTTTGGGTGGACCCATGTAACATTACTGATTGTTGTAACTCAGTCGCATCTCGTTATCCACAATCTGTTTGAAGGAATGATCTGGTGAGTGATGGCAGCAGGAAGCATTTTCCCTCTTATTTTGTGGGTGTTTCTTACATACACCTAGGCCGAGAACCCCTGCCTTCCCTTCCAAGCCAGTAGTTCTCACCTTGAGCTGTTCAGAATAGCCTTCAAGCTAGTTACAACACAGATGGCTGGTTCAGTAGATCTGGGGTAGGGCCTGAAATTTTGGATTTTCTAGTACATTCCCAGGTGATGCTGATGCTGCTGGTCGGTACCTAAATTCTAAAAATCTGTTCTAGACTAACAGGTACAGGGATATTTGATCAAAATTTATAACTGTACAGCAACCTGAAATTTGAAAACCTAGAGGGAATATTCAGGAGTTCCTAGAAAATTGTGAACTGCTAATAGTTATAAACAAACTTGAATATATCAGTGACTATAGAAGAGCTTTGAAAATTGTGTAAATTCAACACCTTGGAAGAAAGAAATGGGACCAATCAGGTTAATAGCTGAATGTTATCTAACACGCCAAAGCTGATGAGGAAGAAGCAAGAACCATCCTAAATAAAATATTAGCAGGTAGGATCTGGCAGTGTGTCAGAAGAACGTTATACTTTTACTGAGTAGATTTAATTTTAGAAGCATAGTGGTTTTAACAGGAAATGTGTCAGCATTGATAGGAATCAGCAGAATGACTAAGAAGGTAGGTGATCTTAGTGGAAAGGTAAAGGCACATCTTCAGGTAATGACAGACATGCTTAAGTATTGTGGGTCACATCCAGACTGCCTCTCTCTTCAAATGTTAGAATTAGAATGTAGTTACATTCACCTCCTGAGGAACTGACAAGTCAGCAAATCTAAAGAGATTAATTAGCTCATATAAATGTTAGCTTTGGGCATTATTATATTTAAAACAATTATAAAGGCCTGAGTAGGCACTATTTCCTTTTCAAATTTCAGTGTTCTTATTATGCATTTCTTTTTTTTTAATATTTATTTTTTAGTTGGACACAATATCTTTATTTATTTATTTTTATGTGGTGCTGAGGATCGAACCTAGGGCTAGCACTCTACCACTGAGCCACAACCCCAGCCCCCTTATTATGCATTTCTTAAGAGTAGCATGTGCTAAGTCCTCAGATTCATGGCTAAACAAGTCAGTTGAGTCTATAGTGACTAATATTAAATTCTCCAGTGAAGGCCGGGTGTGGTGGTGCACACTGTAATCCCAGTGGCTCATGAGGTGGAGGCAGGAGGATCGTGAGTTCAAAGCCAGCCTCAGCAATTTAGTGAGGAACTAAGCAACTCAGTGAGACCCTGTCTCCAAATAAAATTCAAAATAGGACTGGGGATATGACTCAGTGTTTGAGTGCCCCTGAGTTCAATCCCCAGTACCGTCCCCACCCCAAAAAAGTTTCCAGTGAAGGTTTAATCATTGTTATAGTGCATTGCTATAGAGACTGTTCTACAAGCCTTGACAAAGTAAATGATGTGGAGTCTGGAAGATAGAGTGAGAAGGGTTCACACACTCCAAATTTCTCCCTCAAGCAGGAAGTTAGGAAATCGTGCCCACAGTTGCTGGGCCAGGAAATCAAGATTTATTTCTATCATTTTAAATTAATAGAAAAACTTTAAAAAGTGTCTTGAGGGTGGAGAGTGAGGAAAGAGATGGTATGAGTATAAACACCACCTGTCTTCATGGTGGAGGTGATTGGTTTATCAAGAGAGGGCAAAGAAGAAATATAGGTGTGCATATTGGGGTTTTGTTCCAAGGGTAGTCCTAGGGAAAAGTAGGGCACACGAGTGCTAGAAATAAGCAGTGAAAAAAGTAAGTTAGCTACCAAATATATATATATATAGTTTTAGAAATGTACAGGTAACTACTCGAAAAAAATTAGGTAAGAGTAAAAGTGGTTATTTTGGAGACTGGAGATAGGGATGGGGGGAAGAAGGAAAAAAAATTTTTCTCCTTTTACAATTTATATTTGTATTATGTGTATATATTACTGTATAATGAAAAAAGAATAGAATGACATTTATAGATACTCTCTATTTATTCAGCAGTCATTCAGTAAACATTTTAATGCCTACTGTGTGTCAAGTATTATGTATGGATTTTGGTGTTTACTTTCTTTGTATTTTATACCACAATAGGTTACAAATGCACTATCAGCTTTTTGGTTCTGGAATTTATGAATGGCATTGTTGGTGGACTACTGAGGTACTGTCATCTTGGTAGAGTTGATTCTCACTTTGTTTTGTTTCCTAGGTTCATTGTCCCCATTTCTTGTGTGATCTGTAATGACATCATGGCCTATATGTTTGGCTTTTTCTTTGGTCGGACTCCACTCATCAAGGTAAACGATCACCCTAACGTAAAATATCACCATGAGGGTAGGATGGTGCTTTCTATATGAGTAGGTTAATGTGGCAGACAGAAGGAAATCTAGCTGGTGTGCACTGTGGCTGTGTAACCATGTGCCCCTGGGGGTAGACTGGTAGTAAATTAATTGTAAGGGAAAAGCCAAAAGAAAACATTGACAACTACTCATTAAAAAAAAAAAAAAAACTAACGAAATGTTTCTATAGACTTAAAGCACACTCTCAGAGCTTTGATCTGATTTGTGTGTTGTGATTAAATTAGTACGTAGTTTAATAATAAGAATATTTGAAACAGAAAGGAAACTGAAGGGTGTAATTTAGGGAAAAAGGAAGCCATGTTTTGGAAATTTTAGAAGGTAATGTGGTTAAAAGAATAGGGTTTCTTTTTCTTTTTTTTTAATTGATTTAAAAAAAATACAGCGGAATGCATTACATTTCTTATTACACAGATATGGCACAATTTTTCATATCTCTGGTTAAGAATAGGGGTTTTATGACAGAGATATTTTTCACAAGTAATCTTTCCAAAGCCTGAGTCACTGACATCCTTTGCTAAGAATGTGCTCTCTGTCCACAGCTTTCTCCAAAGAAGACCTGGGAAGGCTTCATTGGGGGTTTCTTTGCTACTGTGGTGTTTGGCCTTCTGGTAGGTGGAGGTTCCTAGCCGGGTGGCAAAGGGGACAGAGGCCTCACTCCACACTTCAAAGGCCTGTGCAGGGCTAGGGAGTGTGTCCCACTAGACAAGGAACTCTGTCCTGCTGATTACCTTGCCCCAAAGAGATGCATGAGCATGGAATACTCTGTGAGGGTACAGTAGTGCTGGCTGTTCTTTACCCACCAGTTTCCAGGCAGGGTTTTGGCAGTCGTGAGATAAGGAATCTTATAAACCCTCTCATCCCTAGGCATGGTGATACTTGAGCAGACAATGTTCTTGTCCAGGCATTTGGTATTTCAAGATCAGGATGAGTGACACCCAAGAGTAAGGGCTGAGGTGAGATAAGCTTCTCCAGCCCTGAATTTTTCCTACTTATAACCTGCCAGAGGCAGATGATCTTTCAGCCCTTTCAAGGACACCATTTCCTGCCTCGGACCTTGAGGCCAGTCTCTCCCTTTTTTAGTGTTGCCTGACTGTCCCTTAGTGCTGCTCTCCCCTGGCTTTATTACGTCTAGCCTTCTTTCTCCTGGCTGGCTGCTGTCATTGTACCATACTCCCATGACCTCCCTCCAGTTGTCACTGAGTTTAGAGATCCTGAGAAAATAGATTAGAGCTCCCCCAAATGGGAAGAAATATCTTGTAGTTAAATTCCTTTTCAGGGTCCATGTGTTTGGGCATATCTGAGTGAGACCTCAGTGAGCATAAACCTCTTTTATTAAAAAAATTTAGGTAAAATGCACATGTGGTAAAACATGAACCTCTGACTTTGTACATAGCTTGCAGTGAGCAGGATGGTGGACACTGAGGAACAAACGTGTCCAAGCCAGATGTCGGCCATCCTGATGAACTCAGCTCGTCTTCATGCCTGTGTCTCTCTCCCTCATTCTCAGCTGTCCTACGTGATGTCTGGGTACAGGTGCTTTGTCTGCCCTGTGGAGTACAACAACGACACCAACAGCTTCACCGTGGACTGTGAGCCCTCGGACCTGTTCCGCCTGCAGGAGTACAACATTCCTGGAGTGATCCAGTCAGTCGTTGGCTGGGTATGTGCCACTCACAGGGGTTGAATGGGTGGGACATGACTACAAAGAGGAGCCCCCTCCACCACCTACCCTCCAGAGCCACTAGCTTCAGGGTGAGGGCAGGAGACCTTTCTCTTCACTTTACATTTAGGGCAGTGGTTCTCAAAAAGTGTGTTTTGTGGGTTCCTTTCGAGGGATCCTTCAGGTACCAACAGTTTTCATAATATTACAATGAATTTATGTGCCTTTTCCACTCTGCTCACATTCTCTATGATGGTACCAAAACAGCAGGTGGGAAAACGGCCAGCGTCTAGGCATGAGTTAAGGCAGCGGCACAAATAGGGCTGGCAGGCAGTACCCTCTTCATGCTACCCCCTTACAATGCAGACAAGCCAGTTGCTCTTACATCTTTGATGAAATGGTAAAATTGCTAATTTTATTAAAGTTTGACCTTGAGTGCACACGATTTTAATACTCTGTTGAAATGGAAAATGTGCATAAAACATTCCCTGCTAAATATTGCTGTGTGCCTGAAGGAAAAGCATGTGCAGTTGTTTGGGTTGTGGAATGAACAATCTGTTTTTTTCTAGGAACATAATTTTTATTTGAAAAGAGTGGCAAAACTATCTTTTCAGATTGGGTATTTAGCAGACATTTTTCTGAGAAGGAACGAAATGAACCTGTCACTCAAGGAAAATGACAGCAAATGCTAACCAATGATAGAACTTGGCTTCTAAGTGAAAGTTTGTATTTTGGAAACATGTACCTGCCACTGTAAGCATGACAGCCTCCTACTTCTTAAAGACTTTTCTGATGAGATCCATAGTGATTTTAGTAGGTGACATTTTGACATTGAATAATGAAATGTGTCTGCATTTGGAAGATTTATATAACTTAGCAAACCTGTATTTTCTAGATGGTCAATGCATGGTTCCACAGTCACACATGGGCAAAAGATTTCATTCAGAGTGTGAGATGGATGATGTGAGAGAGCACGAAAAATTAATCTGTAGGATTTCAGATTCCACATTGCATCCAGTTTTTAAGAAACAGCCTCTGTCACATTCTGTTGTAGTGTTAATATGCATTATTATTTGAGAAGACTACTAAAATATGCTTCATTTTTGAACTATGTAAGGCTGGATTTTCTTTATATACTTTCACCAAAATATTGCAGCAGGTTGAATGCAGAATATTTTGGGGGGGATGGGGGGACTGGGAATTGAACCTAGGGGGTGCTTTACATTTGAGCTATACCCCCAACCCTTTTTATTTTTATTTTGAGATGTTCTTGCTAAATTGCTGAGGCTGGCCTTGAACTTAAGATCCTCCTACCTTAGCCTCTTGTAGCTGGGATTATGGGCATGCTCCACCATGACTGACCTGAATACAGAATACATTAATGTCTTCCATTAAGCCAGATGTTAGAAATTTATAACAATGTAAAGGAAAAAATCTACTCTTCTTCTTGATTTAAAAAAGTGTAATTAGTTTCATCAAGAGTTATTTCTCTTCACATGTAATAAGGCTGGATTTGTATGCATCTTGACTTTTATTTCACTTATTTTTTCTAGAAAACAGTCCGGATGTATCCCTTCCAGATTCACAGTATTGCCCTCTCCACCTTTGCCTCACTCATCGGCCCTTTTGGCGGGTTCTTTGCAAGTGGATTCAAACGAGCCTTTAAAATCAAAGTAGGCAGAGGTTTCCTCTTTATTCCTTTCATCTCACTCTCCTTGCCCATCTTCTGCCTTCCTCCCCTCTTTCCTACCCCATCAGCCATCGACATAGCACCAGACTCTGGCACCCTGGTGATTAATACATGCTCTTCTTGACCCAGGTGCTGCATTCATGTGGGTTAAACAAAAGTATATTTTTTCTAAGAATATTCTATAGTTGGTTTTCAGTTTGTTAATTTTGTTATCTCTTTAAAAGAACATTTTGTAATTTATTTTTAAGCTTGTATTCTATAATTGCCTAGTTCTTTCTCTTGCCCTTGACTACCTAACACAGCAAGAGTTATTTCTCTTCACATGTAATAAGGCTGGATTTGTATGCATATTGACTTTTATTTCACTTAATTTTTCTAGAATAAAAAATTGGGGTGGAACATTGGGGTGGGACTGTCAGTCTGGTGTTTGGTTGTTGACTGAAGCCAGGCTTGCCTGTCCTTCTCTGCCTTAAACAGGACTTTGCCAATACCATTCCTGGCCACGGAGGCATCATGGATCGCTTTGACTGCCAGTACCTGATGGCCACCTTTGTCAATGTATACATTGCCAGTTTTATCAGGTATAGTGCCTTTCCATCTGAACCAAGTTGGTGGCTTTGTAAGTATGGTGCATTTCTAGAATTTTGGCTACATCTAAGTTCCAGTGAAAAACCATCTCAAATATGAACTCAGTTTCAGTTGTCATTGTGCATGAGGCCCCATTCTGCCCTTAGAAGAAAATCCGCAGATCAAAGCAGTAGTTTGGATAATCAAGCCCTAGAAGCAGCTGGGCCTACTCAGGGCTGTTTCTTCATGTTCTGTTGCAGAGGCCCTAACCCAAGCAAATTGATTCAGCAGTTCCTGACCTTGCGACCAGATCAGCAACTCCACATCTTCAACACGCTCAAGTCTCATCTGACTGACAAGGGGATTCTGACAGCCACCACAGAGGACGAGTAGGGGCCACCCAGGGCCAGGAGAGCAGGAGCAGAACTGAGTGCAGGGCAGGTCTCCAAGGCAAGCCCAGCTGCTGTGACTTAGACAATGACAAGCTTCAACTCACTGTCTTTTTTTTTTTTTTGGTGGGGGGGGGCATTTTTTTTGTTTTTTTGTTTTTTTTTTTTTATTTGTGGGTTAAAAAAATATGTATATACTGTCTTTGTGTTTATGATTTGGATTGTGAGTAAACTGTAGTTGAGTTGGAAAGAAGTCATGAGGGCAAAACCATTTGGGTATATTAAACAGAAGTATTGAGCAACCCGGAAGACAGTGTTGCCCAGCTCAGGATGTGATCCCTGTCAAGCTGTTACTGGACCCAGTGAGAGTGGCGTTCATCTGTGTGAACCCATTTAGGTGGCTCTCCCACTAGTGCTGGGCACACGGCTTGGACACTTGCTGTTCTTGACAGCATTCACTGGCTCTTCTCTACCAGTGCCTGCCTGGGAGCTGTGCAGGGTTGCCCTCTCTAGGCTGAAGGAATGCAGGCTTGTTGATCAGAGGAGCATTCTGTCCACACTGAAGCCCTGCAGAGGCTGAAAGAAGCTCTGCTTTATGTATGGTTTCACTTCATTTCAGACTGAAAGAAGGTTTTAGTTTTTATTTTTATTTTTGAAAGCATGAAAAATTATTTATGATAGTCTGGAAAAAAACCCACACTGTAATATTTCAAGTGTATGCAGTAGAAGCACTGTAACTGAGCCCCCCTTCCCATGGTTTAGGCTCCAGTGTCTCCTGGAGGACAGTCCAGTGAACTTTGTCTTTTCAGGGCTGAGGCCGTTGGCATTTGTGCTGTAGACTTGCTGCTGAGTCCTTCCTGGGGGCCCTCACTGGGGACCCTAACCGGAGGCAGGGAGAGAGGGCTTTTGGTTTGCACGCCCCTCGCTGAACACCATGTAGCTGCTGTGTTGTGTATATATTACTCTTGAGGCAAGTGTGTGTCTGTTTGTTTTAAAACACCCTTATTTCTTACCATGATTTCAATTATACCATGACTTGTTCATTGAATCCATAAAGTCCTGCTAAAAACTATGGCATAACTAACCTATGAGAGGCCTGGCTATTCTGAAGATTAAATGTATACTTTTTATATAATGTGACCAGTTTAAATGTAGTGTGTATTTTACTGGGGACCTTTTGTTGTAGTTACTGTTTGTGTAAACTGATTTATTTTTCCCCTTCCCTACTCATTAGGGCGAGATGGGCTTTGGGAAAATGATTAGTTCTTTGGCCAATGCACAGTCAAGCACAGGGGAGAGAACCTGGTGTACAGATGTGTTAAAGCAACCATGCCATGGAATAATTTTCATTGCTAGTGACAGCAGGACTTGCTTCAGCACCTTGGTCTGGTTTGATTTATGCTGTGAGTAAACTACAGCTCTGAGTTGGAAAGTCACTGGGGTAAAACCATTGGGTTTTTAAAACTAAGTATTGAAGAACCTGGAAGACGGTGTTGCCCCTTTTTGGAAGTCTGGTTGGTTCTGGCCCCAAGTGTGTGTGTGTGTGTGTGTGTGTGTGTGTGTGTGTGTGTGTTTTAATGTTGGCCTTCCTGCCTCCTGAAGGTTCATAATCAGCCAGGTGACTGAAGCATCCACAGGGGACTCTAGAGCCCTCACAGTGTTTGAACTCACATATCTGTGTGATCCCTCCTCGTGGGTGTGTGAAGCAGCTGTTTTTCACTGAACTGTCACTTTAGTTTTAGCTTCATGGTTTTTCTTTTTTGGGCCCAAGGTCCCCTTAAGAACAAAACATGTTATGCTGGAGGTTTATATTCTGGCTATGTGTCCCTGGGCAGGAAGCCTCACTCTAGGGTCCTCATTTTCTGAGCTTCTTCTATTACATTGTTCTGTGATTCCCCAGAGCCAAGTTCTTATTACTCCTGGGCACCCAAAAAGGAAATTCTTTCAGGTATTTTCTAAATGCTTGTCCTCAAGATGTGTCAGTGTCTTAGCAACTAATCTTCAACAGAGATTAGGAGTGAAACTAGTTTTCTGATTGAAGAATGAACTTGGATCACCAAACTAGACATAGAAGGGTACCTCCTTTGTCTCTTGTGGCCTCATTGTGGGCAAGTGGTGGGGTCCTTATGAACGGAGGAGGGAGAGGCTATCTCAGTGGGGGCCCAGGAGCAGGGACTCACTCTGAAACCAGGCTGCCTTTGGATGGGGGAGTCTGGGGCCAGCAGCTGAGGCTTACCCTCCTTTGTGGAAGTGGTCACTGATGGAGGATCCTGGGGAACTAAAGCTGGATACTCACTAGAGCTGTCAGCAAGAGGCTAGAGTGGCAGCTGGGGTTTTATTTTATTTTTTTATTTCCCTAAGTGCTTTCTAGTGGAGGAGGAATTTCCCAGTCAGGTGGAGAGGAGAGCAATGCCACCTTGTGTCTGTATGACAGTGTTTCTTTCTCCCACTTTCAGACAAGCTCCAGAGACTATTTTAAAATGTTCCCAAGCAGATCCTAGTGACTTGCACAACCTGTTTTAGACCCATTTTTTTTTTTTTGTCAGAAATAAAATGTGACTGGAACTGTGTGCCCTCCCTTGTCATGAATCCAGTATTTGTTACCTCCACGCTTAGTTATGTGTGTCCCACTTGTTTATGTCTTCATTAGTAGTAGTATGTAGTCCTGATTCAGAGATTTTTGCTTTGTTTTGCAATTTGTATCCCATACATTCCCAGCAGCCTTCTGAGGTAACCGAGAGAGCCACAAACACCTTCCCAGGAGAGAGCTTCCGCAGGGTAGTAAGGTGGAGTCGGGACTATCTCCATCTCACACTGTGAGCCCCGCAGGACAAGGACGGCTGGTGCCTCAGCCAGCTCCACCTGAAATGTTACAGCATTCTCCCCCTGAGGCTCAGGAGGCCTGGCCCCTGCCAGGTTGGAGCTTCAGTTGCTGTTAGCTCACCCTGGTGAAATAAGGAGATGACGAACTAACCAGGGCTGACATGGAGGCCTGGGCCTGGGCATCCCTGGTGAGTTCCACTTGGGCTGCTCACTGTGCTCGTGGGGTTCTGAAGTTTCCCTTTGCTGGTGTGCGCCACCCTCTTAAATGCTTCCAACACCAAAAAAGCACACAATTGTGTTTATTCCTGAAAGTGAAGCCTTGAAGACAGCTGGGCCTTATTATATTTATTCCTTTTTTGCCTGTTTCATATTTGGAACCATTTAGTAGCTATAGTGTAATCACATTTACAAAGTATTTATTCTTAATGTTGTATAGTTCTACAGTGGATGTGGGGGGTGAAGTATACCTTTAAACTGTATACAGGTGAACTTTGACATGGACTTTTAGCCTATAACTTGATCTGTATTATTCAAGAAAATTCCAGAAAATATATTTTAAGGGAAACTACACAGACCCTGTGACTTGTGTGTAGGCTAGTTGTAGAATTGGCAGGGGGCTTATTTGAACGGATCTCCAAGTTCAGCTCCTCACCATGGGTCTCAGTAAGCTCAGGTCCATCCGCTGTTGAGTGTAGGGTGGGAAGAAGGTGAAAAACTCATGGCGCAGAGCGTCCTTTGTAGGAAGACTGTAGCGTGCTCCCTATGAAGCCAGCCCAGGTGGATGTCCAAGGGAGATTTCATCACTCTGCCAAATGTGGTATGTCACGGTCCAAATCTCTCCCTGTTCTAGTAATATCTTAGGTACCTTTGTCTTCTGTCTTTCAGAGTAACTCCACCTTGGCGTATGGTTGTGCACACTGTGCTTACATGTGGAAAAAGGGGTGAAGTCCGGGGGGGGGGTGATTTTTTTTTGAATCCAGGGTTCCTTTTCTTCTCAGGTAAGGGTGAGGAAGATGTCCAGATGAACTTCATAGACACATCACAAGACAGTAAGCTGGGTATGGACTCTATACTTGTCTGGAACACAGGACTCCACAAAGGGCAGCAGGGTCACAATGTTAGCAAATTCTTGGTCAGAACCTCATATTCCTTTTTTAATCATGGTCAAAACCAACTTCCTTTCCCCTTTATCTCTGTCCTCAGGGCTGCCCAGCTTCCAGTTTTTAAGGAGTTGAACAGCTGTGACTTCCTGACTCAGTTTGTGGTGTTGGATGGGGGCCTTATGGCACAGTCCATAGAGGGTGCTAGGGTTTGGATCCAGTAGTGATGAAGGGTCCTCATTTAAGGGCTCTGCTGGGCCTACTTCCCCTTAAGCCTGGGCTCTCCCAACCCACATCCTTGGAAGGTGGCCCATCCTCACAGGCAGATGACTAGCCACTGTTTCCATTTGAGTGTGGCCCACCTTTCTGCCCCTTCCATTTCCCACACTCCTCACTTCAGGTTGACCATGGTGACGTCTCCTAGTCTCAAGTGGTTGTTCTCACCAGGACTGCCCCCTTGATTGGGCAGAGCTCTTACTTTTTTGATGGAGATTGTATTTTCCAAGGCCAGACATTACCGTTTTGAGGGCAATTTAGGAGGAATATTTTGGATGCTAGAGTGGTAGGGTTTTAGGACATGTGGGTGAGTTATGAGAATAAAGGAGTAGGATATGTGAAGTCTAGGGCTTTATGGCCAGTGGGTTTCAAATCCACTTATTGTTCAAAGACCCTGCTTCCACTCCTCTGCCAGTGCCTATTCTCTGCTTCTCCTTATTCTCTAGCTAACGTGACATTATCAGTGTATTTATTAATGATTGTAATCATACAGTGCTTAATATGTGCCAAGCACAGTGCAGAAGGTTTGCATACATTATTCCCTTAAAAACATAAACCAGCCTTGGATTAGGTTCCCATTTTGCAGATGCAGAAACTGAGGCTCTGTGAGGGAGTCTGAGAGCATTGGTTAAGACAAACTTCAGGCTGGGATAGCGTGAGCTCTGGGCAGATTGCTAGTCTACTGTCAGCCTCCACCTCTCTGATCCAGTTGGAACTGAAATTAATCAGGAGGATTTAATGGGATAATGTGGGCCAACATTTAGCTCGGTGTCTGGCACATAGTAAGCGCTCAATAAATAGTAATTTTTTTGAGCTCAGCTGGCAGTTTGACCCACACTGGTATAATGTCAGAGACTGGGTTCTTGGCTATCACACTGCCACTGCCCTGCACACAGCCTGATGCTCACGGTTTGGAAAGTGACCGCACAGTCCTTCTGAGAGTAGTAGTCCAACTGTAGCACCCTACTCGAGCATCTTGGTGGTTCACACATTGTTTAGGAGGCACACCTGATCAAAGGAAAGAGGGCTTTAGGATGTTCAGAAATTCTCAGTTCTTAGCGGGAGTGGCTTGCTGAGAGTTGTCCGCTTGCTGTGGCCTTGGTCTGGACTGCCCATGGGAGAGAGGCTGTTTCCTCTTGCCTGGAGGTGCCTCTGCTCTGGACAGTGAGAGCTGTTTCTGACTCATTCTGGACTCCACTTCCTACCCTGGCTAAGCTCTGTGCACACAGCTCAGGAACCTGTAGTTTCCTGGATGGTTTCAGGGGCCAAGAAGAGTGAAGAAAACAAACTTGTGCTGAAGCAGGTTACGTCAGCTGGAAGCCTCGAAGCTCTGCCCGTATCCTTAAGCGGTAACAAGTCTGCCTTGTTTTTGTGTTTTCCTGAAGGCATTAGGATAGAGCAGGTGAGGACAGGTGGTGTGGATGGTTTCTCTTGGATTCTGGGTTAGCAAAGGATTCAGTGGCTTATTCATGAACGAAGGGAGAACAGGCACTGGATTAAGTGAAAAATGTTTCTTTAACTTAGTTTCTGAATGGAGACGGGGGAGTTGGGGGATGTGTTGAAGTGGAGGTGTCCTTACTCTGAAGGAATGATTCTGGCCAGTGGGATCCAGGGGATTCTTACGCCGGTTGAATGATCATGTAGAACTAATGGCTTCACTGGGGACTGTCTGTTGGGTTTGTAGTGAGCCCCTAAGGCCCATTGCTAGAATTTAAATATTGGTCTCTTCCCTTCAGTTCATGATTGAGGGTGATGATAATGACAGTGGTTGTGGAGGTTTTTAGTAACCAGCTACTGATCTGGGCTTGTCCTGGAGGCCCTCGTGTCTTTTCAGTATCCTACCCCTGACACTTCCTCCCTCCTTGTGCTATCTACCAGGCCCAGGCAGCGCTTTATCTGGAGAGGGTGGCTGGATACCCCGTGGACCGTCCTGCAGTGCTCTCCCAGGCACTGGGCAGGCCTCGCTCTCAGCTCCTAGATGACTTCCCTTTTCTCCAAGTAAAATTGTGTTTGCTGGTGTGAGCCACACAGCCATCTCATTCCTCAGTACTGGAACACCTTCTCACCTCCATTAGGTTCATGCACAGGTTCTGCTGGGTTTTCTCAGAAGAACACCAGTATACAAAAGAGGTTAAGAACGAAAGTGGGCAGAACATGCAAACATTTTGAGTGTCCTTTCTGCCCTACAGTGTGCTGGCTGGGTGTCTGGGGCTGATTACCAAGACAAAGAGCTGGGCAGACATTGGGCCAATGAAACCAAAGGACTTGGAAGCAGGAGAGATCAGGGACTAGGAGGCAGCAAATTGTTCTTGTCTAAGGGACTCCTGAGACACTGAGAGGGCAGAGCAGGGGCCAGGAGTTCTGCACAGAGGACAGACTCTTAACAGAGGCCAGCTGAGTACTGACAGGCCCCGGTGGCTTGTGGGTGTGGGGACCAGGAAACAACTCAGAAAACCCATCCATGGCGATTTAAAGCTCATGAATTATCTAGCACTGATACTGATACCAAATTTTAATATTTATTGATACTTAATACCTTCCGAAACAGGAGGGGTAGGTCAAAAAGATAGAGACAGGGCGGAGCACCCCCAGGGCAGATTTTTGGCTCCCCCTTTGTATGGAGGGACCTGGTGGCATTGAGTTGTCTTGCACTGGATAGGCTGGGTGTTGACAGTGTTCATGTCCTCAGACACAGCAGCCTGAAAACAGCTCTTGGGTGCATGGAGCCCGATAGGAGTCCTTTGGTCTCCCAGATAGGCATGTGCTTGTGCGCTCCTACTGTGCCCTTTACCCACCTTGATGTTTCACTAAATCAGTGTTTTTGCCACAGCTGATCTTTCTCTGTGCACTTCTGATTAGTGTTGAACAATACATGTAGGTTCTTTTTGAACGAAGTGTACGAACATGATATACTGTACATTGAAAAGTATTTACCTTATTTATATACCTGAGTGTTCCTACTACACAAATAAACATATATTAAATTCTAGGTTGCCTGTGGTTTTTGATGGGGGGAATACATTTTGGAGGCCAAGGGTACAGCAGGGCCGTGCTGTCCTGGTGGGGATTACTTCCCAGTGCTGCTGACCCCTCTTTGCCTCTAGAGTCACCTCTGTCCATGGCCTTCAAGCCTGCACCCCTGGTGTTCTTCCCACCTTCTTGGTTGCTCCTCGTTAGCTCTCCTCCTCTCTGGGTGGCTCTTCTGCTGGCCATCTCTTAGCACTCTGTCCAAGCTTCCTTTCCCAACTGAATTCTCTCCTGGGTGTCCCTGTTTACTCTGAGGTGGATTATCACACTTCCACAATGCCTGGGTCCCTGTCCCTAGCCCATGGGGACCTGTGCAGCCTCTTCTTGTAGACCTTGTGTGCCAGACCCATGGCCTTGAACACATCTGCCCTAGATCCAGTGTTCTTTCACTCACCATCTGTTCTGCCGGAGTGATCTCATTAGTAGCCAAGGCCTGCCCATTGTATCTTCTACATGTCCTTCAGATTCATGCCTCTGGGGAAGTCCCTTTTCTCCTTCCAGAATTTCTGACAATCTCCCTGCAGTATGGCCATCCCTACCAATCCTTCCCTTCCATCAGAGCTGGAATAAGCTTTCTCAGTTTGGGACCCCTTAAAATTCACACTCATTAATGCAGTTTCTAGGGCCTTCTACAAACTGGCTAGCACCAGACACATAGGCCCTGCCCTTGAACAACCATGCATGGGGGTCACCCTTCATTATTCCAGGCGTGCTCTCATTTGCTGGGCTTAGCACCAGCCATTTCCTGCTTAATTTCTTTACCCCAGCTCTCCCTCAGTCTGCCTAATTCCTGCTAACCTTGCAGGTCTCACCAGCAGCAGCACTCTGAGAAGCCTTCTGTTCCTCTTCACCCTGTGTTTCCTGCCTTGGGGATTTCTGGGGGGTGGGGTGGGGGATCCCACGTCTGAACTGGAGCAAATGAGCCAGCCATTCCAGGGCTAGCGCCTCAGGCCTGTGGGACCTTTAGTTTGTTTGCCTCTTGGGACTGTTTTTACCTAGAGGTATTAGGATTTCCAGAATGAATTGCTTGCCAATGCCCAAGGTACAAAAATCACATTTACTTAACTTTCCTAAATCCAACAAAATCTGACTGCAAGCTACCAGTTTTCATAGTTGATGAGAAACAATGTTAGTCATTCCCCCCTTTGTTGTTGCATTACTGGGGATTGAACCCAGGAGCTTTTACCCCTGAGCCACCTCCCCAGACCTTTTTTATATTTTATTTTGAGATGGGGTCTTGCTAAGTTGCTCAGGCTGGCAGCAAGTTTGTAAGCCTGCCTTAGCCTCCTGAGTAGCCAAAATTATAGGTGTGCACCACTGGATCTAGGCACCCCCCATCCTGTTTTTGAACTATAGGTATTGAACTGAGGGCTTCATGCTTGCTAGGCAAGCACTCTGTCTCTGAACTCCACCCCCAGCCCTCTTTAAAATTTATTTTGAGATGAGGTCTTGTTAAGTTGCCCAGGTTGGCCTTGAACTTGCTAACCTCATGCCTTGGGGATTACTCTGGAATAGTTGGCACCATCATGCCTGGCTGTGACTCTCTTTCAGACTGGGTTTAGGTGGTGCCAGAGAAGTGGAGGACCACGTGGTGTCCACTCTTGCTGAAGGTTCACTCACCCAGGCCTGGGAGGTTGTCCATTCACTCTGAGGAGCCCTGTGCTATGGTATCAGGGGACCTGTGTGGTACCTGCATCTTATGGTCTTCCACCCCAGAACTCCCAAACGTGGGCCTTGATTTCCAGACATTCAACAAACACTTTTTGAGGTGCTACTCTGCCAGGCCCCATTTAGACATAGGATGCAGCCACAAATAAAGCCCCTGTCCCCATGAAGTTCATTTTAGGGGAAGAGAGCAAACATGTTGAAAAGGTGATAAAGAAAAATGTAGGCAGGAGAGGGAAATGGAATGCTGGTGGGGAGAGGCTGTAATTTTAAATAGGGAAGGTCTTGCTGCCAAGGTGGTGTTTGGGCAAACACCTGAGGGATGTGGGGGAGGGAGTCATGTGGATACATGGGGAATGGTGTTTCAGTCAGATTCACAGCAAGTCCCCAGGTAATTCCAGTGTGGAGCCAAGGCCAAGGAAACCCTCTTGACACCTCCACAGGTAGATGCCACCCTCTGCTGAAGCATCCTCTGAGGTGACCTGTTGTATTTTAACAGTGAGCCATGGTGTGAATGATGTGTGCCTGTCAGTCCCTCTGCCCATTACTCATCCTGTCGTCTTGCATCTCGTAGACTGAATCTGATTCCCCTTTTGCATGACAAATGTCTGTAATGTTCTTCATGTGCCCCTGTCCTACCTCCAGCCACTTAGCCTTCTCATCCCAAGTTTCCCATCTTATTTTTTTCACTTTTCCTCACAAGAAATGACAAACCAGTCCCTTAGCTGTGCTGACCAGCATCTGCATGTGTGGGCTTATCCTTTTGGGGGTGCCTATTGCTACCTGTAATTGTGTGTGTGCATGCTCATTGCAGAGGGTGTGTACAGGATCCTATGGGCATTGAAGCCACTGCTCAACAGGTAGCTGCTCCAGCCCATAGTTGCAAGGGGACTCCTACTAATGTGGTAGTTATTATGGAGAGAAGCCAAGGAGAGAGCTCTGTGAATGATAAACCTGTAGTGTCCTATACATGCCTCTAGTTGCCAGAGAATATCCCCTAAACCTGGGGAGCAATAGTTGGTAGCTTCCTGGAAATACAATTATTTAATTTTCAATAGTTTGACTTACAGAAGAGTTATTAAGGATAGTACATAAAGAATTCTCAACATCCTTCACCCAAACTCCCTAAATGTTTTACATTTTGCCACATTTTAAACTTGATGTGCTCCTTTGCTTACTTTCTTCACACACACATTTTTTTTTCTGAATCATTTGAAAGTTGTAGACACAATTCCCCTTGACTTTTATGTAACCTTATTCAAATGTCACCAATTATCCTAATAATGTCCTCATATCAAAATAATATGTATATTTTTGACTGGTGCAACTTGAGGGGCTCTGCAGTAGCTTTGAAAACAAGAAATACTCTCCTGGCATCCTCCCTGTTTGAGCCTTTCCCTCATCTGATGGAAAAGCTCTGGCAGCTCTTCTGGAGGCCTAATTAAAATGTGGTACCCAGCACAGGGAAACAGTATTATTGCTTGTCCAGCAGAGGGCAGTGGTGGATCAGGAGTGAAGCACAGGACTTGGGCATGAGACATAAAGGGTGGAATCCTGGAACAGCATTCACTGGTTTTGTGACCTTGAACAAAACACTGCTCAACCTCCTCCTCTAGTAAGAAGTTGGGATTACTGAGAAAATATGCAAAGCACTTGTCTAGCTCCTAGCTCCTGGTAACCACTATAAGACTGGGGTGCAACTCAATGGTAGAATGCTTGCCTACCAATACCTGAGGCCCAGTAGGGCCAAGAAAAAAAAACCATTGCAACACCATATGGGAAGGTTTATTAGTTAATTATACATGACATTTTTGAAAGCCTTTAGTGAACCAAATATTGTGACTGAGCTAAATATTATTCTACATGTTTCATGGATTATGACATTGAGGTTTATAGGATTTAGCAGCTGGACCAAGTACATTGTTAAGGTTCTCAAGATAATCCTCTTTACAGATTCTGAGTTCCTCAAGTCAATGCCTCTCGGCAATAACTGTTACTTTGTTATCAAACTTTCTTCCAAGTAATTTGAAGCCTGAGGCCTTAGGTAAAAAATCCGACGGTCTCTGGGTGCAGTGACACACACCCCACAATCCCAGCTACTCAGGAGGCTGAGACAAGAGGATTGCAAGTTCAGGGTCATCCTGGGCAATGTAGTGAGACCCCACAAAATAAAATAAAGGGTTGGGGATGTAGCTCAAAGGTAGAATGTTCCTGGGTTCAATCTCATACTGATGCGATTCTAATGTGGCAGAGTGCTGACGCCATGTTTGAGAGTCAGAGTGTGGTTCATTTTTATAGCTACATATTTTAAAAGGATTGATGTTGTACCTCAGGGCAGCCTCTTCTTGATGCCACACCATATAAGAAAGGTTAGGGCTGTAGGTGGCGGGCTCCAGCATTGGCTCTTCTTGTGGCACTAGATATTAACCTGTCCCTGCAACAACCATTGCACCTGCTGATACACCCTGAGTTTAAGTCTTCCTGTGACAAGAGAAAGAAGAACCCAGTTTCCTTCGAATGTTCCAGTTCTCAGTTACTCTGCCTCCTTTCTTGGCGTGCAGTGTGTTCTGTGTCCTGCCTGGAGTGATGGGGAATAGAAGCTTCTAACTTTCTTCTCTAGTGAGGGACCCTCTACAAGAGGGTAAGAGTTGGTTTAACCTTGCTGGAACTTTACCTTTTGCCTTAGGTTGAGTTTCTCCCAGATTCTGAGGATACTGGAGTGCACTTGGTTTACTATAGAAGGTGATCCTGGAAAGCTTGATGAGGAAATTGAGAACTATGAGAAGGAAAGTAACACAGTACAGGATGTTGAAGAATCAGTTACCTCTGACATATTAAGATGTATATTGTAAGAGTAGCTGCCAAGAAAATAACTAAAAAATATGAAAAATATCATCAAGGAATTATTTTATATTAAAATATTCATATAATATAAAACAAAATAGGAACAGAAGGCAAAGGAAATGTAAATCCAACAAAATTAATAATATTAAATGGAGGCCAGGCATAGTGGCACATCCCTGAAATTCCAGCTACTTGGGAGGCCAAGATGGGAGGAACACTTGAGGCCAGGAATTTAAGACCAACTTGGGCAACAAAGGAAGACCCTGTCTTATGGTGGGGGGTATCTAATCACAAGGCAGAGATTATCATCTTGGATTTTTAAAAAATATTGAACTATTTGCCAGCTACAGGAAATAAACTTTAAAGATACCAAATAGTTGAAAGTAAGGGGATGGGGAAAGAGGTCACACAAACAACAGCCATAAGAAATTTGGATTTATTTTACTAATATTACTCAAAATAGACTTAAAAGAAAAATAGAAAATAAAGAGGAGCATTTTAGCCAGTATAGTGGTGCATCCCTGAAATTCAGTGGCTGAGGCAGGAGGTTTGCAAGTTCAAGGCCAGCCTGGACAACTTAGCAAGACCCTGTCTCATAATAAAAAATAAAAAGGGCTGGGGATGGTTAAAATGTTTCTGAGTTCAAACCCCACTACAACAACTAAACAAAACAAAACAAAACAAAAAACCATTTTAGGCCTGGGGATGTACCAGTAGCTTCAGCAACTTAGCAAGGCCTGGTCTCAAAATAAACAAAAAGTGCTGGGGATGTGGCTCAGTGATTTAAGTATCCCTGGATCCAATCCCCGGTACCAAAAAAGGACATGCTGAAATAAACTGATCTATGAAAGATCGTAAACAACTGTGTTAGCAAGCTAGCAGATAAAGTAGGCAAATTCCTGAAATGAACAAGCTACTGAAACTTACTCTAGAAAAACACAAGAAATCTGAATAGACCTATAACAAAGATATTGAATTAGAGAATGAGCCCCTGAATTCAATCTCCAGTACCACAAAAAGGAAGAACATTAAAAGTGATAAAATCATCAATCTATAAGGATAATATAACACTTATATGAGTGTCTAACAACAAAGCCCCCAAATACACGAAACAAAAACTGACAGAATTAAAGGGAGAAAGAAATAGACAATTTCACAATAATTGTCAGAAACCTCACTATTTCACTTTCAATAATTGGTTTAATAACTAGACAGAAGACAAACAGGAAAATAGAAGACTTGAACCACATTGTAAACCAGCGAGGCCCAGTAGACATCTGTAGTCCACCACCACCAGCAAAATACATAGACTTCTCAAGGGCACATGCAGCCTGCTTCTAGAAAGTCCAATTGCCAGGGATAAAACAGGCCTTAGACATTTAAAAGGACTGACATCATACAGGTGTGTTCTTCAGTCATAATTCCATGACAACAGAAGGACATTTGGGAAGTTCACAAATATGTGAAAACTAAATGATTCAATTTAAAAACAAAAATGGGCCAAAGAAGAAATCACAAGGCAAATAAGAAAATGTTTTGAGAGAAATGAAAATGAAAACTCGACAAACCCAAATATACGGAATGCAGCAAGAGCAGGGCCTGGAAGAAAATTTGTTGCTGTACATGTCTCTATTAAAGAAAGAATTCCACCTGAAGATACTGGAAAAAGAAGAGCTGCAAACTAAAAATAACTAGGAAGAAGTAAATAATAAAGATTAGAGAGGAAATTAAATAGAGATAGAAGAACAATGGGGGAGATTCATAAAAGGACAAGTTTGGTTCTTTGAAAAGATCAGCTAAATTGATAAACATTTATTGAGACTGACCCAGAAAAAATTAAGGAAGACTTAATACTAAAGTCAGGAATGAAAGAGAGGACAGCTAGGTGTGGTGGCCCATGCCTATAATCCCAGCAGTTTGGGAGGCTGAGGCAGGAGGATCATGAGTTCAAAGCTAGCTTCAGCAACTTAGCAAGGCCTGGTCTCAAAATAAACAAAAAGTGTTGGGGATGTGGCTCAGTGATTAAGTATCCTTGGGTCCAATCCCCGGTACCAAAAAAGGACATGCTGAAATAAACTGATCTATGAAAGATTGTAAACAACTGTGTTAGCAAGTTAGCAGATAACATAGGCAAATTTCTGAAATGAACAAGCTACTGAAACTTACTCTAAAAAAACAAAAGAAATCTGAATAGACCTATTACAAAGATATTGAATTAGTATTTTGCGCCTCCCCCATATCCAAAAAAGCCCAATCCCCAATGAAATCACTGGAAAATTCTACTAAATATTCAAAGAAGAATTCTAACAATACTTCATGAACTCTTTCAAAAAATAGGAGAGAGAACATTTCTCAACTCATTCTATGAGGCCAGTATTGTGCTGGTATTTAAACCAGACATCAGCCAGTAACTCTTATAAATATAGACACAAAAATCCTTAATAAAGTACTAACTAAATTCAGCAGCATATGAAAGGATTATATGATCAAGCATTGCTTAACAGTGGGAATAAGTTCTAAGAAATGGATTATTGATTTCTATCAATGATGTGAACCCCACGGAATATACTTACTTACACTAGGAAGTATACTCATCACTAGGCAATATAATTTTATAAAATATATGCAGTTCATCATGGACCATAAAATGTTATGCCAGACATGGTGGTGCACTCCTATAATCCCAGCTACTCTGGAGGCTGAGACAGGAGGATTAAAATTTCGAGGTTTGCCTCAGCAATTTAATGAGATCTCTTCTTAAAATATAAAGAAAGAGAGCTAGATCTAGAGCTCAGTGGTAGAGTGTGTGCAAGGCTCTGGGTTCAATATCCCAGTACTGTAAAAGACAATAACAAAATGATGTCCTTAGTACCCAAAGCAACCTACAGATTCAATGCAATCCCTAACAAAATCTCATTGACATTTATTTACAGAAATGGAAAACCCTAAAATTGGGTGTCCATGGGAGCTATGTGAGCTGACTGTAAAATCAAAATCATTTCTGCAACCCCTCCTGGTGAGCAGACCTTAGTGGGAACTTGGCCACACCCACCCTGGGCTGTTTGATAGGACTGGTCATCAAAGCTCCCTTCTCCCTACCGTTTGACCAACTTGAGAGTCACAAGTCTCCCCCATAATGCCATTTGGGAGCTCCTGAGCATAATCCTGAGGGGAAGAGAAATGGTCCCTGGTGATACCAAGTCCTCTGGCAAGGGCAGGATTACCATAGGGTAGACAGGAATTCACCAGCAGAAGGAGGAGACCACATTCTGACACAGAGGTCAGAAAGCAGGTTTGATCCAGGGATGTGTAAGAAGATTGATTTTTCTGGGAAACACTGAGGTTCTTGAATATATTTCCAATGGTTATGGGAAAAGTGCACATAAATGTAATCCCTCTCTTGCAGGGATTACTGAACATGTTCTCAAACTCATACCTAAGAAACCTTTGTGATGCTATTTTAGATATTCTAATGGTGACATTTGGAAATCAGCTCTAGATAACAAACTCTTCTAATTGGGGCAAGCCAAAAGGGATTTATGTAAGAAGTTAGGTGCTGCAAAATTATTGGACAAACTGGAGAAGCAGAATCTAGGCTGCCTCTCCTCCACAGGTAGGGCGGTACTGCCTGTCTGGCTAGCTCTGGGAGCAAACAATCCTGTTGAGAAGACCAGGTGGTTGCTGCCACAATGCAGGCAGCTCTAGGCCTAATCTTACCTCTTAACCTTCAAAAAATTAGGGCTCAGCACTGGGGCCTGCGTGACCACTGATGTGGAAGCATGTTGCCCACTATAAGCAGCAGACTCACAGAAGTGGGATCTTCAGTGAAATCAGGTTATATGCAGCACCAATTAGGAAAGGTGGTCTTCAACTTCCCTATAGAGAGTCAAGGGTAGAAGCAACCATGGCCAGGCAAGAGGCTGCTGTAGCCATGTAGGTATGGATGCTGATGGGAGCTTGGACCAGGCTGGTCCAGCAGGAAAGGGGAAGGCACAGAATCCCTGGGAGAATGTTTTAGAGGTAGAACCTGTGGAACTTGGTGATTAATTGGATAAGGGTGTCGAGGGAGAAAGGAATCAAGAACTAGTCTTATGGGTTGGGAGTTGGTAAGGGAGAGGAGAAGTGCTGGGGAGAATTGGCCAAATTATATTGTTATATTGTGTGCAGGTACTAACATTCGACAACAGACCCCATCATTATGTGCAACTAGAATGTACCAGGAAAAAATGTGGAGGAAAAAAGAAAAGTCAAGTAATAGTATTTGTAAAACACATATTTCATAAAAGGCTTGTATGCAAAACAAACAACAATAAAACCAGAACTGGTCTTAGGTTTTAGCCTTGCCCAACAGGTAGACAGGGTACTGTTGTCTCCTTGCTAGGAGTCTTGGTACTTAGTATAGGGCAGAAGCTGTTATGGAGGGAGGGAGGGAGGAAGGGAGACACGACTGGGGGAAAGTTGAAAGGATGTTTCAGAGGGGAGAGGACCCTTGCTTCTCCTTATCGCTGTTCCCACTCTGGGCATCAGAATCCCTTATAACAGAGTCATATTCATCTGGGAGTTGATCATGCTTGCCAGGGTTGATCGCTTTGCTGCGTTTGTTTCTGTTATCTTTGTTTTGACAGCCTCTCTCTTGCTGGCATTTGGTGGGTGTGAGCATAATGAGGTTGGCAGAAATAATAGTAGTTCTTACTCTGCCCACTGAGTGGGATTTGAATGTCATTTGCATATTTTAAATTCCTGTGTGAAAATTACCTCCTGTCTGCACAGGAGTCTGGAGAATGAGACTTGGAGACCCGAAGGCAGAATCAACTTATCTAACTCAATAAGCAACTATTTTGGGTTGTGATTCAGACCCTGAGAGACAAAGATCTGAGTATTCCTAGTCTATATGGAGGTGAGCTCAGGAAAAACCTAGAGTGGAGTGGAGAGATGAGACAGAAAAGTGTGTATTAATAGGCAGGTTGCTGCCCAAGTTTCTCCCTCTGCAGAAACTTGGGAGAGTGTCAAGAGCCTGCCCCAGACTTGTCGCCACCAAAAGGTGAGGCAGTTCCTCCAGCCTGCTTCTGTCATTGACTGGGGACATGGAACCTTGCAGAACATCCTACCTGTTGCACCTGCAGGCTGACAGCATTCTTGCAGCTAGACATAGTGCTAGACAATGAGTCACAAGCACTTGCTGTAGGGAGCCATTGCGTGCACAGCCACTATTACATGATGAAGGCCACAGGGATATGATCAGGGCATGACGGCTTTGGGGGAAGACATAGGCAGCTGGACTCAAGACAATGTCTGGGGGGCATTTGAGACCTCACAACTTATGAACAATAGAAACAGAATTTCCATAGTTGATGTGATCTTTGCCAGGAATGCATGTGTAAGGTATCTAGATGATTGACTGTCTTTAATTTACTGATACGTGACATATATGGGCTCAGCCTTTGAATCCTATGGTACAAATTGCATGTTACAGAGGTGCCAGGGACAGGGACAGGGGGGCTGAAATGCAGTCTAGCCCACTTACCACATAACTTCTTCCTGCAAGGAGCCATGTCTGAAGGGTGTGACTTTTTCTGTTTTGCACAAAGTTGCCATATGGGTTAATGGACATGCTAAATAAGAAAAGTGAATTTAGAAAAGAATGGTTTATATCCTCAATATGTTGTTAGGGCAACTGTTGCTACTGCCTTGGAAAGTGCCACTGTCATCTCACACCTGGATGATGGTACTAGCCTCCTAACTGTCCTTATCTCTTCTGTCCTTGTCCCTCCCTTCATGGGCTATAGTGACCCAGCTCCCTTAGATCCTATTCCTCCTCTGCCTAGAGCCCCACGGGGGCTTTTGTCTCCCTCTGCCTGTGTGGTCTGGCTTCATTTCCTCTCCTGTCTCCTCACTCACCCAGTGCCCATCACACTGGCCCACCTCTGAGCCTTTGTGCGTGCTGTTCCTCTTTCTGCGTTACTCTTAGCCCCAAGTCTATATGGCTACTCCCTCACCTCCTTCAAGTCTTTACTCAAATGACTTCTTAGCAGTCCCTGTGAGGCTACCTATTTAACAGTATACACACCTGCACCCCTGTCTCCCCCTCCTCTTTTCTGGTCTTGTTTTCTTAGTGCTTCTCACTATCTAACATACTCCATATTTTACTTATTTATGGGTTTATTGTCTGTCTCTCCTTCTGGAAGGTAAGATTCCTGTGAGTGAGGTTTTTGCCTGTCATATCTCTTTTGCCTGGGCCATAGTAAGTACCCCACAAATACATGTTAAATGTGTACAAGTGAAGAATGGGAAACTAGAAGTGTTCATTCTATGAATTTACCAGTAATCACCCAACTGGCCACTGGGATTGCTTCCCTCCTGAACCCCCAGGTGCATGGAAGTTCAGATGTTCTGGTCCCCATCCTAATCTCCTGCCTTTGTCTGTAGACAAAATGTGCCCTTGAATTTTCTGGGTCAAGGTTTCCTATAAAATAATTAGTTCATTGAGACAAATCTCCTAAATTCTAAATTTAGTCTCTTAAATCTTTGATGTTTTATATTTAAAAATTTTTAAATCTTTGACCAGGCTATATTAAAGTCATTCTATATTATCAGAGTAATTAGCAATTGATTTCTTGGGTAAGTCCCAGTCTTAGCTGCTTATAACAGATACCATCAATGACTAGCCCCCAAACTTGGAACTCACTCTTCTAGAACATACCAACTGCATTCTATTACAGTGCCTCTGCCTTTCTGCCTGAAAGGTTTTCTTTTATTTTTCTCTTTTTTTTAAAAATAATTTTTAAAAAAATCTTTATTTTTTTTACTTATTTTTATGTGGTGCTGAGGATCGAACCCAGGGTCTTCCATGTGCTAGGCAAGTGCTCTACTGCTGAACTACAACCCCAGCCCCTCTTTTCTTTTTCTTTTTTTAAAAAATAGTTGTATATGGACATAGTGCCTTTATTTTATTTATTTTTATGTGGTGCTGAAGATTGAACCCAGTACCTTATCTGTGCTGGGCAAGCCTCTACCACTGAGCTATAACCCCAGCCCCTGCAAGGTTTTCTATCCATCAGTAACAGGCAGGCTGGTAGTTCTGGGGAGGAAGTGTCCTGGGGTATGGCATTCACCCAATGAGGTATGAAAATTGGTGGTTAAATAGTCCAGCTCCTTTGCCCCTTGGTGGGTTACCTCTGAGGTGTGTTCTACACTGTCTCCCAGAGTTGCCCTGCAAGATCAGGCCCCAGTTGCCCAGAATGGTGTCCTGCTAATTAACACTTTCTTTTTCTCTTCTCCTTCTCTGCCTCCTCCTTCCTCCTCCTCCCTTCTTCTTCTTTCCCCCTCCTCCCCTTCTTCTTCCTCCTCCTCCCCTCCCTCTTCTTCTCCTTCCTCTTCCTCCTCTTCTCCTTCTCCCCCTCCCCCTCTTCCCTCTCTTCTCCTCCTTCCTCCTTCTCTTTTTCTTCCTTCTCCTCCTCCCTTCTTTCTCCTCCTTCTTCTTTCTTCTTTATTCCTCTTCTTCTTCCTCCTTTTCTCCTTCTTCTCCCCTCCCTTCCTCCTCCTCCTCCTCTTCCTCCTCCTCCTCCTCCTCCTCCTCCTCCTCCTCCTCCTCCTCCTCCATACCAGGGATTGAACCAGGGGTACTTTACCACTGAGCCACATCCCCAGCCCTTTTATATATTTTATTTAGAGACAGGGTCTCCTGGAATTGCTTAGCACATCGTTAAATTGCTGAGACTAGCTTTGAACTGGCGATCCTCCTGCCTCAGCTTCTGGAGCTGCTGGAATTGCAGGCATGTGCCACTGTGCCAACTTCATTAATACTTTCTATCAACCTGTACTACTCACTCCACTACCCCTTCCAAGTGCCTCCTGGGACCACATCCCTAATAATCAGCTTATACTTAAATCCCTGTCACAGGCTCAGCTTCTGAGAAATCCACCTGAGATGTGCAAGTTCCTAACTTCTGCAGAGTCACCCTCTGTACCTCCTCTCAGGCATCACCTGGGTGGATTCCTCTCTCTCTTTGGGATACATTGAAGTACTGGACAATCACTGTTTTTTTTTTTTCCCCAAGCAGTGCTGTAGATTAAACCCAGGGTCTTGCCTGTGCTAGGTAAGTAGACAAGTGCTCTATCACTGAGTTATACACCCCAGTACTCCCCATCTATTTTGGACATGCCACTCTATAGACCCTTCTTTCTACCATGTTGCTAGGACCCCTCTCCTCCCACTTCTCTTTCTACAGTCTTCATTGTTTATTTCCCTCCAAATCCTAGAAGGCAACACCAAATTATTCCGCAGAGCAACTTAATTGTTCTTTATTTCACCTCTCTCACCTAAATTATACTCACAGGAATTCTTAGCTTCTCTACCAACCCCACCAATCAAGAAGCTTGGGTAGCTGGGTGCAATGGTACATGCCTATAATCCTGGCTACTCAGGAGCCTGAATAGGATTGCAAGTTCAAGGTCAGCCTGGGCAACTTGGTGAGATCTTATCTGAAAAAAAAAAGAAAGAAAAAAAGGAGGGGGCAACTGGAGATGTAGCTCAGTGGTAGAGAGCCCCCAGTTTCAATCTTTAGTACCACAAAAAAATGCTTGGCTAAACAAAGCAATAGTCTCCTCTATCCCATCTCGCATTTTGCTTACTTCTCTGAGTTTGAATTGGTTGCACAAATTGCAAGCAGTTAAAAAAAGTGCACCTTCCATATCACATCTGACTCTATGAGCTCCAGATCCTCTAAGAAAGTCGAATGCCTCTACAAGAAAGTGCTTTTCATTCAGGGCAAGAAACAGAGTTCATTACAAGAATAATGACAAGCAGAGATACAGACAAAATATTACCAGAAAATAACATTCCTTCTTCTAGGGAATTTTCTCAAAGGTATAGGATGAAGAGTTTAGATCTTATTATTTTTAAAAATTGGCATACAGCCTTAAATTGCCAATCAACCCAAGCATATGATTGAACTTATAATTTTCCGACTCTCCTGCATACAAATGTTAGCCTTTGTGTCCTTGACTAGACAAACAGCATGGATTGACTGTGGAAATACTGATTCCTTGCTGGAAGGCAGGTTGGTTTTGCAAATAAATAATGCATTCCAAAATCCCATGCACCATAATCTAGGGAGCCTGGAGCAATGCAACACGCTGCCATCACACGGTAAGTCCCCGAGCATTTCTAGTGAATTCAAGGACTGTGGAGTGGGCCCCTGTGTGGGTTGAAGTAGAAGAAGGCATGGGATGTAGCACAAATCAGCTTTTATTTTTTGCCTTTTTTCTCAGTCCATATAGTCAACTCTTTACCTTAGAAGTAAGGAAACCAAAAACAAAGAAACAAACAAAAAACTCAGCTCACTACAACTCTGTCCATGTAAATGTCCACCCCTGGGATCTAGTTAGTTGGTCAAAATGTGACAATGGGATGGATGAGTTCAGAGCCTTTGCAGGCATGTCCTAAAGAATATTGACTTGCCAGGTGTGGTGAGCACGACTGTAATCCCAGTGGCTCAGGAGACCAAGGCAGGAGGATCGCAGGTTCAAAGCCAGCCTCACCAATTTGGTGAGGCTCTAAGCAACTTAGCAAGACCCTGTCTCAAAATAAAAAATAAAATGGGCTGGAGATGTGGCTCAGTGGTAAAGTGCCCATGGGTACCAAAACAAATAATAAATAAAATTGACTTCCAGGGGTAGGTGCTTACAGTAGACTGCAGACTGCAACACTTGTGCACAGAAGGTCCCCTTGTCAATAAATTATAAATACAATAGCAAATAACCCCCGGTTACATGATCACATGCTTGTATTACACATACATGTAATAGTTGCATATACAATTCACATATATGTAAACATGGGGAGAGTAGATACCATCATATAACAGGTACAAGTGTGATTTAGGATTCTAGTGAAGATATTAGTTGTGGTTTTACACCGTTTTTATACTAACCATATCTTTTGAGAGATAGATCAAGAAAAACAATACTGTCTTTCCTTCTGTTTCCATGAGTATTTGTGTTAATCAGCTTTTCATTGCCGAGACCAAAATACCCAACAAGGACAACTTAGAGAAGAAGTTCATTTTGACTCATAGTTTCAGAGATTCAGTCTATGGTGGGCCGACTCCATCGCTCTGGGTCCAAGTGAGGTAGAACATGGTGGTGCAAGGGCCTGGCAGAGGAGTGCTTCTCCGCTCATGGTGGCCAGGAAGCAGCGAGTGAAAAGGGAAGAGGCTGAAGGTTAGAAGCACCTTCCAGAACACACCCCCAGGGACCCACCTCCACCTGCCTACAGTTTCCACACAGTTAGTCCATTCAAACTAGGACTGGTTAGGTTATGGCTCTCACAATCCAATAATTTCACCTCTGAACATTCTTGCATTAACACAGAAGATTTTGGGGGACACCTCATATCCAAACCACAACAGATGGTTTGAGGAAAAACTCCTCTCCATCCTTTCCTTCCACCTCAGATGTGTTTCCATCATGCATAATGATGCCTTTTTCATTAACTGAGGGTGGTAGGGGTGGGACACTGTTAAAAGAGAGTAGATTTAAGACCTAGGCTGTTCACCCTGACCCTTTATCTCTTTGAAAAACTGTAAGTCCTGGCAGACCCCGCTGCTGATCTTGCTCTTTACTGTCCTATGAATCATCTTAGAAATAACAGGAAATTACTCATAACTTCAGAGAGGCCCCCAGTTAACCATGGCATTGCTCTACTCCACCACAGGAGTAGGGCCACCCAGTGGTTTAACAAAAGTTCAGCATTTCTGTACCAAAAAGGAACACATTGCCGTTTGTTTGGGAGAGGATGGTAAAATCATAGCAAGGTTTCTTTTCCCCATACAACAAAGCAGAAATCAATAGCTATTTGAGTATTTCCCCATCGTAATCCAACCATCAATAACTCTCTGGGTAAGAGTGTGTTGTTACAAAGCATTTGCCCATTAATGATACTTCAGCTCCTGACACCATTGTAAAGATGTTCTGTAAACAGAAGACAATGAACATGCCTAGTTTTTCTCTCCCACTGTTTTCCAAACCACCCTAATGCAGAGCTCTCAAATTTATAACTCTCAGCAAGACAAAGCCTGCTTCCCAGCTGCAAAAACCCACTCTGAGTTGGGTGTGAGCAGTACACTGTGTTGGTACTTTCACAAATAAAGAACACTAGAGAAACTTGTTTTTATTGGTGGCCTCTGGACACTGGGAATGATTAAATAGCATGAGCCAGGTTTTCTAGCAGGAGATTTCCAGGCTAAACAACCATTTGACCTGTGGAAAGCTAGTTAATATGGATGACTGTAGCTAGGCATACACCCTTCCTCTTCTATATGCATATTACCATCTGCAGAGGATACCATGGGTGCTACACCCAAAAGGCAGCTGGGAGGAAAAGTTTGCTCAAGCCACCTATATCAACCATCCCCCTTTATCTGCCAGTGCAGCCATTTCTCAGCTGCTATGAGTATTAGCTGCAAAAAGTTCACAGTTGCACCTTCTCTGCAGATTTTTTCTTGTCCCAAATCTTCCTTGTTCAGAAAGCTCTGTCCTCACTTCCCTGGCAGCCCACAGCCAATAACTGGCTAATGTGAGGTTACAAAGGATCAGCCCCCTTACCTTTTGGGGTACCAACTCTGTGATGCAGTTCATGTTTCAGAGGACTCCCCCCACCTCCCCGCCCCAACACACACTCTGTGGATCAGGCTCAGGTTAGACTCCAGCTGGGATCACATCTTTGCTCAGCTTTTTTTCTCACCCCCTCCTACTTCTCTTATCCTGTGTTCCTGAGAGTCACCCTCAATAATTCCCATCTACCTGGATCTTGTCTCAGTCTCTGCTTTCAAGGGACTTAACCCAGTACTGTGAATTTTAAAGAAATCACTCAAATGAACTTAGCAGGAACACCTTTCAGAAGATAATTTAGTTGTTCTTTGATGATTCAGAAGATACTCCTAGACTGTTCAGAATCTCTGGGCTTTTTACAAGCATCAGTTATTTCTACAGGTATGAAGAGTTATCCTTGATTGGAGCTCTCCAATGGCTAGGGATTGCAGTTACATGTACTGCTTTAACAGCAACCACAATCCAAGATGTTTGGGTCTGAATGAAGTGGAATCTATGGCAGAATCAGAAGTCTTCTGCTACTTCCCATTGACAACGTCCCCATTGATAACCATGGATCATGGCCACATTCTGTTTTGAAGTAGGACAGAAGAGGCTGGACACCAGAGGAATTAGCAGGAAGCACGTTTATTGACTGCAGGGTTCAGAGGGGCAACTGCCTAAGATTCTCTCAACAAAGATTTTGGAAATTCTTCGAACTTTATACCCAGTGGGGGGCGGGGTTAGAGGTTCACATGACCAGTGCTCTCTATTATATCCTCTAGATCAGACACAGGTTTCACAAGTTTTTATCAAGAAAACAGAGATAACATCTTTTTGTACAACAAGCTTGCAGACGAACTCTGTCACACTTTTTGTGTGCAAACCAGGCATTTACAAGAAAAGAAACTACCAACCACAATAATCTCTGCAGACATCCTGCTGATCTGACAAGAGGAGAAGATTAATTATGGAAAGGGTCTTTTGGGTGGGGATACCTGGTCTACTTCACTTTCACATATGACTTCTTGTTTTTAAAGTGCTTCACACTGGTTGTCTCACTATGGACACATAGAATGTAAGTGCTAGAAGGAGCCATAGTCTTCCTCTAACAAATAATTATTTAACTGCTCTAGTTGAATCGTGTCAACCCGGAGACCCATGTTGAAGTCCTAACACTTAGAGCTTAAGATGTAACCTTATTTGAAAACAGGGTCATTGCAGCTGTAATTAGATAAGAGGATGTGGTCATACTTGGGTAGGGTGGGTTTTAATCTCATATTACAGGTATCTTTATAAGAAGGAAAGACACAGAAAAGAGGTAGAGAATAAAGAGCCTCATCTCCACGCCAAGGAACACCAAGCATTGCCCTCAAACACAGGAAGCCAAGGGAGGCATGGAAGTTTCTCCCCTGCAGGTTTTGGAGATAGCAAAATTATTGACACCTTGATTTCAGTCTCCCAGCCTCCAGAACTGTGAGTAAACTCATGTTAAGCCACCCAGTATGAAATGGAAGCCCCAGAAAACTAATACTAGCCCCTACTAGGTGACCATTTTATGGAATATCTATTCTAACATTAAGGCAAGGACACACCTCTGTCCTCTTTCATTTTAGCTCAGAAAAGGGAGCTCACAGGTGGACCTGAATTCTGAATGCACCACATCCAGCTATTCCCATTTGGGATTCTTTGTCACACACTCAGTTCAAAATGTCAAGCAGGAGAGAATTAAAGTCATCGGGAGACATTGCCAAAGAAGTGGGAAGTGCTCCACATCTCATAACTGTCAACCCTGTTCGTGAAAATCAAAGGGAACTTGGCCAGCAGGTCTCTGGGAGGGTGCTCAGTCCTGCAGCGCTTGCTGTATAGACAGACTGTCTCTCCACTGTAGGGGGGTTGACCCCACCTTTTTGTTTTCTTTCTCTGCTGCTCTCCTATCCAGGGAGTTCCTGCATGTTTGCTGTTACTGTTCTTTACCCTAATTATTCTTTATTGCTGTGCTGCTTCCAACATGTCTGCAGGAATTGATCTAGAAAGAAAACCCAAACTCAGGCCTGGTTCTTCACGTTCCTGGCTGTCTGGACCTGGACTATTCATGCAGCTGGCAGCATTGCCCAATCCTGGGTCCACACATTATATCAGAAACCCCTTTATTCTTTCTCTGGTTCAGGTACTGCATAGACATCTACCTCAAAACCATTTCCAGAGACAAAAAGCCTCCCCTACGGATGCATATGACTCCATCTAATAATCATTACTTAATTTCCCCAAACATTTTCATCTAGGGTAAGGTTCAAAGCTAGTGAGAATGGATGTAAATTCATAATTCAAAAAGTTTTTTTTTTAAATTTTTTTGACTGTTTTAATAAAATTATTCCAGCACTTTGAGAACAAAAACAAAATTTAAAAGAAAACCCATCTTCATATCTTAGCCCCTCTGTTCTCCCTCTTATAGAACTTGATTATTAATCTAAATTCTACAGTCCTTAAGGTGAGACTTGGTTTCACCGTTTTGAGACCCTGTCTCAAAAAAAAAAAAAAAAAAAGAAAGAAAAAGAAAAAAGTAAAAGAAATAGAAAAAAAAGGTGGAAGGTGGTGTTGTAGCTCAGTAGTTAAGCACCCCTGAGTTCAATCCCCAATAGGAAAAAAAAAAGTGACCTGAGAGCCATATGGTTGGCATTTCACTTGTTGAGTAAATAATTCCTATGGCTTTGGGGAGGAAAATAACCTTTTGTACTAGATGGTTGGGACAAAAATGTACTTTGCTACAAAGTCACAGATTAAGGACACTAATGAGGTGAGTCAAGCAGACTACAAGAAAATGGGGAGTTGATATATTCTATTTCTCATATTGATAAGTTGTAAGGTTCAAAGCAATGACAATCACCAGATGTGGTGGTGCATGCCTGTAATCTGAGTTACTTGGGATGCGGAGGCAGGAGGATCACAAGTTCAAGACCAGCCTCAGCAATTTAGCGAGGACTTAAGCAACTTAGTGAGACCCTGTCTGAAAATAAAAATTAAAATAAAATAAAAAAGGTTGGGGGATGTAGCTCAGTGATTAAATGCCCCAGGGTTAAGTCCCCAATACCACCCCACCCAACAACAACAACAAAAGCAATGACAATCTAAGTGGATTTGACCAGAAATTGATTAAAATAATTCAAAGTTATTAATCAATCTTTTTGGGCTGTGGATTTATAGCATTCTCACTAGTTTTGAACCCTGTTCTAGATGTATATTCTTGGGATATCAAGTAATGATAGCATTATGAAGCTGTATCATATGAAATTGATAATATTCAATTTTATGTATTTTGATGTAAAATTGTAGTTGATACAGTTCAATCCAACATAAGTTATCATGGTTAATAGGACTTTTTTCCTTTTTAGAAAGCGCTCAGATGATGACACAGCTTTATACTTTTTCATTGTTTTCTTTTTAAGGCTGTGGGAAACTTGATTTAGATTTTCATAAAATTTCATTATTCTTCAAATAAATACTTAGAAAACATTTTTTGAGATCTTTTATTTAAGAGTAAACAATAGCGAAATATACACTACTATGTAAAAAGTTCTCATCCTGCTGGCTTAAAACAATTGAAAGAATACCTGTAAACAATAAAGATGCAAAATTAAAATGCAATCCCTAGTGAATAGATATGTGGAACACACAGAGAAAATATTGCTGGAGAGTTGGAAAATATTAGTAAAAAAATGACACAGGTAGTTGGTTTGATAAAAGATGTTCCTAACACATCCCAGTTAATAATATCTGTTGGTCTCTGTGTCAGAAAGAGACAATAAAATACAATGAAAGAACCATTTTTAAATGAGCTGTGAAAGGAAAGATGAGCTAGATAAGTTATAGACTCAACAGTAATGAGTTTGGAACAAAAACAGTGTTTGATGAAAAAGAAGAGGCAAAAAAACCTGTCACTACCCAGAATCATCTGCATTGATCTGGGAGGGCAGAAAGCATTTTGGGGTGAGCATATTGAGCCTCCCATAAAAAATGCATTCACTATTGTTTCATAGGGCAGGTGCTGTAGAGAAGAGGTAGCAGGCAGAAACACTCCCTGAATGGAGCTTGCTTTGGAAGGATGTCTGATAAGGATGAGCTTGAAAAATCCTTTGACTGCCCAAGAGTTTGCCAATTATTTTGTGGCAAAGTTCTTTAAAAGAGCCCCTAACTTAAAGATGAGTTACAGTTCTCCTTCATAACAAGACAAATGCTACAAATTTGGGAACTTCTTCCGGGAAGACAATTCTAAGGCTGTCAATAGAATTGATGAACAACAATAAGGGCTCAAATTGGGGGAAAAGTCCCGAATCAGAAACTGAAGAGGTAAATCAACAAGGTTCACTTTTATCATGGATGGGAAGGAAGTTGTCAGAGTCAGAATTCACTGTGAAGAGATTAGGAATATTAACTGGGCCACACAGGGGTACACACTTGATTGTTTCCTAGAGCAACAGTGTCAGGTGATGACTGATCTGTAAGGATTTCCCCAGACCCTGTGGAAGCTAACTGTCTCACTGGTTCCAGACTTCTGCACTAGTGCCAGGAATTGTCATTCTTGGAGTTGATGATATGTAATGATTTTGCAGGTCCCGTACCCTTGGGCATGAGCAGAGCCTCTGTGTGCCCTCTGCCTCCCCAGGATAATGCAGCCTTGTCCAAACACATTCTGAACATTGTGCTCCAATGCTGAACAGGGTCCCATGTCTCCTCTGTCTCTGGATTATAAGGGACTTGAAGGACCTAACAAGTCACAGTGTGTGGATATTGACAAAAAGGAACCAATTACAAGAAACATTTTGATGACAAGTGGCAAAATTTAAACACGGATTGGGTATCAGGTGGCACAAAGGAATTCATGTTCATTTTGTGAGGTATGATGGTTGCTATGATTTGAATGTTCACCCTCCCCCAAATTCATTATAACAGAATCACCAAAGTGATGGTATTAGAAAGTGGAGGTGTTTAGGAGGAGATTAGTCAGAGGGACTAGGGTAGGATTAGTACCCAAATGAGGTCCCAGAGAGCTCATTCACTCTTCTACCATGTGAAGACATAGAGAAGAGCTGGGCATGCAGGTGCATGCCTGTAATCCCAGCTATTCAAGAGGCTGAGACAAAAGGATCACATGTTCAAGGCCAGCCTGGACAACTTAGTGAGACCTTGTTTCAAAAGAAAATTCAAAAAGGGGTGGGAATGGAGATGAGTGGCAGAGGGCTTGCCTAACCTGCATGAGGCCCTGGGTTCAACACATTCTCACACACACACACACACACACACACACACACACACGCCCCAGAGAAGTTAGTAGTATGCAACCTGGGAGAAAGTTCCTCATCAGAAATTGGCCATGTTAGCACCTTGACTTCCCAGCCTCCAGAACTATGAGAAATAAATTCTTATTGTGCATAAGCTACCCAGTTAGAGTATTTTGTTATAACAGCTAGAACAGACAAATATAATAGTTATGTTAGAAAAAGTCCTTATTCTGGGGGAATGGGGGCAGGAAAGATGGTGCAATGAGATGGACATCATTACCCTAGGTACATGTACGACAGCATATAGAGTGCGACGCTATATCATGTACAACCAAAGAAATGAATAGTTGTGCTGCAATTGTATACAATGAATTAAAATGCATTTTGCTGTCATATATACCTAATTAAAATTAATTAATTAATTAATTAATTAAAAAAGAGAAAATGTCCTTATTCTTAAAGATGTGTATGAAAGCATTATGGGGTGAAATGTCATTGTCTACAATTTGTTATAAATAAGATGAAGTTAATCTGGTAAGATGTTAAAAATGATTAAGTCTAGATAAGGCTATATGGCAGATCATCACACCAATTTCCCCCTATTTTTCTTTGTTATTGTGGTACTGAGGATCAAACTCAGAGCCCTGTGCATGCTAGGCAAGCATTCTACCACTGAGCCAAATCCCCAACTTTCCTGTTTGAAATGTTTATAACAAAAATTTTATTGTAAATAATAAATTTACAATTTGTACCATCAAGGTGAAAAATTATAATTCAGTATTAAAATAGGAAGAAAATGTCTTTTGGAATGAAATATATGGAGAGAAATATTGAAAATTTCCACTGATATTGATGAAGAAATACACGATTCATCTACCAACCCTCCTCTTGAGATACTTTTAAAAAAATACAACTTGGGAACAATAGTAATTAATAAGAAAATAATTCTATTTACAATAGTATTAAGAATAATAATATATTTAGGAATAAACCTAACTAATGAGGCAAAAGACTTGTGTGCTGAAAACTATCAATGTCAAAAGAAATTGAAGAAGATACAAATAAATAGAAAGACATCCACTGTTCATAGATTGGAAGAGTAAATATTGTCAGGGTGCTCATACTACTCAAAGTGATCTATAGATTGAAAGCAGTCCTTATCAAAATGCTCAAAGTGACTTTTTCTGTAGAAATAGAAAACTTCATTTTAAAATTCATATGGCATCTGAAGGGATCCCCAAATAGTCAAAGCAATTTTGAAAAAGAAGAACAAAGTTGAAGGACTCACACTTCTTGATTTCAAACATACTACAGTGCTGTGGTCATCAAAACAGTGTGGTACTGGCACAAAGACAACTAGAACAATGGAACAGAATAGAGAGCTCAGAAATAAATTCTCATGTATATGCCCGAAGAATGCGAAGACTATTCATTGGGGGAAGAATATTTACTTTAAAAAAATAGTATTAGGAAAGATGGATATCCACATGTGAAAGAATGGAGTTGGACCTTTATTTTATATCACATAGAAAAACTAACTCAAAATGTATTAAAGACCTAAACACAAGACCTGAAACTAATCAACTCCTAGAAGAAAACAGGGGAAAAGCTTCCTGACATTGGATTTACCAATGATTTCTTGGCTATGACACAGAAGCCCCCCCCAGGTAATAAAAGCAAAAATAGGCAAATGAAATTATAACAAACTTAAACAATTTTTGTTCATCAAAGGACACAATCAACAGGATGAAGGAAAGCACGTCATATGCTACAACATGGATAAATCCTGAGGACCTTATGTCAAGTGAAATAAGCCAGTCACAGAAAGACAAATAATGTGTCACTCCACTTTTATGTGGTGTTATGATTTAGATCTGGAATGTCCCCCAAAGGCTCATGTGTTGAAGGCCTGGTCCCCAGCTGGTGGTACCTTTGGGAGTTGGTGGAACTTTCAGGGGGTGGGGCCTAGTTGGAGGAAGCAGGTCACTGGGGGCATGGCTTTGAAGGTTTATTTTGTCCCTGGCCCCTGGCTCCTTGTCCTGCACTGTCACTTGCTTCTTGGTTGCCATCAGGTGATCAGCCTCTTCCATACACTTTTGCTGCCATGATATTCTGCCTGGCAGGCCCAAAGCAATGGAGCCAGCCTACCTGAAACTAAACCTCTGAAACTGTGAGCCAAAAACCTTCTGTAAGTTGGTTTTCTCAGGTATCTTGTTACAGTGACAAAAATCTGACTAAAGCATGTGGAATGTAGAGTAGTCACGTCCATAGAAACAAAGTAGGGGCTAGAGGGAGGAGAAACTGAGGGGGGGGGGATGTTTAATAAGTACAGAGTTTCAGATTTGCAAGATTTAAAAAACATCTAGAGATCTGTCTCTTAATAGGAGTCTACTTACCACTACTGAACCATACGCTTGAACCCGGTTAAGATGGTCAATTTGTATGTTGTTGTTTTTAACAATAAAAAAAAAATGAGGGAAAATGAACTTGGGAACAGAATTGTTGGGCTGTTTTGAAAGCTTCCAAATGAAGCATTTCAGCAGGTTTTGAACTGAAACATTTCACTAAATATATAAAAACACAGCACCCTCTGATTAGTCTGCAAGAACATGAGGGAACATGGTGATTTACTCACCAAGTAACAACAAGAAATTTTGCATAATTGGTGGTGGGAGAGATGAAAAATAAATGTTATGATGTAGGGAAGCACATCCAATGATGTCCTTCCTATATTTACTTTTTGTAAGAAGTCTTTTACAGCTATTATAGTCATGAAAAGCAAATAGCAAAAAACCACACCTTCAGATTATTTTATCACAAGATGTAAGTCAGTATTTTAAAAACATTAGAGCAGATTGAATTATATCAACTTCAAAATACTAATAGCCTTACATTTTCTTTATTTCTCTCTTAATGAGAACTATTTATCATAATAAACTATTGAGCCCATTAATACATTTATAAAAAACGTTTATTTAGTTTTCTAATTTAATCCATCTTTTAACATGTCCTTTGATCTTGGCTGAATTTGTTCTTTATTCTGATGAGGTACATGGTAAAACAATCTGGAGTTATCGCTGTAGAGTCCAGGAGTTTCTTCACAGTCATAAACCCTTGAGTGTCCTTGCAATGTTATAAATATATAATGTGATCAAGGTGTTGATTTCCCCAAATGGAGCTATAAATTCAAAGCAATTTCAGTAAAAAATGCCAATAAAGTTATCCTGTAACCTGACAGGCTGATTCCATAGTTTATGTGGGAGAGTAAAGAGCCCAAAATAGCAAGACATTCTGGACAGAACAATATAGTAGTGAGGTTCTGCTCTACGAAATATCAAGATTTATTAAAAGGTTAGAGTCATTAGGGAGAATTGTATTGCCACAGAAGAGACAAGTAGGCTATCGGGGCATAATGGAAAGCCCAGAAACAGAAATAGGGTCTGTGGAAACTTCATATGTGTCATGGGGGCCGCTGGAGAGAGGAGGAAGGGCATGACTGGTCAATAAATAGCTCCATGACCATATAGTAGATCTTTCACTTTCACCCAGACATTATTTCTTTTTTAAATTTTGATTTTAGTTGTTGATGGACCTTTATTTTATTTATTTGTATGTGGTGCTGAGAATCGAACTCAGTGTCTCTCACACACACAAGGCAAGTGCTCTTCCACTGAGCTATAACCCCAAACCACACTTAGACATTATTTTTGATGATTATCGCTTGGTTTTCTTTCTGTCTCTCCCACAAAAATTGTCAGCACTGACAGCATTTTCTTTCTCCTATTTGCATTATTTAGTGTCCAACACATGAGAGAGCTTTCCCAAGATTCTGTTCCATCTTTAATAGGCAATTATGAAAATACCTGAAGCAAATGAAAACAAATAGTCTCAGCAAAGACACAGAAGATATAAAGAGGAGCCATATGGAGATTTTAGAATGAAAAACTACAATAACCATAATTAAAAACTCAATGGATAGGTTCAACATCAGAATGGAGAATGAGGAGAGAATCATCAGTGAGCGGTAAAAATAGAATAATAGAAATTACCCAATCTGAACAAAAGAGAGAAGGTAGACTTTGAATAATGAATAAGATCTCATGAACTTGTGCAATGATAATAAAAATTCTAACATTATTGCCTTTGTAGTCTCAAAAGAAGAGGAGAAAGAGGGTGGGGCTGAAAAAGTACATGAATAAATAATCACTGAAAACTTCCCATGGTTGACAAGGAATATAAACCTATGGATTCAAGAAACTTAGGGGACATCAAACAAGGCAACTCCAAGAAATTCATACTAAGACACATTATAGTCAAACTTCTGAAAAGTGAACACGAAGGCAAAAAAATATCTTGAGAGCAGAAAGAAATGCTACAGAGGAGAACACTCCATGTTTATAGTTGATTTGTCATTGAAGTAATTGGCATCTAGAGGAAGTGGTACAGTCTTTTTCAAGTGCTGAAAGAAAAGAAAAGATCTGTTAGCCCAGAATCAGAATCCTACATACAATGAAAATATAGTGGGATAGGGAGAGGGAGCATGGGAGGAATAGACGAACTCTAGATAGGGCAGAGGGGTGGGAGGGGAAGAGAGGGGGCAGGAGTTAGCAAGGATGGTGGAACGTGATGGACATCATTATCCAAAGTACACATATGAAGACAGCAACTGTGTGAACATACTTTATAAACAAACAGAGATATGAAAAATTGTGCTCTATATGTGTAATAAGAATCGTGATGCATTCCATTGCCATATATTTTAAAAAATAAAATCAATTAAAAAAATAAAACAAAACAAAACAAAAAAAAATGAAGGAGGACTAAAGGCATTCTTAGATAAGGAAAAACTAAGGAGATGTGACATTAGTAGACCTACCTTAAAAAAAAAAAAAGGTTAAGGGAAGTTCTTTAAACAGAAATAAAATAAAAAATAAGGGCTGGGGTTGTGGCTCAATGATGGAGTATTTGCCTATCATGCTGAAGCATGGGTTGATCCCCAGCACCACATAAAAAAGCTAAAAAATAAAAAATAATGAAATAAGAAAATAAATAAAGAACCTTCTAATATGGTGGGGGGAGGGAGTACAGAGCAAGATGAGCCCAAATATGAACAAAACATAGATTTTTCATTCTCCTCTTGAAGTTTTCTAAATTGTGCTTGATATTTATAACTCTGTCTGATGTGGTTCTAAGTATATTTAGCATAAATAATTAAGACAATTAGATTATCAGGGGCAGGTAGTAAAGATACATAAAGAGAGGTAGGTTTATATACTTCATTGGAACTGGTAAAATGATGATGTCACTAGACTAAAAATCATTATAGAAAAATCAAAATGAAATTTTAAGATGTTCAAATAATTCACAGGGAGGCAGGACAAAAGAAAACAGAGAGAGAAAAAAAGAGAACAAACAGATAATGGAAAAGCAAAATGACAGACTTTAGCTCTACCATATCATAATTATATTAAATAAAACTGATCTAAATATACTAATTAACTGACAGAGATTGGCAGAATGGATTGAGAAATCATGGTCATCTGTATACCATCTACAAGAACTTTCAAATATAAATATAACAATATAGGCAATTTGAAAGTAAAAAGATAGAAAAAATATGCTATGGAAACATTAATCAAAAGAAAGCATGGGCCTGGGGCTATATAGGTCAATGGTAAAGCACTTGCCTCACAGGTGTGAGGATCTGGGTTCGATCCTCAGCACTATTTACAAATAAATACATAAAAAGATATTGTGTCTGGGTTGGGGTTGTGGCTCAGTGGTAGAGCACTCGCCTGGCACATGTGAGGCCCTGGTTCAATCCTCAGCACTACATAAAAATAAATAAGTAAAATAAAGGTATTGTGTCCAACTACAACTAAAAAAATAAATATTTTTTAAAAAAAGATATTGTATTCATTTACAACTAAAAAGAAATTTATAAAAAAGAAAGCAGAAGTTACCTTATATAAAATAGAGTGGTCTTCAAAGTAAAAAAAAAAAAGTTTTAATTATAGATAGAGAGAAACATTATGTAATGATAAAAGGGTGGATTCACCTAGAAGACATAGAAGTTCTAAATGTGTATGCAATAAACAACAGTGATACAAATATATGGAGCAAAAACGAATAGAACTTAAAGGAGAAATAGACCGATCTGCAATTACAGTTGAAGACTTCAACACTCCTCTCTTGACAACCGATAGAAAAACTAGACAGAAAATTAACATGAATATGGAAGAACATAACACCAGAAACAAAAAAGACCTAGTTGATATTTATAGAACACTATCTAACAACAGTATTCTTTCCAAATGCATATAGAACATAAGCCAAGATAGACTATATCTTGGATCATAGAACAAGCATCAACAAATAAAAGAACTGAATTCATACAGACTATATTATCCAGCCACGATGAAATCAAATTATAAATCAGTAACAAATATAACATGAAGGCATTCAAACATTTGGCAGCAATACACTTCTAAATAATCAGTGTGTCAAAGAGAAGTTTCAAAGAGAATAAAAAAATACATTGAACTGAATGAAAATAAAAACACAGTATGTCCAAATGTATAGGACAGATCTAGAGCAGTGATAAAGAAGTTTACAGCACTAAATCCATACATTAGGAAAGAGAAAGAGCATTAAATTAATAGCCTAAGCTTTCACCTTAAGCACCCAGAAAAAGGAGAAAAAGAAACCTAAAGCAAACAGAGAAAAGGAAATAAAGATAATAGCAGAAATCAATGAAATTCAATGAAATTGAAAATAGAAAAACAATAGAGAAATCAGTGGAACAAAGTGTTATTTGAAGAGAACAATGAAGTTGACAGAACTCTAGCAAGAATGACAAAGGAAAAAAAAAAGACTTGAATTACCAAATTCTGAATAAAAGAAGGGATATTACTATATATCATGCAGACATCAAAAAAACAAAGGACTATTACAAAGAACATACACAAATTTGACCACTTAGATGAAATGGGCCAATTACTTAAAAAAAGAAAAACATTACAAATCACACAATATAAAAGAAATAATTTTAATAACCCTATAACTATTAAGGAAATGTAATTCATAGTTTAAAAGCTGCCATTAGAAGAAATCTCCAGGCTCAGATGGTTTCACTGGAGAATTCTACCAAATGGTTTGAGAACTAATACTAATTCTTCGCAATCTCTCCTGGAAAACAGAAGATGAGGAAATACTTCCATATTCATTTTATGAAGCTAGGATTACCCTGATAATAAAACCAAGCAAAAACACTACATAAAAATGAATTATAAGGTCAATCTACTTTATGACTGTAGGTGCAAAAATCCTTCACATGTATTTACAAATAGAACTCAGCACTAAGTAGGGCTTATTCTAGGGACACAAAGCTAGTTCCATGTTCTCAATCAGTATTTACCACTAATAGTTTAAAGAAGTCACATGATCATCATTAATGCAGAAAAGTATTTGATAAAATCCAACACATTTATAAGAACAGAAAAATAGGAAAAGGATCATTTCCTCAGCTTGAGATATAGTTATCTCTTAAAGTTGAATGATAACATGGTGGAAGATCAAATGTTTTCCCATAAGGTTGAGAGCATGACACAGATATCTGCTGTCATCACTCTTATTCAACATAGTGGTAAAAACTGTAGCCACAACCTTTAGACAACAAAAGGAAATAAATGACATCTAAGATCAGTAAAAAGAAAAAAAAAACTGTCTGTATTGGCAAATGAAGTAAGAAATCCCAAGAAATATAAAAGTACTCCTGGAAGTGAGAGGTGAATTAGGCAAGGTCACAGGATATAAGAAAAACACAAAGAAGCAAACAAACTGGATTTCTCTATACTAGCAGTATATCATATGAGCTCCAAAATTAGAAATACAATACCATTTACAAACCCTCAAAAAATACTTACGTGGAAATCTATCAAAACACATACAAAATGTGTATGCTAAAGACTCTACAACACTGCTGTTGAAAATCAAAGATCTAGGTGTTTTTATGGTTGGAAGCCCAGCAGAGTAAAGATGATCAGTCTCTCCAAATTTAATGTTCAGATTTAACACAATTCCTATCAAAACCCTAGAAATAATTTTTGGAGTACAGAAACAAAATTATTCTAAAATTTATATGAAGAGACAAAAGAAATAAAATATTTAAAACAAAATTGAAAAAGAATAACAAAACAGGAAGAAAACAGTCTACGCAATTTCAGTATGTCTTCGTTGGGGCTGCTAAGACAAAGTCCCATAGACTAGGTAGCTTATGAACAACAGAAATTTATTTGTCACAATTCTGGAGTCAGAAATCAGGGTGCCAGCCTGGTCATATTCTGGTGAGGGCCCTCTTCTGGGTTTTAGACTGTGATCTTTTCACTATACTCCCACATGACAGAAACACCCCAAGAGCTTGGTGGGGTACCTTTTGTAAGTGCGCTAATCTCACTCACAAGGCTCCATCCTCATGGCCTAATTATCCCCAGAAGACCCATCTCCTAATACTATCACACTGGGGATTAGGATTTCAATATATTAATTTTGAGGGGACACAGATTTTCAGCCTATTGAATAGGAACATCATGTAATGCTAGTAACTGAGTGTAATATGGGTAAAGAGATAGACACAAAAAAGGTCAATGGAGTAGAACAGAGCACACAGATATAACCCTAAACAAATAGACAAGTGAATTTTTTTTTATAATGATGCAAAAGGAATTTAACAGAGGAAGGATAGCCTTGCCAATAAATGGTGCCAAAGCAACTAAATATCCATAGGCAAATATGAATCTTGACCCAAGTCTCATGTGTCAACACAAAAATTAATTCAAAATAGATCATAACTCAAATGTAAAATGCAAAACTATAAAATTTCTAGAAAAAAGGGGGAAATACTGCAAATTTAAGGTTCGATTTTACACAAGGCACAATTCATAAAAGAAAAAGTTGATTGAACTTCTTCAAAATAGAAAAAAACAAACAAACTTTGTTCTACAGAAGACTCTGTTAATAATATGAAAAGACAAGCTACAGAATGGAAGAAAATATTTGCAAACCACACATCTAACAAAGGACTAATATCTAGAATATAGAAAGAACTAACAAAACTTACCAGTAAAACAACAAACAAAAACCAATTAGAAAATGGGCAAAATTCTTTTTTTTTTTAAAGAGAGTGGGGGGGGGAGAGAGAGATAATTTTTTTAATATTCATTTTTTAGTTATCAGCGGACACAACATCTTTGTTTGTATGTGGTGCTAAGGATTGAACCCAGGGCCGCACGCATGCCAGGAGAGCGCACTACCCCTTAAGCCACATCCCCAGCCCCTGGGCAAAATTCTTGAAGAGATATTGTACCACTAAAGAATCTACAGATGACAAGATTAAAAGTTGTTCACCACCAGCAGACATCAGGAAAAAGCCAGTTGCAACCATAATGAAATATCACCACACACGGGTCAGAATGTTTAAAATAGTGATAACACCAAATATTGATGAGAAGTCAGAGACACTGGATCACTGGATATTGCTGTTAGGAATGCAAAGTGGTACAGCTACTCTGGGAAACAGTTTGGCAGTTTCTTAAAATCTGAACATGCAGCTAACCTACAACCCAACAATTGTACTCCTGGGCACTCATTCCAGAGAAATGAAAATCTGTGTTCATATAAGAACTTGTACACAAATGTTCATAGAAGTCTTTTTTTTTCATTTTTTAGTGCATTACAGTTATACATGATATTGGGGTTCATTTTGATATAATTATACAATCATGAAATGTAATTTGTCCCAATTCAGTCTCTAGTACTTCCCATCCTCCCTCCTCCTATTGTCTTTCCTCTACTCTACTAGTCTTCTATTTATTTATAGTTTTTTTAAAAAAAATCAGTGCATTATAGATATGCATTAAGGAAAATTCACTGTGATGTACATATATCATAGGAAAGTATGTCATAGTCATTCCACTGTCTTTCCTTTTCTTATCCCCAACCCTCCCGTTCATTTCCCTTTGTCTAATCCACTGAACTGCTATTCTACACCACCCCTTGTACAATAATTTAACAATGTTATCATTGTGGGAAACTGAGTAAAGGGTATATTCAATTTCTCTGCATTACTTCTTGCAATTGCATGTGTGTACACAATTATCTCAAATTGAAAAGTTTACTTAAGTAGTACCATTTCAAAATATTTTTACCACTGTATTTAATATCCTTAAACATATGCTTTCACATAAAATTACAGAATTTATTTTAAATGACAGTCTTTCTTTCTTTTTACTCCCCCCCCCTCATCCTCCTCATTTTCCTACCCACATCACACCCCATTCTTAACGGTTGTCAACAGCCTTCTACAGCAAAAATGGACCATGGAGTGTTAGTAGATGAATGATAGATTTGGAAGAATATCAATAATGTAGATGGCAGTTAATATCTTTAATTCTAAGAGATCTTATAAATTCAAAAGGTAAAGATCAATCACCCAAATGGGCAAAAATTTTGAAGAGGTGATTCACTGAAGATCAAATTTTAAATGGTCTAATTACATGTAATAAGTCCCCAGCAGTCAGGGTAATACAAATTGAAGTGATACTGAAGTCACAATGAATATCACTTTATCTTCATCAGACTTGCAAGAAGGAAGGAAGGAAGGGAGGGAGGGAGAGATGGAGATCACTGGCAGGGATATTAGGTCAAATGCAACTTAATTTCTTGCTGTGGAAACATAGACCATAACAATCAAGCAACATCTATTATAATTAAATATATACCCTTTAAAAATTCACTGAATCATGCAGGTAAAAATTGTGCACTTTACTATTTATAGATTACTGAATCAAAAGTAAATGAAAAATTAAAAAAAAATATCTAACCTTGCTCCAGTAATATCTTTCTATAAATCTATTCCATGAATTAAATCCACCATCTACCCATAAAGACATTGTTCTGAGATGTTTATTTCAACCTGTTTCTTGTACCCAGATAAAAATGCCCACAAATGGAGGTTTGCTTGAATATGATATAACCACACCATGGAATACTGTACAGCTATTTAAAAAGTCAGAATAATATGGGTGACTTGGAGGTATTTCCCTACAGTATTGTTGAGAAAAGCTAGAAAAATAGAAAGTAGAAAAGCATGTATAATGTGGCCCCATTTTGAGTTATTTCTAAGGAAGCTCATGTATATGTATGTATGTATGTTTGTTTATATGTGCACATCATTGTTATCCCTCAGTATCCATGGGGAATTGGTTTTGGGACCACTATGGATACCAAAAGTCCCTTACATAAAATGGCATAGTATTTGCACAGAATGTAGACAATCTTCCTCTATACTTAAATCATCTTTACTTATTATACCTAACAAAATGTAAATGCTATGTAAATAATCATTGTTCTGTATTATTTAGGGAATAATGACAAGAAAAAAAATGTATGAGTTCAGCACAGATGCAGTTTTTTTTTTTCAGAACTGGGGATTGTACCCAGGACCTCATGCATGCTAGGCAAGTGCTTTACCACTGAGCTATATCCCCATTTTCTGAATATTTTTGATCTTTTCTTTTTCTTTTTGATCTGAAGTTGGTTGAATTCACAAATGCAGAACCCAAGATGCAGAGGGACAGATATATTCTTAAATTTTTTCCCCTCATTCATTATTTTTTTTATTCATTATTTTTAAAGTGGGGAAGGATATCCAGTTCAAGTCTCAGAGACAGCTGAAGATTTTTCTGGGCTTGCCCCACGTCCCATACTGTGTATGCACTTCCCGGACTCCTTATGGAGTCTGGTGAATTGGCCCCATGGGTCTGTCAGTAAATTCTCCAGGATTCTCAAGTTAGGGAAACTTTCTTGGTAGCACATGAAAGTCTTTGTTAATGCCACCCACTTCCTTGTGGAAAAAATATGCCGTTTCAGTGACTTAATGTCACCTGCAAGCAGCAAAGACTGTGGAATGGAATCCTGTTGCTAAATTGCCTGCTCACCACTCTCTCCTCGTGGCTTCTGTTTTTTTTTTTTTTTTTTTTTTTTTTGAGAGAGAGAGAGAGAGAGAGAGAGAGAGAATTTTTAATATTTATTTTTTTAGTTCTCGGCAGACACAACATCTTTGTTTGTATGTGGTGCTGAGGATCGAACCCGGGCCGCACGCATGCCAGGCGAGCGCGCTACTGCTTGAGCCACATCCCCAGCCCGTGGCTTCTGTTTTTACTGTTTCCTTTGGGACCACCCAGTTTTCCAACTCTTCTTAAAATGCATTGAGTTTCTATTTAAGGTTGTTTTTAAACGTTTTGGAACATTCTGGGGTAATAATATAATAAGCATATGTAATGTCTATACATGATAAGAATTTAAACATTGGCTCCTGAGTGGAGGTTGGAGAATAGAGTAGAGAAAGGAGGCCAAACCTGGACCAGCTGTTGTGGAATCAAGGGCTGCTAACTTATCCTTCCCACATGTCCTTCAGGTTGGAGGTGCCCTTCCTTGCAATTTATTCTTATGGGGAGTCCTGAAAACAGGGGGCAACTTTCTCTTCCCTTCAGGGAGAATATATGAATGTCAGGAAACATTTAAAAATTCATATTTACATCCAAAATCATTTTTAAAGTTATTCCAAAATGAATTAAAATGCCACTTTACACCTTTTACAATAGACCAAATTCAGAACACTGACAACATCAAATGCTGGTGAGAAGGGAGAGAGCAATATGAACTCTCATTCATTGTTGATGGAAGGCAAAATGGTACAGCGACATTGGAAGATAGTGTGTTAGTCAGCTTTCCATTACTGTAACATATATCTGAGGTACTCAACTTATAAAGAGGAAAGGTTTATTTTTGCTCAAGTTTTTGGAGATTTCTGTCTATGATTGGTTGTCCCCACTGCTTTTGGGCCTGGGGCAACACAGTATGTCATGGTGGTGGTGTGTGGTAGAGAACTGATGGAAGAAGCTCTTAGAAACCAGGAGAATTGGAATAATACATCCATGGATAGAGGGGTGGCCACAGGAAGAGTTCCAAGGGCTGAATGTGAGACCCAGTAGTATACTCATAGCTTTTCATGTACATCACTGAGACAATTTTCAATAGACCCTTCTCCATTAAATTTACCCTCAAATTAACGATTTCAATTATTTTTCCTAGTGGAATGGAAAAGAGGTCAAGATAGTACAAAACAACAAATCCTTTATATTAGTGTTTCTAATATTGTAATGTGCAAATGAATCATGTTAATTCACATGAATTGCCCATGAGTCACCTGGGGATCTTGTTAAAACAGAGATTTGGACTCTGCAGGTGTGGGGTAAGACTCTGCATCTTAAAACAAGCTCCCAGGAGATACCAGTGCTGCTGCTCTGCAGACCACACTCCAGGGAGCAGGAGTCAAAAGTTTTAGACTTTAAATCATTTATATGTGACTTTTATGATTTTTTTGTTTGTTTCTTAAGGAAGATCTGAGTAGGAAACTGATCAAAACATTGTAATTTGCTGGTCATTATTTTGTTGGGTCACATTTTGGCTAACGATGTCCTCAAAGCTCTGATCACATTTAATCATGGCTAGCTTCCCCATGAAGCTGAATTCATTGTTTATAGGTACCATGGCTCATTAACTATAACACCCCCAGAACTCAATTTCTTGAAGGTCTTTAAGGTATGTAAGTGGGGTAATTAGGGACCAGTTATATAATGGTTGATTTGTACAGCAGAATATCAGATGTGTAGCATTAGGAAAAAAAAAAAAGGTAAATATCCAAGCATTGCTGCCAGAAGACTATCATCTTACCCAGCCTGTGGATAATGTGGAAGAAATCCCCTGGAAGTAAAATCTTAAAGATGAGTAGTCAGGGAAATAAAAGGAGTTCCTCGGAGGTCAGTGAGAACAAAGCATACATCACCAGCTCTCACACAGCATCAGCATCATCAGAAGAGTGTTCACTGCTGCATGAAAGACAGCAAGAGAATGCTTTTAGGCAGGAATACAGCAATGGGCACAAGACCCCAGAGAACAAGGGAATGGAGTGGAGAGATTGGGATGTTGATGGAGTCATCCAGAGACAAACGCTTCCATGCCCCATATTTCTGTGTGTTCCACATAGACCTGTTTGCCCTTCTGTGGGATGCCTCACTAGACAGCGAGGTCTGCAAGTTTCCATCAGGATTTAAAAATAAACTGTGTTGAGACTGAAGAAAATGATCACTTCTTCAACTCTCTTATTTACGTTCGTAATGGGCACTATATTTCAAGGCCACAAAACTCAGGAATTGCAAAGTGGAAATTTCCTTTGTTTTATAAAAATGAACTTCATCATCCCAAATCTCTAAATCAGACACTGTTGCTGACCCACCATGTCTCCTCGGTGTTGTGGAATTATTATTTCAGTGCATGCTGACCCAAAGGCTTCCTATTATACCTCTTTACCTGAGAGTTTTCTCTGGCTATTCTCTGGCTAAGGCAGGTGGGAGGGATCAGGGAGCTGACCCAGGCAGGAGCAAATTTAACTAATGACTGACCTATCTGCTCATTGCCATTGATGGTGGGTGTTTTACTTATTTTTTTTATATTTATTTTTTAGTTGTAGTTGGATACAATACCTTTATTTTATTTATTTATTTTAATATTTATTTTTTAGTTGTGTTGGACACAATACCTTTATTCATTTATTTTTATGTGGTGCTGAGGATAGAACCCAGGGCCTCACATACGCTAGGCGAGCTCTCTATCCCAGCTCGGATGGTGAGTGTCTTAGTTGGCTTTTTCCTCCACTGTGAACAAAAGATCTGACAATTTTTTAGAGGAAGAAAATTTTATTGATGCTCATGGCTTCAGAGGTCTCAGTGCATAGGTAGCTGACACCATGACTCTAGGCCTGAGGTGAGGCAGGATACCATGGCAGAAGGGTGTGGAGGAGGAAAGGACATGACAGCCAGGAAATAGAGACATGTGTAGGACATGTTAAAATACAGATTCCCAGACCCTACTCCAGACCTAAGATCAGAACTTCTGGAAACAGGGTCTGGGTGTTTGTTTCAATCAGCTCCCAGGTGATTCTGAAGACTCACCAGGACAAAATATAAACTCAAAGACATGCCCCTGCCCTGTGACCCACTACTTCCAGCTATACCCTACCTACCTATAGTGGATTAATCCATTCAAGTGGATTAATGCACTGATTAGTTAAGGTTCTCATAACCCAATCATTTCACCTCTAAAATTTCTTTCATTGTGGAGGATACCTCATATCTAAACCATAAAGGTGGGTGATTACTCAGTCTCCCAGGTGTCTCACAGTTTGGGCCCCCATTGTAGTAAACAGTTCATTGACACACCCTTCATGGACTGCTTTCCCCTTGTGGTCTCACATCTCTACTCCCTCACCACTATTTTATGAGGCCACGTGCAAGATATATCACTTGCACTGAAATCTGTGCATGAGGGTCTGCTTCTGGAGTAACCCAATCCAAGACAGCCCCTCTTTCCTCCTAAATACATAAAACTTAATCCAGACTTGTTCAGGTAAACACAGTTATTTTCAAAGTTTTTAGTCATTTCAGATATAAACTTATCAGTTTAGGGTTTTCTTCCTCTCCATGTCTCTATATAACCCTAGATCCCAGAATTCAGGGGTCTAGAGAAGGTAGAGGGTCGGAGTGTCAACATTTTGTATGTAGTTAGATTTTTGCTGATTTTCCAGTTTTTACTATGGTATCTCCTACTCTCAACTATGCCTGGTATCTTCATTTTATTCTTTCTGGGTGAAAATCTTTCAGTTTTCAGATGGTACCAAGGAGGAGAATCTGGGTGTCCATTTGCTTTGTAACCAAACTTGACTCATCTGTTTTCAGCATCACGCTCAATCCTGCTGCCAATAATACCTGAAAAAATTGGGGTTTCTGCTGACCAAAGTAGATTGCTTCTTGGATATTTTTCCCATAGTCAACTTGGGATTCCATTTTCTTGAGTCTCCTGATTTAGTTACCATTCATCCTTCTACTTCCCAGATTCCAAAATGACAGTGGTTGGGCTGGGGATATAGCTCAGTTGGTAGAGTGCTTGCCTAGCATGCACAAGGCCCTGGGTTCAATCCCCAGCATCACACAAAACAAAACAAAACAAAAAACCCCAAAATGGCAGTGGTCACAGATTTTCTGCCTGTCTTTTTATTTTGTGGCTATACTTTTTTTTTTTTTAAACTATTCTTTTGCTGTTTTTGGAAAATTTCATGGAAGGTTAGAGGTAATTTTTACATTAAGTTCACTATTTAAGTTTGAAAACTCCTTCTCACCAAATACTTCTTAAAACTGTTCAATATGGAAGGCAGCAATGGGACCAACAGTGACTATCCATCTCCCAGAGCGCTTGGTTTGGCCTTCAGAATCACCTGGGAGCTGATTGAAACAAACACCCAGACCCTACTCCCAGAAGTTCTGATTTTAGGTCTGGAGTAGGGTCTGGGAATCTGTATTTTAACATGTCCTACAAATGATGCTTGAAGATTATCATAGTAGAAAAACTGCCTACACAAATTGCTGACAGATGGCCAGCCAGATCTTAGTTCACACCTTCATTGCCAGCCTGTGCAAACAGTGAGATGATTCTGAATGTTAGGAAGTGATCTAATATATGTAGCTTGAATCTGTGTTCAGTGAACCTTCTGTCATTGTTCCTAGTTCTATTCCTTGAGACAGTGCCTCATTTGTATGGTTGCTGTTTGTATGACTTTGGAAGCTTCAACTATTTTCATACCTCCCTTTGAGCTTCTCTTTACTTAGGTGCTTTACTAGTTTACTACCTCTTCCTGGAGCAGGTTTTTCAGTTGCTTTACTGTCCTGGATAGCTGCTTCTGGCAACCTAACTCCAGTTTATCAACATCTTTCATGGGAGCCAAATGGAATTCAATATCCTCAGTTGTTGAACTGGAATACAAGGTGGTTATTATGTCCCTATAATCAGACTTTACATATATTAATATGGTCATTGATTATATGATTTTGCTTCACTTTTATTTTTAAGTACATAATTACTAATGGTTCAGTTTGCATCTTGGACAGATGCCCTGTCTCAATGGATCTTCCATCTGGACCTTTTAAGTCAGGTCCCCCACTGCTACACTCAATAACAGACTCAAACAATGGGTTGAATGGATAAGTAGATGAATATATGAACCTGGAAAGGAAATGGAAGTGAAAGTTGAAGGGACATTTCTTGATGTTATGGAATTCTGGTGAAGTCCTAAAGGTGGAATAGTAGGTGAAATTAACCTTCACTTTCAGAGAGAGGTACTAGAATGGACAAGGTGTTTTTTTTCCCCTTCAAAAAGAAAGTTCAAGACATGACCAAGCCAGTCTTACTAGAAAATATTAGAGCCAACTCAATGGTCATAGACTCCTTCTCTGACCTCCAGTCTTTATGAGAAGTCAATATATTTGCAATCATTTTGGGGAAGTCATTGGTAAAGGAGAGCTCAGCTTAGTGGGGGCCTCTATGGTTCCTTTCATCATCCCCCCATGTGGCCTTTCACTTCTGGTGGTGACCTGATGAGATGTAGAGGCCTGTGGACCCATTTTGGTGCAGACATAGGGAAGAGGAAGGTGGGGGAAACTGGACCTAGGAGATTTATATGAAATGAAGTCTGGAACCCACGTCTCACAGCTTGTGCTCATGTCAGAATGGTAACTTGGCACTACCTGGGATGGCAGGGTGTATTTGGTGTGGCAAGCATTGGCAAGTGGAACCACGGATTGTAATCATCAGGTATAAGTCATATATTGATGGGATCTTACCCAAGAGGTAAGGGGATTCTGGCAGAAAGAAGGTTGGAATGGATCAGTGGGACAAGAATCAGAAAACAGGGAGACACATGACGTTATGCAGGGAGTATTGCCCATACCAGACGACTGCATGGTATGAAGCCTTGTGTGGAGCACTTCCAAAGGACTCACAGACACACCCCTTCAGGAGAAGATTGAAAGCCTGACAAACACTGAAGACCTCTCCAGCTTTCTCTAGTATTAATCCCTCTGGCTTTGTCCTAGATAAGGGAAGAAGTGAAGGAAGAGCAGGACAGCTCACAGTTCCCTTCTTCACTGCAAGCCCTCAAACCACAGGGTAGGCATGATCTGGAAGAAGAATTGATGCTTTAAATAGCATATGAGATTGGCGTTTTGATTTGGACTGAAATTGCTTTGCAATAGCTAAAATATAAATCATTTCAGAATGAGACTGCTCTTACTGGTGAAAGTGATTGATCTCTCTCAGATGTTTTCTAGGGGTAGGACAGTGCACTTTTGAAGAAAAGAATGGATGGATATATGAATCTGTTTCCTGCTTGAACTTTAGGAAGCTCAGCATGTTTAATTTGAATTAACAAATGGATTCTAGTTATTGTCCAAATCCCATATAACTGCTAGTCTCTTGGACTCCCGAGAGTCTGTGGTCAGATCATTCATTCATTCAGCTTTTAGTTGGTTCTTGTTTTGTGCCTCATTTTGGGATAAGTCCTTAGTATCTTTGATGAATGGACCAGGCTCTTGACATTGAGGAGCTTGTTTGGCTTTTAGAGAAGGAGGGAATTCTTCTGAGCTCTGAAGATGGCTCAGACCTCTGCTGGAAGAGAAAAGAAGGTATTTGTTCAAAATAAGAGTGCTGTCTCTTGGAGGTCAGTGTTCCTGATGTCCCACTCTGGCCTGACCTGGCTCATTGATTCACTCATCCATTCATTCAAGAAATTTGTAATGAATATCGCCTACTTGGTGTCTTTCTTAGAGGACATTCCCCACAGGCAGATTGTGCAGTATGACAAGTCTCTGTCTCATTCTCTTAGAAATTCAAGTGGTTTGGGATAGGTGTTTTGTAATCTATATTTTATATGTACTACTGTGCCTTCCCCAAGTTGCTCCTAGTGCTCTATAAACTCAAACCAAATCTGGAGAACAGGGCAGGGTCTAATTATGCTGGTGTTGCCTGAGCATCCCAAAGGAAATGACAAAGGGCCATGTCCTCCTATTCTCCCATATCTGGGTACTGGGGGTTGAGTTGCTGGATAGAGTTGCAGTGTTTGGACATATTTGTTCCAATACATGTTGTTTTTCTGAAATTCAAATTTAACTGGATATCCCAAATTTTAACTCATAAATAGGGCAATTCTATTTGGGAAAAGCTTTCTCAGGATGGAGAAAGGCCATGTCTCATCTCAGGTTTTCAAGAGAACCCTTCTCCTACAGCTGGTCTGTGCTGTTGGCTTTCCTCACCTAGCCCTTAGGGGGCAGCACCCAATGTGAAGTCCTTGAATGGAAAACAGGTTCTGTTGCACAGGACAGTTTGCCTCTCTGGGCCTGATTTTTCCCACTGGAAAAAAAAAAAATCAGAGGGCTGAGAAATCCATGGGCCATTCCAACATAACAGATGGACTTAGCTTTAAGGGGGTAAACAATACAGGAGCATTTGGTCATTTGTCTACTCTGTACCCATTCACAGCTGTGTGTGTAAAGAGGCAGGATGGATTAGAGACCCTAAACTTCCCAAGATAATGCAGGAAATGGCTTGTTAAGAGTTAACAGGCGTGCTTTTTTTTTTTTTTTTGGATTTTGTAGTGTAGAAAACCACACTACAGGCAGTGGGAGGAAGAGGGAGCAGTTGGGGCCCTGCCTCATTTCTGTCTCAGTTTACCTTGCCCAGAATGACCCCCCACTCCCTTCACCCCTCCTCATCCCTTGGAGGAAACAAAAGTTCTTTCTTCTGTTCCTGGCATCTAGCAGGCTGGAAGGAGGAAACAAAGACACAATGGTTGGTTGTTGAGCTGAGCTTGAAAAGGCCCTGCCTCAGGGGGCCCAGTGCCTGCCACAGCCCCATCTAGGAGGCTGCTCCTGGCTATTCATTCATTCAATTTTCTTTTTCCGGAACATAAGGCAAGGAGGAAGGGCAGAGCTCTACAGAACTAGAGGGGAAGCCAGAAAAATGACTACAACAAGAGGAGAGAAAAATGCATCTGTCCCACATTGCTTTTGTACCTAACTCTAGGATCACAGAATTTTTGCAGGACAGAGAGAGACTAACTGAGAAAAGTTGAATAAAGCCCTTAACAGAGCTGGGAAACAAACCAGAGTATCCCCTGAACTACGTGGAAGGACAGAGAGTATCTGGAGGGTGGAGGTGACTATTTCTCTGAAGCAGAAAAGTGTTGACTCTTGGTTCTAGGAGAGAGGTTGGTATGTATCATTGTCTTAGTCTGTTTGTGCTGCTATCACAAAATACCACAAAAAATAGGGATTTATTTCTCACTGTTCTGGAGGCTGGGAAGTTCAAGATCAAGCTGCCAGCAGGTTCAGTATCTGCTTCCAAGATAGTGCCCTGAACACTGCACATCCGCCTGGTGGAAGAGCAGATGAACTGAAAGGGTTGAACACTGTCCTTACCTGGTGAAAAAGCAGAAGGGAACAAGCCTACTTCCTCAAGCCCTTTTTTAAAGGCTCTAACCCCATCCATGAAGGTAGAATGAAGTGATCACTTCCTAAAGGCCCGACCACTTACCACTTTTGCATTGGTAATTAAGTAACAACATATGAATTTGGGGACACGTATTGGATCATAGCAGTTGTGGACACCATTGTGCTACTTGAGCCTCCTGGGAACCCCTTTACTACTTCTCTCTGTGTATCCCCCAGTTTTGAGTACTTTGCTGCTAATGCTGTCATCTGTGCCTTTTGGAAGCTTGTCTTGGGTGGTTGGAGCTGCCTTGTCTAACAGAAGCCAGAGGGCCTGGGGGTTTCATGTTATTCCCACCAATTCCTCCCTTCCTAGCCCAGGACAGGTGTGGGAGTTCAGAAGCTCAGATGCCCAAGGTGAGATGGTCTGACGCATGGTTTATGTTCCAGATCTCCCCATAAGAGCAGACTGAGGCTAGGGATCCATCTGAAATGCGTTCCTTGCATGACTTCTTCCTCTTCTGCATCCTGCTTCCTCCACTTTCTTACTGGTTTCTCCTTATTACTTTTCTAATTCATTAAGGAAGTTATTATTTAATAATGACCACTTACATTTGAGTCCTGTTTCAGGTCAGATTTTGATTTGATGATAGCAGTGAAGCAGCCCTTTGTTTGAACCTAAGCACGATGTTCCAGTTAACAGCCCAAGTCTTCAAGAAAGAAGAGAGTCAGAGGGGAATCAGCTTCAACCAGCCATGACGTTGTGGGAACCATGACGCCAGAGCAGAATTATAATTTGGACAAGACCCAGGTCTCCCATGGCAGGAAGAGGGGTGGATGTTTAAGAGCAAAATCTCCTGGAGGCTGGCATTCTGATCTCTATAATGTTTCTTTTTTCACTTCAGGATCTTTGAAATGATTTACATAAGAAAACATAAATATATGGGGCAATTTTTTAGACTCATGTCCCATTTTGGTTTTTAAAAATTGTGTGTATTTAAGATGTACATGATGTTTTGACATACACAGTGAAGTGATTATTACAGTCAGGCAAATTAACATCGCCTCTCCCACATGGTTAACATAAGGTATAGCGTGTGTATGTGTCTGTGTAGTATGAGCATTGGAAATCTACTTTTCAAGAAAATTTTTTGGTATCCTACGATATTATTAACTATAGTCATCTTGCTGCACATCTTGCTGTACTTATTTATCTTATATAGCTACAACTTTGTGCTCTTTGACATATATAGCACCTAATTTCTCCCTTCTCCCTGGCTCAGGTAACCACTGTTCCACTCTGCATTTCTGTGTAGGTACAGGTCCCACTTCCACATGTGAGTACCATTCCTAGCAGTATGACCTGGAGCAAGTCACTCAACTTCTCTGAGCCTTAGTTTCCTCAACTATAAAATGAGGCTAAGAGCGACTCAGACCTCAGAGAGTTGTTGAGAGGGTTGTATGAGCTAATGTATATGCCTGACATGGTGAGTATGTTGGTTCTGGAGCCTGAGTGTCAGTGTTAATATAAAATAGAAAACCATCCCGTCTTTAACCAAGGTGTCTTTCCAAGGAGGGACATGCCAACTGCTAAATAATGCATCCAGCTGGTGAGTTTTGAAGAGAGTTGTTATGGCAACTCTATTTTTAAGTCATGAAATTGGCAACATCCATGAATTTGGGAGTAGGTGACAACAAGAAGTGATGAGGATGACATAAATAAACTTGAAAAAAAGAAGAGGAGGGAACTAAGAACATGAGAAGCAAGTACAGAAGCACATATTAAGGGTGGATAATTGTGAGTCCTGGTGGCAGTCAGGAATCTGTCCTCGTCTGTACAGAATGAAAGACAAGCCAGGGAAGGGACTTGTTACATGGTTGTGGCTGTGGCCCTCCCTGTCAAGGTTGCCTGAGCCCTTCTGCTCCTTGTTGGGCACCCCCGGAAGCAGAGGAAAGACCATCTCCCTCCACTATCCCTACCGATAGAACTATGGTCCTGCTTTAAGCTCTTCATTCCTATGTTCTTCCTTTTACTTCCATTCTACCTGTCTGTCTCTACTGGGAGCTCCCTGGGAGGAGACATTCTCTCCCTTCCTCTCTCTGGAGGTTCCCAGTGACTCCCTGACATAGAGAAGTGCCAGGGATCCTCATTCACCCCTAGGAATGGGAAGAAGACAGAGTCATGGTCTCCCTGATACCTGAATAGTGAGAATAGCAATTGGCATTGTGGGAACCATGTCGCCAGGGGGACACCTCATGTAGGTCTTAAGGGAAACTTCCCTGACAGGAGGCCAGGAGAGCTGGAGTCTGGGCTTGCTAGAGCCAAAGCTATGGTGTTTGCAGGAGAAATGAAGGACCTGCCCCCAAATATCGGCTACTGTTCTGTCTCTTTACCCAGATGCATACTCTGCCCGCCTCTACCCCAGAGGGTGACCCTATATATGGCACTATTTAGGCTCCCCTGCCAGCTGGATTCTGGTTGGGTTTGGCCAATGAGAGGTCCCTGGACTAGAAGGCAGACAGAAGGAGAGGACTAGCCTCTAGTGGCTGCTTTGATATGGCTCCATCCCTTTGGAAATGGCTTCTTGGCTCTCCAGCTGTTACGGTTTGGATGGGAGGTGTCCCCCCAAAGCTCATGTGTGAGACAATGCAAGAAGGTTCAGAGGAGAAATGATTGGGCTGTAAGAGTCTTAACACAATAAGTGAACTAATCCCTGATGGGATTAATTGAAGTGGTAGGGTGTGGCTGGAGGAGGTGGGAACTGGGGCGTGGCTTCAGTGTATATATTTTGTATCTGGAGAGTGGAGTTTCTCTCTCTGCTTCTTGATCACTGTGATGTGAGCTGCTTCTCTCTGCCACCCCTTCCTGCCATGATGTTCAGACTCACCTCAAACCCTAAGGAATGGAGCCGGCCTTCTATGGACTTTGAAACTGTAGACCTCAAATAGCCTTTTCCTCCTTACAGTTGTTCTGGTCAGACCCTTTAGTCATAGAAGCAGAAAGGCTAACCAAAAGACCAGCTTTCACTGGTCTCCTGTATTCCTTTGCTTCCCTTACCCTCAGTCCCAAGGACGGTAATGCTGCTGTCTTCTGCTGGTTTCTAGGAGCCAGATCACTTCTTATTGGTCCCCTTAGCCCCACAGGCACAGCTATAAATAGTACCTTGGTTCAAGTTTGCTCATTTGAACCAGCTGAGTTGAATTCATCTCTCACGAAGACCCTGACTGGCACATGGAGAGAGAATCAAGGCACCAAGGATCCTAATTTGTGTGGAATTGGTTTGCTGAGACAGCAAAGATGCAGATTGGAGTGGGAGAAAGAGAGTAGAATAAACTGGGGGGATACAGTGGTAGAGCCCACTTGGAGAGCTGGATCTCATAGGTCCAAAGGATAATTGTGGTTCCAGCTGGTGCTGCAACCAGAGAGACATTCTTCTATGAGGGGAGGAGGGAGAGGTGCCTGATTGTCTCAAACTTGTCAAGTTCTTTATTGATTTTTGCTTCTGGATCTTGTAGCCAATCACCTCGCTATGTTCTTAATATTTCTATTTGTTTTTTTCTAGTTTTTTCCCCCGTATAGATGATAATATTATCTACAAATAAAGACAATGGATTCTTCATTTCTAATTTGGTAACATTTCCCCCTTCTCTTATTATGCTGACTTCCCTTACCTTTAGTCCCAAGGACAGTAAGGCCGGTGTCTGCTGCTGGTTGAAAGGAGGAGATGATACAAATATTTACCTTGTTCTTGCCTTAAAGCCATCACCAATTTCTCTTTAATTCTCATCTCAGAGCTCTCCACTCCAGGGATTTGTCTCACCTCCCAACCCTGCTTTCCCTGGTGCTGACAGGCTCTGTCTGTGAGAATGTCTTGGGGGAATGGGAGGTAGCTCTTCACAGTCTAGGGCCCAGAGGGCAGCCCAGGATTAACTCTTTCTTCCAGGTCTCGGCCACATCTACATATTTTGCTCGAAAGCCTCTCCATTCTTCACAGTTTCCAGTGGTATTGAATCTGGCAGAGAGTCATGTGACTGCCCATTCCCTTTCTCCCTTTACCCTCTTTCTTTCTCCAAAGACAAATGGTAACTGTCAGAGAGAGTTGCAACCCTCAAGGAGACAGAATAACATTTTCCTTCGCACCCCATGATTTTCAAGACCACATTTCCTCAGTGGAGTTGAACTTCACACTTTGACGTGGAACTGGCTCCTTTCTTTTGTCTCAATCTGCTTTCGTTGTGCACCTGGGTCTGCTGGGAGTAAGAAAGAGCTCTACCTCTTAATAACTATTCCCTCGGCTAGGCAAAGACTGACTCTAAAAAGCTTTGCAATTGCTACATAAAAGCTCAATTAAAGTCTTAGCCAAGGGTTACTCTCCTTTCCAGTTTGGAATAGGGAGGGTGTATGGATTTCTTCTCCCTGTTCATAGCAATGCTATAGAACAGATGAGCTGTAGCTTTCAAGTGTTTAAGTGGGTGGGGGAAGCAGTTCTTCTAAGACATATGGTCCCCAGAAAGCGTGGGCTGTGGTTTGGTTATATGTGTGCATTTTCTTCACAGGCCTTCCTTTTCAGGGGGTTTCAATTTGCATCAAAGTGGCAGACTTGGGTAGGAAAGAGGGGCGGCAGAGATGCCGCAAAAAGTGACAGTTTGGTCAATTAAAATCTTAGACCATATGGTTTTCCTTAGGTAGTGTCCAAAGTTGTGTCTCATGACAAACAAGGTTTTGAATTTGAGGGATTACAGCCTTTTCATTCTTCCCAGTGATGTTCTATAAGTATATCTTGAACACCGAGTTACCAAACATTGAACGATTGCTCCTAAGGGAAGCACAGGGTTAGTCAGGTTTCCTGCAAGTTACTGGTCACAACATTTTTGTCCGCTAGTCAATGCATAACGTTGTTTTGTGTGTTTCATTCAAAGATTCATTATTTTATATATATATATATATATATATATATATATATATATATATATATACAGAAAGATTCATTATATGTATATAATGAATTCATTATATATATATATATATATATATATATATATATATATATATATATATATATATAGGATTCATTACCACTGAACTTGTGACCAGCACCACTATAACTCAAGCCTGAAGCAAGCTTCTCTAACACACCTATTTTCTCTGTAAGAGAAATCTATGTGACAAGAACAACTTAGAAGACATCATCTCCTCCTCCTCCTCTTTCTTTTCCCTCCTCCTCCTTCTTTTCTTTTTGATAAAGAGGTTTGGATACAGAGCCTCACACATACTAGGCAAGTGATCTACCTCTGTACTTCATCCCAGCCCTTTTAAAATTTTAAGACAGAATCTCACTAAGTGGCAGAAGGCAGCCTTGAGCCTGGGTTCCTCCTGCCTCAGACTCACCAGTAACTGGGGTTACAGATATGTGGCCCCATGCCTGGAATATCATTGCCTCCTTGTACTTTGGAACACCAAACATTACTTCAGCAGAACACTTGAGGGACATTTTAAACAGTGAAATCACCAAGGAGAAGCACAAAGGTGTGACATTGAATAGACCTTGAAAAGGATTAGGCTACCCTAGAACTAGGAAGGCAGAGCATCAACTTATTCCACCTCAGCTGGGAACATGTGCCAGATTTTTCACTATTTAGTATGTGTATGACTGTGAAAGCATCATGAATATTGATTTGGGTTATCAATAAATTTTAGTGTGTGAGCAAATTCATGAATATGGAATCCAAGAATAATGAGGATATATACAAATATGTATGTATGACAAAAGACCGCTTTGTCCACCTGTTGGACCATCCTGTGGCTGAGTTCAGTACAAAGATTATGTTGGGATCCTGCCTAAAGCTAGGTTGTGTTAGTCAGTTTCCCATAGCTGTGATCAAAATACAAGACAAGAACAACTTAGAAGAGGAAAAAGTTTATTTTGGCTCATGGTTTCAGAGGTCTCAGTCTGTGATTGGCCAGCTCCATTCCTTTGGTCTGAGATGAGGCAGAATATCATGGCGGAAGGCCATGACAGAGGAAAGCTGCTTGTTTCATGACAGACAGGAAGCAGGGGTCAGGGGAGAGACAGGTGATAGGGACAAGATATAATACTCAAGGGCATGCCCTCAGTGATCCGCTTCTTCCCGCTAAGCTCCATTTGCCTGCTGTTACCACCCTGTAGTCCGTTCAAATTATTAATACATCAAATTGATTAATCCATTTATGAGGTTATAGCCCTAATGATTACCTAAATACCCTACTACCTCTGAATCTTGCTGTATTAGGGACTGTCCTTTCAAATCATGAGCTCTTTAGGAGACATTCAAGATCTAAACTATAACATAGATCCCGAGCTGGGAACCCAAGGTCAGTGTTAAGTGAGATTCCAGAACTGAATTCTTTCCTCTTAGCCTGAGAATCACATGTGGAATTTCAGTACAAGCACTCAACAAAGGGATGCAAGGATATTGCATCTGTATGGCTTCCTGTCTAAGGGTTGACTTCCCCACTTCTTGGAGGCAAAGTTCACTGCCTAATTCCCTGTTCGGTGTTAACTTAGTTTCTAAGTTTCAGTGAAACAGTTTCACCCCCTTTAGTTTATTGTATCTGAAGAAGGTGCCAGACACATTTTTCTTTTTCTCTCCCTTCCTTTCTTTCTTTCATTGGGAATTTAACCCAGAGGAACTTTACCAGTGAGCTGCATCTCCAGCCCTTTTCATTTTTTTTAAAATTTTGAGATAGGTTCTCACCAAATTACCAAGAGCATCTAACTATATTGACCAAAGTTGCATTTCAAACTATTGGCATGCCTGATGGCCTCAGGAAAAAGGGACTCAATAGCCAAAGACACCGATGACTGATCTACTGAGCCTCTCAGGAGTTATTTGCAGTCCTTACAGTCTTTGGTGATTAATGTGTTCACATCCCTGCTATTTGGAGAAGCGAAGTTAAGCTGTGCTTTGAAAGCAATAAAGACATTTTTCTATGGGAATCCAGGCTGCCCTGCTGACACACTGCCTGGGTTACTGATGTTTCTCCTAGCAAAGGGTTCAGAAGAAAGATGAAGATTAGCAAAAGGCATGTATCCCATTTAGTGGCACTACCACTGGACATACCAGGATTTCTATGTCCTGGTCCCTCTTGTGTCCATGTGCCAAAACTTCTATCAGGGAAGGAACAGAGACAGAAGATGTATTTGTGCTACTCTTCAAAAGGGCACCATCAACCCCAAAAGGTAGGTATACCTTAGGAGGAAGACTGGGAGCATTTGGTTCCTGAGAAGCATGGGGAATGACCACTGCTCAGGCTAGCCAGTAGTAGCTTGTGTGAAGACTGCATATTCTGTCTTGGGTGACCCAGACCTCTCTTGTCTTTGAATGCAAACATATCCCATGACTGACTGCTTTCCCTAGGGCCAGGTTGCCTTTCATCTCAATCTACTTCCCAACAGGGCTCTAGCATTACTTGCAAATAGCCCCAAGGACATTTAAGGAGAAAAGAAAGGAAGGAGCAGTGGAGTGGTCCTGGTGGAATTCTCTCTGGTTTACCTGGAATCCTGGGTTCTAGATCCTAAAGTTCCTTGGATGGGATGTACTCTTGGCCCACCAGAGAGAGGAAAGGTACCTTCCATGCAGCTTAAGATTCTCCTGGGAGGCCAGATACCATTTAAATGTCTTTTTAAGCATTCTAAGTGAGAGTCCACTCCTTTGGGCTCAGGTATACTGAGTACTGTTCACTGGCCCAGAGTTCAAATCTTGGGGCAATGTTTTGGCTCCAACATGTGTTGCCATGTGCACTAAAAGGCCTTTCCTAGCCGGGTGCCAGTGCACTGTAATCTCAGTGGCTCGAGAGGCTGAGGCAGGAGGGTCACAAGTTCAGAGCCAGCCTCAGCAAAAGCAAGGCTCTAAGCAACTCCGTGAGGCCCTGTCTCTAAATAAAATACAAAAATAGGGCTGGAGATGTCGTTCAGTAGTCAAGTGCCCGAGTTTAGTCTCCAGTACCTCACTACCCCCCAAAAAAGGTCTTTCCTGGTCTGGTATTCTGTGTGTGTGTGTGTGTGTGTACATGCACGTGCGTGTGTGTCTCCTCTTGAGTCCAAGGGGTAGAGAATGGTTAAATTGGGAGGATGTTTCTGGTAAAAACAGAACTCATTTTAAGTTTTCTAATCACTTTCCACATGTCACATGTCACATTCTCCCTTTTTTTTTTTTTTTTTTTTACATTCTTCCTTTAAACTCTGGAATTGTTTTTCATGCCTGAGGGCCTAAAGTCATCTTTTAATTTCTCCAATTTGAGAGGCAACTTACTTCATTTTTCTTGTTCTGAATGAGAAAAATGAATCTGTTCTGCTAAAGGAGACAAAATTTTCAATATATAATAAAAGGGATAAATGAGTGTATACACATGTGAGTATATACATTTTAATGTATATATATGTATATAATGTATATATGTGTGTATATATGTGTGTGTGTGTATCTTACACTTGCTGTTAATTAGTCTTGTGAAGAAAAGACACAAATACTATTGATTTATTACCTTAATTTTGGATTGAGAGATAAACAGTCTCCATGCAAATAGCAGTAAACTTTTAAACAAACAAGGTCATTTTAAAACTAATGGGTAACATGGACACAGTATAGTGGTTCCCTGCTTCTTTGCACACAAGAACACAGTCCTGGGCAATGAGCTTGAGAGATGTAACGGAGATGAGTCTGGTTGCTGGTATGAGCTTCCACTGCTCTAAAAACGTCTTTGCCAAGTTCTGTCTCTGTTTCAGGGTTGAGCTGTTTAAATGGCTGTTGCTTCATTAATATCTAAATATACTAACATGATATGAAACATTAGCAGGGAAACAAACACTGTGATTAGGATTTCATATGTTAATTATTCCATTGAATAACAACACAACACTTTTATTCACTGGCAAATCACAAATACACACTGATGTTTACAAGATTTTTTTTCAGTTAAAGTGAAAGGAGGATGGTACATTTTAGAATACAAAGGGAAAAAAGAGATGAATCTTGTTGACTGATATATGGCAAATATATTGAACTTGGGGTCTCATGCATGCTAGGTAAGCACTCTACCACTGAACTACATCCCCAGCATTTTTTATTTTCATTTTTAAATTCTGGGACAGGATCTCACACTTGGGACCTTCTTGCTTCAGCCTTCTGAGATAGCTGAGATTATAGATGTGTGCCACCTCATCCAGGAAAGCTAAAGCATTACAATTGTAAAACTGTAGATAATCCACCATGCTTCCTTGCTTGGCTTTGGAATGCACTGTGAAACTTGGTGAAATCAGAATTTATAAACCATTTTGATATGGTGAGACTGCATTTTCTTAAAGGTACAATGATTGGGTTGAAGATAAGTCTGTGGGGTGGTGATAGAAAACAATTGATTGGCACTTTGTTGTTGGAAAAACAAACCAAACAAATAATTTTAAGAAACAAGCAAGTAGGAGGTCTCATGAAAATCAAATGGAGATTAATAGAATAGAGGGAAAGGACTAGGGGAGGAAGGAGGGGCGGAAAGGAGGAAATACTGGGGAATGAAATTGGCCAAAATATATTGTTAGGTTGTGTGCATGTATGACTATGTAACAACAAATCCCACTGTTATATACAACTATAATGCACCAATTCAAAAATATGGGAAAAAAGAAATAAGCAACTAAACAATTCCTTCTCCTCAGAAAACTTGGAATCAACCAAGAATGGATGGTTCGATCTCAAACCAGGTACCATTTGTACAGTCTCTGCTTCAGTATGAGTCAGGAAGGAGTGAGGATACATATATATGATCACCACAGTTGTATAGTAATAACAATGGATTCAGAAATTCTATTTATGCAGCACTGTGGTGTGCTGAGGACAACATGCTGGAAAGACTGTCAACACTTCTAAGACCATGTAGCAATGCTGAGAGGCTACATTTTCTTGATTATATCCTGGGACAGGGGTGCCTTTTTTGGGGGGGGTACCAGGAATTGAACTCAGGGGCACTTGACCACTGAGCCACACCCCCAGTCCTATTTTTGTATTTTACTTAGAGACAGGGTCTCACTGAGTTGCTTAGCGCCTTGCCACTGGCTTTGAACCCTTGATCCTCCTGCCTCAGCCTCCCTACCTGCTGGGATTACAGGCTGGGATGCCTTTTTGCCCCACTTGAGATGAGTTTCTGTGAAAAGAGTTCAAGGGTCACTGGTCCAAAGAACAGAGATAAAAAGGTGCAGGTGTTTCTCCATAATAAACCATAGTGCATGGAGTTTCTAAACTCCCTCCAAACCACCAGTTCAATATTACTTATTCATTCCTTTCACGTGTATAGTTCAAATCATGTTCACATGCTGAACATGGGCTCTCCCAGTGGCAGGGAAGGCAGAAGTTTTGATTATTTCCATATCATTAAAACAAAATGAGACATCCACACAGGAAACAGGTAGGTCACATGAGACCTAGAACTCTGGTCTGGTCTTTGGGTTCTGAGCAGAGCTTCTTTTGTAAAAGAGAGTATGTTCCAAAAATATTTGGGTTTTAGCCAAATGGCCACACAGATTATGTTTATTACCAGTGGCAACCTTCACTCTTTTTTTTTTTTTTTTGGTGCTCTTTCTTTCGGGCCCCAGAGCCCCCGAAATCCTTTACACTGAAGTGTAAGGAACTGAATGTATTCCTCATCTCAGGATTGATCATCTTCACCCAATAGAGTGATGAGATTCCAACCCCATCAGTAAGACTTTTTTTAGTTCTCTCCTTCGACATTACACCATTGTAGAAGGGCCATAAGGCTGGCTGGACTGCAAGAAAAATTCTTCTTTGGCAGCCACAATCCTGGAGAACATATCAGGAGATAGTAGGAGCTAGGTTGAGGCTATAGACTCCATACTGATGGGCTTATCCTTACATTTTAATTATGTCTAAATGCCTTATTCTATAGCTTTGAGCATTCCTGTTCAGATAAGATACAGAATGAGGGATCATGGAGGGGGAGTCCAGATACCATTGGTGTCTCTTCCCAGCCATCTATATGTCTAGATGTAGTTTGTCGACTCTGATAACTTCTGCCATTTTGATTTTTTAAATGTCTTTGTACACAGTAGGTAGGACAATCCTGTTGTCTCTGTCTAATCTCATTGGTGTGGCTTGCTCGCAGTAGATATTCAGTCCATGTCAGTTGCTGCTACTTGTGTCTGCTCTTACGGTTGTGACGGTGTACTCAGCAGGCTAATGATATCAGAAGATATCAGTAAATGTCTGGGCTGTGGTTTGTGTCCAGCCTCATTATTTGTTATGACTTCGAAGCATCTAGCTCTGTGAAGACAGGAGGGCATGAATATGATTGTTCTTTTCCATGCAGGCTGTGAACTTGATTGATGATGCTCCGAGTACTGGATTTGGGTTTTCTGTTGTGTAACACTACCACGTCACTTCAGCCTGATACAATCCACCTCTTCAGTGGCAGGCACCCCACTGGTTTTGAAGTCAAGTTCAGCGCTGGACTTGCTCCCATGGTGAGAGGATTGCCAGTGGAGTAGCATCATCTTCTTGAAGTACTTCATGGTGTTGTTCTTGACCGTCACAAAGCACACAGTGTTAATCATGCTGTTGCTCATGGCGATGCACTCGACGACGTAGAAGGCGGTGAGATAGTGCTTCTCTTTCACAAACACAGTGGGGAAGAAGTCGCGCACAATGGTGAAGCCATAGAAAGGTGCCCAGCACAGCACGTAGGCTGTAAGGATGCACATGAGCACAAGGACTGTCTTCCGGCGGCAGCGCAGTCGCCTACGGATCTGCTCTGTCTGGAACCCAGGGACGGCCTTGAACCAGAGCTCCTGGGAGATCCTGGCATAGCACAGGGTCATGGTGACCACAGGCCCTACGAACTCGAGGCCAAAGATAAACAGAAAGTAGGACCTATAATAGAACTGCTGATCCACTGGCCAGATCTGGCCACAGAAGATCTTTTCCTGGTTTTTGACAATAAAGAGGACGGTTTCGGTTGCAAAGTAGGCTGATGGGATGGCAATGAGGATGGAAACCAACCAGACCAAAGCAATCAGAAAGGAGGCGGTTTGATAATTCATTCGTGGTTTCAAGGGGTGAACGATGGCAAGATATCTGGTGAGGAAAGACAGCAAACAATCATAATATGTTACAGCTTGGAAAATGATCGTTTTTTTTTCACTAATTCTGAACACAGTGAATTCCCATGTACTCATTACCCAAATTTAACCAGCTTCATCTCATGTCAGCAACATCATTTTGCACTTGGAATAGTGGCGTGGTTTAGTGGAAACAGCACAGGTTTCAGGTCAAATATGTTGAATAAATTCTGGCTTTCCAGACCCAAATTACCCAATCTCTCTGAGTTTCATTTCCTCAAATGCAACCTGGAATCAAATGATACCTGCTTTGCTGGTAGCTGTGAAGGTTAAATATGATAATTTGTAGCCTGTATTGTAGGTGTTCAATAAATATATGTGGTCTATTATTATTAATGCTCCTATTATTGTACCTTGGGTTCCAAGCCATTCTGCCCAAGAATACAATGCTCTCAAAGCTCTTCATTCTAAATAACTCATGGTTTAGAGATGAAGAAGCGCTCGGCACCTCCGAGAGAGGTCAGCACCTTTCTCAGGTAGTGGACAAGAACTTTTTCCCTCTCCCTCCGCCCCCACTATCAGGTATTACTCTGCATTACAGAAACAGGAGAGTAGGGGTGGGTTTGTGGTGAAACTAAGAACCCAGATGAGAAGTAAATGTTTTGCTCAAGCTAGAATTATGCAAGCACTGGAATTTAGGCCCCTGGTACAAAAGCTTTTACACTCACCTCCCTGGGGTCACCTCATGTTCAAATGAGAAGGTATATGAAAAAAAAAAAAGAAAAAAAAAAAAGAAAAAAAAAAAAGAAGAAAAAAAAAATGAAAAAAAAAAAGAAAAAAAAAAAAAAAAAAAGAAGGTATATGAAGCTACCATAATACCATAAGTCTTGATCCCTGCTCTTTCTGATAAACCACATTGCCCAGGAAAGAAGCCAGAGCTCTTTGTATAAAGTGAGCTCAGCTGTGCAGATTGAATATCTTCTCTCCAGAAAGAGATAATGAATAACAGCCTATTTAGATATTTGGGTGCCCTGGAATCACTTCTGTGCAGGATTGAGTGGTAGAAGACAATGGAGAAAGATAAACGTCAGAAGGGTCAGAAAAGAAAGAAATCAGCCATGGAAATAAACATGTGCTCCATACCTGAAGATTGAGGCAGGTGGGGTTAAGAGCAGGAAGCTCCCAGTAGAAAACTGGATCCAAACCTTTTCCTTTGTAAATCAGACCCTTTGACCACCTTTCCAAGTGTCTGATTTGACTATGGAGGCTTCCTTCCATGTTACTACTTCCCGTCCCTGACAGTATTTCTGCTACAAGTTTGCTTCACCTTCTCTTGCCTGCTCCTTGTTCATTGTTGGCTCTAACCCATTGAGTTTCACTAGCGGAACCCATGAGAACATGGCTACCCCCAAGTTTGTGGCTTTCTGAATATCCAGGATGAAGCTGGATCCATCACAACCACTGACTGCACCCCACCTGGATGTACTAATATGCATGGCTGTTGTTGGAGCTCTCCGCACAGCATTTGATCTGGCCTTGCCATGTGAACCTGTATGACTGTCCTGAGTGGACAAGCCTCACAGGACTGAAGAGAGGGGCAAATGGGCTGGCTCACCCTCACCTGGAGCAGGGACATCTCACAATCACTGTCTCTTTGTAATGACTGGGAAAGAATTAGTTTTTTGTTGCTGCTATAACAAATGCCCACAGATATAGTGGCTTGAAGTGACACAATTGATTATCTTACAGTTTTTAGAGGTCAGAAGACTGGTGTGTGTGTGTGTGTGTGTGTGTGTGTGTGTGTGTGTGTGTGTGTTTCCTTTTCCAGGGCTGCCTATAGTTTTTGACCTATGAGCCCTTCCCTGTTCAAAGCCAGCAATGGCAAGCTGAGTTTGTCTCATTTTGTATTACTCTGACATTGACTCTCTGCCTCCTTCCACAATTAAGAACCTTTGTGATTACATTGGCCCCACCTAGATTATCTAGTAAAATTCCCCTATTTTAAGATCAGCTGATTAGCAACCTTAATCCCATCTGCCACTTTAATTCCCTTTTGGCATGTAATGTAATATGCTCACGGTTCTGGGGAATAGGATGTAGTTATCTTTTGGCGGGGAGGGGGGGAGGTATTATTCTGCGTACCACACTGAATCCAAAGTCCTTAGGAAAAGCAAGACAAATTCAGAACTTAATAGCTTTCTGGTTTTATCACGGACAGTATCTCAATAACCAATGCCAAATGAAATCCCCACAGTCCTGCTTATTCTGTTGTTGTCTTTTAAATTCAAGTTTTTTATCATTTGTAACACTTTCCTCATTCTATGGGATGTTTCAAAATTCGAATAGAAAAGAAAGGAACACTACTAGCCTGCAGGTTATTCAGAAGGCCTGGATCCAAGCTGTGAACTTGGATAAATCATTTATACTCCTGAGAACTAGTTTCAGCATCTATGAAATGGGGATCATAATAACTTTATTGACAATCTCTCAGGATTTTTTTTTTTAGGTTTCAAGAAAGTGAACATACATAATGCATGTTGGAAGCAATAGTACTTTACTTACATTGATCATTTCCCACAGTTCACTCATTGGCAAGAGACATCTGCAAGGTGTTTGTTGCCATCTATCTGCTTGGATGTGTTTCTTAAGATCAGTGGTTTTCTTCAAGTCTCTGTGACTTGAAATAGCACTTCTTCTGCATAGACCTGGCTATTCTCTAGCTGCAGCATACACAAATGGCACCAGGTGGCCCTTATGATATTTCTATATAGTAGAACAGGCATATTTGTCCTAGAGGCAAATGAAAGTACCAACAGAGAGATGTGTACTTCTCCCAGGGTCTGTAGTTCTCTCTAATTCTGGGGTTGTGCATGAAGTATCCCCCAAACTCCCAGATACAAACCCTGTTTTCCAAAATCAGTATCATCAGGGCAAAGATGAGAGCTTTCCATTCATCTTTCTTATCATTTACCTTATTTTTCAATTGGTTTAGAACCTGATGGGCCAGAGGGGTGCTATTTATTAAGCTTCTGTATTTTGAGGCTTGAATTTCCACATGCTGCCTTTATATCTTTAAGCCTTATGGGACCCCAAAGGCCTAGCTATGAGTTCCCCTGTTCTTGCCAGATGTACCCCAACTGCTCCCCTTGCACACACCCAGTGGAAAAGCCTCCCTGTCCGGCTGGTTCCTCTATCAGGAAGTGTAAGTATAAACTCACTGGGGAATGAGATTCACCAAATTATGTTATGTGCATGTACAAATTGGCCACAGTGAATCTCCCTATTATGTCTAATTATAATGCAAATAAAAAGAGTAATCCTTCAGAGAACTTTTCCTTAAAAAAAAACCCTAGCATTTATGAATCAGAATCTCTTGATTATTCTTTTATGTCTCATAAATGCTAGTTCTTGTGTGGAAGAAAAGCTCCCTGAGGTCAAGGACTGTGTCTTTTCTACATCATGTTTCCATATCCATAGTCTGGGCATATAGCAGGGCCCAGCAACTCACTGTGCATCTACCAGTTGGAGCAGATACAGTCAGTGCCCCATTCATATCCCTTTGCTGTTATCATTTCGGTGCATACCTGTCTACTTGTACCTGCCAATACACCTGCATTTCTTTTTCTAAAGGCTTTCTCAGGCTTCAAGATTCCTCTTGGCTCTCTGAACAGCATCCCTAGAGCAGTCCTCAGCAAGGTCTTATGAGTAATGGTGTACAAATACCCCAGCTCCCTCCCACTGCCCACTCCTGGGAGATGTCTTAGTTGTGATCTACTGGCTCTAAGGGTTCCTCAACAGGGATAAGCTCTAGTTACCCATAGTGGAAACTTTTCAACAATGTATCCTGTATTGACTGTTTCCCTTCCCTATTTCACTTTCCACCTTCCTATAGGTTCTTCCTGTGCTACATGCACTAGTATCCTTATCTCAGAGTGTTTGGAAAACAACCCAAATTAAGATACAGGTATAAAGCTCCGTGGAGACAGAAACATTGCAGACATAGTTATTGTGCTTAAAATACATTATCTTTTGGAAAAGATAATGTATATCTGAGTTTGGAAAGACAGATTGGCATCAGATCATAAATGCTCCGTTATGCTAGACTCAGGATCTGGCGTGTATCCTAAAGACACTGGAATTTCTAGAGGTTTTATTAGCAATGAAATGTCTTAGGAAGATCCCTCAATAGTGATATTCTGGTGCCTCATATGGATGAGTATGGATTTCAGGGCAGAGCCAAGAGCCCCTGGGGGCAAAAGACAAGTCAGAAGAGCATCACCGTGGACCAGTCATAACTTGATAAGGAATGAGGGTAGAGGGAGAATTGCCAGGAATTGGTATAGGCCTGAACACAAAGGGTGGAGTGGGTAGGAATTGAGGGGGGAGAAAGGCAAAGGGTGATGGTAACTTTCCTGATTGGGGACCAGAAAAGTGATGACACTGCTGATGGAGCTGGCGGCTATCTGGCGAAGAGTTGGTTTGGGATGAAAAAGAACGTCTCCCTTGTCTGTAGTAACAGGGTGATCATGTCCCAAGAAACTCCAATGTTACAAATAGCATATTACAGTGACACAGCCGAATCAATGTTTATAGCAGCTCAACTCACAATAGCTAACCTATGGAACCAACCTAGGTGCCCTTCAATAGATGAATGGATAAAGAAAATGTGATATATATGATGGAATATCACTCAGCCTTAAAAAAGAATAAAATTATGGCATTTGTTGGAAAATGGATGGAGCTGGAGAATATAATGCTAAGCAAAATAAGTCAATCCCAAAAAACCAAAGGCTGAATGTTTTCTCTGCTATGCAAATGCTAATTCACAATAAGGTGGGGGTGGCTAGGGAAGAATAGAGTTACTTTAGATTAGATAGAGGACAGTGAAAGAAGAGGAGGGGGTATGAGGGTAGGAAGGATAGTAGAATCAAACAGACATCATTACCTTATGTACATATATGACTGCATGACCAATGTGATTCTACAACATGTACAATCAGAAAAATGAGAAATTATATCCCACTTATGAATGATATATCAAAGTGCAAAATATTCTGCTGTCATGTATAACTAATCAGAACAAATAAAAAATTTAAAAAACAGACAAACAAAATCAACATCATGAAGACAAGGTTATAATGGGACAAGGGATGAGAACAGTGATCACTATCATTTAGTAAGCATAAAAATCACTTAAGATAGTGAATAAAAATTCAGATTCCTGGAACCCAGTGTGAGGGATTCCCATCCAGGAGACTGGAGTGGGACCCAGGAATCTGACTCTGTATCATTGCATCAGATGCTACCTTCTGCCATTTTCCCTGGGGAGTTTTGCGCAGTTGGTTGGTAAGTACCCACTCTACAAAGGCTGGTTTCAGGCCTGGAGAACCTCAGAGTTGTAATAAAATTGTTTTTCCTTCAGATATTCTATAAAAGGAAGATGCATCTTATACCTGTATGTGTGTTTTATTACACCATAAATGAAGAATAATAAACTGGTTGATTACAAAGGACAGCAAACCTATAAACAGCACTGAGAACATGGGAAAAATTGAAGAGTTGAAAGAAGACAAAAGGGAAAAAAGATGATCCAGCACCTTTATCAAAATGAGTCTCAGCATAGCTCAGAAGATGGATTTGCAAGAAGACAAGACATCAACTATCCCTCTCAAACAGAGCCACTGGTGATCTGATACTGGGCTGCAACTGTTCACATACATTGTACATGTATAAGATTTGTCAGTAGATGTGATAAATTTTACCTTATACATTTACAATAGAGCAAGGACTTCTGGAACATCTCATGCAAATGCATGCAAATGAGCACACATGGATATATGCAAAAGAACAAAAGCAAGCATGTCTTTCTTTTCTGCAAACAAATCCTGCTATCTCATTTTAAAATCAGCTCTGCAACAAAATCACTAAAACAAGTGATGATTCTTTTCTTAGGAAGTTAAAGCCTAGGCAGAATTAAATTATGATGATAACAATCAGATCACTGGTTGCTTAGGGTTGGGGGAGTTGACTGGTTAGGGCACAGGCATTTTCTAGGTGATGGAAATGTTCAGTCTGGCTACAGGAAAAACTTGGTGCGTATTGTCCTGACTGCAAACTTCCTTAGTTAACCCTCCCTCGGCTTCTAAGTAACAGCTGTCTGAATTTTCTGCTTTTGACTTTGTGTTTGATGCCATAGGCTGTCGTTAATGTGATATGCTTGCATCTAAAGCAGATTCAGAGAGAGCATGGTCAGATTCAGGATGGGGGATTCAGGAGCCTCATATTTGCTCACATTTGGGGGAACAGAACACTGCTAAAGAAACAAAAGCTCCTCTTGCCCCTCAAAAGATCAATGAACATTCAAATCTGGAGCAGTGCCAAGCCTGTCTAATTTGAAGTGAGAAAAATGGCAGCCTAGCTGGCTTCTGTCTTATACCCCTGCCAAGGGACTCACCTGTCAATAGCGATGGCCAGCAGGGCATTGGTGGAGACGTAGAGGGAGACAGTACGCAGGTAGTTGACAGAAGCACACAGCACATGGCCATGTTCCCAGGAGAGCTGGCGTACCACATAATAGTCCATCTCGAAGGGGCAACAGACAATGGCCACCAGGAAGTCGGAGATGGCTAGGTTAGCAATGAGCAGGTTGGTGAGGTTGCGCAGCTTCTTGTAGCGGGCAAGGGCAGCAATGAAGACAAAGTTGCCAATGCCACAGACTAGCATGATGCCTGCCAGTGCCACTCCAATGACGATCTTGGCTGCAAAGAAGGTCCGGGTCTTGGTCATGTCCTCATCTTCATCCAGAGGGAGGTCATAATCACCATAACTGAAGTTGAAGTGGAGGGAGGAGGCATGGTCTTGGGGTGGACTAAAGTTGGAAGCAAAACTAGTGTTTCTGTTCTGCACTGCCATGGTGATGCCTGCAGATGGAGCGGTATGAGGGAAGTGTAGGGAATACAGCACTCTGAGCTGGGGGGGGGGGGTCCAGATCTTGTGCTGTCCCAGACGATGTGATTGAGCCTAGTACCCTGCTCACATCCTTGGGCAGAGGTGATACACCATCTTGTTTCTGGAAGGAGACACAACCAGTGGATCACAGGAGAATGAAGAATATCTGGTAGCATTCCTCCAGAGTTCCCCAGGTACACACCCACCAAACCCACTGCCTACCTGTAGACAGAACTACTCAGGGTGCAGGGGAGAGAAGACATGAGATCTGGAAGCTGGGATGCCCTCTACTACCTCTGCAGCTATCAGAAAGGACTGAGTGCAAGGTGGATTGGACTTGCCAGAGACACCCAAGAAAAATGTGCACTTTTGTCCTTTTCCCAGGGGTCAGTGCTGGTTTGATGTCTAATTTATCCACCCACCCCTTCATCAGCTTCCACAGGTTTTCTGGAAGTTTCTCAAGGCAATTGCCCAGGCTTGTAATGTTATCCACAATGTTGCACATCTATCGGCCAGGAATAGGGTCTTTCTTCCAAAGCAGGGCACAGAGCCCTCTGGTTTAGCCAAACCAGGGACTTGGAAATCACCAAAACCATTTTCCTATGGATAGGCTGAGTCATCCTGGACCAGTGATTCATGCTCTCAGAGCCCTAACTTTCCTGTTAAACAAACTCCTGCTATCCAGTCCAGATCCTGCATAGGCAGGGTGTACGGTTGGGGAGCTGGATAGGAATTTGTTGAATGAATGAATGAATGAATGAATGAGGAGCCCCACCTAGATGCTGTAGGTGGGGAGGAGGAAATTCCCCTGATCCTTGGGAACCAGCTCTAGAAGGAATTCTCTGTCTCCCCACCTTGGTCCCACTACTTTGGATCTGCTCCCTCCTGCCTTCACCAGGTTTCCAGGTCCCCACCCTAGAGTCACCCTGAGTAGAAGGCACCACACCCTGTCCTGAAGGTCTTTGTCCTCTGAAAAGGATGGCTGCCCCAACACTTAACTGAAAATAGCCCCCAAGGGTGAAGGTGGGGGGGGGTAGAAGGTCATCTAAGACCTCAGAGGGCTCAAGGTGAACTGTCTGCCCTTCACTGGAAAAAGTCCAATGAAGGAGCCTCTGAGAGGAAATAAAATCTCTGAAGCATCAGCCCCCAGGAGATAGGGGAGCAGAGGGTACAAGGAGTTGCTGAGTGTCTGGGGAAAAGAACCAGGACCCTAGTGTCCGCAGAAAGGGAGCTGTCTTACTAGAGGTGAACCGCTTTCCTCCCAGACCTCTCAGCACACCTGGAAACCACTCCAAGTGTGGGGGCCAAGGGATGCTGGTAGCAAAAAGCGATAAAATGGGTCAGGGAAATTTGTCCGCTCCTGGGAAGGCGGGACGGGAGCAAGGGTCAGGAACTGCCACTCTGGCAAGGACAAGAGTCGTAGTTGTGGCAGGAATACCGTAACCTATGGAGCTCCCGCCTGCTGCGAGACTGAGGTGGAGAAACGCCCGACAGGTGAGGTTCAACTCACAGAGGCGTCTGCAGCCGGGGTGTCCTCCCTGGGTTTGCCTTTCACAAGGAATTCCAATCCCTGAAGACTCCGTTCAGCTGCGGGCAGAGAAGCAGGAGTGCTGCCGGGTTTTACGCTCCAGCCCCCAGACCCAAGGAAGAGGCGCATGCCCGAGCGGGGACAAGTCCCTGTCCCCGTCGCATTTTCGAGGGACGTACCCCTCGAGGGTGATCATCCCGTTCCAGCACCTCCTCCCCTCCCCAACGCTGCCACGCGGTGTCCGAAGACTCCGCCCCGCCCCGGGCAGGAATCAACTAAAAAATTCATGTTTGAGAAACAAAGCCAGCGGGGCTTCGGGACCGCGGAAAACTAGGGGTGGGGGGTGGGATTGGGGTTGGCGAGGGGACGATGAGGGGCGAGAGAATTTTATCAGAGAGGTTGGCTCTTTTCTGCTCACCTTTCTGCAGGAGACCTCCCCCTGCAATTTGGCGCTCGCTCGCGCCCGCAGCCCCTAATCCCTGCCAACCTGGAGGACCCAGAGGGCATTTCCCCGAATCAAATCGCTAGCTTGGGGTCAGATCGCCACATCCCGGGAATGGCAAGAGGCTAAGGAGCCCGCGTAGCCCTGAGAAAGAAAGCGGGCGTCGGAGCCCCTTGTCCGGCAGCATGAACACACAACCCGTCTTCCAACTGCGCGGATCCGATCGTTTACCTACCTCTGCACCTCTTCTCTTGGGGCACTCTGAGGTCCTGGCGGCCGAACGAGGGTCTTAGGGTGAGTGGACGCGGGTCGGGTCTCTGGTTCCCGCCTTGGGCAGCCGGACTAGCACTTGCCGAGGCGTTGAGCGCTCGTGTAGTAGGTGTGTGTTGTCCCTTTTTAGCCCCCTCGCCTCAGTGCTCCGCTGCGGGTCGGAGCTCCGCCTCCTCCACTCATCCTAACACCTCGGACCCGGCCCTGCGCGTCCCGCCCTCGACTCCGCCCTAGGGTGCCCCCGCCTGCCTTCAACCCTAGGCAGACAGTGGGCGATCTGCTCCCGCGCCCCGCCGCGCGCTGGGACTAGTGTGCTCTGGGTGCAGGACCTCTCTGGCTGGGGTCACAGGTTGTGGGGGCCTCCCTTCATTGGGGTTTTCTACTCCTTGGCACCCAGGTGTGAATAAGACCTCAGTAGCCAGGTGTCAGTGGTGCGATTCCGCAGATGAGCACTATTGTCAGTTGTGCGGCTCCTATCCTCTGCACCCTGCTATAGCCCACCCCCTCACCCCCGCATTCGAATCGCCTGTGCACAGGTAGAGCGCCCTGTTTTCTGCAGGTGCCCAGTGCTAGCATCTGCGCCTGCTACAAACCCAGTTGCAACCTCCTCTTCGCAGAGGCAACACGGACCTTATGCAGTGGTGATGGTGGAGGAGGCCTCTCATCCCCACCCCGGGGAGGAAGCTGGGATTGGGGGCAACTGGCCCTGCAAAAAGATCCAACCTTCATGTCCTTACCCCAAATCTACCATCACCACTACTGTCAGATTCTTTGGCTATTTAGTCAATTCCAATCAGGCCTCTCAGACTAGGGTCGGTAGGCTCTGATCACTTTGCCTTCAGCAGACTTGGGCTTTAGACAACTTTTGCTCATCTTTAGAATTTTTAGGGTTAAACTTTAGAGCTGCGAATTCAAGGCCCAGTCGTTGGGAAGAACTGGGTATACAGATTTAGAGCTGCAAGCTGTGGTAGGAGACTGAAGGTCTAAGGGGTTCCCCATTGTGATTGACAGGCAAAATCTGGACTCCACTTCACCAGATCTTCCTGGTTTTCAAGAGAATCTGGAATTTGCAAACTTTGTAAATTACTCTGTTGGGCTAGTTAAAACAAAACAAAAACCATCTGTTGGCCAAGGAGAACGTATCACAGACTGAATATAGTCCACTGGGCTGCCAATTTAAAATTCCTGGATAGATGATCTGGAAACTGGAGTTCTGTCCTTCCTATTTTGTGTAGAGTTAACCCCATTCTTCTGCCTTTCTGAAAACATCTATCTACCCATGTAAGATAAAAAACAGGAGACCCAGCTTTCTGCTGTCCTCAAAGGGAGGGGCTGCCAGCTGGTGGGTGTTGTGGATGGTGAGGACAACCTCCAGATGTGGGTTAGTAAGAGTAAGAATGACAGGGTAGCCAGTAGTTACATGCCCTGACAGAGTCTTTTGAAGACTTGTAGCAGATATATCATCTTCAGCTAAAGGCTTTACCCTTCCTGGACTAAGCCCATCCTCCTTTTTTATGGGGCAAATGACCCTGGGGACCTTCTGCTCAAAAGTGCTTTCCTGGAACCCTCTAAGATACAGTTATGATTGAGTTGATTGCACACAATCTGGAAACCTATAAGTGTCATTTTAATAAATTGAATTCCTGATTATCTCTTATGGTTTGCATCTTTAATGTCACCTAAAAAGTTCATGTGTAAGGTAATGCAGGAATTATTAGATTATGAAAGCTATAACCTCATCAGTGGATTAATCCATTTGATGGATTAATAATTTGGATGGACTACTGGTTGATAACTGTAGGCAGGTGGGGCAGGGCTGAAGGAAGTAGCTTACTGGGGACATACTCTTGGACTATATCTTGTCCTCGGCTCCCCCACTTTTTTCTCTCTCTTTCTCCCCCTCCATTCTCTCCCTCTCTTCCTCTCCCTTTCCCTCTCTCCTTTCCACCCGCCATAAACTGAGCAGCTTTCCTCTGTCATGCCCTTCTGCTCTGATGTGCTGCCCCATCTCAGACCCAGGACAATGGAGTTGACTGACCATGGATGAAATCTCTGAAATTGTGGGCCCAAATAAACTTTTCCTCTAAGTTATTCTTGTCAGGTATTTTGATCACAACAATCACAAAGCTGACTAACACACTACCCACAGCAGAGTAAGGGTTTTACCTGGGGATGGCCATGAAGTTCCCAGGGAGACAATGAGGACAATATAACAAAGTGCTACAGGGAGTTGTCTTAGTTCATTCAGGTTACCCACTGAGACTCCAAGACAAAGATTTGAGAGCAGGTAATTTACTAGGAGTTGATCCTGGGAAGCAGAAGGAAGGTAGAGGGAAAGTGGGGCAGAGAAGGGAGAAAAACCAACGTGTGATGTGCTAATGAGCAGGGAATGCTGTGGCTACCTCGGGCTCACTCTACTCAAGGCTCACTCTGCCTGAGAAACTATGTGGAACATGCCTCCTGATTGTCCACTACAGCACAGGGAGCCTGGGACATTCAGCCTCTGAATGATTCTTATACCTTCACTGATGGACAGTTTTCCTGAGGGTGAAAAGAAGAGAGCTTCAAGACTTGGGTAGGAGGTATCAGAGTACAAGAACTGCACCTGCCAGTTAATTCAGGAGGACAGAAGGGACATGGGGCAGGTCATCAACCTCTCACAGCTGCTGCAAGAGGGGAGCAGAGGGACATTGCCTTGAATGAGTAGGATTAACACTGGAGTTCATAGGCTAAATGGGGGGTGAGCTCAGAGAAATCTGAGGGTGAGTAGGATTTTTAGGGCTAAGGATTTTGCGTAATTGGAGGCAATGTTATGTCCCCATTTTGGCTGACAAAGCTGGCAAGAAGAGGGAAATGGAGATTCCTTAGTCAGACAGAATAAAAATTATTAATGAGCTTCCCATTCTGGTCAAAGAGATTTCTCGAGTTGCCAGCTCCAATTCTCTTCTCTCTGAAATCTTTCTGGGTGGGAGAGGCTTAGCCAAACTAGGTAATAAAGTGCTGAGGGAAAGGGGAAAGAAAAACTGTACAGGCTGGAGTTGCTGCATTTACTCAGAGGAGAGGTCATGGTTGGAGCAACTGAGTGTGAGGAAAATGGATGGTTGAGAAAAGGAGGCTTTAATATGGGTCCTGGAAATTATATATTTAAATCTACGTTAGAGGTATTAACAGTAAAAATTTGAATAGCTATAATATGTTGAAAATATTAAACCCGAGTGTTTTCATTGCCCCTCCCACAATTGGTCAAGCTTTGTTATTATAACAAAATCCCTGAGATTGGGTACTTTATTAAAGAAAAGGAGTTTAGTTCACAGTTTTGGAGGTTCAGCTCTAAGGACAAGGTGATTGCCTTGGAGAGTGGGGGAGAATGCTGTTAGAGCAAGAACTGCACAAAGTGGGACAAGAATGAGCTCCCAGGACCCATGCTTGCTTGGCTGCTGAGCACATGCCAGCAGATGGCATGGTATTGTGCTGACTGGAGTGGCAATTCTCAGATTGGAGTGTGCATCAAGAACTTTCTCAATACACGTGCCTAGGCCCTATGCAGGTAGGTTCTGATCCTGCATGTTGGTAAGAGTTCCCTGGCTTCTTTGAGTGTTCATTCTTTACCAAAGTTCCCACATAAACCAATGTGAAAACTAAAAATACCCTGATGGAAATCACTGACTATAAGTAGTGGAGCTTAATGAATTTTGCTTCAAAGCAACAGAACGTCTTTCCAGCACAGTGGTGTTTTGTTTTCTTGCTTGTAATGCCCTGTATCAGCCAGTATTGTGTGAATACTTTTCTTTCTTTTCTTTTTTTGTGTGGTGGGGTGGACTAGGGGTTGAACCCAGGAATGCTCTATCACTGAGCTACATCCCGGAACTCTTTATTTTTTTCATTTTGAGACTGAGTTTCACTAAGTTGCCCAGGCTGGCCTTGAACTTGCAATGCTTCTGCCCTAACATCCAGAGTCGCTGGGATTACAGGCATGCTGCACTGTAGCTGGCTCTTTCTTAAAAAAAATAGAAAGAAAACAAAAGAAAGAGAAAAATTCAGTTTGGGGCTTTTCCCCTTATATTTGATTCTGTTTTGATATGTATTTTTAAAATACCTCTACTAGTTGGAAGTGTCTCTAACACACACACACATATATATATACACACACACACAAATACCTCTACTAGTTGGAAGTGTCTCTAACACACACAAACACACACACACACACACACACACACACACACACACACGCACACACACACACCAGGAAAAGAAAGTTACACTTCGTGACAAATTCAGTATGCTGTTTTTGCATCACAGCTTTCTGTAACACACTTTTCAGGGCTTTGAAAGGCTTTGCGAGGTGCAGCCTGGGATGCAGCTAATCTGGAGCCAGGGTGGGGAAGGTGAGAAGTACCAGGCTACCCAAAGTTACAGCTTGTTCAGAAAACTGGTTGTAGACTTGGAGAAACTATATAGCCTATAAATGACCTGAGTCACAGTTTCTTTTTTTTTTCTTTAACAGAAGGCAACTAACATTTAACTCCAGAAACAGTTTTATAGGGATAAGCACCAGGAGGTACCACAGTAGACTACAGCCTCACATTATCTTGCTGGTAACACATTTTTTTTTTTTTTTTTTTGTATTCCTTTGGCTTGAATTGGGATTGAAGAGAACTGCAGTTCTAAAACCTTACTCCTCCCGTCATAAACTTCTTCAGTGGAAGAGATAAATAACAGATGTCCCTAAACAAAGTCATCCTGGGGCGTGGACCAGTGCTGTTGTTCTAGGTGGTGGTTGTTGAAGGGGTGGTGGGGGAGAGTTGGGGCAGGGTTTGTGCCCTCAGAACTCCACTCCCACTCCCAGCCCTGTCTCCTGGTCCTGCGTGCTCTTCCCCATGGGATGCCAGCTCTGCACCACAAGGGAACCTTTAGAAGAAATGATGGGGATTAGGTCACCCGCAGGGTCCCTAGGGGCTGCAGGGCGTCTGCACAATGAAGCAGGGGTAGAGGCTGAAGGAGGCCCTGTGCAGGCACGCAGTCTTCATTGGCGGAGACGCAGCCTTCCAACAGAGAGAACCTCAAGCAGTTGGAGTAGAAGAAAGAGAAGCGAAGGTAGACAAGAGATAGCTAAAGTGAAAGATATAAGTAAATCATGTTATAATCCATGAAAGGTAGTGCTACTGTTTTATGCTGTCCTCTGATCATTGTTAGAAACTGAACTCCCCCATTCACATGTTAATGGAATTTGGAGGTGGCCTTTAGGAAGTAATTAGTATTAGATGACTTCATGAGGGTGAGGCCTCCATCACAGCATTTATAAGAAGAGGAGGAGGGACTGAGTTGGCATACTTGCTGTGTCTCATCGTGTGACACCCTGTGCCATGTTACGATGCAGCAAGAAGGTCCTCCCCAGATGCTAAGCAAATGCCAGTGTTGTACCCTTAGACTTCCCAGTCTCCCGATTGTGAGCCAAATAGACTTCTGTTCTTTATAAATTATTCAGTCTCAGGTTTTTGTTATAGCTACAGAAATGGGACAAAGACAGCTAGGAAGTGAAGATGATAAAAGTCCTCTGCTTATTTTTGTTATTTTCACCTTTGTGTGTCTATTCCCATAAAAGACTTTTTGCTTTGAAACCTGAAGAGCTGGAGTTCAGACTACAACTTTGCTAGTGTTTCTGGCTAACTTGTTTAATCTGCTTCAGTGGATATCCAATTGCCCTGAGTCCTAGATTCAGCTCTCCCGACTTACTTCCAGGCACCTTTCCAATTTGATCAACCTTTCTGAGGCCATCTGGTGGGCTTGAGTTTTCCAGGCTGGGGGCTGATTTCTACTTTACATGTCTTAAGATGGTGATTCTAGCCATTTTTCTTAAAGCAGAAAGTGTTCTTTTTTTTTTTTTAAGAGAGAGTGAGAGAGAGAGAGAGAGAGAATTTTTAATATTTATTTTTTAGTTCTCGGCGGACACAACATCTTTGTTGGTATGTGGTGCTGAGGATCGAACCCGGGCCGCACGCATTCCAGGCGAGCGCGCTACCGCTTGAGCCACATCCCCAACCCCGCTGAAAGTGTTCTTAAAAGAGAAAACTGTTTTTCTTTTTTCCTTTGCAGACAGTACTTTAACACTCTAAGGGGGATTATTAGACAATTGGACTGGTTTAGACAAGTCTGGCAACTCACAGAAACTGAATGACACAGCGTCGCCTCAATGCCAGCATAGCCCCCTCATTGGGCCTGATGGTTGTTCATATAGGTACCCCAGGAATGATTTCCCCCAAGTGTTTTAGTGTCACTTTAAAAAGTTATAAATTAAAATGGCACATTAAGGCAGGCAGGCTCTACAAGAGAACAATCTTGTAACAAAATGCCGATTAAAATCCAGATATTTTAGACGTGTGTGTGTGTGTGTGTGTGTGTGTGTGACAGAGAGAGAAAAACCTAGAAATGAGAAACTGCCTTGTGTTAGAGGGATTATCTCCCAATTATGAAATTGGAGGGGGAAGTTTTAATATGTATATTTAAAAATTGACCATAGAAGACATAGATTACCTGGGTCACAAAGAATACACATAAACAAAAGAAATCCAAAATGTTATATATGGATATTTGATACAACAATAACATTCCATTTTGACACATTCAATGTTTTTGAAAAGTTAATTGGGGAATGAATTAAAACAAATAGTTTTGCATAAAGGTTTTTTAATAGTCAAGCAACTGGTTAAGAACCTTCTGGTCAAATGGTTAACCAGCACAAAGTCTTCCTGAGGAGAAAGTTAAGTTGGTGAGTCTTGTCTTACATCAGGGGCTGAGTAGAGAAACATCGGGGAAGTTACACTGGCCAGGCACAGGACTCAGACGACCCATCTCAGGGTGCCTTGGGAGTAGCTTTTCCTAAGCAGAAATGCACTTAAACCAACGCCAGCTGAGGAAGGGAATCCGGAGACAGAATCAAGTCAGGACTCTTGGAGGCTGGAATCACAGAGGGTTGTCCCTATATCTAGTGTCTCCACTTTCTGGGGACCCTGCCTCGACGTCTCCTTCTCTTTGTCTCTGGGCCAGATTTCCCAATTTTAAAGTCCAGGAGTCTCCAATACCTAGGAAAGAGAATTCAACAAACATGGCTTGGAGCAAGCATTTAACCCAGTGTGACCACTAATAGAGGTGTGTTTGTGTTATCTGGGCACCCAACTCAGGTTTTTTTGTGCCCACTCACTTTTCCCCTTATGCAGTATACAGCCCAGACAACAATAAACGGCAGCCCTAGTATCCCCTGATCCAGTCATCTGTGGATGGGATATAGGGTAGACAGAATCATATAATGTCCTTCAGGTAGATGGAGGAGGAGAACAGCACTCCTCTCTTTGGTCCTCAGGATCACGAACAGCTCTAGCATTTTCTACTTTCCCTTTCTCAGGCAGATAATGTGAAAGTGGAGCTGGATGTCCTCTGTCCTGGCATATTCCATTAAGAAATTGTGACCTTTGTTTGTAAATTTGGAGAAAGATTGGAAAGAAGTTGATAAATGTGCTTTTGTATATAGCTAAGAAAAAAAATAAGAGCTCATAGGGCTCAATTTGTACCACCAAATAACAGAGTGAAATCAAGGGAAATTTTTGGGGGACTTCCCAACGCCCCTTCTTATTAAAGGAGGGAATATAAATTCTTCTTTGAGAAACTTTCATTTGAGAAACTCTTGAAACATCTGGCTGGCACCGGGTTGCGACTGCCAGGAGTGGGAGCAGATCTGATGGCTTCTCCAGACTCCTGAACCAGAATACCCAGCTCAGAGAAAGCAATCAGAATTTTCCTCCTTTGAACTCTATTCGAACTCACTCCCCATAAACTGGCTCACGGTTTTCTGAAATCTGTTTGTAATTGTCGACCTTGTTCCCATGTTGGACATGAAACTCCATCTGCACTGGTGGAAAGCCACAGGCCTCCCTTCATCTGCTTTTTTTTCCCCCTTCTCCAACACTTGTTCTGTCCTGCGCTCAAGGAGACCCCAGAACCCCCTGGTTCTTCTCTCTCCCTGAGAGCAGGCTCGCTGGATGGGTAATCATCATTCACTCGGCCTTCTCCTCTCTGCCCTTCTAGTGATGTGGAATCTCCAAATTTCCTTTGACCCCCAGCTGCCCCTGACGGCTCCTCCTCAGCACCCCCCATGGCGTTAGACCCTGTGTAGCTGAAATGTGTCGCTGGGCACACATTTCATAAGTCATCCCATTAGCCTTTGTGAGATGACAAGACATTTTCTCCTCTTGTAGCTGGAGGTCAACATATCTATAATTGACCTTAGAATCCTTTTGGAGATTGAGGGGCTCTTCCTAGGTTTTTTTGTTTTTGTTTTTGTTTCAGGTTTTATTGTCGATTTTCTGCTATGAAATAACTACAACTTGGCTCAACTCTGGGCTGGGTGGGGGCAATCATGGCAGGGGTGTTCATGGGCATAAATGTTGAATCTGTCCCTGTAGCGTAAGGAGCAGGCAAGGGTTCTGAATTTCTTTTAAGCCTTTCTAGCACCAGGGTGTTATCTTCTTTTTCAGAGAATATTGGGCTGTACATCGTGTCTGATGCTGTAGGTGTGTTGCGACTTAGGCAAGTATTCAGTAGTGTCTTGGAAGGTTTTAAAAGTCTAGAGAGAAAAATAGTTTGGCCCCATTTTAGGGATTTTTTTTTTTTTGGTTCAAAATGCTACAGAGGATTTGTGGGAGCCAAGTTGTAAATTGTTGACGAAATCCCCGAGCAACAAATGACCCTTCTGGGAAAGTCACAGTGGAGACAGAATGACTGTTCATGCACACAGTTTAGGAGTCCTTTGGTTGAGCCATAAAATCGTTGGGCTGCAGGGGCCAAAGAACTGGGAACAGCAAGCCAAGAACAACCTTTGCGGGGAGAATGAAAACTATGCTCTGCAGGCAGGAAGAGACAGAGTGGGGAATCCTCAGGGTGGAGTGGACTGTTGAGAAGATGATCAGTCTGTTTAATCCTCTAATTAAACAGCTGGAAAACGTCTGCAGGTGTTGGTAAATGTCCAACTGAGAGAGAAAAGAATCTAAGTGCTATTGGATAATTGTGAAGTGTGGTCATTGCAGTGTTCGTTATATATCATCCTTACTAGGATATGATATGGCTGTGAGTGGAAATTGGGGGTGAATGGATGAATCTTCCCATGCTTTTGTGGTAGAACATGCCTTAGTGAGTGGATCACGTACTATATTGCAGCCTCTCTCAGTTACCCAGGCTGCAAAACGACTTACATCTGCCAACACACTTATAAACAGGCACATGCAGTGGCTCTGGTCTCAAGCTTGGCTGTACGCTGGAATCACCCAAGGAGCAGTTAAAAAAAAAATACTGATACCTGAGGCTTAGTCTCAGGGATTCTGACTTAATTGGTCTGGAGTGTGGCCTGGGTGTTGGGATTTTAAAAGCTTTTCCAGATGATTCCCATATGCAGTAAAGTCTGAGCACTCCTGTATGTTTTTTTTCCCCCTTACTACTTTAAATATTTCTCCAACAAGTTTGCTCTTTAAGTTTGGATTAATTGGCCTTCATTGAGGGTTTCTACTGAGCAGTGTGTTTATGTTACCAGCTCAACCAAAGAACATTGCAATGTTCCAGCATATTCTTCAGCTGTATATGTCTCTCATGTACTAAAGTAGGTATGGATATGGAAATTCATAACATTGATTCAATCAAATTTAGAATTGGCTGTAATAACTTTAAATCATGTTATTTTGAGACCCCTGATAAGGGTTCAGTGTAAATTTTCTCCTGACAAAGGTCATAATCTATGAAAAAAAGAGAAATCTGATTAAAAACAAACCAACCAAAACCAACCAACCAACCAACCAAACAAACAAAAAACAACCCCAAAACAAGCAGCAGGGAAACAGTTTATATCCTGAATTAACATTTGTGAGTTAGAATGGTTCCTAAGCGTTTCTTAGCTTTTGCTACATAACAAGTTGTCTGAAAACTTAGTGGCTCGAACCAAGAACTATTTACTATTCTCATGAGTGCAGGGATCAGCTGGGCAGCTCTGCTGATCTGAGGCCGACTTAGCTGATCTGGTGGGGGCTTGCACATATGTCTGCCGTCAGCACAGGAGCCGGGTGTGTGCTTGTTGGTCTAGGATGGCTTTGCTCATACGTCTGCTATCTTTTCAGCTGTAGACAGAGGTGACAGGAGACAGGCCATGAGGTCTTATCCTCTGGCAGGCTAACCTGGGCTCACTCTCATGATAGTTTTAGGGTTCTAAGAACAGCAAGAGGGCGAACCCTAACATTCAGAATTTTTTTTTTTTTTTTTTTTTTTTTTTTTTTTTTTTTTTTTTGCTGTGTCATTTGCTATTATCTCATTGACCAGAGTAGTTCCAGAGCTATCAGAGGATACTAACATAGGGCCAAAGATACAGGGGGGCATGGGTAAATTAAGTTCATCAGTGTAACAATCTACCCAGGGTATCTGATACTTTGATACCACTGATTTTTCCAGACTTTTGGGTTATCATTTCCTTTAATGTGAAAATATAATGGCTTAAACCCTCACCCCATAAACTAAGTATCTCATTATTTCTCTTCTGGTATCTCCAAGGAACCATGGTGTGTGTGTGTGTGTGTGTGTGTGTGTGTGTGTGTGTGTGTGTAAGGGGAGTAGTGGACCTCTTTTCTTCACCAACATTCTAGCATTAATTTTCTCCATTTATAGAATTGTAATGGATCATGATTTTCATTTCACCTCCAATAATTGCTCTTTCTCCTTCTGACTTCAGTTTGGGAGTACCAGCTTTACACATTACAAAGGAGGAAAATAGCTTTGCAAAGCAGTTATCTAAGAGGCTTCACTTCAGCCAAGGAATCAAGCTTAATATTCCCAACCACTGGACTAAGTGTCACTATGCGTCCTCTGATGTGATACATTGAGAAGGGCGTAATGTCACTTCCATGGTGTTCCTGCCAAAAATGTATGTTGTTAGGAGAGGAAAAAAAGTCACAGAAAGAGTCAAATTGCATTGGGCTAAATAGCTGGTTTGGATCCTTCAAAATGTTGATATCATGAAGACAAAAAATGGCAGGAGAATTTTTTTTTTAAATGGAAGATTAAAAACACATGAAAATCAAATGCAATATGTGATCCTAGGATGAATTCCAGAATGGAAAAAGAAGCCATAAGGATATTGTTTGGGATATCTAGGAAATTTTTAGTATGAAGTTTACATTTAATAATATTAAATTCATATTAATTTTCTGTTCTGTGTTGTCTAGAAGAATGCTATTAAAGAATACTTAAATATTTCAAGTTAACTGATTTCTACCATTTACATTCAAGAAGTTTCAGTGAAAACCATGTCATTGTGACAAACTGATAATTGGTAATTCTGGGTAAATGGTATCTGAGTGTTTATTGTACTACTCTTTTTCATTCTGATGGTTTGAAATTTCAAGATTAAAAAAATTGAAGAAAGTATTTTGAATATTTTGTGTTAAAACTGAAACAACAAACTTTTATTGTTTATCAGGTCTGAATTTTCTGAATTTGCCAACAACAACAGCAACAACACAACAATCAAACAACAATGACAACAAACACAAGAACAAAAGCCAAAATCTCAGGTTTTCTCGGAGGAAATGGGAGAGTGCCATTTGCTAGGGAGTCTTTGGAAGGCTTCCAAGAGGTTTGGGAAAGGAGAGCCTCAGGAAATTCACTTCTTCCCTCCTAGGACTTGGGTCTACTTAAAGTCAGGACTTCTCTGCCACACACAGGCCACCAGGTCTGAGAGGCCACTCTGGTTTTGAAGTCGATTTTCTCTCAGTCTCCGCCCTCTGCTTCTTTCTACTGCCCTTTCTGGGAATGTCTTTGTGTCGTCATGCTGCTTTGGTACTCTGTGCCTTTTCTCATTAAGCCACAGGAAACATGGGAACTGTAATTATCTCCCTCGATCCCTCTGCTTCCCAAACCACTCATCTTAGGGTCTGTTGGGAAACAGGAAGCTGATATTGTTCTATGAAATTATGACAGGTTCCACTTTGGATTTACTCCAAGATCATGTATTCCATGTAGACACGACATGGAATTTTTACAGAAAAAAAAAAATTATTCCTAAGCAAGACCTAAAATTTCCTATTAAAAAAAATTTAGAAGACGGTGGAGTAGAAATGACCAAAAATCTCTCTTCATCTAGATAACAATCGCATGGGCAGAATTGGTCAGATATAACTATTTTGGAACTCTGGAATCCATTGAAGGCTTGAAACATCCAGGAGAAGGCTTAGATGGTAAATCGCAATTAATTGTAGTTGACTTTAGTTCTTAACACAGTGCCCCTCTCCAACCTCCACCCTTCAGTCAGCCCCATGGCAGGGAGTTGTACATGTGTTCTTGGAATAGCATGCAGAAGCCAAGGTGGGCAACAAGGACCCTGTCTTCCAAATATTGGAGGTTTGTGCTCTCGTCACTAACTGCTGCTTCTGATCATGGAGGTACAGACCAGGGTGTGGAGGTCATTGTTGGTGCATCTGCCTTCATGCTACAAGCCTCCCTCTTCTGACTAAAGTGATTGCTAGCCAAAGGAACTTTACTCTTTAATTTTCTCCTTTTTCTTTTTTCTCCTCCAGACATGGAAGACTAGGATATCCAAAAGCAACTGCACATATAGAGGAAATGAGAAAATCACCACAAATGTCGAAGGGAAGACAGAAGTTCAGAAAAGACTGGAGAAGACCCTAAGTTTTCACCTCCAGTTGATCTTCAGGTCAGAGACATCTGACAACAGCAATATAACCACCACCACAAAACCTAGCAAATGCTGGGAAAGGCGGAGAATCTCATTTCCAGAATTACCATATTATAATATTGAAATGTCCAGTAGTTTTCAACAACAACAGAAAAATCACAAGGTATATGTTCAAAGATAGAAAGGAAATTAACAGACACTCTCTCTGAAAAAGACTTGAGGGCAAAGACTTTAAAATAATTGTCAGAAAAATACATCAATAACTAAATGAACACAGATAATATCAAGAAAACAATATATAAATGAGACAGAAATATCAATAGAGAGAAAACCCAAATATAAACAAAGAAATTCTGAAATTGAAATGACAATAACTGCAATAAAAAGCATTCAAAGACAGAAGAAAGTTTGAGCAGATGAGATTTAGAGGTTCCCAGACTTTATTTGTTCCCCTTAGAATAAATGCTGTCTCCATATCAACATTCCACATTCTTTCTTACTCAGTCTGTTCTGCCATAATGGGACAGTTGGTGTCCTAAGATGACTTGAATTATAAAATTTTTATTAGAAAGTGATTATTCCAATAGGGACAAATGTAGTCAGAGCTGGAAAGTTTACATACATTTTTTTTTTCTTGAAGAATTTCAATTACAAAGACAGCTAAACATACCCAGTAAGCATATGGCAGTAGAACTTATCACCAGTTCTTATCAAAGAACTTATCAAAACTGCTGATTATTTTTAGCTGAATAAATGACAAATTTTCTTTTTTCTTCCTAGTGCATTGTTTTAATCAACTCAGTATAATGCTAGTCTATTTTGCCAACTTTCTACCACTGAAAAAATATCGGAGAAAACAACAATTTTGCCAACTTGGCTCATGGTTTCCGAGGTTTCAATGTATGGTGACTTGGCTTCATCGTTTCTGGGTGTATGGTGAGGGGGACATCATGGTGGAACTGGGGACAAGATACATAGAGCCTTCTAGGGCATGCTCCCAAGGACTACTTCCTCCCAAGTAGGCTGCACTGCCTAAGTTTCTATTACCTCCCAATGGCCCATTAAATTATGAACCCATCAATGGGTTAGTCTCTTGATGATCCAAAGGTCCTACCTCTGAACATTGCTGCATTGGAAACCATGTCATCAACACATGAGCTTTTACAGGATGTTTCAAATCCAAAGCACAACACACTCCAACAATATAACTTATCCCCACCTACACTAGGATATGAGAGGATTCTTGCTGTAGGGGAAATGCCCAGGGAAGACACTTTTTTGGGGAGTTGTTACCTCAAGCTGATCTTAGATCCTTCACATAGCTATAGAAATGCTCTGAGACTGTAGCCATCATATTAGGGCCAAGAGCATGTGGTGGCCCTGCATTGATGGACTGTCTGTGTCAGGAAAACCAGGTAGAGGAAGTGACTCTGAACTGGTTTTGAATGGTGAGTTGGTGGCTTTGTGAAAGGAAAGATGGGAAGGAGAGGAGATGTCTCAGCTGGCAACCTTTGGTTTGGAGGTATGAGATAGCTTGGCTCATCCTGGGATCCACAAGCCATCTGAAGGAGCTGGAGAACAGGCTGAAAGGGAAAATGTGGCAGTGAAAGAGATTGTCCCAAAGAGGCAATCTCACTTCCTGGCACATGAAGGAATTTCAACTTCATGTTTAAAGTCAGCAGTTTTCCACTTTTGTCATTTGTGAATCATTTATTGGATGCTATTACTCCAGAGGATTATAGGTGAATTAAGAAAAAATGATTTGACACAATCTTAAAAAAATGCAACTGAATCATGATTTAAAAAAAAAAGAAATAAAAATAATGTTTTGGATCAGTGAGATGGTCTTTTCTGTGTTCTTGTCAAAGCTCAACAATAGAAAGTTGTGCCATTGATTTATTTTCTTAATCTTGCTAAAATTAGTGATTCCTAAAGCACAATGCACACTGGAAATGGGCACCAATATCAGTCTGCTCTTTCATATGGATCTGCATATTTGGATTGAACAGAGAAAAAAATTATAGGAGATTCTCCTGGATGACCACATTCAGTACTTTGTCAGATGCAACGTCAACAAGAAATCACACTCAAAATGTGAAGAATCTTGCTTTTCAGCCTGAGAAGGAGCCGTGAATGGATTCATAGCCATTCTTGGGTTGAACTCAGTTCCAGAGCATTTTTCATTTTCTGTTTTTACATTTGGATGTGGTTTTAAAATATGAATAATCATATACTATTGATTTCTTTCTCTGACAAGAAAAAAAATCATCAGACTTGGCCAAGAATCAAATACTCAAGAACTGAGCCATTTGGACAACATTTCATTTGATTCAAAGTAATTTTTCTGCAGCACTCTGAATATATCTATTACTCATGTGTCTTCTGCAGCCAAGTTGCTAAAGACAAACTGAAGTCAATCTGATTCTTGGCCTTTGTAGCTCACCTGCTTTTTACTCTGATTGCTTTTGGATTTTTATCTTTGTCCTTTTAAAAAAAATAAGCCCCAGGAGGAACCCCAGGCTGCAAGTGCCTTCTAAGTGCCAAGGATCAATGTGTCCTGCATTGTACATTAATCCTCACAGCTAGCTGCATTCATCGACACAGGAACTAAGTGACCCAGGGCTAAGATATCCTTTTGTTCTGAAGTTTCACTCTGATATGTGTGTGTGCAATTAAAAAAAAAAAAAGGTGCACTTATTTTTTTTTGTAACTTTCTTTTTTTAAATTTTTTTTTGAGAGAGAGAGAGAATTTCAATACTTATTTTCTAGTTATCAGTGGATACAACATCTTTGTTGGTATGTGGTGCTGGGGATCGAACCCGGGCCGCATGCATGCGAGGTGGGCGCGCTACCGCTTGAGCCACATCCCCAGCCCGGTGCACTTATTTTACTAAGTGCTTATCAGAAAAATTTAATCTGTAGGCTTCTGTCTTTATTTAATGCTGATAAATTCTCAGCTATTCTCTATTTAGAATTTTTGCACCATTTCCTTTTTTTAAAAAAAAAAACACTATTATCTTTCTTCTACTCTCTTTGAGCTAATGCTGTGTTTCTGCTTTCTGCAATCCCTGCCTTTGCGTATGCTATTCCCTTCACCTGGAAATCGATGCCCCATCACTCTCGGCCCCATTCCTCCAAGGTTCAACTCCACTAACTCCACTCCTGGGGAAATCTCTTTGGATCCCCCAACTAGATATATCCATCCCTCCTTTGTGCTCATATCATACAAGATTGTCAGCTCTCTGAGGCTAGGATGGTAAGCTGTTTTTTTTTTTTTTTTCTCAAAGGTCCTGGTATATTGCAAGGATCTTTACAAGATCTTGGACTTACAAGATGCAAGGAATTCATGGCCTATTGGTTGATTGATTCCAGTTATCTTTATCCTTTAAAAAAATCAGTCCCAAAGGAACCCCAAGCTTCAGACACCTGCAATTTACATGAATTCTTATAGCTAGCTGCATTCATGGACACAGGAACCTACTGACCCAGCACCATAAAGAAGAAAAAATAGACTTCTAGTTTAGGGGAGGAAGGAAGAGTAACATGGGGCCTTACTGGATAATTGGATATACTGCCTATATAAAAACATAAATTATGTGAACAAAGAATGTCTGCTCTCAGAAATAATGAGAGCCATTATAGCTATCTATCTGCTATAACAGAATACTATAGACTGGTGACTTAAATGACAGAAATTTACTTCTGACCATTTAGGAGGCTGGAAATTTCAAGATCAAGCAGCCAACTGATCTGGTGTTTGGTGAGGGCTGCTTCCTGGTTTGTAGATGGCAATCTTCTTACCATGTGCTCACATGGTAGAAAAAAGGAAGATGAAGTAACCTCTCTAATGAGGTCTCTTCTTATAAATTCTTCTTATAAGGGCACGAATCCAATTCCTTAGGACTCCACTCTTGTTTTATTCAGCTTTCTCACTGCTGTGACCAAAAGACCTGACAAGAACAATTAGAAGAGGGAAAGTTTATTTGGAGACTCATGGTTTTGAGTTCTCAGTCCATAGACGGCCAACTCCATTCCTCAGGACCTGAGATATGGCAGAACATCATGGCAGAAGTGTGTGTGGGGGGGAAGCAGCTGGGCGCATGGCACCAGAAAGCAGAGGAAGAGAGAACCCTGCTCACCAGGTACAAAATATAACCCAGAGGTACACTCCCAATCACCTACTTCCTCCAGCCACACCCCACCTGCCTTCAGTTACTACTAGTAGGGGATTAATTCATGGATTGGGTTAAGGCTCTCATAACCCAATCATTTTACTTCTAAACCTTCTTGAGCTTTTGGCAGGACATCTCAGATCAAAACCATAACAACCTTCATAATGTAATCACCTCCTGAAGGTTGCTTCCTGATGCTATCACACTGGGAATTATGATTTCAATATAAATTTTTGAGGGGGATGTGAACATTCAATTCATGAGACTAGATAATATATTTATTGGTGTCCATTGTGTGTCTATTCACCATTTCAGTTTATGCTTAAAAGAGTGCTATCGTGGAGGCAATGTGATTGTCATCTTTTGAGGAAGACACTGAGGCTCAGAGGCATTGAGTGATATGTCCAAGGGCACTCAACGGAGGCACAGCTGAACTAGACTGACCTAGCTGACCTCGTGTTACAAGGACTCCCCAAAGGCATTGGTGGTGTACCTAGAACCAGGTCACTTAGCAACCATCAAACATTCAGAGTGTGTTGTTTATCTAGAGCCACAGCTAAAATTTGCTTATATCCTGTAAATGCTGATTTCTATGGCAACTTGTGGCCAACTCAACCAAAACCATTCTTGGTGTTTTGGAACAAGCTTCCGGCCATTACTTACATAACTGATCACTTAAAAGTGGAGAGTAGTAAAATGTATTTACATTTGAAGTATTATTCACAGAGTTCTTGGGAATATTAGAACATTCTTAAGATTTCTCAGAGATAATTTATAAATGTCTTAAATGTCACTATGCCAACTGTCTGTCCACATTTATATCTTTTTATTAGAGAGGAGGGGCCAAAATCCCTGCAAAATTGTAAAACCTCATTATTTATGGAATAAAAATGAAAACCTGCCAGAATTTTCTGGCTATAAAAAAATTTTGTTTTGGCTTGATTTACTTTTTTCTGGTATTTCAAAGCCTTGTCATTTTTCTTACAAAGTAAGAATTACATGATAGCAAAATGTTCTTTCTTTGCAATTTTGTAAAAATGACTGGGAATAAATTAGGGTAGGGGATGACCACTTTCCAAATGTGGATTCCAAGGTTATGAGTTTTGTTTTGTCGAGTTTTGAGGTTAGAGTAGGTGGGATGAGTGGTTTTCCCAAAGTTGCACAGGAAAACTGAGACTACCAATTTCCAAGGTGGCTTCATTTGGGGGTAGTGGGAAGAAAAGTGAGAAGGACACATATGGAAAGGTCATACTAGGTGACAGTCACCCTTCAGAACACTCTGGCATGCCTGCCTAAGACATAATCCCCTCCTGAAACATTCCTGCAGTGTTATGGTTTGAATTGTGCCCCCAGAGAAAGATATGTTGAGGTCCTAAACTTTAGTATCTGTAAATGTAACCCTATTTGGAAGTAGAGTTTTTGCAGATATAATCAAATCAAGATCATTAGAGTGGGCCCTAATCCAATATGACTGGTGTCATTATAAGAAGAGGAAAGTTTAGACACACACACACACACACACACACACACGATGGCCATGTGAAGATGCAGACAAATTGGGTTATACTGCCACAAGCCAAGGAATGGCTAGAACTATTAGAGACTGGAAGAGTCAGGGAAGGATCCTTCTCTAGAGGGTTGGGAAGGAGCAAGCCATGTTAATACCTTAACGTCAGACAACTAACCTCTAGAACTATGAGACAATAAATTTCTGTGGTACTTTATTAAAGCAGTGTTAGGAGTATAGTCAGTGACTTTCAGTACCAGCTGTAATTTAGAAATTCAGAGAGAGCTCATACTAATACTAATGCCTGCCCTGTCCCATTTGAACTGGAATTCTGTTGTTTCACTCTTGACCAGGATATTTTTTTAAAATGTTGTCAGGTAATTTTAATGTGCCACCAAGTCTGTGAACCATTAATCCAGGTCATCATTATTGTACCCCAGACTCCTTGTGTTAGTCAGCTTACCACCACTGAGACAAAATACCCGAGAGAAATCCACTTAGAGGAGAAAAGGTTACAGAGGCTTCAGTGCATGGTCATCTGGTCCTGTTGCTTTGGATCTAAGACAAGGGAGAATATTATGGAGGGGAGTGAGAGCAAAGCTGTTCACCTCATGGCAGCTGTGAAGCAGAGAGACTTTTATAACAAAGCCTCTTCCTCCCAAGCCCATTAAGCCATGAATTCATAAATGGATTAATCCATAGAGAACAAGGACTTTGGGTTACTTCCCCCAACTGTGCCCTCTTTCAGCAGGAAGCAGCTTGGAGATGTTGTCACTCATTTTCCCATAAAATGGAATGTAGAAATTTATGGTGGGGAAATGTAACAGTGGTCCACTTTATAATTTGAATATACCTTTGCTGCTCTGCCACTGCAACTTATTTTTAAAATGTACATGTTTCTTTCTCTTCCTCTCTCCCTACTCCTCCCTAATATCTCCCCATCCCTAATCTCAGGGGAAACAGGATTACCTTTCTTCCCTCTTGTAGGCAGAGTTATCTGTCCTTAAGCACACACCAACCACAGGAAAGAAGTAATCCACACTTAGAGATGGTATCCAAAGATCTCAGAAATGACTATCTCCCAAATTAACAAGTGAATTACAACTCTAACAGAGAACAGATTGAATGTAGCCTATGGATCACCTCTTTGAAAGCTCCTTACTCCTGCTAATGTGAAGAATCACTGCCTCTGGGATAGGAGTCCCCTGTGTTTCTCTTTACTAACAAAGCAATAAACCTTTTTCCTTTTTCTCAAAAAAAAAAAAAAAAAAAGGATTAATTCAATCCCGAGGTCATAACCCTCATGATCCAATCATGTCTCAACAGCACCAATTCTGAACACAGTTGCATTGGAGACCAAACCTTCCATATATGAGCTTTTGAGGGATATTTTAGATGTGAATCATAATACCCCTATTTCTCAGGCTACAAATAAAGAGGCCAATGATTGGCCTCTGATATTAAGGCAAGTATGATTGGGCCTTTGAAGTGTAAGAACTCTACCCAACAGAAAATCCTACAATCAAGTGTTCTCTATGGAGAATTTGAATGTAAGACAGCGTGCAATATCAGCAGATAGTTAGGGGAGAGAAGACAGTGAGAAGCAAGAGGAAGCAAGAGAAAGAAATACAAGAGAAGCCCTAAGTTAGGCGGGAGGCATAGGAACAGAAAGGTCAGTGATAAGGGACTAGGGAAGGAATGACAGAGAAAAGCAGAAATGCAGGTGTTTAGTCTGGGCTTGGAAGACTTCTTAGATTGCACAGTCCCTAGAACTGCCAATAGATACTCAGTGCTGCTGCAGTGTCTGCAACAGCCTTGTAACTGCGTGATTTGTGGACTGGCAGCTTTAGCACCTTCTGGGGGCTTGTTAGAAGTATTAGCCCCACCTTTAACCTCCAGCTCAGGGTCTGCATTTGATAAGATCCCCAGGTGATTCATTTGTCTATTAACTTTTACAAACACACCGTGTAGGGCTTGACTGAGTGGCCACCAGTAGCATTTTCTCAGTCTCCTTACTCTTTGTGTCTCCTTATAAAAGTCAATTCACCTGAAGGAAACAGAATGGGTCTCTGTTTTGTAAAACCTGAAAGATCTCCTCCCCCAATGGAAAGCAGAAACCATTTTCTGTGTAAGAGCTCTATACCATTAGAGAGATTGTGCAAATGAGCCAGGGCATTGAAGATTGCTGGAGGCTGCCTCTGCCATTCATCTTGTGATGCTTTCTGTAACAGTTGGTGCTATCAAGGCAACACTTTATAAATATCTCTAGTTCAGAGATTCTCATTGGACAAGTAATTTCAGCACTAGCCAGGAAACTAGAAATGCAGACTCCCAGGATCCACTCCAGACCTACTGAATCAGGTAATCTGTTTTTTTGTGTGTGTGTTTATAAATTCCTTTATTTTTCCTGAATAGCTGATCACAATTTTTGAATTTCCTTTGCTCAAAAGAGAAAATTGATGTGAAAATATCCTGAAATTCCTAAATATATGTGTATGTACATATTTATTATATAAATGTATGTTGTATATATAAAAATATATATTTATATTATTCAGTAAGATTATACATATTCATACAATATAAATGCTTTTGTGTCTACTTTCTGTCATTCAACATTTTGTTTGTGGCTGTAAACCATCCATTCTTATTGCTATATTCCTTTGTGTAAATATCTCACAATTTGTTTATCTGTTCTGCTGGGTGGCACTCAGGTTATTTCCTGTTTGGGATTATTACCAACAGAGTTGCCCTATCAGGGTTCTTACCAAAAGATTAGACATGACATGCCTAGGACATTTGTCTAGTAATCCTGAAGATGAGCAAATCAGTGGCATAAAAACCATAAACTAGAGCAATCAGACTCAAATGCTGTCATGCCCCAGAATCCCTTGGAAGGCTTGTTAAAGCACAGATTATTGAGCCCACCCCAAGAATACTTGATTCACGGACATAACTTTCCTATATTCATATAATACACCACGAGTGTAACTCCACATTCACGTACAACCACAAGAATGGGATCCTAATTTAATGGGAACACTAATTTAATCATGATGAGCAATTACAACAATGCCTTTGAGATAAATACTGCTTCATTAGCATTGATTTTGTGTGGATTATAATGACAAACAATGGTAAGAGATCTCTAAAGCACATAAACTAGAAGATCAAATTTATTTTTCCCACACATTTAATTTTAGTGTTTATAAAATCCGTGAAATTTTTTTTTGTGTATCTGTGTAATCTCTAAAATTAGGGAGTCAAGTTCCAAAGCATGACAACAGTCACAGGGACTAATGTTGAATAGCAGGTGACACACACTGCAGGACCCTGGGGAAACACAAATGAAATGTAGAGGAAGTCCTTGCTCCTGTGGAGCCTGCTATTTAGATGGGGAAGAGAAATTAAACCCAGTGTATCAGGAAACACATATAATTTCACTCATCAGTTAGTGCTCTCAATGAAAAGAAATGATCTATAAAAACAACTCATCAAACAGTCGTTTCAAGCTTTGGTGTGTATTATAATCATCTGGTGGTTATTTAAAGCAGATTAGTGGATCCTAACTCTTTGGTTTTCCATATCTAACTGCTCCTCAGATGAAGATGACACTGCAGGATCTACGACTGAACTTTGGGAAGCACTGTCATAAAGAAATCTCACCAAAATCAGGTGGTAATAATTCTATGTTTGTATTCAGCATGCAAAACAATCTGACCCATGAGTTTTCAGTGAATATTGGCTGACTACATTATGCACTTCCTGTAACGTGACCTTCTTAGCACCTAGGCTTTCATTCTTATTTTTTAAAAAATTTTTGATTTTTTTCTTTTTAGATATACATGACAGTAGAGTATATGTTGACATGTTATATATACATGGAGTATAACTTACTTTAATTAGGATCCCATTTTGTGTATGTGAATGTGGAGTTACACTCGTGGTGAATTATATGAACATAGGAAAGTTATGTCTATGAATCAGGTATTCTTAGGGTGGGCTCAATAATCTGTGCTTTAACAAGCCTTCCAAGGGATTCTGGGGCATGATAGCATTTGAGTCTGATTGTTCTAGTTTATGGTTTTTATGCCACTGATTTGCTCATCTTCAGGATTACTAGACAAATGCCCTAGGCATGTCATGTCTAATCTTTTAGTAAGAACACTGATAGCGCAACTCTGTTGGTAATAATCCCAAACAGGAAATGACCTGAGTGTCACACAGAACAGATAAACAAATTGTGAGATATACAAAGGAATATAGCAATGAGAATGGATGATTTACAGCCACAGATAAAATGTTGAATGACAGAAAGTAGGTACAAAAGCATTTATACTGGATGATTTTGTTTGTGTGAAGTATGAAAACAGGCTAAAATAATGTATACTCTTAGAAGCCAAATTTTGCACATGATGCCCCATCTCTCTGGGACAGTGTCCCTCCCCAGCCCGTCCTATTGGTCTTCTCTGTCTAACTCCTATTCAAGCTGCCATTCTTGGCTTGCATGTATCTTTTCCAGAGTCTTTGCCATCTCATTAAGATGTCACCTAGAGAGGGTAGTGCCTGGAAAGAGCCTTGATGGTGGTTTGGGGAACTGTTAATGTTCTGCTGCTTGCTACAGATGCTTATGATGTTGCTTTTGTTGTATGGTTACCATTTGTGTACTTTTCTGAATTTGTTATTTTAATTTCATAAAAAAATTAAAAGCTACTAGTCAGTGTTGTAGAATGTTTGAGTTCTGATGTGATTTTTCTACAGTGTTTCTAAATAGCCTATAATTTGGGATTTTGGTCCAATCTCTTATTTTTGATGTGTGGAATCTCGAATGTAGTGACCCACATTGTATGAATTAATCTCCGAAAACTCACTTGGAACAGAATGTTAACATTGGATAATGATTCAAAGTCTATGAAGTGTTTAAAATATATTTGGATAGCATTTCAAGGTGAAGTTTGATTAATTAGTGACACCCCAGGATTTGGATTTCTGAAATAGTTGTCTTACCCTCTTTTTCCCCGCTTCCCTGGGAAAATGGTTCTCTTAAATCACCTTTGGTTTCTGTGGAAGAGAAAATACCTGTGATTATTTGTTTTCCATATGCCCACCTAGTAAACATGTGTGCTAGGAGCCACAAGCAAATAATATGATGCATGGCACTTTCGGTGCCATTGAGATGCCATTGAGATGATATGATTATGTTAAGATTTACATTCATATGGAAATTGGACTCCTGCTGTTCACCTTGGCCTGCTACGGGACTCATGTTATGGGACTCCTGGAGAGTTCCCATTGGTTGGGGAAGGATAGTAGGAGGGAATTCCGGGGGAGGTGGGGGGGGGCCCCCTGGTTCCGGTAGACCCGCGAGTGGGTGGACCGGTTTTTGGCTTGCCGGCGCATACGGAGTATTGGCGGCATTTTCAAAAATAAAGTTTTGTTCCTGCTTGAGTGGCTCGTGATTCTGTGCCCAGCCAGACTGAGGCACATGTGGACCGAGTTTTTTGAGGAAGCATTTTTATTAGAATGAATATCTAGGAAATGTTATAAATCTATTTTATGACTAGTTTTTTCAGTATTGAGGATTGAACTCAGTGGTGCTCTATAATTGAGCTACATCCCCAGCCATTTTTATTTTAAGACAGGGTCTTGCTAAGTTGCTGAAGCTAGCCTCGATCTTTCTGCTTCATACTCTAAGTCAAAGAGATTATAGGTGTGTGCCACTATACTCGGCAGATATTATAAACTTATATGAAGATATCTAGAAATAATTTCAGCTTCCTTTCCAAAAAGCACAAATACTTATTATTTATGCACAGTCTAACCTGCATTTTAAGATAAGTATTTCAGAAATGAGGGAAAAATGGAAAAACTTAGCAACATTATCAGCATTTATTCAAAATGGCACAGGATTACCTCCGCTATGGTGTTATAATTGACAAAATAGTTCAGGAAAGAATAATGCTCTCTTTTGAAAGTTGCACGCCTTGGTTTTATTTCTCCTTCCCAGTTTGTGGTTTACAAATTAGATTCCTGGGGCTTTGAGGTTAATGGGACATTCAAGATCCTTTTGTGCAATCTACTTCTGTGACAGACCAATGAAATGAAGCCCACAGAGGCTAAGTGGCCTTCCTTTAGCTGCATTCCTGGGTGGTGAAAGAGGTTGGCTGGGACTCAGTGTGTGGACAAGTCAGTCTGAGTCTTTTCCACAGACAAGGGGATAACCTAGCAGAGAGCTAGTCCTCATGGAGATGGAGGGAAAGTGATGGGACCTGAGGCAGTGTTAGCTGCTCTCAGAGTGCCTTAGGCTCATAATGAAGTCTGGGCCATTCCAATCTGGCCTCCCCAACTGTGGTCCTGAAGCATGCTCAGATGGGATCCTTTCTTATCTTAGGCATTTTCTTCTTCCTTCCATCTTTCTCTACTACTTTAATGCAGAACACTCAGTGTGGGGAGTCAACCACGCACTGGGTGTAGAGTTAGATGTAGAGGAACCCTCTTCCTATTATCATGGTGCTGAGCAAGAACAGATATTAAATAAATCATCCTAAGGTGGAAATGCAGGGTGTTGAGAGGTGGATACCAGAGTATTGATTTAGTCTAGAGTGACAGAGAAATACACATGAGAAGCTCCATCTAGGCCAGAAATGGCAGGATGAATCAGCTTTAGACAGGGAATAGCAGTGAACAGGCTGGGCTGGGGACAGCGTCCAGAGCAGTGTGCAGAGCCTGGCTTCAAGAGACACGGTGAGGCCTCTACATCTTTGCTCCTCAAGGCTTGAACTAGTCAAATCCCAGGAATGTGAGCCAATACATTTTTTATGACTAATCTTCAAACCATACTAAACATATTCTGGAGATAAATAGAGAAAACCCACAGTTATTTGCATAGTGGTTTTCTTTAGAAAAATATAGGACAAATTTTTAAACATGTTGTTATCTTCAAAGAGGATTTGTCCTCCTTTTTGCATGCTCCAAAACACATGTAACATAATCTTGGAGTACCATTTAATTATAATATTAAAAAATTTAGGGGCTGGGGTTGTAGCTCAGTGATAGAGTGTTTGCCTAGCATGTTTGATGCACTGGGTTTGATCCTCAGCATCACATAAAAAACAAATAAATTAAATAAAAGTATACTGTCCACCTACAACTAAAAAATATTTTTTAAAAATTTAAAGTCTCAAAATACTTGTTTCCTGCATAATGCTAATGATCTACTTTGTATAATCTTCTAGAACAAATACTAGAAAAGTCAAATATATTTAAAAGTCTGTGTTCATATACTGTCTCCACCCCTACCAAAGAGGGGAACTTGAGGGGCTGTTTCTGAGAATAGCCAAGCTACAAAGACAGAGAGAAAGTTGGAGAATAATATGGAAACCAAGTGCTTTAAGAAAAGGCTGACCATGCACACATCGTACAGTCTAGAGAAGAGGAATTGATTTAGGAATTAATTTTTATTGTACCAATCAGGGAATTTTATTTCATCTAGCAGAAATTACCTCTGTCTTTGGCTGGGGATGTGGCTCAAGCGGTAGCGCGCTCGCCTGGCATGCATGGGGCACTAGGTTAGATCCTCAGCACCACATAAATAAAATAAATAAAATAAAATAAAGATGTTGTGTCCACCAATAACTAAAAAATAAATATTGAAAAAATTCTCTCTCTCTGTCTTTAAAAAAAAAAGAAATTACCTCTGGCTTAACAAATATATGAAAAAATTTTCAACATCTTCAGCAATCTGGGAAATGCAAATCAAAACTACACTGAAATTTCATCTCACACCAGTCAGAATGGTAGTCATTAAGAATACGAACAATAAAACATGCTGGAGAGGACGTGGAGCAAAAGGAACACTTTAACACTGGTGGTGAGATTAGTATAGACACTATAGAAATCAGTATGAAGGCTCCTCAAAAGACTAGACATGGAACCACCACATGGCCCAGCTATGCCACTTCTCAGTATTTACCCTGAAGAATTAAAGTCATTTTACTACAGTGACACATTCATACCCATGTTTATAGTGGCACAATTCATGATAGCCAAACTATGGAACCAGCCTAGGTGTCCATCAATGAATGAATGGGTAGAAAAAATGTGGTATATATACACAATGGAGTTTTATTCAGCCATAAAGATGAACAAAATTATGTCATTTGCAGGAAATGGATGGAACTTGAGAAATTAAGTTAAGAAAATAGACCAAACTCAAAAAGTTCAGGGTTGTATGTTTTCTCTCATATGTGACAGTTAGAGAGGAAAAAGGAAAAGAAAATGTGTGTGTGTGGTGTCATGAAAATTGGAGGGATATCAGTAGAATAGAGCAAAAGGACCAGTGGTAGGGAAGAGGAGAGGGAAAGGAAAATACTGAGGAATGATATTGACTAAGTTATATTTTTATATTGTGTGCATATATGAGTATATAACAATGAATCCCACCATTATGTATAATTATAATGCACCAATAAAAATATGGGGAAAAAATTACTTCTGGCTATCTTAAGCCAAAGTGTTATTAGTTGCAAAGGGAATTGAGTTTACATAAGTGGGGATTTGGGCTGGAGATAGGGTAGAGGGAAGGGAAGTACAGGCAAGGCCAGGAATGTCTGAGGCAAATATTGCCAATGCTTCCAAGTGTCCCCTGCATTATGGTGGCACTTGCTCAAGTCTTAGAGCAAGTAGGCATCTGACATGCTGACTTAAGACACATGCTGGGCTCCTTCTTATGCTTTGGAAAATGGGAGGAGGCAGAGAGAAGCCAGCACTGGGAAAGATCCTGCACAACACGTGAAACATGCAAATAGGGAATATAGTCAACATGTATTGATTTTTTAATTGCTTATCTTTTTTATTTTGCTTGTTTATTTTCTGTTTCTTGCTTCTGGGATACTTCCTCTTCAAAAGCTGGCATTCATCTGCTGTCTACCTCTGAATCCTTCCCTAAGCCTTGAATACTAGACAATAAATATTTGTGGAATTTATTAATGAATGCACATTCAGGGGATGTAAACATATTCCTCATTGCTCTCTACATAGTGTTCCATTGTTATAGGGATGTGAATTTGGGCTCAAGATAAGGAAAATTTTCTGATATTCAGTTATCCAGCAGTTATATATAGTCCATCTCCCCAAAAACAGGATTCTGAGTTTGAAGGAGGCATCAATAGGATTTCAACATGGACATTGGATTAGTCAGCTTTATGTCACTGTGAACAAAACACCTGACAAGAACCCCTTAGAGGAGGAAAAGTTTGTTTTGGCTATGGTTTCAGAGGTTTAGTCTGGTGGGCTGACTCTAGGGCTCTGGGCCCAAGATGAAGGAATGCATCATGGCAGAAATGTCCTTATACATGGAAGGTGGTCACAATCAGAAGAAGGTGATAGATTGATAGGACCCGAGGTGAGAACGCTATACTTAAAGATGGAGAAGATGCCATGAGCCAAGGAAAGCAGGAAGCCTCTAAAAGAACAGACCCTTTCCTGAAGCCTCCAAAAGCAACACAACCCTGCTGACAAACTGATTTTAATCTTATAAGAATAGTTTTAGAATTATGACCTTGAGAATTCATGTGTGTTGTTTTAAACCATTAAGTTTGTGATAATTTGTTTAGCAGCAACAGAAAACCAATCCAGAGCTGGCAAGGTGGTGCATGCCTGCAGCTCAGGAGGCAGAGTCAAGTGAATTGCAAGTTCAAAGCCAGCCTCAGCAAAAAGCGAGGCATTAAGCAACTCAATGAGACCCTGTCTTTATTTTTTTTTTAAGAGAGAGTGAGAGAGGAGAGAGAGAGAGAGAGAGAGAGAGAGAGAGAGAGAGAGAGAGAGAGAGAGAGATTTTTTAATATTTATTTTTTAGTTCTCAGCGGACACAACATCTTTGTTGGTATGTGGTGCTGAGGATTGAACCCGGGCTGCACGCATGCCAGGCGAGCGCGCTACTGCTTGAGCCACATCCCCAGCCCAAGACCCTGTCTTTAAATAAAATACAAAATAGGGATGTGGTCGAGTGCCCCTGAGTTCAATCTCCAGTACCCCCCTGCAAAAAAAAAAAAAAAAAAAAGAAAGAAAAAAAAAAGAAAGAAATAAAAGAAAAGAAAGAAAGGAAAGAAAGAAAAATAAAAGGAAAATCAATTCAGGAGGAACATGTGTCTGATGTGTCTGCTGACTAAATTGACAAAACTAGTTCCCTTGATAGTTTAGAAGGAAATCAAGGTCTGTTCAACTTACCTGCACTGTGGAATATACAGTGGCCCATTTCTGCAAACCACCTCTGATTTCCCTGTGGTATGTGGAAGGGAAGTTCTCAACAGTCCTCAGCACCCACCAAAGCTTTCACCAGTAAAAGGTGGCAAGGTGAATCTTTCCACTCCAAGTCTGTGTTTGGGGAAATGTGGTCCCCACCTTTGATTGGCTCCAAATCTGTCCTGGGGAAGGGGCTTACAAATGCCTGAGCAGGTTGTTTTTTTTCTGGTCCTTCTAGGAAATGCTGCAGAAGACTGCAAAACACATGCCTCTCTGGGATTCCAGCAATAACATGAGCATGCAAAGATGACTAAAAACATCATAGCTCACATCATCCTTTCCTTTTATTAAGTGCCAAGGCACAGTTGGAAAACTTTAAATGTGACATTTTCATCCTCCAATAACCCATTTGGAGAATGCAGTTTCATAAAAGCAGCTGGATTAGTTCAAAGAGCACTGGGTTGAGTCAAAAGAGTTAGGCTCAACCAAGAACTAGCTCGTGACTTCTCTGGGTTTGTGTTTCTTCACTATCCAAAAGAAAAGCTGAATTTGGTATTACTTTATGACTCTCAAGATTTTATTAACTGCCTGCAGCGAGTGTATTACTGATCCGAGAAAAAGTAGTCACCAATAAATAATACCTGGGATGTCTCATAAAGCCTTCTATTTTAAGACACACTTCATCAATGCTTGACTTCAGAGTTATTTTAAGTTTCACAGAATCATACAATATGGAAGGGGACCATTGAGATTTCCCACTCAATCCTCTGTTTCATAATTAAGGAAACTAAGGCTCAGGGGTTTACCCAGTGTCTCAGAACAGGCATTGATCTCTCAGGCCTGGAATCAAGGTCTAATTCACAAAACTAGGGAACAAGTTTTGTCAATTTAGTCAGTTTGTCAATTTAGTCTAATTCACAAGGGTTCTCTTATTTTGTCCTATTTATAAGTCTATAGTTTCTCCTAAACATTGCAGAAAGGAACATCCATTTCCCCAGTGCATGCCAGGGCCGTGGTGAGAGAACAGACAGGATGGTGCTGGGTGTGTTGTCAAGAAGACATGTTCCTGTTCCCTGGTGAGGCTTGTCAGTCTGCATACAAGTAACAGAGTAGAGGTTTGGCCATCACTGCTACCCTGGCCACTGACAGTCATTAATTTACCCTCTGCTCTCTTTCACTGCAAAGCTTGTGTTTCATAGAGTTGAGACTAAAAGTTGGGAAGAAAGTGAGTTCTGCCAGTAAGGGTTTTCCTTTTCTAGTTCTTACACAATGCTCAGTTTTTCTTCCAAGAACTGGCAAACGAACAACCAATACTCTGTGCCAAAAGATCAGTTTTCCTCTAAGAAAGTGACAAAGAAAGGAAAGTTCACAGAGTTCCTCTAGGACATGTCCTATCTCTGAAGTACCCGGTGTACACCCAATCAGACAGAAGAAGAGCAAAATACTGCGTCACCCCGGTTCTATTGCTAGCAAATACGTGTGACAGCAGGCATTGATTTGTAGCTACCATACTCAGAAGATAATTACATTTCAACTTCCCCACCTCACATAAAAATCAATTTCAGGTATTTTGTTGACCTAAATATGAAAGGTAAAGCAATAAAGTTTTTAGAAGAGAACTCATGAGAATATCTTTATATATTTAGGGTTATAAAAGCTTTCTTTCTTTTTTTTTTTATTTGGTATGGGGGACTGACCCCAGGGGCACTTCATCACTAAGTCACATCCCCAGACTTTTTAATTTTTTGAGACAGAGTCTTCCTAAGGGGCTGAGACTGTCTTTGAACTTGCAATCCTTCTGCCTCAGCCTCCCACATGAGTGGGATTATAGGTGTGCACCCCTATATCTGGCATAAAAGCTTTCTTCTGTAGGATATAAATTGAAAAATTGGACTGCATTGAAATTCATAGTTTCTGTCCATTAAAAGACTATTCAGAGAGTAAAAAGTCAAGCCACAGAACAGGAAAAGATATTTTCAATATTTATATTTGTCAAAGGTCTCATTGTCCAGAATAAGTAAAGAACTTCCACAAATGGATATGAAAAAGTTGGACACTCAAACAGAAAAATTGGCAATGAAATGCATTAACACTTCACAACATGCCCCAAATGGCAATGCCAGGTACCACGTTAGCCTTAATCCCTGGATGGATTAGGGTTCAGAGGTTGGCCACAAATGTTATGTAACATTTTAATTTAGCCATCAATATTTTCAGTGTGCCAGAAATTAAGTTGTTCTTCAACTATTTAAAGTCATGATGAAAGAACTGAAATGTAAGTTAAATGTTTGGAAGGGGGGTGTTTGGTCTGTTTGGGTTGCTGTAACAAAATGCTTTAGACTGGGTAACTTAAAAACAACAAATTTATTTCTTATGATTTCAAAGGCTGGGAAATCCACGGTCAAGTTTCCAGCAGATTGAATGTCTGGGGATGGCTCACTCTCTGCTTCATAAATGGTTCCTTCTCATGGTGTCCTCACATGGTGGAAGGAACAAATAAGTGCCCTCAGGCCTCTTTTATTAGGGCACTATTATGGTTTGAATATGAAATGTCCCCCAAAGGCCATGTGCCAAAGACTTGGTTGCCAGTCTGTGGTGCTTGCTATTAGGAGGTGGGGACTAATTGGAGTAAGCAGGTCATTAAAAGCATGTCCTTTAAGAGTATATGGGAACCCCTCACACTTCTTCCTGGCCACCATGAGATGAGCAGCTTTGCTCCAGCACATGTCATCCCCCTACGCTATGTTCTGCCTTGCTCTGGGCCGAAAACAATGGAGCCAGCTGATTGTGGGCTTCATCCATTGAAACCACGAGTTGAAATAAATCTGTCCTCCTTTACGATCTCAGGTATTTTGTCACAGCAATGACTGACACAGGCACTAATTCCATTCTTAAGGCTCCGCTCTCATGGCCTAATTATCAGCACTTGATACCATCACTTTGGGAATTAGGTTTTAATATATGAATGTTAGAAGACACAAACATTCAGACCACAGCAGTGGGGAGTAGAATTTTTCGAAATTCTAGTGAGTTTATAATTTAAAAAGAGTTGAAGCTGGGTGTGGAGGTGTATCCTGTAATCCTAATGATTTGGGAGACTGAGGCAAAAGGATCACAAGTTCGAGGCCAGCCTCCAAATAAAGGGGTGGGGATATAGTTCAATAGTAGAGCACTCTCGGGGTCAATCTCAGTACCCCCATAAGTTGAAGACCATCGACCTTCAAGTATTCTAGAATGCAGGGGGAGTGGGGGTAGAAGAGGCCCCATGATATTCCCTGGGTTTCCAGGCCCTAGGAACCCATGGAAGGTGCATGTAGGACCTAGTCCATAGGAAGTGTGTGAGGGGTTCCCATATACTCTTAAGTTGCTTTATGGATGGTGGATTAAGTTCACCTTCCTCACTCACCACACATTTTATTGTAAGTTCCAGTATTTATCAAATTTCTTGAAGACAGCTAGTCTCCTATTCTGACTCATCATTCTCTAGTGGGCAATTATCCTTTATAAATCTCTACCACTTTTTTTTTAATTTAAAGGAATCACAAATGAAAAGGCCAAATGTTAGGAAGCATAAGTAAAAAGTACAATGGAAAGAGTAATAAATTTGGCATTTAAAATTGTTCTTTGAGAAAATGGCTTGGGGACGAGACACTTAAGTTTTACAATCCCCTTAAATGGCAAATTTCCCATTATCTATCTAAGGCAGTGAAAGGAACTTTTGGATTAATTAAGCAGTTACTAAGTAATTATTATCATACATATATGTTAGTTTTCAAAACATATCAAAATCCACTTGATATTGTCACATAATTGCTTTTTCCTTTGGCAAATCAGAAGACTTTAGGATTCTGTGTGCCATGGAGTCTTTTGTATGAATGCTAATTATCGCTGTCTTATAAATATACAGAAGTGTTCATCCAGATACACACAATGGCAAAAAAATTTTTTTGTTTTTGTTTTGCTCAGAATGGAGACCGGAAAAAGCTGTTGGATGCAACAAAAGACATATAAACCATTACATGGAGTATTCACAACAAAATCAAGGAGAGTTGTATAAGCTTTCAATTTTTATTCAATAAATTGAGCTTTTCTTGGATTTTTACAGTTGTAAAGTTCTCAAACAGTCCTTTTGGTAATAATTCACTTTGGAGATTTATAGGAAACTAAGAAGTAAATTAATTTATTATGATAAAATTAATTTATTATGATAAAAGACTTAGGAAATTTTAGAGTTGAAAGAAACTTTAGAATTTACTAATATATCAAAAGAGAATGCTCAGCATAATAATTCCTCCAGAATTCAGCATTCATAATTAACTCCTTAGTAATTTGGGGAATATGAGTCAGAGAGACTCTCGATCAACATCAAAAACACATTATTATTACTCGCTGCAAGGGGATGCCTGGAAATTGATGATGCAGGCAAATATTACTTTATCAGCAGGTTGGGTATGAAATTGTGCAAGTTGGGTATTTGGGATTTAGAAGACAATTTTTCATGGAAGCCATGTTACAAGTGGAGGTTGGATTGCTAGGCCCAGACGTAAAACTGTGAGTACACTCTGTTAGAGCCCCCACTCACTTATTTGTGCAATCACAGTTCAGGCTTCATCATTGCTTCTGTGTGATGTTGGAAACAACAAGACCAGGGTCTCAAGTCCCAGCTCTGCCACACATTGGGTGTGTCTCTTGGAAAATCGATACCATCTTTCCATGCCTGAGTTTCCCCTACTGTGAAATGAGGATAATCATACCTTCCTGAGGTCACCTGACTACAAGATGTTCCCCTTCCTGTGTAGTTCCCTCCCAAACAGAGTAGAGCTTACCTGTATAACCAGTAAGAGATTATGGAAATGATAGATGTTATTTCTGATACTAGGTCATAAAATACATGGTGGCTTGCTTCCCTTGAATCTTTTGCTCTGGGGGAAGCCAGCTGCCATGATGTAAGGATGCTCAAGTAGTCCCATACCTAAGCAGTCCATGTGTCAGGGATCTGAGATCTCCTTCCAACAGCTAGAAATTTCTTCCCAGTCATGTGAGGGATGATTCCTTAACTCCAGTTAAACCTTCTGATGACAGCAGCTTCAACTAACATCTTAACTCTAACTTCATGAGCCACTCTGAACCAGAGCCACTAGCCAAGTCATCCTCAGATTCCTAACTCACAGAACTATGTGAGATGATAATGTTTATTGTTTTAAGCTCCTAAGTATTGGGGTAATTTGGAAGGGAGCATAGTTAGTTAATATACCACATCATGGACTGGATGATGTAAGTAATGTAGAAGACTTAACTTAGTGTCTGGGCAAAGAAAGTACACACCAAGTGGTGGCTCTTAGTATCATTATCTTATTGTCATGTCTTAAATACCTAGTCATCAGTCTTGACCACACAGACAGTACTGAGGACAGTAGGGGACATTTCCTTCTTCTTCCCATCGGGTTTCCCTCTGACTCCACAGAGTTAACAGATTAGGAAGGTGCCCACAGTTCTTTTTGCCTCTGGTCTCCCTCTTCTTCTCTTTCCTACACTTCTTCCTTCTTCTTGGGGTCCTGGCTTCATACAGAGGCACCTGGCTTTAGGCGAGTGAGACAGTGAGATGAGTTCTGATTCTAGCCTAGTATTCCTTGATCCTCCACTGGAGGGTGCATAACTTTGATGCTTTATTTTGCTAAAGATTGTTTCCATCAGAGACAGGGGGTCCATCTGAAGGAGGTTGTAGCAACCCCAGAATGTCACAATGTACTAGTAGCATAATAATATTTAGTTTTCTGTTGTTATTCACTGTAGTGTTTCTGTTTTACCCAATGAACAGTCTTCCTGTTCTGCTGTTCCTTTTTTGGTGAGACCTGAGGGAATTGGTCTCCTAATATAAATCTGCAATTATTTGTCCACCCCGCCCTCAGTATCCCTGAACTGGACACTGAGCTCACTGGCAGGTTATTTCAGAGGTTTTCTGGTGCTTCTGTGAGTTCTGGACTCTCAGAAATGTGGCCTGTTAGGAGCATAGGATTCAAAGTTGGTCCCATGGTTCTCCATGGCTTCCTATGGCAGTTTTCACACCACCATCTGGGTTCTGTGGACTGTTGTGGTCCATCCTGTCACCAGTTGACAGTCAATTCTCACTTAAATTCAGGTCTCCTAGGAGTCACCTTTTGTATCTAAAGAAGAAAACCTTTATACCTTCAGGGTGTACTTGATGTGAATGAAGTCTACCTAGAGAAAAGGAATCAAACACAAAATTATTAATCAGAATTTGCCTTCATGTAGACATATTCAATTAGAGTTAATTAGCAAAATGGCAAATTCTCCTGTTATTATGAGGCTTAATGGGAGAATTCTAGAGAATAGAAAGAATTCATGAGAGTGCTTATTAATTCACACAAATACTAGGCTGAGAATTTCATGTGACAAAAAATAATTTAGAATGTAAATAATAAAAATGCAATTAGGAAGTTATTTTCAGAGTGTTCCAAGATTACTGAAAAAAAAAAACCCTAACATTTACCTGTAATCACCTTCACTTTACCTATATTAACCTTCACTTGTAATAATCCCATGAGGGGCATTCTATTATCTCCCATCTTACAAATGAGAAAATTGAGCGGAGTGATTAAAACACTTGCCAAAGATGTACAATGGGTAAGAAGCAGAAGCGAGCTCAGATGTCTTTTTCTTTTTTCTCTTGGTACTGGAGATTGAACCCAGTGGTGCTTAAACACTGAGCCATGTCCTCACCCCTTTTTTAAAAAAATATATTTTTTATTTGGAGATAGGGTCTTGCTGAGTTGCTTAGAGTCTTGCTAAATTGCTGAGACTGGCTTTGAACTCATGATCCTTCTGCCTCAGCCTCCCCAGCCTCTGGGACTACAGGAGTGCACACCATGCCCAGCCTCAGATATCTTTTTCACAACCCTGTGGAACTTTCCCTAGATTAGAAGTTTTGCATTATAAAAACATGGGTGGTGGAGTAATGTGCAGTGATGGGGCACTTGCTTAGCATGTGTGAGGCCCTGGGTTTGATCCTGAACACCACAAAGAAGAGAGGGAGGGCAGAGAGAGGGAAAGGGGAAGAAGATCCCACAGAAATAGCTTGAGGTGGGCTCTGAGGAAACCCAGGTATGCTCAGGGCCTCAGGCAGCTTTCTTAGAGTGGGCTTCTGAGAGGATGGGCTTTCCAAGTGGGAAAGGAGGGGAGAAGGCAGAAGATCTCTCAGGGACCCCAGGTGGACACACAAGCCATGCCTTCTTTCCCTTTACAGAGCTTCCCTATTCAAAACTTGCCTGGTTTCCACCGAGTGTGGGTGTATTGCTGCATGCCATGTTGAGAATACAGACTCCTGTGTCTTCCTGTCTTGGGAAGCTGTTTTTGCCTATGATATTCATGAGCAACTGGCAAATCAATAAGCATAATGAAAAGCCAAATCAAATGCCAGGCTGGGACAGAATAGTTGAGTCTTCTAAACACTTCATCTTTCTGTTCCAAGTGTCCTACCACAAAAGCCCCCTCCAAAGCCAGGCTCCCTGAGGATGGTGAAACTGCTTTGGCCAGGCTGTAAGGATGTGAGAGCATCCCAGAATAGATTCTCAGTAAAAGTTACCATATGGGTACTAAGTCCTCCAAGGGTGGGTGCTGGGTCCCCAAAGAGGGAGATGGGCACAGTAGCTGGGGTGGGTGCTTAGAGCCTCCAATGAATATCAGGAAATAAGAAGCCAGGCTGGGGCCAGGTCATGAATGCTGAGCTACTTCCTAAAAATGAATATTCTCCATCAAAACTCCAATCATCTTTGTGACTGCTCAGGAGAGCTGTGGTACGGGATCTCAGTTGTCTACGGCTGGGAGCTGTTTAGGTTTCTATTGGTTCTCCATCCAGACGTCTCCTGGGATCTGTTTTATCATTTCCGAGCTGGCTTTTATCACTCCCGTAACCAGAGTCACTGCTAGCTGCAGTGTGCCTTTGCCTCCTTTGGCCGACTGCCCCAGGCATTTACAATCAACCCTTGTTTTAGTCAGCTTTTTCATCGCTGTGACCCAAAGACCTGGCAAGAACAATTTTAGAGGAGGAAAAGTTTATTAGGTCCTCACGGTTTTAGAGGCTCAGTCCATAGAAGGCTGACTCCATTGCTCTGTGCCCAAGGGTGAGGCAGAGCATCAGGGCAGAAGAACATGGCAGAGAGTGACTTGGCTCACCAGAGACAAAATATATACTCCAAAGGCACATCCCCAATGACCCACCTCCTCCAGCCACACCCTACCCAGTTAATCTCTATCGGTGGATTAACCCACTGATCAATATAAGACTCTTGTAACACTAACACTTCACCCCTGAATGTTCTTGTATTGTCTCACACATGAACTTTTTGGGGACGCCTCATATCTAAACCATAATAGCCCTTAATATTCAAAATTGTTTTCTATTTAAAAATAAATTAAGCTATATTTTACAACAGAATTCACCTTTTGACTATATTTATGTGATGACAACCACGAATATAGTCAAAATATATAAAAATTATTCTGTTACCTCTTGAAATTTCCATAGAACTATCCTTTGTAGGTGGATCAGTTCCATAGTTTTTCAAGGGCCCATGCAAAATGCAGGGGGAAATGACCATGAAAAAAACTAAAGCATAAAGCTGTTTTATTTCTTCTGCAATCTTTTCTGACTTGTGGTGTTTTTCATCTGACAATTTTCTAAGTCAAAAAATTAAAATTTTACATTAGCGTACATTTTATCATTTATCCCTAAATCGAATAACAAGCAATTTTGAGTGCAAATACAGAAACATTTAACTGATATACAGAATTCATGTTTTGTGGCTGGCACATTCATATTTTATTCTCATTAGAAGTAAGGGAAACTGCACAGAATTACTTTAATTGCTTTTATTTCACTTTCTGCTGCAAGTACTTTCTATCAATACCCTACGGGGCCAGTGGGTTTTGTAACATGCTTTCCTTGTGTTCTCTCTGTATTCTCATGCATCATGGATCCAGAATTCTGTGCTCATGAAACATCATGAATACTCTACATGAATGGGTAGTAAGGGATAGTAGAGGGTGAGAATTTTGATGTATCTCTCCTCATGTGCATATTCAGTGATCCATCAGACTTGGCTTACAAAACCCAAGTTCAAAGATAAAATTATTAAAAATCTCAAAAAAATCACAGCAGAACCCTGAACTAAGCATGCGGCCTCCTGAGTACACAGTTCCTAGGCCTGTCACTCATCATCACCCCTCCCTCCCTGTACCTCTCTGACTACCATTGATCTGTTTTCTGCCCTTTCAGGAATGTAATATAAATGGAATCCCACACCATAAAGCTCTTAGAGTCTGCTTCCTTGCCTGTGTTGTAATGCACTGGAAATTCATCTATGCTGGTGCTCAGCACACCAACTGAGCTCCTAAACGCATGGCTAAGGAGGTACTTGGTTTTCCACTGCTGCTGATTAACCTGAGTACGATGCCTGGCACATAACTAAGCCTCAAATTTTCATTGTTACTGTTGCGGAAGATGAAATGCCAGTAGGAATGTATGATCTACATCTAAAGATGCAATTAGAGCACAAAGAGCTACATTGAACTCAGAAATTTTAGGACATGCCTCATAAGTTTGGTTTATTGGTATTTCTCCCCCTGAGTGGGTTGTGGAGTTTTTCTAGGCTGGGAAGGAAAGGGATAGAGTTGTGAGTGTGCATGTCTCTAGGATATTTAATCTATGTGTTTTTAGTGTAATTTTACTAAAAGTCGACCTAGGAAAGGAAGGGAAGGATCTGGCAAGCTGGGGCTCCGGTGAGGAGGTTCCCATCACATCTCTCTGTTGCTCTCCCTGCAGAGCACACCTGCTTCATGGTGATATAGCACAATGTCATCTTTCATTTCTCTTCCACCTTGCTACCTGGCTCCTTGCATCACCTGCATTCCTGGCGATGTCATCCTTCTTTCAGTTCCATTGTGTTGGTAGCTTCACTTCTTCCACGCCAGTGAGGCATTCCTGGGTTCCTGGGTTGACCTTAACCTTCAGAGATCAAGCCATAAATAAGCAAGCTGGTGACTGAAGGAGGCTGGCTGCACCATATGGCTTCCTTCTCCTGTAGCAGCGCAAAGGGACAGGCATTTATCCCTCCTCTTCCCCAGCCAGAGCCCTTTCTCCAGTGTGACATGGGAACTGGAGCCTGAAATTCAGAACCAGCATGTCTAGATTCCAATTCCAGCATACTATTTTCAGCTACGTGATTGTCTGAAAACTCCATTCCTCAGTTTTTCCATCTGTGAAAAGGGTAAAAATAATAACATTGATTGGTACTATTATTTCAATTATTTTAAAAAATAGTGTCAATAAGAACATATGTTATAAAAAAAGAACATATATTATAAATGTACAGTGGACAAAATTTCACAAATTGAAACACCCAGGGAATGAGCTTCCGGATCAAAAATCAGAACATTCCAGACTCTTCATTCCCCCCCACCTCCTGATGCATAGGATTGCTTTCAGAATAAGTGAGCTAATATTTGTAAAATCCTTAGAATGGTGCCTGTCATATAGTTATCATTTTACCACAATATTTTTTCAAATAAATTAATTATAAGGGAACTGTTGGCTTCAGGAAGCTCAGCTGCTTCTTCCATATAGTGAGAGCATGGCTCTCATACAAGTTAGGGCTTCCCTCTCTTCATGCAGAGCAGCCGGCAGGAAGAGTGAAGAGTCTTCAAAATAATCAATTATTTCCTTATCCCTGAGGACCAGGTGGTGCATTATATGGCAAATGGCTCCTGTGGAATGCCAACAATTTTGTTTAGATGAAAGAAGAAATAAGCAATCAGACTGCTGTCACCACTTAACAAAAGGCCAGATGCTGTGGTGCATGGCAGCCAGGGCCAGAAATGAGGGGTCCTGCATCGAGGTGTGTGTGGGGGGGTTCCTGGATGTGTCTTCCTGCATCACCTGCACATCCCTGTGAGACGCACAAAGAAAACTGGGCTGAGGAAAATTCCTGAAGAAATGGCCAAAATGGACTGAAGCAGCACTAAAAAAATTAGTACATTCATGAATAAGTTCACACAATGTTTTAAAATTTATGAACAGAGGAAATGGTTATGCCATCCATGGTGACTAACACTGCACTTTTATTCAATCTCAGAATACATCTCTGCTCCTTCTCTTGTCTTTGTGACATAAGGACCAAAAGAAAAAAGACAGTAAAACATCGTAACATCAGAGAAATTAAATTGAAGAATTTAGAAGGGAAAAAGAATGATAGTTGCCGACACATTTTTGGAACATATTAAATTCTGCACAAAGCGGCCATTATTCTGTTCTATTACGGCTCAGAGTCACCAATTTTAGATGGAAAGCAAAAGATTCAGGTGAGAAGGTAAAGAAGGGTAAAGACATTTCCTGATGAGTAAACTAGGGGGCAGAAGGCAGTTCTGAGAGCTGTTGGCTTATCACATTTTACTGGAAAACACCCCATTCACATTTTGAAGGAACAATTCCTACGAAGAAGCAGCATTAAAGGAAACAACCAAGTGACAATGTCAAAAAATCTGTAGCACTCGTCAGATTTCAAGGAGAGTTTTAAAATTCCTTGATCCTGCTTTTTACATAGGCAGATGTATATTTTTAAAAATTGCTATATAGGGGCTGGGGATGTGGCTCAAGCGGTAGCGCGCTCGCCTCGCATGCGTGCGGCCCGGGTTCGAGCCTCAGCACCACATACCAACAAAGATGTTGTGTCCGCCGAGAACTAAAAAATAAATATTAAAAATTCTCTCTCTCTCTCTCTCACTTTCTCTCCTCTCTCACTCTCTCTTTAAAAAAAAAAATTGCTATATAAATATGCTTCTGGAGTTGTAGGGTCAGGTTCCACCCTGGAAATCAAGACCATTTTTATTAGGTCTGGAATCTTCTTTGAGCAAGCCAGAGCTGCTTCCTCAGAGTGGAGTGTGCCACCACCATACCTCAGTGGGTCCTGAGTGTGTGTCTCTTTTGAAGTAATTCAGAGTATAGAAAGGCCCAGATGGGGAACCAGTTGGGCACATCATAGTTGATCCAGCAATTTCTTTGGTACTGACACAAAGAAGTTGAATGCAGTGCTCCCTCGACCTCATTTAGGATTTTTTAAATCAAGAAGAAAATACGGTGCCTATGGTGTGTGTGTGTGTGTGTGTGTGTGTGTGTGTGTGTGAGAGAGAGAGAGAGAGAGAGAAGAGGCTAGAGAGTGTGCTTCACTAAACCCCTATACCTGTCTAAATTTCAAAAATTTAGGCTTCAGTTTCCACAGAAACAATGCACACAATGTTCAAGAATAATTTCATAAAAATTAGGGTAGTTACTGCTCATGGGTCGCTCTGGTTTCAGATCTTAAACAAATGAAGAGTGGCTACTATGGAGAGGAGGGAAGTTTATGTTATATAACTAGTAGAACTGAAGTCCTTATTGAATGAAGATAATTCCTAGACTGGTTTCTGTTGTAGCAACATTCTAAATTTATTTTCTTTTTTTAAAAAATATTTATTTATTTTTTTTTTAGTTGTGGTTGGACACAATACCTTTGTTTTTATTTATTTATTTTTGTATGGTGCTGAGGACCAAACCCAGGGCCTCGCAAGCGCTAGGTGAACGCTCTACTGCTGAGCCACAATCCCAGCCCTGCGACATTCTAAATTTCTAAGTTAACTAACTAACTATTAGGCTAACCAACTTGTAAAATTCCATAATAATTTTATGAACCCTTGTATGAATTAATTAATTTTTCTGGGCTTTTGATAGTGATATTTTCAGTTTGGCAGTTTGGGTTAGGGTGTTTCTTTTACCTCTTTGGCATTAGGCCACTAAAAGGTAAATAGGTGAAAGTATCGTTTATAGGCATCTGAGGATGGTGGATGAACATGGCTCAAATGGAAGACTGGTGAAGATGGGTTTCAAATCTTATCTACATTCATGGCTTTATCCAGTATTCTTTAATGCGTGTTCTCGGATCACTTGGATTTTAAATTGTCACTCATCTTATCAGCTGTTTCATATAATTCGGCAGCTCAATCGCGCGCGGTGAAGAGTCTGCTCTATGGTGCTCCGCGGGAGGCGGCGGCGGCAGCGGCGGCGGCGGCGGTGGCGGCGGCGGCCTTCGGGACCCCCGGGGAGGGGGTTCGGGTTGGGGGAGGGGAGGCGGCGCCTCAGGGCCCCGCGGTCCCGTACCGGACACGCAGGAGAGCGGGCGGGGTGGGGGAAAGAAGTTGAGATCTAAATTTAGAGACTGAGCTTGGGAGTAGAGACAGCTGGGGAGAAAGAAGCAAGGCGGAGAGGCGGAGATGAGAGGGAGAAGGGGCCGAGGGAGCCGGGCAGCTCGGGCTGCGTCCTTACTGCTCGCGCTGAAGTCGTGCTGGACTCCCTTCACATTGGCTGGATTAGTGGCGGATTCACTCCACCTAGGCCCCTTTCTTGACACGGTGCTGGGTTTTTGTTGACAGATCTCCTTTAATGATCTTTACCTCATCTTTTCAGACACGGCGGCGCGGGGCACAGAGCGGCTTACTCACTTCCTGCCGCCATCTTCAGTTTCTCCCAGTATTCTTTAATAACAAAGTGACCGTGGCTCTCTACTGATGAAGCACAATGACAAGTAGCTTAAACATACCTAAGCCTTTCTCTGGGAAAACCTGTATGTCCACAGGCAGATCACTATCTGTGATAGATTAAAGATGGCAGTCAGTTCTTTCATACTCTTCCCATTGAGAGGTGGCTGTTGATTTCCCTCTCCTTGATTCTGAACGCTCTTAGTGATTTACTTATTAAAACCAAGGCAGTGAAGTTATATTCTGGGACTCCTAAGACTAGGTAATATGGAAGCATACAGTTTCTGCCCAGGCTTCTTAGACCTCACTACCATATTGTGAGGAAGTTCAAGGATACCTGAAGAGAAGCCCATGTGGAAAGGAACTGAAGCTCCAGATATCTACTTGGTTGAGCTCTAAGGTGACAGGAGCCCCCACTTGCCAACCATGTAAGTGAGCCATCTTGAAAGTGAACACAGTCCCAGTTGAGTTGTTCTTGCTGGTAAACTATATTAAGTAGAGAGAGAAGTTGTGCCCTCCAAGTTCTGGTCAAATTGCAGATTCGTAAGCAAAATGACTGTCATTGTTTTATACAACTAATTTTTGTTCATTTGTTTCAGTTTTTAATATAGCAGAAGATAACTGAAACATCACCCAAGAAGTTTTGGTCGACAGTGGGTTGAAAGTCAGTGACCATTACTGGTCTTTAAGGACAAGAAAATGCCAATGGTTCAGCCTTCATCTCCATGGGACTCAACAGCTTCTCAATTCTGCTTAAATTTATGGAAAGCAGATCCATCTCATTAAGCAGATAGTTATTTAGTACTATTGTTATTAAGCAGATGACTATCACTATTAAGTACAATTGTTATTAAGCAGATGACTATCACTATTAAGTACTTTTGTTATTAAGCAGATGACTATCACTATTGTTTCATTTTTTGCTGGAATCTATGGGGAAACTGAACATAGCCTAGAAGTCTTATCTTGGAAGCTCTGGGGATGGCTGAGTTGGTCCAGACAGAACCTGTTGCTTATGTATTTACATTCATAGGATTATCTTTTAGAAATTCAACATTGTCACTAAACTTAGTGTGGACCCATTTTGTCCCACCAAGACTTGAGTACAAGAATTGTACTCTGCAGAGTGGGACCTTACTGAATTTGGACTAGTTGTATAGGGAGATGCTGGCTTTTGGGTGGAATATTGTTGCAGGATTTCTTTTCTCATGTTTCCATTTGGTAGAGCTGTCTTCTGGCATGCAGTGAGGTGGTCATTGCCTCACCTGTTCATATTAACCCCTCTCTATTCGCACGTTTGCAAACCGTGATTCCATCCCAGGAGGTAAGGGTTTGTTATTGTGGTCATGACTGTCATGAACCTATTTTTTTCAATATCCTATTAAAAAAATGCTTGCCATTCTAATGGGGCTAAAATGAAATCTCAGTATAGTTTTGATTTGTGTTTCCTTGACTGCTAAGGATGTTGACCATTTTTTTCATATATTTATTGCCCATTTACATTACTTCTTATCAGAAATGTCTGTTTAGTTCATTCACCCATTTATCAGTTGGATTTTTTTTGGTGGTAAATTTTTGAACTCATTATATATTCTGGATATTAATCCTCTGTCAGAAAAGTAGTGGGCAAAGATTTTTCCCATTCTATAGGTTTTCACACTCTTTTTTCCTTTTAAGTTAATGTCATTCCACTTATTTATTCTTGGTTTTCTATCTTTAACTTGAGACATTTCATAAGGAAATGCTGCCTGCCCCTATATGTTGGAGTGTTTACTGCATGATTTCTTCTAGTAATTGCAAAATTTCTCTTTTAATTCCTATGTCTCTGATCCAATTTGAATTGACTTTTGTGCAGAGTGAAAGATAAGGATCTAGTTTCATTCTACTACATATGGATATCCAGTTTCCCTGTATTATTAGTTCAAAAAACTGTCTTTTCTCCAACATACATTTTTGGCATCTTTGTCAAGGATAACTGTATCTGTGTAGGTTTTTCTCTCATGTCTTTTATTCTATTCTATCGGTCTTCATGTTTGTTTTATGCCAATACCATGCTAGTTTTAAAAAATATTTTTTGGTTGTAGATGGACACAATACCTTTATTTATTTTTATGTGGTGCTGAGGACCGAACCCAGTGGCATGTGCTCTACCACTGAGCCACAACCCCAGCCCTACCATGCTAGTTTTATTAAGAAAACTTTGAGGTATAATTTGAGATCAGGTATTATGATGCCCCCAGACTTGTTCTTATTGCTCAGAATTGCTTGGCTCTTCTAGATATTTTATTCTTCTGTATGAATTTTAGGACTCTTTTTTTCTAGTTCTGTGAAGAATGTTTTTGGTATTTTGGTGGGGATTGCATTGAATTAATAGATCACATTGAATCAATAGATCAATATGGCCATTTTTACAATATTTAATCTTGCCTATCCAAGAACAGTCTTTCCATCCTCTAACATCCTGTTTAATTTCTCTCTTCAGCAATCTATAGTATTCTTTATAGAAGTCTTTCACCTCCTTTGATTTCATCTTACCCCAGTTGGAATGGCAGCATCAAGAATATGAATAATAATAAATGCTGATAAAGATGTAGGGAGAAAGGAACACTTATGCCTTGTTGATGGGACTGCAAATGAGTACAACTACTATGAAGATCAGTGTGGAGGTTCCTCAAAAGACTGGGAATGGAACCAATATATAACCCAGCTATTCCACTCCTTGGTATTTATCCAAAAAAATGAAATTAGCACACTATGGTGATAATCTGCGTTTCAATGTTTATAGCAGCACAGCTCATATTAGCCAAATTATGGAACCAGTCTCGGTGTCTATGAACAAATGAATGCTATTGTTTTAGTCAACCTTTGAGTTGCTGTGAACAAAAGACACAACAAGAAAACCTTAAAAAAGGAAAAGTTTATTTTGGCTCACAGTTTCAGAGGTTCAGTCCATGTCCGGCCAATTCCACAGCTCTGGGCCTGAAGTAAGGAAGAACAGCATGGCAGAAGGGTGTGGTGGAGGAAAGCAGCACAGGACATAGCAAACAGGAAGCAGAGAGCAAGCCCCACTCATCAAGGACAAAATGTAAATACAAAGGCCTACCCTAGAGACCTACTTCCTGTAGCCACCCCCTACCTGCCTACACCCCCTATTGCCCAGTTAATCCATATCAGTGGATTAATCCACTGATTTGGTTTCACCTTTCACAATCTGCTCATTTCACTTCTGAAAATTCTTACATTGTGTCACACATGAGCATTTGGGGGACACCTCATATCTAAACTATAACTGGAATATATATGCTCAATGAAGTTCTACTCATCCATAAAGAAGAATGAAATTATGTCATTTGCTGGTAAATGGATAGAACTGGAGAATGTCATGCTAAGTAAAATAAGCCAAATGCATAAAGCCAAGTGTTGAACTTTTTTTTTTCCCCATAAGCATGAACTTGAAAGAAATAAGGGGAAAGATTGGGAGTGATCTCATGAAAAGAGAATGAAAAACAGTAAATGAAGGAGATTAAAAGTAGGGGTGGGAAAGGATAGGAACAGTGGAAGGAAATTGACTAAATTATGCTACATGCATGCATGAATATATCACAGTGATTCAAATTTTTATGTATAATTTTAATTCATTAAATAAATAAAAAGAGGACTTAGAGGAAGGGGTTCTTGGGGAGGGAGGAAGGGAGGGGAAAGGTTCTGAGGAAGGAAATTGAGCAAATTATGTTGTATGCATCTATGAATATGTCACAATGAACCCCACTGTTATGTGTGACTATAATGCACTAATTAAGACACAAAGAAAGAGAAAATGCTGAACTCTTTAAAGAAGCAAGGGACTGGAAAGACAAAGGAGGATTTCTGAGGTGCTAGGGCTGTTCTAAGTCTTGATTTGGAAGGAATTTACACAGGTGTAACTTACAAGCACAGTCTTCCAGCTGTATGCTCAAGATTTGTACACTCTACTGTATATAAACTACACCTCAATGAAACACAGCTAAGGAGAGACATACTAGTTGGGAAAATGTGTGGGGTTTCCACACAAGGTATGGGTGAGTGGTGAAGATACATGGAAGATTGCTCAGGAGGTGTCCTATTTGTTACCATGACATTGTTACCATGTGTATGTTTCCATTTAATTCATTTCTTAAGCAAGCAACCCAACAATCTGAAACCATTTTGTTTCATCTTGGGAGGGCAACATGTCTTCCTTTGTTTAAGTCCTCCTGCCCATAGAGAAATGGTACTTTTCAGGTTAAAAGCACATAAACAAGAGCATTGCAATAATGCCTAGAAGCCAGAAGGAAACAAAAGAAACTAAGAATACTGCCCTGCTAAGCAACACACACTTGGAATAACCACAGAACCATTTAAGTCATATTAGGTCGAATTAGAACCTAGAATGGGTAGGCAGGCTAACACATAGCAATTTCATTGCCTTTGGGAGTTCGACATTATGGACAGGTGCCAAAGCATCAAGCATGCATCATCTAGAAAGCCTCTAGTATTTTATAAAATGCCCTTCTTGTGGCCACCCAGCCCCTTGGTGGTTCTTACAGCCACTTCTCACCCAAAAAGAACTGTTTTAGAAAAGCCCAGGGTTGTAACTTCTTATTTTGAAAGTACTATTATCCTTCTAACACCAATTTGCTGGATATTCCACTTTGATACCTATAAGTGGTGTTAATCCTCCTGGGTTTACTTGGAATTAGGGTAATTTTCTCTCCATGTCATCGAACTCCAATATTTTTTTATTTTGGGAACTTATTTTCACTATTAATCTTTACCAAGTGCCAGTAAAATAACAAAAGCAGCAAAGTTCTGGAAAAAAAATCTAATAGTGAGAAATTGGCCAGATCCTTTAAACCCAACTGTGGGTTTTTTATTATGCAGATATAGCTTTATTATTTTCCCCAAACTTAATGAAAGCCAGAAAAAAATGGGCATGAGGATTTAGACTACCATGATTGTTCTTTGTGCAATAAGAGATGACGCAGGTTGGGATGGGAAAAGACTTTACTGAGTCATCCTCAGTAGAGGAGTGGAAAGAGGGAAAACAATGGAACAATATCTGCAGGCCAGTCATTTACTGTGGCTTTAGCAAAACAGCTTTCCATAACACCTGCCATACTCTCCACCCCCGCCCTGCTTTTTAGGATATTTTGCCATCTACTGGTTTTAGTACCCAGTCAGTCCTGATGGTTAACTAGGGATGTCAGATCAAAATCACATGATATTGTCCACGATAATTAGTTGAGAGGCAAATTGGTTCAGGGCAAAAGGATGGATTCTAGAATCAGATCTGCTACTGACTATGATCTTGGATTATTGAGTTAATTTCTCTGTGACTGTTATGAAACATGAGTATTAGGGTTATTGAAGGAGATCAAGTGATATGGTATATAAACATGCCAGTTACATGGTAGTTGCTCACTAAATAGACTTTTTAAAAATAGTTTTTATTTGTTCTTTTTAGTTATACATGACAGTAGAATGTGTTTTGACATATCATACATACATGGAGTATAACTTCCCATTCTTATGGTTGTATATGATGTGGAGTTACACTGGTCGTGTATTCATATATGAACAAAGGAAAGTTATGTCTGATTCATTCTACTGCCTTTCCTATTCCCATGCCCCTTCCCTTTCCCCCATTCCTCCCTGTCCAATCCAGTGAACCTCCACTCCTGCCTCCATTTTGAGTTGACAACTGCATATCAGAGAGAACATTGGGCATTTGGTTTTTGTTTAATAGGTTAAAAAAAAAAGGTTCCTCCAAAACTATGATTAGCATCTTAACCTCTTCCTGGTCAATTGTCTTAAACAAAGCCCTGAGTCCCTAATGCCTTGCCTATGATTTTAATACATATGTAAATAAATGAAATGTATTCCACTGTCCTTAATGGCATTTCTATTGATGGCATGATCTGTGTACAGAAGAAAATCCCTCTCACCGGCCTTCTCTTCCTTGAGAAGTGATTTATCTGAATAGATAGTGTCCATGGAGCTATGGAAAGGAAGAAGGAGGGCTGTGACCTGATGAAGAGAAGAGGTGAAGACGAGGCCCTTGTAATTTTTATTGTTAGAGTTTTTTTCCTAATTTGGTTCTGAAGTCTTTCTTGAGACTTGATAAGCCATGATAACCACTCTGTAGGAGATCCCTAATTAGGGGTTAATACAGGTGTGGGAAGCAGATGAGACCCATGAAGAAGTGAAGCCAAAATGTATAGAAAAGAGGAAATTTATTACTCACAGGTCCCTGAGGAGTTAGGGTGCCAGTGGAAGTCCAGAGACATCAGAGCATTGAGCTCAACCAACAGGAAGAGAAAGGAAGAAGGGGGATAGGAGAAGGGGGAGGGGAGGGATATGGAGAAGAGGAGAAAAGGAGGTAATCCATGGGGACATTATTCTAGTGGAGGTTGTGAGTATAACACTTTAGTTTAAAAAATCCTATACAAAGAAGAATTTATTTACATGACTCTGTTATTGATAATTTGGTTTTATTGTGGTCTGTTGTTAGATTTTTGTATTGAATTTGTGTTGGATTTTGGTTCAGTGAGATAAAGAATAGGCAGGCAGAACCTCAACCAACCACATGGGAGAGTTGGGGGGTAGTTATAACTAGTTCAAAGGTGACAGAGTATGACTGGGTTTATACAACTTGTGTCACGCCTAAAAAATCAATGCTGAGGTAGCAACGAATTTATGACATGATCTTAGTCATATATACTAAAATTAATTTAAGAAAAAAATTCTGAAATAAGACATGAAACTACATATTGAGTAGGTATATCAGGTACATTAAAAAGAATCATCCAAAACTGGCCAACTCTGAAATAAATTAAAAAAAAAAAAGATTTCCTTTGGGTATCTAGTCAGAGAGATCAAATCACTTGTAAAGAAAACAAAAATCAGATTGTCATTAGATTTTTGACAACAATGTTTAACACTTGAAAACAATGGAATAGTATAGTTAAGATATTCATGGAAAGAAAGTATGAACCACAAATTTTATAGTCAGCCAAATTCATCCTTAAGTTTAAAAGCCACAAACAAACTTTAATGAGCATGTGAGAACTGAGAAAATATAGTTCCCTTCAGCTCCTTTTGAGAAATGTACAATAAAGGGGCTTCATACAACCAAAATGATTGAAGGGATATAGACACAGGAAATGGTTATGAGCATTGAAAGTATTCAATGAACTGGAAACTAAAACAATGATAGTTGTAAGAGAGAGTGAGAGAGAGTAGTACTGGATGGCTATTTTCTCTAAGAGTACAATTACACTAAAAATTAAGGGCCTGGGAGAATATATGAAGAGTATCACAAACACATTGATTCCCTTATAGGCATTAAGTGGGAGTAAAAAAAGTCTTTCCAATACTAGCAGAGAAAAGGGGAATAGGGAAAAATGACATAACTCAGTAATTTCAGTATTGCTTATAATAGAAAACCAACAGATTGTAGGAGAGAGAGAGAGAGAGAGAGAGAGAGAGAGAGAGAGAGAGAGAGAGAGAGAGGTATTAAAAGTATTACATAAAAGTAATAGTATAAAGGCAAATTCAAAGAACAATAGCTAGGCCTTTTTAAAAGCCAAATTTTATACTCCCTTAAAAAGAAAGCAGATAAAATAAACCATATGGTTAAAGGCTATTTGTAAGGACACACATATTTAAACATACATAATACACAAGATGTAGGAATTGAGATCAAACATACGGATCATATCAGCAAATTTAATAAAAAAATTTTAGATTGCGTAACAAGGCAAATTAATAATATATTGTCAGAAAGACAAGCCCCAGACAAAAAGATCCAAGGGGTCAAGAATAAAAGGATGGACAAAGATCCATCAGGCATTTACAAATAAAAAGAAGGCCACAGTCTCAATCTTGATACATGACAAGGTAGAATTAAAACATTTTAAAAAGCATTTTTTTTAAAAAAAGACAAGAAAAGACACTTTATACGGCCAAAGTATTTACAAAGATAACTGATATTATTTATACACCCAACTACACTTTAACAACTTTCATAAAGCAACAATTACGAGAAATGTAAGAGAAAGGAAAACATGAACTGTCAGTAGAAAATTCTAATATAACTTGCTCAATTCCAAACATCACAGAGAGAAGAAAATCAACAAGTATGTAGAAGATCTATGCAACATAGCTAAGTGGATCTTGTAAATAGCTAACTATTCACCCTGATGATGGATGATATACTTTTCCATTGAACATGGTACATTCATGAAGATTGACCATATTTCAGGCCACAAAGAAAACCAGATGAATTCAGATGAATTCTGAAGAATTGATTCTGTCAAAAAGCTATAAAGTTACTATATAATCAGGAAACACAAAGGACTTCCTACTTGGAAATTTAAACACTGGTTTTTAAACAAATTAGGGTCAAGGAAGAAATACTAAATGCAATTGTAAAATTCTTCCTTCCTTTTCTTTTTGCAATGCTGGGGATAGAACCCAGGGCCTCACACAGGCTAGGCAAGTGCTTTACCATTGAGCTATACCCCCAGCCCTAGAAAATTAAAATTTACAATAAATGGTAAACAGAAGAAAAAGTATACCTACTCAATCATATCAAAGAAATGTAAATATAAATGAATTAAATAACCAAGATTAAAAACTAAGAAAAGAACCAAAACAACAAAATAGAAAAAGCAGAAAGAAGTTAAAATAGATGGAAGCAAAAATGAATTAGAGAAACTGGTTCTTTGAAACAAAATGGGCTAACTGCTAGCTAATCTAATGGGGCGGGGGAAAGGAGCAAACACTCAAAATTAGAAATGTCAAGGTGGGGGGAAAGATCAAAACAGAGAAAATTTTAAAAAATCATTAGAGACATTTAACAATTCTATGCAAACATATTTGACAATCTTTATGAATTAAATACATTTCTAGAAAAATACATTTCACACGCTGCCTCCAGTGTAGAGACACAAACGGCCCACCATACAATCTTCTCATCATAGATAGTCATATAAAGAGAGAAAATTTATTGAAATAAATTACAGAGATGTTCTTGGACACCTGAGAAAAATCTTTCCCTAAAGTATTATCCACGGGGACTAAGAAAATGCTATCATAGCAAATTTAACACAAGAAGTTGATGGTACTGCATTTATAATGCAAGAAACAGTTTTGTTTTGAACCTGGAGTGAGCATAAGCTAAAGCTAAGATAGGAATTTGGGGATGCAGGAAAAAGAAAGATACACTGAGTCTCCAAAGAGAAGGGCCCATGAGGAAAAAAAAAGCAGAGAATGTTTATGAACCTTTGAAATGCAAAACAAGCAACTCCTGAGCAATCCAGCCCACATAATTAGTTCACCTCTTTGGCACAGGAACTTCACTCTTGGCCTGTGTCCTTGCCCACAAAAGGTAACATGATGCAGAAAATAGGGAAAAACAAAAGTGCACAGAAACTAGTGCACAATTGTGTAACTGTATCTTAACTCCATCTATAGTTCAGTCCTAGCTATCATTCCTCTATAAATATTAACACCCCAGACTGAAAGGAAAGTGACCACAACACTCGGAGTGACCAAAAGATCTTTATTGCAGCAGTGCAACAAAGAGAAAAGAAGGAAAGAAAGAGAGAGAGAGAGAGAGAGAGAGAGAGAGAGAGAGAGAGAGAGAGAGAGAGAGAGAAAGAAGAGAAGGGATGAACAGGGAGAGAGCAAGAGCAAGAGAGAGACAGAGAGCGCGCGCAAGAAAGATAAAGAGCAAGAGAGAGAGATCAAGAGAGAGAGGGGCCTGGCAGGAGGGAGTTTTTATAGCCCAAATCTAATGGGGCCTCTGGGTCTGCAAGCTGCCTTGTTGGCCCAAGTGGGGTTGAGTGCTCAGCCTTGAGCGGGACTTGACACAAACAGGTGATAAAGGACCAGATAGAGGGGGGTTTGAGTGTGTGGGCTATCTTGCAGCCAACATCTGTTCAGCCTGCCCTGCAGACAACACAGTTCAGCCTCCTCTGCACCCAACACAGACCAGTATCTCCCTCCAGAGATGACCTGTGTTCTCCCTTGAATATGTTTCTGCTTTCCTAAATAAATCTCTGTGTTTCTGACTGGCACTCCCATGCTGAATTTTTTATTTATTTATCTATTTATTTATTTATTTATTTATTTATTCATTCTAATTAGGTATATATGACAGCAGAATGCATTTTGATTCATTGTATACAATTGCAGCACAACTTTTCATTTCTCTGGTTGTGCACAATGTAGCGTCACACCACACCTGCAGTCATCCATGTACCTAGGGTAATGACGTCCATCTCGTTCCACCGTCTTTCCTGCCCCCATATACCCTCCCCTTCCCCCCCCCCTTGCCCAAAGTTCCTCTATTTTTCCCATGACTCTTCCCCACATTATGGATCAGCAGCCAAGTATCAGAACATTCGGCCTTTAGTTTTGGGGGGATTGGTTTACTTTGCTTAGCATGATATCTTCCAGCTCCATCTATTTACCTGCAAATGCCATAATTTCATTCTCTTTTAATGCTGAGTAATATTCCATTGTGTATCTATACCACAGTTTCTTTATGCATCCATCTATTGAAGGGCATCTAGGTTGTGTCACATACACCACTGTCCTGAGTTAAGGTCCCGTCTCTGAGAACCCCTCCAGGAACAGGACAGGAATTAATCAATATTCTGATAAACCCCTATGTCAGCAATGACCTCAGTAAATGAAAATCAGGCCCAGCAGTTGTCAGGTGGTAGTGAGGATGTGATGAGTGAGCAATGCTCAGAAATTACCAGCAATGATCAGACAGGACCAGCCCTCACTATGTCCAAAACAGTCTACACCCCACCCCCCACAAGTTACTCAATGTCGTTCTTTCCAGCTAACATGAGTGATTACTATTTATTTTCCAATGACAACTCTGGCCTCACTTTAATCCAGGCACCTCCTAGATAAAAAAATCACTAAGACATACAATCACTGGATTGCCCCTGCTCCCTGATATTAGATCCACAGTTGGTCCTGCTTTCTTAAACCCTATTTATAAAAACCCTAGCATGAGACCAGTGCTGTAAATTCCTCCCAACTCCCTCCACTGAGGTGCCCCATGATTCCTCTGGTGTGTGTCCTCCTTTGTCACAGCAAACTAGAGAAACCTCATTTATCTTTGACTATACAAGCGTGTCTTTGAAGGGTAGGAACAGACACACAAAATTGTATCAATTCTCTAAGCCATGGGACTCATAATCAAATCTCTGAGCAATGTCTCATTCAAGGAATTAAATTCTAGTCACGATGACAACAAAAATTTTAAAAAGACCCAATCTGTGTGAAGCAGACGGATATGCCGCACCTCCACAGGCCCCTCTTTTCCTATGCACTTTCTTAACATATTCATTGTTAACTTCCTCTCATCTTCTATTTCTTTCCATTCCTTTTTCATGTAGAATAATCTGCCTCTCCCTCAGCAAGAAAAACTTCCCAAGGAGGAAGGGGATGGAATCCAGTGCTAATCTCAGAGTCCTTTTGGGTGGGCTAGGGGAATGTGAAAGACAATGAATCTACCACATTGGTAGCTTTCCTTGCTTCACCCCGGTAGAGGTTGACAGTTTATGAACAGGTTGCTCTTCATTGACTCCTTCCAGCTTCTCAACAAGGGAAAAGAAGTACTAGCAACTGTGATTCTCCCCCACTGTAGAGTTAAGGTTAAAAACAAAAACAAAATAGAATGGCTAAGTGTTAGCCCAAATGAGACACTCAGGATGAAGGAGGGAGATGGGAAGCAAACCTCGGATCAACAAGCTTTTCTTTGTTCAGGATTCGGCAATACAGTCAATTAGTGGAACCCTGGTGTGGCTCATTTGGGGTAGAAAATGGCGGCTGACTGAAGCAAGGATCTGGCTTTCTTTAGGGTGGGAGAGGAAGGTAATTCCTGGGGTTCATTGTATTGGGGTCCCACTGATCCGGGAGGTGGGACAGAAATGTGAATAGGGAGTTTCCTGGGGTTTATTATATTGGGGTCAGCTGACCCATGAGGGTGGGAGTGGGGGGTCAGGTGCCAGTCAGGTGCAGATTCTTTTTGTGTTTCTTGCTGTGGCTGAAACCTGGAATTATAAATGACAAAAGCTTAGGGAAAAGGTCCTTGGACTTATTTTCCATATCTTCCAGCCACTGTCCCTGATATACTCCTACTATGTACCGGGCTAATACTCAGTGCTTTCTATCAGTGTTTCTCAAACTGTGCTATGCACATCAATCACATGGGCATCTTGTTAAAATGCAGACTCTTGATTCAATATGCTGGATGAGACACGAGGGTCTGCATTTCCAATAAGCAAGATCTTGTTTAACGCCAACGCTGCAGGTTCACAGACCACACAAGGAATTGTAAGGCTTTATTTGCACAGCCTCACAATGAACCCACAAGGCAGTATTTTGCAACCCAGATTATACGTGGGGGGATTTTAAGCCATATGATTCTCAGATATAGTCTATACCAGTCACGTCGGTACCCCTGGTGTTAAGACCCAGACCCAGGGGGCTCACATGTGAAACTAAACTTGAACTCCTCCTTTATGGGTTAGACAGCAGTACCTTCATTTTACAGTGAAAAACTCAAGTTTAGAAAGAGAATCACCTTGCTCAAACCCTTATACATTAGTCAGGGTTGAAGGCCAATTTTAAACTCTGACTCCAGAATCCATTCTGCTAGGTAGTCTTCTCTCTCCATGGCCTTTCATGGAGAGGACACAACCTAATAATCTGTGAGTGTTCAGTGGAGTAGTCAGAGCAGCACACACAGTATATAAGCATTGGAAAACCTCCTGAAGCCCCAGGTGCCCCAGCATGAAGATTCTCAGTGTAGTTTATGACCCTATAGCAGTAGGTGGGTAGAAAGCACTCCCTGGGGCTGAAGGTGACTCTTAAATCTTCAGACCCAGCACATGTCCTGGAACTGACTATGTTCCCTTGGTTCCCTGGCTTTCCTATAAATGCTGATCTGTCAGAGTATTTTCTCTCCCATTGAGGTTTTAAGTGTAAGAGAAAGCCAGGTGCATTAAATCAGTGTAATTAGGTCTGAAATGCTAGTGATTGAGGAAGTGGATTCCCAGAGAGAGAGAGAGAGAGAGAGAGAGAGAGAGAGAGAGAGAGAGAGCAGGAGGGAGGAAGAGGACTCTCCAAGGCTTTATCAAACTGGAATTGTGAAGCCCTGGGTTGGACAGCAGCCAAACGTCTGCCCCTTTCTGATGGGAAGCAAAGGATTCCCCGAGGGTTGGACTTGCTGGCAATGGCTAGGCTTACCCTCCCCTTGGGAATTCATTAATTAGGGCTTAACTTTGAAGGAAGATAACAAGCTAATCAAAGGGGGAAGCAAAGCCTCACAAATCAAGCTGCCTAATGAGTCATGCTGAGGTGAGCAGGTAAGAAGGCACCTGTCAGAACCAGTGGAGGTTCTGACAGAGTTAGTGGGGGTGGGGGTACCCTCTAAGCTATGTTGTTGACTTACCATCAATTCTGAACAAAACCAATAGAGGAATTGTAAGGGCATTATTTAAAAATCGGTAACTGCACAACCTTCTTATATGAGTCACCTCCCTCAATCTTTTTTTGCCACATCACCATCTCTGTCATTCTAGAAACAGAGACCACAAAGTCCTTGCCTACCAGGAATGTCTCTGCCTATGGAGGCCAAACCACCTGGCTGATCAGGGCAGAGAGAAGACATTGTTCAAAAGGCCTCCTGCTGGCCCATGTGGGACCTCAAAGAGAACACAAATAAAGATGCACTGTTTACACTCAAGGATTAAACTTTTGCTTTATGTTTTAAAACAGGTACTTTGGGGTGTTATATAACTAAATTTTCTTCTGAGTTTGGGTTCATGAGCTATGAAGATTGAAGAAGAAACAGGAGGGGTGCAATGAGGATAGTTGAATTTGTCAGAGTTTCTTCCCCTCAATATGAAATCCTTGCTGCTTTCTGATATCCAAGGATAGGCTTAAAAGTTTTCTAATACTCCATACATCTCTAGAGCTTTACTTTCGTTCAAAGATGAAGGGAGATTGGAGCCTTGCCCCAAATGTCACCTTTGTGTGGCTTTTTTTGGTTGTGCCTCTCCTATGAATTCTTGAGAAAGTTTGGAATGACTTTGGGTACTGATATACTATCAAAATGATCCATCACCCACCTGGCCTCTCTCTCTGCAGGTGGTATCCAACAGGGATGGATTCCCTCTTTTGTGGTATCCAACAGGTATGGATTCCTTTCTTTTCCTCTATTATGGTTTGGATCTGAAATGTCCTACAAAGACTCAGATGTTGAAAGCTTGGTCCCCAGTATACCAAGGTGCAGAGGTGGGACTTTAGGAAATGATTGGATCATGAGGGTTCTAACAGTGGATTAATCTGTTGATAAATTCACAATTATTGGGAGGTGGTAGAACCTATAGAAGGTGGGACCTAGTTAAAGGGAGTGGTCCTTAGAGGCAAGACCTTGGAGACTATATCTTGACTCTGGCCCCACCTCTTCTCCCCTCCCCTCCCCTCCTCTTCCCTCCTCCTCCTCCTCCTCCTCTTCTCCTCCTCCTCCCCTCCTCCTCTCCTCATCCTCTTCCTCCTCCTCCTCCCACCTCCTCCTCCTCCTCCTCCTCTTCCTTCTTCTTCTTCTTCTTCTTCTTCTTCTTCTTCTTCTTCTTCTTCTTCTTCTTCTTCTTCTTCTTCTTCTTCTCTCTCTCTCTCTCTCTCTCTCTCTCTCTCTCTCTCTCTCTCCTTCCTGAATGCCACAAGGCAAGAAGTTTCTTCTGTCATGACCTTTTGCCTAATGTTCTGCTTCACCTTAGGCCCAAGACAATGGAGCCAGACAACCATGGACTGGAATCTCTGAAACCATGAGCCAAAATAAATCTTTCCGGCACATGAGCTGTAATTGCCGCACTGGAAAGATGGCGGAGGAAGAGCAAAGAAAAAAGATCCCTTTGGTTCCAGAAAAACTCCTGAAAAAGAGGAAGGCTTATCAGGCCCTCAAAGCTACCAAGCAAAGCAGGCACTTTTGGCAAAGGAGAGAAAAGGAAAAGAATTCAGATTTAAGCGACTGGAATCATTCCTACATGATTCCTGGCGGCAGAAACGTGACCACGTGCGCATCAGACAACTAGAAGTAAAACCTCATGCTTTGGAAGTACCTGATAAACATTCCTTGGTCTTTGTTGTACGCATCCAAAGGATTGATGGGGTGAGTCTACTGGTGCAGAGGACCATTGCAAGACTTCGTCTGAAGAAAATATTTAGTGGTGTCTTTGTTAAAGTCACCCCCAAAAGCCTAAAAATGCTATGGATAGTAGAACCTTACGTGACCTGGGGATTTCCAAATCTGAAGTCTGTCCGGGAACTCATCCTGAAACGTGGACAAGCAAGGGTCAAGAATAAGACCATACCCCTGGTCATCAGACTGCGGCAGAGGAGATAACTTCATTGAAATCTGTGGCTACAGGTGTGTAATTCCCTAGCCTTCCCTCTCCACACATCGGGGAAACCTTAAGGGCCCCTCCCAGCTCTCCCATAAGGGCCCCTTCCAGCTCTCCCGTGAGCACGATAGCCAGACCGAGGGAATCAGAGGTGGCGCGGGACCCGCGGCGCGGAACTACCGCTCCCACCAGTGCTGACAGCTGAGGTCTCTTGCACCAGCTACTGGAGGCGTGGCTACCGGAGGGCAAGTAAAATTCGCTGAGGATTCTCAGCCCCAAGCTCTACAAACTTAGGGTCTGAGGGAATGGCAAACAGGGAGAGTGTGCCCAGTTGTTCATGAAAACAGGGTTCCCGGGAGCAGCAGACCTGGCGTGTAGCCAGTATTGTGGTGAGTGGCACCTGTGAGAGGGGCCTGGCTAGAGGAAAAGTGGGAAGTGACTAGACACAAGAGGAGGCCCTAGGCACTCAGGATTGGAGACTCGCCCAGTCTGGGAGGAGCTGCTGCACAGTGATTGGTTCCCGCTTATTGACAGGAGAAACTTGGCCTGGTAGGCACAGCGCCACCTACTGGAAGAGAATTTAATCAAACTCTAAGACTGCATTTATTAGGTTTTTTTTTTCTTTTTTCTTTTCTCTTTTTTTTTTGATTTGGGTTTTTCTTTCATTTTCATTTTTATTTCTTGTTGTTTTTTTAAATTTTTTTTTTACAAATTTTAAAAAAATTTTTTCTTCTAATTTTAATTTTAATTTTTTTAATTATTTTTAAAAATTTTTTTTCTTTTTTTATTTCCTATTTTTTTCTTCTTTTGTCTTTTCATTTCTTTTCAATTATCTTATCCCCCTTCCTTGAATTCTACCTGCTTACTCTCATTCTCTTTAGTGACTTCTTCCCTTCCCTTCTAATACCTTTCCTCCCAAGCATCTAATAAATTTATAGGAGTAAACAGTAATTCATCAGTCAAACAGAACAAGAAGTAACATGAGCAGCTTCAAAAAGCAAGGAAGAAAAGGAGTACAAACAATGCAGGACAGCCTAAATATTCAGGAGGACCTAGAGTCATCAGAAAAATGGTCATATAAAGAACTCAAGGAACACCTTAGACAGATGGAATGGAACCTTAAAGAGGATACAAGACAGCAAATTCAAGCAGCGAAAGAACACATTGAGAAAGAATTACATAAACAGATAAAAGAAGAAGTTAAGCATCTCTACCAGGAGATAGAGATTATAAAAAATAATCAAACAATAATTCTAGAAATGAAGGAAACGATAAACCAAATTAAAAACTCAATTGAGATTATCACTAACAGAGTGGAGCAAGTAGAAGCCAGAACGTCAGATAATGAAGACAAAATATATAATCTTGAAAAGAGTCTAGCTAACTCAGAAAGGCTGGTAAAAAATCACGAGAAAAACATCCAAGAGTTATGGGATAACATAAAAAACCAAACTTACGAGTCATCGGGATAGAAGAAGGTACAGAGATTCAAACCAAGGGAATGAGTAACCTGCTGAATGAAATAATTACAGAAAACTTTCCAGAAATAAAAAAGGAAACAGATATACAAATTGAAGATGCATACAGGACACCGAGCACACAAAATCACAGTAGACCAACGCCAAGACACATTGTTATGAAGATATCCAATATACAGAACAAAGAGAAAATATTAAAAGCTACAAGAGAAAGGAGACAGATTACATTCAGGGGTAAACCAATGAGGTTACCAACAGATTTTTCATCACAGACACTGAAAGCAAGAAGGTCATGGAACAATGTATTTCAAACACTGAAAGACAATGGATGCCAACCAAGAATTCTGTATCCAGCAAAATTAAGCTTCAGGTATGACAACGAAATAAAAATCTTTCATGATAAACAAAAGTTAAAAGAATTTGCAGCCAGAAAACCAGCATTGCAAAGCATTTTGAGCAAAACACTACACGAGAAAGAAATGAAAAACAATAACCAAAACCATCAGTACGAAGTGCCTCGGTAAAGACAGAGGGTGAGGGGAAAGATAATCATGGAGAAACAAACTAAATTTTTTTAAAAAAGGATAAATAATCAAACATGGATGGAAGTACAAACCATATATCAATAGTAACTCTGAATGTTAATGGCTTAAACTCTCCAATAAAGCGACATAGGCTGGTATCATGGATTAAAAAAAACAAATCCAACAATATGCTGCCTCCAGGAGGCACATCTAATTGGAAAAGACATACACAGGCTGAAGGTGAAAGGATGGGAAAAAATATACCACGCACACGGTCCTCGTAAGCAAGCAGGGGTGTCCATCCTCATATCGAATAAAATCGACTTCAAGACTAAGTTAATCAAAAGGGATAAAGAAGGACATTATATACTGTTAAAAGGAACCATTCACCAACAAGACATAACAATTATCAATATTTATGCACCAAATAATGGTGCTGTGACATTCATAAAACGAATTCTCCTCAAGTTCAAGAATCAAATAGACCACAACACAATAATTATGGGTGACTTCAACACACCTCTCTCACCATTGGACAGATCCTCCAAACAAAAGTTGAATAAAGAAACTATAGAACTCAATATCACAATCAATAACCTAGACTTAACTGACATATATAGAATATATCAACCATCATCAAATGGATATACTTTTTTCTCAGCAGCACATGGATCCTTCTCAAAAATAGACCATATATTATGCCATAGGGCAACCCTCAGTAAATATAAAGGGGTGGAGATAATACCTTGCATTTTATCTGATCATAATGGAATGAAACTGGAAATCAATGATAAAAGAAGGAAGGAAAAATCCTACATCACATGGAAAATGAACAATATGTTACTGAATGATCAATGGGTTACAGAAGACATAAAGGAGGAAATCAAAAAATTCTTAGAGATAAATGAAAATACAGACACAACACATCGGAATCTATGGGACACAATGAAAGCAGTTTTTTTTAATTTTATTCTTTTTTTTTTATTGGATGTTCACAACATTACAAAGCTCATGACAAATCATATTTCATAGATTAGAATCAATTGGGTTATGAACTCCCATTTTTACCCCAAATACAGATTGCAGAATCACATCTGCTACACATCACATTTTTACATACTGCCATATTAGTGACTGTTGTATTCTGCTACCTTTACTATCCTCTAATATCCCCCCTCCCCTTCCCTCCCATCTTCTCTCTCTACCCCATCTATTGAAATTCATTTCCCTCCATGTTTGTTATCCCATTCCCCTCGTAAACTCTTATATATAATTTTGTATAACAATGAGGGTCTCCCTCCATTTCCATGTGATTTCCCTTTTTTTTTCTCCCTTTCCCTCCTGCCTCATGTCTCTGTTTAATGCTAATCTTTTCTTCCTGCTCAGCCTCACTGTTCTGCTCTTAGTTGCTCTCATTATATCAAAGAAGACATTTGGCATTTGTTTTTTAGGGATTGGCTAGCTTCACTAAGAATAATCTGCTCTAGTGCCATCCATTTCCCTGCAAATTCCGTGATTTTGTCATTTTTTAGTGCTGCGTAATACTCCATGGTATATAAATGCCACATTTTTTTTTATCCATTCATCTATTGAAGGGCATCTGGGTTGATTCCACAGTCTAGCAATTGTGAATTGTGCTGCTATGAACATCGATTTGGCAGTATCCCTGTAGCATGCTCTTTTAAGGTCTTCAGGGAATAGTCCGAGTAGGGCAATAGCTGGGTCAAATGGTGGTTCCATTCCCAGCTTTCCCAGGAATCTCCATACTGCTTTCCAAATTGGCCGCACCCGTTTGCAGTCCCACCAGCAGTGTACAAGAGTACCCTTTTCCCCACATCCTCGCCAGCACTTGTTGTTGTTTGACTTCATCATGGCTGCCAATCTTACTGGGGTGAGATGGTATCTTAGGGTGGTTTTGATTTGCATTTCCTTGACTGATAGAGATGGTGAGCATTTTTTCATGTACTTGTTGATTGTTTGTATGTCCTCCTCTGTGAAGTGTTTGTTCATGTCCTTGGCCCATTTGTTGATTGGGTTGTTTGTTTTCTTATTGCCTAATTTTTTGAGTTCTTTGTATACTCTGGATATTAGGGCTCTATCTGAAGTGTGAGGGGTAAAAATTTGTTCCCAGGATGTAGGCTCCCTATTTACCTCTCTTATTGTTTCTCTTGCTGAGAAAAAACTTTTTAGTTTGAGTAAGTCCCATTTGTTGATTCTTGTTATTAACTCTTGTGCTATGGGTGTCCTATTAAGGAATTTGGAGCCCGACCCCACAATCTGTAGATCGGAGCCAACTTTTTCTTCTATCAGACGCAGAGTCTCTGATTTGATATCTAGCTCCTTTATCCACTTTGAGTTGACTTTTGTGCGTGGCGAGAGGAGGGGATTTAGTTTCATTTTGTTGCATATGGATTTCCAGTTTTCCCAACACCATTTGTTGAAGATGCTATCCTTTCTCCATTGCATGTTTTTAGCTCCTATGAAAGCAGTTTTAAGAGGAAAATTCATCGCCTGGTGGTCATTCCTCAAAAAAAGAAAAACCAACAAATAAATGAGCTCACACTTCATCTCAAAGCCCTAGAAAAGGAAGAGCAAAACAACAGCAAATGTAGCAGAAGGCTAGAAATAATTAAAATCAGAGCGGAAATTAATGAAATTGAAACAAAAGAAACTATTGAAAAAATTAACAAAACTAAAAGTTGGTTCTTCGAAAAAATAAATAAGATTGACAGACCTTTAGCCATGCTAACGAAGAGAAGAAGAGAACTCAAATTACTAACATACGGGATGAAAAAGGCAATATCACAACAGATGCTACAGAAATACAGAAGACAATTAGAAATTATTTTGAAAACCTATATTCCAGTAAAATAGAAGATAGTGAAGACATCGATAAATTTCTTAAGTCATATGATTTGCCCAGACTGAGTCAGGAGGATACACACAATTTGAACAGACCAATATCAATGGATGAAATTGAAGAAGCCATCAAAAGACTACCAACCAAGAAAAGCCCAGGACCGGATGGGTATACAGCGGAGTTTTACAAAACCTTTAAAGAAGAATTAATACCAATACTTTTCAAGTTATTTCAGGAAATAGAAAAAGAGGGAACTCTTCCAAATTCATTCTATGAGTCCAACATCACCCTGATTCCGAAACCAGACAAAGACACCTCAAGGAAAGAAAACTACAGACCAATATCTCTAATGAACCTAGATGCAAAAATCCTCAATAAAATTCTGGCGAATCAAATACAAAAACACATCAAAAAAATTGTGCACCATGATCAAGTAGGATTCATCCTTGGGATGCAAGGCTGGTTCAATATACGGAAATCAATAAATGTTATTCACCACATCAATAGACTTAAAGATAAGAACCATATGATCATCTTGATAGACGCAGAGAAAGCATTCGACAAAGTACAGCATCCCTTTATGTTCAAAACACTAGAAAAACTAGGGATAACAGGAACATACCTCAACATTGTAAAAGCTATCTATGCTAAGTCTCAGGCTAGCATCATTCTGAATGGACAAAAGTTAAAGGCATTCCCTCTAAAATCTGGAACAAGACAGGGATGCCCTCTATCACCACTTCTATTCAATATAGTTCTCGAAACACTGGCCAGAGCAATTAGACAGATGAAAGAAATTAAAGGCATAAAAATAGGAAAAGAAGAACTTAAATTATCACTATTTGCATATGACATGATTCCATACCTAGAAGACCCAAAAGGGTCTACAAAGAAACTACTAGAACTAATAAATGAATTCAGCAAAGTGGCAGGATATAAAATCAACATGCATAAATCAAAGGCATTTCTGTATATCAGCGACAAAACTTCTGAAACGGAAATGAGGAAAAACACTCCATTCACAATATCCTCAAAAAAAGATAAAATACTTGGGAATCAACCTAACAAAAGAGGTGAAAGATTTATACAATGAAAACTACAGAACCCTAAAGAGAGAAGTAGAAGATCTTAGAAGATGGAAAAATATACCCTGTTCATGGATAGGCAGAACTAACATCATCAAAATGGCGACATTACCAAAAGTTCTCTATAGGTTTAATGCAATGCCAATCAAAATCCCAACAGCATTTCTTGTAGAAATAGATAAAGCAATCATGAAATTCATATGGAAAAATAAAAGACCCAGAATAGCAAAAGCAATTCTAAACAGGAAGTGTGAATCAGGCGGTATAGCGATACCAGATTTCAAACTATATTACAGAGCAATAGTGACAAAAACAGCATGGTACTGGTACCAAAACAGGCGGGTGGACCAATGGTATAGAATAGAGGACACAGAGACTAATCCACAAAGTTACAACTATCTTATATTTGATAAAGGGGCTAAAAGCATGCAATGGAGGAAGGATAGCATCTTCAACAAATGGTGCTGGGAAAACTGGAAAGCCACTTGCATCAAAATGAAACTGAATCCCTTTCTCTCGCCATGCACAAAAGTTAACTCAAAATGGATCAAGGAGCTTGATATCAAATCAGAGACTCTGCGTCTGATAGAAGAAAAAGTTGGCTCCGATCTACAGATTGTGGGGTCGGGCTCCAAATTCCTTAATAGGACACCCATAGCACAAGAGTTAATAACAAGAATCAACAAATGGGACTTACTCAAACTAAAAAGTTTTTTCTCAGCAAGAGAAACAATAAGAGAGGTAAATAGGGAGCCTACATCATGGGAACAAATTTTTACTCCTCACACTTCAGATAGAGCCCTAATATCCAGAGTATACAAAGAACTCAAAAAATTAGGCAATAAGATAACAAATAACCCAATCAACAAATGGGCCAAGGACCTGAACAGACACTTCTCAGAGGAGGATATACAATCAATCAACAAGTACATGAAAAAATGCTCACCATCTCTAGCAGTCAGAGAAATGCAAATCAAAACCACCCTAAGATACCATCTCACTCTAGTAAGATTGGCAGCCACTATGAAGTCAAACAACAACAAGTGCTGGCGAGGATGTGGAGAAAAGGGTACAGTTGTACATTGCTGGTGGGACTGCAAATTGGTGCGGCCAATTTGGAAAGCAGTTTGGAGATTCCTGGGAAAGATGGGAATGGAACCACCATTTGACCCTGCTATTGCCCTTCTCGGACTATTCCCTGAAGACCTTAAAAGAGCATGCTACAGGGATACTGCCACATCGATGTTCATAGCAGCACAATTCACAATAGCTAGACTGTGGAACCAACCCAGATGCCCTTCAATAGATGAATGGATAAAAAAAAATGTGGCATCTATACACAATGGAGTACTATGCAGCAATAAAAAATGTCAAAATCATAGAATTTTCAGGGAAATGGATGGCACTAGAGCAGATTATGCTTAGTGAAGCTAGCCAATCCCTAAAAAACAAATACCAAATGTCTTCTTTGATATAATGAGAGCAACTATGAACAGAGCAGGGAGGAAGAGCAGGAAGAAAAGATTAACATTAAACAGAGACATGAGATGGGAGGGAAAGGGAGAGAAAAGGGAAATTGCATGGAAATGAAGGGAGACCCTCATTGCTATACAAAATTACATATAAGAGGTTGTGAGGGGAATGGGAAAATAAATAGATGGGGTATAGAGAGAAGATGGGAGGGGAGGGGAGGGGGGATAGTAGGGGATAGGAAAGGTAGCAGAATACAACAATTACTAATAGGGCATTATGTAAAATTGTGGATGTGTAACCGACGTGATTCTACAATCTGCATTTGGGGTAAAATTGGGGGTTCATAACCCACTTCAATCTAATGTATGAAAAATGATATGTCAAGAGCTTTGTAATGTTGTGAACAACCAATAAAAAAAAATAAAATCAGGAAAAAAAAAGACCATACCCCTGACAGACAACACAATGATTGAGGAGCATCTGGGGAAGTTTGACGTCATTTGTCTGGAAGACCTCATTCATGAAATTGCCTTCCCGGGGAAGCATTTTTGGGAGATCTCTGGATTCTTGTGCCCTTTCCACCTCTCTGTTGCTCGTCATGCTACCAAAAATAGAGTGGGTTTCCTCAAGGAGATGGGCTTACCTGGCTATCGGGGTGAACGCATCAATCAGCTCATCCGCCAGCTGAACTAAACCCAGCATATCTTAAAGCAGTGCATCAGAAGCATGTGTTCTGTTGGATGGAAATGTTGTCAAGTATCTTCACAGAAGATTATTTTCTGCCTTAAGAAACTGGAAGGAAGGGATTGGGGAAGAGACAGTAGGTTATGATCATGGCAGGCACCTCTCATCACAGCCCAGTTCCAAGGAAAATTGTTTTCCACGTTGACCACTTCTGCTCTGCGGTTTAATATTGGTGAATGAATTACCCTGGCATGTGTACAAGTCTCCCTAAGCCTCTTGCAGCAGTGGACCAAGTCCAGGAGCATACTTGAATCTAGAGGTCCCAAGAGCCTTGTTTTGAAAAGACTTAAAATACTTGGGAAGAAAGCACAAAAACCAAAAAAAAAAAATCTTTCCTACTTTAATTTGTTGTTCTCAAGTATTTTGTCACAGCAATGTAAAACTGACCAATACATTCACCTTACCTTTTTTAAAATCTATCCCAAAGATTCAAACTCTCCTCTTCTATTCAGCATGAACCCAAACTCAGAATCATTAACTTCACACAAGTCTTTTCAATTCTGCCACTTCTGGTTGGTGTCTCTGATGTAAATTGGAGTTAACTGATCTTTGGCAGGTAAATGAATTCAAAGTCCCTAGGTAGGAAGGAAAGGTTGGAGAGGTGTGTGTCACCTCCACCTCAGATTGTTACCTTTTCCCCTCAACCTAAACCTCACATGTAGTTCACATTGCTATATGCTGTTTCTTCTAGGAAATCATCCACAGATCTATATGATAGATTCATCTACCTATTTCCCCAATTATATTATGAAGTCCTTTCCCAATGAAGTGATACGGGAAAGCCCTATACTGAATCATTCTTTACTAGTGTGCAGCTATTTCTTCCTGGCTGAGGAAAGAGGGTAGGAATAAGATGGGCAATGCCCTTTCATTTTATATAGTCATTGCCCCTAACCTAGCTACTGGAATTAATAGGGAGCTTGTGAAAATTCTAATACCAGATTGTACTCCAGACCCTTTGCAACTCAATGTTTGGGGTGGCATCTAGACATAAGAAGTTATTTGATGACAGTTGTTTTAAATTTGGCTGCACATTTAAAATTTCTCAGGAGGCTTTTAGAAATACAGATGCCTATCCCCACCCTCATAAATTCTGATTAATAAAGGATGCAGGGTACATTTTGGCCACTGTAAATTTTAACATCTCAAATGAATTTAATGCACAGACAAGTTTGAAAACCAGTGCTTAAACTATATTTTTCTTCCAAATTTTGTAGCCTAGGGTCAAAAAACAAACAAACAAAAACCTTTTGCTAGTAAAGGAAAAATATCAGCAATCCTCTGGTTGATTTATTCAATGACTTTTTTTTTCTCCCTGTGATTTCCTACACTAAGCCTACAGGCATTATAGAGTTGTTAAGCAGAAATCTTGCAATTTATTACTTTATTCTACCAGTTCCCCCTCTTCTTGAGCTGCTCTCTGCAGAAGGGCCTAATAAAACCATAAACAACAAGTAAGAACCATGGTGACATTTGACTTCTATTTATACTTGAGTGCTGATAACTAGGTTGCCAGAAGAACTCAACTAATGTAAGGTGTCTGGACTCCCACAAAAGAACATTGCAAATCTTTCAAACACTTATGAAAAAAAATACATCTTTTTTTAAAATTATTTTATTGTTGGTTGTTCAAAACATTACATAGTTCTTAATATACCATATTTCACAGAATGATTCAAGTGGATTATGAACTCCCACCTTTACCCCGTATACAGATTGCTGTGTCACATCAGTTACATTTCCATTGATTTACAAATTGCCTTTCTAGTGACTGATGTATTCTGCTGTCTATCCCATTCTCCACTATACCCCCTCCCCTCCCCTCCCCTTCTCTCTCTCCACCCCCTCTACTGTAAATCGTTTCTTACACTTATATAATTTCTCTCCTACTCCTCCTTTCCTCTTATATGTAATTGTGTATAACCCTGAGGCTCACCTTCCAATTCCATGCAATTTCCCTTGACTCTCCCTTTCCCTCCCGCCTATCATCCCTGTTAAATGTTAATCTTCTTCTCCAGCTCTTCGTCTCTACCCTGTCCTTGGTTACTCCCCTTATATCAAAGAAGACATTTGGCATTTGTTTTTTAAGGATTGGCTAGCTTCACTTAGCATAATCTGCTCTAATGCCATCCATTTCCCTCCAAATTCTATGATTTTGTCATTTCTTAATGCAGAGTAATACTCCATTGTGTATAAATGCCACATTTTTTTAATCCATTCATCTATTGAAGGGCTTCTAGGTTGGTTCCACAATCTTGCTATCGTGAATTGTGCTGCTATGAACATCGATGTAGCAGTGTCCCTGTAGCATGCTCTTGTTAGGTCTTTAGGGAATAGACCGAGAAGGGGAATAGCTGGGTCAAATGGTGGTTCCATTCCCAGCTTTCCAAGAAATCTCCATACTGCTTTCCAAATTCGCTGCACCATTTTGCAGTCCCACCAACAATGAACAAGTGTACCCAATTCCCCGCATCCTCGCCAGCACTTGTTGTTGTTTGACTTCATAGTGGCTGCCAATCTTACTGGAGTGAGATGGTATCTTAGGGTGGTTTTGATTTGCATTTCTCTGACTGCTAGAGATGGTGAGCATTTTTTCATATACTTGTTGATTGATTGTATGTCCTCCTCTGAGAAGTGTCTGTTCAGGTCCTTGGCCCATTTGTTGATTGGATTATTTGTTATCTTATTATCTAATTTTTTGAGTTCTTTGTATACTCTGGATATTAGGGCTCTATCTGAAGTGTGTGGGGTAAAGATTTGTTCCCAGGATGTAGGCTCCCTGTTTATCTCTCTTATTGTTTCTTTTGTTGAGAGAAAACTTTTTAGTTTGAGTAAGTCCCATTTGTTGATTCTGGTTGTTAACTCTTGCGCTATGGGTGTCCTATTGAGGAATTTGGAGCCTGCCCCCATGGTATGTAAATCATAGCCGACTTTTTCTTCTATCAGACGCCGTGTCTCTGATTTAATATCGAGCTCCTTGATCCATTTTGAGTTAACTTTTGTGCATGGCGAGAGAAAGGGATTCAGTTTCATTTTGATGCAAGTGGCTTTCCAGTTTTCCCAGCACCATTTGTTGAATATGCTTTCCTTCCTCCATTGCATGCTTTTAGCCCCTTTATCAAATATAAGATAGTTGTAGTTTTGTGGATTGGTTACTGTGTCTTCTATTCTGTACCATTGGTCCACTCGCCTGTTTTGGTACCAGTACCATGCTGTTTTTGTAACTATTGCTCTGTAGTATAGTTTGAAGTCTGGAATCGCTATACCGCCTGATTCACACTTCCTGTTTAGAATTGCTTTTGCTATTCTGGGTCTTTTATTATTCCATATGAATTTCCTGATTGTTTTATCTATTTCTACAAGAAATGCTGTTGGAATTTTGATTGGGATAGCATTGAACTTATAGAGAACTATTGGTAATATCGCCATTTTGATGATGTTAGTTCTGCCTATCCATGAACAGGGTATATTTTTCCATCTTCTGAGGTCTTCTTCTACTTCTCTCTTTAGGGTTCTGTAGTTTTCATTGTATAGGTCTTTCACCTCTTTTGTTAGGTTGATTCCCAGGTATTTTATTTTTTTGGGGGATATTGTGAATGGAGTAGTTGTCCTCATTTCCGTTTCAGAGGATTTGTTGCTGATATACAGGAATGCATTTGATTTATGCGTGTTGATTTTATATCCTGCCACTTTGCTGAATTCATTTATTAACTCTAATAGTTTCTTTGTAGACCCTTTTGGGTCTGTTAGGTATAGAATCATATCGTCTGCAAATAGTGATAATTTAAGTTCTTCTTTTCCTATTTTTATGCCTTTAATTTCTTTCGTCTGTCTGATTGCTCTGGCCAGTGTTTCGAGAACTATGTTGAACAGAAGTGGTGAGAGAGGGCATCCCTGTCTTGTACCAGATCTTAGAGGGAATGCCTTCAATTTTTCTCCATTCAGAATGATGCTGGCCTGTGGCTTATCATAGATTGCTTTAACAATGTTGAGGTATGATCCTGTTATCCCTAATTTTTCTAGAGTTTTGAACATAAAGGGATGCTGTACTTTGTCGAATGCTTTTTCTGCATCTATCGAGATGATCATATGGTTCTTATTTTTAAGTCTATTGATGTGGTGAATAACATTTATTGATTTCCGTATATTGAACCAGCCTTGCATCCCAGGGATGAATCCTACTTGATCATGGTGTATAATTTTTTTGATACGATTTTGAATCCGATTCGCCAGAATTTTATTGAGGATTTTTGCATCTAGGTTCATTAGAGATATTGGTCTGTAGTTTTCTTTCTTTGAAGTGTCTCTGTCTGGTTTAGGTATCAGGGTGATGTTGGCATCGTAGAATGTCTTTGGAAGTTCTCCCTCTTTTTCTATTTCCTGAAATAGCTTGAAAAGTATTGGTGTTAGTTCCTCTTTAAAGGTTTTGTAAAACTCTGCTGTATACCCGTCCGGTCCTGGGCTTTTCTTAGTTGGTAGTCTTTTGATGGTTTCTTCTATTTCTTCTATTGTTATTGGTCTGTTTAGGCTGTCTATATCTTCCTGACTCAATCTGGGCAGATCATATGACTTAAGAAATTTATCGATGCCTTCACTATCTTCTATTTTATTGGAGTATAAGGATTCAAAATAATTTCTGATTATCTTCTGTATTTCTGAAGTGTCTGTTGTGATATTGCCTTTTTCATCCCGTATGCTAGTAATTTGGGTTCTCTCTCTTCTTCTCTTCGTTAGCATGGCTAAGGGTCTGTCGATTTTATTTATTTTTTCAAAGAACCAACTTTTGGTTTTGTCAATTTTTTCAATTGTTTCTTTTGTTTCGATTTCATTAATTTCAGCTCTGATTTTAATTATTTCTTGCCTTCTACTTCTTTTGCTGTTGTTTTGCTCTTCTTTTTCTAGGATTTTGAGATGATATATGAGGTCGTTTATTTGTTGGTTTTTTCTTTTTTTAAGGAATGCGCTCCAAGCAATGAATTTTCCTCTTAAAACTGCTTTCAATGTGTCCCATAGATTCCGATATGTTGTGTCTGTGATTTCATTTAACTCTAAGAAGTTTTTAATTTCCTCCTTAATGTCTTCTATAACCCATTGATCATTCAGTAATCTATTGTTCATTCTCCAAGTGTTGCATGATTTTTCCTTCCTTCTTTTATCGTTGATTTTCAATTTCATTCCATTATGATCAGATAAGATGCATGGTATTATTTCTACTCCTTTATATTGTCTAAGAGTTGTCCTGTGACATAATATATGATCTATTTTTGTGAAGGATCCATGTGCTGCTGAGAAAAAAGTGTAACTACTTGATGTTGGGTGGTATATTCTATATATGTCAATTAAGTCTAGGTTGTTAATTGTGTTGTTGAGTTCTATAGTTTCCTTATTTAACTTTTGTTTGGAAGATCTGTCCAGTGGTGAGAGAGGTGTGTTGAAGTCCCTCATGATTATTGTATGGTGGTCTATTAGACTCTTGTACTTGAGAAGAGTTTGCTTGATGAACGTAGCTGCACCATTGTTTGGGGCATATATATTTATGATTGTTATGTCTTGTTGGTGTATGGTTCCCTTGAGCAGTATGTAGTGTCCCTATTTATCCTTTTTGATTAACTTTGGCTTGAAATCTATTTTGTTTGATATGAGTATGGACACTCCTGCTTGTTTCCGCAGTCCATATGAGTGGAATGATTTTTCCCAGCCTTTCACCTTCAGTCTATGTATATCTTTTCCTATCAAATGCGTCTCCTGTAGGCAACATATTGTTGGATCTTGTTTTGTGTTCCATTTGACTAGCCTGTGTCTCTTAATTGGTGAGTTTAAGCCATTAACATTTAGGGTTATTATTGAGATTTGGTTTGTTCCTCCAGTCATATTTGTTTATTTATGTTACTAAACCTGATTAGTTTTCCTCTTTGATTACTTTCCCCCCTTTACTGTCCTACCTCCCACTGATGGTTTTCAATGTTATTTTCAGTTTCCTCTTCCTGTAATGTTTTGCCAAGGATTTTTTGAAGAGATGGTTTTCTAGCTGCGAATTCTTTTAACTTTTGTTTATCGTGAAAGGTTTTAATTTCATCTTCCATCCTGAAGCTTAATTTCGCCGGATACACGATTCTTGGTTGGAGCCCATTTTCTTTCAGTGTTTGAAAAATGTTATTCCAGGATCTTCTAGCTTTCAGAGTCTGTGTTGAGAGATCAACTGTTATCCTGATTGGTTTGCCCCTAAATGTAATCTGCTTTCTTTCTCTTGTAGCTTTTAAAATTCTCTCCTTATTCTGTATGTTGGGCATCTTCATTATAATGTGTCTAGGTGTGGATCTCTTATGATTTTGCACTTTCGGCGTCCTGTAGGCTTCTAGGATATGGGATTCTGTTTCATTCTTCAAGTCTGGGAAGTTTTCTTGTATTATTTCATTGAATAGATTGTTCATTCCTCTGATTTGGAGCTCTGTGCCCTCCTGTATCCCAATGACTCTTAAGTTTGGTCTTTTAATGTTGTCCCATAATTCTTGAATGTTCTGTTCATGGTTTCTTAGCAGTCTTGCTGAACTGTCTATGTTCTTCTCAAGTTGAAATACTTTGTCTTCATTGTCTGATGTTCTATCTTCTAAGTGATCTATTCTGCTGGTAGTATTGTCAATTGAGGTTTTAAGTTGGTTTATTGCTTCCAGCATTTCTAGGATTTCTATTTGTTTGTTTTTTATTACTTCTAACTCCCTGTGAAATTGATCTTTTACTTCCTGGATTTGTTTCTGTAGTTCCTTGTCAATGTGATCTTTCATTGTCTGATTTTGCTGTCTCATGTCTTCCTTGAGAGTCCAGATCATCTGAAGCATGTATATCCTGAACTCTTTATCTGACATTCCATCTGTTGCAGCTATTACCTCTTCTAGAGTTGAGTTGACCTGCATTGCTTGTGGTCCTTTCTTTCCTTGTCTTTTCATATTGCTTGCGTTTCTTTCTGCTTGGTGAAACTGTTGTGTTTTTGAAGTTTTTTTCCCCCTGTTTATTTATATTTCTCTTGTATAGTTGGGATATCTCTCTTGTAGGGTGGGTAGTGGCTGTGCTCCTCCTCTAATCAGGGTGATCTATCCACTACGCTGGTTGGTCGTAGGTCTGCCCACCCTGCGGGCACGGGCGGCTGCTCTACTCTGCCCCCACTCCAATTGCGGTGACGTTCCTACCACGTCCTCGGATCGTTGGTCCTGATCCGGATGTGGGCGGCAGCTCTTCTCCACCCCTACTCCAGTTGATGTGATGTGTCTACCACGCTGGTCGGCCTCCAAGCCTGTTCAGCCGGTGGGTCTCAGATCTGCCCACCCTGCGGGCCTGGGCGGCAGTTCTGCTCAACCCCCACTCCCAGTGGGGGTACCTAACTGCCTCTCCAACGGGTCTCTGGGCTCCTTCCAGACGCTGGCGGCGGCTCTGTTCAACCCCCACTCCAACCAGTGTGACGTGACTGCCTCGATGCTACTCGTCCACCACACTGGCAGGCTGCCGAGCCTGTCTTGCCAGTGGGATGCAGGACTGCCTACCTTGCAGGATCAGACGGCGGCTCTTCACGGCCTCCACTCCAAGTGGGTTGACTTGGCTACCCTGCCGTCGGGTCGCTGGTCCTGTTCCAGGCGTGGGCGGCTACTCTCCTCGGCCCCAGCTGCAGTTGGGGTGTGCGATACCACACCGGCGGGACCCTTAGCCTGCTCTGGGCGCAGGAGGCAGCTCCACTCTGCCCCCCAGGCCCCCGCAGCACCCAGCAGGACCCGGACCAAGAAGCAGTCCCTGTAGGATCCCCAACCCTGAGCCAGAGCCGCTTCGGGAGCCAGGAGCCGGTCTCTCCGATCCCTGCCTCGTTCTGCTAGGAGCAGGCTCCTCAGGGCAACCGCCGCGGGTTCCCCAACCCCAGGCCAAAACAGCCCCGAGAGCCCAAGCCTGGCCGCACCAGACTCTCCCTGCTCGGTGCCCAAGCCTGGCCGCACCAGACTCTCCCTGCTCGGTGCACGCTCCGCCTGGAGCAGAGTCTAAGACGCACTTCCCACGGGCTCCCCAGCTCCGGGCCAAAACTGTTCCGGGAGACAGAGTCCCGCTGCCCCTCGTGGCAAGTTTCACTTGTGGCTGGCCTCAGCTCGCGGTCCCCGCAGGCTCCGCGGCCCTGGGCTCAAGCAGCCACGGGAGCCAGAACCCAGCCTCTCCGATCCCTGCCACACTCTGCTCGGAGCAGGCTCCACAGAGGTACCCCAGCCTCAGGCCCAAACAGCCCCGGGAGCCCGAGCCTGGCAGCTCCAGCCTCTCCCAGCTCAGTGTACGCTCAGCCAGGGGCAGGGTCAAAGACGCAGTCCCCCGCGGGTTCCCTGGCCCCGAGCCAAAACTGTTCCGGGAGTTAGAGCCACGCCGCCCCTCAGGGCACAATCCACTTGTAACTGGCCTCTGCCGGGAGTCCCTGAAGGATCTCCCGCCCTGGGCCAAAGCAACCCAGGGAACCAGAATCTGGCTGCTCAAAGTCCGGCGCCCGCTTTGCCAGGGGTGAAGCCCGAAGAGTAATCTCCTCAGGTATTCCCGCCCCGAGCCAGAGCAATCTTTCTGCGCGGCGCAGGCAAATACCAGCCCGGAATCACCTGCTCCGTAGCTGAATGAGCTGAGATCAGTAGAAAACAGGGATGATTGCATCAGCTCTCCATGATGGCGGCCGCTGTCCTCCTCCGTGTTCCGACCAGCGTCGGGATTTGAACTGAACCGGTTCTCTCCTCTGTTTCAAATCTGGAACTCAGCACTCAGCACGGCCAGTGCGCCACTGGCAGGAGCCTTCAGAATCCGCTTCACTGTAATCCCGGGAGCGTCCCAGACTCCATCCACGGGGCGGTCCGCCGACCAGGTACTGCTTCCCTCCGTGCGGAGAAATCACCCGCGACCAAGCCCCTGCAGCCGAATCCCGCGCGCTAGAACTCTGTCCTCTAGATTCTGGAGCACCTCAATTTCACTGGGGATTCCCACCAAGGTAGCCTTCAGCCGTTTCACCTCGTCTTTCTCCCGCACAGTGACGCAGCGCACTGGGGTGCTGCACTCTCCTCGCCGCCATCTTCTTCTCCAAAAATACATCTTGTATGTGGAATGACATGGATAGTGATAGGATATCAGCCCAAAGACCAGAAATTAGAGGTATTGTAAATTCACTTTACTATCTCCAAGTTTTAGTTAGTTGTTTTGTTTTGCCACTGTAACCAAAAGCCTGACAAGAACACAAGAACAATTTCAGAGGAGGAAAAGTTTATTTGGGTCTCATGGTTTCAGAGGTCTCAGTCCATAGACAGCCAACTCCATTGCTCTGGGCCTGAGGTGTGGGAGAACATCATGGTAGAAGTGTGTGGCAGAGGAAAGTAGCTCAGAACATGACCACCAAGAAGGCATACCCTAGTGATCTACCTCTTCCAGCCACATACTGCCTACAGTAACCACCCAGTTAATCCATTCAAGTGGATTAATGCACTGATTAGGTTAAGGCCCTGAAACCCCAATCATTCATCTCTGAACTTTCTGGCATTGTCCCACACATGAGCTTTTAGGGAACACTTCATATCTAAACTATAACATTCCACATCCAGGGAAAGATGAACATATGTTACAAATCATGTGAGCTATCAAAAATCATAATTAGGACATTTTAATAATTTTGTAAATTTTTGGAAGGGAAAGATTAGAGAGCCCTTCTAGTCCTAGGAGTCTCTGTTTCTATATAACAGTTTGTTATCACATCCATATGGTGAGAGAAAAGATATTTAAGGAAAACCCTTGAACTGGGAAGTTTGCAGACTCAATCTAATGAGAAATTTATGTACATAATACAATATACTCAGAGATGCAAATGTATGTAGAAAAATATGCCAAGAAATGGGTGTCTTTATCTCATCCTGCACTATATATTATAAAGACAGACTCAGTAAGAAAGCATCCTTTATATTTTAAGTGATGGGTTAGACCTCAGACTGCTGATTCCTAAATTCTGTAGTTTCCTCAGACAATTCTGTACGTCCTCATTACCTTTGATCATTAGTAAAATATTTATCTACTATTGGAAAGAGATACTGGTTGTGTGGTAAATAAGAAATATAAGGTACAAATTCTGCCTTACTTCCTGGACTCAGTGACTTCAAGAATCCACGCAGCTAGCCAGTCCGCCTGTGCATTGTGATTGGAAGGACTTGATAGTGGAGTTGCCAGAACTTGTTGGAATGGAAATATGGCTTACTTCTCTTGCTGTCCTTGACTACTTGTGAACAAGTGTGCTAATTAAATGGCTTAAAAGTAGGCAGTGGAAAATAGGACTGAGTTACAAAGGCAAGAAGAATCCTGAGGGATCAATTATATCTACTGCATAATTGCCAGGGAATCCAATATGCCCAGTCTTCTTTAAACAGAACGTCAGTGCAGTGCCGGAACCAATCTAGTTAGATATCCACATTTTTGTCAAGCCAAATAGGGTGTAGGGTGTGAAACTTCTCCTGGGTTGCTCTCTTTAAGTTGGCTTATTGCAAAGATCAAGACAGAAAAGATATGATCATCAGCTTATAGGACTACCCCACATCCCAGCACTCCAACTAGGAAGGAAACACTATGAAAAACTGTCTTCACAGTGTCTACTGTTGTGTGGATTGATAATTTGAACAGAGGTGAGTAAAGTCTAAACTGAACTCTATAAAGCTAGGACCATTCTGTCATTCACAGTCAAGTATCAGCATCTAGCAAAATAGACACAATAAATATATGACTTATTAGTGTTCAGTAGACACCAGTAATCTCTCTTGATCATCCATCATTCTCTAGACAGGGTCAGGCTTGCTTGTGAAGCTTGGGGCCAATTAACACCCATAATTATGTGTCTGGAAAAAAGTCATCCATATGATGATATTGGAGTTGTCCCTAAGTAACCATGTGGCCTTAGTCAAGCCAACTTGTGCTCAGAGATACTTGCACACTGAACACTTGCACATAACTTTATCCCTTCTGTCCACTTGCAAAGGTATTTTAACAACCAAATGGATCAAAACAAAAAAAAAAAAACATGATTGTGGCATGATGGTGCATGTCTAATCCCAACAATTCAGGATACTGAGGCAGGAGGTCACAAGTTCAAGATCAGCCTACTTCTTATCTTTCTTTGAATGCTGCCCAGTGAGAATTATATACCAATATAAGTGGAAATTGTGAAACCCCAATTTTCATTGACACATCATTTATATATTTACCCATAAAATTAAAGACAACCAAGATAGTTTTTCAATAAGTAACTTGGCAGATAAAAGGGAGTAGTGAGCTCTATGAATAATCCCCAAAGAAAATAGCAAAGTACAGTTAACTTGTGACAAAAAAAAAAAGTGAAGAAGAGGAATTTGTCACCAAGGAAACAGTATTGTTGAGCAATCATGGTTCTTAGAGTATCACAGGAGTGTGGATATGGTCCTCCTCAGAGTTGTCCAGCACCTTGACTGTCACTGGGTTACTTGGTGAGAATTCTGACTGGAGCTGTCCTGGGATGTGGTGCTGAAAGGTTAACTTGGAACCTAAGCTAACCAGGGATTCTGGAAACATTGTAAAGCTTGAACAATTAACAAAAGCAGCTACTGGGAGTGTTCTTTCTTGTGATACCCTTCAAACCCCTTAAACTTCACAGCCCCAAACAAAGTTCACTCTCTTCCAGACATCTGTCTTTCTCTAATAGTTTCTAAACTCTGGTATCCCCTATGTCTTAAATAGGTTGTAAACCATCTTCTGTTCTCCATTGTCATCAGCACTGTGATAATTTCCTAGCTGTTTTTCTCAAATATTTTTCTCAAATACTTAGTGGATGCCATTAATAGCTCCTATCCCTGATATGTATAGAATTTAAGTCAGGTCTTTAGAATGTACAGAAGGTACAGTTTAATTATGAAAGATGAACTATGAATCTCAATCTATATGAATGAGAATAATATATATGGAAAAACTCCTTAAAGATAAAATAGTTCCAGGGCCAAATCCAGCAAGAATAAACAAAACCTGTCCATATGAGCTGAGCTGGACCCAAGCAGAGAAAAGACCATATCCATGTTTTTAAAAGTTCTATGAAGAAAATTTGTTGTTCATACAGAACAGTTTCATGGTTAGATTAGAGGAAGATGAGCTTGCAACAAGGAAGGATGTATATATCCAAGGATATATACATATATAACTCATATATAAGATGTGCTGATGGCTCTCATTTGGCTCCTTTACCCAGCTCTGGACTTGCAGGCTGACCTGAATGGGCTACATCCATAGGCTCCCTTGCCCTCTGACTTCACATTGGGTTTTGTTAAAGAAGGACATGAACAGGAGATCAAAAGAAGTGAGAGCAACTTTGGATTATTGATTCCTTTGGCTCTATCCCGTACTGGCTGTCCTGACGAGTCCACGGCTTTTGTTTGGTGGTTCTCCTACAGTGCTTTCCCCTGACTTTCTTTCTCTCATTCCTCCTGGCCTAGGGGTAGTGAGGATGGTACTGCACTGTCCTCAAGTTATCTAATTTCAATGTTCTGTCTGTTTCTTGCTGTGCCCTAGAGCAGGGAGGGTTTCATTATGCATTCAAATCCCTGTTCCCCTGCTCCCATCTCATCCCTGCCCAGCATTGTTCTGTTTGTAAATTGGCTTAACATGTAGATCCATCTATAGAGAGAGAATGTACTGGTCATATTGACACGAGCATTCTATTCTGCCTGACATTTAGGTCTTTCATTGTTAATTAAGAAACTCACATTCTGATATTATACCTTTTATTAAATTAGCTTTGTTGGAACAAGTTAGCATGCCTGGGACTAATGAATTCAAGGTCTGGGCTGAATGCACTCAGATGATATCACTCTTGGAGGTCTCTAGTGACCATCTGCTCTCACCTGCTCCCTCCCTCCCAAGCTACATGGTACTTCTGGCCAGGGACTTATACTTCACAGTAATCATGGTTCCTCAACCGCAGCACGCTTTCATGCCTCTGGGTTTTATTCAAGCTGTTCTCTCTCTGGGCTCCGTTATTCCAAAGCACTACTCAGGCCAACCTTCTTCTGTGGAGTCATCATTTTTCTCCCAGTCATAATTCTGTTTGGTAGCTGTTTATTGAGACCTTTGTATCAGAGTTTTCTAGGGGACATGGGAATGTGCTCCAACAATTGCTACTTTTTGGTTTCACATATGAGATAAAGGGATGTAAAAAAAAAATCCTGTTCAAATGACATGGTAAGACAGAGGTATGCATAAGATGCTGTGGAGATATGAGGGTCGGGGACTTTGTGGGCTGTTGTCAGTAGAGAAGGCTGCGTATAAGAGATGATATGTGACTTCAGATTTGAATGAGTGGGATAGGTAAAGATGATTAGGAATAAAGGGATCTCTGGGTTTTCAGAGCAATCTGTCTTGGGTCTTTCAAGCTTGAAGCTACCCTCTGAGTGGTTGCTTATGCATGGATGACCACATTCAGGACATCGACCATCTTGCTGTGGCCCTAGATGCCCTAGATGATTGAAGCAAGACTGGGTCCCAGATCTGGGCTTCAGATCACTGCACAAGTTGGTCAATGACCTATGAAGGGTCTAGTATGAAGGCAGCCCTGTGATATATATCAGCCAAAAATGGCTCTGTTTTTTAGCTTTTAGATTGTTTATTTATTCATAACAGGCTGAGACTTGTTAACTCAAAAGCCCACAGGGCACCAAAATAAAAAATTTTCACATCTAAGTATTATAAAAACTAGCACAAAGAAGCACATTTTAAACCATTTTAGGACTCACCAGCTATGCGGATCCTGTGAAACTACACCCAGTATCTCCTGACCACTGGCAACATAAAGCCTTATAATAATGAGACCCCAAGACATTCCTGAACCTGGACTTCTCTGACTGTAACTCCCTGCTGTGCTGCTGAATAACATCACCTGGATACCTAAGCTTTCTCTCCGTCCCTCTTTGCCCCAGAAGTTCTTTTGCTCTCCTCCCTTTCTGGAAGACTCTGCAAAGGGTCATGCTGTGAGGGACTTCCCCTCTCGCCCCACCTTGTCCAAGCTTTGACCAATAAATCCTGTTTTTACTGCCCTGTGTGATCATCTTGTTTTCTTTGATCAGCCCCCAAATCCCTCAAATGCCCTATGAGGCCACACTGGATGCAACTGGTTCACTTCCTCAGAGCTCCTCTTTGGGAAGGTTTTAATCCATGGGAGAGGATATGGAGCAATTGACAGAAGAGAGGAGAAAAGCATGCAGAGAAAGGGGAACAGCAGAAGCCACGAAACAGCAAGAAAGGGGCAGAGAGTGCTAAGCCAGTGGCAGCAAAAGATAAAGAACAAATTTGTTTAGAATCACTGTAATGATAAAACCCCAGGGTTGGAAGCCATGGGTATGTACAGCCAGCAAGGGAGAAAGAAAATAGCAAGAAAGTTCCTGAAGTGATTTTTTGGTTCCTAAACACCATTCCTGTTTCCACAAGGCCAGGCTGGGTACTGGTCTCCATCTTGCCATGAGGACAAGTCATTCAGTGTACAATCCACTCTGATAGACAATAACTGCTCTAATAAACAATGACTTTATTCTTTGCATACAAAAGAGCCATAGGAAAAGCACAGGCAAGGTCTATAGTGGGGGGCTGGGTGGTGTTTGGGGAGAACCACAAGCAAGAGTTGTTAGAAATGAGCCTGGTGAGGTGAGTAGGGTCTGGTGATAAGAGTCCCTGTGTGTGCTCTGTTGAGAGCCCTGTGCTTCATCCTGCAGGGGACTAGTGAGGTTTTAAAGGTAGTAGTAATGGATCAAACTCTCCTTTTTATTTTGCCACTCTGGCAACAATGTAGGAGTAGTTTGAGATGAGAAAGTGACAGTCTGGACAGGAAATGGTGAGAGAGTACATACAGGGATGGAGAGGAGGGGACACAGTCAATAAATATTTCAGGCAAGAGCAACAAGAGTTGGTGAATTATTGCTTTTTGGATTGAGAGAAAGATAAATCTGTGATGGATGATTCCTGCTTTCCAGACTTTGGCAATGGATGAACGGGATGCCATGGATCGAGGGTAAATTGTGGTGGGGGAGTGGGGAGAAAGAGGAAGAAGACATGTTTGAAGCATGCATAGAACATGCAGGAAGAGAAACCCAGTGGTCAGCTATCTCCATGCATCTGGGCTTTAAATCCTAAGTCACATCTCAGGAGTATCCATTGTCACTCAGCTTCATCCTTGTACTGTTGAGTCCCTCCTGTGGTATGGACAAGTCTGTCATTCTGGAATGACAAGTGTCCTCTGGAATGCCAACAAAGTCTTCTATATCATCAACACCTTCTCAGAACATGCCTCTTCCTTCTGGACTTAAATGGGACCTCCTGTAAGGATCCCCTTTGCCTGACAGCTCTCTCAAGGGGAGGCTGGTTTTTATTTTATTTTTCCCTCACACAGTACAATTGCATCAGGGTCAGGAAGTGGACTTGGTGTTCTTGATTCCCACTTCCACATTCCAACCAGCTCTTCTGGAAAGCCGCCATTCCTCTGGGGATTATTCTCCCTTGTCTTCCCTCCCCTCTTCCTCCTTGTTGCTGTTCACCAACATCCTCACCACTTTCTTTCAGTCACCAAAGAAGCTGGTTCCTGTTTTCTTCCCATTTCAACATTTGCTTCATTCTGGATGATTTCCAATTTCATATGGATGGGTCATCCACTAATCTGGATCTGCATTTCCTTGACTTAATCATTCTCCAAGACTTTTCTATTCAACCTGGATATTTTTTCTAGCATCAAAATCTTCCATTCTCCAACCACCATCTTTATCACCAAAACCACCACTTCTATCACTCTTTTGACCTTATTGAAATCTTTTGTATTTTGGCTATCATACTTTATATTCAGCCATTGCCCTGTTATTAAGATCATAGGCTTCATAACTAGCACGACAGGTTAATTTGTAGGAAAATTTATTTTGGAGATTAAGAAAGGGGAGTGTGAGCATTGCAGAGAGATGGACAACAGCAGTGGGTGGTTTCCACCATAGCCATGGGAGGAAAGCAGGAGAAAAAATTAGAATCATCCCTCATATAATTCCTCTACCATTTATTTTTTGCCTGCAATGTTCTTTGGCTCAGTCATGTAGCACTTAATTACACACTCTTTAATTTTTCACATCTGTCTGTCTGGAGCCTGGAATGTAGACATGAAAAGTCCCCTGGGCCTGTATTTGAATAAATGGATTTTTCAGACACACTTCCTACACGTCCTTGAGCAAGTCATTTAACTTCGCCTGGAAAAGTAAATAACAGTTCTGACCTCATTGAATTATTGTAAGTATGAAATAGATAATAGAGATAAAACATTTGGTGAGCTTTAAAATGTTTTAAGAACATAAGTTATTCTGTCTCCCAATTATACATGAGATCGAAGATTGTGTATTCCTTGTGTGATCCATTGAGAATGGCGCTCAAATGATATTTGTGGAATGAATGAGTGGATTAATGAATGAATAAATGAGTGAACCAATGAGTGAATAAATAGATGCCTAAATGCAAACTGAATCATTTCAATCCCAACCCCAAGGAGAATTGACTATCTGATCAAGTTAACACTTTTTAGCATTCACTCATTGGTTCACTTATTTGACAAACACAGTCACTGCCTACCATGTGTCTGGTAGTATGTGTCCCTCATTGCTCTCCCATGCAAAATTCACAATGTGAAGTTGCTTTGAGCTCCATCCTACAGATGAGGAATCTGAAGCAAAGAGAAGTTAAATAGCTTCTCCAAGTTCACACAGGTTGGAAGTCATAGAACTGGGAATACAGAAAGAGCTCCTAGGGATCAACATTGAGAGGTGCCTCCCCCAAGAATATAAAATTACCATTTCCAGCTGATAGTTTAGTTATAAAACACACATAGGCTTGGGTCTGAAGTGGCGGTGGTCTTAGGGAAAAGACTGCAATAAGAATTTGTTGCTGGAGAGCCAACACCGAGGAGGCAGTGGAGTGGGCAGGTGGAGAAGTTAGAGTAGCAGTGCAGTTATAATAAAGGTCTCAGTCCACCTCATGGAGAGCTCTAAATGAGGCCTGACCCTTCATTTTGAGTTGGGATGAGGGGGTGAGATTTTTATACCTGCATATACCAGTCAGTGGATGTCAGATGTCCCTAGGGAGGGAGCATAAACTTGTGTAAGGCAGCTTCCCTGGGATGGCCTTGGTGGCTGAGGGATCGAGTACCTTTGTTGTGAAGGTGGATCTGGGCAGCAGATCACAGCATCCATCACAATATTAATAATGTATCTAAAGAAAGAGTGTGTTAACCAGCCAGGGATATACAGATTAGGACAGAAATGAAAGCATGGGGAAAAAAAATTCCAGAGATAGGAATGACAGTATCCATGGAAGACATGTGCAGTCCATCATGAGGATCCCCTCCAGGAATGGCTATAGGGGTCATCCCAGATGAGAACTAGGAAGATTTCCTATTGTCCAGACAAAATTCCTTTCTCTTGACTCAAGCTCCCTGGGAAGAGTTTGGGACTTCTAATGCAGAGACCAAATGGACGCAGTGGCATTCTGCCCCCTCTGGTCTTTGTGGGCACGAGTGCCACTCCCCTAAGTCCCATCACATCTGGGACAATGGGATAAAATTTCTGAGCTGGTAGATTTTAAGTCACCCGAAGGAATAAGCCCCTTAGTGGAGAGTTGTCTGGGATGTCAACAGGCTTTTCTCATGCCCGTACCATGGAGGTGCTTATTCTTGGTGCATCTGGGTCCTGCAGTGAAGCCAACCAGGCAGGCAACAGGAGTTACAGGGAATTCCTGGGAATTCCAGACAGAGAAAGACATATGTAAGCAGTAACATGGAAATCCTACTAGTTGGGATGTTCCTGAGTGGATAAGTGTCCCTGTAATTGAGGTCAGACTAGAAGCCATTGCAAATGTCAGTGTGGGACTGAACATTGAGAAGACGAAGGGACTTGAGTTTTTCACAAGTAGTTACATTCACATTGAAGGGATTAACTAATATCACTCTGTGTTTTAAGGACACTCTGGTACAAAACAAACAAACAAACAAACAGCAACAACAACAAAAACCAAACCAAAAAGCAGCCAAGCTAATCAAACAGAAGGATGTCATTTTAAGGTGTCTGGGGTATCTTATGAAGTTCAGCAATAAGAAGACAGAGAATGCATGCAAACAGAAAGGATGTGAAATGCACCTAAAATGCCACTATATGAAGAAGGAGGCTCCATAAACATGTTGAAGTCATTTCTTTAAAAGTGATGAGAGCTTGGCACTTCTTGCTAGTACTTGGGGGAACATGATGAAGCTGTATGAATTAGCTGATGTTCAATGACTTTTTACTGAGGCTCAATTTTATACACATTTATGAAAGAGTCATGTACATTTTTTCCAGACCTCTAGAGAGCAGATTAGGATATCAAAGTGTAACAGAAAGCAGAAAAAAAGTTTAACCGAAAGATGAAAACTTCAGATGCATTAGTGCTATGGCAACCAGCCAGATCACTCCAATTATGTCCCTAATTGGGTCCATAAATAATTTATAACCCATCATTTGTGTCTGAGGTAGAGGATTTCTAACAGCAAATGCTTAAGTAGCTGTTGCAGGGACCTAATGATTTCCAATTCTGAATTCATCAGAACCCTTGTAGGCTGTGATCCCATAGCCCTTCTTGAAGTAATTTGGTAGGGATTACTCAAGTGTGGAAAGGAGCTGTCTTTGGTGTCTATTGGAACACACTATCAGAGAAGCAATGAGCTCACCTCTCTGTGCTGTTAACCTTGACAATGGCTTTCAATTAAGGTCAAAAGCCAAAGCTATGAACACCAGAAATACAAGTGGAAGCAAAATTTCTGGAGGCCCCCTAGGATTAGCCCTAGGATTCTCTCATTTCTTCATCAGAAGCTGAAGGTCATTTTCTTCTCTCTGATATTCTGCCCTAAATTATTACAGGTTTTGGAATGCCTCTTCACACTTCTCTACTTCTTATTTTTCTTTGACTCTTTTAGTTGAAGTATAATAACATACGTATGATATGGTGGAACAAGTGTGTACATCTTAAGTATAGAGCTCAAAGGGTGTTTTTGCAAGTAGGTTCATTCATGTGGCTGCCACCCAGGTGGAGCCATAGAACATTACAACTCCCCACAAGGCTCCCCTGCTTCTTTCCAGCATGCTCTGCCCCCCTCAGTGAAGACAGGTAATTAAGGAAGTAAAACCCTTGAGGCTTGTTTATTAGAGGATTCGGGTGCTCTCCTCCGTAAGCAGACATGAACAAGTGAAGAGCAACTGAGCAGACCACTTTAAACTCAAAAGCCCCAAAGGGTGTTTGATAGTGGGATGTGTGTGTGCCCAACCATAGAGGAAAGGTCTCTTTTGCTTCCCGCTAAAGTAGAGGTTTACAAAGCCTCTTCTCCTGTGTCCCCATTCAGGAAAGCCACAGCGAGCCTATGAAGAGCTCACTCCAATATTCTGAAATCCCTGGAGGCACTTGCACAACCACCCAGGACAAGTGGCAGCCTGAATGTTGGTTTGGCCAAGGGACACCTGAATGTCATCTGCTGCTGGTCTCTTCTGGAGAAGGAGAAGGTTTAGTTTTTCCCAGAGCTCCTCTGTCAAGACATGTACATTAAGATTTCAGTCCTAGCAATGGGTATCTGTCCAGGATCGTCTGGCTGGTGAAAGCCTGAGTTTTCTCCTTTGTATCTAGCTTTGAACCCACAGGGGAAGGATAGTTAGTAGCTCATATTTATTGTATATATTTATTAAGTGCTGGGTACTGTGATGAATATTTCACATTGATACACTCATTAATCTGTAACCTGAACTGACATCTCCATTTTAGAAATGATGAAACAGAAAGGAAGGCAGAACTAGTAAAAGAGGGAATGAGACTCCAGACCTGGCAATCTTGTTCCAGAGCTTCAGAGTTTCCCCACTTCTTCCAACACAGAGCTCCTGGGAGCCCCATTTGTATGTAGTGCCCCAACAATTCAGGGGGAACTGGTCCTCAAACTAGGAGAGGAGCCATAATTCACCCTATTTAGGATTTAACGAAATTCCTGAGACATGGCTGCACATCAACACTTCACAAATGAACCCCTTATTTTCAAAAGGTACCAAGATATAAATTAGAGCTCTCTTTCTAGAAATCCATTGTATTTCACAGAAATATAAAAATTGATCATGAGAAAACACATTTACATATTTACAAAGATTTGTTATGTAGGAAAAGAGTAAGTAATATAAAAACTGAATGCTATCAACATTGAATTGGGTGGACTTTTCTTCAAGGACTGGACAAATTAGGATATCTTTAAACATCAGTCAAATGAAATTCAGATTGGAAATGCCTTCCACATTTTTAAGTAAAATTTCTCTGGAGCAAAAACAGGCATTCTTCCTTGTTCCAAGGACTTTGGGACCGAACTAAAAGCAGGAATGTATTTTTCAAAAATTCTGGGGCTGGGGTTATGGCTCAGCAGTAGAGTGCTCGCTTTGCACATACAAGGTCCTGGGTTCCATCCTCAGCACCACGTAAAAATAAATAAATAAAAGTTATATTAAAAAAATCTGCATGGCATGAAGACACCTGAATGTTTGAATCAAGTTGCTGTTGCTTTGATAATTTCTTTTGCCCTGGTAGAAGTTGCCACGGGATTATGGATGTGAGGTTGACCTTTATAGCCAGGATCCCATGATGAGAAAGAATGTAACAATGGAAGTAACAATTCCTGTGGTGGAGAGTCAGAGATCAACATGATTTGTTGGTTGTGTGGACACATTCATAGAACCTCCAGGACCAGTCCCTCTGTCTCCACGCACTGGAAGGACTCCACCAGGCTACTGTGGACAGGATCTCAGGCACTCGGACTGGAGGTGGATTGGAGACACATGCAAGAATGGGGTGAAATAATGAAGGGAAATTGAAGGATTACTTCTCATTTTTTTAAACCGCCTGCCTATGATAGTTCATTTTATGTGTTAATTTAACTGGGTCTTGGGGTGCCCAGATATTTGGGTCAAACATTATTCTGGGTATTTTTCTGAGGTGTTTTTAGATGAGCTTAACATTTACATTGATAGATGGAGTAAAGCAAATAGCTCACCCTGATGAAGGCAGGTTGCATTTAATCAATGGAAGCCCTGAATAGAACAAAAGGGCTGAGCCCCCCCTGAGTAGGAGAACTTCTTTTGCCTGGCTGCCCTTGAACTGGGACATTATTTTTTTTGTTTTCTGCCTAAAGACTCAGACTAAAACATTGGTTCTTCCTAGGTCTTAAATCTGCTGACTTTCAGACTCAGCCTAGGACTAACAGCTTTCCTGAGTTTCCAACTTGCTGACTGCAGATCTTGTAATTTGTCAATCTCAATAATTACATAAACCAATTTCTTATAGTAAATCTTTTTCTATATTTGTATTCATCCTATTGGTTCTGTTTATCTGGAGAACCCTGATTAATACACTGCTGGAAATGACCAGAACTAAAAAACAAGCATCTTAAGGGATTGACGGCAGCCCTTCTAAAGGAATCTCTGGGGATCATGTTAAGTGCAGATCCGAGGCCAGCAGGTCTGAGGTGGGACTTGGAATCTGCGTTAACCAGCTCTCTGGTGATGGCAATAGTGCTGGCCCACACCTCAAGAAACAATAATACCACTCAATAATCCTGGGGCAGTTCACTCTGTGCAGCTTTTGCCCTAGATAATGCTTCCTTTGGATTCCTATCCAGAAACACTTAACTGTGGGTCATCGGTTCTTTTCAGTTTTTGTAATGTTACATTTGATCATATTAATTATAGTCACTTCAATATTTTAAGCCTTCTAATGAGTCAAAATAGAATAAGTGTTTAAAAAGGACTCTCCTGAAATCTTCAGGCTTCTTCTGCAATATGCCTTTTTCCCCCTCAAAAATTTCCCCATTCTCTTATCCTCCAGACATCTCTCATTGTTTTCATTCTTTGCTTTGAGTGTGAGGATTTTCATGATTGATAATCTTTGCGTCAATTTGCCTCTTCTCCCATTGTTAATAAAAAAGTGATCCAGGCTGGTGATTTTGTGTCATTTTGAATGTGCAGGAAATTTGAAGCAAATGAATGAGGTACACATTGTAGTTCAGATGAAATTCCGGCGTTGGAAGAACGTGCTTATGAAAAATAAATGAGCAAATATTGTGGGGCATCAGAACATTAATCATAAGGTGGCAGCTGACTGAAATGGGATCCATTTCAGTTGAGTTAACAAGCCAGACCTGAAATATTTCTCATCACAGAAACCTGAGGGGACAGTCACAGGCAAACAGTTCTTCCCCCTCTCTGGACTGGGGACCAGCCTTGATGTTGGTACACCTCGGGGATAAAATACAAAATGGAGTTCTTCAAACTATTCCCTAAATATTTAAAGTTATAGATCAAGTTAAGAAACTGCAAATAAAATGTTCTCTTTTATGCCATGACACATCCATCTCTATAATCACTTGGGAGACCACATTAAACATCAGAATTCTTATATTTTTTGGATTTAGAACTTGGTGGTACTAAGATCACTGACCCATTGCTTATTACTAATGCTCACTTTCCTTCTCTTCTACCCCAAGCTATATTTGTCACCAAGAGGGACCTTGTCCCACTGTGTCTGGTTATCCCAGCCTGTGGTCCAAGCTCCTTACATCCCTCCAAACAGCAGTGCTGGGCTATTCCTCTAGCCTGGAGGAGTGCAGATGGAGGATATGGTCTGCCCACTGGGAGGATGACCCAGGAAGGAGGGCCCCAGAACCCACTCAGTACCCCCAGGGGATCAGATGGTGCTGAAAGAATGAAAGAGGAAGGAAATGTCTACTTATTCAGGGTGAGACATTACGAAGTGAGACATCTCTAAGGATGCCCAGCCATGACATTGACTCTTCTGAGACATCCCCTAGGTCTTGGTCTATGGGGTGGGTTCTGCTCTGTGAGTTATGCCTGGTCTGTTGGGGAAAATCTTTACATGGATATTCAAGTTTACTCTGTTAACATTGGCAATTAGCTCTTTAGAGAAATCACTGATGCGTTTCTGTGGCACAGATCACAGTGCAAAGGGGGCAGGAGCTTTCCCTGTAATTTGATTCATTTTCTGTTGGAGAGAAGTGCGACCAAAGCAGGCTTTTGCGGTGGCTGATGGCTTAATTGCCACATGCATCTTGTGGGGAGCACTTACTTGGCATCACCATGCTTGACTCCCTGGCACTGGGAAGCAGCTGACACCTGGAGGGAGGGGAGGGGGCTGAAAGGGTTGGTGGCTGATACCCAACAGTGAAGGAGTCAGAATCATTGTTCTGTTGCTCCCATTTAAAGCATTTCTTTATATGTGATCTGGTGACATTTTTGCCACCGGGAACTGTTCCTTAATTGTTTGTATATTGTTTTCCAAGCACCCAGTGCAGTGCCTGGCACAGGCCAGGGGTTCAGCAATGTCTGGCTCTTTATGGATGACTTCATGACATCTCAATCCACGTATTCTATGCCTTCCCCTCACTTCTTGGTTGATTGTACACCTGACAAGCCAAGTCTGTCTTTGTCCACCTTGTTTATGGTGAAATACACTTCCTCATTCCATTGATGCTGACTTGGTCTTGTGGCTTGTTTTGGCCAAGGGCACATGAACAGAAGTGTGCCGAGGATTTAAATGTGCTCATGTGATCTTGCTTGACTTCTTCCATTCTGCCCTTGGTCATGGGAACAACATGGTAACTGCATAGCTCCAGAATGAGGAGGCTTATGGAGAAGACTTGTGAATTTTTTTGAAGGAATGAAAATAACTGGAGTACATTTACTTCATTCTAGTGTCGCCCTAGTAAAACTACTGACTAGCTCTGCTTAAGTAGAGTCCCTGGAGCTTGCTCTGCCTCCATGTTGGCCAAATGTTCATTTTCTACTCTGCAAAACCAAAGTGCAGAACAGAGGATTGATTCAGTTAAGGTAATGCAGTGGGTTAGTGGCATAAAGGGGTGGCAACCTAGTGTTTTTGGCTCCCATAAACTCTGAAAGAGAAGTCCTGCAAAGCCGTATTTGAAACCTTGACCCCCATCTGCACATCTGCAGCATCCTTCAGAATAACTGTTGATGAAGAAAAAAAAAAACCTGTTAATCAACTAGTGAGAACCAAGACCTTGAACACCAAAGGTAACAAAGAAACATTCAAAAAGATTATGAGGCTTAGATCCTAAAAACCAAAGGCCAAATATTTTCTCAAGTGGGTGCTGATCCATAATGGGGGGAGGCATGGGAAGAATAGTAGAACTATGGATTGGGGAGAGGGGAGTGAAGGGAGGGGAGGGGGAGTGGGGGGAGGAAAGACAGTGGAATGAGATGGACATCATTACCCCTAGGCACATGTATGATTGCACAAATGTTGTGTGACTCCTCATCGTGTACAACCAGAGAAATGAAAAGTTGTGCTCCATTTGTGTACAGTGAATCAAAATTCATTCTGCTATCATATATAATTGATTAGAACAAATTAAAAATTTAAGAAAAGATTATGAGGCTTATGGGTCAGGCAGACTGGGTTGGTGGTCAGTGCACTCTATCACTTTCCTCTGGGTAAAATGTGATAACACCCAGAGATGTTACTCTGCAATTAGAAAACATAATCTAACGTGGACTGACAGTCCTGTGAATCCTCATTCCTGTCTCTGAATATCTTCTTTGCATCACAGGAATGCACAAGATCCTTGGAAAATCAGGATAGGTGACTGAGTCAATAAGCCCCCAACCTCTTTACCACTATTTGTTAACCAGGAACAGAAGTCCAGCTAGCTCAGAAATTGAAAGATGGTTACTGTTAAAAAATAATATCTCTTTTTTTAAAAAAATAAAAGATAACTACACAGTATTGCCACTTTACAGGGAGAACATCAAGGCCAGCTGAGGGAAATATTTGAACCAGGCATTACAGCCTACATTTAATACACAAAATGCTGGCTTCTAAACAATTACTATGTACTCCATGGTAGTAAGGTTACAATTTACAATAAAGCCTTTAAAAACCTTGGTTTCCTGCAAGAATTAATGATGCTTCCTGGGTGATATCTTAACTTATGTAGACAGAAGAACTTGCAGGAGATATCTGACCCAATAACTGAAGACAGCAGGAACCATCCATTCTTTGGCTAATAGTTCAAACTGGTTTCCATAAGCATCCCATTTTGCCCAGACAGACTTGTTCTACTGTTGACCAAAATAGAAAAATCTTGCAAAATTTTTGCAATCAAAGCTAAAAAGCCTTTTCTAAGAAATAGCAATAGGATGCTTCTGAAAGTATTCCCCCCATCTCTATCTAGATAAAGACTCTTCTTAGCAATTATTTCTTTCCCCAACATAGCACTTTTCATTTATTTGAAATGCCAGTATCTATAAATTGAGTTCAGGTATATAGTCACCTCTGCTCAAAGGTGAATTTTGAATCAAAAATTTAGACAGAGTGCCATACTAAAGAGAGGATATAAAAAACAATAGAGGAAATTGAGTAATTAGCTTAATGCTTTAAGAAAGAATTCAACTGCAGATCTAAGAGAGTTTAGTGGCGTGCCCAAAGCAGAATTTAGATTGCACAATTTTGATGGAGGTGACAGTTTGGATCTGATACACATGTCTTATCTTCTTTCTGCTCTAATTCTTGCCTTGGAGGGACAGACACATATTGGAACTAAGAAAACAATATGCCAAAGGGTGATGCTTTGACATGGTGAACTGGAGAAATAGAATCAAGGTTTCTCTGACCTTCCCCTGTCCCTTATCTCATGGTTATTTTAAAATTTATGTTTTTATATTTTCATTAACATAGTTTTATAAATAGTGGGCTTCATTTTGGCAATTCATATATGCATGGAATATAATATGCCCCATCACAATCTCCAGTACTTCCTCTTCCCCTTTCCTCCTCTCTCCCCCGTTCCCCTTCTTCTGCTCTACTGGTCTTCCTTCTGTTTATTTGTTGTTTTTTGATTGGTGTTTTATAGACATGCATAGAGGTGGAAGTCACTGTTGTGTATTTATATATGTACGTATCATAATTTGGTCAATTTCATCCCACAGTTATTCCCTTTCTTCATCCTCTTTTTCTGGCCACGTCAGGGAAAGCTTTTCTCTGAATTTCCCTTATCTTACCCAGAGATGCTCCCTTTCTAGAGAAAATGCAATTGTCAGGAAACCTCATTAATTAGGAAAGATTAAACATCAGAGAAGAGATTGAAAATCAGTCATCACACCTTTAGCTCAGAAGAACTTCATCCCATATCAATGTCTCTCTCATTCATTTCCCCTAAAAACCATTTGCTACATCTCAAAAGTGCCTATCGCCCCCCTCCCCTTCCCCATAAAAAGTGCTGTATTTTGGACCTGGGGTGTCCCCTAAATGTTCATGTGTTAAAGACTTGGTCACCAGCCTGTGTGATATTGGAAGGTGGTGGAATCTTTAGTAAATGTAGTCTAGTGGAAGAAAGTCCCTGGAGGGACTATTGGGACCCTGACCCCTTCCTCTGTTTCTTGCTTTGCCTCCTGGTTGCCATGAGGTGAATAGGCCTCCCGGGCCACACACTCCCGCCGTGATGTACTCCACTGCTATAGGCCCAGAGCAATGGGGCCAAGGGACTATGGACTGAAACCTAGAAACCATGAACTGCAATAAATCTTTGCTCCTTTAAGTTGATTATTGGAAGTATTTGGTCACAGTGACAGAAAGCTGACTAACACAAACATGGTATTGAAGCCTCCATCATCTTGTCCTTTGAATTTCATGTTTTACATGGTCCCCCATGCACATGTGCCCATGAACAAGTGTATATGCTTGTTCTCCTATTGATCTGTCTCTTGTCAATTTTATTTCAACAGACTTAAAGATGCCAGTGGGGAATTAAAAATTTCTTTGGCCCCTACACAGACAGACAGACACTCTGGAAGTGCCCAGACACTCATGACTCAACATATTATTCTCTGTTCAGTAGCATAATCCCATGATCTTCACGTTAATCCATTTCAGTGAAAAGAAAAATGACTTGTGTGGAACTTTTAAGAAGGCACACTTCATTAGCCTCCATTACCAACATCATTTTGTTGATTTTTGCTGATTTTCTTCTGGAACATTTTCAAATTGGGGAAATTATTTATTGCAGTGGGAGATGCTATTTTTTTCAGTTTAACACTTTCAAAAACTGCTTTCCATTCTGATTTTTCATTTCCCATGATGACAAAAGACCAAACCCATTCCTCTAGAGACAGGTAATGTTATATTTAAAGTGAGAAATTCACCTCACCAAAATAGACACTTTCCGTCGCTAAAGATGCACTAACTATTGGTGCTTTTTAGTTCCAGTTTTCAACTTACCCCAGCAGAATTTTACTTCACCTACGATATGGTCAGATAACAAGAGGCACGATGATGTTCTATAGATTTCCTTCATGGCCAAATAGTTTTAATGGGATGGTAGAAATCATGTCTGTTTTTCTGCCATATGTGCCAAAGTGGAAAATTTTATAGTTGCCATACTTTTTAAAGTTGCTCTGTTGAGCAACATGACCCTGATGCTGTTAAGGACATAGGACTGTGAGGTTCACTGTTCGTAGGAGTGGGGTGTGGGGAGCAGCATGATTGACTTCATGAGCTCTTAGAGGACTGGGAAAAGGTCATTTATTTGTACACCATGCTCCATTCCCCAAATATAAAATAAGAAACTGGTCTTTCCAAATCTAGTCTGTCCCTCATGACCCAATTGAGTTTCCACTAAATTCTTTCATCACATTTATCTCCTCCCACTTCTGAATTTCTCTGATTCTTTGGTTCATTGGTCATGGGCTTCCCTAGCTGTAAAGATTTGAGAAAATACCATTCTTGCTAAATGAAGAACACCTGCAGGAAAAAATTCACCATAATTTTTTCTCTTTATAGCTCGGGTATGGATATGGTTTTGACTCAGCTAAAAGAATAGAGTCAAAGCAGTCATAAGTAATATTCACACATTCTATTTTCCCCTGATATTTTTCAAACACTATGAAAGAGGTCCAAGTCCTCTGCTTCTTCCAGCCTCTTTCTCCTACTCTCAGCTATCCCGTGGTGTGGATAGCTAAGAAGCAATGGACACCTTTTCTATCTAACAACCTTCTCCCAAATATTTCCTTCTGCTTTCACCCCCATTATTCTCTCTTTTTTAAAAAAATTGTTCTAATTAGTTATACATGACAGTAGAATGCATTTTGACACATTGTACACAAATGGAGCACAACTTCTCATTCCTCTGGCTGTACATGGTGCAGTCACAACAGTAGTGTAGTCATACATGTATATAGGGTAATAATGTCCATCTCATCTGATCACCCTTCCCACCCCCACATCCCTTCCCCTCCTCTCACTCCCCTCTGCCCAATCCAATGTTCTTTCATTCTTCCCTACCCCCACCCCTACCCCTACCCCATTATGGATCAGCATTCACTTATCAGAGAAAACATTCAGCCTTTCATTTTGGGGGTTTGGCTTATTTCACTTTGCATGATATTCTCCAGCTCCGTCCATTTACCTGTAAATACCACAAGTTCCTTCTTCTTTAAGGCTGAGTAATATTCCAGTGGGTATATATATAACATTTTCTTTATCCGGTCATCTATTGAAGGGCATCTAGATTGCTGCCATAGTTTAGTTATTGAGAATTGGGCTGCTATAAACATTGATGTTGCTGTATCACTGTAGCATACTGATTTTAAGTCTTTGGGTGTAAAATAAAAAGTGTGATAACTGTGTCAAATTCCATCATTCTCTTATTTCCTCTTCTTCTTGCCTATTCCTCCCCAAAATTATCTTGGCAAACCCTTGTAGGATGGTGGTACAGGATAATAAAAATAGTTCTTTTGGGTTTTTTTTTTTACTCATAAATTCTTAGACATGTATGAAGATGTGAATTTGGTGTCAACATACCTTATATATAATCAGAGATATGATAAATTATTGTATAATGGTATATTAAGAATTGTAATGAAAAATAAATAAATTTTTAAAATAATTAAAAAATAAATTCTTAGGTGGAACAGACCCTTATGAGAAAAGACAGATTAATAATAACAAAAAATTTATTTACATGTATATATCATGTATTCATGTAAGACACTCAGGGAATAAATAATTCTCCAGGAACTGAGTTTGATTTACTGTTTATATAGCATCCTCAACAGAAATAGTGAATGTTCAGAAAAGCAACAAGACAAAGGGAAGTGACTTTAAATCTGTATTTGTGGTAAATTGTGAAAAGGTAAATAAATGGCAGATAAAGACTAGTTCACAAAATGTTTTAGCACAGATTCCTTGATCACATCTCAGACTGATAAAGGTCTAAGTTTGTCTTGAGTGGCTAGCCTGGATTTTCCCTGGTAAGTTACGATGTATGTGATAACTGTTGTCTGTAAACCTATGTCCTGCAAATGGAGAGAGGGCAGAGACTTTGCCCACCTCTGCTTCTTTGTAAAGGCCTGTTTCTCATTAATCCTTATGCAAAAAAGGCATATGTGCGGTGGCATATTCTGGTCTCCCACAGAAGGAAGAAGAGACCTAGTAGACTGAGCCGAGCCAGAATTCCACTCAGCAGTCAAAAGCAGGGAGAAGCTGGGACACTCTCACCTCAATATTGAAACCTGCCCAAATTCTAACAACATTCAAAACAGTACAAAGCTCGATAAATAAATGTCAAATGAATGAATGACCCAGAAAGTCAGTGAATGACTCTGATTGCAACACTTCGTTCCCAGATGAAGTCCAGAGAAGTGGAGAGACTTGTCCAAAGTCTTTCCAAATTAGTGGTGAATTAGACAAGTACCTAGTTTCCTGTTACAGGTTCTTTTCAGCCTGGATCACTCTGAACTGTTATTGGCGGTTTTCCTATAGATGCAGGGTAATTCACAATGCATCATTCAGACCTGGGTACTTTTAAGAGGAGAAAGGAATGTTATTAATAATTATGTCAAAAAATAGGTGAAAACTGGGGCTGTCCTGGAAAACTAGGATGTGTAATCACGCCACTTATCAATTTTGGCTCATTGGACCATGATGTGGTTGAATTGTGTCCCTCCAAAATCCAAATGTTGAAGCCTTAACCCCAGTTGTACCTCAGAATATAACTATATTTGAAGAAAAAGGCTTTAAGGAGGTCATTAAGTTAAAACAAGACCATTAGGGTGGGCCCTAACCCAATCTGACTAGTGAACTTATAAGAAGAAGAAATTTGGGGCATACCGAGAGTCACCGGGCAGAGGGAGGACCGTGGAGGACATAGTGAAGAGGTGGTCATCCACTAGTCAAGAAGAGAGGCCTCAGGAGAAAACAGCCTCGCCAGCACCTTGATCATGGGCTTTCTAGCCTCCAGAACTGCGAAGAGGAAGATTTCTGCTGTTCTAAGTCACCCAGACCATGGTATTTTGTTATGGCAGCCTGAGCAGACCAATACAGATCAATGTAAAACGTTGAAGACAGAACTTTGTTCCTCCGCTTCCTATATGGTTCCCACAGCAGGGAAGAATGGTTACTTTACTGGAGAGAGTCCTACACACAGGGTATGCGGAGTTCCGCTGTGGCACCTGAAAGGACATTACAGAGCTCAGACCTGCCCCATGTTTGCCACAAGAATATGTGCACCCCTGAGTTTTATTAATATTGACATATTACACACTTGAGGTAGCAGGAGTAACCAACTTTTAAAGCCCTTAACCCTCTGGGATTAAACAGCACAGGGTCTGAGGAAAAGCCAGGGAGAATCAGAGAAGAGAGTAGTGAGAGAGAGATCTGGAGGGGAAACACAGGAGGGGAGACTGAGGAGTAGAGAATGTAACATGGAAAATGAAGGAAGAGACATGGCAGGAGGAGAAGGAAAGAGAAAGAGTGGTCCTGAAAGAGAGAGCAGGTCCTGAGTCAGAGGAAGAACAGAAGGGTGAAGGACAGATGGCCATGGGGGGCGGGAAGAGGACCATGGCTTGAGGCAGCCCCTGATAACCCTGGCCAGAGGTCGCTGGAAGTCTCTGTACTCATGAAGCCTGACTCCAAATAAACATGATGAGTAAATATCTGAACTTCAGAAGAATTGGTTTTATCACCTGACTCTGCAAAAGGAGGAGGGGAGTTAGCATCCGTTTGTTTTTGATGACGACTCCCCTCCTCTCTCCTCTGGAAACAGCACCTTGGTTTTCCATGGGGAAGTCCCTTCTCCAGACTTGGTTCTGCGGTTCCAGTGGAGCTCACCACATCTCCCATCTCCCAGATGGCCACACGGAGAGTTAGAGCATTCTAGCCTCCTGGCCATTGGGAGTGGTCAGGGCCATGACTCTACTCGTCCATTGCTCCTCCTTTTGCCTTCCTGAGGACAGTCCCTCCTTGCTGGCACACGTGTTCTGTGCCCCAACTGGACTACCCTTGTTTTCTTTCCTGAGAATGGCAGGCCCAGACCCCTAGTCCTTCTCTGTTCTGGCTCCTCCTTCTGCCTGACCTTTGATGAATGTCAGACAGCCTGTGACTCTCATTAAAATTAGTTTCCTTAGCCTGTACTACTGCAATGGACAGACACTCACACTGCGTTCTTGGGGGGAGGGAAGGAAATGAGGAAGCAGGACATCTTTCCCCAGAGCAATGGCCATGGGGCCTGGAACTGACCTGAGCCACCATTGCAAGCTAAGGGACTGTACCACTTAAGTTTTACAAGTTGCTGAGTGTGGTTGTGTATATCTATAATCCCAGCAACTCAGGAGGCTGAGATTATAAATTCAAGGCCAGCCTCAGCAACTTAGCAAGAGCCTCAGCCATTTAATGAGGCCCTGTGTCAAAATAAAATAAAAATGACTGGGGGTGCAGCTCAGTGACAAAGCACCTCTGGGTTCAATCCCCAGTACCTCTGTCCCCCCCCCCCCACACACACAAAGAAATAAAAAGAAGAAATTTTTTACAGACAAACTAGGACAAAGAATGGGAAATTTAGAGCTGCAAAGCCTTTCAGAGATCTGCTGATCCAATTCTCTCCTTCAACCCTTGTGGATATTAAGGCTGAGGGAAATTAAGGGAGTGTCCAGTATCATGTACAGCCTAATAGTGACAGAGCTGAAGTTTCCAATTTGAATCATGGTATCTCTCTAAAGCATCTGGGCTTCTCATTTCTGCCACATGCAGGTGTATGACAATGAGTACTAGGTTCTCATGTAGGCACTTATTTTAGTCCATATTTCTGTTGCTAATAACACAATGCCACAGATTGGGTACATTATAAAGAAAAGAGGTTTATTTTAGCTCATGGTTCTGGTCCAAGGTGGAGGGGCTGCATGTGGGGTTAGCTGTTTTGCTGGTAGAGTTCTGAGGCAAGAAACAGAGAGCATGAGAGAAATCTAGTCAAATTGGCTCTTACAGCCGATCCAAAATCCACTAATCTGTTCATGAAGGAAGAGCCCTCATCACCTTTTAATATCTCATAATGGAACTAAATTTCAATATGGTTTTGTGGGACAGGCTGTGTTTAAACTGAAGCAGCACACCCTCATTGATGAAAGAGGACTGAGGGAGTGGGAGATCAAGGTGTTGGCTGTACTCTCTCTGGAGGCTCCAGAAGAGAATTGACATTCTATTTCTTCTCCCTGCCTCTGAATGCTGTTTGCTCTCCGTGGCTTGTGGCTCCATTATCCAAGCATACTATTCCTGTCTCTGATTCTGTCACATTCTCTGATTCTCTTGCTTCCCCCAACCCTTTTCCTTATAAGGACCATTGTGACTGCATTGGGCCCTTACACACACACACACACACACACACACACACGCGCGCGCGCGCACACACACACACAAACCATCAGGGTTCCTTCCTATCCGCAGATTGTTAACTCAATCACATGGGCCAAGTACCCTTTGCCAAGGGTGGTGACATATTTCAGGTTCCAGGGATTAGAGAACATACAATGTTTTAGACAATGCTTTAGATTTAGGCTCTCATGTTTATGACCCCAAAAGCCATATTCATTCAAGCATATTTGCTGTGCTCCTGCAGCCCACAGTTAGACCGCACACAGAGCAGGTATTTCTATGGGTGTCAAGTGAGACACCAAGGCTTTGAGCTATGCATGCAAATGACAGCAATAAGGTCAGCCCTGTTGCAGTGGCCCTGAGCCCTCTGCACGTACTTAAGTGTTGCCAATCCTTCTCTCTGGAGGTGCCCTGGCGCCCCTCTAAAAAAATGGTAGTCAGCACTCTACTGAAGCTATCCAAGAAAGGAAATGTTCTCAAAGCTCACTAAGGACTTTTCTGTGAAAAATATGTAAAAATCCATAAAAATGTAAATGGTGACTAGTAATTTAAAATAAAATATTAACACATCCATTGGGAGAAGAAAGAAATGGGAGATTTATAAAACTAACTCCTCATCTAGCACAACAGGAGCTAATAGTATTTAAACTGAAAAACCATAAAAATTATGTCCTAAGCATGTTATTTGAAAAAATTCAGGAAGCATTTTTCTGATTTTCTAAGAAAAGATGAAAAAAATGTTAAAATTAGGTGTTTCTGAGGAGAAGAGCTTGGAGTCAGGAGACTGTGGGTTTTTTATTATAAGTATTTCAGGATATTTTCATTTAAAGCCAGACCTTTAGAAAAACATAAAACCCAGATCTATTCTTAGAATAGAATTGTGGAAATTCGATGACTGGAAATTGGACAAATCGTTGAAGAGCTTCCCTTGTAGAATTTCGACTTGTTTGCAAAAAGAGGTGAAGGAAAATCAGAAGAAAAACCCAACCTTTTATTGTAATGCATAGAGACTGAAATAATATGTGGATGAATATCCAAGTCTTCATTTTCCCTGCAATCCAAACTAAGCACAAATAAGCAATTAGGTCCAATTGAAAGGCAGACAAAAATCATATCATTCTATTATGCTTCCACCAACATTTGAACCACCTTCATGTAGATGTAATTAGTTAGCAAAAAATCAAGTTAATCTTTCTATCATATGTATATGTGTTCCTGAAGAGTGCAAATACCAGACAAATACATATTTACCTCCTGAGAGGAAAAAGTCAACTATAACCAATTCTGTTGAATGCCAGGCAGAGCTTTTGGCAGGGCTGAGACTAGCATCCTGCCTTTGGTAAGAACTCACCTAAAGGACACAGGTTTTTGCCTGAAGCATGGCAGCAGTCCCTTTATGTATGTGTGAAATGAGAGACTACAGATTCCTTCAATACTCTTCTATGTCAAAAATGTCCCTCCCACCCCTCCTGCCAGGCTGCCAGTTCCCATCCTGGAATTCCCAACTCTACCCATTTTTCTGGGTTGAAGTCCAGCCTCCAACAAATATACCAAGCAAAATACCAGCAAATTAATCTGGAAGGACCAACTTGTTATAACTCACTAACCACAATGTCATGCATTCATTCCTTAGGAGCCGGGTCCTAAGGAATAGAACAGTAGAAATATAGGTTCCCCAGAGCACATCTGGAGTATGGGGAACTAGAGAGGGAGTAGGAAGGGTCATCTTGGAGGAGGATGAAAGGCAACACGGGGCTCTGGATGATGGGTTTGGGTGGCAGAAACAAAGGAAAGGGTTTTCTTTAGTCAGGATTCCAGTGGCACTGGACACTGTGATGTGCAAGGCATCTGGAGTTGTGCAGCATGGTGCCTGTGGGTTGCCAATAGATGCCAATCCTGCCTGCATCCCTGGGAAAATGAGAGAGTCAGATGAGCTGAAGATGAAAAATCATTTCAGTAGACATAAAGTAGATGAAAGGGAGGATTCGGTGACCTATTATGACTTCCTGAAATGTTCACTTTTCATTCAAATGCCTTGACATATGGGTCAGCCGGAGTTGAACAGTGTCAATAGTAGAGTTGAACAGTGTCAAAAGTGGCCATCACAGGAGGAAATGAGTGAGATATGGGACTGCAAATCCAGGCAGCAATCGGTATCACTAAGCATTTAGAAGATGTTAAAATGCTCTCTCAGGAAAAGGCCTCTCTTCCTCTTTTAATAAAGCTACTAATGTTATCCTGTAGGCCAGACCCTCATGACTTCATATAATACTAATTGCTTTCCAGAGGCCCCACCCCCAAATACCATTAATATATGAATTTGGCTATTGTTTCTCACACATAAAATTTGGAGGACAAGTTGAAACCATAACAGCATGCAAATCAATCATCATGGAGTTTGGCTCATAGTAATCTAAATAGCTTACTAAACACATGTTCCTAACCTCTCCAGGGGTTCCTAAAATATCCCCCTATAGCCTGCTCATCATATGTTATAGCAGCACTGAACACTTGGTCTTGGAATAATGAGTTTATATGTTTGTTAATCCCATCCAAAAATGAACCCCTTGGAACAGAGGGATTGATTATGTCCCCATTGAGAGCACTGAACAGAGCACACAGGCATTTCTCATTGAGCATTTTTTAAAATGAAAGTCTTGTACCAAGAAGTAAACCTTATGTGACCTTTCCATTTATGCACAAACTTGCTTGCATAATCAATCCTTGGCCTCCCTCCTCAAGTGCCAAAGGGATAAGAAGGCAGGATTATTACATTTAAGAAAGATGGATTTATCCATTTATCCATCCATTCATCTATCCAAGTGGAGTTGGGTAGTTTGTATGACCATTAATCACCAGAAAATTGACCTGGTCTGCTCTGCTCAGTTTTCTCTTCTTCTTGGAAATTAGTTGCATTTCGGAGTGAGTACATGTTCCCTTTCTTACCTCCAGGGGCAATCACCTGTGTAGAACTGCCTGAGACAGGGGATTGAGTCTGTTCAATTCTGAATCCTATTATATGGGACCATTTGGTTCATGTACCTTCTGTATCCTCCATCTTAGTAATAAAGGAATATTTCTGTCTCCATCTTCTGGGTTATTTTAAAATGTTTTCAGTGGATTTAGAAATCAAGAGACAGTGAAATGTGATGGTTTAAAATTAACTGGGTGATATATTCAGATCTATTAAATGCTAATTCTCATCTATTGTTTGATCTGGTTACATTATTGGACTTTGTCATGGAGAAAGGGAAAAAAACCAGAGATTTCTTGAGTCCTATAGCAATGGGATCCAAGATTATCAGAGATTTATAAAGAGGAAATGAACTGTGAATCAATCACCTGTGACCTTAGGAGATTTTATCAGAGACAGGAATGGGTCGTTGTGACTATTCACAAGTCCTTTTTGATGATGAGGGTCATCATGACAATAATTTGACTGATAACTGCTATTTAGAGCTTACTATAGGCTAAACTCTATGATAAGTGGTTTACATGCTGCTATGGTTTCAACATGTTTTCCAAAATTTATGTGTTAGAAACAATATCCAAATTCATATGTTAATAGTATTTGGAGCTGGGGCCTTGGGAAGGTAATTAGGATTAGATGAAGTTATGAAGGTCTGGCCTACAGGATGACATTAGTAGCTTTATTAAAAGAGGAAGAGAGGCCTGAGTTAGCACCCTTGCTCTGTCTCACCAGATGGTATCCTTTGTCATGTTATTATGTAGCAAAAAAGCCCTTACCAGATGCTAGTACCAATCTTCTGGACTTCCTAGCCTTCAACACTATGAGAAATAAACTCAATTCTTTATAAAACTCCTGGTGTCAGGTCTTTTCTTATAGCTTTGACACATATAATATCTCAAACAAGTCTATGAAGTTAAGTGTTTTTGCCTATTTTACAAGTGAGTACTCTGAGGTTTAGAGAAATCAGGTCATTTGTCAAAGGTCACACAGGTGGTAGTAGGATAAGAAGGGAACTGAATCTAGGTCTCCCCAACTTCAAGTCTCCTCTCAAATCTCCTCTTGGAGTCATAATTTTTGGAGGCCTTCAGTGGAATCAGGGAACGTTCTATAGTCCACAATCTCCATTCAGGACGGCCCATGAAGATGGGCCTCAGATCATGTCTATCTCTATGCTGCCTTTGGGAAGCACCTAAGATGCATTGTGAGTAAGTAAGTCAAGGGAACTTTTCTTCTGGCTTTCAGCTCACTTTAGAATCCCTAAAATCATAAAGCTTGTGGATTCTCCAATGTATAGAACCCAATCAAAACTACTCACAAGTACAGGAAAAATCTAAGCAAAAGTATGCCAATAAATATTTAACAACTGACTCTCTGGGGAAAAAAAAAGAAGAAAAGGGAGGAGGAGGAGAACAAGGAGGAGGAGAAATTACTGTACCTACATACATCAGGTACTTATGAAAAGCTCTAATATGTAGCATTTGCTAATTTCCACCATGTAAATCATTCCAGCATGACCAATTTGAACCTATCAGCTTGATGGCTCTGAACTTGAAGTTGGAAAGACATGCACAAAATTGGCTTTTTCCATCTGGTAGGAGCCAGCTCCAGCATACGAGGGTGAGCGTAAGCCACACTGTAAAGTCAAGTTTGGGGGAAGAATATGAGAACTAAGTGCCTTCTCATTAATCTGAATTGAAAAATTGGTCTTACATTCAATAACTGTTTCTCTATATTGTGTACATTTGCTTCATCCAGTTTGGGTCCTCGAAGAAGTAAAGGTTAATTCCATAAAAGCTGATGGGAGGATGCAAAAGTCACGAGAAATACAGTCTCTGCCTTACATATAATCAGTCCCATATCAGAACCCACCTGATCCTCACAGCAACCCTGCATGGTGAGGAGGAGGAGATTAACCAGTGTTTCAGAGGTGACGAAACCAGGTGATGTGACCAAGATCACGCAGGGTGTGGGAGAACAGCATCTTGAACCCCTCTTCCTTCCCTGGCCCATGTCCTTTCATGTGCAAACCCATCATTCCTCAAGGGACCAATTGCAGAACAAGGTCAAACTTGGGCATCTCAGGGCTCTGTACACCTCTTCTACATAGATACTTTTCCCTAGCTAAAATGTCACTTAAATAGAGGTTTGCAGTCTTGGAAATTGCTTTGACTTCTGTGCTCTTGCCATAACCTGCCATAAAGAATGATTTTCCTTTTCTTATAGGACAAGTTCTATTTCTGGTCAATAGAATATTTTCAATAGAGAGAATGCAATAACTCCACAGCGACTCCTCTGCTACATAAACGCAGGGAAAGCTGAACAAAAATTGGCTTGAAAATCACCAAAGATGATTATTTTCTCCCACGTGATAGTTAAAATTGAGGCAAACTACCTTCATATGACCAGCAGGGACTTACAGAAAAATACTTGAGTTTCCATTAAATAAATTTCATGGAGCCGAAGGAAAATTGTATACCTCATTGTGCCTCAAAAATAGCAGCTGCAAGTATTAAAGACCAAAGCGTCCCATTTAATAATCATAGTGTAAGATTTAGTCATAAATTACTATATCCTCATACTCATATTATGTACTGGTAAAAAAAAGAAGTAAAATTTAAGGAAATAGCAATACTGAAGTAGAGTTAGTTAATCTACCTATTCCTTTTTTTTTTTTTTCAGTTTTCGGTGGACACAACATCTTTATTTTATTTTTATGTGGTGCTGAGGATCGAACCCAGCGCCCCGCACATGCCAGGCGAGCGCGTTACCGCTTGAGCTACATCTCCAGCCCCTATCTACTTATTCTTGATTGACTCTAATCATCCTGGCTATCTTCGGAGTTCAGAGGAACAGGACATTCAAATTTATTTTAAACAAAAAAACTATTTGAGGACATAAACCCAGTACAAATGCTTTAAGGCCATTTCAAATACTTAGTGATCTTCTCCTGAGCATTTGTTTTTCCTTTAAAAAACATAATCAGAAAGAAGGTATTATGTTGCTACCTAAGATTCTGAGTTTGTTCTCAAAAATGCCCCTTCTAACTGGATTCTTTCATTCTTTTTTTTTTTTTAATGACATAGAGAAAAGGATCAGATCCCCACTGGATCCCTCTGATATAAGTAGAAGTCCTTTATTTATTGCTTTGAAGGTGTGGTTTCCTTGGTGGGGAGTAACCACCTTGCTCAGGAGACTCCTGTTTGCATCTTGGGAATCAGGGAACCAGACAGCTCACCATTATTTATGTATATGGCTTGACCTTTGACACAGACTTCTTTTAATGGGACCTGCAGCAAAATCATTCCAATCCTATTCTATAATCTACTTTAAATGTCTTCCATTTACCAGGAAGAAAAAGAAACCATCCCAGCCTATTTGCAGATAAGAGGGGAGGGGAGGGGAGTCATAGCTGTGGTGCAGAGTTTATCTCCTTCAAGCCATTTCTCACTTCATTGCTAATTTTCACAGCACCTTTCTTCTAATAGCTCACTTGTGCTTTCTCCCTTTTTCTTTCTGAGGTGCTTTAGTGGAACAAAACCATATTAGGAAGTCCCTGAGTCTCTACAGCCAAGACATATCCCAATTCAGTAGCACCTCGGGGTTCGTTTCTGTTTTGTTTTGTTTTTTTTCCCTGAATATTTCTCCTTGCTGTCTCTGAAGCGGAATCTGTTACAAAAATTAAACATTCTCTCAGCTCCCACAAATAAACTTGGGTAAAGTGAAAAAAATAGAAGGAAGAAAAAAAAAGCACTTTCTAGTTTGTGGGTCTGTTAGTTTTGCAGATTTTGAGGGGAGATAATTTGACTGATCAATCATCCCACTTTTCATCTCCTAAACAAAAACACTCAGAATAACACAAAATGAAACGTTTCCATTTCAGAAAGCAACAGTGCTCCTCCTGGAGCAGATTGTGCCCCAGAAGTAGAGACTGTGCCCCTCCACTGCCACCCCATAGAGCTCTAGAGGTGACCAGTTACCCACACTGCAGAAGACCCTGGGCCCAAGAGAAGCCCAGGGTACCTGACCTTGCTATTCTCTGCCACCAACTTCCCATGTGCACTGTCACCCCAACAACCAGCACATGAAGCAGTCATCCTGCAAGTGCACTTTCTTACAGAAACACCCAGGCATCTAGGATTGGGCTGGAAATGCTTCTTGGTGGCAGAGCACTTTCCTAGCATGAGCAATGCTCTGAGTTTGATCCCCAGTTCAGGAAAAAAAGAAAAGAATCTTTTGCTATCCCTTGTGGAGTAAGCTAAATTATAGTCCATCTGACTCTCATAGCTGCATTTGGCTGGGAGCTACCTGTGTGAAGGTGTAGGTCAAGATGCCCCAGTTGCTATGGTAACATTGGCCAGGGGTGGCTATGGTGCCAAGGCTAGAGGCTCTAATAGTTGAGGCCTTGAGTTCAGCACATTCTTCCAGAGAAGAGGATTCTGATCAAAACAAGATGACCCTAATGTCTCGATAGTCCTGCACCCTACGGATTGCCTGCTTTTTTGAAACTTTCCCACAATTAACCTTTTATTAAAAAATATTTTTCTAGTTGTTGATAGACCTTTATTTTATTTATTTATATGCGGTGCTGAGAATCAAACCCAGTTCCTCACACATGCCAGTCAAGTGTGCTACCGCTGAGCCCCAGCCCCAGCCCCCACAATTAATATTTTTTTCAGCTTTTGGTGGACACAACATCTTATTTTTATTTTTATGTGGTGCTGAGGATTGAACCCAGTGCCTCGCACATGCCAGGGGAGTGCGTTACCGCTTGAGCCACATCCCCAGCCCATACAATTATCTTTTGATGATTAAACCTAATATAATAAACCTGCTGAGCTAGCTCTGAAGTCATTCAAACCTCACCAAGGCTTGGTTACCCACCTGGCCCCAGATTTTTCTCCCTGTGTGTGTGTCTGTTTATCTTTTCTTTATCCCCCATCACCCTTGGCACCTAGTATCACCTTAATTAATGGCTGCGGCTCCAAGTTGTAGCAGTCCCTTATTCCATTTCCTTTTCCAATGAGCAGCCATTTCCATATTACTTCTGATCTTCATTTTCTTATAAGCAAATCACGTGTGCTCTTGGTTGTTCAATAATTCCCATACTGTAATGCGTAACATGTACTGTAATATGTGCTATCTTATTAATACACAAACTTGCCTGAGGTCTGGTATTATCATTCTCATTTTATAGATGAAGAAGCTGAGGCTGAGAGCCTACAAGAATAGTCCAGATCACAACAATCATGGCACAGGCCCTTCCCAAACCTGATCCCCTTGCACAGTGCAGGTGTCCTCAGCTACACCTGCTCCTGGTCTTATTCTTCATGGGTACCAACTCCTCTATGGCCCATAGAATTTTGATTGATGATTTCATGTCTTGAGACTGTGGCTGAAGTTTTAACGTCAAAAACATTCATATGGCAGGTGGGAGCTGGGTCTTAGATTCCTTCCATCCTAAGGTAGCCACCCCTGCAGTGAGAAAAGAAGGGCGAAAGGTGGGGGAGGGGAGAAAATGCTCCCTGTTGACTCTGGCACCTCTCAGGGCTCTCAGCAGTGAAGCCTGTGAGAGGAACGCCTTTCAGATGCATCAAATTCCGCTTTTCAGACAGTGAGGGTGACATCCTCTGAGGGCAACAGCAGCCATGACTGGCAAGGGCATGGAATGACATACTGAAGTGCCACCAAGCACCATGCTGGGTAGATCCTTCCTTTAAGGCAACATTATGAGCTGGACATCATGCCCATCTTGCAGATGGGAGACAAAATTCTTCTGGAAATTAAATCACTTATAACTCGAAGATCCAGAATTTGTACCCACTGCCTAACTTCCCAAGCTCACCTTCCACTGTACCACCTCCTCATCTCACTTCAGGGACCCAAGGGAAACAAAAGCCCTGAATTGGTTGAGTTTTCCAGAGAAGCAGAACCATTAGGAGATAGCTGGACAGTTACGGGGAGATATTATAAGGATTGGCTCCTGACATTATGCTAGAGAATCAGGAAAGTCAGTGGTGTCATTCAGTTCAAGCCCAGAGGTTTGAAAATCAGGGGCTGGTGGTGTTAGTCTTAGAACCCAAATGCCCAGTAGGATGGAAGTCTGAGGGCAGGAGAAGATGCATGTGCAAGTTCGAGCAGAGAGAATAAATGTACTCTTTCTCTAACTTTTTGTTCTATTTGGGCCCTCAGTGGATTAGATGACATCTTCCACATTTGTAAAAACAGATTATTTTCTTATTTACTCTAGCAACTCAAATGCTAATCTCTTCTGGAAATACCCTCACGGACACACCCAGAAATAATGTTTTACCAGCTACCTGGGCATCCCTTAGCCCAGTCAAGTTGACATATAAAATTAACCATCATAATCCCCCTGTGCAAGGCCTGGCCCACTCTGTGAAATAGCCTCTGTTGCTATCTGCACACCAAAAGACCAGGATCTCAGCTAGGACAGGAAGGTCCAAGCTTTGTCCCCATCTTCAGAATCACACAAAAACATTCCCTTCCTCTTGTCCAGGGTCTTTGACCCTTCTCAACACTCAGCTCATGTGGCCAAGGCTTTGCAGGGGCAGAAGAGAAGGCCATGTATTCAAATCCCTGAAAGAGGATTCTGAAGTTTGTCTTGGGTATATACCAAGGATTCTTGCCATTCCACAAATATTCTATATCCATAGCTCCAACTTAAGACATAGACAGAAGCTATTGTCTGCCACATTGGCCCTTGGCTAGTACACAGAGTTGAACCATCTGTTGGGCGGTTTGCCCAAGCCATGTCTTGCTGTTGGCAGCCCATATTTATCTACAATGGGCCTCTATAATACAAGGCTGGGCTTTGCTGGAAATGAGAGTAACGGAATAGGAATCTGGGCCTCCTTCCTTGATATTCCAAGATGCCGTTAGAAAATCTTCAACTTTCTGACACTTGCTGAGTTACAAAATCACCTTCCTTTCCTACGGTTGTATTTTCAAATATTAGATACAGGTAGGAAAGTTTGGGGAACTTGGGAAAGAGTCCCTGGCAGCTGTTTGGAAAAGAAGACAGCTCATCTTTGTGGCCTGTGATAGTGCATACTTATAACAGTCTTGTGAGCAAAGGAGGGCTAATTGATTATTCCCACTTGCACAAAGAGGTGATAAACACATCTTGCTGAAGGTGAAAGAACCAAGGCTCAGAAGGAAATTCCATGAGACTCTCCCTCTCCTCTCTTGGCATTCACCCACTGAGATCACATACAATAATATGCTGGCCTGGGAAAAGGTAGACCAGATGCTAAGAGAATTACTGCTCTCACCTGGATGTCATTGAAGGGTTGGGGGCAGGGTCTCTTAGTCCTCTCTCTGGGCCTTGCCAGGCACCCCTACATGCTGCTGCACCCACCTTACTCCTGTTGACTCTCACCCACTATGGAACAATTTGAAAAAGTGTGATGGGTACACTTGGCACCCTTGATGTGGGAAGACAGCACATAGCCACATCTTCCATGGATGTACCTATCTTCTATACCAGGGTTGCAGAGAATCAAAACTATGGCTCAGCAACTCACTGCCCAACACACTCCCCTGTATACATCTTCTCATCTTCACAGTGCCAATGTCAATCAAAAGTTCTATCTTGAGAGCATGTGTTAGGATAAGCAAAAGAAACAAAAATAAGTGTGAAGTTTACACTCTATGCCTTTCAGCACTTCTCATCCAAACAAAGTGAAAGAAGACCAGTGGCCAAAGGAAAGAACCCAAAGAGGGGAGAATGGAAGATCATGATGAGATCTGATGACATGATAAAGTTACACCATAGGAAATACAACACCAACCACATAAAGCCCTTCTTGTACCCAATGCTGAGGGATCAAAACATGGAACCCAGGGCTGGAACCTCAAGATTCCTTCCCAAATCACACCACAATGACCATGGGCAGCCCCACCAGTGGGTCTCATGTTTCCTCTAGAATTGTAGAATTGAAGCATGATTTAATCTATGCTTTTATCTTCCTCCAACTTTGCTGTGCTCTGTTAAGTTTAGAAATGGCTGATGAATTTCCTTTAAAAGGGATACATTTAAAATGTTTAAGTTCATATATTCTTTAAGGTAAAAAGTCAATGGTACCATCTTGTTCTGAATGTCACACTCTTTATGGAAAAGACTTGCCAGATTGTGTCCTTATCTGTCAAAGATTGTATCTTGAGAGGGTTTATCTTGAGATTGTGTTAAGATGAGCAATTCCTTTGAAACATTTGATCTTAATCTGACTTTCACTCCTAGCATGTTAAGAGTAATCAATGGTTAAAATTCAATGTCCTCATGGGGGAAAAAAAAGCATTTTCCCTTCCTATTTCTTTTTATGAGATTTCAGTGCCTTGGGCATAATGTACACTTTCATTGATGAACATCTCTTGATAAATAGAAATAATGTTTCATGCAGGAACCTGATGTTCTAGGTTCAATAATCTTTTTTCAACACTATGACAAATTCTAGTACAGATAGAATTTTTATTAATATGGTATGGGTGTTTTTTTGCAAGTTTTATGATTTTTAAATCACAAACTCATAAGATATCCAGTAGTTACCAGTCTCTAATATCAAATTTCTGCCAGAAAGGTAATCTACAAAGCAACTTGTCTAAAAACAAATCATAGCTGCTATCAAATTCTATTATGCTGCTAATAACAGTGCATAACAAATCAATCAACATTGTTTTTCTGATTTTTAAAAAAATAGATTTTATTGTCAAGAACTGCTTTAAACTTAAGAAAAAACAAGGAGAGAATACAGAAAATTCCCATACACCTGTATCTAGTTTCCCCTGCTAGCAAACATCTATGACACATGTGTTGTAATCAATGAACCAGTATTAATATATAATTAGTGGTTTAAATCCATACTTTACTGGACTTCCTAGTTTTTACTTCCTGCCCATTTCCTGCTTTAGAATCCCACCCAGGACACCACATTGCATTTAGTCATCCTATCCCCTTAGCCTCCTTGGCTTTGACAGTCTCTCAAACTTCCCTTGTTTTTAAGGATCTTTAGAGTTTTGAGGTGCCTGGTCACATTTTTTTCACGAGCTGTTCTTCTTAGAATTTATCTGATATTTGTCTTATGATTAGACTTGGGTTATGGGTTTGGGGGAGAAAAGTCATGGAGGCAAAGTGCCACTTTCACTGTTGATGCTGACCTGGATCATCTGGCCAAGGAAGTGATCGCCACATTTCTCCACTGTAATCCTACCCCTCCAGAGGTCCCCTTTCCATACTGTGCACTTTGGCAAGAAGTCATTCTGTTCAGATTCACACTTAAGTAAGGAGAACTGATATTTCCCCCTCCTTGAGGGCAAAGTATCAACGTAAATTATTTAGATTTATGTGTGGAAGATTGGCTTCATCTCCACCATTAATCAATCTATTCAGTAGTTTACTTATATAAAGCATGAAATCATGGACATTAATTTTATATTTTAGGTTATAATCCAATATTACTAGGATTATTTTTGGATCAAATTATTCCAGCTTTGGCATTCAGAGTTCTTTTAATTGGTTACTCTGTCCCTTTACATATTCCCATCAATCCTTTAAAAAAAAAAAAAGCATATCCTTAGTTTTAGGCCCTACAAGACGCTACAGGCTTATCTTGTCTAATTCCTACACCAGCCATAGAATCAGCCATTTCTTCAAACAGCTCTATTTCCTTTTACTCGAGAATGACTTCAGGAATTAAGATGTGGGGGTTGGGTGTGCTACTGGGTATTATTTTATCATTTCTTTCTTTTTTTCCTTTCATATTTTAAATTTTTTTATTTATTCTATTTTGTTATATATGACAGCAGAATGCATTTCAATTCATAGTCCACATATAGAGTTCAATTTTTCATGTCTCTGGTTGTACATAAAGTAGAGTCACACTATTCATGTTTTCATATATGTACTTAGATAATGATGTCCATCTCATTCCACCATCTTTCCTACCCCCCTTCTTCTCCCTCCCCTTTGCCCTATCTAAAGATCCTCCATTCCTCTCCCCCCATCCCCATATGGATCAGTATCCTCATATCAGAGAAAACATTTGGCATTTGTTTTTTGGAATTGGCTTACTTCACTTAGCATAATAATCTCCAATTCCATCCATTTACTTACAAATGCCATGATTTTATTCTCTCTTGATGCTGATTAATATTCCACTGTTTATATATACCACAGTTTCTTTATCCATTCATCTCCTGAAGGGCATCTAGGTTGGTTCCATAATTTAGCTATTGTGAATTGTGCTGCTATAAACATTGATGTGGCTGCATTACTATAGTATGCTGTTTTTAAGTCCTCTGGGTGTAAACCAAGGAGTGGGATAGCTGGGTCAAATGGTGGTTCCATTCCAAGTTTTCCAAGGAATCTCCATACTTCTTTCCATATTGGCTGCACCAATTTGCAGTCCCACCAGCATTGTATGAGTGTGCCTTTCTCCCCACATCCTCACCAACACTTATTGTTGTTTGTGTTTTTAATAGCTGCCATTCTGACTGGAGTGAGATGAAATCTTAGAGTAGTTTTGATTTGCATTTCTCTAATTGCTAGAGATGTTAAACATTTTTTTCATATATTTGTTGACCGATTGTATATCCTCTTCTGAGAAGTGTCTGTTCAGTTCCTTGGCTCATTTATTGATTGGGTTATTTGGGTTTTGGGGGTGTTAAGATTTTTGAGTTCTTTATATATCCTAGGGCTCAGTGCTTTATCTGATGTGCATGTAGTAAACATTTTCTCCTATTGTGTAGGCTCTCTATTCAGCTCACTGGTTATTTCTTTTGCTGACAAGAAGGTTTTTAGTTTGAAACCACCCCATTTATTGATTCTTGATTTTATTTCTTGTGCTATAGAAGTCTTATTAAGGAAGTCAGGGCCTAATCTGACATAATGAAGATTTGGGTCTATTTTTTCTTCTATTAGGCACAGGGTCTCTGGCTTAATTCTTAGGTTCTAGATCCACTTTGAGTTGAGTTTTGTGCATGGTGAGAGATAGGGGCTTAATTTCATTTTGTTGCATATGGATTTACAGTTTTCCCAGCATCATTTGTTGAAGAGGTTATCCTTTCTCCAGTATATCTTCTCCAATATATGTGCCTTTGTCTAATATGAGATAACTGTATTTATGTGAGTTTGTCTCTGTGTCCTCTACTCTGTACCATTGGTCTACAAGTCTATTTTGGAGCCAATACCATGCTGTTTTTGTTACTATTGCTCTGTAGTATAGTTTAAGCTCTGATATAGTGATGCCACCTACTTCACTCTTCTTGCTAAGGATTGCCTTAGCTATCCTGGGTCTCTTACTTTTCCAGCTGAATTTTGTTACTGCCTTTTCTATTTCTATGAGGAATGTCATTGGAATTTTGATTGGAATTGCATTAAATCTGTTTAGTGCTTTTGGTAGGATGGTCATTTTGACAATATTAATTTTGCCTATCCAAGAACAAGGGAGATCTTCCAATCTTCTAAGGTCTTCTTTAATTTCCTTCTTTAGTGTTCTGTAGTTTTCATTGTAGAGGTCTTTCACCTTTTTAAGATGATTCCCAAGTATTTTTTTGAGGCTATTGTAAATGGGGTAATTTTCCTAGTTTCTCTTTCAGAGGATTTGTCACTGATGTACAGAAGTACCTTTGGTTTATGGATGTTGATTTTATATCCTGCTACTTTGCTGAATTCATTTATTAGTACTGGAAGTTTTCTGGTGGAATTTTTTGAATTTTCTAGGTATAGGATTATATTGTTGGCAAATAGTGATAATTTGAGTTCTTTTCCTATCCGTATTCCTTTAATTTCTTCCATCTAATTGCTCTGGCTAGAGTTTCTAGAACTATGTTAAATACAAGTGGTGAAAGAGGGCATCCCTGTCTTGTTCCAGTTTTTAAAGGGAATGCTTTCAAGTTTTCTCTATTTAGAATGATGTCAGCCTGGGACTTAGCATAGGTAACCTTTACAATGTTGAGATATGCTCCTATTATCCCTAGTTTTTCTAGTGTTTTGAACATGAAGGGTGCTATATTTTGTTGAATGCTTTTTCTGCATCTATTGAGATAATCATATGATTCTTACCTGTAAGCTGACTGATGTGATGAATTACATTTATTGATTTTCATATGTTGAACCAAACTTGCATCCTAGGATTAACCCCTTGATCATGGTGCACTATCTTTTTGATATGTTTTTGTATTTGATTCATCAGAATTTTATTGAGAATTTTTGCATCTATGTTCATTAGTACTGCCTTCATAGTGTCCCAGAGATTTTGTTATGTTGTATCAATGTTCTCATGTACCTCTAAGAATTTTTTAATCTCCTCTTTGATGTCTTTTGCAACATATTGTTCATTAAATAGCATATTATTTAGTCTCCAGTAGCTTCTATTTTATATTTTATCATTGATTTCCAATTGATTTCATTCCATTGTGATCTGGTAGAATGCAGGGTAGTATGTCTATTTTTTTGTATTTTCTAAGAGTTGCTTTGTGGCATAATATATGGCATATTTTAGAGAAGGATCCATGTGCTGTTGAGATGAAAGTGTATTCAATAGTTAAAGGATGAAAAATGGTCAATATATGTCTGTTAAGTCTAAGTTATTTATTGTATCATTGAGTTCTATAGTTTCTTCGTTTAGCTTTTATTTGGAAGGTACATCCAGTGGTGAAAAGAGGTGTGTTAAAGTCACCCAGAATTATTGTGTTGTGGTCTATTTGACTCTTGAACTTAAGAAGAGTTTGTTTGATGAACTTGAGAAGAGTTTGTTAGATGCTCCATTGTTTGGGGCATATTTATAATTGTTATATCTTGTTGATGTATGTTTCCCTTAAGCAGTATGAAATGTACTTCTTTATCCCTTTTGATTAACTTTGGCTTGAAGTCTACTTTATTTGATATGAGGATGGAAATCCCTATTTGCTTCTGTAGTCCATGTGAGTGGTATGTTTTTTCCCAACCTTTCACTTCTAGCCTGTGGATGTCTTTTCCTATGACTTGAGTTTCTTGAAGGCAGCATATTGTTGGGTCATTTTAAAAAATTCAATCTGCCAGTCTGTCTTTTGATTGGTGAGTTTAGGCCATCAACATTCAGGGTTATTATTGAGACATGATTTGTATTCCCAGCCATTTTTGTTTATTTTTTATATTTGACTTGACTTGGTTTCTCCGTTGATTGGTATTTCATTGAGTGTAATATCTCCCTTTGCTGATTTTCATTGTTGTTTTTCATTCCTCCTCATGGAATATTTTGCCTAAGATGTTCTGTAGTGCAGGCTTTCTAGTTGTAAATTATTTTAACTCTTATTTATCAAACAAAAAGCTTTTATTTCATCATCAAATCTAAAGCTTAATTTTGCTGGATATAAGATTCTTGGTTGGCATCCATTTTCTTTCAGAGGTTGGTGTATGTTGTTCCAGGATCTTCTAGCTTTCAGGGTCTGGGTTGAAAAATCTGCAGGTATCCTAATTGGTTTCCCCTGGTTCCTTTCTCTTGTGGATTTTAAAATTCTCTCCTTCTTTTGTATGCTAGGCATTTTCATTATAATGTGACTTGGTGTGGATCTGTTGTGATTTTATACATTTGGTATCCTGTAAGTATCTTGTATTTGATTTTCCAATTCATTCTTCATGTTTGGAAAATTTTCTGATATTATTTCATTGAATAGATTGCTCATTACTTTGGTTTGGAACTCTATGCCTTCCTCTATACCAATAATTCTTAAATTTGGCCTTTTTATTTTATCCCATAATTCTTGAATGTTCTGCTCATGATTTCTTACCATCTTCACTCTGTGGTCAACATTATTTTCAAGATTATATATTTTATCTTCATTGTCTGAGGTCCTGTCTTTCAAATGATCTAATCTGTTGGTGATGCTTTCATTTGAGCTTTTAATTTGGTTTATTGTTTCTTTCATTTCAAGGATTTCTGGGGTTTTTTTTTCAGAACCTCTATCTCCTTATTGAAGTAATCTTTTGCTTCCTGTATTTGCTCTCTTATATCATCCATTAATTCACAGAACATTTTAATCATGTACACCCTGAACTCCTTCTCTGTGATTTCTTCTGTTGTGCTGGCCATGGATTCTAATAATGTAATATCTTAGTTTGTGGGGGCACTTTCTTTCCCGGTTTTTTCATGTTGTTTGCGTGTCTTCCGGTCTAGCACTGTGATCAGAGGAGTTACCGTTTTTACCCTGTAGGTTTTATAGGGCCCCTGCAGGATTTCAATACCTCTCCTTTAAGGGGGAGAACATTGTAAACAGATCCCAATACAAACAATATACAACCTTAAACCAAATATCTGCTATTAAGACATTGACAGTTTTGTCACAGTATACAGAAATGGTGAGTTCAATTATTATCTACAATATAAACAGTAGGTTTGCAAAAGGGTTTACAGTTTCTGATGGTGGACAAAGAACCAGGGGGTGAGGTGTAGGATGAGATGTTCAGGGGGTAGGAGGTGAGGATATAGAGTTATTAGATCTTAGATAGCATGAAAGAGGAATCTAAAGAAGTTGGTTAGTAGCAGGAAAAGAGAAAGAAAGTGATTTGGGGGAGACAAGCAAGTGGGAAAACAATAGAGTACAAAAAACAAACATAAATATTAAGAAAAATTAAAAAATGTAAAAATAGGAGATAAAAGAATATACAACACAACTGTAATATAATATTCAGACATCCCAGTCCTCAATAGCCTAATTCATGAAAAGTACTTGGTTTCACAGATGTTTGGGCTGTGAGGGCAGGAGAAAAGAGAGAGAGAGAAAGAGAGAAGAAAAAAATCTCTAACTAAGATACAAAGATTTTGTTGGACTTCAGTAACTCTTCTGCTTCCCTTCTCATACAATAGGTAGAGTTTCTGTTGTCTGTTGGTATCTCAATTTTCAGGATGGTGAAGGTTATTAGGGTGGGAGGATTGGTATTGGGAGCATTGCTCCTGGAAGTAGGTTATAGTACTTGCAGGTCCCTGATGCGAGACTGCACCCCATGGATCTCCTTTGGGGCCCACTTGTGTGATGTGGGCGCCTGGTCTTATCTCCTTAAATCACTTGTAGACCTCTCAAATCCTGGTCTCTAATTTAGTCTCTAAACTGTATCTTATTCACCCCCTCCCTTTCTACTTCCCCATCAGGAACCTTTCTCTCCGGAGGGCTTCTGGGCTAGACACCTGTCCCAGTGAGCTATTTTATATTGGGCAGTTCAGGACCCGGTTTTTCGAGCTATGGACCAGCAGGGGTAGCTGCAAGCACTGTGCCAGGTTAGTGGCTACTGCAGAGAGTGGGGAGCTGGGGACTTTTGTTACCTTGATATTATTTCTAAGCCCCAGTTGGTGTCCCAAGCTGGGAGTCGCCCCAACTAAAGATGGCGACAAAGGTGTCCCAAGATCAAGGTGGCTGCTTTCAGTGATGGGTGTCAGGTTGGGTGGGGCTGGGTGCTGGCATTGAGCAGCATGTTCAAAGATGCAGCTCTGTGGCATGCAGTGTTGTGACTGGCGGCTATCTCTGGACCTAGTGTGGTGTCCCTAGATGGGACTATGGCAGTGTTGCAGTGTCCCAAGATGGAGGCAACAGGGGGAGCCCCAGGTTGGTAGGTGGGAGTCCGCACAGGAGTGGCGGCCAGAGTTCCTGTGCAGATGGGTGGCCAGAAGTCCTGCACGGGTACTAGTGCTGGTGGTCCTACTTGAACACCCCAGGTCCTGCGTGGATGAGTGGCTGGGAGTCCTGTGCTAACACCGAAGCCAGGAGACCTACATGGTATGGAGGCCCTGATTCCTGCACAGGAGCATCTATTAGGGGTCCTCTAATCACTCTCAGAGAAAGAGTATTCCCTCTACTTGAATCCCTGGTCCCGGAGAGACACAGAATGCAGCCTCCCTCTAGCCTGCCACCTTGGATCCTGCTGAATGTCATTTTAAAAGGTATTTTCACCTCAAAGAGTAAGGAAATAGGGGCTGGGGTTGTGGCTCGGCAGTAAAGTGCTCGCCTAGCACGGGTGAGGCTCTGGGTTCAAGCCTCAGTACCACATAAAAATAAAGATTTTTTTTTTAAAGAGAGAGTGAGAGAGGAGAGAGAGAGAGAGAGAGAGAGAATTTTTTTAATATTTATTTTTTAGTTTTCGGCGGACACAACATCTTTGTTTGTATGTGGTGCTGAGGATTGAACCCGGGCCACACGCATGCCAGGCGAGCGCGCTACCGCTTGAGCCATATCCCCAGCCCAAATTAAAGATATTGTATCCAACCACAACTAAAAAAATATTTTTAAAAAAAGAATAAGGAAATATATATGTGTATACAAACACATGTATATGTACATATTATGAATATTCCAGAATGTAACATTCTATATGTTAAATGAAATGTGAGTCCACACTGATGTCCTCAACTCTGATCCATCATGACATGGATCATTCTATCTTCCTAACCACTCTGCTAATCTGTAAAACTTTGAAAAGAAGACATCTAGCTCCCACCATTTATCACCCATTTAAAAGTCCAGTCCCAATATACATGAACTGCAGTGTCAGAATTATTGACCTGTACTCCTTTTGGGAAACAACCTTATCAAGCTATGGTACAGGACTTATGTACAGTTATTTTCCCTTTTAGTGTCACAGATTCTACTCATTTCTGAGGCTAATTAGTTTAGCATCTCCTCCAACTAATTCAGTAAGGTTGGACATTGTAATCTTTTTAATCATTAGTCCAACAATTCAATGCTGTATCAATAATGAAGGAACTTCATATACATAAGACCATACATATGAAAACACATCTCACTTATGTAGAATCAAAGTAAGTTATGGAAAATAAAAAGTTGAAATTTTGTATAAATATAAGATCTATTACAAATTGTCATTAATAAAATTTCCATATCCTACCTATTTTTGGCACATTTTTATTAACCTTGTCTGATACCATTCATGCACTCTATTAACTGTAGTTCACCTTAAGCCCTGATGCCTAGGAAAATTTTCTGTTTTCTGACGATTGTGTTTTGAATCTCCACATTACTTTCTTCTGGGAAGTAAAACTTGAGATGCTTGAACCACTCCAAGCCTTGAACCTAGCCTGGAATAGATCAAGCTAATTTGTTGAGCCTTTGGCTGACTCTTCCCTCTGGGTATGTGCATTGCTTTTAAAAATTTGCACATTAAACTAAAATTTCCTACCTTGCCACCGGTATCCTTATATTTCTACCTATACCATCCACACTTAAACAAATCCCACTGAACCCTGAATTGTAAGAGAATGCTGTCAACGTTAAAATAAAATTCTATTGAGGATTTCTGGCATATATTTCAGCAATGAAAAAGAAGGTCAAATTTCAGGAAGTTTTAGTGCCTAACAGTTTAAACAAGGAGAAACATTAAACTGATTTTTAAAAAGTCATCTCTTGCTGGGTGTGGTGGCATGCACCTATAACACCAACTACTCAGGAGGTTGAGGCAAGAGGATTGCAAATTTGAGGATAACCTTTGAAACTTAGCCAAACCATGTCTCAAAAAAAATAGCTCCCAGTGGTGGAATCCAGTACCAATAAACAAACAGTCATCTCTCTGGTGGCCTGGACCAACCTATATGTTTTTCTGAAAACAGAATACTCAAGGTTACATAAAAGTATGCTTGAAAATAAACTCTTAAATTTCCAAAAGAGTGAACTACGCAGCACAGACGCAGGTTGACAATTACCTCCATTCTTTAAAGGGGAATTTCTGAGGCAGTTTTAATGAAGTAGCAATTTTGCAGACAATGTAAAATTCAAAGCCACTAAGGAGCTGTTAGGTACAAACATGGGGAGCACATAAAGCAGCATCTGGCGGTTTCCCTTTGGAGGCCTCCTGTGCCAGCATTTCACTTGGATAAGAAAAAAAAGTCCTCTTTTCAGCAATTTTCTTAAATGCCTTAATTTGACACTATCTGAAAGTGATACTTAAGTTGTGGTAAAATCACATTTAATTGCAGCGCTCTGTTCTCTGTTATTTTACTATTGCTTCTATTTCTCTCCAAGCTTTCAAAGACCCCAAGGAAAATAAAGTCATCCTTAATTCAAATGCTTTCATTCTTAATGACGTTTTGCCCATCTCAGGTAAACTATTTTGACGTGTGCTCAAGGTGTAGCAGTCATTTTTAAAGGTCAAGGAAAGCTAACAATTACAGCTAAGTTCTTAGATCTCAGCATTTGATTGTCTGTGTGATGATCTCACCTGTTCAGATGTAACTTGCTAGAGAGTCCACATCTTGTTCCAGCCACTCTGTAGTCACAGTTTCTAGTTGTGTATCTCACAATGTTTGAGTAATGAGTTCATGAAGCAGGTGCTAGGCACGAGACTCTGGACTAGGGATTGGAGGTACAGATAGAGAAGATTCCAGAAGGAAAGATGGGCAGTTCAACCAGTGATCACAAGACAGGTGGCCAGGTGACTGAAGCTTCTGTTTACTGAGGGGCTATATATGGTTGACGCTATAATGGGTCTCCATATTCATTATCAACAGCAACTCCATGCATGCAGGAAAAGATGAAGAGACAGGGGTTCAGAGGAGTCAGTGACTTGCTCAGATTTTCACAGCTAGTTGAGACTGAGTGTTGAGTCTCTCCAGACCATGATAGTGGTTACTACAGAGATGAAGAGAAGAAGGGAGTAGAAATCACAACGGTGGATAGAACTAGGTGGGGGGGTTGGTAAGATAGAATACACACCCTCAAAATGATTAGAAATCATAAATTTTATTCATAAAATTAACAATTATCTTCTTTTTTGATAATCAAACTTTTCTTCGGATTGGAAGGAATCTTTAAAGTTACCTAGACCAACTTCCTTGCCTCACAAAACTGGCAGAGGGTAACTTACACATGCCTTGGTCATCTTCAGAGACAGGGTTCATCCGCGAATAGAGCTGGGACCCTCAGTAAATTCTGACCAATGGGGAGTTACTTCTCAAAATTATCCTCAGAAATGAACCAGGACCCTCCTAGTTGCCCATGTATGTAAATGTTTTTTTTGGAGGAAAGATTTGAGCTCACAGTTTCAGAGGTCTCAGTTCATAGTTCCTTGTCCCCATGACTGGAGCACTGTGGTGAGGAAGAGGTGTGGAGGGTGTAGGGATCAAAACTGCTTACTTCATGGTAACCAGGAAGTGGAGAGAAGGGACTGGTATTGTCCCCAGTGGCATAACCTCTAGGACCCCACTCTCTTCAACTGGGTTTCACCTTCCGCAGTTACCACCACTTCCCAACAGTCCATTCAGCTACAGTTCCATCAATGGCTTAATCCATTGATGAGCTTGGAGTCCTTATGACCCAATTACTTCCCAAATCCCCACCTTTAAACATTACTGCCTTGGGGATCAGGGCTTGAATACATGAGTCCTTAGAGGCCATGTATGTAACTTTTAACACAGCTCAGGGAAATTAGATATTCTAGATGGCATCACTCAAAGCAGTATGCCATGATGAGTTGGCAGGGTCACGTGAAAGAGCCCTCGCAGATGCCTGTCTGCAAGGAAGCAGTGGATATTGAAATTTGGCCTGGGAAAGGAAAGAATAGGGGGTGCAGAAACGATGCCAGATTGGGTGGGCCAATATTGGCTTTTTGGGAAAGAAGTGCCAGGTGGTCTGTAAAGCTCAGAAAACCAATATCCTGAGAGTACGGGAGGAATAGTATTCAACAACATCCATGAGGGAAGAGGGATGTAGGGAAAGGCCACACACAGTCTGTGACTCAGCAGGCTGGGGCTCACTTCTGGTTCTAATTTCTTCATCGGTAGGAGGACTTGTCACAGATTTTGCTAATATTCCATAGTGGTTTTTAATTTTATATTACATTTTTTGGTGAAATAAATCACCACTGGGTTTTTTTTTCCTTCTCTCCTATATCTGATACTGCTGTTCCAACTCTCCATTTTCCTGGCTACAGGAATGGGGTTTTTTGGGTCATGTTTTCTAGGAACCTATGGGTCTCATGCACCTCAAACATTCAATTAAGGATGGCCTGAACGTCTAAACACTTTGGTCTCCTCATAGGTTCATGATTCAGGCCACCTTAAAGAGGCGACTGGGCTTTTCTCCTACCTAAGATTAGAGACAGGATTATTTTTTTTTTAAAGAGAGTGAGAGAGGAGAGAGAGAGAGAGAGAATTTTTAATATTTATTTTTTAGTTCTCGGCGGACACAACATCTTTGTTGGTATGTGGTGCTGAGGATCGAACCCGGGCCGCACGCATGCCAGGCGAGCACGCTACCGCTTGAGCCACATCCCCAGCCTGAGACAGGATTATTTTGAAAAGAAACAGTCATGACTCTCGAGGTCCTGGTTCCCTGTCTACTCTATTTGAGGTCCAGCTACCCTCGGGAGTCCCATTCTTGAAGAGTCAGAGCTTCTTTCCTTTGGCCCATTTATACCTCTCCCAATGTTTGGTTTCTTCTCCCCACAACCTCCTGCATTGAATCCACCACCATAACCTGAATCCTCTCTCACATGAAGCCTGGGTAAAGGGTGTCTTCCAGGTGACTGAAAAATGTGACTTTTATCCTTGAACCACTTACCCTTTGGTTCTGTAATGGATATAGAATTTTTAAAATAACTGTTGAAATAATTTGAGACCCTCCTTGGAAGAGGACCACCTTGGAGCACTAGCAATCCAAGATTACATAAATCCAAATTTGAGGCTCTCTAATAAATAGTATAGAAATATTTAACTATTTAACAATGAATACAGCTGTATAGACACCTCCCAAATGAATATTATTCCTGGATGCCCCTGAAACTTAGAAAGGTTAAGTTCTTGTTAATAGGGTATTTAACATGTTACTACCTAATTTAGGTTTAAAAACAACAATCATCATTGTCTCATGGTTTTGCTAGGTGGGGAATTCAGAAGCAGCAAAGCTGGTTGGTTCAAATGGAGAGTTCCTTGTGATAGTCAGATGTCAGTTGGAGGCTCCTGTGGGCTGAAAGCTGCTTACAAGGTTGCCAAGTTGGGGCTGGTATTGTCAGGAGGCTTCAGGTTTTCTCCAGGTGGCTCTCCCTACAGAGCTGCTTGAGAGTGTCCTCAGAGTGTTTGATCCCCGGGAGAGAAATCCAAGTAGACAAGATGGAAGCAGTAATGCTCATTGTGGCCTAACCTTGAAATTCAGATGCCGCAGTCTAGCTGGGCACAGAATCACGAGCCACTCAAGCAGGAACAAAACTTTATTTTTGAAAATGCCGCCCAATACCACGTACACATCCGGCAAGCAAGCCGGTTCACCCACGCGCTCACGTCCACCGGAACCGGAGCTCAGGACCTCCCCTGGAATTCCCTCCTACTATCCTTCCCCAACCAATGGGAACTCTCCAGGAGTCCCGTAACATGAGTCCCGTAGCAGGCCAAGGTGAACAGCAGGAGTCCAATTTCCATATGAATGTAAATCTTAACATAATCATATCATCTCAATGACTAGCTGGTGTCACCTTACAACCAAAAGTGCCATGCATCATTTTATTTGGTTGTGGCTCCTAGCATCTGCCCCCTTCTGTTTAATTAAGCAACAGGCAATGTGGCTAGGGACCATGCCTGTTAGGTATGTCCAATTCAACATATGGTTCTTACCCGTCATCGGAAAACTGACCTCTAGGGGTCAGCCTCCTGTCTTAGGTTGATACCACTGCAACTGAATCATACCCGTCACTGACTACCGGTCCAGTATATAGCCATATCTGTGGATAGGCCTATGCACCAGTGGGGGGGGTGAGGTTCTTTGCCTCACCTCAGTTGGCCCCCAAAATTAGACCATCACTAGTAGAAGGGAGGAGGATACAGCCGTCAATAGACGGCTCTTTAGGAAAAATTGCATCACTGGTGACACATCAGCAAAGATACGCCAGCACTACCATAGTTCGCTGTATCAACAAATAGAGCACAATGCATACAAGTGATACATAGTCCAGGCAAGTTTTGTAAGCAGTTCAAAGTGGAGGAATCTATCAATATGTCCATTTCCTCCCAAAATAAATCAACTCAGTGACTGAGAATTACTTGTTGAGTTATTATTCATTGATGCATCAGTTTATAGAGTTTGTTGTGATAATTATTGAAGAAGTTGTAGTTTGGTTTCATCTTTGTCTTCACCGGCACTGGGATGAAAATAGGGATTGACAATGATGTTAAGAAAAGAAAAAAATGTAACATTTTAACAAGTATTAAGAAAACGATTTTTAGAACAATTTACATTATCCTGAACAGAATTATTAAATATAATGAAAAGGAAAGGTGAAAGTAAACAAACAGATCTGTTAACCTGATTATTTGTACACATATTAAAACAGTCTTCAACAGCTGTTTACCCAAATTAAATTAAACCATTAAAATCACGTGAATAATAAAAAAAAATTGGGGATCCATATTTTTATGAGCGCTCCTCATATATGATATATGGCCATACGCACATACAGACATACAACACAAAACAGAAATGTGCACACATAACATACAACATATAAGACAATAGTAAAGGCCTTGTAGATTTACCTAGGTGAAATCTCCATTGCAATGTTTAAAAACTCCATAGTCAAAAAATAAAACTGATCAGAAAAACATTAATTTATGTCTGTATGAGCTCAAAAATAAAATGGAACTTTATGATGTGGGAAAAAGCAATAATAAAATAGATATTGAAAAAAGCATCCTGGTTGATCACTGTTGCAGATGTAAGAATAGCCAAGCTAGAGCTCTGGATATCAGCTGTTATGGATTTGAGTCAAATCATCTTCTTTTTCTGTAGAAATTGTTTTGGTTAATCTCTCTGGAATCCAAATCGGCTGCTGTTCCTCCTGTGGAAAAACACAGACAGAGCCCTGACTCCAGACTATCACTGGGTCCGGACCTTTCCATTGTCCTGTTAGAATATCCTTCCAAAGTACCTTAGGCTTATGTGCATTTTTTGGGTACAAATGTCTTTCCGCAGCACTAAGCCCTGATGAATCCAAATTTTAAAAGTTTAGAGTAAAAAAGGGTTATTTTAAGTTTATCTTTGGGGGATATATACCCCTTTCCAATTCCCTCCTTTTGTTTTAATAAGTACATTTTAATAGTTTGATGAGCTCTTTCAACTATGCCTTGTCCTTGTGGATTGTATGGAATTCCTTTTATGTGAGTAATGCCAAATTATGAGCAAAATTGTTTAAAAGAGGTAGACGTATAACCAGGACCATTGTCCGTTTTTAACTGTTTTGGAACGCCCACAGTGGCAAAATTTTGTAAGCAATGAGCTATAACATCTTTAGTTTTTTTCTCCGGCATGAAGGGAGCCCATCAAAAATCCGGAAGAAGTATCAACTGTAACATGCAAATATTTTAATTTTCCAAATTCTGGCAAGTGTGTGACGTCCATCTGCCAAATATGGTTAGGTATCAATCCTCTAGGATTGACTCCAAGATTAACTTGTGGTAAAAATGTCACACAATTTTGACATTGTTTTATTATATGTCTGGCTTGTTCTTTAGTTATTTTAAAATGCTTTTGTAAAGTATTCGCATTGACATGGAACCTTTTATGAAAATTTATAGCTTCTTCTATTGTGGAGAAAATATGTATGTCTTGTGTAGATTTATCTGCTAGTTCATTGCCCATACTAAGGGCTCCAGGCAATCCTGTATGTGCCCTGATATGTCCTATAAAGAATGGATCTTTTCGGTCCCAGATTAGACTTTGTATAGTGGAAAACAAAGAGAAAACAGTAGAAGAAGGTGAAATCCTACCAGCATCTTCAAAGGATACTATAGCATTAACTACATATTGACTATCAGAAAATAAATTAAATACAGAATCTTTAAACATCATAAAAGCTTGTAATACTGCATTAAGCTCTACCTTTTGAGCTGATTGTTTGGGTACTAAAAATGTAAAAGTTTGATCAGGAGTAACTACTGCTGCTGTACCATTGTTTGACCCATCAGTGAATATATCTGGAGCATTTATGATAGGCGTTTTTCTTGTCATTTTTGGAAAAACTACAGGATGCTTAGACCAAAAAGACAACAAAGGATTAGATGGTAAGTGATTATCAAATGAAACACTAGATTTACACATGATTATTGCCCAAGTATTTAACTCATTAGCTAACTCATCAATTTGATCCATAGTATATGGAGTAATAATTTTATTGGGAGAAATCCCAAACACTCCCTTTGCTGCTTTTATTCCTTTGAGTATTAATTGTCCTACAGCCTCAGGATATCTAGTAAGAATAGTGTTAGGAGAATAAGATAAGTGTATCCACAATAATAGACCTTCTTGCCAAAATACTCCTGTAGGAATATTTTTTTGTTGGTAGTACAATAAATAATAAAGGCAAACTTATATCAATTCTATCCAAATGCATATTTTCCATATATGTCTCAATGATTTTTAATGCTTTTCTTGCTTCAGGCGTTAACATGCGGGGTGAATTTGGATCTGATGGACCTTTTAGAATATCAAATAAAGGTCCCAACTCTCCTGTTGGTATGCCTAGATAAGGCCTTATCCAATTTATGTCTCCCAATAACTTTTGAAAGTCATTAAGTGATTTGAGTTGATCTACTCGTATTTGAATTTTTGGTGGACGGACCATGGTTGAGGATAATAGAACTCCTAAATAATTAATTGGAAGATTTAATTGTACTTTATCTATTGCTATCTCTAGATTATAATTTTTCAATAAGTTTGTAAGTGTGGCATAACATTCTAGTAATGTGTTTTTATCTTTATGTGCCAATAACACATCATCCATATAGTGAAATATTTGTAGTTCAGGATTTTGATTTCTAAGTGGCTGGATTGCTTTATTAACATAAATTTGACACATAGTTGGGCTGTTAGCCATCCCTTGAGGGAGTACTTTCCATTCATATCTCTGATCAGGACCTTCATGATTCAGTGCAGGGATAGTAAATGCAAAATGTGGACTATCCTCGGGATGAATTGGAATTGAAAAGAAACAATCTTTAATATCTATAGCTAAAACATACCAGGTTTTTGGTAAAGCAGACAACTGGGGAATCCCTGATTGAGCAGGTCCCATAATAACCATCTCATTATTAATGGCTCTTAAATCTTGTAATAATCTCCATTTACCAGATTTCTTTTTAATGACAAAAATGGGAGTATTATGGGGGGGATATGGAAGGTTGTATATGTCCTTCCGCTAATTGTTGTCTGACCAGGTCATGGGCTACTTGTATCTTTTCTTTAGTCAGGGGCCACTGAGGAACCCACACTGGTCTTTCTGATTTCCAAGTAATTTTGATTGTCTCAGTGGCCCTTTCTGAAAACCCAATCCATGTCTATTTATTTCTTGATCTATTTGAATTGGTGCTGTCATACCTTGTTCTTGTTCTGTTAATCTTTTTTCTTTCCTAAATCCTTGTCTAGCCCTAGTAGTGGGCGCGTTAGGATTGATGTTATTTGTTAATGTCAATCCTAATTGATCTAGGACATCTCGTCCCCATAAATTTACGGGAAGATGATCCAATACATAGGGCTGTATAGTTCCTTCACATCCTTCAGGATCCCTCCAATCTAATACCATAGCACTTCTAAGGGGATTTGTTGCCACTCCTAGGCCTCGAAGCATTTGAGTGGCTTGTTGTAATGGCCAATGTTTTGGCCATTCTTGACGAGATATGATGCTGAGGTCAGCACCTGTGTCCAGCAGCCCATTAAATCATGTCCTTGAATATTTAATTTTAGCATTGGGCGAGAATCTAAATTTAAAGACAGCATAGCCCAATCTACACCTGTGGAGCCTAATCCCTTGGAACCTCTTTCCTACATTACAACTGGAAAATTTATCATGCAGGCTGGGTATTATTAATAACTGTGCTATTCTATCTCCTGGTGAAATTACTGATATACCTCTTGGAGAACTAGCTATAATTTTTATTTCACCCTCATAATCAGGATCAATTACCCCAGGACTTATCATAAGTCCTTTTAGTGTAGAAGAACTGCATCCCAATAATAAGCCTACTGCTCCCTGGGGAAGAGGTCCTTTTACTCCTGTGGGAATGATTTGAACTCCCATCTCTGGAGTTAGTACTGCTCTGGCAGAGGCGCAGATGTCCAACCCTGCACCTCCCTCTAGTTTGTCTGATGAGGGATTTAATGGATAATGCGTCCTGGGCACTACCTTGATGGTGCTGCTGGGTTCCTCCATTGCCCCGTATATTTGTGGTTTTGGGCCCCGGGGCATTGGGCCCTCTAGTCCGTTTTTTGGCAATGGAGCTTGATACCTTTCTCCACGATATCGTGGGTAAACACTTGGTCCTTGTCCGTTTTTTGATAACGGAATACCCTCTATGGTGGTTTGAGAACGGCATTCATTAGCCCAATGTCTCCCTCTATGGCATCGTGGGCAAATAACCGGTATTCTATTCCTTTGATACCTAGCTTTGTTAAACCCTCCTCCTATGGGGCAACTCCTTTTAAAATGTCCTGTTTGATTACAATTATAGCATGTTTTTGGCCTGGCATCTAAAGCCTGTTGTACTGCTACTAAAACTTGCCCTTGTTCATTAATGTCTCTACATAATTTAATATATGTGTTTAAATCTTCATGTCTCCATGGTCTAATGACCTCTCTGCAGCAACAATTTGCTTGGTCATAAGCCAGTTGTTTTATAAATGGCATTGCCTGTTCTGTATTTCCAAATATTCTAGAAGCTGTCTGAATAAGCCGATCTACAAATTCAGCGTAAGGTTCATTAGTTCCTTGTATTACCTTAGATAATTGACCTTGTAAATCTCCATGCCCCTGTAAAGTTTTCCACGCCCTAACTGCATCTACAGTAATTTGTGCATAGACGCCAGGATCATATTCAATTTGTTGTCTTTGACCCTCATAAGGTCCCTTTCCTAATAACATATCTAGATTTCTTTGAGGGTAACCGGCTTCTGCATTTCGCCTAGCTGTCTCCATGCAAAATTCCTCATTGGCAACCTTCCATAACAAATATTGTCCTCCATTTAGCACAGATCGACACATGTTAGCCCAATCTGCTGGTGTCATGTCCAAGTTGGTAACAGATTCAACCATACTAATCGTAAAGGGTGCTTGAGGGCCATAGGTTGTTACAGCCTCCTTTAATTGCTTTACTGTTTTGAAATCTAAAGCATGGTGAATTCGTTGCCCTCCTGCCTGCTCAAGTACAGGGCATGCTAATCTTTTGGGTCCTGCCTCAGAATTCCGTCCATCAACTACGGGAGTTGAGGGCCACTCAGCTATAGATGGAGCTGTTGGTTGAATTACTCCCTCTGGTGATAGAACGGAGTTAGTAGCAGCCTCCTGTTGTAATTCTCCACCTGATGGCTGTTTTTCCTCTAAGCTTTCTTTCTTTAAATTTTCCTCTGTCTGACTAGCTTGAGAGACCTTCTCTTTTGCTTGACCTAACATTCTTTCTACCATAGTTTGGAGCTCTAACAATTTACTTAACAGTCTTTTGGTTTGTTTTTTACTAGATTCTAATCTACTATAAAGGTAACGTAACTCAATAAGATAGAATAAAACAAAGCCGAAGCAGAATGAAACAAAAACAGAGCAGAGAATGGTTGTATCAATTTTCTCTTTCTCAGGGCCGAATAACTTCAAACCTTGAGCCAACCATTTTTCCCAGTTTGCCTGAGAAAATTCTAGGGCTAGGGAGCTTGAAATAAAAACAAAATGAATCAAAACAAGAACACATTGTTTTTTGAAATGGTCACCCATTCTGTCGCCTTCCCTCAGGGGGGAGCAATTTTACTCACCTCTAAGCTTCAGGCGTTCCCCGTCCGGGCCACCAATTGCCGCAGTCCAGCTGGGCACAGAATCACGAGCCACTCAAGCAGGAACAAAACTTTATTTTTGAAAATGCCGCCCAATACCACGTACACATCCGGCAAGCAAGCCGGTTCACCCACACGCTCACGTCCACCAGAACGGGAGCTCAGGACCTCCCCTGGAATTCCCTCCTACTATCCTTCCCCAACCAATGGGAACTCTCCAGGAGTCCCGTAACATGAGTCCCGTAGCAGGCCAAGGTGAACAGCAGGAGTCCAATTTCCATATGAATGTAAATCTTAACATAATCATATCATCTCAATGGCTAGCTGGCGTCACCTTACAACCAAAAGTGCCATGCATCATTTTATTTGCTTGTGGCTCCTAGCATTCAGACACCATCACTTCCACCATATTCTATTGACCATTCAGGACCAACCCTGATTCCATGTGCAAGGAAATGACAAAGGTATGAATATCAGGAGGCAGGGGTCACTGTAGGTGGTCTTGGAGACTATCATGTGTAGACGTTGGGACTCAAATCCAAGTCTGTCTGATGGCAGAACTCTTGTATCTCACTACACTGCCCTCCCCAAGCCACTTTTTGGATTCTGAGGTCCTTCTGACATGAATATTCTTAAGCATTAAACCTGTAACAGCGTGGAGTGGATAAGGTGCTCATATTAAGAATGCAAAGACAGGCTAAGAAGTTTTGGGTCCTTAGGCATGGTGTAAGGCAAGAGGAATGGGGGCCACCGAGCAGTGGACAGGTCCAAGAAGAGTGGGAGGTACCTGGGTGGGAGGTACCAGGTTAAATGCCACCCACTGTGCATTTGGCTTTTGGCTGCCCCTGGCATCCGTCTCTATGGGTGCATTTCTGAACACTCTTTTATACCCTTAACAATTCTCCTGTAAAGCTTCTATTTGATGGCTTAAATTTTTTCTTAGGCAGTGCTAGGTTTTCAGAATAGAAATTGACTTTTTCCTGTCCCAGAAAGTCTGCAACCCACTGAGTTTAACCTGAACCTTAAGGAACCATCCAATTCATGCTGATCCCCCGGGGTTTATAGAACAGGATCTCCGTTGGAAGCACTGCACTGAGCAGCTTAGTGTTTCTCTGCTTTTTTCTTCTAGTATATTCCCTATTGATACTTAATAAGTGTGTCTTTGGTGCTGTCTCCAGGCCCATGATTTAAAATAGGAAAACTGAAACTCTGTGTCCCCCATAGGAAAGAACTTTTGACTCACCATGGAAAGCCATATAAATATCAATCTGCATTCTAATGACAATGATAATAGGAATTATTCTTCACAAACTATAATTTCCATTACTTTGAAAGACAGCCCTTGACTCAGGATCTAGGAAGAGCAACAATTTTCTTGGCTTTTATCAGTAAGTCTTCCTCTTGTCTTCATTTTTCCTTCTCTCTCTACTCCTTTGCCCACTCTTCCTTTCTCCCTTTGCTGTTCTTGCTACTAATGTTGCTAATAAATGAGGCCTCAGGAGTCATCCCTTGGCAACCATGAGTCCATGTTTCACATGCTTGCATCTTTTGATTGTTATTTTCAAGATATTTTTTATTTTTCACAAATATCACCTTGTATGATGCATATAACATGGTGAAGTAGACAGGAGAAGCTTTCTCTCCATTTAAAGCCCCAAAGTTTTGAGAAACTGTAGGGCTGGTTAAAGCCAGGGCAGGAGCTGGGACTCCTCCCCAGAGCAGGTCTCCCTCTTTTAGGATTAACCTATTCTGCCTGGGCTTAGGAAATCTAAAGTCCTTCATGAATACACCTCATCTATGTAAAGTTTTGTTACCTAAAGAAGCTTCCCTAGATCAACCTGTGCTCTGAAAGGCTGGCGAGCTCTCCTGTAGTTTGTTAAATTTCTTGAATAGTTATTATTTTCAATCAAAAAAATGGGTCAAACACAGAAAGGATAACAAAAAGCAATTTAAGAAACAAACAGATATATCTGACATTTAGTTGATATCTTGCCACAGCGTATCTTGAAGTCCACCCATGTCTGTCTCTTATGAAATACCAAAGAAACTGTTGTTCTCTTCTTCCTTGTCTTCCTTCCAAGATTACCCAGTTCTGAATGGTACCTCGTTCAGTAACATGTTGCCCTACTCTTATACACAAGAATGAATCATAAATCATATGCCATAATCTTTGTGTTTTGCAAGAATTTGCATAACTATCATCTATTTTTAGACTCATGTCTGAACAGACTTGGCTTCTTTTTCTTTATCTAAATGTCTCACTCTTATGTGAGTGACCTGGGAAGAATATGGGAAATGTCCAGGACATCAGCAGTTCTTACTGCAGAAAGGGCTGCTTTCCATGATTGTGGTTCCTTAAAAGAGGCAGAATAGTAGGGGTCAGGCTTCCTCTGTGGACTAAATTGCATGACCACAGCCCAGGCTGCAAGGGCCGATGAGCTGGAACTTAAACCCAGACTTTGGTAGAGGGCAAGCAGGCCCATGGTAGAGTATGACCTTCCTAGTGCTACACCTCCAGAAATTGGTAAAGCTGAGACCAGCTCAGGACTCATGAGACCTTTGCAATAACTGCATTGCATTTACCCAGTCTTGTTCTTAGTCCAGCAAACAGCAGACCATTGATTTGGTGATTTTCTTGCTTCAGCTCACCCAATGTCAGAAACCTGTAAACATCAAGTCCGTAAGATCCAGGCTTTTTTTTTTTTTACATCAGACTATGTGCCCACCGTGCCCATCCTTTCTTTGGGATGTGGCTCTGTGGTGGAGTGTCCCTGAGATTTTGGGGGTGGTGTGTGTGTGTGTGTGTGTGTGTGTGTGTGTGTGTGTGCGTGCGTGCGTGCGCGCGCGCGCGCGGGCGCCAGGGAGGCAGCCTCAGTATCTTTTACCTGGAGTGCCCTCTGGTGGCCAACTGAATAAAAACCGTTCTAATTCACCATCTGATATAAAGTGATTGCAGTCAAAGTTCTTTTCACAGCTCCTCTTAGGACTTGTTCTTCCCTCATTAGTGTACTCCTCTGCCCATTATATTCAAGGCACATGCATTTGCTTTGAACTGCATCCATTAAATAATTAACTCAAAACTAATATTGTTTCTGTGTATCACTGGAATGGGTGCTGTGGGAATGCAAAATAGGAAGAAAACATGTTCTTGTTCCCAAGGATCTGAAAGTTAACTGGGTGAGACCTGCTCATGAGACGCAGACCAGACTCAGAGTAGCCAAGACGACAAAAGTAAGCAAAAGGCTAGGAATACAGAGACAGGGAGAATGAGTGTCAGCCACAGAGACCCTGATGGCCTTGCTGAGAAGCCAGCGTCTGAGTTCTCAAGGAGAAATGGGATTCTGAAGGGGTCAAGGATAAAGGCATTGAGGGTAGAGGGGAGGGGGAAACCAGGTGTTTCTCACCTCTCTCTGGGTTCTGTTCTTTCCCTCCCTCTTGACTCACTGCAGTCACAATAACTCTTCAAGATCTGACTAACCCACATGCCCACTTTCCAGGCCCCTACACCTTAAGAGTGAACAACTGAATTCCTGACACCTGCACTAACTTGTGTACAATTTGGTACCTGTGTGAAGAAAAAGGTGAGAGCCATTTCAAGTAAAGTAATGGAAAAAATCCTCAAAAAAGCTGGAAGAGAACTTTCCTGTGGATCAAATAGGACCTGCTGTCCATTACCGCTGCAGAACTACTCTAGGAGAAGTCAGAAGAGGGACTGAGAAGTTCCTCTGAGTCTCTGGTTGAGTAAACTATTTTCGTTGCCATAATCAAAAGAACTGACAAGGACAATTTTAGAGGAAAAGTTTATTTGGGGTTCAGTTTTAGGGTTCTCAGTCCATAGATAACCGACTCCGTAGGTCTGGGCCTGAGGTGGGCAGCACATCATGGCCGAAGGTGTGGCCAAGGGAAGCCGATCCGGGTGTGACTATCAGGAAGCAAAGAGAGAGAGCCCTACTCATCAGGTTCAAAATATAAACCCTCACCCCCAGCTGGATGCCGTGGCGCACCTCTGTAATCCCAAAGGCTCCAGAGGCTGAGACAGGAGGATAGAGGGTTCAAAGCCAGCCTCCTCAAAAGTGAGGTGCTAAGCAACTCAGTGAAACCCTGTCTGTAAATAAAATACAAAATAGGGCTAGGGATGTGGCTCAGTGGTCGAGAGCCCCTGAGATCAATCCCCAGTACCCCTCTCCAAAAAAAAAAAAAATAAACCCTAAAAGTAAGCCCACAGAGATCTACCTCTAGCCACACCCTACCTGCCTACAACCACCACCCAGTTAATCCATTCAAGTGGATTAATACATGGATTAGGTTAAGGTTTTTATAACCCAATCATTTCACCTCTAAACTTACTTGCATAGTCTCACACATGAGCTCTTGAGAGAGACCTCACATCTAAACAGTCTCAGTGGCAAGTAAAAGCTGGATGGAGGAGGATACAGAATCCTAGTGGCAATGATAATAAAAACAAGGAAGGTGGTAGGGAGATGCTGGGAACAAAGACAGAGTACTTGGACATATTTAAAGAAGAGCACTTGGTCTGTCTTTCCTGGATTGAAGGGCTTCGGTAGCTTTGTTTTTTAGGAGGCCTGAAGATGCTTTTTCTTAGGCCATTGAGAGTTCAGGAGCAGGAGAATGGCCAGATGAAAGGTATCTTTGCATAGACCCCACAAGCAGATGCTTCTTTCCCACTGTAGTTTCTGTGACAAAGTACCAGCTGTTCCAAATACTCCTGCAAGAGCCCCGCATGCCTGCCTGGGCACCACCGGGTACGAACAGGAGCTGTACCTCCTGCCCACAGTGCCTGCCTGCGCTGTCAGACTTTCTGTTCCCCCCAGGGCAAGTGAGGAAGCTGGATTTGAGCTTCACTGAAAGGAACGGAATATGGGTCCAGTGGGCACTGGAGGGGAGGAGACTATCAGTGGAACATAGGCTCCTGGGCTTTACATGAACCTGCCACCTGCCAGTGAGGGGGTCTTTAAGCAAGCCCTATATTCTCTCAGTTTTGACACCTGTAATAGTCAGTCCATTCTCCCCTTGTCATCACAGCAGCTTAGACTTTCAGCTGTCTTCCCAAGGGGAAGGCAGAATTTGAGGGAGACTTGTACTCTGAGAACTCTGAGTGGCTCTTGGGGCTCTGATTTCCAGCTTGGTTCATTTACATAATTAAGAACAATAAGCAATTGTGGATGTGTAACCGATGTGACTCTGCAATCTGCATTTGGGGTAAAATTGGGAGTTCATAACCCACTTCAGTCTAATGTATGAAGTATGATATGTCAAGTGCTTTGTAACGTTGTGAACAACCAATAAAAAATAAATAAAAAATAAAAAAATAAAAAAAAGAACAATAAGCAGTAGCATACACCTATAATCCCAGCAACCCAAGAGGCTGAGGAAGGAGGATTACAAATTCAAGGTCAGCTTCAGCAACTTAGTGAGGCCCTGTCTCAAAATAAAAAGGGCTGGGGTCGTGGCTCCATGGTTAAGCATCCCTGGGTTCCATCCTCAGCACCTCCCACCCCCCAAAACCAGAACAGTGACAACAATAATAAAGCCATCCCTGAAGCACTTGGTACATGCAAGGCACACCCCCAAGCCTGTCAAGTATACTATTTTAATCTTATAATAAACCCATATAGGTATTATGATGCCAATTTTGTAGATAAGGAAGTTCAGACAAAGATTCAGTGACTTGTCCAAGAATGTTCCAACTAAGTCAAGAACCCAAACCCAGGAGGCAGTGATTCTAAGGAGTCACCCAGTGATCTTGCATTAGAGCCTCATACTGAAAGTACAGATTCCCAGGGCTCCCCCTGACAAATTTAATGGGACTTTCCTATGGCTGTGGCGTGGGAGGCTACATTCTCAGTTTTCCCCTTCACCTTTTGTCTCCATCTCCCTCCCCACATGGGGATTCATAACACAGCTGGGCCAAGATGGCCATATCTATATGCAGATGTGCCTAGATTTGTAATGGGGTTTCTTCCTGATAAACCCATCCTAAATTGAAAGTATCTTAAGTTGAAAATGCATTTAATATGCTCAGCCTCCTGAATGTCCTTCCTTAGCAGCACAGCACACTGTGGCATATCAGTGATTTCTCCTTGGGATCTTATGGCTGACTGGAAGCTGTGGCTTGCAGCATTGCCCAATATGCAAGAGAGCATCATGCAGCCTATCACTAGCCCAGGAAGAGAGATCAAAACTCAACAATGTGATTGCAGAGTATTTATAGAAAAACGGAGCTGAGAAATGGAAAATAACTAAGTATGGTTTCTACTGAATGTGTATTGGTTTTGCACCATCAAACTTTCCAGAAAGTGTAAATCGAACCATCATAAATTGAGGACTGTCTGTAATCACATCATCCTCTTACTCTCAAGAGAAACCCGACTGCCAGGGCACCAGCGTCCTCTGCTGCCCTCTAGTGGTGGCTCTTTTTTCTCCCACTCCCTGAGTGGACGTGGCTGGGCTCAGATTCTTGAGATGCATCTTTCTTGTCCTTGCTGCTTTCATAGATTAAAAGAGAAATTCCCTCGACCAATTAAACTTAGTAAAGTTTATTTTAGCAAAGGAAAACAAATTAAAGTAAAAAAATACTCTCAAATCAGGCAGCTCCTAGATCCAGAGCAGGTTCAGAGGACAGCCAACAATATAATTGGGTAGTATTTATAGAAAAATAGAGCTGAGAAGTAGAAAATAACTTAATGGGCTAGAGCTCAGTCAATCAACCAATCAATTTGTTACAAGCTTAATTAGCTAATTGGCTACAGGGCCTCCTGCAACCAACCAAGGCTCAGTTACTGTGATTAAACTCTATATTGGTCTTAAAGTGCTTGATGTAGGAACTTAGTCCAAGTCAATAGCCTCCCACAAATTTTATTTAAAACCCAGAATATTTCCTCTCCTTTTTCCCTAAAATGCCCAACTCTTAATCTCATGTGATCAGAGTATATAACTCACCACCCATCAGACCAAACTTGAGGTAGAGATCAGAGGGAACAAGGCCGTAATCACTGAGCTTTCATCTATTAAAAGAATAGTATGCAGAAAAGATGGAAGAGGGTAGTGTTTAAGCTCCTAATCTGTTATCTCTTCCTCATCCCTACTTCTTTCCTACATACTTTAATCTTTAAAAAAAAAAATCTTTCTAGTTGTAGATGCACACAATACCTTTCCTTTATTTTTATGTGGTCCTGAGGATCAAACTACATCCCCAGCCCATACTTCAATCTTATTGCAAGGCAAGTACACCAACATATTGGTGCCATAATGTCTCCAAGAATAAACTAAATTATATTGACTTGTATCTTTCACAAGAAAGAAATTTCTTGAAAAAAAAAAATCATGACCAGTGGAAAATTACCAGACCCTAGCCCAGCCCAGCACCAGGATAAGAAATGGGCCCTGTCCCTTGTTCAGGAAGCAGCCTGATCTCTATCGGCACTATCATCTCCCCTCTTCTTGAGGTAACTCCTCCATCCCCCATCATTAAAGCTTTGCCTGGGTGTTCATGCTCCTTGGCTCAGTTTTCACTTCTATTTTCTCCGGGTCAGAAGTTTCTGACTGTGGCTTCAAGCCTACACAGCCATCTGCCCGCTCCTGTGGGTGGCCTTCCCTGTGGATTTCAGCTCCTGGCTCTCTGCCTTCTTCTTGACAATGTTCCTGTCATGAGGCTGGGTGGTTTCAATATCCACGTCCACAGAAACCGGGTACATCATCTTTCTAACACCTTGGGCACTCTTCTCTGTCTTTATTCCTCTAGCGACCTTGACCTCTTTCCTTTCCCAGGCATGTGCTCCCTTGGTCACAACATAGGAATTATTCTGTGCCTGCAAATCTTTCAAAATCTCTGATCTAAGTGCCCCACCTACAGGATGCAAGCTCCTACTCATCTAATTCCCCAATCCCCAAAGCTCTTCGACATAAGCCAGGCCCGTGTCCTCTAATTGCACCTCAGTTTCCCCCATTGCACCCCATCCTGTTCTCACTTCTTTGTCCAGTTTGCAGTTCATGGTCTTCCACTATGGTCACCTGGGTTGGTGGGAGGCCACGAAAGTGCCTGGGACACAAAATCAAAGGAGGTCTTCACTATGTACCTGCATGACCCAAGGAGGGCCTTCTTCAATTTTGCACCCTGAATGTTTCAGAACCTGGCAAACTCCTCCTCTTCAGGCTGGGAAAAATTCATGGCCCTTCTTGTCACGAGCCATCCATGGGCTGTGTGTGGACTGTTGCTCCTAGTAGCCTCATGAGAGGATAGGTTTGGCATTGAGAACTTCCCATGGCACCCCCAACAGGGATTTACTGCCTGATGTGGGTAAACTACCCTCTCAAGCTCTGCCAGAGATCCCACACAGCACCTGAGATGGGTGTGGCCTGCCATGATGTCAATCATCCTGCTGACTGCAAGACACCATGAAGCAGGACTCTATGCCCTTGAAACCCTATCCCTGCCTTTGATGTACCCTCTTAAATAAACCACTGGAGCCAATTTTCTTTGTCTAGTTCCAGAACCCATGTGGACTAGATCTATCAGGAGCTTTGTCTTTTGTAAATATATTTCTGAGTATTTGTGTTTTGTTATTTTCTAACTATTTGAGATTTTAAGTTTTAGGGTGGCTTGGATTCCCCGTCACTAGAAGAACCACCAGTGAGATACTGGCTGTCAACCCCCCCATAAGACCTACTGGAACTTCACAAGGACAGATCTCAGGTGCTCTGCAGTTGGCCTGGCCATCCACCTGCTTTTCCCTAGCTAACTCAACACTCCCACTCCCCCACAAGACCTTATCAGTCATCCTCCCTCCCCTCAAATCACACCTCCTCACTAACCCCGCTGTCAGCTGATGTCAGGCTTCCTGCCTCTCTGAGAAGCAATGGAGGAGAACTTGCTTCTACCTCCTGAGTGCAGCTCAGCCAGTGTCAGAGCCTGCTTGCTGGGAAGCAGCCCCACCCTCTGGTGCAAACCCCCTGGAGTCTGTTCTCTCAGGCCAGCCCTCCACCAGCTCCAGTGCTTCTCTAGACAGCAAGCCTTTTCCCTGGTCCCTCTCCACTCCAAACCCCATGGCGTCCAGCCATGCTGCTGACTCCCCCCAGGGACGGCCATTGGACCACCACTGGGGCATGAAGAAAACCCCAGTTAGGCTGAATGCTCAACAGAGATGAGTAGAGAGGAGACTCGGGCAAATTCCCTGCACTTTAGGTCCTTGAGAACTATTCCAGCCAACAGTGCTGCCCTTGGCCCACAATTTAGCCAGAGAAGAACCCACGATCAAGGATAAATACCACTTGTTGAAGGATCTTCTGTGAAGTTGGGCATCGTAATTTCTGTTTATGCTCCTCTGCACTCTCTGAGGAGAGTTAAAGCAAGGAAGTGTTTGTGAACTGGGCTGAAAGTTCCATCCTTGAAAGAATTGGTCAGGAAGTCCACGTTAGAGTGTGCATCCCGACTTGCCCAGGGCAGAACTGGCATTCAAACTGTAAGGCCACATGCCAGGAAACTCCCTGAATCTTGAGCAACCCAGTCACCATAGGTCCTACAGGTGTTCTGCGGAGGGTGGTGGCAGGTGGTGATAAGGATGCCACTAGAAGGGTGACAAATTAGTGCAAAGATCTTAACCATGATTGCTCATTACAATAATGAGGGGGGGAGGTTGAAACTATTGACATTCAGAGGCTGGGGATGCAGCTCTTAGTGGGAGTGTGCTTGCTTGGCACATACAAGGTCCTGGGTTCCATTCCCAGCACTGAAAAAAACAAAAAAGCTACCAACACTCACCACTACAGGGCAGTTGTCACAAGCTGGAGAAGCAGGGTCCATGTTGTTATGGGAAACAGATGGATCCAGAAGCGGCAAGCAGCACTTGGAGAGGAGAGCTCCAAATTTTATTTTCTCTGCTGGGCCCCCAAAAGGAGTAAACTCCAAATTCTGAGCCCTGATCCACATTTCCTCACAACATTTATAGGTTATTTGGTATCATCTTAGATCCATCCTATTATTGGGGGCTTTCCCCTCTTTTCAAAAAAATCCCTAATCTATGTGGCTGGAGGCCTTGTGCAGGGTCTCTAACAAACAAACAAACAAAAAAACATGCTTACAGAAACACATAAGAAGAAATGGCTCTTTTCACAGGCATCTGTTAAATCTTAGCCTTGAAAACCTGGAATAGGGATATTCACATTTCAAGAGGGAGTAGTCAGACTACTCCAGTCATTTACAATCCAAAAAGTAGGGACCCCGTGGTTAATTAGTATTTCTGAAGAAAGGCTGAGAGAGGGGAGGGGAACTGACCCTTTCCCCAGGCACTGGTTTCCTACCAGTCTGATTTTGCCATCACAAAGTGGCAGTAACTTGGGCAACTCTTGGGTCTTAGGAGCAGCTAGAATGACACCCACATGGTTGAAGAGAAAGACCCTGCCCCTAAATTCCAACTCACAAAGGCAATAGCCCTTCCTGCCAGCCCCAGTGGCCAGCGTGGGATGGATTCTCACACAGAGGGCCTCTACCTAACTGCCTTACTAGATTCTTCAGGGGGTGAGTGGTTTCAAGAACCTTACTTGTTACCAGAGCACCTGGCACCTGTCCCTCCCAGCAAATGAATGGTCATGGGCAGTAGGCCACAGAGAGCCTTTGGGGAAGGAAGGCAGATGTGGGCAGTCTGGAGCCCTAACTGTGCAGTAATGCGGTACGTTCCCAGGGATCAACACAGCCGCCAGGAACATAGATGCTCTGAAGTGTGAACTGTGTCCTGTGGGGGAAACTTCCAGAGATTCGACTTCTCCACATACACACAGCATTCCCTGCCCCAAACAGCAGGTCAGAATGAGGGGCTTCCGTCCTGAGCTGGGTGTCTCAGACACCCCTCTGTGTGGGGACTGCTCTGGAGAGTCTGAGAGAGGGGCACTGAGTCCCAACTGGAACTCAGGTAGCCACCCAGGTGATGTCCTTCCCCCAACACTATCACTTATAGTCCAGGCCTTAGCATCCCCCTCAAGTGCCTCCAAGCCACTTTGAGCTTCTAGAAGCAGGAGTGACATAGAGCTGACATGAATCTTTTTTGAGATTTATTCTAGCTCTTTTCTGAGCTTCCAGTAGGTTTCCACAAAGGGTGCCTCCCAACATTTTTAAATTCTATGTTGGCCATAATTGAGAGATAGATAATTTCCATTATGTCCTCTCCTCACACAAAAGTTCAGGAGCCTAGTGGTCTCTATGAAACTTGATGGGCCTCACATCAAGAAACTTCCAGAAACAGTTCTGCCTCTGAACAATAGGTCCATGCAGAGAAGACCAATATGGACACTAACTCCGGAGAGTGATGAGCCTGTGGACGAGGCACCAGGCATCCACCATCCAGCCTTCCCTCTCTTGCCTTTGTCCATATCCCATAAGTCTCTCTGTTTGACAGGCTGTTGGTGACCAGCTTGAAGGCCACTCAGGTGGTCATGGGACATGTTGCTCAGCCAATCAGGATCATGCAGCACTTGGTTCCACAGAGACAGATTCAGTTAAACTGTCAAAGGTTCAGTCTCAACGACTCAAGACAACTTGGCCATCTTGGGCCAGTCAACTGGACCCTATACTGACCTGTCCTGGTCATTCAGTCAGGGTGGAGTTGGTGGAATAGTAAAAGTCATGAAGATGACCAGTGGTCAGCAGGGTCAGGCCATCCAAGGACAAAGTGTGAGCCTGCCTGGGTCCTAGAGAAGGACAAACATGGCTGCTGGTAGAGGAGCTTCTATGGATAAGAAAGTCACCTTCTGTCTGGTAAGAAGGGATGACCCATGGTGGGGTCAGGGCATGAGACCCCTACCAGGTCAGGTCATGTCCCAGGGATGGACATCCTCTGTGTGACCTGCCTCCTTCAGAGCAGCTGGGGACAGGCTGAGGATGGGGAGGAGGTGGTACAGTAGCTCTCAGGATCAGGGCAGATCCTGGACTTGAGGATTCAGGAGGAGACAGGCCCCCTGTCTCCAGAGAATGAGGGTAGCATCTACTATGGCTGACGTCAGAGCTCATGGTCTAAACCTTGACTTGGGTTTTACCAGATTCCTTCCAGCAGCACAGAGGCCACGGGAACCATGGTCTGGAGGGGAGGGACGCCTGGTTCTGAGCTCAGGTTCAGCCTTGAGAGCGCACTACACAGAGATGCAAGCAGACAGAAGGTGCACAGGCACAAACTAGTGTCCGCACCCTCCCTCTCTCCCTCCCTCCCCTTTGCAAGCAAGAAACATTGAGTGGCAGGCAGGGCCTCAGGCAGCATTTCCAGGAGGAGGGACCCACAGGGGCAGTGAGCTCCCTGTAGGCACCACAGCCCCAACAGAAGGAGCTCCTGGGAACCAGGCAATGAGGCTGAGGAGGGCAGTGTGAGAACCAGTCTAGAATTCCCTCAGAGAAAGACCAGGCCTCCAGGAACAAACACAGGGCTAGGCATGAGGTGACACAGGCCTGCAATCCCAGCTATTCAGGAGCCTGAGGCAGGAGGATGACAAGTTCAAGTCCAGCCTGGGGAACTTAGTGAGACCCTGTCTCAAAATAAATTTTTTATAAAGGTCTAAGGGTGTAGCTCAATGGTAAAGGCTTTGTCTAGCATGTGTAGGGCCTGGTTCAATCCCCAGTACCTGAAAAATAAAAATAAAAACAAAAACACATACACACATATATAAACATATTTATATCAAAACATATGAGGAGGAGAGATACAAATAGGGAGGAAAGGGGACCCCACTTGAAAATGGGGCTCACAACCTACCGCCATCAGAGCACTGAGGCTATATTAATTGGAAAGCCTGCCCAGCACTGAGAATGGAGTGCACATGATGCACCCTCACAGCACAATCCCTGGAGTCTGTGCTTCCCAAGGGCTGACATCTTGCTTGTCTTTTCCTCTAGCAATCAGCCACAGCTGCCTGGCACTGCCAACGCTCACAGTCTCCTGCCTCAGGGGCTGCTGCCCTGAGCAAAGCCACTGGAGGGACTGGGGACGAGGACCAGGACACTGTCACCTGCACCAAGGCCTCTGGATCAGCACAGAAAGGACAGAGGTCCAAACCACAGATGCTGCAGGAGGACGGTGGCCACAGGGGAAAGGAGGATGCAACCACCAGGTGTACCTGGGCTGAGGGACTCAGGGGAGGTGGCAAGGACCAGAGGACACCTCGCTCTCCCATGGTCCAGGCGGGAAAGCCACTTCTGCTTTAGGGGCTAAGTGTCCCATAGAAATCACCTTATTTGGGCTCTCCAGGCTGCAGAGGCTGCACGGCTCCCCACCCAGCCCAGCTGGGCTGCAGCCATACAGTTCAGGTGCAGGAATATGGTCATTTGCTTTCCTTCCCCTTGGGGACCAGACTAAGGGGAACAAAGTGATACTGATCACCTGTTGGTGGTCATATGCGTTCCTGTAATTCTCAAAATGTTTGAAAATTGCACTTCTCAGAAGAGTAATTACAAACATCAGACCCCTGCTGGACCTCACGTTGATCCTACCCCACCCGGAGCTAGGCCCTGCTGCAAGCATCATGTGGTCAGATTCAAGAGGGACTGTCAGGAGCAGCATTCTGGAGGCTAGACTTCATGTGACTCCTGCCCAGACCCTGGCCCTGACTGCTGTGGCTGGGAGGGGAGAAGACAAGGCTGGCCATGGGCCTGTGCTCCTATCCTCCTTGACCTTCTCTAGACTCCAGTTTGGAACCAAACAGGATGAACACAGAGGAACCCAGAGAGCACCAACACAGAGAACGTGTGCCACAGAAACCTGGGGCCTTTGACTCTCTCCCTTCTCCAGCCCCTGGATGCTCCATGCTGTCTGGGTGCTGTGGGTCCTGAAGGAGGGGCCCGGCGCTCTCCAGGCTGGGCCAGCTCCTCCTGGAACAGGGCCCACAGCTCTCAGTGGCCCTTCAGGCTCAGTCTTCTGCACTGAGGAGGCTGTGCCAGGAGCCACCCCTCCCTGGAGCAGGCCAGGACCTGGCAGACACCTGGGGAGACCCTGCACACTGGGGGCTCCCCCAGGAGACTTCTGCCCAGCAGCACCCCTCTGCTGCTGCACCTACCAGCAGAGGCCAGACTTGGGGACTGGAATCTGGACACAGCCCTGTGGTTCTGGCTGGCTCCATGTCATGGCTCTCACCAAAGCCTCGTCTTCCTGCACAGGGAGGCAGAGGGGGGTTCTGAGAGCAGGCCATGGGCCAGGGAGGGAAGGAGCAAAAGAAAACCAGGTGGCCCCAGAGTGCTGAGTGGAGTTCCATGTGTGAAGGCCAGCCGGCTGTGTGATTTGGGGCAGGTTCAATGAATCTCTGTGCTTTTGTTCTCTTCAAAATGGTGACGAGAACCCATGCTACTGACGTGTTGGAGTTTCCAGTGAGTTTCTTGTGCAAAGACCCGGGGCAGCACCGGAACATCAGCAAGGGCTGTGGCCATTCTTGTGTGCTGCCAGGTCACCACTGAGCAAGGAGCACCTCAGAGCTGGCAGACCCTGGCCACCCCTGCCTCTGGCTTGAGGCTCGGGGGAGGGAAAGGCCACGACATGCTTTCTTCAACAGCCACCAGCTGGGCACATTTCAGTTCCCTCCAGAGTCTAAAATCAGAGTCCTTTTGATGTGGCCAGTGGCCCCAGTGCCCAGAGAGAATAGCTTGGTGAAGTTATTGGTGTGGCGTTTTGGTGTTGTCTTCATAGAAAACCCAAGGGCTTAAACATTGACATTTGCCCTGAAGTTGTAAGCAAGTTCTGACCCCCTGAAGATGAGACACACCCACCTTGACAGTCAAGTTCAAGTCTAAGCCCCCCTCTCCCACCCCATTGCAGGGGAAGGTCATTGCATGTGTGAGGGTGGTTGGAGCAGTCAGGCCCCTCGACCAATTCCTGTGCCGGGCCTGATGGGTCAATTTGGATTTGAGGACCTCTCTCTGGAAGCATTTCATGACCAGATCGTCCTGGAGATGGTATCATAGACCTTGGTCTTCCCAATATTTCTTTTGCTGATGCCTAATTTTATCTCATTTCTTCTCCTCAGCATTTCCAGTTTTCTTTTGGGGTTCCATTGCAGATAGTCCATTTGGTAGCACACGCTACTGTGATCTAGTGTTTCACTCTCCGTCAAAGCTTCCGCTTCACCTCCCAAAATTTCTTTTCTGGAATCTGCTTCTTTGTATGAGGCATGCTGATGTTTTCAAAACAAGTCCTGATAGTTCTTACCCTCTCTTTGTAATTAGGGAAAATGCCAATCCTTTTTGGCAGTTGGATTTGTATTCCTTCTGTTTTTGAATCAGTGCCTTCTCTTCATGGAGAAAGCTCAGAAAAAGGCGTGGTGGTGGACCTCCATCTCAGAACTCCTCAAGCAAATCTGCCCACATCTTAGGTGTTTAGGCGAGAGAGCCCTGAGCACTGTGTTTTTTAAAAAGAACTGCCCCCTCCACTTTCTCACAGAGGTTCACTCAGTCTTTGGTGTTTCTTAGCTCAAAGGGCATCAGATAGGCCACCCCTCTTAACTCGTCTGAACTTTCTTTAGGTACTTTCATTTCCTGGTGTTCTTTTTTCTCCAATCGGCAATGAATGTGATTTATTTGGTACATTGCTGATGATGTTGATTCTTGTGGACACTGTCTTCTTGATCAATGGGTGTCATCAAGGCTTTTCATCCAGGTGTTAGTGGTAGGCACAGTGGGAGTCAGTCAGGACACCGACCTCTGCTGAAGAGGGTTTGTCCTGTTTTTTTAGGGCTTCACACTCTGGCACTGACCTTCCTCATCCCCAGAGCTGCTCCTCTTCCTGAAGCAGCTGTTTCCACTCTGTCTACCTCAATGTTGCCACTGTCTGAGACAGGAGAGTTAGATTTGAAGGGTTCTGGGGTGGGGGATGTCTCCAGAAGTATCAGGAGCTAGAGAGCCACCTCTTTGTGCACAGATTGTCCTTATGGTCTCAAAGGTGACAATCCAAACTTAAATCCCCTTCCCCATAACTACCTGGCCAATTTTGAATACGCCTGCCACGTTTTGACTCATTCAGACCTTTGCACCCTCTCCACCCCACCTATCCTTGAAATCTCCTGTGGGCTACATGTTCTCCTGTTCCAAAGGAAATCATCCCAACAATATTGCTCTTTCTCACCCCAACTCACCTCTGCACTGACCTCTGTGGAGTCAGAAGGTATCCCACATTACACAGATGAAAGAATTGTTTGCTCCCAGGGGTGTTCTTCAGAGTTTGAAATGGGGTAGAGCTTTGAAACGGGGCTCCACAGGGATAGCCTCTTTCAGGAATTCCTCACGTCCAAAAGTGAACTGTAGTGAACAAGGGCTGTCTGGCCCTCCATCTCCAAAGCCCCACCAAGTACACATGGCCTGAGATTTCCATGGTGATGGTAAATAAGCCTCACCTGCAGCCTCTCTGATCACTACTGCATGTCCCCTCTCCTCCAGGTCTGTGCTAAGTGCCCGGATGTGATAAGACTCGGGAAATGGAGCTTGACCCAAGAGTGGAGGCCTTGAAGTCACACTAGGACTGGGAGCTCTGAAGCTCTGAGTTCAAGGGCTTCAAACCTTGGAAACTGGACAGCAATGCCCAGTGGAGGGACAGGTGATTAGGGTCCAAATATATATGTGAAAGTAAGAATACAGACATGGTTTTTTCATACGGCAGATCTAGAACTAGCTGGAGGGAAGATGGGTGCTGGAAGTTTTGCCTTGAGAGCAGAACAGATATCAGGATAAATATGGTATTTCCCAGGCAGTGGAGGTATTTGAACAGAGGCCCAAACACTGTCACAGGGACAGTGTTGGGAATGATTCAGTTATGAGGAACGGGTAGAAAAGACACTCATCAGTTTGAAAATATGACAATTGTACATTTGCATATTTTGAATATCAAAAAATCCCTCTTTGGCTGGGGTTGTAGCTCAGTGGTAGAGCGCTTGCCTCACACGTGTGAGGCTCTGGGTTTGATCCTCAGCACTACATAAAAACAAAATAAAGGTAATGTGTCCATCTACAACTAAAAAGAAAATATTAAATGTGTGCACTACTGCACCTGGATTTTTTAAAAAATCCCTTCTCTATATTCACCCTACACAAAAATCAACTCAAAGTGGATCAAAGACCTGGGAATTAGACCAGAAACACTGCAACTGACAGAAAACAAAGTCAACACTCCAATATATTGGCACAGGCAGCAGCTGAAGACTCCTAAAGCTCAAGAACTAAAACCAAGAATCAGTACATGGAATGGCATCAAATTAAAAGCTTCCACAAAGCAAGGGAATCAAGCATGAAGACAGCCTTCAGAATGGTAGAAGATCTTTACTGGCTACTTTGCCAACAGAGGATTAATATCCAGAATATATAAAGGACTCAAAAACTTAACACCCTCCCCCACAAAAAAAGAAGAAATACCCCAATAAATAAATGGTCAAGTAAACTATAGACAATTCTCAGAAGAAGGAATAGAAGCCCAGTGTGACAACATACACCCATAATCCCAGTGGCTTGGAAGGCTGAGGCAGGAGGATTGCGAGTTCAAAGCCAGCCTCGGCAATTTAGTGAGGCCCTAAACAACTCATTGAGATCCTGTCTCTAAATAAAATACAAAAAAGGGTTAGGGATGTGGCTCAGTGGTTAAGTACCCCTGAATTCAATCCCTGGTACCAAAAAAAAAGTTCAACATTCTTAGAAATTAGGAAAATTAGGGAAATGCAATTCAAGTCTACACTCCAGTTAAAATGACAACCATCAAGAATACAAATAATTGCTGGCAAGGATGTTGGAGGAAAGTATACTCATACATTGTTGGTAGAACTGCACATTAATACAACCACTTTGAAGAGCAGTATGGAGATTCCTCAAATGACTAGTAATGAAACCATATGACTCAGCTATCCCACTTATTGGTATTTATCCAAAAGAATTAAAACTAATGACTTTGATACATGCATACCATTGTTTATAGCAATGCAATTCACTAGAGCCAAGTAATGGAAACAGCTTAAGTGCCTGTCAACAAATGAACGGAAAAAAAAAGAAAATATGGCATCTATAATGGAGTTTTAGTCAAGTCATAAAGAAAAATGACATTGTCATTTGCTGGTAAATGGAAATAAGCCAGATTCAGAAGGTCAAAGGTTGAACGTTTTCTCTCATATGTGAAAACTACACAGAGAGGGAAAGAGAGAGGGAAGAGGGGAGAGAAATTTTTAAAAAGGGGAGGGGATATCACAGAAATAGAAGGGAGACCAATAGAGTAAAGGATTAAGAGGGAGGGAGGAGAGGAGGGCATGGAGAAGTATTGGGGAATCAGATTATGCTATGTCCATGTATGAATATATTACAATGAATCCTCCATGTGTATAATAATGCACTAATTTAAAAATAATAATAGAAAGTAGAATATTAGGATAGAGCAAGCAGATCAGGGGAGGAAGGAGGGAATGAAAAAGGAAGGAATGGGGAATGAGATTGGTCAAACTTTTATGTAACTATATAAATACAGCATATTGAATCCCACTATTGTGTATAGTTATAATGCACCAGTAAAAAAAAAAAAAAAAAAAAAAAAAAAAACCTTCTCTCCACTCTGCCTGTTCCCAGAAGAAACTATTTGCAATGATTTAAGCTTCCCCGCCTTCCTGAGCATCACCAGTTTTCTTTTTATGCTTTTGCCCTCCTCTCTCCTCCCCAAGTTCTTGTATCTCTGTTTGATATTTAATCCATTACGTTTTTAATCTAATTGAAATTTTTTCCACCTTTTAAGTGTTACTTGTGAACTTGCTTTTCCAGTGAGTTTTCTTCCTTAGTCATTTGTTTTTACTTTATTTTAGTGATTTTGATTATATTTTCATTCTCATTATTTTTTGATGGCTCATATTTGTCCCTCTTTTTGTAAGAGTCATATGAAGGAGGTCCCAGAGGTATGTGTCATGCTTTTACATGTCTTATTAAAGTTTTTGACTATAGTTGCTATTCCCTAATTCAAATGAAATATGTATTGTAAATGAGATGTTTTATAAAGTTTATATATAGCTGAAAAGTACTAATAAACACCAGTGTACCCATCTCTTAGCTTGAGAAATTCAATACAAATATTATCTTTTTTTTAATTTATTTTTTATTTTTTTTATTGTTGGTCGTTCAAAACATTACATAGTTCTTAATATATGATATTTCACAGTTTGATTCAAGTGGGTTATGAACTCCCATTTTTACCCCGTATACAGATTGCTGTATCACATCAGTTACACTTCCACTGATTTACATATTGCCATTCTAGTGACTGATGTATTCTGCTGTCTATCCTATTCTCTACTATCCCCCTTCCCCTCCCCTCCCCTCCCCTCCCCTTTTCTCTCTCTACCCCCTCTACTGTAAATCATTTCTTCCACTTGTATTATTTTTCTCTTACCCCTCCTTTCCTCTTATATGTAATTTTGTATAACCCTGAGGATCACCTTCCATTTCCATGCGATTTCCCTTCTCACTCCCTTTCCCTCCCACCTCTCATCCCTGTTTAATGTTAATCTTCTTCTCAAGCTCTTCGTCCCTACCCTGTCCTTGGTTACTCCCCTTATATCAAAGCAGTCATTTGGCATTTGTTTTTTAAGGATTGGCTAGCTTCACTTAGCATAATCTGCTCTAATGCCATCCATTTCCCTCCAAATTCTATGGTTTTGTCATTTTTTAAAGCAGAGTAATACTCCATTGTGTATAAATGCCACATTTTTTAATCCATTCATCTATTGAAGGGCATCTAGGTTGGTTCCACAATCTTGCTATCGTGAATTGTGCTGCTATGAACATTGATGTAGCAGTGTCCCTGTAGCATGCTCTTATTAGGTCTTTAGGGAATAGACCAAGAAGGGGAATAGCTGGGTCAAATGGTGGTTCCATTCCCAGCTTTCCAAGAAATCTCCATACTGCTTTCCAAATTGGCTGCACCAATTTGCAGTCCCACCAACAATGAACAAGTGTACCCTTTTCCCCGCATCCTCTCCAGCACTTGTTGTTGTTGGACTTCATAATGGCTGCCAATCTTACTGGAGTGAGATGGTATCTTAGGGTGGTTTTGATTTGCATTTCTCTGACTGCTAGCGATGGTGAGCATTTTTTCATGTACTTAATGATTGATTGTATGTCCTCCTCTGAGAAGTGTCTGTTCAGGTCCTTGGCCCATTTGTTGATTGGGTTATTTGTTATCTTATTGTCTAATTTTTTGAGTTCTTTGTATACTCTGGATATTAGGGCTCTATCTGAAGTGTGTGGAGTAAAGATTTGTTCCCAGGATGTAGCCTCCCTGTTTATCTCTCTTATTGTTTCTTTTGCTGAGAAAAAAACTTTTTAGTTTGAGTAAGTCCCATTTGTTGATTCTAGTTGTTAACTCTTGCGCTATGGGTGTCCTATTGAGGAATTTGGAGCCCGACCCCACAGTATGTAGATCATAGCCAACTTTTTCTTCTATCAGACGCAGAGTCTCTGATTTAATATCGAGCTCCTTGATCCATTTTGAATTAACTTTTGTGCGTGGCGACAGAAAGGGATTCAGTTTCATTTTGATGCAAGTGGCTTTCCAGTTTTCCCAACACCATTTGTTGAAGATGCTATCCTTCCTCCATTGCATGCTTTTAGCCCCTTTATCAAATATAAGATAGTTGTAGTTTTGTGGATTGGTTACTGTGTCCTCTATTCTGTACCATTGGTCCACCCGCCTGTTTTGGTACCAGTACCATGCTGTTTTTGTCACTATTGCTCTGTAATATAGTTTGAAATCTGGTATCGCTATACCGCCTGATTCACACTTCCTGCTTAGCATTGTTTTTGCTATTCTGGGTCTTTTATTATTCCATATGAATTTCATGATTGCTTTATCTATTTCTACAAGAAATGCTGTTGGGATTTTGATTGGCATAGCATTGAACTTATAGAGAACTTTTGGTAATATTGCCATTTTGATGATGTTAGTTCTGCCTATCCATGAACAGGGTATATTTTTCCATCTTCTGAGGTCTTCTTCTATATCTCTCTTTAGGGTTCTGTAGTTTTCATTGTATAGGTCTTTCACCTCTTTTGTTAGGTTGATTCCCAAGTATTTTATTTTTTGGGGGGATATTGTGAATGGAGTAGTTGTCCTCATTTCCGTTTCAGAGGATTTGTCACTGATATACAGGAATGCATTTGATTTATGCGTGTTGATTTTATATCCTGCCACTTTGCTGAATTCATTTATCAGCTCTAATAGTTTCTTTGTAGACCCTTTTGGGTCTGTTAGGTATAGAATCATATCATCTGCAAATAGTGATAATTTAAGTTCTTCTTTTCCTATTTTTATGCCTTTAATTTCTTTCATCTGTCTAATTGCTCTGGCCAGTGTTTCGAGGACTATGTTGAACAGAAGTGGTGAGAGAGGGCATCCCTGTCTTGTACCAGATCTTATAGGGAATGCCTTCAATTTTTCTCCATTCAGAATGATGCTGGCCTGTGGCTTATCATAGATTGCTTTTACAATGTTGAGGTATGATCCTGTTATCCCTAATTTTTCTAGTGTTTTGAACATAAAGGGATGCTGTACTTTGTCGAATGCTTTTTCTGCATCTATCGAGATGATCATATGGTTCTTATTTTTAAGTCTATTGATGTGGTGAATAACATTTATTGATTTCTGTATATTGAACCAGCCTTGCATCCCAGGGATGAATCCTACTTGATCATGGTGTATAATTTTTTTGATATGTTTTTGAATCCGATTCACCAGAATTTTATTGAGGATTTTTGCATCTAGGTTCATTAGAGATATTGGTCTGTAGTTTTCTTTCTTTGAAGTGTCTCTGTCTGGTTTAGGCATCAGGGTAATGTTGGCCTCGTAGAATGTATTTGGAAGTTCTCCCTCTTTTTCTATTTCCTGAAATAGCTTGAAAAGTATTGGTGTTAGTTCCTCTTTAAAGGTTTTGTAAAACTCTGCTGTATACCCATCCGGTCCTGGGCTTTTCTTAGTTGGTAGTCTTTTGATGGTTTCTTCTATTTCCTCTATTGTTATTGGTCTGTTTAGGTTGTCTATATCTTCCTGACTCAATCTGGGCAGATCATATGACTTAAGAAATTTATCTATGCCTTCACTATCTTCTATTTTATTGGAGTATAAGGATTCAAAATAATTTCTGATTATCTTCTGTATTTCTGAAGTGTCTGTTGTGATATTGCCTTTTTCATCCCGTATGCTAGTAATTTGGGTTCTCTCTCTTCTTCTCTTCGTTAGCATGGCTAAGGGTCTGTCGATTTTATTTATTTTTTCAAAGAACCAACTTTTAGCTTTGTCAATTTTTTCAATTGTTTCTTTTGTTTCGATTTCATTAATTTCAGCTCTGATTTTAATTATTTCTTGCCTTCTACTTCTTTTGCTGTTATTTTGCTCTTCTTTTTCTAGGATTTTGAGATGAAGTATGAGATCATTTATTTGTTGGTTTTTTTCTTTTTTTAAGGAATGAGCTCCAAGCAATGAATTTTCCTCTTAGAACTGCTTTCAATGTGTCCCATAGATTCCGATATGTTGTGTCTGTGTTTTCATTTAACTCTAAGAAGTTTTTAATTTCCTCCTTAATGTCTTCTATAACCCATTGATCATTCAGTAACCTATTGTTCATTCTCCAAGTGATGCATGATTTTTCCTTCCTTCTTTTATCGTTGATTTTCAGTTTCATTCCATTATGATCAGATAAGATGCATGGTATTATCTCTACTCCTTTATATTGTCTAAGAGTTGCCCTGTGACATAATATATGATCTATTTTTGAGAAGGATCCATGTGCTGCTGAGAAAAAAGTGTAACTACTTGATGTTGGGTGGTATATTCTATATATGTCAATTAAGTCTAGGTTGTTAATTGTGTTATTGAGTTCTATAGTTTCCTTATTTAACTTTTGTTTGGAGGATCTGTCCAGTGGTGAGAGAGGTGTGTTGAAGTCTCCCATGATTATTGTATGGTGGTCTATTAGACTCTTGAACTTGAGAAGAGTTTGCTTGATGAACATAGCTGCACCATTGTTTGGGGCATATATATTTATGATTGTTATGTCTTGTTGGTGTATGGTTCCCTTGAGCAGTATGCAGTGTCCCTCTTTATCCCTTTTGATTAACTTTGGCTTGAAATCTATTTTATTTGATATGATTATGGACACTCCTGCTTGTTTCCGCAGTCCATATGAGTGGAATGATTTTTCCCAACCTTTCACCTTCAGTCTATGTATATCTTTTCCTATCAAATGCGTCTCCTGTAGGCAGCATATTGTTGGGTCTTGTTTTGTGATCCATTCAACTAGCCTGTGTCTCTTAATTGGTGAGTTTAAGCAATTAACATTTAGGGTTATTATTGAGATATGGTTTGTTCCTCCAGCCATATTTGTTTATTAATGTTACTAAACCTGATTTGTTTTCCTCTTTGATTACTTTCCCCCCTTTACTGTCCTACCTCCCACTGTTGGTTTTCAATGTTATTTTCCATTTCCTCTTCCTGTAATGTTTTGCCAAGGATTTTTTGAAGAGATGGTTTTCTAGCTGCGAATTCTTTTAACTTTTGTTTATCGTGGAAGGTTTTAATTTCATCTTCCATCCTGAAGCTTAATTTCGCCGGATACACGATTCTTGGTTGGAACCCATTTTCTTTCAGTGTTTGAAATATGTTATTCCAGGATCTTCTAGCTTTCAGAGTCTGTGTTGAGAGATCAGCTGTTATCCTGATTGGTTTACCCCTAAATGTAATCTGCTTCCTTTCTCTTGTAGCTTTTAAAATTCTCTCCTTATTCTGTATGTTGGGCATCTTCATTATAATGTGTCTAGGTGTGGATCTCTTATGATTTTGCACATTCGGCGTCCTGTAGGCTTCTAGGATTTGGGATTCTGTCTCGTTCTTCAGGTCTGGGAAGTTTTCTCGTATTATTTCATTGACTAGATTGTTTATTCCTTTGGTTTGGAGCTCTGTGCCTTCCTGTATCCCAATGACTCTTAAGTTTGGTCTTTTAATGTTATCCCATATTTCTTGGATGTTCTGCTCATGGTTTCTTAGCAGACTTGCTGAGCTGTCTATGTTCTTTTCAAGTTGAAATACTTTGTCTTCATTGTCTGATGTTCTATCTTCTAAGTGATCTACTCTGCTGGTAGTATTGTCAATTGAGGTTTTAAGTTGGTTTATTGCTTCCTGCATTTCTAGGATTTCTATTTGTTTGTTTTTTATTACCTCTATCTCCCTGTGAAATTGATCTTTTACTTCCTGGATTTGTTTATGTAGTTCCTTGTCAAAGTGATCTTTCATTGTCTGATTTTGCTGTCTTATGTCTTCCTTGAGACTCCAGATCATCTGAAGCATGTATATCCTGAACTCTTTATCTGATATTCCATCTGTTGCAGCTATTACCTCTTCTAAAGTTGAGTTGATCTGCATTGCTTGTGGTCCTTTCTTTCCTTGTCTTTTCATACTGCTCGCGTTTCTTTCTGCTTGGTGAAACTGTTGTGTTTTTGAAATTTTCCCCCTATTTATTTATATTGCTCTTGTATAGTTGGGAGATCTCCCTTGCAGAGCGGGTAGTGGCTGTGCTCCTCCTCTAATTAGGGAGATGTATCTACCACGCTGGTTGGTTGCAGGTCTGCCCACCCTGCGGGCGCCGGTGGCAGCTCTGCTCTGCCCCCACTCCAATTGTGGTGACGTAACTACCACGCCCTCGGGTCATTGGTCCTGATCCGGATGTGGGCGGCAGATCTGCTCCGCCCCTACTCCAATTGGTGTGACATGTCTACCACGCTGGTCGGCCTCTAAGCCTGTTCCGCCGGTGGGTCGCAGTTCTGCCTACCTTGTGGGCTCGGGCGGCAGTTCTGCTCAGCCCCCACTCCCAGTGGGGGTACCTGACTGCCTCTCCAATGGGTCGCTGGGCCTTTTCCAGACACGGGCGGCGGCTCTGCTCCACCCCCACTCCAACCAGTGTGACGTGACTGCCTCGGTGCTACTTGTCCACCACACTGGCAGGCTGCCGGGCCTGTCCTGCCAGTGGGTCGCAAGTCTGCCTACCTTGCAGACTCAGACGGCGGCTCTGCATAGCCCCTACTCCAAATGGGGTGACTTGGCTACCGCGCCGTCGGGTCGCTGGTCCTGTTCCAGGCGAGGGCGGCTACTCTCCTTGGCCCCAGCTGCAGTTGGGGTGTCGTGATACCATGCCGGCGGGTCACTTGGCCTGCTCTGGGCACAGGTGGCAGCTCCACTCTGCCCCCCAGGCCCCCACAGCACCCAGCAGGACCCAGACCGAGAAGCAGTCCCCGCAGGTTCCCCAGCCCTGGGCCAAAGCAGCTTCGGGAGCCAGAACCCGGCCTCTCTGATCCTGGCCACGCTCCACTAGGAGCAGGCTCCACAGAGCGACCCCCGTGGGTTCCCAAGCCCCAGGCCAAAGGAGCCCCGGGAGCCCAAGCCCGGCCACTCCAAACTCTCCCAGCTCGGTGCACGCTCCGCTAGGAGCAGGCCCAAAGACGCAGTCCCCGTGGGCTCCCCAGCCCCGGGCCAAAACTGTTCCGGGAGTCAGAGCCCAGCCGCCCCTCAGCGCACGTTCCACTTGGAGCTGGCCTCAGCACGCAGTCCCCGCAGGTTCCCCAGCCCTGGGCCAAAGCAGCCCGGGGAACCAGAATCCGGCCGCTCAAAGCCCGGCGCACGCCTTGCCAGGAGCGAGCCCCAAGGAGTATTCTCCTCAGGTTCTCCAGCCCCGAGCCTGAGCGATCTGTCTGCGAGACGCAGGCAAATACCAGCCTGAAATCACCTGTTCCGTAGTTGAATGAGCTGAGATCAGTAGAAAACAGGGATGATTACATCAGCTCTCCAAGATGGCGGCTGCTGTCCTCCTCCGTGGTCCGACCGGTGTCGAGAACCGAACTGGACTGCTTCTCTCCTCTGTCTCAAAGCCGGAACTCAGCACTAAGCACAGCCATTGCACTGCTGGCAGGAGCCCCCAGAATCTGCATCTCTGTACTCCTGCTCTGGTACCTCGCCGCTACCCAGCGCGTGCTGCAGACTCCATCCGCGGGGCGGTCCGCCGAGCAGGTTCTGCTACCCTCCGTGTGGAGAAATCTCTCGCAACCGAGCCCCCGCATCCGAACCCCACGCCATGTAAATCCGTCCTCTAGATTCTGGAGCACCTCAATTTCACTGGAAATTCCCAACAAGGTAGCCTCCAGCCGCTTCACCTCGCCTTTCTCCCGCACAGTGACGCGGTGCACTGGGGTGATGCACTCCCATCACCGCCATCTTCTCACTTCTTTTTTTTTTTTTAACACAATATGTATGGCATGGGTAAAGATGGCCCAAAGAAAGCTTATGAGAGAAAGTCAAGCTTCCAAGAGGAGGTAACACTGAAATGGGACTGAAAATAGGGGTATGGCATAGGAAGAGAGGGCCACCAAATGCACAGGAGTGGCAGAAGGGAAGGGCTGGCAGGCAAGGTGGTGACGGGAGCAGGGACACTGCTGCAGAAGCTGCAGGAGCAACGGGCCTCGTCCTCCTGCAGCTCTTGGGGCTGTGCCTTCCCTTGATGGGGAAGGTTCTTTCCCTGATGTCTGTGTGGGTCTTTCCTTCCACTCGAATTTCTGCTCAGATACTCCTTTGGTGAGAGGTCTTCCCTGACCACTCTTTACAAAAGGGTCTTTCCCCAAACCCCCCAGCCTGACGTGCTCCATAAGGAGGGACTTTGTTCATTCTATTTCCTGCCACATAGGAACTTTTAGATAGAGCCTGGTGCAGAGCAGACTCATAGATACATACCCAACAGAAGGCCCAGGGCAACGGCAGGCAGGAGGGGGTGACACTCATACTCTCAACCACAGGAACAAGGGCTGCCCTGGGTGAGGTCCTTGCCTCACTCACCGGCGCCTCCTAAGATGGCACCCAAGAGAAACTGTAAAGGCAGAGGGTTTTGATGTCTGCCAGCGAGAATGAGCACCCCTGCCTCTTCTCTGGACCTGAGTGGGGTTTGTTGCTCTGAGAACACTCACTGTGTTGCCTTCACCTCTGCTGTGTGATCAGAACCCCTCCCCCAGCACATACTGGTAATGGTGCTCAGAATCATCAGATCAGAGCACAGATACCATGCACCAGCTGGGGCCTGACCCACGTTCCTCAAGGGAGACCCTAAATTTTGAAACCCCACCTTGACCTGCAGCACTTGAGAAGACATAGCCTGGAACAGGCACCCATAGGTCCCTATGAAATTCTGAGCCCAGGAAGCATCTCCCCAAGAGTCCATTCCTGACAGGGACCCAGATTTCCAGGAGAGATCTGAGAGCTCCAGGGTCCTAAACCCTGTGAACATGAACTGGGGAGGGGGGAGCGGGTAGGAGAGTTCTGGAAAGGCATGGCCACTTCAAAGGACCCTGGGAGGAAAAGTGTTGAGAGCCACAGTTTAGTCGGAATGACACCTGGCATTTTGTTAGAGGGAATGGTTGAAAGGTGACCCTGCTCCGGGAATAGGGCGGCTCAGGGATTAGGGCGGATCTTTCTGCCTGGGCACCCACTACTTTGGAGTTCCCGTTGAGTTCTCGCGGGGGTTCTGGGAGAATTGGTGTGCGGAGCCTGGTGGAGGGAGTGTATTCCCAGGAAGTGTGTGTAGAGAACCGGTGAGACTTGGGGAATAAAGAGTTGCTGTTTGAACCTACAAGGCTTTGTGGCAGCTTGGTTATTTGTGCCCAGCCAGACTGCGGCAGAAAAGTCCCTGTACTCACCTTCCTCTCAGCTGGTAGGACCCAGCAGGAAGGGTTCAGTCTACACTGAGGCCTGCGGCTCGTCCAAACAGTCTTAAGATGTAGGGGAGGTGCCAGCCTTGGCCTCTGAGAGACAGCCACAGCTGCTTTTCAGAAGGTCCTGCTAGGTGCAGGCCGTGCTGCCCTTTCCTCACTGCCTGACCCTGGACACAAGGACTCCCTCCCTGAAGCTCAGGGGTCTTGATCGCAAGATATCTTCAGCAGGTTGCTTGTAAAGACTACCCCAGTTCTGTGTGGGAGCACCTCAGACTGCGTTTCTCTTAACTTTCTTAAACAGGGGTGGCCAGTGGCCTTGTCCAGCTCTCCCTCTGGTGGAGCTAGTGGGGTTTCTGGTACTACAAATATTATCTTTGAGTCATCTGTGTGTCCTCAGCAATCATTTCTCCTTCCCTGATATTGTTATAGATTGCTTTCTTTTTTAAAAAAATAGATTTTGTTTACACTTGTTTGTTTGCTCAAAAAGTAGTTTTTGCATGTCCTTGAATATAATACTATGTAAACATTATAGCACAATGTAGCTGTTCTAGCTAACTATTGCCCAGTGTTGTTCTATAACTAATGATCTCAAAATTCATTAGCATAAAATGATAATCCTCATTTGTGTGTTTATTTGGGTCCATTGTATTGAACTGAGGTAGGTTCAGCTGGTTTGTGGTGTGAGTCCAGGCTTGGTTCACCTGGCTTTCAAGGCAGTCTCTTCTCATGGAAAAAGACCAGAGCACCAGAGAGCAAACCCAGCCATGAAAGTGTATATTTAGCATTCACTTGTGTCATGCCTGCCTGCATCTCAATGGCTAAAGCAAGTCAGAAGGCTTAATCTAAAATCAATATGAGGGGATTTCATCTCTACCCTCCAGGAGGCTGGGGCAATGGTGTGGATCTACAACACAATAGCAAGTCACACATCAAGTCTGTCATTCAATCTCTCACGATAGTACAGATTATATTTGTTAAATGCTTCCATGTAGGAATATGTAGCTGTACTTGATTCATTTTAACTCATGTAGTATTCCATTCTAATGACTAATTTTTCCATAATTCTCCTATGGACATTTAAATTTTGCCAATACAATGCTGCTTTGGACAAGCTCTGCATCCCTCCTGGGGCAAGTGTCTGAGAACTGCTGAAGATTAAATCACAGGATAGCAAATTACCCAGAACTTTGAAGTAAAGCAAAAACAATAATCTTTAAAAAGGAAAAAACATTCTAGGAGAACTTTTATTAAGCCTCCAGAGGGTTATACAACTCAGGGATATAACCTTGTTGACTTATTAAGGATTATATAAAGCTCTATAAATCAATGAATTTAGAGATGAAATTGTAGAAAATTACAAATTTTTGTACTTGATAAAGATAATGAAAAGTTAGTTTTCTTGCCTGTAGCACAAGAACATTTTGAATTTAGCAATTTTTACTCTGATTATATAAATTCTGGTTTCTCATATCCTTATTAATTTGCTATTCTTCTGCTTCCTTTATTAAAGGATAAATAAAATTTTGACATAAGCTCATCATCTATTTGTATAAGAATTATGTTTTTAATAATTTGAGAATGCAACTGGAGTAGAATCATTGACTCATGGGATAAATCCATATTTATCACTAATTAAAAGATCAAATTGTATTCCAAAGAGATTGAGTAAAAGAGCTTCCACTACTACAAGTCCTTGCCATACTTGATAATTTTTATTTTTATTTATCATGACTTCTCCTCTAGTCAGTTGTAAGCTGGTTCTCAAAGATAAGTTCCTCATTTTTCTCCTTTACTGGCTTCCACCTTGCTGGTGGACCCTCATTTGATCCAGGAAAGCTCCCACCAGGCTGTGTGTCATGATTTGGATATGAATTGTCCTCCCAAAGTTCCTGTGTTAATGCAGAAATGTTTGGAGGTGAAACGTGAGAGCTGTAACCTAATTGGTCCATCCTAGCTTAGTGGGCTGACTGGGTGGTAACTGTAGGCAGGTGGGGTGTGGCTGGGGTCTCCCAGGAAGGGTTCATTTTCCCTGTGACCTCTTTTTCTCTCCCTGTCTTTGCTTCCTGGCCACCATGAATGGAGTAGTGCACCTCCACCATGTCTTTTTACCACAATGTTATGCCTCACTTTGAACTGGGCCCAGAGAAATGGAGTCAGCCCACCATGGAGTAGACCTCTGAAACTATGAGCCAAAATAAACTTTTCTTCCTCTATGCCAGTCTTGTCAGGGATTTGGGTCATGGCAATGAAAAGTTGACTGACACACTTTGCAACCCATACCACATCTTGCAAGGAAAGAGACTGGCTTTGCAACTCAGGATGCCTCTCTTTTGAGAAGTGCATCTGCCAGCTCCTTCTGCAATCTGCATCTTCACTTTTCCCCACATCTGTGCTCAATCTCTACAGTGGGTACCTCTTCTACTTATTTTCTAGTTAGTGTTTTAGTTTTCCAGTTTATTTGAAAATGTATTTTACATGTATTTCCGTGTGTATCAAAAAAGGAGTAGAGGAAATGCTCAGAACTGGAGGCAATTAGCTGAGCAACTAAATGCAATGTGTACACATATGCACAGGCAAATAAAACCCAAGAGCATGCACAAGCATACCTTTTTTTTTTAAGCCATGTAGAGGGATATTGTAGGGCAGAGGTAACAGTTTAGTGGATGTGGTACAGGATTTCAGGGTTTCCCAGGAAGGCCATACTGCAATAGAGGTCCTTTCCCAAGGGATCCTGCCCCTTCTATTCCATCATGAGTCTTTTGGTACTGGTTCCTGGAGGCAGAATATTCAGATTTCTCCTCCTGCTTTCACAGAGGGATAACCTGAGATCCTAGAGCCAACACTGATGATGGAAGAGAGCAGAGGAGTAAGTTATCATTCCTATAAGTTGCTATGCCAGAATATCATTGACTGGGTTGCTTAAACAACAAACATCTATTTCTCAAATTCTGGAGGCTGGAAGTTTTGGATCAGGTGCCAAAATGGTCAGGTTCTCAGTGAGGGCCTTCCTGCTAGCAGATTGATGGCTGTCTTTTTGTATTCTCGTATGGTAGTGAGAGAAGTTGTTTGTCTCTTCTTATAAGTGCACAAACTCATTCCTGAAGACCCCATCTTCATGACCTGATCACCTCCCAAAGGCCATATGTCCTAATGCCATGAAGTTGGGGGGTTAGGATTTCAACACAGGAACTTGGGGGAACACATTCAATTCACAATATCACATCTTTACTTGGGTCATCTAGACCCCGCTTCTCTGAGGGTATCTCTTGCCCTTCAGAGATGTTGGACCCAGAATAAGCTCTGACCAGAGAGTCAAGCCCCATTTATGCATAAATATTCAGGCTCAGGGAAGAAAGGTATGACATTGGTCACACAAAAGGTTAATGTGGCCACCTGTCTTGATTCTTTTCGAAGACCTGAGCCCAAGCCAGACAAGAAATCATAAATCTAATATTTCTAACATACTGTATGTGAGTTAGATAATGAGACTTGGGGAGCCTGAGTTCAAAGAGGGGAGAGAATCCCAAATCCTTGACTACCTGGAGAGATCAGAACAGCTCTACAACAAACCAAGGCCGAGAGTGAGACCCTAGCAGCAAAAATTCACTCACTTCGAGGGCTGCTGTCTTGGGAGTTGACCAACTTGCTGGGTAAGCTTGGTCAAATTGTTTTCCTTCTTTGGGGCTCAGCATTTTAATTAATGCATGTAATGTTTGGTCTCAAAACTGTCATACCCTTCCATACTCTTGTGCTTCATGAGATTACCCATCCTACAGATTTGAGGTCACTCTGGGTGATCATTCCTTTGGAATGTATCAGGAAAAATTGGTGAAGAAATTATGGTTAAGTGCCTCACCCCCTGCCTTTAAAAAAATTTTGAGACAGGATCTTGCTAATTTGCTTAGGGATCTCACTAAGTTACTGAAGCTGGCTTTGAACTTGCAATCTTCCTGCCTCAGCCTCCTAAGGCGCTGGGATTGCAGTCCTGTGTCACCACACCTAGAAGCACTGTGATCTTATGCTTGGTGAAGGGCAAGTGCATGATCAAGTTTTAGCTTCTACGGGGACAAACATTATGGCAGCATATTGCACAGATCCCCTGTTTGCAACCTGTGTAGATAAAGAGAAAGGACTCTTCAAGGATGGGCATCACAGAATCCACGGCTGATCAGACCATTCCTGTCTATGTGGCAGGTGCCAGTGAAGGATGGAATAGGGAGAATCTAATAAAGGTAACTGACAGTGGAGTTTCCTAAAGGCACTTTGGGTCCTAAATATGGCAGTCCCCAGAAATAGTACCTTCTATTTAAATAGAATGTTCATTAGATTGTGGGATGGGCAGAGGAGACCCAGTGGCTGTAAGATTCCCAAACCACATCACCAAATCTCCCTTGTACTACCTCCAAGGCCTACCTCTGGGAAATGGGGCTACTGGAATTTCTGAATAGGGCTGCATTGTCCACCTTTCTTATCACATCCAATGTATCTGGAGTATCATTCTTGATAGGATAAAATTAAATTGGAGGTGTACGGGATCATGGCCAAGGGTGGAAGTCCAAGAAGTAGAGGCTTTCTGTAGCTATGAAAACTCCAAGTGTCCAGCATGGGAAGGTGTTTTTAAATGGAGGGATCATTTAAGTGTGGTGGTGCACATCTATAATCCCAGTGACTCAAGAGGATGAGACAGGCAGGAGGATCACAAGCTCAAAGCCAGCCTGGGCAACTTAAAAGAAACTGTCAGAAGAAGAAGAAGAAGAAGGAGGAGGAGGAGGAGGAGGAGGAGGAGGAGGAGGAGGAGGAGGAGGAGGAGAAGAAGAAGAAGAAATAATTAAATTTAAAAACGGCTGAAGATGTAGATCAGTGGTTGAGAACACCTATGTTCAATCCCCACATACACACACACACACACACACACACACAAAAAAAAAAAAAAGTTAATTAAAAATAAAATAAAAAGGAGAGGTATGATGCTCAAAGACAAAAGGAGAGGCAGGACCAAAAGGAGGGGTGGAGCCAATCCTCTTCCTAGTGCTTCCGAGCAGGCTTAGCCCATCCCAGCTTCCCAGGAGGTCTGAGAAGTGCAGGCTCAGATGGGCTTCCTGACTGAGCTCTGGGTTCAAGGGCTTGCCAGACTTCACCTGAAGGTGTGACATGAGAGTGTCATCTCTCCCTAGTCCACATTTTCTCCTGCAACCTTGGGTCATATATCCTGACTGATACCCGATATGGGAGTGGGGTCGGGGTCAGGGGAGGCTAGAGCTTGAAGTAAGGAAGGGCTGTTGCTAGATGTGCCCCTGGGACAGAGTAGAGAAAGGACAGCTCTTGGGGGAATTTAGGAAGGAACTTCAGTTGCAGTGACTTCAGGAAGATCGCATTGCCCCGAGCCCAGCACGGGGTTGGCTGAGTGCTGAGGGGAGACTGGATGCCTGGGCCTGATCCCAACAGAGTCTGATCCCAGCGGAGCCTCCTGCTCCTCCTCCAGGTCCCTTACATCTCCTCCTCTACCAAAGCCTCAGCCTCCTCTGTCCTGCTTAGCCTCTGAACTCTGCGGTCCTCTGCTCTTCGCTGCGGGTCGGGTCAGGGACAGTGTGGGGATGGCCGGGGTGCCCATGAAACCTACTGAGAGAAGGATTCAATCCTCCCCACACCAGCAACCCCAGTGACTTGGGAGGCTGAAAATTGCAAGTTAGAAGCTAGCCTCAGCAACTTAAGGAGATGCTGTCCCAGAATAAAAAATAAAAGAGGGCTGGAGATGCAGTCAGTGGTAAAGCACCCCTGGTTCAATCCCCAGGACCTAAATAAATAAATACCACAAAGTCTAAATTCCTATCAAATTCTAACAAAGAGGTTGTACTGAGCTGGGAAGAGAGACTGTTTTCTGACACCATTTACCCTGGAGATGTCTCCTGGCCTCTAGGTCAAGTACAAACAGACTTCAGAAACCTCACCATCAGTTGGAGAGGAGGTGTCACGAGCAAGGTTACAAGCATCTTCTTATTTGTCCCTGTAGCTCTATGATATCAGTGGTTCTGAGAGACTCCTTTTCAGATAAGAAAACCAATATACATTGATATCCAATAACTTAAAGAAAGATAAACTGGAAAATGTGAGATGCCCACTAGATAAGTCCAAGGACCAGGAGAGCTGTCAGGGCTAGAAATCATCAGTCATCAGCCCAGTCATCAGTCATCAGCTAAGGATGACATGGTCCTAACTGTACATTCATCCCAGGTTGTCTTTGTCAGTATTGAGGAAGCACCACTTTATTTTGTTATGTTTTGGGGAAATATCTGCAATTTCCTTTAAAATGAATAATCCAGGAGCAATGACACCAAATTCTAGTGACTCAGAAGGCTGAGGCAGGAGAATTGCAAGTTCAAGTTCAGCTCAGCAATTTGGTAAGATGCTGTCTCTAATAAATAAATTTGGATGAGCTTAATATAAAACATATCTGAATGTGAATTGGATGATCAAAAACCAAACTAGTATTTCCTACATTTTTAACCAGAAAAGGAATGAGAACTTGTCCTAAAGAATTCTCCTTACCTCCCGCTACGGTGTGAAGGTGTTCCCCCTCAAAATTCATGTGTTAGAAATGTAATTCCTAGTACAACAGTGTTGAGGGGATCTTTAATATGTAACTAGGTCCTGAAGGCTCTATCCTCATCAGTGGGTGAATGCTCTTGGAGAAGGAGCATGTTGCAAGGCAAAATGTCTCAAATCAGCTACTCAGGAGGCTGAAGCAGGAGGATCAGCAGTTCAAGGCCAGCCTCAGCAACTTAAGGAGAACCTGCTTCCAAATTAAAATATAATAGTAAGAAGTCTGGATTGGCAAAGCTTAATCCCTAGTACTGCCAAAAAGAGAGCGGGAGAAAGAGAGGGAGCAGGTAAGTTATCATGGGAGGAGTTTGTTTCTGATAAATCAATGAAATTAGGTTCCCTTCCTTTCCTCTTTTGCCTTCTCTCATCCTCTCATTTTCCATGTAGGGTGATTCAACAAGAAGTTTATTGTTTGATGCAGGAAACTTGCTATTGGACTTCTCTGTCTCCAGAACTGTGGGCAAAAAGTTTTATTCTTTATAAATTTCCCAGTCTCTGGTATTCAGTTATAGCAACACCAAATGGTCACCTACTCTCACAACACCAGTTCTGATTGCAACACAGGGGCATGGATAAAAGATGGTATACTAGTCAGTACTCAGAGAACAAGTACAGCCACGTGGGCAAAGGGAGATTGGGTAAGAAAGATTAGTAATCCAATGCAGATAAGTAATCATGATTCTATTGATCAAATTCCTTTCTTGCCTACTGCAAGAATTTGAGAACTGGTTTTTACTCTAAAGGCAGAGGGACCATGAATGATGTTGAGCTGTCCAGGATACAGATGGAGCTAAGTCTGAGAGAAAGGCTGAGTAAGGGGATGGGTTGGAGGTCTGGAGAGGGAAGAGAGAGTTTCACTCCCAAGAGAGAGTTTCACTCCCAAGATCATTCACTCCACTCAAGGAACTTAAATGGTGCACTGTAAATATTTGTTGGTGTGTCTTGGATAGCATAGAATGGAAAAATATAGGATTGAATAGGAAGAGTCAGAAATTAACTAAAAATCTAATGGTAAAAGGACTTTTAAAGAGCTTGGTGCATGCAGAGGTGCAGAGAGATGGAGGGGAGCTAAGAGTGTAATGACTAGTTGGGGGATTCCAGGGGCAGAATGGACAGATTGAATCAAAAGCCTCTTTCATCTCCTGGCCCCAGCTCCTCAACAATGCCCAGCTTTCAAGTGTGACTGTGTGTGTATCTTTGTCATTGCAGAAACCAGCAGAGGGCTCTGACCCATATACTCACCCATTTCCAAATAATCTAGAATGAAAACTGAAATTCTGAGCCATGGAATAAGCAGAAGAGAGGCCCAAACCATAGAGACTGGGCACACAAGATGCTCAAGCATGCAGACTTTGAGTTTGCAAGATGTGCTCCTCCAAGAAGAGGGAGGCATCCTGACTTACAAAACCAAACCTCCTTCTTGCAAGATGGGATATGGGGTGAAAAAGAGTGATTGAAGCCCAGTGATATTTCTTAAGCAAGTTTGTAGGAAGCAGCTTAATTTCATAGAGGAGAAAAACAGGGGTGGTTTGTTCTCGTGAACCAGCCTGTTACTTGGCAAAGTCTGTTACTCTGGAATTGGGTGTATACACCCAATTACTGGAAAACAGTTTGATCTTGTCAACTAAAGTTGAATGTAGATCTCTCCTCTTAACCAGCAACTATATACTCCTTGACACATAAGTGTTAATCTAAGATGCCCAAACCAATTCATATTTATATAAGTAATTGATAAGTATGTGTCAAAATTGTATCTAACTTATTAATGAAACAGCATAACATAAAATTGATTAAATTAAGGCATGGAAACTGGCATTTATATAATCTGTAGGAAAAGTGCAGAAATAAAATTGCTAAATTTGATACAAAACTCATCATTGCCCCACAGGGCAATAATACTGTAAATCTTGGTGACATTGACTTTACTGAATTTTTAAGAAACAGACATACCTAACTGGTTTTCTACAAATTAACATTCTACATAAGAGAGTTATAAAAGATTAAGACTCAGTTAATTATAAATAATAAGCCAAAAAAGTTTTATGACATTCAGATGACCTTAAAGTGTACTTAACCCTGAAGTCCCAAGTTTTCAATTCTACAAATATTTCAATAAAATTGACACAGGGTCATTAAAGTAAGTTTTAAGTAATGTCTAAAGTTCATGTAAATTAATTAATATCATTATAATTATATTGTTTTAATTATATAATTACATATTATATACTATATTTTACAGGTGTTCCAATCTGGAACTATGGGGCAAATTGGTTAATAAAAAGTACTTTTTGAATATTCAAATATCACATAAATCATTATTCTACTTTGCTTTAAAATTGGGGGTATTATGCTAACTAAAGAATCTATATATAACAATTCTATTATATGTGCCATAGAATATGTTGCTAAGATTGTTCAAAACAGAGTTATCTTTATTAACAAAACCTAGAAACCACTCAAAAGTTTAAGAGAATGAGTTGGGGTTGTAGCTCAGTGGTAGAGCACTTGCCTAGCACATGGGAGGCATGGGGTTTGATAAAAATAAAAGTATTGTGTCCACCTACAACTAAAAATATTTTTTTTTAAAGAGAATGGGCCAGGTGTGCAAACCTCAGTGACTCTGGAGGCTGAGGTAGGAGGATTGTACACTTAAGGCCAGCCTTGGCAACTTAATGAGAGCCTGTCTTAAAAATTTAAAGAAAAAATATTTTTTTTAAAGGATAAGAGGCCAGGCATAATCATGCACACCTGTAATCCCAGCTGCTAAAACAAGAGGCTGAGGCAGGAGGATCACAAGTTCAAGGCCAGCCTCAGCAACTTAGAGATCCTGTCTCAAAATAAAAGAAAAACAGCTGGGGATGTAGCTCAGTAGTTAAGTGCCTTTGGGTTCAATCCCTGGTACCAAGAAAAAAGATTGAGAAAAAAAAATTATAGTGTGGTTCTTACAATAAAATACTAATCATCAGTGAAAAGGAATAAGCTACATGTGTAATATGAAACAATGCACAATGTAATTGTGACATTATTTAAGTGGCTGGGTCATATTATTTGCTTTGGTCAATTCGATTCAAGGAATGACACAAATGCACACTAAAAATGAACTTGCATGTTTGGTCTTACCTTCTGCCTTTTGACCTTCAAAGAGCATGACTCTTGTTGGGGATATAGCTCAGTTGGTAGAGTGCTTGCCTCGCATGCACAGGGTCCTGGGTTCAATCCCCAGCACCACCAAAAAAAAAAAAAAAAAAAAAAAAAAACTCTGTGGAAATCATCCATCCAGAGATTAGAGGCATGTTGAACAGATTTAAATGAAGCCTGTGACTTGGATGCAAGTCTGTCTGAGCCCTGCCCATCCCCAGTCGCATAGCCATGGAATAATATTTATGGTAGTAGCCCATTGACTCTTGGGAAGGTTTGTTATGCATCATTATTGAGAAAACAGCCTAAATCCTTTATAGGTAATGTTCAAGGACATGCAAAAATAGTTCTCTGAATATGATCTAACATTATATATAGCATTCTGCTCTCAGGTATAACTAATTAGAACAACATGGTGAGGCTTATTTGCCATCACCATGGAAACCTCAGGCCATGTATACTGGGTGGGCAAGAAAGTATAAACAAAGTATAAAGAAAAGGAACCAATAAGCATAAATTTCAATATAACGTTTATTTGAGTGTGAAGGAGAGAGATGCTTGTGGCCTACACAATACTGGTATATAGGTACACACAGAGCCCCACAATAGTAGTGGTGGTGCTTTGCTTCTTGGGATGAGAGTGGGGTATGCCGTTCTTCATTGATACTACAGTTACATACTGTTATGGTTTGGATCTAGAATGTCCTTCCAAATCCCATGTGTTAAAGGCTTGGTCACCAGCTTGGCAGGTCCTGGTGGGAGATTTTAGTTCATCAAAAATACAACCAGAAAAAGGACGACAGGAAAAGAAAAAACAAAGAACTGGCAAAAAAATTCTCACCAACAAAAAGAGGGGGAAAAGGCTACCACAAGGCCAATGGACAGTAAAACCACGTATTTTCAAATTCCCCAAAGTTAGCAAAGCACTCACCTCCAAAATCAAGAGGCAAACACAGAGACACAAGTGATAACTATCAGGGGCAACACATGAGATGACGTTCTTTTGTTCTTTTTGTTTTTGTTTTAGAACAAAACATTATTACTCTTGCCTGAGAGCAAAGGGGGAAAAGAGGACATTGCTCTTTGTGAGCTTTGTACAGTTATTTGCCTCTTAAAGACACACAAATGTGTAACTTGGATTTTGAAACCAGATTTTTTTAAGTGCCTTTTCCTACTCCTATCCCCTGATTGAATCCCCTCAGCACTGTCCCTGCAACAGAGTTTGGGCCTCTCTTCAAGCACCTCCAGTGTCCGTCCGGGAGACACCCTATTTATCCATGTATCTTCCCTGTTCTCAGACAAACTTCTAGCACCCATCTTCCCTCCAGCTGGCCCCAGATCTGCCACATGAACCTTAGGATTCTCCAAACCATGGCTGTATTTCTTTCTTCCATATATAAACTTGGACCCTAATCACCATTCTCTGCCTCTACCCCAGGCATTGCTGCCCAGCTCCCACGGTTTGAAGCCCATGAATTCAAGAGTGTCAGAGCCCCCAGTCCCTGCGTGACTGGCCCCTCTTTGCAGGGCTCCATTTCCCCTAGAGTCTATTGCAACCAGGCATTTAGCACAGGACAGGAAGAGAGGGGACATGCAATAGTGATCAGAGGCAGCAGGTGAGGCTCATTTACCTTCACCATGGAAACCTCAGGCCATGTGTATGGGTGGGCAGGACCAGACCACCCCTCTTTGGTCCTTGTTCACCCCAATTTACCGAGACTCTTGAACAGACGGGACACCTCTGGCAAGCAGTCATATTCTGAAGAACCAGTTTCATGGGTTACACTACCAACTCTGTGCGACCCTGAGAAGACCACCCCCTTGGAGTTCTGATATTTTTACCTCTAAATGTTGGGAAGGTTGGAACGTTTCCTTCCCCATATGAAAAGCAGTGGGTAGAATGGAGGGAGAGTTAGGCTGGAACAGGAAGAAGGCAAGTAGATCAAGGCACAAGTCCAGGTGTGTTCACCCAGGGACGGGAGGGGTGCAACGTCTCACTGAGGTCCAGTCAGAGCAGGAGCTGGCTACTGCACAGGAAGTCACCCAAAAGGGAGAAAAGTCCTGGATGCCAGGCCCTGAGAATGAGCAGAAAGGGATGTGAGCACAGAGAGACAGTGGGGTGAGACCTGGGCAGACTGTAACTCTTCAATTATATCCTGCCACAGAGCCCAAGAAGACAACGGAAATTGTAGAAAGAAGAAATGAGGTAAAAGTCAGGCATCAGCAAAAGAAATATTGGGAAGACCAAGGTCTATGATACCATCTCCAGGACGATCTGGTCATGAAATGCTTCCAGAGAGAGGTCCTCAAATCCAAATTGACCCATCAGGCCCGGCACAGGAATTGGTCGAGGGGCCTGACTGCTCCAACCACCCTCACACGCAATGACCTTCCCCTGCAATGGGGTGGGGAAGGGGGGCTTAGACTTGAACTTGACTGTCAAGGTGGGTGTGTCTCATCTTCAGGGGGTCAGAACTTGCTTACAACTTCAGGGCAAATGTCAATGTTTAAGCCCTTGGGTTTTCTATGAAGACAACACCAAAACGCCACACCAATAACTTCACCAAGCTATTCTCTCTGGGCACTGGGGCCACTGGCCACATCAAAAGGACTCTGATTTTAGACTCTGGAGGGAACTGAAATGTGCCCAGCTGGTGGCTGTTGAAGAAAGCATGTCGTGGCCTTTCCCTCCCCCGAGCCTCAAGCCAGAGGCAGGGGTGGCCAGGGTCTGCCAGGGCTCTGAGGTGCTCCTTGCTCAGTGGTGACCTGGCAGCACACAAGAATGGCCACAGCCCTTGCTGATGCCCCAGTGCTGCCCCGGGTCTTTGCACAAGAAACTCACTGGAAACTCCAACACGTCAGTAGCATGGGTTCTCGTCACCATTTTGAAGAGAACAAAAGCACAGAGATTCATTGAACCTGCCCCAAATCACACAGCCGGCTGGCCTTCGCACATGGAACTCCACTCAGCACTCTGGGGCCACCTGGTTTTCTTTTGCTCCTTCCCTCCCTGGCCCATGGCCTGCTCTCAGAACCCCCCTCTGCCTCCCTGTGCAGGAAGACGAGGCTTTGGTGAGAGCCATGACATGGAGCCAGCCAGAACCACAGGGCTGTGTCCAGATTCCAGTCCCCAAGTCTGGCCTCTGCTGGTAGGTGCGGCAGCAGAGGGGTGCTGCTGGGCAGAAGTCTCCTGGGGGAGCCCCCAGTGTGCAGGGTCTCCCCAGGTGTCTGCCAGGTCCTGGCCTGCTCCAGGGAGGGGTGGCTCCTGGCACAGCCTCCTCAGTGCAGAAGACTGAGCCTGAAGGGCCACTGAGAGCTGTGGGCCCTGTTCCAGGAGGAGCTGGCCCAGCCTGGAGAGCGCCGGGCCCCTCCTTCAGGACCCACAGCACCCAGACAGCATGGAGCATCCAGGGGCTGGAGAAGGGAGAGAGTCAAAGGCCCCAGGTTTCTGTGGCACACGTTCTCTGTGTTGGTGCTCTCAGGGTTCCTCTGTGTTCATCCTGTTTGGTTCCAAACTGGAGTCTAGAGAAGGTCAAGGAGGATAGGAGCACAGGCCCATGGCCAGCCTTGTCTTCTCCCCTCCCAGCCACAGTGGTCAGGGCCAGGGTCTGGGCAGGAGTCACATGAGGTCTAGCCTCCAGAATGCTGCTCCTGACAGTCCCTCTTGAATCTGACCACATGATGCGTGCAGCAGGGCCCAGCTCCGGGTGGGGTAGGATCAACGTGAGGTCCAGCAGGGGTCTGATGTTTGTAATTACTCTTCTGAGAAGTGCAATTTTCAAACATTTTGAGAATTACAGGAACGCATATGACCACCAACAGGTAATCAGTACCACTTTGTTCCCCTTAGTCTGGTCCCCAAGGGGAAGGAAAGCAAATGACCATATTCCTGCACCTGAACTGTATGGCTGCAGCCCAGCTGGGCTGGGTGGGGAGCCGTGCAGCCTCTGCAGCCTGGAGAGCCCAAATAAGGTGATTTCTATGGGACACTTAGCCCCTAAAGCAGAAGTGGCTTTCCCGCCTGGACCAGGGGGGGGGAGAGCGAGGTGTCCTCTGGTCCTTGCCACCTCCCCTGAGTCCCTCAGCCCAGGTACACCTGGTGGTTGCATCCTCCTTTCCCCTGTGGCCACCGTCCTCCTGCAGCATCTGTGGTTTGGACCTCTGTCCTTTCTGTGCTGATCCAGAGGCCTTGGTGCAGGTGACAGTGTCCTGGTCCTCGTCCCCAGTCCCTCCAGTGGCTTTGCTCAGGGCAGCAGCCCCTGAGGCAGGAGACTGTGAGCGTTGGCAGTGCCAGGCAGCTGTGGCTGATTGCTAGAGGAAAAGACAAGCAAGATGTCAGCCCTTGGGAAGCACAGACTCCAGGGATTGTGCTGTGAGGGTGCATCATGTGCACTCCATTCTCAGTGCTGGGCAGGCTTTCCAATTAATATAGCCTCAGTGCTCTGATGGCGGTAGGTTGTGAGCCCCATTTTCAAGTGGCGTCCCCTTTATTCCCCCATTTGGATCTGACTTCCCCATATGAGCTAAATGTTTTTTTTTAATTTTGAAATTCTGGGGAGTGAAGACAGGTCGTCACATATTCTAGAGAAGCCCTCTACCATTGAGCTATGCCCCCAGCCTTTTAAAAAAAATTTTAATATTTTTTATTTTGTTTATCTTTATGTGGTGATAAGGATCCAACCCAGTGCGTTCACATGTATGAGGCAAGCGCTCTGCTACTGAGCCATAACCCCAGCCCTTAAAATTTATTTTGAGACAAGGTCTCACTAAGTTCCCCAGGCTGGACTTGAACTTGTCATCCTCCTGCCTCAGGCTCCTGAATAGCTGGGATTGCAGGCCTGTGTCACCTCATGCCTAGCCCTGTGTTTGTTCCTGGAGGCCTGGTCTTTCTCTGAGGGAATTCTAGACTGGTTCTCACATTGCCCTCCTCAGCCTCATTGCCTGGTTCCCAGGAGCTCCTTCTGTTGGGGCTGTGGTGCCTACAGGGAGCTCACTGCCCCTGTGGGTCCCTCCTCCTGGAAATGCTGCCTGAGGCCCTGCCTGCCACTCAATGTTTCTTGCTGCAAAGGGGAGGGAGGGAGAGAGGGAGGATGCGGACACTAGTTTGTGCCTGTGCACCTTCTGTCTGCTTGCATCTCTGTGTAGTGCGCTCTCAAGGCTGAACCTGAGCTCAGAACCAGGCGTCCCTCCCCTCCAGACCATGGTTCCCGTGGCCTCTGTGCTGCTGGAAGGAATCTGGTAAAACCCAAGTCAAGGTTTAGACCATGAGCTCTGACGTCAGCCATAGTAGATGCTACCCTCATTCTCTGGAGATAGGGGGCCTGTCTCCTCCTGAATCCTCAAGTCCAGGATCTGCCCTGATCCTGAGAGCTACTGTACCACCTCCTCCCCATCCTCAGCCTGTCCCCAGCTGCTCTGAAGGAGGCAGGTCACACAGAGGATGTCCATCCCTGGGACATGGCCTGACCTGGTAGGGGTCTCATGCCCTGACCCCACCATGGGGCATCCCTTCTTACCAGACAGAAGGTGACTTTCTTATCCATAGAAGCTCCTCTACCAGCAGCGACGTTTGTCCTTCTCTAGGACCCAGGCAGGCTCACACTTTGTCCTTGGATGGCCTGACCCTGCTGACCACTGGTCATCTTCCTGACTTTTACTATTCCACCAGCTGACCTCCCCTCCGACTCAATGACCTGGACAAGTCAGTTTAGTCTTGAGTGTCCCAACATGGCCAATATCTTCTGAGTCGTTGAAATACTGGACCATCTGATGGGGTCTTTGTCAGTTTAACTGATTCTACTCCAAGGAACCACCCGCTGGATGATTCTGATTGGCTGAATTTTGTGGCCCACCTGACCATCTGAGTGGTCCACCAGCTGGTCACCAGCTGCCAATCAAAGAGAGAAACCTGTGAAGCCTAGATGAAAAAGAAAAGAGGAAAGGAGAAAAGAAGTAGGGTTGAAGGAAGAAGGTTGGGTGGTAGTTGCCCAGAAGTCTTGACCACAGGCTGCTTGAGTTTTTTTTTTTTCTTTTCTTCTTCTTTTAAAAACTAGCTATATTGAGATATGATTGACACACCATAAAATTCACTCATTTAAAATGTACACTGGAGGGCTGGGGATATGTGGCTCAAGCGGTAGCGCGCTCGCCTGGCATGCGTGCGGCCCGGGTTCGATCCTCAGCACCACATACAAACAAAGATGTTGTATCCGCCGAAAACTAAAAAATAAATATTAAAATTCTCTCACTCTCTCTCTCACTCTCCTCTCTCTCACTCTCTCTTTAAAAAAAAAAAGTTTTAAAAAAATGTACACTGGAACTGATTGCAGTGGTGCATACCTATAATCTGAGCTACTCAGGAGCAGAGGAAGGAGGGACAAGGTCAGCTTAAGCAACTCAGTGAGACCCTGTCTTGAAATTTAAAAAATTAAAAGTAAAAGACCAAGGATGTAGCTCAGTTGTATAGCACTCTTGTGTTCAGTTCCCAGTACTGAAAGAAAAACGTGTGCTGGTTGTTAGTATAATCACAGCATTGATTGTGCAATTTTCATCACAATCTAATTTTAGACCATTTTCATCACCCCAAGGGAAAACTCTGTACCCATTAGCAACCACTTTCCATTTACCACAACCCCTAGTCAAACATAATGGCTAATCGATTTTGTACCTATAGATTTGCCAATTTTGATATTTATTATTATGGATTGGATCTGGAGGATTCCCACAGCAGCAAAGTACAGTGGTGAGCTTTTAGGAAATGATTGAGTTATGAGGGCTTTAACATTTTTAGTGGATTAATCCTTGTTAGTGGATTAATTCACTGATTTTCATAATTTGAATGGACCATTGGGAGGTGATGAAGGCTGTGGGAAGTAGGACCTAGTTGAAGGGCGATAGGTACTTGGGAACGTCCCTTGGGGACTATACTTTGACCCTTGCCCATTGAGCTCACTGTCTCCACTCTGATCCCCATAAGGTGAATATCTCCCTTCTGCCATATGCTTCCCACCATGGTAGTCTGCCTTACCACAGGCCCATAGTGATGGGACCAAGCAACCATGGACTGAAACCTCTGAAACCATAATCCCAAATAAATCTTTCCTCCTTTAAGTTGTTTTTCTCAGGTATTTGTCACAGCCACAAAAAGCTAACTAACACACACTTATAAATGGAATCATACAACAGGTTTGTGCCTAGCTTTTTCAGTTAATAGGTTTTCAAAACGTGTTCTTGTTGCATCATGTATCAGAATTTCATTTCTTTATTTCTGTAAAATATTCCGTGGTATACATAACCACAATTTATCCATTCATCACTTGATGGGGAGTTGGACTCTTTCCACATTTTCTTATGAGAAAGGTGCTATGAACATTTGGGTAGTTTGGTGTAGACATGTTTTTCATTTCTCTTGAGTAGATATCTAGGTCACAGTGTGTATTTCTGGGACAGAGTGGAATTCTATGTTTAACATTTTGAGAAACTGCCAAAGTGTTTTCCAAAGTGCCTACACCATTTTACATTCCCATTGGCAATATATAAGGATTCCATTTTTCCTCTATTTTCATTAGTATTTGTTATTTTCTTTTTTAAAATTTTGTAATTTGTTTTAAGTAGTTATACATGACAGTAGAATGCATTTATGCACTTTGATATATCATATATAAATGGGGTATAATTTCTCATTTTTCTGATTTGTATATGTTGTAGAATCACATTGGTTCTGCAGTCATGTATGTACATAAGGTAATAATGTCTGCTTCATCATACTATCCTTCTTATTCCCATATCCCCACCCCTCCCTTCACTCCCCTCTGCCTAATCTTAAGTAACTCTATTCTTCTTTAGCGCCACCCCCCCTTATTGTGAGTTAGCATCTGCATATCAGAGAAAAACATTTAGTCTTTATCATTTGTTATTTTCTATTTTTTTATTACAGTCAATCTCTTGGGTTAAAAAAAAAAAGTGGTATCTTGTGATTTTGATTTACCTTTCCCTAATGAATAATGGTGTTGAGCATATTGTCATATGTTCCTTGGCCTATATATCATCTTTAGAGAAATATCCATGCAAATCCTTGCTTATTTTTTTCCACTAATTTGGTTTTTGTTTGTTTTTGCTGTTGTTGAGTTCTAAAAGTTGGTGTTTTTCTTTTTCTTTCTTGTTTTCATATTTGTTCTTTGGTACTTGGAATTATACATGCTAGACAAGAGCTCTATCAGTGAGTCCCCAGAAGAGTGGTTTTTTTTTTTCAATGTACTTTAGATATAAGTCTCTTATCATATATATAATTTTCAAATATTTTCTCCGTCCTGTAGGGTATCTTTTTACTTTGTTTGTGGTGTCATTTGAAGTCAAAAGCTTTTAATTTTGATGAGGTCCAATCTATTTTTACTTTTTTTTTTTTTTTGTAGCTGGACACAATACCTTTGCTTTATTTATTTATTTTTATGTGGTGCTGAGGATAGAACCCAGTGCCTCACACATGCTAGGCAAGTGTTCTACCACTGAGCCACAACACCAGTCCCTCGTTTTTACTTTTGGTATCTGATCTAAGAAATCGTTACCTAATACAAAATTCCAAAAATTTACTCCTATGTTTTCCTCAAAGAGTTTTAGAGTTTAGTTCCTACATTTAAGTCTTGATTTTTTTATTTTTTATTTTTTTTAGTATTGGTGATTAAACCTAGGGCCTCAAGCATGCCAGGCAAGCTCTCTACCATGGAGCCAAATCTTAGCCCTTTGGTTCATTTTGAATTAGTTTTTGTATAATAATGTAGGATGGGGGGGGGTCCAACATTATTATTTTGTCTGTGGCTACCCAGCACCATTTGTTGAAAAGACTATCCTTCCCCCATTGAGTTGTTTTGGCACCTTTCTTGGAAAGTGATTCTAGTGGTCAAAGTATAATTTTATCTAACAATATAAGGCTTATTTCTGTGCTTTTAAGTCTGCTTCGCTGATCAGTACACCTATCCTAATGCCAGTGTTGCACTGTTTTGATTAGTGCTGGTTTAATAAGTTTTGAAATCGAGAAGGGTGAGTCCTCTACAACTTGTCTTTTCCCAAGATTGTTTGGACTATTTTGGATCCCTCAAATTTCCATGCAAATTTCAGGATCAGCTTATCAGTTTCTGTGAAGAAGTCAGCTAGAGATTTGATAGGTATTATATTGAACCTATAACTCAACTGGGGAGATGAAGTAGTCAAGATTCTCTAGAGAAGCAGGACCAATAAGATGTACATATATAGAGATGTTTATCATAAAGAATTGGTTTGCATGATTATGGAACAAGCATGTCCAAAATCTGCCGCATGAGCTGCCACGTTCAAGACCTAAGAAAGTTGACCTTCCAAAAAAATCAGTCTGAAAGTCTGCTAATGGAGATCCAAGAGGTCATATGTTGCAGTTATAGCCAGAAAATGAGCATGCTGGAGAGCTAGAACTGAGAGTGCAGATGAAGTCTGAAGACAGTCTTCCACAGAACTCCCTTTTGCTCAGGGAGGCTGGACTTTTATTCTACTCAGGCCTCCAGCTGATTAGAAAAGGACCATTCAGTCATTCCCAATTATGGAGGGCAATCTGCTTTACTCAAAGTTCATTGATTTACTTATTAATCTCATCTAAAAATATCCTCCAAGTTGCACAAAATTAGCCATCACATGAATATGAGCATATTTACACTATTAGGTCTTCTGATCCATGAACATGGAACGTTTTCCCATTTATTTAGAATTTCTTTAATTTATTTCAACACTTTTTAATATTCAGAGCATAAGTTTGATACTGCTTTTTTAAAAAATTATTCCTACATATATTATTCTCTGTGATTCTGTTAGAAACAATTGTTTTCCTTAGTTTTAACTTTTGTCTTTCATTGCTAATGCTCAGAAATACAATTCATTTTTGTATATCGATCTTATATCCTACAACCTTACTGAAATCTTGGTTTTGGTAGATTTTTTTTTCATTTTTATGGAGGTAGTCTTATTTCTTTCTTTCTAATCTGAATTCTTCTTGTTCCTTTTTCTTGCCTAATTTCCTGGCTAGACCTTCCAATACAGTATTGAATAGATATGGTTTATTGCAAACATTCCTCTCTTGTTCCCATTCTTCAGGGGAAGATGTTCAGTATTTCACAATTAAATATGATGTTAGTTGTGGGCTTTTCACAAATGCCCTTTACCAGGAAGGGAAATGTCCCTTTTGGTCCAAATGTGTTGGCTACTGTTATGATGAAGGTGTCCTTTATCTTATCAAGTGATTTTTCTGTGTCTGTTGAGAAAATCATGTGCTTTTATCTTTTTCCTATTGATGCATCTTGAATTCCTAGGATAAATCCCACATGGCCTTCGTGTCTGAACATTTTCATATGCTGCTAGATTTAATTCACTATCATTTTGTTGAGGATTTAGTATCTACATTCTTAAAACATACTGATCTTTGTTTTCCTCAACATGTCTTTGTCTTTGTATACAAGATTCAGACCACTTCCTGGGACTAGGAGATCCATCTTGGTCTCCTCTGCAAGACCCTGTAGTCTTCAGAGTCAGAGCCCAGAGTGATCTCTGGGAGCTATTTTAATGTAGACAATTTCCATAGAGACCACCAAGTCCTTGTGTCCTGCTGCCTATGGTCATTAGTGTGCCAGGAGGGGCAGGTACCAGGTGATCCAGTAACAAGCAGAATCTTTGAAATCAGTCGCCTTCTCAAAACTCTCCAAAAGGCGGATGAATGGAAGCCTCCACATGAGAAGCTTCCCTCCTGGAACTTGCATTGTAAGAGGGAGGGGAAACAGCTACAAATAATATGTAAAGAGTGACAGTGGATGGTAGAAAATTGCTATGACTAAAAACAATAATTTTGGTGGAGGAGGAAGGCGTGGCTTATTCTTGAATACAGCCCGACAATAACCCGTTGTTTAGTGAAAACTAAAGAGGTTAACATCATACAAAAATCAAAATATTTGTGAGGAAGTAGCATTAGTAGGAACTCATTTTTCACCGAATGTGCAAATTGATAAGACCACTTTAGAAAACTGTTTGGCCTTATCCAAGGAAGGAGAACATACAATTCCATGACCAAGTAATACTTTGCACATGTGTCCTTGAAAATGGGCAAATCTTGATTAAAGCAGCAAAAACATTCCATATGTATGTTAACAGAAGAATGGTGAAATAGAATACTTCATAGCAGTAAAGATATGCAAACTGGGGGCCGGGGTTGTGGCTCAGTGGTAGAGTGCTTGCCTGGCATGTGTGAGGCCCTGGGTTCAATCCTCAGCACCCTATATAAATAAATAAATAAATACATACATAAATACATAAATAAATAAATAAAAGATCCATTTAGAGCTGAAAAATATTTTTTTAAATGCAAACAATGGCTCCATGCTTCAATGCACAAGAAAGTCGCTAACAAGGGGTGGAGGTCCAGAAGGGCAATACACATAAGAAGATGTGCAGAACCATCCAATGTGTGATTTGCAAACACAAAGAACTGTAAACACACTACAAAGAAAGGTAATTGATATAGAAAGGTAAAATTCCTGATAGTGGTTGCCAGGGATGTGAATGGTTGAGGCTCTAGGGGGATCTGCAGAAATAATCATGGGGTTCTGTTTCTGGAGCTGAGCAGTAGCTACTCGGGATGGATTCTCCCTTACATATACAATTTATATGTTCTTTCATGTTAGCTGCTGCATTGCATTTTTTAAGATGGAGAAAAATCCCTTGCAAAAAAACAATCTTGGCTTTCTAATGATAATTCATGAGAACCTGGATCACAGTGCTCTATCTTCCTCCAAATGAACTTCCTGCTAAAAGAATGATTGGGGAAAAATGATTTGGGAATGAGCTGGGGCTGTAGCTCAGTGGCAGAGCATTTGCCTAGTATGTGTGAGGCACTGGGTTTGATCTCAGCACAACATAAAATAAATTAAAAAAATAAAGGTATGCTGTCCATCTACAAATACAAAAAAAATTAAATGAATAGGAAAATGATTACCTCATTCAGAGATAATTTAGCAAGAAAGGATGAGCTAGAGACACTTTTTTATTTTATTTATTTATTTTTTTTAATTGTTGGTTGTTCAAAACATTACATAGTTCTTGACATATCATATTTCACACTTTGATTCAAGTGGGTTATGAACTCCCATTTTTACCCCGTATACAGATTGCTGTATCACATCATTTACACTTCCATTGATTTACATATTGCCATACTAGTGTCTGTTGTATTCTGCTGCCTTTCCTATCCTCTACTATCCCCCCTCCCCTCCCCTCCCCTCCCCTCTTCTCTCTCTACCCCCTCTACTGTAATTCATTTCTCCCCCTTGTGCTGAGGGCCATTACCAAGTAGAAATGACGCATCGAAATTGCCTTGCCAGCGTACCCCATGTTAATTTCGCTGTTGACCTTGCATGTGTGTTTGAGAAAGGTGACCCTGCTCAATGACCAGGGTGGATCCAGGATTAGGGTGTATCCTGCAGTTTGAGGAAGTATAGTATCCCGGTCCTTGGGTTTAGGGTGTTCCCAGTTTAAGACCTTGGGTTTTAGGGAAGTTCATGTTGAGGATTATTGCTGCTGGAAATAGAGCGTTCCTGCTGCCTGAGCTCCCTTGGAGTTCTCATGAGATTCAGAGAGCATTTTGGGAAAAAAGCCTCGTGGAGTAGGTGAATTGGGCGGCAGCAGAACTGGGATTGCCCCAGAGCGTGTGTGGAGGCCGGTGTGAGTTTGGGAATAAAGATTTGCTGTTTGAATCTACAAAGCTGTGTGGTGGCTCGTGATTCTGTGCCCAGCCAAGACTGCGGCATTTGGTGGCCCGTACGCGGAGCGTCTGAAACTTGGAGGTAAGTGAAATTCCTCGCCCCTGAGGGAAGGCGAGAGAATGGGTGACTATTTTAAAAGGCAATGTGTTCTTGTCTTGATTTATTTCGTTTTTGTTTCATGTGGTGAGCCATTTTGCTGCACTGCCTTGTGTGGGTGTTGGCTTAGTTCTTGGACAATAACTCAGTGCTTTGTGGTCGGCCAGTTCCGGAGCGAGCCGATATGATAATGTGCTGAGTGTTCTAAGAACCGGTAAAAACTGGTAAGAACCAGTTGACCTGTACTTCCTGGCTCTGGGCACCAGTGCTGAATTCCTTGCCTTATTGGTTGCTGCTGTGTTGCTATGCGCTTTTGTCCAATCGCGTGAGACTTAGGCCGCGGCTCTAGTATATTAGGGGTGGTCTTTTCGGGCTCAGGGTCCTTTCTCTCAACGAACCATAATGGAAGCTCCCAATAAAGCGTGCTAGAGAAGAATCCTGTTTGTTGTCGTCATTCCTGCCGGCGGGTAGACGCGACAGTTTCAAGCTGCCTGTCCCTAGAAATTTCTCAGGCAAACTGGGAAAAATGGATGGCTCAAGGTTTGAAGTTTGTCAGCCCAGAGAAAGAGAAAATTGATACAGTGAATTTTTATTCAGTTTTTGTTTCATTCAGTTGCGGTTTTGTTTTGTGTTATCTTATTGGGTTGCGTTATCTTTATAGAAGATTAGAAATTAGTAAAAAAGAAACTGAAAAGGTGTTAAGTAAATTGTTAGAGATTCAGACCATGGAGAAAGGCATTTTTGATCAAGCAAAAGAGAAGATCTCTCGAGCTAGTCAGAGAGAGGAAGAAAATTTAAAGGAAAAGGGGTTATTAGGGAAAAGGCCACAACAAGAGGCTGTTACTAACTCCGTTTTATTACCAGAGGGTGTAATTCAACCAACAGCCCCACCGATGGAAACAGCTGAGTGGCCCTCAAACCCCGTAGTTGATAAGTGGGATCCTGAGACAGGACCTCAAAGATTAGCATGCCCTGTACTTGAACAGGTAGGAGGGCAGCGAATTCACCGTGCTTTAGATTTTAAAACAGTGAAGCAGTTAAAGGAGGCTGTAACAACCTACGGTCCCCAAGCTCCCTTCACGGTAAGCATGGTCGAATCCATTACTAACTTGGACATGACGCCAGCAGATTGGGCTAGCATGTGTAAATCTGTGCTAAATGGAGGACAATATTTGTTATGGAAAGTTGCCAATGAGGAATTTTGCACGGAGACAGCTAGGCGAAATGCAGCAGCCGGTTACCCTCAAAGAAATCTAGATATGCTTTTAGGAAAAGGACCTTATGAGGGTCAACGGCAACAAATTGAATATGATCCTGCTATATATGCACAAATTGCTGCAGACGCACTTAGGGCATGGAAGACTTTACAAGGACATGGAGATTCACAAGGTCAGCTATCTAAGGTAATACAGAGACCTAATGAACCTTACGCTGACTTTGTAGATAGGCTTATTCAAACAGCCGCCAAAATTTTTGGGGATACAGATCAAGCAATGCCATTAATAAAACAACTTGCTTATGACCAAGCGAATCGTTGCTGCAGAGAGGTTATTAGACCATGGAGACATGAAGACTTAAATACATATATTAAACTATGTAGAGATATTAATGAACAAGGGCAAGTCTTGGCAGCTGCAGTACAACAGGCTTTAGATGCCAGGCCAGAAACATGCTATAATTGCGAACAAACAGGACATTTTAAAAGGAGTTGCCCTATAAGAGGAGGTTTTAACAAAACTAGAAATCAAAGGAATAGAATACCGGGTATTTGCCCACGATGCCGTAGAGGGAGACATTGGGCTAATGAATGCCGTTCTCAAACCACCATAGAAGGTACTCCGTTATCAAAAAACGGACAAGGATCAGGTATTTACCCACAATATCGTGGAGAAAGGCATCAGGCTTCATTGCCAAAAAACGGAGTGAGGGGCCCAATGCTCCGGGGCCCAAAACCACAAATATACGGGGCAGTGGAGGAACCCAGCAACACCATCAGGGTGGTGCCCAAGACACATTGTCCATTAAATCCCTCATCAGACAAACCCGAGGGAGCGCAGGGTTGGACATCTGTGCCTCTGCCAGAGCAGTATTAACTCCAGAGATGGGAGTTCAAATCATTCCTACAGGAGTAAAAGGACCTCTTCCCCAGGGAACAGTAGGCTTATTATTGGGACGTAGTTCATCTACATTAAAAGGACTTATGATAAGTCCTGGGGTAATTGGTCCTGATTATGTAGGTGAAATAAAAATTATAGCTAGTTCTCCAGGAGGTATATCAGTAATTTCACCTGGAGACAGAATAGCACAGTTGTTAATAATACCCAGCCTACATAATAAGTTCTCTAGTCATAATGTAGAAAGAGGTTCTAAGGGATTAGGCTCCACAGGTGTAGATTGGGCTATGTTGTCTTTAAATTTAGATTCTCGCCCGATGCTAAAACTAAATATTCAAGGTCACGAGTTTAATGGGCTACTGGACACAGGTGCTGACCTTAGCATCATATCTCGTCGAGAATGGCCAAAACATTGGCCATTACAACAAGCCACTCAAACGCTTCGAGGCCTAGGAGTGGCGACTAATCCCCATAGAAGTTCTATGGTATTAGATTGGAAGGATCCTGAAGGATGTGAAGGAACTATACAACCATATGTTTTGGATCACCTTCCTATTAATCTATGGGGACAAGATGTCCTGGATCAATTAGGTTTGATGTTAACAAATAACATCAATTCTAATGCGCCCACTACTAGGGCTAGACAAGGTGTTAAGAAAGAAAAAAGATTAGGAAAACAAGAACAAGGTTTAGCAGCACCAGTCCAATTAGATCAAGGAACAGACAGACATGGGTCGGATTTTCAGAAAGGGCCACTGAGACAATCAAAATTACTTGGAAATCAGAAAGACCAGTGTGGGTTCCTCAGTGGCCCTTGACTAAAGAAAAGATACAAGTAGCCCATGATCTGGTCAAACAACAATTAGCGGAAGGACATTTACAACCTTCCGTATCCCCCCATAATACTCCCATTTTTGTCATCAAAAAGAAATCGGGTAAATGGAGATTATTGCAAGATTTAAGAGCCATTAATAATGAGATGGTTATTATGGGACCTGCTCAATCAGGGATTCCTCAATTGTCTGCTTTACCAAAAACGTGGCATGTCTTATCTATAGATATTAAAGATTGTTTTTTTTCTATTCCAATTCATCCCGAGGATAGTCCACGTTTTGCATTTACTGTCCCTGCATTAAATCATGAAGGTCCTGATGAGAGATATGAGTGGAAAGTACTCCCTCAAGGTATGGCTAACAGTCCAACTATGTGTCAAATCTATGTAAATAAAGCAATCCAGCCACTTAGAAATCAAAATCCTGAACTAAAAATATTTCACTATATGGATGATGTATTATTAGCACATAAAGATAAAAACATATTGCTGGAATGTTATGCTACACTTACGAACTTATTAAAAAATTATAATCTAGAGATAGGAATAGATAAAGTACAATTAAATTTTCCAATTAATTATTTAGGGGTTCTATTATCCTCAACCATGGTCCGTCCGCCGAAAATTCAAATACGAGTAGATCAACTCAAATCACTCAACGATTTTCAAAAGTTATTGGGAGACATAAATTGGATAAGGCCTTATCTAGGCATACCAACAGGAGAGTTGGGACCTTTATTTGATATTCTAAAAGGTCCATCAGATCCAAATTCACCCCGAATGTTAACTCCTAAAGCTAGAAAGGCATTAAAAATTATTGAAGCATATATGGAAAATATGCATCTAGATAGAATTGATATAAGTTTGCCTTTATTATTTATTGTACTACCAACAAAAAATATTCCTACAGGAGTATTTTGGCAAGAAGTTCCATTATTGTGGATACATTTATCTTATTCTCCTAACACTATTCTTACTAGGTATCCTGAGGCTGTAGGACAATTAATACTCAAAGGAATAAGAGCAGCAAAGGGAGTGTTTGGAATTTCTCCCAATAAAATTATTACTCCATATACTATGGATCAAATTGATGAGTTAGCTAATGAGTTAAATACTTGGGCAATAATCATGTGTAAATCTAATGTTTCATTTGATAATCATTTGCCATCGAATCCTTTGTTGTCTTTTTGGTCTAAGCATCCTGTAGTTTTTCCTAAAATGACAAGGAAAACACCTATCATGAATGCTCCAAATATATTCACTGATGGGTCTAATAATGGTACAGCAGCTGTAGTTACCCCTGATCAAACTTTTACATTTTTAGTACCCAAACAATCAGCTCAAAAGGTAGAGCTTAATGCAGTTTTACAAGCTTTTGTGATGTTCAAAGATTCTGTATTTAATTTATTTTCTGATAGTCAATATATAGTTAATGCTATTAATTCCCTTGAAGATGCTGGTAGGATTTCCCCTTCTTCTACTGTTTTTTCTTTGTTTTCCACTATACAAAGTCTAATATGGGACAGAAAAGATCCATTCTTTATAGGACATATTAGAGCACATACAGGATTGCCTGGAGCCCTTAGTTTGGGCAATGATTTAGCAGATAAAACTACACATGACGTACATATTTTCTCTACATTAGAAGAAGCTACAAATTTTCATAAAAGGTTTCATGTTAATGCTAATACTTTACAAAAGCGTTTTAAAATAACTAAGGAACAAGCCAGGCATATAATAAAACAATGTCAAAATTGTGTGACCTTTCTACCACAAGTTAATCTTGGAGTCAATCCTAGAGGACTGATACCTAACCATATTTGGCAGATGGACGTCACACACTTGCCAGAATTTGGAAAATTAAAATATTTACATGTTACAGTTGATACTTCTTCTGGATTTTTGATGGGCTCCCTTCATGCCAGAGAAAAAACTAAAGATGTTATAGCTCATTGCTTACAAAATTTTGCCACTGTGGGTGTTCCTAAACAGTTAAAAACTGATAACGGTCCTGGTTATACATCTGCCTCTTTTAAACAATTTTGCTCATCATTTGGTATTACTCATATAACAGGAATCCCATACAATCCACAGGGACAAGGCATAGTTGAAAGAGCTCATCAAACTATTAAAACGTACCTATTAAAGCAAAAAGAGGGAATTGGTAAGGGGTATATATCCCCCAAAGATAAACTTAAAATAGCCCTTTTTACTCTAAACTTTTTAAATTTGGATTCATCAGGACTTAGTGCTGCGGAAAGACATATGTACCCAAAAAATGTACATAAGCCTAAGGTACTTTGGAAAGATATTCTAACAGGACAATGGAAAGGCCCTGATCCAGTTATTGTCTGGAATCGGGGTTCCCTTTGTGTGTTTCCACAGGGAGAACAGCAGCCGATTTGGATTCCAGAGAGATTAACGAAAGCAATTTCTACAGAAAAAGAAGATGATTTGACTCAAATCCATAACAGCTGATATCCAGAGCTCCAGCTTGGCTATTCTTACATCTTCGACAGTGATTAACCACGGTGCTTTTTTCAATATCTATTTTATTATTGCATTTTTCCCACATTGTAAAGTTCTATTTTATTTTTTGAGCTCATACAAACCTAGGTTAATGTTTTTCTGATCAGTTTTATTTTTTGACTGTGTTTTATTTTTTGACTAGAGTTTTTAAACATTGCAATGGAGATTTCACCTAGGTAAAACTACAAGGCCTTTATTGTCTTATGTGTTGTATGTTATGTGTGCACTGTTTTGTGTTGTATGTCTGTATGTGTGTATGTCCATATTTCATATATGAGGAGCGCTCATGAAAAAATGGATCCGAATTTTTTTTTATTCACGTGATTTAAATGGTTTAATTTAAATTAGGTAAACAGCTGTTAATGATTGTTTTTAAAGGTGGTTAACAGATCTGTTTGCTTACTAATTTAAATTAGGTAAACAGCTGTTAAGGATTGTTTTTTAAGGAGGTTAACAGATCTGTTTGTTTACTTTCACCTTTCCTTTTCATTATATTTAATAATTCTGTTCAGGATAATGTCTCTTTAGCATCATTGCCAGAATTTCCATCTCCATCCCAGTGCCGGTGAAGACTAAGATAAAACCAAACTACAGCTTCTACAATAGCCATCACAGTAACTGTATAAACTGATGCATCAATGAATATAACTCAACAAGTTATGCTCAATCAAGGACTTGATTTACTTTGGGAGGAAATGGACATATTGATAGACTCCTCTGATTTGAACTGCCTGCAGAACTTGCCTGGACTATATATCAGTTGCATGCATTGTGAAATATCGTCTGATGCAGCGAATTGTGGTACTGCTGGCATATCTTTGCTGATGGTGTCATCAGTGATGCAATTTCCTTGCCAGCGCACCCCATGTTAATTGTGGTAATGCTGGCATATCTTTGCTGATGGTGTCACCAGTGACGCAATTTTTCCAAAAGAGCCGTCAATTGCCTTGGTGTCGTGGCATTTCTGTATCTTCCTCCCTTCTACTAGTGATGGTCTAAAATTTGGGGGCCAACAGAGGTGAGGCTAAGAACTTCACCCCCTCACTGGCACCAAGGCTAAATTTGGGGGCCAACAGAGGTGAGGCAAGAACCTCACCCCCCCACTGGTGCATAGGCCTATCCACAAGCATGGCTGAATGCTGGACCGGTAGTCAGTGACGGGTTGATCTGATTGCAGTGGATTCAACCTAAGACAGGAGGCTGACGCCTAAAGGTCAGTTTTCCCATGACGGGTAAGAACCATATGTTGAATTGGACAACCTACCAGGCACGGTCCTTAAGCCACATTGCTTGTTGTTTAATTAATCAGAAGGGGGGAGATGCTGAGGGCCATTACCAAGTAGAAATGACGCATCGAAATTGCCTTGCCAGCGTACCCCATGTTAATTTTGCTGTTGACCTTGCATGTGTGTTTGAGAAAGGTGACCCTGCTCAATGACCAGGGTGGATCCAGGATTAGGGTGTATCCTGCAGTTTGAGGAAGTATAGTATTCCGGTCCTTGGGTTTAGGGCGTTCCCAGTTTAAGACCTTGGGTTTTAGGGAAGTTCATGTTGAGGATTATTGCTGCTGGAAATAGGGCGTTCCTGCTACCTGAGCTCCCTTGGAGTTCTCCTGAGATTCAGAGAGCATTTTGGGAAAAAAGCCTCGTGGAGTAGGTGAATTGGGTGGCAGCAGAACTGGGATTGCCCCAGAGCGTGTGGGGAGGCCGGTGTGAGTTTGGGAATAAAGATTTGCTGTTTGAATCTACAAAGCTGTGTGGTGGCTCGTGATTCTGTGCCCAGCCAAGACTGCGGCACCCTTGTATTATTTTTCCCTTTCCCCTCACTTCCTCTTGTATGTAATTTTGTATAACCCTGAAGGTCTCCTTCCATTTCCATGCAATTTCCCTTCTCTCTCGCTTTCCCTCCCACCTCTCATCCCTGTTTAATGTTAATCTTCTTCTCATGCTCTTTGTCCCTACTCTGTTCTTAGTTACTCTCCTTATATCAAAGAAGACATTTGGCATTTGTTTTTTAGGGATTGGCTGGCTTCACTTAGCATAATCTGCTCTAATGCCATCCATTTCCCTCCAAATTCTATGATTTTGTCATTTTTTAATGCAGAATAATACTCCATTGTGTATAAATGCCACTTTTTTTTATCCATTCATCTATTGAAGGGCATCTAGGTTGGTTCCACAGTCTTGCTATTGTGAATTGTGCTGCTATGAACATCGATGTTGCAGTGTCCCTGTAGCATGCTCTTGTTAGGTCTTTAGGGAATAGACCAAGAAGGGGAATAGCTGGGTCAAATGGTGGTTCCATTCCCAGCTTTCCAAGAAATCTCCATACTGCTTTCCAAATTGGCTGCACCAATTTGCAGTCCCACCAACAATGAACAAGTGTACCCTTTTCCCCACATCCTCGCCAGCACTTGTTGTTGTTTGACTTCCTAATGGCTGCCAATCTTACTGGAGTGAGATGGTATCTTAGGGTGGTTTTGATTTGCATTTCTCTGACTGCTAGCGATGTTGAGCATTTTTTCATGTACTTGTTGATTGATTGTATGTCCTCCTCTGAGAAGTGTCTGTTCAGGTCCTTGGCCCATTTGTTGATTGGGTTATTTGTTATCTTATTGTCTAATTTTTTGAGTTCTTTGTATACTCTGGATATTAGGGCTCTATCTGAAGTGTGAGGAGTAAAGATTTGTTCCCAGGATGTAGGCTCCCTATTTACCTCTCTTATTGTTTCTTTTGCTGAGAAAAAACTTTTTAGTTTGAGTAAGTCCCATTTGTTGATTCTAGTTATTAACTCTTGTGCTATTGGTGTCCTATTGAGGAATTTGGAGCCCGACCCCACAGTATGTAGATCGTAGCCAACTTTTTCTTCTATCAGACGCCATGAGGAGACACTTTTTTAAAAATATTACTATAAAAAAACATGAGAAAGAAAGAAAAGTGCAAAGCAAGGCTTACTGGGAACCTACCAGAAAAGCATTGCCTTAGATCAGGAGCCACTGTGACCCATATTGTTGCAACAAATTATAGTGTGAAAATTCTGAGATCTACCTGCTCACAGAACAGAAGGGAAGACAGCAGGACAGCTTGAAGTGGAGCTGGCAGAGCTGGGGACAGAATGGTGGTATGTTGTTGTTTTTTTGTGTGTGTGTGTGGGGGGGGTGATAACAGGACACCAGCTCAAAGAGGAAAAGATTATTTTCTAGCAAGGAAGATAATGAGGATAGGCCAGGGGAGGGGGTTGCTGGATTTTTTTTTTTTTTTTAGTTGTTGATGGCCTTTATTCATTCATTTATATGCAGTGCTGAGAATCAAACCCAATGCCTCTCACATGCTAGGCAAGTGCTCTACCACTGAGCCACCATCCCAGCCCGTGCTGTTTCTTAAAATAAGACCTCTTTGAAGTTATTCTATCCAGGCCAATGTTTGAGTATGATAAGAAATAACCCAGTGACTGGGAGGAGGCTCCAACCTCTGCTTGGTGTTGGTTTTCTAGGAAAGCCCCACAGAGGTCTTCCATAGACAGGGCTGAGTGTGTCTTCCTAGGACCAGTTCTAGTGCTAGCTGCCAAGGACACCAGAACGTCTGACTCCTTCCATTGTCTCCAGCTTAAGCTGCTTAGACCACAATGTCCTGTGCTCCCTGTTGCTGGAATTCTGAAGCCCAGGCTCACCTTTCCTTATCTAAGTCCCCAGACTGGCCACTTGCCTGGGGGTTCCATTTTTCTGTTTCTGTTCATTACATTTGTTCTTCCTTACTCTCCTATTTCCTTTAAGAGAGTTATACTGTAATGTAACTATATTATATACTATATTAGTGTTATACTATATTATATATTTTAATAGTGTTATACTATATTATATACTATAATGGTATTATACTGTGTTATGCTATAATATAACTATATTATATACTATAATAGTATTTATACTGAGTCTGAGTTTTGTTTTTCTTGTGCAAACATGGGCCACGTATTGACTCACACTGTACAGATGGGAGCTGACTGTGGTTAGAGAGAAGTAGGAACTGGAAGAAGGGTCCCTTGGAGACTAGGATGTGGGCAAAGGAAGGCTAAGAGGCAATTCTCTGAATCAAGTTACTGGGGGAGGGGCAGAGAGGTCATGCAGGCGGCAGAGGAGCTGGGGATTGGTCCTATGGACTCAGAGAAAATTAAAGACGAGTTGCCCAGTAGCCAGACCACGAATCAACAACAGAAAGAACAAAAAATCTCCAAAGCACTTGGAAACTAAGCAGCACATGCTAAGTAAACTATAGGTCAAAGAGGAAGTCTCAAGGCAAATTTTAAAAATGAAATTAAATGAATGAAAATGAAAACAGAACAAATCAAAATCTGTGGAACATAGTTAAAGCAGTTGCCAGAGGAAAATTTATAGCACTAAATGCATACATCAGCAAAGAGGGAAGGTCTCAAATTGATAACCCAACTCTCCCTTGAGAATCTAGAAAAAGAAGAACAAAATAAACCTAAAGCTTATTATAATACAGAGGAGAAATCAATGAAATTAAAATCAAAAAACAATGTATATATCAATGGAGAATTTACTGTTTGATAAGATCTAGCAATATTGACAAAACAAATAATCACATATATCTCTCAGATTATAGATTTTAGACATTATAATGTCGATGCTGGAGTGAAACAGAGGATAACATGACGAGCCCTGCAGGCATCCAAAGGCACAATTCCACTTACCTAAGTTTGATAATGTAGCTGAAATGGACTGATTCCTTTAAAACCAAAAACTATCACAACTCACACAGTTGAACTAGATAATTTGAAAAGCCACCTAAAACTATTAGGAAACTGAATTTATAATTAATTTTCTGAAAAAGAACTCGCTAACCCAGATTTCACTGGAGAATTTTATCAAACATTCAAAAGAGAGCTAAGTCCAATTTTACAAACTCTCTTAAAGGAAATAAGAGAGCAAGGAAACTTCCCAAGTCATTCTAGGAAGCCAGCCTAACCCTCACACCAAAACCAGATAAAAATGGTAAAAAGAAATAGGGAGGGGCAGGGATCGAAGGAGGGGAGGGAGGAAGGGAGGAAGGGAAAGGAAACTGGAGATCAACATTCATCATGAATATAGATGCAAGAAATTCATAACCGAATGTTGACAAACAGAATCATACAATTTATAAAAAGAATTATATACCATGAACAAATAGGGCTAGTTCTGGGAATGTAAGACTGGTTCAATATTTGAAAATCAATCAATAATTTAATGTAATCCAACCTATTAGTGGTCTAAATAAGAAAAATGAGCATGTTGAGCAGCGCAGAAAAACCATTTGAAAAAATTCTGTACAAAAATTTATGATAAAAAAATCTTTTATGAAAATAGAATTAAAGGAGACATTCCTCAAATTGATAAAAAATGTCTATAAAGCTGGATGTGGTAGCACATGCCTGTAATTCCAGCGGCTTGGGAGGCTGAGAGAGGAGGATCACAAGGTCAAAACCAGTCTCAGCAATTTAGCAAGTCCCTAAGCAACTTAGCAAGACCTTGTCTCAAAAACAAATAAAAACTTCAAAATGGATTATGAACATCAATGTAAATTGTAGAGTTATAAAACTTGTAAGGAAAAAAATTGAAATCTCTAAGGTCTAGGCTTCAGCAAGAGTTGTTACATTTAAAAAAATATTTTAAATACCTTTTGTAGTTGTAGATGGACAGAATGCCTTTATTTTATTTGTTTATTTTTATGTGGTGCTGAGGATTGAACCCGGTGCCTCACGCATGCTAGGCAAGCACTCTGCCACTGAGCTACAGCCCCAGCCCAAGAGTTGTTAATTTTTTTCCAAAATTTTGATCTGTAAAAGGAAAAAAAAAATAATCTGGACTTTACCAGAACTAAAGACATTCCATTTGCAAAAGGTCCTTCTAAGAAAACATTAAGAGAAAATATTTTCAAACTAGATAACTGACCAAAGAGTAATATACAGACTGTATAAAGAAAATTCATTACGGACACTGTGGTGCAAACCTGTAATCCCAGCAGTTTAAGAAACTGAAGCAGGAGGATTGCAATTCCGGCCAGCCTCAGCAATTTAATGAGCTATTTCTGTCTCAAAAAAAAAAAAAAAAAAAAAAAAGGTTGGGGGTGTAGCTCAGTGATAGAGCGACCCTAGATTCAATCCTCACTACTGAAACAATAATAGCAACAACACCTACAACTATTAAAGTGAAAAAGAGGGGCTGGGGATGTGGCTCAAGCGGTAGCGCGCTCGCCTGGCATGCGTGCGGCCCGGGTTCGATCCTCAGCACCACATACCAACAAAGATGTTGTGTCCGCCCAACAAAGATGTTGTGTCCGCCGAGAACTAAAAAATAAATATTAAGAAAAAAAAATAAATAAAGTGAAAAAGAAAAAAAAATGGGCAAAAGACAGACATTTCACTAAAGAGAATATAGAGATGGCAAAATTAACATGCAAAAAGATGTTTGACACCGTGAGCCACTAGGGAAATGCACATGGAGCTCATTATGACAGATTGCTATATACCTACCAGCACAGATGAAGGAAAAAAAAATAGTGACAAAACCAGGTGGTGGCAAGGAGGAGGAGCAACTGGGTCACTCATACTTTGCCGGTGTAAATACTAGCCACTCTGTAAAATTGTTTCTTTTAAAAATTAAACATGAAACTACCACAAGACCTAGTAATTATGATCCTGGAAATTTACCAAAGAAAAATGAGAATTTATGTTCATGCAAAAATTTATACAAAAATGTCTATAGCAGCTTTATTCATAAGCACACAAACGGGTCACAAGCCAGTTGTCCCTCAGGGTGAGAGTGTCCAGAGTGGGCTGAGGCAGATGCTGCAGAAGCTCACATGTGGACTGTGTGGAGCTTTCCAGAGAAAGCGCATGACTGGGGCAGACATAGGGTGTGTGTTGAGGGATGGGGAGAGAATAGTGAAGGCGCACTAGCAGATCCAAAGAGTTAATCTAGAGTTGGGTACATTGTGAACTGAATCTTTAAAGTCACAGGTTTCCCAGATCTGTGAATACTGCTTCAATAGGGCAGCCTCCTTGGCGGTGAAGGGGCATGTGCTTTTCTTCTTTAGCAGGATGTGACTTGCTACCTACATATAGAACGACGTTGTGTGGACCCGTTGTGTTGTTGTTTTTGTGTGTGGGGTAATGGGCGCCTATGCAGGATGTATAAGTACATATAATATATAAGCCAAAAGGATTGGACTAACCAAGTCAGCCAAGGGACTCTGGTATATAGGACGCATGTTCCTCCAAAGTACCATAAGATGGCAGCACATGGGCACAGCATTTAAAACTTTCTTCCACTGAGAAAATGTTGAAACCGAACTTTCCGCTGGTAATTCCTCTGCCATCCTGGGAAACTACACTCCAAGGCTTACAGGGCCTGATGATAATGTGTTGTAAGCACGTGCAGAATTTGTTGAGGTAAATACAAAGATTTCAAAGATAACAAGAGATCAAGTAGTTAAAATCCTTCCGAGTGCTCAGTAAAATTTGCTCCTGAAGACGGAAGTGAATGATACTTGATAAAAGAATCTGTAATTGCTGCTGTAAATTAATAATCTGTAAATTAAGAATTTAACCCTATGTCAGGCATATATATAATCGAGTCCTTACATACATTATTAAACTTTACTGTTTTCATCTGGAATACTGATGATTATCCTCATTTTACAGACGGGGAAAAGGTGGACTAGAGCCGTTAGGAATTTCGGTAATGGAATACAGATGGTGAAGACTGAGGTGTAAACTGGTTTAATCCCGTTTGCCTGATCCACAACAGTCCTCCAGTACACCGTATCTCCGCTAGGTGGTGCTCGTGTCTAACCTGTGATTGTTGGTGATCCTTGAAGTCTGTCCAACACTATTAAACCGGAAAGGGTCTTTCTCTTCATCAAAAATATTTTGCAACTAATTATTTGTATGTTCATTCCCACCACCAACTGAGAATATCCCTTAGCTTGGAATTAGTGATAACAGTAATTAGCAATTTATTATCAAGAAAAAGTTTTATCTCTTGTACACTGTTGGTGGGATTGTTAATTAGTTCATCACTATGGAAATCAGTATGGAGGTTCCTCAAAAAGATTAGATATGAAATCACCATATTGACCCAGCTATACCACTCCTCAGTATTTATCCTAAAGAATTAAAGTCACCAATGGATAAAGAAAATGTGGTGTATATATACACAATGGAATATTAATCAGCCATAAAGAATGAAATTATGGCATTTGCTGGTAAATGGATGGAAGTGGATACTGTCATGCTAAGCGAAATAAGCCAATCCTCAAAAAACCAAAGCCCAAATGTTCTCTCTGATATGCATATGCTAACACACAATAAGAGGGGTGGGAAGAATAGAAGTTCATTAGATTAGACAAAGAAGAATGAAGGAAAGAGAAGGGGGTAGGAATAGGAAAGATAATAGAATGAATCAGACATAACTTTCCTATGTTCATATATATAACATACGACCAGTGTAACGCCACAAGAATGGGAGGTTATACTCCATGTATGTATGATATGTCAAAATACACTCTACTATTATGTGTATCTAAAAAGAATTTTAAAAATTATAAAGATTTAAGAAGAAAATCATCATACTGAAGCAATACATGCTCCCCATGTTTATAGCATCACAATTCACAACAGCCAAATTACAACTATAATACACCAATAAAATATACGGAAAAAAGTTCATAAGATTCTTTACAAGAGTACTTCATTTTTTGTTTCCCACTTTAATTGTAAAACTAAAATTACAAGACACCCAAAATGCCATGAATTAACAACTCCTGGAAGTGATAGATCCCAAGTAAGCATAAACAGCTACCTTCAAATGGTAGCTTCCTGCCATACATTTGGTTTGGTGTTGAGCAGAGGGAAAGTAAGATGGCTAGTTACATTTTTAAAAATTAACTTTGCAAAGCTGACTTTTTCCAATTCCCATTTCTATCTTGGAGTATAGAGGTATCAAGATGCCAAATACTCCATAGTACTTAAGTGATAGAATACTGAAAAGAATGTAAAGATAGGCAGGTAGGAGGGAGACAGGAAAAGTCTATTGGACATACATCTATTTCATCTACATACAGAAAACCCATGGGGATCCTGCCTACTCACTGCCATCCCAGCTCAGCAGTTCATGTTCATACCTCCACCCCCCAACCCAGGCAACAACTTGGTGGAAGAAGGGAAAGAAGATCAATTTAGGATAAAGTAAATAGGGACTCAGAACCTTCCCCGTCTTTTGTTTTTTAACTGAAAATGCCAAATCCTATCAAAGTGAATTTAGCATGTGAATTTTCACTAAAGACATCTCTAATTTTTGACTTGCACATTTATGATATATGTGATTTCCATGTGATATGAAGTTATTTAAGGTGGGCATTATCTCTTTTTTACCAATCCAGAAACTTGTAGCTTTCCTAAGTGATATATCCAGGGAAACAATGAATTTAGAAAATTAGACTTTCAAGCATAATAAAATATCATCTAGCTGGGTGTGGTAGTTCATACCTATAATCTCAGCTACTGTGGAGGCCGAGGCAGGAGGATCAAAAGTTCAAAGCCAGCCTCAACAACTTAAGGAGACCCTGTCTCAAAAAGGTGTGGTGGGGGCTGGGGATGCAGCTCAGTTGGCAGAGTGCTTGCCTTACATGCACAGGACCCTGGGTTCAATCCCCAGCACCAAATAAATAAAGTCAACATATTATTTTTTTAAAAAAAGTGTGGTGGGCTGAGGATGTAGGTCAGGGGTAAAGCGCCCCTAAGTGGAATCTCTATTGATGAGATAAAAGTTGTGTGACTAGGGAGACTATCAGGTTTCAGACCAGCCCTGCAGATCCTCTAAGGTGAGTTCAGCCATGTGAGACCCATCAGACTGCTGCTTGCTTTCCCCCAGCTCTGTTCAGCTGTGTGGGTGCAGACCATGGCTTGGAGGTGAGATGGAAATAGAAGGCCTTGAGGGCACATACAAGGAAGTAATTCCAACAACTGGCTGGGTAATTAAAGCTGGAAGAGGCAGAAAGTGAGAGTCTGAGAGGAGGTAGCAAGCCACTGTTAAAGGGGACGGGACCAATGCATTGGTGGTCTGGCTGTGGGGAGGGTGCCAGAGGGAGTGAACTGTGATAGAGAGCAAGATGCACAAGATTTCTGTTCGGGAAAGCTGTCAGTATTTGTCAGGACAGGTCTGGGAAATGACCATTGGAATGAATGGCTGAGAAGACAAGATCTTTGGCAGAGAACCGAGATGCCAGGATATTGGAAATGTTATTTACAAAGATATTGACATCACCAAACAGAGAGTGTTAGAGAAAGTGACAGTGAGGCAGGAAGTGAACCTTCAAGGAAGAAAGTCCTCTGCAGCCTTTGGTAGATGACTGTCACCAGGAAGGTGGTGGGAGAAATGGGGTATCATAGAAGCAGGGAGAATGTTCCAGGAAAGAAGCAATGAATGGTGAGGAAGACAGCCACCTTTAGGCCCATGGATATGCAAACAGGGCATGAAAGAAGACATCAGCATTCTGAGAGAACAAGAAGAGAAAAAGAGATTGCAGTCAGAGCTGTGAAGTCAGCCATATCCACTACTGAACAATGGAAAGGTGACTTGTGTGACCGAGGAACTGAACTTTCAATAGAACTTAATTCAAATTCAGTTAAAAACTGAATCAGAGTAAAATATTGTATTAGTCAGCTTTCAGATACTGTATCACAGATCTGAAGTAATCGACTTATAAGGAAGAAAGGTTTATTTTGGCTGTTTCAGAGATTTCTGTTCATGGTTGTTTGGCCCCATTGCTTTTGGGCCTGTGGTGAGGCAGCATATCATAGTAGGGAGTATGTGGTAGAGCTAGCTGCTCACCTCCTGGCAGTCAGGAAGCAAAGAAAGGAAGAGAGGACCAGACAGGGTCCCACCATTCTCTTCAAGGCTACCTCCCCAGTGACCCCAAGAACTCCTACTAGACCTCTTTTATTTTTTTTAAGAGGAGAGAGAGAGAGAGAGAGAGAGAGAGAGAGAGAGAGAGAATTTTTTAATATTTATTATTTTTTAGTTCTCGGCGGACACAACATCTTTGTTGGTATGTGGTGCTGAGGATCGAACCCGGGCCGCATGCATGCCAGGCGAGCGCGCTACCGCTTGAGCCACATCCCCAGCCCCCCTACTAGACATCTTAAAGGTTCCAATCCCTTCCAATAGCACCAAGCAGAGAACCACACCTTTAACACATGGGCCTTTGGGGAACATTACAGATCCATACTATAACAAATGTTTTTCTCTTAAACATAGGTTTATTGATTTGGTAGGATTTCATTTCATTGTAACTGTTGGAAATCCAAACTGAGATGTGCTCTACCTATAAAATGCATTGCTGATTTCAAAGAGTTAGTGTGGGGGATATAAAATAGCTAATATTTTTATAGTTTTTGTGTGTTGAAATATATTGGGTTACATAAAATGTTATGAAAATTAATTTCACCTTTCAATTTTTTTTTCTTATTTACTATTAGAAGATTCGGAATGAGGCCTATATGTTCAGTGCTAGCCTAGAGAAAGATGAAGGCACCATGGAGGGGAAAGGTCGAGATTGCTTCTCAGCCTTTTGGCTAAGATCAAATGTTGTTTCTGTTCTTATCAGCTTAGTATCTGATATGTCCTCTACCCAAGGACAATACATTAAATGGATTTTTGGAAATAGGAGATGGAATACCCTGCTCTGTATACTTCATGCATCAAACAGATTACAGTATCTCCAGGAATGATGCACCAAAAAAGAAAAGGTAGAAGACATATGGCATTTCACTGACAAATGACCAAGCAGCACAGAGGAAGGCTCTAGGGATGGTCAGGAATGGAAGAAGGGGTCAGAGAGTTAGATGCACAGTCGTATGGGACAAGTGCCTCAAGGTTGAGGGACCACCAGGGAGTCTTGGGAGTCTCTTGGTGCCTGGAATGAATAAGCAAAGGCAACAGTCAGTCATAAAGAGGAAAGTCCTGATTTTCTCAAAACATACATGGTATTGAGGCCATGAATTTTTTCAGGTAGGTAGGAGGCCCAGAGCTAGTTGGGAATCCCAATTCACTCTGTCAAAAGGGGCAGGGAGAAGAACTCGACAGGATTTACTAATGGATTGGAAGTGGGGTCTGAAAGTAAAAGAGGAGTCAAGGGTGACTCTAAGCTCTGACCTGAGCAAACTTGAAGGATGGAGTTGCATTTCATCAGATAGGGGAGACAGCTGGTAAAACGTTGGGGTGCACAGAGGGAGAACATGAGTTCCCATTGGGATTTGTGAAGTTTGAGATTCCTGTTAGACCTCCAACTAGAGATCTTAAAAAGGCAACAGAAGTCTCTGGTTCAAAGGAAAGATGAACCTAGAGACATAGATCTGAGCATCTTCAGCATATGGATGGTATTTAAGACAATGGACTATGAATTCTGAGATCAAATAATTGTATACCAATTAGAGATCAATTCATAGTCACGTTCGTCATTTTGAATAGCCATGGCATAAATAACTCCCAATTCATTTTTAAAGGTGATTTTTTTGAAAGTGCATATTATCTAATGATATTTGGCTTAATGTAATTTTACAATGACCGTATTTACTCCGGACACACACCAGATTATAGGTAGTACAAGAATCCAGAAACTAGACTGACGTTACCACATTTCATCATTCAGAGACACTATAGCTGCTCATCCAGAATTTTCTACCTTCTGCTCACCCTCACCTCATTCCTGTCTCATTGCAAACATTTCCCTGCACACTTGGAATCTTGTTACAATGAACAAAATGTTGAGTGAGAGGCTTTTGAACTGAACCACCCACAATACCCAGCTGCGTTAGGTCAACTGGTGAACAGGCAAATCTCCAGTTCATACCCTCAGCATAGTGCTCTCTGCCCAGAAATTAACCAACAGCCTAAATTGCAATGAGAAGGAAAAAGGGGAAATTGCATCAGATGAATCATTCTTCCTTTCTTCCCCCCTAGTTAGCTAAGAAAACACAAATAAACTCCTGATTATCACAGTTCAACCCTGGGTTGCTTCTGCATTCCACTTCCCTCCAGAAACCCCATGCCTCCCTGCAGGTGTCCCTGCACCCTGCCCTCAGCCAGGCTGTACCCCATTCTTCAGCACCCACTTTCCTTGGACCCATTTGTGCCACTATACCCTGTAGTGGGCTCCAATCTTGCCAGGAAAATGACTGATTCATTTTCTGAACACTCCCCTGCCAAAACCCCTACTGTGAACAACACAAAAGCTCTCCATCCTCCTCCAGGCTGGCCAGGCTCCAACCCTTCTGTGCCATCTGGACTTCCACTAAGTGCTACACCCTCCACTGTGCTTCTTGGACCAGCGCCAACAGAAATGCCTCCTTCTGTGCCTCCCACCAGACCCCCTCCAGGACCCCCAGAGCCCTTTCCTCCTTCAGGATCATCATGGCCCCCTTCTGGTGATTTTTACCCAGCCTGATCCGTGCCAGGCCCTGACCCCATACAGCCATATATTATATAAAATATGCCCTTTGCAGAGCTACCTATACCTTATGGTGCACCCAGATTCAGCAGGAGCTGGTCTTTTAGGGCCACAGGGATTCATGTCTTCTGGGCTTTGTGCATCAGAATCAGTAGGACCGTATCCTTTCCCTAATGTACTATATAGCCATCTCCAGGGCCATATCTCACTGTTGCTCCTCAGCAAGCATCAGAGGCAGCAACGCGTTTCATGGGACATGGGGCTACCAGGAGTCTGAGTACCCCCAGCACCTGCAGGATCATATTCCACACCAGAACTCTACTCCCAGTAATCCTTTCCAGGTGTCTTGGGGACTTTCTGGTGTTCAATCAACAGCTGGTAGCTCCCCTTCCTGCCATTGAGTTGATAGCGGATGAAAAGATGGAATTTTTCAAACTGCATGCATATATGCATATTAAGGCTTGTATAAAAATTGCTGATTTCACTTTGAATGTTTTTGAAGGCATTTGTGAATGAAGGTAGATCTTCTACCCAGGCCATTTCCTGTAGTTGCCCCCTCACACTACCCCAGTTCTTTAGAAGGAGCACATCTCTTGATTACTTCCTTATAAGGAAAACTGACACACTCTAGGGGTCTGCTATCAGAACATATACCAGTTATGTTTAGAGAACTTTAGCCAAACAGACATGACTCTTCCCTTTCCACAATGTGAATCCAAAATGCACATCTTTCAGAGAGCCTTCTAGAATGTTCCATGTCCTCTGTATGGCTTTTTGAATCCTTTAGTGTCATCTATGACCTATGGTGTCCTCTTTTCCCTGTATTTCCTGTACAGGGAAAGGCATACTCACATTCAGTTTTAGCTGTTTAGAAAAGAACTGATAATAGATATTGTGCTTTTGCTATGGCCATGTGCCAGAAGGCACATAAAAACTTTTACTCTTGCTGATGCCAAAGCCAAAATGTTCAGGAGGTTCAGGCGGGGGTCACATTCATTCCTCACCATAAACTTCTCACTTTGTGGTTCAAGAATCTCTGGACTGGGCTGGGGATGTGGCTCAAGCGGTAGCGCGCTCGCCTGGTGTGCATGCGGCCCGGGTTCGATCCTCAGCACCACATACAAACAAAGATGTTGTGTCCGCCGATAACTGAAAAATAAATATTGAAATTCTCTCTCTCTCCTCTCTCTCTCACTCTCTTTAAAAAAAAAAAATCTCTGGACAACCATTGCTTACAATTCACTGTTCCACTGATGTTTACAAGGTGACAATTTGTCAAATTCTGTCATTCCTTTTGCTTTTTTTAGTTGGAATTCTTCCATAAAGGAAACATTTTCCTTATTAACTCCTTGATTTTCCTGAAATACAACTGAAACACAAAGGGAGGATAAATGCTTGATTCTGTCCCTTTGTTTATAAACTGACAGAGAATTAGGTTGTGCCCGTTAGGCTCTAGTGGCAACAAATGCAGGGTTTTGGTTGTTATTTTATTTTGTAATTGTATCAGGACGATATGTTTTAGGTCACAGACATCCATTAGTGTCAAGACTGTCCTCTCTGGAGTCTATTTCAGATTGGCTCATCTGTTCTCACTTCATCCCTTAAGTCTTTGATGCCTTCCTTGTTTCTGGCACAAGAGGGCTCCAAGCTCTTGGGACACAGGGAATACTTCTTAGAGACTCCAAAGAGGGAAGCCCTCATGGCCCAATTTTCCCCAAGATAAACTGCAAGCTACCACTCCTGAGTCATTTAAAAGGAAGAAGGAAATTAAAAATGTTAACAGAACCATCAGAAGTATTAGTCATTAAAAATGAAGTTGTAAAATGCTAAAGAGTAATGTGGAAATTTTTCATTTTCTCTCTATATACATACATGTATACAGTAAGTTTTTTTTTTTTTTCGAAATAGTTTCACAGGAAGTTGCAAAGATATACCCTTCACCCAATTTTCCCCAATGGTTCTATTTAAATAATCCTAGTAGAAACATAAAAACCTAAAAATTGACATTTGGCACAAGGTTATGTAGTTAGTTCTGTGTCTTTGAATCACACAACACAGCCCTCACTACATTCAGGATCTAGAACAATTCCATCACTACAAAGGTCTCCCACCTGCTGTACTTTTAGAACCAGCTCCACCCCTTGCATGACATCCCTAACAGTTGGAAACTATAGTTTTCCACTTTTCTGATTTGTTACCTCAAAGTTATGCAAATGTAATCATATAATACATGATCCTTGAGATTCCATATTGGTTTTTTATTATTCAATGCAATGCCATTGAGATGTTTTCAAGTTGCTATGTTCTGAAGTGTCATAGTTCATTATTTTAAAAAAAAATTTTTTTTGATGGACACCATGCCTTTGTTTATTTTTAAGTGGTGCTAAGGACCAAACCCAGTACCTCACACAGGCTCACAAGTACTCTGCCACTGAGCTACAGCCGCAGCCCAGTTCATTGTTTTTTATTGTTGAGTGTTTTTTTCATGGTCTAGATGTTTCAGTTTGAACCATTCACCTATAGAAGAATATTTTTGTTATTTCTAATTTGGAGCTCCTCCAAATAAAGCTGATACAATCATGTACATGTTTTTGTGTGGACGCAAGTTTTTATTTCTCTGAGATAAATGTATAGCTCTAGGCAATCACTAATTTTGTTTTGCCTTTGTACCAGGGTTTTGCAAAATACTGTCTTGAGCTAAATTCAGTTTATGGCCTATTTTTGTAAACAGTTTTGTGGGAATACAGCCAAGACCATCCATTGGATATCACCCACTGGCTAACCTAAGGTAGATGATGCTGTCTTCTCTAATCACTAGGTGCTAGAGGTACAATAAATACCTCTAGATACCTAGAGCCAGAAACAGCGTTATAGCTTAGAGGTAGAGTGCTTGCCTAGCACATGTGAGGCAACAGGTTCAATCCTCAGTACCATATAAAAATAAAGAGGTACTGTGTCCTTTACAACTAAAAATTAGAAATAAGCCAGGCATGGTGGTGCATGTTTTTAATTGCAATGGCTTGGAAGGCTGAGGCAGGAGGATCCAGAGTTCAATGCCAGCCTCAACAACTTAGGCCCTAAGCAACTCAGTGAAACCCTAACTCTAAAATATAGAAGGGGCTGGGGATGTTTCTCATTGGTTGGGCACCCCTTGGTTCAATCCCTGGTACAAAAGAAAGAAAAAAAAAAGATAACTTAGAGGGGTGGCAAAAGAGAAAGTCTGGAAAAGGATGAAGTGGGAAGACAAGACAGGTTGGCATGAGAAGGTAAGTGTCTGTGGCTGGGTGAGAGATGCTAAGAAGATGGTTACATGCTAGAACTTTCAGGAAGCAGGTTTCTGAGGTAGAAGTGGGTCCAATCCCTTATTGGGCACCTAACTTTTTATATATCATTAGCGATGTGTAACAAGAAGTGTGTGTGTCTACAATCATCTCATTTAATGGACCAAAGGGCACAGATATAATGCCATAATAAGCACTCAAAACACAAAAGGGTGTATACCACCTAACAAGCCTCTCTGACCACAGCACCTGGGAGATAAAATATTCATACCATCAAAGCAATCTCATTATTCTTTATATCTTGGACTCAGACAAAAAGTAACAAGGCAAGCAACTATGAAGAGAAGCATAGCCAGCTACTCTGCAAATTCAGAGAGGGGAAGGAAAGGCACTGTGCTTAGGCTAGGGTATTCATAAAAGGCTCCAAGGCTATGGAGTGTCTTGCAAGGAGAGGTGAAATAGAAGAAAAACGATGGAGATGGAAGCAAAGTACAAGTGACTTTGGAGTTAGTGATCAGCAGAATAGGACAGGAAGGCCCTGGTGAAAGATGCTGGAGACAAGGCTGTGATGCAACAGGGAAGCAGAATGCTTATGAGACAAGCCACTCTGGCCATTCTTTTAATACAGCAAGAGCACTTGAACTCACTTGAACAACTGAGTCTGCCAGCTGTTACCTCATCACCACAGCTAGTCAGATTAGAACTTACTTGAATTAATAAATGCTTCCTGTTAATACTGAGTATTACATAGATTATCTCGTGGGGAGAAAATGCAAGCTGCTGAACTGAAGCAAGTATATGAAATCCACATTTGATGTAAGTACCTGTAGATACAAGGGGACATATTCTATCAGCCAAGTTTTCTTGGGGATAGGCAACAGAATCTGCCTCTAAATTATATTAAAAGAAAGGAGTTTGATAGAGGGATGTGAAAGATCTCATAGAATTGGAGGTCAGAAAGGATGAGTCAAGATCATCTAATGGGTTTCATGGCAAAATTCACTTGACATCCTGGAATGGAAACAGTCAAAGTACTTGTTCTAGCTTCTGGCTGTTCTGATGAAGACATAATGATCCAGGAGAGTTCAGAGATTCAGCGGGTCTGGCTCTATTGATGTGCCTAGTCCTTGGTTGGCGGAAAGGAGGGCATTTTGTCTTACAGCTCTTAAAGACTACACCCAACATGTGAGAGAGAATTCCCAAAAGGGAAATGCTGCTCCCAAAAGAAAGCAGGTACTCAACAGTTGAAGAACCACAAATCTCTCCACTACACAGTTATGTTCTTAATTTGGGCTTCCTGAGGGAAGGCGGCACCCATATCACACTCCTCTAGGATGGTAGTGATTTCTAACAGTGTTATAATGATCAGAGAATCATGCCAAATAAGCACGTCTTGGCTCTGAATACACTACAGATGCATACATATGCGTCTATTAGAGTACATAGTATATAAATCTAATTTTCTTGGGTGTAAGCAACAGATTCTGCCTCTCATAGTAGAAAATTATGCCCAAGAAAAATGGACAAATTATAAAAAGATAAAACAAAATTGACCAAAATAGAATATAAAAATGTTCTTGGGCCAAAAACCAAAATGAAGCCATCTGATGACACTAATGTGATGTGCAATGTCCCAGGTGTCCTTCACCAACTACCAGTTATAAATCATTTAACTGGGTTCAGATCAAGGTTTTGGAGCTTTCGAGTGAGGCAATCAAAAGGCAGAAGTTAGAAGAGGGAAGGAAAGAGACAAAAACACAATCACAAAATGACAACACACATGAGGAAATGACATGCTAAGAGAAAAACCAATAAAATCAACAATCTGAACATCCTAAAAAGATTTAAAACAAAAGTTGAGGGTATTCAAAGAGATAAATAGAAGTTACACTTTAATTTAAAAAAAGACTTTGAACTATTTTTTTAAAAAGGAAAGGAATGAAATAAAATTGGATGAACATAAAGAAGAATCAATTAGAAAATTTGGCAAAAATGTATGGCTCAATTAGTGTCTAAAATAAACAGTAAACAGTATACTAGCAAATTGGAACAGAGGAAATTACCTCAAATGCAACACACAATACACACACTTATCCCTCCTTTCAACTGAGATGTCTAATAGGCAACTCAAATCTTATCACATTTTTACTAAAACAGAAGAGTTTGCACAGCTTCCATTCCCATGATAATCAGGAAAAACAAAACAAAACAAAACAAGGATGCCTGTGATTGCTACTAGCTAATGAAATAATTTTTTAAATTAGAAACAAGGGGCTGGGCTGTGGCTCAGCAGTAACACACTTGCTTGGCACATGTGAAGCACTGGGTTCGATTCTCAGCACCACATATAAAAATAAATAAAGGTCTATCAAAAACTAAAAATGTATTTTTAAAAATGGAAACAAATGCATTCAGCAATGTAGCTAGAGCTATGACCAATTAACAAAAACTTACTGCTTGTAACTGAAGTATTTGAGGAAATGTAAAACAAAATTTTAAAAACCTATTGAGTATTATTTTAAATTCTAAGAATAGGAGGGCACAGTGGAACACACCTGCAATGCCAGCAATTCTTGCGAGGTTATAGCAGCAGCTCAGTAAGTTTAAGGTCAGCCTGAGTGACTACCTGTCTGGGGGGGAAAAATCTAGGGATATTGCTCAGATAAACCACTGAGTTCAATCCTCAGTACCAAAAACTTAAAAATCTAAAAATGAACTTTAAAAAGCAAACAACATCTAAACAAAAACTCATTTTACTGGAAAACATTTTGAATAAATCAGACATACGGTGTTCTGAATAGAACATCATATTTTTAAACAATCTATCCCTCATATTTTCAACATAGCCAATCAATCCAAGCAGACCAAAATCCCATGGGGACTTAGACTTTTCTGTCTTTTGACAAGCTGATTCTCAAGTTATCAAAGATATGTTATGAAATTTAAAAAAAAAATCTGGGCAACTTCCCTATCACATATCATAATACAAGGCACATTAAGAATATGGATTCACTAGGAGAAAAATCAGAGAGGAGTCCAGGTGCCACAGCACAGGGGAAGGGGCGGGATGGGAGCAGAGTGATGAAAACAGGGAAGGATAAAGGGCCTCGCTGAAGTGCAGTAAGCAAGAGATGACCGCTCATTCTAAGTGGAGGTGGGGACAGGGCTGGATAGGTGAATTTGGAACTTGGGGGAGAGGTCTGGGTTGCAGAGAGACATTTGAAATCATCAGATACTGCTGAACTTTTGCTAAGCCTTTATTACTTTCCTCCTTTGAAATTATGTCATTTGGATTTTCAAATTAGTCTTAGAAGTTCACCTACCCACATTTCTGTTTTCCATTTGAGGAAATGGATAGAAGTATATTGGATAAATATAATAGAGGACTAGACAGAATAATTAAAGTACTTCTTCTATTATTCCTGAACTATTTTCCTCATTATTTTTAAACACTTCCCCTTCATGTCACTTTCCTTCTTTATTAACAAGCTTATTTTCTCCTACACATACACCAAGACTCTATCTGGTATTCACAGTATCTTCTCTACTGTCAAAATGGCTCCTTCATTCCTCAAAAAACACTACAACTACACCCTGGCCATAGTTACTCAAACTGCTTTCACAACTGTCCAGATCACCACCTTGTTCTGTAAGAGCGAGAGCTCATGAAGTCTTTGTTCCAACCCATGATTCCCTCTCCATTACTTCCAACACACATTTGGTATGGCAGTCTTAATAAGCTCTCTTGCATTTAAGCATCTCAAATCTGTTTCTCTAACTGTATAAGCCCACTAAGAGGTTATATTTGAATGCATTTCCAATGATGAATGCAAAAATAATAGTTTTTTTCTAATATAAATAACTAACTTTCCACCCCCAAAATACATAACCCCAGGAGTAAATCAATTATACAAGTCTAAATTAACAAGACTCCATTATCAACCTAGAGAATCAAACCAGTAATATTGTGGAAGACACAAATCAGTCACAGCTACAGAGAAATCACCAAGACAGAAAACCTGTTCCATAGGTTACACAAGTTCTAACCAAAGCAACTTCTTATGTCCCACTTAAATCAATGAAATAATAAGGATTCTGGTAATTCTCCTCATTCAGAGTGAAGCAGAAATTGGGTAGGGTAACATGTCAAATACTTGACTCCAAGCAACTGGGGCAGAGGAAAAACTAGAGATGTAAATATATAAACACATGCACACACAAACATGTGAGCAGACAGACTCCAGACAATAGTCAAGCACGCCTCACAAAACTATGTTTACTGTGAAACCACCAGAGTTAGGAAAAGAGGATTGTTGCCACCACTGTTTATTTATCTAGTTCATAACTAAGCATAGTAGTGCCTGCCCTTATGGGGCTTACAATCTTACTAGAAAGTACACAAGAGAGCTGGACTGTAAAAAAGTTCATGCCAAGTGCCACAAGACTTCAGAAGGCAGCGTAGTTTAAGAATGCAGGATTAAAAGTCATGAAATCCAGGTTCTAGTTCCAACATTGTAAATCAGATAACCTCTCTGGTATTATTAACCCAGCAGAAAAACGTAGTAGTGAGATTTAGAGGCTGTCTGCACTTGTTTCCATCAGGATTCGGATCAAAAGCTGAGGCAAGTTTTATGGAGGAGGTGGCTCCCAAGCGGGATACTGATGAAAGGCAGAGAAGGCATTTCAGACAAGGAAAGTGGCACTGAGGTAGGCGGAAGTGTGGCTTTGGAGGGGAGAAGAGACAAGTGTCACACAAAAATGGAAAGAAGTACACGGCAGCAGGAAGCCAGCTGCTGTAGCCCTCAGACACTACCCACTTTGAAGTGAACCGTGGGCCTCACATTCAGCAGTTACAGAACACAATCCCAGAGAGGAGAAAATACCAGAGAACAATGGCGGCATTTTATCAAACATTTCACTCTACTTCCAGAAAGTATAAAATAATTTAACATTAACTCTACATTTCAAAATTGATATCAATAAGCTGTCCCAATTGTCAAAATGTAGACCAATTCAAAATTTACATTCATATTAAATATAACTATGTCTCTTAATTTAAAAGGACATTTGATACAAATTGTATTAACCCAGTAATTCCAACATTTTTTTTTATCTACTAAGTTCCATGTACTATGGAAATAAAAATAATTAGTAATAAAGAACCTTGCCCTTGAAGAGGCTGCTGCCTGGTAGGTCATCAAACATCAACTACGTCTACCTAGAATGTAGTGTGAGGCACAGCATGATGAACATGAGAACGTAATATCATCTGTTGAAAAATTGGATTCCTTCCTCTGATGGGGTTTGGCAAGGGCACAGAAGGGAAAAGTGGTTGGCACAAATAGAAATGAGTGTATCAGGGAGAACGTGCCTGGGAAGAACAGGACTTCTGGGCAGAGGGCAGATGGGCACAGATTGGGTAATGTGGGGTCATGGTATGTGCAGGTTCTAGCCCAAGTACTACATGGCTGGAGCACAGTTTAAGCATTAACAGGGGGTGACACAGAGGCCTGGATTCAGCCCTAAAAACATTTGTTTTAACCCTCTACTCTCACTGGTTTGTAAGTCAGGAAGAAATAGAAAATTAAATGAGTGGCTAGGAAATAAGTAAAGTGTATCATAAGTAGTTACTATAAGCTCCTCTCAGCAAATTAAATTGTTTGGCAACACATACTCCCCTCTCCTTTCCTGATCTCTTTTCTGCCCACCCCCATGATGATCTGCTTCCCCTCTGTTCCCAAGTCATCATAGTGGAAATGGAAGTAAAGAGGCCCAGGAAGAGCAATAGGATGGAAACAGAAACACACATACATGGCCATCAGGTTCTATTAGGGAATGGTCACTGCATTGTACAAAGGTTTGTAGGTAAAGTACACTAATTCCTTCAGTTTTCTAAAAGTGTCCAATTCACAACAAAATATTAAAAATACCATTCCATGTGGGAAATGTATATAGAATCCTTATAGACTATTTTTCACTAAATATCAATGTCAAAATACCATAGGATTTCCAACCCTATCTTTACACAACTAAGATCTAACCAAAAGTGCATTGCTTAGTTTAAAAAATAAAAAGATGATGTGTAATTTCCAAGTTCTAGGTTTTCAGACACTACCAAAATTATGTCAATGTATGAATAAACTGCCTTGTGAAAAACACATAGTAAAAGGTAGATGAAATTAGCCATCTCTTTAGGGTAAACACTAAATATCAATTTCTCATAATAACATTATAAAACCATTCTAAAAAAGTAATAACTTCTTGAAATTCCATTTTATAATGAAGAAAATAAATCTGTCATTTTATTTAACATTCATTCTTAAGTTACAGATGTCAATACAATCTGCTTCTAATGAAAGCAACCTTAGTATAATCTTAAAAACATGCATATACACTCAGTAAGATCTTCCACATTTCTAAATAAATTACATGCATGATATATATTAACCAATAAAGAAAACCAATGTAAGAATCCAGGACATTTATTTTTCTGCATGGACATTTAACTACTGTACAATATGCACACAAAACAAACCCACAAAGCAACAGTATGAAATAGGTAGTGAGAGACTCTTAAAATAAGCATACTTTAAATGCCTTAGCTTTTTTTTTGTTGTTGTTTTTTGTTTTAGGCAACAAAATATTTTCAGTCCTTGACATCTTCTCACACTTACCTAGCACCACAGATGCAAGGACTGAATAGTAAACATGTATAATTTCATGCTCAAAACCTAAAGCATGCACTGAATCAAATTTATATATTGTGATCTACTCTACTACATACGTAACACATACTTCTAATATTTTATACATTAAATTACCCTGCAGCATTTTGAAATTTTAACATTTATGCAAAACAACTTTTGAAAGATGAAATGAGTTTCAAGGCTCACCTCCAGGCTGGTTTGGTTAAGTGAGGGAAATGGCAGCAGCCTCAAGGTTCATACTGAATGAAAATGGTGTATGTGTATGTCAATCCATGTAAAAAATACCTATGTACACAGATGGCACAAACATTTGTGCAGTTGGAATCACCAGTGCAAATGCATGCATTTGAGGTACTTATTTGTTCCATGGTCAGGTATAATTATGCGTAGTCACTTTCCTCAAGTGCTAAAGATTTCAGACCTGATCAAATGAAAAGCTCTAAGAGTAAATATGAAATATTTATATAGTTAATTTCAAAGTGCTATGCTTTTAATGAAGATTTGTTTAACATTATAGGCTTAAATATTTAGTTTAAAAATATTTACCAAACAATAAATTTTCTCCTTGTCTAGAGACTGACTGGAAATTATACCTGGCCAAGTGACTTAAATAGCATATTTGAAATTTTTGCAAGAACTGTAGTGAAAGAGTGAAATACTTCATTATTGCTTCATTAGACTGAGAAACCCAAAAGGCATAAACAATGCTCAATGATGAAAACTGATTATCCAGAACAGTGGTGCATGCCCCAAAATGGCCTATGCAATAAAAACTAAGCATTCTCCACATTATCAATGCCATTGATATCAGTCTCCCCACACAAAGAGGAGGGAACAAAGTGGCTAACGGTGGGACACAAACAGCTCTTAAGCTCTGGCAATTCCTGCTTCAGGCGTTCCAACTGCTCCACTTGGAATATATTTGGTTGTTCAGGCATCCAATCATATATCCTATGGTGAAACAAACACAGAATACATAAAATAGTGTAATTTTATGGCTTATTTAAGAACTGCCTGACTTAACATTGTCATGAGAATTCATTTACAAAATGTCTGGAACATCCATATTACTGAGTTTTTCTTTTGTTCTTATTTTTAAAGACAAAAGCATCAGATCCATTTAAAATTTTTCTTCTTCCTAGTCTAGTAACCCTGAACACCAGCACTGCTTTTTCATATCCCTGATACAAAAGAGCTGATTATAAAGCAATTGAATTGGAAATGTATAGATTACTAGTGACTTTTGAAAGTATCTGCTACTCAAGTGATTCAACTGGCAATGCCTTAATTTCAAAATGGAAATGTTTGGAGAGCTAGAATTCATAGCCTGTTCTGACTTCAAAGTCACTGAAGATCGAAGTAACAAAAAACTGCCCAGTGTGGGAACTACCCTAACTCTGTGTAGTACAGAGCCCAGAAAGAGTCTCCCATGACTCATAGGAGCACTGGCATCACCCATCAGCAGAGAAAGGATAGGATGGCCTCTCACACCACACTTGAAAGCCAAGTAACTGTACAGGGAAATGTGAGAATCAACATCACAATTGGTAAGAAGTTATTAAACAAGATTTAAAAACAACATCTTTAAATATCTGATTCTAGTACAACAGATTTTGTTAATTAGACATGTGAGGGAATGAAAAGTGACCTCTGGGTCAAGGTATGAGACAGAAAGAACAGAACCATCTAACTTTACTCCCTTCCTATGTTCTGTTAAAAATAAAGGGAATTTCTGGGCTGAGGATATAGCTTAGTTGGTACAATGCTTTTCTCACATGCACAAGTCCCTGGGTTCAATCCTCAGCACCACAAACATAAATATATAAAATTAAAAATAATGAATTTTTTTTTTAAAAAGTGCATGATTATGTCAGATACAGTGGTGCACACTTCAGCTACTGGGAAGGCCGAGGCAGAAGGATCACAAGTTCAAGTTCAGCCTGGATAATTTAGTGAAACCCTATCTCAAAATATAAAGGGTGAGGGTATGGCAGGTATGGCTCAGTGGTAGAGCACTGAGTTCATTCCATGGAAACACACACACACACACACACACACACACACACACTCCATGAGTATGAGAAAAACTCAAAGAGACAGAGCAATAAAACTGAAGGTTAAAAAAACCAGATGGATGAGTAACAATTAGAAGTTTCTCTGTACAACCTAAAAAGACCAATTCACAAACCAGTAGTAGGAAAAACAAAAAGGCTAGGCTAAAAGCAGCAAATTCCTCTTAAACTGAAATGAAAGGGAAGGGAGCAAAAAAAGAAAACAAGAGGTGAAGACGGAGTAGCAATAAGCATTTTCTTCCTCTACTCCCAGCTGCTGAGGCTGTGCCTCCTTCACACTAGACTCAGAATTTAACTGGATGTCTCTTAGAATAGAAGATAATTGGGGCTGGGGATACAGCTCAGTTGGTAGACTGCTGGCCTCACATGCACAAGACCCTGGGTTCAATCCCCAGCAACACACACACACACACACACACACACACACACACACAAAGGAATATAATCAGATAAGGTGGGGGTTTGAGCATTTTATAAAACCACCACCACAGCCACAGCACCAGTGGAATTTGGAGACAGCATATTACAAATACTAAAACCAGATACATCCTCCCTCCCCCACCTGTCTTCCCTCATTTAATTCCTGGCAGCCAGTGTTGGATGCCCCAGGAATAATATACAGATTGTTCTTATGAGGAATTTGATCAGTCAAAAAGTAAAGTTCTTGCCAAGCATGGTGGCATATATCTCCCAGCAATTCAGAAGGCTGACGCAGGAAGATTTCAAGACTTGCTAAGTCTTTCAACTTAGCAAGACCCTGTCTCCATGGTAGAGTGTGACAGAGTTCAATTCCTAGGACTGGGGCAGTGTGTGTGTGTGTGGGGGGGGGGGGGATAAAGTTCTAAATCTACTGACATCACCCCACAGTAAAGACCAGGTCAGCAACCCCATTCATACCTCCAGAATGTCCAATAAGCTTTGCAAGTCCCAACCGTACCATGGAAGGAAACCTTGGATTTCCAAACAGTTTAGAAAGCTTTTAAGATGAAAGAACATGACTGGGGATATAGCTCAGTGGTAGAATCCTTGCCTGACATGTATGAGAACTTGGGTTCCATCTTTAGCACCAGGGGGATTAAAATTCTTATGGAAAATTTTCAGGATGGCACTTGTGCCCACAGAGGTCAACCAATTTTGTAGTGGAGCTATCCCAGTAAAGAGAAAGGCATATTAAGGATACCATTCCAAGAGAGCCACTGCCACTCCAGCAGCCCTGTAACCTAAGGACATGTGTCCTAGGAAGCATGAACCAGTCTTACTTAAATACAGTACATCTGCACCATGTACTGATGCAGTTTCTACAATACCTGACAGGATTAGAATGCTTGGCCCTACTCCTGAGAACTGATGGTAGGCTACAATGCAGCAGGAAATACAGAACAGCCCACTCCAGGCTGTTCCTGTTGTACTTCCAAAAGTTCTTGTTGTACTTCCAATGCCTGACCCACAGGCAGATGCCTGATGGTGCTGGGCTAGAGACCTAGTGGGTCACAAAACCAGTTTAGAAGTTAACATTTGCATTTAACAAGTACATACTCATGAATATGAAATATTCAAGGCACATTTCTTTAATTTTGTTTATATAGATAAACATATGTAAATATACATATCTATGTGTGTCATGGATTGCAATGCAAAATAGACTGGGGGGTCAAAAAGTTCTGAAAGATATTGTCCTAGGGCTGGGGTTGTGGCTCAGCAAGTAGAGTGCTCGCCTCGCCATGTGTGAGACCCAGGTTCAATCCTCAGCACCACATAAAAATAAATAAAAAAGATACTGTCCTAGAGAAACCTAATACAGGGGCTGGGGTTGTGGCTCAGCGGTAGAGTACTTGCCTAGCACATGCAAGGCCCTGGGTTCAATCCTCAGCACCACATAAAAATAAATAAATAAAATATTGTGTCTATCTACAACTAAGAAATAAATATTAAAAAAAAAAAAAAAGAAACCTTATACATATATTCCAGGAAACCTGGTTAGTAATGTTCACAGCAAGGACCAGGAATGTAGCTCAGTGGTAAAGCACTTGCCTAACATGAATATGTGAGGCCCTAGTTCAATCTCCAATACTTCAAAAATGATGATGATGATGGTGATGATAAATAAATAGTTCACAGCAACACTGTGCATGATAAAAGTTGGAAACAACATAAATGCTCTTAAAAAGCAGAACGGAATGTTATACAGCCATAAAAATGAATAATAGCTATTTTCCAAATAAAGTATGAAGTTTAAAATTATGTAAAACTCAATGGCTAATTATTTAAAGAAAGAAGATTAAATTTTTAAGAGAAAAATCAGGCTAGGGTTGTCAGACTCAGTGGTAAGAGTGCTTGCCTAGCATGCATGAAGCACTGGGTTCAATTCCCAGCACCATATAAAAAAAAAAAATTAAACAAAAATAAAGGTATTGGGAACATCAACAACTAAAAATGTTAAAGAAAAAATAATTTTGTAAGTGGTTATGTATGAAGGAGAAAGAAAGGGACTGTAAAATTATAATGGTATTTATTTTAAACACAGGTATCTGCTGTATTGTTACTGTATTGTGTTCTATTTTAATCATCTAAACTGATAAATAGCCATTTAATAAAACTGGAGGGCTGGGCTGGGGATGTGGCTCAGGCAGTAGCGCGCTTGCCTGGCATGCGTGAGGCCCGGGTTCAATCCTCAGCACCACGTACAAACGAAGATGTTGTGTCTGCCGAAAAACTAAAAAATGAATGTTAAAAGTTCTCTCTCTCCTTCTCTCTCTCTCTCTCTTTAAAAAAAAAAAAAAAAAGATTGTAAAAAAAAATTTTGGAGGGCTGGGAACTCAGTGGATCGCTCAGTGGTTAAGCACTTGCCTAGCATGCATCAGGCCCTGTGTTTAAGACCCATCATCTAAAAAAAAAAAAGAGGGCAATTCTATCAGACCAGTACTATCTTTGATCTCAAAACTAGACAACCCATTTGAGTAAGGTAAATTAAAGGTCATCTCACTAATTATCAAAAATGTAAAACTCTCAAACAAAATATTAGAAAATCAAATGCAGTTTATATATCACAAAAATATGATTAAACATGAAATCTGTGTTTGAAGAGTAAATCTGCCTTTGAAGAGTAAAATAGTTTTTTAATAATCTAAAACACCCACTCTTACCACGCCAATCCTAAACAGCTCCAAATCAGTAAACATTAAAAAACTGTCTTCATGTCTAAATTTGATAATGTAACTATAAGAGCAATAAACATATTAATTAGAAACAGTGAGGTAAGGGCTTGGGATATAACTCAGTGCCTGCCTTGCATGCACAAGGTCCTTAGTTCGATCCCCAGCACCAGAGAGAGAGAGAGAGAGAGAGAGAGAAATGGGGGGTCTCCTAAAAATAAATAAATAAGGAGACAGGGACATGGCCAGGGACAGTGAAAGGAATTGGAACAAAGGACTGAGGCTTTTTTATTTTAAGCCTTACAAAACTATTTGAATTTTTAAATCATAATACATGAAGTTCTTTGGTTACATTAGAAAGAAAATCCAGAGTTAACATAATCTAATTTATCTCTTATCAGACTCTAAGAAGAGGTTGGTGCCATTCTGTCTCTCCACACTTTCAGAGTCCTACCCTGATTTATGTTCTTGCCTCTACCTAAAATGTCTATCTTATCTATCCTCAACTAACTTCTAACTTAATTCTTCTTTTAAGACTCCAAGCCAGGAAGAACTTCCTTTAGTGCCTCCTGTTTTCCATTATATGTGAACATTTGATGCCAATAACCAAGGCCCATGAGATGAAGGAGCTGCCTAAAAATTTATAAATCCATACATCTTATAAAGCCATACATCCATAATCTCAGAGTACACTGTTCTTGCCTGAAAATATTTGCAATCACTCCTTCCTCCACATATGCACACATCTATGTGTGTACACATATATGAAATCTTCAAAGATTTGATCAAGCTAGCACTTCCTTCAAATTGTTCATTTAAAATTTTAATTTTCATCTAATTAGCTGGACATTATTTTTAAGTTACAGAACACACTATTTTATGCAAAATTAAACCAAATATTAACAAGGAAGGGAGGATCTTGGCTATAATTTAAAAACCAGACTAATTCAGACAAAATAGTGGGGGGGAAAGCTTTATTAAGAAAGTGATATAAATTTATAGGACAAATAATAATACGAACTAAATTCAAGGAAAGGCAGGTCCACTCAGGATTTTAAGTAAATTACTTCCTCTTTACATGCCTACAATTATATTACCACCTTAATAACATCCTTTCTAATCCCAAACTTCTTTACATTAAAGAAATCTGTCTCAAGATAGTGTCAGTCAGGGGGCAGGGGATGTGGCTCAAGCGGTAGCGCGCTCGCCTGGCATGCATGCGGCCCGGGTTCGATCCTCAGCACCACATACAAACAAAGATGTTGTGTCCGCCGAGAACTAAAAAATAAATATTGGAATTCTCTCTCTCTCTCTCTCTCTCTCTCTCTCTCTAAAAAAAAAAAAAAAACAAAAAAACAAAAAAACAAAAAAAACCCAGAAAAAAAAAAAGATAGTGTCAGTCAGGAAGCCAGGAAGCCGACTTAAAAAAATATATTAAAAAAGACTAGTACAATAAATATGAGTTCCTACTGTGTTACAAACATCCAGCCTGTGGAGGCAATAAATAAAACAGGGAAAAGCTTTGCCCTCGTGGAGTTTATGTTCTTGTTTGTGTGCATCAGAAAGTGGGGAAGAGTTGGGGAGAAAGCGGTCAGGAAGAAAAATAGCCAAGTACCATGATATGCATATGTGGTATGTCAGATGGTGAGAAAAGACATGGAGAAAAGTTAGGAAACACACAGTAAACAGGTTGGAATCTTTCTCTGAAAAGAGAAACAGCAAATGGGGGAAGTTGTGGAAGAAAAGGTCAGAAATGGAATGAGGAATGAAAGGTGGTACAGGGAAAGAAGGTGGGGGTCAGCTCACACAAGGCCCTTACTAAGGACTATGGCTTTTCCTTTTAGGTGGCACAGAAAACCATGTTAGCAGCAAAATGATCTGACATAGGTTTTAAAAGCCTCCCACTGGCTGCAGTGTGAGAATAGACAAATGTGGAGGACAAAACAATACCGGGGTGCAGGCTACTTCAGTGATGTGCACACTGAGATGAGTTGATTCAGCTGAGTGACAACAGTAAACATGGTGGGACAGACTCAGGATATGTCTTATTAAAGTCAGAGTCAACAAGATCTTCTGTCTCACTGGATCTGGGATATGAGGAACTGGAACAACCACACTTTTCATTTATGTTGAAATCAGGAAGATGAAAGGAGGAATGGGTATTGGTTCCTGGACATAAATGTTTAGAGATCAGGGAAACGGTCTGAGTTGGACACATACAATGTTAGAAATATATGACGATATGAAAAGACACAGAGTATGATGAGACCACTGAGAAAGCTGTATAGACAGAAAACAGGTGGCAGACAGTAACCATTAACCCCTAAAATGATTTAGTACATCTGGGTTAGGACCTACTCATTTGCATTTTTAGCAAGCTTCTCAACTGACTGATACACTTCAAAGTTTGAAAAAACTCACTGACAGACAAATGTCAAGATAAACCTCAGGCCAAACTACAGAATTTTAACTTAACTAAGTTTAATTTTATTTATAATTTTATAAGATGAAAGCTACACTTTTCCTAACATTTCGTGGAAATTTTTTATGAAACCCAAATACCTATCATAAATTAGACCATGAACTCCAAATTCCTTCAATTTCCTTCTGTTTTCAGGGTCATTGGTATCATCACCCCAGCAGAATATGACTAGTCCCTTAGCTTTTGCCTCTTGGATATAGGACGGATTTCTGAGCAGGTCTTCAGTATGTGCGTTAATCCCCTAAAAGAAGAAAAGTTAGTTGTTCATGAAAAAGTAATATGTTTACTATGAATGTTAAATACTTATAGAATATATGGGTCAATGCTTTCTAGAGTGAAGAGGCAAGGAAAGAAAATGTTAGATTTTTTTTCTTCTAATTTCCCTTATTCTTTTCAATATATAATGCAGTTAAAACAGAGTGCTAATATATGTAAGTGATTTGTAAACATACATGTTGACTGTATGGCTATCCTCAATTCTAAATAGAGCTACTTGCTTATGATACATCAGTCAAATCTTTAACCATTAGGTAGATAAACATGAAACCTTATTTATTTACTACCACTGTAAGATACAAAACAATAGAAGCAAAACAGTGGAAGTTCAAACAACTTACCAGAAGATTTTCAAACTGTGCAAAGCTCATTGCAATGGGGGTTGTCCGAGATCTGAGATCCATAAGTTCAGGGTAAATGTCAGATTTTCCTTGAGTCAAAAATAATATGGGATACTTGTTCTGCTTCTGCCGAACCCTAAAAAGGACAAAACAATACTGTGAGGCGATAACTATAATATTGATTTGAAATTTTAGAAATTATTAAAAACATGAAGAAATTGAAACAAAATAAAAACAGTCGAACTACTCAGATATATAACCACCATTAACTCAAGAAAAATATAAAATACTCTCAGGCATGAGCAATGAGAAAGCCCAGGAAGGTTTACATAAGTTAAGAAGGGCATGACACACAAGTATATGAAGCCCACAGTGTGTGAGGCTCTAGGATTTCACAGGAAACCATCAGAAAGCCATCATGAAAACACAGGGAACTTGACTGAGGCCAAATCAAGGGAAAGCCGAACAACTTCCCAACCTCCAACCACCATCTGTACTGAGTACTAACTACAATCTAAGAGGACAGAAGGAAAATATTGAATATTACTTACATTGTACAAATATCTGCATCAAATGAAGAAAAGACTATTCTCCTCTTTCCAGAGTTTTCTAAAACAGTTTTTAAAATTATATCCAAAAACATATTCATGTCAAAATATGTTGATAAGTTACCATCCCACATTCCATCCTATGTAGGGGGGGGAAAAAAGCCATTGCACACCTTAGAATCAGAATGAAAAAAAAAAGACAGCATCTAATTCATACTTTTCAAAAATTGCTTAATACACTTTATTATGTTCATTTAAAACATACCACAGAATATTATGGAATACATAAAGATAGTACAAAGATTACTAAATTGAAATAAGTTATCATATCAATCATGTCACACAGTTGCCCTTCTTCCTCTATTTTTGGAGTTAGGGATTAAACCAAGGGCCTTGAACACACATGCTACCTACCAGCCTACCACACCCTATACACCCTATACTCTTCCCTTTTGTGGCAAGAGCAGCCCAAATCTACTTATTTTGCATACATACAATATCATTACATATAGCCCTCATGTTGTGCATGAGCACTCTAGACTTGTTATTTTTATCCTTTGACTTATATCTCCCCATTGCCTCCTCCTCCTCCTCCTCTCCCCAACCCTGTAACCACTGTTTTTTCTCTTCATGTATGTGAATTTTAAGTTGTTTTCAGATCCCACATATAAATAAGATCGTACAATATTTGTGTGTGTCTGGCTTGTTTCATTTAATATATAATGTCCTCCAGGCTCAACTATTTTGTGGCAAATGTGAAGAGCTCATTCTTTTCTAGGGCTGAATAATAAATATTCCAACTTATAAATGGACCATTATCCAATTGTCCATCAAAGGTCACTTAGGTTGTTTCTATACCTTGGCTATCATGAATAATACTATAATGAATAAATAATGCTATAATGAATAAAGGTATCCCTAAGGTAATGATTTAATTTCCTTTGAATTTGTGCCCAGAAAAGGGACTGCTGGATCATATGGTACTTCTGTTTCTAATTTCTTTAGAAACCCCAATATGGCTGCACTAATCTACATTTCCACCAACAGTGTATAAGAGTTCTCTTCTAAGCATGATCTCACCAATATTTATCTTTTGACTTTTTGATAACACCGCCCTAACAGGTATGGAGTGTTATCTCTTAATGCTTTTAACCAACCCTGATTTCACAGATGAGGAAGTCAAAGACCTGAAAAGATAAAGTAACCTAAGACTACAGTTATTCAGTGATGGCAATGCAATCATAATTCAGGTATAGACACTCATATAAAAAGTCACTATCATTAATAGGCTTCACTTTAATGTTAAAAGATAAAATCCTAAAAAATTATAATCTACTGATTTAAAATATTATATAATCTTCATAAAAACTGTTTCATTTGCTAAATGAGAACCTATTAATTTTACCAAAAACAACAAACATCAAAATAACCTTATACATTATAAACAATCCTTTATTTAAAAAAATAACATTTGTGATTCTTCTTCTTTGGGTCTCAGACATTATCAACTATCCTTTAAAAATAGTTAAATAATTCAGGGGCAGGGGCAGGGCAAGGGGAGGTTCACTGGGTTGAACAGGGTGGAGTGGGAAGAAGGGAGGGAGACTGGAATAGGAAAGTCAATAGAATGAACCAAATATAACTTTCCTATATTCACAGATGAATGCAAGACCAGCATTTACTATGTGAACCAGGACCATCATAGCCTGTCTTAACAGCCATGATTAGCTAGGCACAGTGGTGCATGCCTATAATCCCAGTGACTGGGGAAGCTGAGACAGGAGGAGTTCAAAGCCAGCCTAAGCAACTTAGTGAGGGCCAAGCAACTCATTGAGACCTGTCTCTAATAAAACATAAAAAAGGAATGGGGATGTGGCTTGTTGGTGGTTAAGTGCTCCTGGGTTCAATCCCTGGTACCATAAATAAACAGACAGACAGACAGACAGACATGATTTGAAGAGTCACAGAATATTCTGACCAAAACAAAATACAGGACATCAATCAGTCCAACTGACCAATTATGATACCTAAATAAACTACTTTCAATACCTGTCCTCAATCTAGCTCTCTCACCATGATTCTCATGTTTTCTTCAACTAGAACATACGTTCCAAGAATACAGAACCTTATTAAAGTTCACTGCTTATCCACTGTATTCAGAAAATGCCTAGACTGTAGCAGCTTTCTATTAAATATTTACTGAAAAAAAAAAAGAAATGATTAAATTTGGAAACAATTTAAAGCATAGATGAAGAAATTTCTTTTCCTGGTAACTATTACTAACTACTGCTCCTCAACAGAAAACTGCTCAGAAAATTATTTAAAATAAATATTTAGATGAAGAATTAGAAAGTATAAATCAGAGATATTGTCTACTTTATAAATCTGTCTAGAACCCATTAATGTACAAACCAGGTGTATGTAAATCAAAACTTCTATTATAAATGCATCATTAATTTAAAAAGTACTCACATATTAGCTAAGTGTAACATAAGCTTTTGTAAAAAGATCTAACAAGTACTGTACTTTGATGGATAAAGTTGAAAAATTTCAGTTTAACTTAACTGCATTAAAACAAAAACCCAGAAACCAAAGAACTTTAAAAATGCAAAAGGGGGGACAGGGATTGCATAGAGAATTACTTACCCTTTGTTGGCAGATCCATTTAATTTCTATGTTAAACCCTACATCTTCTGGCAAAGACTCTAAAACCTGGAGTTTTGTTTTTGGTGAAACAGATGGTAGAATAAAAACAAACAGATAAAAAAATTATTATAAGAAGCAATCAATAAGAATACTTTACTAGTAAGGATAAAGTGTTTTATGTCTTCAGTAAAAACCACTATGTTTTCTCATTAAACTGACAAAATGGTTAGTGACCACTATATTAAATAAGACAAATTAGAACAGCAAAAGGAGCAATTTCAAGCAATAAGCGTAATAACTTATAACTACCACCAGAAAGATAGATCCTTAACCTAAAATCCTTTTCACCATTCTTTTTAGAACATTCCATGTGAGTTATAGACAACATCAAGAATTCAGGAAGACATCTTTTATGTATTCTAAATTATATTCAGGTACATTGATATACTAAGGTATGATTACATGAAAACCAATGATTTTTAGCTTGTTTTGGAAGCGATAATACTTAAAAAAAAAACATGCTGATAACCCAAAAAAGTTATCTCCAAATGAAACAATATACTAAAACTCATAAAGCAAAAGACTATATAAATGAACAAATAGTTATTCTATTTATTAAAAAACATCTGGGACTGGGGTTGTGGCTCAGTGGTAGAGTGCCTGTTTAGCATGCGTGAGGCACTGGGTTTGATTCTCAGCACCACATACAAATAAATAAAATAAAGGTCCATCAACAACTAAAAACAAAAATTTTAAAAAATCTGAATTATTTAGTCTTAAAACAAATGATAGGGCAACACACAAATATGCTTAGGGCAAAATGAATCAAAATACATTGTTTTTACTTTAACAGATTCAAAACTTCAGAGTGTCATTAACATGTATAAAATATATGATATTAAATTTTATAAAAGCAAATAAAAGCACACCAACAAAAAAAGTTAGTGTAAAGAGCACAGCTGGGGCAAGGGATATATAGCTCAGTTGGTAGAATGCTTGCCTTGCATGCACAAGGCCCTATGTTCAATCCCTAGCACCACAAAAAAAACCCCACTGCCTTCCCAGGTGTGGTGGCATATCCCTGTAATCCCAGTGGCTGGGAACAGGGGTGGGCAGGCTGAGGCAGGAGGATCTTGAGTTCAATTACAGCCTAAGCAAAAGGAAGGCATAAATAAGCAACTCATTGATGCTCTGTCACTAAATAAAATACAAAACAGTGTTACAGATGAGGCTCAGTGGATAAGGAAAGTGTGTTATAGTGTTAAGACTATAAAGCATAAAATTTGCAAAAAGATTGTCCTTATACTAAAATTATATTTGAGTTTGTTAAAATTTCTTTGTGATTACATAATGATAATGGCAAATCAAGTGTGTTAGATGCATCTGAGTGTCGTCACTTATTAGGCTAAATAAATGTTGTCAAACATTCAATACACAATTAAAATTTGTATATTTCTATAGGGTACACATACACAATGGAATACTACCCAGCCATAAAGAGGAATGGATGGAGCTAGAGACTATCGTGTTAGGTGAAGTAAACCAATTCCCAGAACCCAAGGCCACATATTCTCTCTGATATGCAGATGCTGATTCACAAGAGGGCATGGGGTGAGGCAGTGGAGTGAATTTGATAGAGGAGTGGGGAGAATTTGATAGAGGAGTGGGGAGAGGAGAGGGAAGATAAAAATGGGAAAGACAGTAGAATGAACTGGATAAACTCTCCTATATTCCTATGATGTGTAACTCCACACACTGTACAACCACAAAAGTGAGAAGTTAAACTCCATGTATGTAAGATGTCCAAATACATTATATTGTCATGTATAACATATAATTTTTAAAAATTTGCTTTTCTTTCTATTCAGTAATTCAAAAGGTTGGGAATCATGAGATTTCTGAGAACCAAATGACTTATGGGTTCTGTTGTGACAACATTTTTGCAGAATGAATAATACTTCTTTTGGGGGGGGGAGGTACCAGAGATGGGTACTCAACCACTAACCCATATCCTCAGACCCTATTTTCGTATTTTTCATTAGAGACAAGGTCTCACTGAATTGCCTAGAGCCTTGATATTGATGAGGCTGGCTTTGAACTTGAGATGCTATTGCCTCAGCCTCCAGAGCTGCTGGGATTATAGGTGTTCGCCACCATAGCTGGCCAATCAATACTTTGACTACTTTAATTATTTAGATTGTTTTATGAATGTCTTCTCAGGTAATACATACCTAAGTGTTTTAGCAAAATACCTCATTACTAGGTCCTTACTGTCACTCCTTTTCTAAATTATTTATCTTCATATTTTAGCAACCAGATAACATACTAGATTAAAAAAAATACCCCACTAACACTATAATGGAGTTTTATTCATCCATAAAGAAAAATGAAATTATGGCATTTGCAGAAAATGGGATGAAACTAGAGACCATCATGTTAAGCAGAGTAAGTCAAACTCAGATGGTTATGGTTCATGTGTCTTTTTCTCATATGTGGAAGCTAGAGAGAAAAAAGAAAAAACAAAAAAAAAGGTGGGATTGTATGTCCTAAAAATCAAAGGGAGATCAGTAGAGAAAGGGTCCAAAAGGCATGGAGGTGGGGAGGGAAGGGAAAAGTGCTAGGAAGGGATATTGGCTAAATTATACTGTTATATATAAATTATAGTGTTATATATTTACATATTGTTATATATAAATTATATTGTTATGCATGTACAAATATATAACCACAAATCCATTTAGCATGTACAACTATAATGCACCAATAAAAAATGTGGAGGAAAGAAGAGAATATGAAAATAAAGAGTCATCATAAACTGAAAAAAAAACTCCACTAATAAGCCCCCATGCCCAAAACATACATTTTTCACATCATAATACTCTATATTCACCTATTTTTGTTTAAGAAATCTACCACACCTGACATTACCAGGAAAAACAAAACAAAAACAAAGATAAGCCAGGCAAGATGGCACACACCTATAATCCCATCAGCTCAGGAGGATGATACAAGGGGATTGTGTGTATAAAGCCAGCCTCAGCAATTTAGCAAGGACCTAAAACACAGAACACCCTTTCAAAAATACAAAAATAAAGGGGGTGGGGGTGGGGCTGGAGATGTGACTCAGTGGTTAAGTGCCCCTGGGTTCAATCCCTGGTATCAAAAAAACAAAACAACAAAAAACACCACATAAGAGCAGGTATTAAGAGGCACAGTAGAGGGGCTGAGGATGTGGCTCAAGCGGTAAGGCGCTCGCCTGGCAAGCGTGCGGCCCGGGTTCGATCCTCAGCACCACATACAAAGATGTTGTGTCCGCCGAAAACTAAAAAATAAATATTAAAAAAAAAATACCTGCTGTGCTCACTTTAAAAAAAAAAAAAGAGGCACAGCAGAAACCAAGGGAGACCCATCATCTCTTTTGCACCCATGTGGGCTTTCCTGATTCTTTCAAAAAATTCCTGTATTAACTGCCTGGTTTTCAAAATTTTTCATCCTAATTTCTTTCTCAGTGAATTTTTGAAACCTATGCCTTATTTTAAGTAATGAGGGTACTCATTTTCTCTAGTACAGAATCTTATTTCTTTCCATAAAAACTATTGTTTGAAAACAATCGCTTTTTTAAACATTTCACCCTCTTCCAGCCCTTTTTTTGCCTTCTCCTTCCTCTATATACAGAAATATGTACATATGCTATTCTTACCAAATTAAGCCATTGAGGAAATTTTTATTTATTTGAGATAAGTTACTCTTAAAATAAAAAAGCAGCACAAGTATATCACACAAAAGTACACCTTCTAGAAGCACCAATGATAACAGATTTGCATTAATCACATTATTCACACCATCTTTTTAGTACCCATTTAAAAGAACAAAATAAATTGTTCAGGCAATAAGATTAATGAGATAGACTTGTCCTAGTTTTCCTCAGAAACTTACCATCTTAAGAGAAGGAAATGGTTGATTTTCAGAAAAGGAATTTTCTTCCTCAATCACAGATTCTGAAATTTTAAATAACAAAAATTTAGTAAATAAAATGCCATTGTATCACTAAGATTTTTTAAACTCTAAAAAAGTAGAATGAACATATGCTGAAAGTATCATAAGGTCCTTTAATGTCTGAAACATCTGAAGTCTCCTGGATTGAAAAACTGCATATTCTAAACAAGCATCCCTCATAAAGACTAGTTTGCAACATGTAGTATAAACACCATAGTCTGGTCTCAAGAGTGATTGTTTTTTTAAACATTGGGGATTGAACCCAAGGGTACTCTTATCATTGCGCTGTTATGCCCAACCCTTTTTGAGACAGCATCTCCCCAAGTTGCCAGGCTGGACTTCAACTTGCCTATCTTCCTGCCTCAGCTTCCCAAATTGCTAGGATTACAAGTATGCATCACAGTGCCTGATCATAATACTATTCTTCTAAAAGTAGTCAAAAGCAATAATCAGTCATTTATCAATGGAATTGAGTTGTGTTATTTTGCTAAGATTTCTATTTAAAATATCAAAATCAGCTCAGAAATTAGATAAAATAATCTATAGATACCAATAAATCATCTTAAGAGATCTAGAAGACAATTTTGCTGAGAAAAAAATTAAAATATCAAACGTTTCTTAAAAAACAAACACAAATCCCAATTTATGTATATTTCAAAAAACTAAAAATAAAACTAAAACTAAAATAATGCAAATTTTTCCAGTTGAATAAATTAAAGGCAAAATTAGTTTTACAGTCATTAAATATCTGTAACACTATGCATTTATAATTATGCTTCAGAGATAATCTTTTAAGTCTTAAGCACCTCACAGTTTGTTCATAAAGGCATCCATATTGTTTAATAACACAACTGCAGACAAACTACTAAAGTGCCTATCAAATGTAGAACACTGTGAAAGTAGATCTCTAGAAATATGAAACTATTTTTCTACACGTGAGAGGCTTAATTAAAGAGCAAGAACATAAACACAAAGGATACAATAAGCCTCAAATGAATGGAAACCTATTAAACCCTAGGTGAGTAGAAAGCAAAGTGTAATTACAAAGAGATATGGCAGGCAACAACAAGCTTTGAGGAAATGGAGGCAGAGTGCTGAAGTAACCTGCCCAAGGTCATAGCTGATATTTGAGAGAGCTGGTTTCAAACTCTGGCTCTGTAGCCAAATTCTATACTCTAACCATAATGATTAGAACATTTGGAAAGATTTATAGGTACAAAAATTGTGAAGAATTCTGATGGCTTTGCTAAGAAAAATAACAGAATGGTTATTACACATGACATTTCAGTTAAAAATTAACACATGTATAGCCATCACATCTATAAAAATACATTCAGATGGCCCAGTATTTTATTCATTAAAATGACCATGAACAGGTTTCCATATTGGTGCATACCTTGTCGATCTTTAGATTTTAATGCAGTCACATGGGCAAGCTAGAAGACACAAACACACAACATGCAATGAGAAAAACAAATCCTGGTTTATGAAGAGATGGTTAATAGAACTATAACTTGAAAACTCAGGAATTTTGAAAATAATATAAAATGTAGAATTACAAGTTTATTAAGAATAAACACTACACTAATTATTTTATATACCTAAGGTCATGGTCATTTATATACCTAAGGTCATTTGATCATAAACCTAAGGTCATGATCAAATGCCCAGGTAGGGAAGAAGAATATAAAAATTCCTGAGTCCAGAAACTGCTCATACTTAACTATTTATGTATCTAATGAGAATGGAAAAAAGAATCATGTAAAACTACATGGTACAACCAAAAATACAAAGATCCTAATCAACATTTGTACAAAACCTACTATCAAATAAAAGGCCAACTATAAAACAGAGACAGCCATAAAGAAAAGGGCTACTGCAGAACAAGAGCAATTTAAGATTATGAATGTGAAAGGCTAACCCCTATGGCCTACAAAGACTTATGGCCTAGTTCTTTCAAAAACAAAAAATCAATGACATCCACAAAAACTGTTAGAGAAAATGGAGGAATCAGCATCTTCCAAATCAGAGCAGAAAAGTAAAGCACACATTATGTATATTAACTAGTCAATCTTGTGTGCAGGAAAAACATAGCCATTTATCAGTAAGTAGAACTTATGAAATGGTAATTTACATTTATGCTACTGTTACTACCTTTAACAACTGGAGTTGGTCAAATGTTAGTTCCTTTACTGGAATTTCAAACAATTCAACTGGATCAGCATCAAACTTCTAAAAAATACAAAAAAAAAAAAAAGAGAAATGGGCCTGTTTCATTATTACTGAATGTTTCCTCTGGATATGCCTATAATTTCAATTAACTGAATAATAAGAGTAACTATTAGAAAGCCCCATGCAGAAAAATCATTTTTACCTAACATTACCTCCCAGTTTTATACTCTTGTTTTTTTAGGCGGTGCTAGGGATCAAACCCAAGTTCTTGCACATGCTAAGCAAATGCTTTACAAATGAGCCTACCCAAGTCCCTGGCTTTTTTTTTTTTCCCAAAGCAGGCAGGGAATGCAAGGACAGAAAAGCCTGTGGGGAGTAAGTTGTGGCACTGAAGACACAACTGAGGACACAAGGAACTGTCTGTCAGTCATCCTTTCCCCTGCTTTCTATCATGCTATATACTTTGTATTTGACATATAATCCATGCTACATGCCTAGGAAATCAACATGCAAATTTCTGTTTCTAAGTTTCTAAAACTTTTCAAATGTAAGTCTAGATAAAAATAGCAGCCACGCAAAGAAATTGCCATAACAAAACTGTGCAATTAGCTTTATAAGCAATACTATTTAATAAGAACTCAGATCTATCATGATTCCCCCACAAGCAAATATACTCTTCTAGATTTTAATGCCATAGCAAATATCACATTGTTAGAGGTACCACTGTTAGAGGAAATGAGTTGAGTACCTCCAATAAATAAATCACCAATTCAACAAACACGCTAGAAGTCATTAAGTACATATATATTTATTCATGTACACTGGTACGAACCTGTGTATGCCTAAAGTTTTTCTGGAAGGATACACAAGAAACTATTAAGAATAAGGGAATGAGATCAAGGAAAAGGGGAAAGGAAGATTTATTTTTTTCATTTCATAAACCTGAACTACTTGCATTTTTAAATAGACAAATAATTTTTATATGAAAAATGCCAGCTTAAAATTAAAATCAACCTAAAAATAATACATACTCACTACTTTCATTCCCCAACTAACTCATTCAGCTTCAACGTCAAAGCAAGACAGTCTGGTGAAAACTGGAGATCAGTAATACTCTTCACTAAATTTTTAATACTCTTCACTAATTTTTAGAGATGGTGTTCTCCCACAGCAAAAGCTACTTGCTCCATTTCTTTTTAATTATTCTACTTCTTTCTTCATCTGAATACATGTATCTCCTTCCTTCCCTCCCTATCCTGATCATAGCAACCCAATCCCCAAGAACTCTTAAATCCACTAGCAGGCAGACCCAGGTGCGTTGTCTTTTATACAACATATCTGGTACAGTGTTCTACATAAACTGGCCTTAATTTTAAACAAAATAAATTGAAAATGAGAACCAATATAATTGGAGGTGGGAGGAGCCAGGGAATGAACCTAGGGGGTGCTTACCCACTCAGTCATATTTCCAACCTTTTTAAAATTTCTTATTTTGAAAGAGGGTCTGAGTTGCTTGGGGCCTCAGTAAGTTGCTGAAGCTGGCTTTGAACTTGCAATCCTCTTTCTTGCCTCAGCCTCCCAAGCCTCTGGGATTACAGGCTTGAGCCAACACACCCAACTGAGAACCAATATAATTGAAAATGCAAAATGAACCTTCCTAGGTTAAGTTCCTGAGAAATCACTTTAGTTAATTTGTATATACTGAAGCTCAGGGATGAAAAAACAATGAAAATTTTGTTTGTACAATGACAACAAACTTTTAAAATTATATGGATTTCAAAATCTCATTCTGAATTCTGCTCTCCATAATATATGCCCTCTTCTCCAATCTCCCTTTCCCTACTATACCAATGGTCCACATTACTACTTCCCTTGACTCCAGTCTGTTTTTTCTGAAATTTCTATTTACTAAAAGATTAACCCTGAATTTTAGTTCTTGACATTTCCTTCTCAGCTAAAAAGTCTTTCATATTTCCCTGGCTCTTAAGTCCATTCCTTCTTCAATAGGACCTTCAATTTTTTTTTTTTTTTAAGAGAGAGTGAGAGAGGAGAGAGAGAGTTTTTTTCAATATTTATTTATTGATTTTTTTAGTTCTCGGCGGACACAACATCTTTTTGTTGGTATGTGGTGCTGAGGATCGAACCCGGGCAGCACGCATGCCAGGCGAGCGCGCTACCGCTTGAGCCACATCCCCAGCCCCTAGGACCTTCAATTTTTTACTGTGATTCCTCTTGTTTTATACCAAACTATCCTATAAATTTGAGAAAGAGTATAAAGCAAAAACAGATGGGGGCTTAGAAAATAAACACTGGTACATATACCACCTGGAATAAAAATATAAATTGAACAAAACAGAGACTCTACTTGAGGAAATCAGTACCCATCTCTTCGCTATCTTAAAGTTGCCAGAGCTAGAGACAGGAAAATACTGGCAATAATTCACTAAGAAATGAATTGAGTTGACTCCAGTTAATAAATAACTAAAAATATAACAAAGGTCCTCGTTTCACACCTTTTAGCTAACAATGAGTTTAAAATAAAGGAATTTCCACATACCTTCTTCATGGTCAAACAACAGGTGAGATCATGATATACCACAGGCACAAAGTCTTTTGAAAGGTGAACATCAAATTCTACAAAGGCTGCACCCTGACAGGAGGAAGCCAAGTATTAGAAAAACATTATCTGGTGTGTGATACATCTAAAAGTACAAAAACATTAAGAAGCTTAATGTTATCAAAACCACCCTAAGATACCATCTCACTCCAGTAAGATTGGCAGCCATTATGAAGTCAAACAACAATAAGTGTTGGCGAGGATGTGGGGAAAAGGGTACACTTGTACACTGCTGGTGGGAGTGCAAATTGGTGAGGCCAATTTGGAAAGCAGTATGGAGATTCCTGGGTAAGCTGGGAATGGATCCACCATTTGACCCAGCTATCGCCCTTCTCGTACTATTCCCTGAGGATCTTAAAAGAGCGTACTATAGGGATACTGCCACATCAATGATCATAGCGGCACAATTCACAATAGCTAGACTGTGGAACCAACCTAGATGCCCTTCAATGGATGAATGGATAAAAAAAATGTGGCATCTATACACAGTGGAGTATTACGCAGCACTAAAAATGACAAAATCATAGAATCTGCAGGGAAATGGATGGCATTAGAACAGATTATGCTAAGTGAAGCTAGCCAATCCTTAAAAAACAAATGCCAAATGTCTTCTTTGATATAAAGAGAGCAACTAAGAACAGAACACGGAGGAAGAGCATGAGGAAAAGATTAACATTAAACAGAGATGAGTGGGGGGAAGAGAAAGGGAGAGAGAAGGGAAAGCATATGGAAATGGTAGGAGACCCTCAATGTTACATAAAATTACATATAAGAGGTTGTGAGGGGAAAGGGGGGGAACAAGGGAGAGAATTGAACAACAGCAGATGAGGTAGAGAGGGAAGATGGGAGGGGAGGGGAGGGGGGATAGTAGAGGATAGGAAAGGTAGCAGAGTACAATAGTCACTAATATGCCATTATGTAAAAATGTGAGTGTGTAACCAATATGATTCTGCAATTTGTATTGGGGGTAAAAATGGGAGTTCATAACCCAATTGAGTCAAATGTATGAAAGATGATATATCATGAGCTTTGTAATGTTTTGAACAACCAATAAAAAAAAGAAGCTTAATGTTTACTGTAAAATTAATAGATCAGTACACAAAAACACCACACTAATTATTTAATACTACATATTAAGCAGTTTATTACCTGCCCCCCTCCTTTGTAAAAGCACAACTTTTACCTGGCCAAAAAGAGGGGTGGACATGAATCCACTGATAAACACCAAAGGGCATGTCAGTTAACAGTGACAGCATTCATGGGTATCACCTCTGCTACTGCAATTTGCAGAAATGGAATAAAATAGGAACCTAGAATACAGGGTTTCCCCTCCTTGCTGCCACTGCATACTTTAGCATTAGCTAGACCTCAGAGATGATATGAGTAAAGAGTAACCCAGAGACCCTTTGCTCTGCCTCCTAGTTCGCTTTCTTAGAAAATGTCAATAGTGTATTAAAGAAGCTACAACTATTCCTGAACAGATAAAACAAATCAGGCAACAAAAATGATGCACATGCCAAATGCCTGGATGGAGACGAAAACAAATTAGGAGGAAGACATGAATTAGCATTAAGAATATATTTTTAAAAGTCAGATTTGCTGGCCTTGGTGAGCACCTGTGATCCCAGCTACTCTGGAGGCTGAGGCAGAAAGACAGTGAGTTAGAGACTCACCTGGGCAATATGGTGAGTCCAATCACCAAAAAAAATCCATTCTATCCTCTGAATTAATGCAGATAAAGACTGAGAACATAAACTGACATGTAAATGTGTACATTCACCAAAAGTTGGGATCAAAGGAAGCAAGATTTGAGAATTCTGTATGTTACTGACTTGTGATCAACAGAAGTGTTGAGAATGGCTAGATACATTTCCATTCCTACAGTGCATCTAAGTCATGAAATGGTACCTATCTTCTCAGCACATATGATTACAACCAAAGGAGCTCAAGAATTTGGCTATGAAGTCTACTTCCTTGTTGATGTCTGAAGCAGAAAATGTAGCTACTTCTTATTAAAACACAAACCATTTCTACCAAACACAACAAACCCTACCACCATAAATAGTAACACCTACTTAACACTTTAATGTACATCTTTCTAGTTTAAATGTTTAATCATACATAGCTGTACATATCATCCTTCCGGGAAAAATTTTACTAAGAGATAAAATCTAATCCCAAAATTCATGTGAGCTTTAAGATATAATAACAGATTAAAACATCTTCAAAATTATGTTTTTTAATATTAAAGCAAGTTAATAAGCAATTAATAATTAAAATAAGACATTACCAAATGTGACCCATGTGAGTTATAAAGGATATTGTCAGAATATAGAAGGGTAAATGAAATCCTCCTTCCAAAAAAGCATGGAGACCCTGAAAATTCTTTAAACAGTCAATCACGTTTTTACGATTAGTTAGTTAAATGATACTTAGACTAGCTGGCTATAGTTAAATAAAACTGGTTCCAAATTATGAACTATATACCACAATATACATAAATAAGCGCTGTATTTACTTATTTATTTATTTATTTTGGTACTGGGATTGAACTGCTAAGATTATAGGCATGTCTTACCACACCTAGCAATTAGTATAATCTTTAACACAAAAATAAAACTACTAAAATTTTAAATATCAAACAAATTTAGGATGCCACGAATTATAAAATGTATCATTATTATAGTACTGGTGAGGATGCTTCCAGTTAAACCATGACTCAAAGATAAACCGTAGGGGCTGGGGATGTGGCTCAAGCGGTAGCACGCTCGCCTGGCATGCGTGCGGCCCGGGTTCGATCCTCAGCACCACATACCAACAAAAGATGTTGTGTCCGCCGAGAACTAAAAAATAAATATTAAAAATTCTCTCTCTCTCTCTCTCTCCTCTCTCACTCTCTCTTAAAAAAAAAAAAAAAAAAAAAAGAGGTCTATCAAAGATAAACCGTAAAACCTATTCCAATTTCGAGAGGTTAAGATATGAAAAGGTGGGGCTGGGGATGTGGCTCAAGCGGTAGCGCTCTCGCTTGGCATGCGTGCGGCCTGGGTTGGATTCTCAGCACCACATATAAACAAAGATGTTGTGTACGCCGAAAATTGAAAAATAAATATTGAAATTCTCTCTCTCAAAAAAAAAAAAAAAAAGAAAGAAAGAAAGAAAGAAATCTATGTAACCATTTACTCCCAAATGCCCATATGTCATCTACAGGTGATAAGCAGTAATAAACTCCTAGAAACTCATGAAAAGGAACAGAGCTGAGTCCATTGCTCTCAACTACTTACAAGAAGATATATAAAATTTAAAAAAAAAAAAAGATATGAAAAGGTCTGTCAGAAAATATGTTGGTTCACAAAAGTGATAAACACCCAATTACTTGCTGAACAATTTTTAAGAAGGCAAAGTTTAATTGATCTGGAGGACACTGAAACAAGTGAAAATACAAAAATAAGATCTTCCTCCATTTCCCCCTAGTTTAACTTCAGAACCTGAGACATTCTGGTCAGGCACAGAGGAAGGGGTGAAGGAGGAAACCCCAGGTTCTCAACTAAAAAATGTCAAACTGCAGGTGCTAAAAATCAGACTGGGAAAGGAGTTAAGAAATGTAACATAACCTGGTAAAAAGTAAATACCAGCTGGGTACAATAGCACATGCCTGTAATCCCAGTGTCTTAGGAAGCTGAGACAGTAAGACTGATTCCAAGTTCAAAGTCCCTAAAGCAACTCAGAGATATCTTGTGTCTAGATAAAATCTAAAACAGGGCTAGAAATGTGGCTCAGTGGTTAAGTGCCCCTGAGTTAAATCCCCAGTACCCCCCCGCAAAAAAAGGGGAATACAAGGGACCATGATGAACTTTACAGAGCCTGCTGGGGTGCACACAATCTGTGTACCACATTCTTAGGGCATAAGTCACAGCTGCCCTGTCCAACTCCTCATGCCATATTGCTGGTCAGCTGCTTTGATCCCAGGCCTCAGAGAGGAGTGTAGAGGAGGGAACAGAACAACCACTGAGATCTCAGAAAAAAGGTCTTGTGCCAGTAGGTTCAAACTCACCTCACATCTATTTATAATCTTAGTATATACAGTGGCCACCTGAAAGCAGTTGCCCCTTATATTATTATATACATAGCACCAGCTGCACATACACTGTTCAGTAAATAAATATTCCAATCTGGTTTTGACCTTTTAAAAAAAGTGAATACCTGAATAAATACATCGTTCAGACAGTAAATATCAATGCTTAGTGGAAATTTTTTTAAAGAAAACAACTCAAAATCTGTTAGATGAAAAAAAGATGCTTATGATCTTATTGTTCTCATCCCAATCTTTACCACGGATTGAAATATAATGCCAAGACATAGTCTTCACTTAGAAACATGTTCAAAACAAGCATAAATATTCCTCTTTAACATACTAATGCAGACTGGAGGAGATCGCCCTGAGCCACATTTTTCTAACTGAATAGCCCAAAGTATTTAAAGAAATAAAGGTTACTTACATGACTAGCAGCATTTCTTAAAGAAGCAATAGTATTTTCTTGAACTTTAGCCAGCCTGAAATAAAGAAACATGCTATCACAAACTACAAAAAAAGAAACAAATGTAAAAAAGTCAACTATTTTTTATTTGTCTTTTTGTGGTGCTGGGGATTGAACCCAGGGTCTTGTGCATGCAAGGCAAGCACTCTACCAACTGAGCATATCCCCAGCCCTCAACTGTATTTTTAACAATGGAAATAGTATTTATTCTATTTTGAAGCTAATTTTGCTATCCCCAAAATATGACTGTGGAAAAAAAAAAAGGACTCTAAATACACTTGGCTAATGTGTACATTTATTCCATAAATGAAAGCTCTAACAACTATAGATACTTATAAGCTGAAATATAGACACATGCTACACCACAACATATACTTCTCCTATAATAAGGATTTTTCCCCTTGGAACAAGTTAAGGTAACCAATTAAGGAAAACAATTGTTTTCAATATCATGAAAAAAGAGACAAGAAACTTGTTCTTTGAAATAAAACCTCCAGACTGTGGGGGAAACACTGATACACCAACAGGATAGAAGTATGAAAAGTTTATTTAAAGAACAAGAAAAAAAGGGAAGACAATTTACTTTGATGGAGCCTAAGGATGCTTCTTTCTTAAATGGTAGTTGATTTGTTTTATAGACTTAATCATAATCATGACCCCAAGTCCTAAAGCTTTCTCATCATCACTTTATTTATTTGGGGTGCCAGGGATTGAGCCCAGGGGTGTTTCACCACTGAGCCACATCTAAAGCCCTTTTTATTTTTTGAGACAGGGTCTTACTAAGACTGGCTTTGAACTTGTGCTCCTCCTGCCTCAGCCTCCTGTGTAGCTGGAATTACAGGCATGTGCCATAGCACTCAGCAGCAGCAGTTTAAAATAAAAGGAATGGAATTAAAACTACCAGTAGAAAGCCAATGGCAACAAGCTAGAGTACTTGTAAATAAATAAAACTCAAAACTAGAAGGAACAACCAACTGTACCAGGCTGAAATTTGTCTGTTGAGAAGAGATGAGGCATCTTTCTGATGAGGTGTTGGCTGAACAAATAAACACACCCTGAGTTTACTTAAACTTTCTTGGAGTCATGGATGCTTAACTAGGAGCAGAACACTAGGGAACATCCAAACCCTTCCATTTTAAAGAATGGCAATGTGCCCAAATCAAGAAAGACACAGATTCTCAAGAGCAAGCTTTACTTCCTGGCTTTGTGGTTCTAATGTCTTTCTCATCATCAATTCAGTATAATATCAAAGACTAATCAGAATCTTAGGAGATTAGAGTTGGGCTTTAATTATTTTGAATTGGTAATCCTGATTGTGAAATTACATTTAATTCCCCAGATGATAATAAAAGCATCATCTGACCCTTTTGTGGGTCAAACCAATCTAACCTTATGAACTACTGAATGCCAATTCTATGCAAATATTCAACCTACTGGGCAGTTGTTGTTGAGTTTCCTGCACCTCTGTGTCCAACATCCAGTGGTATTCTTGGCTTCCAATACTTAGAAAATGAAGATTTCATGTCACAGTTGTATCCTGGTAATGGCTTAATAATGATAAAGTCAACTTCCATAGGAAGAAAGAGGGAGGGATAAAGAAAAATGGTTAAAAAGTTCATTATGAGCTCAATGACATTTAAAAAGCACTTAAACCAGTTTAATTAATCTCTATCAAATAGAAAATAATCAAGTCAAAATTGATTCAAAGTTGTAGAAAATTTAATAAACATACTTAACTTCTTATTATATTAGTTAATCTAAATTCTTATGTTAATAATATAAATTATTAATCATTACTATTCTCAAATCCTCAATTTAGAAATAATGAAAAATTCTAACTTAACCTTAGCTTTACTTGTCAGGACTTTCCTATTTTTCTAAACTTACCTCTCACTTTGCCTATTGTTTTCCTGGAATTTCTGCTCATGATGGGAAGAGTAAGAATTCCAGCACTCTTCCCACTCTCCGCAATGGTGGATGATAAGAGACAGGCTGTGCCCACATGTCCAGGAAGGGCATCACCCTGAACTACATGTTCACTGAGATCTTCCTGAAAAAATGAGATTGAGACAGAATACTCTGAATTCTTAAATGTTTTAAATTCATGATCAAAGAACTCTCTTAAAATCAACTGATAGTCTATGAAGGACTGATGAGGAAGAAAACTTACATCCAGGTAATTTAGATAGCTTTTTTTGTTCTAAATGATATATTTTCTTCACTTCTGATCTAATATGTATTAGGTGAATATAAAGCACAGTCTGAAAATCTCTAAACACTTTACAATGAAAGACCAAGATATACTTCTAATGAATTATAATGTAAATTACGTTCTCTACAAACATGTCCACATGGTGGCCTCTAGGGATAGTAACTCCCAAGGAGACCAAGTGCCTGTTTACAGTTGGTATTTATCAGCCTTATCTATGAAAAAAAAAAAAACCAGTTGTTTCTAAAAATGCCAACCAAATGAAAAGTTAGGTGTTTAAGAGGTTTTTATTGGGATGGGTGGGAGAGAGGGGTACTGGGGATTGAACCCAGGGGTGCTTAACCACTAAACCATATCAAACTGTAGTAAGGACCTTAGGGAGGTACCAGGTATTATTTGTGAGAGCATCTGAACAGCTAGTGAGCTAACAAGTTTTAGTGTAAGTTAACACAAGTAGCTTTGGAAAGTTGGCAGCACTGATTCTGCATAATCTAGCACAAACTTTCTAACTAGATTACACATTTATAACACTGAGTAAAATTACATAGTCCACTGTCACAACAAATCCTCGTAATAAAACACCTCAGTGAAAGACAGATTTTTACCATGAAGAGGATTCAATAATGCTAATTACATCAGATTATCTGCCAATGGTCACACAGCCTTCCTGGCCCTCAACTTATCTTTGAAAGCTCCTTTAGATATACTTCATTTATATTTAGATTAAGAGGCATGGACAAAAACAAATCCAGTCTTGATTAAAAACATCAATTCTACTGCAGTTTTCTTAATTATTTTCCTAACAGTACTTAAAATTTGTCACCTCTGAGTTTTTTAAATCTGCTAAAATTATATAGGAGCCAACACCTGAAGAGTTCTTATAAATCATGGCTTTACACAAATCAGTAAGCTCATGCTTGCATTCTTTTTCAACACCTTCCCTAAAACTACTCACCTCAAAAAAATCAAAGATTAGTTCCAGGTTATCTGGTTCCATTGTCTGTATGCTATATTCTGTCCAGCGATCAGGCTGTAAGCCATAACCACACTCTGGCTGTGAATGCCTGCACTTGAACTCATTGTCACTTATTAAAGATATCTCCAAGGTATTGGACATTTTGTGAAGAACAGTGGGAGACACCCTATCATCATCATCTTCCTCTGGACCCTCTAGTGTAAGCTTTACCCTGAAAAATAGGAAAGAATAACGAAATGCAAAAGTGGCATAGAATATATAACTTCATAGAAATGTTACTTAAACCTAAGTGTCCGCTGGCCAGGGATATAGCTCAGTTGGTAGACTGCTTGCCTCACATGCATAAGTCCTTTGTTCCAATCCCCAGTACCACCAAAAAAAAAAAAAAAAAAAAGAGTGTTATTCCAACATGGTCAAATAACAAAAATAAGATTACATTAAGGCTACAAATAGATTAAGGCATTAGATGTGCTTTATCTACAAATATTTCTACAAGATATTAAAATGAGATAGGTGTCCATTATGCCTACACTAAGGTTGTTTTTTATCTTTGGATAGAACAGTACAAGTTTTTTTAATATCTTTTTTATTTTTCTTTAATTTTTTTTTTTTTAGTTCTCGGCGGACACAACATCTTTGTTGGTATGTGGTGCTGAGGATCGAACCCAGGCTGCACGCATGCCAGGCGAGCGCGCTACCGCTTGAGCCACATCCCCAGCCCCTTAATATCTTTTTTAATATCTTTATTTTACTTATTTATTTTTATGTGGTGCTGAGGATCAAACCCAGGGCCTTGCACATGCTAGGCAAGCGCTCTACCACTGAGCCACAACCCCAGCCTATGCCTTTTTAATAAAGGAAACAAATAATCCAAGAAGTCCTCTCACTGGGCTCACAGTAATGAAAACAAATACCAGTTATCCAGCCATAGGGGTCACAAAGATTGATCTACTCCCAATGAAAAAGCAATTACTTACACAAAATATGTGTAATACCAAAAGTAAATTCAATTCTGGAATATTTCTTGTACCAACTAAATCACATATAGATTAAACAATCTGAATGTTAATATAGGATGCAAAGTTATTATAGAGAGTAATAGGTAAACTACAACAATTTTTCATTTGACACTTAAATGAGATTTAATATAGAATGCAAATAATTACAATAGTGGCCCACCCTGACCTCCCTCCTCCTAATCACTGCTGAGGCTTTGTCTTTGTATTTTGCTGGGCTAGGGATTAAACTCAGGGCCTTATGCATGCAAGGCAAGCATTCTACCAAGTGAGCTACATCTCCAGCCCTGCTGAGGCTTTGTCTTAACAGTTTTTCCTGAGGTTTCAGACATATAGATTATTCCATTAATAATACTGTCTATAATCACTCAATAAAATCTAAAGTAGTATTTCAATAACACAAAAATCATCATCTTTCCAGAAAACAAATTGTCTTGGGAATGATTCTGGAAGATTGATTCTATTGATAAACCTGAAGGAACATTCTCCCCTGAGGTACATGAAGAAACTACAAATGGAAAGAAATTAGTAGGCAAGACAGTCATTTTTGAAAAATAAATAAACGAACTTAAAGGGACAGGACCTATGATAAAACTTAATTCATTTTATTTGTATTAAATGTTTTCGTCAAATAGCTATATATATGTTATACTCTGCCACAAAGAGACATCTCCATTGCTTTCCACTTGCTAGTATAATCAATCAAAAAGAAATGTGGGGGCCAAGTACAGTGGTGCCTGTCTATAATCCCAGCAGCTTGGGAGGCTGAGGCAGGATTATTGCAAGTTCAAAGAGAGCCTCAGCAATTTAGGGAGACTCTGTCTCAAAATAAAAAATTAAAAAGGGCTGGGAATGTGGCCCAGTTGTTGATTGCCCCTGGAGGGGGAGGAGGGAGAGGGAGGGAGAGGAAGGGGGGGAGAGAGAGAGAGAGACAGGGAGAGAGGGGGAGACAGAGATAAAAAGAAAAAGAAACAGAGAAGGAAAGAGAAAGAAAGAAAGAAAGAAAGAAAGAAAGAAAGAAAGAAAGAAAGAAAGAAAGAAAGAGAGAGAGGGAGGGAGGGAGGGAGGGAGGGAGGGAGGGAGGGAGGGAGGACTGTTTAAAACTTGTTGATAACAAAGTGCATGCTCACTATTTTATTCTAAAAATGCATAAGCTGGCCAGGTATAGAGGCACACACATGGAATCCCAGTAACACAGGAGGCTGAGACAGGAAAACAAAAAGGGCTGGGGACATAGCTTAATAATAGTGTGCCCCATAGTAGTAGAGTCCCCCTGGGTTCAATCCCTTGTAGCACAAAACAATAAATAAAACAAAGTATATAAGCTGTTGCCAAGTTTTTAAAATACTGAAATCCTCACAGATAAATTTTTATTCATTTGTATTCCAAATCAGATCCCAAACATTTGTTTTCCGTGCAGGGACTGATGCCAAGGGCACTTTACCATTGACCTACACCCCAAGTCCTTTTTATTTTGAGACAAAGTCTCATTAAATTGATGAGGCTGGCCTCAAACTTGCAATCCTCCTCCTGCCTTAGCTCTCCAACCCCATCACTGAGATAAGTGGCATGTGCTACCATGCCTAGCTATTAATTGCTTAACTGCATCCAAGGGAAAAAATAAAAGTACTAATAAGCTAACCAACCAAGGTTTTTCCTTATATTGTTATTTCTTTGTCTTATTCTGTTAGTCAGTTTACAGCTGTAATTTGCTTCTTTTAAAATAACAAGTAAGCAAAATACTAAAATATGTACAGATAACTATTAAAGAGTTTGAGGTCCAAAGGATCTTGTAGATTGACCATGTGGAGGACAAGGTACACACACCCCAAATCCTATACTCTATCAGAACAGCCAACACAAAGGGCTGTGAAGTGCCACCCACACTTTTCCTTGTCTATGATCGGGATAAAAGTGCTGTAATATTTAGACAGTTAAAATATTTAAGGACTTACAGACATCAGTATCATTATGAATGCTATTAAAAAGATAAACATCTTCAATTACTTTCAACCCACTCCTGATATCTTATTCAGAAAAAGCTGTGTTATACAATCAAGCTATGGTACATATTTCAGTCCCAAAGTCACAAAAATTCAAGTGTAGGGCTCCCTGCGTCTTAAGCCAGTTCACTCATAGATATCACAGAAAAAATAAGCTACTATTTAACCATTTACACAAAGCTTTATTTCTATCTCTAAAACTGAAGCAACTTTAAAAAAAAAATCTAGCCAGGCATAAGCACACGCCCATAATCCCAGCAACAACTCAGGAGGCTGAGGCAAGAGGACAGAGTTTTAGGCTAGCCTCAGCAACTTACTGAGATCCTGTCTCAAAGAAAAGAGAAAATTTAAAGTGTGGGGGAGAGGAGGCTGGGGATGTGCCTTGGTGGTTAAATGCCTCTAGATGTTCAATCCCTGGTACAAAAAAAAAACAAAAACTCTGAAACTGCTACCTTTCTTCATGGAAATGTTTCCATTTTCAAATCACTATAAAGTTTAAAACTCTGAAAGATTTCCAATAATTTTTTTCTACTTATGCTATTCCCTCCTCAGCACAAAATCATTTGTTATGTTCATTTTAAAACAAATTATTACTACACTAAGAAATGTTAAATGATAGAAATTACAAAAATACACAAGCTTAGAAACAAGATACTAACATAAATATATGTAACAGTAGTGATCTATGGGGGAAAAGCAATTCACTATCACAGATCTCTAGGATTATTAGAAAATGTGACAACAGCTGTGTTATTTTATTCTCTTAAAGGCTAAAACAAAATGGATCCAAACTCTACAGCATTCTTTTTTTAAAAGGGGGGGGGGGCTAAGTAATAAAAGCACATAGTCATACCTAAATCTAGACTTTTTAAATTTTTTCTTCGTTATTGAGACTGGAGGTTTTTCAGAATAATGCAAACGTAATCTTATTTCAGTCTGACACGTCAGCCACCCAGAATCCAGAGTTTCAACACCATCTGTCAAGAGTAAACAGAAAGAATAGTAATTATTTTAATGCTAGTTCAAATTCACATTTTAATACACTGAGGTTATAAAACACTGGCCTTGTCACACACCACCTCCAAAGTAAATATACTTGTAGCTTTAAATTTGTCATTAAAAAAGAACTTTTATATGATTGGAAGAATTTAAATGACTATTAACAATGAACTATTCTTTAACAACTTTAGTAAATTAAAGCCTTTTTATCAAATCCATTATTGAAGTAATCCATATCTACAATGAAAGAGAACATGTTCCAAAATGATTCCTAACATAGCAATTGTTCCATTAGGGATCATTACATTCCCAAAGTTCCATAAGAAACTTTTAGTTGAAACTACTTATGCCACTAGTCTGGGTTTGAGATATGAGAAGGTAAGAACAAAACTTTTACAGTTTTACAGATTCCTATTTATATATCCTGCCATAAAAAAAGTCACACAGGTGCTGGGGATGTGGCTCAAGCGGTAGCGCGCTCGCCTCGCATGCGTGCAGCCCGGGTTCGATCCTCAGCACCACAACAAACAAAGATGTTGTGTCCGCCAAGAACTAAAAAATAAATATTAAAAATTCTCTCTCTCTCTCACTCTCTCTCTTCTCTCACTCTCTCTTTAAAAAAAAAAGTCACACATTTGTAATAGTATTGTTTTACCAATTTTTAACTTGAATTTTATATAGAATACAATTTTCATAAATAACAAAGAAGCTGTCAACTAGACCTAAGGTTTTTCATCAACAGAACTTTTAAAATATGTGTAAATATATATATATATATATACACACACGTGTATACACACAAAAAACATCAGTGGACATTTCAAAATTCACTCTCACTTACTGTGGATTCCAAATTGTCCATCATCGATAATAATTTCATTTTCTAGAATTCAAGGAAAATAGAAGACATCGTTAAAATTCATAATGTTTAAAGAATGAACGACTGAGAAACTACCAACTTTAAGGACTGTTTTTCTACAACTTAAAAGCAGCATAAAGTGAATAAGCATATTTATTGTAGCCCTCTATAAAGAATTCCCCTTTAAAGAGACTAACAAGTAGTACAGTTCTTACAGACTTTGTCGTTATCCATGATAGCATAAGGAAGTGAAAGAAAACTCCACAGAGAGGTGCTCTAGAGGCACTGGGATGAACTTCTACACCCACCAATATACAAAACTAACACGTTGCTGGACAATGGTAACTCCTTGTGAATTTTCAAAACAAAAGTCTTGGCACAATTAAAATGCTTATTCTTGTGCAGTGCATATTCTGAACTTGTCTAAAATGTAATTCTCCTCAAATCCCAACTATAATCTGTAGCCAGCTAAAAGCTTTACAAACAGTATAACTTACCTGCATATACAGAGCTGTGAGGAACTACCAAAAAAAGAATAAATGCTAGCATATCCCCTTCACCTAACATTCAAATAAATGAGAAAAGCTTTGAGATCCAAGCCTCTAAATACTAATTGTCTTTCCCTCCTACTTCTCTTCCCATATTCGTTTAAACATGAGTTTGAAATACTTGTTCAAGTATTACAGTTGCTAGTGCAAATTTTCTGGTAGATTTCACACAGCTTGTAAGTTTAAAAATTACATAAAATATATTTCTTTCTAAAAGAGAAGAAACAAAATCATTTCACTTCTCACAATAAGACAATGTATTTAACTACAAGATGCTTCAAATGCAAATTACTTCTTAAAATGTTCAATACCTCGTAAGTTCCAACCTCAGTATGGGACTATTATAATTCTAAGTATACTACCATAAAGATTCTAATTTACACTATTAAAAATGCAATAAAACACATAAAAAGAAAATCCAATAAAGAGGATGGAATGAGACATCTATTTAAACAAGATGTGTCCTGATATAAGGTAAAGCAGAAACTCCCACTCCTTATTAATCTAAGCTAGTAAATTAGTAAATGAGTTATCATTCTTAGATTTTAACTTTGCCTAGGAACTGAAAGATACATTTTTCAGCAGTAAGTTAATATATAGATGAATACAAGTGGGTAACTTAATGTATGTAAAATGAACTTCAAATTCTACTTTCAGTATGGAAAGGGAAATTCAAAAATACTTGTATGAAGAGAAATGCCATTTTTAGGCACAAGAAAGCTGAATAATGTTTAAAAAAAAAAAAAAAAAAAACTCTTGGGATTACCACTTCCAAAGGCAGCAGGGAATTTAAATAAACTAGCAAGAATCTATGTCAACTACAAAGATATTTGAATTCACTCATACAAGTTTATCCAAGTATTTACTCATTTAAAAAAAGAATAATTTATTCTAGTACCTTTACTATTCAAAGCTAAAAGTTATGAAGTTTTTGTTTTGGATTAATTCATTCATCAAATGTTCTTTTACTAAGCCTGAGCAAGCAATCAAATAAATCCATGGATGCTCAGTCAAGAAGAATGTTATAAACTTCCTAACCCCTCAAAATGAAACCAAGTATTTCATAATAAACTAATCTGACCCAAGAAAACAAAAATAACTAGGCAAGCATTTCTAATAAAATTTGTAAAGACAATTAGTAACTGTTTAGTTTTGAAAATAAGATTCATGAAACGCTAAGTGAAATTTGTAGTACTAACAATGCATTAACTTTAAACTTTAGAATAAAAATTTATTAAATCCCACTAAGACATTGTGCAGCATATTAGTAACTTATGCATATGCCTCAAACAGATGCAGTTAATGCCCATACCTAAAGGGGTTATTGATCGTGGTTGTAGATGAGTCTCCCACTTGTGAACTATGACTTGACATGGACCACCGATAGTCTGCAATTTAAAAGTTAAACGTCTGCAATAATTTCTTATATCTTATTTTCTACCCATGACTCCATTAGATGTTTGTGGCCTAAATCTTATACTAAATATGAGACCAAGAGATTCATCTCGGTAATTATCAATATTATATGCCAAAATCAAGAATGTACCCAGGTTACAAAATATGATGTAATGCTGGAAAAAAAATAAAAAGTGAGGCAGTAAATAAAGAAAAATGAGATGAACTGGCACACAAAACTCTCTTAAACCCATTCGTAAATGAGCCTACAATACTCAATTTTTTCCAAATAAATTTTCATTTTGATCTGATATTATTTCTGTCATAAGTTAATATCAAATATACTCTGGAATGTTGGCAAGCATAGGAACTGCCAGATAAAACATTCATCTCCCTCCTCTATTTAAGAAAGTGTTTGGAAAACACTTTAAACAAGACTACAATATGAGAAATAGTAGGAATGAGTACTTTGAGATCAATTATCACAAGTTACTCAAAGAATTAAAAGGCATAATAAAGTTTTTCATTACATTTATTGAAGAACACTAAGTGGGAAATAATAAGAACATCAGATTTCTCATATCACTGTGACCAGTGTCTTTAAAGAAGACAGAAAACCCGCTAAAGAAAGGACACAGGGCAGGTAAACCTGAAGAACAAGTGTGATAGTAGGGGAATTAATGTCCAAATTTAATTCTTATGCCTAAGAGTTTATAAATTCATACACTGTGACAATTCCTAATACTGTCTTCTGGTATCACATTCCTTTACTAAAAAAGAAAAAATAAAGCTGTATGTGTTAACATACAACAATTTTAAAGTATATTCAGGTTCCCTGAAAGACTGAAATTTTAAAGCATTGTACTCTTTAATTAAGAATCTTAAATAATTAAATAATTAAGATAAAGCTGTTAAATACACATTTTTTTAAAATTTTTTAATTAAAATTTTAGTTGTAGATGGACACAATACCTTTATTTTATTTATTTATTTTTATGTGGTGCCAAGGATCAAACCCAGTGCTTCATGCATGTAAGGCAAGTGCTCTACCACTGAGCCACAACCCCAGCCCCTTCAATACACATTTTAAAAGCAAAATTTCAAAATTTATCAAAATTCAAGATACTGTTATTTTTTATTTACATATTCTAAAGAAATTTAATTACATAATTATATAAAAATCTAGTAGCACATAATTTTGGGATAATCATTATCAATATTTTCATATAAACCTTTTGAGCTCTTTTCCTAGGCATATACTAAAAATACTGGAACACATAGTTTCCATCTCTAGAGTGTACATCTTTAGATGATGTCAAACACTCTTCTACATATCTTAATGGATTTTAATACTGATTGACTATATTTGATAAGTGTGCCAAATGATAACAAGTATGTAACAAATGAGGGACATTATTAATTAAACATGAGATAATTCAATCACTTCAAATAACCAGGTTAAATTTTTTAAAATTTGCAACTTTTGAAGCTTAAAAACTACAACAGCATTATTCATTGAAATTGTTAATCCTAAAATTATAAATGAAATGATCTTTCTCTATCTAAATACCTCCTTGCTGTAAGGGTTTATTTACAAATTGGTAGATTGAGTAGATTAAAAAAAAAGTGTAATAATGTTAAACTACTCATCTTAAAATGTGAATATCATTTCCATTATATTAAAAGAGGAAATACATGTATTTTCCTTCCACTAGATATTTTTTAATACAACTTCTTTCCTGATATATATTTTAAATTTGTTTTTTAAACATTCAACTTTTAACCCATAAAAGAGAGAAACATATACATTAAAAATAGGAACAAAGCCAGGCTTGGTGGTGAATGCCTATAATTCCATCAACTCAGGAGGCTGAGGCAATTGATTAAAAGTTCAAAGTCAGCCTCAACAACTCAGCCAGGCCTTAAGCAAGTATGCAAGACCCCATCTCAAAATAAAAAAGGAGTGGGGAGGCAGGTCAGTAATAAAGCACCCACAGATTCAATCCCAAATATCAAAAAAAAAAGGAACAATTTTTTTTACTAATGAAAAACAGCCAAAATGACCTATGCCTTTCCTTCACCTCTCCCGCCAAATTATATGGGATTACATTCTCATAAAAATTACTAGATTTGAAAGGCGTGCTGTTAATATGTCAACAGGAATAAAAATGTGTATACAGAAAAAGATTATTTTCATTTTCTTTTAATTCAAGTGTCAGGAGAACATAAAATTCAGACTGGTCTATCACGTAAGGACAGTTCTGTGTATGTATTAAAATATTTGATAGGAAACTTATTTAGTAGCAACTTTAATATTCCCACTCATCTATTTTAGTAACAAACCCATCACTCATGCCATAAAATCACCTAGAAATAATGTGGTGCTAGAGGTTAAACTCAGGGCCTTGTGCATGCAAGGCAAGCACTCTAACAACTGAGCTATCTTTAGCCCCAGAGCTTTTTTTCTGTTTATTTATTTTTTGCAGTTCCAGGAATCAAACCCAGGGCCTTGAGCATGCACTCAACCACTAAGCTACATCCCCAGTTCTTGAATAGTGTGTCTGAGGGGAAGTCCATAGGTACAGCTCAACAGATGATTTTTAAAATGATGTTTACTAGCATTCACATTACAATTCCATGTTGGCTGGTATACAAAGTGATACAATAACCCCCCCCCCCAAAAAAAGGGAACCTACTCTTAAAATACATCTTAACTTCCAAAATTGATACTACTACTTTATTAAACTTGAGAAGGTAATCTTGAATTTTAGCTTTACTGAAGTCCTTTTAAAAAATAAAAGCTAAACCCTAAATATTGGGAAATTCAAATTCTCAAACATGCCGTTCTTTTTAATATACTAACTGTAATAATTCATTCGTCAACATTTTAGAAAACGAACAGTTCTATTCTGCAAAATACTGCAATGATTTTAAGTTTTCAGAGTAAGGTAGAAGGTGGATCTTTGGAAGAAAAAAGGAAGAATACCAGTCCAAGACAATAAAACAGTACTAATAGAGTTATTTCACATTTAGTATATCTAAAATCAGATGAATATAGGAATGTTTTTGAATATGTATGTTAACAAAAACATTTAAAAACATTTAAAATCAATTTGTTTCTGGGAAAAAAATCTTAATTATTGCTTTCTTAAACAGTGACATTACTTGGCTACATCAAGCACTGAGAAGGAAATAAAATTGTCCAACACATTGACTAGGGGTTTGTTTCTGAACAAACGAGTATGCAAAATTATCAGTGAATTCTAGTACTATCACTGCAGATATGAACTTCCAACATTTTTACCACAATTTTGTATGTAAAAGAGGACTGAGTAATTTTTATTTATGAAGTCATACAGAAGCCAAACGCACTGCTATTTTAAAAAATCGCTATTTTTTGTAAGACCAGTAAGAAAATGGTCACTGATGAGAACTGATTAGAACTGAGGAAGCTAGGTCAACAGGTATCTCTAAGGTGGCTCAAATCTCAAGTGGATAGCTAAGAGCAGTTAGCACACAGAACTTCACTATAGTAAGAAACCATTCCACAAAATGACAACCTAAGCTATTTTAAAAATTAACAATTATCGACCTCTGACAGATGATTTTCTTGTTCAAGGATTTAAAGAAAAATCAAGGGAGATTAAGATCAAAATAAGAATTTGTATTGAATCTAACTGAATGTTAGCACCTGTAAACATTAGAAATAGATGTGTTATTGAAACATAAAGACCTACTTTCACACACAAAAAAAGAACAAAGCCTTCAAAGGATAATTAAAAACTGGCTAACATTTCACAATGAGAAAACACCCCTAATTCTAGTTACCAGCAAAGAGGGGTGAACATGAATAAAGAAAAAAAATGCTTAAATTACATGCAAATTCAAAAGTATCTTTGGTGAAGATGTGACATTAATGGGACTGTAGACTCAAATGTTTTCATTCAGGAATACTCATTACTTTTATTTAAGTAAGATAGTAGTTTGCCTTGTCACGTATAAAATTATTTTAAGATTCAACATATCAACACGTCACTCTAATTTTACAAAACGTAAAAATACATATCTGAGAAAAAAGGACTTCAGAGCTCAAATTCTAAACTAAAAGGAACATGCCAAAAAAAAGCAAAGTATGGACGAGAAAATGTAAATGGTAAAATTTTATTTGCTCACAATAAAATTTTAGTAATGAAAGGAATCTAAGAAACCTGGAGTTCAAACCCTTCATTTTACAGTTGAAAGCAGCTAAACTATACAAGCCAAGTGACTTGTCCAAAAATAACAGATTTTTAGCTTAGGTTCTACAACTGCCTAGTTAGAGTCCCCCCTAAACTTTTGATCCAATAAAATTAATATTACTTCCCATAACGATTTTTTAATACTTTCATCATTGTTTTGCTTTCCTATCATTATTCATCATAAAAATATAATCCATTAATTTACATCATTTCTTGATTTAAGATTCCCTGCACATTACCTTTATCATTTGACAATACACAATTGAGACAAACTTTGATAATACTTATAGTAAAAATGTTTCATTTAAAAAGTGCCACAGACTTATTTTAAAATAAGTATCACTTTAAGCCAGCATGTGGAAAAATAGCCATATACATGGGATTTTATGCAGCTATTTACTCTATTCCATGAAAAACATACTTACCATGGCAGCCCCTGCATCACACGGTACATGTGTACACGATACAGAGCAAGCACCTACTTAAAGAAACACACTCACCAACACATACTGTAAACTTTTGCAAGTATTACATGGGGATAAACTTGTGTTTTTTGTTTGTTTGTTATTTATTTGTTTGTTTTACTGTTCAGGAGACTTCTTGCCAATTTTTCAAAAAGGCATTTTGGACTGATTGCTATTGTGGTTACATTTTCAATGAAGTATAGAAAATATTACAGGTTGGCTTAATTTTACCTGTTGACAATAGTCTTACTTTAGAAAACTATGCCGAGGACTTATTGTGATTTTTCTTTTCCAAATTCCAAGTAAAATTTAGTTGATTTACTATGATACAAAGCTAGATTTCACACACCAGGATTCTCAAACTTTCAAAGTCAGGAGTGTTGTGGCCTATGTAGCTAGACACAATAGTTCAATTTATACTGAAAATCTTCACCATGGTGTTGTGGCCCTATGCAAATAAATAATAGATGCTCTTTTCTTAGGTTGTTAAAGTGAGATCATTATCAAGATAAGCCAACACAATGATCAACCATAATGTAATCTAAGTTCAATTACTTAGTATTTACAAAGTACTTGGAATAAAAAACGTAATAGGTGCAAAAGACAGCTGAAATGGAGTCAGTTTTCTTTCTTCTTTGTAATGGTGGCTAAGAAAATGAGGTAACAGTGACTGCTTGCATTTTTCACATGTAGCAAAAGAATCTAATGACTACCAAGGGAAATACTTTTTTAAAAAGATCTAATCTGTGTTTTTCCTAGATCCCTGCTCAAACTCTTGTTCACATGCAGCCTAAGAGTGTCAAAGGTAAAAATCTGAAGGAAAAGAATCCTTTCAGCAAATAAGTATCTGTAGACTAAGAGAAAAAGAATCAACTTTTATTCTTATCTAAATATGAAAACAATCCCAAAATAATAAATCACCGTGAAAAGGCAGATTGAGAATTAACAGATATTCCGAAGACTTTCAGAAAAGATCCTGGCCAATCAATACTACCTTGTAAAAAAAAATCTAGGAGGAATCACTTCAATATTGATGAGTTAAATAACAGTCACTAAGAGATGACTGCTGTGAAATAATTTTTTAAAACAATTAACCATTTAAAGCTGGCTACGTGCTCCTCTTAATATATCTACATGGTATAAAATTTAAAAAAAAAAAAAAACAAAAAACAAAAACCTTTGTAACTGATTACTAACTTACAAAAGTTACCAAAAATGCAAACCTATAGAGAACATTCATCATTAAAACAAATTTCATGATAAGAATATTGCAGAAGATACTTACTATCAGTCTTTTAAAAATTCCATGGCAGACAACATCTGCCTCTGAAGTGGCTACTTACTTGGGTTTTGGTACTAAAATGTTATTGAGAACTCCATTCCTTATTTGACCAAAACAAACTCATTTTATTTTTAATGTTTTCAAAGTTAAGCTAGTTGCTTTTGAAATAAGCAAATAAAGAAATTGGAAACTAGATAAAGAAAACATACCTTTGGTTCTAAAAAGCACCCTCTGAAGTAGCGATATTGAACTGATATGCCTCTAGTGAGTTTAATGGTTGCTTTCCACAACATGCTGTGAGGGGGAAAAAAAAATCAAAGCAGCATCAATATCAAACTAAAATTATACATAAACAACTCAGAGTTCACAAAACCTCTCAGATACAGTATGTGGCCAATACCATCCATTTATTCCTACACAAAATTTAACACAGGTTTACTCTACAGCAGGTAACAGAAACACAGCAATACTGTAGGACAGCCCCATCTTTAAGGAGTTTGCTTTCCTATGTGGACAAATAAATAAGCAAACAAAATACACTGCATGGTTTGTTTGTTTTTTTGGGGGGAGGGGGTACCAGGTATTGAACTCAGGGGCACGACACTGAGTCACATCCCCAATCCTATTTTGTATTTTATTTAGAGACAGAGTCTCACTGAGTTGCTCAACATCTCACTGTTGATGAGGCTGGCTTTGAACTTTTGATCCTCCTGCCTGAGCCACTGGGATTACAGGCATGTACCACTATGCCCTGCGATACACTCCAAGTTTTAGAGATGCCTTTGGAACAAAGGCCTCAGTGATGAAGAACTATCTGAACTGAATCCAAGTAATGCAAAGGTGAAAGCCTATATCACAATCTTCTTGCCTTCCTACTTAGCTTGGGATGTTACATGGTTGCTAAGAGGCTTTGGGCTGAAAGGCTTTAGGTCACGAGTAAGGAGGGAACACTGACAAGTTGCACTCATATTACTACACAGGCTCTAGTTACTCCCAAGTCACCCACTTAGTATCTGTTACTTGCTTCAATTCAATGTCTTCCTCTGAACTATGCTACAGCTGCCTCAACTGTGATTCATGATTTTAACTGATCTTGTAGCTTCAAATGAGGGAACACTGATATCCAAAGTGGAGTCCTGGGAGTATCAGTATCATCTAGAAACATGTTAGAAATGCAGATTCTCAGGACCCATCCAGACCTACTGAATTAGAAACTCACATTTTTTAATTGGTGAATTATAGTTGTACATAATGATGAGATTGTTATATATTCACACATGCACACAATATAATTTGGCCAAGATCACTCCCCAGCACTTCCCCACTCCCTTCCTGTCTTCCACCCACTTGGCCCCTTTCCTCTACTGATCTCTTTGATTTTCATGAGATTCCCCCTACCACACACCTTTCTCTTTTTCCTTTCCAGCCTCCAGATATGAAAGAATATATATGACACTTGAACTTCTGAGTTTGACTTGTTTTGCTTAATCACCTCTAGTTCCATTCATTTTTCTCTAAATGACATAATTTCATTTTTCTTTATGGCTGAACAAAAGTTCATTGTGTATATATACCACAATTTCTTTATCCATTCATCCACTGAGGACACCTAGGCAGATCCCATAGTTTGACTATTGTGAATTATGCTGCTATAAACATGGGTACGTATGTATCACTGTAGTATAATGACTTTTAATTCTTTGATAGATGTGTGTGTGTGTGTGTGTGTGTGTATATATATATACACACACACATATATACATACACACACACACACACACACACACCAAGGAGTGGTATGGATGGGTCATATTTTTTGAGGAACCTCCATACTGGTTTTCCACAGTGTTTACAATCTCACCAATGTAAAAGTGTTCCTTTTTCTTCACACCCTCTTTAGCATGTATTATTTTTTGTATTCCTGATGAGTGGCCTTCGGAATGGTATAGGATGACATCTCAGTGTAATGAAGACTTGCACTTCCCTAACTGGCAATGATGTTAAACATTGTTTCATATTTTTTGGTCATTTATATTTCTTCTTTTAAGAAGAATCTATTCAACTCATTTGTCCATTTATTAATAGGGTTATTTGGTTTTTTTGATGTAAAATTTTTTGATTTCTTTATTCTAGATATTAATCCTCTGTCAGAAGAGTAGCTAGCAAAGATTTTCTCCCATCCTGTACATTCTCTCTTCACATTCCCAATTGCTTCTTTTGCTGTGCAGGAACTTTTTAATTTGATGTCATCCCTCTTAACTCTTGGCATTATTTCCTGTGCTTTAGAGGTTCTTCTAGTCTGTATTTTAACAAGGTTCCTGGTGACTCTGATGAACACTTAAGGTTGAGAGCCACAGTCACAGACCATTACCTAATCATTAATTCAGCATGAGTAGTTCAGTGCATACAACAGCTCCAAATGATTTGTGTGTGTGCCTATATGTATGCCAGCCTACCTGCCAGCCTGCCTGCACAGGATCCACCCTGGGAGATTCTGACTTCATGGTACCTAGCCACACAGAACTTATAAAACTTTACAGGCCAATCAGATGTATATGGCCAAAAGCAAGGATAGCAAATGCTCTACATGGGTAAGCCTCAAAATCCTTTTCAACAGAGGGCTTCAGGTAGATTCATCAACTTATTTCTGCTGCTACCATATCTAAAAAAAGGCAGAAGAGGGAAGATTTCCAGGAATATCGCATGCAGCCAGCCAGAATATATAGAACTAGCTCCAGATGTGCACAGAAGAACTAGTGATAAGCTTTGAAAAATGTGCTGGTGCTCCTCTCCCATCCACTACCTCGCAGTATCCGTGTTGTGTTCCTCTGGTTAAGAATTACTAAATAAAGCAATGGAAAAATCAATACACCACGTCTTTTTACTTCACTTCTTGAACAGAATGCTTCTTAAGTTAAAAAATGAACCAGAACTGTTTCATGAGTTCAGTGAATTCAAGATTGAACATAATCTGATTAAACTTCAGGAAAAAGGGCAATGAAATTGAGTACAGGGTTGAAATGTGCTCCTATCCTCTCCTAAAGTGTCAATAAAATATCCAAAAAAAGCAAATAAAATCATAAGTGACCCTCATCTTCACCCTTCTTAGGAAACATTACTACAACCTTCAAATGATCTGTAAGTAGGAAAAAAGTTCCAACAGAGCTCTACCTACCACCTGGCACCAAAAACTAGTAATAAGCTTAAAGAGGGACACAGAGGCCCTAGAGGTAGAGCACATTGAAATCCCAAAGATATGCCATACTTCTAAAATACCAAAAAATGTCATTTGGGGCTGGGGATTTGGCTCAAGTGGTAGCGCGCTCGCTGGCATGCGTGCGGCCCCGGTTCGATCCTCAGCACCACATACAAAGATGTTGTGACCACCGAAAACTAATAAATAAATGTTAAAAATTCTCTCTCTCTCTTAAAAAAAAATGTCATTTGAAGGCAAGCAGATTCTCTTGTACTCTTGAAAAGCACTTCCTTTTTCCCTGTGAAGCACTCACACTGTCTATCTGCTATATATAACTCCCTATGACTTGGCTTTATTTTGGCATACATCGGCAATATATAAATGGCTGGTCCCTTAAGGTTTGATAGGTTTAAGTACTGTGTCATTCAGTCCACGTCACTTTGACTAGGGTGGCTGAAATAATTCAAGACAAGCAGAAGTGTGTTTTAGAGAAAAGTTCAGAAAAGTTTCAATGCAGACAGGAATAATTGATCTGAAAAATCAAAGAAAAAATGGCCACTTGAAAAAAATAAACATCTTGTCCCTCTGGGAGTCTAACAAGGAGTATATACCAATATAATCTACGAATAAAACTTTACCTATAAAAACAGCTGAGGACCAGAAGGGAAAATGGATCACACGACTGACAAACAGGAAAAGGGGTATTCTGTGTGCTTCTGTTTTTCTTTCCTTGGCTCACAATATGGTACTGATTTACTTTTCTTTGTTGTTTTCCTAGATTTTGCCATCCGTGCTCCTCAAGCCACCACTGTAGAGGACCAGTTCTTGTCTGCTGATTTGTTTTATTCAATGTGTCCAATGACCAATACTCCTCATCTACACATGTAGTTCAATGAGATGAGCCTTAGACGATGTTTACCATGTACATTTCTGAATGCTTGCTCTCAATTTCTGCACTTTAAAATTTGGTATCAGTTCATATCACTGATTGAAAAAAAGTCCTTTGGATGGGTCTACCAGCCATATTTTTAGTAGCATTGCTTTATGGGAAAATTAATTTTGAGCCTAAGGAGTCATTTTTTGTTTTGTGACAGGGTCTCACTAAGTTGCTGAGGCTGGCCTTGAATTTGTAATCCTCTTGCCTTGGTCTCTAGAGATGCTGGGATTCCAGGCAAGCACCACCACACTTGGCTTCCTTAGCTGGTATTTTTTATAGTGGCACTGGATGTATTTGTACACTATTTAAGACAATGCATAACACTTCCAAATATTGAGAAGTGGGATAAGGGCCACCTCTGTTGACTATCTACTAGTCTAACCCCTTTACTAGGTAGATGAGCTGAGACCTACAGACATTAGACTTGCCCAAGATTAGTTAACTGAATATTGGTGACACCCAGATTCCCCTTCACATAGTTCACTGCATCTGTGCTGTTTAGTGCTACATTCCTTTTTTTAAAAAAAGAGAGAGTGAGAGAAGAGAGAGAGAGAGAGAAAGAATTTTTAATATTTTATTTTTTAGTTCTCGGCGGACACAACATCTTTGTTGGTATGTGGTGCTGAGGATCGAACCCGGGTCGCACGCATGCCAGGTGAGCGCGCTACCGCTTGAGCCACATCCCCAGCCCCGCTACATTCCTTTTTATTAGTTAAGATACCAAAGTGTGTGTTCCATTCTCTAATCTTTTTAATTAATATCTTGTATTTCTCAAGGATATAAATTTCATAGGTGAAAACAAAATTAATTGGATGTCTTATCTAGAACATGTACTGAGGGCTGGAGATATAGCTCAGGGGTAGAACGCATGTGAAGCCCTGGATTTGATCCCCAAAACTAAAAAAAGTTGAACTGAGAAACCAAAAAGACAATTTTGCTCTTTAGCAGTAAGTATCCAAAGAACCAGTCAAGAATTTTAAATGGTTGAGAGGAAAGAGATTGAGGAACAGAGAAACCAGTTTTTCACAAAAACTTTGTAAAACTATTTCACTCCTTAAATAGCATACATGTAATATTCTGACATAAATTAAAGAAAAATTATACACTAATATAATGTATATTAAAAGTATATTAAAGTATCTTAGTAGTTCCTCCATTTATAATGTGAATGTCACAATTACTCTGTAACCTGACATTGCCATGCTTACCTTTCACCAGTCTCGTTCTCTGGAAGAAGAGCCACAGCATTTTGTGGATTCCAGTTTCCCAAAGCATCATAACTTCCACATATCGCAAAAACTTCCCCTGAAGAAATACAAAAGTCTTTTCCTAAGCAGGAAAGTTTCAAATTTCAAGTTCAGGAAAACAAGAAAAGAATAACCCTTTGCACTAGTTCAACTGGCTGTGTGTTCTTTGGCCAAGATAGAAAAGCTTCACATGGAAACATGGGGAAGATCCAGGGACCCACTAGCACCTATATTTTATTTAACTTGACTCACCTCTCTAGAACCAAAGTCAGAGAAAATGGGAAGGCACACGGAAGAAATTCTCTTCATTTGTTCAACTTCGTACTGAGATAGTAACAAGCACTCAAGAATACAAAGTGATCAAGCCACAGTTAATGCCTTCAAGGCAGTTTCCAATCTAAAAAGGCAAACCCTAAATGCACGTAAGCCTTCTAAAGAAATATTAACCAATGTTTTCCAAGAATTCAAACAGTGACTATTAACTATTAATCAAGAACTTTATCAATGGGACAATAGCAAAACCCCCCCCAAAAAAACAAACAAAAAAAAAAAAAAAAACAAAGACATAGTGAAAAATCCAATACTCCTCACTCAAATAATGACTATTTTTTCACCTGAATACTTCTCATCTATAGGTATGCCTGCATTTTACCAATTTTACTTTGTATTTCTACTGATTCCCTGGGAATATATTTCTGAAAAAAAAGGAAACATTTTATTAAAACAAATCCACCTCTATCTTTAACTGGCCCTCATTTTTAAGAGAGTACAAAGATGTGAATGCTAACTAAAGAGAATTTGTAGAGGACTCCCCCCCATACATATCCTTTTTACTTACTTGTTCCTTCCCTTTCACTTCTTTCTAATCATGCATCCCTGTACTCCCTACTCTCCACATTCAACAGTGATCATGCTGCAAAGAGGAAATCAAGGCGATGGGATCCTATGGAAGGTAGGAGTGGGGTCTTCCCATGTCTCTTCCCTATCCCTCTACTTCCTCCTTCCCACCTATAGAGTCAACAGGCACCATTATCTACTTCATTCTAGTCCCTGAGAATGTGTCCCCCCTCATAAAGCTGAAATTCTGTGGCCAGTCCATCTGCCTGACATGGCCAGCTCCTTCAAGCTAAAACTGCCTATTCACAACTCCCTTAAAGGGTATAATATAGTTCTTCTGTCTTCTCTCCAGGAGGCTACATACAGGACCAGAGGTGAGCACTTGGCCCTCTAGAGTCAATAAGTCAGGTGACTAGCAATCTTCAAACTGCAAAATCTACCCAGAGGTAGAGCTGTACCAGATTATCTTGACAACATGAACTTGAAAACACACACACACACACACACACACACACACACACACACACACTCTTTGCCAATTGCCATGAAGGTTGCTAGAATAAAGATGTTAGCTACAGAATGAGTCACTAATTTATTCTCTGAATACATGTTTACTATACGCCTAGTCTGTGCCAAGCACTATGCTAGGTGCAGGAATTTGACATAAACAAGACCATGTTTTCACAGAGTTTACAATCTGCCCACAACAATAAAAAATTAATGAAATAATTTTAATAAAATCTTTTAGAATATGCTACAAAACAGTGCCAGACATTAAGAAAATTTTGCAGGGGTCCTCACCTTGTGGACTATGGAAGTTAGGAGTGGGGGTGGGGTGGGGACACAGAGTAGACATAGGAAACCATTTGAGAAAAACTCAAGAGGAAAGGAGAAGGAACATAGCAGATTTGAGGAACTGAAAGGTAGCCAGTATACTCAGTATTTTAAAGAGAGAAGTCCATAAACCGGGTGTAGCACTGTTTTGATATGCTATCTAAACTAAAATTAACTCATAGTACTTCTACAGACTACTCATAGTACTCACAGTAATTCTACAAAACTAAAAGATAATACAAGTATCCAAAGTTATTTTAGCTAAATATTTCACCAGCTTCTTGGACTAGCTAGCACAATTTCCCTCATTTTCATGATAATTTAAAAATCACAGCCCAACCATTTTCCTTCTGTGCAAAATTAAATAAATCTACAGCTTTTCTCAAACATGAGAATGAGACACTTAGAGGAAGGTTTTCCCCTAAACATTTACTGTTCTCACAGAACATTTCTGATAAGCAAGGCTATAGATATTTTCATCTAAAAATTAGGACCACTTTAATAACAACTCCATATTTAAATAATTTAGATAGGGAAATTGCTCATTTAATTTTAAAAATTGTTTTGAAGTAAAATGTACAATACCTGGTAAAAGATTTCCTCTTATTTCAAAGGTAACTTGAGAAGGTGTCATTTTGATGGATTTGTTTTAGGATGTCTTGCTAGGAAGAAAAAGAAAAGTTATTCACAATACATTAAAATACTGGCATTAGACAGTTATCATGAAACAAGTAAAACCAAGAACTATGTTTACATTTTGTAAAAGAACATTTAATGTCTTTGCAGCTTTACATAGGGTTGTATATTCAAAGAAAAAAGGTCAAAAAGCAAAAAAATGAAAAATCAATCTCAACTATGACCAAAACATTAATTAATTTAGAGTCCTTATATACTGCATTAATTGGGAAATACCTAACAAGATTTAAAGTAAAATTTACAACAAACCTATTCTGTAAGAATGGACCCACCTGAAATATTGCTAAGAAAATTGTCCAATCTTAAGAATGAGTCAAGAGTTTCTTGCCACACATTTTCTCTTCTGATAAGCAGCTGTTCTGAATTCAACCTATCTTTCCTGACCAGATTCATGTTATTAGGGGGGTGGGGGGAATATTAATACAAAAAAGTTTGACTCAAGAGGATTTCTACTTCAATAAGGTGTGGAATGTAATAATAATAATAATAATAATAATAATTATTATTATTATTATTATTATTATTATTATTATTATTTAAGATAATGAAGATTGAATCCAGGGATGCTTTCATGCTGAGCTATATCCTCAGACCTTTTTATTTTTTGAGTCTTGTGAAGCTGTTGAAGTTGACCTGGAATAGGTAATCCTCCTGTCTCAGCCTCCCTAGTTGCTGGGATTACAAACCACCCTGACCCCTGACCTGCTGACTTTAGTAACAAGGAAACAACCAAAAAAAAGTATCACTCACTGAAACTAACTAGTTTTTTTTCCCCCTTTCTTTCCAGTAACACATTTTATGTCAAATAGAATATTCATCCTCACATTCCTGACTTTGAATCACTTTGGTGATTTATAGAAATCTAAATCTCTAAGATTTTGAGATCTTTTACTGTTTTCACATTTTCTAATTTTTTCCTTTTTCCCTTTCTTGGTCAAATAAATCATCCCCTAACTTAAGTAACTTGAGGAAAGACAGGAAACAGCTTTAAATACATACATACATATTGATATCTAGATATATAAACACACACACAAATAGCTACATAGTTTAAAACACATACTCTCCATAAGGATATATCATACTATAACTTCTAATACCTCCAAGACTTATAAATCCCAATCCATCAAAGTTCCTAAAAGAATTTCAATGTCTTTCTTCTGCATCATTTCCATTAACTAATCACCTAAATTTCATTAACATCTATAGATTATAAAATAATCCTAAATTATTTTCATAGCTATTCATTCCTCTATTTCTTCTCTGCTTCCTTTCCCTCCCTCTGAACAAATGCATAACTCTACAAAGGTCATTTAATAAAAATTGCTACCCAACAGTTAACAACATCAAGGTATCTATTATCATTGGTTCTCACTAAAGGCAATTTTACCCTCTAGGGAATATGGGTAATATCAGGAGGCATTTTTAGTTGTCACAACTGAGAGGGTTCTTCCTAACATTTAGTAGATAGAGGCCAAGGGTGCTGCTGAACACCCCACAGTGCACAGAACATCCCTCCATGTAAATGTTCAGGTCCAAATATCAATAAGGCTGAAGTTCAGAAACCTGACCTATAATAGCTATAGAAATAGGATCAAGAGTCAGAGCTCGGGGCTGGGGATGTGGCTCAAGCGGTAGCACGCTGGCCTGGCAAGCGTGCGGCCCAGGTTCGATCCTCAGCACCACGTACAAAGATGTTGTGTCCGCCAAAAAACTAAAAAAATAAATAAATAAATTCTCTTTCTCTCTCCCTCTCTCTCCCTCTCCTCTCTCTTTAAAAAAAAAAAAAAAAAAAAAAAAAAAAAAAAAAGTCAGAGCTCAATGTGAGCTACAAACTATGTATCATCACATTTATATCAATTATAAAATGTAATACTAAAAATACACCTTATACTCTTTTTTTTAGAGAGAGGAGAGAGAGAAAGAGAGAGAGAGAGAGAGAGAGAGAGAATTTTCATATTTATTTTTTAGCTATTGGCGGACACAACATCTTTGTTTGTATGTGGTGCTGAGGATCGAACCCGGGCCGCACGCATGCCAGGCGAGCGCGCTACCGCTTGAGCCACATCCCCAGCCCCCTTATACTCTTATAATACTGGTGTCATGATGTACTTAGACAAAGAATTCCATATTTGATGACTCTACTATTTCAGTTAATAAATTCAAGACTGGAGAAAACTTGTCCTTGATCAAAATAATTTCCAAGATATGTCATTCTACTTTCTGTGTCTAAGAGTAAACACCATCAATTTAAAGTATATACATCCAATTCTGGAATTGTCAAAGAACATTCTCAAAATAAAGAGCTCTAGATTGTTACTCCCTCATTAATTTGTTATCTGAATACTTTAATAATTTAAGACGACATCTGATATTAATCTGAGTATAACCGTAAGAGTATATTTCTTTCTAATAAAATTGTTCACTGAAGCACTACAATCTTACATTTAACATACCTCTATCATATGAAGAAGAAACCTTAAGGCTAGCAAAAAAAAAAATCTTGATTTTTAAGCAACTAATTTTGAGAGCATAAACCTCATCATCCAACAAAATGGCTAAATGGCCAACTTCAATCTTAAACTGTAATTTGTACTTTTTATTTTTTAGTTATTGGTGGACATAATATCTTTATTTATTTTATGTGGTGCTGAGGACTGAAATTTAGTGCCTCAAGCATGCTAGGAGAGCACTCTACCTCTGAGCCACAACCACAGCCCTATAACTTGTACTTTAACAGGGTTTACTAACACAATTCTCAAACTAAGGACAATCTCATCTACTTGATTACAGAGTTGATATCACTGCTGACCAATTTTATTTTTTGGCTTTTTAAAAAATTTTTATTCTAATTTGTTTTATATGACAGCAGAATGAATTACAGTTCATATTACACATATATAGTGCATCGTTTTTCATATCTGGTTGTATATAAAGTACATTCACACCATATGTGTCTTCATACATGTACTTAGGGTAATGATGTCCATCTCATTCCACTATTTTTCCTACCCCAATGCCCCCTCCCCTCCTCTCCCTCCACTTTGCCCTATCTAGAGTTCATCTAATATTCCCTTACTCCCCCTCCCAACCCCACTATGAATCAGCCTCCTTATATCAGAGAAAACATTCGGCATTTGTTTTTTGGGGATTGGCTAAATTCACTTAGCATAATATTCTCTGACCAATTTTAAATAACCAATTCAACCAATAAGAGAAATCAGATATAGGGCTGGGGTTGTGGTTGGTTCAGCAGTAGAGCGCTTGCCTAGCATGTTCAAGGCCCTGGGTTAAATCCTCAACACCAGATAAAAATAATTAAAAATAAAGGTATTGTGTCCAACTACAACTAAAAAATATTTTTTTTTTTAAAGAGAGAAATCAGATGTAACCATTTCTATATCTTAAAAACAACTGCTGGTACAAAATTATCCCTAGATTTCTACTACATTAAAACCATCAGGAAAGGCTGTAAATCTAATAAAAGGGAAATAAATCAGCTGATTATTAAAATTGGGCTTTTCATTCCTAAAGTTGTTTTATAAAGTGGCTATAGTAACTTGGCAGTAAACAGCTGCAGTAAATGTACTATACAAAGTTATATATACAAGCACAAAATTGCCCCACCCCCAAAAACCCTCCCCAAAACTCAAAGCATCACCTTCCATTGAACTGACAAGTCAAATCAAGCAAAGTAGTTCAAATTTCCACTCTCCAAAAATAAATATCATCCCAACAAAAGAGAGAGAGCTGCTACCAGGGCAGTTTACTTGATTGTGAACAGAGGCCAAAATTCTGGTGCAGGGTTGAAGCATACAGTTTTGGCACCCAGCTATCACCAAAACAGCAATGACAAAGTAAAAAACAGATCTACTTCGGACCACAAAATTTACACATCCACTGGTACTTCTTCCTCTCCCAAACAAACAAAAACCATCCCAAAACAGAGGGGGAGGTCTTCCAGATAAACAGAAAACTAGAATAAGATTTAAAAAAAAAAGCTAGTCACTGTATGCACCGAGCTGACTATGTAGATATTTTAAAACAATTCACTTATTACCTCACAGACTACATATACTTCCTGAGACAGGTTTTGGTTTGTTTGCTGAGTTAAAAAAAAAACAAAAACAAAACTGGGCTTTTAAAAGATAAACGGCAATCTCACCTGAGATTCAGTAGTGCTTAAAACTATTGTAACATTTTTAAAACTATAGCAAAATGATATTGCAATTAATTTAAATCTTTAAAAATTTTAGAGTTCACACTACCTGTCAAAATAAATTTTACTGTATTCTTTTTACCAAACAAACTTTCCCAACACTTGACTTTACCAGTTCACAAGCTTGGGAAACAAAAGATTTAAACAAACCAAGGTACAGGAACATTTAGTTAGAGGTAAACTGAACTCAGATTATTTTTTGCTAAAGAGTGTATGTCTGGCCAAAAAGAATCTGTTTTCTTTCCAAATTCTTCAAGGAAAAAGTTATTTCCAATTAGCCTCGCTCTTCTCTAGACTCCAGCAGCTGTGATCCTCTAAACTAGCTATAGTAAAGGAACATATGAAATCCCTACAATTAATCTGTTATTTTTGGTGGAGGATCATCATGATCCCACTTTTCTGACCTCTACATACTTTAACTCAATGTTTTAATCCAACACAATGTACATATTAATGGATTTTTATTTAGAAAGTATTTCTGAAGTAGATTTCATTAAGATACATTAACTTTCTAAACAATGCAGTAACATTTTTTCCAAATGTTTTCCATTTCATTTTCTGATGTATATATTTCATATACATGTATATTGCATATGTATTTCATATACTTTAATGTTTGAGTTATACACAGAATTTGATTCATCAACCTGCTTTTTTTTAACATATCAAATTTTTATTCACTATGAGTTTGCTTTTGTGGTCATCATTTCTTTGAGCCCAGTTTTCCTGTCTTACTTTGCAGATTTAAATTTTGCATAGAACACTGTCTAGATCTTAAACCAGCAATGGTTTGTGCTATTTGTATCTAAAGCACTAAAAATAGGAAAAAGACTGATGGCTTGTATTTTTTTCTTAGTTATGTAATAACTGTTAGAAATGTGGCAAATAGAAGCAGCAGCATTAAGAGGTAGAGTAAGTTGATAGGAGCATGGCAGAAACTGAGAGGGTGACAGAAAGGAGTGTGAAAACACCCTCAGATCCAAACATCCTGCTTTTGCTTGGTTTGATCAGTTCCTCTTTGCTGGTACTACAGACTCAACAGCTGCCTCAAGGTGAAAGAAGTATATACAATTCCTGCCAGATTTCCTTTGCAACTAGGCAGTGCGTAAGGGAGGAAGGGGCCAGAAGAAGCGCCTAACTCATGAGGCTTTTTCCGAAAAGTCAGGTTTGGGGAGATATAGAATGAGGTGGAGGAGGACAGCAGCCTCAAAATTTTATCGAGGGCACTGATGACTATTCCTGGAATAGGAATATTTCTAGTAAAGAAAGGCACTGTGGTTCCTAGGAAGAACTTGACTTAAAAGCAAGCCCAAGACTTCTGGTCCATATCAAATGCTCACTCTGCTACTTTGGGGAGTTTTCTTTTGTGGTCACTATTTTTAGGCAATTGGGAGGGAAAAACAGTTGTCAAGACACTGTGAGTTACTTAGGGACACAGTGGTAGTGGGCAAAGGGACTGCAGTGGGAAAGGGGTATTCAGGGGACTTCTGTTGCATTTTGTGTGTTTCTTTGTTCCTTAACTTAGTACTGTATATATTCTTGGTGGTCCTACGCTCTATAAATTCTAGCCACATGTTTCAAAAGGGAACCAAGCACTGGACAGTCCCGGGGAACCGTGGTCGCGAACAAAAGCGGGTAATACTCCCACCCACCGACTTACCGCAACGAACGTCAAGGCCGCCAAGGCTCCCGACGAGGCGCCCCGGCCGCAGCCGCGGGACCCAGCCAGCCCCTCGGCAGGGCGCCCCCAGCCCGGCCGCGTCCCGGGGCTGGGACTGCCCTGACACCTCGCCTGCCACGTGAGCAGCCGCCGCGGCCCGCACCCGGCGCCCGGCCCGCCAGCCTTACCTGCCGTGTCCCCGGGTCAGCGGTCCGCGGCACCGCCGCGCCGGAGAGCGAGGGCCGCAGGCTGAGGTGCCGGGCGCCCGCCGTCCACACCTCGCCAGCGCTCCTCCAGGCGATCCGCGGCAGCGCTGAGCGGTAGGAAGCGCCTCCGCTCAAACCGGTTTCAGCTGCTCCAGACCAAACGGCCAGGCCACCCCATGGGGCGGGGCCGGAGGGCGGAGAGGCGGGGCCTGACGTCACGCCCGGCGCTGTCCCGGCCAATCGGAGGCCGCGCGCCAGGGGCGGGCCCGCGCTTTCCTGGAAAGGGCCCGCGACGGCGGCCGAAGGTGGACGGGTATCCCCGGGTTCCCCGCGGCTGGCTAACTACTCCAATCTGGGCTGGTAAACGCGCTTGCAGAGGTTCCGCAAGCTCAGGCCGCGTTCATCAAGGACTAAGGGCCGAGGCTGAAGCGGCAATTCTTCCACGTTTGAAAGTGAGGGAGATAAGAAGGCTTGATGTTTCTTAGAAACTTTCATTCAGTTACAAAGCAGTCACTTTGGGATCAAATCATTAAAGTTGAAGATAAAGATCAGGAAACCTAAAATGGTTCAGAGTTGATCCTTTGCCATTCAAATTATAGTCTACAGGCCCGTAGCATCAAGAGACAGCACTCACCTAATCCCAGACCTGCCTAACCGAATCTGCATTCAACAACACCCCGAGGCTATTTGTATGCCAAGGAAAGTATGAAGGAACTTTTCTAAAAGTAGAAAGACCCTTTCTCAGGAAATTGTAGTCTCTTATGTTCTAAAAATAAACCCTATTAAAAAAAAAAAAAAAAACTTTTCCCTCTCCATCAAGGTCCTCAAAAAATTAATCAGTATTAATCAAACTGCTACCAGCGTCAGGGTTAACCTTTGCTTAACTTCAAGTAAAATTATGTTAACATTTAAATTTAGTGAAATACTGAAAATTGGGGCTGGGGATGTGGCTCAAGCGGTAGCGCGCTCGCCTGGCATGCGTGTGGCCCGGGTTCGATCCTCAGCACCACATACCAACAAAGATGTTGTGTCCGCCGAGAACTGAAAAATAAATATTAAAAAATTCTCTCTCTCCCTCTCTCTCTCTCTCTTAAAAAAAAAAAAAAAAGAAATACTGAAAATTAAGAACCACATTTTAGGGAGATGTTATCTTCAGTAAAAGATAGTTGTAGTTACAAGTTGATTCAAATGGGCCTTCTAAAAAGGTATTTGGCTTAAAAAAAAACAAACACAAAAACTCTTGCTTGCGGGCTGGGGATGTGGCTCAAGCGGTAGCGCGCTCGTCTGGCATGCGTGCGGCCCGGGTTCGATCCTCAGCACCACATACCACTCTCCCTCTATCACTCTCTCTTTAAAAAAAAAAAAAAAAAAAAAAAAAACCTCTTGCTTGCTATAGACACAGCGTCTAGTCTTATAAATCAGATTGTTTATGGCCACATTTGATATTTGAACTTGGATTAGATCCTAGGACATTTCTGACAAAGTCATTCAGTTATTAAATAATTAATGGGTGCTTGCTTTTTGCTGGGCACAAGATACAATGTTTTTTCATTTTTTATTGCACTAATTTTAATCCCAAATTTCTTGAAGAATTAAACTTCCCTCCTATTATACACCTTTATTTGTTAAAGTCTGCTGCTTTCACTGTCCTTAGATAACTTGGAATCAATTTCATTCCTCTGCTGTTAGTCATATTTAAGTGATGAATTTTTTCATATATTTGCTTCCTTTAAGTGTTTATAGATCTTTATTTTCCTGTGCTCACCATTTGGTCAAGTTATTTTTTTAGTCAAGCTATTATTTGCCTAATTGTTTATAGTTCAATGATAGACCTAAACCATATTCCTTCCTTAAATCCTCTTGAAATAACAATTACAGTTGGCCCTACATATATGCATATTCAACTACTCACAGATCAAAAATATTCAGGAAAAAAAGTTGCATCTGTACTAAACATTTAAAGAGTTCTTTTTCTTTTCATTATTTCCTAAGTAACAGAGTATACAAAATTTGCTTTGTATTGAGTACATCATCTATAAGTAACTTAGAGATGATTTAAATATAAAAGATGTAGAAGATGTGCAGAAATTAGACTAAAACAGTTACATTTATATAAGGGACTTACTTAATCATTTTATTATCCCAGGAAGTCCTGGAAACAATCCCCTATGGATATGGAGGGACAACTGTATACACATTTTGAAAAATATCCTAAGGGTTGGGATGTGGCTCAGCGGTAGAGCACTTGCCTAGCTTATGCAAGGTCCTGGATTCAACCCCCAATCCTGCAACAACTACAACAACAAAAATCCCCTGACTGGGCCAAAAATTAAGGAATTTCTAAAAGATATGAAACAAGCCAATAGCATTAGACGATTCACATAGAATGTGGATCTACACAGGGAAAAAAGGGATTCCTGGAGATGCTATTTTGCAGTCTTGCTTACAAACTGTTATAGAACATTTTAGATTATGCTGTTTATTTGGTTATGATTGAGATATTGAAGTAGAACATAAATAACATTCTTTTCTCTTGCCACTTCTGTGGAATATTGTAATTTTCTAGACACATGGTTGATGAGATTAATTTAAGTCTTACCTCACTGTTTACAAAAGAGCTGCAGCTGAAATTAGAACTGCAAGATTAGGAGCCAGACCCCCTGACTTGTCTTCTATTTTACCTGTCTCTGACATTTTATTTTATTTTACTTTTTACTACTACGTCATTTTTTTTAAGAGAGAGAGAGAGAGAGAGAGAGAGAGAGAGAATTTTAATATTTATTTTTCAGTTCTCAGCGGATACAACATCTTTATTTGTATGTGGTGCTGAGGATCGAACCCGGGCCACACGCATGCCAGGTGAGCGCGCTACCGCTTGAGCCACATCCCCAGCCCCAATTGTCTGTGACATTTTAAATAAAATCTTTGGTAAATTTTACTGCCATTGATAAATTTTGAGGAAAAATCTGGTAAACCCATTTAATTTCTTAATTAGGTTATCTAGAACAAATGGTTATGTCTTCTATGTCTTCTAGATATGTTCCATTTTATTTTCTGAAATTACTTTTATTAGGTTCAATATTTTCATATGCATTTTACCTTTCATGTGTATTTTACCACAGAAAATTACTTTTATGTTCATACCATTATTTTTTTTAAACAAACCACTAACTATAGCTTCTTTCACTGAGTTTCTTTTTGTGGCCATTATTTTACTGAGTTTAATTTTGCAAACATGTATTTTTTTTCCACAAAGTATTGATTCTTTCAATAATGTTTACATAACAGCACATTTTTATCTTGGCAATTTTAGCTATTATCAGTTTTGTTGTTCTGATTCTTCTCCCAGAAACATTCATCATGACTAGATAAAACACTCACTGCTGATACTTATCTCTTGCCCAATCTATGAAATATTGTGAGTATTCCTCCAGTATTCCAGTTGCTCCACTATCAGACTCAAATGCTATCACTTTTGTGTTTTGTGCAACTCACTGGTAGCCCTGTACCTCAAAAAGCCTTTCCGTGGAATTCAGGGATTTATTTCCTCTGTTTGCCATCACAGATAATTCCCCAACTTATAATATGCACTGCTTATGCTTCATGAACGTGATAAAATGCTAGTGCTAACTATTGATTGTTCTTTCATATAAAGATCACTCCCACACAGAGGAAATCGAAGTAACTTCTGGGTTCCAAAGCAATTCAAGTGACTTAAAGGTAAGCCTTCAAGTCAGGTGTGGTGGCATATGTCTGAATTCCCAGAAAATTGAAAGGCTGAGGCAGAAGGATCACAAGTTCAAGGTCAGTCTGGGCAATTTATCAAGACCTGTCTCAAAATAAAATAAAAAGGGCTGGGGATGTAGCTCAGTGGTAAAGCACCTCTAGGTTTGCTCCAATACCAAAAATAAAAATAAAAACCTGAACCATAAAACCAATTTCAAACTGGCCACAGCTTTTTCCCATGTTGCTTTCAGAGTTCTCAAATTCACTTTAGGTTCATTTTATTGTATTTTGATACGTAAGGGGTGCTTAACCTTTGAGCCACATCCCCTGTGTCCTTTTTATTTTTTGTTTTGAGAGAGGGTCTCACTAAGTTGCTTAGTGCTAGGAGCCGCAACCAATAATATGAAATAATATGATGCATGGCACTTTTGGTTGTAAGGTGACGCCAGCTAGCCATTGAGATGATATGATTATGTTAAGATTTACATTCATATAGAAATTGGACTCCTGCTGTTCACCTTGGCCTGCTATGGGACTCATGTTACGGGACTCCTGGAGAGTTCCCATTGGTTGGGGAAGGATAGTAGGAGGGAATTCCGGGGGAGGTCGGGGCCCCGGTTCCGGTAGATGCAAGCGCGTGGGTGAACCGGCAAGCTTGCCAGACGTGTACGTGGTATTGGCGGCATTTTCAAAAATAAAGTTTTATTCCTGCTTGAGTGGCTCGTGATTCTGTGCCCAGCTAGACTGCGGCAGCTTAGGGCCTCACTAAATTGCTGAGACTGGCCTTGAACTTGGTATCCTTCTGCCTCAGGCTTCCAAGTTCTGAGGATTACAGGCCTGGGCCACTGAACCCGGCCCATTATAGGTTTAAAACCTTTGAAGCAAGAAAGGTTCAAATGGCAGGATCAATTGTCATCCTTGATTCATTTCCTCTCCAATTAACTGTAAATTCAGGCACCGCAGGATTTTTCAGATGAAGGTTGAAAAGGCACCTGGCAGCCACCTAGCACAGTGCCTGCTCCTCCATAATGCTGAGGTCCCTTCCAGGCTTCACTAAACCTCCCTTCCATGAAGGAATTGTTCTAGGGCAGAGTCTTGCCACAAAACTGAAGCAGAGCTGGGTGCAGTGGGGCACACCTGTAATTCCAGTGGCTGGGGAGGTTCAGACAGGAGGATCACAGTTCAAAGCCAGCCTCAGCAACAGCTGGGGCACTAAGCAACTCAGTGAGACCCTGCCTCTAAATAAAATACAAAATAGGACTGGGGATGTGGCTCAGTGGTCGAGTGCTCCTGAGTTCAATCCCTGTTACCAAAAAAGAAAGAAAACTGAAGCAAAAATGAAGACCCCCCCTTCTTCACCCTAGTTCTTGTGTTCATGCCAGAAATATTTCAGACATGTGGCTAAGAGGTTAAGCATGAGTTTATTGAAGGGATAGGAAAAGAAAAAAGGGGACACTCAAGAGAGAGAGTAGGTCCTCTCAGAAAGGAAAAGGGCTACATGCCTCTCCTTCCCTCTGGTTTTATTGGGGTCTATACTAGTGTTCTCTAGAGGAACAGAACCAACAGGAGGTATGATTATGAAAAGGGGATTTGTTAGATTGACTTACAGTCAGAGGCCGGATATTCCGCAATGGCTTTCTGCAGGCTGGAGAGCTGGAGGAACCAGCAGCGGCACAGTCCAAGATGCTGAACCTCAGAACAAGAAGAATCAGCGATGCTACAAATCACTGGCAGAGTCTACTTTGGAAGAGTGAATGAAAGTCTGATGTCCTCAGGGAATCACCGCAGCAATCAAGAAGAACCAAGCTTCCATCTGCTGCTGCTTCCTAATTCTTCCAACTTTTATTCTGTTTAAGCCTCCAACCTCCTGGGTGGTGCTGCCCACACTTAGGGAGGGTCAACACTTCAGTTTGCTATCCCACATGCCAATCATTCCTAGACACACCCTTACTGACTTATCCAGAAGCCTCTTAATCTTCTGTATCTCTTAATCCAATCAAGTTGACTGGTCAAGTTGACCATCATAGAGTCCCAAGGAAATTTCCAGGGAGTTCTGCTCAGGTCCACCTTTTGGCTCACAGCAAAATGATATCAAATTTTCAAGTCCCCACTGTGCATGGCAGTTCTAGGTCAGTTTGACCCATGCTGATCAGTTCTAATTGGAATCTTATTTGTGGTGCCGGCTTGTTTTGTTTTTTTGTTTGGTTTTGTTTGGTATTAGAGATTGAACCCAGCAGCACTTTACCACTAAGCTACAGCCCCAACCCTTTTTATTTTTTGAGGCAGTGTCTTGCTAAATTGCTTAGGATCATTCTAAATTGCCAAAGTGGCCTGGAATTTGCAATCCTTCTGCCTCAGCTACCCAAGTCACTAGGATTACAGGTGTGTTTTACTACACCAGACTGTAACCTGTTCTTATAGATTTTATGATTAGGGAGAATTATCCTTATCTCCCTGAGTTGTAGGATCTGGTCTGTGTAAGGGTCACAAAAGTCCCCTCTCTGGGGTAACTTGTATTTTCATCAGCAGTTCACCTACATTTCTCCTGTGAATGAAAGGTTGTTTGCTGATGATTTTAACATATCCTGTTGACTTAAGCCAGGCAGGGATACAGGTAAATGGCTTTTAAAAAGTAAAGAGCCAGGCACAGTGGCACATGCATGTAATCCCAGTGGCTCTGGAGGCTGAGGCAGTAAAATTGCAAGTTCAAAGCCAGCCTCAGCAACTTAGCAAGGCACCAAGCAACTCAGCAAGACCCTGTCTCTAAATAAAATATTTTTTAAAGGGCTGGGGATGTGATTCAGTGGTTAAGCACCTTTGAGTTCAATCCCCAGTACCAAAAATAAATAAATAAAAAATAAAACGGATTAGGAGATATTGTTTACTGCTAAAGTGCTCCTGAGTTAAACTCCCAGTACCTCCTCCCCCCAAAAAAATATTAAGAAAGAAAGAAAAAGAAAATATATAAGGATCATTACCATAGGCCCAGTTTATAAAATTATTTCAACCTCATGTTCCCACCACTCACATCTGATCCCTATCAGAACCACCAAGTTCATGAAATTTGATTTGATTGTAAGACAATACTAAGAATCAAAAGGGGCTATTCTTTATACTATACCTTTATGTTTTCTTATAACTTAGAAAAAAAATTATGAAGACCCAAGAATAGTTGGAGTGGGCTGGGGATGTGGCTCAAGTGGTAGCGCGCTCGCCTGGCATGCGTGCGGCCCAGGTTCGATCCTCAGCACCACATACGAACAAAGATGTTGTATCCTTAAAGATGGTGTGATAACTAAAAAATAAATATTTTTAAAATAAATAAATGAATAAATAAAGATGTTGTGTCCGCCGAAAACTAAAAAATAAATATTAAAAATTCTCTCTTTCTAACTCTCTCGCTCTCTCTTTAAAAAAAAAAAAAAGAGTAGTTGGAGTAAAGTAATACCTGCTCTAAATCACAGAATTATGGCAATGAAGCTATTTGCTTAGTGAGAGAAAGAAAGAAGAAGAAAAAAAACCAAAAAACTCCAGTATCATAAAATCTGTAAGAATAGGTAAAATCTCCCTAATCATAAAATCTGTAAGAATAGGTTACAGTCTGGTGCAGTAAAACACACCTGTAATCCTAGTGACTTGGGTGGCTGAGGCAGAAGGATTGCAATTAGATTTCTTTACACTTATCTATCTATCAATTTATTTGAGTACTAGGGATTGAATCCAGGGGTGTTTTACTCCTGAGCCACATCCCCAGCTCTTTTTTATATTTTGAGACAGGGTCTCACTGAGTTGCTTATGATCTCGCTAAATTGCTCAGGCTGGCTTTGAACTTGCCACCCTCCTGCCTCAGCCTCCCGAGCGGCTGGGGTTACGGGGATTAGCCACCTCACCCAGCTCCTTACCCATATTTTAAATCCATATAAACATAAAGCAAGAGCATGAAAGAATTTTTAAAATTTACTTAATGGAAGAATAGTCTTAAAATATTTGTCACTCTAAAGTTTTCTTCCCCACAGAAAGGGACAATTATTTTTCAAAACTGATTGGGAAAAATTTCCATTCAATTTTGACTAACTGGAAATAAGTCATTTGGGATAACTTGACCCATCAAGGTGTTAGTTCAAGTATTCATGTTCTGATAGCATTGCGGAAATATCCCAAATAGTGAGATAACATTTGTAAATGACATTTCTTATTTTATTTTTATTTTTTTGTGGTGCCACGGATTGAACCCAGGGCCTTGTGCATGCAAGGCAAGCACTCTACCAACTGAGCTAAATCCCCAGCCCAATATCAAGAAGCTTTAAAGAAACATTACTACATGTAACATAAATGAACATAACTGCAACCCTAGAACACAAGGGCCCTATGAACTCTTTAGAAGTAAAAACCTTATTAAACCAAGAAGCAAAAGTTATACTGGAAAACACTGAACTGAGCCATTTTGTGTCCCGCCTGTTCTATTTATTATTATTACTATTTTATCTTTCCAAATGTTTCCTGGTCTTGTGCATTCCTATTCAAATAGATTCCCTATGGGAATTCCCTTTCCTGCTTAAATGGCTCCATGATTGGTCAGCCATCATTTTGTCATTTTTATGAAAATACTGATGACTGTCCACAGAATGAGCTGCTGTTCTCAGGACATATCCTTCCTGTGAACAAAAGATGTCTAATAATCTGGGCTCAAAAACCCAGCTGCCAACTCTGGGCTGGCAGCCAGCCAATGCGAGCTGGGACTGGAATCAGGGAGTCAGGGCTTCTTGGCACTGGTGGTGCATTAATTATGTGCCTGATTTTGATGAAAAGATTAGAGACCATGCTGCTGTTCTCTCTCTATTCTACTCCCGACTTGCCGGCTCACATCTTACCTTTGTTATTTTACCCATAAAACAAAAATGAGAGTGAAAACTAACACTTCATTTCTTTTATCTGTCATATCTGTATTTTGCTCTCCCATAATCAGGTTCTGAAGGGCAAGAATTACGACTTAAGGCTCTTCCTATACCCAGCACAGTGCCTGTTGCACAGCAGGTATAAATATGTTTATAGAGAGGAATGAAAATTTCAGGAAAAAGTATTAAGTGAGCTTGTCGATTCTAGGTGCCAGTTTTATTTATAATAATGAAACAACATTATGTAGCCCCGCTAGAGAGATTTTTTAAATGTATTTAATTTTTTTTTCAGTAATTAGGAATTAAACCCAGGGGTGTTCTACCACTGAGCTGCATTCCTAGCTCCTTTTATTTTTTTCATTTTGAGACAGGTTCTCACCATGTTGCCCAGGCCGGCCTTGAATTTGCCATCTAAATATCCTGTACCACCAGGAAATCCCGGCCTTCAAAATATTGCTGATTCAGCTATTTGCTAGGCTTAGCCAAACCAAGATTCCCTCATGGATATCTCTCCTTTCACCTCTCTTTTAAAATAATAGAGGAACGTTTTCTCTATATTTTATATGCCAAGGATATGCCATAAATTATATTATGAATACGTAGTTTCCAAACTCTTCTCCTGTGTTAGCTTCAAGTAATTCTCTACTTTTAGGGCCTCAACCCAGTGTGATAATGAAAAGGAGGAGGAGGTAAGGAACACAGAGCCCTGGTTCCTCCACAGGAAGAGCACTGCTGTCCTTTTCAAATGTGTGCTCGAGGGAGCATCCATCAACAGAATGGGCTTGGAAGAAATACATTTGCTCCCTGTCTAGCTCGAAATTTCTTTCACTCTTTCAGTCCCCCCACCCTGGCACGAGGGATTGAACTACCCAGGGGTACTCCACCACTGACCTATACCCCCAGACTTTTTCATTTTTAATTTTGAGACAGGGTCTTACTAAATTTCTGAGGTTGACCTCCAGCTCATGATCCTCTTGCCCCAGCCTCCTGAGTCACTGGGATTATTGGTGTGGGCCACTGTCCTGGTTCTGAGGTGTTCAACTCATTCCCCACCCCCCTGCTTCTTGTGGCACTCATGAAAAATATTTAAAGATATCACTGTTTCCCTCCAGATTCACAGTTATTAACTATACAGGGCTTTGGATGCATCACCTTTCTTAGTACTCCAACTCCAGAGAGAACTTGATGGCACATGTGAGTGATAATGGCTTTATTATTACTTCTCTATTTATTTGCTTATTTATTTTTGGTACTGAGGATTGAACCCAGGGTACTTTAGCATTGAGCCATATCCCCAGCCCTTTAAAATTTTTATATTTTGGGACAGGGTCTAGCTAAATAGCTGACAGCCTGGCTAAGTTATTGAGACTGGCTTTGAACTTTCAATCCTCCTGCCTCAGCCTCCCCAGTCACACACCACTGTGATGCCTGTAATTTATGTATTTATATAATTATGTATTTTTTTTTTCTGGTACTAGAGATGGAACCCAGGGCAAGCATACTACCACTGAGCTACAACCCCAGCCCTTCTAATTTATTTTAAAAGTACTTTGTGTTCATCAGCACATAACCTAAGCTCCCATTATAATTCAAACAGAATTGCCTTCAACAATTGCTCCAATGCTTCATCATTGAAAAAGTATTTCATTCGCTGGGATGACCCTTCATAAGTCATAATATGCCAGAACAGAATTCTGTTAGCAGTTAAAAGTATTTACAATTTTCCTCTTTTTGGCATATTGGCATTTACTACACGGAACATCTATTGCATTTCAGTTAGAGAATAATTGCATATTGGGCAATGTGCTAGGAATTTTACATGTTTTATATTCTTAAATATAAAGATTTTATATTCTTAAATCCTCCCAACCATCTTTGAGATACTATTATTGATCCACTTCACAGAAAAGGAAAGAAATGCCATTGAGGTTAAATACCTTACCTGGTTCAGCTTGGCTGCTTGGCTTTAAACAAACCACTAATTCTCTTGGGATCTCAGTTTTATAGGCCATAAAACTAAGATAGTATCTGCCTCAACAAATGTAAGATTAAAAAAAGAATGCCAACTGTGAAGAAGTTCTTGTGTGAAACAACTGGTCTAGAGAAAACAGCATTTTTTTTTCTTTTTACATTCCCTGCAGGTGCTGAGTACAATTAAAATAGAGCTTTTGGCAGGGGTGTGCAAGATCTAGCTCAAATGCTGATTGAGGACGTGCCCTCTGAACTTCAAGCTTATTTTCCTAGGTTTGAAATTGGCCATGATGGGGGTAGAAAGAAATCATTGCAAATCATGTCTTCTTCCCCTGGAGAGCCTGTTCTTCAGTATTTATCAGCACACCATACTTCCTAGATTGAGAAATGATGGATTTACTGGTCTGGCTCAAGTTCAGGCTTTATTTATTTATTTAGGTGGAATGATTCATAATTTGGCTCTATGTGTCATGAGGCCTGTTTTCCCAGTGAAGGAATTCCAAGAATGGCAAAAACAGTCCCAGAAAAAAAGATTTTTTTCCCCCCATTTCAGCTGTTTCAATCTGATTAGGAAAACACAATATACTACATACAGTGTGTTTATTTATTTGAACTTTTTTTGTTTTTATTAAATCTCTTTGCTGCCTGTTGTTGCCCTAAAGGGCCCAGATTAATAATTTTTTATGAATAACTTACTTTGTTTGGCATACTTGTTCTTTGGAGTGGCTAGTTTATTAACCAGACAATATTTCTTCTCCTCTAGGACCATGTTTTATAAGAATGGCTGTCAAAAAGAAAGTGGATCAATATCTTAATTTCTTTTTGACAGCCATTCTTATAAAACATGGTCCTAGAGGAGAAGAACCCAGATGCCCTTCAATAGATGAATGGATTAAAAAATGTGGCATTTATACACCATGGAGTATTATGCAGCACTAAAAAATGACAAAATCATGGAATTTGCAGGGAAATGGATGGCACTAGAGCAGATTATGCTTAGTGAAGCTAGCCAATCCCTAAAAAACAAATACCAAATGTCTTATTTGATATAATGAGAGCAAATAAGAACAGAACAGGGAGGAAGAGCAGGAAGAAAAGATTAACATTAAACAGAGACATGAGGCGGGAGGGAAAGGGAGAAAAAAGGGAAATTGCATGGAAATGGAGGGAGACCCTCACTGTCATACAAAATTACATATAAGAGGTTGTGAGGGGAATGGGATAATAAACAAGGAGGGAAATGAATTACAGTAGATGGGGTAGAGAGAGAAGATGGGAGGGGAGGGGAGGGGGGATAGTAGAGGATAGGAAAGGTAGCAGAATACAATAGTCACTAATATGGCAGTATGTAAAAATGTGGATGTGTAACCGATGCGATTCTGCAATCTGTATTTGGGGTAAAAATGGGAGTTCATAACCCACTTGATTCTAATGTATGAAATATGATATGTCAAGAGCTTTGTAATGTTGTGCACAACCAATAAAAAAAAAAGAAAAGAAAAGAAAAGAAATTAAGATATTTTATCAAAATAAGACAGTTGACATTATTTCAGTGGTTGCTGTTCAACCCTGAAAAGTTTGCTTTGTGTCTTTGATAAAAATGCTGGAGACTCCCTCATTCTGGCTAAAGAAATGGAAAAAATGTTGGTTCATTGTGGCCTTCCTGAAACTCAAGCTTAAATGCAGTCGGGACTGAAAGTAAGATTCCAATTCCCCAGGCCCTGCGCGAGGCGGAGGCCGACGGCGCGGCCTGGTCCCTATTGCATGCCCAGGCTGCGCCGCTGCGCACCGAACTGGCTGAGCGGTTACAGCCACTGTCCCAGGCCGCCTATATGGGCGAGGCGCTGCGGAGGCTAGAGAGGGTCCGGCGCCGCCGGCTGCGGCTTCGCGAAAGAGCCCGGGAACGCGAGGCCGAGCGGGAGGCGGAGACCGCGCGGGCAGCGGAACGCGAGCAGGAGATTGACCGCTGGCGGGTCAAGTGCGTACACGAGGTGGAGAAGAAGCGGGAGCAGGAACTCAAGGCTGCTGCTGATGGAGTCTTATCTGAAGTGAGGAAAAAACAAGCAGACACCAAAAGAATGGTGGACATTCTTAGAGCTTTGGAGAAATTGAGGAAACTGAGGAAGGAAGCAGCAGCAAGGAAAGGGGTCTGTCTGTCCTCCAGCCTCAGCAGATGAGACTTTTGAGCACCATCTTCAGCGACTGAGAAAACTCATTAAAAAACGCTCTGAACTATATGAAGCTGAAGAGAGAGCCCTTAGAGTCATGTTGGAAGGAGAACAAGAGGAAGAGAGGAAAAGAGAATTGGAAAAGAAACAAAGAAAAGAAAAAGAGAAATTTTTACTTCAGAAACGTGAAATCGAGTCCAAGTTATTTGGGGATCCAGATGAGTTCCCACTTGCTCACCTCCTGCAGCCTTTCCGACAGTATTACCTCCAAGCCGAGCACTCCCTGCCAGCACTCATCCAGATAAGGCATGATTGGGATCAGTACCTGGTGCCATCCGATCATCCTAAAGGCAACTCCGTTCCCCAAGGATGGGTCCTTCCCCCGCTCCCCAGCAACGACATCTGGGCAACCGCCATTAAGCTGCATTAGGAAAGACGCTCCAGGAGTGTGGTCCAGCCAACGCTCTTTCCAGCTCTAAATATTAGTGATGTTGCCATCTTGTGCTGTAGACTAAACCATAACTGCTAAACTCCCTGTGTCAATGCCCTAGCCTAAAGTTATGCTTTCTTATATGCTCTGTCCTGGCCAGAGGTACCTCTTGAATCAGGAGATTAATATTGTTCTTCGGGAGAGGCTGGGGATATAGCTCAGTTGGTAGAGTGCCTGCCTCACATGCACAAAGCCCTGGTTCAATCCCCAGCACCACAAAAACAATATGGTTCTTCAGGAAAGGACCTAGGTGAATTGATAGGTAATGACCTTGGTTCACTAAATTTGCCTCTGTTTTGAGGGGCTTGGTCTAGAGTGACTAATTAATTTAGTCTAGCTTCCTTGTATGGTGATGGGTAAGTATACTCAATACACTTAAATACTCAGAACAAGTGTGTGCTGGGTGGATTTAGCAGCCCGTCACCAATAACTGAGCGTAAAGGCAAGCTTGATGCAAAAACCTTCTTCCCTTCCTATCTAGAGAACACTAACTCCCTGGGGTAAAGGTCAAAAGCCTTCAGCTTTCTTAATCCTAGTTTTTGTGCAGCTTGGGAGATGGCAAGTTAGGAAGATGGCAGTGGCTATAGGCTGGGCTGCCAGAAAACATGATGGCCTAGTCTCAGTAGTCATGCAGAGAACTACTTAGAAAATCTGAAGAGTACCCATATTCAAATTGGATCATGTTTTAGTGGACAATGACTGTATTTTCCTCATGTTCTCCGTTCTAGTGAAACCACCTGGTTTTTAAAGTTCCTAGGGGTCTAGTTTTTTCAGAATCTCCCAGAATAGGAATTTCTCTGTGGGAGTGGGACCTTAATCTCACTCAGTCACATTGTAGGAGGCTGGTTTAGCTGTGGAATTTTCTTAGGAACTCAAGCTTCCCAAAACATCCATGTAGTCATAATTGGGAGAAAAGGAAATAAGAATGACAAAATTTATTTTTTATATTCATTAATAAATGCTGTTGAGATGATCTGTCATATAACATGTCAACTTTTGGTTTGTTTTGATTTTTGCCAATTTTGTTATTTAATTTCTGAAAAACTAAATAAACATCATTTTTATTAAAAAAAAAAAAAAAAGATTCCAATTTCCCCACCCCCACCCTGTTTCTTCAACTGTTTCCAAAAGCTCTGTCCTTATCTCTGATGTCAATCCAATAACCAGGACTCAGTTGTTTTGAGGGAAAGGAAAAAGGTTTATTGCTCTGTTTGCAAAGGAGAAGCACAACGGACTTCTGTCCCAGAGGTTGTGATTCTCCCCATGAGGGAGAACAGGGAGTATTTAAAGAAGTCTGTGGCAGGATACATTTCACATGTTCTCGGTTGGAGATGTAATTCACTTGTTAATTTGGGAGAGAGTAATTTCCGAGATCTTCTGGTGCCATCCCCAAAGTCTGAATTACTTCATTCCTTTGGTGGGTGTGTGCTCAAGGACAGATAACTCTGCCTAGAATGAGGAAGAAAGGTAATCCTGTTTATTCTGAAATTTGGGAGAGGGAAAGATTAGGGAGGAGCAGGGAGAGAGGAAAAGAAAGAAACATGCCCTTTTTAAAATAAGCTGCAGTGGGAGGGGAGCAGGGGCCATATTTAAAGCATAACTTGGACCACTGTTTTACAACCCCCCTGGCCTTTCCCCAGTGGGTCCTAGCTTTCCATTCTTTGACATACAGGTCACACTGCTTCATCCATAGTAACCCAGACTAGGAAGCAAAGCTAGTTTGAGCTCTGATTGGTCCTGAGATAACCACCTGATCCGAAAGAAGTAAATCATCTTATTCAGTATATTCAGCTAGGATACTGTATAGTCCTAAAACTCCTGCAACAAACATAGTGGTTTAAAGCAAAAGCAATGTGCTCTCCCACGGTTCAAGAAGCCAATAGTCTAAAATCAAGTTTCAGCAGTGCAACATCCTCTCTGAAGGTCCTCAGGGAGAATCCATTCCATACCTTTCTCTTTTAGCTTTGGGTGTTGTCAGAATCCTTTTGGCATTCCTTGATTCATAGATGCAGCATAGATGCAGCATTTCAATCTCTGCATCTGTCATCTGACAGCATTCTCCTTGTGTGTGTGTATGTGTGTCTGTTTCTTCTGTTCTTCTAAGGATAATAGCCATTGGGTTTAGGTTCCATCCCAAGGACTTAATTGCATTTATGGAGACTCTATTCCAAATAAGGTCACATTCACTGATATGGGAGTTAGGACTTGAACATATCTTTTGAGCAATAACATACTAAGAAGAAAGTTCTCATAATGTATTTGAGGAAGATACTTCATGAGTAATCAGTCCAAATCCAAAATGAATCAACAGAGAGGGAAACAGAATAGATGTGGAGAGGGGAGCAGAACAGCTCTGAAAAATGGAGAGTGTGGTTTCCTCTCCATCACTTTCCTCATTCACTCACCTGTTCCTTTCTTTATTTTCGTTCTCTTTCTATACTATAAAAACATTGGAACCTTGACCACAGTGACTTCTCCAAAGTTGTGTGAAATAGAAGGTGATTCCTGAAAGCATGTTCACCAGCCAGAAGAAAAATGAGAAGTTTGGCAAGGTGGGATGGTGCACACCTATAAACTCAGTGACTCTGGAGGCTGAGGCAGGAGGATTGTGAGTCTGAGACCAGCCTCAGCAATTTAGTGAGCCCTTAAACAATTTAAGGAGAACCTGTCTCAAAATTAAAAAATAAAATTGCCTGGCAATGTGGCTCAGTGGTTAAGTGCCCCTGGGCTCAATCTCCAGTGTACAACCTCTCCCCCAAAATAATTTTGTGACAGGGTCTCACTAAATTGCTGAGGTTAGCCTTAACATGGGCTCCTCCAGCCTCAGGTTTCTGAGTGTCTGAGACTATGGGTGTACATCACCAGGCTCAGATCCTCATGATGTTTTAGTTTGTATTTCTCCAAAAGCAAACTTGAGGCAAAGCCTTGCATTCAAGTAATTTGCTTGTGACATGATCTCAGGAAGTCTTGGCATGAAGAAGGGGACAGCAAAGGAGACATGCCAGTAAAGAGTATGTAAATCAGTGCTGTGACGATGGTAAATGTTTAATAGGGGCTCTCTAGGAAAAAAAAAAAAAATCTGATTTGTAGGATTTGCCAATTTTCATGGCATAAATATTTCTGCCATGGTCATTTTCCAGCCATCAATGGGACATTACTGAATGTTGATTTGAGATGAGAGGTGAGGTTGTATACCTTTATATAGTATTTCCTTGGGGGGGGGGTGGTATATAGTATTTCTGTTGAATGAATACAATAGATATGAATAACCTCAAGAGTGGTTAGGTTTGATGAGTTTGCATATGTCTCCTATGGAGAGCTAGTGTACACTGGCTCTAGCACATCACACAAGAGAAACCTACTGCTATGGGAGGCTGGAGCTCAATACTTCCAGACCTACCACAAGGCTGTGCAGACAGTTGTTAGAGGGCTTCTTAGGAAAGCATGACTTGCCCTGCTTGAGGCAATGGCCAGAGAATACTTCCGGGCAGAGAGAAAAAGCAGGAAGCCATAAATATAAAAAGGTGTGTAGGGGTGACCTCCAGGGCAGGTTGAGGGACACACACACACACACACACACACACACACACACACGGGCACTAACAGAATCTGTTTCCTAGAAAACAGGATTTTTTTTTTTTTGAAGGGGTGGTTGTTTGTTTTTTGGTACTGGGGAATTGAACCCAGAGGCCCTTTACCACTGAGCTACATCTCCAGCCCTTTTTATTTTTTATTTTGAAACAGAGTCTCACTAAATTGCTTAGGGCTTCACTAAATTGCTGAGGCTGACCTTGAATTTTTCAATCCTCCTGCCTCAGCCTCCGGTGTCCCTGGGATTACAGGTGCACCAGAGTTGAAATACTTGTCTTGAGTTCTGTTAATAGAGAGCTCTGACCAGAAAGGTCATGCATACCTACAACTCCTAAGCTGTGCTTTTCTTAAGCTTCTCAGTACTTGTTTTACAGCTATTTCTCTACCGCTATTCCCAGTTCCTTGAAAATCCCACCCTACCTGTGCATTTGGGTTACTATAATAAAATACCACAGGCTGGGTGGCCTACAAACAACAGAAATTTATCTCTCACAATTCTAGAGGCTGAAAGTTCAAGATCAAGGTACTGGCAAATTTGGTGTCTGGTAAGGGCTATTTTCTGATTCATAAGTGTTTCTCTGGGGTCTCTTTTTTATGTGGGTACAAATTCCTTCCTAAGGGGCTGGGGATGTGGCTCAAGCGGTAGCGCGCTCGCCTGGCATTCGTGCGGCCCGGGTTCGATCCTCAGCACCACATACAAACAAAGATGTTGTGTCCACCAAACACTAAAAAATAAATATTAAAATTCTCACTCTCTCTTTAAAAAAAATATTAAAAAAAAAATTCCTTCCTAAGGGTCCTCCTTCATGACTTAATCACCTTCCAAATGCTTCACCTCCCAATATCATCACCTTGTGGGTTAGGATTTCCCCAACCCTTTTTATTTTTTATTTAGAGACAGGGTCTTGCTAAATTTCAAAGTCTGGTCTTGAATTCACAATCCTTTTGCCACAGCCTCCTGGGATTACAGGTACGTACCACTGCACTTGGTTGGGGTTAGGATTTTAACAGGTAAATTTGGAATGGAGGACACAATTATTGAAACCATTACCAGCCAACACTTCTCCGAGTTAAGCATACAGGTAAACCACCCAGAGATCTTGTTAAATGCAGACTGTTATTTAGTAGTTCCAAAATGAAGCTTGGAATTCTTCAGTCCTGAACAAGTTCCAAATGATGTCATTTGCATCTGTCTCCTGAGGTTCTTGAACTGTACAATATATTTTCTCTTTTTGATACTGGGGATTCCACCCAGGGGCCATATCCTCAACCCTTTTTATTTTTTATTTTGAGATAGAGTCTCCCTAAATTACTGAGGCTGGCCTTGAATTTGTAATCCTACTGACTCAGCCTTCCATCTCTCGGATTACAAGTGCACAGCACTGCACATGATTTGAACAATATATTTTCAAGAGTTCTCGCTGATGGAGCACTGACCAAACTTCAAGGTGATGCCTGTACAAGCCATCAAAAATTAAGCCAAGCATGATGGTGCACTCCTGTGATCCCAGTGACTCAGCAAGCTAAGGCAGAAGGATCAGAAGTTCAAGGCCAACCTCAGCAATTTAGCCAATTTAGCCTTAAGTAATTTAGCAAGACACCACTGTCTCAAAATAAAAAGGCTGGGGATGGGACAGTATTAGCATCCCTGGGTTCAATTCCCAGTACAAAAAAAAAAATTATATTAGCATCCAACATCATTGGGTTACCTCTTACACAAAAGTACGTCACTGCAGATTACCTGATGCTACAATCCTGGGTTTACATTTCTTCCTTAATAGTTATAGGCCAAATGACAAACTACACCCTGTAGTTATGTAGTCACTTTCACATAATAACTCATGAAAACACACCATTAGTTTGGAAAATATTTACACAGAAGGTAATATCAAACATCAAGTCTGCATCAACATCTTTGGTTCCAATTCAAATCACCTTTTCCCACATCACTTTTGTAGAAAGACCTTGAAGAAATTACCTAACTCTTATGCTATTGCCTCTTCTTTCTCCCTGTCTTTCTATCTCCCTCCCTTTCTTCCTCTTTTCCTCCTTCCCTTTTTTCTTTCCTTCTTTTAGTACCAGGGATTGATCCCAGGTTCGCTCAACCACTGAGCCACATACCCAGTCCTTTTTATTTTTCACTTTAAGATAAAATTTTGTGCCGGGTGTGGTCGCGCACACCTGTAATCCTAGCAACTCCGGAGGCTGAGTCAGGAAGATCACAAGTTCAAAGCCAGCCTCAGCAATTTAGTAAGGCTCTAAACAATTTAGTGAGACCCTGTCTCAAAATAAAATATAAAATGGGCTGAGGATTTGGCTCAAAGGTTAAGTACTCCTGGGTTCAATCTAAATTGCTGGGACTGGTTTTGAACTTGCAATTCTCCCACCTCAGCTTCCTGAGCTATTGGAATTATTGAGCTATTGGTGTGCCACCACGCCTGGCCCCTCCTATGCTATTTCTATAGCTCATTGGGGCTCAGAAAACAACACCGCAAAGTGAGGATCTCAGAAGTAGCATCAGAGGCAAAATATCCCTTTTATCTTCTGCCGGTCTTTCACTCCTCTTCCCCCAAGGCAACCATAGAAATTAGAATCCTCTTTCTCAAGTCATGTTCTAGAAATCAGAATCTTTTCAGGAAAAACAGCCATAAAACCTAAAGATAGGGCTGGGGATGTGGCTCAAGTGGTAGCATGCTCGCTTCGCATGTGTGAGGCACTGGGTTCGATTCTCAGCACCACATAAAAATAAAATAAAGATATTGTGTCCACCTAAAATTAAAAAATATTAAAAAAGTTAAAAAAAAAACCTAAAGATATTACTCTAACCTTCCATACCTTTCTGTGTAACAGCAGCCTGTAAAAGAAATTAAGACTCTGGTCAGGTGCAATGGCACATACTTGTAATCCCAGCTAATAAGGAGGCTGAGGCAGGAGGACTGCAAGTTTAAGGCCAGTCTCAGCAATTTAGTGAGGCCCTAAGCAACTTAGCCAGACCCTGTCTTAAAAATAAAAAGTGCTGGGGATGTGGCTCAGTGGTAAATTGTCTCTGAGTTCAATTCCTCAGTACTAAAAAAAAAAAAAAAAGAAAAAGAAAAAGAAAAGAAATTAAGACTCTGACCGAAGTCCTGCCTGCTACTCAGAATAAAGGAATACTACAACTGAGGGGCCAAGAACAATCTGAATGGACAGGGCTTGCTGGGTTTCCCCACTCTGTCTTCCATTCGCCCAGACCCTTTTTGTCCTAGAGCCTCATGATACTTAAACATTTAGTTACAGGCATATCATCCCAGCTACATGGGAGGCTGAGGCAGGGAGATTGCAAATTGAATAGCAATATGGGCAATTTAGCAAGACCCTGTTTCAAAATAAAAAATAAAAAGGGCTGTTCACCTAGGGTCTTTGGATCTTCTGTCTGAAGGTTCCCATCAGGTAAAACTGTGATCAAATAAATTTATTGTACTTTTCTCTTGTTGTTAACCCAAGGTCACAGGAACATTCTGTATTGTGCTGATTAAGTATAGTAGAGGAAAAAAAATTATTTTTTCCATAGATATTTGTATTTATATATATATACACATCTTGAAGTTTAAATACTTGTAACAACGTATTAAAAAATGTCATCGATCGCTGGGCAAGGTGGCACACGCCTGTAATCCCAGTGGCTTTGGAGGCTGAGGCAGGAGATTCAAAGCCAGCCTCAGCAATGGCAAGGCACACAACAACTCAGTGAGACCCTGTCTCTAAGTAAAATACAAAACAGGGCTGGGGATGTGGCTCAGTGGTGGAGAGAGCTCCTGAGTTCAATCCCGAGTGCCAAAAAAAAAAAAAGTTATCGATCAAATAGATGAGTAGATTATTAGAGTGGAAGTTAATTTGAACCCCCTATATCATACTTTTTAAAATTAATTTTAGGCCTGGGGATTTAGCTCAGTGATAGAGCATTTGCCTAACATATGCAAGGCCTGGTATCAATCCCCACCACTGGGGGAAAAAAAAAAACTTTAAAATTAATTTTACTTAATACTCTTATGAAGTGTTCTATAAATGACCAAAAAAAAAAGCTTCCCAAATTAAAAGAGTTTCACAAACTATCATATATATATATACTTCCTTTGATACAATAGGATTATAGAATTATGGCTGAAAAATGACTTTTTTTTTAACCTTTTATGAAAATTAACATCAGTGTTTCCTGCTTAGATAATAGGGTATTTACATTTTATTGTTTCTGTCCCAAATCTGTTGGGAGATTCTGGATACTTGGTGAGTTTAAAATCTCCGCTCTGCAAACATCTGTCTGTTCCTCCCAGTCAATATAGTTATCGAAGGAAATCTTGGATTCTATTAGCATTTACTTTTCTCACTTCATTTTTTTTTAAGTTCTTTTTTTTTTTAATATTTATTTTTCAGTTCTCGGCGGACACAACATCTTTGTTGGTATGTGGTGCTGAGGATTGAACCCGGGCCGCACGCATGCCAGGCGAGCGCGCTACTGCTTGAGCCACATCCCCAGCCCTCTCACTTCATTTTGTGAAATCACACAGCAGCTTACCAGACTGGATGGGTTCAGGCCTGTTTTAATGGTTTGGGAGTGGTGGTTGTAGAGTTGGTAACTTTCAGCAAACACCAAAACTGCTTTTATAGAAATACTAGACAACAAAACATGTCTTACGTTTTGCTTTCTAATTAGAACCGCATAAAAGTAAGGGCAGCACAAACCAAGAGAACCAACTTGAATTGTCCTTACCTCCACAAAAGCATATCCTGAAAATAAACATCCAATTCCTTTTTTTTTTTGAGGGGGAATTGGTGGGTACTGAAGATTGAACTCAGGGACACTCAACCACTGAGTCACATCTGAGTTGCTAAGTACCTCACCATTGCTGACACTGGCTTTGAACTCACGATCCTTCTGTCTCAGCGTCCGGAGTCACTGGGATTACAGGCATGTATTGCAACACCCCACTTAAATCTCCAATTCTTTACTGTTCAGGATAAGCCTAGGGCATTCAGGTATGAAACCAGGTCTCTCAAATGCAATCTCATTGATAGTCAGAGGGCCTTGCCATAGCCTCATATTGAAAAAATTATCCTGCTAGGTGTGGTGGCACATGCCTGTAATGCCAGCTACTCAGGAAGCTAAGGGCAGGCAGATTGTGACTTCAAGGCCAAGTTTGGCAACTTAGTGAGACCCTGTGTCCAAAAAAATAAAAAGAAAAGAAAATCACACATAAACCCTACCCTTCATTATCTCTGCTCCCAAACCTGAGAAACTAAACTGAGAATGTCACACAGCCAAACAATGGCTCGATTACAAACTGATAATCAGCAGCATTAACAAGGATTCTTAGTCTTTGCCTCTTTCATTGTGTTCATTAATTTTGCTGTAGGACACTATTCCAAAATTTAGTGGCTTAAAACAACCATTTCCTTTTCTCTCTCAGCTCTGTTGTCTGGCCACACTTATCTGGGAAGATCTTGCTTAGGGCTCCTTACAGATTTGCAGTCAAATGGCAGCTGAGGCTAGAATCGGCTCAAATCCTGACTGGACAGGATGTCCAAGATGGCCTCTTTATGTACATGTCTGGCATCTCATTTGGAACTGCTAAAACAGCTGGTACTAGTCAGGCCTCTCTCTCTTTCAAGAACCTCTCCATGTGGTTAAGTTGGGCTTCCTCACAGCATGGTAGACTAAGCAAAATCAATCATCTTTCATGGTGACTGGCTTCTCCCAGAATGGCTATTTGTTTTTAATTTTTTTTAAAGTTGTAGACGAACCTTTATTTTTATTTATTTATTTATATGTGGTGCTGAGGATTGAACCCAGTGCCTCACACATGCTAGGCAAGTGCTCTACCACTGAACTCCAGCTCCAGCTCCAGGAAGGTTCTCTCTCTCTCTCTCTCTCTCTCTCTCTATATATATATATATATATATATATATATATATATATATATATATATACTGGGAATTGAACTCAGGGGCACCCAACCACTAAGCCACATCCCCAGCCCTATTTTGTATTTTATTTAGAGACAGGGTCTCACTGAGTTGCTTAGCACCTTGCTAAGTTACTGAGGCTGGCTTTGAACTTGCAATCCTCCTGCCTCAGCCTCCAGAGCCCCTGGGATTACAGGTGTGGGCCACTGCACCTGGATAGAATGGCTATTTTTAATTTGCCATTATAGATTTAAAAAAATAAAATAAATATATATTTTTAAAGTATAGGATAGGGAGAAAGAAGCTCTGAGCAATACAGGCTAGGAGATGTTTGATCTGAAAGCAGACTGTCAGGACCTACTTAACTCAAAACACACATATGTGCATAACAGTGATCTCATCTCCTTACTCCTGTCTTGGATTCTTCATACCAGTTTTTTGTTTTCTGAAATTTGTCAGTTACATGTCTAAATTTAAAATAATCCTCTTTAAAATACATAAACCCTTCTGGGAGGTGTGGAGCTGTTCCTAGTAATCCAGTCTTAGTGATGTATTTATTATCTATTGCCATATAACAATTCATCCCAAAACTTCTTGGATTGGGCAATTAGGGAAATGCAAGTCAAAACTACACTGAAAGGGGCTGGGGATGTGGCTCAAGTGGTAGCGTGCTCGCCTGGCATGCATGCGGCCCGGGTTCGATCCTCAGCACCACATACCAACAAAGATGTTGTGTCCGCGGAGAACTAAAAAATAAACATTAAAAAAAGAAATTCTCTCTCTCTCTCTCTCTCTTTAAAAAAAAAAACTACACTGAAATCTCATGTCAGTCACAGAGAATATAAACTATAATACATGCTGGAGGGGATGTGGAGGAAAAGGAACATTTTCACACTGGTGGTGAGATTGTCAATTAGTATAGACCCTGTGGAAATCAGTATGGAGGCTCCTCAAAAGACTAAGCATGGCACCATCATATGGCCCAGATATACCACTTCTTGGTATTTACCCTGAAGAATTAAAGTCACACCAGGCATTGTGGCTCACACCTGTAATCCCAGTGGCTTGGGAGGCTGAGGAAGGAGGATCACAAGTTCAAAGCCAGTTTCAGCAACTTAGCTCAGTGGGATCCTGCCTCAAAATAAAATAAAAAATAAAAATAAATGGCTGGAGATGTGGCTCAGTAATTAAGCCACTGGATTCAATCCTTGGTACCAAAAAAAAAAAAAAATAATTAAAAAGGAGAAAAGAAAAAGAATTATAATCGTTTTACAGTGATATATGTATATATATACCCATGTTTATAGCAGCACAATTCACAATAGCCAAACTATGAAACCAGCCTAGGTGTCCATCAGCAGATGAATGGATAAAGAAAATGTGGTATTTTATACACAATGGAGTTTTATTCAACCATAAAGAAAAACGAAATCATGTCATTTGCAGGAAAATGGATGGAACTGGAGACCATTATGTTAAGTGAAATAAGTCAAACTCAGAAGGTTAAGGATTATAAGTTTTCTCTCATGTGGAACCTAGAGAGGGAAAAGGAAAACAAAGGTATGGGCAGATCTCCTAAAAAAATCAAAGGGAGCTTAGTAGAGGAAAGGAACCAAGCCGTAGGGGGCAAAGAGAGAAGGGGGAAGTGCTGGGGGGTAATATTGTTCAAATTACATTGTTATATTGTGTGTATGGACAAATATGTAGCAACAACTCCCAGCAATAGGTACAACTATAATGCACCAATAGCAAAATGTGGAAAAAAATAAATAAAAACCTTTTTGGCTTGAGCTTGAGGATGTAGCTCAGTGGTAGAACACTTGCTTATCATATGTGAGGCCCTGAGTTCAATTCCTAGAACCACACAAAAATAACTAACTAACTAACTAACTAAATAAATAAATAACAAATGAAGCAAAAAAAAAAAAAAACCAAACAAACTTCTTAAAACAAACATTTTATGCCATGGTTTCTCTGGGTTAGAGGTTTAGAAGGAGCTTAGTTGGGTGATTCTGGCTCCAGGTCTTTCAGGAGGCTGCAGTCAAGATGGCAGCTGGGGCTACGGTTATCTGCAGGTTTGTCTGGGGCTGGAAGGATCCATTCCAGGGTGGCTCATTTATGTAGTGTGGGTTATTATGAGGAATCTTAAGATCCTCCCTCTGAGAACCTCTCCATGGATTACTTTTTTTTTTTTTTTTAAAGAGAGAGAGAGAGAGACAGAGAGAGACAGAGAGAGAGAGAGAGAGAGAGAGAGAGAGAGAGAGAGAATTTTAATATTTATTTTTTAGTTTTTGGCGGACACAACATCTTTGTATGTATGTGGTGCTGAGGATCGAACCCGGGCCGCACGCATGTCAGGCGAGCGCACTACCGCTTGAGCCACATCCCCAGCCCTCCATGGATTACTTCACTGTTCTCATGACATGGTAGCTGCCTTCCTCCAAAGTACACAATCCAAGAGAGACCAAAGGAGAAGCCACAATGGTTTTTGCAACCTAGACTTAGAAGTCATCCTCTACCATTTCTGTAATATCCTTTTGGTCCCTATGTGGTCTTTATGCAGTGAGGAAGGGGAAAATATAAGGTAGGGGAATCACTGAGAGATGAGCTAGGCCAAGGAGATGATGTTGAAGTCTGGGAGTGTAGCTCAGTGGTAGGGCATTTGCCTGAGTGGCTGGAGGCCCTGGGTTAGATCCCCAGCCCTGCAAAATAGCAATAACAACAATAATAATGTTGAGAGATGAGAAGAAGAAACAGACAAGGTCTGTAATTAGAGCCAGGAACATTTTAAGGAAAAGTCATGCAATAATTTGCATCTTGGAGCTAAGAATGGACTGCGGAGGGTCTTGAAAGGTAGTGGTCACAGAAGATAAGAGGCAAATGAAGAACGTCAGATTCATTTCTCCTTTTCCAGAGTTATTCTTGCACTAACAACAGAAGACAAGCTGCCCCTGCCCTTAAAAGGTCATTTTCAATTTTCTTGGCTAAACGATAAGGAGCTCTTTCTCCTGAATAATTAATTGGATGGAAGGATATTTTGAGCTCCTAACAAAAAATCACGGTCACCAGAATACTTTTTGGTCAACAAGGGTCACAATCTTTCAGGAAGTTTATTTGTTGCCGGTGTCGTGAAGAGTTAGCTTTACAGGATGATCATGTCCAGGTTTCGTGCTGGGATGAAAGGATGTGATTTTCTAGTTAGTGCTAATTGAAAATTGAAGCAAAGTGAACTTTGTAATCAAAACAGGAAGGGAAAACCAGGCTGCAGTCTAACAATAACCTCAGAGCTTTGTTCTTTCACAACACATAGGGAAGCAAAGTGTTTAAAGAAACTACTTACATCTGAGCCAGATTTCTTGGAAGAATGCCCTCTACATGCCGTCTCCACTTCCCTCTGGCCTGACTCTTTGCCCACCACTTCACCCAACCTGCTTTCATCAGGGTCAACAAGGACACCTATGTTGCTTAATCTGACGGATATTTTTCTGGTTTTGTATTTTCTGATCCCTAAGCAACGTGAACCAGCTGACCACTGGCTGTTTCTGGAAATACTCTCCTCTTGGTGTCTAGTATTGCATTTGGCTTGCCATCTCGTTGACCATCTGTGTATGTTCTTCCACTATCCAACCTCTACATAATGGAGATCTTGATCATTCCTTCTCTTGTCTTTCTGTGTGATCTTATCCAATGCCATGGCTCTGATACCATCTAGACGTCAGCATGTCAACATTTGTCTCCAACCCTGATCTCTTCCTGAAACTTGCAAGAACAATGTCCAGCTGCCTTCTTGATATTTTTATTAGGAAATTTCCTAGGCATCACAACGTATCTCCAGGTGCTCTTCCTTCCTCACCTCCCCAAACTGTTGCCCTACCTCAAGCCTTACCTGTCTTGCAAATGGAACCACCTCTTATTTAGTTATCCTGTTGAGGAATTTCATTATATCTGGATTTATTCTCTTTCTCTCTCTCTCTCTCTCTCTCTCTCTCTCTCTCTCTCTCTCTCTCTCTCTCTCTTTTGGTATTGGGGATTGACACTTTGCCTTTGAGATACATCCCCAGCTCTTTTTGAGACAGGGTCTCACCAACTTTCTTAGGGCCTCACTTAGTTGCTGAGGCTGGCTTCAAACTTTTGATTCTCCTGCCTCAACCTCCAGAGCTGCTGGGATTATAGATATGTGTTCACTGAACCCAGCTCTTTCCCTCACTCAATATCCAATTCCTCAGAAGTGCTGCTGATTCTATCTCCAAAGCCCAGTGCAAACATGTCCACCTTACTACTACCCAGTCTCCATGCTCTATCCATCCTACTATGTGTGCAGAAAATAGATCTATGTTAAATAAAAAAAATCAAATCATACCACAGTCTACCTAACATCCTTCAATGATTTCCTACTACACTTAGAATTAAAAATAAGGTGTAGTGCCCTCTAAACTCCTGCAGGATCTGACTTCTATCCACCTTCCCAAGTTCATTTCATATCACTCTTTGGCTCCCATCACCAGTCCTGCCTAACCTCAGGGACTTTGCATAGACTGTTCCTTCTTCCAAGAAGCAATTTCCCTACTTTTCTCCTACTGGACCTTCCTTCCTTCCCTTCTTCATTCCCTCCTCCCTTCTTTCCTTCCTTCCTTCCCTTCCTCCCTCCTTTCTTCCTTCCTCTTTCTTTCTTTCTTTCTTTCTTTCTTTCTTTCTTTCTTTCTTTCTTTCTTTCTTTCTTTCTATTTTAGCATAATTATTATCTATTCAAACTAACTTCCTCTGACCATCCTATTGAAATAATCCACCGTTCCCCTTTTGTGTTCTTCTTAACTCCCTTTTTCTTTCCACCATCATAGTTGTTTCCATAGTTGTAAAGCCAGCCCAATTTTCCCACAAAGGAGAGAATCGGGATTCATTTAGGGAACTTGTTAGACTTGAAACAAATCAAAGACAACAAAAGAATGAACAGCTTCTTTCCTAAGTGGAAATCCTGCTGCTTGTGACTAGTCATATCCAATAGCACCCATATCTAAACCAGATAAGGCAAATCAGCACATAAAACTAAAAATAAGAATACTCTTGAGACCCCTTCAGTGGAAAGTGTTTAGCTACCCAGTTCCTGTTTGGCTGTGGTCTTGGCCCTCAATGACACAGCTGCAGTCAACTGAACTTATAGAGGCTGGAAGAATTTTCCCATGGTAAGTCTCATTTCCTGTGTTTCTCATCAGAGTTTATTGTTATTTTTCCCTATTTTTCCTCCTTTAAGACAAAGGTCCCGTGAGATGGACATTGATGGAGTAAGAGAAAAATATTTGAACTTAACTTAAATCCTCCTATGTGTGAATGAAACTCCCAATTTTGTTCTTGAACTTTAAAATCCTTACATTTCTGGAAAATATGAACATTCTGAAAATATATCCTTTGAAAAAGTATAGCTTCTCAATTTTCTTCCTCTTTCTTTCTTTCTTTCTTTCTTTCTTTCTTTTTTTCTTTCTCTCTTTCTTTCTTTCTCTCTTTCTTTCCTTCTTCTTGGGATTGAATCCAGGAGCACTTAACCACTGGGGCACATCCCCAGCCCTATTTTGTATTTTATTTAGAGACAGGGTCTCATTGAGTTGCTTAGTGCCTCGCTTTTGCTGAGCCTGGCTTTGAAGCTGTGATCCTCCTGCCTCAGCCTCCCTAACCACTGGGATTACAGGCATGTGGCACCACTGCGCCCAGCTCACTTTTGTTTTTATAGCAAAAACTTGTGTTATATGCACTGAGCTGACAACCTATTTAATAACGATGATGGTCTTGAAGTTGTCCCTTGGCCAAAACTTACTTAGGCTGGCCTGTTAGCGTACACCTGTAATCCCAGCGCCTGGAGAGGCTGAGACAGGAGGATCATGAGTTCAAAGCCAGCCTCAGCAACTTAACCAGGTACTAAGCAACTCAATGAGACCCTGTCTCCAAATAAAATACAAAACAGGGCTAGGGATGTGCCCCAGGGATTAAGTGCTCCTGGGTTCAATCTCTGATACCAAAAACAAAAAACAAAACCTCACTCAGGAATTTGGATTGTGTTCTAACACCTTAAACAGCTTGTCTTCTGTTTTGTTAACAAACCACTAAGTGTTGAGTACAAATTGACAGCAAGTTTTCAGTATAATTTAACCCACTGAAGTTCCTGCTTTCCAATATTCACATAAGACATAAATCACTTTCGTCAACACAAATCCTGAAATTATAGTTCACAAAGCAGCCTATAATCCTGCTAGATGAATTCAAATCATCTCCCAAGAAGCCAAAAATGTTTAAAGTGCTTCAAAATAAATCCCAGGACTGGGGCTATAGCTCAGTGGTAGAGTATTGGCCTAGCACGTGTCAAGCTCTGGGTTCAATCTCCAGTACTGCCATAAATAAATGAATAAAATCATAAATCAGTCAGGCATAATGGCTCATGACTGTAATCCCAGCAGCTCAGGAGGCTGAGGCAGGAGGATCATGAATTCAAAGCTAGACTTAGCAACAGTGAGGCGCTAAGCAACTCAGTGAGACTCTGTCTGTAAAAAAATACAAAATAGGTCTGGGGATGGGGCTCAGTGGTCAAGTGCCCTTGGTACATCCCAGTCCCCCCAAAAAATCATAAAACAGAGAATGGATAGATAGAATTCTCTGGGAAGAACTCTATTTCACAGGAAATAGGACCATGCTGCTCTTCAGACAACTAAAATTATGTTTGTATATAGAAAGTGAGTCACCAGATACTTCAAGGGTCAAAGATCCTGGGCTCCTTTGTCTCTGAGGAAATGTTGAGGAGGAAATGTACCCAGTGGTTTATGTTAATTTCTATAAGAAACAAAGTTTAATTCAGAGCTGAAATACTTTCTGTATTTTCTCCTGCCATTTCAACATAGTCCCTATTCAGGATCCAAATGCAAATTTATTTATTTTTTTAGTTTTCAGTGGACACAACATCTTTATTTTATTTTTATGTGGTGCTGAGGATTGAACCCAGAGCCCTGTGCATGCCAGCAAATTTATAATGGTATAAAAAAAAACCTCACTTTTGTTTTGACCATAAAGATGAGATGATGGGGTTTAGAGATTATCTTAAACTGACCAGGCATGCTATATCTATTAAGGTCATTTTTCTGGCTGCTTTGTGTGCATATGCATGTATGGCACTGGGGATTGACCCCAGGGGCACCTAACCACTGAGCTACATCTCCAGCCCTTTTTAGTTTTTATTTTGAGACAGTGTCTCGATAAATTGCTGAGGCTGACCTCCAACCTTCGCTCCTCCTGACTACGTCCCCAGCCCTATTTTTTTTCTTTCTTTCTTTCTTTCTTTCTTTCTTTCTTTCTTTCTTTCTTTCTTTCTTTCTTTCTTTCTTTCTTTCTTTCGACAGGGTCTCAATGAGTTGCTTAGCACCTTGCTTTTGCTGAGGATGGCTTTGAACTCCTCTGCCTCCCGAACTGCTAGGATCACAGGTATGCAACACAGTGCCTGCCGCCCAGCTTCTTGACTGTCTCTAAAGAGAATTGTTTATACCAGGTTGCGCTGAACCTCTCCATTTACTTCTTCTGTGTAGAAGATTACATCAGTTTAATCCATAATTCACAGTGTCTGGTGAACTTTTGAAAGGAGTTATAAAGTGCCTTGAGCCACAAAACATAGCTCTCTAATTGCTCAACAAACACAGAGAATGCATGTCAGCAGTCCATGAGTCAACCTAACTGCCCATCGTTAGCACTGTACCTTCTCCTTTAATCCTGTGGGCTTGGGCCTGCTTCAGACACCTCCACCTTCAGGAAGTAAGGCAAGACACAGAACTCAAATATTTCAGATCTGGAAGGGATGTAAAGATCACCTCCGATAAAATCAAATTTTCCTAGTCTCAAATGAGTTAATTAGAAAATGATCACCAGATATATTTCTTGGAGGGAAATTAGAAAAAAAAAAAAAAAAAAAAAGAAAGAATTCATTTTCCTACTCTGAAGTATAGCCAGTCATCACATCCCAACCTAGGAAGAAACCCAGGTGATGTTGCCATTAGCAACTGTTAATCAATAGGAAATATTTAGTAAATCTCAACTCCTACTTGTGGTGACATGTATATAGAATTTGCTTCCCTATTGCCTTAACAAAGCAAGAATTTTAAAACTCCTTGTTTTTGCTTCTCTTAGCTGATTAGCTCTGATCAAAATTGTGCATGGGTCTGTCCAGTCTGCTTTTTCAGGGTTTTCTTCAGCTGGTGGTCTTGCACCCAGGCCCCTTTCAATTCTTTCCTTTCCATCAGAGCTTATTCTTGAATAAATTCATGTTAGCCTCAATGCATGATGATGGTTCTGATATCTCTTTGGGGGATATGTGTATTTAAGCAGGAGGAAAGGATTTAGGCCCAAACATGAGGCATGGAAGCCAAAGAGATGTCCCCTAGGCAACACTGCTGGTGATGGTGGCTTGAACTGGAGCCCTTCCTTTCCTGTCCCACACCAGGATCCTTTCTTGCCACTCAAATGTCCTGCCATGCAACATCCACCACAAATGCTCTCACATGTCACAGACATGGATATTTGCAGAATTAACTCTCTACAGAGAGCAATATCAGATTCATTTGTAGTGAATTTCTCTTTAAAAAGTATGCAGTTCTCATCCACTAGTACAATTTCACATTGCTACCACAGGAAGTATTAAACAAATATTTTCAATTCTGTCTAGAAATGTTTGGAATGGACTTTGGATTAGCGTCTGCTCTGAAAAAAAAAGTTTATTTAACCCATTTATGCTTTTTGCTTTCTTTCTTTCTATTTTTTTTCCAGTTTTAGAGATTGAATTCAAGGCCGGCATATGCTAGGCAAGCACTCTACCTCTGAGCTACATCCCCAGCCCAACCCCCATTATGCTTGTAATTCAAAGATCAGGTTCTGGATCCCTCAAGGGCAGCACTTTCTGTCATACATAGAACACTCCATGGTTTCCTGACATCCACATCCTGGATCCTTCCAGCGCTCTAAGTCTGAGGGTCTTATCCCTCCTTTCTCTGCCTTGGACCACTACACCCTTTTGTGACCTGTCCCCTATGTCTCATCCTCCCAAACTGCTGCTATCCACAAGGTATGCAGTCATATCAAATTTATTAAATAATGAGGAAAACTCAAACCACGTATGAAAGAAACAATTTCAAATGAGGCTAAGTGCCAGGCATGATGGCACATGCCGGTAATCCCAGAGGCTCTGGAGGCTGAGGCTGGAGGATTGCAAGTTCAAAGCCAGCCTCAGCAATTTAGTGAGGCCCTAAGCAACTCAGCAAGACCCTGTCTCTAAATAAAATATTTTTTAAAAGGTGTGGGGATGTGATGTGGCTCAAGTGGTTGAGTGCCCCTATGTTCAATCCCCAGTACCAAAAAATATAAAATAAAATTTAAAATAAATTGAGGCTAAGTGAGAATTTTCCTCTAGTTCAAGGAAAAATTTTCCAGAAAGTTCAGTTCTTCACTGAGGTTTCTTGTGAATGCATCCCAGTTCCTAAATCTGCCCTCCACTAGCTCATATTCCACTGTCTGTAAAAGATCCTCTTTCACTGCCATCTGTAGCTCTCCTGACTATTCAAAACCCTGGCCCTTGTCCATAGGACTTGGTCTTAGGTATTTTCCCTTGTTCCTCCCTGAGCAGGATATGCACCAAGGATGATTTATGGATCTGAAGCAAAACCTTGCTTAGGGCAAGGGTGTCAGGACAGTTCTCAAAAGTTTTAAGGCTCCAGTTTCTCTAAAGAGTGGAACATGGATATAAGTCTCCCACATCCTGATCCTGAACTCAAAATCCCTCCAGTGTACAGTGTAGTTGCAGATACAACTCTTTAATTTCTAGTTGCTCATCAGGAAACTGAAGGATCACGCTACACCCCCCAACAACAACAACAACAGACAATGCTTAGTGTAGTCTAAACCCAAATGGAGGAAGGAAATGTTTTCCAAACACACCTTATGATTTGTGCAGTAGTCTCTCCCCATGAAATTAATTTTTTTTCTTTTTTTTGTTTTTTGTTTTTTCTTTTTTTCTTCTTTTTTCTTTTTTTTTTTTTGTTTTTTTTCTTTTCCCCCATGAAATTAAAATGTCCCCTTTTATAGAAGGCAATATTTCTTTCTTTCCTTAATCTGCCTTCCCCTTTGCCCCTTTTAGATCATATCTTCTTAGGCCTGTGTGGAATATTTTGAAAGAGGTCTGTGACAAAGCTTCTTCATTTCTCAGTAACTGCTTTCAGCTACACATACCCAGCTAAAACTCTGAGATGACTATATAAGGACACAATGAACATTGTGTGTGTGTGTGTGTGTGTGTGTGTGTGTGTGTGTATGGGGGAGGGAGGGAGAGGGAGAGAAAAGAGTGTGTGTGTCTCTGCAGTTATTATATTAGGCTATATGTGCTGCATATATTCTATTTCCTGCTTTTTGATAAAAAAATATTGTAACCCAAATCTGCAATCAAAGTATCCATTATTCATAGAATTAAAGAGAGTCAGTGTCATCAAATTCCACAACTGTTTCTCTGTGCTCCTATCCTGCACTGGAGAGGGTCACTAAGAACCACAATAGAGACAATAATAGCATTCACCCCTCAGGATTGTAGGGAGTTTTCAGTAAATTCATATATATGTATATTTGTGTGTTACCAGGGATTGAATCCAGGGATGTCCTACCACTGAGCTAACATCCCCACCCCTTTTATTTTATTTCAAAACAAGAGCTCACTAATTTTCCCAGGCTGGCTTCAAACTTAAAACCCTCCTGCCTCAGCCTCCCAAGTCACCGGGATTATAGGCATGTACCACTGCACCCAGCAGGGAATTCATGTATAACACAAGCATATATATAACTTGTAATTAATGTGCTAATCAGATATTAAGGTATTGTGTGTACACAGTAAGTGCTCTATAAGATAGAGTGTGAAGTTTCTCTTTTTTAAAATACCACTTCTAAAAATTGTTTGAAATTCTCAACTCTGGCTCAAACTTCAAACTACAGGTTGAAGGAAAGTACCCTTCATTCCCAGGAAGGCCCTTTGTGCCTTCAAGGAGCACAGGCTTAAAGGAAACACACTGTCCTCTGTTATGTAAATAAGCCTTGGATTTTGAAAACCATAGAAATCCCTAACATTCATGGAGCATTTTTTAATGTGTCAGATACATTGTAAATTTATTTGCTAAAACATCCCCATGAGGTAGGTTATAGCATTATTGAAAGATGGGGAACTTGAAGTTGGCTTAGATAATAAAGTGAGTTTATTGGTTCACAAATTGAGAAATCCAGAAGTCTTGATCCGGATGAGGTTGGGCAAGCATAGTTTGAGCCACTGGTAAAATCTTGTGATTATTTCTTACCTCCATTCTCCCAAATTGCTACAATCTCGCAAGCTTCTCCCTCTATCATCTTAAGATGTCTGTCAGTAGCTCAAGAGCCACATACATATGAATCACACCCAATGACAGAAAGCGTCACTTCTGGGATATCTTCTGATATAGTAGGGAAGCTTGTTTTCTGTTCTAATTTAGAAATTAGTATGGCTGGAAATGGAGAAAAAGATGAATTTTTCCTGATATCTTAAGTCTGATACTGAGTCTGGAATAAATCACCCCAAAACTTCACTGGAAAATAGCAAAGGAATGTAGTCCCAGCAGTGTGGGAGGCTGAGATGGGAGGATCGCAAGTTCAAAGCCCACCTCAGCAACTTAGTGAAGCCCTAAAACAACTCAGCGAGACTTTGTCTCTAAATTTAAAAAAATAAAAATTTAAAAAAAAATATATATATATATAGATAGATAGATATATGGATATATGGCTGGGGAATGTTGCTCAGTGGTTGAGCACTATTGAGTTCAATCCCTAGTACCCTGCTACCAAAAAAAAAAAAAAAAAAATAGTAAAGGGAAATCCCCGAAGGGAGTTCAGAGTTGTTGCAGATTTGTATTCTGGAAAGGTGATTTTCAGATGGACAGTTATGAACAGATGTATTAGGAAGAGCCCTATAACCAGTAGCTGAGCAAAGGGTTGGGCAGAAGGAGAGAAATGTGAGGTAGCCTTAAAGAGGACCCCAATCAGGTGGGGTGACCCTTCGGAGGTATCCTGAGCTGGAGAAGGGTCAGTGGGAGTGAGGGCTGGCTCTTTCTGCGCTCCCTACCCCATGACCCAGGTATAATCTGTGGGTCACTCAGGAAGAAGGGAGGCCCTGGGTGGGCAGCTCTTTTTAGAAGGTAGTCCTGGAGAAGCATTCAGCTGTTGGCTGACACAATAGCTGGAATAATGAATCCCAGGGTGAAGAGGAATCTGAGCAGCCTGTGCCAGTCATCAGGAAGCAGTTGTTAAAAATATTACCCAGCACTATGGCTTGAATAAAGTTTGTCCCCTCTAAATCTCATCTTGGGGCTGGGGATACAACTCAGTTGGTAGAGTGCTTGCCTTGCATGCACAGAGCACTGGGTTCAGTCCCCAGCACCACACACACAAAAACCAACTCATCTTGAAATTTCCTCCTTTTATGAGATATTAAGAGATGGAACCAAGAGTAACTTTTAAGAACCGATCAAGGGTCTGCCCTCATGAATAGATTAATCCATTCATGTGATCCATGGATTAACAGGTTGATGGATTATCCTGAGAGTTGGTAAGCTGTAAAGGCCTGTTAAGCCAGTTCTCTGGCACGCTGTGTTGTCTCACCATGTGGTGCCCTTGGAACAGAACTGTGAGCAGCCCAAATAACCCTCTTTTCTTTTCTTTTCTTTCTTTTTCTTTTTTGGTACTGGGGATTGAACTCAGGGCACTCAACCACTGAGCCACATCCCCAGCCTTATTTTGTATTTTATTTAGAGACAGGGTCTCACTGAGTTGCTTAGCACCTCACCATTGCTGAGGCTGCCTTTGAACTCTCGATCCTCCTGCCTCAGCCTCCTGAGTCTCTGGGATTACAAATTTGCACCACTGAGCCTGGCCCCCTCTTTTCTTTAAAGCTTACCCAGCCTGTGTTATTGAATTAACTAACAACAAAAAAGCAGACTGCACGACTGCTTCTAAGAGGCAAAGCTCAGAGGTGATCTCAGATCTTCTAGATGTTATTTGCTAACTCTTCAGTGTGTGCTGATTTCCACACTCTGACTTGCTGTAGGGCATTTCTGGAAAGACTCCAAGACACACAGTCTCCTAAGTAGCAGCTGTCCATCCATGTGTATCATGTGAATACCTAAGAGGGCCAGACACAAGGAGGAAATGATGATACACCTCATTGGGTGATTAAGGAGACAAGATGTCTGGTCAGACTCTCACCATAGAACTGTCCACTTTGAACAAATGAGGAATGTGAAGAACTTGGAAACATTGCAGAGAAGTCACTACAATGATAAATGTTTCTCTGAACCAGCACAGTCAGGAAGAGGAAAGACCAGCATTAAGGATGGCCTTGCTGATCTCTCAAGATCTTCTCTTTATCCTGTGATGCAAAATTTAGTGTGTACAAGTATAACATTTGCAATTACAGCTTCTTTCTGGCAAGTGTGCCAGATTATTACTGGCAAAATAATCAAAATCCTACAAATACTATGCTCGTTTTTATCTCAGCTGTTTTAGATGTTCATGAATAAGGATAATAAAATCACAGGGATCAGAAGAAACACCCCGGAAGCTCCAAAACTCCTGAAGTCAGGGTACAACCCAGATCCAGTTTAAGAAGATGGGACCACGGAAGTTGCATCCAGTAAACCACTTAATCACATCTGGTTCCCATGGCAACAGACACAGAAACAGCTCCACTGAACAAGACTGAATATGATCAACTGCCAACACGGAAATATAAATCCTGCCCTGTTCTCTCATTTTTCAGCATTTCTTTCTCTGACATGATCCGTGTTACTAAGTGGGATGTGGAGGATTCCTTGGGTCTCCCTCTGTCTATAGTCTCCAAATTCCAAGGGCAAAATCCCCTCTGCTGTGTTTTCAATGTAGAACACAGAAGTGTGGGAGGGAAAGCATTGCATACATCTTAAAAGGCAAGGATAGTGATTTCAAATTGTTCCTTTCCCATCCATGTCCCTCACTAAGAGCTCTGGTTTTTCTCTCAGGCAGTGATGCTTTTTTTGGTTGGATTAAAATCAGAGCATATTTGTGTTCAAGAGCAAAAAAGATTTCCTAAGTAACAGAGAAGCTATTTTTAGAGGATCTCAGGAGGGGGAAGATCTCAGAATCCACCTAAACTTAGATTTGGGACAGAGTGTCTCCTAGGGACATAGTCTGCATGTGCACAAACATTTTGCCCCTCTGACTACAGATTCCCTGTGCTGTTCTTGAGTGCCACCTGGAGAACCAAACATTCTTTCCCTTCCCTCCATTTAAGTACAGCACCTTAGCCAGGCATGGTGGCATAAGCTTATGATCCCAGCTACTTGGGAGGCTGAGACAGGATTGCAATTTCAGGGTCAGCCTGGGCAACTTAGTGAGACCTTGTCTTAAAATAAAATGTTCTAATTAAAAATTTTTTTGATGGAACCCAGGGCACTCTATCACTGAGAGACACCTCCCAGACCTTTTATTTTTTGTTTTGAAGCAGGGTCTTACTAAGTTGCCCAGACTGGCCTTGAACTTGTGATCCTCCTGCCTCAGCTTTCTAAGTCACTGGTTAAAAAAAAAAAAATTTAAAGGGCTGGGGATGTAGCTCAGTGACAGAGCACTTGCCTAGCATGCATAAGACCCTGGATTAAATCCTCAGTATTAAAGAAAAAAAATCATTATCAGTTTTCTTTTTTTTTTATAAAAGAGATAATTTTTTAATATTTATTTTTTGGTGGACACAACATCTTTATTTTTAATTTTTATGTGGTGCTGAGGATCGAACGCCAGCGCCCTGCACATGCCAGGTGAGCACACTACCGCTTGAGCCATATCCCCAGCCCTCATTATCAGTTTTCTAGCTCTTTAAGAGCCCTATATTAGCCAGACACAGTAGGGAATGACTGTAATCCCAGCAGCTTCGGAGACTGAAGCAGGAGGATTGCAAATTCAAAGCCAGCCTCAACAACTTAAGTGAGGCTCTAAGCAACTTAACAAGACCCTATTTAAAAAAAAAAAACCATAAAAAGGGTGGGGATGTGACACAGTGGTTAAGCATCCTGGGTTCAGTCTCCAAAACAAAACAAAACAAACACACCAAAAAATCCCCCTATACTACAATTAGGTCAGGTTGTGCTGAAAATCACCACATTCTTGGTATATCTGACTGAATGAGGTAGCTTTAAGGGAAACAATGTCAATATACATGAATTTTTGGTTAAGGTTTGATTTATAAATATAAATGTGGACTATGAATTTGTATCCCAAGTTTGTGATCTGGGACGAATACTTTATAGTTGAATCATTTTGGTAAGAGATAAGCTGTGGATTAATATTACATATAATAATTCCATGGAAAAAGTTAAGTATTATTTTGCAATTGTAAACTTTGAATTGTGACTCAAAACATTTTTTTTCTATTTTTGGGGGGTACAAGGGATTAAATTCAGGGACACTTGATCACTGAGCCACATCCCCAGTCTTATTTTGTATTTTATCTAAAGACAGGGTCTCACTGAGTTGCTCAGGGCCTTGCCATTGCTGAGGCTGGCTTTGAACTCGTGATCCTCCTGCTTCAGCCTCCTGATGAAAACAAATTTTTCCTCCCACTGGAGACTGAACCCAGGGATGCTTTATCACTGAGCCATATCTCCAGTCCTTTCTATTTTTTTTTTTTTTTTATTTTGAGACAGGGTCGTGCTAAATTGCTTAGGGCCTTGCTAAATTGCTGAGGCTGGCCCCAAACTTGCCATCTTCCTGCTTCAATCTCCCAAATAGCTGGGATTATAGGCATATGCCATCATGTCTAGCATAAGTAAACTATTAAAATTAAGTATGAGACCTAGAAGAAAAAAATAGAATAGTAGTCACTAGGGACTAGGAAGGGTAGGGGGTTGGGGGTAGGTAGAGGAAATTTGGATAACAGGTACTAAAATACAGTTAAGAGGAACACAGTCTAGTGTTCTACTACACGGTAGGATAGCTATCAATTACAGCAATTTATTATCTTTTTTTCTAAAATATGACTTTGTAGAAAATGTGAAGTCTGTTGGTAACACATGTGCTTTATTTATTTATTTGTTTATTTTGCAATGCTGGGGGATGGAACCTGGCACCTCCCGCTTTCGAGGCCAGAACACTACCACTGAGCAATATCCGCAGCCTTGTTATCTTTGATAAAGAACTAGAAGAGAGGAATTCTAAGGCTCTTGGCACAAAAAAAAAAATGATAAATGTTTAAGGCACTAGAAATACTAAGTATCCTGATTTTATTATTATACATTATTAGTTTGTATCAAATGATCATATTGTATTCCATAAATATGTACAGTGATTTTGTATCAACTGAAAGTTTAAAAATATTTATGAGACAATTAGGGGAATTTATTTGAGGATTTCCATCTCAAGCAAGATCAGATGATAGGTGTATGAGGATTTATGGTACTATTTTGTCTGCCATGGTTTATGGTAAGTATAAAAAGCATATATTGCCAGCCCTGAGGTTTATCTGGGGAGGAGTCCTCTAAACTGAGGCCTCAAGGATGAGAGGAGCTAGCAGGCACAAACTGAGGGTGAAGGGATGAGATATGAGGTGTGAGTTGGGTAAGTGTTTTAGGTAGAGGAGATCACAGGCCTGAAGGTGAAGGAAGAGTTAGCCTCTTGGGACTGATAGAAACTCAGTAGGATTTCATTGACATATAGCAAGAAAAGAGGATGAGCAATGGAATCAGAGGTTCTTAGGCAACAATAAAGGGCTGAGCATTCTCTCAAGAGCAATGGGAAACCAGTGAGCAAGGGAGTCACCTGACTTAAGTCATAATTTAAAAAACTTACCATTGAGCTTCATGATCCCAAAGTAGTCCTAACTTTAGAAGTCCTCCTTGAGAACCCAGCCCTTCTCATTTTGATCTATAGATCCTTACTTGTTAACTATTGCTCCATGCAAGTGGCGTCTATGGCAGGTAAATTTCAAGTTCCATGCAGAGACAAGGAGAGAGGCTGCTTAATCTTTCCTATGGACTGGATGTATCCCTCAGTATTTACAGGTTGAAACCCTAGCACTCATCAGTGTCTGTATTTGGAGACAGGGATTTTAGGTGATAATTCAATGAGGTCATTAGGATAGATCCTAACCTGATAAGATTGGTGGCTTCCTAAAAGAGGAAGAGGGTGAGAGATTGCTCTATTTGTTTGCACACAACAAGGAAAATCCATGTGAGCACACAGTGAGAAGATGCTCAATCTGTAAGTTAAGAAGAAAGCTCTCCTCAGAACCCAACCATGCTAGTGCTTTGATCTTGAACTTCCAGCCTCCAAAACTGTGAGAAAATAAACTTTTTGTTGGTTAAGCTACTCAATCTATGGTATTTGTTAGGACAACTAAGAAATTCTCCTAAATCCCTCTCTTTCCATATAATATGGGTTGGAATAAAGCTTTGACACTTCAAAAGCTTTTAATCCACCAACCTTGATTAGTCATTAAAGATCATCAACATTAAATCCTCATTATGATAAAAGTTTCAGATTTATTGAGTAACACCTCCCCATGATCTCACTTTTCACACTTTCAGTTACCCATGATCAAATACAGTCTGAAAATATTAAATGAAAAATTCCAGAAATAAATAATTAATAAATCTAAAGTTGCATGCCATTCTGAATAGCATCATGTAATCTCTAGCCATACCACGCTGTCATGCCCAGGATGTGAACCATCACTCTATCTAATGTATCTAAGCTGTGTATGCTACCCTTCCTTTAGTCACTTAGTAGCCATCTCAGTTATCATGTTGACTTGTGGTATTACAGTGCTTGTGTTCTAATAATCCTTTTTACTTAATAATGGCCCCAAAGCATAAGAGTAGTGATGCAGAGAGGTAGCACCACGGTATAAAACATGGAAGAGCAGATTAATTTTGTTACTGTATGGTAATGCTTCAGGACATGTAGGGAAAACATAGTATATGTATTCAGAACTATCCAGGGATTCAGGTACCCACCAGGAGTCTTGAAATGTATTCCCCAAGTATAAGAGGAAACTACTGTATTTTCAAGAAATCTTCTCTACTATGGTGAAGGCAAACTATAGTAGGAGGAGATAGTTCTACTACAGCAATAAATGCATATCATAATCTGATATTGCTATATTTATTTATTTCTCCAGTTCCCATCCTGGGTTTACAGAAAAGACACAGCTGAGATTTATAGGATTCTTTCCTACTTGAAAGCTTACAATCATTATATCAACATGCAAGTGCTGACTCCCAGGGCTGAATGAGCTACATGTGGTATTCAGGGCATGTGTTTATAAGAAGCTAGGCTTTGTTTATATTGATGCAATATAATATTATCTTCTGCTGGCTGCCTTTCATAGACAAGGCAACTGTTCAAAACAAATTGCCTGGCAAATGACGGTCTTTGCAAATTTGGACATGATTGCTTATGTTGACTATCAATCTCCTACACTACTGACTACCAAAGTATGTTTCTTTGCAAATTCTCTCAGTCTGAGGAAAAGAGCCTTTTAAGAAAGAGGGTGAGCCAGGCACTGGGGTGAATGCCTGTAATTCCAGAGATTGGGAGGCTGAAGCATTAAAAAAAAAAAATTTCAAGTTCAAGGCCAGCCTTGGCAACTGAGAGACTGAGTCTCAAATTACAAAATAAAAGTAGCTCAGTGGTAGAGCACCCCTGGGTTCAACACCCAATGGCTCTGGGGAAAAAAAAAAGAAAGAAAGAAAGAAAGAAGGAAGGAAGGAAGGAAGGAAGGAAGGAAGGAAGGAAGGAAGGAAGGAAGGAAGGAAAGGAAAGGAAAGGAATAAAGGAAGGAAGGAAAGAAAGAAGGGATGAAAAGGAAAGAATTAAAAGCATTATCCTCTTTGGTAAGATCCAAGAGGACCCAGGGACTTCTCCCACCAACTCCTGCAGTGAAGGACCACCTTTGGCAGTCCTTTCTTTTGGATATTACATCTTCTATAATAGCTTTGTGATAATATTATTTTATGAATATGCATAATATATATACACGAATATATATATACATGAATATATATACGTGAATCTATATGGATTTGTTCCATGAGAATTCAACTCAAAAACTGTCAATTTTCTGTTTATTCCTAAATGAAATTAAATCTGGCTCAACTTCTATTGGCTTTAGTGGTGAAAAAATCCAATCCTAAGGTTTTGGTGAAGAGACCCCTTCACAATCCCTTAGGATCATATTAGCACCCAGGGATTACACAGTCCATACACTTTGCCATGTGATCCATTGAGATAGACAGGATTCTACTACTTCCTTCCAGTATCTCCTCCTCTCAAGTTTGAGTGGGGGGTCCTTGCCAAAGCTTTTATTCCCCCTATTTGGTAATGAAGATTGAATCCAGGGGTGCTTTATCACTGAGCCATATCCCCAGCCCTTTTTATTTTTTTGTATTGAGACAGGATCTCACTAAATTGCTATCCTCCTGCCTCAACCTCTGGAGTCACTGGGATTACAGGTATGTACCACTGAACTCATCCTGCTCCTTGTCATGGGTCTTGAGAAACACTCAGGGCCCCAAACCACTTCCATACATGTGGTCATCCCACTCAGAGACACTAACTGCAGAGCTGAAAACCTTTCCTATCAGTTTTCAGGGGCACTAATACCGTCCATCTTACTCCATCCTCATCCTTATGTAGTATGACTCTACCCTTCAACAATCTGACTATTACTACCTCCACTCATAATCCCAAAGAAGATATGTCAAAGCCAGGGCATGTATGGATATGGCATGGATGCTCTTCTAATGGAGAAACTTCCTTCCTATAGTCTTTCTTCTCGAAAAATAAGAATGAGAAAATGGCCTTATTGGTGGAAGAGCACATGGATTGGTGCCAAGTGATTTGGATCTGTAATATCAACAGAGAACAAAGTTTTCCAGGAATTCCAGGAGCCTTGCAGCTAGAGTAGATGGAGACCTTGTTGTTCATGGGCTACTGCATTCCCCAATCCAAGAGGCACCTGAACTTCGATGCTGTCCTTCCATGGAATGAGCTCACACTATGCCTGATAATTGTCCTGGCTCTGACAGATTGCTCCTTGATTTGATGAGAGACTGAAGTCCAGGTGTAACGTTGTCTTGCTACCCTGACCTATGGATCTTACCTTTTCAACAAATAAATCCTTTCCCCCAATTAGTGCTATTTAGGTGAAATGTGCCCAATCCATTGTAGAAGGAATAGTAGCCCCCAAAGGGCCCAAGGTGAGGCAGCACATCATGGGGGAAGGGCCCAACATAAGAAAGCTGCTCAGCTTATGGTAGGGTCAGGAAGGAGGGGGTAGGGCACAGGGAAGATGAACCCTTCCAGGGCATGTTCCAGTGACGCACCTCCTCCAGCCATGCCCATCAGACTACATTACCACCCAGTCAATTCATTCAAAATAGGACTGATTAGGTTAACGCTCTCACAATTTAAACATTTCATTTTTTTACTATTCTTGCATTAATAGGAGCTTTTGGGGGACACCACATATCCAAACCATAATGGGACCCATCAGGTGACACAGGTAAATTTCAACACATAGTTAGGTGTGAGATAATCAAAAAAGCATGAAGCATAGGTGAACGCTTAATGGTCACCCATGGCCTATCTCTATTTTACTGATAATGTATTTGGAGTATGCATTAGCCCTCTCACACTTATCATTCACTTTCTCTATTCTGGGAAGTCATTTAGCAGCAAGAATATAGGGTCAGGAATCTGAGCCTCAAGAACTTTGTTTCTAAGAGTTTTCAAAACTTGAGGGACTCCTTTGGAATTCAGGAGTACTAAAAGTGTTTTGAGCACATATTCCAAAGGCATTTTCCTTTGCCTCTCTGTAGAAGTTACTGTGTATATGAATTATTCATGCATTTATTGCTGTTAGCAACCCAATCCTTTCATTTGGTGATGATTCTGTGAGTCAGCCTTTGGATTGGGATACACTGGTAGTTCTGATGCTTTCACCTGGGGTCATTCTGGTAGGTAGAATAATGGTCTCCGCAAGGATGTTGACACTCTAATCCCTGGTGTTAAGCCTGTGCGTGTTATACTGCATGGTGAAAGGGACTTTGAAGTTACAATTAAGTTTATAGACCTTTGAATAAGGAGATTATCTTGGATGGTCTGTGTGCGTTCTTTGTAATCACACAAATGCTTAAAAGTAGAAGAGGAAGAACTAGGTGCTATGATGCACACCTGTAATCCCAGCGACCCAGGAGGCTGAGCCAAGAGGATCACAAGTTCAAGACCAGACTCAGCAATTTAGTGAGACCCTCAGCAACTTAGTGAGATTCTGTCTCAAAATTAAACAAACAAACAAACAAACAAAGGACTGGGGATATGGCTCAGTGGTAGAGTCCCAGGGCTATTTTCCCAGTACAAAAAAAGAAAAAAAAAAAAAGTAAAAGAGGAAAGCAAAGCAGAAAAATTTGTCAAAAGTTACTACAGAAGAATGGAAGGAGAGGCAGGAAGCGCTGGAAGTGTGAAAAGGACTTGTGCCATTGCTGGCTTTGAATCAGAGGAAGGGAAAGAAAGGCCAAGGAAACAGAAGACCTCCTTAAACTGGGAACAGCCCTCACTGACAGCCGGCAAGGAAATAGGACTCAGTCCTGAAATTGAAAGGGATGAACAACAGCCTGAATGAGCCAAGGAACAGATTCTGCCCATGAGTCTTCAGAAAGGAAAGCAGGCCTGCTGACACCTTGAGTGTAGCCTGCTGAGACCTGCCTTGGACTTATAAACTATGAACTAAGAAATGTGTGCTACTTCAAAGTGCAAAATCTCTGGTAGTTTGTCATAGCAGCAATCGAAAGCCAATACAACCTCTCATGTTGCTGCAATTGGGTAGGATTGGAGCTCAGTGGGTGCCAACTCTCAATTTAACCACTCTCTTTATATCATCTCATACTCAAAGAGACTACCTGGGGCTACTTTTCCTGGCCTTCTCAAGGTAACAAGAAGGTAAGAGAAGTAGCTTCAAAGGTACCTGACAAACTGCTCAGAACTCTCACAATATTACTTCTGCTATATTTTACTTGTTACAAAGTCTGCCAGATTCAAAGAGATAGAGAAATGTTCTCCATCTCTTGATGGGAGAAGGTACAAAGTCACATCCGAAAGGGGCAAGGTGAGGAGGAATCTGTGACCATTTTTCACTGTCATATATGGAGAGTCCTGTGCCATAGGATGTCAAGAGAGACTTTTTATGCTGTCAATCTTGGCACTAGGGTGCAGAATTGAAAAAAAATAAGTGCAATACATTAGAGTATTGGAGGGTGGTATTGGGAGTAAATGGACGAGTGGAGAATAGAGTGGAGAAGGGATGCCTTTCTCCTCTCTCTAAAGCAAGTAACTTGCCGGGCGTGGTGGCACACGTTTGTCATCCCAGCAATGGGGAGGCTGAACCAGGAGGAATGCAAGTTCAAAGCCAGCTTTAGCAACTTAGTGAGGCCCTAAGCAACTTAGCGAGGACCTAAGCAACTTAATGAGACTGTGTCTCAAAATAAAATAAAATAAAAAGGGCTAAGATTGTAGTTCAATGGTAGAACACCCCTGGGTTCAATCCCTAGAATGAATAATGAATAAATAAATACATAAATAAGACTAGAAATGCAGCCTAGTGGTAAAGTACCCCTGGGTTCAATCCCCAGTACCAGAGGAGAAAAGGGGGAGGAGAGGAGGAAAGGGAAAAAAGAAAAAAAAAAAGCAAACAAATAAGAAGGCTCAAAGGAATTCAGTTAAGGAATAATGCTTGGTTTTTCTGTTAGCTTCCTGTTACTTAAAAAAAAAAAAAAACAAAAACAAAACTGAGATTGTTAACATAAAAGGAGGAATCGTTTATTTTAGCTCCTGATTTCAAAAGATTCAGTCCCTGGTCATTTGACCCTGTCATTTTGGGCTATGATGACATAGTAAATCATGGTGGGAGTTGGCAGAGGAGGCCTGTGTGCTTCGTGGCAGCTAGGAAGCAAAGAGAGAGAGGGAGGTACTGGGATTCCAAGTCCCCTTCAAAAGTATGGTCCCAGTGACTTAAATACTTCCCAGTGCGTCTTACCTTTTAAAGCTTCTCCACCTTCCAATAGGACCACAGGCTGGAGACCAAGCCTTCAACACATGGGCCTTTGAGCACATTCAAATCTAAACCATAGCAAGCTTACAGGAAGGAATCCAGGTTGCCCAACTAGGAGTCTATACGGGGTCCTGACAATGGAAGTTCATCCATTCATTATAAAAATGTTTCTTGGCCTTCTACTATACATACACTGTTTTAAGTTCTGGAAATTCAGCTGTGAACAAAACAGCTCTTTAGGAGCTTTCATTCTACTGGGGAAAACAAAACAAAACTATAATAAGACAAATAAATAAAATGCATAGAATATTTTAGACAATTGCTATAAGCTCTCATAGAATATTATTATTATTATTATTATTATTATTATTATTATTATTATTATTATATACCAAGGATTGAACCCAGGGGTGTTTTACCACTGAATCTCATTCCCAGCCCTTTTTGTTTGTTTATTTTTAAAATTTTGAGACAAAGTGTCAGTTGCTTAGGGCCTCACTAAATTGCTGAGTCTGGTATTGAACTTGCATTCCTCTTGCTTCAGCCTCCTGAATCCCTGGGATTACAGATGTGCACCATCAAGCCTGGCTCTCATAGAATATTTTAGATTGAGACAAAGGTTGAGGGGAAACAGTTAATGTGGGGAAGAGAGGAGCTGACAGTTTAGGCGAAGAGGCCCAGGTGGGGACTCACTGTGAAGAAGAACATGTGAAGACCTGAAGGAGGTGGAGGAGTGATCCAGGCAGTTCTGTAGAGCAAGAACTTTCCAGGAGGGGAGGGCGGAAGTACAGTTGTCCTGAGGCAGACATGTGCCTGGCACAGACCAGAAACAGTGAAGAGGAGGCATGTTTGGAACAGAGCTAGCAATGGAGAGAGTATATGTGGCACAGGGAGCCTCTGAAAAGAACTGTGGGTGTCAGAATTTTTTTTTATAAATTGTGATAACATTACACATAATATAAAAATCACGTCTAAACCATTTGCAGAATATGTGCTTTAGCTCTGTTAAGTCCCTTCACAATGTTGTGTAACTGATCTTCGAAATTTTTTATCTCAAGCTGAACTCTGTATGCATTAAACAGTGTCCCCACTCCCAGTCCACCTCCCTGAGGCTCCAGCAACCACCAGTGTATTCTTGCTATGAATTTGTATTCTAAATACCTCAACAAAATGGGACCATACAGTATTCGTCATTTGGTGGCTGGCTGATTTCACATAGCAAGGTATCCTCTAGTTTCATCCGTGTTGCAGAGAGTGTCAGAATCTCCTTCCTTTCTAATGTTGAATAGTATTCCATTGGACATACATAGTGCATTTTTTAAAAGCCTTTCATTGGGCTGGGGTGGTGGCTCAGTGGTAGAGCGCTTGCCTAGCACGAGTGAGGCACTGGATTCCATCCCCGGTATCAAAAAAAGAAAAAAGCCCTTCATCTTTGCATGAATTTGGGGGTTGCCTCCACCTTTTGACTGTTGCAAATAATGCTGCTGTGAACAAGGGTGTACCAACATCTCTTTAAGACCCTGCCCTCAATTTGGGGAGTATATACCCAGAAGTAGAATTCCTAGATCATTTGATTATTTTATGTTTAATGTTTTTGAGGAATCATCATGCTGTTTTCCATAGTGACTATAATATTTTACAATCCCACCAAGAGCACACAGGGTTCCAATTTTTCCACATCCTTGTCAACACTTGCTACTTTCTCTCTCTCCCTCTCTTTTTTTAAAAATATTTATTTTTTAAGCTATAGGTGGATGCAATATCTTTATTTTATTTTTATGTGGTACTGAGGATTGAACTCACACCCAGCCCCTTCCTTTCTTTTTTCCCTCCCTTCCTTCTTTCCTTCTAGCTGGTGGCTACCCTAACTGGGTACGGTGGCGCATGCCTGTAATCCCAGGGTTTGGGAGATTGAGACAGGAGGATTGTGAATTCAAAGCCAGCCTCAGCAATGGTGAGGCACTAAGCAACTCAGTGAGACCTTGTCTCAAAAATAAAAAGGGTTGGGGAGGTAGTTCTCAGTAGTAAAGCACCCCTGAGTTCAAGCCCCAGTACCAAAAAAATAAATAAATAAATGAAAAAGAAAGAAAGGGAGACTAGAACAGGAAGCCCACTTTCATCTCTTGTCCATCCTTCTTTTCCAACTCACCTTGGAACAGCTTTATCTTCTTCATCTAACCACATCCAACACTATGACCCTGAAAAGCTCCTGAGTTTATATGTGAGAACCTCAGCTTCCTGCAGGCACAAACCAACATCCTATGTCCCAGTACAAAATCCTAAGGAACAACAATCCATTGGTGTCACCTGCAACTCAGAGCATTAATCTCCAAGATATATAAAGAACTCAAAAAACTTAATACCAAAAGTCATATAACTCAATCAATAAGTGGACAAAGGAAATGAACAATCACTTCACAGAAGAAGAAATAAGATTGGTCAACACATGTATGAAAAAAAAATGTGCAACATCATTAGCAATTAGAGAAATGCAAATTAAAACTACACTGAGATTTCATCTTACTTCAGTCAGAATGGTAACTACCAAGACTACAAGAAACAGTAAATGTTGGTGAGGATGTGGGGAAAAATGTAGACCCATACATTGCTGGTGGCACTGCAAATTGATGAAACCACTATGGGAAGCAGTATGAAGATTCCTCAGAAAACTTGGAATGGAACCATCATTTGACCCAATTATCCCACTCCTTAGCATATACTCAAAGGACTTAAAACTAGTGTACTATAGTGACACAGCCATATCAATGTTTATAGTAGCTCAATTCATAATAACTAAACTATGGAACCAACATAGGTACCCTTCAAGAAATGAATAGATAAGGAAAATGTGACATATACACAATGAAATATTACCTAGCTATAAAGAAGAATGCAATTATGGCATTTGCAGGTAAACAGATGGAACTGGAGACTTCATGCTAAATGAAATAAGCCAATCCCCCCCAAAACAAATGCAGATGCTAACACAGAGTAAGGAGGGGGGAGGGAAAGATAGAAGTTCACTGGATTAGACAAAGGGGAATGAAGGGAAAGGAGGAGGGATGGGAATAGATGTAGAATGAATTGGACATAACTTTCCTATGTTCATTAAGCATACATATTACTTGTGTAACTCCACATCATGTACAACCACAAGAATGGAAAGTTATACTCCATATATGTATAATATGTCAAAATACATTCTACAGTCATGTATATCTAAAAAATAAAAATAAAAATTTTAAAGTGGAAAAAAAAAGAATCCAATTGGTACATTCAGATACCCAGCTTAGGTTCAACCAGCTATAGCCAAATATTGGGAATGGATTGAATAAACATGCTACAGATGTCCCCATGAAGCAGATTGAGATGCAAAGATGTGCATGTGTCAGGTCCAAGATGGCTATAGTTAGACTACCTCACCAAGATTTCTAACTAACTATGTTTTTGAATGTAGCCAAAGTCATTAACATCCTGATTCAGCAAATGTACTCAAGGTCAAAAATATCTGCTTGTAAGCAAGTGCTCACTTACATAACCTATTGGCACTGGACCTTTTTATTCAGCCTACACATAAAAAAAGGCCAACTGGAAAGGCTTGGGGTTGATGCCACCTTGAATAAAGTATATCTACAATCTTAACTGCACCTTGCATCTTCTTTCACCTGCTGGGATCCTGAATCCTTTTCCCAGGGTCTGAGCCCCTGAAGAACAGCATGCAAGAAGTTTATTTGGAAGACATTGCAGGAAGCACCTGCAGGGAGTAGGAAAACAATATAGGCAAAGAAAGAAAACCACCAGTACTCTAGTTTAGAATGGGCTACTGCTGTCAGGCACGGTGGTGCACACCTATAATCCCATTGACTTGGGAGACTGAAGCAGGAAGATTTTGAGATAGAGGCTAGCCTTGGCAATTTAGTGAGACCCTGTCACAAAATAAAAATAAAAATTAAAAAGGACTGGGGATGTAGCTCCATGTGGAGAACCACTGGGTTCAATTTTCTGTAATGAAAGGAGAAAAGAAAGAAATGAAGGAGGGAAGGAAGGGAAGGAAGGAGGGAGGGAGGGAGGGAGGGAGGGAGGGAAGGAAGGAAGGAAGGAAGGAAGGAAGGAAGGAAGGAAGGAAGGGAGGGAGGGAGGGAGGGAGGGAATGGGCCATGAGCCACTGGGGTTCAATCTCACTGAATTTGTCCAAGGGAGTATGAAGGCCTGCTGGAGGGGTGAGGTCATTGTGATATTTATCCACCAGTTCCCATCTGTCGTTGGCTGAGGGCTGTTCCCAGAAGTGTTAATTCCCCACCATGCCCCTGAGTTAGTGCAGGTGGAATGTCCAGGTGTTTGCATCAAGAAGCAGTCAGTGTAAGTTATGAGCACCATATGGTCAAAGCACCAATAACGCCTACAACAGATGTCACTAAGGGGAACTCACAGGGCATAGTTAAAAATACAATTGTCGGATGCCAGACATGGTGACACATGTCTGTAATCCCTGCTATTTGGGAGGCAGAAGGATCTCAAGTTCAAAGCCAGCCTCAGCATCTTAGCCAGGCTCTAAGCCAGTTAGTGAGACCCTGTCTCAAAAAAAAAAAAAAAAGTGCTGGGGATGTAGCTCAGTAGTAAAGTGTCTTGGGTTCAATCCCTAGTACCTCCTCCCAAAATGTTTATATTTATAAATAAAAAAATAAACAAACACACACACACACACACACCCTACATATATATACACATACACAGTATATATATACATACACATACACACACATATATATTTGTAGAAAATAATTTTCAATGCTGTTCTGCCTTGGACTCCCCAATGAACTACATGTGTATGAACTAAACTATGAGTAGCTTAATATCTGGAGATATGTTACAGACACAAATGAACATGTGTGTATTGTAACAGAAGTGTTACAGAAGTGCTCATCAAACACCAGTGAGATTCACTAGCAGGTGATGTGCTCTGTACTGAGTGATTTGGGGTGAGCAGAAAGACTTGTTCCTTTAAACATACTGCTTTTACTGGACGGCATTAAAAATGCAAAAATGTGATAATGGAACAATAAATGATCCTTTTTCTTTCTTTCTGCATTGTAGAATGCTCTTTGTGCACTGATTGAATTTGAGGACAAAACAGTGCTTTTTTTCCCACTAAAATACTTTTTTTCCCTCTAAAAATGCCCCCTCCCATCTTTAACTTTTGTAGCATAAGTTGTATGTATTTCTAACAACCTCAGAAGCTCAGTTAATGTGGCATTGGCAAGTCATATATTTTTCCTAACAACCTCAGGAGCTCAGTTAGTGCAACATCCCCTTTGAAAATAATGGAAACTTTGTGCTCAGCTCCTTTAGTGCCTGAAGCAAGACAGTAAATGAGACCCATGAGAATTCAGGGCTCAGGCAAAGTTCCAGATGACATCTGGCACACACTGGGGGCAGGGGGCTGTGAAGGAGGGGAGTGTTGAGCCCAGGGGCTTTGGCTACCTGTTTATGTCACAGGGGGTGACCAGAGACATCTGGAGTGGAGAATGCTGAGGGGAGCAGAGACTTCTCCCTGACAAATGGGGCTCCTCATTCTCCTTTGGGTATAATCTGACTCTCACTTTGACACGAAAGAGGTAGATATTACCAACTGCTTGAAAATGTCTCCCTAACATTTTTTTTCCCAATTCAGATGGGTAAGGAGCAGGTGCTTTTCTTGGTATATAACAATTATCCTGCATGCTTGAGTATTTTGAAACAGTTTAGAAGACATTCAAAGACAGTTACATCGCCAGGGTGTGGTGGCCCATGCCCACAATCCCAGTGGCTCAGGAGACTGAAGCAGGATGATCTCAAGTTCTAGCCCAGCCTCAGCAACTTAGAGAGGCCCTAAGCAATTTAGCAAGAAAGACCCTGTCTCAAAAAAAAAAAAAAAAAAAAAAAGGGCTGGGGATATGACTTAGTGATTCAGCACCCCCCTGGGTTTAATCCCCAACTATCAAATAAATAAATAAACAAACAAATGTTTCAAAGGACTAATAATACCTCATATCTATGAAGATATATTCTGTTGATGGAATTGAAAATTGGCATAGCCCTCTCAGAAGAGGATTTAGTGGTATATGTCAACACTTAATGCATACACTATGACACAGCAGTTCCAATCTAGCCCAGAGAAATAGTTACTCATGTGCCGAAAGGGCCATGTACAAGAAGAGGCATGAGTCACTACACATTGAAAACAACACAAGTGCGTGCATGAGAGAATGGGTATGTGGACCATGGTTCATTCATTCTTTCAAAAGCCTGGCAGCACATAAGAAGATTTGGAATGATTCCTACTATGGTGACATGAGAAAATAAGGCACAGGGGTAACCAGTGAGGACCTGCCCAGATTCACATGATGGTTCTGGAACTTCTTGGCTGTCAGACCTTGGGTAAGTCATGTAAGTTTTCTGTACTTTCATGTCCCCATTTACAAAATGGGAAGAACAGTTGTATGTTCCTCCTGGGGTTTTAAAATGATGATTAAGTGGGTTGATACAAGTACAGCATTTTGAATTTTGACTATCTCACAAAATTTATCAGTAAAACCAGCCCTGATATAGTAGTTGAAAAAAGCAAGTGGTAAAACACCAAACATTATATAAAAACTTTAAAATGAAAAATAATGTATCTATATGCACAGGCCTGTACAGCCATAGAAATGGTCCAGGAGAAAACACATCTCATGCCAGGCATGGTGGTGAACCTCTATAATCCCAGCAACTCTGGAGGCTGAGACAGGAGGATCTCAAGTTTGAGGCCAGTCTCAGTGATTTAGTGAGGCCGTTAGCAATTGAATGAGTTCCCGTCTCAAAATAAAAAGGCTGGGGATGAAGCTAAGTGGTAAAATACCTCTGGGTTCAATGCCCAGTACCAAAAAAATAAAAATGAAATAAAACAAAATAAACCACATCTCATTAATAGTAGTTTATTTCTGGGAGAAGGAAGGTCTTTTGTGGAGCAAAAGGACTTGCTCCACAAACAACACTTCAGTGTTGTTTATTTTTTAGAGCAATAACTTTTATAAATATACTAGAAAGCAATGAAAATACATTAAAATCTTAAAACCACAGCATTGCTGCATGTATGTGTACACACACACACATACACACACACACACACACACACACACACACACACCCTGTGCTGTGAGGCAAAGGCTCTGATTCTAGGCTCTCAGATTCAGAGAAGGCCAAATGTTTTATTCAAGGAATTAGAAAAATTGTGCAATTTTGCAATAGTGTTTTGTATCTATTTTGACTACACAGGCAACTTCTTCGGCAACATGGAAACAAATGAATAATGTGTAGAAATAGGAAAATAGGAATGTTCTGTTCTGTTAATAACCCTCCTCTGTCACCCACCCAATGCCTTCTACTGTTAGCTCAGAGCCAATTTTATCTTGCTTTCATCAATGACCTTTTTCTAATCGCAATTATGCACTTTCCCACAATCTCCAGGCAAAGAGAGTGGAACTACTAGGATTAATTGTGCAGAATTTGTTTGCATCTTTGGAGGAGGTGCTAGTTAAAAGAGGATCCAGGGTATCCAAGGAGAGGGAGAACTTCCCTTTATGTGTAATTTGCCTTGTGTGACACTCCTGTTCCAGATTAAACTGATTCAAACGTTTTTAGGTAATAACTTCTGATGCAATTTAATTATTTTGGGGGGGGTACTGGGATTGAACCCAGGCATTCTCTACCACTGAACTGCATCATAGCCCTCTTTTTATTTATTTATTCATTTTTATTTTGAGACAGGATCTTGCTAAATTGTCCTGGCTGGCCTTAAACTTTCAATCCTCCTGCCTTAGCCTCCTAAATTGCTGGGATTACAGGTATACACTCAGCAATTTTTTTTTTATTAAAAATGAAACTTTGCAAATATGGTAACAATGCTGCTCTTCCCCTTCCAAATGTTCTCTTTTACTTCCTTGCACTAGATGATCAGCCTCATATACTTGGTCTTAGACTGAGAAGCAGTGGCAACCGGCCTTTAGACCAAGTGTGTGTCTTTAGTGATCATCATTTCAAATCTCCTCATATAAATATGCATCCTTTGGGATCGGCCCAAGCAAATGGGGTAAGGGAGGACAGTTTAATAAAGGTTCTGTTTGCAAATGTGAAGATTGCAAAAAGGAAAACCAGTCTGGTAAAGAGGGAATGGGCAGGAAAGGGGCCAGAGGTACCTTCAGCTTCCTAGGGGTATCTCCCAAGCTAAAGGCTCCCTGTTGTAGACCATAAAGCTTCCCAAGGTCAGAGAGAGTTAGGGAAGGCTGGAGGGTGCATCGGAAAATACAAACCCACAAGGAACACAAAGTGTTGTTGGAGTGTTTCACAAATGTACTTATCTTTTCACATGTGCTTTTTCATTCAAGATTTTATGTTTTCCATTTATCCATGCTGAAAAATACAGCTGTGATTCCTACATCAATTTTAACTGCTCTATTGTGATCCATCAATTCACTACCCCCAGCTATGTTGCAGAGAGCAGGCTTATGGGGTACACATGACCTAACTCCTGTGTGCAAGAATCTTGCTTGGGTATGTAGGTTTGAGTTGGTATTGTGTACATATCAACTTTACTGAACATTATAAAAGTGCTCTGTACTGTGGTTTTTCCAATTTTTCCTTGCTTGGATTCAGTATAAAGCTCCTGTTTCTGATTCTTCACTCTCACCACAAATGATAATGTCAAACTTGAAAACTGTGCCAGCCATTATAATGGCTCTGAAATCTTATCTCATTCTTATTTTAATATGCATTTTCCTGCTGAAGATTACTTTTTAGAGTCCTATGCCACATCATCTCTAACAGTGACCTGGAAATCACGATAAACGGATTATTATCACAAAGCCCATGTGAATGTGGCTCACGTTCAGAGTTCATAGTCATGGCATGATGTGGCTTCCTTTGGTTCCCTCCCACCTGGAACTCTTTGTACTTTCCGGGATTACATCTCATGAATGCCTCAGCCTGTTCTGGGTGGCTTCATGAGGGAAAGTTTGCCAATCCATTTCACAAGAAGAGAACTCACACCAGTTCGTTACCCATGTTTTCTTCTCACTTTGGAGGAATCCTGGTGAAGCATAAGTGACATACGGAATGAGCTCCAACTTTTTTTTTCTTGTGAGAAAAACAAGACATGAAACAGATGTTAGAAAGTTTGAATTTAAAATTTAAAAAGGTATAAAATGCTTCTGTATCCATGGAACATTTTAGTGACAATATTCTAGGAACAAAAAAAAAGGGGGGGGGGTTACTTCTGGGAAGAGACAGAATTTTAGGCTTGGTGCAGAAAATAGATTATTTCCATTACAGAGCTCTCAATATTCTTTACTTTTGTTTGTTTTACCACAGTCAAACAAACAAGCCAAAGAATATGATTTGGTTAAAATTTAGTTTATGAAGCTGGACGCAGTGGTGCATGCCTGTAATCCCAGCCGCTTGGGAGGATGAGGAGGATCTCAAGTTTAAAGCCAGCCTCAGTGATTTAGCAAGGCCCTAAACAATTTAGTGAGATCCTGTCTCAAAACAAAATATATAAAAAGAAAAGACTAGGGATATGGCTCAGTGGTTAAGTGCCCCTGGGTTCAATCCCAATAAGAAATAAAAAATAAAAATAAATAAAAAGGACTGAGGAAGTGGCTCAATGGTAAGGCACCTCTGAGTTCAATTTGTGATGCCAAAAAAAAAAAAAAAAAAAATATATATATATATATATATATATATAAAATCATTTTTACTTGCCATAAATACCTCCTTATTCAACATAGACTAGTATAGCAGAATGTCATAAACTGAATGGCTAATGAAGAGCCAAAATTTATTTCTCATGGTTGGGACAGGGACGTCCAGATCACAGTACTGGCAGATCTAGTGGCAGGCAAGATCTGGCTTCTTAGTTCATGAACTTCTGTCCTCTCACTGTAAGCTCATAGGACGGGAGGGGACAGGGAAGCTCTCTGAGGCCTGTTTTATGAAAGGTACGAATCTCATTCATGCGGTTTCCACTCTCATGTTCTTATCCCCTCCCAAAGGCCCCAATTCCTAATACCCTTGCACTGTGAATTAGATCTCAACATATGAATTTTGTGCAGACAGGAGCATTCAGTCTATAACAAATACAGAGCCACGCGAAAGGGAAATTACCTCTTCAAAATTGCGAAACAGAAATGTCAACACTGACGTTTCTTTTGCACCTTGACAGATTTCCTTTCACCACAAACAATCCAAACTATTCTTCCAGTTTAAAAATCAGTAGTGGATGGAGGCCACTTGAACACCTTGGAGAAGAAGGACAAATATTATGGCAAAATTGCTTAGAAAACATTACTCCAGTCTTATGTTTTCATTTCAGGTAAGTTGTGAAATTCACTTTTCCATTTATAAAACGATAACAGAGTGATTGCATTATGTTGAAATCTGTTTTTTGTTTAAGATTCTATTGTACATTCCTTCAATATTACTGGCATATCTACCTGGGTAGACAGCAAATGCTTTGTCATCTTGGGAAGCCACATGCATGATTATTTTATCTTCTGCTGCTATCTTGAGACAACTCCCTCCATGGTGACATTAAATGTTTTCTGGTTGAGCCCTGGTAACCAAAGAAGGAATGGCTACTTTTTTGATGAGTAGAAACATCTTCCTCAGAGTAAAACAATCTAATCCCTTTGCCCATGGGCTGAAATACACAATTCTTATCTATTGAGTATTTTAATTTTACTTTTATTTATATATTTATTGGTACTGAGGATTAAACCCAGGGTCGCTTTACCACTGAGCCACATTCCCAGCCCTTTTAGTGTTTTATTTTGAGAGAGGATCTCTCTAAATTGCTGAGGCTGGCCTTGAATTTATGCTCTTCCTGCATCAACCTCCTTAGTCACTGGGAATAAAAGCATGCATCACTGTGCCAGCCCTGAGTATTTTTTAAAATATGTACTTTTACTTTAAAAAAAATTAATGCCTGAGGGGCTGGGGTTGTGGCTCAGCTGTAGAGTTCTCGCCTAGTACGTTCGAGGCCCTGGGTTCGATCCTCAGCACCACATAAAAATAAATAAATAAAATAAAGGTATTCTGTTCAACTACAACTAAAAAATAAATATGGGCTGGGATTGTGGCTCAGTGGTGTAGCGCTCGCCTAGCACAGGCGGGACCCGGGTTCGATCCTCAGCACCACATAAAAATAAAGGCATTGTGTTGTGTCCATCTACACCTAAAAAATTAAATATTAAAAAAATAAAAATAAAAAATAAATATTAAAAAATTAATGCCTGAAAAAGTTGTATTGTCTTGGGAAAAATTATATGTTGGCAGGTAGTTTTTCTGTTTTTTTTTTTAATTATATAAAAGGTATAATAGTATATAATAGTTATAATAGTATATAAACTGGTTATAATTATTATTTTATGCACTTTAAAATATACTTCGATGTAATTATATAATAATTTGTAAAGTGTTTAAAATATTGAAAACAGTTTCATATGTTATCTCCCCTCCTCCCTGTATAACAAGTTGTTTTAGACCTTCAAGGTCAATTTTAAAATCAAAACCCATTTGGCAAGCCTAATTGGCAAATTCATGCCTATAATACCAGCAACTCAGGAGGCTGAGGCATGAAGATTGCAAGTTTGAGGCTAGCCTCAGCAACTTAGCAAGGCCCCAAGCAACTCAATTAGAGCCTATCTCAAAATAAAAAATTTAAAAGGGCTGGGGATGTAGCTTGATGCTAGAGCACATCTGAGTTCAAACCTAGTACAAACAAAAACAGAAACAAATCATGTGGTGTATTCTATTCATTCACTCCTTCTTTCTTCCAGATATTTGCTCAACAGTGTATATTGAGTGTGTGCCTTGTGATAGGCACAGGTTAGTTGCTGGGGATGTAAAGGTGAAAACACATACTCTCCCCAATGGGATTTCACAGTATTGTAGAAGAGATAATGACATATGGATAACTAAGTACCAAAAGCACTCAAAGGGCTGAGAGTCAGCTGCATCCAACACAGAGATCGTTTGTTAGGGAGATATTACCCCAAATTCTTCATTGCATATAACACTATTTATTTTGCTCACCATTCTGGGAGCTATCTGGGTGTCAGCTGATCTAGTGTGGCTTAGCTGGAGTGACTCAATTCAGCTTCATGTATCTTTAATCCTCCTCCTGGAACCAAAGGGGCCAGCCTGCACATGCTCTTTCCAGTCTGATGACAAATGGGCAAGAAAAAAAAGACATGTCCCTTCTCTAGGCCCACACACAGAACTGACCAAAAATAAGTAACAGGTCAAACCCAAAGTCAAATGGTCAGAAATAGACTTCATCCATTTTGAAAAAAAAAAAAAGAACTACAATTTATTCATCAAATGGCACAAAAGAGTGAGGAGTAGACATCTTGGTCAATAATATGATCTATTAGGGAGGGTTACAGAAGGAGAAGTTACTGGTCATAGTCCAAACAGGAGACCAAGGAAACCTGTGAGCATTTAGTTTCTACTGTAGTAGTGACTTTATTTTATTTATTTTTATATGTGGTGCTGAGGATCGAACCCAGTGCCTCACGTATGCTAGGCAAGTGCTCTACCACGAGCCACAACCCCAGACCCATAGTTCACTAGTATTTCCCCCATTTTACCCTGGTATCTTCTCACAGATTGTCACTTCTGTGTGAAATGGGGATATGTTCTACATGTCTCCTGTGTTCCCACCAACTTTGGATCATGTATATTTATGTTTTAGTAGCTATTTTTGCTGTTGACCAAAAGACCTGACAAGAACAATTTTAGAGGAAGAAGTTTATTTGGGAGCTCATGGTTTCATGGGTCTCAGTCCATAGGCAGCCGGCTCCTCTACTCTGAGCACAAGGTGTGGCAGAACATCGTGAAGGAAGAGTGTGGTGGAGGAAATTGGCTCAGAACATGGCACCAGGAAGGAGAGAGAGAGAGAGAGAAAGGGGGCGGGGGGAGTCTGATTGACTCTCCAAAGTCATGCCCCCAATGACCCAGATCCTTCAGCCACACACTACCTACCTAGACTTACTACCCAATTAATCCCCATTAGGGGATTAATTCACCAATTAATGTAGCTCAGTGGTAAAGTACTTCTGGGTTCAATTCCCAGTACCAAAAACCTCAGAATTATTGCTTGAAACATCATGTCCATCATGAGTCAGCTAGGACTCTGCCACAGCCACATCAGGCTTCCTCCAGAATCCAGGTGAGTGGAGCACCTGCCATCTTGAACATCAACGGTCATCACTGCAAAAGGAAAGGCACTGTGGTCTTGTATGTAATGAAACCTTCAACCAGAAGTGGCTCATGGCTCTTTGCCCTTGAACTCATTGGCCAGCACAAGTGCTATAGTTCACTTAACAGCAAAGGAGTCAGGAAGAATAATCCTACTTTGATCCCTTTGTCAGGCAGGGCCCACTGCCAGCTGCCCAAGAGTTTCCTCGTGCTGCTAGAGCCTACTTGGCTCACTCACATGGCAGAGTGCCTGGGAATTGTCATCACTCCAGAGCCCTTGATGCCAGACTAACAGGAGGTAGTACATTCAGCCCTCCAATTTGCTCCCAGAGGTCCACTGCAGATAGAAGTATCTCCTTTTCTTGGTGCTAACTCAGTTGATAATGTACCTTGATTGGCTACTTTCCCTCCTTCATCTCAATCTCCCATGTCCCCTCCGCATTACTGGTGTTTCCGGGAATCACTTCACATATAAACTGCAGTCGTGCATTGTTTAATGATGGGAATATATTCTGAGACTTCTTTGCTAATTGATCTAGTCATTGGGTGAACATCATGGAATGTCACCTGCTGTAATGTCACTAACCAATATGGGATCACCATCACTGACTGAAATATCTGTATGCAGCACATGACTATACTTGCAGGATAGTTCTTGTCTTAGAGTTAGTCAGCTTCTGGAGGTTTCTACTTCAAAGCAAGACCTATGTATAGGGTTGTCACTCCATGAGAGTTCAAAGTCTTTCCAGAGAGGCAGAAGAGACCTCTACTTGGATCTTCTGGAATCTTGACATGTTGCAGATAAGAATTTAAGGACCTGTTAGGCATGTGTAGCAGAGCAAGAGATTTATTAAAAGGGAAAAGTACACACTCCAGAATGGGAGCATGTCCCATCACAGAGAGCATGAGTAGTGCTGTTTTGGGCTGCGGTTTAACATTTATAGAGGAGGCTGGACTAGAGGTGGAGTAGGGTGGGATTATGCAATTTGGCATCACTTTTCCTTGTGTCTGTGAATTGCACTTGTCTATTCTAATCATATTACATCTCATTAGCATCTTAAATCCCCACCCAGGGTATGCATCTTACTGTTACAATGGGGTTGGTTTCATCTCTCAGTCACCAAGCCTTTAAGGCATATACTCTCTATAGAATGCCATTTGGTTACCTTGCAGTTTTATTGCTTTTGCAGCCTATCTGGCAAGCTGTGGGCAAGGACTTAAGTGAAAGGATTCAGGCTGGGTTGTCAGAAGTTGCTTGTTCTGCATTCCAGTGGTTCCTGGGTGTTTCCTTGTTGAGACTCTCTTTTCTGTGACCTCAAATTCTTATCTCAGGATCATCCGAGGAAGACCTTAGTTAGCCATCAAATGGCCAGATGGCCATTCTGGACCTCGTTTTCCATTTGGAAAGAGTTGGCCAGTCAGTCTGAGGAGGATTGTTTGGTTGTTTTTTTTTTTTTTTTTTTTTTTTAGTTTGTTTGTTTTGTTTTGGTACTATGGATTGAACCCAGGGGTGCTTTGCTGCTGAGCGGTGTCCTCAGTCTTTTTATTTTTTCTTTTGATTTTTTTTGGGGGGTACTGGGGATTGAACCCAGAGGCACTTAACAATTGAGCCACATCCCCAGCCCCTTTTTATATTTTATTTAGAGGCAGGATCTCACTAAATTGCTTAGAACCTCGCTAAGTTCCTAAGGTGGGCTTTGAACTCACCATCTTCCTGCCTCAGACTCCCAAGTTGCTGGGATTACAGGTGTGTGCCTCCATGCCCAGCAAAGGAGGATTTTTTTGATAAGGTATTAAAGAAGCTGATTAGATCATCAATGTTTTAAAAGACATATGGCTGGGCATGATGGTGTGCACCTGTAATCCCAGCTACATGGGAAGCTGAGGGAGAAGGATCATGAGTTCACAGCCAGCCTGGGTTCATAGGCAACATAGTAAGACACCTTGTCTCAAAAATCAATGAATGGGGGCTGGGGTTGTGGCTCAAGCGGTAGCGCGCTCGCCTGGCATGCGTGCGGCCCGGGTTCGATCCTCAGCACCACATACCAACAAAGATGTTGTGTCCGCCGAGAACTAAAAAATAAATATTAAAAATTCTCTCTCTCTCTCTCTCTCCTCTCTCACTCTCTCTTAAAAAAAAATCAATGAATGGTGGGGTGGGGGTAGGGAATAGAATTTCATTATATTAGACAAAGGGGAATGAAGGGAAGGGAGGAGGATGGGTTTAGGAAAGACAGTAGAATGAATCAGACATAACTTTCTTATGTTATACATGAATACATGACCAGTGAAACTCCACATCATGTACAACCACAAGAATGGGATCCTAATTAGGATGTTATACTCAATGTATGCATAATATGTCAAAATACACTCTGCTGTCATGTATATCTAAAAAGAGTAAATAAAGGGCTGGGGATGTGGCTCAAGCGGTAGCGCGCTCACCTGGCATGTGTGCGGCCCGGGTTCGATCCTCAGCACCACATACCAACAAAGATGTTGTGTCCGCAGAGAACTAAAAAATAAATATTAAAAAAAATTCTCTCTCTCTCTCTCCCTCCACTCTCTCTTTAAAAAAAATATTTTCTATCTCAGAACTTTGTTTCTCTGTTAGTTGTCTTTCCCCCACTTCTTCCCTAAATACATGAAGTCTCTGAGAATACTTAGCAGATCTACTTGGTATACTTAGTTATGGTTTATATATATATATGCATTTGTGTGTATACATTTATATACATATGTATATCTGTACATATACATAGATGGAATTTGTTCATACAATTATCAAGTTGGGGCCAGGTAGAAATACCAGAAAAAGAAAGAGCCCATGGTATTGTTCCAGTCCCAATCTGAAGGTCTGAAACAAGGAGAACTAAGGGTGAAATTCTGAGTTCAAGTTCAAGTTCAAAAGCAAAAGGAGACTGATGTCTCAGTTCAAAGACAGTCAGGCAGAGAAAAAGAATTCCTTCTAGCTGGGCCCACGCCTGTAATTCCAGTGGTTTGGGAAGTTGAGACAGGAGGATCGAGAGTTCGAAGCCAGTCTCAGCAATGGCGAGGCACTAAGCAACTCAGTGAGTTGGGTTGGGGATGTGGTTCAGTGGTTGAGTGCCCTTGAGCTTAATCCCAACTAAAAGAGAGAGAGAGAGAGAGAGAGAGAGAGAGAGAGAGAGAGGGAGAGAGAGAGAGAGAGAATATTCCTTCTTACTCAGTCATTGGTTCTATTCAGGTCTCCAAAGCCTTCTATGAGGTCTACCTACATTGCAGAGAACAATCTGCTTTACCCACTCTACACATTCAAATGTTAATCTTATCAGAAATACCCTCATAGACATACCCCAATAATGTTTAACCAAATATCTGGGCACATTGAGGTCTGGTCAAGTTGACACATTAGACTGACCATCACATATACCATTTTATCACAATATCTGCCATAGAGCAGGCACCCAGAAATATTTGTGAAATAAAATCTCACAACTATTTTTTTATTCTTTTTTGCCACTTTTTTTCACAATAATATTTTGATGCTGGCATTGCTTTCATCATTTTATAGTCGAAGACAATGAGACTCAAAGACTAGCCTGTCCATATTCATGCAGCTAGTAAGTTGCCTCTAAAGTTGTTTTCCCATGGATGTGTAACCGATGTGATTCTGCAATCTGTATACAGGGTAAAAATGGGAATCAAATGTATGAAATATGAATCAAATGTATGAAATATGATATGTCAAGAGCTTTGTAATGTTTTGAACAACCAATAAAAAAAAAAGAAAAAAGAAAAAAAATAAATAAAGTTGTTTTCCTTTGATCATCCCAGCCTTAAAATCACTAGCAACCATAGCAAACATTTCTGGAACGGGGCCCTGTGCAAACAATGTAATCTAGAAAGCCATATGATCTATTATGTCTTTAAGGATACGGGATGTAGAGAGAGAAAACTTTGTCATAAAAAGATGATAATGAAGGCGGGGGTTGTGGCTCCCTGGTAGAGCACTTGCCTGGCAGGTGTGAGGTGCTGGGTTCAATTCTCAGCACCACATATAAATAAATAAATTAAAGGTTTATCAACAACTAAATATATATTTTTTTAAAAAAGATGATATTGAGCTGGGTGTGGTGGCACATACCTGTAATCCCAGCAACTTGGGTGCCTGAGGCAGGAGGATTGCAAGTTCAAGGCCAATCTGGGCAATTTATGGAGATCCTATCTCAAAATAAAATAAATAGGACTGGGAACATAACTCAAAGGTACAGGGCTGGCTTAGCATCATGTGCAATAACCCTGGGTTCAAAACACAATATAGGATTATGCCCAAAATTATTCATTCCCAAAATATTATTCAGTACCTACTATATGCAAAGCAAAGTGATAGGACAGAAGGATACTAGGACAATTGAAATCTAGGCTGTGCCCTTGAGATGCTCCCAGAGATGGTCTGGTTGAATTCTGAATTCTGATCAACTTTGTGACTTGTGTTGGCCAACAGAATGAGCAGAAGCAACATTGTGCTAGTTCTGAAGTCTGCTACTTCTCATCATCTCCCTCTTTTAATACTCCTGCCACTAAGTCAAGAAGCCTGGGTTAGACTACAAATGACCAGAGACTATGTAAAAGGAAAAAAGCTTGATTTACAGCCAACAATTAACTTCAAGTTCCCAGACAGGAGGAAGGGACTATCTGAGGCCCTCCAGTTCCTCATCAGACTGTGGGATGAATGCAATCACATGAATGACCCGAGGCAAGGCTTACAGAAAAAGTATTGAATTTAACCCAGCCCCAGTTGCAGAATCATGAGGACACAAAATGATTGATAGGTTGTTTTTTGTTTGTTTGTTTTATACTGGGGATTGAATCCAAAGGCACTCAACCACATCCCCAGTCTCTTTTTCTTTTTCTTTCTTTATTTTATTTATTTATTTATTTATTTATTTATTTATTTATTTATTTATTTGAGATAGGTCTTGCTAAATTATTGACACTGGCTTTGAACTCGCAATCCTCCTGCCTCAGCCTCACAAACCCCTGAGATTACAGGGGTGTATGCCACCACACCTGGCTGGTTGTTTGTTTAAATCATGAAATTTTAGATGGTTTATTTTCCTTTTTTGTACTGGGGCTTGAACCCAGGGACACTTGATGTTTTTATTTTTTCTTCTGAGACACGGTCTCACTAAATCGCTTAGGACCTCGATACTTTGCTGAGGTTGGTCTTGAATTTGGGAACCTCTTGCCTCCTAAATTGCTGGAATTATAGGTGTGGGCAACTGTGCTCAGTCAGATGGTTTATGAAGAAATAGGTAACTGATACAGTGGGGATGATTAATGTAATATCCAGAACAACTGCCAATGATGTCCATTCTCCCTAATCTGCAAATATGTTATATTACATGATAAGACTTTGCAGAAGAAATTAGAGGTATTTAAAATAGGTAGAGCATCCTGCATTCCCCGGGTGGTCCAAATTTAATCATGTGATCTCTGATAAGCAGAGCATTTTCTCTAGTTGGCAGAAGAAAAAGTCAAATTTCAAGTGTAAGAAAGATTTGACCAGCTTTTTCTGCAGAAGACCAAACGGGAAGCATGAGAAATAATGCAGGAAACCTCCAACATCAAAGAATGGCCTTGGGTAAGGACACTGAGATCTGGAGGAATTAATTTGGGTAACAACCCTCAGGAGTGGAAGGGAATTCCTTCCTAGAGCTAACAGAAAGGGATGCAGCCCTGCCAACACCTTGATTGCAGCTTCACGAGACCTTAATCAGACAATCCAGTTGAGCCACGTTGTATTTGAACTCTGATCCACAGAACTGTGAGATAATCAATGGTTGTTGCTTCAAGCCACTAATTTTGGGGTCATTTGTTAGGGCAACAATTGAAAACCTATTCCCTGACCTGTAAACTGACCAGTGCAAAGCAATGGGAGTAGCATTACCTTTAAGAAATGTTGCAAGCATTGGGCAGAAGAGGGAATGGCCAATTCTACTGAGGAAGCAGGAGAGGGTCTCCCAGAAGAGGCGTGTCTTGGATCAGATAGATCCCTCCAGAAGCAAATCATTGTTTAAAGCAATGGGCCCAGGAAACAGCAATTGGGCAATGAGAACATGAGACATAGAAAGGAAAGAAGTCAATAAAAGTGAATTATCAAGCAAATTTTCATTTGCAGGCAACTGGAGCATAATCCTTCTGGAGAATTCAGGAAACGGAAGATTGTGCCTCTTAGAGTCACCATATTAAGGGACCTGGGCCCAAGGAAATTTATACACCAACTTCCACCATCGTTGGCTAAGAGCCTCTCTTGGAGACACTAATGCCCTGGCACTCCCGCCTGCTGTGTGTGTATGCAGAACAGGTTCCAACCTTTGCAGAAGGTTCTCAGATGAAGAGTGGTTGCTGCTGTCAGTTGGAAGTCTGGCAGGTGTGCACTGAACCTGTGAGGCCAAAAGAATATGGGTGGGGCACCTGAAGCATTTACTTCAAGGGTCAGGATGAACCAGGCAAAGATCAGAAAAGGTGTTCCAGGCAGAGGGAAATATGTATGTGCACAGATATACACAAACACACAAAGGCTGTTGTGAAACGGTCAGTGGATTCATCTGAAGTCCCCCAAGGTTTGAATCCTGCTCCCATTGCCTTGCTTGCTTGGTCCCATTGGACAAGTTACTTCACTGCTCTGAGCCTTATCTATATGATAAGAATTATAGATAGGAAGTACCTACTTGGCTGGGTGGTTACAAGGATTAAATTAGACAATGTTTTAAAAGAGTGTGGTGCCTGGTCAGTCCCTGGTAATGATAAATAGACGTGTTGTGCCACATGTGGGTAAGCTGTGGTTAGTTGACAGTGCTGACACTTACAGTGCATGGCAGGACATGAGACCCATGAGGTGTAAAGACAGAAGGTGGGTAGCATGGGCTGGGGATGTGGCTCAAGCGGTAGCACAATCGCCTGGCATGCGTGTGGCCCAGGTTCGATCCTCAGCACCACATACAAACAAAGATGTTGTGTCTGCCAAAAACTAAATAATAAATATTAAAAATTCTCTCTCTCTCTCTCCCTCCTCCTCCTCCTCTCTCTCTCTCTCTCTCTCTCTCTCTCTCTTAAAAAAAAAAAAAAAGAACTATAAAAAGGGGAAACAACCGCACTTCCACGGTTTCAACCGCACTTCCACGGTTTCCACCTCTTGGGTCCTCTTCTTCCTCCCTGAGAAGTCTTTAAAAAAAAAAAAAAAAAAGAAGGTGGGTGGCACATTATGAGTTAGTTGCTTTTGTAGTCTGTATTTTTATTTTTTTAAATTTTATTATTATTACTGGGGGGGGGATTGAACAGGGATTGAACTCAGGGGCAATTGGCCACTGAGCCACATCCCCAGCCTTATTTTGTATTTTATTTAAACAGGGTCTCACTAGGTTGCTTAGCATCTAGCTTTTGCTGAGGCTGGCTTTGAACTCATGATCCTCCTCCTGCCTCAGCCTCCCAAGCTGCTGGGATTATAGGCATGCACCATGCCTGGCTTGTAGTCTGTTTTTTGGTTTTTTTTTTTAATATTTATTTTTTAGTTTTCGGCGGACACAACATCTTTGTATGTGGTGCTGAGGATGGAACCCGGGCCGCACACATGCCAGGCGAGCGCGCTACCACTTGAGCCACATCCCCAGCCCCTTGTAGTCTGTTTTTAAATGTGGGCTTGGGGCCAGACCTGGTGCACATGCCTGTAATTCCAGCAACTTGGGGAGACTAAGGCAAGAAGATCACAAGTTCAAAGCTAGTCTTAGCAAATTAGTGAGGCCCTAAGCAACTTAGTGAGACCCTGTCTCAAAATAAAAAATAAAAAGGGCTGAGGATGGAGCTTGGTAATTAAGGACCCTTGGGTTAAGTCCCCAGTATGGAAAAAAAAAGTGTGTTTGGGTGTAGAGAACATGTACAAGATGCTGATTCAATTTCCAACACTGAAAAATTAATTTAAGAATCATTCCTATGTTCACCAACTTCTGATTGAAATTGACCTTTTCCTTCGGTTAAGTACGAGAACAAGCCACAATGATAATACCAGGAATTGTGACTTTGTCACTAATAAAAAAAAAAGTAAACGAAAGCTTCAGATATTTCCAAATTGTATCTGTCTTGAAATATTATTTATACTCACCACTACTTTGGGCTGGGGGGTAGCTCCATGGTAGAGTGCTTCCCCAATATGAGCAACCCCTGGGTTCAATCCTTAACATTGCAAAAAGAACAATAAAAGCTATAATATATTCATTACTACTTTAAAATTATGTGATTTTTATGATTTTGAGTTAACAAAGATGCATATTTATGACTGTACCAGACATTTTTTAAACAATTATTTTGATAAATATGCTTCAACATAAATGTTTTCCTGTGTATTTTATTTTATGAATTTAAAAGCATTATTCTAAGAAGGGGGTCCATAAGCTTTACAAGACCATCAAAAGGGTCTGTGCAAGAAAAAGGGTAACTGATATTTTCTTGCCTCTGTTGAAAGTGGGTGTATTCTAGGGCTCATGATCTGTCTGGCAGCATCTACCCACTATCTAATAATATGTTCCTACAACTAGGGGCTTTCAGCAGAGAAATCACCACATGAGATTTGCATGCTAGTGATGTACACCCAGAATCCACCCTCTCAGCAGCCTTAGCTCATGCTGGCCCTGAGCCTCTGTGTGCATGGGTTGGGCTTCCTTGGAGACAGATTTCACCATCTGTGGGGGAGTACCTGTGTGGGTGGGAAAAGTCCTTCAAATTTTCTGAAATTATTCTTGCTACCCCTAGCTGCTTTCCTTTCTCTTCTTAAACATCGAGAAAACAAAACTATCCATACACAGTGTGCTCTAGTCCCGGAGCTCAAGAGAATACAATGGTGGTCATGGTGGGCTCTTTATGGAGAAGCAGATTGGAGCAGCTCTTCTCTTCAGAAGTGATTATGTCCAAGGCAAAACTTTTGGCCATGAATATCAATTTCAGTGTTTAAAAAGGGAGGAATGTCACAGTCAAAATCATGAGGCTGAGTCTGCCTTGCTGTCTATGAAATCCTTTCCTCTATTTCCAGAGATGTGGTAGACCACATTTCCCAGCCTCCCTGTAGTTAGGCAGAACAGATATTTCCAAATTGTATCTGTCTTGAAATATTATTTATACTCACTATGGGCTGGGGTGTAGCCCATATGTTTTGGGTAGTCAGTTGATTGGGGTGGAGGGGCAAGTTCATCACTTTCAGGCTATTTACTTATTTATTTATTAAATTAAATTATTTTGTTACTGGGGATTGAACCCAGGCGTGCTTACCACTGAGGAGGCATCCCCAGCCCTTTTACTTTTTAATTTTATGGCAGAGTTTCACTGAATTGCTGAACCTGGCCTTGAACTTGAGATCCTCCGGCCTCAGCATCTGAGTTGCTGAGATTTTAGGCATGTGCCAACACACTGGCCAGGTTAGGCTTTTTAGAACCTCTCAAAGACAACAATCATGGATTATTTTACCCATTTTTGCTGCAGTTGTGGTGAACCCAATGTAATCACAAGGGTACTTATAAGTGGAAGGACCAGAAACACTAGAGCCCAGTTAGAGAGGACGTATCTTTCAAAAATTCCTGTCCTGACTAGAAAAAAACATGGCCTGACCCAGCTCATGTACTTCTCCTTGAATGACTCACTATAGAGATGACCGAGTTTGCACTTCTGAGGAAGAGGACTGAGCCCAACCAGCCTCATAAAACTCCATGGTATAAATTAGTTTCCTATCTCTGCTACAACAATTTGCCACAGATGTAGTGGCTTGAAACAACACGAATATATTACCTTAGAGTTCCAGAGATCAGAAAACTAAAATGAGAATTACTGGGTTAAAATCCTGGTATTGGGGGCTGGGGATGTGGCTCAAGCGGTAGCGCGCTCGCCTGACATGCGTGCGGCCCGGGTTCGATCCTCAGCACCACGTACAAACAGAGATGTTGTGTCCGCCGAAAATAAATAAATAAATAAATAAATAAATAAATAAATAAATAAATAAATAAATAAATAAATAAATTCTCTCTCTCCCTCTCTCTCCCTCTCTCTCCCCCTCTCCTCTCTCTTAAAAAAAAAAAAAAATCCTGGTATTGGCAAGGGTATCTTCCATTCTGGATGCTCCAGAAGAGAATCTGTTGCCTTGCTTGTCACCACGTCATAGACATTGCCCACATCTCTGGGCTTGTGCCCCCATTCCTCCATCATCAAAGCCAACAGCATGAGGATGGGCTGGCGGCAGGTCCGGGTCCGCTTACTGGCGCTGTGGGTGACGGGCAATGGTGGGTCAGATTGAACCGGGCCTGGCCCGGGCGCTGAGCTGGAGGGGGTGGTGGTGAGCGGCCGCAGAGGCTGCGGTGTTCAATTTGGCTGCAGGTGTTCGTGGTGCTGGTGATAGTGCTGACGGGCTCCATCGTGGCCATCGCCTACTTGTGTGTCCTGCCTCTCATCCTTCAAACCTACTCGGTGCCACGACTCTGCTGGCATTTCTTCTACAGTCACTGGAATCTGATTCTCATCGTTTTCCATTACTACCAGGCCATCACCACTCCACCTGGGTACCCACCCCAGGGCAGGAATGACATTGCCACAGTCTCCATCTGTAAGAAGTGTATTTATTCCAAACCTGCCCGAACACACCACTGCAGCATCTGCAATAGGTGTGTGCTGAAGATGGACCATCACTGCCCCTGGCTAAATAACTGTGTGGGCCACTATAACCATCGGTACTTCTTCTCTTTCTGCTTTTTCATGACTCTGGGCTGTGTCTACTGCAGCTATGGAAGTTGGGACCTTTTCCCGGAGGCTTATGCTGCCATTGAGACTTATCACCAGACCCCACCACCCACCTTCTCCTTTCGGGAAAGGATAACTCACAAGAGCCTTGTCTACCTCTGGTTCCTGTGCAGTTCTGTGGCACTTGCCCTGGGTGCCCTAACCATATGGCATGCTGTTCTCATCAGCCGGGGTGAGACTAGCATCAAAAGGCACATCAACAAAAAGGAAAGACGTCGACTACAGGCGAAGGGCAGAGTATTTAGGAATCCTTACAACTATGGCTGTCTGGACAACTGGAAGGTATTCCTGGGTGTGGACACAGGAAGGCACTGGCTTACCCGTGTGCTGTTACCTTCTAGTCACTTGCCCCATGGGAATGGAATGAGCTGGGACTCCCCTCCCTGGGTGACTGTTCACTCAGCCTCTGTGATGGCGGTGTGAGCTGGGTTGTGCCAGCCACACTTGAGTATTTGTTCTGCTGCCTACACTGTCTCAAGGGCCTCCAAGGGCAGCTTTCCTTGGAACCCTTCATCAAAAGGAGTCAGTGGGCCTGCCTTAAGGTACTATGCAGGAACAACTGAAGGACCAACCTGGCCAGGACAGAAGCAAGACACAATGTGGAGAAATCCTAGGACTAAAATCCCTTTACTCAGGCAAATAAGTTCCAGCCCCAGCCTAGGGGTCAGGCAGCTAGCTACCTGTCCAGTGCTGATCTGATATTCTCCATGTCACAGCACTGGGGCTGGCCATCACCTCTCCCACTTGTTGTTTGGGGAAACACCTGAAGGGTACATCTGGGATCCTAACTTCTTAATGGGGCAAAGACAACAGGCCTGCTGCTGAGGTCAGAGTCACTGCCACTTCTCACATGCTAATGAAGGGAACAAAAATAAAGGTGTTTGATTTGTAAAAGTAAAAAAAAAAAAAAAAAAAAAAAGCCAACAGCATCCTTATATCTTTATGCTTCCTTCTGGCTCTTGTTTTTGTACTGGGGATTGAACCCAGGGTTACTTAACCACTGAGCTACATCCCCAGCCCTTTTTATTTTTTGAGACAGAATTTTGCTAAATTGCTTAGGGCCTTGCTAAATTGCTGAGGCTGGCCTTGAACTTGTGATCCTCCTCCTGCCTCAGCCTCTGGAGTCCCTGGGATTACTGGAGTCCCAGCATCCCTGGTTGACTCTTCTTACTTTGTTTCCCTTTTCCACTTATCCTAAGGACCTTTGTAATACCTTTGGGTGTACTGAATAATCCATCATCTTTAAATCAGCTGATTAGCATTTGCACTCCTTCTGCAACCTGAATTCTCTTCTGCCATGTAATCTAACATATTTACACATTCCAGGGATTCTTTGAAGGGTGATTATTCTGTTTACCACAGAGAACACCATAATTATAATGGAGAGAAAAGTAGTGTCCCCCAAAAAAGAATGTTGGCAGGCAAAAGGAATATTGTCCTCTACCTTAACCCAAGATTTAAGGGGGGTATTTTGCTTCCATTTGGTGCACTTCATTTATTTATTTATTTTTAAAAGCATTCCTAGCAGAGGTTTGTTAAATGCTACATCACATACTGCAACTCAACAGTTCCAGGGCACCATTGGGGAAAAAAATTATTTATTTATTTGTACTGGGGATTGAACTCAAGGGCATTTAATCACCGAGTCACATCTCAGGCCCTATTTTGTACTTTATGTAGAGACAGGGTCTTACTGAATTGTTTAGTGACTCTCCATTGCTGAGGCTGGCTTTGAACTCTCCATCCTCCTGTCTCAGCTTCCCCAGATGCTGGGATTACAGATGTGAGCCACCGCACCCAGCTGGTGGACAGTTTGGTGCACTTTGCCAGCTCCCTTTATCTAGCATACAAGGAAATACCTCTGTGCTTTCTCTAAGGTAGTAGTAGGCTTTGGAGGCAAATTCAGGCACCACCTGAAAGAACAGGAGAGTTAAGAGCCTTGGAAACAAAGTTCTTCTGATAGAGAATGGAAACTGTACTCATGCGCTGCAGTCTCCAGCCTTTGGTGGAAATTCTTTTTTTTTTTTTCTTGGTACTGGGGAGTGAACCCAAGTTGGGGGTGGGAGTGCTTACCACTGAGTTATGTCCTCAATCCTTTTTATTTTTTTTTTAAATTTTGAGATGGGGGTGTCCATAAGTTGCCCAGGTTGGCCTTGAACTTGCAATCCTCTTGTCTTAACCTCCCTACTCACTGGCATTACAGGCATGTGTCACTATTTGTATTCCTACCCCCACTGGGAATATAAATATCTTAAGATGCAATCATACTGGGTCATGTGCTTAAAGGTCTGTATATCTAAAATGGGAAAGAAAGGTTGTCTGGGGTCATCTTATTTTCTTCTTTCAGCTCAGGTTAAGGTCAGGGTTGTTTATTTGGGTTCTGTCAATAACCCTGGGGATTTATTTAATTTATTAAATGCAAAGGAAAACATTAAGACAGTGAACTCTAGAAATATTGTGCTCTAAGCCCCAGAAGACAGCAGGTATGCATCCAGAGGGCTCTGCTGTGGACCCAACAAATGGCATGACTTTTGTGGGGTGTCATGTCTCTGGGGCAATCCAGAGCTCCTAATGAAACCTGGCTCCCAATGAAGCAGGCAGTCATTCTCTTATGCAATCTTGCCCCTCCCCCAGATGTTGGTAGAGAGCTTGGGAGGGGTTCCAGCCCTCTCAGCAATACTGGCAGCCTGTTCCCCGGTTGAGGAAGCCAACTCTGAGATGAGAATACTTTCAGGGACAATGCCTTTGAGGGAGGACTGGGCAGATGGGGAAGTTGGGCTCTGATGCCTTCATGATATATAGTCCTCCACTGAAACCACCTGGAAATCTGGATCTGGGGTGCCCCTTCCACCAATCATTAGACATGAGCTACTCCAGGAAGGGTGTGTAATGTTGGTCAAGGCAGCTACCAGAAGCCAACCCTCCTGGCAGTGGGTGTGTGTATGTGTGAGGTGTCTTGGTCTTAAGAGGGGCTCTTGGCAAGGCCTCACAGCATCCATCGCAGCCACCCTCCCTACAGCCACCCAACCCCAGTGACACTCATTTCCTACCTTCAATGACCTTCAGCTTTTACTTGCAATAGGAAGAGCTGCTTTTACCTTGCAAAAGCTGAAGTCTAGCTGCACTTAAAAAATAAAAGCAATCTATGAAAGTTAAAGTCAAATTTGCATTTTGAAGCCTGGTGTAGTTGTAAATACGTGTAATCTCAGCTACATGGGAGGTCAAGGCAGGAGGATGTCAAGTTTAAGGCCAGCCTGGACAATTTAGGGAAAATGTGTCTCAAAACATAATAATTTATGAAAAGGGGCTATGAATGTAGCTCAGTGGAAAAATCATGAGCAGGCCCTGGGATCAATATGCAGCATAGCAAAGACACAGGAAAAGTTTCTGCTGGGTGTGGTGGCGCATACCTGTAATTCCAGGGACTTGGGAGGCTGAGGGAGGAGGATTGCGAGTTCAAAACCAGTCTCAGCAATTTAGCAAAGCCCCAAGCAACTTAGTGAGACCCTATCTCAAAATAAAATATAAAAAGGGTCAGGGATGTGACTCAGTGGTTAAGTGCCCCTGGGTTCAATCTCTGGTACCAAACAACAACAACATAAAGTTCTCAGTAAAGGCCCAGGAGTATATTTTAGTCTTCAGTGAACTTTCAAAGACATGGCCCTATTTGATCTTCAAATTAACCTTCCCATTAACATATAATGTTAATGTTAACAATTAACAATTAAGTTGGGTACGATGGCACATCCTGTAATCCCAGAACCTTGGGAGGCTGAGGAAAGAGGATTGCAAGTCTGAGGCTAGGCACAGAAATTTAGCAGGGCCTTAACCAACTTAGTGAAGAAACCCTGTCTAAATTTTTTTTTTAAAAAAAAAAAGCCTGGGAATTTAGTTCAGTAAAGCACCCCTGGCTTCAATTCCCAGTACTCTCACTTGCCCCCAAATAAATAACATTACACAGGGTAGACTTAATTCCCATTTTGTTGCCAAAAGCTTGGTGTCCTTGTTCCCAATGCCAATCAAATAATGAGGACATGGTTTTGAGAAAATGAAAAAAGGTTTATTGCTTTGCTAGCAAAGGAGAAACACAGGGGACTCCTGTCCCAAAGGCTGTGACTCTGCCCATCAGCAAGAACAGGGGACTTTTATGAAGGGGATTCAGAGAAAATGAGGTTAGGAGGAGAGAGAAGATCAGGGAAAAGAAGATCATGGAGGAGAAGGTTGGTGAGAAGAAGGTTGGGAAAGAGAAAAAAAATATGCAAGTTTCAAAGCCATAGGGATATAGTCAAAGCATCAGGTGAACCCCTGTTACAATTTTACTGATAGAGAGGTTTAAGAGAAGGTAAATGCCTAAATGGTGAGGGAAGAAACCAAGCCTAGAGCTACACCCTTCTTTCATTCTAGCATTGTTTCCGTGCTGCAAGAGAATAAATAACTTGGGTGTGGTGGCATGCTTCTGTGATCCTGGTGCTGGGAACCTGAGGCAGGAGGATTGTGAGTTCAAAGCCAACCTCAGCAACTTAGTGAGGCCCTAAGCAACTTAGTGAGACCTGTCTCAAAATGAAAAAATAAAATAAAAAGGGCTGGGGATGTAGCTCAGTAGTTAAGTGAGGGCTGGGGATGTGGCTCAAGCGGTAGCGTGCTCGCCTGGCATGTGTGCGGCCCGGGTTCGATCCTCAGCACCACATACAAACAAAGATGTTGTGTCCACCGAGAACTAAAAAATAAATATTAAAAAAAATTCTCTCTCTCTCTCTCTCCCACTCTCTCTTAAAAAAAAAAAAAAGTAGTTAAGTGATTCAATCTCTGGTACCCCCTGCCCCCCCCCAAAAAAAAAAAAGAATAATTTGAGTTGTCTTATAAACATTGAGAGAAGGACCCCTAACAGTCCTGACCTTACTTCAAGGCTGCTACAAGGAAAGGAATTTAGGAAATTATTAAGTGGAGAGCTTTCTAAGGGCCACTAGGAACACAAATGCTTCAGGAAGGAAGACTAAGGCCAGCTGTCCTTTTAAAACGTCACTTTCCTCTCCTGTAGCAGGGAAATGTGTGCAGAGAGAACACCAGGGAACCACAGGGCATAACACTTAAGAAGCAAATGGTCTTCTTCCCCATTTGCTTCTCTCTTTTTTTTTTTTTTTTTTGGTACTGAGGATTGAACCCAGGGGCACTCTACTGCTGAGCCACTTACTCAAGTCTTTTTTATTTTTATTTTGAGACAGACTCTCCCTGAATTGCTGAGGCTGGCCTGGAACTTGCAATCCTCCTGCCTCAGCCTCCTGAGTCCCTGGGACCACAGGCACATACCATCACAACATTGGCTCCCATCTGCTTCTTAATGTGGCTGAGCAGCTATTTGTAAATGGTTCTCTTTTTCGTGCCACCACATCCTGGATACTGAGGGACTCATCATTAGCAAGGCTGAGCTTCATGAGGGAAGCAACTCCATTTAGGATGGTCAACTTCTTGGGGGCCTGAAGGGAAACTTGGGTTAAAGTGCCTGGCTTCTCAGGCCTTTCTTTACCTGGGAGGCAGATGGTGTGCCGACAGAATCAGGTGGTGGGAGAATTGGTTGAAGGAAAGTTATTTGAAGGAGGGCCGGGTGGAGAAATTCTTTCACGTTGTGGACTGGATCCTCTGAGAAAACAATAACAGAGTAGGGTGTGGTAGTGTATGCCTGTAATCTCAACAACTAGGGAGGCTGACTCAGGAGGATTTTTTTTTGGGGGGGGGGAAGCAACAGTCCTGTTTTTTTTTTCTATTAACATTTTATTTTATTTTATTTTATTTTTTATTGGTTGTTCACAACATTACAAAGCTCTTGACATATCATATTTCATACATTAGATTGAAGTGGGTTATGAACTCCCAATTTTTACCCCAAATGCAGATTGCAGAATCACATCGGTTACACATCCACAATTTTACATAATGCCCTATTAGTAACTGTTGTATTCTGCTACCTTTCCTATCCCCTACTATCCCCCCTCCCCACTCTGGAGGATTTTAAACTCCAGGCCAACCTCAGCAATTTATCAAGGCTGTTGGCAATTTAGTGAGACCCTGTCTCAAAAAAAAAAAAAAAAAAAAGAGCTGGGTATGTCACTCTGGGTTAAATCCCAGTACCAAAAAAGAAAGAGAGAGAGAGAGAGAGAGAGAGAGAGAGAGAGAGAGAGAGAGAAGTTAAGTAAAGCCAGGTATGTTGACACTTGTCTGTAATTCCAGCTACTTGGGAGGCTGAGTCAGGAGGATCTCAGCAATTTAGTGAGACACTGTCTCAAAATAAATAAAAAGGGCTGGGGATGTGGCTCAGGAGTTAAGTGCCCCTGGGTTGAATCCCCAGAATGAATGAATGAATGAATAGATAGATAGATAAATAGAAAAAAATATAGTTGTAACAGTGGTTCACTTTGTTCTTTGAATATAGCCGTTGCTGCTCTGTCACTGCAACTTATTTTTTAAATGGACATGTTTCTTCCTCTTTCTCTCTCCTTGCTCCTACCTAATTTCTACCCTTCCCTAATCTCAGGGGAAACAGGGCTACCTTTCTTCCCCATTCTAGGCAGATTTTTCTGTCTTTGAGTACACACCCACCAAAAAAAAAAAAAAAAACAAAAAAAAAAACAAGTAATCCAGACTTCGGTGATGCTACTGGATCTCAGTAATGACTATCTCCTAAATTAATAAGTGAATTACAAATCAACAGAGAACATGTGGAATGTAGCTTTTGAATCACCTCTTTAAAAGCCCACTGTTTCTGATGATGGGCAGAATCACAGCCTCTGGGGCAGGAGTCCCCTGTGTTTCTCCTTTGCTAGCAAAGCAATCTTTTTTTTTTTTTTTTGGCGCTGGGATCGAACCCAGGGCCTATATGCATGCACTCTACCAACTGAGCTATATCCCCAGCCCAAAACTTCTTTTTTTTTTTTTTTTTCTCAAAACTGTGTTGCCACTGGGCTGGGGATGTGGCTCAAGCGGTAGCCCGCTCACCTGGCATGCGTGTGTCCCGGGTTCAATCCTCAGCACCACATACAAAAAAAGATGTTGTGTCCGCCGAGAACTAAAAAATAAATATTAAAAAATTCTCTCTCTCTCTCTCCCTCTATCACTCTCTTTAAAAAAAAAATTTCTCTCTCTCTCTCTCTCTCTCTCTTTAAAAAACAAACAAACAAACAAACAAAAAACTGTGTTGCCAGGTGTGATGGTGCATACTTGAAATCCCAGCAGCCCAGGAGGCTGAGTTGAGAAACTGCTGTGACTCCATTTTTTGAGAAACCAACTTCTACCTCAAGGCCTGACCAGAGGGAGTAGGCATGACCCTTGTCCTTGGAAAAACCCACAGAAAGCTCCTAGGCACAAACCTACCCTGCTGAGTTGTTTAACAGGAGAGATTTGTGGCTCCAGGTGTCCCTGACTCAGTTACTTAGGTGAGGACCCATAGGAACCCCCTAGCAACCACCAATCAGCATGAGACAGGGAAAATATGTGAAATGCCAGGTGACCCTCCCAGTAGTTTTGGTGATTGATAACATGATTAGACCACCCTGCAGTTTAGCAACCCCTCAAGGCTTAAACCAATCAGTTCAAATGTATCCACCACTTGAGCTAAACAATCACCCCTACCCAACTTATTCCTGACAGTGAATGTGCTAATCAATGTTAAGAGGTGTTGTTTGATTTTCCCCGCAGTATGAAATGATTTGCTGTGTGATATTGTGACGCATAGAGTATCCCCCCAAAAACCTATAAATCCTCACTGAACTAAGGGTCAGGACTCACTCCTCAGGACCCATGCGTCGGATGTGTCGGAAACGGTTGTGAGTCCAGGCTCGAGCTTGCAATAAAGACTTTTGTGTGACTGCATGGGATTCGGCTCCTGGAGGTCTATTGGGGTCCCAGGAATCTGGCATTACAGAGGCAGGAGGATCAAGAGTTCAAAGCCAGCCTCAGCATTGGAGAGGCACTAAGCAACTCAGTGAGACCCTGTCTCTAAATAAAATACAAAATAGGGCTAGGGATGTGGCTCAGTGGCGAGTACCCCTGAGTTCAATCCATGGTACCAAAAAAATAAATGAATAAACAAAAAATGTGTCCTTGTTATTGACTTGGCTTGGAGACAAGGACAGAGCTCAGGGTAACAGTATTAGACTAGCAGCTTTGAAAAGGCCTCTTTGCAAGGTTCCTAAGTCCCGGCTCCCACAGCCAGACAGGAACCTTAGCAGCTCATAGCCAACACTCACTTTCTTTTCGCACTTGATCTTAGCTAAAAGACTGAGAGGCGATTGTCACTTTCATTTTATTCTGCTGCAAGGGATCCCTGGTATATCCTGCCACATCAGATGCAGCTCAGAGATTACCAGTCAGGACTTTAGAGGGAAAGGAGGAAGTTGTGGAGAAGGAGAATGGAAGAGGCATCTGCTACTGGGAATGCTAACGAGGAAAAGAGGAGCAGGAGGCAAGCAGGAGAGGAAGAGGAGGAGGAGGAAGATGAGTAGAGGAAGAGGCTGGAGAGGAAGGGGTGGCTGGAGCAGTTACAGGCAAAGGGGCAGCTGTGTGAGGATAAGTAGACAGCCAAAAAGGAAAGGTTAAACATTAAATAAGAGGCTGCCATGACCTATTCACCTTCACTTCCTGTCTCTGAATCTAAATGGGTCACCTAGGAGGAAGGAGGCCCACCCATCCGCCTTCCATCACCCACCAAAATCACAGGGCGAGGCTGGTAATAGGGGAAGAAAAAAGAGCTCAAAATTCAAAAGCCCTGTGTTATTCCTTAAATGAACCTTGAAAAGGAATTTTAGTTGACATTTTTATTTTTAATATTTTATATTTTTGTATACATTGTTAGGGGACAGCCACACTTAATGCTCTCAAAGATAAAATCAGCCTTCAGAGCACTCTCTGTAGTACTTCCGTCTTTACTTGTGGTTTCACTGTGTTCATTATAATCTCAAAGGGGGAGGTAGGAACCTTAAAGAGAAAAACAAAACCATAGCCACATGGTATGGCACGCCTGTAATCCCAGGCTCCAGTGGGGAGGCTGTGCAGGAGGGTCACAAATTTGAGGCCAGCCTCAGAAATTTAGTGAGACCGTCAGCAACTTAGTGAGACCCTGTCTCAAAAATATATAAAGGGTTGGGTATATAGCTCAGTGGTAGAGCACTCTTGTCTTCAATCCCCAGCAGGAAGGAAGGAAGGAAGGAAGGAAGGAAGGAAGGAAGGAAGGAAGGAAGGAGAGAGAAAAAGAAAGAAAGAAAATAAGAGAGAGAGAAGGAAAGAAAAAAAAAGAGAGAGAAGGAGAACAAAACAACAACAAAAAATATTTTTCTAGGCATTCCATTAAGTCTTTTTATTTATTTATTTATTTTTTACTTAGTTACGTGTTGCTGAAAGCTCTGTCCTTGTCCCTGATGCCAATCCAATAAGGAGGACATGGTTTTGACAGAAATAAAAAAGAAGTTTTATTGCTTTGCTAGCAAAGGAGAAACACAGGAGACTCCTATCCCAGAGGCCGTGAGTCTCCTATCAGCAGGAACAGGTGGTTTTTAAAGAGGTGATTCAAAGACTACATTTCACATATTATTCTCTATTGGAGTTGTGATTCAGTTGTTAATCTGGGAGATAGTCATTTCTGAGATCTTCTGGTGCCATCCCCAAGGTCTGGCTTACTTTTTCTCATGGTGGGTATGTACTCAAGAACATATAAATCTGCCGAGGATGGTGTGGGGGGAAGAAAAGCAATCCTGTTTCCCCTGAGATTAGGAAGGCATAGAGTTTAGGGAGGAGCAGAGAGAGGAAGAGGAAGAAACATGTCCATTTTAAAAATAAGTTGCAGTGATAGAGTAGCAAGGGCTAATTCAAAGTATAAGGTGGACCCCAGTTACCATTGTGCTACAAATAGTTGGTTTGTATGAAATGGTTAAAAGGGCCAAAAGATATAACACTTTTCTTCATTTCCCCTTTTTTCCCCTACTGTTGGGAATCAAACCAATGGCTTCCTGCATGCTAGGCAAGTGCTTTACCACTGAGCCATACCTCCAGTCCTCTACCCCCCACCCCCACCCCCCTTTTTTTTGGTATGAAGCTGCTGTTTGTTCTTAACATTTGGTTTGTTTGATGCACATGCAAAACAATGTTGTTCAACAATGAGTGGGAATTTTATTTTGCTGAGTTTTTCCTTAACAACAAAAAACTGTTATAGATAACAATGATTGTGCACTTACTATCTGCCATCTTCCAGGCCCTTTGTAAATGTTGATTATTTGCCTTCATAACATCTCCATGATGTAGATGTAAAAAAAAAAAAATAGGTGGGGGTGCCACAGAGTGGTCAAATAACTCGCCCAAGGTCACCCATCCAGGAAGCATCTCTATGGCCAGTTGAGAAATCATGATCTTCTTTGGAAGGATCTCGGAACTAGCCCAATGCTATCAGACACTTCTGAGTTCTAAAAGCCAAGAAGCCAGCCTCCACTTTCATCATTTTGACCTTCCCAAATTGCAGATGTATGACACATTCTGTAATTCTTTTATTATTATTATTATTATTTATTTATTTATTTATTTTTTATGTAGTACGAGGGTCTAAACCTAGGGCCTTGCACATGCCAGGTAAGTACTTTACCACTGAGCTATACTCCCAGCCACTGAGAGCGGGTTTTTTTGTTTTGTTTGTCTCACTAAATTGTTTAGGGTCTCACTAAATTGCTGAGGCTGGCTTTGAATTTGTAATCCTCCTGCCTCAGCCTCCTAAACTGGGATTACAGGCCTGCACCACCACACTTAACTGCAAAGAGTATTTTTAAAAGTGCTTTACTTGTCCTGAGAGTGGTTTCTTTGTGAAGGCAAAAATGCCACAAGGTGGCCCAGGACACGTGCTTAACTATTGTGCAGGTTGTTGACTGAATAAAGTTTTGTGTATCCCTTCATGTTTCTTTAGCATCTCCATTGAAGCACAGCAGGACTAAACAGGTAAAGTCACCAAAGTAGTGCTGGCTATGCAAGAGCCCTGGAAAAGGAGGTGAGTGGGATTCCCTTTTTGGGGTGAGGGAGTCCTGGAGGTTTGAACCCAGGGGTACTCTACTACATCCCAGCCCTATTATTTATTTATTTATTTATTTTGGGTACTGGGGATTGAACCCAGGGGTGTTGTTACTGAGCTACATCCCCAACCCTTTTCATTTTTTATTTTGAGACACAGTCTAAGTTGCTGAGGCTGGCCTTGAACTTACGGATCCCCCTGCCTCAGCCTGCCAAGCTGCTGAATTACAGAGGTGTGCCACCACACCAGCTGGGGCTTCCTTCATGTTCAATGAGTGATCACTGAGCTCTCTCAGGCTCTGCACTGGACACTTGGCTTCAACCTAGACCTATTAAAGAGAGATCCCTTAGGAAACTTATTTACTCGTATATGAACATATACAGCCGTTCTGTTCTACATGTCTGGAACTGACAGGGATTTGGAGAAATAAAATTAATCAAGGGTGGGGGATTACTGTGGAGAATTTATACCTAACAGAAGGACAGAGAAAATAACAGGGAGGAATAATGTAATAATGATGCAATAATTTAGAAGCATCAAAAGCCTGAATCTTCCATAAGACACGAGGAGGATTCAAAACACAATAAACCTTTGCTTTCCTCTTCAGAGTGTCCATACTCTGTCCATAAAGGTCCTCACCTTTTGGTTCAGTCATTTTGCTTTCTTTCTTAAATGAAGTGATAGCCCATGTCGTGTTTTCCACCTTATTTGTAACACTATTTAGAAACAAAAGAAGAGTGAGTAGAGGGAAGAGAGAAGAAAGCCTAATATGACCTTCAAGCTAATTGAGATTCTTTCTCCACACTTAAGAATTTTCCCAGAATACAAAAACTTCATTGCTATAGCCATAGTAATTTTTTTTTTTTTTTTTTTTTTTTTTAGTACTAGGGATTGAACCCAAGGCCTAGCTCAGTAGCAGAGCTACATCCCCAGTCCTTTTTATTTTATTTTGAGACAGGATCTTGCTAAGTTGCTGGGCCGGCCTTGAACTTGCGATCCTCCTGCTTTGGTCTCCAGAGTCACCCACTGGGATTACAGGCGCAACTGTACCCCGTTTATTGATGGTGATTTTTTATTCATGTAGTTACTGGCTTCAAATCCCTGGTGGATTCCTGCTGACACAGCTATAGTGAAGGAGGAACGTCATGTTCCAAAACCCAAGTGTGGCTTTCACCCGCAGAGCTAAGGGAACAGATTCCGGGAATGTCATACCACTGATATTTCCATCACTTTGGTCTGGAAACTTCATCATTAGAGTTGATGGAAGGAAGATCTTCATTGTAACTTCTACTGTGAAAATAGCAGGGAGACTTCCTTTGAATAATTAAAAAGCTGTACTAAGAAAACAGCAGAGGAGGAAAAGCAGCCAGTTGTAATCAGCCAGACTTTAATTAAAAGGGGCCAAAGCCAATTTTTAATCAGCCAGCTTCAAATGAAACTATATCAACCACGACTTTTTTTTTTTTTTTTTTTTTTTGGTGGGGAGAGGAAGCTTTTGCCATCAGCTGTTTTTTCCAGAGAGAATTGGTTTTCTGTTTAGGGAAACTGTAATAACATTAATATAAAACTTTTTTTTATCATTGATCCATAAAACAGAAGAGGTATGGAAGGACATTCAGACTGGCAAAATGAATTAAAGGCCACGCAGCAAATGTAACTACAATTAGTAGAAGGATTAAAATACTTGAAGTCCCTAGTGCTGGCTCTTAGGAAATGCTATCATGTTAGCAATTCTTCTCCCTAAGGTACATTTTTGTATTAGTTACAGACATATTATTATATATCTGCAGTGACAAATTGCCATAAGTTTGGTGGCTCAAAATAACTAAACTTCTTATCTGACAGTTGTGGAGGACAGAGGTGTAAAGCGGGTCAGCAGGACCACATTCCTTCTGGGGGCTTGTGATCTTCCTGCCTCAACCTCCTGAGTAGCTGAGATCACAGGGGTGCACCACTGTACCCAGCCCTCCTGCTTCTGTCTTGCAAGGATCCTTTAATATCATTGGACCCACTTGGATACTTTAGTATAAACTACCCTCCCATCTCAAAGTCTTAATTTAATCACACACCCTTTGGTCCATATAAAGTTATATTCACCTGTTCTGAGGATTTGAAGGTAGACATCTTTGGGGGAACCTTTAGTCATTTTACCTTCTCTCAATTCCCTACATCAGCTGCAATGTTGGTAGCTTCCATAGATTGAGGGGTTCCTACGCTCGAGCACAGGATGGGGGGCTCTAGAGATGACAGAAAATGCATCTGGGGGTAGCATATGCTTTCTGTGCTGACATCCTCAAGCTTACTATTTTGAATACTGTGCCTAGATTTCCAACCAGCAGGTAACTATTTGCCCCGAGGGCTTTCTCTGGCTGCTAGAGCCTATTCTGAAGGCCAGGGGGCTAAGGAATCAATGCCCTTCCCTGCCCCCAAGCAGCACTTAATCATTGCTTAGTTAAAGACCCAAAACCCTTGCTCCCTGGCAGGGAAAACTTTGATGCAAATAACACACAGTCTTCCAGAGTTCCCCAGAGGAATTAATTTCTGGTTTTCTACAGGAGTGACCTGCTTGGAAACAAGCCCTTTCCTCTTTGTCTGCTTTCCTTTTCTGATCTCAGTTTCTCCATTCTCCTAATTGCTTTTTCTGGATCATCTGCCAAATAAACTATTTGCACTTGAATCCTTGCCTCAGTACCTCAAACTTCCAGGGATACTCAAACTAGGATATTGTGCACTAAAGTAAGTTGCTCAGTGTCCCAGGGTTGGTAAGTGACAGAAGTAGGGTTTGAACCCCAAAATAGGAGTCAGTCATGGTGGCACAAGCCTGTAATCCCAGTACCTGGGAAGCTGAGGCAGGAGGAAAAACAAATTCAAAGCCAGCCTCAGAAATTTAGCAAGGTCTCTGTAACAAGCAAGATGCTGTCTCAAAATAAAAATAAAGGACTGGAGAGGTACTTGGTAGCAAAGTGCTCCTGGGTTCAATCCCCAGACCAAAAATAAATAAAGAAAGAAAGAAAAATAAAGAAAAAATAGGTTACTGGGCACAGAGGTGCAGGTCTGTAATCCCAGCTACTCAGGAGGCTGAGGCAGAAAGATCGCAAGTTTGAGGCCAGCATGGGCAATTTAGGGAGTCCCTGTCTCAACAAGTAAAAAGGACTGTGGGGTTTGGCTCATTGGTAGAGGGGATCTGAGTTCAATCCTCAGTACCAAAAAAGGTGAAAAAGGAAGAGGAGAGAGGGTGGGGAAAGGGAAAGAGGGAAAGGAGAAATAGGTGAATGAGGAGGAGGAGGAGAAGGAGAAGAAATAGGTGGGCTGTCTCTTTCTGCCCCCCGTTTTTTACCCTTCCTTTTTTGGAGGGTATTGGGGATTAAATTCTGGGGCACTCAACCATTGAGCCATATCCCCAGCCCTATTTTGTTGTTGTTGTTGTTTAGAGACAGGGTCTCACTGAGTTGCTTAGTGCCTCCCTTTGCTGAGGCTGGCTTTGAACTCATGATCCTCCTGCCTCAACCTCCCTAGCTGCTGGTATTACAGGTGTGTACCCCCATGATTGCTTCTCTTCTTAACATTGAGGGCTGACATTGACATCATCTTAGATCTATTTCAATACAAAAGCTCATATGGGAGACATGAGTTTACCGGGTCTTTTCACCCTGAATAGATGTGCCTTCAGCAAAATCCTTTGCCTTGTGGAGTTTTATGTGTTTATTCTGTATTCAAACCTTTAGTGTCTGGAGAAGAAACCCTTGGAAAACAAAGAGTCCCATTAGCATTGGCATTCAGAAGATGAGAAAAAGCAGGGTCATGTTCAGACTATGGCAGGGCTGCCAATTCAAAGGAGGTTACCTGGCACCTCTGTCTGAGTATTGGATGCTGTTTCATTCAAATCCTGGTTTTGTTACTGACTTGTTGGTATCAGTCTGCTTTCTCTCTCTCTCTCTCTCTCTCTCTCTCTCTCTCTCTCTCTCTCTCTGTTGGTTACCTAATTAGTGAAGCAAAGATGAAATTACAGTGTTAGTATTTCTGCTGGAAAGCCTGCAGAATGGTTTGTACTGCTACCTTCTTGGTGAGTTGATCCACTTCCAAAGCTACACCATCTCAGGAAGCCTAAAAAATGTGAAGTTTAAGAAATTGACACATTGGCCGGGTGTGTTGGCATATGCCTGTAAATCCTGAGACCAGTATGCTGAGGCAGGAGGATTGCAAGTTCAAAGCCAGCCTCAGCAACTTAGGGAGGCCCTCAGCAACTTATAGAGACTATGTCTCAAAAATTTAAAAATAGGCTGGGGATGTGGCTCAAGTGGTAGCACGCTCACCTGGCATGCGTGTGGTCTGGGTTCGATCCTCAGCACCACATACAAAGAAAGATGTTGTGTCTGCCGAAAACTAAAAAAATTTAAAAAATTTTTTAAAAAATTAAAAAATAAAAATGGCTAGAGATGTGGCTCAGTGGTAAAGCATTATTGAGTTTAATCCGCAGTATCCCTCCCCTCCAAAAAAAAAAAAAAGAAAAAGCAAATTGATGAATTGTTTTGTACCTGGTCATCCCTTAAGTCCTTTCTCATTAGTTTATAATTTGTGGTTTCCAAATCTATCATAATTACTTTACATTATATATTAAAGTTTGTATTATGTATTATAATAGCTATTATATTACCTACATCAGATGTGCTCGTATATAGCATTTTTTTTTATAAAATTGTGCTTTGGAAGCATTTTTAAATTGATTATTTATTTATTATAGTAGTGGGAATTGAACTCAGAGGCACCTTAGCACTGAATTACATCCCCATTCCTTTTTTATTTTTATTATTTTAAATTTTGAGACAGGGCCTTCCTAAATTGCTTTCATGGGCCTCAAATTTCTTATTCTCCTGTGAAGCAGGAGATAACTGATAACTGGTGGAATGCCCAGTTATCAGTTATCAGTTATCATACCATTCAAAGTATGGTTGAATCAATCAATTGTTGTTAATTATTTGGTAATACCAGTCCAATTCAGTAATAACAGAGAGATATAAAGTCAACATATGCTGACCAAACCCTTCTTGATTTCTTTTAATCCAAAAGTGATTTGCACATTGTTGTGAACTTGATATATTGTCCTCTAAAAAGATGAACCAATCCAAGTTTCTCTTAAACTAAGTTTAAAAAATTATCAAACTATTTTTTCTAAAAATTTCTATTTTATCTTGACCAAAGGTTTGGGACTAGATATTTTTCACTGTAGAAAAATTTTAAAGGAGTTCTTTCAGGAAGAAGGGAAAATGCAGGGAATGTTAGTGAAAAATAATCACAGGGCATGTCATGGTGCATGTTTGTAATCCCAGTGATTTGGAAGGCTGAGGCAGGAGGATCACAAGTTTGAGGCCAGCCTCAGCAATTTAGCAAGGTCCTATCTCAAAAATAAAAATGTGAAAAAGAGCTGGGGATGCTGTTCAATCTCTGGGTTCAATCCTCAATGCAAGAAAGAAAAAAAAAAAAAGAAAGAAAAGAAATCCCTCTTAGGCTGTGGTTTCACAGAGTTGCCTAAACCAAAGTGTTAGAACTTACAACTATAAAACTGGGTGTTTGAAACTATGGACAAGTGGACTGTATCATACTCATGGAGTGCTTCAAGCACAGACCAGGAGAAGTGAAGGGAGGGAAGGATTGTAAAACTAACTGTTTTAAAACTGTCCAGGGCAGCTCAAGAAGGTTTGAGATTAGAATTCTATCTCTTATATTCCATCCTGCAGAAAGATCTCACTCCTTTCTAAAAAGCAGTTACTCCCAGTCAGTTGATATTCACCTGATGTCAACTTAAGAAAATGTAAAAGAAAATATGCAGTCACTTTTAACTACAGGAAGTGCAGCCTGGGGAGATACAGAAATTTGGTGTGCACAGGCTCTAGGACATTGCTGCTTATCCTGAACACAGAGAGAGTCTTGCAGCTTTCCCATCACATGCTGTAGATATCTTTTTGAAGTCCAGTCAATTGACTGAGCAGATAAATCAGAAGGCCTGCTGTAAGCAAACCTATTGTTCAAATTGCAAAAGAACCCAACTGGGTTGGGGGTGTAGCCCCCTGGTAGAATGCTTGCTTAGCATGTGTGAGGCAGTGGGTTCAACCCCCAGCACTGCAAAACAAACAGACAAAACAAAAATTCACCAAGCTGCTGCTCAAGGTGAGCCTAAAATAGAACACCCCAGTAACATGATGAGTCCAGAACAAAGTTCTGCATCAGAGAGGGGAGGACAGAGAGAAAGTGACACCTCTGGCCAGCAACCCTGCTGAGACTTCCAGGAAAAAAAAGTAGCAGCTCAGAAATGCTGCTGATGTCCAGAGTGTCTTCTATGCCTACAGCTCCTGGTATTCCTTTAAACTCGTTTGGTGGTGGTTGTGGTTTTTGTTTGTGTTTTGTTTTGGTTTTTGGTACTGGGGATTGAACCCAGGGGCAACCTACAACTGAGTTACATCCCCAGCCCTTTTTATTTTTTGTTATGAGACAGGGTCTTGCTAAATTGCTGAGGCTGACCTCAAACTTGCAATCCTTCTGTTTCAGCCTCCTAAATCGCTGGGATTACAGGCATGCACCACCATGCCGGCTGTTCCTTGGTTCTCTGCTGCTTTTTTGTGTTACTAAAAATGGATTTATATAGAACAAGTTTCTGAACGAAAATTGAATAGAATGTCGTTAATTGGCAAGGGAACATGAATTGCAATTTACAGAATGTGGACTCAGTGAGGAACTGGCATCTATGTGAAAGAAGGGGGTGTGAGCCCAGAATGAGTACTCATACTTTGTCTATTGGAGTAGTTGTTCAGTTGATATCCTTTTGTTCATATTGATGATGTGGACAAGGTTGTATGTGATCTTATTCCGATTTGAATTCCTAAAAAATTTGTCTTTGTCCCCTATTTTTCTAAAAAGTGGATATTCAAGTTAAAAAGAAAAAAAAGTTAAAAAGACTCAGGAGTCATGGAGAGTATCTGTAATCCCAGTCAATCAAGAGGCTGAGGCAGGAGAATCTCAAGTTGAGGCCAACCTCAGCAATTTAGTGAGACCCTAAGAAACTTATTGAGACCCTGTCTCAAAATTTAAAAAAATCAGAAGGGTTGGAGATGTGCCTCAGTGGTAAAGGACCCCTGGGTTCAATCCCCAGTACCTTAATTAATTAATTAATTAAAAAGTAATTAAAAATGGTATATATAGGAAGTTAAGACACAGTTCTTCTTATGGAAAGAATACATAATGTAATCAAATATGGATTTGCTCCTTGATTTTAGGTATAATAATATTACAGCTACAAATAAAATTACTCTGTTAAAAAAAATATTTCTGTGTATAGAATTGCCTAACTTTGCTGGGTGTGGTAGTGTTTGCATCTAATCCCAGCAACTCAGGAGGTTGAGACAGGAGGATTACAAATTCAAAGACAGCCTCCATAATTTATCAAGGCCCTAAGCAATTTAGCAAGACTCTGTCTCAAAATAAAAAATAAAAAGGGCTGGGGATGTGGGGATGTGACTCAGTGGTTAAGTGCCCCTGGGTTCAATCTCTGGTACCAAAAAAAAAAAAAAGCCTAATTTTGTAATTGCAAATCAGAAATCCTCAAACCTCTTCATCCCATTGAAACAATTGTTTCTTTTTACATTTTAGTTTCATATTTTTAAGATCATACATGACAGTATTGTTTTGGTTCTGTACAGAATGTTAATCTAAAATGACTCACATAGAGAACTTTGCTTTCAGTACTTCTTTTATCTCTGACCTTCCATCTTAGATTATTTTCCTTCTGCCTACATGACACTTTTTAGAGTTTCTTTTATTGCATGTTTACGGGTGTCCAGATGGTTCTTTTGACTTGTCCATAATGTCTTTTATTTGCCTTTGTTCTTGAAGGATACTTATGATAGAAATTTGATTCTGAATTGGTGGTTACTTTTTTTCAGTCTTCTGAAGTTATTATTCCATCTATTCTAGCTTTTGTTAAACCTTTCAAAGATAACCTCTTTTTTTTCCCCTATAAATTCATATAAGATTACTCTCTCTGGTTTCTGAAATTTGTGCACAATACATCTGCATGTGAACTTCTTTTTATTTATCCTACATGGATTTTTTTTGGTCTTCATGAACTTACACATTAATGTCCTTCATTAATTCCCAAGAATTCCTAATTATTTTTTTCAGATATTGCTTTTGCCTCATTCTTTATCTTCTTCTAAGAATTTGATTTAATATATATATGAGACCTTCTCACGTTGTCTTATGGTTTTCTTATCAAATTTTCTGTACTTTATAGCTTCTTTTCTGTCTATGGTACATCTTTTACTTTATGAATTCTCCCTTCAACTGCATCTAATACATCTGCCATGAACTGGATTGCATAACCCAAAATTAATTTATTGAAGCCCTAAGCCCCAATGTGATTGCATTTGGAGAAAAAGTCTCTAAAGAAACAATTAAGGTTAAATAAAGAGCTGCTGCAGTGGCACAAGCTTGTAATTTTCAGCAACTCAGGAATCTGAGGCAGGAATATCACAAGTTCAAGGCCATTTAAGGCCAGCCTCAGCAATTTAGTGACATCCTAAAATTCAGCAATTTAACCAGATCCTCAGCAATTTAGCATGACCCTCTGAAAACAAAAAATGAAGAAAAGACTGGGGGTGTGACTCAGTGGTAAAACATTCCTGGATTCAATCCCTAGTACAAAATATGGATATTATGGTCATCAGGGTAAGGCTCTGTTAGGGTTAATGTCATTATAAGAGATACCAGTCAGGTGCGGCAGCACACACCTGTAATCCTAGCAATTTAGGAGGCTGAGTCAGGAGGATTATAGATTCAAAGATAGTCTCAGGGTTGGGGATGTGGCTCAAGCGGTAGCGCGCTCGCCTGGCATGCGTGCGGCCCGGGTTCGATCCTCAGCACCACATACAAAGATGTTGTGACCGCCTATAACTAAAAAATAAATATTAAAATTCTCTCTCTCTCTCTCTTTAAAAAAATTAAAAATATCTCTTGACCAAAAAAAAAAAAAAGATAGTCTCAGCAATTCAGTAAAACTGTGTCCCCAAAATAAAATAAAATAAAAAGGTCTGGGAATGTAGCTCAGAGGTAGAGTTCCCCTGGATTCAATCCCAGGTACCAGAGAGAGAGAGAGGAAGAAAATGCACCAAAGAATTACAAAAGCCAGACCCAGTGGCCTATATTTATAATCCCAGAAATTTGAGAGGCTGAAGCAAGAGGATTTTTGAAGCTAGCCTCAGCAATTTAGCAAGACCTTTTCTCAAAATGAAAAATCAAAATGACTGAGCTGGGGATATAACTAAGGGGTAAAGCAACCCTGGGTTCAATCTCCACTACTTCCCCCTTCAAAAAAAAACAGAATAGGCCAATGTGTGAACTCTTTCTCTCCTCCATTTGGAGAGACAGTGAGAAGGCAGCTCTCTGCAAGCTAGGAAGAGAAACCCAACCCCGCCAGTATCTTTATCTCGGGCTTTCCAGCCTCCAGAATTGTGAGGAAAGAAATTTACATTTTGTTTTATTTTGTTTTTTCAGTGCTGGGGATCAAAAGCAGTCCTCACACATACCAGGCAAGCTACTGTATTACTGAGCTATACTCCAGCCCTAAATTCATGTTTTTAAGTCACATAATCTGGTAGTTTGTTCTGGCAATCCAGGAAGAATGATATGCCCTCCACTCAATTAATTAATTAATTTTTGATATTGGGGATTGAACCCTGGGGTGCTTAACCATTGAGCCACACCCCCAAGCTCCCCGCCCCCCCCCCCCCCCCCCGCTTTTTTTTAGCTTGAGACAGAGTCTCACCAAGTTGCTGAGGGACCTGTTAAATCTCTGAGGCTGACCTTGAATTTGTAATCCTCCTGCCTAAACTTTCAAATTCTTGGGATTACAATCATTCACCTGACCCTCCACTAGTTTATATATTTTTCTTTATTTTATATAACCCAAATGCTCTATTGAGCTGTTTTTCATATCTGCTATGTTAGTTTTTTACAGTTTGTTTGCTCTTGAGATTTTCAAGGTTATCTCTTATGTCTTCAAACACAGAAAACAGATTATTTTATCATTTCTGATATCACAAATCTTTGTGGATCTATTTCTATTGGCTGTTGTTGTTGATCTATTTCTATTGGTCCTTGCTCCTATCCTTTTGTGGCTTGTTATCTCTGTTGTGTGTTAAGTGTTGAATTGATCTGTGGGAATAATTTGAGGCCTGGGATGATGGTATCTTTCTATTAGTCATCTGGAGGCAACACTAGTCCCCTTTAATTTTAATTCAAGTTCAAGTTTAAAGTTTCCGCAGACTTCTCAAGTGACAAAAGCCCAGCTTCAGTTCCTCAGGAGTTTTGGTTTACCTTTGGTTCCCTCTTAGTCTAAGGTTGTAGTCTTGGTCCTAAGCCAAAGTGGAGTGTGGTCTGTCAGAATCCTCAACTTGGGCAACCTCTGATCTTTGACACTTCACCTCTTTCTCTTTGAGACCATCAGAATTCATGCTCAGTTCTGTAGTTGTCACTTCCAGATCAACAGCTAATCCAAGGGCAAAAAGTGTTCTGAGTACCATGCTTACCTCTCAAGATTCTTGCCTAATGGATGGTTTAAAGATATGTTATTATTTCCTCTAACTTTTCAGTTTTTTCTCAGTGAGGGTGTTAGAATTATCCGGCTTCCATTATCAGAAGTTGAAGACAAAAGAAAAAAAAAAATATATATATATATATATTTGTGTGTGTGTGTGTGTGTGTGTGTGTGGTATGGAGGATTGAACTCAGGAGTGCTCTACCTTTTAAATACATCTCCACCCCCCACCTTTTTTTGTGGTATTGGGTATTGTATCCAGGGCCTTGCACATGCTAGGATAGTGTTCTATCACTGAGCTACACTCCAAGCCCTTTTTATTTTTTATTTTGAGACAGGGTCTCACTAAATTGCTTAGAGCCTTGCTAAATTGTTGAATCTGGTTTTGGATTTGCAATCCTCCTGCCTTAGTATCCTGAGTCGATGGGATTGCAGGAATTCTCCACCAAGGTCAGCCCTTTTTATTTTTTATTTTAAGAGTCATTAAGGTGCCCAGGCAAACCTTGAACTTGTGATCCTCTTGCCTCATCCTTCTTAGTAGCTGAGATTATAGGCATATGCCACTGCCACCATGGCCCAATTCCCTAGGCCTTTTCAAATTTCATTTTGAGCCCAGCCTGGTAGGGACACCAATAAACCCAGTCTAATTCCATTTTAAGATTGGGAGCCATCTCATCACAAAGTTGTGAAGTTAATTTCTGTTTTACTATAAATTACTGTGATTTCTAAATATGTTTTGGAATTCCTACGCATGCCTTGAACTCATCCCATGCCTGGCTTTCCCTGACCAGATAACAACCCTCCCTGAAACCTTAGTGGTGCTTCATAAATTCCAATGTCGGGATATGAATTTACTCCCTACCTTGAAATATCATGCCATGTAGATCATTAACCTACTATCTGCCTTTGTATTATGCTTGTCAAAATCCTGTTATATGTAAGTTCTCAAGGCACCCCCATTTGCGAGTTTTTGTGCTATAAAATCTCATTTTTTAAGAGCTGGGGTGCTGGTCTCTAGTGTTTGGGGAGACAGTCACTGATCAGCTCTTTGTGTACACAAATACAAGCTTGTTTAATCTGATTTAAAATTGAAGTTGGTGGTCTTATCTTTGTGATGGGGTTTAACAGCACATGCCTGAAATCTCAGTGACTAGGGAAGTTGATGCAGGAAATTTCCCAGTTTGAGGACAGCTTCAACAATTTAGGCACACCCTCAATAACTTAGTGAGACCCTGTTTCAAAATAAAAAAATAAAAATGACTAGGGATGCAGCTCAGTGGTAAAGTACTCCTGGGTTTAAATCCCCAATACCTACCCCCTCTGTTGTGAAAGCTCAGTCCTTGTCCCCAATACCAATCCAATAATGAGGACATGATTTTGAGAAAAAGGAAAAAGGAAAGGACAAACACAGGGGACTCCTGGCCCAAGACTGTGATTCTGCCTGTTAGCAGGAACAGGAGAGTGGGGATGGGTGGGCAGTGTTTAAAAAGGTGACTCAGAGAAAATGAGAATAGGGAGGAGAGATCAGGAAGGAGAAGCTTTAGGCAAAAGAAGATCTGGGAGGAGAAGATCAGGAAGGAGAAGTTAGGGAAAAGAAGATCAGGGAGGGGAAGGTCAGGGAGAAGAAGGTTGTGTTGGCAGGGAATACATGTAAGTTTCAAAGCCACAAGAGATAAAGTCAAAGCATCCAGTGAACCCTTTATACTCCTGCCAATTGTTTAAAAAATTTGAAAGAGGTTCTGTTGTAAGAGACAGATGAAGCAGGGCACCAAAGATAGCAGGAAATAGTTTTATTTGGCTGCAGCCAGGTTCACAGGATACAGCTTTCACAGTAATCAATTAATCTCCTGAACCCTGAGTTCAGGCAGTTCCAGAACTGTTGAGAGCCAGAGCCAAAGGGGCCCTAGCAAACTTCCAGCTGCCAGCAAACTTCCAGCTGCCGGCTGATGATTGGCTCACAGGGGCCCCAGCAACATCTAGCTGATTGGCTCCTCTGCGGTGATATTCATTGGGCTGTTTCCCTGCCCTTCAGACTGCCAGCTGATGATTGGCTCACAGCGGCCCCAGCAACATCTAGCTGATTGGCTCCTCCACGGAGCTGCTCATTGGGGGACTTCTTTGGCTCCGCCCACACGACCCAGCCAATCAGCCTCAAGAGCAGGAGGATTGTGGGAGGTGGTGAGGGTTGTGTGGGGGTGAGAGGCTTGTGGGAAGCCGGTGGTGGCAGTTGGGCTCTGAGGGTTTTTTCCTGAGGAGCTGTTTTGTTTGGCTTTTGTAGTTCTAAAAATAAAGTTAGTTTCTTTTGACAAGTGGCTCCTGAATTGTGCCCAGCCAGACTGCGGCATTTGGTGGCTCACACAGCATGTGAGGGGAGGAGCTCAGAAGTTCATTATTTGTAGAAGTTCACACAAAAGCAGCTTTTTCTTTCAGGCTTCTGGGCAAGTTAACCCTTCCAGGACAGCACCTGAGGAGGGGAGAGTTGCTTCTCTCTTTTTCCCTCTCCCCCTGCCAGCTGTTATCAAGGAGCCAAATTAGTAGTAACCTCTTCTCATCTTTGAAATGTATACATCTTTGTGAAGCTCCAGCCCAAGGCCAAAGGCCTAGTTAAAAGAATCCGTTTTTCTTATCACATTTGACACACTTACCTTGAAAACTTTTACAAATTGTTTATATATATATGATAGTTCATAAATGTTTGTGAAAAAAATAGAAAAGAGGTGGTCAGCACCTGGAGTGCTGATCTCTCTCAAGCCTGTGGCCAAATTTAATTATTGTAAGATAGAGCAATGGGAAATAGGAAGCTTAACTATGACATTGAACTCTTTTGTAGAGATTCTTTTGCTGATAGTTCAAAGATCAATTATGGTGAAGATTTATGGAGACGATTAATTAAGATTTTCCGTGGAGGAGGGGGTGCCACTACAGTTCTCCCTAAGTTGCCCAGACTGGTCTTGAACTTGGGATCCCCCTGCCTCAGCCTCCTGAATAGGTGGGTTACAGAAACATGAACCATAGCATCTAGCTTTAACAACCCTCCCACCCTGGTACTGGGGATTGAACCCAAGGGCTATCTACCACTGTGCTATAACCCAAGCTCTTTATTATTATTATTATTAAAATATTTATTTTTTTTTAGGGTACCAGGGATTGAACCCAGGGGCACTTAATCACTAAACCACACCCCAGCCCTTTTTATTTTTAAATTTGAGACAGGGTGTCACTAAGTTGCTTAGGCCCTCAGTAAATTGCTGAGGCTGGCTTTAAACTTTCGATCCTCCTGTTTCAGATTCCCAAGCTGCTGGCATTATAGGTATGCACCACCATGCCTGGTCTATTATTTTAATTTTGAGACAGGATCTCACTAAATTATCTAGTCTGGCCTTGAACTTGTGTTCCTCCTTTCTCAGCCTCTGAAGCCACTAGGATTACATGGTATGCACCACCATACCTAGTTCAGTTTTGTTTTGTTTTTTTTTTTTTTCCAACACAAATTTCGAAAAAAATTTTATCAGGGAGAGATGTTCAGAAATTTAAATATTTGAGAGGAGAATTCTCACTTAAAACTGTCCATATGCAACTCTGGGTCTGCAGGTTCTCCGACATGTTCCTCCCAAATTTTCCTGCTGCTAAATCCCTTGCAAGCTTCCTTGTGCTTTACATAGTCACCCCAATTCTAATTTGTCAGTAGTGGAGGTGACAAAAAATAATGCTTCTCAACTGCTTGGATGTTACAGTCCTTCAGCATGGTGGAGGAATAGTGTCTGTGGCAAAACCTTGTAAAATGACTTGGCCCCAGGCAGAGATGATAATACAGACACACTAAAACAGCACACTTGATTTTTCTGTCTTTGATCCCCCAGCTTCTGAGGGTAGGCAGGACTAACTTAGGGGAGTTTGCGGACATAACTATCATGCAGTATGTACTGTTACCCCACCCCCACCCCCACTGTGGTTTCCTGGATTTTAATCTGCTTCAAGGTCTTTTTGATGACTTTTTTTTGAAGCTACTTTTTTGCTAGCTTTGTTGACACTGATATGTTACCATGGCTACCAATGAGCTCAAGACAAACCTAAACCAAACTACACTTAGATAGATTTCCTTCCTACCTCAACCTGGCCAAAGGCATCACAACTTTTGAGGTTTCTGATATATCCATGCCTCAGCTATAAAGATCTGATATACAAGTTGAAGTTGCTAAAGAAGTTGGAAAACTTCCTTTTCTTCACCATTGCCATATATTCGATGACACAGAGCCAAAAGAAATTTACACATGAAAATCAAGATGAGAGACATGTGTCTATTTAATGAGTTGGCAAGATCAAAATGTCTGATAAACTATTAGAGGGGGGATGGAGAAGGAGTTGCTGCCAGTGGACAATAAATTGATATAATCCTGTAGGAGAACCATTTGGTCATATCTGTCACAATTTAAAATGGCCATACCCTCGGATTAAACAAATCTGTCCTGAAGGGTGAGGGTGTAGCTCAGTGGTAGAGCACTTGCCTTGCATGTAGAAGGACCATGCACAGTACCAAAAAAGGTGGGGGGCTGGGGTTGTAGCTTAGTGGTTGAGCTTTTGCCTTGCATGCATGAGGCACTGGGATCTATCCTCAGCCCCACATAAAAAAATAAATAAATAAAAGAAAGATATTGTGTCTATCTACTACTAAAAAAATTTCCTTAAAAAGGAGTGGGATAAATTTACAAATTTATCTCTAATTTATACTTCAGTATGTAGAAAACGGCATACAGACAAAGAACATCAATGCAACAGCGTAAGTTGGAGATTAGAAACAATGTTATAGCAGACATAGTGCAGCCTTCCTATATTTCTTTGACTCAACTCCAAGTTCACGTGTAGCTAGGGACAAACTGACAAAACTTGCCACTTCTAGCCACCTTCAAGGCCCTCAAGGGAAATTTTCAACCAATAAGAATGGAAGATGGCACAAGAACTAGTCCACTTAGATTTCCACAACAAAATGCCACCAACTACGAGGCCTAAGTAACAGAAATTCACAGTTTTGAAGTCTAGCAGTTCAAGATCATGGTTCTGGCTGGTCTTATTTCTGGTGGGGGCTTTCATTCTGGCTTGCAGGTGACTACCTTCTGGCCATGGTCTCCCGTGGCCTTTCTTCAAAGCATAGACAAAGAGAGAGGCAAAAATAACCTCTCTGTTGTCTCTTAGATGGACACTAATTCTATCCTCCACCCTCATGATCTCAATTAACCCTAATTACTTCCTTGAAGGCCAATCTCCACATACAGCCAAATAGAGAGTTAGGATTTAAACCTATGAATTTTGGACAGAGGCACAAATATTCAGTCTCTCCACTCTTTGGTGTGATAGTCCCAAGACAGTTTCCACCCAGTTTCTCAGAGGGTCCCCAGTGGGATTCAGAGTTACCTTAAGTTGTGAGTTGCTTTTATGGCTTCTCTTTCCTCTTTCCCACTGAGCTTCCTAAGGTCACCCCCCCCCCCAAGGAAAGGGTCTACACCTAGGTCCTTGTGTCTAGAGAACTCAGACTGAGCAATGTTTCAAATAACTAGTGAATATTGTTTTGTTTTTGGTTTGTTTGTTTGTTTGTTTGTTTTGGTAGTAGAGATAGAACCTAGAGGCACTTACCACTGAGCCACATCCCTAGACCCCCTCCTTTTTTCCCCCTTAAGAATTGAACCCAGGGGCTGGGGATGTGGCTCAAGCGGTAGCGCGCTCGCCTCGCATGCGTGCGGCCCGGGTTCGATCCTCAGCACCACATACCAACAAAGATGTTGTGTCCGCCGAGAACTAAAAAATAAATATCAAAAATTCTCTCTCTCTCTTTCCTCTCTCACTCTCTCTTAAAAAAAAAAAAAAAAAAAAAAGAATTGAACCCAGTGGCAATTTACTTCTGAGCTTCATCCCCAACACCCTTTCCCCTTTGAGACAGGGTCTCCCTAAGTTGCTGAGGCTGGCCTTGAACTTGGGATCCTCCTGCCTCAGCCTCCCAAACCCTGGGATTACAGGTGAGCACTACCATGCCTGACAATAACGAGCAGTTTGAACTTGGGCCTATATGTATGTCTGTGTTCCCCACCCCAAGGTCATATGTTGAAGCCTAATCACCAATGGGATGGTATTTTGAAATAGGGCCTTGGGGAGGGGATTAGATTCTGAGGACTCCGCATCATGAATGGGTTTAGTGCCCTTATAAATGAGGCCCTAGAGAGCTAGCTCAACCCTCCCACCATGTGAAGACACAGCTAGAAAGTGCTATCTATGAGGCAGAAAATGGGCCCTTGATGAACCCAAACTAATTCTATCCTAAGATTGGGAGCCATCTCGTCACAAAGTTAAGAAAAGTTCATTTCTGTTTTACTAAGATATTTATTCGGCCTGACCATACTCTGAGGGCTAATCTTATTTAACTCCAAACTCACCCATACCTGGCTCTCCTTGACCAGATAACAACCCTCCCTAAAACCTTAGTGGCCCCTCATAAATTGGAATCTCAATTTACTCCCTCCCTTGAAATGTTAAGCCATGTAGATTATTAACCTGCGATCTGCCTTTGTATTATGCTTGACAGAATCCTCTTAGCTGTAAATTCCCAAGACACCGTCATAGGTAACTTTTTGTGCTATAAAACCTTTTACCTGGAGAGCTGGGGTGCTCTTCTCTAGCCCGGCTTTGGGTGAGACAGTTGCTGTGTCATAGCTCTCTCTGTGTACACAATATAAGCTTGCTTTAATTTGACTTAAAATTGGAGTTGGTGGTCTTTTCAACACCCTCACCTGACTCCAAATTTGCCAGAGCCTTGATCTTAGACTTCCCAGCTTCTGGAATTGTGTCTCTTCCACACCGGCTTCTCCATGTGGGCTCTCTGTAGAAGCTAGTTTGGATTTTCTCACCCACCACAATCCCCTGGAGTAAGCATCCCAAAGACAGAGCCAGGCAGTGGGATTTTATGACCTGCCCTTGGAAATTACATAGCATCCCTTCCCCTGGACTCTTGGAATAGCCACAAACCAAGTACAGGGCCAGGGGAGCCTTATCTGGGGTGGGGGGGACAGCCAGCGTTTCATTAAGGGGTTTTTCTTTCTGCCCAAGATAATTCAAGCCACCTTAAATCTTATAATCTCAAATTAGCAAAAAACAAAGCATAAATACTCAGAAATATATTTACAGGGAGTGAAGCCCCTGATAGATCTAGTCCACATGGGTTCTGGAACTAGACAAAGACAAAATGACACCACTGGTTTATTTAAGGGGGTACATCAAAGGCAGGGATAAGGTTTCAAGGGCAAAGTCTTGCTTCAGTGATGTCTAGCAGTCAGCAGGTTGATTGGCATCTTGTCAGGTCACACCCATCTCAGGTGCTGTGTGGGATCTTTGGCAGAGCTTGAGGGGGACATTGACCACCTGAATCAGGTGGTCAGTCCCTTTGGGGGGGGGTGCCATGGGGAGTTCCCAATGCCAGACTTATCCCCTAGAGAGGTTGCTATGCGTAACAGTCCATATACAGCCCACAGGCACCTTGTGACACTTATCTACTCTTTGCCTTTGCTTCCTCATCTACAAAATGGAAAAATACCACTTTAAGATTAAAAGAGCTGGCTGCCATGGCACATGCCTGTAATCCCAGTTCAGGAGGCTGAAGTAGGAGGATCATGAGTTCAAAGCCAGCCTCAGCAAAAGCGAGGCACTAAGCAACTCAGTGAGATCCTGTCTCTAAATAAAATATAAAATAGAGCTGGGAATGTGGCTCAGTGGTCAGGTGCTCCTGAGTGCAATCCCTAGTACCAATAAATAAATAAATAAGAGTCAATGACTAATAAAATTCTTTGGGCAGATTGCATTTTCCAAGGATGGCTCAACAACAGATCCTGTCCAACCTATTTCTACACAATGTGACCTCATCATTCTCCTATCAAGAGATAATCTCTACTGGGCACAGTGGTGCATGTGCCTATAATCCCAGTGACTCTGGAGGTTGAGGCAGGAGGATCACAAGTTCGAGGCAGCCTTAGCACATTAGCATGACTTTTAGCAACTTAGCAATATCCTACCTCAAAAAATAAAAAAAAAAAAAACAATTGGGGATGTAGTTCAGTAGCAAAATATCTCTGGGTTCAATCTCCAGTATATTGAGAGAGAGAGAGAGAGAGAGAGAGAGAGAGAAACTCATCCCCCCCATCCCACCCCCGCCCCAGTGGCCTGTGACAGCTCTAACCAATGGCATACATGGAAATGATGTGGTTGGGTTTACAGATCTGGCTCAGAAAAGATCAGGTAGTTTCTGCCCTGTTCATGGAACATCCACTCTGGGAGCCCTGGGCTGCCAGGTAAGAAGCCGGGAAATGCTGAAACTGCCATGCTGTAGTGCATCACAAGGTCACACGTAGACATTTAGTTAGCAATCCCAGTCTCTGAGCCATCCCAGACCAGGAATCAGGGAAGAGAACAATTCCAGATGATTCCAGCCTCCATCTGACAAGTCCCCACCAGCCCTCAAAACTTCCCAGCTGAGCCTCCATACGTCATGGAGCAGAGACGTATTCCCATTCCACCCTGTATGAAATTGATATTCACAGTGTATGGTGGCATATGCCTATAATCCCAGCAACATGGGAGGGAGGTTGAGGCAGGAGGATCTTGAGTTAAAAGCTAGCCTCAGCAAAAATGAGGCACTAAGCAACTCAATGAGACCCAGTCTCTAAATAAAATACAAAATAGAGCTGGGGATGTGGCTCAGGGGTCAAGAGCCTGGTACCCCACCCCCCCAAAAAATAGATATTAAAATTAATTTTTTTTCTTTTTTAACCCAGAGGTATTTAACTACTGAGACACATCTCTAGCATGGTTTTTAGTTTTTATTTTGAGGCCCAAGGGTCTCACTAAGTTGCTGAGGCTAGCCTCAAACTTGTGATCCTCCTGCTCACCTGCTTCGCATCCCAAGCCACTGGGGTTACAGGTGTGTGCCACTGCACCTGGCTCTTTATTTTTTTGACACAGGATTATGCTATATTTCTCAGGCTGATCTCAAACTCACAATCCTCCTGCCTCAGCCTCCTAAGTGGCTGGAATTAAAGGTATGTGCTACCATACCTGGTCTAGTGCAAAGTGTTTTGTTTTTTTGTTTTGTTGCAGTACTGGGGATGGAACCCAGGGCCTTGTGCATACTAGGCAAGGGCTCTACACTGAGCTATAGTCCAGTCCCCAGCTCTTTTACTTTCTTGCATTGTTCCAAACAACATACGATGCCACAGGAATCATCTGACAATGTTGGGGATCTAGAAGAAAAACACATTTGTAAGTAACTACAACAAATGTTACATCATCTATATGCCACAAAGAGAAGCCAAGGGAGCAGAGGTTAGATACTCATCCCTGGCAAAGCTACTGTGGATTTCATGCCAGGAGGCAGGTGCCCAGAGTTCAGAGCTAGGCAAAGGATCAGGAAACAATCGATCAGTCAAGCCCAACATGTGACAGCTGAGCAAGGAATTGTTCCTGGGGTTTTCCAGTAGCATATAGCACTTTGGAACAGGGAGGAACCTAGTGTTATTTAGTCCTGGGGTTTGGACTGTTGCAATGTGGAGATGATTAGTATGAGAGGGAATGGAAACTGATTGTATGATATACCTCAAAGTGGAAAAACACCATAAACTACCCATTATCTCAGGGAGCATGGTGCCAAGGGTTGTTGGTATCCTAGATAATCAAAACCAGTGGTTGAGACAAGGCAGCAAATCCTCATAGATGGCAAGTCTTCCTTCAAGTAAAGCAGGTATCAGTCTTGTGATTTCCCAGTCTATTTTCCAACAGGAAACCAATGTCACCAGCAAATGAAGTAATTGAGGAAATTTTCATAGACTATTTAGAAAGACCTTTGCAGGTTAAGGGAGACCAAAATGAATAGGGTAATATGCGGAGGCTAGCAAGAGTGGGAGCCATTTATATTTCCAAGCCTGAAGGGCCAATGGGCAGTAGCAGTGAGTAGCAACTTCTTGGTAGCTCTGATTTTCAGCCGAAGGACACAGTCTACCTGTAGCAATCTGGGGAAGACTTTGGGAAAATGGAGTCTCTAGTCTTACTATTTGCTAGATCCAAAGGAAAGGCAGGGGGAGGGGCCCATTGAAGCAGTCCATAGGTTAGCATCCAGTATACAAAACAGAATGGAGAAAGGTTGGGATTGGATTTGGAGGAGCAAAGGTAAGATATCAAAAGATATCAAACACACTTGTTTTTTTTTTTAATACTTATTTATTTATTTAGTTTTCGGTGGACACAACATCTTTGTTTGTATGTGGTGCTGAGGATCGAACCCGGGCCGCACACATGCCAGGCAAGCGCGATACCGCTCGAGCCACACATTCCCAGCCCCTCAAACACACTTGTTACCAGAATAAGGTCCAGGGCTGGGGATGTGGCTCAAGCGGTAGCGCGCTCGCCTCAGCACCACATACCAACAAAGATGTTGTGTCCGCCGAGAACTAAAAAATAAATATTAAAAATTCTCTCTCACTCTCTCTCCTCTCTCACTCTCTCTTAAAAAAAAAAAAAAGAAGAAGAATAAGGTCCAGGCTGTTCACCACTCAAAGGTCAATAATCCATGAAAGGACAGTTTATAGGAAGGAAACATGTTTATTCAAGGAGTTTTTAAAAATTTAGTTGCAGATGGACACAATACATTTATTTTATTTGTTTATTTTTACATGGTATAGGAGATTGAACCCAGTGCCTCACACATGCTAGGCAAGCACTCTACCACTGAGCCACAACCCCAGTGCTAGGACCGGGGTCTTGATTAGATAGAGGGGGTCCACCTCAAAGCTCTATCTTGGGATAATCAGGAGCACAAAGGACTTTTATAGGAGGGAAAGGAAGGTCAGGACAGGAAAGCTATGTGCTAAGCAGAGTCTCAGTCATCTGGGGAGGTGTGTCTCCTTTTTCCTTCTTCTTTGTAACAATGCAATGGACTTCCATTTCCTGGGGCTAGTTCCTGTAGCTCTTTTTAGACATATTAGTTTTCTGCACGTCAAATCTCATAGTAATTTACATGCCTTGTGTCAGTTGATGCATAGAACTAAGGAGGGGTATGACTAAGGGCGCCAGATGTTCTGGGTTCTGTAAATCCAAAGAGAGATTATTTAGCAGTTAACATAATAACCGTCTAGGTAGGTCTTCTCTTTAGAATTTAGATTGCTGGGATAAAGAAAGGGGGATGTAATCATTTCAAAAAGAATTAGGGATGGCAAGCAAAAGTAACTCTGCCAAGGACAACTCCCAGTGTAACAGCCCATCTGCACCAGGTCATCTGCACATCCAATTTAGGATAACAGTTCAATGCTAGAGCAGGAGTTAGCATCCCTGAAAGAGGTTGGTTGGCAAGAGCTAGGCATGGGCTAGCCTGGGTTTGTTTATATGGCGGCAGAAGATCTTCTAGCAATAGGAGGTAAACCTCCATGCACAAGTATTTTTCAAGTCTCTGTATCCTATTGCTGACATCCCGTTGGATAAAGTAATTTACATAACCAAGTCCAAATTCAAAACTGTCTTCATCACTAAATGGGAGAAGCTGCCATGTATCCGTGTCACTCCTCACTGTCTCCAATCTATTGCCTTGTGTGTGTGTGTGTGTGTGTGTGTGTGTGTGTAAAGCAATGGTAGAGATTTTTAAGAAAACCACTGCAGACAAGCCAACTAATGTTGACAATACAAATGAACTGAATTTACCCTATAATTATCTGAGATTGCTCACTTGGCCTTTGTACTAACTGCATAACCACCAGAGTGGTAATATGTAAAGTGGTAAATGTAATGAAACAAGGATCTAGACTCTTCACTTTTGCCTGCAAATGTCCAATGGGTGGCTAACAGCAAGATTAGACTTGGCAGCCCTGCCTCCATTTTGCATCTGTCTCCTTTGCTCCAAGTCACCTTGGATTCCAGAAACAGGATCTGAATCAATAAACATCTTGTGATGAGTGGAAGCTACCCTACCCTCACCCGGCATTCCAGGCAATAGCAACTTTCTTATCCAGTAGGAGGCCTTGCCTGACCAATCCTGAGATAATGATGGACACACCACACCTAATCAAGCTGGTCTCCAGCTGCTGGGCGTGGTGGCACACACCTGTAATCCCAGAGGCTCAACAGGCTGAGGTAAGAGGATCATGAGTTCAAAGCCAGCCTCAGCAATTTAGCAAGGCCCTAAGCAACATAGGGAGACCTGGTCTCATAATCAAATATAAAAAAGGGCTGGGGATGAGGCTCAGTGGTTAAGTGCCCTTGGGTAGTTCAATCCCTGATAAAAGAAAAAAAAAAAAAAAAGAAAGAAAGGTCTCCAGTTGTCCAAAACCCCCACTGTCATTCCCACGGTCAGCCCCTCAGAAAGGGCTACAGTGTTCCCCTTTTGGCTAAACTAATATAAACTGATAAAGTTCCTTTTATGCTTTTCACTTTATCTTTTCTGTTTGGTTTTTGTGATAAGAGGCTGGACCTGGTTCATTGGATCCCCAAAGTCAAGCCCCTGGCCAAGGACTCCAGGAACAACATGAAAGAAAGACAGACTGGTCACCTAAGTGACCGATGAAGCCTGCCCATCTTGCCTGGGATATTCATGAGAAGTTAGCCACATTTGGGCTGGGGATATGGCTCAAGCGGTAGCGCGCTCGCCTGGCATGCGTGCGACCCAGGTTCGATCCTCAGCACCACATACCAACAAAGATGTTGTGTCTGCCGAGAAGTAAAAAATAAATAAATAAATAAAAAAAAAGAAGTTAGCCACATTCACCTAAATATTCCTGGCGTGAGCATGCTCTCAGGTTTTATTTCAGAAGCCTCGGCAGTTTCTGAAAACTGATTGTTGCACTGGAAAATGTTGTGCAAGCCAGATTCAACAGGAACTGGATGCCAGTCATAAACACGTCCCTTCCAAGAATGTGTTCACCAAAACAATACGTCCTATTTCTCTTTGAATCAAAATTGAGTACAAAAGATCATTTGCTTCTGACTGTTGATTAGTGGGCAGGCAAGCTTAGAGCAGGAGCCAAATGCACCAGCAATTTGGTCTTCGAATTTTTGTTTTGGATTTTTTTTTTAAGAAAAGAAATATAAACTCTCAATGGCAACATAATTTAATGGCTAAAAGCACAGACTCTGAAGTCAGAGTTCTGGGTTCAGACTCATTGGCCCACTCCCTGTGGGCTTTGGATAAATTATTTAACATAATCTGTGCCTCCCTTTCCTTGCCTTTATTTATATTATTGTACTTGGGATTGAACCCAAGCGTGCTTTACCACTAAGATATATCCCCAGACCTTTTAATTTTGAGACAGATTATCACTATTTTGCTAAGGGTTTCACTAAATTGCCCAGGCTGGCCTCCAACTTGTGATTCTCCTTTTCCAGCCTCCCAAATCACAGGGATTACAGTCATGCAACAATGTTCCCAGCTTCTTTGTCTTTAAAATGAGCATGAGAGGCTGGGAGTGTAGCACAACTGTACAACACTTGCCTACCCTGCACAAGGTCTGGGTTCAATTCCCAGGGATTGAACCATGGTGCTTAACCACTGAGCCATATTCCCAGCCCTTTTTATTTTTTATTTGAGAAGTGGTCTCTCTAAGTAGCTCAGGGCCTTGCTAAGTGGCTGAGGCTGACTTCAAACTTGTGATCCTCTTGCCTTCGCCTCCAGAGCCACTGGGATTACAGGCATGAGCCACCATGCCCAGCCCCCCTAAGGTTTTTAAAAGGACCAAATAAGTTAATCTTCTGGAAATTTTGAAATTCTAACATCTGCTTTGGTTAAAACTAATGAGACACAACTTGAAACTTTTTTTTTTTTTTTTTTTTTTTGGTACTGGGGATTGATCCCAGGGGTGCTTTACTACTGAGCCACAGCCCTTTTCAATTTTGACACAGGATATCTCTAAGTTGCTGAGGTAGGCCTCATACTTGAAATCTTCCTATCTCAGTCTCCTGAGTTGCTGGAATCACAGGGATGCACAGGGGCACCCCACCTTGCCATCAGCTTTTTGAGGCTGATAGGAAAGAGGTGACAGTGTCAACACTGTGGCTAGAGAATGTCAGAAGATTTCAATCATCCATGCTTTTTCAGTCATCTATTTCCTCAAGTTGTGCTTTTCAGTGAAGTAGAGTGTTAATAAAGTGTGAAAATCACAGTCTGTAGACATCGACCCACACACATAAGCTTGCTTTGGCTCTTGAGCCACCCAATGCAAAAATCGTAAACTGGGCATGGTGGTGCATACCCACAGCTCCAGCTATGTGGCAGGCTAAGTAAGGCAGGAGGATTCCTTGAGCCCAGGAGTTGAAGTCCAGCCAGGAGTTGAAGTCCAGCCAGGGCAACACAGGGAAACCCCCCATCTCAACAAACAAACAACAAAATAGTAAAATTCAAAAGAATAAGTAGCTGCCATTAAAAAAGAACAGGGGCTGGGATGTGGCTCAAGTGGTAGCGCGCTCGCCTGGCATGCGTGCGGCCCGGGTTCGATCCTCAGCACCACATACCAACAAAAATGTTGTGTCCGCTGAGAACTAAAAAATAAATATTAAAAAAAAATTTGGGCTGGGGATGTGGCTCAAGTGGTAGCGCGCTCGCCTGGCATGCGTGCGGCCCGGGTTCGATCCTCAGCACCACATACCAACAAAGATGTTGTGTCCGCCGAGAACTAAAAAATAAATATTAAAAATTCTCTCGCTCTCTCTCTCTCTCTCTCTCCTCTCTCACTCTCTCTTTAAAAAAAAAAAAATTCTCTCTCTCTCTCTCTCTCCTCTCTTACTCTTTTTTTTTTAAAAGAACAAATATTTGATATACAAAATTATTCAGGAAATCTTATTAAATAAGTAAATTCTAAAAGAACTTCAAGGAACACAAATTGAGATTAAATGACTCTAGGGCTGGGGATGTGGCTCAGTGGTAGAGCGCTTGCCTAGCTTGTGTGAGGCACTGGGATTGATTCTCAGCACCACATAAAAATGAATAAATAAAACAAAGATATTGTGTCCATCTACAACTAAAAAAATAAAATGAAACATTAAATGACTCTTCATGCAGGGCATGGTGACACATGCCTGTGATCCCAGTGACTCAGGAGGCTGGGGAAGAAGGATTATATGTTCCAGGCTAGCCAACAACTTAATGAGACCCTGTCTCAGAATTTTAAAAATTAACAATAAAAAAGGGCTGGGGATGTAGTTCAGCAGTAAAGCATCTTTGGTTCAATCCCCAGGACAGGGAAAAAATGAAAGATTAAATGACTCTACAGAAGAACGAGTAAATTCCTTGGGACTGGTGTTGGAGCATTTCATAAAATCACATAGCACTTTATTTTATGTTGATTAAATCAACCGTCTGTCCTACCCCAGATTCTTGTTTCACACATCCTCTCTTCTTTTTTTTTTCAAAGAGAGAGAGAGAGAGAGAGAGAGAGAGAGAGAGAGAGAGAGAGAGAGAGAGAATTTTAATATTTATTTTTTAGTTTTTGGCGGACACAACATCTTTGTTTGTATGTGGTGCTGAGGATCGAACCCAGGCTGCACGCATGTCAGGCGAGCGCGCTACCGCTTGAGCCACATCCCCAGCCCACATCCTCTCTTCTTGATGTCCTTTCTTTCCACAGAGCCAACATAAATATTTTTTGAATGAAAGAATTAATAGTTTCCTCAATGTAACTGATTTTTAAAAAACACTCTATCAGGAAATGATTACTCTGTGAAGTCTGAGTCAACAGATACTGTTGAAGGGTGGGCAGATAGTTGAAGAGGGATTTATGCTAGCAAAATTGATGATAAAATTATCTTAGAAAAAGATTCTATTTCAACAGCATTGCTGATATTTTAAGGATGGGGAAGCCTCAGATAAGTGAAAATAAGGATTTTCTTTTCCCTCCCAACTGGATTATTATTTGCAGTCTCACTCTCAAGTTTTGTCATCTGGAAAACCTCCCAAAAGAGGGTTTCCTTCTTGTTTGATGCTTCATTTTATAAAATATATATATAGTGGTACTGGGGATTACATAACCTCGTGCATGCCAGGCAAGCACTCTACCAACTGAGCTATGTCCCCAGCCCCAAAAATAAATTTTAAGGAAAAATTTCCATGAAATTACATAAAATCTCTAAGAGCAATGAATTTTGGCCACATCAATTGCTGGGAAAAGATTAATTGAATTGGGGGAAAGAGGAAAGGTCAGCTCTGGATTCTATTAGTAGGGTTGAGACATTTGTTATTAAGAAACAAGCCAGGGCTGGGTGTGGCGGTGCATGCCTGTAATCCTAGCAACTCTGGAGGCTGAGATAGGAGGATGCCAAGTTTGAGGCCAGCCTCAGCAAATTAATGAAACCCTAAGCAACTTAATAAGATCTTGTCTAAAAACTAAAAAATAACATGGGCTGGGGTTGTGCTCAATGATAAAGTGCCCCTGGGCTCAATCCCTAGTACCAAGGAAAAGAAAGAATGCTAGGAAGGAAGGAAGGCAGGAAGGAAGGAGGAAGGGAGAAAGAAAGAAGGAAGGGAGCTGGGGAAGAGCTTCAGATATCTTGTTATGGTTATCGTGTTTGCTGGGGAGAAAGCGTGCCTGCTATTTTTCAATACTTACATGTACCTGAGTATTCTGGGAAGGAGTGCCATAGCAAAAACTGTTCCAAACTTGTTAGCATAAAACAACCAGCTTTTATTTTGAGTGTGTATCCTTGGGTGAGGAATTCAGAAAAAGAACAGCAGGGACACATTGTCACTGCCTGGTGATGGGTGGGACCTTATCTGGGAAGGCTCATGCAGCAGGGAGTGACTTTGCAAGTTTGGCTGAAACTGTCTAAAAGTTGCTTACTCACAAGCCTGGCATGGGTCCTGGCTGTTAGCTAAGAACTCAACTGGACTTTTGTCTGGGACATCCACACATGGCCTCTCCATGCTACTGCTTGGGCTTCCTCATGGCACAGTGGCTGGGTTCTGAGAATGAGTTTCCCAAGAGAATCCCAGGGAACCTGTCCTCTTTTATAATCTGGCTTTGGAAGTCCTGTAATGTCCCTTCCACCAGTCACAAGTCCACTCTGATTCAAGGGGAGAGAGCAAGGCTGTACCTGCAAATAGGAGGGTGGTCCATTACATTGTAAGACGAAGTAGAAGGCAGGTATTGTGTCCATCTCTATAAAATGTAAATCGCAACATTGGTCATAAAATACAATTCATTTTTTCTCAAATAGTGTAGAGTTGATTTTTTAAATTTTATTTTTGGTACCAGGGATTGAACCCAGGGGTACTTAACCACTGAGCCACATCCCCAGCCCTTTTTGTAAAAAAAAAAAAAAAAAAAAAAAAAAATATATATATATATATATATATATATATATATATATATATATATATATATATATATATATAAAATCTTTTTTGGAGTTGTAGATGGATACAATACCTTTTATTTATTTATTTATTTATTTATCTTTATGTGGTGCTGAGGATCAAACCCAGGGCCTTATACATGCTAGGCAAGCACTCTACCATTGAGCTACAACCCCAGCCTCTTCTTCATTTATTTTTATTTTGAGACAGGGTCTTGCTAAATTGCTTAGAGACTTGCTAAGTTGCTGAGGCTGGCTTTGAACTCATGATCCTCCTGCCTTAGCCTCCCAAATCACTGGGATTACCTGCATGGTAATTACTGCATGGGCCACCATGCCTGGCTCATGTAGTATAGAGTTTAACAGTGTCTTTAGCCTTTGTTTCTATTTGTGTAGTTTGAACAAAATTAATTAATATTCTTTTCTGTACACTGGTAAGGGGGAAAATAATCTTTTGTTAACACAGAGCCAAGATAGAGACTGTGAGAATCACTGGTAAATATCCATAGTTCCATAATAATGGGTCCTTTTTGGAAACTAAGAATATAATAGATCTAAGCAAAAAGGAGTTATAGTGAGCAGGGTTTGGTGGCACACACCTGTAATCCCAATGACTCAGGAGGCTGAGGCAGAGGGATTGCAAGTTCAAGGCCAGCCTCAGCAATTTAGTAAGGCCCTAAGCAATTTAGCAAGACCCTATCTCAAATAAAAAATTAAAAAGGGCCTGTGAATGTGGATCACTGGTAAAAATGCCTCTGGGTTCAATTCCAGGTACCAAAAAAAGAAAAAAAGAAAAAAGAAAGAAAAGGTGTTATGGTGAATAGGAGAGGAAGTTTGATTAGATAAACAGCATCCTGGCATGAGAAAAGCCCAATCTGGCAAAGCCAAGTATCAATGAAGCAGGAGCTTCTCTGAAGAATCAGCCCAAACTATAAGAGAATTCTTGGGTTTAAGGTAGCCCTGAGGCCTGCCATCTTTTTCCCTGTCCTGAGAATCCAATTTCCTAAGTTTTAGGGAGGGTCAGTGTAACCGTTTTTTGCAAATAAACTCATCTGCCCTAATATTTCCTCCTCTTTCTTATTGTGCATTTTATAGCACCCAATTCTAACTAGATGCGAGTTAAGTTTCAACTTCAAAAGGGCAAATTTCTCTGACAAATTGCTGGGAGAGACTGCTCTTTTGCCCTGCTGCATTTCCTATAAATTTCTTCTAACGACAGACTTGAGATCCTTCCTCGGTTACTATGAGGGGTTCCTACAACCACCAGAAAATGTACGATGCTCCTTTTTTTTTGTACCAGGGATTGAACCTGGGTGCTTAACCACTGAGCCACATCTCCCGTTCCCCCCACCCCTTTTAAGATTTTATTTAGAAACTGGGTCTTGGTAAGTTGCTTAGGCCTCACTAAGTTGCTGAGGCTGGCTTTCAACTTGCAATCCTCCTGCCTCAACCTCCTGAGTTGTTGGGATTACAGGCATGCATCACGGTGCTTGGCTAGAACTCTTCCTTCTGAAACAGTTTGGGATGTTCATAAATTGTCAAGGGAATAACCCTAACAACAATGCAGTAGACAGACTTATGCCCTCTTCCCACCTAAAGGTATTCACATTCATATTCCTGGAACCTTGAGTATATTCCTTTACCTGGCAAAGAGATTTTGCAGAGGTCATTAAGTGAATGAGATAATGCAGAGATTATTCTAGATTCTCTGGGTGGGATCAAGGCAATCACAAGAGTCCTTATAAGAAGGAGGCAGGAGGTTTAGTGTCAGAGAAGGAGATGAAATAACAAGCAGAAGTGGTACCACAGGGAAAATGGGAAAGCAGAGAGAAAAAGAGAGAGGGAGGGAGACTTGAAGATATACTGCCATCTTTCCTTTTCTTTTTTCTTTTTTGGTACTGGGGATTAAACTCAGAGGTACTTTGCCACTGAGCTACATCCCCAGTTATTTTTATTTGTTTTGAGACACAGTTTCACTAAGTTGCTGAGGCTGACCTCGAACTTGCAATCCTCCTGCCTCAGCTTTCCCAGTTGCTGGGCTTGAAGACCTGTGCCATCACAACTGGCTGTCTAAGTCTTTATGGGATGAAATTGGTTCATTATTAGGGGAGTTTAAATGAAGCTCTGAACATTGACTTCTGAAAGTAATATATTAAGATATGGAGAAGAGCAAAATTTCTAAGTTTACTGTTCTGAAATCAACACTTTTCTTATTAGGACACAATTACTCACATGAGGTATAATGTAGACATATCGTACCAGCCACTTGCATTTGTGACATTTGTTATGGCAAGCCTAGCTCCTAGTTATATAAATCTAAATATGCTTAAATTCCAGAACAAAATTTTTTGACACATCTGACTCCAGGTTGTACAAAACAGTGATGAATGTTGTATGGACAGACCATTCCAATCTCATATATGGTAATTGTGAAAGTGGGTGTGCATAAATGTTACAATTACCTACAATTTAAAAAAATGGAATGCTTTATTTTCCAAATGTGTACTAGGAGCCGGGAACAGTGGCACATGCCTGTAATCCCAATAGCCAGGGAGGCTGAGGCAGGAGGATCGAAAATTCAAAGCCAACCTCAGCAAAAGCGAGGTACTAAGCCACTCAGTGAGACCCTGTCTCTAAATAAAATACAAAAATAGGGCCAGGAATGTGGCTCAGTGGCCAAGTGCCCCTGAGTTCAATCCTCAGTACCCTGCCCAAAAAAATGTTTATTAGGATATGATTCTCTTGAGAAAAGCATGCATTATATCTTCCATTTGCCCTTCAGACTTTGGCAAATAGAGACCCAGCAGGTGATCAAAGGGAATGAGGAGGGTCCGGTGGGATTATATATTCTTTCAACTTCTTTCCAATAGACCACTATTAGTCTAGTAGTAGACTAGTACTGGTACTTGAATCCTTTTAAAAAAAAAAAACATTTTTTAGTTGTAGTTGGACACAATACCTTATTTATTTATTTATTTATTTTTATGTGGTGCTGAGGATCGAACCCAGGGCCTTGTACGTGCTAGGCGGGCGCTCTTGAGCCACAACCCCCCCCCACACACACACACTTGGATCCTTGATTTGGATCCTTGATGTAGATTGTGCTTCTGGGGGAGCCCAATCTAAAACAGCATGACACCTATGGCATCTGAGAATTGCCCCCACCCTTAGGATGAACCCCTGTACCTTGTTAGTACTACACAGAGTTGGCTGGACCCAGGCTGGGCACCTGATTCATACAGAACCCACCAGATTCTCTCTTTAAATTCTCATGTTGGATTGGGAGAATGTCGGTGTCTGCAGGAGGCTGGGGCTCTCCCACGTGAACTCAGGAACTTTGCAAAGTCATGGTATATAGCACTCGAGGAGGAAAAGCAGAAAAAGGTGGTCTGGGGTGAGGAGGTGATAGAAGGATAAGTGGGAGGATTGGAAATGAGAGCTAGCTTCCTGTCTTCCCAAAGCCCTCCTACTCCGGTCCTGGTCTATGAATTATGTCCATATACCTTTAACAATAGCTTGTCTTTCAAGCTAGCTCAACAAACTTTTATTCCATACTCCCAAAGAGTCATCGAGAAGAACATCATAAAATTACATCCTCACTCAGTGTGCCAGAAAGTTCTGCTCCGCTACACTCCTTGTAAGACTTTCTTTCTCACTGCCCTGAAAGCACAATGAGTGTTAATCTCCCCACCGGTGAATGAACAACTACCCTCAACTACCCTCCAGCGTTTACAAGACCTGACCTGAAAACCTGGCTGGCACCTAAAGCAAAGCACTTGTGGTCTAAGACAGTCCAGAATGAAACAGTTTATTCCCTAATTACCTTAGCTGAGGCAGCACAAGCTCACCACCTGCTCCAGATTTAGAGATATGTGGCAGTAGGAGTGAGTCAGGGAAATCAACTATGCGGGAACAGGAACAGGCTGGGACACCAGTTCTGCAAACTCTCTGACTCCTACTTGCTTTTCCACCAGAGTTCCCAAATCCTCACTTCTCTGCCTTTGCTACGGAGTGACTTGGATGTGTGGGTAGAATAGGCAGCTCCCAATAAGATGCTGTTATTAGCATCTGTCCTTTGACCAGAAATATCTTTTTTTTTTTTTTGCCAGTCTATCCTAGTTCATAAAATTCTCATTACTGAGTTGTCTTTTGATTGATGTATTATTTATAAAGAAAATTGCTACAAAGAACATAAATATACTATAAAAATGCAGAAAGAAGACCAGCAGCATGGTCACTGCCTTTAGGGTACTGCCACTCTGATGGGCCATGGAGTAGTTCAATGACCAGAGATCTTCCTGCTACTCTAACATCCATAAACATCGATCTACAGATCTGTCCCATGGAGATCCTGCCACCTTGCAGGAACTCTCATAGAGGCAGGTGCTAGATCTGCCATAGGCCTTTCCTCTCAGTGGGAGGGTGGGGTGAGTACAGTGGAAAATGTAACATCACCTCTCCACACACACTCACCCACACACACCTTATCCTAGAAAAATAAAACCCTTTTCTCTTCTCTCTCTAGAACAATTGATGCAATTCTCCAGGATGGACCAGATTTTTTGTACAAAGTCCTGAGACCAGAAATGTCTTCGGTTCCTATGTTCTTGTCCAAAGAAACTCAGGAGTCTGTCCTTTCTGATCATGGTAGAGTGGTGACAGAGAGATTTCTTTTTATGATTTTTGGTGATGAGAGAAAGGATATAAGAAAGGAAGAAGAGGGGCTGGGGATGTGGCTCAAGCGGTAGCGCGCTCGTCTGGCATGCGTGCGGCCCGGGTTCGAGCCTCAGCACCACATACAAAACAAAGATGTGTCCGCCGAGAACTAAAAATAAATAAATAAATGTTAAAATTCTCTCTCTCTCTGTCCCCCTCTCTCTCACTCTCTCTTTAAAAAAAAAAAAAAAAAAAAAGGAAGGAAGAAGAGGGGCTGGGGTATGGCTCAGCGGTAGAGCGCTCGCCTCGCACGTACAAGGCCCTGGGTTCGATCCTCAGCACCACATAAAAATAAATAAATAAATAACTGCAGAAAGAAGCTCAACTGTATGACTTGAGGTGAAATAATATTTAAATAAAAATTTCACATTAAAAAAAAAAAGGAAGGAAGAAGAAATCATCAAGGGGCCTTCACTGCTGTTGGAATTAGATGTATTTATTTATTTATTTATTTATTTAAAGACAGAGTGAGAGAGGAGAGAGAGAGAATTTTTTTCTAATATTTATTTTTTAGTTCTCGGCGGACACAACATCTTTGTTTGTATGTGGTGCTGAGGATCGAACCCGGGCCGCACGCATGCCAGGCGAGCGCGCTACCGCTTGAGCCACATCCCCAGCCCGAGATGTATTCATTTATTAAACAAGTCGAGTACCTACCTGTGGCACTGGGAATACAAAAACATTGTGAAATTTAGAGATTAAAGAAGATACACAGAAATCAAAGGGTCAGCAGGGGATGGTGGTGCATGCCTGTAATCCCAGCAATGTCAGAGGCTGAGGCAGGAAAATCACAAGTTTAAGATTAGCCTCAGCAATTTAGTGATACTCTGTCTCATACTAAAAAACAAAAAGGGCTGGAGACGTAGCTCAGTGATAAAGCACCACTGGGTTCATTCCCCAGTTTAAGAAGAAAGAAAGAAATCAGAAAAGAAAAAAAAAATCAGAGAGTCATTTCATGATAGTGGTTCTAAACAAGGGACAATTTTGCTCTCCAGGGAGACATTTGGGAATAATCTGAGACATTTTTGGCATAATGGGAGGGGCCACTGACCACATCCAGTGAGTAGAGGAGAAGGATGAAGCTAAACATCCATTAATGTACAGAATAACTGCTCCACAATAAGGAATTACTTGGCTCAAAATGTCAATAGAGCCAAGGCTAAGAAACCTTGCACTAAATCAATGATTCTTGTGTGATCCCAGGACAGCATCATCAGCATTACCTGGGAACTTATTACACATGCAAATTCTTAGGTCTCATCTAAAACCACTGTATCAGAAACTCTAGAGATGGAAGCTAGCCATTTATGTTTTAACGATCCCTCTAGGGAATTTGGAGGCACACTAATGTTTGAGAATCACTTAATTAAGGAATAGAAGGTATTTGTCAACAGATGGATGCTGAGACAAATACTCTGAAGGAAAAGAACTCCAGACCAACACTTCTCAAAAGCAATTTTCCCACTATCAGCAGCTCAGTGCCATTTGAAAGTTTGTTAGAAGTACTACTGAAAGGCAGTCTAAGTAATCAAGACTTTACATACTGGGCAACAGTGGCTGTAGGAGTAGGGTTGGGATTGACACATGCCAGTAATCCCAGCAATTTAGGATGCTGAGGCAGGAAGATTGCAGGTTCAAGGCCAGCCTCAGCAATTTAGCAAGATCCTCAATAACCTAGCAGGACCCTGTATCCAAAAATAAATAAATAAATAAATAAATAAAAATAAGTACAACCAGAGAAGTGAAAAATTGTGATCCATTTGTGTACAATAAATTGAAGAGCATTCCACTGTTATGTATAACTGATTAGAACAATTATAAAAAAAAACTCAGCCAAAAATTTAAAATTTTAGGAGCACTGTATTTAGTGGGGAGTGGGCTAGCATTAAAAGCAAGAGCACAAAGGAATTTGAATGAATTAAAGGGAAAAATGTATTAGTAAAAAATAAAATAATTAAAAAAATAAAAATGGGGTGTAGCTCAGTGGTAAAGTGCTCTTGGGTTTAATCTCCAGTACTCCAAAATAGATAGATAGATAGATAGATAGATAGATAGATAGATAGATAGATAAAAACTTTGTATTCTTGGAAATCAGGAGTCTCTGAATGATTCAGATGTTGGCAATAAAAAGGATTTGGTTAAAAAAATATTACAGGTAGAGAGACCATTTGCAAAGCTACTGAAACAACTCCATGGGGTTATGAATCAAGGTTGCAGAGATAAGCTGAAGGAAATACAGGTGAAAAACCTCGGAAGCTAGAGTGAATGGGATGCGACAACTGACTAGGGAATGGAATGAAGGCATATCAGGAATTTTTTTTTTTAACAGTGCTGGGAATAAATCCAGGGTCTCCCACACGCTAGGCAAATGCTCTACCTCTGAGTTACATCCCTTAGCACATTTTATCTTTTATTCTGAGACATGGTTTTGTTAAGTTGCCACTCACTGACCTCAAACTTGCAGTCTTTCTGCCTCAGCCTCCCAAGTAGCTGTGCCTAGAATCTCAGGAATTCTTTTCTTTTGGGTGAGGGGCGGTTACTGGGGATTGAACTCAGGGGCACTTGACTACTGAGCCAGTCAGTACCCAAACCTATTTTATTTAGAGACAGGGTCTCACTGAGTTGCTTAGTGCCTCACTTTTCCTGAGACAGGCTTTGAACTCACGATCGTCCTGCCTCAGCTTCTGAGCCATTGGGATTACAAGCATGTGTCACTGAGCCCAGCTAGGAATTCTTCTGATTGAAAATCCCAATCAAAAATAACAAAAAGAGGGGCTGAGTGGTAGCTCAGTGGTAGAGTGCTCGCCTAGTATTAATGAGGCACTGGGTTCGATCCTCGACACCACATAAAAACAAACTAATGTATTCACCTAAAACTAAAGATATGTAAATAAATAAATATTTTAAAAAATAAATAAACAAAGAGTTTATTTTTCCTCTATAACAAGAAGTTTGACTTGAGGCAACTGCTGCCTTTGGTTCAATGAGTCAACACTATTAAGGCTGATTTTATATATATATATATATATATCTGTAATAGGGATTAAACCCAGGGGCATTTAACCACTGAGCCACATCCCTAGCCATTTTTATTTTTTATTTTGAGACAGGGTCTTGCTAAGTTACTTAGGGCCTCACTATGTTGCTGAGGCTGGTTTTCAACTTGCAATCCTCCTGTCTCAGTCTTCTGAATCACTGGGATTACAGGCACGTGCTGCTGACCTTTCATAATGTTTGTCATTTAATGTCATAAAAGGCTGCTGCAGCTTTAGACATCTTGTCTATTCAGGAATGGAAGGAGGAAATAAAGGCAGAATCTGTTCCTTTATTAAGAAAGCAAAAAAGAATTCACTAAATCAGTCACAGAGAGCTGAGAGTATAACCTAGTGATAGAGTGTTTGCCTAGCATGCTCAAGGTTCTGAGTTTAATCCCCAGCACTGAAATAAAGAAAAGTTGCAAACTTCTATGAGTTGGACAGAATTTCATCCCAGTAGCTTCAGAACTGTGTGAGAAAGGCACATCTATTTAATATCTGCATACTAGAGAAAGGGGATGGGAACTGATATCAAGTTCTCCATCCTATGGTATCTGCTGCAAAGAATGAGAGAGCAGACCTAGAACAAGTCTGGCTGGAGTGAGTGAGTGGTACAGAAACAACACTGGCATGTTCCCAGGGATAGAAGAGACAGGTTTGGAAAAGGAAGAATATTGTTCGTGGAGAGCCAGCCATGGACTGTGTGTGTGAGCTATGCACATTTGAACATTTGAGGGAACTGGACTGATGTTGCTGCTCTGACTAAGCTACGTGACATATTTGTCCTTTTCGCTGTCTCTGCCTGGGATCCCCACATAACACCTGAGATGAGTGTGGCTTTCCAAGATGTTAGTCAATCTGCCGACAACAAGACATCACCAAGTGACCCTCTGAAGCCCAATCATGCCTTATTCGGGTAGAACTTTCTCGAATGTCTTTCCCCCCAATAAACAGTAGAGTTTCAGGCATACTCGCTCTCTTTTGCTTCCTTTGTGGTAGCTGAGGTTGAGGAGCCATCACTGAACCCCTGTTTTCATGAGCTTTTTTGTCACTGTGACCAAAGACCCAATAAGAACAATTAGAGGCCAGGTGTGGTGGTGCCCGCCTGTAATCCCAGTAGTTTGGGAGGCTGACACAGGAGGATTGCGAGTTCAAAGCCAGCTTCAGCAAAATCGAGGCAGTAAGCAACTCAATGGGACCGTGTCTCTAAATAAAATATATTTTTAAAAGGTCTGGGGATGTGACTCAGTGGGTAAGTGCCCCTGGGTTCAATCCCTGGTATGAAGAAAAAAACCAAAAAAACAAAATAAAGTTTGGCTCCATTTATGGATTTTCTCCAATTTTGTTCCCTACAAACTAGCTCCTATTTTAATTCTTCTAATTATATGTTGGGGCAGAGACTGTTTCTTATACCCCGTAATTCATGCTAATGTTTAACTGGGCACATAGCTTCTTGAATAACGGTTAAACTTCCAAGTGTGTTTTCCACCTAGAAGACAAGGCTTCCTGTTTACCCTGCCTAGAATGCAGGCACAATAATTTGAATTTAAGCAATCATTTTGGATGAAGGAGAAGACACGTGTTTAAAGTAACAAAATGGGAGTTTTGGTCTCATTATCATCTTGGAGCCAGTATATAAACACTAGATCAGCTGCCTCTGGATTTCATTGCCATGAACTTCTATCATGTTTAAGTTTTATGTTATATGTAACTGAAGCTAATTCTGAGTCATTCATACTCATTGATAGTCTGTTGATTTCAGATGCCTACATCTTCCTCAGCTCACACTTCATCTTCCTCTAAAGTCTTTTTGAACATCTACTTTATGGTTTAACCTGATGTCAGCTCTGCTTGTTTAAATCTCTGAACAAAGTTTTGTCATGTTTCCCTTTGGGACATCTCTGCTTGTATTTTATTTCTGATAAAATTGCAATAGAAATTCTCCACACTATTCTTCAATTATTTTTAGTGTGATTTTCATAATGTTATTAATAACCATTCCATCATATATTATGCATCTGTTAATTCATTTATGCAATATTGATTGAATATCTCCTATGTGTTTTGAAGTAATGGTTCCCACAGGGACCGTAAAATCAATAAGACATAAAGTCATCTATTGAGAATCTGATAACCCAGGTGGGAGGAGAGGCACATACCTATAAACTCAGTGATTCAGGAGGTTGAGGTAGGAGGATGGGAAGTTCATGGCTAGCCTGGCCAATTTAGGGAAACTCTTTCTCAAAAATAAAAAAGGATAGGCACTATAGTTCCATGATAAAGCGCCCCTGGATTCAATTCCCAATACTGTAAAGAAAGAAAGAAAGAAAGAAAAAAGAATCTGAGAACCCAGTAGAAGAGGGAAATACTGAAATAACTAATATAATGAAAGTTAAAAAAAGAGGCAGCCATATTTTGAATGCCTTTAAGAAGTCCACAAAATTTAAAATCTTTTTGAATTTACCATTGAAACTTTTGACTGGAGTTAGAAGTAGAGGTCTCTTATTCTCAATATCCTGGTCACAGTATCAGAGTCTGACTTGCATTCCACGTCTCTTAAAAGCATTTTAAAGCTAGGCACCATGGCGCAGCCTGTAATCTTAGAGACTCAAGAAGCTGAGGTAGGAGGATCACAAGCTGGAGGCCAGCCTGGGCAACTAAGCGAGGCCCTGTCTCAAAATAAGGAATAAAAATGCCTGGGGATGTGACTCAGTAGTAGAATGAGTGTGCACCTCTGAGTTTAAACCCTGGTACCAGGGAAGGAAGGAAGGAAGGAAGGAAGATTGATTTGCATAGCAAAAAACACAATAAACAAGCAAACAAAAATCACCATAAACAAAGTCAAAAGTGGTGTAAGCCACCCATGAAATGTGCGTGAACCCAATTGGCATGGAAGCCATTGAGTAGGAAAGTCTGATATCTGGGAACTCCCAGTGGCGCTCCTGCTGGTTCGAGACTGCCCAGTACAAAGCTCTGTCGGTTTCAGCACTGCACTGGAGCTGGGGTGACCTGCTGGAGCCACAGAGTCACACAGCCTCTCAGAGATGGGTGTGACTTGCCAAGATGCCAATCAACTTGTTGACTGCAAGACACCGTGAAGCAAGACTCCACCCGCTGAAACCTCATCCCTGCCTTTGATATATTCTCCCTTAAATAAAGGATCGGAGCCATTTTCTAGCCATTCAGTTCTAGCTTCTGTGTGGACTGGGTTTATCAGGCACTTCACTTCCTTTAAATCTAACTCTGGCTCTGTCTCTTATTTATTTACTAAATTTTTCAGACTTTCATTTTGTCAGGTGGCTCATCACCTTCTGAGCAGGAAATGACCCTGGTGGGCTGCTGGCTGCTCTGGTGGGGTGCTGGCTGTCCCAAAATACAAAAGAAAAATAATAAACTTGAAGGCAATAGATGCAATGCATTGTATCTATTTTTAAAACTTTATTTCTGATTTTTATTTGTTCTTTTTAGTTATATAAGACAATAGAATGTATTTTGACATATCGTACATACATGAAGTATAACTTCCCATGTTTGTGGTTGTACTCAATGTGGAGTTACACTGGTGGTGTATTCATATATGAACATAGGAAAGTTCTATCAGATTCTTTCTACTTTCTTTCCCATTCTCACGCCCCCCTTCTTCTCACTCTTCCTTATCCAATCCAGTGAACCTCTGCACCTATTGTGTGTCAGCATCTGCGTATCAGAAAGAACATTTGACCTTTGTTTTTTGGGGATTGGGTTGTTTTACTTAGCATGATAAGTCTCCAGTTCCTAAATCTCTAGTTCCATCTATTTACCAGCAAATACCATAATTTCATTCTTCTTTATGGCTGAGTAATATTCCATTGTGTATGTGTACCACACATTATAACTATTTTTTAAAAATAGATATTTTTTAGTTTTAGGTGGACACAATACCTTTATTTTATTTTTATGCGGTGCTGAGGATCAAGCCCAGTGTCTCACGCATGCCAGGCAAGCACGCTACCACTTGAGCCACATCCCCAGCCCTGAGTCTATTTTAAGTATTATAGATTCAGTGGCTTATCTATCTATCCATGGACCAGATGAGAGGGAGAAATTGGCAAGGTAACGGAAGGGAGGACCAGTAGTGTGAATGTCCTGTGAACATGCTGGGGCAGAGGATCAGGCAAAGAAAGACAAGAAGGGGCTGTCTGTCACTTCTGAGATAAAGGAGGGAAGGGGGAGGTCATGGTCTGGATTTGAATGGATTAGGAGGTTAATGGCCTTAGGAAGCAAGTCAGCAACTGAGAGGGAGAGGAGGGAAATCTGAGATAATCATGGTGGAGGGGAGAAGCTTGCCATGGCCAAAGTTCCTGTTGAGTGAGCACACCCTAGTGAGAGAACGAATTTACAAAGGAGCCGTTGTGCCCCGTGAGTGATTTTTCCCTGGCTCTTCTCAGAGAACTGAATTTGATTTTTTTATGGTCTTCTTGGGAAAAGGAGTGCCTTCTATTTGGACTACCGTCATGGGAACCTGCCTCCTGTAGATCTACCGGGAGGGAGGAAAGGAAGGAATGGCCAGCAAGAAGCACTTGAATTTATGTTAGAAATATTATGTCCAACTCATTAAATTTCTCATATACAACAGGTGAGCAATGTCAGACACAGAGAGGCAGAGAAACCCAAAAGATTCTGAGAGGAAGGTTACTGCCAGAAGGCTGGTGATATTGATCTTGTCACCTTCATTCAGGGAATGTATTCACTGCTCTTTGTAACATGATGGGCTACTAACCCCTTGTTCAGGGTGCAAAGTCCGAATGCTATTAATTTCTGAGATGAGCCCTGGAGAGGCGGGGTGTGGGAGTGTCTGCCTCCAGACTCTGGATGTGGCAGATACCTAAACATCGGCAGCTTGTGAATTTCTTCTTTGCTACCCTCCAACCCCATGCAGATTTGTTGTTGTTGTTGTTTATTTGTCTTGAGACCGGTTCTCACTAAGTTGCCCAGGCTGGCCTTGAATTTGTGATGTTTCTGCCTTAGCCTCCTGGGTTGCTGGGATTACAGGTGTGCGCTATTGTGCCCAGCTCAGCACAGGCTTGCCTGTGTGTGTGTGTGTGTGTGTGTGTGTGTGTGTGTGTGTGTGTTTGTCCATGCATGCTGGAGATTAAACCTAGGGCCTCACACAAGCTGAGCATGTGCTCTGTCATTGAGCTACCCACTGGAACTTCTTCAGTCTGTAGATTACATATGCACTAATAGTTTTCTGTTATGAAAACCTCTTCACATTCACGGTTGGTGGAAATGGTTCTTAGTTTTATATTGTTGGATTTTAGCGGACAGTACAGTACATGGTAAGAGCAAGAATATGGATATAATTAGTTCTTTTGCAAGAGGGAAAACACATTAAGAACTTGGGATTCTCTCTCTCTCTTAGTTGTAAATGGACACAATACCTTTATTTTATCAATTTTGTTTATTTATGTGGTGCCGGAGACCATACCCAGTGCCCCATCCATGTGAGACAAGCGCTCAAACCCCAGTTTGGGATTCTTAATCAGAGTAGAATACTGACTCATTTTCTACGGAAAAGATTAGAAAATCTGTAGTGACAATTTAATAATAGTAATTAAAGGAAAGTCAGTCCTCTGGGATGCTGAGGAAGGAAAAATCCCTAGGTTTCTTGCTTGTCAACATCTAATCTCTGCCAGAGCCCAGCCCCAGGGGTCTGCAGGGCCTCAAACCAGAAGAGAGAAATTATGTCAGTGAATCTGCTTTGACTGATGGCTGTTTGCTGGGAAACTGCTTTTCGGTGTGCGGAGGGAGGTGACATCAAAGGGAGCCCAGCCTGAGTTGAGGTTTTCATGCAGTTAGAAAGTAGACCATCAGCTTGGCCTTGGTCAGATAATGACCTAGAAGTGTGATAGTCCTCAGTTACAGGGTTTGTCCTAAGCAAAATAGTCTGTGTCTCCTCTCTGGGGAGGCTGACACCATCTAAGTCTCATGGGGCTTTTGAAACACCATTGTCTAAACCCAATCTAGAACTCACTACCCACATATAGGGCTGAAGTGAGACCTTTTGCATTTTGAAGGGGACTCTACAGAATTCAGAGGAATGCATTTCTAATGGTGAAACTTCAATACACACAGTGACAAAAATAATTTGAGGCAGTACCTACCTTGTGCTATTCAAAATACCAGATAGATTGCCATGAACTTCACCCTTTTTTTTAGAGGGGGGTACTGTGGGTTGAACCCTGGGTTGCTTAACTACTGAGCCACAACCCCCAGCCTCTTTTTAAATATTTCATTAGAGACAGGGTCCTGCTGAGTTGCTAAGTTGCTGACACTGACTTTGAACGATCTTCCTGCTTCTCCTGGGATTACAGGTATGCGCCGGGCTTCAAACTTCACCCTTTTCAAAAAACAAAATTACAACAATTTAGTTCAGTGTTTTAGTCAGCTTTTTCGCTGCTGTGATTAAAGGACCTAACCAGAACAATGGAAGAGGAGGAAAAGTTTATTTGAGGGTCACGGTTTCAGAGGTCTTAGTCCATAGAAGGCCAGCTCCATTCCTCGGGGCTCGAAGTAAGGCAGAACATAATGGCAGAAGAGTGTGACAGAGGGAAACAGCTCATGTGATGATCAGAAAGCAGAGAGAGGGACTCTACTCACCAAATACAAATATATACCTAATAGCCACACCCCCCAATGCCTACCTCCTCCAGCCACACCCTACACTTCAGTTACCACTCAGTTAATCCCTATCTGAGGATGAATTCACTGATCGTGGTAAAACTCTCACAACCCAATCATTTCTCCTCTGAGCCTTCTTGCATTGTCTCACATGTGAGCCTTTGGGGGACACCTCACATCCAAACCATAACAGTTCAGAGATCTTAATTGGCTTTATTTTCAATTATAGAATTGGGCAACATTATGTTCCCTAAAATAGAATAAGTATTCCAATGAGCCAAGCAGAGGAGGTTGATTTTATTGACAAAAAAGAGCTGAAGAAAAATAGAACAGAGAGCAAAAAGCAGATTGGTTGTTTAAAAAAATTTTTTTTTTCCTTTACTGCAATGCCAGGGATTGAAACCAGGGCCTCACAAATTCTAGGTCAGTGCTCAACTCTGGTTTACTTTTCTTGTAAGGTATAGGAAGGGAGATAGAACAATAGGAAAATAACTGATGGGTTGACATCAGGTCACTTTTTTTGGTGTAAGGATTAAAGCAGAGGCAACTTCATTATCTTGACAACTGAAACTGGTCCACTGGGGAAATTTAGCTCTGTCTCTCTAATCCTGATTTCTTGGAAGGCCAGATGAGCGGCTTAGTTATAGCTTAATGATGGGAACTTAAACATGAGTTGACTCCATTTAAATTTTTAGCCTTGTCTGTTAGGGCTTAATAAAGGAGCTTAGTCCAAAATAATGGCCTCCTGTAATTTTTATTAACACTCTCTTGAGAGGTTGGCTCTGCCTTTTGGAACTCCAGAAACATTTGTGCTCCTGAGAAATTCATTGATTTCTGCTAGAAACTGCAAGAATTTATTGATAATGGGTATTTATAAGAGATGCTATCAGTAGACAGTACGTCATTGCTTCTCTCAGAGAAAAGAGAGTAGCAAGAGCAGTGCCTTTGATGACTTAGGAAGACTATGCTTCATGTGCAGGTCTCTGCCTTCAGGTACTTGGCGAGATAGTTTTTATTACCTCCATTTTATAGAACAGGAACATCTGAAGCCATAGGAGCTGCCCACTCCAAGTACCACTGCAGACATGAGGTTAGCACTTTGCCTCTCTGCCGAGTCTATATGGCCATCCACAACAAAGGAGGGAGCCAATTTAAGATAATAAGCCCATGGGAAGGAAGAGCTGTCTTCGTGTTTATTTTCTACATCAATCAGCATGGGGCATGTAAGATTCATAATTACACATTTCTCCTCATTTATCCTTTTATTAGTGATTTTCCCCTCTGTTGGCTTTTAAGCAAGCCACTTTACCAATGAGACAATCTGACATTGGAGGTTTTATAGCACACACGAGTGATGCTTCTAAAACTCACAAAGAGAGCTGGGCTTGGTTGTGAATGTCTGTAATCCCAGCAGCTCAGGAGGCTGAGGCAGGAGGATCACAAGTTCAAGACCAAGCTCAGCAACTTGTTGAAGACCTAAGCAGCTTAGTCAGACCCTGTCTTAAAATAAAAAATAAAAAGGGCTGGAGATGTGGTTCACTGGTTAAAGCACCAATGGGTTCGATCCCTAGTACCCTCCCCATCCCACAAAAATCCTCACAAAGAAGGGGTTGGGGATTTAACCAGTGACAGAGTGCTTGTCTAGCATGTGCAAGACCCTGGATTTGGTCCTCAGGCCTGAAAACATACACAAATACACACACACACACACACACAGAATTTGGGTCACAGATAATTCAGAACAGGGTTGTCTATTGTATCTTTTTTTTTCCCCCTGAAGTATTAGGAACCCAGATCCTTGTGCATGGAAAAAAAAATGCTTCTACCACTGAGGTACATCACCAGACCTAATGTATTTATTTTAATAATATTTTTAGAAATTTATGAGTTCAGTATGCTCTGACTCAATTGTTCTTCAATTAAAACTTAATTTTATTTTAGTTTTTGGTAATGGGGATTGAACCACCACTGAGCCACATTTTCAATCCTTTTTTAAAAATTTTCATTTTGAGACAGGGTCTCTCTAAGTTGCTGAAAGTCTTGCCAATTTCTGGGGCTGGCCTTGAATTTACCATCCTCCTCTCTCAGCCTCCCAAGTCTCTGGGATTACAGGTTTGTGCCATCATACCTGACTCAAACTTACTTTTAAATTATTTGCTAAAAGTATCAACTTTAGGTTCTTGCAGGTGCCTGAAATCTGTGAATTTCTCACTGTATCAACTTTCCATCACAGTGACAAAATACATGAGATAATCAGCTTATAAGGAGGAAAGGTTTATTTTGGATCATGGGTTTCAGAGGTTTCAGTCCATGGTTGCTTGGCCCTATTGCTTTTGGGTCTGTGGTGGCACTGTATATCATGGCAGAAGCACATGGCAGAAAAGTTCTGTTAACCTTATAGTAGCTAGGAAACACAGAGAGAAGAGGGGTCAGGGTTCCAATGTCTCTTTCAAGGGCACACCTCTCAATGACCTAACTTTCTTCCACTAATCCCCACCTCCTAAAAATTACATCACCTTCCATTAATATATATATATATATATATATATATATATATATATATATATATATATATATTTGTCACACATCTGTCTTTATTGTGAGCAGCAGGTGGGACACTTCTAGCAATAGTTAAAACATTGATCTACATGGGGCTGGGGTTGTGGCTCAGCGGGAGAGCACTTGCCTAGCATGCGTGAGGTACTGGGTTCCATCCCGGCATCACATAAAAGTGGTTTATTTGTAAAAACAAATAAAATAAAGGTATTGTGGCCATCTACAACTAAAGAAATATTTGAAAAAAATTAATTTACAAAAGCAAGGATTTAGGTGAAGCTACCTGGTGGGTACCTAGGAGAGTTCATATGTAGATGCTGATGCTGACCCAGAGCAGAAGGAAGAGAACTCCATTGCCCTTGAAGGTTGAGGCCAACAAGGAGATGAAGAGCTCTTTGTAGCTATCCCACGTGTACTTGGTGGAGGTAATACCATAAATGAGGAGCCAGGTGGTAAAGAACATGCCAATAGCCAGAAGCACCATGCTCAGATGAGGGGGAAGAGAGTGTTACTGCTGGTTATCGGTGACCAGTCCTGCTTCCTCAAACATGTTGAAGTTTGAACATTAGAGAAGCTCACCGAGGCAAGCATATGAAGCAGGGATTATTTAAAAAGGGGTAACATAGACTTCTCCCGGGAGGGAGAAGGGAGCCGTAGCTGGTATCCTGGTACCCCAAGAAGCAAGGTGTTCTGCCCTTTTTCTATGTCCAAGGCTTCCTTTGTTCTCCTGCCCTCTTCTCTTTATCTTTCTCCCTCCCGTGTAAGTGACTAGGCCCAGGAATGCTCAGTGGGACGGCCAAAAGGTGGGAAACAGGTGGGCTGAAGGGGGCAGGATGGTGCAGCCCAGGACTCATTAACAAACTTACAGCTCCCTGTAGGGAGCTGGGACAGGTTACCTTGGCAACAGGTTGGAGCAGGGAGAGATTCTTGATAGAGTGAAGGAAGGGCTCTGAAGGAATTAATACATGAGACAATCAGCTTATAAGGAGGAAAGGTTTATTTTGGATCATGGGTTTCAGAGGCACAGTCTCCAACTTCCGGGACTCACTCAAAATTGGCCTCCTTGATCTGACCTGACTTGATTTGCCTATCTATATTGACTGCCTTTCTAATTCTGGCTTCAAGAGCTGGGTTGACTGGGCTGGTATATCTGTTCATGGTTCTATTTTGCACATAGTAAGCCACTGCTTTGGCCCCACCCCCACCCCAAGCCATCACCTCCCATTGGAATCAAATTCTTTATCATCTGAGCTTTTGGGGAACATTCAGGATCTGAACTGTAACAGTAAATATCATTCTTTTTGGATAATAGGATATTTACAGTTTATATCTCTCATCTAGTTTGGCCATTTATGAGTTCTGTCACAAGTTATTATAATCTCTGTGCGTCAGTTTCTTCATCTGTGCAACAATATAACAATAGTAGCATATCACAGCATTGTTATGAAAATTAAATAAGGAAATTCACATAATTAGTGCCCTTAGTACAGTTTAGAGCACTCTACCAAGATTAGCTATCATTAGCATTATTGTAATTGTTTTTGAATTACAAAAGTAGCATAGGCTTATAGAAAAATACTCTAGCAAAATAAATATAGAACTTTAAAGATTTTTTTAATTTTTTGGTACCAGGGATTGAACTTAGAGGCACTCAACAACGAGTCACATCCCCAGCCCTATTTTGTATTTTATTTAGAGACAGGGTCTCACTGAGTTGCTTAATGCCCTATCCTTGCTGAGGCTGACCTGGAACTTGCAATCCTCTTGTCTCAGCCTCCTGAACCACTGTGATTATAAGCATATACCAACACTGGAAAGCATTTATTGTTCCCTTTTTGCAGATGAGGAAATCAAGGCTCAGAGACAGGTTAAATGGCCTTAGTCATATAATTGGTTGGTAGGAGAGCAGAACTCAACCACTTGAATCCATATTGAGTCCACTCCTGACTCCACATTCAGGGCACTTGCTGCTTTGCTGTTGAGTGTAGACAGTTGAGGGTGGCTCTGGGTTGGATCAGACACGTCTGCCCCTAATATCGTGAAATGTTGTGCTCTTTATTAAATGCTTGAATACTTGAGCTGCCAGGAAAGTCTTCTTCCTAGTACTATGGAATGTCCATCAAGTAGGATTTTAAAAGTCTTTACTATTTGCCTAGCATTGTGTTAGTATTGATTTTAGTTTTTACTGTCCAAGCTTTTTGTTCTTTGTAAATATACAAGAAGTTATTGACTGAAACATTATCCAAGTGCTGGGAATTTCTTGGGAAATAAAACCCACACTTCCTTGTAGACCTTCAAGTCTAGCTGGGGAAGCTCACAGTCTAGCTGACAGCTAGCCTGTTCTTCCCTTTCCTGCCCACTGCCTCAGCCTTTCCTGCCCACTGCCTCAGCCTCTCTTTTCTTTTCTTTTTCTTTTTCTTTTCTTTCTTTTTTTTTTTTTTTTTTTGGTACTATGGATTGAACTCAAGGGCATTCTATCACTGAGTTATTTCCCTGGTTCTTCATTTTTTATTTTTTAATTTGGGACCAGGTCTCAAAGTTAAGTTGATGAGAGACTGGCCTCAAACTTGCAATCCTTTTCCCTCCATGTCCCCAGTAGCTGCAATTTCAGGCCTGTGCCACTGCACCCATCCATATTTTTCTTTTGATTGTCAGCTTATTAATTATGACATTAGAGTATTGCATGATTGAACAAGCAATAAAATATCTTGAGGCTTATTAATTTTTTAACCCTTGAAATTTTTTTAAGTATTTGTTTTTTAGTTGTAGTTGGACACAATACATTTATTTTATCTTTTTATTTTTATGTGGTGCTGAGGATCGAACCCAGGGCCTCACACATGCTAGGGGAGTGCTCTACTGCTGAGCCACAATCCAAGTCCCTAACCCTCAAACTTTTGCTGTTTCCTTTCTCATTTCTTAAAGTCAAGTTCTCAAGTAAAAGAGCAATTAGATAGATCGAGGTTCATCATGACAAAGAGTGACAAGATAATTGCAAATAACCTTACCCTATTTTGAAAAAGCTATTTTGGTTTTTCAACTAAAATGACTTCTTTCTGCTGAAAAGAAATTTGTTTGAAGTAGCTGGCTTAGCTGATGGCAGAAATCAACCGTGAAATATAAAGAGCTTCATAAAATTGTGACATAACTCACTTTTACAACCTTTATATAATCAATGACAAAAGAGCAGGGAATCCAAAATGATTTATAATTTACATTTGGAATGCAGCAAACTCGATTTTGCTCTCTCTCTGCAGAGTTTGTTTCCATAATTACTTCAATTAGTTTTCATTTTTTGTATACTGAAATTAATGAGAGAGGATGGTCAGAGATGTGCTATATGGCAAGGAAAGTCACTCTAGACTAAGAAACATGCTCCCAGAAGCTCACTGGAAAGACAAGCCCCATTATGGAAAAACCACCAGAGAATACCTGCGAGTTCAGTTAGACACAGTTTTTTCCCTCCGGTACAGGTGACAATGGCAAAAAGGCTTCAAGGTTTGTTTCACTGTTAACAAGGTTATGAACAAATCATGTCTTTGAGAGTTCTGGGAAGGTGTAATGGTTGAGTAGGGTGTGTATGGAAAATGCCTGGGTGAGATCTATTCATTCATCCACGCAGCTGCAATTTCTGAGCAGTTGTATGTGAGTCATTGAGCTGGGGTTTGGAGTACAAGATAGACTGATCTTTGCCCCTGAGACAGGTACAGTTTGGCAGGGAAAGTGGAAAGGGCAAAGGAATATAGAATAATCAGGATAAGTAGAGGAACATGGACAACTAACTCCTGTTTGACAAATCAGAGAAGGTTCCAGGAGGTAGAATTCTCTAAAGTTGAGATGTATGAAAAAGAGCAAAGAAGAGAGGAATGTTTCTAAGGGAGGAAACTTGTATGAGAGAAAAACTCAGCGATAAGAGAGGGCAAACATGGAGTATTTAACGAGAAAACAACAACAAAATCCCCAAAACCCAGTCATTGTATAGGTGTGGGGTTGGGAGATAGTAATGGGAATATCTCCTGTGTATCTTCATGGCAGCTGGCATGAGGTTGGCCAAACCCCAGCCAGGGTTGTTTAAAAATATTCATCTTAAATTCAGGACTTCTAATTTGTGGGGTCTTATCCCAGTTGTAGACATCTCCGGGAGGCTATGAGTATTTAGGATTAGCTCAAGAAGATACTAAAGTAGAAAAATTGCTGTCACTCTTGTTAAAGTTTATGTAAGGCCTTTAATTTGGATTGGACTCTGTAGTGGGCCCCAGCAGGCCAAACTAAATCAGAATGGTATCACCTGTGCTAAGTGCCACATAAACCAACTTGAAAACTTGGAAGTCAATTTTCCCTAAACTGGAAGTTCTAGTCAGACTGTCAGGGTAATAAGGAAGTCTTCTGTTTTGTTTTGGTACTGGGGATTGAACCCAGGAACGCTTTGTCACTGAGCTCTAGCCCCAGCTCATATAGATATATAACATTATTTATTTATTTATTTATTGAGACATGGTCTCACTAAGTTGCTTAGGGCCTCCCTAGTTGCTGAAGCTGGCTTTGAACTTTTGATGTTCCTGCTTCAGCCTCTCCTGCCACTGGGGTTACTTGCGTGCACCACCTCACCGGTCTGTCTTGTTTTAGCCCAAAGATAAAAGTAACTCTGAACCCGACAATTCGTTTTTTGTTCTCTTTCTGCTTTCTTCAGTCCTTTTCTGTTTGTAAAGCCAACCTCCTCTGCTTAGCTCTTCAGAACACTGATTAGACTTTGTTGTCATTTTGTCTTTTACAGTCCCTTTTCTGGTCTCTTTTGATATGGTCCTACAATTCTGGCAGTTGTGTCCAGCTGTCTGAATGAATCAATGTATTAAAATATTTTCATGCTCTTTATTTAACTTCTAGTTTAAATTTTTTTTTAATAGTAAGAATTTAACTCTTTTTTGGGGGGAGGGGGGAGCGGTGCGTGGGTACCGGGGATTGAACTCAGGGGCACTCAACCACTGAGGCACATCCCCAGCCTTATTCTGTATTTTATTTTAGAGACAGGCTTTCACTGAGTTGCTTAGCGCATTGCTGTTGCTGAGGCTGCGATCCTCCTATCTCTGCCTCTGGAGCTGAGGAATTTAACTTTTTAAAGACTTTAAATATTTTTTCTGTTCCCCGGGAATCTACCAAGCATACTTAAAAATAAGCGTCCTCTCCAAATCACCAAAGTGCTGTGACCTGCTTACCTCGAAAAAATGCCCTCAGTTAAGATGGCCGGGCTCCCTTCTATTGTCCTCGCCTGCCCATAGCAAGGATGGTTCCAGTAACCTCCTTTCACGCCTCGGTTTTCCCGTAACAAAGATGGTGCCGCCACTTCCGGATCCGGGCTCTGGCTGTGGAGGGGCGGTGAGTGCAACTGGGGCCCGGCTGATTTCTTTTGCGCCACTTTTCTTCATCAACTCTGTTGCTCTTTGGGAAGGGCGCAGGAAAGAGACCCAGAAGCCACAGCCACGCGTTCGATCATTCCAATTTCACAATTGGAAAGCTGTGACGATTTCCGTAGGCTATTACCATTTCTTCCCCGCCCCCTCGCTCCTCTGCCTCAACCCTAGGCGCTCTGTGGCTGCCTGAGCTTTGGGAGTTCCCGAAATGTACAGGCAGCGGGGGATGGATGATTTTCGGTTCTTCTGATTTTTTTTTTAAATGGTTTTCTTAAGAAATTTCACGTACTGTTAAATTTGCCTATTTAAAGTGTAAGATTCATT